>NW_022680440.1:0-2644450 GCF_004115265.2 Rhinolophus ferrumequinum
TCCAGGGGTTGTGGGGAAATGGGAATGTGGAGTCATTGCTTTATGGATACAGTTTTAATAGAGGAAAATGAAATTCTGAAGGTGGATGGTGTTGGTGGTATTTGTACAACGTAAACGCCGTTAATGCCATAGAAATGCGTCCTTCAAATGGTTTAAACGGTAAATGTTGTGCTGCATATAATTAATCACAATAAAAAAATAAGTGAAGTACTGATACCTGTGAGAACACGGATGGACATTGAAAACATCTTAAGTGAAAGAAGCTGGGCATGAAAGGCATCCAAGATAGGATTCATTCCTGAAGTTTATTTACAAATTTATGAAAATCAGGGAAAGCCTCAGTAAGAGTTCCAGAAAAACAGAGTCACATCAGAATGGAAAGAGGCATTTTCACACATTTGGGACAGGTGGTGAAGGCTGGAGCGGGGCCATGGATTGGACTGTAATGTGGAAGCCATAACCGTTTCCACACTGGGGGCCATGTGGTGAGTCCCTGGGAAAGCTCACCTGTTTTGGATGAAACTCACTGGGGGACTGGGTGTGAAATGTCGGAAAGCGATGACAGCTGCAGAATCTGAGTGCAGAGAAGGAGTATCCATAGTGCTATGGAAAGTTTCCAGACTTTGAAATTACTGGAAAGTAAACTACTTGAAACAACCATGTCAGTACCACACCAGAAAACAGAACGCATCCAAGCTCATTACAGACGCCAAGACCTATGCAGACCCAGTTCACCCAAGGGGGTGAAGCTAATGGCCCTTGTTAACTAGAGGCAATGAGGGAGAATATATTAGTAGCCACTGTGCCTTGAGTACGTGACCTGGGATGTGGAGACACGGCGGGCTTTTGTTTTTTTTTTTTTTTAATTGGAGAAGGGGAACAGGACTTTATTGGGGAACAGTGTGTACTTCCAGGACTTTTTTTTTTTCCAAGTCAAGTTGTTGTCCTTTCAATCTTAGTTGTGGAGGGCGCAGCTCAGCTCCAGGTCCAGTTGCCGTTTAATTTCGGTTTTTCACATCACTCGACCCCAAAAGTCTATAGTGACCAAAGCAGGGTGGTATTGGCATAAAACCAAACACATCGATCAACAGAGCAGAATGGAGCTTAAAATCGACATAATTTGATGCTGGGGACATTGGACAGCTGTACGCAAAACAACAGCACTGAACACTATCTGACACCACAAAGAAAAACCAGCGATCTCCCCCACTATGTCCTTCCTCTGCTGGGTCCTCTTGTGGCCGACACGCCTCCCCTCCCCCACCCGTCAGCAAAGTTCACGCACAGGAAGATTCTCCCTACCTCTCCTCCTCTGTCCACGCCTCCCGGGGAGATACTGAGGTGAAGCACACATAGAAGGATGTCCCTTGTTGTCCTCGAAGCAGCAGCACCTCCAGGATACACTGAGCTCCCCTCACGACAGACGCCACCAAGGATGCGAGAGACATCACGGCGGCTCTGGCCCCAGCTCTCGCGTGAGACTCGGGACCCTGGCTCTCGTGAAGACTGGCTGCCCTCTGTCTCGCGAGGCTGGCCCTGGCTCTCACGCCAGAGGCATACCCCGTGCTCACTTTGTTCTCTGAGAAAGTGGTACCACAGGAAGTGATCACTTCAATTGGGCCCGGAGGAAACGTGCGTGGGAAACCGGTTTGGAGAAAGTACTCACCTGGGTACTCACCTGTGTTCAGCTGAGAGAAGACACCAGAGCTGGACCGTGGACCCCAGATCCAGGCCTCTAAATGGAGCCCTGCCCCATACCCAGACACCAGGGCCTGAGCAGGAACCCCTACCAGGGACCCTGGACCCTAATCTCCAACCCTGACCCTGACTTCTAACCCCCTGCCTCCAACCCTACAGCTGTAAACCCCTGAACCCTTAAACATTTAACATCCCTGAACATGAACTAACACCATGAAAACCACCATGAGATCAAATGCTTCGGAAGAGAAAAGGATGCCATCAAGAGACAGAGTAGATGTTAGGTGAACCAGGCTGCTGCTGGTGTAACCCCGTGTGTTACAGTGTCAGGAAGTCCTGACAGTGCTGTTCTCTGGACAGTAACAGAAAAACCCCACTGCTCAGCAGGAACCTTGAATGAGTCGTCATTTTGGTCTAGGTTCTCCAAAGGCCCAGAGAAAAAGAGCGACGTTTCTTCTGGTCTGGATATTCTCTGAGCTGAGAGCTCACACGGGTGTCTGCTCTGTGAAATACACCAGCGGTTGTGTCAGTTTTACGCTGTAGGACAGCGGTCGAAACTGCAGAATCCTGAAACTAAAGCATTAAAATTCAGATGCCCTTTCTCTACCTTTTGACTTAAAGCTGTAGATGAGCCACGTTTTATGTTAAGTGTGTAACTAAAATGTTATGAAAATCTTTCCCCTTTCTTAAGAGTATCTCAGTTATAACTGAGAGGTCACACCACCATTTCAATGCCCACACTAAGTACACGTCAGTTGCCAAGAAAACATAGTAAAAGCAGACATTCTGTTCACAGATATTAATATCAAAAGTTTAACATTTTCCAAGTCCAAAAAGAATAAACGACCCATGCTTCCTGCTCCCTGCATGGGGTTCATCAGTGACAGTTTCCATGGGAGTCCCAGAAAGACCACAGAGCGTTTTACAAAGCACAGGCATTGGGTCCTATTTGCCCCCTGTGCACAGAGCTGTGTGTGGGATACTGGCAGCAGTGACTGGAACTCATTGACTATAATGAAAGGACCAGGCAGTGTTACTGCGTATGGGGCCCGGGTCTGCAAACATCCCATCACCCACTCCTCCCACTGCATGCCTCTATTGTAAGGGTGAGATCCAGGGAAGCAATAACACAGTTAGACGTAGCTAGTTTGCAGTGTGACTCACCCATAGCTCGCTATCTAGCCGCCTGTAATTAAACCTAGTTACTGATCCATCCTGATACTCAGCTGTTTTCTCTCTGTTTCTCCCCTCAATGATTAACTGTTTGTTCCCTTTCTCAAGTAACCCCATACCTCGTTAACTAACATCCTAACCTGGGAAAGAGCAATTTCTTAATCCTCAGGCACCCGGACACTGAAATCCAATTTACAACTTCTTGCAGTTTTTTACTGGTGATGCACTCGAGTCCCAGGCCGCTATGGCTGAGTCCTAGTTTGGAGTCCGGACATAACATCGTCTTCAAACAGACCAGACCCAGGAAGGATGTCAGCCCTGCAACCTGCCTGACCGACTCCTTTCCTACGTAAGAGAAAGCTAACCTGGAGTTAGGTGCCGCTGTCCACCCTCAGACACTGGACTCCGCCCCGGTGACTCCCCCTCCCCCACACCCCACCCCTTGCCCATGTTTCTCTCCTTCCTACCAGAGGCAGCCGTCCTTGTTGGGCACTGCCATGGGCATTCTCTCTCTGCCCTAACTGTCGTAAAAACTTCCTTTGTGGAGTCTGTGAATGCTTTCACCTTTTGTAAATTCCACGCCACGACACCTATCTGTCCACATGGCTAACTTAGGAAATATGTGTATTTTTACAACGTGTACATTCTCAGTTATCCCGTCTTATTTAGGTTGTACATGTCATTACATCTGATATTCATGGAACTACAGTGCGACGAAAAAGATTTCTGTAACAACATCCCCTGAAAAAATTACCTTGCTGAGTGGGATGACTTGTATCTCACATTAGTGGGCATTCATTCAACTTATAGGACCTTTCGAACAAGTACACGTTTACTAAAGTAAGGTGCATAAAGGCCCAACCAGCATAAAAATAAGGATAACATGGAAATCAATACATTAACCATGAACATGATCATTTATTACTATCGAGTATTATGAACTGTACGTAATTGCAGCTGTTGTACTTTTAGACGACTGGCATATGTGAATTCCCCAAGCGCGTAGGTTAAAACTCGATTTTATCTTATTAATCGGATTCTTAATTTGATGATTAGCTCAGCTAGAAGAAGTTGTTCTTATAGGCAGAGAGAACAGTGCCTCAGGGAGAGACGGGAGGAAAGGAAGGAAGATGGGAGGTGAAACAAAGACAAGAGAGATGAGACCACTCCTCAGAAATGCTACAGCTACAGCTAATCGCACTGGGTTATAACACTGTCAGCATTGCAGGCTGGGAAAAACCTCCCCCCCTGTGTCCTCAGGACAGTTCCCACAAGGAAATGCCTCTTCCTGGTGGGAGGGAGTGGTCAGCAGAGACCCACCCTGGGAACGCCCCGGAAATGCCCTGGGCTCACCTGTGACTCCACTCCTGAGTGTTTCGCACCCCCATTCAGATATCATCCTAAATTTTCTTTGTTTCAGCACAGTCGCTCTCCTCCTGAGCCTGTGCACTCCTGCATTTTGGGAATATATTTTCTTTTTAAAAATAAATCCTCGGCCTGCTTGCCTTTGTTCACAACGAGTTGTTCCTACCTCCTGGAATGCCTTCCTGTGATGACTCTGACCTGCTCTCTGATCAAACACTTACTAGGTTAGAGCAAAAGAAATGATTGCTAAGCCCCCACAGTATTCGGGAGCCTGCGAGGAGAATTACTGGCCGGGGCACTGCTGGCTCCTGGCAACCACTGCAGCTGGCAAGGACGTCTGCCGGCAGAGGTAAGCGGTGTTTTTGTTCACCCTGTGAGCCTCTCTGGCGTATTTCTGCAGGGTTTGAGAGAATTTAGAAGTGCTGCAGGTCCTTTTCCCCTTCTCTACATGTAGACTGGCAGGAAAATATATTTGTGAATCTAGCTTTTCGAGAGTAGCGACTCACAGGTTTTCTTTATTGAAACTTCCCGGCCAGAGATGGTCATTTTTTGTGTCTCTATGTCTCTTGTGTCATTTGTTCTGACAAGGAAATACCACAGGGACAGAAAGCCTTTGGTTTCCTTGGTTAAGCTGTAAAAAGGCTTTTTGGGTTGAGTACCTATTAAAACCCTACCATCAGTGGCCAGAGTATGGATCCTTTGAATTGGAAAAACTTCTAAATTGGAAAATGTGTTAGAGAACTCTCATAACAAAGCTGTTTTTTTGGAACCTAGAGAAAGACCACATGTTTAGTACAAACGGATACAAGGAAATTTAACTATTCTTAAGCTTTTGAATTAGTTCTTCAGCTTCTTGGGTCTTAATAGATGCTAATATCAACATTAGATTTAAAAAAGGCAGAAGAGAAAATCAAGAGATGTGTAAATGTTAAAAATCTTTATGGATATTTAAGATGTTGAGAACTGGTATATTGAAACCGGCTTTAAAGGATTTAATAACCAGTCAGAAACTTGAGAAAAATGGAAGCTGATTTTTCAGTCTGGTAGAAGTGAGAAAGTCTCACCATCACCCCTGGGCTCTCTGCCAAGTAGATCTGAAATGGAAACAGAGCCCACAACTGCCCCAGGCCCGCTGAGGTAAATAAAATAAAAATTTCAGAAGGGGCAGTTTTAACAATACAAGCCTCCCTCATCCAGCCTGGCTCCCCTTTTCCTGCCTCCTTAAAGACTGTGAAGCACAAATAAAACCCTGAGCACAATCCCCTTAGCAGTAGACAGGAAGACTCCATGCAGGAGACTTTACCTGCCACGTGTGTTGAGCTTTCACTGAATTACCTGTAAATCTCCCATTTTTACATCTAAAATCTAAGAGCCCCCTCCCACCCTTGTCTGAAATGTCATATTTACCTGATTTCTTCTCACTGTCTTTGGAAATTTTTGTGTGTGTGTGAATTCTAGGTGCTCATGTATTACAATTCCTGGTCTCTGTCTGCAGTTGGGTAGAAGTTAGAAAGGGTGTGAGGCCTTGTCGCCTCTCTGAATTTACACTGACAGAAAAATATCTGTGCAGTTAACTTCTTGCACCTAGAAAATCTAGAGTCTTCTTTATTCTTTACTCCCAGAGATGTTCCTTTTTTCCTGTGTGTGTATTTTGCGTGTCCTTTGCCCTAAGAAGGAAATACCACGGGGACAGAACACAGGCACAGGCTCCCGTAAGCCTGTCATTGGAGTCGGCCCTAAGGCTGGGGAGTTAAGTGGCTCTCTCCAGACCAAAGTCTGTGGAGTCTGTGTCCTGGGAGCTTGGCTTTGTGACCGAGGAAGCTAATCCTCTCTGGTCCCCACCATTGGCCAGGTGCACTTGCTCCATTGCACCTGGTGGCCAGTGGGAGAAGCTGGGGTCCCCAGTGCGCCTCTGCCTGGCTGTGCCAGCTCCCAGGGGAGTGTGTTCTGAGGGTCCTCTGCCCACAAGGGCCATCTGTCCCCCCAGCCTTCCTTACCCGTTAGTGCTGGTGAGATCCCGGTCCAGTAGCACCTGCTCAGGACCACAGATTAGTGGGTTTGGGGCTGGAGGTGCCTCACATTTTGTGGGAGACCTGAGACACCCTGTGCACTGCACCATCCCTACTGCCTGTGTGAGGAAGGTCTGTGCTTTCTCTGACTGTCTTTGGGGGTGACCCTTTGGCTGTGGGAGGGCTGCTTCCTCTGCACTCGGTGTGGAGGGGCCTCTGGCTTCCTGGCCTGAGCTGTAAAGAGGCTGGTTGGTGTCTCACTATTTAGACCTCACTGTCCACGGACAGAAGATGTGTCCTTGGAATGGGAAAAACTTATAAATTTACATTGTGGAGCTCTTGTAACAACCAGCTGTTTCCTTGGTAAAACATCTTGTGTGTTCTCTATAGTTATTACCAATTCTGTTAATTTGTGATCTCTGTCTGAAATGGTGTTTGATTGTGGTCAGATGTTTTGTAGCTCCAGGTGGTGTTACCAGTTTGTGATATTTGATTGGCTTGAACAAATTAAATGCTTATATAAAGTAAGAAATAAAATACAAACTAACCCAAATACTTTATGATCTGGTGAAATATTTGATGTTAAAGCTGCTTTTAGTTTGGTTTGATTACACAGTCATGCGTTTGAAAATTATCAGCATAAAATACAATTTTTTCTAACTGGGTTTATAAAAATTAATTATCTGCTAAAAAATATGTCAAGAAAATAGCTTTGGTAATTACTGACTGAAATCTCAAAGTTTTCACTACTATATAAAATAGGTACAATTAAAATAAAAGGTTCTTAGTACACTTTTAAGTGATAATTACATTGTATATATACAATGAAAAGATTTTCTAGGTGTCTTTGGTAATTGGAAATTTTAAAGTTTTATTATATAAATTAAATGAGGCATAGTTATTGAATGTCTAGAGCATTTCCAAATAGGAGAATAATGAAACACTAATTACTGAACATTGATTTATCAACTCTTTGCTATTTATTGTAGATGAACTAAATGTTTTGGGGTGTATTAGTAAACATGTCTTCTGCCACATTAAAATTTTTGTGCTAAGAGGAAACGTATTTCTAGAAATTATGAAATCAGCATCAAGATCAAGAATCCTGGTGTAGCTGCACGATTGGTCACTTAGTTTTCACTGCTGATTCAGATGGACATTTGAATCGTTTATGTCTCTGCTATTGTGAACAGCGCTTCTGTGGATGCATGTATCAGCCTTTAACACCTGTTTTCAATTTTGGGGGTGTATTTCTAGAAGTGGATCTGTTGAGCCACATGGGCATGTTTTTGTGGGGTGGAAATTTCAAAGTGTTGCATGCAGAGGCCACACCATTGTGATTTTTCACGTTCAATGTTTAAGGGTTCTAATTTCTCTACGCTGTTGCTGCCACTTGTTAGTTTTAGTTTCTGGATTATAACCCTTCTGGTACCTGTGAGGGGGTTCACACTGTGGTTTTCATTTGCATTTGCATCAGGACTGACGATGTGGAACATATTAGTGTGCCTGTTGACTATTTGCACGTCTCATCTGGAGAAGGTTCTATTCAAGTCTATTTTACAATTTTAGTCGTTTGTCTTTTTTTGTCATGAGTTGTAAAAGTTCTTTGTCTCCTGGATAACAGACTATTATCAGATATATAATGTGTACCTATTTGGTTCCATTTTATGGCGTGTCTTTTCACTTTCTGGATTGCTTATTTTGATGCATGTAAGTTTTTAATTTTGAGGAAGTGCAATTTATCCCTTTTTTGTTGTATGTGGTGTCATATCTAAGAAACCATCGCTAATCCAAGGTCATGAAAATGTATCTCCATGTTTTGTTTGAGAGTTTATACTTTTACTGCCTATATTTAAGCCCTTCATGTATTTTAAGATCTGTGTGTGGTGTGAGGTTGGGGTCCAATTTCATTTCTCTTCATTTGGATGGTCATTTGCCCAGCACCATTTGTTGGAAAACCCTTCTTTACCCAATGTCATGTTGTCTGCCCTTGGTGGGTCTGGACATGGCCCTGCAGCCACCACCCTGCATGGGAGCAGTAAAACTGTGGCTGAGTTCTTATTTGACATCAACAACATGTTAGATATAACATGGGTGGCATATATTCACCTGAAACCTTTACTCCAGTGCAGAAATGTGGGCTCACCTTGCCTGTAACTACTTATCCTGAACTCATGAAATACCTAAATAATGTGGTGGAACAACTAAAAATTTCATTACAGAAGAGTTCAGTTCAGAAACTGGTGGCAGTCCTCTCAAATATTGAAAGGGGTGAGGTCCTTAAAAGGTGATAATTTGATATTGATTGTGACAAAACTGCCAAAGATGACAGTACACTCAGAGAAAAGGCTCAGAAAGCTCTCCAAAATGAAATTTGTTCTGTGTTCAGACAGATCACAGCTACAATGACATTCCTGCCACTGTTGGAAGTTTCTTGTTCATTTGATCTACTGATTTATACAAATATTAGGTTGTGCCTGAAAAATGGGAAGAGTCAGGACTACAGTTGATTACCAATTGTGAGCAAGTCTGCCTTCCTGCCTCACTACCACAATCCAGACTAAATAGCACGATGGCCTCCAGAATCCCTGGACATGACTGAAGATGAGAACACTAACGTAAATCCTCAAATGTGCTTCTCCTGAAACCAAGTCAACTGTAGTTCATATATTTTATTGCTTAACTTTTAGATGGGGGAAAACTTAACATACTTTACAGGACCGTGCATGACTGCCCCATTTTGGGGGTATCTGTTTGACTTTCCAAGGTGTTGCCACAATTTTTTTTGCACAGTGTTCGAGAAAGGGACCCAGCAGATTACTTTGGCCTTGTAATGTCAATTCCTTGAAGGTGGTAACTGTAGACAGGAAAACTTTTGGTATCACACGAAATGCCATCCCAATATTTCTAGTGTTTAAATTCCGGTCATAGAGCACTTTTAAAAATGTCTTTCTGGGGGTGGCCTGTTAGCTCACTTGGTTAGAGCGTGGTGCTACTAACACCAAGGTTGCCGGTTCAATCCCCAAATGGGCCACTGTGAGCTGCGCCCTCCTTACCAAAATAAAAGGAAAAGAAAAAATAGAAAAAAAGCATCTTTCTGTGTTTTATAAAATAAACCTGTAAATGACAATGATAAATAAGTTAAATGTGTATGTTAAAAAAAATCTACTGACTTAGACGGACGGGTTTATTTCTGGGCCCTCAATACAATTCCATGGATCTCTATGTATATCTCTATGCCAGTGTCACCATGTTTTCCTTACTGTGGCTTTGTACTAATTACAAATTACGTTTGGGAAAGGTGAGCCTCCAACTTGATTTGGTTTTTGAAGATCCTTATGGAAATTTGCTGTGAATAGTAGGATCAGCTTGTGCGTTTTTCCACAAAGGCCTTGGGGCCTTTTCACAGGAATGACCCTGAATCCTTACATCGCGTCTGTTCTGTTGCCGTCCTAACAATTTCCATCACCATGGGATGGCCTCACGTTTACTTAGGTAGGTTTCTTTAATTTCTTTCAGCAAAGAAAGACATTATGTTTTGTCATTTTCAGTGTAGAAGCCTTGCACTATTCCTAAGTATTTTATCAACGTTGATGTTATTTAAAATGGAATTGTTTTCTTAAATTCTTTTTTAGATTATTCCTTGCTAGTGTATACAAATAAAACAGATTTCAGTGTATTGACATTTTGTCATTTAACTTTGAATTACTTTACTAGTAATAATTTTTTGTTGATTCTTTGGGAAGTTATGTATGTAAGATGTGACGTGTCATCTGTGAATAGACAGTTTCAGTTTTCCCTTTCACAGGAAGCCTCTCATTCGTTTCCTAATTGCTCTGGATCGAGCTTCCGGTACGTTATTGAATGACAGTGGTGAGAGCCAGCATCCTGGCCTTGTTCCTGATTTCAGGAGTAAACCTGTCGTCTTAAACAAGGAGCCATGAAGCTTGCTTAAGTACCGCCTAATGTTCTTGATCACGTTGAAGAAACTTCCTTTTATTCCTACTTTCTTGAGTGTTTCAATCATCAAATAGCATTGGGTTTTGTGAAAAGCTTTTTGTGATCATGTGTTTTTCCTTCATACTGTTGTTGGGTATTCCGTGGTTGATTTCAGTTCGTTGAATAACCTGTGAGTTTCTGGTGTAAACACAGTTGCTTACGGTGCATGATTATTTTAGTGTGCAGTTGGTTTCATAGTCCTGTTTCATGGAACGTTATTACATCTCTATAAGGGACATAGATCTGTATGTTCTGTTTTTGTGACCTACTTCTGATTTGACTGGTTAGGGGCTATTAGTGCCCCACAGGCTAGGGTTGGGGCTGAGGTGGAATGTGGTGCTGAGTTAGGGGTTAAGGCTAAGATTATGGGTTACAGTTTGGTTCTGGTGTATTTGTGTTGTTTATGGCCACATGTGTGTTATATGGTTTATGGGCTTCATTGTGGATTACGTTTATGGTGTATGGCTATGTGTTTTTAGTTACGGTTTATGGTTATAGTGATCGTTTACGGGTATGGTTCATAGTTTGTGCTTTCTGGAGATAGTTTAGTATTACATTGAGGGTTTAGGTTATGGTTTATACTGTTGGTTATGGTTTATGGTTGTAAGGTTTTACCGTTTATGTTAAGGTTTAGGTTTAGGCTTAGGGCTAAGGATTTACTGTTTAGGTTTTAAAGCTTAGGTTTTAGGTTTGGGGTTAGGGTTAGGGCTCAGTGATGTGGAATCTGTTGCTTTCCTGACCCAGCGTCTGTTCTCTGGCCCCCGTCCAGCACCGCAGCTTCCAGGGAACTCCCCTCAGTTGCTTCCAGTCCTACGTGACATATCAGAATCGAGACTCCTGGGTGCCGGAGATGAGGACACTGGGTGGGGACCGATCTCAGGGGAACTTCCGAACTGCTCTGTCCCCTTTCCTTCCCTGTCCCAGGAGAGGGAACTCCAGAGCAATGAGACGAGAATAAGCGGGAGGAAGAGGTCCTGGACGTGGCTCATTGGTTAGTATTTTCCTTATTTTAGGGTCCGTTTTGTTAATGGAAATCACCCATTTCGAAGCAATAGGCGTATCTTACTTTAGTTTTACTTTCTCCTCTCTTTCCAGAATTGTTACAATCAATGTACACATGTTGATGCATTATATTCACTAAAGTCTGTATTTTATTCAGATTCCCGCTTTCAGGCTCAGTCTCAGTGCTGACACCTCTATCTGTTAAAGCCCACACCAGACAGGTTAATGCTGACAGCTGGTGAGTGAATTGGGGTGTTATGATAAGAAATGAGACCAGGAGAAGAACATGAGGCTGATAAAGTCTCAACACTGTGCTGATGATGGAGACTTTACTCTCTAGCCCGAGTGAAGCTGTTGGTAGTTGTAGGCACAGGAAGTGACAGGATTAGATCCCTAACTTAGCTGGTCACAGTGTGGAGGTTGCACTGGACGAGAGGAGGACAGTAACAGGGAGACCAGTGAGAAGAGCGGTGAGAGGCGCTCTGCCTGAGCTGAGACAAGGGCCTTGAATTTGGAGATGAGCGGGGTTTGAAGACCAGGGAGGGGCTGTGGTGAGTGCTGCCCTGAGGATGAAGCTGGCACAGATGCCAGAGTCAGCACTCGGGACTGTGGCTATGTGGACACCAACAGGAGAGCTCATTCTGCCACAAGGAGACTATTTGCTAAACACTTGATCCTTCCAGCCCATAGAGGTAGAGAAAGGACTGGGAAGGGTAGAGGGAGGGGAAGCGAGGGCCCATCACGTGTGGGGCAGGAGCTGACCTGCGTCACCTCACTGACCTCACAGCCACCAGAGAGGGAGCCGTTATCCCCACCTGACAGGTGAGGAGCCTGACTTTCCATGTCTCTGTCTGAAGACACACAGCTGGTACTTGCAGGAGACAGAAGCCAGCCCTGCGCCTGTCTGAGGCTCAGGCATCCCTCCATGAGGAAAGTGTCACCCCAGACTCCATTCTGAGCAGCCAGGAAGCTCTTGGCAGTTGTGACCTCAGAGGAAGGGAAGATGCGGAGAAGCAGACCTGTGCTCGGGGCTGAGGAGGAAGAGATTTTAAAAGGCCCGAGCACAGGACTCCCCCATCGCCTCGCTGTGGGGGAGTCGTTCTCATAGGATCTGGTGCTGCGTGTGCTCCTGTGAAGGGCCAGGCCACCACCTCCCTCCCCACCTGCCTGCCCTGGTCCCAAAACCTGCTTGGGCGAGTGCACGGCGACTGGACCATTAGGTTGTGTGCAGATTTTCTTTAAATCGAATGACCATGATGCACCCCAGTGCTGCAAGGACTATTTGCATCCAGTGTGTGCAAGCTCTATTGGCCCATGTTAGCCCATGTCGGTCCCGGTTCTGGACTCAGAACTGTGTTAGAATCACTCTCCCGTTTAATTACCTGTGCATGGAGATAATAATTGTTTCTGCCTTTCCTGGAAAATGGGAGCAGTAGGTGCATTGAGGCCTGCGAAGGGCCTGAAACAGGATTTATCTCACAGTGAGCTCAGTCCCAGGGGCCGGGATCCTCAATTTAAGGGGGGGTGGGCAGGGACGCGCTCTCTGCTGCCATCGCGTGGGGAATGTGGGAATGACACCCATTCGTGTGTCATCTGTACATGCTATTATTTGCTCCCACTTTGTGGGCAGCTTTACAACAGTTACGCTCCTGCTTCTTTCTTTAGACACTTAAAGTGCCCATATCATCACCAATATCAACCTCAATTAAAAAGGGACAAAAACTTTGTGATACTCAAATGTGTTAAAGTCAAGGTTCATTCTTAAATTACAGAGAAAGAAAGAAGAAAGTCAAGGATACCTCCTGGAAATTTGATTTAGTTTGCCTGTAAGAATTTCCTAAATCAGTGGCCAGAAGTATTGTTCCAAAATTAGTGGGTAAGTCAAATGCAACCGATTTTGTCTGTGGGTTTGTTGTAACTTATACTACTGAGGTTTCAGTAGTTGGATTTCAACTAAGTTTTTGAGGGTTTATCTTTTTTATGCTACATTGATTTAGTTACTACATTTATAACACAACAATATTCAATCTTACGCAGCAAAATGTACTTTAATCTGAACTTAATTAAATGTTGTTTTTTTTGTTGCTTTGTTTTGTAAAGATTTTATTGGGGAAGGGGAACAGGACTTTATTGGGGAACAGTGTGTACTTCCAGGACTTTTTTCCAAGTCCAGTTGTTATCCTTTCAATCTTAGTTGTGGAGGGTGCCATTCAGCTTCAAGTGGTTGTCCTTTCAGTCTTAGTTGTGGAGGGCGCAGCTCAGCTCCAGGTTCAGTTGCTGTTGCTAGTTGTAGGGGGTGCAGCCCACCATCCCTTGCGGGAGTCGAGGAATTGAACTGGCAACCTTGTGGTTGAGAGGATGCGCTCCAACCAACTGAGCCATCCGGGAGCTCAGCAGTAGGCTTTCAGCTCAAGGTACCGTGTTCAATCTTAGTTGCAGGGGGCGCTGCCCACCATCCCTTGTGGGACTTGAGGAATTGAACTGACAACCTTGTGGTTGAGAGCCCACTGGCCCATGTGGGAATCGAACCGTCAGCCTTCGGAGTTAGGAGCATGGAGCTCCAACCGCCTGAGCCACTGGGCCGGCCCCCTTAATTAAATGTTTTTATCTAGAGTATTATCGGATATTTTTCTTCTGAACGGGAATTCAGTGTCTTTTTTTCCTTTTTAAGCACCCTACCCTGAATTTGTTCCTCTGGAGTCTGTTAACAGTACCCCATAGGAAGAACTGCATGCTCATGGGGAGAGGGTTGTTTTCTGGCGTGTTTTCTTTTGTAAAAAGAGAAACCAAACTTATAGTATATGCCACTGTTTTCTGCTTGGAATGAATGGTCGGGTTGCAGCTTAGGCTCTTACCGTCTTTCCCTCCGTAAGTACTTCAGCGCGTCAGTCGTCTTCTCTTCACAGGCATATTCAGTACCGGTTCCTTCCACGGTGTTAACAGTATGTTCACCTCTCACTAACCAGTGTAGCGTCCTGTTTGGCTGTCTGTTCAACTTGTTGTCCTGCAATTTTTTCCCACCGCCAAATTTCCGTCTTTGGAAATGACCCACTCTTACAATTTTTCATTTGTTTAATAGCTATTTTCTTATTAATTCGGTGTCAGCCATCGTCCATACCTGTCACTCAAATAAAAACCACACCGAGGTGGAATCCCCAGCAGCCACTTATCCTCATATCTGTAGTGGTCTTCATGGCTGATTCCTGCTTCTCCCTGAAAGTGTCCCCTTCCTGGATGCTGCACCAGCTAAATCCTCCCGATCTGCCCCCTTCCCTAGGCTGCTCTTCTGGCTCCAGGCACCCCCTGCTCAACACCAACACACACAGCAGGCCTTGATTTGACTCTATCTCGCTCTCCTTTTTAAGAAACTTTGTTTTAGCTGCTTGATCTGTCTTCCTTTGCCACGGTTTCAGACGTTACTTCTATTCCACTGGCTTCCGTACTGTATCACCTTCTCAGACATCTTCATTCAACTTTATCTCCGTAATTATCCCTGGTTCTTGGCTGTTTTCATTTACATGGACCATTACAGCCTAAACTGAAATGTCCCAACCTGAGTTCATTCTCCTCTCCCTCAATATCTACCACTTCATGTTGACTTTCTAATTAGAGGCAGTTCCATTCCCCCGTCACTCAGACGAGAACTTACAAAGTTCATTTCCCCTTTCCTTCCTTCCTCCCTTCTTCCCTCCCTCCCTCCCTCCCTTCCTTCCTCCCTCCCTTCCTTCCTTTTTTCCATATCCTAATCATTACCTGCCTCTGCAGACTTTGCCATATCAATCTATCATGGTTTTGCAGAGAAACAGAACAAATAAGATATGAAGATATAGAGAAACATTTATTTTAAGGATTGGCTTATGAGACTACATAGGCTGAGAAGTCCAAAATCTTCAGGGTGAGTTGGCAGACTGGAGACCCAAGAAGAGATAATGCACTAGTTCCAGTCCATAGCCTTTCTGCTTGACGCTGTATATTAATAACACTGGAACTATTGTGAAATAGTGTGATTTCAAGTAATGTGTCTGTGCAGACGTTTCTCTACAGTGGAGAGGTTATGCCTTCCCTGTTCTCTCCAGTTATTCTTAGAATAGAATGAGCTGATGATTTTTAAAGTAGGTGTTGATAAGTCAGAGACACCCTATCATTCAACATAACAGAAAACAAAATACCATAATAAATAAATTCATATTTCCCCAAATGGCTCACACACTGAAGTGCAGCAAACTTAGTTAGAAGAGCATGAACTGGCCCAGGAGCCCCCGTGACATTGGGAGGGGGACTCCTCAGCATCGTTACCATTCCCTTTTCTACCAATCATATGTTGAAAAGACTTGTTTGTTTAGTCATTCAGATATTAAGCAATTTGGGTAAACCTATACACACAATTCTGCTAAGTGTTCTGCAATAAAAGCTTATGTTTGTAGACCTCTCCCCATTTCCCAAAGCCCTTTTAGAGTACAGTATATACTACTCTATTCGAATTTTGCTTAAGGATTCAATCTCCTTATTTGTTACAGGTCTATTTTAAGAAATTCCACATCCATCAAGGTCATGTCCCACCGCGTACATATTCTGTGTAAACGTGATTGTAAATGGTTGCGTATATGCCGTCTCACGTATATGGCGTATGTACCTAGCCTTCCTCCTGTTAAATCTAGGTTGACTTTAATTATTTTTCCGCAGTGAATGTTCTCATACTGTCCACACATGTAGTGTCAGTTCCTCAGGATAAACTCCCAGCTGTAGAGTGTCTGTATAACTGGGTCTGTAGCATTTTTTTCTGCTCTGCCCACGTTTTTCCGAGAGGATGCCAGGAAGGAGATTAGGCTCGAAGTTTAAGTTACCAGTCGAGCAACGAGAACAACGTGTGCAGACAGTGTTGTCAGTATCTGTCTATTCCAGTTCCACTACGCAGTAAACTATCTGCTCAATAGATGGAAAAATATGAACATAAACATTAGTTTTGTCTAATAACAATAAGTCTCAAGTACAACTTCATTTAAGGAAGTTTCACCATTATTTTCAGTATGTTCACTCACGTGAGTTCTGAGTGTCATCATCAGAACAATGAATGACACCTACTCCAGAGGCCTAATGCTGGAGTTCCCTCTCTCAGAACTCCTGCAGTCTCACATGAAGAAGCGGAATCAGAAAAGGAGCCACTCTGGGCTAAGCAACATAAAAGATTTCCGCCCCCCCCCGAATGACAAGAGAGTGGGCTGGTGATCAGAGGAGGGGATGCACTTTGGGCCCAACCAGCCTCCCCCCCCAGTAGTATCCTCTCATGGGAAACACTCAGGTCAACCCTGGAGCTTGTTCTCTCTCGTATATAACATATATGAGTTCCCCCGAGTCCCAATGAGACTACTGGCTAGTCTGGTTCTCAGAAGGCCTGGATTCTAGTACTTCTCTCCCTGAGTATGGGAATTAATTCACAGAGACTAAGGTGTCAAGACCCATTTAGCACAACCCTGCTGCTGTTCTGTGGTCATCAGTGTTTGGTGGTGGCTTGTGTGTGTGCCAAACCTTGCTCGAATTCATTCAGCCGCTGCTTGTGCAGACTCACCACCAGCCGCTTTGGGCCCACTGGCACCCAAGATGCTTTTCTGGAAGCAAAATCTGACCCAGACCTAAGGCAGCCTCCTGCTGGGCCCCCCTGGGCTGCTGTGTTGGGTTCACAGGAGTAGCAGTGAGACCCAACTTTGAGAGGTGAGCATGTCTCAGAGTGGGCCTTACTTAGCACAAGTCATGTGTGGCCTTTGGAAATACCTCCCCTTACACTGTTAACATTCCTGGGCTGACCCACCTGCCTGTGCGCCCCTGGTTTCCCAGTTGCTTTGGTCACAGTAAAAGCAGCAGTCATTCTGGGCTTCAGGTCAGGCCTTTTCCTAATCCACTGAACCTTACTTCCACCATGAGCTGGATTTCTGGATGATAAAAAAACGTGAGACACTTAGATAAATGTAACGAAACAAGGATGGTCTGTACAGTGAGAAGTATAAACTGTCGCCCTTATAACTCATAAGTTAGGTAGTAAGACAAAAAAAAAAAAAAAAAAAAAAAAAAAACCCAGCCAAAATATGTTACCAGAGGCTTCACTTAAAAGAATATGTAGGACTGACTGTCCATTAAACCCATGTAAAGAGGCTCATCGTTCATTAGTCACTAGGGAAATGCAAATGAAAACCCCAACGAGACAGTACTTCACAGCCAGTAGCACAACTAAGATACAAAAATGTAATAATTGATGAGTACGGGAGCGAATAGAAACCTCATCCATGGCTGATGGGATTATGAAATAGCGCAGCCTCTATGGGAAACAGTTTGGCATGTCTTTAAAATGCTAAACCTACAGTTATCATATGATCCATCAAGTCCATTTCTTGAATTGAAAACCTAAGTCCATGTAAAGAACAGATGTCATGTATAATAATTCACAACATGTGACTGGATAAACAAATTGGGGTATCGCCATATAATGGAATTCTACTCAGCAATAAAATGTAACCAACTAAGATTACTCGACTGCATGGTTAAATGTCAAAAGCATTCTAAGTCAAAGAAGTCAGACACAAAAGGGTACACTCTCTGTGACTCCCGTATATGCCGTTCTAAAACACGATGCATCAGGACAGCAGATAAGTCCCTGGTTGTCTGCGGCTGGGGGTGGGAGAGCAACGGACTGCAGACAGGACCACAGTGGAACCACTGGGAGCGATCTGTCTGTTGATGGTGGTGGTTCCATGAGTATTCATTTGCTAAACACTTTAAATGGACCCAGTTTGCTCTGTACATTGTACCTCAGTGAAGCTGATTTTAAGAAATACTCAGAAAACCAGGGATTTGGGGGAAACAAATCTTCAGCTCCAAGTGAATGCTAACAACAAGTTGTACTCGTCATTGCTGATTTTAAAAACTACAGACAGCTGACTATGAGGTACCCCATCTGCTGAGCCCTTTGCTGCGTTAGGTTATTTCCGTCTATAACCCTACGAGGAACACAGTATTCGCCCCCCTCTAGGTAAGGGAACTAGACTTTGGAATTTTTAAGTAATTTGCCCAAATTCACATAGCTAGTAATGGTGGAGCTTCAATTAAAAAATAACTAGCTAGTGTGTGGCTGGTCTCAGTACTATAATGCCTGGCACATGGCATGGAGTCTTATAAAATCAGCTATTCTAATTGAAAAAGTAAATATGCCCTACCATGGTTATTCTTTCCAGAGACAAAAGTCACTCAGAGCTCCCTCGAATACTGTCCTGTCTCCCTCTGTCATTGTGTTGATGATGTAATGACTTAAAATGCAACCGGCTACCAAGTTGAAATTAGAATTTGAAGGGAAGAAAGTAATTATGTTTCAAATGTCATGTGGCATGTGAGTTACACGCACCATCTCATTTAAATTTCACGGTAAATCTGTTCACATGTACTAACTTCCACTTCATGAGCTCAAAGTGACCTGTGCCAGGTGGCACAATAAGAAATAGAGGGGCCAGGGTTCAAACCCGATCACTTTGGCTCCATAATCGAGAGGCTGCACTATTTTCTGAAACTCCTCGCTGCCTCCACATCTGGCTGAGGATCTTGGCGGTTTACTAAGAGGAATGGGAAAGCCCCGAGGAATTAAAACCTGCAGCATCACAGAGTCCAAAGCTACAGGCACATGGGGAGTCAAAGTATCTTCTTAACATTCATCCCTTCAGTAAGCACACACCGATGAAACCCGTGGCATTGGCTTTCCTGTTACACGGCAGGAAGTGAAAAAAATTGATTTAGTTAACTTTGTCCTTAGCTGAGTTACAAACTAACTATGTTGTTAGTGTCTCAGCAGCTGTACAGGAATCAAGTAAAAACAAAGTGATGGTGTATAAAAGCAGCTATTGGTTGGCAAGTTACTCCAAGAATGAGATGAATTTAAGAGATGGACGGCAAGGGAATAGAGATTCCACAGATTCTGAGCTTCAAACAGTTTGAAAGACCAACTGCTTTTACGTCCACTAGCAATTACATTTTAGATATTTTTAGTGGCAAATTTCCCTCATCACACGGCACTATGTAAAAAGATTCGATTTAGGGTGTATCACCTTATAAATAAATGAATTCTACCCTGCCTGCCTGTTATGCATTGAAGTGTGTCCTCCCAAAACTCATGCTTTGAAATTACATCCCCCAGGACCAGAATGCGGGCTTTTTTGGAGAAAGGGTCTTTACAGAGGTCCTCAGTTAAAGTGAGGTCATTAGATCACCAGTCCAATACCTCTGTTGTCCTTATTTTTTGAAAAAGGGGAAATGTGGACACAGATACACATAGAATAAAGATGATGTGAAGACACAGACAGAAGACAGGTCTACGAGTGAAGGAGACAGGCCTATAACACATCCTTCGCTCACAGCCCTCAGAAGGAAGCAATGCTACCAACACCCTGATTATGGGCACATAGCCTCCAGAACTGTGAGACAATACATTTGTTTTTTTAAGCGCGCACTCCATGGCGGTTGTTACAGCAGGCCTAGGAAACTAAGGCACTGCTTTATGTAAAATTGCAGCTACACCACTGGCACTGCCAATCCCCTTTACTTGGTTATTTCTATTTTTTCCATAATACTTGTCACCTTTAAAAAAATCAGTATCTGTATGATTTACTATGTGTTCTCCTGCCTCAATGAATTTATCACAAGGAACATTAGTTACTGATGTATCTTCTGTGCCTAATAATCGTGGCAGGCTCATACTTGGCATTCAAGAAATATTTCTCAAGTGTTGAATGAATCAATGAAGAAATCAACATTCATCCAGTGAATCACAAATGGGGAGGTGTCATAAATTTATCACCAACCAGTAAGTAAAGACATAGTCATCTTTTAGCAAAGAGGAAGGGGAGAGGGTAGTTATTGGATAATGAAGACACCGTGCTTGCTTGGCACATGGAGATACATCCTAACAGACAAACCACAATATGCATAAAGGGTGGTCTATGTGGAAGTGGGTAATCAGAGTCTAAGATGTGCGTGCAAGACCAAAGGAATGAAAAGAACCGAGACCACTTTGAAGGACAATGAAAAGTGTTTGACCTACTCCTTGTCAAGGCTCACCGCGATGCTGTAAGAACAAGACAGTGATGTATTGGCCTAGCGTGATTCACCAGGAGTTGGCAAACTCCTGATCATAGTCCACATCTGTCCTGCTGTCTACTATATCCCCCCCCAATATGTTATTATGGAAAATTTCACCCATACAGAAAGGTTGAAAGAATTTTACAGTTATCACTGATAATCCGAAATTTAAGACATCTGCTGGATTTACAGCTATTATTTGCATTATTGCACTGGATTTGCAAAAGCTGCTATAGTCGGTAAAACTATTGCCACTCATTATGCATCAAGGAAATGGTACTAGAGTTGAGTAATTAGTAGCTATGTTATTCTTCATGACCACATTCACAGTGTTAAGAAATGTGACATATTTCACTTCGGAATGTCTTTAATGGAGCATTAAAAAATAATTTTATTCAATCTGAACTTTTGATTACCTGTCTTATAATATCTGTGTAACAAATATTCTACAATTTATATTTAAGTGGTTGTCTCCGGAAAGAGCACTTGTGTGATCACTAGATTTGGAAGCTCAACTTAGCGTGAAAGAAAATTCATGCAAAATAAATGACAGCATTGCTTGGCAATATAAAATTAGGCTTCAAATGAAAAGTAGAATTTTGGAAAAGTTGTATCTGCCACTGTGAATGTCACCGCTTCCAAATACTTAAGACTAATGATGATATTGATGAATATGAATATTCATGTTGTAAAATGAAATGTGTCAACATTCAGGGGATCTGCATAGGTCATTGAACCCATAGTTTTGCAAATAACCAGTGCATGATGTTACAAAATCATGCATGAAACATTGGTTTAAAGTGCAAGTTAGACCAATGGATTGTAATATAATACAGCAAAAAAATTTGCCTGTGTAATAAAAATAAAGACCCTCGCCCAAGACTGGAATGGGGAGGGCCTGTAGGGGGAGCTCTCACTGCTACATGGATGGCAAAGCCCTACAGGAAGAGCCCCGTGGTTATAACAGCTCTCCAAACTCCTAGAAAAGAATCTCCCCTTTTCTGCTGGGGACTGGCAGCACGGCTGTCCATGGCTGCACGTCCTGGGTTGTTGTCGCATAGCAGCCTGATCGTCTGTCCCCTTTAGCCTTTCCTTAGGAAGGAAGGTTGCAGGGTTGTATGCCCTAGGGGGTTGAGTTAATAAATCTCTTATCTAGGTCCCAGTATGCAGGGTCCGCGGTCGAAGACGAGTAAGTTTCCTCTAGGGAGGGACGACTTAAGCCAGACGGGACCCCGGGGACCCCCATGAATATTGCTAAAACTTAGAGGAAGCTCTCCTCTCAAAAGTTCCATCATCGGTTGCTGACGCTTGGCTCAAGCAGCAGAGACCTTGATGTGCAAGGAACAATAGTGGAGCGGAACCTCCTGGCTCCTCCTTTATCTCATGGGAAAGCAACACAGAGACCCGCTCCTCCCTAGGATTAGCATACTGTATCAGCGACCATCTGGGGATGGTCTGTTTAGGTTGATTTACGACAATGAATGGGTATTGGCGATAAGGTGTTTGTCTTAAGTGGTGTTTTAACACCCTACTCAGAGTCACGTAATGCCTTTTGGAAAATCAATAAATACTCTGGAGGGACCCGATTCAGGGCTCCAGTCTTTTATGACTGCGAGTCCCTTGGTCCTCTGTGATTTCTTACTATATAAGTGTTTGTGTCTTTATTTCTTAACTTAGCCCTCGCCGCCTCCCTCGTTTCTTCCCACTGCTTGTGTTGTGCAGGTTGCAACACTGGGTGGCAATTCTCTCTTTTCCCCCAAATAAACCTTTTTTTTTTAGGGTTTTGGAGGAATATCTAGTTGACTTTTTGTTTAAGGTCAACCCTGTATAATCTCAGATTATCCCTTGTTCAGCTTGTACCATCTAAGAGCAATATCCACAGTTACCGGATAAGTATATTAAACTACCCTGTCCTTTTCCAACTACATACTTGTGTGTGTCCACGTTTCCTTTATACAATTCCACAAAGACAACATGTCGATTGAATACAGAAACAAATATGAGAATCTAGCTGGTTTCTATTAAGCCTGGCATTTAAAAGATTGTCTTCCAGGCCAATGGAAATGTTGTAAATCTGTATGAGATGATTGTTGAAAAACTATCAAATTACTCAAAATCTTTTAGGTTAAAAAATTGCTCTTTTTACAGGAGCCTTATTGAGGTATAATGTCTATATTCCATAAAATTCATCATTTTAAAGTGTATCATTGTGTCACTTTCAGCATAATCGTTCCCCTTTAATTACGGATGACACACTTCAAGACCCCCAATGGATGTCTGAAACCTCAGATAGTACTGAACCATACATACATATTCACGTAAAGGAAGAACTTTATGGCTTTTCTTTGGTGTATCAGCATTGCCAGCATCACTTTTCTTGTACTTTGGAGCCATAATTAAGTAAAACGAGGGTCGCTTGAACAAAACCACTGCAGTACCGCTGCAGTCTACCTGATAACCCAGGTGACTAATATACAGGGATAATATATAGTGTGTGCACGTTGGAGAAAGGCGTGATTTACGTTCTGGGTGGAACAGTACATAATGTCACAGGATTTCATCATCCTTTTCAGAACACTGTGCATTTTAAAACTTACAATTTATTTAGTGGAATTTTCTATGTAATAATTTTGGACCAAAGTTGACCATGGAAAGTGAGAAAACATGGATCAAGGGGACTCCAGTATTCACACAGTTGTGCAAATATCACCACTGTAAAATTCCAGAACATGATCATCACTCCAAAGTGAAACCCTGTCGCCATTCCCAGTAACTCCATTCCTTCCCCTACCCCTGGCTACCATTATTCTACTTTGTGTTTTTATGAGTGTACCCCAGAGAAGTCATAAGCCCTCATGGTTTTCTTCATAGTGTTACTTCTCCCTCTCATGAAATTTTCCCTAGATTTTTACCCCTCATCTCCTCCAGACACTCTGCCTCATTCATCATCTTCCACGTACGCCCGCCTCCCCCCCAAATGGACAGGCACATACATCCTCATTTTCACTTTCTCCAGATATTCAGATCACCCCCAATAATCAATCTCTACCGCCCCACATACACTCTCAAACTCCAACAAAGGGCCGTCTTCCTTATTCCACTCTTAGTGTCACTGAACGTCTCTGTGGGGACAGTGACAGGAAGAGCAGGGCTAAGAGTCCCCTTACACCGGTTCAAACCCTGTCACAGGACCTCGCCCAGGCCGAGGAACACAGAGACCGCCACAGGAACCCGTGGAGCTCCTGGTGCATAAGAAACTGAGGCCCATGCTCCCGCCCTCGCAGGGCTTCTAATCATTATCATTTTGGGTCTTAGATTTGGTCCCCGCCTCCTCCGCCTTTTCTCCCAACTCCTCCAGAGACGACTCCCGGTGTTCACAAACAGAGCTGTCCATGAAATGCTTCACCTACAACATTACCAGCACATCTCATAATGCCCCTCACCTCAGATGCCCCCGTTCTGCCTGAAACAGCAAAGGAAGAGAGAAACGCCGGCCCCTCTCATTTTCAATAACAAGCAGGTCGCCGAACAAGTAGGTCTCCGGAAGTTACAGACCTTGACTTCATGTTAGGTCTCTGAATGTTGGGTCTCAGGTAACTTGACTTAAAGACAGAGCCATGTCCGCTGCTCCGCACTTGCAGAGAGAACCAAACTTGGGATATATCACAAAATGCCACAAAAGAGCTACTGGCTTGAAGTCAGTCAATGTTTTTGTCAAACTAGGCTACCCTGTCAGCATGTCCACTATAAATCCCTCTTCTCTCCGTCCTCTGGGCCTGCATCTATCCTTTAGACATGCCGCCCGGGAGCAAGCCATCTTTTACTCATCCCAATAAACGCTTGCGCTCTTACAATAAAAATTTCTTAACTTGAGAGACCATGCGTGTTCCTTTACGGGCAGACCTATCATTTGGTGCGGAAACCAGGAGAGGGTTTAGGCAGAGAATGCAAGTTGCCCCCTCCTCTTTCTCTTCTCCCTCCCCCACGCTTGATCCGCTCTCTGGCTTCCCTCCTGGACCTGCCATAAGGACGCATTCAGGACTTTCTCCTTTCCTTTGCTGACATCCCAGATGACAGCAGGCCAATTTCTCGACGGGTGAGTGAAACCTCCTATTCCTGTCTCGGACCTTCCGTCTCTCCCTCATTGTTCTAGGGTTCCATGAAGATCCCAGCGCTAGGCCAGAAGGTTCCTCTTGCCCCCGGGGCCCAGATCCTCCCAGTCTTGGGGACGCCCAGTCTGACAGTGATCTCTCATACTCGTGTTCGCGGGGTTGAACACCGGGATTTGGGACCCCTCAACCTCTTACTCTCCCCTTAATTGGAGGCTCCCTCCTCACATTTCTCACTCCTTCTATTAGGACCATGGGGACCTCACATTCAGTCCATGTGAAATCTACATCCCTTGGTTGTCTCCTACACAACTTACACGTCCTCAGGCTCAACTTACAGGAGATCCGAACCACGTGACTTATCTTTTACTACAACACTGCCTGACCCCTATCTAACTTCTGTCACCACAAGGGAAAATGGTCACAAATTCCCTATGTCCAGGCCTTCTTTACTCTTTGAGCTCAACCCTCCCTGTTTGATTAAAAGTCTCCACATCTCTCCCCAGGAAAAAATAAAAATAAAAACACTATTGCTTGTGTTCCTGTGAGTCGATTGCAGACCTTAAGCTCCTTTTGAAGCAGACAGATGTGTCACTGCCAGGACTGATAACTACTCATAACTAACCCCAGTCTCCTACAGCCCCTGTTAATACCTTTGTCATAAGAACTCTAGTTTTCCTCTTTACTTACAACTGCCTGGGATGCACTTCTCACTCTTAGGGACCCGACTTTAGTCCCTTCTCTCACCTTTACTTGTTCTACTTCTCATTACCCTTGGACTAACCCTATTTGGACCTTGCCATGTTAACGTTCTTGTCCAGTTTATTTCTTCCAAAATGGAGTCTATTAAAGCTACAGATGACTCTTGTGCAAGGCTTCCAGCCCATCCCCGTGATGGACTCCACAACCACTTTCTCCCCTTGGGTCAGAAATTAAGTTCCAGTTCAACACCACTAACTTAGTACAGTCCATAAACGAGGAGTCTCAAATTTTGGGGACCCAGGAGTTCCATTACCCCCATTCCTCGAGAGCAACCGAACTTAACCTTACTCGTCACCCTGGCTTTCACACAGAGGACAGGACTCCGGCTCCCTTGCATCACAATGGAGGAATCCAGGGAGAAACCTCACGTGGCAAGGAAGCCTATCTCTTTCTTAATAGATGTGGGGGCCACTTTCTGTGCCCTCCCTGAATTTTTAGGGGCTACTCATCCCTGCTATTTCTCCATTGGTGGGATTGATGGCTTTATCGCACCATGTGGAACTATACCAGCCCTAACAGGCTCACTTCATAACTCGGCTATTGCCACTCATTTCTTGTACTCCCCCCGGTGGACCACACTCCAAATACAGTCTCCTTCCATTTTCGTCTGCCCAGCCCTGGTCCCATCTTTCTCCTTGCTCTCTCCCGCTCTGACACTCCGATAGAGATTCCCTTACAGCCGTCCCTCATGGATCCAGTTCTTTGGGACACCTTCTATGATTATTACACATGACAGTCCTGTCGAGATCTAGCTCTGTGATCTATTCTCGTTTCCAAACCAACTCCTATATCCTTCTTTCTCACGTCCCCACCCCTTTCCTGAACCCACTCGCTTCACTGTCCTAGACCTCAAAGACAACAGTCTTCCAAAGGTTTTTGGTTGAGCCCTCCTTTTTGCCCAGGCCTAGCTTCTGTCTAGCCCCTCTCCACCTCGCCCCGAACACGCCTCTACACGACGTGGATAATGTCCTTTTGTGCGGTCCGTCTCACTCTCTCTCTGTCATATCTCTACCCGTCTTGTGTCCATCGCTAACACGGGCTACCTGCTATCCCCAAGCAAGACACAGCTCTCTACTTCCTCGGTTGTCTACTTGGGTGTCCCTCTCACGTCCACCCACGTGGCTATCATGGCCAACGGTATATCCAAGCTTAACTCCATACCGCACCTTGGGCCTCCCCCTTCCTCAGTTCTTTCGAGCTCACGTATGTCAGATCCTTCCTTCCAGACAACCTCCCAGATCGACGACGTCCTAGCCATCAGCCTCATTCAGCAGATCCATAGGTGGTATGCACACTGCATTCTTCCCTGACCCCAAGACACTTCCTCGGTTTCTCTCACATTCCCTAAACCCCAGGAAACTTGGTCCATCTCAAACACCTGAACCTGTCAGACTTACGACAAACTGGGAAGGAGCCTTGCCACCATCTTCTCACCACATTCACACCAGCGATTGCTGGGTCACTCCTCCTGCTTTCATTTGTCTCAGCTGCAAAAATAGTGGAACCGCCTGTCCTGCCACTCCACATGACCGCCCAGGCTCCATGATATGGCACCTCATTTCTGAGCCCCACCTCGTTTTGACTTTATAACATCCCACAGGAAAAACCAGGAGACTAATGAAAGGTGATCCCTACCCTTGCCTGTCCTCGCTTCATGAAATAAACAACTCCAACCTCACTCCCGTCTCCTTTGCTCTTGACAATTCCTCTCAGTTATTTATACATTTCCCCTTAAACTCCCGGGTTCATTTAAGAGTTTTTCTTAATTCCACCACCTGTATTCTCAACCCCTGAGAAGACATAAGCCCTCATGGTTTTCTTCATTGTATTACTCTTCCCTCTCATGAACTTTTCCCTAGAATTACCCTTATCTCCTCCAGACACTTACCTAATTCATCATCTTCCTCATCTACCTGCCGGAACACCAAATGGACAGGCCCATACACCCTTGTGTTTACTTTCTCCACATATTCAGATCACACGAATAATCTATCTTTACTGCCCAAATACACTCATATGCAAACAAATGTACGTCTCCCTTTTTCAACTCTTAGTGTCACTGAACATCTCTGTGGGGACATCGATAGGAAGAGCAGGGCTATGAGTCTCCTTACACCACTGTCATACTCTTTCACAGAACCTTGCCCAGGCCACCAAAAATATTAGAAACAAACAACAAATACAGTATAGTTGCCAGCTACAAAATGAACATACAAAGCTCCATTGCATTCCTATGTACTAACAATGAAATATCAGAAAAAGTAATAAACAAACAAACAAAAAACAATTCCTTTTACAATTGAAACATAAAGCATAAAATACCTAGGAATAAGTGTAACCAAGCATGTGAAAGACCTATATGCTGAAAACTATAAGACATTTTTAAAGGAAATTGAATAAGATACAAAGAAATGGAAAGACATTCCATGTTCATGGATAGGAAGAAGCCACATAGTTAAAATGGCCATATTGCCAAAAGCAATATACAGATTTAATGCAATCCCCATCAAAATCCCAATGGGGTTTTTTAAAGAAACAGAAGAAAAAATCATCAGCTTTGTATGAAACCACAAAAGACCCAAAATAGCCAAAGTAATCCTAAGGAAAAAGAACAATGCTGCATGTATCACAGTCCCTGACTTTAGCTTGCACTACAGAGCAACAATAATCAAAACAACATGGTATTGACAGAAAAACAGACACATTAACAAAGGAATAGAATTGAGATCAAAGAAGTGAAACCACATAAATATGGACAGATAATTTTTGACAAAAATGCCAAAAATATACAATGGAGAAAAGAAAGCCTCTTCAATAAATGGTGCTGGCAGAATTGGAAAGCAACGTGCAAAAGAATGAAACTGGGCTGCTGTCTGTCACCATGTACCAAAATTAATTCAAAGTGGATCAAAGACTTAAGCATAAGACCTGAAACAATAAACTGCATAGAAGAAAACATAGGTACTAAACTTATGGACCTTGTGTTCAAAGAGCATTTTATGAATTTGACTCCAAAGGCAAGGGAAGTAAAAGCTATAATAAATGAATGGGACTATATGAAACTTAAAAGCTTCTGCACAGCAAAAGAAACCATTGACAAAATAAAGAGGCAACCAGCTAAATGGGAGAAGAGTTTTTGCAAATAGCACCTCCGATAAGGGCTAATATGCAAAATATACAAGGAACTCAACAACAACAAAACAAACAACCCAATTGAAAAATGGGCAGAGGACCTGAAGAGACATTTCTCCAAAGAGACATACAAATGGCAAATAGACATGAAAAAATGATCAGCATCACTACTTATCAGAGAAATGCAAATAAAAACCACAATGAGATATCACCTCACCCCAGTTAGAATGGCTATCATCAACAAGACAAATAGTAACAAGTGTTGGAGAGGCTGTGGAGAAAAAGGAACCCTCATACACTGTTGGTGGGAATGCAGACTGGTGCAGCTGCTGTGGAAGGCAGTGTGGAGGTTCCTCAAAAAATTTTGAATAGAATTACCATTTGACCAAGCAATCCCTCTCCTGGATATCTACCAAAAAAATCTGAAATCATTTATCCATAAAGACAAGTGTGCTCCAATGTTCTTTGCAGTTTTACTTACTGTTGCCAAGACATGGAAACAACCAAAATGCCCTTCGATAGATGAAAGGATAAAGAAGTTGTGGTATATACACACAATGGAATACTATTCGGCTGTAAGAAAAGATGAAATAGGAACATTTGTGACAACATGGCTGGATCTTGAGATTATAATGCTAAGCGAAATAAGTCAGACCAAAAAAGTGGAAAACCAGATGATTTCACTGACATGTGGTATATAAACCCAAAACAACAAAGGAAGAAGACAAACAAATGAGAAACAAAAACTCATGGACACAGATTATAGTTTAGTGGTTACCAGAGGGTAAAGGGGGACGGGGGTGATAGATGAGGGTAAAGGGGATCAAATATATGGTGATGGAAGGAGAACTGTCTCTGGGTGGTGAACACACAATGTTATTTATAGATGACGTAATAAAGAATTGTATACCTGAAATCTATGTAACTTTACTAACAATTGTCACCCCAATAAACTTTAAAAAATAAATAAAAGTAATGGGTACAATACTATTTTCTAAACTCGAGACTTTATTTGGATGTCACCAGTTTTCCCTCAACTGTTGTCTTTCTGTTTCAAGATCCAGTCCAATCCAATCTTTGATTGCCGTAGTTCTCTTCGACTTTGACACATGTTAAGCATGATTCTCAGCTATTTTATAGGAAGCTCCTCAATTTTGATTTTGTCTGATATATCCTTATAAGTACAATAAAGATGTATCCTTATAAGAACAATAAAGTCATGGTTTTTTGAGATGAATATCAGAGAGGTGATATGCCCTTCTCACTGCACAATTTCAGGGAGTACATGATGTAAATATATAGTATTACTGGTTATGTTAAACTTGGTAATTTTTTAAGGTAATGTCCACCATGTTTTTTCATTGAGAAGTTCCTCTTTCTCCCTTGATAAATAATATTTAATGGAGATACTTTCATACTGAAAGATACAATTTTTGACAAAGAAACTAAAAACATACAGTGGAGGAAAGACAGTCTCTTCAATAAATGGTGCTGGGAGAATTAGATAGCCACATGCAAAAGAATGAAACTGGACTGCTATCTGTTACCGTGTACCAAAATTAATTCAAAATGGAGCAAAGACTTAAGCATAAGACCTGACACAACAAACTGCATAGAAGAAAACATAGGTACTAAACTTATGGACCTTGGGTTCAAAGAGCATTTTATGAATTTGACTCCAAAAGCAATGGAAGTAACAGCTAAAATAAACGAATGGGACTATATGAAACTTAAAAGCTTCTGCACAGCAAAGGAAACCATCGACAAAATAAAGAGGCAACCAACTGAATGGGAGAAGGTTTTTGCAAACAGTGCCTCCGATAAGGGGCTAATATCCAAAATATACAAGGAACTCTTGAAACTCAACAACAAAAAAAACAAACAACCCAATTGAAAACTGGGTAGAGGACCCGAAGAGACATGTCCTCTTCTCCAAAGAGGACATACAAATGGCAAATAGACAAATGAAAAAATGCTCAACATCACTAATCATCAGAGAAGTGCAAATAAAAACCACAATGAGATATCACCTCACCCCAGTCAGAATGGCTATCATCAACAAGACAAATAGTAACAAGTGTTGGAGAGGCTGTGGAGAAAAAGGAACCCTCATACACTGTTGGTGGGAATGCAGACTGGTGCAGCCCTTATGGAAGGCAGTGTGGAGGTTCCTCAAAAAATTACGAATAGAATTACCATATGACCCAGCAATCCCTCTCCTGAGTATCTACCCAAAAATTCTGAAAACATCTACACATAAAGACACGTGTGCTCCAATGTTCATTGCAGCTTTGTTTACGGTGGCCAAGACATGGAAACAACCAAAATGTCCTTCGATAGATGAATGGATAAAGAAGTTGTGGTATATACACAATGGAATATTATTCGGCGGTAAGAAAAGATGATATAGGAACATTTGTGACAACATGGATGGATCTTGAGACTATGATGCTAAGCGAAATAAGTCAGACAGAAAAAGCAGAGAACCATATGATTTCACTGATATATGGTATATAAACCAAAAAGAACAAAAGAACAAGACAAACAAATGAGAAACAAAAACTCATAGACACAGACAATAGTTTAGGGGTTACCAGAGAGTGAGCGGGCAGAAGGACTCTAGGAGAGGGTAAACGGGGTCTAATATATCGTGATGGAAAGAGAAATGACTCTGGGTGGTGAACACACAGTGTTAGATATAGGTTAACTATTACAAATTTGTACAACTGAAATCTATGTAACTTTACTAACAATTGTGACCCCAATAAAATTTAATTTAAGAAGAAAGAAAGAAAAAAAGAAAGGAAGAAAGAAAGAAAGAAGGAAAGAAAGAAAGGAAACTGGGTTATTAAGGGGAGCAGAGGAAAGGGCCAATAACTGGTGGGGGATGTGTTACCTGATTGTTGTTTGTGCTGCTGAGAAGAGTGGACTACTGACGGATGATCAACTGAACACAGAGCTCCACTCAACACATCTTTGAATATAAATTTGACAGGGAGAAGCTGAGAAAAGGGAATACTGAAAAAAATGAATTCTCATCTCTCCATGATGAGAAATGAGATAATAAGAGAGAATGTAGCATCTCTAAATGACTTCAACTCTTCAGGGACACCATATTTCAGAGTGCCACAAGAATTTCAAATGAAATACCATGTTGCTGACATCAATTCCTGAAAACAGCATAGATGCCCCAAAAGGAAATATGAGCAGAAATTGTGTCCATTGTCCAAACAGAGGCAAAGATGGATTCTGTCCACCAGTGAGCTCAGCATCAACAATGTGCAAAATGCTAGACTACATTACTGGAGGCGGGGTGTGTAAATGTTCAGGGAAAGAAACGAAGTTCATCAGGGCCCAGCCTGTGATCACTTACTACAAATTGTGTACACTTTGCTTTAATTACTTCTTTGAGAGAGCTCTAGATCAGCAAGTCAAAGAACTGGGATACAAGCAGAGAAGAGGTCACAAACTATGCCCCACAGGCCAAACCTAGCAGGATGGGTTTTGTTTTTTTTTTAAATAAAGTAGTATTGTAATAAAGTCATCCTCATTTATTTATCATTATTGAAGACGATGCCATTCCTCTCTTTCTCTCCCTCAACTCTTGGGAAGGCCAGCTGTGCCACTGTTAGAAGTGGTCCATGTGGTAGAAACTAAGGAAATAAGGCCTTCTGTCAACATCCAACTAGAAACTGAGGCCTCTAATTAGAAAATGTGTGCATAATCCTTCTTCAAAATTGATTCTCCAACCCGTCAGGCCTTACCATGACTGAAGCTCTGGCCAACTTTTATCCTGCAACTTCATAAAGACACTGAGCCAGATCCCTCCAGCTAAGCCTCTCTCATATTCCTGACCTGTAGAAATTATGTGAGATATTATATTTTTTGTTTATTTTAAGCTACTATGTCAAAGGTTTTATTTCTTATGAATCATGTTCACCATTCTTACAAATGAATAAAAATGGACTCATTTTTGTTGAGAATAAAAATATTTAAGACATAAATCAAAGTTCCTTCAGACCATTATTCCCTTACTTTATCTTCCACACTATCAGAAGTTATGTTTTTATAGTATGAGTTTTGCTGTATTCCATTCCCCCTAAAAAAAATTTTCATAGCAATCTGTCATCTGTAGATGAGAACGCAGCCCCCACGCCAGGCCCATCTGTGGTCTGACACCAGCCCTTTCTCCATGCGTCATTCACCCAAGCCACGACACTCCCAGGTTGCTTTTTTGCTTGATTATAAATTCCCTGAGAAAAGTACGCAGTAACATTCATCACTGTATTTTTTAGGGCCCAGTACAGTGCCTGATATATGGTTGGTGCTCAATAAATTCTGTCCGCTTGCCAAAAAATCCTCCATCTTGATCCCTCCAAATTTTGTCCCTATCTACCAAAAACAACTATAATCTGATCATTACCTTCCACTCTCAGGTCACCTCTTTCCTGATCTAATCTTATTGTGACAGTATTAGGTGCTCCCGACGTAATTTTTGTAATCCTTATAGCATATTATAATAATATATTTATCTTTTTTTTATGTACAAATATTTATTTTTAAAGTATGTACATGTACCACTGTGCTGATATATTCTGTACACAGAGAGAACAGAAATTTTTAAAAGGTGACATGAGAATAAATATAAATTAAAATTCAAATATCTTCTTTTTTTTTTATTTAAATTTATTGGGGTGACAATTGTTATTAAAATTACATAGATTTCAGGTGTGCAATTCTATATCACATCATCTATAAATTACATTGTGTGTTCACCACCCAGAGTCAGTTCTCCTTCCATCACCATATATTTGATCCCCCTTACCCTCATCTCCCACCCCCACCCCTTTACCCTCTGGTAACCGCTAAATTACGTACCCCAGATTAATTTTCAAACCCCGTGGCCATCCTGTGGTCACCGACTGCCCTTCAATCCCTTCACCCGCCCCCCCCCCGCCCATCTAGCAAACCTCAGTTTTTCCTCTTTGTCTCCAACACTGTTTCTGGTTAGTTCATTCACTTATTCTTTTCTTTAGATTCCGCAAATAAGTGAGATCATATGATACTTATCTTTCTCTGTCTGACTTATTTCACTTAACATAATGTTCTCTAGGTCCATCCATGTTGTTGCAAATGGTAAGATTTCTTTCTTCTTTATGGCTGCGTAATACTCCATTGTATAAATGTACCACAGTTTCTTAATCCAGTCATCTACCGATGGGCATTTTGGTTGTTTCCATGTCTTGGCTATTGTGTATAGTGCTGCAATAAACATAGGAGAGCATAAAGATTTTTGAATTGGAGTTTTGGATTTCTCCGGATAGATACCTAGGAGTGGGATTACTGGATCATAGGGTAGTTCCATTTTCAGATTTTTGAGATACCTCCACACTGTTTTCCATAGTGGCTGCACCAATCTGCAATCCCACCAACAGTGCACAAGCGTTCCCTTTTCTCCACATCTGCGCCAGCACTTGTTGTTTGTTGATTTATTGATGATAGCCATTTTGACTGGGGTGAGGTGGTATCTCACTGTGGTTTTTATTTGCATTTCTCTGATGGTTAGTGAGGTTGAGCATTTCTTCATATGTCTGTTTGCCATCTGTATGTCCTTTTTAGAAAAATGTCTCTTCAAGTCCTCTGCCCATTTTTTAATTGGGTCGTTTGTTTTTTTGGAGTTGAGTTGAGTGAGTTTTTCATAGATTTGTGATATTAATCCCTTATCACATATATCATTGGCAAATATCTTTTCCCATTCAGCAGGATCCCTTTTTGTTTTATTGATGGTTTCCTTTGCTGTGAAAAAACTTTTTAGTTTGATATAATCCCACGTGTTTATTTTTTCTCTTACTTCCCTCGAGCGAGGGTATATATCAGTAAAAATCTTACTCCGGGTAATGTCTGAGAAGTTTCTTCCTATGTTTTCTTCTAGGTATTTTATGGTTTCAGATCTTACATTTAAGTCTTTAAGCCATTTTGAATTTATTTTTGTATATGGTGTAAGGAGGTGGTCCAGCTTCATTTTTTTGCATGTGTCTGTCCAGGTTTCCCAGCACCATTTATTGAATAGACTGTCTTTACTCCATCGTACATTCTTGCTTCCATTGTCGTAGATTAAATGGCCATATAGGCGTGGATTTATTTCTGGACTCTCTATTCTGTTCCATTGATCTATGTGTCTGTTTTTATGCCAGTACCATGCTGTTTTGATTACTGTAGCCTTGTAGTATAATTTGAAGTCAGGTATTGTTATACCTCCCACTTTGTTCTTATTTCTCAAGATTGCCTTTGCTATTCGAGGTCTTTTATGGTCCCATATAAATTTTAGGATTATATGTTCTATTTCTGTGAAAAACGACGTTGGTAGTTTGATAGGAATTGCATTGAATATGTATATTGCCTTAGGCAGTATGGACATTTTAACTATATTAATTTTCCTATCCATGAACATGATATGTGTTTCCATCTAATTATATCTTCCTTCATTCCTTTCTTCAGTGTCTTATAATTTTCTGAGTACAGATCTTTTACTTCTTTGGTTAAATTTATTCCCAGGTATTTTATAGTCTTTGGAACGATTGTAAATGGGATTGTTTTTTTAATTTCTCCTTCTGATGTTTTATTATTGGTATATACAAATGCAACTGATTTCTGAATATTAATTTTGTATCCTGCTACTTTACTAAATTCATCTATCAGCTCTAATAGTTTCTTAGTGGAGTCTTTAGGGTTCTCTATATATAGTATCATATCATCTGCATACAATGATAATTTTACTTCCTCCTTACCAATTTGAATGCCTTTTATTTCTTTTTCTTGTCTGATTGCTGTGGCCAGAATTTCCAGCACTATGTTGAATAGAAGCGGAGATAGTGGGCAACCTTGCCTTGTTCCTGATCTTAGGGGGAATGGTTTTAGCTTTTCCCCATTGAGTGTGATGTTAGCTGTGGGTTTGTCATATATGGCCTTTATTATGTTGAGATATGATCCCTCTATTCCCACTTTCTTAAGGGTTTTTATCATAAATGGCTGTTGGATTTTATCAAATGATTTTCTGCATCTATTGATATGATCATGTGATTTTTATTTTTCATTTTGTTAATGTGGTGTATCACATTAATTGATTTACGGATGTTGAACCACCCTTGCATATCAGGGGTGAATCCCACTTGATCATGGTGTATGATCTTTTTAATGTATTGCTGAATTCTGTTCGCTAATATTTTGTTGAGGATTTTTGCATCTATGTTCATTAGAGATATCGGCCTGTAGTTTTCTTTTTTTGTGGTGTCTTTGTCTGATTTTGGGATCAGGGTGATAGTGGCTTCGTAAAAAGTGTTTGGGAGTCTTCCTTCCTTCTGGATTTTTTGGAAGAGCTTGAGGAGAATAGGTGATAATTCTTTTTTGAACGTTTTGTAAAATTCACCTGTAAAGCCATCTGGTCCAGGGCTTTTGTTTGTTGGGAGACTGTTGATTACTGATTCAATTTCCGTGGTGGTAATCAGACTATTCAGGTTTTCTGTTTCTTCTTGAGTTAGCCTTGGAAGGTTGTGCGCCTCTAGAAAATTGTCCATTTCTTCCAAATTGTCAAATTTGTTGGCATATAGTTGCTCATAGTAACTTCTTACAACTTTTTGTATTTCTGCAGTGTCCGTTGTCACTTCCCCTCTTTCATTTCTGATTTTATTAATTTGGGTCCTCTCTCTCTCTTTTTTAATGAGTCTGGCTAAAGGTTTGTCGATTTTGTTTATCTTCTCTAAGAACCAACTCTTGGATTCATTGATCTTTTGTATTGTTTTTCTGGTTTCTATTTCATTTATTTCTGCTCTGATCTTTATTATCTCCTTCCTTGTGCTCCCTTTGGGCTTAGTTTGCTGTTCTTTTTCCAAATCCCTTAAATGTGAAGATAAACTGTTGATTAGTGATGTTTCTTGTTTCTTTAGGTAGGGCTGCAAAGCTATGTATTTCCCTCTTAGGACTGCTTTCGCGGCATCCCATAGATTTTGGGTCGTCGTGTTTTCATTTTCGTCTGTCTCGAGATATCTTTTGACTTCTTCCTTGATCTCCTGCTTGACCCATTCATTATTTAGTAAAAAGTTATTCAGCCTCCATAAATTGGTGTGTCTTCCAGTTTTTTTCCTGTAGTTCATTTCTAATTTCATAGCATTGTGATCGGAGAAGACAATTGGTATGATTTCAATTTTCTTAAATTTATCAAGACTTGTTTATTGGCCTAACATGTGGTCTATCTTGGAAAATGTTCCATGTGGCTTGAGAAAAACGTGTATTTTGCAGCATTGGGGTGAAATGTTCTGAAAATATCGATTAAATCCAAGTGGTCCAATGTATCATTTAAGGCTGTTGTTTCCATATTGATTTTCTGTCTGGAAGACCTGTCCCTTGTTGTCAGGGGTGTGTTGAAGTCTCCTACAATAATAGTGTTACTGTTGATCTCTGTCGTTATGTCAGTCAGTACCTGTTTTATATATTTAGGTGCTCCTATGTTGGGTGCATAGATGTTTACTAGGGTTATGTCCTCTTGTCTGATCGATCCCTTTATTATTATATAATGCCCATCTTTATCTTTTAGTATGTTCTTCATTTTAATGTCTATTTTGTCAGATATAAGTACTGCAACTCCAGCTTTTTTCTCGTTTCCATTTGCATGAAATATCTTACTCCAACCCTTCACTTTCAGCCTGTGTGTGTCTTTTGTTCTGAGGTGAGTCTCTTGTATACAGCATATACAAGGGTCTTGCTTTCTTATCCAGTCAGCCACCCTATGTGTCTTGATTGGAGCATTTAATCCATTTACATTTAAAGTGATTATTGATAGGTACATAGTTATTGCCATTTTTAAATTTGTAGTTAGGTTGGTTTGATCTTTCTTCTATTTACAGAAGTCCTTTTAGTATTTCTTGCAATGCTGGCTTGGTGGTAATAAATTTCTTTAGCTTATTTTTTTTTTTTTGGAAAGCTCTTTATCTCTCCATCAACTTTAAATGATAGCCTTGCTGGATAAAGCAATCTAGGTTGTAGGGCTTTGTTTTCAATCACTTTGAGTGACTCCTGCCACTCCCTCCTGGCCTTCAATGTTTCTGTAGAAAAATCATTTGATAGTCTTATGGGAGTTCCCTTGTATGTAACCCTCTGTCTTTCTCTTGCTGCTTTTAGGATTCTCTCTTTGTCTTTAAGCTTTGCCATTTTAACTATAATGTGTCTTGGTGTGGACCTTTTTGGGTTAATCCTGGTTGGAACTCTCTGCACTTCCTGGACTTGTATGTTGGTTTCCTTCATCAGGTTGGGGAAGTTTTCAGACATTATTACTTCAAATATGTTCTCAATCCCTTGCTTACTCTCTTCACCTTCTGGTATTCCTATGATGCGCATGTTGTTGCGCTTGATGTTATCATAGAGGTCTCTTAGGCCATCCTCATTGTTTTTTATTTTTTTTTCTTTCTGTTGTTCCGTTTGGGTGATCTCTGCTACCTTGTCTTCTAAGTCGCCGATTCGATCCTCTGCTTCATCTAGCCTGCTGGTAATTCCTTTAAGTGACTTCTTAATTTCGGTGATTGTGTTCTTTAGTTCTAACTGGTTGTTCGTTATGATTTCTACATCCTTCGTCATGTCTTCTCTAAGCTCGTTCGTTATGATTTCTACATCCTTCTTTATGTCTTCTCTAAGCTCCTTAAACATTCTTATCACCAGTGTTCTGAACTCTGTCTCTGAGAGGTTGGTTACGTCTGCTTCATTTGGTTCCAGTTGTGGAGGCTTCTTCTGTTCTTTTATTTGGGACGTGTATCTTTGTTTCCCCATTCTGGCTGACTCTCTGTGTTTATTTTGATATATTAGGTAGATCCCCTAGAGTTCTTAGTTTTTGCTAGGTTATCTTATGTAGTATGTGTTCTTTATATTTGACTTGCACCAAGTCGTCCTCCTCTGCGTGTGCTCCAAAGGTGACTCTTGTGTTGTGCACACTGTCCCGTTCAAGAAGATCTTTAATTGCTTTTTGCTTGTGAGTAGGTGGAGTTAACTCCTGGGCTGACCCGTTGTGAGACTTGGCTCTGTCCCCCGCAGGGCGCTCAGCTGCGTGAGTGTTGACCACCCTAATGTGGTTTGGCCTCTATGGGCTCCAGTGCCTGCAGAGAACCCCTCTGGGTGTGTGACCTGCAGGTCAAACCCGGCAGCACTCCGGTTTGGTCTGGAGTTGGCCCCTGGATATGCTGAGTCTCGTGCCTCTCAAGCTGGGCCCTGGCAGGGCAGCCTCAGAACAAAGCAAATCACCAAGCACAACAGCAAGGACAACAGCAAAAAAAAAGAAAAAAATCAAGTACATTCACATGTAAAAAACAGCCGATAACCCCTGCTCGACACAGGCAAAGATATCAAAGATATAAAGACAAAGCAAAACAAAACAAAGCAAAGCAAAACAAAAAGCAGTGACAGTCTCGGCCTTAGCCCACCAAGCAATGTCCAGGTTGTCCTCTGCTGTACCAAAGAGCCCCCTGCTTATTGCGCAGGCAGAGCCAGTCACCTGGTGCCCAGAGAGACTTTGGGACTGCAGACTTAAATGCGTGGGCCTGAGGGGTCTGGATGATAGTTTTTACAATGTCAGTGCAGTTTCTGCCCTTGCCTGCACATATGCACACTGAGAGTGGCACCACCAGTTCCGTGTCCAGTACTCTTGAGTCTTAAGGCACCTCTTCAGTGTGTGTGTGTATGAGTGCGGGCGGGAGATTTCTGATCTGCTGAAAGCCCAGAGCTGCGCCTGCCTCACTGCTGATCTCCGGGTGTGTCTCTGCAGCTGCACCCACCCCGCCCTAGGCAGGCCAGGAAGGGTGGGGGCTGGGGTTGGAGGGGTCTTCACTCTCCCAGCCCAGCCGCGCATTGCCCTCTTCCCGCAGGCCAGAAAAGGTGGTGGCTGGGGGTGGAGGAGTCTCTTCTCTCCTAGCCCAGCCAAAATGACACACACTTCCCAGTCTCCCTGGGTCAGGGCTGCCCGTCAGGCTTCCCAGAGCCTGAGCAATACGGCTCCTCTGCAATCTGCCGCCACTCCTCAGTTCAGGGGCCGGTTTAAGTCTCTGGAAGGGCGGAGTAGGATTGGAAGAGCGGGGCGGGGGAGGGGCCCAGGTATGGAGACTGTGTTCTTTGTCTGCGCTAGGGCCCTCTGGCTGCCCTCCCGGCGGGAGAAATCAGCCGTGGGACGCAGGGAAAGAGCCCACCCCCGGTCTCTGCGCTCTCCGCTCCGCCCTGGGATCCCGTGCGCGCCCGGAAGAGCGGGGCGGGGGAGGGGCCCAGGTATGGAGTCTGTGCTCCTTGTCCGGCGTAGGGCACACTGGCCGCTTTCCCAGCGGGAGAAATCAGCCTTGGGACGCAGGGAAAGAGCCCCCCTCCTGGTCCCTGCGCTCTCCGTTCCTCCCTGGGATCCCGTGGGTGCTCGGCACAGCGGATTCCCCTGCAGTTTCCAGTTTAAGTCTCTGGAAGGGCGGGGTAGGATTGGAAGAGTGGGGCGGGGGAGGGGCCTAGGTATGGAGACTGTGTTCTTTGTCTGCGCTACGGCCCTCTAGCTGCCCTCCCGGCGGGAGAAATCAGCCGTGGGACGCAGGGAAAGAGCTCACCTCCTGGTCTCTGTGCTCTCCGCTCCGCCCTGGGATCCCGTGCGTGCCCGGCACAGCGGTTTTCGTTTTTCGCTCCCGCCAGCTGAGGCTCCATTGCGGGCTGGGATCTCCCGCCGCTGCCGGCCGGGCGTTTTCACTCCGCTCCTCTTTTTCCTTCCCCTGCTCGCCCAATTAGCGCACCTTCAAGTACTCCTTAGCTTCAAGTAATCCACAAATCTCCCCGCTATTCTGTGTGATGAGCAAAAAGTTCTTTGATGGGTTATAGGTCTCGTTTGCAACAAGATCCGGAGGAGAACTCAGAAAGTGCGCCCTGCTGCCGCCATTCCTATGACATCACTCCAGGCATTCTTTACCCTTTGACTCCACCCTCCCAGTTTTATTAAAGTCCCCAAGGACTCCCCGAGTTAAAAAACTATTGCTTCTTTTCCTCTGAGGCAACTGAAGCTCCTTTTTGAGCTGACAGGCATGTCCGGCTCCCAGGACTGATAACTACTAATAACTAACCCCAGACTCCTGAAGTTACTACTCTTAATAAATTTATCGAAAGAGCTCCTGTTTTCCTTTTTACTCACAACCCCCTGGGATACCCTTCAACTCTTAGGGTCCATAGTTTTTATTGCTTCTCTCACCTTTACCTGTTCTTCTCATTATCCTTGGGCTACTCCTATTTGGACTTTGCCTTTTTCACCTTCTGGTCATGTCTATCTCTTACAGAATTGAGCCTACTATGCTACAGTTGCCTCACAGGAACAATCATTTTACCATCCCCCATTCCTCAGGAGGATCGGACCTCAACCTTCCTAGACTTACTGGGCTAGCCACAGAGGACTGATGGAGCCCAGGGACCTCCAATTCCCTCCCTCATCACAACAACAGAGCCCAGGGTAACTCTTCATGGGGCAAGTAAGTCAATCTCTTTCTTAATAGACATGGGGGCCACCTACTCTGCCCTCCCTAAATTTCCAGGGACTACTCATCCCTCCCATATCTCCATTGTAGGGACTGATGGCTTTATCTCAGAACGTCTAACTACCACAGTGCTAACTTTCTCACTTCATTACCCAATTTTTACCACTCATTTCTAGTACTCCCCAGATTGTGCACACAGAGTGCGCACACAGACAGCGCCAGTCCACGGCGTGTGCCCAAGGTTGAGCATCGGTCCACGGCGTGCACGTGAGGTTGAGCATTGCTCCACTGTGAACACGCTCAGAGGAGCGGTGGCCCACGGCGCGCACACACAGAGATGCTACAGTCCATGGCGTGCACACACAGAGTAACAGCAGTACAAGGCATGTGCACAAGGTAGAGCATAGTTGTATGGCATGTGCGCACAGAGGGGCGGCATTCCACGGAGTGAATGCACACAAAAGTGGCGGTCCACAACATGCACACACAGAGGTACTCCAGTCCATGGCGTGCGTGCACAGAAGAGCATTGGTCCATGGTGTGCACGCACAGGAGAACGGCAGTTTACAGCGTGCACCCGTAGGGGTGTGCCAGTCCACGGCGTGCACACAAAAAGGAGCGCAGGTCCACAGCATGTGTGCAGTGAGGAGTGGCAATCCACGGCGTGCATGCAGAAAGGAGCAGTGGTCCATGGTATTCACGTACAGTGCCATGGTGACCCACGGTGTGCACGCACTGCGGATCGGCAGGCCACAGTGTGTGTGCATAGAGGAGTGGTGCGCGGCATGTGTGCAAGGTTGACCGTGGGTCCACGGCATGTATACACAGAGGAGCGGCTATCAACGGCTTGCACACACAGAGGAGCAGCAGTCCACAGCGTGCATGCAAGGTTGAGCGTTGCTCCATAACGAGCACACTCAAAGAAGCGGTGGCCCACATAGTTCACACACAGAGGTGTGGCGATCCACGGCACATGCGCAGAGAGTAGCAGCAGTCCAAGGCATGCAAGCAAGGTTGAGTGTAGTTTCACTGTGTGTGTGCACAGAGGAGCAGCATTCCACAGCGTGAATGCACAGAAAAGCGGTGGTCCATGGCTTGCACGCAAAGAGGAGCACTGTCCACAGCGTGCGTGCACAGAGGAGCAGTGGTCCACAGTGTGTGTGCCTAGAAGAGTGGCGTCTACTGGGTGCACACACGTCAGATTATTGGTCCATGGCGTGTGCACACAGAAGAATGGTGTTGGATGGTGTACGTACACAAAAAACAGCAGTCCATGACATGCACACAAGGTTGAGCATAAGTCCAAGGTGTGCATGCACAAAGAAGCGGCGGTCCACGGCCTGCAATCACAGAAGAGCAGCAATCCATGGCATGCTCACATGGTGGAGCGGCGGTCCACGGTTTGTGCTCACAGAGGAACATCATTCCACAGTCTGCACACACAGAGGAGCAGTGGTCCACGGCATGCGTGCAAGGTTTATCATCAGTCCATGACATGCACACACAGAGGAGCAGAGGTCCACGGCTTGCACGCAAGTCTGAACATCAGTCCATTGTGTGCAAGACAGAGGAGCAGCGGTACACGGCATGCGCGCACAGAGGAGCGGCGGTGAATGGCGTGCAGACAGAGAAGTGCAGCAGTCCACTGCATGCCCACAAGGTGGAGCGTTGGTCCACAGCATGCATGCACAGAGGAGCAGCGGTCCACGTCATGCACACACAGAGGAGTGGTGGTCCACAGCATGCATGCACAGAAGAGCAGCGGTCCATGGAATGTGCACACTGAGGTGCAGTGGACCACAATGTGTGCACACAGAAGAGCGTTGGTCCACAGCGTGTGAGCAGAGGAGCATCGGTCCACAGCCTGCTCACACAGAGGAGCGGCGGTCCAGGGTGTGCATGCATAGAGAACCGGTGGTTCCACGGCATGTGCACACAGATGAGCTGCAATCCAAGGTGTGCACACACAGAAGAGTGGTGTTCCATGACATGCATGCACAGAGGTGTGGCAGTCCACGGCATGTGCGCAAGGTTGAGAGTATCTCCACAACGTGCACTCACCAAGGAGCAGCAGTGCACGGCTAGTGCACCGAAAGGAGCAGCAGTCCATGGTGTGTGCGCACAGAGGAGCAGCGGTGCACGATGTGCGAGCAACGGCGAGTGTTGGTCCACAGTGTACACACACAGAGAAGTGGTGGTCCACGGCGTGGACGCACAGAGTAGTGGCGGTTCAAGGAGTGCACTCACAGAGGAACAGCGGTCCATGGTGCATGCGCACACAGGGAAGTGGTGGTCCGTGGTATGAGAGCAAGGTTTAGCATAGGTCTACAGCATGCAAGCATGGTGGAGTGGTGGTCCACAGCATGTATACACAGAAGAGTCGGTCCATGGGGTGCGCACACAGAGGAGTGGCGGTCCAAGGCATGCATGGACAGAGGAGCAGCATCCACGACACGCATGCACAGAGAAGCAGCATTTCACTACGTGCATGCACAGTGGAGTGGCTTCCATGGTGTGTGCGCACACTGAAGTGGAGGTCCATGGCATGCATGCACAGAGGACTGGCTGTCAATGGCGTGCACACACAGAGGAGCAGCAGTCCACGGCTTCTGCACACAGAGGTTTGGCGGTCCTTGGCATGTATGCACAGAGGAGTGGCGGTCCACGGCCTGCACACACAGAGGAGTGGCAGTCCACAGCTTGCATGCAAGGTGGAGCGTCGGTCCTCATCGTGCACACACAGAGGAGCGGTGGTCCATGGCATGTGAGTGCAGAAGAGCAGCGGTTCATGGAGAGTGAGTGAGGTGGAATGGCAGTCCACCGCATGCACTTATGTCTGAGCAGTGATCCACAGTGTGCAGACACAGAGGAGTGGTAGTCCACAACATGTGCACATAGAGGAGCGGCAGTCAATGGTGTGCACCCACAGATGGAGCGGCGGTCCATGGCATGCACACACAACAGAGCGGCGGTCCACAGCATGCATGCACAGAGGGGCAGAGTTCCACAGTGTGCTAGCGTGGTGGAGCAGCAATCCACATCGTGCACTCAGAGGAAGACAGTCCTCAACGTGCGTGCGAGGTCAAGTGGCAATCCATAGCGTATGCGCACTGAGGAGCAGCGGTCCACGGAGTGGCAGTCCACGGCATGCGTGGACAGAGGAGCGGTGGTCCACGCAATGCATGCTCTGCAGAGCTGCGGTCCATAGTGTGCACGCGCCACAGACCGGCCATCCAGGGAGTGCGCATGTGAAGTGGTGGTCCAGGACGAGCATGCACATCAAAGCTTGTTCCCAGGGTGTGTGTGCTCAGCAAAGCGTCGTTCCAGGATGTGCACTCATGGTGAAATGGCGGTCACAGTGTGCATGCACAGCAAATGGGTGGTCCACAGTTTGCACGCATGGCAAAGCAGCGGTCCACTGTATGTGCGCAAGGTGAAGAAGCAGTCCACAGTGTGTGCGAATATAAGATGTGAGAGCATGGTGTAAGGTGATCTAGGACGTGCACGCATGGCAAAGTGGTGGTACACAGAGTGCTTGCAGAGCACACTGGCAGTTCAGGTGTGCATGCTCTGCCAACTGGCGGTCCAGGGTGTGTGCAAACAGTGAAGCATCAGTCCAATGTGTGTGCACATGGCGAATCTGCGGTCCATGGTGTGCTTGCACGGACGACTTGTGGACCCCAGTGCATGCACAGAGGACCTGTGGACCCTGGTGTGAACGCACATCTGATGGGCGGACCCTGATGTGCTTGCATAGCGACTGGTGGTCTACAATGTGCATGCATGGAGGACCAGTGGAACCTGGTGTGCACACACAGTGGACCAGCAGGCCACGGTGTGCATGAACGGTGAAGTGGCAGTTCACAGTGTGCTCGAATGGTGAAGTGGCAGTCCTGGTGTGCACGCACAATGAAGTGGCAGTGCAGGCTATGCACGCAGAGTGATATGGCTGTCCAGGGTGTGCACGTAACCGATCAGCAGTCCAGGGTGTGTGTGCAAGGCAGCCTGGAGTTTTTTAATGTGCACACAATTGGACTGTTGGTTCACAGTGTGCATGTACGGATGACTGGCAGTCCATGGTGTGCATGCATGGCAGACTGGTGGACCTCAGTGTGTGTGCATGGTGGACTGGTAGTTCACAGTGTGCACAAACGGTGAAGCGGCAGTCCAGGGTGTGTGCACATGGCAAAGTGGTGTGCAATGGTTTGCACGCACAGCAAAGTGGTGGTACATGGTATGAACACATGGCAAAGTGGCAGTGCACATACGGTGTGCACGTATGGCAAAGTGGCAGTCCAGAGTGTGCATGCTTGGTGAAGTGGTGGTCCATTATGTGCACACATGGTAAAGCACTGTTCAATGGTGTGCACACACAGTGAAGCAGCAGTCCACGGTGTGCACGCATGGCAAAGTGGCGGTCCACGATGTGCATGAACAGTGAAATGGCGGTCAACAGTGTGCACACATGGAGGACTGGCAGATACGAGAGTGCGTGCACGGAGGACTGGTGGACCACAGTGTGCACACACGGCTGACCGTCAGACCCCAGTGTGTGCACACAGCAAACCAGTGGTCCACCGTTTGCATGCATGGAGGACTGGCAGACCCCATTGTGTGCTCATGGAGGACTGGAGGACGCCAGTGTGCATGCACGGAGGACCAGTGGACCTCAGATTGCACACACAGCTAACTGGTGGTATATGGTGTACGTGCACAGTGAAGTGTCATTCCATGGTATGCACACACACAGAACCAGTGGACTCTGGTGTGTGTGCACAGAAGACTGGCAGAACCTGCTGTGCTCCCTCGGCTGACCAGCATTCCATGGTGTGTGCGCACCATGAACCGGTGGTCCAGGGCATTTGGGCATGGCAAAGTGGCACTCCACGTTGTGCGCACATGTCAGTCTGGCAGTCCACGGCATGCATGCACTGTGGACCAGCGGTCCATGGTGTGCAAGCTTGGTGTACCAGCAGTGCTTGGTGTGAGCACATAGAGTACTTCAGTGTGCACGCATCATGGTCCTGTGGATCCTGCAGTGCACACACAGAGGACTGGCAAGACCCTGGTGTGTGCACACGGCAGAGCAGTTGTTCACAGCATGTGTACATGGAGAAGCGGCAGTTCATAGTGAAGCAGCAGTACATAGTGTGTGTGCATGGTGAGCCAGTGGTCCAAGATGTGCACACATGGTGAATTGGCATACCACGGTGTGTGCACACCACGGAACGGCAGTCCATGGTGTCTGTGCACAGCAGAACAGCCATCCAGTGTGAGATTATGGCAGACCAGCTGTCCAGTGTGTGCAAGTATGGCAGACTAGCCATCCAGTATGTGCATGCACAGCAGACCAGCCATCCAGTGTGTGCAAGCACAGCAGACCAACTGTTCAGTATGTGTGTGCACAGCGGACCGGTGGTCCATGTTGCGAGTGCATGGCAAATTGGCAGTCCAGGATATACACATATGGCAAAGCGGCGGTCCACATTGTGCTTGAACGGCGAAGTGGCAGTCCCTCGTGTGTGCATACGAAGGACCAGTGTACCCCAGTGTGTGCTCACGGAAGACTGGCAGACCTCAGAGTGTGCGCACAGCTGACTGGTGGTCCATGGTGTACGAGCAAAGTGAAGTGTTGGTCTACGGTGTGCACATGGTGGACTGGCGGTCCACATTGTGTGTGCTCAGTGGACCAGAGGTCCATAGTATGCACACACAGCAGACCAGCGGTCCACATTGTGTGCACTCAGTGAAGCAGCATTACCTGTTGTGCGTGCCCCATGGATTGGTGGTCCACGGTGTGCATGCACAGTGGACCGGCCATCCACAGTATGTGCGCATGGCAAAGCGGCTGTCCATGGTGTGCACGAAGAGTGAAGCAACAATCTACAGTGTGCTTGAACAGCATAGCGGCGGTCCAGTCTGCATGCTCCATGGTCCGCTGGTCCCCAGCATGTGTGCACCACAAATCAGCAGTCCACGGTTGTGCACCTGGCAGACCGGTCATCCAGGATGTGCACACATGGCATACTGGCTTTCCCTGGTGTGCCTACATGGCAAAGTGGTGTCCAGGGTGTGTGTACATGGTGTAGTGGTAGTTCACGGTGTGCATGTAAAACAAAGTGGCTGTCTAGTGTGTGCTTGCACAGCAGACCAGCATTTTACGATGTGCACACAGAGAGGACTGGCAGTCCCCAGAGTGCATGCATTGTGGAAGGCATTCGCTGGTGTGTGCACAATGTGGATCGGCAGTCCACAGTGCATGAGCATGGAAGACCCAGGGGTGTGTGCATGGGAAGCAGCATTCCAGGGTTTGTCTCCATGGCCAACTTATGGTCCAGGGTGTGCATGAATGATGATCCAGCTGTATACAGTGTGCATATACAGTGTGCACTTCAGCAGACTGGTGGTCCACAGTAGGTGTGCACAGCGGATCACCGGTCCATGGTGTGCATACTCGGTGGATTGGTTGTCCACGATGTGCAAGCACCATGGACCGGCAGTCCCTGATGTGCATGCATGGCGTATTGTCCAGGGTGTGCGTGCACAGCAGACCAGCCATCCACAGTGTGCATGTATGGCATAATAGCAATCGACAGTTTTCATTCAAGGCAGACCGGAGGACACTGATGTGTGCACACAGTGGACCAACTGTCCACGGTGTGCATGCATGGCAGGCCGGTGGTTGACGATGTGCATGCATGGAGGACCGGCTGACCCCAGGGTGCATGCAAAGTGAACCAGTGGACTATTGTGTGTGCTCACAGTGGACTGTCCATCCACAGTATGTACGTATTGTGAAGCAGCTGTCCCCAGTGTGTGCCCTCCACAGATGGGTGGTACCCGGTGTTCATGCACCATGGATTGGCAATCCATAGTGTGTGCACACGAAGGACCAGTGTACTTGGTGTGTGTGCATGGCAGACCGGGGATCCCATTGGGCATGTACGGCAGACTGGTAGTCCACGGTGTGCGACCACAGCGAATCAGCAGTTCACAGAGTATGCCCACAATGAAGCAGTGGTCCACCCTGTGCGCAAACAGTGAAGCAGCACAAACAGTGAAGCAGCAGTCAACGGTGTGCTCAAACGGCAAAGCAACTGTCCATGGATGCTTGAATGATGAAGCGTCAGTCCGCGGTGTGTGCGGACGGCGGACTGGTGATCCTGGGTGTGCACACACCATGAATCGGCAGTCTACGGTGTGCGCTCATGGCAGAACCATCCAGGGTGTGCATGCATGGCAGACTGGTGGTCCAGAGTGTGCACGCATGGCAAAGCGGCGGTCCAGGGTGTATGTGCACGGCAAATCTGCGGTCCAGGTTGTGCATGCATAGTGAAACAGCAATCCAGGGTGTGCATGAACAAATGGGCAATCCACGGTGTGCATACACGGCAAAGCAGCGAGCCACAGTGTGCTCACACAGTGCACCAGCAGACCACTGTGTGTGCACACAGCAGACAGGAGGACCACTGTGTGCACATTCGAGAGACCTGCAGACCCTGGTTTGCACACATGACAAACCTGTGGTCTATGGTCAGTACGTACGGATGACCATCCGACCATGGTGTGCACACTTGGAAGACCCACAGACCATGGTATGTGTGTGCAGATGATGGGCGGATCACGGTTGCACGCACGGTAGACGGGTGGACCACGGTGTGTACATAGTGAATCGGCAGTCAATGGTGTGCACGCATGGTGAATCAGTGGTCCACTGTGTGTGCACACGGTGGAACCGTCAGCAAGTGCATGCACATCAGACCGGCAGTCCAGAGTGTGTGCTCATGGCAAAGCAGCAGTCCAGGGTGTGCGTGCATGGCAAAGTGGCGGTCCACAGTGTGCACACACAGCAAAGCAGTGGTCCACAATGTGTGTTCATGGTGAAGCAGCGGTCCAGTGTGTGTGCACACAACAGACTGGCGGACCTCAGTTTGCATGCCCCCTGGATCGGCTGATCCTGGTATGCACGCACCAGCACCAGGAACAACAGTCTAGTCTCTGAAGTTTCACCCAGATAGGAGTAAGTTGTGGACCTGCAGTGAGGGTGGCTTCTCCTCTTGTCCCTGAGGGGCTCTAGGCCATCCTCCAAGCTTTCCAGGTATTTTCAGTAGGATGCTACTTAAAGCCACAGACATGCTGGGTACTATCCTTATTTGAATCCTGTGCAGAGAACTCTGGGGCAGTTTGCACTCCTCTACCATCTGCCAGACCCAGTCCTTCACCCACAGTGTGTACTTCTTGCATTGCTCCCAGCCGCAGCTGTTTGCGTCCAGCCTATGGTCGATCTCCTGCACCACGTGGCCAGCCGCCCTCGTGCTCAGCATTTTTTCATTCAGCATTTAATATGCAGACAGAGAGGCTTGATCTTCCCAGATTATTTGACTGTGACCCTGACTTGGCCGTCCACAATTTCAACATTACTTTGGCTTTACTTGGTTCCATTTGCCATGTGCTGCTTGGTAGATGGTCAACAACAGAGGTGGCTTATAATAAGGGTCAAGAATGTCCTAGCCACCCACTGAGAGCCCTGACTGTGTCCTGAGGAAGAGGCTTGGGTCACATCATCAGGATGCCCAGCATGGAGGACGTTTTCCATGTGTTCTCTCTGGGGATCCACTAGTGCTGCTGCTGCCTTTGGAGCTGTAAGTTGAGGGGGATCCCCAAGAGCCACAGTGGGCTGCTTGGATTGGTGTGGCTGTCCTTGAGTCCTGGCTCAGCTGGGCAGTGACAGTCCTTGATTCTGGGCTTGGTTGGGGATTGTGGGTCCTCAATTTTGGGCTAGGTTGGGAAGTGACGGCTGACTGGTCAACTGTCAGGCTCTTTGGCCTTCTGGCCTGATGGGTAAACCTTGGGTGATGGGGAAGGCTTGGGGTGTTCAAGTTTGAGCAACAGAAGGGTCTTATTTTGGTGGTGCATCCCTCCACGTTGGGTTGTTTGGTGCTCAGAATCAGGTATGTGGTCTTCAATGTGCCATCTTCCTGCATGTCATTGAATCCTGGATCTGATCCTACGCAAATCCAGGATCATCATCACCTCAGTCACCCAGGAGTCCATGTTGTTATAGGATAGCTCACTGTAAAGCCTGAGTTATTCTCCTAGCCCAAGTTTAACCATAGGTCTTTCATTAATTTTTCTAAGAGTTTTTCTGCCACTGGGGTTGACAGAATCTCTTTAGCAGCTTTAGACACTCAAAAGACTTGTAATAGGGGCTATGGAAGTACCCTGTCAGTACCTGCTGCTGGAGCTCAGTACCCTCTTCCCACGAATGGCACAGTCCCTATGACCATCTCATAGAGCAGCACTCTCAGGCTCCACATGTCTATTCTAGGGCTATCATTGTTTTGGCCCCGGAAGAGCTCTGGGGTGACATAAGAGAGGCTACCACAGATCATGCTAGGCCAATTCCTTCTTGAGGCCAAAGCCTATCAGTTTTGCGTTCAGTTCTGAATGGCTCAGGTATGTTTCCTGGCTTCAGGTCCCTGTGGATGATGCCCTTCTGGTGGCAGTAGAGCATAGCAGACACCAGCTGCCAAAACATGCCTCAGGCCTTGTTCTTGGTCATGAGACCACCATTTTTCAGATAATCATATATGTCCCCACAGCTCACATGCTCCACAATGAGGAACAGTGTTTCCTTGGTTTTGATCACCTCGAATAACTTTACGATATTTGGGTGGTTCCACACCTTCATGCAGTGAACTTCTCCTGTCTGCACTAACCCTACTGGTGAATGATTTTGACAGCCACCTTGCCCCATTCAACATGTGCCGGGCCAACCTCACCTTGGTAAAGCTTCCCTGGCCAATGGTGTTCAGGAATGTGGAGTGGCCAAAACACAGGGCTCTTTTTCAGTAGAGATGGCTGGAAGTTCACGCAACATGGTGATCTGCTAATCACACCTCCCGACAATACTATCAATGCTAACTGTTCTAATAAACAGTACTGTCACTAGGAGTGACACTTTTCCTTGTTTCTTGTGTTCTTAATGGAAAGAATTCAGTCCACAGACAGAATTAAGCTAGTTGCAGAGAATCAAGGTTTATTAGTAAGAGAGTTGTAAGGCTGAGCAGGGAAAAGAAAGAGGAGCACACTCTAGAGAGGAACTAATTAACTTATTTAGCAATATTCAATTATTTAGCAATATGCAATAGCAAAAGACAAAGGCAATACAAAATGTGTAATGACAGAAGGTAAAGGCAATAATAAATTCTATAGGATAGCATCTATATTCTATAGTAGATGCCAAGAGCTCATCAAACCATGGGAAAGCAACATTGGAGAGGTTGGGAACTGATCAGATCTCATCATGTCTGCGTCTGGAGATCAGGGCGTCCCCTAATGCTGCAAGCTGCAAGCAGCATACAAGTTCCCAATAAATGCATTTAAGACTAAATTATACACATTAATTACAATCTTATGCTAAAGAAGCTCATCAAACTGTGGAGAAACAACACTGGAGAGGTTGGGAACCAGCCAGACCTCACCAGGTCTGCGGCTGGAAGTCAGGGCATCTCTTGATGCCTCAAGCTCTATACAAGTTCCCAATTCCAATGCCAGAATATGACGAATGATGAATGCACTGCCAACTGAGGTCTGTCTTATATATCTTTTTAGATGTATTTTTGAGCCAAGTTTTTTGTCCCTGCCTCCTTCCCAGGGGATGGTCAGTTCCAGGAGGTTTCAGCAGTTACTGTGATAAAAATATTGTTAATCTGGCTGAAGGGCCAGTTCATTCAGACAAACAATACCTACTGTTCTCACCTGGGACCATTGGCCCAAGGCCTTCCAAAGCATAGCAATGTGCCTCTCACATCACTCTGATATAACTTAATTACTTCTTTACCTCATCTGCTGATGTGGGTGAAACAGACAGAAAGCAAAATCATCTCATATCTCTCCTGCCGGGGATGAGATGAGGGAGAATTTTCTTAATCCTAAGTAACCATCACCTCACATGAGGGAAAAAACAACAGCACCTCATGTGAGGGAACAAAAACCTCATGAGAGAGAAACCTGACCATCACCTTATAAGGGAAATACCATTACCTCACGAGGAAGAAACAGACAACGTGAAACAATGAAGCTATATCAGCTCTAGAAGCTATATCAGCCAATGAAGCTGAATTTTTCTAACATCTTACTCACAAAAGTATACACCGAAACATGGAGCAGCTGACCCAACAGAGGGAACTAGCCTCTCCTGCCATTGAGTGAGGGTTTTTCTTTCTGTGGGTAGAATTGTCTCCCCATCTTCCGCTCAAGTATCTTTCTTTCTGCTGGCATATTCCATCCTCCCTTCTTGTTCCCAAGGTTGTTTGCTAGGGCGCAAGTGTGAACCCATCAATTTCTCATAATTTATTTGAGAAGCTCATTAAAAAAGGGAAAATTATAGTTTAATTATATGGTCCTGAAAAGCAGGACATACAATCTGATAAGTAGACTAATTTCCCTACCTCTCCAGCATTTTTTTTTTGTCTTCTTCTAATAACATATCTTCTTGATAAAGTAAAAGCAGCTGCAAGGGGCCTCTTAACCGGAACTATCTCCCTCCTTCTCCTGCTCAGGTCTACCTTTCTGCCTACCCAATCAGTACTAACTATGCTAAGTATGTTAACTAGTACCAACAATGCTAACTATCCTTATTAATGATGCAAATAAATGACACTAAATTATGCTGATACAAATAGTAACCATGCTAACTACAATTATGAATAATGCTGATAAATAATAATAAACAATGCTAACTGTACTAAATGTAATAACAATGCTAAATGTACTAACTGAAAAACTTGAAGGAAAAAAAAAAACCCAAGAAAAATAAAAAAATATATGAGGGTAAAGGGGATCAAATATATAGTGATGGAAGGAGAACTGACTCTGGGTGGTGAATACACAATGGGATTTATAGATGATGTAATACAGAATTGTGCACCTGAAATCTATGTAACTTTACTAACAATTGTCACCCCAATAAATTTTAATTTAAAAAATAGAAAAATAAAATAAAAAATAAATTAAAAAAAAGAGGAAATTTCCCCTGAAATTTACAACAAATTGAACAACTATAACTCCACAAAGGACCCCCTTCACAGCAGACAGGCAAGACTAAGAGGGGCACTACTGAAATCACCTAAAGGTGTGCAAACTGTGTGAGTGGGGGAGGAGGGAAGGGAAAAGTGTGGAGAGAGGGGGTGTGCGGGCGCAGGACTCAGACCTTCCTCAGTGCTCCAAGCTCACTGAATCCCACAACTACCATAGCTGTGGGAGAGGGAAGAACTCGGACTGCTAGGGCTCCACTTATGGCCCACAGGGCTGAGGGGGCAGCATATAACATGGCTGAACCCAATGCTCACAACAGAGACCTTGGAGCAAAGACTGAGGAAAGAAGGCTGAAAACGGTGGTTTAAGCCCTCACTGCCACAGAGAACGGAAGCCTTAGGCACTGAGACTAGCCATCCCCTCCCAACGCTCCCAGCGCTTGCCACGCCCCCACCTGCCATGCTAGAAGCAGAACAGTAGCAGTGCCAGATCAAAAGAAGAGAATATTTGCAGTTCTGAAAACTGTGGTCTGCAGACACAGACTCGCAGCCCAACTAGTTCTGGCAAAGTGGAGACAGCTGTAAGCAGGACCGGCTGTGGTGGTGGTCGCCGCCATTGCTCTGGGCCACCTCTCACAACTCACCACCTCTCACAACTTCCCACCTATCTGGGAGGATCCCTGCAGGAGTAAACAGAACTGATGAAATACACGGGCTCTGACTCTGGTGCAGGAAGATGTTTGGAACTTCAGAAGCTCTCCATATTCCCCCATGAAGGCGGCACCCTATGACCCAGGCAAACTGTTAACAGAGGAGAAGCCCAACTCCCAGGGAATCTCCCCATTGTGTGAGAAGCTAGAATTACTCAGAGAAAACATAACACTACAGTATGAGAGAGAGAGAAAAAAAGACTACAGTCGAAGAGAAAATAAAACATTCTATCAACACCTACAGGAAAACAAAAGAAAGACCTCTTCCTATCAACCTGTTGCAGAACCCACTCCTGTAGATGTCTAGGAAGAGAAATAATAAATCATTAATTCCCATGAATAACCAGGCAACAAGACAGCTCAGAATGAAAATGAAAAGTCTCCAAAAAATGAACTTAAAGATATGGAAATATGTGACTTAAACGACAGAGAACTCAAGTTTGCCGTTCTGAAAAAACTCAACGAGATGCAAGAAAACACAGACAGGCAGCTTAATGAACTCAGAAACACAATCAAAGAGAAAAATGAAAATTTTACCAAAGAGATTGAAATTTGAAAAAAGAACCAAATAGAATTTCTGGAAATTAAGAACTCAATAGAAGAAATTAAGAATGAAATAGACAGCTTAGGTAGTAGAGTTGACCAGATGGAGGAAAGAATCAGTGACATCGAAGATAGAACCCTGGAAATGACACAGATGGAAGAAGAAAGAGACTTGAGATTTAAAAGAAATGAAAGAACTCAACAAGAATTTTCTGACTCCATCAGAAAGAGCAATATAAGAATAAAGGGCATACCAGAAGGAGAAGAAAGAGAAAAGGGAACAGAGAGTATATTCAAACAAATAGTCAATGAGAACTTCCCAAACTTGTGGAAAGAACTGGATCCTCGAATACAAGAAGCAAATAGAACACCTAATTACCTCAACCCCAACAGGCCTTCTCCAAGGCACATTGTATTGAAGCTGTCAAAAATCAACAACAAACAAAGAATCCTCAAGGAAGTGAGGGAAAGAAGACAGTAACCTACAAAGGAAAGCCCGTTAAATTATCATGAGATTTTTCAGCAGAAACTCTGCAAGCCAGGAGGGAGTGGAACCAAATATTCAAACTACTGAAAGAGAGAACTTATGAGAACTTAAGAATAACATACGCCACAAAAATATTCTTTGGAAAAGAAGGAGGACATACAGAAGCTGAGGGAATTCTCTAATACACGACCTGCAGTACAAGAAATACTAAAAGAGGCTATTAGACCACCATCAACAGGGACAATATGTGGCAACTAAAACACAAAAAGGGGGAGAGTAAAGGCCTGAACCGGAACATGGGACTGGAGAAAGTAAGCATGCTGAAGAAAATGGAACACTCTAAATATCAAACTTTCTTTTACATAAACTTAATGGTAACCACTCAAAAAAAATCCAGAACTGAAATATATACTGTAATAAAAGAAGAAACAGAGGGGAAAATCATAGAATACCACCATACAGAAATAATAGACAACAACAAAAAGGCAAAGAAACAATGGAGACACAGTCTTACGAGAAAACTAAAGGTAGAATGACAGGAAATCCTCACATATCAATAATCACCCTAAATGTCAATGGACTGAACTCACCAATAAAAAGGCACAGAGTAGCAAATTGGATCAAAACACTAAACCCAACCATATGCTGTCTCCAAGAGACACATCTCAGCTACAAGGACAAACATAGACTCAAAGTGAAAAGGTAGAAATTGACACTCCAGGCAAATGGTACCCAGAGAAAATCAGGTGTACCCATACTGATATCAGATGAAACAGACTTCAGGGTGAAAAAGATAACAAGAGACAAAGATGGACATTTCATCATGGTAAAGGGGACTATACAACAAGAAGACATAACAATCATCAATGTTTATGCCCACAATCAGGGAAGCACCGAAATATACCAAGCAACTACTAAGAGAACTAAAGGGAGAAATTGACCAAAACACAATTATACTAGGGGACCTAAATACATCATTGAGAGCTATGGATAGATCATCCAAACACAAAATAAATAACGAAATAGCAGCCCTAAATGACACATTAGATGAAATGGACATAAATGACATTTATAGAGCAATTCATCCTAAAACATCAGACTATACATTTTTTTCTAGTGTACATGGAACATTCTCAAGGATAGACCATATGTTGGGACATAAAACTAGCCTCAGCAAATTTAAAAAGATTGAAATCATACCAGCATATTCTCTGATCACAAGGCTTTGAAAATGGATATCAACAGCAAAAAGAAATCAGGAAAAACCACAAATATGTGGAGAGTAAACAACATACTTTTAAAGAACGACCAGGTCAAAGGAGAAATTATAGGAGAGATCAACAGATACATAGAAACAAATAAGAATGAAAATACATCTCACCACAATTTTTAGGATGCAGCGAAAGCAGTTTTAAGAGGGAAATTTATATCATTACAGGCCTATCTCAAGAAACAAGGAAAATTCCAAATAAATAACCTCACAATACACCTTAAAGAACTAGAAAAAGAACAAATGAAACCCAAGGTCAGCAGAAGAAAGGAAATAATAAAAATCAGAGCAGAACTAAATGAAATAGAGAACAAAAAGACAATAGAAAAAATTAATGTGACAAAGAGCTGGTTCTTTGAAAGATTAACAGAACTGACAAACCCTTGGCTAGACTCAATAAGATAAAAAGAGAGAAGATACTAATAAACAAAATCAGAAATGAAAAAGGGGAAATCATAACGGATGCCACAGATATACAAAGGATCATCCAAGTATACTACGAAGGACTATATGCCACCACATTCAATAACCTAGAAGAAATGGACAAGTTCTTAGAAACATATAGCCTTCCTGGGCTGAACCATGAAGAACTGGAAAATCTAAACAGACCGATCACCAGTAAAGAAATTGAATCAGTCATCCAAAACCTTCCCAAAAGCAAAAGTCCTGGACCAGATGGCTTCACTAGTGAATTCTACCAAACCTTCAAAGAGGATCTAATACCAATCCTGCTCAAACTCTTCCAAAAAATTGAAGAAGAGACAGTACTACCGAACTCATTTTATGAGGCCAACATTACCCTGATACCAAAACATGGTAAGGACAAGACAAAAAAAGAGAACTACAGACCAATATCTCTGATGAATACAGATGCAAAAATCCTAAACAAAATTGTAGCAAATAGAATGCAGCAATGCATTAAAAAGATTATTCATCATGACTAAGTGGGGTTCATCCCAGGGACACAAGGATGGTTCAACATACGCAAATCCATCAATGTGTACATCACATAAACAAAATAAAGGACAAAAATCATATGATTATATCAATTGATACAGAAAAAGCATTTGACAAGATACAACATCCATTTATGATTAAAACACTTAATAAAATAGGTATAGAAGGAAAATACCTGAACATGATAAAGCCCATATATGACAAACCCTCAGCTAATCTCATAACAGTGAAAAACTGAAGCCCTTTGCTCTACGTTCAGGAACACGACAGGTGTGTCCCCTATCACCTCTGCTTTTCAACATAGTGTTGGAAGTCCTTGCCAGAGCAATCAGACAAGAGAAAGAAATAAAAGGCATCCAAATTGGGAATGAAGAAGTTAAATTGTCACTCTTTGCAGATGATATGATGCTATATACAGAAAACCCTAAAGATTCCACCAAAAAGCTATTAGAAACAATCAACAAATACAGTCAAGTTGCCGGCTACAAAATCAACGTACAAAAGTCCATTGCATTCCTATATACTAACAATGAAATCTCAGAAAAAGAAATTTAGAAAACCAATTCCTTTTGCAATTGCAGCAAAAGAATAAAATACCTAGGAATAAACTTAACCAAGGATGTGAAAGACCTGTATGCTGAAAACTATAAGACATTTTAAAAAGAAATTGAAGACAATACAAAGAAATGGAAAGATATTCCCTGCTCATGGATTGGAAGAATCAACGTAGTTAAAATGGCCATATTACCCAAAGCAATATACAGATTTAATGCAATCCCCATCAAAATCCCAATGGCATTTTTTAAAGAAATAGAACAAAAAATCATCAGATTTGTTTGGAACCACAAAAGACCCCGAATAGCCAAAGCAACCTTAAGAAAAAAGAACAATGTTGGAGGTATCACACTCCCTGACTTTATCTTGTACTACAGGGCAACAATAATCAAAACAGCATGGTACTGGCAGAAAAACAGACACACAGGCCAATGGAATAGAACTGAGAACACCAGAAATAAAACCACATAAATATGGACAGAAAATTTTTGACAAAGAAGCAAAAAGCATACAATGGAGAAAAGACAGCCTCTTCAATAAATGGTGCTGCAGAATTGGAAAGCCACGTGCAAAAGAAGGAAACTGGAGTGCTATCTGTCACCATGTACCAAAATTAGTTCAAAATGGATCAAAGACTTAGGCATAAGACCTGAAACAATAAACTGCATAGAAGAAAACATAGGTACTAAACTTATGGACCTTGGGTTCAAAGAGCATTTTATGAATTTGACTGCAAAGACAAGGGAAGTAAAAGCTAAATTAAATTAATGGGACTATTTCAAACTTAAAAGCTTCTGCACAGCAAAAGAAACCATCGACAAAATAAAGAGGCAACCAACTGAATGGGAGAAGATTTTTGCAAACAGTGCCTCTGATAAAGGGCTAATATCCAAAGTATACAAGGAACTCATGAAACTCAACAACAAAAAAACAAACAACCCAATTGAAAAATGGGCAGAGGACCTGAAGACACATTTCTCCAAAGAGGACATCAAATGGCAAATAGACATATGAAAAAATGCTCAACATCACTACTCATCAGAGAAATACAAATGAAAACCACAATGAGATATCATCTCACCCCCGACAGAATGGCTATCATCAACAAGACAAATAGTAACAAGTGTTGGAGAGGCTGTGGGGAAAAAGGAAACCTCATATACTGTTGGTGGGAATGCAGATTGGTGCAGCCGTTATGGAAGGCAGTGTGGAAGTTCCTCAAAAAATTACGAATAGAATTACCATATGACCCAGCAATCCCTCTCCTGGGTATCTACCCAAAAAATCTGAAAACATTTATACATAAAGACAGGTGTGCTCCAATGTTCATTGCAGCTTTGTTTACAGTGTCCAAGACATGGAAACAACCAAAATGTCCTTTGATAGATGACTGTATAAAGAAGTTGTGGTATATATACACAATGGAATACTATTCGGTGGTAAGTAAAGATGATATAGGAACATTTGTGACAACATGGATGATCTTGAGAGTATAATGCTAAGCGAAATAAGTCAGACAGAAAAAGCAGAGAACCATATGATTTCACTGATATATGATATATAAACCAAAAACAATAGAAGAACAAGACAAACAAATGAGAAACAAAAACTCATAGACGCAGACAATAGTTTAGTGGTTACCAGAGGTTAAGGGGGGCGGGGGGTGGGAGATGAGGGTAAGGGGGATCAAATATATGGTGATAGAAGGAGAACTGATTCTGGATGCTGAACACACAATGGGATTTATAGATGATGTAATACAGAATTGTACACCTGAAACCTATGTAATTTTACTAACAATTGTCACCCCAATAAATTAAAAAAAAAGAAACAATAGAAAAGATTATCAAAAAGAAGAAAGGTGAAAACAAACTAATGAAGACCAGAAATACAAATAATAAAATGGCAGTGACTATGTACCTATCAATAATTACTTTAAATATAAACAGATCAATGCTCCAGTCAAAAGACATAGGGTAGCTGAGTGGATAAGAAAACAAGACCCATTAATATACTGTTTACAAGAGACCCACCTCAGATCGAAAGACACACACAAGCTGAAAGTGAAGGGTTGGAGTAAGATATTTCATGCAAAAATGGAAATGAGAAAAAATGTGGAGTAGCAATACTTATATCCAACAAAATAGACTTTTAAATGAAGAACATATTAAAAGACAAAGATGGGCACTACATAGTAATAAAGGGATCGATCAGACAAGAGGACATAACCCTAGTAAACATCTATGCACCCAACATAGGAGCACCTAAATATATAGAACAGATATTGACCGACATAAAGACAGAGATCAACAGTAACACTATCGTAGTAGGGGACTTCAACACACCTCTGACAACAAGGGACAGGTCTTCCAGACAGAAAATCAATATGGAAACAACGGCCTTAAATGACACATTGTACCACTTGGATTTAATCGATATTTTCAGAACATTTCACCCCAAAGCTGCAGAATACATGTTCTTCTCAAGCGCACATGGAACAATTTCCAAAATAGAACACGTTAGTCCACAAAACAAGACTCAATAAATTTAAAAAGATTGAAATCATATCAAGCATCTTCTCTGACCATAGTATTATGAAACAACAAATCAATTACAAGAAAATTAGAAATCACACAAACATATAGAGCCTGAATAACATGTTACTATATAACGAATGGGTGAACAATGGAATCAAGGAAGAAATCAAAAAATACCTTGAAACAAACAAAAATGAAAATCCTAAGAATTCCAATACTATGCTGAAAAGCAGTGGTGATAGGAGACAGCCCTGTCTTGTGTCTGAATGTAGAGTGAAGAGCTTCAGTTTTTCACTGTTAATTATGATGTTAGCTGAGGGTTTGTGATATGTTATCTTCATTATGTTAAGGTATTTTCCTTCTATACCTATTTTATTGTTTTAATCATAAATGGATTTCGTATCTTGTCAAACGCTTTTTCTGCATCTATTGACATAATCATATGATTTTTGTCCTTTATTTTGTGTATGTGATGTATCACATTGATTGATTTGCATATGTTGAACCATCCTTGTGCCCCTGGGATGAACCCCACTTGGTCATGATGTATAATCTTTTTAATGCACAGTTGTATTTCATTTGCTGGAATTTTGTTTAGGATTTTTGCATCTGTAATCATCAGAGATATTGGTCTGTAATTTTCTCTTTTTTTGTGTTATCCTTACCAGGTTTTTGTATCAGGATAATTAATGTTAGCCTCATAAAATGAGTTAGGGAGTATTGTCTCTTCTTCAATTTTTTGGGAAGAGTTTAAGTAGGACATGTATTAGATCCACTTTCAATGTTTGAAGAATTCACTAGTGAAGCCATCTTGTCCCAGACTTCTGCTTTTGGGAAGGTTTCGGATGACTGCTTCAATTTCCCTACTGTTGATCTATCTATTTAGATTTTCCACACCTTCATGATTTAGCCTAGGAAGGCTATATGTTTCTAAGAACTTGTCCATTTCTTCTACGTTACTGTATTTGGTGCCATACAGTCCTTCATAGTATTCTTGGATAATCCTTTTTATTTCTATGGCATCCGTGATAACTTCCCCTCTTCCATTTCTGATTTATTTATATATGTCTTTTTCCTTTCCATCTTAGTGAGTCTAGCCAGGGCAATCAGGCAAGAGGAAGAAATAAAAGGCATCCAAATTGGGAATGAAAATTTAAATTGTCACTTTTTGCAGATGACAAAATGCTATCTATAGAAAACACTAAAAACTCCACCAAAAAGCTATTAGAAACCATAAACGAACATAGTAAACTTGCCAGCTACAAAATCAATGTACAAAAATCCATTGCATTCTGAAACACTAACAATGAAATCTCAGAAAAAGAAATTTTTAAAAATCCCTTTTGCAATTGCAACAAAAAGAATAAAATACTTAGGAATAAACATAACCAAGGATGTGAAAGACCTATACATTGAAAACTACAAGACAAAGAAACTGAAGAAGACAAAAAGAAATAGAAAGACACTCCATGTTCATGGATTGGAAGAATCAACATAGTTAAAACGGCCATATTACCCAAAGCAATATACAGATTTAATGCAATCTCCATCAAAATCTCAATGACATGTTTTAAAGAAACAGAACAAAAAAATCATCAGATTAGTATGGTATCACAAAAGAGCTAGAATGGCAAAAGCAATCCTAAGAAAAAAGAACAAAAGCAATCCTAAGAAAAAAGAACAAAGGAAGGTATCACACTCCCTGACTTCAGCTTGTACTATGGGACAACAATAATTAAAACAGGGGCTGGCCCAGTGGCTCAGGTGGTTAGAGCTCCATGCTCCTAACTCCGAAGGCTGCCGGTTCGATTCCCACATGGGCCAGTGGGCTCTCAACCACAAGGTTGCCGGTTCGATTCCTCGAGTCCTGCAAGGGATGGTGGGCAGCGCCTCCTGCAACTAAGATTGAACACGGCACCTTGAGCTGAGCTGCCTCCTGGATGGCTTAGTTGGTTGGAGCACGTCCTCTCAACCACGAGGTTGCCGGTTCGACTCCCGCAAGGGATGGTGGGCTGTGCCCCCTGCAACTAGCAACGGCAACTAGACCTGGAGCCGAGTTGTGCCCTCCACAACTAAGATTGAAAGGACAACAACTTGACTTGGAATAAAAAAGGCCTAGAAGTACACACTATTCCCCAATAAATTTCTGTTCCCCTAAAAAATAAATAAACAAAAAATAATTAAAACAGCATGGTACTGGCAGAATGGTGCTGATACTCGGACCAATGGAATAGCCCAGAAATAATCCCACACAAATAAGGACAGATAATTTTTGAAAAAGAATGGAGAAATGACTTTAATAAATTGTGCTGGGAGAATTGGAAAGCCACATGCAAAAGAACGAAACTAGACTGCTATCTGTCACCATGCACCAAAATTAACTCCAAATGGATCAAAGTCCTAAACATAAGACATACCTGAAACAACAAACTGCATAGAAGAAAGCATAGGTATTAAACTTATGGACCTTGTGTTCAAAGAGGATTTTATGAATTTGACCTCAAAGGCAACGGAAGTAAAAGCTAAAATAAATGAATGGGACTATATCAAACTAAAAAGCTTCTGCACAGCAAAAGAAACCATTGACAAAATAAAGAGGCACCCAACGGAATGGGAGAAGATATCTGCAAACAACACGTCCAATAAGGAGCTAATATGCAAAATATATGAGGAACTCATACAACTCAACAACAACAACAACAACAAAATAATCCTATGAAAAAAAGGACAGAGGACCTGAATAGACATTTCTCTGAAGAGGACAGACATATGAAAAGATGCTCAATATCGCTAATCATCAGAGAAAGGCAAATAAAAACCACAATGAGATATCACCTCAAACCAGTCAGAACGGCTATCACCAACAAGACAAATAATAAGTGTTGGAGAGGCTGTGGAGAAAAAGAAACCCTCATACGCTGTTCGTGGGAATGCAGATTGGTGCAGCTGCTATGGAAGGCAGTGTGGACGTTCCACAAAAAATTAAGAATCGAATTACCATATGACCCAGCAGTTCTCTCCTGGGTATCTACCAAAAAATTCTGAAAACACTTATCTGTAAAGATATATGTGCTCTGATGTTCATTGCAGCTTTATTTACAGTGGCCAAGACATGGAGACAACCAAAATGTTCTTCAATAGATGATTTGATATAGAAGTTGTGGTATATATACACAACGGAATACAATTCGGCGGTAAGAAAAGATGAAATAGTACCATTTGTGACAACATGGATGGATCTTGAGATTATAATGCTAAGCTAATAAGTCAGACAGAAAAAGTAGAGAACCATATGATTTCACTGATACATGGTAGATAAACCCAAAACAACAAAAGAAAAAGACAAGCAAATGAGAAACAAAAACTCATAGATACAGACAACAGTTTAGTGGTTACCAGAGGTTAAGGGGGGCGGGGGGTGGGAGATGAGGGTAAAAGGGATGAAATATATGGTGATGGAAGGAGAACTGACTCTGGGTGGGGAACACACAAGGGGATTTATAGATGATGTGATACAGAATTGTACACCTGAAATCTATGTAACTTGACTAACAATTGTCTCCCCAATAAACATTAATTAAAAAAAATTCATAAAATGCTCTTTGAACCCAAGGTCCATGAGTTTAGTATCAATGTTTTCTTCTATGTAGATTATTCTTCAGGTCTTTCTTATGTTTAGGTCTTTGATCCATTTTGAGTTAATTTTGGTACATGGTGACAGATAGCAGTCCAGTTTCATTCTTTCACGTGTGGCTTTTTAATTCTCCCAGCACCGTTTATTGAAGAGGCTGTCTTTTCTACATTGTATGTTTTTGGCACCTTTGTTGAAAATTATCTGTCCATATTTATGTGGACTTATTTCTGGGCTTTCACTTCTGTTCCACTGGTGTGTGTGTCTGTTTTTCTGCTAATACCATGCTGTTTGATTGTTGTTGCTCCGTAGTACAAGCTAAAGTCAGCATTGTTCTTTTTTCTTAGGATTACTTTGACTATTCTGGGTCTTTTGTGGTTCCACACAAATCTGGTAATTTTCTGTTCTGTTTTTCTTTTAATTCCATTGGGATTGTGATGAGGATTCCATTAAATCTGCACATTGCTTTGGGTAATATGGCCATTTTAACTATGTTGATTCTTTCCATTTATGAATGTAGAAATTCTTTCCATTTCTTTGTGTCTTTTTCAATTTCTTTTAAAAAATGTCTTATAGTTTTCAGTGTATAGGTCTTTCATATCCTTGGTTAAGTTTATTCCTATGTATTCTTTTTGTTGCGATTGCTTTTATTTTATTTCTTTTTCTGAGATTTCTTTGTTAATATATCAGAATGCAATGGACTTTGTATGTTGATTTTGTAGCCAGACACTTTACTGTATTCATTTATTGTTTCTAATAACTTTTTGGTGGAGTCTTTAGGGTTTTCTTTATGAAGAATCATGTCATTGGCTAAATGTGACAATTTAACTTTTTTGTTCCCAATTCAGATGCCTTTTATTTCTTTCTCTTGCCTGATTGCTCTGGCTAGAACTTCCAAAACTATCTTGCCTAGCAGTGGTGATCGGGGACAACGCTGTCTTTTTCCTGAATATAGACTGAATGGCTTCATCTTTTCACTATTGATTATGATTAGCAGAGGGTTTATTATGTTAAGCTCTTTGTTACATTAAGGTATTTTCCTTCTCTACCCATTTTATTAAGTGTTTTAATCATAAATGGATATTGTATCTTGTCAAATGCTTTTTCTGAACCTATTGATATAATCAAATGATTTTAGTCCATTATTTTGATTATGTGGTGTATCACATTGATTGATTTTCATATATTGAATCATGATTGTGCCCCTGGGATAAACCCCACTTGATCATGATGTATAACCTTTTTAATGCATTGTTGTATTCAAATTGCTAGAATTTTGTTCAGGATTTTTTACATTTGTATTCATCAGACTTATTGGTCTGTAATTTTCTTTTTGTTTGTGTTACCTTTACCAGGTTTTGGTATCAAGGTAATGTTGACCTAATTAAATGTTAGGAAGTGTTTCCTCTTCTTCAATTGTTTGGAAGAGTTTGAGTAGGACAGGTATTAGATCCTCTTAGAATGTTTGGTAGAATTCACTAGTGAAGCCATTTGGTCCTGGACTTTTGCTTTTGGGAAGGTTTTGGATGACTGATTCAATTTCCTTATTGTTGATTGGTTTATTTAGATTTTCCAGTTCTTCATGATTCAGCCTAGGAAGCCTATATGTTTCTAAGAACTTGTCCATTTCTAAGTTATTGATTTTGGTGGCATATAGTCCTTTATGGTATTCTTGGATGATCCTTTGTATTTCTGTGGCATCCGTGATAACTTCCCCTCTTTCATTTCTGATTTTGTTTAGTAGTGTCTTTTGTCTTTTCATCTTAGTGAGTCTAGCCAAGGGTTTGTCAATTTTATTAATCTTTTCAAAGAACGAGCTCTTTGTCGCATGAATTTTTTCTGCTGTCTTTTTGTTCTCTATTTCATTTAGTTCTGCTCTGATTTATATTACTTCCTTTCTTCTGCTGACTTTGGGTTTCATGTATTCTTTTTACTAGGTTTTTAAGGTGAATAATTTTGATAGGCTGTATTTGCAATCTCATTTGCTTCTGTGTCTCTTTTGATCTCTCTTCTTATTTCCTCTTTGACCCATTTGTTGTTTAAAAGCATGTTGTGAATCTCCACATATTTGTGGTTTTTCCTGTTTTCTTTTTGCAGTTGATATCCAATTTCAAAGCCTTGTGATCAGAGAATATGCTTCGTATGATTTAAATCTTTTTAAATTTGCTGAGGCTAGTTTTGTGTCCCAAAATATGGTGTATCTTTGAGAATGTTCCATGTACACTAGAAAAGAATGTATAGTCTGATGTCCTAGGATGAAGTGCTCTATAAATGATGTTTTAGGATGAAGTACTCTATAAATGTCAATTATGTCCATTTCATCTCATGTGTCATTTAGGGCTGCTATTTCTTAATTTATTTTCTCTCTGGATGATCTATTCATAGCTGTCAATGATGTATTTAGGTACCCTACTATAATTGTGTTTTGGTCAATTTCTCCTTTTAGTTCTGTTAGTAGTTGCTTTGTATATTTCAGTGCTCTCTGATTGGGGGCATAAATATTAATGTGCATTATGTGTTCTTGTTGTATAGTCCCCTTTACCACTATGAAATGTTCATCTTTGTCTCTTGTTACCTTTTTTATCCTGAAGTCTGTTTTGTCTGCTGTTAAGTATGGCTACACTCACTTTTCTCTGGCTACCATTTGCTTGGAATATCATTTCCATCCTTTCGCTTTGAATCTAGATAGATTTTTGTCCTTGTGGCTGAGATATAAGAGGAAGCATTGGTTGCATTTTGATCCAATCTGTTACTCCGTGACTTTTTATTGGTGAGTTCAGTCCTTTTGCATTTACGGTGATTATTGATATGTGAGGATTTCCTGTCATTCTATCTTTAGTTTTCTGGTGGCTGGGTGTCTCCATTGTTTTTTGCTTTTTGTTGCTGTCTGTTATTTCAGTATGGTGATATGCTATGATTTTCCCCTCTGTTTCTTCTTTTTACATGTTATATATCTCAGTTCTGCATTTTTTTTGAGTGGTTACCATTAAGTTTATGTAAAAGAAAGTTTCATATGCACAGTAGTCCTTTCTCTACAGCATGCTTCTTATCGTCATTCCCCTTTGCAGGTTCAGACCTTTACTCTCTCCCCTTTTATGTTTTTGTTGTCATAAGTTATCCCTACTTATGCTATGAGTTGATTTCTGAGTTGCAGTAGCAAGTTGTCTTTTTCTTCTTTTTCCTTTTTTTAACCATTTTTTTCTTCTTTACCTTTTATATTTATGTTTATAGTGCACCATTTTGTGTAGGAGTGTTATTTCCTGCTTCTGTTTGTAATACTGCTCATGGTTTTGTACTCTTTTGATTTTTTGTTTCAGGTCGAATGGCCTCCCTCAGTATTTCTTGTCGTGCAGGTCATGTGGTAGAAAATTCCCTCAGTTTCTCTATGTCTGGAAATGTCCTTATTCTTCCTTCATATCTGAAGGATATCTATGCTGGATTTATTATTCTTGGATCATGGTTTTTTCTTTTCCAATAGTTTGAATAGTTGATTCCACTCCCTCCTAGGTTGCACAGTTTCTGCTGAAAAATCTCATGATAATCTAATGGGCTTTCCTTTGTAGTTTATCATCTTCTTTTCCCTGGCTGCCTTGAGATTTCTTTCTTTGTCATTAATTTTTGATAGCTTCAATACAATGTGCCATGGAGAAAGCCTGTTGCTATTGAGGTAATTAATTGTGCTGTTTGCTTCTTGAATTCAAGGATTCAGTTCTTTCCACAAGTTTCAGAAGTTCTCATTGACTATTTATTTTCTTATTGACTACTCTCTGTTCCCTTCTTCCTTTCTTCTCCTTCTAGTAAACCCATTATTCCTATGTTGCTTTCTCTGATGGAGTCAGAAAGTTCGTGTAGAGTTCTTTCCTTTCTTTTAACTCTCAAGTCTCTTTATTCTTCTATCAGTGTCAGTTCCAGATTTCTATCTTCGATGTTACTGATTCTTTCCTTCATCTGGTCAGGTCTATTATCTAAAGTGGCTATTTCATTCTTCATTTCTTTTATTGAGTTTTTCATCTCCAGAATTTCTATTTGGTTACTTTTTAAAATGTCAATCTCTTTGGCAAAATGTTCATTTTGCTCTTTGATTGTGTTTCTGAGCTCATTAAACTGCTTGTGTGTTTTCTTGCATCTCATTGAGTTTTTTCAGGACTTCAATCTTGAGTTCTCTGTAACTTAAGTCACATATTTCTATGCCTTTAAGTTAATTTTCTGGAGAGTTTTCATTTTCTTTCTGAGCTGCCTAATTACCTTGGTTATTGATGGCAATTAATGATTTATTATTTCTCTTCATGGGCATCTACAGGAGAGGGTTCTGCATCAGGTTGAGAGGAAGAGGTCTTTCTTTTTTTCTTTCTAGTAGGTGTTGCTGGAATTTATTATTATTAATTATTATTATTATTATTATTACTAGGTTCAGGTGTACAAAACAATGTAATAGTTAGACATTTCACCCCTCACAAAGTGGTAACCCCCTCTCCCAATCTATTACCTCTCTGACATTGTATATAGCTGTTACAATTCCATTGACACTATTCCCCATGCTGTACTTTATATTCTGTGACTATATATATTAAATTATAGTTGACTTCCAATATTAATCATCTTCAGCTTCAGGTGTACAGTGGAGAATATTTTTTTTTCCTCTCCCACTGCAGCCTTTTATTTTGTCTCATGCTGTAGCATTATATTTTCTCTTGCACTGTTTTGGCTTCTCACAAAATGGGGTTTCCCTGGAAACTGGACTTCTTTTCTGTGAGAGGGTTGCCTGGATCTCAGGCCACTGCCTATGTGGAGGGCAATAGAGTTCTGAGCTTCTGAGATTCCAATGCTGCCCCTGCAGCCTGATTCAGAGCCTGTGTGTCTCAGCGGCTCTGATTGCCCCCGCAAGGATCTGACCAGAAGGTTAGGAGCAGGGTGGGCTGTGAGAGGCAGCTGGTGTTTTTGTGACTCTGAGCAATGGCAACTACCAGACCCACAATTGTTTGCCTCTACAGTTCCTTCCCTTTCACTGGAACCATGTTTCCCTGAAAATAAGACCTAGCCACTCAGCTCTAATGCATCTTTTGGAGGAAAAATTAATATAAGACCCGGTCTTACTTTACTATAAAATCAGCTATAGTATAACATAATACTGGGTCTTATATTAATTTTTGCTCCAAAAGACACATTAGAGCTGATTGTCTGGCTAGGTCTTATTTTTGGGGGCACATGGAATTAGTTCCGCTGTGAGTCTGTTGCTACAGGACCGTCACTACACTTCACAGGGCTGTGTATATTCTGTTCTTTAATTTGACACTTCTACCGTTTCTTCTGGAATCTACTTCTAACACCGGGAGGGGGAGGGTACAGAGAACTCTGGGAGGATGAGGGGGAGACAGGCTCTGTGTCTTTGTTTTCTACCTGGCAGTGAGGGCTTAAACCACAGTTCTCACCTGAGGTCTCTGCCTTGAAGGTGTGTTCAGCCATCTTATTATGCAGATTCCACAGGCAGGACTGTGGACCACAGGGGGTAAGCCTGTAACCTGAATTCTTCCCCCTCCAGAGGCTGCAGAGAGTTTTGGTCTGTGTCCTGTGGCCCCGTGGCCTGCATCTCTGCACTTCCTCCCCACGCTCTCCCAATTTGCTCACCTTCAGGTTATTCGATGTGTGGGTGTCTCAGGAGTTCCTGTGTGATGCGCAGGGAATCCTTTGTTAAATTCTAGATGTGCAATTTGCTGTAACTTCCAAGGGAGATTTCAAGAAACACTCCTCACACCACCATTTCTGTGATGTCATTTAGGTCATAAATTTTTGAGGTTGTCTTTTGGCAAGATTTTGCCATTCTTTTTATTTCCTTTTTCTTCTTAAGTGCCAGACGGTTGTACTTCCAATGTCCTGATTTTTTTTTACAATATCTGCAAATGTCTGAAGGCAAATAGAAAGGGGTCTGAGTGGACTGTGGTTTTTGTTCTAATTTCTGTCCTTCCATCTTATTAAGAGAATCTTAGTGACTATCCGTTATAATAATACAAGAGCTCTCTAAACATTTTTTTTTCTTTCTTTTCAATTCAGAAGTTTTTCCAATTCAAGGATCCATCATCTGGCCTTGACAAGTAGGATGTTATTAGCAACTCAAACCAATAAGAACTGTGGACACAAGAGGGATCCCCAAAGGAGAGTACAAAAAGATCCAACACTCACAACATAAAGTTCACTCCCAGAGTTAGAAACAACCATTCCAAAACATGGGGAATTACAGTTCCCTCTAGCTGCCCCCCCCACACACACATACCCCTTGGAATGAGTTGTTTGGATTTCCTAAGCTCCAATTTGCAGCCAACTATGCTGCCTGCCCAATGCATGTGTATACTCTGACTGGTGGAAAACAAAAATAAGGGGCCCCCTTTTGACCATCTCTGGGAGGAAATGGATAGACACAGGAAACTCCTTGAGAGCCTGGCATGGCCAGAGGGCAAAGTGCACCCCGACCAGTGCACCCGCTGGATGGTGGAAGCCAGAGAGAAAATAGTCTCCCTGGTGAAAGGCCAAGTACTAAAGATATATAACAAAATGAAAGGAGAGACACCTGACAGAGACAAAACCAGAATGAACAAAATCCATGAGTACTCATGCTAAATAACCAAGAGTAGCTAAACCCAAGACACTAGTTTCGCAAACATTTTCTCCTGCTAATCTAAATTGAGAAGAGGAAAAGAAGACTCTCACCACTCTGTATCCACTGAACTCTGCAGGTAGAAATCCGGTAGTCTGTCTTGACAAGAGGGCTCACCTCTGCCGCTCATGCCTGAGGCCCCCGGATCTTCCTGCCACACCAGCCAGTGAGGTATCCTGCTCACAGAGCCAACAGTGGGGGAGGAAGAAACTTCCCCTACTCAAGCTTCTTTTGTCTTATCTAATAATCAAATAGACATGAGACAATTTACAAGAGAAAATAACCAAATGTATGAGAAAACCAAATTCATGAGAGGTTCAGAGACAGAACAGGAAAGTGAGGTATTGCCATGCGGGGTCTCTGGTCCCGCTCCCCGCATAAGAGCGCAGGACATGGTGAGGCCAAAAAGGAACATCCACGGAGCCATAGGTAGGGGCATCATACCACTATATTCTTGCTGGCAGCTGCGTTGGAGACACAAGAAGCAGGAGCCACACGATCCGCAACCTGCCATCCGCTTCTCTGCCCATCAATCACCAACATAGCCATGGCAGTTATATCAGTGGCTAACGGGTAACAGCTAATGGCCAACTAGTCACAGCTGATGGCCATCTACTACCAGCATCTTTCCACGTGAGGTTGAGAGCCTGGAAACTGCTCTCTGGGACTCTGTCCCCACAGGTATATATGACATTGAGCCAAGGATGAGTGTCATGCAGGGTGGCACGTGGGTCTCTGGTCTCGCTCCCCACATAAGAACATAGGACATGGTGAGGCCAAAAAGGAGCACCCACGGAGCCATAGATAGGGAAGTCATACCACTATATTCTCACTTGTGGCCGGGTTGGAGACACAGGAAGCAGGAGCCAAGCTATCCACAACCTGCCGTCCACTTGTCTCTGCCAACCAACCTCACTTGCTAGCTGCAATCCACCATGCTAATTGCAATCCGCTCTTGCTAGCTCAGCCACCATCCTCTTGCTAGCCCCCATTTCCTGCTAGCGTAGCCACAGCAGTTATATTAGTGGCCAATGGCTCACTGGTTACAGCTGACGGCCAACTAGCCACAGCTGATGGCCATCCAGTCACAGTTGATGGCCATTTACTACCTGAGCCAGCACCTTTCCATGTGAGGGCGAGAGCCTGGAAACTGCACTCCTGGCTCTGTCCCCACAATGAGGCAAGGCTCTCTGAGGCTTCAGAGGGGAGGAAGATCATTCTCAGGATGATCAGAAGAGCAGATTTTCAGTAATCATAAGTTTGATAAGTAATCAAAGGTCATAAAACGTTTTTTCTGGTGATAACTCTTACTACGGGCTCAGATCCTAATTTAAATTATTTAAGGAAGAGGTAAAAGTTTCTTGTGAGCCTGCAGGGTCTCAGTTGCATTTAGCTGAAAGTAATCTTCATTCCAAAAGGCATGTCTTGGAGTAACTCATTCAGAACCCCTACACCAGGGACCCCATCAGGCAGCAAGTCCAAATAGGATCGATTTGACTGTGGCTGCATTAAAGCTGCATTAAAGCACACAATTTTCAGTGAAGTGGGCTCTGCCTTTTATTCTGGAGGTTATGTGGAGTTGGGAACCACCAACAAAGAGCCCCCCAATACTAAAACCTCCCTTCTGTCCCAAGCACATACTGTGCATGCACAAGCAGTGCAAGTCAGGGGTGTTGGCCCTGCGAACCAGGTAGGTATGTGGTTCAGTCACAGGCCTAATTAAAAGCTCAGCTTCACAGGTTCAGGGCACCTGGCATTTGCGGGGAGACAAGGCATATGCCTCATTAATAACCCTCACACATATATGGGCATTCCCCACTAAAGGCTGAGCTGGGTAAATCTGGACTGCATTGCCAGGGACAGGCCATGTGGGTCAGCCACGTTTTCCTTCAATGAGAAATGCTTGGACATCTTGTTGGCTAGAGAATCCAGGACCACATCAGGCAATAAGTCCAAATGGAGACTGAATGTGTGATTATAAGGTGTGGTGTTTGTGTTTTTTAAATGCTCTTGTTATTCAGAGATGCATACTATGGTATTTATAAATAAGATTACATGCTGCATGAGATTTCTTTAAAGGACTCCACATTTAAAAAAATAATGTAAGAGAAGAACTAGCTCAAATAAAAATATAAAATATTGACAATTATTGAAGTTGGGGGACACTATATAAGAAATTTTCATTACATTATCCTTTTTACTTTTGTGCATGTTTAAAATTTTCCCAATTGAAAAGTGTTTTATCATTTTTAAATTAAAAATGATGGGTTAAGGACATGAAAACCAATTTACCAAATTACAAATCGATAATAAACTTACAAAAATTAAATGCAGTCACTAAATATTAAAGGAACCAAATTAAAAGTGATGAAATATTATTTTAAAATATGTTTCAAACCATTGCAGTGTGATGAGAAACAGACACATACCCTGCTGGGTGGATTATAAATTGTGCAAACTTTCTGGCAAATAATTTAGCACCATGTATCAAAGACCCTTGAAAATATATGCATTGGGATTTTTGGAGAAATTGCTCATTCTAAGACTGGAGCAGGAAATATTCATATGGAATATTGTAGTGCCAAAAAGTGCCAAAAAATAAAAAGTGTCAGAAAAAAAACAAAACAAAACCAAAATGATGGGTTTTTTGTGTTAAAGGGACACAGAAGTCAATTGAAAGAGCTCCCACTGACCACAGCTGGAACAATTTGAGCAATAAAATTAAGTAGCACTGGCTAATAACCCAGAGTTTAAAAACAATGGCCACAAGGTCATTCTGGTAAAAAATGAACAATTGAATGAATAAATAAATAAATAAATCATAGCTGCCCACCCTTAAGTGTGGGTTGTGTATCATGACTCGCTTCCAAAAACTGTGCAAAGTTCCTTTACAGTGAAAAACCCTGACAAACATGACCTCAGCCAAGTGGTCGAGGTCAACCTCACCAGCAAAAAGTCATATTGAGAGTATGTACCCTTGATATGTTATAATGAAAAGGCACTTTATCTCTGTGGTCTTCAAGCCCAAAACATACACCCAGTGTAATCATGAGAAAAACAACAGAGAAATCCCAAGTGAGGAACATTCTACAAAATATGTGACCCCTCAGAGAAGTCATAGGAATGGCGGCAGCAGGGCGCACTTTCTGAGTTCTCCTCCGGATCTTATTACAAACAAGACCTATAACCCATCAAAGAACTCTTTGCTCATCACACAAAACAGCTAAGAGACTCGTGGATTACTTGAAGCTAAGGATTACTTGAAGGTGCGCTAATTGGGCGAGCAGGGGAAGGAAGGAAGGGAGCGGAGTGAAAACGCCCGGCCGGCGGCGGCGGCGGCGGGAGATCCCAGCCCGCAGCGGAGTCTCAGCCGGCGGCGGCGAAAACCGAAAACCGCAGTGGCACCCGCAGTTCCGGGCACGCACGGGATCCCAGGGCGGAGCGGAGAGCACAGAGACCAGAAGGTGGGCTCTTTCCCTACGTCCCACGGCTGATTTCTCCCGCCGGGAGGGCGGCTAGTGGGCCCTGGGGCGGACAAAGAACACAGACTCCATACCTGGGCCCCTCCCCCGCCCCGCTCTTCCAATCCTACCCCCGCCCTTCCAGAGACTTAAACTGGCCCCTGACCTGAGGAGTAGTGTCAGATTACAGAGGAGCCGTAGTAGTGCTCAGGCTCTGGGAAGCCTGACAGGCAGCCCTGACCCAGGGAGACTGAAAACTGTGTGATTTTAGCTGGGCTAGGAGAGAAGAGACTCCTCCACCCCCAGCCACCACCTTTTCTGGCCTGCGGGAAGAGGGTGACGCTCGGCTGGGCTGGGAGAGAGAAGACCCCTCCATCCCCAGCCCCGACCCTTTCTGGCCTGCCTAGGGCGGGGCAAGTGATACTGCAGAGACACACCCAGAGATCAGCAGTAAGGCAGGCGCAGCCCTGGGCTTTCAGCAGCTCAGAAATCTCCCGCCCGCACCCCCCCATACACAAACACACTGAAGAAGTGCCCTAAGACTCAGGAGTACTGGACATGGGGCTGCTGGTGCTACTCTCAGTGTGCATATGTGCAGGCAAGGGCAGAAACTGCACTGAATTTGTAAAAACTATCATCCAGACCTCTCAAGCCCAGGCATTTAAGTCTGCAGTCCCAAAGTCACTCTGGGCACCAGGTGGCCGGATCTGCCTGCGCAATAAGCAGGGGGCTCTTTGGTACAGCAGAGGACAACCTGGACATTGCTTGGTGGGCTTAGGCCGAGACTGTCACTGCTTTTTGTTTTGCTTTGCTTTGTTTTGTTTTGCTTTGTCTTTATATCTTTGATATCTTTGCCTGTGTCAAGTGGGGGTTATCGGGTGTTTTTGCATGTGAATGTATTTGATTTTTTTCTTTGTTGTTGTTGTTCCTGTTGTGCTTGGTGATTTGCTTTGTTCTGAAATTGCCCTGCCGGGGCCCAGCTTGAGAGGCACGAGATTCAGCATATCCAGGGGCCAACTCCAGACCAAACCGGAGTGCTGCCGGGTTTGACCTGCAGGTCACACACCCAGAGGGGTTCTCTGCAGGCACTGGAGCCCATAAAGGCCAAACCACATTAGGGTGGTCAAACCTCACGCAGCAGAGCGCCCTGCGGGGGGCAGAGCCAAGTCTCACAACAGGTCAGCCCAGGAGTTAACCCCACCTATTCACAAGCAAAAAGCAATTAAAGATCTTCTTGAACGGGACAGTGTGCACAACACAAGAGTCACCTTTGGAGCACACGCAGAGGAGGACGACTTGGTGCAAGTCAAATATAAAGAACACATACTACATAAGATAACCTAGCAAAAACTAAGAACTCTAGGGGATGTACCTAATATATCAAAATAAACACAGAGAGTCAGCCAGAATGGGGAAACAAAGATACACGTCCCAAATAAAAGAACAGAAGAAGCCTCCACAACTGGAACCAAATGAAGCAGACGTAACCAACCTCTCAGAGACAGAGTTCAGAACACTGGTGATAAGAATGTTTAAGGAGCTTAGAGAAGACATAAAGAAGGATGTAGAAATCATAACGAACGAGCTTAGAGAAGACATATAGAAGGATGTAGAAATCATAACGAACGAGTTAGAACTAAAGAACACAATTACCGAAATTAAGAACTCACTTGAAGGAATTACCAGCAGGCTAGATGAAGCAGAGGATCGAATCAGCGACTTAGAAGACAAGGTAGCAGAGATCACCCAAACGGAACAACAGAAAGAAAAAAGAATAAAAAACAATGAGGATCTAGAGAACATTATGTTAAGTGAAATAAGTCAGACAGAGAAAGATAAGTTCCATATGATCTCACTTATTTGCGGATTCTAAAGAAAAGAATAAGTGAATGAACTAATCAGAAACTGGGAGACAATGAGGAAAAACTGAGGGTTGCTAGATGGGCGGGGGGAGTGGGGGGTGGGGGGGAGGGTGAGGGGATTGGAGGGCAGTCGGTGACCACAGGATGGCCACGGGGTTTGAAAATTAATCTGGGGAACGTAATTTGGTGGTTACCAGAGCGTAAGGGGGTTGGGGGGTGGGGGATGAGGGTGAGGGGGATCAAATGTATGGTGATGGAAGGGGAGCTGTCTCTGGGTGGTGAACACACAGTGTGATTTATGGATGATGTGATTCAGAATTGCACAACTGAAATCTATGTAATTCTACTAACAATTGTCACCCCAATAAATTAAAAAAATAAAAAAATAAAAAAATAAAAAAAAAAAAAAAAAAACAATGAGGATGGCTTAAGAGACCTCTGGGATAACATCAAGCGCAACAACTTGCACATCATAGGAATACCAGAAGGTGAAGAGAGTAAGCAAGGGATTGAGAACATATTTGAAGTAATAATGTCTGAAAACTTCCCCAACCTGATGAAGGAAACCAACATACAAGCCCAGGAAGTGCAGAGAGTTCCAACCAAGATTAACCCAAACAGGTCCACACCAAGACACATTATAGTTAAAATGGCAAAGCTTAAAGACAAGGAGAGAATCCTAAAAGCAGCAAGAGAAAGACAGAGGGTTACATACAAGGGAACTCCCATAAGACTATCAAATGATTTTTCTACAGAAACATTGAAGGCCAGGAGGGAGTGGCAGGAGATACTCAAAGTGATGGAAAACAAAGGCCTACAACCTAGATTGCTTTATCCAGCAAAGCTATCACTTAAGTTGATGGAGAGATAAAGAGCTTTCCAGAAAAGAATAAGCTAAAGGAATTTATTACAACCAAGCCAGCATTGCAAGAAATACTAAAAGGACTTCTGTAAATAGAAGTAAGATCAAAACAACCTAACTACAAATTTAAAAATGGCAATAACTATGTACCTATCAATAATCACTTTAAATGTAAATGGATTAAATGCTCCAATCAAGAGACATAGGGTGGCTGACTGGATAAGAAAGCAAGACCCTTGTATATGCTGTATACAAGAGACTCACCTCAGAACAAAAGACACACACAGGCTGAAAGTGAAGGGTTGGAGTAAGATATTTCATGCAAATGGAAACGAGAAAAAAGCTGGAGTTGCAATACTTATATCTGACAAAATAGACTTTAAAATGAAGAACATACTAAAAGATAAAGATGGGCACCATATAATAATAAAGGGACCGATCCGACAAGAGGACATAACCCTAGTAAACATCTATGCACCCAACATAGGAGCACCTAAATATACAAAACAGGTACTGACTGACATAAAGGCAGAGATCAACAGTAACACTATTATAGTAGGGGACTTCAACACACCTCTGACAACAAGGGACAGGTCTTCAAGACAGAAAATCAATATGGAAACAACAGCCTTAAATGATACATTGGACCACTTGGATTTAATCGATATTTTCAGAACATTTCACCCCAATGCTGCAAAATACACGTTTTTCTCAAGCGCACATGGAACATTTTCCAAGATAGACCATATGTTAGGCCACAAAACAAGTCTTGATAAATTTAAGAAAATTGAAATCATACCAATTGTCTTCTCTGATCACAATGCTATGAAATTAGAAATGAACTACAGGAAAAAAAACTGGAAGACACACCAATTCATGGAGGCTGAATAACTTTTTACTAAATAATGAATGGGTCAAGCAGGAGATCAAGGAAGAAATCAAAAGATATCTCGAGACAGACGAAAATGAAAACACGACGACCCAAAATCTATGGGATGCCGCGAAAGCAGTCCTAAGAGGGAAATTCATAGCTTTGCAGGCCTACCTAAAGAAACAAGAAACATCACTAATCAACACTTTATCTTCACACTTAAGGGATTTGGAAAAAGAACAGCAAAATAAGCCCAAAGGGAGCACAAGGAAGGAGATAATAAAGATCAGAGCAGAAATAAATGAAATAGAAACCAGAAAAACAATACAAAAGATCAATGAATCCAAGAGTTGGTTCTTAGAGAAGATAAACAACATCGGTAAACCTTTAGACAGACTCATTAAAAAAAAGAGAGAGAGGCCCCAAATTAATAAAATCAGAAATGAAAGAGGAGAAGTGACAACGGACACTGCAGAAATACAAAAAGTTTTAAGAAGTTACTATGAGCAACTATATGCGAACAAATTTGACAATTTGGAAGAAATGGACAATTTTCTAGAGGTGTACAACCTTCCAAGGCTAACGCAAGAAGAAACAGAAAACCTGAATAGACTGATTACCACCACGGAAATTGAATCAGTAATCAACAGTCTCCCAACAAACAAAAGCCCTGGACCAGATGGCTTTACAGGTGAATTTTACAAAACGTTCAAAAAAGAATTATCACCTATTCTCCTCAAGCTCTTCCAAAAAATCCAGAAGGAAGGAAGACTCCCAAACACTTTTTACGAAGCCACTATCACCCTGATCCCAAAATCAGACAAAGACACCACAAAAAAAGAAAACTACAGGCCGATATCTCTAATGAACATAGATGCAAAAATCCTCAACAAAATATTAGCGAACAGAATTCAGCAATACATTAAAAAGATCATACACCATGATCAAGTGGGATTCATCCCTGGTATGCAAGGGTGGTTCAACATCCGCAAATCAATTAATGTGATACACCACATTAACAAAATGAAAAATAAAAATCACATGATCATATCAATAGATAAAGAAAAAGCATTTGATAAAATCCAACAGCCATTTATGATAAAAACCCTTAAGAAAGTGGGAATCGAGGGATCATATCTCAACATAATAAAGGCCATACATGACAAACCCACAGCTAACATCATACTCAATGGGGAAAAGCTAAAACCATTCCCCCTAAGATCAGGAACAAGGCAAGGTTGCCCACTATCTCCGCTTCTATTCAACATAGTGCTGGAAGTTCTAGCCACAGCAATCAGACAAGAAAAAGAAATAAAAGGCATCCAAATTGGTAAGGAGGAAGTAAAATTATCATTGTATGCAGATGATATGATACTATATATAGAGAACCCTAAAGACTCCACCAAGAAGCTATTAGAGCTGATAGATGAATTTAGTAAAGTAGCAGGATACAAAATTAATATTCAGAAATCAGTGGCATTTGTATATACCAATAATAAAACATCAGAAGGAGAAATTGAAAAAACAATCCCATTTACAATCGCTCCAAAGACTATAAAATACCTGGGAATAAATTTAACCAAAGAAGTAAAAGATCTGTACTCAGAAAATTATAAGACACTGAAGAAAGGAATGAAGGAAGATATAAATAGATGGAAACACATATCATGTTCATGGATAGGAAGAATTAATATAGTTAAAATGTCCATACTGCCTACGGCAATATACATATTCAACGCAATTCCTATCAAACTACCAACGTCGTTTTTCACAGAAATAGAACATATAATCCTAAAATTTATATGGGACCATAAAAGACCTCGAATAGCAAAGGCAATCTTGAGAAATAAGAACAAAGTGGGAGGTATAACAATACCTGACTTCAAATTATACTACAAGGCTACAGTAATAAAACAGCATGGTACTGGCATAAAAACAGACACATAGATCAATGGAACAGAATAGAGAGTCCGGAAATAAATCCACGCCTATATGGCCATTTAATCTACGACAATGGAAGCAAGAATGTACGATGGAGTAAAGACAGTCTATTCAATAAATGGTGCTGGGAAACCTGGACAGACACATGCAAAAAAATGAAGCTGGACCACCTCCTTACACCATATACAAAAATAAATTCAAAATGGCTTAAAGACTTAAATGTAAGATCTGAAACCATAAAATACCTAGAAGAAAATATAAAAAGAAACTTCTCAGACATTACCCGGAGTAAGATTTTTACTGATATATACTCTCTCTCGAGGGAAGTAAGAGAAAAAATAAACATTTGGGATTATATCAAACTAAAAAGTTTTTTCACAGCAAAGGAAACCATCAATAAAACTAAAAGAAATCCTACTGAATGGGAAAAGATATTTGCCAATGATATATCTGATAAGGGATTAATATCACAAATCTATGAAAAACTCACTCAACTCAACTCCAAAAAAACAAACGACCCAATTAAAAAATGGGCAGAGGACTTGAAGAGACATTTTTCTAAAAAGGACATACAGATGGCAAACAGACATATGAAGAAATGCTCAACCGCACTAACCATCAGAGAAATGCAAATAAAAACCACAATGAGATACCACCTCACCCCAGTCAAAATGGCTATCATCAATAAATCAACAAACAACAAGTGCTGGCGCAGATGTGGAGAAAAGAGAACGCTTGTGCACTGTTGGTGGGATTGCAGATTGGTGCAGCCACTATGGAAAACAGTATGGAGGTATCTCAAAAATCTGAAAATGGAACTACCCTATGATACAGTAATGCCACTCCTAGGTATCTATCCGGAGAAATCCAAAACTCCAATTCAAAAATCTTTATGCACTCCTATGTTTATTGCAGCACTATACACAATAGCTAAGACATGGAAACAACCGAAATGCCCATCGGTAGATGACTGGATTAAGAAACTGTGGTACATTTATACAATGGAGTATTACGCAGCCATAAAGAAGAAAGAAATCTTACCATTTGCAACAACATGGATGGACCTAGAGAACTTATGTTAAGCGAAATAAGTCAGACAGAGAAAGATAAGTACCATATGATCTCACTTATTTGCGGAATCTAAAGAAAAGAATAAGTGAATGAACTAATCAGAAACAGTTTTGGAGACAAAGAGGAAAAACTGAGGGTTGCTAGATGGGCGGGGGAGTGGTGGGGGTTGGGGGGAGGGTGAGGGGATTGGAGGGCAGTCGGTGACCACAGGATGGCCACGGGGTTAGAAATTTAATCTGGGGAACGTAATTTAGTGGTTACCAGAGGGTAAGGGGGTTGGGGGGTGGGGGATGAGGGTGAGGGGGATCAAATGTATGCTGATGGAAGGGGAGCTGACTCTGGGTGGTGAACACACAGTGTGATTTATGGATGATGTGATACAGAATTGCACACCTAAAATCTATGTAATTTTACTAACAATTGTCACCCCAATAAATTTAAAAAAAAATATGTGACCCCTCAAAACCATCATCAAAACCAAGAAACATGACAACTAAATGGAACATAGGATCCTGAATGGGATCCTGAACAGAAAAGGGCACGAGGGACACTTTGGTTGTTTCCATGTCTTGGACACTAAATAACGCTGCAATAAACATCAGAGCACATATATCTTTACGGATAAATGTTTTTAGATTTCTTGGGTAGATACCCAGGAGAAGGATTGCTGGTCATACGGTAATTCTATTTTTAATTTTTTGAGGAACCTCTATACTGTTTTCTATAGTGACTGCACCAGTCTGCATTCCCACCAGCGTACAAGGTTCCTTTTCCTCCACAGCCTCTCTAACACTTGTTTTTACTTGTCTTGTTGATGACAGCCATTCTGACTGGGGTGAGGTGACACACCTGTTAGAATGTGTGTGGTTTTGATTTGCATCTCCCTAATAGCTAGTGAAGATGAGCATTTTTTCTGTTGGCCATCTGCATGTCTTCTTGGGAGGAGTTTTCTGTTCATGTTCTCTGCCCGTATTTTAATTGGACTTTTTGGGGTTGACTTGTATGAGTTCCTTATATGTTTTGGATATTAGCCCTTTATCAGAGGCTTTGTTGGAAAAAATCTTCTCCCACTTGATGGGTTGCCTCTGTTTTGTCTATGGTTTCTTTTGCTGTGCAGAAGCTTTCCAGTTTCATATAGTCCCATTCGTTTATTTTAGCTTTTACATCCCTTGCCTTTGGAGTCAAATTCGTAAAATGCTCTTTGAACCCAAGGTCCATAAGTTTAGTACCTATGTTTTCTTCTATGCAGTTTATTGTGTCAGGTCTTATGCTTAAGTCTTTGATCCATTTTGAATTAATTTTGGTACATGGTGACAGATAGCACTCTAGTTTCATTCTTTTGCATGTGGCTTTCCAATTCTGCCAGCACCATTTATTGAAGAGGCTGTCTTTTCCCTATTGTATGTTTTTTGCTTCTTTGTCAAAAATTATCTGTCCATATTTATGTGGTACTATTTCTAAGTTCTCAATTCTATTCCATTGGTCTGTGTGTCTGTTTTTCTGCCAATACAACGCTGTTGTGATTATTGTAGCCCTGTAGTACAAGCTGAAGTCAGGGAGTTTCATACCTCCAGCATTGTTCTTTTTTCTTAAGATTGCTTTGGCTATTCGAGGTCTTTTGTGGTTCCAAACAAATCTGATGATTTTTTGTTCTATTTCTTTAAAAAATGCCATTGAGATTTTGATGGGGATTGCATTAAATCTGTATATTGCTTTGGATAATATGGCCATTTTAACTGTGTTGATTCTTTCAATCCATGAGCACGGAATGTCTTTCCATTTCTTTGTGTCTTCTTCAATTTCTTTCAAAAATGTCTTATAGTTGTAAGTGTATAGGTAACTCATATCCTTTGTTAAGTTTATTCCTAGGTATTTTATTTTTTTTGTCGCAATTGCAAAAGGACTTTTTTTTCATTTCTTTTTTTGAAGTTTCATTGTCAGTATATAGGAATGAAATGAATTTTTGTATGTTAATTTTGTAGCCAGCAACTTTACTGTTTTTGTGGCATATAAACACAATAGAATATTACTCTGCCATAAGAAAAGATGAAATACTGACATTTGTGACAACATGGTTGGACCTTGAGATTATTATGCTAAGCAAGATAAGTGAGACAGAAAAAGTCGAGAATCATATGACTTCACTGATACGTGGGATATAAAACCGAAAGCAAAAAAGGGACAAGACAAACAAATAAACAAAAAGTCATAGACACAGACAACAGTTTAGTGATTACCAGAGGGTCAGGGGGAAGGAGAAATGGTAGAAGAGGGTAAAGAATGTCAAATATATGGTGATGGAAGGAGCACCCCGATAAATTTAATTAAAAGAAAAGAAAAAGAAAAGAAAAGGGCATTAGGGGGAAATGAGGAAATCTGAATATAAAGTATGGAATTTTGGGCCTTGTCTAGTGGTCCCTCGGGGACTGTGTAATCCTGTGGGTGCATTTCTTTATCCGGAACTGGACTGTTTTTGCAGTTCTGTAGAGACTGAGTTAGCTAACAGGCTGAGAGAGAGGCATGTGACTCCTGCTCAAGACAATGCGCATGCATCTTGTCCAAGAGACATCATACAGCTCTGTGAATGCAGTTCTCATTTAAACTGCCTGTAGCATCTTACTGATTCCTCATTCATTAAATAAAATGTGTTGATTTTTTATTTGTATGACATGTATGTGTATACATATGTATGATTTTACCTTTTTAAAAATATTATACGTCTTAAATCATACAACAGCCCTGTGAATTGTGTTCTCACCACTATCTGTCTGACAGGAAACAAACTGAAGGCCAAGGTCATGTTGCGCCATAAAGTTTAGATGCCTCTAATGCCACAACTCAACTCTTAACAACCCCCAAACCTGGCTCCACGTCCTTCAATACAACCCAGATTTCTGCCTTGTCATTGCCCTGTGCCCGTGTACCTTCTGGAATCACCCTTTCCTTTGCTCTAGGGTAAAATGACTCACTGTCTCTTCCTACTTATTTTCAAAGTTCCTGCCCCACCACCCCTTAGGACCTTTGCTGGGCACAGGGCTGGGGGAAGATGGCATTTTTCTCTGTACACTGCTCTCTCTGTCCTCCTGCTCCTAGCAAATCCTCTCTCCTTTCCACCCTGCATCAGCTTCCACGAGGAACTAAGCCCCTTGTCCTTGATTTCCTCAAAGCAACATTGGCACACTAAAGGTTTAGGATTAAAGGTGGGATTTTCAGCCCAACACAGACTTAGAAACAAACTGAATATTAATCTTCGATGTCCTATAAACTCATCCAGTGTTTGCTCCAGGGATGTCTCTCCCATTTGTCCTTCCTCAGGCCTAGCTTCCTGCCATCTACTGACGCCCCTCTCCCTCCAGACTTTTCTCCTCATTCTCTCTCTACCCTTTCCCTTTTGAGGGTCCTCATATCCACCTCCACACAGACAGAGGCAAAATGACTTTATCATGCAGAGCAATTAACCTCTTTGGCTTCTCCCATCCAGGCCAGGACGGGGAGAAGGAATCATCTTTCAGAACCAAACATGATCTTTAAGGTATGTTTTTTCCAACAATTGACCTTTTGACTCTCTCAGAGAAATTTTCTGCTTCCTCTTATGTTAAACCATAGGCAACTTTTTAAATAAAAATTGTTTTCTTCCTATTACATAAAAACCAAATTCCCTGACCGAACATGATAATCTGTCAGCATGGAATGCACCCAAACCACATTGCCGCCAGCCTGAAGACATTTCCCAGAGAGGAAATTCTGGAATATACTGAGCAACTACAGTCTTTGTGAGAATAAGGACACATACACACAACACATTTGTTCATTTGGATGAATGGTTAGCTCAAAAAATTAGGGACTCACGTCTTAAAATGCAATCCCTGCCTTGGGATCGTGGTCTCTCAAAAAGTTCTTGTAAACAAAATAGATCGCAGGACAATGAAGGGAGGTCAGACTGGGGAAACCACCATTTCCAATGGGAATATGTGAGGAAGTGTGAGTCTGTGGTGGTGAGACTCAGGGTTCTGCAGGTGGCTGACTCTGGGATTTAGCCATTTTATTATAACCTCCTTACTTAAACATCATGGGGAAGCTGGGTTCGAGGACTCTAAGTGGATTGTTGGAGATCCCACAAGGGGCTCTGAGTAGAATCAGGACCTGTTCTCCTGTCCTTTCGTCTGTCAACCACCCTGGGTGCCAGGCTTTGCCCCCATCGAGACACAGGCTGAAACAGAAGTCTGCCATGGCAGACTCAGAGCCTACAGAGGGCTGACAAGTCTTAGCTGTTGGGTCAAATCTAACCAGGTAAAATAGAGCCAGGAGAAACACCAGTGTGCCTTTGAGTTTTTAAAACTACAGTACAAAACAGGCAAAATAATGAAACAGGTAACTGGGTTGGGATGATGGGATCATGACTCATTTCTTCCATTTGTTAGTAGACAATGCCCTGTGGCCTCTGCAGTAAGGGACTGAGCAGAGCGTAATGGAGCACAGCACTCAGCACCTGGCCTGGACCCTGCCCTGGTCGCACAGGCGGAGTCAGAAGAACAGGCAGCTCAGTCCCTCATGTGCAGCTCGACAAGTGCCATGACAGACAGATGGACAGATGAGGGTGAGCTCAGAGCAGGTGGCCAACCCCTGGGACCAGGCACTCGGGTCCTAAACGGAGTGAGCACCAGCAGATGTGGGAAAGGTGCATCTTTGAGGGGCACTTGGCCACAGCGAGGCAGAGGGAAGTCAGACAGAGGGAAGAGGGTGTGTGGCTCAGCGACGCTGCTGGGACAGTAAACTCAAGCCACAGAGTGGAGGAAAATGGAGTAAAAAAGATGGTCAGGGGCCAAATCCTGAAGGGTCTGGGTACGGGATTTGGACTTGTGTGGGCAAGGGGGACTACTAGGGAGTTTAAACACAAGGGTAATGTGATTAGAAATGGGATTCTGAAGAACCACCCTGGCAGTTATGGTACACGCCAGGGATGGACTAGAGAGAGATGCCACAGAGGAAACAAGACCCTCCAGGACATTATCACATGTGTTCAGGAGGAACTTGTGCAGGAGGAACTTGTGCAAGACCTGAACTAGGAAGGAGAGAGAGAAACCATTCAGAATTGTGTAAGAGGCCAATCAGAGGACTTGTGACAAACATGGGAGCATAGAGCAATCAGGAACAGAAACCCCCACAAATATGATGGGCTTATGTGTTTCACACATACACACAAAAATATGAGAAGATGGCAGTCAGGTTGGAATGAACGTGACTCTGCAGTGATGTCCCTCAACCTTACTGCTCTGCCACCCTCAGGGAGTGGCTTTGTCCTCACTGTAGCTTCAGGGTCACACGATGGTGGCTGCACCTCCAGCTCTCATTCTAGGCAGGGAAGGAGGCAGTAGATTTTCTCTTAAGAAGGCTTTGGCTTTTTATTTAGGAAATGATTCCCTCCCTCGTCTCATTGGCTAGTACTGTGTCATGAAGCCACCCAAAGCTGCAAGAAAGGCTGCGTGACTTTAGTGGAATTCATTGGTACCTTGAACAAAATCAGAGTTCAGTTAGGGAAGAGGAACAGAGGAATATTAGGTGGGCACCTAGTAGCATCTAGTGCATGCCCCAGGTTTGACAAGGCCAGCTTAGAGGCACATAAAGTTTGAGGTGCCATGGGCATCTGGGGAAGTTGGGTAGTTAGATACACCCACCTGAACCTTGGGTGAGGACACCAACCTGAACCCATAGATTTTAGGTCGCCAGCTCATAATGAAGGATGACCTTCCAGCACTTCCCCAGCCCATTCCATGACTCTGCTGTATAGGAACCATGTGTCCTCTAGATCTACCAAAACAAAAACGGGGTGTTGTAGCATGCGTCCAGAAGAAAGAGAATCCTATTGCATTAGCTCTGGGATGATTTCTGTGTATAACTCTGGCCTACCATGAGCTTATCACCTCATTGGAAGAGCTGCCTCTTTCCTGGTCACTCCCGGCAGTTCATACAGGGCAGGGTGCTTCTGGGATGTGAGCTAAACACTTGAGGTTGACAGGTTGGGGTACATGGCCCCTGCCCATGCTGGGATTCTAAGCCTTTCTTTTAGCAAGCCAGGACATCCTCTTTGCTCCTGGGTGTTGACTTTGGTTGCCTGGGAGAGGAGAAATCTCTTCTCCCTTTCTCCCACCAGCCTTTGGGGTCCTCACCTGTAATCAGGGGCTGTCAGGAAGGCAGCTTCCATGCTCATTTTTTAATTAGCATGATTTGCTTGGTGATTTGCTCTTCCATATAAGGAGAGCCAGGCCTGGAACGTTTTTGTCAGCTGCCATGTCCTCAGGCTTGCCCACAGCAACCTCTCCCAGAGAGCCCTGGGGACCCAAGGCTGTCTGGCCTGTCCTTCCCGCGAACTGGTTCTGAAGAAGGGAACTCTTCTCTGAAGAAGGCATTTCACAGCCCCTTGGCAGTCAGTGCTGCGAAACCTCTCCTTCCTCCCTTCTCCTGATATTGGCGACCAGGACACCCTCTGGACCCTCATTCCCTCTTCACTACAAGCTCTCCTCAGGTGGCTTCAACGCTTCCCTGGCTTGTCTCCATCTCGATGCCCCTCAGCCTCAACCCGTCTGCTGTGCTTCAGGCTCCCCAGCGGGAGCTGGAACCCCAGTCCTCTCCAACCCTGCCGACTTCTTGGCCAGACTTGCCTCCTCTACCTGAGATGGGCCTTCCCCTCCTGGGGATCCCCATTCACTCTAATAGCTCAGCAGACACCACCTCCCATGTGAAGCCAGGGTAGCGGCTGGCTCTTTTTGTCTCTAGAATCTTGAACACAGCACCATGACAGTCCCTGCTGTGGTGTTAACTGTTCTTGTCTGCCTTCCTCCAAACTGTGAGCGCATTAGTGGTAGTGAACACATTTTAATCTCTTTCATGTCAGTGCCTATCTGGGAAATGGTGGGTAAGTGAATGGATGTTCAGGAGACTGAATTTATACAGACATGGTGGTATCTCCTGCCTGGCCACTCTCTCCAAATGGCTGAGGAAAGCTACACTATCTATGCTGTAACCAGTGGTGGGACAGGTTCTGGGACATGCAGGTGGTGAGGGGCAGGGAGGTCAGATTGATATTTCTCCTTGAACATGGATTACATTCCCTGGTCACACACGGATCTCCTTGAAGTCAGCCCTAGATGGACTAGATGGAATACGTACACTCACAGACCTACTTGTAGTCTCTAACTGGTCCTGATTGGAGCTATTAGAATCCATCCCCCCGTCTCCTTGGAAGCCATACCCCAATTTTTGTTCAGGTATCTATCCTCCCCGACCCAGCCCAGCCCCACCTCCAGCTCTAGGTCTTGTGTTGAGCCAGTTCAGAGGTCCCACCCCTGGCCACAGCAACTGCTTCAGCACTGGGGATCTTATTCAGTTCAGGCCAGCGAGGCCAAGATTTGCTGGGGTCTTTGGGGAAGGAAATTCCCTGCCCCTCTGTGGAAGTCTCCTCTGCACCGTGCAGTGTGCAGACGTCAAACCCGAGACCATTAGGGACCCAACTCAAAGACAAAGCAGTGGGGGTAAGAGCACAGTGCAGGCGCTGGGTTGCAGCCTGAGTGGCCACCCACCTGGACACCAAGGATGCCCAGTCAAGTTTTGCAAATGAAACCAATGTTTGGTCACATGTCTGCACAGAACCTGGTGCTTGGGGGTAGGTGGAGCTAGGGTGTGAACACCTAACTTCCCAGAGGTAGAGCCGAGGGTCCCCAGGCCTGTGGGACCAAGAGAAACAATGCTGCTGTTACCAAATCCAATGAAGGACGAGGAGCAAGAGGCCAGCCACGGGCTGGACAGCGTCCGAGGTGCTGTGGAGGGTCTTGGGAGCTGGCAGGAGGAGAACAGAGCGTTCCCTGACAGGGAATGGGGACTACTGAGACATGCTGGCCACTGGGCTGCCTGTGGCCTTGGGCACAGAAATGGAGAGGCCGTAAGTACTGACAAGGTGTGTGCTGCCAGATTGAATGAATTTTCTTGGATGGACAAGTTGGTCGCAGCTCAACTCCCAGTCCCTCAGCACAACTCAGGCTTTAGGCTGGCTGCTTACCCACTTTGAGCAGGGTTACTGTGCCCAGCCACCCTGCCTCTGGGTGCTGTCCCAGCAGGGCCGGCTCCCACCTCCTGCAGGGAGCTCCCTACAAGCCCCAGCCTGTGACACTTGATGCTGGGAAGGGAGGCAAGTGGCAAAAAGAGGGAGAAGCTGGGCAGCTTCCTGGCACACTCTCAGGTCCTCCCCACGCGTCCGGGCCAATTGCAGAGGTTCAGACCCATCCCGCCACTCACCTGCAAGCCACCAAATCTCCTTGGGCCTCAGTTTCCTCAGTGACATGGAATCCTGGCACCTGACCCCCAAGTTCTCACACGTATTAAATCATGTCACTTAGAGCAGCACCTAATGGACTTCTTGGCAAAGAACTGGCTCTTCAAGCCCCTTGTCTTACCTTGCTATCCCCATCATCTGCAACCCAACCAACCACCGGTAAAAAACATCAGGGGATGAGCTGAAGCCCTGTTGGCTCTGGGCCCAGCTGAACTCAAAAGTAAGTGGTGGTCATGCAGCTGATGGGGGCACTGCCAAGCAGCGAGCCTCTTGCCCAGCAGCACTTGCTGGGGCAGAGGTCCTGTAGGGGTGGACTGTCCGGGTAGAAAAGCCACAGATAATCAATTACAACGCACAGCAGACAGGAGTGGAGGAAGAAAAATAAGTGAACACACATTTTCTGAGAGCTTTTGTCAGGTTTTTTTTTGTTTCATTTTGTTTTAAACACTAAGATTTATTTTCAAACAGCACACAGACGGTCTGCGAGGCAGGGCCAGGCCAGATGGTTATCTGGGTCCAAGATGTATGGAGAGATTGGACCCCACCCACAGCAGCTGCCAGGAAAGGAGGACCCTTGCCCAGATGGCACGGCCGAAGCTTCAGGCAAGCGTGGTGGCTCTGCAGCCCCCAGGTCCTGCCCTGCAGCCAGGCACACAAGCGGCAGCAGACACCCAGAGGGTGTGGGCAGGGGTGGGGGCAGCTAGGAACTCAACTAGGGGACACAGCAGCTTCAGGAACATAGGTGATTCCACCAGACTTGCCCAAACCAGGCTCTTTGGAAAACAACTGAATCTGTGGGAGAACATCTCTTGGCTTAGGTCTCTCCTCTGAATTTCCCTTTGCTTTCCAAACGTTTAAAAACGAAAACAGAAAAAAAACAACACACATTTTTCAGGAAAAGGTTCTTCACATGCCCGGAAAGCTGCACCAGCCTCTGCTCTCACTGAACCCTCTCAGTGAAGTTCTCGGGGAAGACACCCCGGCATTTCTCCAGCTCCTTGTGCTGGTTCCAGTCACTCTCCTTCACGCCCATGAGCCAGCCTTCATCCTAGGGGGAGGGGGGAGCACCCAGGTAGAATAGAGACGGGGAAGGAGGGCACTTGGACTCTACTAGGTATGCATCTCACTGGGGATCTGCTGAGAGGATGTCCCTTCCTGTGCCTGTTCATCTCCTCCAGCCTGTCACACTCCCTCAAAGAACACCTCCTCCAGGCAGCATTCCCTGCTAATCTCCCCAGACCCAAACCCAACTGCCCCAGGAGCTACCTGCCCTTCAGCAGGTGATGGATTTAACTCTTTGTCATTTGGCAAGTCCTCTTCACTCTGGAAAAGCAGTTTGACTGCTGCACTGGTCTGTACGTGCCTGAACAACTCCTTCAATCCCAGCCAAAGAGCTTCCCACCATCCAGTGCCCACAGAGGACACATCACTGAGGAGGATATCAGCTGTCCTTCCAGACTTCGACAAACAATTCCAGAAAGTTCTGCTGAGCGTTGACCAGTCAAAAGCTTGTAGAGTGACTTGAGGCTGCCCCACCAAGTCCTCCAACTCAAACGGCCTCTTTGCCCTAATCCTGAGCCCTCCCAGGAATCATGACAACCTCCGCAGCCCCAGACCCTGACCTCGAGCCTGCAGGAGCCGTACACCTGGCCTGGAGCTAAGGCCGTCGCGGCCCTTGCAGCTGAGCTAAGCCTGGGACCCACCTAGGTTTCTGTTGTTTCATTCTGCATCCTTGTCACAGACCCTACACATGTCCTATACCGAGCCACTTCAACCCACTGGGCGGGGGGCCAGGATTCTGCTTCTGAAAACCCCACCCAGCAGGGCTGGCCCCTAGGGAAATCAGTGGAGATATGAAGGAGGTCTAGGAGAATCAGCTGACTCGGCACCAGGCCCAGGAAATCCTTGTTATTCAAACCTGCCAGCTCAGTGTGACCTCAGGAAGTACCTGGCGCCCTCACTCCCAGCCCAGGACCCCCATCCATGTTGGCCTCACCCTAAACCCAGCCCTCCCCCGACCCTCAGCCACCCTGACAAACCCCACGATGTGTTAAGTAAATGGGTCAGAGTCGGACCAGGACCCCTATGTACTGTGGCGTCACCCGGACACCAGCATGGGCACCCCCACCCCACAAAGGCTCACTCTATCTCCACAGTGAAATTCCTGCTGAGGGGTCACAGCTACCTGCACAGAGTGGCCTGTCCCAACCTAGAAGATGCGTTCTGCACCAGCCCCAGGCCTGAGGGGGCCACTCTGAGGAGATTAATGAACAAGGAGAAGCCAGAGCAAAGAAGGTTCTGGGAGCATCTGGGGTGAGAAACAGCTGGAGCTCAGGGGTCCTGCGGAAGACCACACACTGTCCCTGTGGGTCCTGTGTGGACAGGTGCAGGAACAGCCTGGAAGGGGCACCTTAGTGGCAGTGAGCAGAGCAGGAGGGTTCATGGAGGGGTGGTCAGGGACCCTCTCCTGGGAGGAGGGATACTTCGGGGCAGGGAAGGGAGAAATGGAGAAACAGATGCACAAATGAGAGAAAGGCAGACAGAGCTGAGGAAAGGAGGAAGCTGAAAGAAGGAAGCACATGGAGTTCAAGGAAGAAAGCGAGGGAAGAGAGGGGAGACAGAGATGGAGACAGCAACAGAAGACGGGAGGATGTGACAACAGGGGAAAATGGCTGAAGAAAAGGGAGAGGGAAAGGACAGGACTAAGGGAGGAAGGGAGGAGAGCAATGGATGAGGAGAGAAGAGGACAGAAAGGAGGAACAGGGGAGAAGCCAGGCTGGTTCCCAGTGGGTAGGCTCCACACAGCTGCCGTGGCCCAACCCTGGGCCTCACCTGCTCTTCAGGGTTCTGGAAGGGGATCACCAGCACCACGTCCCCAGCCTGGAGCTGCAGCTCGTCTGTGTCGGTAGCCGTGTAGTCGTGCTGGGCCTGCACCTGCAGAGGGTGGGGAGAGGTCGACACCCCTTTCCTCAAAGTCCCTTTGTCCCACCTGAAACCCTGCAAAGTGGGCCTGGCCTCAGGGTGGTTTTGGTATGATGTGCCAACATGATGACCGGGAGCACATGGAAGCAGCAGGACAAGGCTTAGACACTGCCTTGCCCGACGACTATAGCAGGGAATGCAGGGGCAGGCCGACTCTGGGCCAACAACACAGCCTCTGGGGCTCAGCGTGCTCACCTATAAAGGGGGTGATCACACACCCAGGGTACCGTTGGGCGGTGGCAGTTAGAGGTGGTGGGATCAGTAGCCTGGGCTCACCTTGAACATGAACCCTGGGGGCAGGTCCAAGCGTGCAGCCCCACTGCTGCTCTCCACAGTGCCGTTCACAGCTGCTGAGAAGGTCTCCACCACAACGGCAGGCAGAGAGCTCTGGGGAGGGAGCACAGGTCAGTATAAGAAGGAGGTGAGCCCAGGAGGGCAGAGGGGACAAGCAGGGGAAGTGGGTGTAAGAGCCTCATGCCAGCCCAGCCCGCCTCCGTCTCCTCAACAGGAACTGTGACCTGGACAGAGCAAGGACAACAGGCAAGACACGGGGCTGGGAGCCGCAGGCAGACAGACGGACAGACAGACAGCAGGGAGGGAAGAGAGGGCCCTGGTCCCTGGGTCTTACGGAGGCTGCTTCACTTGCTGCCGTCTCCCCAGGCTCCACGGCTCCAGCCGCAGGTTGGGTCCCACCCGCCACCTCCGAGGCGTCAGCTGGCTGCAACATAAATGCCGGCATGGGGTCAGACACTGGGTGGGGCGATGCCACCAGGAAAAGCAAAGGGGCCACAGAGGGCAGCACCGAGTGGATCCCTAGAGGAGGGGTGGAGTCCTGGGTATGGGGAGTGGCTCGAAAAGGTACTGGCAGCTACAAGGATGCTGAGTGGCATGCAGTGAAAAACCCAGCACAGGCCCCTGGGCACCACTGCTGACCCTCTCACAGGCTCCACTCCTCAGTTTCCCTGAACCCACCCGGCCAGCCTGCCCCTCACAGGTTGCTCCTGGAAGAGGACAAAGCACAGGATGGGCAGCGAGATGGGACCCTGAGCAAGATACAGTGGATGCTACCTGGCTATAGTCAGTCAGGCTGTCCTGGGCCCACACTGACACTCAGCCAGTTCCGAGCTCTGGGAACAGTCCCTCAACCTTCCTAGCTCCCCTTTCCTCTGTAAGAGGAGGAAACGTCTAGTGTAAGGTAAAGATTAAATGAGAAAATTCTGGGAAGTTCCCACCATAAACCCGTTCCTCCCTCTCAGTGTGGAAGGCCTACGCTAAGAGGAGGGGCAGAGATGGAGAGGTGTAGACGGGCTGCTCCGACCCCAGCCACCCCCAGCACAACTGGCAAGCCCCATCCGGGCTTCCTGGCTCATGGCCGCGGTCGCGGCCTCAGGCATACAGTGGCCTTGTCCATCCTGTCCATCCCCTCCTCTGGGCTCTTCCTCCATGCTACATGCCCATATACGGGGGACAATGGGGAGCTGGCAGGTGGGCACTTACTTGGGCAGGCCCCAACTCAGCCATCTGGCTGGGCCAGGCCACAGCAAAGGTGCCCTCAGCAGCACTGGGCTCTCTGGAAGGTAAGCTGCCCGCTGGACTCTCTGTGGACTGGTGACAGTCACCAGGGAGGACAGGGTGGGAGGGCAGAAGGTGAGGGGGAGAGGTGTTGGGCAGGGCACGAGACAGAAGAAGACAGGCATGAGCCGCCAGTGTTGGCAGAGGGGAGACTGGTGCCTGCGGCAGGCAGCCTGGCCAGAGCCCAGTGAGCACACACAGACCTATTCCCACCTCGTCGCTCTTGTCACCACCAAGCTGTGTGAGCCACACACAGCTCAGCACCCACTGAAATCCACTTGTCAAAACGGCTCTGCCCACTTGCACCAGGCCTCCCCCAGAGGGAAACACTGTGGAGCTTTCCGGGCTGCCAGGACTTTCACACGTGTCCCTGCTCCTGCAGGAACTGTCACCAGTTATTGGGCAAGTCCCATGCCCTCCCTGAAGCTCCATACCCCAGCTACTAAGTTATGATGACAACTTCTCAGCCTCAGCAGGCCCTGCTCACATAAGGGTACTTGGCCTCAGCTTGCCTTTCCTTCCCCTCCTCCTGTCCCCACAGTCCCCTGATGCCACTGAGTGGCCCCTGTAAACAGAAAGCTCCTCAAGGGCAAGGACTCTCCACCCCTGCCCGTAGGCCTCAGCCTAGCATGAGGACACTATGTCCATCCTGGGGGACCAGCTGGTCACTGTCTAGGGCCACTCACAGACCCTGACAACTAGGCCATACTGAGGAGGACTCCCTTCTCAGGCTAAACCAAGGAGCTCTTTCCCACAGGGCCTGGCCAGGGGCACGGTGCCCCCACAGAAGGGAAGCAGCAAGACAGCTGGAGAAGCAGCTGTGGTCAGCCGCTGAGCATGTGAGCACGGCCGTGTGCACACCTAAGTGCAGGACCAGGGGGGTGGGCCCAGGACCCCCAGGGACAGGCACAGAGCAAACATGGCTTACCTCCCAGAGGTCCCATGGGACTGGCTGAGCGCAGCAGAGGGAGAAGGACAGAGTTAGCACAGAAGTTAGAGACGGGGCGAGCAAGCAGTCCCCAGTGCACCCCCTCACCCCATGCCCACCTAGGGCCCTTGACCCCAGAAGGCACAGGGCAGCCCAGGTCCAGACTCTAATGTCCCTGAGGGGTGAGTCCCAGACACCTCTCCGGGGCTGCAACCCCAGGCTAGGAAGTACCCAAATACAGGGCAGGTGAGGGGCAGGGTGCTGGGATAGACTGTACATGGCCAGGTGAGTATCCAGCTGACCCTCCTCCCGACGATCCTCTCACCAGCCTCTGTTTGCTCTCTTCCTTTCCCCCATGGTCAGGACCAGAGGAGGTTAAAGAGCTGGGGGCCAGAATGTGAATGGGAGGAGAGCCTGGTGACCCCAGGACCCCCAAAGGCCCTGGCCTACATGGGCTCATATGGCCAGTGGGCAGATAAGAGCCCAAGGCCCAGTGGGCCCATGGGTGGTAGACTCTGACCAACCTGACCAGTGGGCGTGGGTGCCTTCACGGGGCTCACCACAGGCGGGAGGGGGTCAAAATCCAGGTCCAGCAGACTGGCCTGCTCCGAGAAAGGCCCTGGGGCCTCAAACTTGGCAGCAGAGGCAAAGGAGGAAGGCAGTTAGTGACAAGCAGGGGGCACTTGACACAGGCACACACAGCAGGTGCTCACACTCAGGGACACGTGCACCTCACACACAAAGCAGTGCCACCCACACCAGACACCTTAGCACGTACTCCCACCCACACAGGCCTGGCACCTGCCTCAGTCATCGGCAACAGGCCAACTACCCACCAGACCAATGCCAAGCCCCAGAATCTCTTGTCTGTCTCCGCCCTACAGGCTGGCACAGGCCTCCAGGTGACCGTGCTTCTTTCAGTTCCCTGCACCACAAACTCCAAGACCCTGCCACAACCCCTAGAAGCAGCACAGGCCACAGACTGAGCTGGACAAGACCACACTGGTCCACCTGACCCAGATGACTCCTAGGACAGGCACTGGCTTCCCCTCGCTGCCCGATACAGACTGGTCATCCTGTGGTGACACCCACCCACCAGCCAGCTCCAGGGAGCGAGGACAGGGCTAAGCCAGCCACACCGCCTAGGAGCCCAATCGAAAAGGTGAGGTCCCCAATACCTGTGGCACCTGTGTTCAAACTAAAGATCTTACCCCAGCCACCCCCGAGATTCCCATTCAGTGGGTCTGGGTGCAGCTCAGGAACATGCACGTGACAGGTACAGCCCGAGGAGACTGGAACATGATGGCCCCCCTCACATTGGGAGAGTCAACCCCACAGCAAGCTGGCCCCACAATCGTGGGAGAAAGGGTATTTCCCAGAGCCACCTGCAGAGAGCCAGCTCAGCACCAGCGGGTACCGAGAGGACATGCTGCCCTCCTGGGAGGAGGGGTTTGCTCAACTGTGGCCTCCATCTGGTATGTGGAGTCTCCCTTTGGGGACCAAGGAGGACTTTGCCCAGGTCCAAGAGAAGAGGGAGCTGGCTCAGCCCAGGTCCTCCTCCCCCACTGTCATCCAGTACTGAGAGGGCCATAATGCCCTGAAGCCCAGGCCAGCCCAGCTCCACTTGCTCTTCATGGGCACTCAGCAATTACAACAAGTGCCCTCCAGCCTTCATCCCCCCCAAGGCCCTCCATCAAGGACCCGAGAACTTGGAGACTGGGGAGGGCTCCCCAGAGGGGGCTTGTATAGCTGAGGTGAGACCTATCAGGAGAGACCCAAGACTCTCAGTCCTGAGAACACTTGCTGCCAGCTGTCCCACAGCTTAGGAGACAAAGCATCTACGTCAGGCCAAGCTACAGAGCTCAAAGAGCCCAGGCCACATGGACTCACTCCCTGGACAGGAGCCCTGGTCCCCAAGCCCCTACCCCAGACTCACCCCAGCCACTAACTTTCCTTGAGGTCAAGCCCTGTCCAATGAGCCTGGGGGAGAAGTCAGTGTTCTGTCAATCACAATCCTGCTGTCTCTAGGGGAACACCTGCCTAGGCACCCTAGGTGCACAGCCTCGAGGAGCCCTCCCACCCGCTGGCTGGCAGCCTCTCTCCCTCAAGTAGCTCCATCACCCGCCCTTTCTCAGAAGTCAGCCAGGCCCAGACAGCTGCCCCTTTATGCTCCAAGGGGACGCAGTCAGCAGGCCAAAAGGCTGACCATGTCCTCCGTAGCCCCCCTTCCAGCAGGTAGCCTCCCCAGCACGCAGGTGTGGGGCTGTCCTGGGCGCAGTGATGAAGGCTGCTCACCACAGCCAGCAGAGCAGCCCTGTCAGCACAGCTTCGGGAAGACGACCAGCCCTCCCCAGCCCCAGGCCATAACACCCACAGCGCACACTCCCCACTCCCTTCAGGCAGAGACCTGGTTTCCTTCAGTGGGCAGGGAGGGGGCAGCAAAGGCAGCATGCGGTGAGCGTGTAGACGGACAGCTCAGGGAGGGCGGTCTTGCTGCAGGGCAGGCTCACAGGCTCCTGCCCTGCTCCACGGGCACAGCCCCTTTGCAGAAGGTGACAGAAAACTGAAGGGCGTGCAGGTAAGTGCGGGCACCAGCCCCTGGTCAGGGCTCACTAGCACTTGGGTCCCTCAGACTGCAAGCATCCCAGGGCCACGCTGTCCTGGAGGTCTCACCACCCATCTCCCCAGTGCTCCAGGAGTGCCCCGGGCCAGCCGCAGCCGCCTTCTGTACACAGGCTCCCATGCTTCCTGGGCCCCCGAGCCAGGGCATCACCCCTCACCCACCTAGTACTCTGTGCTGACCCAAAGTCCTCGCGTGGGTCCTTCTTAGCAGACACCACTGTCCTCACCTCCCAACCATCTCTCCCTTTACACTCACACCTTCTGGCCCTGCCCCTCGCATCCAGGCCCCAGCTTGTGCTAAGGAGTTAGAGCCCAGAGCACCCCTGGCGGGGCAACCCCATATCGCACCCCAACACAGGCTCACCCTGGCCTGGGATTAGCCTCCCCAACAAGAGGCCAAACCCTGTGTGTAAAGGGCCTGGCCAGGAGGCTTAGAAACCAGGCTTGGAGCAGTCAGCACACTGTGGCCTCTGCGAGTTGATCTAACAGTGTCGGCCCGTTTCAGTGCCACGAGTGACCTTCCTTGCTTGGCCCTCCTTTGTCCCTCTGTGAATGGGCATTCCATGTCTTCTTAGGGCATTTATGAACACCCTGAACTCCAGAAGTTCCTAAGCCCATCTCTTGGCCCTCCTGGCATACACACAAGCCACTGTCTCTGCTTGTAGCCACCTGGCAACGTCACCTGCTCCAGGAAGCCTTCCCTGACTGGCCCAGGTCCTCCATGCTCCCCGCCCCTTTTGGCCGTCCCATCAATGCAAACGTGAGGCTGTTGCTGAGCTGACTACCTCCACTAGGACCATTAGCCTGTGTCTCTGTGTCTGCCGCATCACATGATCAGAGATGGATGAGGGCTGACGGATGAAGGGATGAACCGGTGAGTGACAGGAAGGCTCAGGGCCAGTCTCTCCAGTCAGATTCCCGGCTCTTGAGGCAGAGGCACAGAGCATGGGATGGAGGGGAAGGCATGCCCCAAGAGAGCAAGAGGAGGAGAGAGCTGGGCCGCGTGGCCGCGGCTGACCTGGGAGGGAGTGGTCACGCTGATCTCAGGGACAAACGTGTCATCAAACAGGCTGAGGATCTGTTCCTGCTTGACCTCCTTGGACGGGGTGTGTTTGGGAGGCGGAGGGACTGGTGGGCCTTTCCGGAGCTGTGGGGCGGCAGCGGGTGAGGGGCCGCACAGGGAGGCACAGCGGGGCGTGGGGGTTGGGGGAGACAGAGACAAAGCCACCGTTAGTCACACCGCAGGCCATCGCCCCACCCAGGCAACTGAGGAAGATGAAGCAAAAAGAGTCACTGCTCCCCAAGACACAGACAGCAGAACCACGGCCACCCCGGGAAGGAGACCAAGGCAGGAGCTCCAGAAATGCTGTGCAGAGAGAAGGAAAAAAAGAGAGGGGAGAGAGGGGGAGGGAAGGAGGTGAGAGAGCAGAAGAGGAAAGAAGGGGACGGCCGTCAGAGGGCTCACCGCGTGGCGTGGCGAGAGGCTGAGGACAGCCGGCACCCAGCCTGCTCTCCGGCCCCCACTCGCCTGCACACCCAGGCCTCGCCACACCCCCCTGGAGGGACAGTCGCCTGTGAGGCCAGCACAGAGCCAGGGCCCGGGAGGCCTGGGGAAGATGGCCGCACGCCTGCGCACTTGGGTGGCCCTCAGGCAAGTCACCCAACCACTGCGAAGCCTGCATGTCCTCACTTGTCCAGCTGGGGTGATAAAAAGCATCTGCCTCATGGGGTTGCTGTGCTGGCACAGGATCCGGCCCAGAGTAAGTGTGGGCTCTTGTCACTGTTCTTAACGTCTTTGTTCTAATCAGCTGACGAACAGGGTGATGGCCTGAAACCAACAGAGCTGCTGCCAGGAGCAGGAGGGCCAGGGCAGCCTATCGAGGCTCGCTCAGGGCTGAAGAGGACTGCGCCTGTTCCCCGCTCTCAGCTCCTGGGGATGCTGCAGAAACCCAGAGAAACCTGGTAGGGCTGGGGCCATGCTTCCCTAGGAGGGGCCGGCCTGGAAGCCCTGGGCCCCTCCCCTTCCGTGCCTCACACTCCCCTCCCTGAGCCCTTGCTCTGGCTGTCCCTCTAAGACTCCTGCATGAGGGGGAAGGTGAAGACAGGGGCTGACGGCCCAAGCCTGTGTCTCAGTTGCAAAGGAAGATGGAGGAAGTTGAGCCGCCCAAAGCCAGGGGGAGAAGAAAGGGAGGGCGCTGCAACAGGAGACACTTCAGGAGGAAAGAGACAGTTACAGATGCCCCTGAAAGGGGCCAAAGCCACTGAGGAGAGACTGGGCCATGCAGGGTATGAGGGAGACTGACATCCAGGCTCAGTCCCCACTGGGCAAAGCCTCTGGCTCCAGGCTTGTCTAGGTCTGGGCAGGAGACATGGGGAGTGACAGCAAAGCAGAAAGAAGAGCAAGAAGGGGTGGGGGACAGGCCACCGAGATACAGTGCCTACCTGAGATGGGGACTTGGGGAGGGCAGCCCCAGGGGTGGCAGAGCTGGCCAGCTCGGGTTCATGGTTGACTCTGATCTCAGGCGTGGCGGCAGGGGAGCCGTCTGGCGGAGGTGAAGGGCTCTTATTCCCTTTTGCAGGGGTGTTGTCACTGTGGAGGCAACACAGGAGGGAGCAGTGGAGGGAGGTCCAGGCATCTGGGAAAATGTGTACTCACTGGTGTGCGTGTGACGGGTGTGTGCATGTGTACACGCCTAGGAGTCCATGTGTGACGTGTGTGCACACACGCATGAGCACGTAGATCAGTGCGAGAAACTGAGAAGTACCGTGTGTCCACATATTAGGTTGGTGCAAAAGTAACTGCGGTTTAAAAGGTTAAAATAATTGCAAAAACCTCAATTACTTTTGCACGAACCTAATACATTCACTGTGAAAATGGGATGCGTGTCCATGTGCATGAGAACGGGTGGAGACGAGACCACACGTGCTGGCAGCAGGGGCCTGTCTTGGAGACAGTGACAGCAACAGGGGGCATCTCTGAGCTGGAGGCCTGCAGTCCCCAGGGGAAGTGGAAGGCCCCCAAGGGCCACAGGCCTGCCTCGGGCTGGCCCTGGCAAAAGGCCCAGCGCTCCCCAGCAGGAGAAAGCCAGACACCCCACACGCCCGTGGCAGCCCCACCTCAGCCTGAACGCCGAAGGCCTCGTGGCTGCCTGTACCTGTACACCCACTCACACGCCAACGCCACGCCCAGCCCCCGCCACACACACACACCACCCCCATCCACAAGGTGCCATCACTGTCTCCAAGCCTTAGCTCCCACAGGCCCTTCCACAAAAACATGGGAGTAGCTGGGGATTAAGGGTGAGGTCTCTAAGCCAGACTGTTCAGTACCGAAAACCAGCACAGGTACGCGTAAATCTCCACTGGGGTGCAAAGGGGGCAGAACACAAATGCCTATATTTGTACTCATATAGAGGGAAACTGTAGGACAGCTGACCAAGACTACCCACCAGCCATAGGTGGCTGTTTACATTTATACTTAAATAAAATTAAAAATTCAACTCCTCAGTCACACTGGCCACATTCAAAGTGCTGGGCAGTGGCCACCGTGTTGGGCAGGGTAGGTCTGGGATACAAAAGAAACTGGTAGCCACGTCCCCTGGGGGAGGGAAGTCTAAATGGTGGACCAGACATGTGAGAGGCATTTCTGGTACACACACACACACATCATTTTAAAACCAACACCGTGCTGCAGCAGCCTTCCCCAAGCCTCCCCAGGTCTCCTTTCTGGAGACGTTCTCCACTTGTTACTGCTCCTAACCCAGCCACAGCCAGTGGGCACTCAGTGGTGCAGAGAAGAAGGTGCCAACTGAGCTCGGGCTGTCTGCCCACCACTCCCACCCGACAACCCATCTGCCCTGTCCCGCAGCACGTATACGACACAGCGCAGCCCTGCTCTGCCCTGCCGGGCAGCATTACTACACACAGGAAGGCGAGTTAGGGGTTAGTGACACCCTCAGAGCAGGGCACTAGACACATGCACGGGGCCACCAGCCAGGGTGCTGGCCTTGACAACCCCACAATGCAGCACTCACTGCTGGTACCTGTTCTTCTTTCTGCGCAGCCGGGAGAACAGTTTAGTTTTCTTTCTGTAGGGACGGATGGGACGTGGAGTCCTTCATTTGGGGGAAATGCTGGATGTGGGGCTGGCCTGTCTCCTTCTCTCATCAGCAACCCCTAACAAAAGGGTGGGCCAAGGGCACAAAGCCTCCCCTAACACTGAGGGGCCTGGAAGAGGGCCTGACCCTGCCCTCGGGCCCCATCCAGGCCCCCGCTGCCTTTGGCATGCTACTAGGTGCCTTGGGGTGGTGCTGACAAAACTAGCAAAAGAGGCGACTGCCCCAAACAGGGCCTGGCGAGCTGCAGGAGGTTCACGCTGGGGAGACCGCTGGCATCACCCTGCCTGTGGTCCTCAGGAGCTCCAGGGGCCCAGAGTGCCAGGAAGGGGAGGGGTCATCTGGCCAGTCTGGGGCCCTGGGAGGAGGCAGCCAGGACGCCGAATGGGCCACTTTGGTGTAAAGGAGGCTCACAAGCCTCCACGTACCTCCCTATCCCCTCAGACGAGCCCCTTTCCCACTGAATGTCCTTTGGAGCAACCTGCACTGCCCAGGACAGCCACCACTTGCCCCCTGCACTTCCATCTTGGATGCTCCCACCATTATCTCCAGGCCAGGCAAGGCAGCACAAGGGGAGGCCAGTCCTCCCTGCAGTGACCTGGAAAATCATCTTTTGGCCTTTATTCCACCCCTGCTGCTCCTCAGCCCAGGGCATGCTGTTGGCCCCTCAGGGTCACACATATTTTATTTTCAGGGGAGAAGAGGGGCAATAATATTCATTGAATACCTTCTTAGTATAGGTAATAGCCTAATCACCCCAAGAAGCAGGTACAATCACCCCATTTTATAGACAAGGAAAGAGAGAATCCAGTGGTCTCCACATTGTGCTGCGATGGCCAGAAAGGAAGGGAAACCCGAGAATCACTGTTGTTTCCCATGAACCACAGCCAGAGGCCAAGACCTTTCCCCCCCTCCCTCCTGCTTTCCCCTAAGGAAACAGGAATCTCCTGGGAGTGAGGCAGGAGGGGCCAGTGCTGGGCTGAGGGCAGGAAAAAGGGCACCCTTGGGTGTGTAGAATGCCGTCACCCTGAGACTTGGGCTTCCTGGGAGCAGGAGAGGGAAAAGGTGGCGCCACTCACTGCTCTAAAAGGACCACTCACTTTCCAGAAGGCTCCAGGCCTGTGAATCACTTAGCTCCCCTCGCCCCGCAAAGCTGGGCAGGCACCCTGGCCACTCCTGCCCCACAGATGAAGAAGTGGGGCCCAGGCTCAGGTGCTGTGCAGACTGTGAGGAGTACCCGCTGACCCGACGGCAAACAGGGGAGTAGGGTTGCCTTCACCTGCTCCTCTGAGCACAGGAAGGCCAAACCCATGAGACCATGAGAAAGAGCCTCGTGCCAGCCTTGCATGAGTCAGCAAGCAGCAGGAGCCCACCTCAGACCACACTTCCCACAGCCACCCGCAGCCTGGAGAGCGGTGGGCGTCACACACCTGGGCTGGGCCTTGACCGTGAACGCGTTGCTCCCGTGCTGCTTCTCCAGACTGACCAGCACGTCGTTGAGATTCTGGTTGAGCTGCAGACAGGACAGCAAGCAGATAGGGGCGCCTCTGGGGCCACCAAACAGCCATTGTCCCCATAACATCCCTGCTTCTCCCCTACTCTAACCCCTTCCCTGCACCTTTGTCCCCTACCAGACACTAGCTCTTCTTTCACCGTGAGTAGTAGCTGAGAACCAGCTCAGCAAACCCAGAAAAACTGAGGGGAATATGGAGGAAGTGAGCTGTACTACTAATGGTTACTGTTTCTGAGAACCATCTTCTCTTTTCTTTCTCTTTGTAGGGATTTCCTAAAATGCCATGTAGAGGATGCACTGTTTTTAAACTTTTTTTTAACTGTTTCTGCACTAACTGTTGATCCTAATTGTTAAGGTCATTTGGCCAAGATGCTTTCAGCCACACTACAACTCCAGAGAACTCACCAAAAGCAAGGCAAGAGAAGAGGGTTTATCTCATTCTCATTACTGAGAATATTTCCCTCTTTGTTCTGACTACCAGGAAGCTCAGAGATGAATTTTCCTCCTACTTTACAAGTTTTCTTCCCCAAAACATCTTTCTCTCTGTCTGTTTTTAAATTTTTCCTAAGTTGTCTCAAGTCTTTGAAGGAAAGAAGGAAAAAAAGGAAGGAAAGGGATGGCCTAAAAGGCAGGAAATCATACTCAGGGCGGTGACTCAGGAGAGGCTCCAAGCTTGCTTTTTCACCTTCTGCCCTGGGCCTGGAACCCACCACCATCACGTCACTCCTCTGCGCCCAAGAGACAGAGTCAGACCCACCCTCTTCACAGAGAGAAGAAGCTGCCAACACTAGGTTTCTCCAACTCAGCTTTGCAGTTTAACTGCCAGTTACATTAAAATGAAAATGACATAACATAGGAACTTAAGCTAATCAAACGCTTTCTTACACCAGATTCTGGCAGATAAAGCAGATCTGTTTCAATGTCTTATGACATATGAAAGAACATTAAAAATTGAGAAAATTCTAGCAATTTACTTATTATTTGCCTACAAATTGGGAAGTCACCACCATTTTCTGACACTGAGCTCCCCGGACCAGTTGCCTGAGAACACGTTCAAAGTTTGCGGGGGGCTGTCTCTGTCCAGGCAAGAGGAGCAGGAATTGGAGCAGGAAGGGGGCCGGGGCTGAACAGCCTCCCCAGCACACGCGACAGCTCCCACTGGGCAGAACACTCTGCATGGGGAGCTCCTTGAGAGCATGTGCTGGCGGGGAAACACTGTGGTCATCAATGTGTGCAAAACCTCAGCAGGCAGGAGGGGGCTCGGCCCGAAGGTTCCATGTCTCTGCCCTGGCCCTGGGCAGGCTGGCGCGTGGCCCCCAAGGCCCACAGGAGTCCGCAGGGCCTACCTTGCTCATCTCCTTGTGGAAGTTCTCCTCCAGACCTGCAATGCTCTGAAATGTATTGACGTAGAAACCTACACGGCTGCAGGAGGGAGGGAAGATGGGCAAAATGAACACACAGGTCAAGGGGGAAGACACGCTGACACACATGTGCCTCAGCAGACACAGCCCTGCAAGGGCACAGGGCCCCCTGCACAGACACACACGGCAGCCGTGCAGCCTGGGGAGGAGACCAAGGCCCAGCCCTACCTGTTCCACAGAGATGGCAGCTCCTCCTGCAGGTCCACATTCATCTCCTCAAACACCTTCTGGGCTTTGACGAGCTCCTCCTCGGCCTGAGGGGACGGCTAGTCACTCCACCTGCTGGACTTCTGTCCCAGCCAGCCCAGGCCAGGTCAGGCCCACCCTCCACGACCTGCACCCCAACCTCCCACCAACACGGAGGCAGAACTGGATGTCAATGCTGGGCAGACCCCCCTGAAGTCCCTTGGGCCCTGACTCGGGGACCGCCTACAATTCAGGCTCAGGCCCCGGGGGCTGCTCCAGGAAAGGGAGGGCTGAGCCCCTGTGACAAAAGGGAGAGCCCCTCTCTCTGGCCCAGGTGGGCCAGGAGGGAGGCAAGGGATATGTAGGGCACACAGGCGCAGACATGGGGCCGGAGCTGACGGGGCACGCAAGGGCAGAAGCAGACCCGGACCCAGCCAAGCGGGGACGTGTCCACTTACACATGAACCCCTCTCAGGCTAGGTGTCAGCCCACTGCCCAGCTCTCTGGACCTTGCTGTCCCCCCGAGTATTCCTTCCCCCCTTCTCAAGGCCACCTTCTATTCAGGTTCAGCCAGCAGCCTGCATTTCACCTCAGCAGAGTCTTTCCTACCCCACTCTCCTCTGTCACCTGTTCACACCAGATACAGGGCCAGGCCAGGAGAGGAGGGGGCTGGGCAGCTGGGCAGGGTGCCTAAGCCACTCCAAGGCCTGCCTCCCCAGAGCAAGCTCTGCACCCTCCATCCGTTTCCATCCACCAGGTGGTGGCGCTAAGACCCCATCGCAGGGCCAGGAACTTAAGGAAATGCAGTGCAGGTGCCCCAGTCTGAAGGCAGAGGGCCAGTACAGGGTAGGGGTGAGTCACAAGACCCCAGGCCAAGAAGGGGCTCTGCTAGCTCATTCTGGAGGGCGCTGCTGGAAACAGTGATTCAGGAGGGTGACTTGGATTCAGGCTCTGAGTCACAACCCAGGAATGTGACAGGCCCCACCTAGGAGAAAAATTTCTGCCAGCAGCCTCAAATTCCCAGGCCTCTGGCAAAGGCAGCCAGTGGGGCTAAATGCCAAATTGCCACAAAGCACAAGATTTCCCCAAGCCCACCAGGTTGTCCCACCCAGCTTCAGGCACCAGGATCTGCCCTATCTCCATTGTGCCCAGAACTGAGCCTGGTGACATGGGAGTGGGGCTGGAAGGAGGGGCCTCTATCACTCCTGACTATAGTTACCTTCAGGTTGTTGGAACCTGAGTGAACATTAGCTCCTTGCCTAACTTTTAAAAATGTAATTTAAAAATTAAAGATACTTGGTCAGCCGGATGGCTCAGTTGGTTAGAGCACGAGCTGTCAACAACAGGGTTGCCAGTTCAATTCCCACATGGGATGGTGGGCTGTGCCCCCTACAAGTAAAGATTGAAAACGGCGACTGGACTTGGAGCTGCGCTGCGCCCTCCACAACTAGACTGAAGGACAACGACTGATGGGTCCTGGAGAAACACACTGGTCCCCGATAAAAACTTTTTCTAAAAAATTAAAGATACAATGGGGGAATCTAAACACACATGCCTCGGCTGCTCCTAGGTGGATCAGGTCTGCTGTGCCTCCAGGCCATGGCCCAGACCACGCCTGCCTTACTCCTCTAGGCACCCCTGTGCCTCCCTGGGAGCTACTGACGACGGTCTGTAAAACCCACAACGTGAGTGATGCCCACACATCCAGCCACGAGTGCCTCGCACTGTGATGCATGCCTCCCACCCCACTACCAAGAGTCGGACTCAAGTTGCCTGCCCCCCAGGAACCACCTTGCCACCCCAGCTCCTGTACCTGCACAGACTGACTCTCATAGCGTTCAGCCTCTACCCCACAACGCTGGTCCTAACTGCCTGATAAACAATTGTGACAATGACAGTAATGATGGCATAGCATCTCGTCATTGTACACCAAGCCCTGTCCCCAAGTCCCAGGAATACTGCAAAGAACAAGGTGTCTCTGTTTTAGAGTTCCTGAAGGTTGGGCCTGAGTCTTTTATTCCCTCTGGGTCACATTCTCATATCCTGGACCTTTCAGAAGCACTGGGGTGGCAGCAAGTGTGGGAGAGCTGCCCACGTGGCGGAGGCCTTTAGCCCCCAGACTCTGCTAACGCTGACGGGCGGGCATGCACAGCACATCCAAAATCAGCCCACTCACCATGCAGCAGGGCACCAGGGTCCCGCAGACAAGTTTTGGGAGACTACAGCAAGTGTGAAGAACAGCTCAAAACTAGTGCTGGGGGCACCTTGAGCCGGTCGGTCAGCTCAAGAGAGCACAGCCCACAAGGTTGTATCGTCTCCCCAAAGTCAAGTCAGCTAGCAGGGTAGCCCCAAGCCCCAAGTGCCCAGCTCACAGTCAGCCAGCTGCTCATGGGAACCCCGGAGCCTCCCCCATTTCCAGCCAGGCATAAGGCAGGGCGGGGGCAGAAGGAGGATATGCTCAAGTAAAAACTGGATCCAAATGGGAAAGCCAATTTGGCCAAAAGTTGAAAGATCTGCAGTCCAACATCCAAAGATGAGATTACGTGCCTTAGCCTCCCATTGCTCCCCAAGGATCCCCAACCACACCCATCCCATGAGCCCCAAAGTAGCTACGGCATCACCCGAGGCCCCACAGTCTCCCAACAAAAATAGTCACCTGGCCTCCTACACATACACTTTTTGACCAAACCCATTTCAGAAAAATTATGCAGAACCCTGGCTTTGGGTCAGTGGCCTCCTTTTCCCTCCAGCAGGAAAGGCCCGTTGCAGCCCCTCACTCCTCCTGTACCTCCTGTGGCAGAGGAGAGCAGGCCTATCAAAGACCCCCAGGGCACCGCCCCCAGACCCTGGGGGCCCGGGGTCACTTTGCCCTCTGAATCCAGCCCACAGCTTTGGCCTGAAAGAAATCAGGCAGCAGGTCAGGTGAGAAAGTGGCCCTGAGCCCATGCTGAGCCTGGAGCGCTGCACATCACAGGCTCTCACACATGTGGGTGGAGGTGATGACATCAGAAGGGGGCCCAGAGAGAAACCCCACCTCCTGGGTGGGCCTGTCATCTGCCCCCAGCCCAGAACCATGAAGGGCGCTGGAATCATGCCAGTTTCACTGGTGAGAAAACCACAGGCCACCTCTCCAGTGGACTGCATCCCGTGGCCCCTGGCCACACTGGGTCCATTCCGAGAGCAGGGGACTGAGAAGAGTGAAGTTCTGTCAGGCGAGTCGTATCCTTCAGGAGTTTTGTACCAAGAAGCCCTCTGGGACCACTCTGGTGCAGAATGCCCCAATAAAACTCCCAAACAGCCAACCCCAAGTCTCGGCATCCCAGCCAGACTGAAGAGCCCTCTCAGAGTCTCCCCACGGGCATCATGGGGCCCACAGGTCGGAAGGGCCCCATGAGTCTGGCCAGCTGTGGCCTGACCACCCTCACAGAGCCCCAGACCACGGCCTTGAGTCAGGTGAGTCCCAACGTAGCCACTAAGCGGCTCTGGGACCCTCGGCAGGAGATTTGCCCCTTTGCAACTTTGTCTCCTCAGTAAATTCAGGATCACCGCATAGTTCTCATGAGGCTTGAAGGACAACACATGACAGTTCTAGGGATCCTTAGTGACATCACATCCCTCCTTGCAGGAGCTCTCCCAGAAGACAAATGGCTCCAAGGCTTTCCTGGGCTCCTGGAGGCTAGGATTTCAGGGACTCTCAGGACACCAGAGACGCTGGCGCTGAGCAACAGACCCAGGTCCATCCCAGTCAACCAAAGCCCCCAGCTTCTATCCCTTCCTATGTTTGACCTGGCACAGACATTTGAAACCCTCCCCACCCAGGGCAGCTGGGCTGACAGGTGCCCAGTGCCAAGGACAAGACAGCAGACGAGAAGGCGTCAGCACGTGCAGGGTTAGAAGCCAGTGTCACCTGATTTCGGAGCAGGTTAGTTTGAGCTACGAGATGAGCCTGCAGTTTGCCTTGACACCACTGGGGGGCGGCTTTCTCAAGCAGCGAGACAGGCTGGGGGTGTAGGGAGGTCAAGGGGAAGGAGAGTGGAGAAACAGGAGGGAGACGGGGAGAGAAACAGAGACATAGATATTAAACACCACGTCCAAACGTCCCGAACGCGGTGACAGACAAGCTGGCAGCCCCTCCAGGGGGCCAGACCCCCAGAGCAGGCTGCGAATATTAAGGAAGCCCCAAGCAAACGGGGCACAGAAAGGATGAACTCCAACTGTAAAGCAAAATGTGAGAATTGTTAGCAGGGGCAGAGGGGCTCAGCAAGCAGGGTCCTGCCCTGAGGTGGGGTGGGTGGAGTCATCCTTGGGGCTATATGGAGAGTATGGCCAGCCCAAGTCCTGTGCTCCCCCACTCCTCATCCCCCAACCCCCATGCCCACCCCAACCCCACCCGGCTAATCCCAGTGGAGACAGGGGCACATTGGATCCGGTGATGGAATCCCACTTAGCACAGCAGGTCGGCGGGGCCTTGCCAGTGAGGGCCGAGTCTGCCCTTATTCTGGAAGGTGGCCTCAGAGTGAGTGGGAGGCCAGTGGCCAGGGCAGGCACCATGAAACGGACCGGAGCTGGGCCCTCCCCCAAAGGACCAAAAGGACCTTCCACCCATTCGTCCTGGGCCCAGCCCCGTCCCCAGCCTAGTTCTGGGACCTGGTAGTAGTCACAGGTAGGAACCCGTCCCTAAGGGGGGGGTCAAGGATTCCCACCCCCAGAGGAGCATTGAGAGCCAGGGTGCAAGGGGCAGGTGAGTCCCAGGGTCCTGTGTACCCCCTTCCTGCTTTATCTTCCTGAACACTGCGCTGGCCACTCTCCAGCCCTCACCTTGGCAATTTTGGCGTCATCCTTCTTTTTGGCCGTTTGGAGCGACTCATAATGGTGCCGGGCACTGTCATAGTCCACCAGCTTCCGCCCTCGCTTGGCGATGCGTGACTGGGGAACAGATGGAAGAGGAGGGAGCTGAACACATGCTTGAGACACTGTTGCTCAAAAATTTCTGGTGACAGACCTCTCTCCTTCAGAGCAGTCCATGTCCTCTGTGGTCCTTTCTTATACAGAGGTCAGACCACTTCCTTGCAATATTAACCTATTTGTCAGTACCCAACAGCCAGTACTATGTTAGACGAGCCTCTTCCGTGGCCAGGCCCTCAGATCATTGAAGATGGCTCCTGGGCCCCAGGTTTCTCTTCTCCAGGGCCATCACCATCAACCTCCCTTCCTCACACCCCACAAGACACTTTTGGGAGCCTGAGACATCTGCATTGGATGGCTGAGGGGGCTGTCATGGAGTGTAACCCTCAGTGGACCAGGTCCAGCATGATGGTCACTAACTGGGCTCCTCTTCATCCATGGCCGAAGCACCTAGGTCCCACTGGCCTTGGTGGAGACCCTGGCACACTGACAACTTACAGCACATACCCAGGCCCAGCAGAGGCAGATGGCTTTTTGAACATGTGCAATCACACAAGGACATCAGATAAGGCGTGACACACAACAGTACACATTCCCTTCCAAGCACACACAGGGCATTTTTAGGCACACTCCCAGGCTGGACATCCCCTTGTGCAATCCTATAGACTTCCAGAGTGGCATGGCCACATACACGTACATGCACCATAGGGTCACCTCCCATAGCCTGGAGACCTAGAGGTACAGGGCCCGAAGGTCCCAGCTCAGAAAAGCCCAGGTCTGGGGGCTGGCACGCCAGCTCAGCAGGAGCAGCCCTGGAAGGATGAAGTACCCAGCAGAGGGGATGCCTGCTTTCAGGACAGTCACCTCAGAGCCTGAGCCAGTCCTAGACTGCCCTCACCCCAGTGCTTCTCTCCCTCTCCAGCTCCTCTAAATAGGCTGCCAGCTCGACAGATAGCCTCTCACCTTGATGTCAGGGAACTGGCCCAGGTATGTGTCCATGGTCAGCAGCGCCTGGTCCACTAGCTTCTGGTGGTAATCCATCCAGAGGAGGTCATTGTTCTGAAGGAGGCAAGGGCACGTGAGGGCACCATCAGGGCCTCCAGCCACCCCAGCCCTAGCTCTCGCCTCTCCGGAACCTGGGGGCCAGCTCTTGCCCCATCACTTCATGTCTTGGTGGCTTCTCAGAACCTCAGTTTCTTCATCTGTACAATGGGCTGGGGGCTCAGGCCAGTAGAGCCCTGTGGGAGGGCTGGGCCTCCTGGCATGGCTCACCTCAGCAATCTTGTTTGCTTCATCCCTGCCAGGCCAGTCAGGTTCATACACCTCCTGCAGACACTCATTCAGCTTCTTAGAGGCCTCATGCATGGCTGTGGGGCAGAAGGGCCATGCTGCAAGCAGGGCCATGGGGGCCTAGGACAGGGGGTTCCCAAAAGCCCAAGACGTATATGGTTCTCCACAACAGCCCTTGCCCGTCCCCCATAGACCCTGCTGCCCTTCCCAGCTCTTTACCCATTGGCTCCCACGGGGAAGGCCTCTCCCGGGGAAGGCCCTTCCCTGTGTCCCATGAAGTCCGGCCCACCCAGGCCAGGTCTGCCCCTTACCTTTGACAGAGGCCAGGTAGGTCCGGAGATCCTTCTGCAGCCGGGTGCCCTCATTCTGCAGAGAAAGACGAGGACAAGGTGAGGGCCTGGGGGCACACCCCACACCTGACCCTCTCCTTCCTGCACTCCCTCACTGACAAACGAAGGTCTTCCTGATAGCCACCATGGATCAGCTGTCCTCCTCAGAGCACTGGGAGAACTAGAGCCCTGTTCCCAAAGGGACATTCATATTGAGTTTATCAGCACCTGTCTCTTCCAGGCACTATTCTCAGCCCTGTAAGGAAGACAGGAAGACAGAATCTTCTCTGCCCTGCACAAGACACTGCGGGCATGCCTGAATGACACACACACAGCACAGCGTATGTGTGCGATGGGACCGGCCTGCCCTCAGACAACCAAGGACCAGGTGACCAAGGAGCACAGAAACATGGGCTGGGGTGGGGTGGGGGGTTTAGTAACCACCCGTCACCTTGCTCCAGAAGCTTAGGTGGTGCCCGAGACCAGCGGGCTCCCACTGTACCATGCCTGGGGCCGGGGTGGCCCTGTGGGGAAAAGGAGCCTCTGGTAGGGGAAGGGCCAAGCCAGAGCACAGAGAAGTGTGGAGATCATGTCCAGGTCTCTCAGGACACAGGCCCAGCTGAGGGGGGATGGAGGAGGTGAGAGGAAAAGGTTAATGAGGGAGAGTGGACCAGGGAGCAAAGCTTCATCATGCTGGACCTGACCCGCTGGGGATCACGCTTCCAAACCCAGCTTCCGTTCCTGCCAAGCCTCCAGTGCCTGTCTACACTGCACCCCAAGGAAGGGGTTGCCCACAGGGTGGGGTGCTGCACTTGCCCAAGCATCAGGCTGTCCCAGGGCCCCTTGTGCCTCCCAAACAAGGCCACAGTATGAGCAGGCATGCGGGGCACAGATGTACAAGGGGCCACCCAGAGTCTGCGCCCTCAAGCCAACCACAGCTAGGCCCCGAAGCCAGCTTCACAGTCAGTCCCGAGTCAGACACAGCCCTCCCCCACCGAGCTGCCTCCTGCAGGGCAGCACCCAGGCCGGCTAGCACAGAATGTCTGTGTTCACTTCCAAGCTAGCTCCTTTGGCCCCCCAAACGGGGTGTCTGAGAAACAACTCTCTGAGCTTCCCGGGGCTCTAACACTCCTGCAGAGCAACTAAGTGGAGGATAAAGTTCTGGACCCACTGTCCCGCTGGCCTGCTCTCTGGGCTCTGGACTTGGGAGTCTGGAAGGGCACCACAGCCTTCCCAGGACCGACACCTAGAGCTGCTCGATGGAGGGAGGCGGCTTGGTCAGGTGCTCCCCACCACCCCTGACCTCAGCTCCCATTGGTGGCCTGAAGAGCCCCCATCTTCCCAGGGGGCTAAGGGGCAGGGGTGCCCCCTCCTGCATGGATTCCCTCTGGCTCCAGCTGACTCTTGCCCCTCTGTAGTCAATGCCAGAGGACCTTCACTCAGCAGCCCTGGAGCAGAGCTCTGGGTGGGCCCTGGGGACAGGACGGAATCAGACCTGATATACCTCAGTAACAGATAAACAGCAACGATGAGTCCTGAGGTACAGGCTATAGGTGGCCCCTAGGAGGAAGAGCTCGGCCCACCTGGAGGACTCTGGATGGCTTCAGGAGGGCCCGAGCTGGGTTTGCAGTACTCAGGGGGAGAGGGCATACAAGAGGATCCCCCAGGCTCTCTCAGTGCAGGGACAGGAAGGCAGGGGTGCTGTGACTAGTGCTCAGTGGGCCCCCCAGGGGCTGCGAGAGGAGGTGACAACAAGGTGACCCATACCTTTTCCTAGGGCCCCCCTCCATAAGAAAGGGTAGGAATTTGCTTCCTTGAAGACCATATTCCCTGATCAAATTCACCCCCTCCTGCTACCACCTTTGGCCCCTGAATAGCTGGCTATCTCACCCAACCTGAAGGTAGACAGAGCCCCAGCTCAAGTTACCGCTCCATGTGCATAACCAGGGAGCCCCCAGATAACAACCAACACAGCACTGGCCTCACCGCCTGGCCCCTCTACCCAAGCATCAGCGAGGGACTCCTTACCAAGAGCCAGGGGCCAGAGGGGATGACTCTGAGGGACAAATGAGGAGAGCAACACACTCTGGTCACACCTCTGGGGCCAGACCACAGGAAACCTCAGCTCCCAGATCTGCACTTTCCTCACCTTCTACCAAACAGATCAGCCTGCTCTGGGGGGCCCCATCACCCCCACTCCAGGCTGTAACTCAGGAGGTGCCGTAATATTTCCCTCCAGCCCAGCCAGTTGCCCTCAGGACAGGGGCTCAACTCCAGAGTGGGAACCCGAGAGTGGACAGCTCTGAATTTAAACCCTCAAACCCCCACACCAGCTGTGTGGCCTTGGAAGAGTTGCTTAATCTCTCTGAGCCGCAAGTGCTTCACCTGGAAAATAAAGAGAATATTAGCATCCACCTCAGGGATGCCAGGCTTGTGTCTGTGAAACACAGCAGTACCTGGTCCACAGCAGGGACTCTAGTACCCACGACCCCTGAAAGACATCCAGAGCAGCACCCCACAACTGAGGAAACCAGCTCAATAAGAGACGTGCCCCAGGGGCTTACAGAAGACGAATCAGAAGAAAGATTTCAGGTTTCTTGTTCAAGCCTCCATTTCACAGGTGAGAAAACTGAGGCCCAAGGAGCAGAGACACACCCAGGGCCACAGAGGCAGTAGATGTGTCTGTCATGGTGCCTACCTGGGCCTTGAAACACTTCCCACTACTGGTCTGGGGGACAAGACAGGATCCATAGGGGTGTCTATCCCTGCCGTGGGAGGCTCTGGACTAAGCTCCTGAAGGTGGATGTGGCCCTGGAGGCTTTCCCAGCAGGCTCCCCGGCCCTCTCCCAGCGGGCTCCATAGCCCTTGGCAGTGGGCTGTCAGAGTTCTCAAAAAAAGGCCCCTTTCCCTGGGTTCCATTCCAGCGTGGAGATGTCGGTGGGTGCCTTCAGGGCTTCCAGAGGCCACAGATATGGACGAGGAGTAGAGAGAGACCTGGTCCCTCCCAGCCTGCAGTCTGAGCCCGTCTGCCCCTTTCCCAGCGTAGCTCAGACTCTGCCCTCACTTCCCGTGCACATTCCCACTCCGGTGGCCTCTTCTGGCCCCATCTCCATCTGTCACTCACTGGGGCAGGACTGCAGAAGCCCTAGAGCCACCGCCCAACTCTCCCTTCCTGCCTACTACCTTGGCCCTCCCCAGGGAGGGCGGCATCACCAGGGTTCTCTCACTCCCCCCTCTGTTGTCCTCAGACACAGCCATAACATCTGGCTTATTCTAGATTTAGCAGATCTCTATGGGGGAGTGGTTTCAGGGACAACCCAGTCAGGGTGTTCAGAGCCCTTCAATCAGGAAGTCCTCCCTTGTATCTGACCACTGCCCCCAGGCTGCCAACATGATTAAGCCCCTCTTGTCAGTGGCCACTAGCCTATAAAGGGACTTGGTAAGAATGCCCTTAAAGTTCCTTGCAATCCTTGGAACCAGGTAAGTATGGGTCTGAATCTACTCTGAACACTTGTATGGTCTTGGACGAATCACCCTACTTCTATGAGCCTCAGTTGCTCCATTTATAGAAAGGGCACAATGATACTGGGAAGTAGCTACCAGCCATCTCCAAATGGCGTGGCCTAAGCCGCGCTCACAAATGGCTTGCTACACCGCCAGGCAAGCTGGTGCTCAGCAGGTGCCCAAATCAGTCTGCTCTGTTCCCACATCAAAGTCAGCAGTTGCCTCTCTCCTTACAAGAAGCTTCTACAGCTCCCACTTGCTTTGACATTCAAGGTTTTCCAGAGTCTGACCACAATCTATTGTCTGCTCCCCCACCAACCTTTCTATGTCTCACCAAAGACCTAAAGTATCCCCCTGCCCCCTCCACTCCCATGCTCCATGCTCAGTGCCAGTGCTCCTTCCTCTAGGAAGTCTTCTGTGACCTTGCCAGCCCACACTGATCCCCTTCTCCAAGCTCCCCTACTCCACAAATTCAGTTTTTGACATTTTCACCTGGCAGCCACAGTTCCATTTTCACAAGCTCCCTAAGGCCAAGGGCCACCCACACTCACCAGCTGCTTGTTGAAATTCTGGACACACTGTTCAAACTGCTCATCCTTTGTTTCATCTGCCTTCCCCAGTTTCTGGAGGACCTGCAGAGGCAGATGGAGAAAGGAAGAGTGTTACCTTGAGAAAGAGACCGGCCAAACCAAGAGTACCCAGTCCCCAGCACTACAGACCGCTCCCCCACCTCAGGCAGAGTCTTGGAGGCCCAACGATATCAACAGTCCAGGGTGCTTGGACCATCAGGTCTCACAGCTGCTATGATCCGCAAGGGCAGGACTGACTTCATCAGGTCTTGAGGCCTCCCCATGCTCTGTCCTCCCCAGTAACTCCTGGGCCCTAAGGCTCACGAATTCCAGAGGGAGGGGCAGAGCAGGCCCTGAGCTGGGAGGGCACTGAGGGGTGGCCAAGGATCAGGCTCTTTGTATCACTAGGAGTCAGCTCCCAATCTGACTCGATTTTCAGATGTGACCCCCTCTAGCCACCCTGTTCCCTTCTCCGCAACCCAACAGGCCATGCGGGGCCCACCCCTGGTGTGCACAGGAGCACACACAGGACACACAGGCTGACAGCCAAACACACATGACCTACTCCCAACGGGAAGTCTCAGAAACTGTCTCTGCCCTCTGCTGAGTCCCAGCTGCCCCTGTTGAGCTGTGTTGGGGAGAGGAGGTGGAGGGCAGAGGTGGGGAGATGGGTGAGTAAACAGACGGAGGGAGGGGGACAGAGGGAGGGAGAGACAGACAGACAGACACCCCCAAGGCCAGTAGAAGAGAATAAGAGGAAGCCCTGACCAAAAGGGCTGGCCCACCAGGTTTTCCCAGATTCCCCTGCAGTCCCAGAGTTCCCTATGATGGGGTGGGAATGGAGATTGGGAGAGGGAGAGAGAGAGGAACCAAATAAAGAGGTGAGGGATAAGGGCAGTGGGAGAGAACACAGAAAGGGGAAGACGAGATGGGGGTGCAGACAGGGGACGCTGAGGCAGAGATGGGGCGGGTGTGCAGGGAGAGACGGAGGCAGAGACAAAGATGGAGAAGAGACTGCCATCTACAACCTCTATTAAGCAGCAGAAAGAACAACCCTGAGATTGTTCAGCAGCGGCAGAGGCCACAACCCAACAAGAACGAGGACACAGGTGGCAGGCAGTGGGTGTGGCAGGTGGAGGAGAAAAGGTTGGGACAGGGCGAGGCTCAGCACCCCATGGGGCTGGGCCACACAGGACCAGGGGGCCAGCCCAGCAGCTGTCAGAGACCAGCAGCTCATCATCCCACTCCCTCAGCTATGTCCTCCCTTCAAAGACCTTGAAGTGGGCCACACGGCCTGGAACGCCAGCTCTGCCCATCCGGGACCCAGGCTCAGGTCCCAGACTGAGGCCTGCCCAGTTCTAGAATACAGTCCAGACCCTTCCTGCTGCTGACTGTCCTGGGAGAGCCTGCGCTGCCCTGCTGCTCCTTCTCCTGCTGGCGCAGGGGCCACAGCAGACCAGTCAGCTCTCAGGTCCCTCTCTTATCATGTAGTACATCTGGCCATCTCGACAAGCACCTGTTCTATACCTGGTCCCAGGCATCTCTGCTGGGCCAGCAGAGATCAACCACATACATGTCCAGCCCCAAGAGACAGGGAGCCACTTGGGCCTATGGGAGCCCAGGGGAGATCCCATCTCACCTGGGCAATCGAGGATTTCCTGGGGGAAGCAGCAGCTCAGATGGAGCAAGAACTTGCAGCAAAGGCAAGGAGATCAGAAAGGTGAGGTTCATTACTAGGGGATTTTGAATCACTCAGGGCAACTAGAGGCCGCAGAGGACGGTGAGGAAGGGTAAGAGTAGCAGGAGGAGCAGGGGTTGGCACTGGGGTCTGGTCCACCAACGAGTCTATGCTACATGGTCAGGACAGTCTACTGGGCAAGTGCAGTTGGATCCCAAGTGCTGACACTAGGTGAGAGGAGGAAAGCAAAACAATCCGCCACGCCCATGGACTCCATATTTCCTGCAACAACTACCTGCAGCTGGTCCCATGGAACAGGGTGGCTGTGGAGCTGCCTGAGCTTCCATAGGAGACTCACCCCTATCAGACACCCACCACACGGCCCCACCACCTCCAAAAAGAGAAAAGGATCCCTGTGTAGGAGAGAATGTCCAGCAGTTAGCAGGGCCACCGAATAGGCCGGAGGCCCCCAGGGAGAAGCATCAGCGCCGGGCCATTCTTCAAGCCTGGAAAACCAGGGAAGCGGCCTCGCCTTCTCCCCGACGAGATGCTCCATCGACAAAGATCAGCACCCGCCTCAGGGCTACGACTGTGCACACAGACATGCACACCCAGCCCCATTCCGAGATACAGCCGTGTGTGTGCCACCCAGACAGCCAAGGCCACCGGAGGAGAAGGCCAGATACAGCCGTCTGTGTGCCACCCAGACAGCCAAGGCCACCAGGGGAAGGCCAGATACAGCCGTGTGTGTGCCACCCAGACAGCCAAGGCCACCGGGGGAAGGCCAGATACAGCCGTGTGTGTGCCACCCAGACAGCCAAGGCCACCGGGGGAAGGCCAGATACAGCCGTGTGTGTGCCACCCAGACAGCCAAGGCCACCGGGGAAAAGCCAGATACAGCCGTGTGTGTGCCACCCAGACAGCCAAGGCCACCGGGGGAAGGCCAGATACAGCCATGTGTGTGCCACCCAGACAGCCAAGGCGACAGGGGAAAGGCCAGATACAGCCGTGTGTGTGCCACCCAGACAGCCAAGGCGACAGGGGAAAGGCCAGATACAGCCGTGTGTGTGCCACCCAGACAGCCAAGGCCACCGGGGGAAGGCCAGATACAGCCGTGTGTTTGCCACCCAGACAGCCAAGGCCACCGGGGGAAGGCCAGATACAGCCGTGTGTGTGCCACCCAGACAGCCAAGGCCACCGGGGGAAGGCCAGATACAGCCGTGTGTGCCACCCAGACAGCCAAGGCCACCGGGGGAAGGCCAGATACAGCCATGTGTGTGCCACCCAGACAGCCAAGGCGACAGGGGAAAGGCCAGATACAGCCGTGTGTGTGCCACCCAGACAGCCAAGGCGACAGGGGAAAGGCCAGATACAGCCGTGTGTTTGCCACCCAGACAGCCAAGGCCACCGGGGGAAGGCCAGATACAGCCGTGTGTGTGCCACCCAGACAGCCAAGGCGACAGGGGAAAGGCCAGATACAGCCGTGTGTTTGCCACCCAGACAGCCAAGGCCACCGGGGGAAGGCTAGATACAGCCGTGTGTGTGCCACCCAGACAGCCAAGGCCACCGGGGAAAGGCCAGATACAGCCGTGTGTGTGCCACCCAGACATCCAAGGCCACTGGGGAAAAGCCAGATACAGCCGTGTGTGTGCCACCCAGACAGCCAAGGCGACAGGGGAAAGGCCAGATACAGCCGTGTGTATGCCACCCAGACAGCCAAGGCCACCGGGGCAAAGCCAGATACAGCCGTGTGTGTGCCACCCAGACAGCCAAGGCCACCGGGGGAAGGCCAGATACAGCCGTGTGTGTGCCACCCAGACAGCCAAGGCCACCGGGGGAAGGCCAGATACAGCCGTGTGTGTGCCACCCAGACAGCCAAGGCCACCGGGATAGGCCAGATACAGCCGTGTGTGTGCCACCCAGACAGCCAAGGCCACCGGGGGAAGGCCAGATACAGCCGTGTGTGTGCCACCCAGACAGCCAAGGCCACCGGGGAAAGGCCAGATACAGCCGTGTGTGTGCCACCCAGACAGCCAAGGCCACCGGGGGAAGGCCAGATACAGCCGTGTGTGTGCCACCCAGACAGCCAAGGCCACCGGGGAAAGGCCAGATACAGCCGTGTGTGTGCCACCCAGACAGCCAAGGCCACCGGGGGAAGGCCAGATACAGCCGTGTGTTTGCCACCCAGACAGCCAAGGCCACCGGGGGAAGGCCAGATACAGCCATGTGTGTGCCACCCAGACAGCCAAGGCGACAGGGGAAAGGCCAGATACAGCCGTGTGTGCCACCCAGACAGCCAAGGCGACAGGGGAAAGGCCAGATACAGCCGTGTGTGCCACCCAGACATCCAAGGCCACCGGGGAAAGGCCAGATACAGCCGTGTGTGCCACCCAGACAGCCAAGGCCACCGGGGAAAGGCCAGATACAGCCGTGTGTGCCACCCAGACAGCCAGGGCCACCGGGGGAAGGCCAGATACAGCCGTGTGTGTGCCACCCAGACAGCCAAGGCCACCGGGGAAAGGCCAGATACAGCCGTGTGTGCCACCCAGACAGCCAAGGCCACAGAGGGGAAAGGCCAGATACAGCCGTGTGTGTGCCACCCAGACAGCCAAGGCCACCGGGGGAAGGCCAGATACAGTGAGATCTGCAGGCAGTGAGAAGCCCGCAGAGGAAAGGGACTCTTACTGTCTCTATCAGCCTCAAGTGTCTCATCTAGAAAATAAAGAGAATGTTCGTGCCCACCTCAAGGCTCATGCCTGTAAAGATGTCTCTGTACCAGGCCCACAGCACGTACTCAAGTAACAGGACCCCCCCGGAAGGGCCCTTCTCAGCAGAGCAGCCTTCACACAAATGCGGGCCCGGCATGACACCAACCAACCCTCACGCCCGGGCCAGACAGGCGGCATTTCAGATGCTAGGCAAGTCACGTGCACACTCACTGTTCATATGTGCATGGGCATACATGTGCACACAGCAAACTACTATTCATCCTTCTAAACCTTCCTCCGCCAATGCCTCCTTCGTGAAGCTTCCCCTGCCCTCTCCCTCTCACACACCACTCTGTACCACTTAGGGCCTGGGATCTATTCCCTCATTGCCCTGTGATGGTGCCTGAGAGTCTGCCTTTGGCCCTGCCCCAGCCACATGAGCAGTCCGAGGTCAGGGACAGTGTCCAGCCCTATGTCACCAGCTCTTACACAGGGCTGGGCACAGGGTGGACACACAACATGTTCTTGGTGGCTGCTGGCTAATCTGAGCCATGGGCTTTGAGGGCAGTCATGACTTTGAACAAAACATCCCATCTCTCAGCCTCAGTCTTCTCTCTTATGCAAAATGGAAGTGTGACACAGACACTCCTGTGTCACACTTGTCATGTACTTATCAAACATGTCTCCCTTTGCAATAAACAAAGGGAGGCTTTTTGATGATGGGACAGAGGACAGGTGCACAGGCCCCCCACACTTGGTATCAACCCAGAAGGCGGCAGTGGGGGTGAGTTCAGCAGCCCAAGTGCCAGCAGTCACTGCAGTTCCTCTCACCACATTCTCAGCTCAGCCAGATACAAGTGGAGCTGAAGTGCCTCAGAAGTGACAATCCAGGCCAGGCCAGTTCAGAGAGAGGAGCTGGTGGCAGGAGGAAACCTCCTTCTGACAATTCCCACAGTCCAGGCTCTCTGACCCTGGGCTGTGAATCAACCAGGCCAGCGGCCCCACCCTGGGGGCAGGAGGGAGGCTCACCAGACCCGAATGAGTGACTCTTGGTGTCTGGGCTCAGCAGGGGCTTCCTGTGGCCAGGGTGCTATGGAGGAGAGGTGCTCCTTCCCCAGCCTTGCAGCTGTGGCCTCTCTCACAGCCCAGAGCCTGCAGCTGGCCCCCTCCTCGCTGGTACAGATGTCCTGCCCTCTCCTCTGCTCCTCCCAGTTAGCACACAACCTGAAGACGGGCAGGCCCACAACACACAGGTGCTTCTGCACAGCTGTGTTGCCCAGTAACCAAACCCACAGAGGCAGAAGGGCCCTTGAGGCCAGTCTTGTTTGAACTAAGAGCAGTTTATCACGTAATGTGCAGCCAACATGGCACTTTACAGACCCCAAGAGCTCCCTCCTTACACTTAAGTGTCTTCACCTTCATGTAGCCAATGTCAGGTAAGCACAGATAAACTAGGACACAGAGCCTAAGGTCTCATAGTCAGGAGTCAGCACTGAACCGCTCTGCTGCACCCAAGCTCCCAAACTGGAAGCCAGGCACCTGGTAGACCTCACTGGCTCACAACACTCTGGCCGCAACACGGTGTCATGGGCCCGCTGCACTGACACCCGGTGGTCCTGCTTGGACTCAGAGCGGAGCCCCGCGCCCCGGGGCCCGCCCGTCCTGGGGCCTCTGACTCCCACAGAGTGGCTGCGCCCCCTGCACTGGTGGGAACACAGCCACATCTGAACGGCATGGCACAGGGTAGGAATAAGTACTTACTAGAACCTAAGGCTGCGGAGGGCAGAGCCAGGGGCCCAAGAGGGCAGCTTGAGGCAGGAAGGGCTCACATTCCCAGTCAGCCCCACTCCCAGGCTCTGGGCCAGGCAGGAAAGCTGGGCACCCCCAACGGCCATGGCACCTGTCACAGCCGCTACAGGAGGAAGCATCTCACACAGCCATCCACCCCTCACCCAGAGTGTCCCCAGAATCCCAACCCACACCGACATACACACTCATATACGTGGGGGAGGGTCTCATCCAGCTCCCACCAAGGGACCCACCGCCCAGCTGCTGAAACCCCATGAGGCCCTCACCTTCCTCATCTCCTCTCGGCACCTGCCTGGCTGCCGGGCTGCCGCCCCAGTCAGCCGTTGTCGCAGAGTGAGCCGTACCCAGGTAGTGGGCGGTGCCACCTCACTTCTTCCTCCCAGCAGAGCTTGTGGTCAGGGGACCACAGCAACAGGATGCACGTCTCCGAACCCTCAGACAGAGGCTCCCAGAGGCAGGGCAGACAGACACACAGATGGGCAGGCAGGTGGAAGGCCAGGGTTTCCCAAAGATCACTCAGCACCCACAGCTGGGTCCTTTTCTGAGGGTGACACCCCAAGAGGGAAAAGTGAGGTGAGGCCACTGGAACTGGGCCAAAGGTGGTCAGCACTGCCCTCCCCGAGGCAGACATGGCAGGATGGGACCTTCTGCCCACTGACCCCTGAGTTTCTGGCTCCCCCTCACACCCTGGACATGCCCCCTGTGAGTGTCTCTGGTCATGTCGTCCGCCGTCCCTCCCACACACACTGGGATGGCCACGCTGGGGAGCATGCCGAGAGCTAGCCTAGGGCTCCTCCACACTGAGGCTGCAGGGCCGCTCCGGCCTGTCAGGGACTCAACACTGGAGTGGCAACAGTGAGCGTGGGGGACCGCACAGAGACGGTGGGCTCCTCCCACAGGTAGCCAGCACAATGCCTACCTTCCTTTCAGTGGGCATGTGGCATTCTCACTTAAGGAGAGAGGCGGCCAAGGCACAGAGGCTTGAGGTGACCTGTGGGCTCGCGGGGACTGGATCCGGGTCTCCTGGCTCTTGGGTCCTTTCCCTGGGTGCCTCTCCTGGGCTGTGCCTTTTGACCCCGGGCTGGTGACTACACGAAAGGGGTATTTTCATCTTCTCATCCAGCCCAGGAAACTCTGCTTCTCCCTCCTCCAGAGAGCCCAGTGAACTCACTAAGGAGGAATAAGGCAACTCTGCCTTCAGAGCGGCCATGCTTACCCCCAAGTATCTCCTACTGATGAGTTTGGCCTGGTCAGTCCCAGAGCTGCTGTTGCACCCTTGGCTTGGGAGGGGACCATGGAGAGAGGGGCTAGAAAGATGGGCCTCCCTGGGAGGGTGTCAGGACCGTGGGCCCCTTGGCCTGGCTCTAGCCCAGCTGAAGGGAGAAGCAGCCCAGGCTCCTACTCAGGAGCAGAGCCTAGGGTCTAGGAAAGCAAGTTCAGAACTCATGGCCAACAGGCCCTGGCCAAGAAAACTCCTCAGCCTCCTATAGCACCAAGAGGCTTTGCCGTACAACTTCCCAAAGGCTACATGACTTTTTAAGAAAAAGAAATACTGAAACACTGGCTTTGGGCAAGAGCCTACAACAGCATTCCATGCCTAGGAGGCTAGAATGCTCTCAGCAGTCAAGCCTCCCCAGCAGCGCCCGTATGCACACACACAGGTCCCACACCCATGTAGCGCGGCACCCAGCACGCGTGTGTTCACATGCTGGTGCTCACCACCTGTCTATGCACACACTCACACACATGTCCTGACAGGGCTGCCCGCGGCATTTCAGCACCTCCGGGCATGACAGAAAGGTGGCAGAAACCATGAGGAGGCCACAGATCCAGACAAGAAGCAGAGCAGAGGTCAGGAGAAACTGTGGGAGGAGAACCAGGATGAGGAAGCAGAGCTGCAAAGAAAATTGGAGAAAGGGAAACCAACAGTGGCCCAGGCAGGAGGGCCCGCCTCCGGGTGGTCACTCTGGGGCACGTGCGTGTGTGTGCATACAGGCAGGGCTGCCCCAGAAACACAGGCTGGGCCTAGGCCCCAGTCCCCTCCCCTGTCCCTCTGCCCCCAGCCCTTTCCCTAGGCTTGCTCTGGGGATGGGCTGTTTGCTGTTTGCCTTCCTCCCAGGGCAAATACTGCGAGCTCAGCTCACACTCAGGAGGGAACCCCTAACTGTCAGATTCTACCTCTTAGCCACACACCTGCCCGGCCCGGCTGGCCCAGTGAGTAACCGAAGGACCCCAGCAATGGGCATTGAACCCACCCCTCCTGCTGAGATCCACTGAGGTCACACAGCAAAGGACCCCAGACAGCCTGGTCCAGGGACCAACCTTGAGGGAGGCCCACCGCCCTCGATATCCTTACAGGTGGGCTCATATCACCAGGGCAACCTGAGGTGGTGACTGTTGGTCCCATTTTACAGATGAAGAAACAGAGGCTTAGAGAAGTCGGTTGGTTGATGAATGGCAGAGTCAGGACCCCAAACGTGTCGGTTCCAAAGCCCAAACTTAACTTGTGATTCTCAAACGGGGGGGTTCACAGACTCCTGAAAGTAACAGGCAGGGTGACTAGGGTTTACTGAAAAAGATTCACATTCCACTGCATCCCAAAGATTTAACAGGTAAGAGACAACACTTTTGTGGCATAACCAACACAAATAGTGTAGCAGAATGCAAAGTCAGCAAAGATTTTTGCGATGAAATGTGAAAGTAGAAAAATATTTCCAGGTTCCTACTGGCCAACTGAAGCTGGGCGGCACCCCAAACTCCAGGGCCTTCCCCCCGACATGGCAATCTAAGGTGTTTTTCTAAGTCCTTGTGTCCTAGAAGTCGCTGTCCCCAGACACCAGTCCAAAAAGACTCATCATACTTTTCTGTGGGCCCCTAGTCAGAACGGCTGACTGAATGAGGAAGCCAACTGGCCTTTCTTGGGAGACTGTACCTCTAAAATTATCTCCTTCCTCTTTTAGGTTTAGAAAGTGACTTTCTCTTTCCTTTATGAAATACTGGCGAGAATAAAAGGTGATGTTTGATTTCCCTTTTTACATCCTTAACTGAACACATAAAAACTTGGCTAGCCCCACAACAATGCCTTGGAATGCGACTGGTTGGTCAAACACCAAAGTGCAACAATGCCCTCCTAGCCCAGGCCCTTTCCACGGTGACCCCCCCCCAGGGCTGGCAGCCTAACCCCACCCCTGAGAAAGGTGGAGGGATGGGGGTCTCATCCTCATCCTCATCTATCCGTCTGTCTCTGCAGGTGGGAGCGGAGGCTCCCACCCAGGCAGGCAGTTGCGAGGCAACTCTAGGCTGGACGTCTCCCACCCTCTCCCCTTTCCTCCCCCTTCTCAGTGTGCCTCAAATTCCATGCTGTTCTGCAGATAAGCCTGTGTCCAGCGATCAGGTCGGGCCACCCAGACCACAGAAGAAGCTAGGGTGGGCTGGGGAGACTGGACCAGCCCAGAACAGAGCACAGGAAAGCACAGCAGCAAGCAGCATAGGGAAGGGGTTGGGGTGCTTGGAGGGGCCAGGCTGGGTTGGTGGGGTGAGGTGGAGGCCATGAAACAGCGGCAGCCTCTCGTGCAAAGGCATCCAAAAGCCGTGGAAGTGCCCTCCGAAGCCTGTGAGGGCATGGAGGTGCTCCACAAAGGAGGAGACAGGCTCCAAGTGCCTGACCTCAGGGCTAAGTCCGTGAGGAGCTGGAAAGCGAACACTACCATTGGGTCCCAAGCCTGACAGTTCTAACAGCCATGGCGCCACCTTCCACAGGCTAAAGTAGCACAGGAGCCCCATGGGACACCTAGAGGGCCCAGGCTGGGTGCCCCTCGCCTCACGGACACCCCCCCACACACACACACCAGGCTGAGCCCATTCCTCGTCTCACAGAATCAGGTGTGTGGGGGGAGAGGCGGGGAGGAGGGCTTCTGGAAGGGCCAAGACCAACCAGACCAAGACTGGCCCCCCTTCCATAACCAAGCACCACGTAACTATACAGAACCCCCGCCCCCACCACTAGCCCTCCACCCCACCCAGTCACACTCCAGTGGAAGAAAGGACTGTTCACCAAGGCTGCTTCCTCCTCAGTGGTCCCTACTTGACTTTCACCTCTCACAGCTCAGACCCGATGGCCCCTCCACTGTGAGCAGTCCCCACTCTGAACGTGGGGCATTGGCCCCCTGGGCTGTGAGGGCTGGGCTCGGCTTGGACGCCCTCCCTGAGCCTGCCTAGATCTACTCTGCAGAAATCAAAGCAACGTCCCTACTTTGGAGGGAGAGGCACGTGGTGCTCTAAGCCTATGAACAAAACCCCTGCAGGGCACCAAGCGGGTGGGGCAAGGGCGGGCTGCTCTTAGGGAGGACTCCGGAAGTGCCATCTAAGAACTGATGAAGGAGGGCATGCCAGGGAGAGGGCACGGCAAGTGCAACGGCCTGGGATGGCAAGAGCAAGGCCAGTGTGTCTGAAGAGAGGGTCGTGGGTGAAAAGCAGGGGCTCTACGAAGTGCCCTCATAGGGTGATTTTATCATAAATTCCTAACTGGGCAGGTCATGGTGGGAAGTCACGCCCCAGGCCTATGACTTCTTTAGTGAAAGGTTTTAAGCCAGCCCTGTCCATTGTTCTTGTGTATCTATGTTAACACACCTTTGAACTGCCAGAAGTAATGCCCCTCAAAGGGGTATTAACCCTCAAGAGAGCACATAATCTCATTAACCATCCCGTAATCCAACCCCCGCCTTGCTCTCTCCTATCTTACATAATCTCCCTTACTGTCCCTCTTTAATATCAAGTGCATAAAAGAAGCTGCAAAACTGTTATTCTCGGGAGCATTTGAGATCTTGCTCCTGGGCGTATGGCATCAGTTTGGCTCAAGTAAACTCTTACAAAAATTCTCTACAGGTTTGAACATTTCTCAGGTCAACACTTTGAAACTCCAGCATGGAATGTGAAACCGTAGAGAGCTCTGTTTGGACTGGCAGTTTTAATAGATCTCGGGCTGCTGTGTGGGGGCAGACTGCAGAGCGGAGTGGCACAAAACTGGTTTAGAAGGTGACTGCAATAGCCCAGTGAGAGGCAACGGTGGCTGGGGCAAGGACAGGAAATGGTGAGAACTGGTCAAATAAGGGGTGACAAAGAGAAGTGAAGGGGACTCCAGGATCTGAGCCATGAGAAGGAAGGAGCTGTCTTCATATGAGATAGGGACACCTGGGCATCATGGTGAGCTTGAGGTACCCAGAGATGTCAGGGAAAGAGGTAGGAACACATTGGCCAGGGACACTGGGGTAGCCAGGAGAGAGCCCACCATGGGACTCCTACCATCCCCCATTCTCCACCCATCTGCCCTCAGTCACACCCACTCCAGTGACCAGTTCAGGGCGGTGAGCAGAGTGTCTGGTCTGGACAGCTGCGAAGAGAAGGGGAGGAGTGGGAGGGGAGCACTTCCTGCTCTGGACCCCTGTTGGTGGCAGAGGTGCAGGGGGCAGGCCCAGGTTGTCCAACCTTGTTAGGGAACTCTACCTTTCTGAGCCCTGGGCCTCATCACTAAAACAGAGCCAATACCTGCTCCATCAAAGGTGACGAGTGGTTGTATAGGTAAGAGGGCCCGACACAGAGAGGTGGCTGGTTTCCTTTCTGCCTCATTACCCTTCTTGACCTGAGACTCCTCCCACCCAAGCCAGGAAGCTGCGGCAACCTTTCCTAGTCCCCACCCTGCTCCACACCCCCACCCTGGCCCCACCCCCACCCACATGTCTCTCCTGATGCCTGGTGCCCACTGCCCAGCACACCTGTTCCCATGACTCATTCAGGCTTACACAGGACATTCCTCTTGGACAGCAAACACCAGCCCACCCACCTCCCTCTCCTGGCCTAACCTCCCCTCATCAGCCTCCTCAACCCCCACCTCTGCAGGGACCATGCAAGCCCCACCCGCACCCTGGCCCCTTTGGTAAAAGGGTAAAATGGTAAGGGTCCCGTGGAAACCAGACAGCAGCAGCAAGTACTGGCGTCTTCTGACCAGCAGCATCCACACGGGCAGCCAGATGGGCCTCAGTATTCGACATCCCAGAGCCCAGCCTAGATGCACCCCACTCTCTGGAAAGGTTTAGAGGGGGCTGTAGCCAGGGCCACCCAATGGCCCTTGTGTCATGCTGGGTGTGGCTTGAGGAGAACAGGCTATGTCCTCACCCTCGGCCTAGCCCTCCACACCACCTGTTCAGAGATGTCAGCACAACCACTCCCAGAGCCAGCGTCCACCCACCTATCCCCTCCATGCAAGTGCGAGTGCTATTCTCAGCCCAGGCTCCTGGACGCTGGCCATGAGCAGAGGGGTGGAATCTGCGCCCAGCCTACCCACCTCCTCTCATCACCTGCTTCCCGAGTTCAGTGGGAGAACAGCCTGTGCGGAGGAGCAGCGGAGCCTGGGCCCAGCCACAGCAGAGCATCGGGCAGGGGCAGAGGAGGGTGGAGGTCTTGCCTGCACCCACCTGCCTCGCTGGGGCCAAGCAAAGGTCTCACTGGGGGAGGACCACGGAAACCCCCAGTCTGCGGCATGCTGGCCCTTCATGTCACCTCCTCCAGGCAGCCTTCCCTGACCCCAACCCGGGCACAGGGACTCACTTATCCCTCCAGATGCCCTCAGCCCTTTGCATATGTTTGTTCCTGTCTGAGAAGCTAGACCTAAATGTGCAACCAGGTTGTTCATTCATTTTACCAATTGGAATCCTTCATTTCCACGTCTATACAATTGGAACTATTAAATAGTACCCCAAGCAGATAAGATACACGGTATTTTTTCAAACACATGATTGCTATTATTGTGGTTATTGTTATTTTTGTTATTCAACGAAGTCAATGCCCAGAGTCAGCTTTAAACAGCTCCTACCCACCCAACCAGGCAGCACACACGACAAGGGCTGCTCCTCACACCAGTCCCAGGCCCTCCTCTGTCCAGCATGTGAGCTAAAGGCTTCCTGCCTCAGCCCGGTACTGTACACAAGTTCCTGGTACCTATCAGAGCACCAAAGGAATTCCCCCACATTTTGTGGGGGACAATCAAGGGGGGGACTCGCTGGATCTGGGGTGGCTCTTCTCCCAGCCCAGGGCCAGCTCCACTGCATTTCACTAGAGTCCAAGCTGGAGAAGAGCGAAAGGGACTGGAAGGGGGTGTTTGACTAACCTACAGGTCGAGGGTAAAGGCTGGTGGGGAGTGAAGCAAGAGGGGACCAAGAACAGACTAGGGGAGTCATGTGGCTGCCCCACCCCGAAAGACAGAAAGAATGCTCAGCAGGCAGGAGGGACGTTTCTGGGCTTCCTCCTGCTAACCCTGCAGCCTACTATTCTTGTGCTGGGAGGTGGGGAGTAAGAGTAATAGGGGGCACGAGGTGGCTGCTGAAGGGGAGGACAGCGCTCCCCCACCCCAGCAGACGCAGCTCGCTCAGTGGGCAGAGCAGGGCTTCCCAGCATGGGCCTGCAGACCTCCCCTGGCTCAGGAGTCAACGCAGAGGCTGCCAGAAATCATTCCAAACACCTGCTGGGGAGGGGCTCATGCCTACTGCCCCTTCCTCCCCTGGGGCCCTCTTTACCAGGAGAAACAGTTCAACGGTGAGGAGACGTTGAACAGCCACACAGAGTTACCAATCCCTTTTTTTAAAAAAGACAAAATCAGGGGAATGAGCCAAAGGAGGAGTGCAGGCAAGAGCAGAGCGGGGCCGGGACTGGGGGTGAGCCCCAGGTCCTAGAGGGCGGACCCTGGCCATCACACGCAGCTCTGCACACTTCTGCATCATCTAAAAGCTAGAAGGAATTCCTGCTGCCTACAGGGAGAGAGGGTTAGGACGGGAGTGCTGAAATGGTGAGAAGTGCAGGGAGTCCATGTTGTCCCCGGGCCCTTGGCCTCCCCAAGGCCTTGTCTGGGCAAATCCCCTCCCCTGAGACCTCAGGCTTGGACCTTGACTCCTCCACTGCTGCTGGGCAAAAGCAGCCGAGGCCTGGGCAGGACCCAACAGGACACACACACATGGGTACAGCTGAACACCCCACATGTGCCTAAGGTATCTCAGCCACCCCCCACCCCACAGTGCAGCTGGGCCCGTGAGCTGCCACCCCAAACTTAAGTCCTTGGGTGTGAAATGCAGATACTGTTCTCCCACTTAAACCTCAAAAACATGAAAACCGAGGCTCAGAGGAAATATGTAAGTTGCCCAAGTTCAAGGGATTGCGAGGAGCAGGGCTGGGATTCGAGCCTGGGTCTTCCACCTTGCCACACTTCATAAGGTGCTTTGCAAAACCTTTCCCATCCCTTATGCACAATCTCATTCATTTGGCATTAAGTGCCTACTATGTGCAGTGCTGAGGTCACAGCCTCTACCCTCACTGCTCAGGGTGCTGGAGAGAGATGGTTACCTCACTTCATGGAGGAGCAAAGCACAGCGAGAGGTTAAGCACTGGTCCAAGGCCCAGGTGGAGGGAGGAGGAACCGGCTTTGGCTTTGGGCCTCCTGGTATGCTGAGAGCTCCATTGCCCAGGCCTCTCCCTCCACCCGCTGCTCAGAAGCGGCACTGCACTTGCTGCACAATGTAGGGGGCAGCCTCCCCGGTCTCCTGGAGCACACAGCGGGCAAGGTGACCTGCGATTGCAGTGCCAAAGTCGCAATGCAGGCATCAGATTCTGTCCTGCTGCGGGCCATGGGTTTCCCGTAGCGCTGATGCAGCCCCCCCACGAGGTCCTGAAGCCCCACACCCCCATCAGGTCCGTTCTCAAGTGCCCAGGCCAGCAGGGGAGGATGGACCCCAAGAAGGGCCCCCACCCAGCCCACCAGATTCAGAGCATCACTGCCCACAACATCCTGAAGGACGAAGGGCCCGGCTGAGGCCTCCTCTAGGGCCACACAGTTCATCCAGCCGGGAGGGCGGGACTTGGGGAAGGTGGTGACGTTACAGCTCGGCCAGGCCTGTTTCCAGAACAGACTGCTCCACTGAGTGCTCAGTGACAAGGGCAGGGAAGATACCAATAAACTTCTGGCTTAGTTTAAATTTCAGAAAAACAACAAAAACGTTTGGGTCCTGTCTCAGGTTCAGCAAATGCATCCAATTAATTGTAGATTCTTTTTCTTGATTTAGATCAAGGCTCAGCTTGTATTCCTGGCCATTAACTGGTATTGCGTCTCCCTGGCCGCAACATCCCCCCCCCCCAACTCTTTCTTTGTGGGAGGTGGGAGCTGTGGTGTCTGTGCCTAGCTCTCCCTCTAACTGGAGGCTCCCTGGGGAGTGGGGAGTAAGGTCAGGTCTGTCTAAATCTGACCCTGACCCTGTCGGGTTCCTTGATTCCTAAGAGTACCTAGGTTCTAGGCTCTCTCTGCCTCCCTCATGGAGTCGTTTGGGGATTGTGGGTGAAACAGGGCCCACATACTAAACCTGAGCAGCTCAGGGGAGGTCCGCATGGCAGGCCCTACAAACTCAGAGACCAAACTTAACCACACAGGACGGTCTGAACATATAAATTCCTAACTGAAAGCCATCCTGGTGGTAGTCACATCCTTGGCCTGTAGCTTCCCTGATAAAGGTCAATCTTTACAATAAATGAGCCTGCCTATTGTCTTTTGGCATCTAAGATAACAGGCCCTTGGAATGTCAGAGTAATCCCTTTTCCAAAACCCACAAGGCACAACCCAGCACACCAGAGCAGGAAACTGCAGAATCCCTTGTTGTTGTCCTGGTCCCTTGATTACCACCTCTATGTGCTGTAAATGCTATTAACTATCCTGCACCCACCCATATAATAGAAGTACCTGTCTCTCCAATTTACTTTTTATCCAATCTCAGAGATTTCCCCGTTAAGGTACCACCAATGGATTTCATGTAACCCTCCTGTGCTTTGACTCTAATGTATAAGTTGCAAAATCACCATTTTGCAGAGCATTTTATAAATCCGTTGAGATTTTGCGTCTCGGCAACTGTCGCCACTTTGGCTCAAATAAACTCTTAAAAACTTTCCCTTAGGCTGGCTGTTTGTATCATCAACAGGAACTCCCACACAGCGAAGGGACAGCTCTTCAGGTTCACCATCTCTGGTTTGCAAGCTTCCTGCAGTAACCAAGGGTCCCAAGGAGCACGCGCACACATATCTGCCCCACAAAGCAGCCCCCACCTACTGATTTTCATTTGAAAACTCTTAGGCACTCACATTTACACATTAATGGTCATTATCACCCTCTCATTACCTGGATTCAGCAATGGGGTGACAGCACCCGGGAAAGGCCAACGTGGGGCCAAGTCAGATGACTGGGAGGGAGGAAATCCCGCGGATTCCCTGAGCCTCAGTGTTCTCATCTGCCAAAGGGAACCATAATCCAGTCCTGCCTACCTCCCAGGTCACAGAGAAACAAATGAAAAATGGTGGGTGTGAGGGTTCTTAGTAAATTAGAGAATGCCATAGAGATACTAAGATTGTCCTCCCCTCTTGAACCATCTAGACCTGACTGGACTCAGCAGGAACTCAGCTCTGCCATTGTCATATACAAGAGGCCTGGAGTTCACCGTATCTCACTGACAGGCTTCCCGGTTCCCAGATGGACACACGCTCTGGGATGCCAAGCCAGAGTTCAACCCACGTCTCACAAGCCTGAGCTCTTTTGCTACACATCAGGCTTCTTGAATGAATGAATGATGGGAGACCCTTCACCTCTGTACCCAGCTCCCTGTCCCTCATCTGGCCCCTCAACCCACAATCCCCCCTGGAACCACTTGCCCTCCCCTACCCTCAGTCAGGCTCTGGCTCAGGAGGCTCTGACTTCCCCACCTCAGGGAAGCGACACCACCACCTCCCAGTTTAGCTTTCTCAGTCTATCCAGGGAAAAAGGGAAAATGCATTGCAGTTCAATTTCAAGAATCCTGTCATAAGCAAAGACAAAGGGCTCAAACACAAAAGCCAGAATGGTACATGCACAAGGGCTCTCAGGGGCTTCCCCACGATGGCCCCCGCCGGAGACCAGGAACTGACAACACTCCCTTCTTCCTGGACCCTCTCCACCAGCCCATGGGGCAGGAACTCCTGTTCCTATCCACAGAGGAGGAAATGAGGCCCTAAAGAGGACAATGGTCAGTGGGACCTTTCTCAGGGGTCCTTTCTCCCTCTGTTTGAGTCTGTCTTCCTCCCACACACATCTCTTAATTGTCTTCTCCCCTTTCCTTCATTCAACCTCTCCTTCCCCAACTGCAGTGCTCCAGGGTCTTGGGTTAGCACCTCATCCACCGTCACCCGTCACCCGTATCTGGTCCTAAGGTAGTTATCAATGGGCTGGAGGACATGTTCTGAGAGAATTCATGCCATCTCAGAGCAGAGAAATAGGGGCGCCACAGTAGGTAGGTTGGGGGGAGCAGGAGTGCCCCTGAGGGGTCTCTCCCAGCCCAGGTCTCCCTGCACCAAGTCTGTCCCTAGTGCCTAATGGCCAGGCCATGCTCGCCCAGGGCTCAGGCATGTTGGCCATAGTCCTGGGGAGAGGCTGAGCTGAGCAAAGGGTCCAAAGAAAGTAGCAGCAGCTGTTGGAAAGGGGGCCGGGCTGGCAAAGGTTCTGTCACCATCCGCCTTCCAGCTCCACAGCCTCTGTGAAGCTCCTCAAGCCACAGGCCTGAGTGGAAACCCCAACACCCTCCGCAGCCAGGCACTGCTCCCGGAGCCTCCATCCACACATTACCGCTATCGAACCGACTCCCCACCCGGCAGTCTGTGCTTAGAGTCAGGGGTCTCCACCAGCTGGCACGACCAGGACTTTCCTCATCTGACAAATGCCCCTGGCTCTGACCCAGGAGCCAAGGGACCCCCACCGGCCACCTGGTCAATGGCCTGGCCTGAAAGGGCAGAGCACACAGGGGTGTCTTGAAGAGGGGTGACTGATCCCTGATGGCCCCTGTCGGCTGTGAAGCTCTCCAAGCCTACTCCTGTCGCCCTCTGCCCCATGTCACCTTAGGGCCCCCAAACCGACAGGGGAGCAGGTATGCACATAATGGGGTGGAGGGAGGTACAGGATGTTGTATACCAGCCTTTCCAGCAAGGTTAGGGCACAGGTGTCATCCAGCTCCTGTGACCCCAGCCCCGAAGGGGTGGACTCTAGGATGGCAGCCCTGCCCCAGACCCCCTTGGGCCTTCCTGGACACATTGCACTCTAACCTGTCTGAGGTCAACGTCATTCCCTCAAGGGACTTGGGACTCACCCCTCACCCCGTCTCCTGTTCCTCAGAAAGCTAGGGGCTCACAAGGCCCAGAACAGTGAGACAGTGGGTCCTCAGTGAGCCCAGACTGGGAGACAAATGGCTCAGGCCACACCTGAGGAAGAAACGTGAGCGGGCTAGGGCAAACGGGGGTTTGAGGGCAGAGCCTGCTCATCCCTCTCGGCCCTCCAGGGCCTGATCGCCCTCAGCTGTCTTTTCAGATTCAGTCTCATCCCACTTCACCCCCCTCACACACACATTCTAGCCACCCTGAACAGGCTTCCAGAAATACCCCTCCCCACCCCACAACCTGACTCCTTTGCCTTTCAAACACAGCTCAGGGTCCACCTTCTTTGAGGAGCATTCCCTGTCTGCCCAAGATGGGTGGGGAGCTCCTCAGTGTCCCACTGCCCTTGCCTGAATAGCCACCCGCCTCCTCGGCTCAGTGCCGTGCTGGGCACTGTGTATAGGGCTGGGAGCTCCTTGAAGGCAGGGGCAAGTTCTTCTCTTCTTAGTCCTCTCAGGGCCTCAAGACCCCGGCCGACAGTGTGGGCAGGTCATAAACAAGAGAAGGAGGACAGCGATAAACAAGGTCATCACAGCTACTGGGAGATAATGCAGTGTAAGAAGATGAGGCATCTAAAACAAGGAGCCAGTGGAGATGTCCCTACAAAGGTGCCCTGGGAGCTCCAGGACAGAGGCCTGCAGGGACCCAGAAGGCCTGGGAGTCCAGCCCCGTCCCACAGTGACTGTTGCTCCCTCCAGTCCTGTGGTGCAGCTGCTTGCAGCCACCCACTCACTCGCAGCCACCGGTGGGGTTCAGCCCCAGATACTGCTGCAGCGGCCTCGCACTGCAGAGGTGGAGATGTCTGCAGCTCGCTGGACTTCCCTGGGGCGAGAACGGCAGTGGCGACCCAGCGCATTGCCCAGGCGTGGCCACAGCATGGAGGCACCAACGCCCACTCCCAAAGGTATACCATGGACACTTCTCAGAGCCCAGAGACCACTGCCCCGCCACCAGCTCCAACCGTCACCCTCAGCCCATGCTTTGGCCCTGATCCCACCCCATGGACAGTGGCCCTGGGATCTGGGTCAGGAACTGGGGTGTAAGGTGAAGTCCTGGAAGCAGAGGGAAGAGGTCCAGCAAAGAGCAGAAATAGGAGTGAGAGCAGCAGCTCACCAGCCCCTAACAGGGAAGCCTCAGGTCCAGCCAAGCACATGGACCCGGCGTCAGTGATCCCCAGCACCTCTGTCACCTACAAGCTTTCTCAGGTTGGAAGAGGACCCCTGCAGAGGGCCCAGGCCCAGCCCTCTTTGGCATCTGGCCTAAAGCCAGGAAGGGCTTCCCAGTAGGGCCCCAGCCCGTTCCTAGAAACCCGTTTTGGGCCCAAGCGCTACAGCCCCTGGCTCAGGCAAACAGCACAACAGCCTTGAGCTGGTCTGCTGTGTGAAAAGGTGCTATGCCGTGATGCTTGCGTCCCTCAGGATGGCCTTTGGTGGGGCGGGATGTGGCCCCTCCATCCGACTCCAAGTCCTGAGCTCTCACCGCTGCCCCCTGCTTTTTGAAGGTCTGAAATCTTGCAGCTGCAGCTCCCAGTGCCTCCCACCATACACCGCAAAACCAGTGAGCCTCCCAGTCCTCTGCCAGTCATCCGCCTGTCTGCCTGCTGCCTGGAGAATCCACGCACCTGTACAAGTATGCACCAAGCACTTGTGTACCCAGCTGGGGACGCCACCATGACTACAAGACGCAAAACCCACCCTCATGGAGCAAATATTCTAGGGGGTTTGCCCCAGGCCACCATGGGCGGGCCTCCAAGCTGCACCCAGGAGGGCTGCCTCCCCACCCACGTGGCCAGTCCACAGGGCTGGGCACCAAGCTCCCAGAGTAGTGAGTCCCAGACTTTTAGATCCCATATCTAGAAAAATCTTCCTGGTGTGTGTGTGTGTGTGTGTGTGTGTGTGTGTGTGTGTGTATTCAGCAGCAGGACTATTTCCTCCTCAAGAACATTAAAGAACAACTAGTATTGCCATCATTTCATGAAAGAAATGTTGCAACAACATAAACCAAAGTAGACACAAAATAATCTCAGAATAAAGGGTATTCCTTTATATTAAATAAACCGGATGCAGCTTTTATATTTGGGGAAACACTCATACCCATACCACATGGCCTCATTTGCATGTAGAAACACGTGTCCTAGACTTGCATGAAGAAACCCCAGGCCATCCCCTGGCCCCAGAGCCCACCATACATCCCAAAAGGAGAGAGGCCACATCCCAAAGTGTAAGCCTAGAAGTCTGCTAGGATTCTGGGGGACACCAGAGCCCCAGATCTAATGTAATGGGGGAGGGAGAGGTCTTGGGGACCAAAACCTGTCAAATGACCTCCTTGATGCATAGCCCTTCCTCAGGAAGGCCGTGCTGGAGATCCGCATCTCCTTTGCATGTCCCTCAGCACCATAACGGTGGCAACGCAGACAGGTTAGCGCGTAGGCAAGCCACACCACTGCTCTGAGCCTCAGTTTCTCCATCTGCTGACTGAATCCTAACCACCTCACCGTTGCGGTGACAATGAGAATTTTTACCAAGCACCTGGCACTCAGCAGCTATGCAATAAACCACAGCTATTATTACTAAGTTAATATTTGACAGGGCTTCCCTTGGGGCAGGATGAACCTGCCTTTCTCTAGTCTGACCCCTTTCAGCCTTGGCACGGAGCCAGCTTTCACGCGCAGTCCAGAAAACCATGTGGACTAGGGGGAGGTAGCAGGCACCCTGGATACCAGCCAGTTCCCGTGAGGCGTGCCCCTTCCACAGACAAGAACAGCTGCTTCAGGGAACCACGAACCCTGCCCTTTGCTCGTGTCCATTTCACCTGTACAACATCCTCTGTGGCACACACCTGTTTCAGGTGAGGAAACTGAGGCTCACAGAGGTTAAAGTGACTTTCCTGGGTGATGATTCATGGGGAGGGATCCATCCAAATCCAGTGCTCCAGAGCCTGAGTGGTTTTGCCACACTGCAGTGCTGCATGATGTGAAAATCTTAGAAGCGCCCCCACTCCCACCCCCTCCCTGCCCCCGTGGGGCGGGGCCATCTTTGCTGCCTTCCTCCTCTCCAGCCACCCTCCCCCTTCCCCATCCTATATCCTGAGCAAGAGCCCCTGCCCGCCCAAGTTGCCCAGATCTGCCCTCTCTCATCACCCTGATGAGTGGTTTTAACATTGGTGTCCTTTTCTTTGCACTTTTAATCCCAAAAAGAGATTGCCAAAGAGGCAGCTTTAGAAAAACACAATAGAGCAGGGTGACGTCCCAAAGGAAGCCTTCCTCTCTGGGTGCCCTGTGACCTACAGGTCAGAAGCCTGTCCCCGACCAATCCCCTGCACGCACATTTATACCCACACCGGGGTCCCTGGCATCTGCACTGGGGTGTTCAGGAATGGCTAAGTCCATTATCAGATTCCACCGAGGAGAAGCTAAAGGCACCCCCCGCCTCACTGCCCTTGTAGCTACCTGCCAACACACCTGTTTGTTTATTTTGACTCTCCAGCTACAATGTCAGCTCCATGAGGGTGGGGCTTGGTTTCATTCAGCCTGTACCCATCCCTAGAACAGTGCTCACCACCTAGTGGGTGCTCGATATTTGTTTCATGAATAAATGAATGAAAAAGCATCATCATCATTTTGCTGATAGCCAAAGTGGAGCCCAGAGAGGAGAAACAAACCCACAGAGTTTATGTGCAAGCAGGTCAAGATCATCCAGGAACTGTCTGATTCCCTCGCCCACTGTGGGCTGCCCCCCCACACACGCACACACACGCATGCGCACACACATGCGCTCACACACGTACGTACACATATACACACACCACTCGGGACTGGGGCAACATCATAAGCCCTGATCAGCCAAGGGCCGAGGAGGGATTAGCTGTCTATAAAGTCGCGTACTGACCACTCCAGGGAGAGGGGCTGCACAGGGGGCACAGGCTGCACTGTGGCTCACTCTCACTGCTCTGCCCGCAGGGCTGGCATTTAATGGGCACTTGCTATGTGCTGGGCACTTGTCCAAGGCTTGACTCCACAATAAGCATGTGAAGAGGAACCATTATTTTGCCCATTTTATATGTAAAGAAACTGGGCTCAGGAAGGTCCTGTAACTTGCTCAGGGTCCTGACTAGCAGGCAACACAGGACCTGCCAAGCCCGTGCAGACACTCTGTCTTCTCCTTGGTTGACACAGAGACCTAACACCAAGGGTAGGACCAGGGATTCTGCAACCTTGTGGGAAAAAGAACCGTGTGAGTCCTGGGCTTGGGTTAAGGCAGAGAGAGGGACAGAGGCATTTCCCTCATGTTATCCAACTCACACAGTGTGTAAAGGACAAGCTGGGCTGAGATGGCCTAGTCCGCGTGCCAGAGAGTGAAGGTAATAAAGGGTCTCGATGGGGTCGTCAGTGAGGAAGGCAGAAGAGGTAAGCCTCGGCTTCTCTGAGAACCCAACAGGGTATACAGACTCCCCTGCATTCAAGATTTGATCAAATCTGGCCCAAATCTACTGCCTGCCCCCCTACCCCACACACCATTCCCACACACCATGCCACTTGTCTTCAGGTAATCTGGTAACCTTGCTGTCCTCACTCTCGGGCCACAAGGTGGCCTGTACCTGTCCCTCCTAGAACACCTTTCCACACCCCATGCAGCCCAGTGTGCTCACCTCCTCTGTGAGCCCCTGGGCCACACGGCCTTTGCCTTGCTTTAAGCTCTGCCAGGAGCCAGCACACTCTGCTCAGTGGGGACGCAGCTCATCCCAGACCCCAGCCCCCCAGGGCTCACTCGGGCTCAGGGAAGGCTGGGCGCCAGGCTTGCCATCTCCCCATGCCCACATTCCTCAGCCAAATGTCCACTGAGCCCCTATAAACACCCCACCCAGAGATGACGTCCAGCTCAGGATCCTTCTGTCCAGCAGGAGACGTAGACCATGTACATCAATAACTGGAGCTCAGGGAGCTGATCTGAGTGAGACTGGAGAAGTGCAGAGAAGCCTGTGCAAGCTCAGAGGAAAGGGACACAGACAGAGGTGGGGGGCGGAGGGAGGGAAACCGGCCCCCTGGCCCCCCTCCCTGCAGATGAGCAGGAAGAGTCCTCAGACACTCAAGGACAGGAAAATGGACATCCAGGGGAAAGAAATGGAGAATATGGGTAGAAGAGGGTAACTTTGGACTGGGGCCTGGGCAAGGGGAGGTCGGAGGATGCCAGGGCTTTGGAGACCCTCCTGCAGACCTGCTGGGCTCCTGATCCCAGGGCCTGCTGTTGAGGCTGCCTGCCGGGAGGAGAAGGATGGGCTGTAAAGGCGTGACTCCTACTGAGGCCAAAATGGATGGTGCGTGAGGAGCTCCTGACCACAGATGAGCATGGTGCCATTCCGGCCATGTGTCAGGGTTCTATAAATAACTGCCACTGCACCTTCCTTCTAGTGAGCAACTGCTCTGACATGCTGGCACTGTGCTGTCCACTGACGGGGACAGACAGAGAGTGTACTCCCACCCCTGCCCGGGCCTTCTTCCTGTGCTCACCACGGGCCCAGGCCCCCAGCACAGGAGCAGCCTCCCTCAGGCAAGCTCTCCGAGGACTTTTAGGTGGTGGACTTCAGCGGGGAGCAGGCAAAATTCCAACCCCCGCCCCAGCTGTCCCTTCTCCCCAACTATCCCCTCCCCCAAGGGGCCCAGCTTGACAACCTCTAATCCTCTGTCATCTGACCCAGCTCCACCCTAAATTAGCTCTGCCCAGCCACCCTACTGAGGCCCAAAAATGGACAGTGTCATTTATACAGGGTCTTAGAAGCCAAATACAATTGTGAGATGACCTCATGGTGCCCGAAGCCTGAGCTCCAGACATGCCCTCTGCACCCCAGGCACTCTGGGGGCCGTTGTGTGCTGGGAAACGAGCAGAGATGGTACCATGGTAGCAGACCCTGGTGACTCTTCCCATATTTTTTCAAGTCCTCCCCACACCAGGCCCAGAGGCCATAGGACCCTACAACCATAACACGCCAGCCAGAGCCATGTGCACCCTGCTCCCCACTGCCCATGGGCTCAGCCCAGGATCGGGCACAGGACACATGTCCAGGCAGGATCTGCTGAAAAAGGGAAGGCAAAGGAGCAACAGCACAAACCAGCTCACCCACAGTCCAGTATAAGGGCTCCCAAGCCAAGCCCTTGTTTGTTCATGAACAGTCACTCGGTAGTTATGGGGACCAGACGAATGCCCCATCCCTGAGGGAGCACCCAGAGCAGTGATGGAGGCAGGCAGGTCAATGAGTTTGCCAACCAGGGCCCATGGAGAGACACACTGAGCTGGGGACAGGACGACTGGCTCCACAGGCACCAGAGGGCAAGCTTTCCTTCAGCACACTGTTGCCCTCTGAGTCCTGGCAGACTGAACCACTGCTTAGCTCAGGAACTGCCCTCCTGTGGTAACTGGACAGCGTTGGAAGTGCCACATTACTCACTGATTTGACCTGGGGCAGGAGCGGGGTGCCTCTGAGACCACTGACAGTGGTCCTGACACCACCAGAAGGTGCTGTGATGCAGCTAGGTCAAGGCACCCAAGCTGTGACACAGACTCTGAGCTGCAGGAGGGAAAGGGGAGAGGTTCCTGTGGGTTGAGGCATCAGACTTCCTGGGAGGGAGTACTCAGCTGGGCCAACAAGGGAAGGGAAAGAAGGAAGGCTCCTAAGCAATGCTGCACCAGTAACACTGAGCTGCTCCGGGCCCACGAAGCCCAGGCTCAGGCTGGGTGAGCCCTGGTGCACGGCCAACATCCACAGCTGAGCAGCTGTCAGCCAACTGCCTATGGCCACAGAACAGGGGCTGAAGAACGAGGGGTGGCAGTTCAGTGAGGTCAGTGATGACATACTGCCAATTACATGGAGGGGGCACAGCCCAGGCCTACTGCCCCCAGACTTACTGAAAGATGCTCTGTAATGACAAGGCAACCAGGGCAAAGAGAACTCAGCAAGAGCAAAGGGGAGTCAGGGAGTCCTAACCTCACTGGAGTGGGCGCAAGGAACTGGTCTCAGCTAACCCTCGGCTTCCCATTCATCTTCCTGGCCCCTTAGGAACAGGAAGCAGGCTTAGGCTCCAAACTGCTGGCTCCAGGCACCTAGATGGATTACCCAGTCACAGGAGGTGGGGGTGGGGCAGCAGCATCTCCCCGCCCCCACCAACCTGGAAGACTGAAGCTTTCCCAGCACCCGATGGCTATCTATGGGGCTCTAATCTGTCCTCCAGCCATGGAGGAAAGTGAGGACAACTGAAGCAGGCCAGATCTGCAGCTTGGCTGAAGGCCCTTACCTTCATGCACAGCCACCCACCTCCTCAACCCAGGACAACCAGGATAAGCAGCAGGACCGAGGGAGGCACAGGGAAGCTCTAGCCAATGCACCCCTTCCGTCACAGGGCTGCATCCCTAGGAATCCTGCAGGTCCCAGCTGCAAAAGTCATTGTTTATGAACAGCCACAAGCCTAGCAGGGGAGGTCAAGGCCGGTGGTCCCCAGGGTCTCACTGTGCGTGGACAGGGGGCAGAACCCGCGGTGGGGAATTAGGGACTGGGGGCCACTCCAGCAGCACAAATTCTGTAATCTCAGATTTCAGAATCCGAGTGGGCAGAGGAAGTGGCGTCAGCAGCTGGTGTGATCCAATGCAATAAACCAGAGGTGGCTTGGGATAGAAGGCCGAGCGCGCGGACCCCCACCCTCAGTCCTGCATTTCCTGAACAGTCTGGACACCACGGGAAACCGGGCTCCATCCCCCGCCCGCGGACAGCTGCTCCCGGAGCTAGGGCTCAGGTTTCCCGCAGCGCCTTCCACGCTCCTGCGGCCCTCCGCCCCTCCACCCGGTCGACTGCCCACCCCGGCGGTGGCCACCACCCCTCCCCCGCCGCCGGAAACACGAAGCCCCCGAGGGGTGCGCAGCCCTCCGCTCCCCCGAGCTTTCAGGCCGCGGGCGCCCCTCGGGAAAGGAAACCCAATCCTCCGGCTGCCCGCGGGGAGCGAAGGGGTGAGGCGAGAGGAAGGAGGGCACGGCGGGCGCCGGCGGCTCCCAGAGGCCTGCAGCGGGCGCGCCGGTTCCCGGGCCGAGAGGCAGCCTCGGGATTCCCCAAGCACGGTGGCCTCCGGGACAAGGGGCAGGCCCGTCCTCACGCGCCGCCCGCATGCAGGGCCCGTGGAGGCCTGGACGGCCCACTTCGTCCCAATCCTCCCGGCCCTTGGCCTCCAGGGTGGGGTTAGCTGTAGACGTACGGCGAAGATAAAAAGTGGCCCAGGGGGAAGGGGGTGCAGCTGCGCCCTCTTCGGCCCCGCCGCGGGGTTTGGGGGGAACACATGACGCGGACTGCAGAAAGGCGCCCAGAGCTCCGGGGGGCGCGGCCCATGGATCCCTAAAGGCCCTCGGCAGCAGTAGTCCGTAGGTGACAGGGCCAGGCACCGGGTGAGGTTCAGCTCCGGGGGCGGGATGGGGGCAGGTGTCCGGGACGACACGGCTGCCGGGTCTCCGGCTCGCTCACCTTCTCCTGGGCGCGGGTGAGCTTCTTCTGCACGTTGCTGGCGATCTTCCCCGCCGTCACCCCCTTGCTACCCATCTCTGCCATCGCGCCTCGGGCCTCTCCGGTGGCTGGCGCCCAGCTCCCAGCCCCAGCCCCGGCCGCCCCCGGGTCCGGCTCCACGCCGCGCACTAGATACGCTAGCCGACTGGCGGAGGCGGAGCGTGCGCGGGGCGAGCGAGCGAGAGAGCAACGCCGGCACCGAGGGAGGGACGGACGCAGGGAGAGGGAGGAGGAGGGGAGGGGCCGGGCCTGCGGCGGCTGTCAGCACCCCCAGCCCGCGCGGGCCAGGCTAGACACTGCGCTTTAAAGAGCGTCCCTGGCTTAGGAACCTCTCGGTGCGCCGGGAGGAAGCGGCCCTCACACTTGCACAGGGCTTGGGTGAGCCGGCCTCCGGAGACGCTTTAGTGATCCCGCCCCGCGGCGGGGACTAATTCAACAGTCTTGGGTCCCGCACCGGCGCGGGCCCGGTTCTCCTCCGGAGTAGTCACCTCCTGCAGCCCAAGGTCGGAGGCCAGATGGAGAAGAAGGGTGCTTTCGAAAAGCAGAGATAACGTGCGGCGATTGGCGCAACCCGGTGGAATCCGAGAGCCCCTGTCCTTCCAAGGCTTCTCTGGCCCTGCGCTGGAAGCTCCGCCTCCTCCCGGCTTACAAACTCACGGGTCTTCACCTGGGTTCTCCTGGCGCCTCCGGGACATGTTCACATCTCTGTCCCTGGAGCCTAGTCCCATGCCAACCAGGCGCTCAGTCTTCCAGTTTGCTGATAATTATTATAACAACCTAATATAACTGAGCGCTCACTGTGTACTTGCACCCTGCTAGGTGCCTCCTGGATAGGCATTATCGCATTCGGTCTCCATGACAGCCCTATGAGGTAGGTGCTATTATTAAAATGTATTTTAATAGAATTATTATATTAATTGTTCTATTAATAATAATATAATTATTATTTTCATCTCACAAATGAGGCACAGAGAGGCCTGGAAACAGATCTCTGACTCCATCTCAGGCTCTGAACCACTATACCCTGGGTGTCTCCTCTTGCTTGCTGGAAAAAAAATGATTAATGATCATTATTCAAAGAGAAGATAAGGTTACTGCTAACCAGCTTTGCCAACAGACCAATGACACTTATTCAACATGAATAAATATATATTGACTTTACTAATTCCACCTACACCCCTCCTGCAAATCATGTCAGAGCTGTGAAGGATGCCATAGCTCTTTGCTGCCCTGGAAGGTTTCTCAGGGACTATGGGCTGCATTGAATGGAGAGAAGAGTCTTGGAGGCTCTGCTGGGAGTGAGGCCTAGACATGTGCAGTGCATGGACAGGAGCCAGGGCAGAGGTCCCTGGGAGCAGGAAGGGATCTTGCAGACCATAAGCTAAGCCTCCTATACAAATAGAGAAACAGACCTAGGAATAAGAGGTTCAGCCTGGGTTCCACAGCCAGTTCTCTCTTCCATTCGCCTGGTAGGCCCCCTGAACTCTCTCTGGCTACTCCTGCTTCTTCCCATTACTACTCAACACCTATAGGTGAGGATCTTAAACAGCCCTCCCTCCTGGCCTGTTATTCCTATTTTGCAGAAAGACTGAGACTTTGCTGAAGGTCACAACAGGTAAGCTGAGATCCAGACCCAGGCCCTCCTGCACTAACGCCCTCAACAGATAAACTGAACTGCTTCCCAGAAAAAGCACCAAGCACTGCATGAATGGGAAGCATTTTGTCAAAATTATTATAAACTCATGCCTAATTCGTGAGTTACAAAAACAAAACCTAAATAGTGCAGCCTGAGTTTTAAGGCAGGTTTCTCCTAAAAGCTCAACACACTTTTACCGTGTAGTCTCTCTCCTCCTCATTTTATATTTGTCATTTTTCTAACCATTCTCTAAGAGCAATTTCTTCCATCACTACTCTGAGGAAAGGAGGAAATGAACAGAAGTCAAATCCTATTACAGTCAGTCCCTGGAAACAGTGGGAAAGTCTGCTGCGCTGGACTTTGATATTTCTAAATATCACTTGACAAAAAAATTGGAAGCAACTTAAGTGGTTATCAGCAGGAGAGGGTCAGCTAGATGGCACAGCAACCAGAGGGGCTATTAGGGGATCATTTTAAACAACATTACAGAGATTATGTAGCAACGAGAAAATATTGCTTATAGTATAATTATAAATGAAAAGGAAAAGATAGGAAATTGTGCATGCACTATCCTTGCAACCACATAAAAATAAATATAAATGCTCATGACCAAAGACTTGAAAGAACCAGACACAAAAGAAATAGATGTGTTAAAGTCAAGGCATTGTGGCTGATTTTTTCCCTTTAGTTTCCTCAATATTCTGTAATATTCTATATTGCCTTCATAAAAAAGCACAAACAACTCTACCTTTAAATAAAGTATTTATTTGATCTCTAGATTGGAAAGACATCTAAGCACAAAAGCATTGGAGGATATATGAAATAAAAACTTCTAGTTTGGTGATACATAAAAATTAAATTTTTTTAAACCTCAAAAAAATACCATGAACACATAGGATAAAAGTTTGGAAGGAAATGCTCCAAAATGTCAATACAAGTCCAAGGGATAGGAATGTAGGAGATTTTTACTTTCTTCTTGATGATTTTCAATAGTGTCTGATTTTTTTTTAACCATGGTAGCCCTTTGTTTTTACTACCAGAGGGGGAAAAAGCTACTTATATTTTGAAAAAAAAAATTGACATTAAAAAAATTAAAGTGTAAGAAACTAGGGAAATATTTTTTGAAAATAAAATAGAACTCTTACAATTCATAAGAAAAACATTAAGGGCCAGCCCGGTGGCTTAAATGGTTAGAGCTCCATGCTCCTAACTCCGAAGGCTGCTGGTTCGATTCCCACATGGTCCAGTGGGCTCTCAACCACAAGGTTGACAGTTCAATTCCTCGAGTCCCACAAGGGATGGTGGGCTCTGCCCCCTGCAACTAAGATTGAACAGGGCACCTTGAGCTGAGCTGCTCAGTTGGTTGGAGCGCATCCTCTCAACCACAAGGTTCCTGGTTTCAACTCCCGCAAGGGATGGTGGGCTGTGCCCCCTGCAACTAGCAACGGGCAACTGGACCTGGAGCTGAGCTGCGCCCTCCACAACTAAGACTGAAAGGACAATAACTTGAAGCTGAATGGCACCCTCCACAACTAAGATTGAAAGGACAACAACTTGACTTGGAAAAAAAGTCCTGGAAGTACACACTGTACCCCAATAAAGTCCTGTTCCCCTTCCCCAATAAAGTCTTTAAAAAAAAAAAAAAAGAAAAAAGAAAAACATTAAGATCCCACTATATAAATGGGAAGATAACACAAATGGACAATTCACAAAATTGGAGATTCAACAGGCTTTAAAAGTTCAGTTTTACCAGGAAAAGAAAGAGTTCATTAAATCAATGAGATACCATTCCTGACCCCACTTTCGTCAAATCAGCAAATCAGTTTTTAAATTACGTTACTTAAAACCAGAAAAACAGACATTCTCACATACTACTTCTGAGAGTGTAACTGATACAAAATTTCTGGAAAAGAATCTTGCAATATGTATTAAGAATCATCAAAGTATCCATATTGCTCAAGCCTAGAATCTCAAGTCTGAGAAATAATTCAAAATTTTAGCAAAGCTTTAATCACACGGTTTGTGCATCACATTCATTATAATTTTTACAAAACTGAAAATGTGTGAGCTATTTACTATTGCTGTTGTTGTTATTCTTGTTTGCTCACTCCCTCAGTCTGCGAACATTTCTGAGCACCTACTGCATACCAGCCCTGTGCTCACTCTGCAGAAACAACGGTGGGTGCAATGAAGCCCTTTCCAAGGGATACCTTCCCATATGGGGTGGGATGGGAGGCCTGGGAGGGGTTGGAGCCTCTTTGAAGAAGCAATGTTGAAGATGGGAATTCTGCATTGACAGGAGAACAAGGAGGGAGCCTGGTGCCTAGGAAAGCCCTCACATGTCGAGGCAGGAAGAAACTGGCCTGCCTTTCCTTGGGCCCATCAGCAGCCTAGCCTCCCAGCACTGCACCGCTCCTGTTCTCCGTACGGAGACCCCCACCCCCAGAAGTCTACAAAAAGCCAACTACCACCCGGTGGTTAACTGAAACACATTAGAGTCACACAGATGTTTAATAATGCTTGTGACGTTTTCTTGTGATGGGAAGTGCCTATAAGGTGTTGTTAACAACACAGGACATTAAATTGCTTAACAGTATAGGGCCGACTGCTGTCAAAATGTGGTTGGTGTCTCTGGGTGGAAGAATTCCGCGTGAGGGTTTTTTTCTTTTTTTTCTTTTCCAAATTTGTTCTTTTTGTAATCAGAAATAAATGCTATTAAAAATACAAATATTTTTACTGAAACAAGGAAACTGTCCCCTGAGACTGCTTGGGCTGCCACAATGTGGCAGAGTGGAAGGAGAAAGCGCAGAGGCCGGGCATGTACCGGCGTGTACTGTGCCTCCCGCCCACCTGTGCCTCTGGACTGTGAGGTCCGAAGGGGTTTTTCAAACCGTGAAGAACGCAGACAAGCGAAGGGCAGTCCTCCTTTCCCTTGAAGAGAAAAGAGCACCTATGTTTTCATTCTGTCATTCGAGAATTGAGTAAGAGGCTCTGAGCCAGCACGATGACTATCATCGTCGTCGTCGTCGTCGTCGTCATCATTCTGTCTTACAGAGCAAGGTTTTTTCGTTTATACTCTTTCGACTGACAGAACAATCCTGTGTTTGACAGCAGTAGGATTTTTTGCCATTCTGTCATAGGTGGAGACTTGGAGAATCAACCAGAAGGCACACGCTGACGTCACTTAGTACCTAGCCATAACGCTTCCCACCTGCGTCCTGGGCTCGGGGGCGTCATCTCTGAGAGAGACAGGGAGGATCCAGGAGAATCCACAGGCCAAACCAGAAGCGTTATTTCAGGGCAACATATGTGTGATACGTCCAGGAAGGGCCCTCTGACTCAAATTATTCTCATTCCCCCTGGCATGTAAAATGCCACTATGATATTGTGAGAGGAGTAGACAGGCCAGGAGTCAGAAGTCAGCTCCTCCATTTACCACTTTTCCATCCTTGGCTACATTAGTTAAATTGTTCAAGCCTCATCTGTAATATGGGGGGTGGGGTGTAAAATATACTCTAGATTATTGCAGAAACAAAAATATATACCATATTTCCCCCAAAATAAGACCGCATCTTATATTAATTTTCAGAAAACATTTCTTTATTTCACACGAGTGCATTAAGTATGTACATTACAATAAACGACGTATTGAATTATGAAGATTCATATTAGACACAACCATGTCCGTAATCAAGTGCGCACGTTATTCGTGTGTTGTGTCTGTACTCCGATTGGTCATTTGCCAATAAGTCTCGAGTTCGTCTGTTTACATAGGCATTTACCTCTCATGCAAAGTTCCCGCTTGGGTATTTACAAATACTTAATTATAATTTATATTACTATTTATTTTAAGTATTAATGTCAATAATATTATTTATTTATATTTAATTATATATTAATATTATTTTATAATTCAATACATCCGTTTTGTGTTGCAACGGACGTACTAAATGCACCCGTCTAGCTAACAGTCTTAACTGGGTCTTATTTTGGGGGTAGGGTTTATATGACAAGCATCCTGAAAAATCATGCTAGGGCTTATTTTCTGGTTAGGTCTTATTTCGAGGAAATATGGTATAAAGCCCCTGGAATATTTGAAGTGACTCTAAATCAGGACTGTATAGTGGATGACATTAAGTTTGATCTGCTCAGCTAATTGCCCTGCTTTCTTTAGGAATTTCTTCCCTGTTTGGTGTGGTTTGAATCAACGTTGTCCCTTGCGCATGATGTGCACATATCATAGGGGAGCCTCACTGCAGCCACAACAGTTGGCTCAAAGATGAGCGCATGACCCAAGCGAAGCCTTAATAAGGGCCGTCCTTGGGCTTGCAGGGATGTGTGCTTGTAGGATACAGGAGTTCCTCTTCCCGCTAGAGCTGCTAATATGGGAAGATGTGAGTCTAGGGTCTCCAGAGGCCAGCTTGCCCACCATGTGAAAGATCCTGCCGAGAAGATGAAGTCACCAAGAGTTGAGAGTTGAAGAGATAGGGACAGAGACAGAAATAGAGACAGAGAGACAGACATAACAATATTGTTTGGGAACTTGTTCCGGTCATGCCTAAATCCTTCCCAGTCCCTACTTCCAACTATCCAGCTATGTGAACCAATACATTTTCTTTTTTTCTTTTTTTCTTTTTTTTTGCTAAAACCAATTTGAGGTTACTTGCAATCAAAAGGCTCATGACTAATATAGTTATCCTAAAATGTCCTTCTCAGAGACAACCCTGATGGAGCCCTAATGCTACCCCTAATGGGATCTTCATGGTAGGGTTTGTCTCGAGCATCTCTACCTGGTCCATCTAAATTAATATAGAATGTCCAAACTTGGACAGTTTTGAGTGCAAAGGGGTAAAAATAGTTACATCCGGAGAGTAGGCATAAACCATGACTGTCCTCGGCAAATCGGGTCATCTGAGCACCTAAGTTGAGGTTAAGAGTAAAGGTGAGAAAGGAGATTAAGGTCACACAGTTCACAATCTGTGTTCAAGCTGGTGCTGACCTCTGCACCTGTTCATTCTCCGGGGCCTGTCCAGCCGTCCTTACAGGATCCTTGCAGAGATGGCAGGGTGACACTCCAGAGGACCTTCTGCAAGGAGACATGTCCCCAGACTTCACCTCCTGGTTTCCGAACATGCTGACCCAGATGTTTACCTCCAGTCTAAACATCCAGTTTAGATCCAGTTTGATCATGCCCTGTGGGAGTGAACTAAGGAATAGGCCATTACAGGGTTACCAACTAGCTCCAGGATGTTTCTAAGGCTTCCAGCAAAAACCAGTTACCTCCTTTTGCCACCAGCAAACAAAGTCTCTCCAAGAGCAAAAAAAAATTAAGATGATTGACTTTTGACTTCCTTTGGTAACCTGTGTGTAGTCTCTGGTGTGGCTGAAAAGTAGGGGACTGAAAAGATGACAACATAGGCCTCAGACCAGAAGGCTGTTGTTATGAATCATGTGACCATGGGTCCCTCACTGCCTGCTCCTTTTATTTCTTTTGGAAATTAATAACCACAATGATACCTTTTTATTTCTCAATAGATTTACAGTAAAGTAAAAGATTGAACAATATAGTGTTAGTAAGGGAGAAGAATCAGGTAATATGGCCATATTTTATTCAAACTTAAATGTGTACGTGCTTTATTCCAATTTTATTTCACTTCAGAAAACCTGTCTGAAAGTCATAGATGTAATGGAACTACAAGAATATTTATTTCTGTATGTCTAGCATTTGCATGCACACGCGCACGTGCACACACACACACACACACACAAAAAAAATCTTTGAATGAATTAAAGTGTATCTATATGACAGATACCATGCAGGTAATAAAATGAATGTGCCTGCTCCTTTTAAATGGAGCAGTACCACCAGGCAAGGCTGTTGTTGGAGATTATAGGTAGCGCAGTTAGTCCCTGGACCAGGTCTAGTGGCCTGGGGAAATGGTAGTTATTATTATGTTCCTGAAGGTCAGGAACTGGTTTGTGGCCTCTTTGCTGGTGTGACACAGTAGGCGGACCTTTGTCAGCATCACAGAGGTGCAGAAAAGCAAACTGCCCAGCACCCCTTCAATACATCACTGCTGAGTTCCTTTAAAAGTGAGATTCTAGCTACTGGAAACGCTCGCTGGAGATTTATTATAATCATCTTGATGAAAAAAATGATTTACTAAACAAAGTGGAATGACAAGATTACACATGCATGTTTTTAAGTATTTCTAACGTTTCATTTATTTACGAACAAATAAACAAGCTATGGGAATACTAAGAGGCTGGTGTGTTCCTTTGAAATTCGCCTTCACTGACACGTTACCAGGTGCCCTTTGGGGAAGCCATTCCAAGGGTGTGGAACAAAAGCCTTACCAAAAGCCTGAGACATATCTGATACTCTCCTTAGAGCACAGTTTTATGTACAATGATGTTTCTCACAACAAATAAAATAGTGAAAAGCTAGAAACAGCCCAAATGTCCAAGCATGGGTTGGTTAAATAAGTTAATTTCTAAATTTTGGTATATCTATCTTTGTAATTTAAACTACCCTTAAAAGTTTATAAATGGGACTTCTTCAAAATTTAAAAAGTCTGCCCTTCAAAATATCAAAAGATACCATTATGAAAATAAAGACTAAGTCATTCAGATAAGAACTACTCATGATACTTATATCTAACAAAGGACTTATATCCAGAATATATAAAAATTTGTTGTAACTTAATAACAAGAAGACAAGCAACCTATTTTAAAAAACAATGATTTGAAGAGATGAATCTTCACCAAAGAAGATGGTAATAGTGCATGAGAAGATGCTAAACTTCATTAGCCTTTAGCTACGTGCAAATTAAAACCACAATGAGCTAACACTATATACTTCCCCAAAATGGCTAAAATAAAAGACTGACGTCATATGTTAGTGAGGATGTGGAGAAACTGGAACTCTTATCCTTATACCAGATTCCTCTTCCTTTCCTCATGATGAATTTTTTTTCCTCTTTATCTTTTCCTCCTACATCTTCTACTCAAGTTCATCATATATACTTGAAGTCTAATTGTGGGCCCAGCTGAGGGTTTTGCCCCCTGAGCCTCCTTGTGGCTGCAGGCAAACACCTGGACTGAGAAGAGCTGCCCAACTCAGATAGGCCCCAAAGACATATTGGCATTTTGAGTGTATCCTTCCTGAAGACAGGCTTACACAGGCCCGGTTCTCCTCTCTTTTCTTCACCTAGCTACCTGACCACCTCTCCTCATTCTTCAGATCCACTCACGTTACCTCCTCAGAGAGCCTTCTTCCACCCATCTCACTCGGACAGGGCCAAGTAGCCCTCCTCTGTACTCCCGGAATCCTGTGCTTGCCTTTCTCATATACCCAGCACCAGCAGCCCCCCAAAGTTACTATGTAATGGGAGTAGAAGGCACTCTGGGACCTAATTTTTAACTGACAGTGAGGGTGCATCTACTGGCTTGGTTATGACTGGAGTTGACAGAGGAGGTTATGCTCCTTTGGGGAGAAAGAATACTTTCTTGCTCAGACTCCAACTTAAGAAATGATGACCCCTACACAGAACTGTGGTTGCCGTTGAGTGGACATGATGCTCAGTTTGAGGACCTCCAGCTGAAGCTCCTGGGTGGAAGGCACTGGGTCTGGGTGACTCCCATACCCTCCGTGAGGCCAGACAGATCAGGCACTCAGCAAATGTATGCTGGATGTTGCCACTGAACTTGACGCTGGGTGTGTCCACCCAAGATTAGGGAAGGCGCTCAGGACCCAAGAGTGGGGAACCTGCCTGGAGCTGGTGTCTCATAAGTGGGCAAACTGCATTCAACTTCACCTGCCTTTTTGTCTTTCCACACGTATCCCACCCTTGTCACCTCTCTTATTGCATGCTTATTACATTTGCTGCAATGAGCATGGTTATGGTGGTATGATGTAAGTCATTGGTCATGCTTAATGCACGAATTTCCAGATGACCTGTATTACTTCTAAAGCCAGCTGCTACCCCTCGCTCTCCCCAGACGAGTTCCTGGACCACAGGAGCTAGTGAGAGCACAGGAACAGCTGAGCATGGCTGGTGGACCTCTGAGTGTCGGGTGCAACAGGGCAGACAGAGATCCACATTCACAGAGTGCAGGTGGCCAGCGTCACTCTTGCAATGAAATCATGCTTCTCGCATTTTATAATTTACAGGGTAGGACACAGAACATAATAATAGTTTTTGTTCCTTCTAAGTAAACATCTGACAATGTCCAATTCAATGGGTTCTGCCCCCAAAACACAACAATTCTTCCTTAACTAAAAAATGAATGCAAATATGTGCACTTGTAGGCGGTGGCGCAGACCTCAGTCCACAGTCCCGGAGGTGCAAGAAGTAACTGACTTCCTGTACTCTTTTCTCTCAAACCCTCACTTCACCGGCAGGTCACAGCTGCCTTTGGCTCCCACTCCTTCACAGACTCTGGTCCTCACATCTGTCTTCTGGCCACTTTCGTCCACCACAGCACGCTCTTCTCTCTTTCTCTCCACTCGGGGGTCCATACATCACCCACGCAATGTGTCACAGGTCTGTTCCAGGGCAGAGGAGACACATCCCACATCCTTCACGACTGGGTTTTGAGACATCCAACTTTGGTGGCCTCTCGGGCCAGTGGGCAGACATAAGGAATCATTTTGCTTCTCCATGTTGGGGCCCTGCGTGTAACCATCTGAGGCTTCCTTAGGCCCTCCACCCACACAGGACACAGGATGGCAGTTTCTCCTGCCTTCTGTACAACGGCTGTACTCTGCTGTCAGATTCTTCCAAACTGGCTGAGGTTTCTCTCCCTCTCTCTAGGCCTGGGGATTGGTCCCAGTGACAGGGCCATGGCCTCTCTCAAGAACCTAGAAATGTCTACATTTTCCACTTCTCTAATGCTCCACAATCCCACCAATTCTGATCTGATAAGAGGAAGACTTGCTCTAGATTAACTCCAGGTTAGTCTACTGGCTTAATAAACACATCCATGCTTTTCAAAGTCAAAAGTCAAGAATTTGATCCACTCCTTGAGGCAATGAAAGTAGAGAGTTCATCTGTTTGAACCAGGAAGGGTAGGGGGTAACAGAAAATGCCAAGGGGAGAAGCCATGGTTAACATTCCAAATACCATCCTGTGTATATCACATACAGAGTTTACATCTATAAACACCTTATGCAAACTCCACTGTAAACATGAAGCAAGGAGGTATTTTGTACTATCTAACAAGGCCCCAGCACAGCCAGACTGTTAGAGCAGAAACAGAGGCTGCTGAAAGGACTCTGCCGCCCAGGCAATGAAAGCCTGCATCAGTGTGCACTGGGCCCTAAGCTGGCCAGCCTTGGACGCCGGGCTGGACAGCCTAGGACAATGAACTACCCAAAGGAGATGATCACCTGTAACATAATAAAGTGTTACCTGTTGCCAAAACTTCTACAAATGGGAGAGAAACCTGAAGAATGACAGGCATTTTGAATTGACTTTGAATGACAGACATGCAAATGTAGACACCTTTGGAGGAAAGCAACTGCCTCACACATATAGCTGTGGGACCTAGGCCTAAGACCTTTCCTTTCTTTTTAACATTTTTTTTATTAGTTTCAGGTGCACAAAACAATGTAATAGCTAGACATTTATCATTTATGTCCCTCACACAGTGATAACCCCCCTCCCCCATCTACTACCCCTCTGACATCGCACACAGCCATTACATTTCCACTGTCTCTATTCCTAATGCTGTATTCTGCTTCTTGTAACTATATATACATACATATATATAAAATTATAGTTAACATTAATTATTGTTCAGCTTCAGGTGTACAGTGCAGTTATCAGGCATCTACATCATCCCTGAGGTGGTCTCCCTAATAAGACAAGTGTCCATCGCATACCCTACAAAATCTTTACAACATTATTGATTACATTCCCCAAATTAACTTTCGTATCCCCGTGGCCATCTTGTGGTTACCGACTGTTTTCTAATCCCCTCACCTTCCCCCTTATCCCTACCCCGCTCCCATCTAGCAACCCTCAGTTTTTCCTCTTTGTCTCCAAAACTGTTTCTGATTTGTTCATTCATTTATTCTTTTCTTTAGATTCCACATATAAGTGAGATCATATGGTATTTGTCTTTCTCTGTCTGACTTATTTCACTTAGCTCAATGTTCTCTAAGTTCATCCATATTGTTGCAAATGGTAAGATTTCTTTCTTCTTTATGGCTGCGTAATACTTCATTGTATAAATGTACCACAGTTTCTTAATCCAGTCATCTACCGATGGGCATTTCGGTTGTTTCCATGTCTTAGCTATAGTGTATAGTGCTGCATTAAACATAGGAGTGCATAAAGATTTTTGAATTGGAGTTTTGGATTTCTCCGGATAGATACCTAGGAGTGGAATTGCTGGGTCATAAGGTAGTTCCATTTTCAGACTTTTGAGATACCTCCATACTGTTTTCCATAGTGGCTGCACCAATCTGCAATCCCAGCAACAGTGCACAAGGGTTCCCTTTTTTCCACATCCTCACCAGCACTTGTTTTTTGTTGATTTATTGATGATAGCCATTTTGACTGGGGTGGGGTGGTATCTCATTGCGGTTTTTATTTGCATTTCTCTAATGATTAGTGAGGTTGAGCATTTTTCTAAGACCTTTCTCAACTGCAGCTGCAGCTCCCTGGTGGGTGGGAAGGTCCCTGCAGGAACCTCCTGACGTACCCATTTGAAAAGCCTGACCGTCATGCAAGTCATCTGCAGAAATAAGACATTCCCCAGCAGTGAGACAGTTCTTGGTTCACCAGCTTAGAGAATGCTGTGCTGTAGCCCAGGGCTGGGCCCACCCTGCCCAGGGGTCCAGTTTGGCAGCCAGAAGGATATATGTTCCAGGAATTCCTGGAGGGGCCTGGCTTGGTCCCTGAAACCATTACAGCTGCGTTGTTTCTACACAGCCCTGTTTAACTCTGCTCCCGAAGACTGCTTTCCTCTGAACCCTCTTCCCTGTGCCCATAGTCTTCCCTCCTTCAGGCTTCCTGCCCTTCCCCTCCAACCTGCCCTCCCCACTGTTATTTTGACCATGCCACTCTCCTGCCTTTCACTTCCTCCCAGATTTTAGAATAAATCCCAAATACCTTAGATTAATACACAGTACCCTGGTGGTCCAGCTCCCACCTTCCTCTGTACTTTCCTCTCCCTGCACTCCCAGGCTCAACCCAGCCCCAACCCTTCCTGCAAGCCTTCCACTGTGGGCCTGGGCACAAGCCGTTCCCCCTGCCTGATCAGTACTCCCTTCTTCACCTAACTGCTTCCAGCTCATCTTTCTAGACCCTGTCCGAATCCCTGCCCTGCAGGAAGCCTCCCCAGGTCTGCCAGCTGAAACCCCACAGCACTTGCTCTACATTATTATCTGTCCCTCCAAGGAGAGGGCCCCACTGTATTCTTTACTGCATCCTCCGTGCCCAACAACATCTGATGCACAATGGCTCAAATGCTTGGGAAAAAGAGAGCAAGGAATGTTATACTACTTGTCCCTTTTTTACTAGATGGAGCCCTCATCTGCAGCAAGCACTACTGACTTCATCAGTACCTCAACCAGACAGCGTCTGCACAAAACAGGACATAATCCCAGCCCTCACCACCACCTGCCTCCGTGATTTTCATATTGGGATTGTGGGCCCCAGAGGTGCACAAGATGTATGGGGTATGCAAGGAGGCCCATACACTTTATTGTAGTTTTCTTTTGGCTGAAGGAGTCTTTATTTTGCCATCATTTTTCTTCATTTTTAATTTTGAAATAATGGCAAATTCACAGGAAGTTGCAAGGTAAGGTGGGGAGATCCTGTGTACCCTCCACTTAGTTTTTCCCCATGGTAACACCTTGCATAACTGCAATACAACACCAAATCAGGGGTTTAATACTGCTACAGTGTATCCATATCACTGCTTGTCATTTTACCACATGTGTACAGTCACATGAACTACCACCGTGGTCAAGACACACAATTACTCCAGCCTCACAAAGACCTCCCTGCTGCTGCTGCTTCATAGTGATATCCTCCCGCCTCTCTCCGTCCTTCCGTCCTGGCAACACTGAACCTGTTCCTTTATATAACTTCGTCATTTCAAGAATGTCATATACATGGAATCGTAGAGTATGTGATGTTTTGAGGTTGGTTTTCTCCCTCAGTATAATGCCCTTGAAATCCACCCCCACTGTTGCATCGATCAATAGTTCATTCCTGGGTGTTACTGAGCAGTGAAGATGGATGTCCCACACTTCACTTAACCATTCACCTATTCAGGGGTATTTGGGTTGACTCTAGTTTTTGACTATTACAAATAAAGCTGCTATGAGCAATAGTACACACTTTTTTTGTGAACATAAGTTTTGATTTCTCTGGAATAAATACCTCAAAGTGTAAATGCCAGGTCATGTGATAAGTATGTGTTTTGTTTTTTAAGAACCTGTCAAACTGTTCTCCACAGTGTCTGTACCATTTTATATTCCCACCAGCAAAGAATGAGAGACACAGGCTCTCTGCATCCTTGCCAGCATTTGATGTTGTCATTATTTTTCATTTCAGCCTTTCTGATAGGTGTATAGTTGTATCTCACTATGGTCTTCATTTGCACTTCCGTAATGGCTACTGATGTTGATCACCTATCCTGTGCTTATCTGCCATCTGTATACCCTCTTCAGTGAGAGATCTCTTCATGTCTTCTACCTATTTTGTAATTGGATTGCTTTGTTTTCACTGTTGAATTTCGAGAGCTCTTTATATATTGTAGATAATACTCCTTTGTTGGAAATGTGGTTTGCAAATATTTCCTTACAGTCTGTAGCTTGTCTTTTCACCCATTTAATAGGGTCTTTTGCAGTGCAAAGGCTTTTCATTTTGAAGTCCAATTTATTCATTTTTTTCTTTTAGGGATTTCACTTTTGGGGCATGTCTAAGAACTTTTCATCAAATCCCATGTCCCGAAGATTTTTCCCTATTTGCCTGTTATTTTTCTAAAAGTTTCCAAAAAAATCAGCTGGCCATACTTGTGTGGGTCTATTTTGGGGTTCTCTATTTTGTTCCAGCGATATGCATGTTTATTCTTTTGCCAATACCACATAATCTTAATAACACTACCTTTATAATAAGTCTTAAATACAGAATGGTTCCTCCCACTCTATTCTTTTTCAAAATTGTTTTAGCTATTATTATATAATAAATAATTTGACTGGTGTTTGTCCCTGGTTCCTGGAAGAGAGATGAAATCCTTGAAATTTCCTGAGTAATAGGAGTATCTATTATTCATGAGCTCCCAGATTTCACCTGAGTTTATGGTAAGAGATGAAGTGACTCAGGATGAGGGCTGGTCACCACAAAGACCAACCATGTGATTAGAAGTTTGAGACTTTGAGCCACATGTTATCGGCCCATCATCAGACCTCAGAGGAATCTGGGGGTGAGGGTGGGGAGGACTAAAGATTGAGTTCAATCACATGGCCAATGATTCAATACACAATGAAACTCCAGTAGAAATTTTGGTCACTGATGCTCAGTGGAGCTTCCTGGTTGCTGAGCATATCAATGTGCCAGACGAGTGATAGGCCCTGACTCCACAGGAAGAGGGCACAGAAGTTCCCAATTCCTTCCTAGTCCTTGTCCAATATGTGTCTTCATTTGGCTCTTTTCATGCTTTATAATAAAACTGTAATCATTAGTATAGAATTTTCCTGAATTCTGTGAGTCATTCTAGTGAATCACCAAACATGAGGAGGTCATGGGAACCCCCAGATTTGTAGCCAGTTGGTCAGAAGTGCAAGTGTCCTGGGATCCCACTTGTAGCTGGTGTCTGAAGTGAAAGTAGTCTTATTGGGGACCGTGACCTTTAATTCGTGGGGTCCGTGCTAATTCCAGGTGGCTAGTGTCAGAATTGTACTGCCAGAATAGTTGGGGTAGAAATGAAATAGCTACCTTATTTCCTTTGCCTTTCCATATAAATTTTAGGGTAATCTTGTTTATGTCTATAAAATGGTTTGCTAGAATTTTGATAGAATTGTATTGTATATAAATTTGGAAAGAATTGATACCTTTTCCTTGCTGAGCCTTCTAACCCATGAACACTATATGCCTTTCCATTTATTTGGATCTTCCTTTGCTTTCTTTCGTCAGGATTTTCTACATAGAAAATGACGTCACTTGCAAATAAGATTAGTTGTTTCATTTCTACCTTCCTCATCTACAGTTTCCTTTTCTTGACTTACTGCCCTGGCTAGATCTTCCAGTACTATGTTGAACAGCAGTGATAAGAGTGGACGTCGTTGCCTTGTTCCCAGTGTTTAGAGGGAAAACATTCAATCTTTCACCGTTAAGCATGATGTTAGCTGTAGGTTATTTTAGAGTTCTTTATCAAATTGAGGAAGTTTCCTCTATTCCTAGTGTTCTGAGAGTTTTTATCATGAATGGGTGTTGAATTTTGCCAAATGCTTTTTTCTGCATCAATTGATGTGATCATATATTTTTTCTTATTTAGACTGTTAATATGGATTACCTTGATTGATTTTTGAATATTGAATCAGCCCTGTTTCCCTGGAATAAATCCCACTTGGTCATGGTGTATAGTTCTTTTTATACATTGCTGAATTGTATTTGCTGATATTTTTCTTAAGAATTTTTTTTTCTATGTCATTGATTTTTTTTTTATTTAAATTTATTGGGGTGACAATTGTTATTAAAATTACATAGATTTCAGGTGTGCAATTCTATATCACATCATCTATAAATTACATTGTGTGTTCACCACCCAGAGTCAGTTCTCCTTCCATCACCGTATATTTGATCCCCCTTACCCTCATCTCCCACCCCCAACCCCTTTACCCTCTGGTAACCGCTAAATTACGTTCCCCAGATTAATTTTCAAACCCCGTGGCCATCCTGTGGTCACCGACTGCCCTTCAATCCCTTCACCCGCCCCCCCCCATCGCCCATCTAGCAATCCTCAGTTTTTCCTCTTTGTCTCCAACACTGTTTCTGGTTAGTTCATTCACTTATTCTTTTCTTTAGATTCCGCAAATAAGTGAGATCATATGGTACTTATCTTTCTCTGTCTGACTTATTTCACCTAACATAATGTTCTCTAGGTCCATCCATGTTGTTGCAAATGGTAAGATTTCTTTCTTCTTTATGGCTGCGTAATACTCCATTGTATAAATGTACCACACTTTCTTAATCCAGTCATCTACCGATGGGCATTTTGGTTGTTTCCATGTCTCGGCTATTGTGTATAGTGCTGCAATAAACATAGGAGTGCATAAAGATTTTTGAACTGGAGTTTTGGATTTCTCCGGATAGATACCTAGGAGTGGGATTACTGGATCATAGGGTAGTTCCATTCTCAGATTTTTGAGATACCTCCATACTGTTTTCCATAGTGGCTGCACCAATCTGCAATCCCACCAACAGTGCACAAGCGTTCCCTTTTCTCCACATCCGCGCCAGCACTTGTTGTTTGTTGATTTATTGATGATAGCCATTTTGACTGGGGTGAGGTGGTATCTCATTGTGGTTTTTATTTGCATTTCTCTGATGGTTAGTGCGGTTGAGCATTTCTTCATATGTCTGTTTGCCATCTGTATGTCCTTTTTAGAAAAATGTCTCTTCAAGTCCTCTGCCCATTTTTTAATTGGGTCGTTTGTTTTTTTGGAGTTGAGTTGAGTGAGTTTTTCATAGATTTGTGATATTAATCCCTTATCACATATATCATTGGCAAATATCTTTTCCCATTCAGTAAGATCCCTTTTTGTTTTATTGATGGTTTCCTTTGCTGTGAAAAAACTTTTTAGTTTGATATAATCCCACATGTTTATTTTTTCTCTTACTTCCCTCGAGCGAGGGTATATATCAGTAAAAATCTTACTCCGGGTAATGTCTGAGAAGTTTCTTCCTATGTTTTCTTCTAGGTATTTTATGGTTTCAGATCTTACATTTAAGTCTTTAAGCCATTTTGAATTTATTTTTGTATATGGTGTAAGGAGGTGGTCCAGCTTCATTTTTTTGCATGTGTCTGTCCAGGTTTCCCAGCACCATTTATTGAATAGACTGTCTTTACTCCATCGTACATTCTTGCTTCCATTGTCGTAGATTAAATGGCCATATAGGCGTGGATTTATTTCTGGACTCTCTATTCTGTTCCATTGATCTATGTCTCTGTTTTTATGCCAGTACCATGCTGTTTTGATTACTGTAGCCTTGTAGTATAATTTGAAGTCAGGTATTGTTATACCTCCCACTTTGTTCTTATTTCTCAAGATTGCCTTTGCTATTCGGGGTCTTTTATGGTCCCATATAAATTTTAGGATTATATGTTCTATTTCTGTGAAAAACGACATTGGTAGTTTGATAGGAATTGCATTGAATATGTATATTGCCTTAGGCAGTATGGACATTTTAACTATATTAATTCTTCCTATCCATGAACATGATATGTGTTTCCATCTATTTATATCTTCCTTCATTCCTTTCTTCAGTGTCTTATAATTTTCTGAGTACAGATCTTTTACTTCTTTGGTTAAATTTATTCCCAGGCATTTTATAGTCTTTGGAACGATTGTAAATGGGATTGTTTTTTTAATTTCTCCTTCTGATGTTTTATTATTGGTATATACAAATGCCACTGAATTCTGAATATTAATTTTGTATCCTGCTACTTTACTAAATTCATCTATCAGCTCTAATAGCTTCTTGGTGGAGTCTTTAGGGTTCTCTATATATAGTATCATATCATCTGCATACAATGATAATTTTACTTCCTCCTTACCAATTTGGATGCCTTTTATTTCTTTTTCTTGTCTGATTGCTGTGGCTAGAACTTCCAGCACTATGTTGAATAGAAGCGGAGATAGTGGGCAACCTTGCCTTGTTCCTGATCTTAGGGGGAATGGTTTTAGCTTTTCCCCATTGAGTATGATGTTAGCTGTGGGTTTGTCATATATGGTCTTTATTTTGTTGAGATATGATCCCTCTATTCCCACTTTCTTAAGGGTTTTTATCATAAATGGCTGTTGGATTTTATCAAATGCTTTTTCTTTATCTATTGATATGATCATGTGATTTTTATTTTTCATTTTGTTAATGTGGTGTATCACATTAATTGATTTGCGGATGTTGAACCACCCTTGCATACCAGGGATGAATCCCACTTGATCATGGTGTATGATCTTTTTAATGTATTGCTGAATTCTGTTCGCTAATATTTTGTTGAGGATTTTTGCATCTATGTTCATTAGAGATATCGGCCTGTAGTTTTCTTTTTTTGTGGTGTCTTTGTCTGATTTTGGGATCAGGGTGATAGTGGCTTCGTAAAAAGTGTTTGGGAGTCTTCCTTCCTTCTGGATTTTTTGGAAGAGCTTGAGGAGAATAGGTGATAATTCTTTTTTGAACGTTTTGTAAAATTCACCTGTAAAGCCATCTGGTCCAGGGCTTTTGTTTGTTGGGAGACTGTTGATTACTGATTCAATTTCCGTGGTGGTAATCAGTCTATTCAGGTTTTCTGTTTCTTCTTGAGTTAGCCTTGGAAGGTTGTGCGCCTCTAGAAAATTGTCCATTTCTTCCAAATTGTCAAATTTGTTGGCATATAGTTGCTCATAGTAACTTCTTACAACTTTTTGTATTTCTGCAGTGTCCGTTGTCACTTCCCCTCTTTCATTTCTGATTTTATTAATTTGGGTCCTCTCTCTCTTTTTTTTAATGAGTCTGGCTAAAGGTTTGTCGATTTTGTTTATCTTCTCTAAGAACCAACTCTTGGATTCATTGATCTTTTGTATTGTTTTTCTGGTTTCTATTTCATTTATTTCTGCTCTGATCTTTATTATCTCCTTCCTTGTGCTCCCTTTGGGCTTATTTTGCTGTTCTTTTTCCAAATCCCTTAAATGTGAAGATAAACTGTTGATTAGTGATGTTTCTTGTTTCTTTAGGTAGGCTTGCAAAGCTATGAATTTCCCTCTTAGGACTGCTTTCGCGGCATCCCATAGATTTTGGGTCGTCGTGTTTTCATTTTCGTTTGTCTCGAGATATCTTTCGACTTCTTCCTTGATCTCCTGCTTGACCCATTCATTATTTAGTAAAAAGTTATTCAGCCTCCATGAATTGGTGTGTCTTCCAGTTTTTTCCCTGTAGTTCATTTCTAATTTCATAGCATTGTGATCAGAGAAGACAATTGGTATGATTTCAATTTTCTTAAATTTATCAAGACTTGTTTTGTGGCCTAACATGTGGTCTATTTTGGAAAATGTTCCATGTGCACTTGAGAAAAACGTGTATTTTGTAGCATTGGGGTGAAATGTTCTGAAAATATCGATTAAATCCAAGTGGTCCAATGTATCATTTAAGGCTGTTGTTTCCATATTGATTTTCTGTCTGGAAGACCTGTCCCTTGTTGTCAGAGGTGTGTTGAAGTCTCCTACAATAATAGTGTTACTGTTGATCTCTGTCTTTATGTCAGTCAGTACCTGTTTTATATACTTAGATGCTCCTATGTTGGGTGCATAGATGTTTACTAGGGTTATGTCCTCTTGTCGGATCGATCCCTTTATTATTATATAGTGTCCATCTTTATCTTTTAGTATGTTCTTCATTTTAAAGTCTATTTTGTCAGATATAAGTATTGCAACTCCAGCTTTTTTCTCGTTTCCATTTGCATGAAATATCTTACTCCAACCCTTCACTTTCAGCCTGTGTGTGTCTTTTGTTCTGAGGTGAGTCTCTTGTATACAGCATATACAAGGGTCTTGCTTTCTTATCCAGTCAGCCACCCTATGTCTCTTGATTGGAGCATTTAAGCCATTTACATTTAAAGTGATTATTGATAGGTACATCGTTATTGCCATTTTTAAATTTGTAGTTAGGTTGTTTTGATCTTTCTTCTATTCACAGAAGTCCTTTTAGTATTTCTTGCAATGCTGGCTTGGTTGTAATAAATTCCTTTAGCTTATTTTTTTCTGGAAAGCTCTTTATCTCTCCATCAACTTTAAGTGATAGCCTTGCTGGATAAAGCAATCTAGGTTGTAGGCCTTTGTTTTCCATCACTTTGAGTATCTCCTGCCACTCCCTCCTGGCCTTCAATGTTTCTGTAGAAAAATCATTTGATAGTCTTATGGGAGTTTCCTTGTATGTAACCCTCTGTCTTTCTCTTGCTGCTTTTAGGATTCTCTCCTTGTCTTTAAGCTTTGCCATTTTAACTATAATGTGTCTTGGTGTGGACCTGTTTGGGTTAATCTTGGTTGGAACTCTCTGCACTTCCTGGGCTTGTATGTTGGTTTCCTTCATCAGGTTGGGGAAGTTTTCAGACATTATTACTTCAAATATGTTCTCAATCCCTTGCTTACTCTCTTCACCTTCTGGTATTCCTATGATGCGCAAGTTGTTGCGCTTGATGTTATCCCAGAGGTCTCTTAAGCCATCCTCATTGTTTTTTATTCTTTTTTCTTTCTGTTGTTCCGTTTGGGTGATCTCTGCTACCTTGTCTTCTAAGTCGCTGATTCGATCCTCTGCTTCATCTAGCCTGCTGGTAATTCCTTCAAGTGAGTTCTTAATTTCGGTAATTGTGTTCTTTAGTTCTAACTGGTTGTTCGTTATGATTTCTACATCCTTCTATATGTCTTCTCTAAGCTCGTTCGTTATGATTTCTACATCCTTCTTTATGTCTTCTCTAAGCTCCTTAAACATTCTTATCACCAGTGTTCTGAACTCTGTCTCTGAAAGGTTGGTTACATCTGCTTCATTTGGTTCCAGTTGTGGAGGTTTCTTCTGTTCTTTTATTTGGGACGTGTATCTTTGTTTCCCCATTCTGGCTGACTGTGTTTATTTTGATATATTAGGTAGATCCCCTAGAGTTCTTAGTTCTTGCTAGGTTATCTTATGTAGTATGTGTCCTTTATATTTGACTCGCACAGCGTCGTCCTCCTCTGCGTGTGCTCCAAAGGTGACTCTTGTGTTGTGTACACTGTCCCGTTCAAGAAGATCTTAAATGCTTTTTGCTTGTGAGTAGGTGGGGTTAACTCCTGGGCTGACCCGTTGTGAGACTTGGCTCTGCCCCCCGCAGGGCGCTCTGCTGCGTGAGGGTTGACCACCCAAATGTGGTTTGGCCTCTATGGGTTCCAGTGCCTGCAGAGAACCCCCTCTGTGTGTGTGACCTGGAGGTCAAACCCGGCAGCACTCCGGTTTGGTCTGGAGTTGGCCCCTGGATATGCTGAATCCCGTGCCTCTCAAGCTGCTTGCAGATATTACGATTGTCTCCTGTTAAAAATTTTTGAATCTCCATTCATGCCACATATGATAATCTAAACATCTAACATGAGTATATTCTGAATCAATCATTCAGGGATGTATTTCCTTGCAAGTTAAGTCAATGAACACTGGTTTAAACACATGAGTTTATTTTTCTTATGTAATAAGAAGCCTGGAGAAAGGCAGTCTATGTATGGCAGCTGCAGCTTTTCAAGGAGGTCATTAAGGACAGTTTCCTTCCATCTCCTACTCTATTACTTTAGTAATAATTTATGGGATGTTTATCTTCACAGCTGAAAGATGTCCATTGCACCTCCAGTTTTAGTCAAGGAGAAAGGGAGAGACAACGAGTAAAGGACTGAAGCTACATTCTCTCCAAGTATATCCTTTGTACCAAATTTATCCAGAAGCCTCATCCACTGAATGACTTTTGCCTTCATCTCATTGGCCAATCCTGGGTCACATGACACACTTAGCAACAAGGGAATTTGGGAAAGTGAGTATTACAGCCTGCACAGTGCTCTATAATCAGGGTGCTGATAGAACTGAACCATCAGTGTCATCACCTTGATAGAAGGCAACTACCAATGTCGTCACTCTGGATTATCTACGTGACCACTTTATGACAGTGCTATCAGCCACATCAGGGTGGAATTTATGTTCCCATTTAGGATTATACAGGCACCAAGTAAATTACTCTGTCCCATGGTAAATATAAAAGAACAGGCAGATTTTATATGTCAATATTAGCATCAAGCCAAGAGATGACCACATAACTTCATTATGCTGTATAAAAAATTTATACCATCTTTTTAACAGGAAATATAGACAGAATGTTAGCATTAGAAAATAATTTGACAATAGTTTGGATAGAGAAAGTGGTTGGAAAATTGAGTCTTCTCATGACATTGAGTTCTATGGACATGCTGCACCTGAAAATTAAAGCAGCTACAAGAGCTGGCATCCAGCTAGTCACCATGCAAAGTATGACTTATTTTTAGTAAAACAGTATCCTTCATCACACTAAATTTGTGTTGTTATTTTGATTTTATTGTTTTTTTTCTAACTTTCCTATTGGAAAATTTCAAACATAAAGAAAAATGGAAAGAATAAGACGACAAATACTCAAGCAACCATCACCTCAGTGTAACACTTGAGAATACTTTGCCACATATTATATATGTGGCAAAAATTCTAAATAAATATAATGTGTATTATATTTTGTATTACATATAATGTATTATATAAGTCAGTTGCAGATATCATGACACTTCACTCCTAGAGACTTCATTCCTCTGAGAATAAGGAATTCTCATAAATTTCACTATCTAAGACACAACAATAATGTCTAATATCATCTAATATCCAATCCATATTAAACTAGATTTAATTTTACCAGTTGTCACAAAGCCATATTTGTAGGGTGGGGTTTTTGGAGAACAGGATTCAATTAAGGTTGACACACTGCATTCTTTGCTGGGATATTTTCGTCCATTTTGAACAGCCCCCAACCCCCCACATTTTTAGGGGATGTGATATTGCTTGTTTGAAGAAACAAGGTCAGTTGTGTTATAGAATGTCCCATATTCTAAATTGTGTTTCCTTGGGGTTTGGTTTGACTTGTTCCTCTGGGCTTACTATAAACTGAAAGCTAAGCCTCACTACACTCTGGCAAGCTCACTTGACTGTGATGGATGCTGTGTACTTCATACTCTACCACCACAGGACGGGCCCAATATTAGCTTCCATTATTAGTGATACTCAGTTTGATCATGTAGCTAAGGTGGTGACACCCTGTTCTTTCCAACGTTTTTATCTTGGAAGGTATGGTTTTATTTTGCAATTAGCAGATGAGCTGCAGTATGATTGTTTGGCACCATGCAAGTATTATGAACCTTAGCATATTATACTTTCAACTAATGGGTTTAGCATCCACTGATGATCCATTCCCAAATCAATTACTTCATTGGGGATCGCAAAATGACTGTTTTCTAATTCTAATATTCCATCTATATTTCCTGCTAAAAAGATAGTATAAATTCTTTCCCTTTATTTCCAGAATAAGGAATTGGTATAGTAGTCATTGATGGTGGTAAACAAGGTGGGTTTTTCCTCTTTCTCTTTAAACATTGTTGTGGACTCACGGGTTTTTATTTAGTCAATGCCTTCAATCAATCAATTCAGTTCTTATTCTTTTTAATACTCAAGTTGTCCCAAAATTGGCCAGTGGGAGCCACTTCCATCTGGTTCTTTGTCCTTTTGATATGACCTTATTAGTCTTTCAAGGTGTATTACACAGTTCTCCAAAGAAACAGAACCAATAAGGTATATATAAAATACACATATAATTTATTTTAAGAATTTGGTTTACACAATTGTTGGGGATGAGCAAGTTTGAAATCTATAGGGTAGCCCACAGGATTTTTATGTTTCTGTTGGGCAGAATGCCTTCTGCTCCAGGAAACCTCAGTTTTTGCTCTTAAAGCCTTCAACTGATAGATGAGGGTCACCGACATTATCAAGGGTAAACTCTTTAGTTAAAGTCAACTGATCATAGATATTAACCACGTCTATAAGATACATTCATAGCAACACCTAGATTAGTGTTTGACCAAACAACTAGGCACCATAGCCTCTCCAAGTTGACACATAAAATTTACCATCACAAAAGACTTTCTTTATTTATTACTTTCAGGTGTACAAAACAATATAATAGACATTTACAAAAGGCTTTCTTAATTGGCATAAGATATTCCTAACTTACCATCCCTGGAATTAGCCATTTTTCCTTGAGTTTTAATTTCTTTCAGTGGAAAATGGAATTAGAAAACAAAATCTGGGTGCTAGGAGTGCTCATAGCTTCTGAAATAGGATTGCTCCTGGGCTCTTTCAGTGGACAGAGCTAGAAAATTCACATTTAAAAACAATATGCATTCTTATTGATAGCTTCAATTAAAATTTAATATTATAGAGCTTCCCCCCTTTAGCTTCTTTGATTTTATATTTTGTCTCTTTTCTCTTAAACTGAAAATCTTGGTTTCAATTAGTATGTCTACTTATTTACTTTCTCCCGCAGCATGCATCAAATAATATTTAAATTGCACTACTAAGATTACTTGAAGGACTAAAACTTCTGAATGAAGTCTAAGATTTATTTTCAATTCTTTTTTATTAGAAATATAGGTGTGCTTAACAAAGAAAAGAGCAAAATAAAAGAAACATATGAACAAAAAAGTAAAGACATATCTTCCAGTCAAGATGGCAGAATAGGTAGATGCTATGCTTGCCTCCTCCCATGACCACATCAAAATTACAACTAAATTATAGAACACCATCACTGACAATCACCTGAAGACTAGCTGAACAGAAGTCCTATAACTAAGAATATAAAGAGGAAGCCCCAATAAGACTCAAAGGAGGGACAGAGACATGCACAGGCAGGTCCCACACCCACAGTGTGGCAATTATGAAGAGGGAGGGATATCTCAGCTGCGGAGTTCCCCAGTGAAGAGCAAGGGGTCCCAGTCCAATACCGGACTTCCCAGCCTGGGCACCAGTCCCCAAAGAGGAGTCCCCATAATATTTGACTATGAAAAGCATCAGGGATTGCATCCAAGTGAGACAAAGGGCTGCTGGAGTCTTAGGTGTTCCTATTAAGGGGCCGCAAATGGACTTGCTCACTCACAGACTCACTTGCTCTGGGCTCCAGCATAGGGGTGATCACTCAAAGAGAGCCAGGGACAGCTGGAGAGGAATTGAACTGTCTTCAGGGTGAGGGCTGAAGGGGCAGAGATTGGGACAGCTCTCTCCAGGGACAGAAGTACTGACAGGCATCATTGTTCCTTTGTTGAACCCTCCCCCAATCCAGTTTGGAGGTGCAGTCATCCACCAAATCTGAGTCTCCATTAACCTAGCTAACATGATTCACTCCACCCTGGTGATTCTCTGAGACCTCGCTCACCCAACTTATGTCCCTGCCCGAGCTGCTTCCAGCAGCTTTTTTGCACAAGTGGCCTGCCTCGGCTTGCACTGCAGACTTTCCTAAAATTCTCTCAAAGGTCCTCAAACCCCAAACAAGCAGCAACTGGCCCCATCATGCCCTGTACCACTTGCTAAGCAGCCCCAAGTCCAGCACAAGTGGCAACCTGTCTCAACTTGTCTTGTAACTCTTGTCAGGTGGACCCAAGCCTGGTATAAGCTGAGGCCAGTGTAGGCTTGGAACATAGCTTCAACTAAGTGGCCATAAACCAGCACAAGAGGCAGCTAGCCTCAGCTCACATTGTGCTACCCACAAAAGGGTCCCAACCTGACACTAGTGCCAGCCAGCCTTGGTTTGCAAGATTACCTTTCCCACATGCCTCCAAGCCCAGCAAGCAGCAACCAACTGCAGATCGCTTTGTATTATAGTTCCCACCAGACAGCCCCAAGCTGAGAACAAGTAGCAGATGATCTGGGCCTGCACCAGAGCCTCTCCCAAGAGCCTCCAGCACCAACACACCTGGTGGCCAGCTTCAGATGATACCAGAGCACCACCCAACCAGCTCCACAAATGACATACCCAAAGGGAAAAATCAAAGTGCACCAGAGCCTTACTAAAGCAATTCCCATTCATTGGGGTCAGCCTCTGCACAACAGCTTGTCTGCTGTAGTCACAGCCAGCCCTCACAGCCAGTCAGCCTGAGGGTCGATCCCATCCATTGATGTGCCAACAGCAATCAAGGCTCACCTATAACAGAAGGGCACATACAACCTACACAAGGGACACCCCTGGAACAACTAGCTCAGGTGACCAGGGAGCCTGCACCACTGGGCCCCACAGGAGATCTACTACATGAGGCTACTCTGAAAGATGTAGCAGATCTACCTAACATAGAAACAAACACAGGGAGGCAGTCAAAAGGAAGACACAAAGAAATACATCCCAAATTAAAGAACAGGACAAAACTCCAAAGAAAGAATTAAGTGAAATGGAAACAAGATCCAGAGTTCAAAACACTAGTTACAAGGATGCTCAATGAACTTATGTGAAGAACAGAGGAACTTGGTGAGAACCTCACAAGGAGATAGAAACCATAAAAAAGAACCAGTCAGAAATGAAGAATACGATAACTGAAATGAAGAATATATTAGATGGAATCAACAGCATATTAGATGAAGTAGAGAATTGAATCAACAATTTGGAAGACAAGGTAGCATAAAACCAGAATAGCAAAGAGAAAAAAGTATTTTAAAAAAATATGAGATAGTTTAAGGGACCTCTGGGACAACATCAAGTATAACAACTTTCACATTATAGGAGTACCAGAAGGAGAAAAGAGAAAGAAAGAAATTGAAAATCTATTTGAAGAATTAATGACAGAAAACTTCCCCAATCTGGTGAAGGAAATAAACATAATAGCTCTGGAACTGCAGAATCCCAAACAAGATGAATCCAAAGAGGGCCACACCAAGACCATCATAATTAAAATGCCAAAAGTTAAAGACAAAGATAGAATCTTAAAAGCAGCAAGATAAAAGCAGTTAGTTATGCACAAGGGAGCTCCCATGAAACTATCAGCTGATTTCTCAACAGAAACTTTGCAGGCCAAAAGGGATTTCGTGAAATATTTAAAGTGATGAAAAGCAAAGACCTACAACTGAGATTACTCTACTCAGCAAGACAATCATTTAGAATGATAAATGAGATGATAAATGAGAGATAAAGAGTTTCCCAGACCCCCCCAAAAAAAAATCTGAAAGAGTTCACTAAACTAGTATTGCAAGAAATATTAAGAGAAGATCAAAAATATGAAAAAGAAAATATAAGAAAGAAGAAATTCTCACTGACAATGGCAAACACTTACTAAAAACAGTGGATCAATCAACTATAAAGACAGTACAAAGGTTAAAAGGCAAAAGTAGGAAGATCACGTGTAATTAAAACAATAAATTAAGGGATACACACAAAAGAAGTAAAAAAGAATGACAAACGTGGACGGGTTGAGTAATAATTGTAGTGATTTTAGACTGTGTTCAAACTTAAGTGACATCAACATTAAATGGACTGCTTTAAATATAGCTTGGTATGTATTTATTTTTTAATTAGTTTATTGGGGTGACAATTGTTAGTAAAGTTACATAGGTTTCAAGTGTACAATTCTGTAATACATCATCTATATATCATGTTGTGTGTTCATCTTTTTCTTTTTTAATTCATTCAGCTACCCTATGTATTTTGATTAGAGCATTTTATACATTTACCAATGAAGCACATGGTAACCCCTAACCAAAAATCTACAAGAGATATGATAAGAGATAAGAAATAAAGAGACAGGAATCCAAATACAACACTACAGAAAATCATCAACATACAAGAGAAGAGAACAACAGAATAAGAAAGGAGCATAGAAGAACTACAAAAACAATCAGAAAACAATTACTAAAATGGTAATAACTACATATCCATCAATAATTACTTTAAATGTAAATGGATAAAATGCTCTAATCAAAATACATAGGGTAGCTGAATGAATTAAAAAACAAAAAGGTGAACACACAACATGATATATAGATGATGTATTACAGAATTGTACACTTGAAATCTATGTAACTTACTAACAATTGTCACCCCAATAAACTAATTATTAATTATTAATTAATAAATAAATACCAATAAGAGAAAAAGACCTGTACCTATGCTGCCTACATAAGACCCACTTCATATCAAAAGACACACAGAGGGGCCAGCCCGGTGGCTCAGGCGGTTAGAACTCCATGCTCCTAACTCCGAAGGCTGCTGGTTCGATTCCCACATGGGCCAGTGGGCTCTCAACCACAAGGTTGCCAGTTCAATTCCTTGAGTCCCGCAAGGGATGGTGGGCTCCGCCCCCTGCAACTAAGATTGAACACGGCACCTTAAGCAGAGCTGCCTCCCGGATGGCTCAGTTGGTTGGAGCGTGGGCTCTGAACCACAAAGTTGCCAGTTCGACTCCTGCAAAGGATGGTGGGCTGCGCCCCCTGCAACCAGCAACGGCAACTGGACCTGGAGCTGAGCTGTGCCCTCCACAACTAAGATTGAAAGGACAACAACTTAACTTGGGAAAGTCCTGAAAGTACACACTGTTCCCCAATAAAGTCCTGTTCCCCTTCCCCAATAAAAAAGATATTTCATGTAAATGGAAACCAAAAAAAGAAGGGGAAGCAATACATATAACAGACAAAATAGATTTTAAAACAAGGGCTATAGACGAAGAAGGGCATTTCATAATGATAAAGTGATCAATCCAACAACAGGACATAACTCTCACAAACATCTATCCCCCAATGTAGGCACACCTAAACACATAAAGCAAATATTGATGCACATAAAGGAAGAGATCAACAGTAACACAATCATAGTAGGGACTTTAACACCCCATTCACATCAATGGATGGATGATACAACTGAAAATCAACAAGGAAACAATGGCCTTTCACCCAAAAGGAGCGGAATATATATTCTTTTCAAGGGCACATAGAACATTTTCCAGGATAGACCACGAAGTAAGTCTCAATAAATTTAAGAAGATTGAAATCATATCAAGCATCTTCCCCAATTACAATGGTATGAAACTAGTAGTTAATTACAAGAAGAAAACTGAAAAACACACAAACACGTGGAGGCTAAATGACATGCTGCTAAACACTAAATGGTTCAAGAATGAGATCAAGGAAAAAATTAAAAGATAACTTGAGACAAATGAAAATCGAAACACGATAACCCAAAAAGCTATGGGACACAGCGAAAGATGTTCTAAGAAGGAAATTTATAGCAATACAGGCCTACCTCAAGAAACAAGAAAAATCTTAAATAAAAAACCTAATCTTACATCTAAAGGAATTAGAAAAAGAACAATAAACAAAGCTCAAAGTGAGTAGAAGGAAGGAAATAATAAAGATCAGAGCAGAAATAAATGAAATAGACGCTAATAAAGCAACAGGACAGATCAATATAACCAAGATGTGATTCCTTGAAAAGATAAAATTGATAAACTTTTAGCCAGACTCATCAAGAAAAAAAAAAGAAGACTCAAATAAATAAAATCAGAAATAAAAGACAAGTGACAACCAACAACACAGAAATACAAATAATTATCAGGAAATGCTATGAATAATTATATGCAACAAAGTAGAAAACCTGAAAGAAACGGATAAATTCCTAGAAACACACAATCTTCCAAGGCTGAATCAGGAAGAAGCAGAACATCTGAACAGATCAATAACTAGTAACAAAATCAAATCAGTGATCAGAAATCTCCCAGCAAGAGGCAACCAACTGAATGGGAGAAGATTTTTGCAAACAGTGCCTCCGATAAGGGGCTAATATCCAAAATATACAAGGAACTCATGAAACTCAACAACAAAAAAACAAACAATCCAATTGAAAAATGGGCAGAGGACCTGAAGAGACATTTCTCCAAAGAGGACATACAAATGGCAAATAGACACAAGAAAAAATGCTCAACATCACTAATCATCGGAGAAATGCAAATAAAAACCACAATGAGATATCACCTCATCACAGTCAGAATGGCTATCATCAACAAGACAAATAGTAACAAGTGTTGGAGAGGCTGTGGAGAAAAAGGAACCCTCATACACTGTTGGTGGGAATGCAGACTGGTGCAGCCGTTATGGAAGGCAGTGTGGAGGTTCCTCAAAAAATTACGGATAGAATTACCATATGACCCAGCAATCCCTCTCCTGGGTATCCACCCAAAAAATCTGAAAACACCTACACATAAAGACACATGTGTCCCAATGTTCTTTGCAGCTTTGTTTACGGTGGCCAAGACGTGGAAACAACCAAAATGTCCTTCGATAGATGAATGGATAAAGAAGTTGTGGTATATATACACAATGGAATATTATTCGGCAGTAAGAAAAGATGATATAGGAACATATGTGACAACATGGATGGATCTTGAGAGTATAATGCTAACCGAAATAAGTCAGACAGAAAAAGCAGAGAACCATATGATTTCACTGATATATATAAATCAAAAACAACAAAAAGAACAAGAACAAAAGAACAAGACAAACAAATGAGAAACAAGAACTCACAGACAACAGTTTAGTGGTTACCAGAGGGTAACGGGGGTGGAGGGTGGGAGATGAGGGTAAGGGGGATCAAATATATGGTGATGGAAGGAGAACTGACTCCGGGTGGTGAGCACACAGTGGGATTTATAGATGATGTAATGCAGAATTGTGCACCTGAAATCTATGTAATTTTGCTGACAATTGTCACCCCAATAAATTAAAAAAAAAAAGAAAGAAAAGAAAACTCCCAGCAAACAAAAGCCCAAGACCAATGGCTTCACAGGTGAATTTTAGCAAATATTCAAATAAGAATTAATATTTGTCCTTCCTAAACTATCCGCAAAATAGAAAGGAGTAAAGTCTCCCAAGCTCATTTTATGAGGTCAGCATTACCCTAATACCAAAACCAGGCAAAAACACTATAAAAAAAGAAAATTGTAGGCCAATATCCCTGATGAATATAGATGCAAATATCCTCAACAAAATTTTAACACTGCATTCAGAAATACTTTGAAAACATCATACACCATCATCAACTGGGATTTTTTCCTGAGATACAAGTCTCATTTAATATCCACAAATCAATTAATGTGATACAACACATAAACAAAATGAAGGATAAAAATCACATTATCATATCAATAGACGCTAAAAATGTGTTTGATAATATCCAGCATCCATTTATGATAAAAACTCTCAGCAAAGTGGGAATAGAAGGAACGTACCTCAACAAAATAAAGACCATATATGATAAACCCACAGCTAATATCACACTCAAAGAGGAAAAGCTGAAAACCTTTTCTTTAAGATCAGGAACAAGACACGGATGTCCACTTTCACTATTTTTATTCAACATAGTATTGGAAGTCCTAGCCATGGCAATCAGACAGCAAAAGAAATAAAAGGCATCCAAATTAGAAAGGAAGAAGTAAAACTGTCATTTTTTACAAATGACACTGTACTATATAGAGAACCCCAAAGATTCCACAATTAGTATTGGAAGTCCTAACCATGGCAATCAGACAGCAAAAGAAATAAAAGGCATCCAAATTAGAAAGGAAGAAGTAAAACTGTCATTTTTTGCAAATGACACTGTACTATATAGAGAACCTCAAAGATTCCACAAAAAAACTATTACAACTTATAAATGAATTCAATGAAGTAGCAGGATGCAAAATTAATATTAAGAAATCAGTTTCATTTTTATACACCTGTAACAAAGTATCAGAAAGAAAAATTAAGAAAACAATCCCATTTTAAATTGCATTAAAAAAACCTTGCATAACTATATGACATAGAAAAAAGGAACTGACGAAGATACAAATAAACGGAAGCACAGACCATTCTCATGGATAGGGAGAGTTAACATATGCGTAACTACCCAAAGCTACCTACAGAGTCAACGAAATCCCTATGTAAATACCAATAGCTTGGGACATTCCAAGGATAGACCGTATGTTGGGACATAAAACCAACCTCAGCACATTTAAGTAGATTGAAATCATACCAAGCATATTCTCTGATTACAAGGCTTTGAAATTGGACATCAACTGCAAAAATAAAGCAGGAAAAAACACAAATACATGGAGATTAAACAACCTACTTTCAAAGAACGACCAGGTCAAAGAAGAAATTAGAGGAGAGATAAAAAAATACATAGAAACAAATGACAATGAAAATACGTCCTACCAAAATTTTTGGGATGCAGCAAAAGCAGTTTTAAGAGGGAAATTTATATCATTACAGGCCTATCTCAAGAAACAAGAAAAATCCCAAATACATAACCTCACGTTACACCTTAAAGAACTAGAAAAAGAACAACAAATGAAACCCAAGGTCAGCAGAAGAAAGGAAATAATAAAAATCAGAGCAGAAATAAATGAAATAAAGAACAAAAAGACAACAGAAAAAAATTAATGTGACAAAGAGCTCGTTCTTTAAAAAGATTAATAAAATTGACAAACCCTTGGCTAGACTCACTAAGATAAAAAGAAAAAAGACACAAATAAACAAAATCAGAAATGAAAAAGGGGAAGTTATCATGGAGGCCACAGAAATACAAAGGATCATCCAAGAATACTATGAAGGACTATATGCCACCAAATTCAATAACCTGGAAGAAATGGACAAGTTCTTAGAAACATATAGCCTTCCTAGGCTGAACGATGAAGAACTGGAAAATCTAAACAAGACCGATCACCAGTAATGAAATTGAATCAGTCATCCAAAACCTTCCCAAAAGCAAAAGTCCTGCACCAAATGGCTTCACTAGTGAATTCTACCAAACCTTCAAAGAGGATCTAATACCTGTCCTACTCAAACTCTTCCAAAAAATTGAAGAAGAGTCAATACTCCCTAACTCTTTTTATGAGGCCAACATTACCCTGATACCAAAACCTGGTAAGAACAACACACACACACAAAAACTACAGATCAATATCTCTGATGAATACTGATGCAAAAATCTAAACAAAATTCTAGCAAATCGAATACAACAATACAGTAAAAAGGTTATTCATCACGACCAAGTGGGGTTCTTCCCCGGGGCACAAGGATGCTTCAACATACACAAATCCACCAATACGATACATCACATAAACAAAATAAAGAACAAAAATCATATGACTATGTCAGTTGATTCAGAAAAAGCGTTTGACAAGATACAACATCCATTTATGATTAAAACACTTAATAAAATAGGTATCGAAGGACAATACCTTAACATAATAAAGACCATATATGACAAATCCTCAGCTAATCTCATAATTAACGGTGAAAAACTGAAGCCCTTTGCTCTACGTTTAGGAACATGACAGGGCTGTCCCGTATCAACTTTGCTTTTCAACATAGTGTTGGAAGTCCTTGACAGAGCACTTAGGCAAGAGAAAGAAATAAAAGGCACCCAAATTGGGAATGAAGAAGTTCAATTGTCACTCTTCGCTGATGACATGATGCTATATATAGAAAACCCTAAAGACTCCACCAAAAAGCTATTAGAAACAATCAACGAATACAGTCAAGTTGCCGGCTACAAAATCAACGTACAAAAGTCCATTGCATTCCTATGTACTAACAATGAAATCTCAGAAAACGAAATAAAAAAACAATTCCTTTTGCTATTGCAAAATAATAATAAAATACCTAGGAATAAACATAACCAAGGATGTGAAATACCTGTATGCTGAAAAATGTAAGACATTTTTAAAAGAAATTGAAGATGACACAAAGAAATGGAAAGATATTCCATGCTCATGAATTGGAAGAATCAACATAGTTAAAAGAGCCATATTATCCAAAGCAATATACAGATTTAATATAATCCCCATCAAAATCCCAATGGCATTTTTTAGAGAAATAGAACAAAAAATCATCAGATTTGTATGGAACCACGAAAGACCCCAAATAGCCAAAGCAATCCTAAGAAAAAAGATCAATGCTGGAGGTATCACACTCCCTGAATTTAGCTTGTACTACACGGCAACAATAATCAAAACAGCATGGTATTGGCAGGAAAACAGACACACAGACCAATGGAATAGAACTGAGAACCCAGAAATAAACCCACATAAATATGGACAGATAATTTTTGACAAAGAAGCAAAAAACATATAATAGAGAAAAGACAGCCTCTTCAATAAATGGTGCTGGCAGAATTGGAAAGCCACGTGTAAAAGAATGAAACCGGACTGCTATGTGTCACCATGTACCAAAATTAATTCAAAATGGATCAAAGACCTAAGCATAAGACATGAAACAATAAACTTCATAGAAGAAAACGTAGGTACTAAACTTATGGACCTTGGGTTCAAAGAGCATTTTATGGATTTGACTCCAAAGGCAAGGGAAGTAAAAGCTAAAATAAATGAATGGGACTATATCAAAACTTAAAAGCTTCTGCACAGCAAAAGAAACCATCGACAAAATGAAGAGGCAACCAACTGAATGGGAGATTTTTGCAAACAGTGCCTCCAATAAGGGGCTAATATCCAAAATATACAAGGAACTCATATAACTCAACAACAAAAACACTAACAACCCAATTGAAAAATGGGCACAGGACCTGAACAGACATTTCTCCGAAGAGGACATACAAATGGCGAATAGACACAAGAAAAAATGTTCAACATCACTAATCATCAGAGAAATGCAAATAAAAACCACAATGAGATATCACCTCACCCCAGTCAGAATGGCTATCATCAAGACAAATAGTAACAAGTGTTGGAGAGGCTGTGGAGAAAAAGGAACCTTCCTCATACAATGTTGGTGGGAATGCAGACTGGTGCAGCCGTTATGGAAGGCAGTGTGGAGGTTCCTCAATAAATTAAGAATAGAATTAGTATATGACCCAGCAATCCCTCTCTTGGGTATCTACCAAAAAAATCTGAAAACATTTATCAGTAAAGATATGTGCTCTGATGTTCATTGCAGCTTTATTTACGGTGGCCAAGACATGGAAACAACCAAAGTAGCCTTCGGTAGATGAATGGATAAAGAAGTTGTGGTATAAATACACAATGGAATACTGTTCAGCAGTAAGAAAAGATGAAATAGTACTATTTGTGACAATATGGATGGATCTTGAGAGTATAATGCTAAGTGAAATAAGTCAGACAGAAAAAGTCAAGAACCATATGATTTCACTGATATGTGGTATATAAAAGTAAAAACAACAAGAACAAGACAAACCAATGAAGAAACAAAAACTCATAGATAGACATAGACAACAGTTTAGGGGTTACCAGAAGGTAAGGGGGAGAAGGGTTCTAAAAAAGGGTAAATAGGGTTTAATATATGGTGATGGAAAGAGAACTGACTCTGAGTGGTGAACACACAATGGGATTTATAGATGATGTAATACAGAATTGTACACCTGAAATCTATGTAACTTTACTAACAATTGTCACCCAAACAAACTTTATTTAAAAAAAAAGAAATACCAATAGCCTGTTTTTTACAGAACTAGAACAAACAATCCTAAAATTTCTGTGGAACCACAAAAGACCTTGAATAGCCAAATCAATCTTGAGAAAGAAAAACAAAATTGTAGGTACCTGATATCAAATCATACTACAAGTCTATAGTAATCAAAACAGCATGGCACTGGCATAAAAGCAGACATATAGATCAATGGAACAGAATGGAGAGCCCAGATATAAATCCATGCCTGTATGGTCATTTAATCTATGACATAGGAGGCAAGAATATGCAGTGGGGTAAAGACAGCCTATTCAATAAATGGTGCTGAGAAAACTGGACAGAAAAACGCAAAAAAAAAAAAAAAGGAAAAGGAAACTGGACCACTTTCTTACACCATTTACAACAATAAACTCAAAATGGATTAAAGAATTAAGGATATGACCCAAAACCATAAAATTTTCAGAAGAAAACTTGGTCTGTAAATGCTCTGATATTGCTCTTAGTAATATTATTTTGGATATGTCTCCTCTGGCAAAGAAAAGAAAGAAAAAATTAACAAATGGGATTATATAGAACTAAAAAGGTTTTGCATGGCATGGAAAACCAACAACAAAACGAAAAGCCATCTATCTTCTTATAGAGAAGATATTCACTAATAATTACATCTAATAAGGAGTTAATGTCCAAAATATATAAGGAACTCATATAACTTAACATTAAAAAAAATCTGAATAAAAAAATGGGCAGAGAACCTGTACAGACATTTCTCCAAAGAGGACATACAGATGGCCAACACACATATGAAAAGATGTTCAATGTCACTAATCATCAGAGAAATGCAAACGAAAACCACAATGAGATACCACCTTACTCCTGTCAGAATGAGTATCATCAATAAATCAACAAACAAGTGTTGGCGAGGATGTGGAGAAATGGGAACACTCCTGTGCCGTTGGTGGGATTGCAAATTGGTGCAGCCACTATGGAAAACAAATACCATATGACCCAGCAATCCCACTTCTGGATATCTATCCAAAGAAATCCAGAACACTAATTCGAATAGATATATGCACCCTTATGTTCTCTGTAGCATTATTTACAATAGCCAAGATGTGGAAGAAACTTAAATGTCCATCAATAGAGAAATGAATAAATAAGATGTGGTATATATACACAATGAATATTACTCAGCCATAAAAAAGAATAAAATCTTTCTACATGGAACAACATAGATGGACCTAGCTATTACTGTGCTAAGTGAAATAAGTCAGACAGAGAATGACAAATACCATATGATTGCACTTACATAGGAACCTAAAAACCAAAATAAATGAATAAACAAAAGAGAAAAAACTCACAGATACTGGGAACAAATCGATGGTTGTCAGATGGGAGGAGATGGGTGGGTGGGTGATAAATAGGAAGGCATTAAGATGTACCAATTGCCAGTAATAAAAATAGTTACATCGATGTAAATAACAACACAGAGAATATAGTCAATAATATTGTAATAACTATGTATGGTGTCAGATGGGTACTGGATTTATCAGGTTGATAACTTCATAAGTTATATAAACGTCTAACTACCATGTTGTACAATATAATACTGTATATCAACTGTAATTGAAAAAAAATTAAAAGGGGGAAAATTAACAAAGAAAATTTTTTTAAAGTGAAGACTTATGCATCCCAGTCATACTGTAAGTTGTTTATTTTCAGTAAAACATTATCATCCTTCATGTTATATTAATGTTATTTTGAATTACTGGTTTGTTCATATATGATTTCTAAATTTGTTTTGGTTTACAGTTAGAACTGTCAGCATAAGAACTTTATGCTTAATTTTACATTTACATATATTTAAGAAACATTATAATAAATAAATTTAGGCCACAGTTTCAAATAGAGATCTCACAATGATGTCAATCATAGGACCTTCTCTCTTGAATAGCAAGAAACTGGACAAAGTTAATAAAAAAATTCACAAATTCAGTTTTTGTATTTTTCTATAATGAGTGACTTCTTTATAACAAGCCTGTGTCATTCCTTCAAACTACAAAATAACTTAGAAAGCAAAGCTGTTTTTAAAATATCATTGACACAACATGAAGGACAAAAATCATATGATTATATCAATAGATGCAGAAAAAACGTTTGACAAGATACAACATCCATTTATGATTTAAACACTTAATAAAATGGGTATAGAAGGAAAATACCTTAACATAATAAAGGCCATATATGACAGAACCTCAGCTAATATCATAATTAAGGGTGAAAAACTGAAGCCCTTTGCTCTACGTTCAGGAACACAACAGGGCTGTCCCCTATCACCTCTGCTTTTCAACATATTATTGGAAGTCCTAGTCAGAGCAATCCGGCAAGAGCAAGAAATAAAAGGCATCCAAATTGGGAATCAAGAAGTTAAATTGTCACTTTTTGCAGATGACATGATGCTATATATAGAAAACCCAAAAGACTCCACCAAAAAGCTATTAGAAGCAATAAACGGGATACAATAAAGTTACCGGCTACAAAATCAATGTACAAAAGTCCATTGTCTAGGGACTAGAGTCAATGGAATTGTAACAGCTATATACAGGGGTAGTAGATTGAAGGAAGGGGGTTATCACTTTGTGAGGGGTGTAAATGTCTAACTATTACATTGTTTTGTACACCTGAAACGAACTAACTAACTAAATAAATAAATAAATCCATTGCATTCCTATATAGTAGCAATGCAATCTCAGAAAAAGAAATTTAAAAAAAAAATTCCTTTGCAATTGCAACAAAAAAAGAATAAAATACCTAGGAATAAACTTAACAAAGGATGTGAGTGACCTTTGTGACTCACAACTATAAGACATTTTTAAAAGAAATTGAAGAAGACACAAAGAAGTGGAAAGACACTCTGTGTTCATGGATTGGAGAATCAACATAGTTAAAATGGTCATATTACCCAAAGCAATATACAGATTTAATGCAATTCCTATCAAAATCCCAATGGCATTTTTTAAAGAAATAGAACAAAAACCATCAGATTTGTGTGGAACCACAAAAGACCCCGAGTAGCCAAAACAATCCTAAGAAAAACAAACAATGCTGGAGGTATCACACTCCCTAACTTCAGCTTGTACTACATGGCAACAATAATTAAAACAGCGTGGTATTGGCAGAAAAACAGACACGTAGACCAATGGAACAGAATTGAGAACCCAGAAATAAAGCCACACATATATGGACAGATAATTTTCAACAAAGAAGCCAAAAAATACAATGGAGAAAGACAGCCTCTTCAATAAATGGTGCTGGCAGAATTGGATAGCCACACACAAAAGAATGAAACTGGACTGCTATCTGTCACCATGCACCAAAATTAAATCAAAATGAATCAAAGACCTAAACATAAGAGCTGAAACAATAAATTGCATAGAAAAAAGCATAGGTACTAAACTCATAGACCTTGGGTCCAAAGAGCATTTTCTGAATTTGATTTCAAAGGTAAGGGAAGTAAAACCTAAAATAAATGAATGGAACTATTTCAAACTTAAAAGCTTCTGCACAGCAAAAGAAACCATCGACAAAATAAAGAGGCAGCCAACAAAGTGGGAGAAGATTTTTGGAAACAATGCCTTTGATAAGAGCCTAATATCTAAAATATACAAGGAACTCATACAACTCAACAACAACAAAAACAAACTATGCAATTTAAAAATGGTCAGAGAACCTGAGTAGACATTTCTCCAAAGAGGACATATAAATGGGCAATAGACATATGTAATCATCAGAGAAATGCAAATAAAAAGCACAGTGAGATATCACCTCACCCCAGTCAGAATGGCTATCATCAACAAGACAAATAGTAACAAGTGTTGGAGAGGCTGTGGAGAAAAAGGAACCCTCATACACTGTTGGTGGGAATGCAGACTGGTGCAGCCGCTATGGAAGGCAGTGTGGAGGTTCCTCAAAAAATTAAGAACAGAATTACTATATGACCCAGCAATCCCTCTCCTGGGTATCTACCAAAAAAATCTGAAAACATTTATCAGTAAAAATATGTGCTCTGATGTTCATTGCAGCTTTATTTACGGTGGCCAAGGCATGGAAACAACCAAAGTGTCCTTCGATAGATGAGTGGATAAAGAAGTTGTGGTATATATACACAATGGAATACTATTCGGCGGTAAGAAAAGATGAAATAGTACTATTTGTGACAGTATGGATGGATCTTGAGATTATAATGCTAAGCGAAATAAGTCAGACAGAAAAAGTCAAGAACCGTATGATTTCATTGATATGTGGGATGTAAAACTGAAAACAAAAAGGGAACAAGACAAATGAAGAAACAAAAACTCATAGAGGACCCTGCAGGAACAGCGTCAGATTCATTAGTAAGTCTTTTGACTTATGGAGAGTTTGGGGGGGGCTGCCTGGGACTGGGTGGATTCCTTGGCATAAGATCTGCCTCTAGAAGCAGCTGCCGAGTGATTTTGCTCGCTGTGGTGGCACTTGTGCCAGGGCCCACCCATAACAGACACTCTTCTGTTCAGTTGGGATAGAATAAGCATTTGCTCTTTTTTCCTTCCTCTAATTACTGCTTCAGACAGTGGGGTACTGCTTTACCCAGCTTGCACAGCTGGAGGATTTTGCACTCACCATCAGGGGCTCCTCCTTGAGGGACATATGGGGGGTCACACTGACCCATTGGCACCAATAGGTGAGGCTGTAATATCCAGCAAGGCATAATACCACCACCAGTAAGGGTCTCTGGTTGTAAGCTCACTCTGGTTCTGGAAACGCACTTGTGGTTGGCAACACTGTTCCCCAGCAAGCGGGCCCATCTGCCGCACTGTAAAAGTCACCACACCTGATTTCAGCCTTTGGGCATCTGGTGGTCTTATGGTCACATCCGGTTTCTCGTGTTAACTCACTGCCTGATGGTTGACAAATCACTTATGTGGAATAAGATGACACTACATCCGAATTTGGCTAGGTCTGCTCTTTGTATCTGGTATTCAGATCCGAATCTGGTTTTTCTGGTTTTGTTTGTCTGATCCAGGGAATACTTGTATCTGTGTCTGTGTGTTTAACTCTGTACTAGGAGCAGCTGCATCTGTTCCAGCTCAATAATGGGATCTAAGTTTTCAATCCCTGTTGGGCAAAATATTAGGCCATTGGCAAAACTACGGCTAAGAGCCGTTGACCAAAAAGAAATTAATGTTCTATTACAATACTGCTTGGCCAATGTATATATTAGATTTTGGAGAGTGCTGGTCATTCAGTAGTTCACTGAATTATTATATTATTTTGCAACTGGAATTGTTCTGTTAGAGGTCTGAGAAATAGGATGAAATTTCTTATGTATAAGCCTCTATGACAGACTCTAAAAAGAGGGGAACTAAATTGATGGTTCAGAGAAAAGGGGAATCCATCCATCTTCTAATTCACTTATAATTGGACACCAACTCTATATTCAGAAACTTGGCGAAAGTAAAAGTCTTGAAAGATTTTTTCCAACTCTCAGTAACTTTCAAGATCTTGCAGATAATTTGAGGTGTAAATACAGCCACTACTGCCTGAGGCTGATTACTGAAAAAGAAAAAAAAAAAGACACTTTTAAAAACAAGCAGCCAAACCCCCACTTTTTTTTCAGCCTCCTTGGAACTGTCCTCTGCAATTGTTGGTAGTTCTGTTTATATTTGTGATCTCTGATACCTGTATTGTTTATGTTTTATATGTAATATAATGCTTTTGCCTCTGGATGGTATACCAGATTATAATATTTGATTGGCTTAAAAAAGATTAAGCACTTATATAAATTTCGAAATAAATAATAACTGACCCAAGTACTTTTCAGGATCACATGATCTAAGAAAACATTTGATACTAAGGCTGGTTTAATTTTTAGTTAAATAGACATGTCTTTTAAGGTTATTAACATTAAATATGGTATCTTTTGTTTTACCTGGGTTTACAAAAATAAATTCATGTTATATCTCTTTGAAAATTTGTCAAGAAAATAGCTTGGGTAATAGACTTTAAAATCACATAGAGTTAATAACTAATAAAAAGTAACTAAAATAAGATTTTACTTGAAACTTTTCAGTAATACTTATATAATGTAGATGCTTGGATGTGGTTTCCCAGTATCTGTTGGTAATTTAAGATTTTAGTTTTGCCAAGTTGTGTTAAATGATAAAAATTATTAAATATCTAGGTATTTCAAAATAATGAAATGCTAAAATATTAATTATTAGATAGGTCTGAGTTTATCTATTTCTGGCTTCTTGTCACAGAAATGTTAAAAGATAAATTAAGATCTGTTAGTAAATATGTTTTGTATTTTATTACAAAAGCCTATGCTTTTGAAGTTTGCAAAATATGCTCCTGGATTTTCCAATGGAAATGCTAGTCACTTGTTTTTAGTTATCAGTAAAAATTAAGATTCTAAAAGTTATGGATTCAGTTAATATAAAAGAAAATAATGTATATTTTCAAGAAAAGTATAAGGTATGGAAATATTATACATTTTTGAAGGAACTGAAAGAAAGTAGTTGGCCCTAAGGATGATTATTTCTGTATGAATGGGAAGAAACAAACTAAGAGGAACTGGGAAAGTTGTAGAAGGTTTGTGAAAAATCTTGAGAGAATTTTATGTGTAGTTAAGCTAAATATGATTAATTAAATAAATTTGAATATCAAAAGTAAGCTAGTAGAACTAAGTTTTCTGTCTCTACTTAGTGGGACAAATTTCTTGAACTGTTAGTCTGCTGCTAATATATTTTAAAAAGTTTTCTGCCTAAAAAGCAAAAATTATGTGTCATCAGAAATTTTCTGTTTTATATTGTCTTAATCAGGTCCTTAGTTACTGAAGAAAACTAAATCTCCACAACAGTAAGAACTAAGTTTTACTAATAATTATGTAAACTTCTGTATTTTGGGACTATTGGGGTTCATGTGCCCTCCTTGATGTCAGATATGGGCCAGAAAGGTTGGCCTGATGTTTTCCCTGACCTAACAGGATGTTACAGTAATTCTGACACATTGTTGTATGTTGATGAAAAGACTCAGATCTTAGAGAAGGCCAGGGAATTTGTTTAAATGTCTTTAACAACTGAGACAGGGAAAATGAGGAAAGAAAGGAACAGTAAGACCAGAGATGAGGCTAGACTTTTGGCTGCAGTTTCAGACAGACTAGGGCTGAAACCACCTCAGGCCCATCCTGGCAACCCCAGAAGAACACCAGGTAAAGAAGACTACTTTGGATGTGGAAACCGAGACCACTGGAGTCAGGAGTGTCCTAGTTCTCCAAAGCAACTGTGCCCCCTGTGCAAACTGAAAAGGCGCTAGAGGAAGGATTGTCCCTGTTCTAAACGGAGCAGGGGCCAACTCTTTCCCCACAAATTGCTGTAATTGACTGATGGGCCTGATGTTCCCAGTGGCTCCCAAGACGAAAGAGGCTGTTATCACAGGGGTGGGACTGCAGGTGACTCTTGACATCGTAGGTAAGTCTGTTAATATGGGAGCCATTTGTTCTGTCTTGACCATTCATTCTGGACCTATTTCCTCTGAAACCTTCTCAGTTATGGGAATAAATAGAGGCCCTAGATTTGGACTCATACTCAGCCTGTTCCTTACCTTTGTCCTATATCTTAGAGGAAATGTAAAACAAGCAAATCAGACTTAAAAAGAACTCTGGAAAAGTTTTGTCCGGAGACCTGTAAGTCCTGGCTCTAATTGCTGCCCATTGCTTTGGATTCTGACCTCAATTCTGTTATTTCCTATGTTGTTAACTTGCGAGAGGTTAGGAAACGGCACTTAGGAAATAAGGGGGACCGGCACCTCCCGCAAGCCAACCCCTCTACACATTGTAGCCCTGGAAAGCCAGAGGACCAAGTACTGTTAGAAACCTCAAGGGGGAGGGTTCCCTGACAGACAAGTTAGCTTCTAAATGGAAGGGACCCTTTGCAGTTTTCCCGAGCCCCACAACTGTTGTCGACCTTCAGAGAGTAAGTGGCTGGTTCCACTTCCCTTGAATCAAACCTGTTTCACTTAGGTCTCCACAGGATGACCCCAGAAGGAAGACTGTCACTCCTTTTCCTGTGAGCCAATTGAAGACCTGAAGCTCCTCTTCAAACAGACAAACAAGTCAACCTTCCAAGGCTGAGGATAAGTACTGATGACTACTGGAGCTGCTCATTATTGCCTTTCTGTTGGACCTTATTTTGGGTCTAGTTTTTCTCTCTTCTTGTGCCCCACCTGGGATGCCCATTATGTGCTGTTTGTTTCATCACCATAATTTCAGTCCCTTTCACTCTCCTCTTCCCCGGGCTCCGCTAGGGAGAATAGGCTGATGTAATTGGTAGGGCACTAGCCTCTCTGAGTATTAAATATGCCATACACAGCCCATTCCCTGCTCTAATAGGTTCCCATAGGCAGGGACGATGCCACCTCTCAGCAGGGAGCAGCCAAGACGGGGTATCAACCCCTAACCCTTGCAACCATACTAATTTTATAGAAATAAAGTGAGTAAAAGATGGGGGAATTGAAGCAGGGACCAGTTGGGACCCCCGTAGTACCAGCCTCTCAATGTCCCCAGCCTCACCTTTCCTTTACCCACCTATAGCTTAACAATAATAGATCATCCCCCTGTAGCTTAAGCTTAGAATGTCCCCTGTCGCAGTTCCCTGTTTTAGAAAATTACCCTGAAATTTATGATTAATACCCTTAGGCTTACTGATCACAAGCTCTATGGTCTAGCATTCTTTCCAGGCTACTCCCATCATTGTTCCTGAACTGCTGATGCCACCAACCAGAGAAAAGGCAACCAGATATTGCCAGTGGAAAGGCTCCCTGTAGACCCCAGAACCATCACCTAGCTTCTGGATGAACGCCCAGATTTTCCTTTAAATACCTTAAGCTGGTCTGAGAATGTTAAGGCAATTTTTGAAGGTGTTAACATGCTGCCTTCTCAGATCACTGGTGCTCTGACAATAAACACTGGTATTCTATAGCCCAATTCCTGTGTCTGTCTATTGGCTGAGCAGTGCAGGCCGCATGTGCCCCGAACTCAGCTGCCCTCCAGTTTCATCACCTCCAAAACACACATCTATGGCAGTATCTGAGGTTGGCACTTCTCTTTCCTTCACAACTATTCCTCAGGTACTCCACCTCTCCAGATATATCCACCATGACATCTGTCTCCATCCCATCCAGGTGTCATGACCCCCATCCCTTCTAACTGTACTCTTATAAAGGTGACACTGTATCTTCTATTTCAAGATTTAAACCTCTACTGTAATTCGATTTAACAGGGTAGCCTAGCTTGGGACTTTTTGGAAAGCGTTGTTTTTCTTGGCTCTCTTCTCCTTCCAGCAAACCTTAGTAACTCTGTTTACTATATATTTACTATGCATACTATCAGTCTCAATGGTTCTGTTTACTTCATTCTATATGCATACCTAGCTCAATGACTTGAAAGAAGTTTTCACATCTGCATAAGATCCACTCCTAACCCTGAAACAAACTAGCCTCTGGGAATTGCCTGACTAACTTCTCCTTTCCTTTGTTCTGCCTCTCTTACATGTCTATGAAATATTTTGGCAGTATCAAGGGTGGGAAGGCAGTCTTTGTGACAAGAAGTGACAAGAAGTCCACTGTCTTCCCTTAATGCTGGCATTTTGGAATCAACCTGCTTTTCTTTCAAAAAAAAAAAAAATCCAAAACTCATAGACACGGACAACAGTTTAGTGGTTACCAGAGGGTAAGTGGGTTGTAGAAGACGCTAAACAGGGTCGAATATATGCTGACGGAAAGAGAACTGTCTCTGGGTGATGAACACACAATGGGATTTATAGATGATATAATACAGAATTGTACACCTGAAAGCTCTGTAACTTTACTAACAATTGTCACCCCAATAAATTTTAATTAAAAAAAAATAGGGTGGCCAGATGTTTCAGTTGGTTAGAGCACGAGCTCTTAACAACAAGGTTGCTAGTTCAATTCCCACATGGGATGGTGGGCTGTGCCCCCTGCAACTAAAGATTGAAAACGGCGACTGGACTTGGAGCTGAGCTGCGCCATCTGCAACTACGTTGAAGGACAACGACTTGGAGCTGATGGGCCCTGGAGAAGCACATTGTTCCCCAATGTTCCCCAATAAAATGTGTGTGTGTATATATATATATATATATATATATATATATACATATATATATTTACACACACACACACACACACACACACACGCCCACATTTGGAATAAGGGGAAATTTTTTCCTTAGAGGTGATAAACACTGCTATAGGCTCAGACTCAACTGTTAGAAAAAGCACCAAACACATACCCATTCGATGAAGAGTAGATATTCCCGTTGCTGTTAGAGCTAATGATGATAAATAGGTGACTCCCTTGAAGGAAGAAGCTGGAGAAAGGTGTCCAAGGTGCTCTGACTCATTCTTTTGTGACAGAAAATGAAGAGCTTGTCCATGCTGCCCTCTCTCCCCCACACTCCTGCTCAGGCAGCGTAGGCTGGAGCCACCCCGAGGCCTGGCTACAGCCCACCCGAGGGTGCTGCCAGACACTAACCCACAGCTTTCTCACTTCTGCGTGGTGCTTTTCAGTGCCTGCTGTCTACAAATGTGTCTGTATCAGCACGTGCGTAGACACCACTCTAGCTTCCACCCTGTTCCTCCTTCTTCTCTGGCCTCCACGTAGCAATTCCATGAAGCTAGACCATAAGAGCTAGAAGGACACACACACCATCTTGTCCAGCCACCTCATTAAGGATCCTAGATGCCAAAGTCCAGAGAGGGGAACAAACTAGCTGATGGCCATACATCTAGTAATATAAGCTTCCTGCCCCCGGTTCTGAATTCTGTACTTTTCTCTTCCAGGTACTCTAGGCACAATCCTGATAAGTTCACAAAATGCCTCTCTCCCACAATTCCATCAGAAAAAGGAGGGCAGGAAGACCATGAACTGGGGTAGATTGCAGTTGACTAAACCAATAGGATTTCTTCCCCCATCCCTTGCCACCTCCCTTACAGAGCCTGGGAAAGTTAAATGCTAACTGTACTAGCCGCCCGTGAAACTGAGTGGACATTTGCTATAACTCTGGGAAATGGGATTTAAGTGAAAATTTTCTGGAATTAGGTAAGGTTTCTGGTTTTCTTGATTAAAGCAAAATGTGCAGCTGGCAACTTCTCTTCCTCCTTCATGCTACCTTGAACACACATAAAATGACTGGAGTTACAGCAGCTATTTTGTGATCACAAGGCAACAAGCAAAATCCTTGCAGATAAATGTGCACTGACATCATGAGTTTCAAAACCAATGCAAACAGTTACCTGATTTGGAAAATCTTGTTATATGACTAGGCCTCTATAAATAGGATTTTCTGTTTCTTGTATCAAAAAGCATTCTTAACTGATACATACATACACCACTTACAAATGACTTATTTCAACAGATATTTACTCAGCACTTATCAAGAGCCTGAATCTAAGGATTCAGACATGAATAAGACATCGTCTCTGACCTCAAGGAATTCACAGCACCAGGATTATATTTTTGTTCTTCACACAATTCTGTAAGATAAATATATTGTCCTCATTTAGCATACATGATAAAGGAAGGCTCAGAGAGGTGAAGGAAGTTGCTCCAGTTCACCCAGTACTCATGAAGGGTGATCAATCCTTGAGAAGGCCAGCAACAAAAGACGTGATTACAGAGATGATGAGCCCAACCAACCAGAAACTTTCTCAGAACCCCTCTCTCCAGGTTTCTTTTTTCTTTGAATTGGGAAACCCAGAGAAAATCAGTGGCAGCAAGGGATGCTGAATTGGAAAGTCATGAGGTGGAAACACCTCAGGAGTGAGCGAGCACATGAGGGAACTGAGGAGGAGAGAGGGGAGGGGGGGGGGGTGTAAGAGTACACATGCAAGAGCAAGGTGAGGAGCAGTGCCAGGCCCCCGGCACGCCCAGGCCCCCCCGGCACGCCCAGGCCCCGGCACGCCCAGGCCCCCGGCAAGCCCAGGCCCCCGGCAAGCCCAGGCCCCCGGCACGCCCAGGCCCAGGCACGCGCAGGCCCCCCGGCACGCTCAGGCCCCCGGCATGCCCACTGGCCAGGGAGAGGTGGCTGCAGCTGGACCTACAGCAGTCACAGGAGAGGCAGAAGCTGTAGTGACACCATAGTAAGCAAGAAGACAGCTGGGAGGCAGCCCTGGAGCAGAGCCACCGGGAACCTGCAGTGAATGCCTCCTCAGCCTGTAAGAATGGGGACCAGTCACTGCTCCCGACACCGAAACAACTCCATCGGGGGTTCGAATAACAGCAATTGAATAAGGTCAACTCAAGCAAGCATGGGAATGCATGACACAGATACAGATGACAATCACGGGGCCCTCCTGTCCCTGTGGTCACCTCCAGCACCCCGACTCCTCAGTCAGCCCTTCTTCCAGCAGAACGCTCACTGAACAGAGACACTGGATGGAGAAAAGGCTCCTGAGTAGGGATCCCCAGTGCCCAGGACCTCGGCCCTGGCCCCACGAAGACCACTTCTTTCCCTCCCTGAACACACCCATGACCTACACTGATCTTTCTGGAAACTGGGACTTTAAATAGGCTTTAAAAGCAAGCAAACAAAAAATAAAGCCCAAACCTCAGTTCTGCATTTTAAAAATTGCTTTTTCCTCTTTTCACTTTCCACAGAAGTCAGGGGCAAAGACGAGGGAAGGATTCAAAGGGAAGGTGGAAGAAGAGAGGAAGGGGGAGTCCTGGTTCTGACTGGGAGCCCCTCCCACTCCCTTTCCTAGTCTTTGGGTACTGCTGCGGCCACCCTCACTGGAGCTGGCACCACCATGCCTGCAGGGGCTTCTCTGGGAGGGTCCTCACTGCTCACTGCCTGCCGCTGTGCCACGCCCAGTGCACACACTCACACTGGCGATAAGAACAGTAACAAGCCCGCGTTCCAACTTGGTGCTGTGAATGGTGCTTTTCATGCAGTATCTACTTTAACCCTCATCCAACCCTATGAGGCAGGTACATTTTACCTCATGTTACAGAGCAGGTAGCTGAGGCTCCAAGCGGCTGAGCGACTTTGCCCCAAATCTCTCAGAGCCAGGGGTAGAGCAGGCTCTAGACCTGACCACAAAGCCTATGTTATGGGTCCTCCACAGGTTGCAAACCGGAGGCCCCAGGGCTGATTGCAGGTTACGTACATGCCTTGCTTGACTCATACAATTGGGGCCTGCTCAGTGTTAGAAACTGGATTTGTTGTCCACATTTGACAATCAGGAGAGTTTACACAAAAGCTCACATTTCTGAATTCTCCAGAAAAATCACATTATCAAGCCCCAGTGAGCCCACTTTTCCTCTTGGCAATAATTGGCTGAGCTGACCTCTTTATATCAGATGCTGCTCCCTGTTTTCTCCCAGTCTTCACCACTCCCTATTGCCCCTCCAGCACAAAGGCAAGTGTCAGAGGCCACTGACCATGCTCCTGGCCTGTTCCACTCATTCTTGGTACCCACATGGTCCTGTGAACAACTGAGTTTGGAAACCTGCACAAAGCAGCACTGCTTCTCGATGGGTGGATGATGGATGGATAGATGGATGGATGCATGGATGGATGATGGATGGATGGATTGATGATGGACGGATGGATGGATGGATGGATGGATGGATGGATGGATCAATGGATCAATGGATGGGTGGATGGATGGATAATGGATGGATAGATGATGGATGGATGGATGAGTTGATGGATGAATGGATGGATGAGTAGATAGGTGGATGGATGATGGGAAGGGCTCAGTGGGTCTCAGTGACCTGTCCAAGAAGTATTTATGGACAATGAACCAGCATCCTGTCACTGAGTCCAGGATGTCTGTCCTAACAAGTCAGCCTGGCTGCTCATCCCCTTGACCCTGAAACCCAGGCACTAAGAGTACCAGTGCCATGGAATGACTCACCCCTCATTCATCTGTCCCTGTCAGAGCATCATACTGTCAGAGCCTGAGGCAGAGAAGCCCTGGAGAAGCCCTGATCTACAAGAAAGCAGACACTCTTTTGCTCATCCCAAGCTGTGCAGGTACACAGTCCCTAATCATGGGTTTGTTGTGAAGACAAGATGGATGAGGCCCCTGCCCAATGCCCAGTACAAATTTGTCATAAGAGAAGGTGAAAAGTCGGAATCATGAAGTGGGAGTTAAACAGGCTAAGTGAGCAGATGTCCCAAGGGCCCTTGATACTGGCACAAGTTGAAATGGGAGGAGCTGAGACATCAGTGAACAGAGAAGGGCTTGAGGTTGGGGAATGAGGGAAGATGGAGAGAGGATGGGATCTTGGGGTAGGATGAGCAGTGAAAGACGCAAGGTATGGGGAATAAATGTACAAAGAAGAGCAAAGGCCTGAAAGTGGCCATGAGGGAATCTGGGAGTCTGTTGATCCCATCTCCACCCCAAAGATGGAACAGGACAGGGGGTAGAGTGACCAAAGGGCTCAAGGGAAGCCATGATCTGCTGTCCACTGCCATCCATTATGGGAATGACCGGATGGAAGTTTACACAAAGATTAATGATGTAGGCATATCTCAGCAATAGAACAGGAGCTCCAGAGGCCCAGGGAGGGGCACTAGCACCCACGGGCAGGGAGGAGGAACAGGTGGGGGATAGGAAGAGAGGTGCCCTACTGGGTTTGAGCACTGTGCAGTCAGTATGGACAGGGTGTGGGAGGCACAGGGTCGGGCAGGATGGTGGACATAACTAGCTTCCAGACAAGCCAGGAAGCACAACTGGTCTGAAAGGCACGACAGTTATGGCCGTGTTGGAGAACCCAGGCCTGCATCTCCCCACAGGCCCCACACAAGGCCTGACTGACATGGAAGTTGGTCATGAAGCTCACAGCAACTTTCCCTTCAGTCTTTGAAGTCTCTGCCTCACTGATAATCTCTTCTCATAGAACGAGGCTGAAGCTCCTCTCCTTTCAGAAAGACCAGAGGCAGCTTGAGGAGGTATTTATGGACCCTTCTCTTGCAGAGCTGAGGCTCAAAACCACAGTGATGCTGCCCAGGAAAGCTGGAAGAGATGGAAGGGCTCCTGGGAGCTGATAGACACACAGGTACAGGTGGTCTCAGCCAGGCAAGCTCATATGACATCTGATGTCACCCAGGCCCAGGGGACAGGTCCAGTGGGCTCATCACAGAGGCATGCATCAACCAAACACTAACACATGAGTCGACTGTAAAATGTTTAGCTACCAAGGGCCTGGGCTCGCCTCTGTGGCTAGCATGTCCTCTCCCGGTGGGGCATTGTCATGGGAGGCCCAAGTACTTCTAGGCGTTTCTGGGTGAGACTGGCTTATTGAAAAGGAAAACGGCTGGTCGAGCTCAATGGCCCTCGTCCTCAAGCTATATCACTCTGATGCCCACTCTTAGTGCGGCCCTGCCAAGAGGACCACAAAGGTGGGCTTACGGACCAAGACCCCACCTGAGGCCAGAGCTTGAGTTTCACTGACTGACCCCCTTCACTAACTGCCCCTCTGGCAACACATGGCTTCTTCATCTGGGTCCCACTGTCATGCCACCTGTGGACGTGTCTGAAAACAACCGTGTCGGAGGCACAGGGCCTGAATCAAGGCACTCACAGCATGTCTGTGGGGTACTTTTACACCAGCTTTCTCAGCAGCGTCCTTCACAGGCCCTCTCCCAGGAGTCACTGCCCAGCCACGAGGGCTGGGTGTGGATGCCTAACGGCCCTGCAGGGTCACAGGTACAGATGGATGACCTCACCCCTTCCAGGCAGGCTTCATCTGTCTGACTCCAAGTCTTAAGTGGCGATGGATGTCACTGCTTACTGCTGGGTCACTGGTGGGCTGATTAAGCCCAATTAGGTGGCAGCACCAACAAATGAGGAGGAAAATCTTCTAAAACATTTGGTATTAAACCTTGACCCAAAGAGGCTTAAACTCTAAGGGCATTTATTATTAATCATAACAGAACACCTGGAGGTAAGGTGGGCCCAGGGCACCGGTTCGGCTGCTCCACCTTGTCATCTGTTAGCAGATTTGCCCCATTCTCGCTCTGCCTTTCTTAGCGTTGGCTTCTTTGGTCTCACCCTGGCAAAAAGAGGTGCCTCAACTCCGGGTGTCTCTCTTAGAGGGCGGATATACTTTTTTATGCATGTGATAAAATACACATAACAAAATTTACCATCAGTGACATTTAGTACATTCATGGTATTATGCAGCCATTGCCACCATCTACTTCCAGAACATTTCCAGCCCAAAAGGAGACCTCACAACCATTAAGCAGTCACTCCCCATTCCTCCTCCTCCCCCCAGCCTTAGGTAACCATTCATCTGCTTTCTGTTTCTATTGATTTGCCAACCAGACACTTTACATGAAAGGAATCATACAATATGTGTTCTTTTTGACTGGCTTTTAAAATTTAGCCTCATGTTTTTGAGGTACTGTGTTTCCCCGAAAATAAGACCTAGCTGGACAATCAGCTCTAATGCATCTTTTGGAGCAAAAGTTAATATAAGACCCAGTATTATATATTATATTACATTACATTACATTACATTACATTACATTATATTATATTATATTAGACTCGGTCTTATACTATAGTAAAATAAGACCAGGTCTTATATTAATTTTTGCTCCAAAAGACGCATTAGAGCTGATTATCCGGCTAGGTCTTATTTTCGGGGAAATGCGGTATATCCATGTTGTAGTATGTACCAATATTTCATTCCTTTTTATGATTGAATAATTTTCCAGAACTGATAGATTTTCAGAAGCCTGTTCCTCCAAGACTTCTCCTCATGTCTTGTTGGGCAGAACTGGATCATATGTCCATTCCAGAACCAATCACTGGCAAGGCCAGTGGGGTTACCCTTAAGTAATGGTTGTCTTGGCTTCACATTGGATCACCTGGGGAACTTAAAAAAATACCTGAGCCCTGAGCCCTAACTTAGAGATTTTTATTTAATCGGTCTGGAGTGCTGGCATGGGCATTGCAATTTTTAAAAAATTGGTTGTTGCCATCATTAATGGTGGAAATGATGATAAGATGATGAAAAAAGGAATAAGTCAGGAACCAGGCCTAGGGGTTCCAGGAGTGAGGAGATGATGTCAAGAGAGGACAAACTACACATTTTCTGGTCTCTGACTCAAGCAGGTTGACCCCACCTATGGTCAGGACAGCTGCCAACCCTTTCCTGAAGGCAGGTGTGGCAGGAGAGACCCCAAACCCTGCTTGTGCCTAAGTTTCAGGGCAGGATTTACCAGTTTTGCTGCACACTGGGCCCTTCTGAAGCTCCTTGAGGGGCTTTGGAGAATGGAGGACCCTGACACCTGCATTTTGGTGCATCTCCTTCCCAGGGGTTCTGGGGTTACCCAAGGTTGAGAAGCACTAGCTTCTCTGTTTGAATGCATCCTCCATTCCTTGGATTTGCCCTGCTCTTAACCTTGCTCCTGGAGAGTCCCAGACCCAGAAGGCCAAGGCCTGGAGGAGAGCCATTTCCCACTTCCAGCAAGTTGGTTTAGAGAGGCCTGTAACCGCAGATGTGCCCAACGGCCATTACTTAACCTTCTCTCTTCCCTCTGCAGCCTCCCAGCCTCTCACTGCTGGACAAGTGCCCCGTGTGTTGCCACAGTCCTGCCTAAAACAGCAGCTCTTCAGGGTGAGGATGATTGGAGGTCAGTTCTTGGCTGCCTGCACCTTCTCTGCACCCTTCTTCCTCATCCATCCTCCCTATGATCACCCTAGGCTAAACTCTCCCCCCTCTCGTCCCTCCACTCTGGAGAAGAGACATTTAACCTGAGATGTTAGGTGAATAAAGATGACTTTTCTGGAGAGGTTAGTTTGAAAAGGGCAGTCTGGTGAAGGAAATAAATCACTAATGGTGACTTATTGTGGCATTTTCAACTCGATTCTTGCTGGGCCATAGGAAAGGCCCATGTTAGCTAGACAACATTATAACCTGAGCAGCATGCTGAATTCTCTTATTAATTTTAATCATTTGCCAAAAACTCTTCTGGGTTATCTAGGTAGAAGATTGTACTACTTGCCAAAAAAAACAGTTTTGTCTCTTCCTTTCCAGTACTTATGCATTGTATTTCCTTTTTGGTCACAGAAATGTCTATTTTAAGAGGTACCAAAGTGGAAGGGCAGTCTCTCTCCTTCTTACCACTTAATCACCCAGGTCCCTTCTCTGGGAGTCATCACTGGGACCAGTTTCTTGTGAGTCCATTTAGAGACATCCATGCATGTAGAAATACCTCCATGTATTCTCCCCTCCTCCCACCAAAGCAGTCTTCTGTGTATCTACTTTTGGGTAACAAAACACTCTAAATCTAGCGGCATAAACTAACAACAATTGTAGTGAGCCACAGGTTCTAAGTGAGGAATTTTTTCAGGGTTCTGGGGTGATGTTTTTCCTCTGCTTCATCCATGCCTGGGATTTCAACTGGAAAGACTCAAATGTCTGGGGTTGGCATTTCCTGAAATGTCTTCATTCACACATTTGGCCCCGTGCTCAGTCGGGACTGTTGACCAGTTGCCTTATATTGATCTCTCCAGGTGGCTTGGGCTTCCTCACAGCATGGAGGCCTCAGGTCTCCACAGCAAATGTTAGAGTGGGTAAGGCAGAAACAGCACGGCCTTTTATGACCTACCTTCAGGAGTCAAATAGAATCACTATGGTCAAGATAGTTCCAAAGTTCTGCCTCTTTTCAAGGGGTAGGTCACAGACTTCACCTTTCAGTAGATGGAGTATCAAAGAATTTGTGACTATATGTTTAAACCTTCAGAGATATAGTACCAGCACATTATTATGCACATTGTTTTTGTTTTTTACTTAATATATCTTGGCGAGTTTTATATATACATTTATATAAAGTTTATGTAAGTCTTCCTTATTAATTTTTGCCGCTACACAGTAGTCCATTATAAGAACGTACCAAACTGTGATGAACCAGTCTGTATAGATGGACTTGGACTGTTTGTATTGTTTCCAGTCTTTGCTATCACAACAGGGCTACAATTCATATCCATGAGCACATGTCCTTTCCATGCCTACAAGTAGATGTGGAGGATAATTCAGTTTGATAGATGCTGCCAAACTGCTTGAGAGGCTGCCCCAGTATTCCTACCGTATTTCCCTGAAATTAGAACAGGTCTTATATTAATTTTGCTCCAAAGGACAAATTAAGGCTTACTGTCAGGGTATATCTTATTTTTTCATGTACAACAATCTACATTTATTCATTGGTTCGTGTACAAAAATCTACATTTATTCAAATACAGTCATGTCATCTTCTTCTGGAATATTGTCATAATTCTCCAAACCCCGAATTCCGGCTTGAATTTCTTGTGACTCTATTTCCTGTAGAACCATTGGCCCCAATCTCTCATGTCCAGCAACAGAACTGTCTTTAAATGAGAACTTCTTGTCCATGTAGCCTGCTCGTAGTGCATTGGCAACACAGCTGTCAGTGATTTTATCCAATGAATTCTTCACCCAAGTCACGACCTCTTGCAGGCTAGGCTTCACAAAGTTTCCACGCTGATTTCTCTCCATTCTATTTCCAGTGTAGTCATTGATTTCCATGTGCAAATGGTCCTCGAATGGCTTGTTTATTGCAATATCAAGAGTCTGGAGATAGGCAGTCATTCCTGCGGGAATCATTATTTGATCTATTCTTCTCTCTGCAAGGAAGTTCTTCAGGTCTTTAGCACAGTGAGTACTGGCTGAATCCCAGACTAGCAGACCTCTTTGGCCACCTCACAAAACAAGTGGCAGCAATCGACCCACTTCCTTATAACTTCTTGTGTGCACCAGGCTTTTTTGGTTTCAAGAACATAAATGCCTGAAACACGTTCAACCTTATATTTCTTGCTCTTAGTGATGATTAGAGATGGGCTTTCTTTCCATCCAGACGAATTGCCAAAATACAGGTAACACGTGCACTTTCGTAACCAGTGGAGGGAACGTAGATTGACAAGGCACCCCTCTGATCAACTGTTGTTTGAGATCCTTGGCCCATAAACACTGCAGTTTCATCCATAGCAATCATGTTGGAGAGTTGGTATTTAGCAAAGTCGATGCCATCAAAAAAGGACTGAATGCAAGTGCACGTTTAATAACTTCAGTATCTTCCAGTTTGAACAGTGTTGTCAATCTTAGAGACAGTTCATATCGCTGAAGGAAGCCATCCAGCCAGTGTTGTGATGCTTTGAATTCTTCTGGGGATATTTCTAACTGTGGTGCCATTGCAAGGGCAAATGCTGAATGTCAGCCCTGCGCACAACCAAAGCCTTTGCTCTTCCTGTCAGTGATCCATTCACAGATGATGTCCTCCAGCTCGGGAAATAATGGTTGCCGACCTGATCCACACTTGAGCTTCTTAGCATTTCCCTCATCCACCTGTTGACTGAGGTTATCGTACTCTGCTCACCATTTTCAGACCGTTCAGTGATCCAACTTCTTCTCTTTGCAGAAAGCTATAAGATTCTTGCCCCAGGAGTCCTCCGTGATTCCTTTCTTGTACTCAACTGAATAGCTCTTTCTTTTGCATTCATCCTGTTTAAGGGTCAGAATATTATTCCCTTTAAATCTACCATTAAATCAACTGTTAATTGAAGACTTAAGAGACAGGAGTGGCAACAAAAATGATGACAGTTAAGAATGATGGTCCACACAAAAGTGACGAAAAATTGATGGTGCCAAAATTCAGAAAACGTTTCTTTATTTCACACGAGTGCATTAAGTACGTCCATTACAACACATGATGTATTGAATTATGAAGATTCATATTAGACACAACCACGTCCGTTCGTTATCAAGTGCGCATGTTATTCGTGTGTTGTGTCTGTACTCTGACTGGTCATTTGCCAATAAGTCTCGAGTTCACCTGTTTACATAGGTGTTTACCTCTTGTCCAAAAGTGCCCACTTGGGTATTTACAAATACTTAATTATAATTTATATTATCATTTATTTTAAGTATTAATGTCAATATTATTTATTTATATTTAATTATATATTATTATTTTATAATTTAATACGTCCATTGTGTATTGCAACAGGCATACTAAATGCATCTGTCTGGCTGACGATCTTAACTGAAGCTTATTTTGGGGGCAGGGCTTGTATTATGAACATCCTGAAAAGTCACGCTAGGGCTTATTTCTGGTTAGGTCTTATTTTCAGGGAAATAGGGCACCAGCAATATGAGTGACCGTTTCCCCTCATTCTCTCCAGTCTAGCACGCTGTTGAACTTTTTGGTTTTTATCAATGTGGTGAGTAAAAAAAAAAAATTCATTATAGACTATTTTTTTTTAGTTGTGCTAAAATACACATGACATAAAATTTACCATCTTTACCATTTTTAAGTGTGTAGTTCAGTAAAGTACATTCACATTGTTGTGCAACCAACTCCAGAGCTCTTCATTTTGCAAAACTGAAGCTCTGTACCTATTAAACAGCTATTTCCCATTCCTCCAGCTCCCAGCCTCTGGCAACCACCCTACTACTCTGTGTCCACATGAATTTGACTACTCTAAGTACCTGATGTGAGTAGAATCATACAGAATTTGTCTTTTTGTGACTGGCTTATTTCACTTAGCATAATGTCCTCAAGGTCCATCCATGTTGTAGATTATATTAAAAGTTCCACTCTTTTTATTGCTGAACAATATTCTGTTCTGTGCATTATCATATTTGTTCATCCAGATATCTGTGAATGGACACTTGGGTTGCTTCCAACTTTTGGCTGTTGTGAATAATGTTGTCATGAACATAACTGTACGAATATCTCTTTGAGACTCTGCTTTCAAACTTTTGAGTATGTATCCAGAAATGGAATTGCTGGATGAAATGGTGATCTAAGTTTTAAAATTTTTTTTAGAAACTGCCATATATTTTCCATAGCAGCTGCACCATTTTACATTCCTACCAACAGTGTAAAAGGGTGCCAATTTCTTTACATCCTCACCGCTACTTGTTGGGTTTTTTATAGTAGCCATCTAGTAGGTGTTGGATATTTCATTGTAGTTTTCATTTGCCTTTCATTAATGATTAGTGATGTTGAGCATCTTTTCATATGCTTATTTGGCAATTTGTATGTCCTCTTTGGAGAAACGTGCGTTCAACTGTTTTGCCCATTTTTCAATCACGTTGTTTATTTTGTTGTTGAGTTATAGGAGTTCTTTATATATCTGGATATTAACACTTTATCAGATATACAATTTGCAAATATTTTCTCCTATTCTGTAGGTTGCCTTTTCACTCTGTTGATTGTATCCTTTGATGCACAAAATTTTTAAGTTTGATGTAATCCAAATTCCCTATTTTTACTTTTGTTGCCTGTGCTTTTGGTGTCATATCCAAGAAATCATTGCCAAATTCAGTATCAAGAGGGTTTTCCCCTGTTTTTTTCTAAAAGCTTTATAGTTTTAGCTCTTATATTTAGGTTTTCTATTTATTTTGAGTTAATTTTTGTGTGTAGTGTGAGGTAAGGTTCCAACTTTCCTCTTTTACATGTGGATATTCAGTTTTCCCAACAACATTTGTTAAAGACGGGTCTTTTCCCCTATTGAATAGCATTGACACTTTTGCAAGGGTTTATTTCTAGGTATTCTCTTCTCTTCTCTTCTCTTCTCTTCTCTTCTATTCTATTCTATTCTATTCTATTCTATTCTATTCTATTCTATTCTATTCTATTCATCTGTATGTCTGTCTTTATGCCAGTATCACATTGCTTTGATTACTGTAGCATTGTAGAAACTTTTCAGATCTGGAAGTCTTCCAACTTTGTTCCTCTTTTCAAGATTGTTTTGGGTATTCAGTGTTTCTTGAGATTTCATATGAATTTTAGTATGGATTTTTCTATTTCTGCAAAAATATAATTACTATTTTGATAGGGGTTGCATTAAATCTCAGATCACTTTGGTTAGTATTGACATTAACAATATTAAGTCTTCCAACCATGGGCATGGGATGTGTTTCAATTTATGTGTGTCTTTTTAAATTTCTTCCTGCAATGTTTTGTGCGTTTCAATGTACAAGTCTTTTGGCTTCTTGGTTAAGTTTACTCCTTAGTACTTTATTCTTTTTGATGCTGTTGTAAATGCAATTGTTTTCTTAACTTCGTTTTTGGATTGCTTGCTATGAGTGTTGCAATTGAATTGAAATGCAATTGAATTTTATGTGTTGGTTTTGCATCCTTCAACTTTGCTGAATATATTAGTTGTAACAGCGTTTTTTTCATGGAATCTTCTAGGGTTTTCTACTCTAAAGAAAAAACTCACTTCTCCTGTGTCTCCTCTACTTTCAACACTCTACTATAACACTACTTCATTTCTGACACCAGATGCATGTGTTTTCCCCCACAACCATTTTGCAACACTAGCTGTGTCCTACAATTTAACTCTGACATTCTCTACCTTAGTATTTTATCTTTTATTGCTAATGTAAGTAAAGTCATATCTTCCATTATATAACTTCTAATTATTATTTGTACATATGCAGTTTGTGTTCTGTATATTAATTGTGTACATACCCAAACTTACTGAATTCTGTCCTTTGTTACAGTTTTCCAATAAATTAGTTTGATTTTCGCAGTAATGAACCATAAGATATACAGATAATGATATTACTTTTTTCCCACTTTTAGAGCTCTTGTCATTCTGCAATTCAATTATGTTGGCTGATACATCCAGAACAATGTTAAACAATATTGGTGATAAGGGGCAGCCTCTCTTCTTCCTGATCTTCACAGGAACATTTCTAGTGCTTCCCTTTTTTGGTTTCAGTATGTGTATGTTTTCTCATGTTAAATAAGGGTCCATCTACTCTGGTTCATTTAATTATTTTATTAATAAGAGACATTGAACTTTATCAAATATCAATTCAGCATCAGCAGGAAATACCTTATAATATTCTAAATTTTTGATCTATGAACACATATTATGTTTATTAAATAAATCCAATTTGGTTATGCCCTCAGTTTTTTTTTTAAATTTATTGGTGTGACAATTGTTAGTAAAATTACATAGATTTCAGTTGTACAATTCTGTATTACATCATCTATAAATCCCATTGTGTGTTCAGGATCCAGAGTCAGTTCTCCTTCCATCACCATATATTTGATCCCCTTTACCCTCATCTCCCACCCCCCACCCCCCTTACCCTCTGGTAACCACTAAACTATTATCTGTATCTATGAGTTTTTGTTTCTCATTTGTTTGCCTTGTTCTTTTGTTGTTTTTGGTTTATATACCACATATCAGTGAAATCATATGGTTCTCTGCTTTTTCTGTCTGACTTATTTCGCTTAGCATTATACTCTCAAGATCCGTCCATGTTGTCACAAATGTTCCTATATCATCTTTTCTTACCACCAAATAGTATTCCGTTGTGTATATATACCACAACTTCTTTATCCGTTCATCTATCGAAGGACATTTTGGTTGTTTCCATGTTTTGGCCACTGTAAACAAAGCTGCAATGAACATTGGAGCACACGTGTCTTTATGTACAAATGTTTTCAGATTTTTTGGGTAGATACCCAGGAGAGGGATTGCTGGGTCATATGGTAATTCTATCCGTAATTTTTTGAGGAACCTCCACACTACCTTCCATAACGGCTGCACCAGTCTGCATTCCCACCAACAGTGTATGAGGGTTCCTTTTTCTCCACAGCCTCTCCAACACTTGTTATTATTTATCTTGTGGATGATACCATTCTGACTGGTGTGAGGTGATATCTCATTGTGGTCTTTATTTGCATTTCTCTGATGATTAGTGATGCTGAGCACTTTTTCATATGTCTGTTTGCCATTTGTAAGTCCTCTTTGGAGAAATGTCTCTTCAGGTCCTCTGCCCATTTTTCAGTTGGGTTGTTTGTTTTTTTGTTGTTGAGTTGCAATAAGTTCCTTGTGTATTTTGGATATTAGCCCTGTATTGGAGGCATTGTTTTCAAAAATCTTCTCCCATTCAGTTGGTTGCCTCTTTATTTTGTCGATGGTTTCTTTTGCTGTGCAGAAGCTTTTAAGTTTTGATATAGTCACATTCATTTATTTTAGCTTTTACTTCCCTTGCCTTTGGAGTCAAATCCATAAAATGCTCTTTGAACCCAAGGTCCATAAGTTTAGTACCTATGTATTCTTCTATGAAATTTATTGTTTCAGGTCTTATGCTTAGGTCTTTGATTCATTTTGAATTAATTTTGGTACATGGTGACACATAGTAGTCCGGTTTCATTCTTTTGCACGTGGCTTTCCAATTCTGCCAGCACCATTTATTGAAGAGGCTGTCTTTTCTCTATTGTATGTTTTTTGCTTCTTTGTCAAAAATTATCTGTCCATCTGTATGTGGATTTATTTCTGGGTTCTCAGTTCTATTCCATTGGTCTGTGTGTCTGTTTTTCCGCCAATACCATGCTGTTTTGATTTTTGTTGCCCTGTAATAAGCTAAATTCAGGGAGTGTGATATACCTCCAGCATTGTTCTTTTTTCTTAGGATTGCTTTGGCTATTTGGGGTCTTTCATGGTTCCATACAAATCTGATGATTTTTCTTTCTATTTCTCAAAAAAAAATGCCATTGCGATTTTGATGGGGATTATATTAAATTTGTATATTGCTTTGGATAATATGGCTCTTTTAACTATGTTGATTCTTCCAATCCATGAGCATGGAATATCTTTCCATTTCTTTGTATCTTCTAAATTTCTTTTAAAAATGTCTTACAGTTTTCAGCATACAGGTATTTCACATCCTTGGTTATGTTTATTCCTAGGTATTTTATTCCTTTTACTGTGCAATTGCAAAAGGAATTGTTTTTTGTATTTTTTTTTCCTGAGATTTCATTGTTAGTATACAGGAATGCAATGGACTTTTGTACGTTGATTTTGTAGCCGGCAACTTTACTGTATTCGTTGATTGTTTCTAATAGCTTTTTGGTGGAGTCTTTAGGGTTTTCTATATACAGCATCATGTCATCAGCGAAGAGTGACACTTGAACTTCTTCATTCCCAATTTGGATGCCTTTTATTTCTTGCTCTTGCCGGATTGCTCTGTCAAGGACTTCCAACACTATGTTGAAAAGCAAAGTTGATACGGGACAGCCCTGTCATGTTCCTAAACGTAGAGCAAAGGGCTTCAGTTTTTCACCGTTAATTATGAGATTAGCTGAGGATTTGTCATATATGGTCTTTATTATGTTAAGGTATTGTCCTTCGATACCTATTTTATTAAGTGTTTTAATCATAAATGGATGTTGTATCTTGTCAAACGCTTTTTCTGAATCAACTGATATAATCATATGATTTTTGTCCTTTATTTTGTTTATGTGATGTATCGCATTGGTGGATGTATCTATGTTGAACGATCCTTGTGCCCCGGGAATGAACCCCACTTAGTCGTGATGAATAACCTTTTTACTGTGTTGTTGTATTCGATTTGCTAGAATTTTGTTTAGGATTTTTGATTCCGTATTCATCAGAGATATTGGTCTGTAGTTTTTGTGTGTGTGTTGTCCTTACCAGGTTTTGGTATCAGGGTAATGTTGGCCTCATAAAAAGAGTTAGGGAGTATTGACTCTTCTTCAATGTTTTGGAAGAGTTTGAGCAGGATTGGCATTAGATCCTCTTTGAAGGTTTGGTAAAATTCACTAGTGAAGCCATCTGGTGCAGGACTTTTGCTTTTGGGAAGGTTTTGGATGATTGATTCAATTTCATTACTGGTGATAGGTCTGTTTAGATTTTCCAGTTCTTCATGGTTCAGCCTAGGAAGGCTATATGTTTCTAAGAACTTGTCCATTTCTTCTAGGTTATCGAATTTGGTGTTATATAGTCCTTCATAGTATTCTTGGGTGATCCTTTGTATTTCTGTGGTGTCCGTGATAACTTCCCCTTTTTCATTTCTGATTTTGTTAATTAGTGTCTTCTCTCTTTTTGATTTAGTGAGTCTAGCCAAGGGTTTGTCAATTTTATTAATCTTTTCAAAGAACCAGCTCTTTGTCACAATAATTTTTTCTATTGTCGTTTTGTTCTCTATTTCATTTAGTTCTGCTCTGATTTTTATTATTTCCTTTCTTCTGCTGACCTTGGGTTTCATTTGTTGTTCTTTTTCTAGTTCTTTAAGGTGTAACGTGAGGTTATTTATTTGGGATTTTTCTTGTTTCTTAAGATAGGCCTGTAATGATATAAATTTCCCTCTTAAAACTGCTTTTGCTGCATCCCAAAAATTTTGGTGGGATGTATTTTCATTGTCATTTGTTTCTATGTACCTTTTTATCTCTCCTCTAATTTCTTCTTTGACCCGGTCGTACTTTAAAAGTATGTTGTTTAATCTCCATGTATTTGTGTTTTTTCCTGCTTTCTTTTTGCAGTTGATATCCAATTTCAAAGCCCTGTGATCAGAGAATATGCTTGGTATGATTTCAATCTTCTTAAATTTGCTGAGGCTCATTTTATGTCCCAATACATGGTCTATCCTTGAGAATGTTCCATGTACACTAGAAAAAATGTATAGTCTGATGTTTTAAGATGAAGTGCTCTATAAATGTCAATTATGTCCCTTTCATCTAATGTGTCATTTAGTGCTGCCATTTCGTTATTTATTTTCTGTTTGGACGATCTATCCATAGCTGTCAATGATGTATTTAGGTCCCCTGGTATAATTGTGTTTTGGTCAATTCCTCCCTTTAGTTCTGTTAGTAGTTGCTTGGTATATTTCGGTGCTCCCTGATTGGGGGCATAAATATTGATGATTGTTATGTCTTCTTGTTGTATAGTCCCCTTTACCACTATGAAATGTCCATCTTTATCTCTTGTTATCTTTTCACACTGAAGTCTGTTTCATCTGATATCATTATGGCTACGCCTGATTTTCTCTGGATACCGTATGCTTGGAGTGTCAATTTCCACCCTATTACTTTGAGTCTATGCTTGTCCTTGTAGCTGAGATGTGTCTCTTGGAGACAGCATATGGTTGGGTTTAGTTTTTGATCCAATCTGCTACTCTGCGCCTTTTTATTGGTGAGTTCAGTCCATTGACATTTAGGGTGATTATTGATATGTGAGGATTTCCTGTCATTCTATCTTTAGTTTTCTGGTAAGATTGTGTCTCCATTGTTTTTTTGCCTTTTTGTTGCCGTCTATTATTTCTGTGTGGTGGTATTCTATGATTTTGCCCTCCTTTTCTTCTTTTATAACAGTATATATTTCAGTGCTGGAATTTTTTTTGAGTGGATACCCTTAAGTTTATGTAAAAGAAAGTTTGGTATTTAAAGTATTCCATTTTCTTCAGCATGCTTACTCTCTGCATTCCCATATTCCGGTTCAGGCCTTTACTCTCCCCCTTTTTATGTTTTGGTTGCCACAAATTGTACCTGTTGATGGTGGTCGAAGAGCCTCCTTTAGTATTTCTTGTAGTGTAGGTCATGTATTAGAAAATTCCGTCAGGTTCTGTATGTCTGAAAAGGTCTTTATTCCTCCTTCATATCTAAAGGATATCTTTGCTGGATATATTATTCTTGGCTCATAATTTCTCTCTTTCAATAGTTTGAATATTTGGTTCCACTCCCTCCTGGCTTGTAGAGTTTCTGCTGAAAAATCTGATGACAGTCTAATGGGCTTTCCTTTGTAGGTTACCGTCTTCTCTTCCCTGGCTGCCTTGAGGATTCTTTCTTTGTCGTTGATTTGGGACAGCTTCAATACAATGTGCCTTGGAGAAGGTCTGTTGGGATTGAGGTAATTAGGTGTTCTATTTGCCTCTTGGATTCGAGGATCCAGTTCTTTCCACAAGTTTGGGAAGTTCTCATTGACAATTTGTTTGAATATATTCTCTGTTCCCTTCTCTCTTTCTTCTCTTTCTGGTATGCCCATTATTCTTATATTGCTCTTTCTGATGGAGTCAGAAAGTTCTTGTAGAGTTCTTTCATTTCTTTTAAGTCTCAAGTCTCTTTCTTCTTCCATCCGTGTCATTTCCAGGTTTCTATCTTCAATGTCACTGATTCTTTCCTCCATCTGGTCAACTCTACTACCTAAGTTGGCTATTTCATTCTGAATTTCTTCTATTGAGTCTGTAATCTCCAGAAATTCTATTTGGTTCTTTTTTAAAATTTCAATCTCTTTCGTAAAATGTTCATGTTGTTCTTTGATTGTGTTTCTGAGTTCATTAAACTGCCTGTCTGTGTTTTCTTGCATCTCGTTGAGTTTTTTCAGAACTGCAATGTTGAGTTCTCTTTCATTTAAGTCACATGTTGCCATATCTTTAAGTTCATTTTCTGGAGACTTTTCACTTTCTTTCTGAGCTGTCTTGTTGCCTTGGTTATTCATGGCAATTACTGGTTTATTATTTCTCTTCCTAGACATCTACAGGAGTGGGTTCTGCAACAGGTTGATAGGAAGAGGTCTTTCTTTTGTTTTCCAGTACTTGTTGGTAGAATGTTTTAGTTTCTCTCCGACTGCAGCCCTTTTTTCCCTCTCACACTGTAGTGCTATGTTTTCTCTGCACTATTCCAGCTTCTCACACAATGGAGGGATTCCCTGGGAGACGGGCTTCTCCTCTGTTAATAGTTGGCCTGGGCCACAGGGAGCAGTGTCCGTGTGGGTATGCGGAGAGGTTTTGAAGTTCCAAAGCTCTTCCTGCACCAGATTCAGAGCCCCTGTGTTTCAATAGTTCTGTTTACTCCTGCAGGGATCCATCCAGATAGGCGGGGCCGGGAGCGGAGTGAATTGTGAGAGGTGGCCCAGAGCAATTGCAGCGAACACCACCACAGCCGGTCCTGCTTCCACAGCTCCCTCCCCTCTGCCAGAACTAGTTGGGCTTCGAATCTGTGTGCCCTGTTATTTTAATGGGTATTTTCCTTTCTATGTTTTAATGTCAGGTTGTTAGATGAATAAAAGTTCATAATTGTTGTATCATTATGAAAATTTTTTCTTTATCTCTTTAAATGTTTGTTTGCCTTGAATTCCATTTCTTTCTGACATTAATATCATTAGACTTTCCTCCTTTTTTGTTAGCATATATTCAATATATCTTTTTCCACCGCTTCATTTTCAACTTTTCCATCATTTTGTTTCAGCGTTCTGTCTTAGAAACAGAATGTAGTTAGATTTTGGAGATTTCTCTCTCCTTCTGATTTGCTGTCTTTCCATAAAGCAATTTAACCTGCTCACATTTATTGTGATTACTGATATGTGAAAGCTTGTTACTGCCATCTTATCTTGTGTTGTGTATTTATCATGCTTTCCAGTTTCCCCCTCTTTTCCCCTTTTTGTCAATTGATTACGTCTTCTTGATTTAATTTCTGATATTCAAGTGCTTACTTTTAATTTTTAACTCCAATATCTGATTATTATCTTTTTTCCTTTCATAGCCTACACAAGTATAGTGCCTCTCATGATTACTCACTCAGCAAAGAATAGACCTCGGTCTACTTACACTTCCTTTCTCTCCCTCTCTCCCCACCTGCAATGTTAATATTGTTTGGGATTTCAGTTCCAGATAGCAGGTTTTTTTCTTCACTTAACACTTATTTAGATATCAACAAATTCTACTGATTTCTTCATTCACCATTGCTTCCTGAATCCTGTAGATTTTTCTTTTGAATTTATTTTGATTGTGTTGGAATATATCCTCTTACAGGTACGATTGAACATGACTTATTTTATTATCTTTGATACCTGACATTGTCTTTATGTATTTTGCCCTCACACTTAAATGATAGCTTGGCTCATTCAAAATATTTTCCCTTGGATCTCTGAAGATACCCCAGCATGTAGTGTTATAGTCTAATTTGATATTAATATGCTTTCCTTTACGAGTAATCTGTTTTCCTTTTTCCTATCCTTCATGTTCTAAATTTCACCATGGTATGCCTATTCATTGTCTTTTTTTCTTTTCCGCTTGTCATGTGGTGGGCCCTTTCACTATATGGACTTTCATCTTTCATCACCTTGAAGAAATTTTCTTCCCTATTTATTTCAGTATTCTTCACTTTCAGTCTCTTTATTTTCTCTTTCTGGAATTTTTATTTGGTAGATGTTGAAATCTATTCTTCATATATCCTAACTTTTATTTTATGCTTTCTATTTCTTTCTTTTCTTTTTTACTTTTGCAATGAATCCTAGAAGAAGTCCTCAATTTGATTTTCCAGCTCACTTATGTGTTATTATTCATCTGTGTCCCATCTGTCCATAACTCATTTATTGAGGATGCTTTTGAGAATCTTATTTTTTTATTTCTGAGATTTCAGACTGTTTCTTCTAAAAACTCTCTGAGGATGTTTATACTTATTCTAAATGTCTAGTCTATCTGCTCTGCTTATTCTCTTTCTTAGGTGTCAGTGCTTCTGTTTATTGTACCCTGTGCCACTTTCATGTTAATGATTTTTCTCGGTGCTTAATGACTCTTGGTTGTGTTCTCTTCAATTTGAGATTCCTAGTTATTCAATCTATGGATGATGTCTCCAGTCCCTGCATGGGAGGGATGGTAGTGGGTAAGAAACAAACCAGTGGAAAAGGTGTGCCAATATGCACTATCCATTCTTCTTGGATGTTATCTTTCCTATGTAACATAAGTGCCCATACTTGCATGACAGAAGCAGGAATCCCTGCTTCTGCCATTTGGCTAAGCAGGGAAGGTGAGGTGGAGGAGTAGGTAGCTGATCGTCTCCAGTGTTCCTACTGCAATATCCCAACCCTATGTCCTGTCAATTACTACCACCCCATCTACTGTCTTCAAGCTTGAAGCACCTTCAAAGCCACTCTCACTTTTCACATCAGGTCTCTCCTGCACACACTTACGCAGTGGTTTCTTTCTTTCAGCTCCACCTTCTTTCTTCTTTCAGGAATTCCTCACAATTTCAATTCACTGAGGTTACCCCTTTTTGTTTGCCAGAACATTTATGGAATATTATAAATGTGTGTGTGTGTGTGTGTGTCTGTGTGTGTGTGTTTATACACACACTGCAGGCACCAAGAACCAAGAAAGTTTAGGAAGCTCTGCTCTAGGATAAATTCCTATAATTGCATTTGCTGCATCAAAGGGTAGGAGGACAGAAAAATTTGAGAACTGTTTCACTGACATGTGGTATATAAAACTGAAAACAACAAAGGAACAAGACAAACAAATGAAGAAACAAAAACTCATAGACACAGACAATAGTTTAGTGGTTACCAGAGGGTAAGGGGGGTCGGGGGTGGGAGATGAGGGTAAGGGGGATCAAATATATGGTGATGGAAGGAGAACTGACTCAGGGCGGTGAACATACAATGTGATATATGTAGATGATGTATTACAGAATTGTACACCTGAAATCTATGTAACTTTACTAACAATTGTCACCTCAATAAACGTTAATTTAAAAAAAAGTAATAAATAAATAAATAAACAAACAAACAAAGGGTAGCAGGCTTGGTTTTTTTATGCATAAGTCCAAGTTACCTTCCAGATTTTCATTTATAATATAACCAACAGACTGAAAGCGAAAGACAGTTTAAAAACAACACTGATGTAGAGACACCAAATATCTTACTTCTTCCCTCCAGGAGACTGTACTGTAAAAAGAATCCAAGGACTTTCCTGGATTTACCACTTATTTCCATATATGCAAATTATGGATTTAAAAAAAAAATCTGTGGATTTAAGGATTTGTTAAAAAGCATTAGAAGGAAATGCACCAACCTGCAAGTATTTCTCTTGGAATGAGTGATTTCCAGTAATTATTGCTTTCTTCTTAGAACTTTCAGTATCATCTCATCTTTTTACAATGATTACATTCAAACCTTTTATTCAGAAAAAAACCCTTAAATTAAAAAGCTTTGAATATTTTGGATTAAATTTGTACCTAAATTCCATTAATAACTAAGGACACAGTATTAAAATATCTGCCTCCTGTCATCCTCCTTTTGAGAAATGAAACCCCGGGCCATAAAAATAACCTTTGTGTGCAGTTAGAAGGGAAAGAGTCTAAAATGAAAAGGAAAAGGAAAAGCAGAAGGAAATGGTCTGTTAGCAAGTCTAAATTCAAACAAACATCTGAGGGGCTGAAAGATGGAGATGGTCCAGGCCCAGCTCCCCCAGGTTCCCAAATCCTATGTGGGGTAAGGAGGGGCTGGTGACTTTATGCAAGGTGCTGATTTTAGATGTGGCTGCAGATTAATTTTAGAATTCTAGCTGAGTCATCCTGAGGTGGCCTGATTGGAACTAATTGGGCCATCTTCTCAAATGTCCCAGACCTTTGGGGCTCTGCCACCTACTGGAATTGGAAGGCCTTGTTCCCATTAGCAAGTGCCATCTCACCAATAGTGAGGTCGTGGGTCACCAACTGAATAGCGGGACTAGCGCAAAACACACACAGAGTCCTGGCAGCTCTATTTCTTTGTGGGTTTTTTTTTTTTTAATTAAAATGTATTGTGGTGACAATTGTCAACAAAACTACATAGGTTTCAAGTGTACAATTCTGTAATACATCATCTATACATTGCATTATGTGTTTACCACCCAGTCAGTTCTCCTTCCATCACCACATATTTGACCCCTTTTACCCTCTTCTACCATCCCTCCCTTACATTCTGGTAAGCACTAAACTTGTCTGTGTCTGTGAGTTTTTGTTTCTTTATTTGCTTATCTTATTCCTCTGTTGCCTTCAGTTTTATATCCCACATATGAGTGACGATACATGGTTCTGAACTTTTTCTGTCTGACTTATGTCACTTAGTATAATGATCTCAAGATCCATCCATGTTGTCACAAATGGCACTATTTCATCCTTTTTTATGGCAGAACAGTAGTCCATTGTGTATATATATCACATCTTCTTTATCAAATCACCTATGGAAGGACACTTTGGTTGTTTCCATGTCTTGGCCACCGTATATAAAGCTGCAATGAACATCGGAGTACATATATCTTTGCAGATAAATGTTTTCAGATTTTTGGGATTTTTTGGGATTTCAGCAATCCCAGGAGAGGAATTGCTAGGTCATATGATAATTCTATTCTTGATTTTTTGAGGAACCTCCATGCTGTTTTCCACAGCAGTATGCCACAGCCTCTCCAACACTTGTTATTATTTGTCTTGGTTTTTTTGGTTATTTTTTTTTCCTGAAAATCTTTATAATGTATTTGTCTTGTTGATGCTAGCCATTCTAACCAGTGTGAGGTGAACATTTCCCTAATAGCTAATGCAGTTGAGCATTTTTCATATATCTGTTGGCCATTTGTATGTCTTCCTGGGAGAAGTTTCTGTTGGTGGCCTCTGCCCATTTTTTAATTGGATTTTTGTTGTTGCATTGTGTGAGTTCCTTATGTATTTTGGATATTAGTTCCTTATCAGAGGTGTTGTTTGCAAATATCTTCTCCCATTAGGGTGGTTGCTCTTTTGTTTTGTCAATGGTTTCTTTTGCTGAGCAGAAGATTTTTAGTTTAATATAGTCCCATTCATTTATTTTAGCTTTCACTTTCCTTGTCTTTGAAGTCAAATTCCTAAAATCCTCCTTGAAGCCAAGGACGATAAGTTTAGTATCTATGCTTTCTTCAATGCAGTTTATTGTTTCAGGTCTTATGTTTAGGTCTTTGATCTATTTGGGGTTCATTTTGGTGTATGGTGACAGACAGCAGTTTAGTTTCATTTGTTTGCATGTGGCTTTCCAAATTTCCCAGCACAATTTATTGAAGAGGCTGTCTTTTCTTCATTGTATCTTTTTGGATGCTTTGTCGAAAATTATCAATCCATATTTATGTGGGCTCATTTCTGGGTTTTCAATTCTATTCCATTGATCATAGTGTCTCTTTTTCTACCAATACCATACTGTTTTGATTATTGCTGTGCTGTAGTACAAGCTGAAGTCAAGAAGTATGATACCTCCAGCATTATTCTTTTTTCTGGGATTGCGCCATTCTGGCTCTTTTGTGATACCGTACAAAACTGATGATTTTTTTGTTCTATTTCTTTCTTTTAAAAATGCCGATAAAAATGGTGGCATGAGGTGAGCCTCTTAAAATCTCACCTGGAATTTACAACAAATTGAACAACTATAACTCCCTGCGCAGCAGACAGGCAAGACTAAGAAGCACACTACAGAAATAACCTAAAGATGGGCAAATTACATGAGCGGGGAAGGAGGGAAGGGAGAAGTGCCGGGACGAGGTCGCTCAAGAGCCAGACTGCAGACCTAGCTCCGAGCTCCGAGCTCGCTGCATCCCAGAACTACCATACCTTTGGGAGAGGGAAGAAATCGGATGGCTAGGACTCCACTTATAGCCACAGGGCTGAGGGGACACACAGCAGAACCCAACGCTCATGGCAGAGACATCAGAGCAAAGACTGAGGGAAGAAGGCTGAAAACGCTGGTTTAAGCACTCACTGCTGCAGAGAACAGAAGCCTTAGGCACTGAGACTAGCGGCCTGTCCCTATCCTCCCAGAGCTCGCCCCACCCCACCTGCCCAGTGCTGGAAGCAGAACCGTAGCAGTGTCGGATCAAAAGAACAGAATATTTGCAGTTCTGAGAACTGTGGTCCGCAGACACAGATTTGCAGCCCAACTAGTTCCTGCAAAGGGGAAGGAGCTGTGGAAGCAGGACTGGTTGTGGTGGTGTTCGCCACCATTGCTCTGGGCCACCTCTCACAACCCACCTGCCCCTGTCCCCACCTATCTGGGTGGATCCCTGCAGGAGTAAACAGAACTGCTGAAACACACGGGCTCTGAATCTGGTGCAGGAAGAGCTTTGGAACTTCAAAAGCTCTTCGCATCCCCACACTGATGCGGTGCCCCAGGTGAACTGTTAACAAAGGAGAAGCCCACCTTCCAGGGAATTCCCCCATTGTGTGAGAAGCTGGAATAGTGCAGAGAAAACATAACACTACAGTGTGAAAGAGAAAAAAAGACTGCAGTCGGAGAGAAAATAAAACATTCTACCAACACATACTGGAAAACAAAAGCAAGAACTCTTCCTGTCAACCTGTTGCAGAACCCACTCTAGTAGATGTCTAGGAAGATAAATAATACATCATTAATTGCCATGAATAACCAAGGTAACAAGACAGCTCAGAAAGAAAATGAACAGTCTCCAGAAAATGAACTTAAAGATATGGAAATATGTGACTTAAATGACAGAGAACTCAAGATTGCAGTTCTGAAAAAACTCAACGAGATGCAAGAAAACACAGACAGGCAGTTTAATGAACTCAGAAACACAATCAAAGAACAACATGAACATTTTACGAAAGAGATTGAAATTTTAAAAAAGAACCAAATAGAATTTCTGGAGATTATGAACTCAATAGAAGAAATTAAGAATGAAATAGCCAGCTTAGGTAGTAGAGTTGACCAGATGGAGGAAAGAATCAGTGACATTGAAGATAGAAACCTGGAAATGACACGGATGGAAGAAGAAAGAGACTTGAGACTTAAAAGAAATGAAAAAACTCTACAAGAACTTTCTGACTCCATCAGAAAGAGCAATATAAGAATAATGGGCATACCAGAAAGAGAAGAAAGAGAGAAGGGAACAGAGAGTATATTCAAACAAATTGTCAATGAGAACTTCCCAAACTTGTGGAAAGAGCTGGATCCTCAAATCCAAGAGGCAAATAGAACACCTAATTACCTCAACCCCAACAGACCTTCTCCAAGGCACCTTGTATTGAAGCTGTCAAAAATCAATGACAAAGAAAGAATCCTCAAGGCAGCCAGGGAAAGAAGACGGTAACCTACAAAGGAAAGCCCATTAGAATATCATCAGATTTCTCAGCAGAAACTCTCCAAGCCAGGAGGGAATGGAACCAAATATTCAAACTATTGAAAGAGAGAAATTATGAGCCAAGAATAATATATCCAGCAAAGATATCCTTTAGATATGAAGGAGGAATAAAGACCTTTCCAGATATATAGACGGTGAGGGAATTTTCTAACACATGACCTGCACTACAAGAAATACTATAGGAGGCTATTCGACCACCATCAACAGGGACAATTTGTGGCAACCAAAACATAAAAAGGGGGAGATAAAGGCCTGAACCAGAGTATGGGAGTGGAGAAAATAAGCATGCTGGAGAAAATGGAATACTCTAAATATCAAACTTTCTTTTGCATAAACTTAAGGGTATCCACTCAAAAAAAATTCCAGCACTGAAATATATACTGTTATAAAAGAAGAAAAGGAGGGCAAAATCATAGAATACCACCACACAGAAATAATAGACAATGACAAAAAGGCAAAGAAACAATGGAGACACAGTCTTACCAGAAAACAAAAGATAGATTGATAGGAAATCCTCACATATCAATAATCACCCTAAATGTGAATGGACTGAACTCACCAATAAAAAGGCACAGAGTAGCAGATTGGAACAAAAAACTGAACTTTAATTTAAAAAAAAAAAAATGCCATTGGGATTTTGATGGGAATTGCACCAAATCTGCATGTTGCTTTGGGTAATGTGACCTTTTTTTTTTTAAATTAAAGTTTATTGGGGTGACAATTGTTAGTAAAGTTACATAGATTTCAGGTGTACAATTCTGTATTACCTCATCTATAAATCACATTGTGTGTTCACCACCAGGTGTCAGTTCTCCTTCCATCACCATATATTTGATCCCCTTTACCCTCATCTAACACCCCTTCCCCTTACACTCTGGTAACCACTAAACTGTTGTCTGTGTCTATGAGTTTTTGTTTCTCATTTGTTTGTCTTGTTCTTCTGTTGTTTTTGGTTTATATACCACATATCAGTGAAATCATATGGTTCTCTGCTTTTTCTGTCTGACTTATTTCGCTTAGCATTATACTCTCAAGATCCATCCATGTTGTCACAAATGGTCCTATTTCATCTTTTCTTACCGCCGAATTGTATTCCATTGTGTATATATACCACAACTTCTTTATCCATTCATCTATCGAAGGACATTTTGGTTATTTCCATGTCTTGACCACCGTAAATAAAGCTGCAATGAACATTGGAGCAAATGTGGCCATTTTTAACTATGTTGATTCTTCCAATCCATGAAGGCAGAATGTCTTTCCATTTCTTTGTGTCTTCTTCCATTTCTTTTTAAAATGTTTCAAATAGTTTCAGTGTATAGGTCCTTCACATCCTTGGTTAAGTTTATTCCAGGTATTTTATTCTTTTGTGGAATTGCAAAAGGAATTGTTTTTTTATTTCTTTTTCTGAGATTTCATTGTTAGTATATAGGAATGCAATGGATTTTTTTTAAAAACTATCTTTTTTTTTTCTTTTTGTTTTTCTGATTGGGTGTTTTCTGCTACATTGTCTTCTAAATCACTGATTCAGTCCTCTGCTTCATCTAATCTCCTACTGATTCCTTCTAGTATATTCTTCATTTCAGTTATTGTATTCTTTATTTCTGACTGGTTCTTTTTTATGGTTGCTGTGACCTTTTTTTTTCACCCTTCTTCCGCTGCCCCCACACCACTCCAGTTCAAGCCGTTGTTTCTCAGTCTAGTTGTGTAAGACACAGCTCCCTGGCCCATGCTGGTATTATGAGCCTTGCGCTCCCCCCAGCTGAGGCAGTCCGTCGCCAGTCATCGGTCGGCTGCTCACAGCAGCTCACGGCAGCTCTCTCTGGCTGCCGGCTACTCACGCTGGGGATTTTTGTACATTGATTTTGTAGCTGGCAACTTTACTGTATTTATTTATGGTTTCTAATAGCTTTTTGGTAGAGACTTTAGGGTTTTCTTTATGAAGAATCATGTGATCTGCTAAATGTGACAATTTAACTTCTTCATTCCCAATTTGGATGCATTTTATTTATTTCTCTTGCCTGATTGCTCTGGCAAGGACTTCCAACACTATGTTGAAAAGCAGAGGTGATAGGGGACAACCCTGTCGTGTTCCTGAACATAGAGCAAAGGGCTTCAGTTTTTCACCTTTATGAGATTAGCTGAGGGTTTGTCATATATGGTCTTTATTATGTTAAGGTATTTTCCTTCTATACCCAGTTTATTATTTTAATCATTAATGTGTGTTGTATCTTTTCAGATGCTTTTTTTGCATCAATTGATATAATCATGATTTTTGTCCTTGTGGTGTATCACATTGATCAATTTGCATATGTTGAGCCTTCCTTGTGCCCCTGGGATGAACCCCACTTGATGATGATGTATAATCTTTTTAATGCATCGTTGTATTCAATTTGCTAGAATTTGTTTAGGATTTTTGCATCTGTATTCATCAGAGAAACTGGCCTGTAATTTTCTTTTTTGTGTGTTATGCTTACCAGGTTTTGGTATCAGGGTAATGTTGGCCTCATAATATGTGTTAGGGAGCATTGTCTCTTCTTCAATTTTTTTGGAAGAGTTTGAGTAGGATAGGTGTTAGATCCTCTTTGAATTCACTGGTGAAGCCAGTAGAATTCACTGGTGAAGCCATCTGGTCCCGGACTTTTGCTTTTGGGAAGGTTTTGGATGACTGATTCAATTGCTTACTGTTGATTGGTCTATTTAGATTTTCCAGCTCTTTGTGATTCAGCCTAGGAAGGCTATATGTTTCTAAGAAAATGTCCATTTCTTCTAGGTTATTGAATTTGGTGGCATGTAGTCCTTCATAGTATTCTTGGATGATCCTTTGTATTTCTGTGGCATCCATGGTAGCTTCTCTTTTTTCATTTCTGATTTTGTTTATTTGTGTCTTTTCTCTTTTTGTTTTAGTGATGGCAGCTCTATTTCAATGGGCAAGAAGTTCAGCTAGCATGATCACACCTGGGAAACTTACTCAATCAAGCCTTTCCAGTACACCAGCAACTATAAAGCACCTACTGTATACCAACATCGTGGAGCAATGACTTCCAAACCTAATCATCCATATTCACTTGGGAGCTTATTAAAAACATAGATGTCCAGAGCCAGCCCCACATTTGCAGATTCAGAACATCTGGGGTGGGGCTCCCAGGTGTTTGTTAGGTCATCCACTGCTGTGGAGGGCCCAGAATGGAGTGATGCACAGCCCCTACCCTGAAGGCACTCACAGGAACTATGAATATGACCACAGGGAACACACTATGCTAACTGATTAGTCTGGGCCATGTGTCCCACTCTTGGCTGTGGTGGGGTCCCATCCCAACATGTAGGCTGAGAGGACGATGGCAGTTCCCCAAAGGAAATTGGAGTAGTCATTATAGAAAAGGGGAATTAGTGTTGGGTAGACAAAAAGTAGCAAATGTTATCCTCAATCTGTCTTGCCAAGAGTTTATCAATCCAAGCAGCTCCCACATTACAGAGCCCAGTACTCGTCATGTAACAGAACGTCACTTGTTTATCTGTCCAATACTGCTTTCATTGCTCTAAAAAAGACACCTCCTTCCTTGGAAGATTTGCCTCTCCCTTCAGCTGTGTAGTCTGACCCACCTCCCACTTTAATAATTAGTTTAGAGGTGAGCACCTGACTCAAGTTGGGACAATCAGAGCCCTTCCCAGAGCTTTTCTAAACTGGGAGCCAGGAGGGAGGCCCATTCCTCTTAGGTGGCAAATACATGAGGAGGTAATCATAGAAGTTTCTAGGGTCTTGCTCTTCACTGTGTGGAGAAAGCTAGTGTGCCGTGAAAAGAATGAAGGCATCATTCAAAGAGAAGCAGGAGTCACAAAGGAGAGGACGTCCTGGTGGGTGAGTCCTGAGTTTCATCAGCCTGGCTACTCTCCAGGTTTGGGTTGGGTTTCTGTCCCTTGCAACCAAAGAGCTATAACCAATATTCATGTTATATATCAGTTTATCCAAAAGGAGGATGTATAGGCTGAAAAGAAAATACTGGGGCCAGCGTCCTCCTTCACAGCCCAAACAGCACTGATCTATTCATCAGCCAAATTCAAGTTTAGTCATTCCAGAAATTCAATCAGAGAAGTTTGATGAAATCAAGGTATGCTTCTTGGAGGAGCCGGAATGTAAGGCTAAATTTTAAGGGCAGAGACCACAAGGCACTCCCAAAGCACTACTGCAAGCCGAGGGCTCCATGTGAAACACTTCAGAGGCACAAATCCTGTACTCACTCTATTCTTAGCTGTGTGCCGTGGTGCAGGCATGTGCAAGATCCCTGCGGCTGCACGTCCTGCGGAAAAGATGCGCTGCCCCTCAGCTGTGCTGCCATGCCCAGCTCGTGAGTTTAACAGCATGAACTTGATTCACATTGTAGCCAGGAATTAAAGCTGAGGACCTCCAGGAAGCCTCTCTTGAGAGTGCCTAAGTTGGATGTGTGTTCAGCCTCTTACAACCCGAGAGACGAGCTGATGCATCCTGACAGCTTGAAAGGACCCCTGTGCCAGTGGGCTGTTCAATATTATTAGCAAGTTAATCTTCATTACAGTAACTTTGCCTGGGATTCTGGACTCGCTTCTCTTCTAGCATGGGTTACAGGACCTGCAAAGATTCTCAGTGTCTTTCAAATGGTTTAGCGAATAGATCGACAGGTCTCTCCACAGAAGCAGGGTTTCCCAGAGTCTCAAGTTTTATCCTAAAACATTTGTATGTATTTTTAACAGCTTTATTAAGATAAAATTCCCATACCATACAATCCACCCATTTAAAGTGTACAATCAATGGTTTTTAGTATATTCACATAGTTGTGCAACCATCATCACAGTCAATTTTAGAACATTTTCATTACCCCCAAAAGAAACGCTTTACTTTTTAAGCTATTACCCCCCAACTGTCCCTTTCCCTACAGCCCTGATCTATTTTCTGTCTCTATAGATTTGACTATTGTGGACATTTCATATAAATGGAAATTATACAATATGTTTCCTTTTGTGACTGGTTTCTTTCATTTAGCATGTTGTCAATGTACATCCATGTTGTAGCATGACTTAGTACATTTTTATGGCTGAATAATATTCCATGTATGAATATACCACATTTTGTTTATCCATTAATCAGTTGATGTGTGGGTTGTTCCTGTTTTTTGGCTACTATGAATAAGCTGTTATGAACATTCATGTACAAGTCTTGTCTGGATATATGTTTTCATTTCTCTTGGCTATGTGACTGGGAGTGAAATTACTGGGTAAAATGGTAACTCAGTCTCCTATCCCAGGAGTTTATCATCCCAAGCAGCTTCCGCATCAAAGAATCCAGTAAGGTCCACGTGATTACTGTACATCATTTGTTTTTCTGCCCAGTACTGCTCCCATTCCTCTGGAGAAAAAGGCACCTCCTTCTCTGAAGCATTTGTCCCCCCCCCCCTCGGCCACGTAGTCTGATCCACCTCCCCTTCAGTAACTGGTTCCGAGGGGAGCACCTGAGCTGCCACACTGCTTCCCAGGGGCTGCACCACCTTACATCCCCACCAGCAGTGTAGGAGGACTCAGATTTCTCCACATCCTTTCCACACCTGGTGCTATCTTTTTTATCATTGCCACCCTACTGAGTGTGAAGTGGTATTTCACTGTGATTTTGATTTGCATTTTCCTGATGACTCATGATGTGGAGTATTTTTTCATGTGCTTTTTGGCTATTTGTATATCTTTTGGGGGGAAATATCTATTCAGATTCATTGCCCATTTTTAATTGTGTTTTGTTTTAATCTTTGACTTGTAAGACTTCTTTATATACTCTAGATACAAGTCCCTTATCAGATATAGGACTTGCAAATATTTTCTACCATTTTGTGGGTTAGCTTTTAATTTCTTGGTGGTGCCTTTTGAAGCATAAAAGTGTATAATTTCGATGAAGTTCAATTTATTTATTTTTTATTTTGTTTTTTTTTTTTGTGATTTTGGTGCCATATTTAAGAAAACATTACCAAATCCAAAGTTATAAAGGTCATTCCTATGTTTTCTCCAAAAGCTTTTATAGCTTTAGTTCTGACAGCAGGTCTTTAATCCATTTTCAGTTCATTCTTGTATATAGCATGAGGTAGGGGTTCAACATTTTTCTTTTGCTTGTGGATATCCAGTTAACACAGCACAATTTATTGAAAGGGCTGGGTTTTGCCTATTGAATTTGGATGATACATTTGTCACTAATTAATTGACCATAAATGTGAAGGATTATTTTCAGATTTTCATCTCTTCCAGTTCATTTATATGTCTATCCTTATGCCAGTACCACATTGTCTTGGTTACTATAGCTTTGTTGTCAGTTTTGAAATTAGGAAGTGTGAGTAGTCTGACATTGTTCTTCCTTGAAAGAATATTTTGGCTATTCTGTGTCCCTTGGGCTTCCATATGAATTTTTAAATCAGCTTGTTAATTTCTACAAATAAGCCAGCTCAGATTCTGATAAGGATTCTTATTAAGTCTTCTGACCCATGAACATGAAATGTCTTTCCACTTATTTTTCTTTAATTTTTTTCCAATGATATTTTTTAGTTTTCCATATGTAATCTTGGATGTCTTTTGTTAAGTTTATTTTAGAGTATTTTATTCTTCTTAATGCTATTGTAAGTGGAATTGTCTTTTTTATTTCATTTTTGTATTTTTTCATTCCTAATATATAGAAATACAATTGATGTTTGTATATTGAGGTTGTGTCCTGTGACCTTGCTGAACTCATTTATTAGCTCTAATTCCTTAGATTCCTTAGGAATATCTATCTACAAGTTCATGTTATCAGTGAACAGAGAAAGTTTTCTGCTTCCTTTTTAAATCTGGATTCTACTTCTTTCCTTTTCTTGCCTAATTGCCCTGGCTAGAACCTCCAGTACAAGACAGAATAGAAATAGTGAAAGCAGACATCCTTGTTTTGTTCCTGATCTTAAGGGGAATACATCCAGTCTTTCACTATTAAGTATGATTTAGCTGTGGGGTGTTTTACTTTCTTTCTTTCTTTTTTTTTGGGGGGGGGGACGAGGGTTGGTTTTCTTTTTTGTTTGTTTTGTAGATGCCTTTTACTAGGTTGCAGAAATTCCCATCTACTCCTATTTTGTTGAGTGTCTTATCATGAAAGGGTTTCGAATTTTGTTAAATGTTGTTGGTTTTTTTCCTGCTCTCTTCTCTATTGATATAACCATGTGGTTTTTGCTTTTAATCTATTGATATGGCGTATTACTTTTTTCTTTTTCTTTTTAGAAGTTAAACAGATCTTGCATTCTGGGGTTAAATCTCGCTTGGTCACGGTATGTAAATCTTTTCATGTGTTGCTGAATTTGTTTTGCTAGGATTTTGTTGAAGATTTTTGCATTCATATTCACAAGAAATATTGTCTGTAGTTTTCTTGTGATGTCCTTGTCTTGTTTTGGTATTAGAGTAATGCTGAGCTTATAGAATGATTTAGAAAGTGTTTCTTCCTCTTCTATTTTTTGAAAGGGTTTGTGAAGAATTGGTATTATTTCTTCTTTAAATGTTTGGTGGGATTTACCAATAAAAACATCTGAGCCTGGACTTTACTTTGTGGATAGTTAATTATTAAGTCAATCTCTGTTCTTGATTTGCAAGGTCTGACAATTAAGTTCACAAACTTGCTACTGTGCGCTTACAATGGCAGCACTGAACAAACAGCTCAGTCAGGTTTCATAACCTTGGTATATCAGTGTCTCACAGCTGTTTTCGTGTGGACATGTGGCGGTGTCTTGCTGAGTGGCGCTCATTATTGGTGTTGCGTGTTTTCATGTGCTATCACGAGAATGTCTGAGCTTGAATTAAAGCAACGAACAAACATTAAACTTCTTGTTAAACTTGGCAAGAGTGGAAGTGAAATCAGGGACACGTAGATCGAAGTTTATGGGGATGAAGAAAACGTCAGTGTAAATGTTTTTCTAAGGGGAGAGAATGCATCACTGATAAAGAGAGATTAGGACAGCCAGTAACAAGCAGAACTGACAAAAACATTGTAAAAATTCATCAAATTGTGTGTCAAAATCGTCGTCTGACTGTGAAAAACATAGCAGACCGAGTAAACATCAATAAAGAAACAGTTAGGAAAATCTTAACTGAAAATCTTGGCATGAGAAAGATGTGTGCAAAAATGGTCCCAACTGAGCTCACCGATGAAGAAAAGCAGAGGAAAGTCAAAGTTTCCCAAGACCTTTCGGGGAGGCAAGATGATGTTTTGGGCCATCTTATCACTGGTGATGAAACATGGGTGTACCAATATGACCCTGAAACAAAGCGTCAAAGCACACAATGGAAGTCAGCCAATTCTCCACGACCAAAAAAGTTCAGTCGAAATCAAGAGTCAGAATGATGTTGCTAACCCTTTTTGATATCAGAGGGGATTATTCATTATGAATTTGTACCAACTGGACAGACAGTTAACCAAGTTTACTATTAGGAAGTGCTGAAAAGGCTGCATGAAAAAGTTAGACGAAAACGACCTGAAATTTTCAACAACAATTCATGGCTCTTGCATCACGACAGTGCACCAGGTCACACAGCACTGTCTGTGAGGGAGTTTTTAGTCAGTAAACAAATAACTGTATTGGAACGCCTCCACCCCTCACCATTCACCTGATATGGCCCTCAATGACTTCTTTCTTTACCCAAAGATAAAGGAAATATTGAAAGGAAGACATTTTGATGACATTCAGGACACCAAGGGTAATATGACGACAGCTCTGATGGCCATTCCAGAAAAAGAGTTCCAAAATTGCTTTGAAGGGTGGACTAGGTGCTGGTGTCAGTGCATAGCTTCCCAAGGGGAGTACTTCAAAGGTGACCATAGTGATATTCAGCAATGAGATATGTAGCACTTTTTCTAGGATGAGGTCGCGAACTTAATTGTCAGACAGCGTTAAGTCCATTCAGATTTTCTACTTTTTTTTTAAGTATCTCTTTTCTTTTTACGTTCCAAGTACGATGGGTTTATTTTATCTTACTCAGATGCAAAACCATAGATTCCTCTACAACACAGAGACCAAAGTCAAAAAGTGGTGTGGGACATGCAAGACATTAAGTACAAACTGGAGGGTAGAGTCATTTTCTTTATAACATGATACTATGTTGTCGCTGAATAACACATTTAAGATAACACCGTGTAACTGAACTGAAATGTGGCACAAACATGATAACTTCCAGGCATGACATCAAGCACCTCCCTTAGGAAGGATTTGTGTATGGGGAAGTGTCTTTCTAAAAATGTGTCCATTTCATCTATTATCTAATTTATTGGTATACAATTGTTCATAGTATTCCTTTATAATTGTTTTTATTTCTATTAATTCAGTAGTAATATTTATTTCATTTATGATTTTTTTAAATTAAAGTTTATTGGGGTGACAATGGTTAGTAAAGTTACACAGGTTTCAAAGTACAATTCTGTAACACATCATCTACATATCACATTGTGTGTTCACCACCCGGAGTCAGTTCTCCTTCCATCACCACATATTTGATCCCATTTACCCTCATCTCCCACCCCCCTCCCTCCTTACCCTCTGGTAACCACTAAACTATTGTCTATGTCTATGAGTTTTTGTTTCTTTGTTTGTTTGCCTTGTTCCTTTATTGCTTTCAGTTTTATATCCCACACATCAGTGAAATACCATGGTTCTCGCTTTTTCTGTCTGACTTAGCATTTATGATTTTTGTTAGTTGACTTTTTTCTCTTTTTTCTTAGTCAAAGAAGGTACATTGGTCCATTTTGATGATCTTTTTAAAGGACTAAATTTTGGTGTGATTGTTTTTCTGTTCCCTATATCATTTATTTTCACTTTATTCTTTACTATTCCCTTCTTATTGCTGCTTCAGGTTTATTTATTTATTTATTTTTATAATCTTAAAGCGGAAGTTTAGGTTATTGATTTTAGATCTTTGTTTTTTAACGTATGTCTTAACACCTACAAATTTCTCCCTAAGCTTTGCTTTAGCTACATGCTATAAGTTTTGATATGTTGTGTCTTTATTTCATTTATCTCTAAGTATTTTCTAATTTCCCTTGTGATTTCTTCTTTGATCCATTGGGTACGTAGGAGTCTGCTGTTAATTTCCACAACTTTCTTTCTATTTGCAATTTTATACCATTGTAGTGAGAGGATATACTTTGTATTATTTAAATATTTTAAAAGTTTGTTTACTTTTGTTTTATGGCCTAACATATGGTCTATCCTTCAGATCGTTGCAAGTACATTTCAGAAGAATGTGCATTCTACTGTTGTTGAGTAAAAAGGATAGGTAGACAGATGATAGATAGACAGATAGACAAACAGATAGATATCTGTTATATAGATATCTAATCACTCTAGTTGATTTAAAATAATGTTCAAGTTTTCTATTTGTTGATCTTCTGCTGAGTCCTATCATTATTAAATAATATGAAGTTACTAACGACTATTGCTGAATTTTCTATTTCTCCCTCCAATTACTCCATGCTTCATGTATTTGGGGCTCTGCCGTTAGGTGCATATATGATTATAATTGTTACATCTTGCTGATTAATTGACTCATCATTATTGTAAAGTGTCCTCAGTAGCACTTTTTAAAAGTGTATTTTTTCTGAATAGACATTTCTCCAAAGAGGACATACAAACAGCCAATAGACATATGAAAAAATGCTCACCATCACTAATCATCAGAGAAATGCAAATAAAAACCACAATGAGATATCACCTCACCCCAGTCAGAATGGCTATCATCAACATGACAAATAGTAACAAGTGTTGGAGAGGCTGTGGAGAAAAAGGAACCCTCATACAGTGTTAGTGGAAATGCAGACTGGTGCAGCCGCTATGGAAGGCAGTGTGGAGGTTCCTCAAAAAATTAAGAATAGAATTACCATATGACCCAGCAATCCCTCTCCTGGGTATCTACCCAAAAAATCTGAAAACATTTATCTGTAAAGATATATGTGCTCCGATGTTCATTGCAGCTTTATTTACAGTGGCCAAGACATGGAAACAACCAAAGTGTCCTTTTATAGATGATTGGATAAAGATGTGGTATATATACACAATGGAATATTATTCTGTCATAAGAAAAGATGAAATAGGACCATTTGTGACAACATGGATGGATCTTGAGATTATTATGCTAAACGAAATAAGTCAGACAGAAAAAGTTGAGAACCGTATGATTTCACTGATATGTGGTATATAAAACTGAAAACAACAAAGGAACAAGACAAATGAAGAAACAAAAACTCATAGACACAGACAATAGTTTAGTGGTTACCAGAGGGTAAGGAGGGAGGGGGGTGGGACATGAGGATAAAGGGGATCAAATATATGGTGATGGAGGGAGAACTGATTCTAGGTGGTGAACACACAATGTGACATATAGATGATGTAATACAGAATTGTACACCTAAAATCTATGTAACTTTACTAACAATTGTCACCCCAATAAACTTTAATTTAAGAAAATTAAAATTAAATTAAATAAATGTTTATTTTTCTGATGTATAGCCACTCCATCTTTCTTTTCTTTACTGTTTGTATATCTTTTGCCATTCTTTTACGTTTAATCAGCTTGTATCTTTGAATCTACTTGAATCTACTCTGTTTTTATATTTTTATTAGTTTCAGGTGTAAAAAACAATGTAATAATTAGACATTTATACCCCTCATAAAGTGGTAAACCCCCACAATCTAATACCCCTTTGACATTGTATATAGCTGTGTACAGCGCAGTGGTCAGGCATCTACATCGTCTATGACGTGATCCCCCTGATAAGTCCAGTGCCCATCTGGCACCTTACATAATCTTTACAACATTGTTGATTATATTCCCCATATTGTATTTCACATCCCCATGACTATTTTGTGACTACCAATTTGTATTTCTTAATCCCTTGACCTTCTCACCCATCCTCACCCCCTTCTCATCTAGCAACCATCAGTTTTTTCTCTATATCTCTGCATCTATTTCTGTTTTGGTTGCTCATTTATTCTGTTCTTTAGATTCCATATATAAGTAAGATCATATGGTATTTGTCTTTCTCTGTCTGACTTATTTCACTTAACATAATGTTCTCTAGGTCAATCCATGTTGTTGCAAATGGTAAGATTTCATTCTTCTTTATAGCCAAGTAATCCTCCATTGCATAAATGTACCACAGTTTCTTTATCCAATTGTCTATTGATGGGCATTTCGGCTGCTTCCGTATCTTGGCTATTGTGAATAGCACTATAATAAATATAGGGGTGCGTATATTTTTTTAGAATTAGTCTTTGGATAAATACCCAGGAGTGGAATTGCTGGGTCATAAGGTAGTTCTATTTTTAACCCTTTGAGGTACTTCCGTACTGTTTTCCATAGTGACTGCACCAATTTGCAATCTTACCAACAATATATGAGGGTTCCCTTTTCTCCACATCCTCGCCAGCACTTGTTGTTTGTTGATTTATTAATGATAGCCATTGTGACAGGAGTGAGGTGGTATATCATTGTGGTTTTTATTTTCATTTCTCTAATGATTAGTGACATTGGGCATTTTTTCATGTCTGTTTGTCATCTGTATGTTCTCTAGAGAAATGTCTCTTCATGTCCTCTGCCCATTTTTTATTGGGTAGTTTGTTATTTTGGTGTTAAGTTGTATGAGTTATTTAAATAAATTTTGGAGACATATCATTGGCAAATATCTTTTCCCATTCAGTAGGATGTCTTTTTGTTTTATTGATGGTTTCCTTTGCTGTGAAAAAAACATTTTAGTTTGATGTAGTTCCACATGTTTATTATCTCATTTGCTTCCCTTCTCTGAGGGGACATATCAGTCAAAATATTACTAAGGGTAATGTCTGAGAATTTATTTCCTATATTTTCTTCTAGGAGTTTTATGGTTTCAGGTCTTACATTTAAGTCTTTAATCCATTTTGAGTTTCTTCTTGTATATTGTGTAAAAAGGTGGTCCAGTTTCATTTTTTTGCATGTATCTGTCCAGTTTTCCCAGCACCCAGCATTTATAAAAAAAGACTGTCTTTACTCCAGTATAAATTCTTGCTTCCTTTGTCATACATTAAAAAACCATATAGGCATGGATTTATTTCTTGGCTCTCTATTCTGTTCCATTGATCTATGTGTCTGTTTTTATGCCAGTACCATGCTGTTTTGATTACTGTAGACTTGTAGTATGATTTGATGTCAGGTATTGTTATACCTCACACTTTGTTCTTATTTCTCAAGGTTGCCGTGGTTATTCGGGATCTTTTATGGCTCCATATAAAGTTTAGGATTATTTGTTCTAGTTCTGTGAAAAATGTCATTGGCAATTTGATAGGGCTTGTATTGAATCTATATATTGCATTAAGTAGTATGGTTATTTTAACTATATTAATTCTTCCTATCCATGAGTGTGGTATATGTTTCCATTTATTTGTATCTTCTTTAATTTCTCCTTTCAATGTCTTATAATTTTCTGAGTATAGGTCTTTTACTTCCTTGGTTAAATTCATTCCTAAGTATTTTATTGTTTTTCAAGCAATTGTCAATGTTTTCTTAATTTCTCCTTCTGATAGTTTGTTATTGGTGTATAAAAATGCAATTGATTTCTGAATATTAATTTTGCATCCTGCTACTTTTCTAAATTCATTTATCAGTTCTAATAGTTTTTTTATGTGGAATCTTTGTGAGTCCCTATATATAGTATCATGTCATCTGCAAATAATGACAATTTTACTTCTTCCTTTCCAATTTGGATGCCTTTTCTTTTTTTCTTTTTTTTTCTTTTATTTTTTTTCCTGATTGCTGTGGATAGAACTTCCAACACTATGTCAACTAAAAGTGGTGAAAGTGTTCGTCCTTGTCTAGCTCCTGATCTTAAGAGGAATGGTTTTAGCTTTTCCCCATTCAGTCTGATGTTAGCTGTGGGTTTGTCACATATGGTCTTTATTATGTTGAGATATGTTCCCTCTATTCCCACTGTGCTAAGTTTTTATCATAAATGGGTGCTAGATTTTGTCAAATGCTTTTTCTGCATCTGATGATACGACCATATAATTTTTATTTTTCATTTTGTTAATGTGGTGTATTTGATTTGTGGATATTGAACCAATCTTGCATGAATCTCACTTGATCATGGTGTATGATCTTTTTTTTTTTTAAGAGTTAAATTACATAAAGTTTATTATTTTTCAAATAACCATTTTACTTAATCGATTGAAAGTGGGTAAACTGTTGGATCCTGAAGTTTTGGTAAAATGATAAGAAACCTAGGTTAGATAAATAATCTGTATTATAGGTGTAAAAGTAATATGTATTTTAGAATATGACATTTTAAAGTGTATCTAGGGTTATTTTCAACATTCGAAAGTCTATAGTCTGTAAATAATTAATAGCTAAGAAAACATACCATTCTCTAAAAACAAAACAGCAAAATCTTTCATTAATCTGACACTAAAGATTAGCTTTCCATTTCTTGTCAGGATCCATGCTGCTAAATATTTTTCTTTCTTTTTCTAATTTTCTCAAATGAAGTGAGATATTATGTTCAGCCATTTTATGTAAATGCTCAGGAGTATTCTTGTAAATAATTTTTACAAGCTCCATCACTCTAAATGATTTTTCAAAATTATCATGCAATAATGAAAGAATTTACTCCTCTCGAATATTTCTGTGAGAAATGTATTCTTGAATTTTAGCTTCCGCATTATGGATTACTGGGCCATGTCCTGGATATATAATATCAGCTTTGATTTTTAATAACTCTTTTAGGGAGTTCATGTAATTATAGAGGTCTTCAAATACAGTTGTTCCTTCTCCCAGGATGCAATCTCCAGAAAAGAGAGCATTTTCCTCTTCTAGAAGTAGGGCCATATGATCATCAGTGTGGCCAGGTGTGTATAAAAGTCTTAGAGTGGCGCCCTCCGTCTTAATCACATCTCCATCTTTCAGATAAACATATTGTTGCTCTTCGTCTCCTATAATTTCTTCTCTCCGAGGATTCCGTGGGAGTTTTTTAATGCAATAGGTAGTGTCATTATCGATGTTTTTGCAAATATCTCCTATGCCTCCAGTATGATCACGGTGCCAATGAGTCACTATGATTTCCTGGATTGCTGTGTTAAATTCAGTCAGAGCCTGCTTTAAACAGCTGATATATTTTGGAACTGCTGGTTCTCCAGTGTCAATGAGGATTCTCCTGGAGCCGGTCCCTACTAGGTAGGTGTTGGTGCCTTGCAGAGTCATGGGACCCGGGTTACAGCCCAGGACGCACACCACCTGACTGGACGCTCCATGTGAAGCTGCTCCATGTGCTGCAGAACGGCAGCCATCACCACTCAAGCCCAAGCGCGCAGCAAGCAACTCGATCTTTTTAATGTATTGCTGAATTCGGTTTGCTAATACTTTGTTGAGGATTTTTGTGTCTATGTTCATTAGGGATATCGGCCTATAGTTTTCTTTTTTTGTAATGTCTTTGTCTGGTTTGGGGATTAGGGTAATAGTGGCCTCATAAAATGGGTTTGGGAAAAATAGTTTAAGGAGAATAGGTATTAATTCTTTTTTGAATGTCTGATAAAATTCACCTGTGAAGCCATCTGGTCCAGGACTTTTGTTTGTTTGGAGCTTGTTGATTACTGATTCAATTTCGTTGGTAGAAATTGGTCTGTTCAGATTTCCTGTTTCTTCTTGATTTAGCTTTGGAAGAATTGTATGCTTCTGGGAAATTATCCAGATTGTCTAATTTATTAGCATATAGTTGTTCATAGTATTTTCTTAAATTTGTTTGTATCTCTGTGGTGTCTATTGTCACTTATCCTCTTTCATTTCTGATATTGTTTATTTGGTTCCTCTCTCTCTTTTTCTGATGAATCTGGATAAAGGTTAGTCAATTTTGTTTATCTTTTCAAAAACAAAAAAACAGCTCTTAGTTTCATTGATCTTTTGTTTTTTTTTTTTTTTTTTTTTTTGGTCTCTATTTTATTTCCTCTCTGACCTTTATTATTTCCTTCCTTGTACTCACTTTGGGCTTATTTTGCTGTTCTTTTTCCAGTTCCCTTAGGTGTAACGAAAAACTGTTGATGTGAGCTTTTTTGGTTGTTGTTCCTTTAGGTAGGCCTGCATTGCTATGAATTTCCCTCTTAGGACTACATTTGCTGCATCCATAGATTTTGTGTTGTTGTGTTTTTATTTTTGGTTGTCTCTAGATATCTTTTGATTTCTTCCTTGGTCTCATTGTTGACCGTTTCCTTATTTAGTAGTATGTTATTCAGTCGCCATGTGTTTGTGTGTTTTTCATTTTTTTTCTTGTAATTGATTTCTAGTTTCATAGCACTGTGGTCAGAGAAGATATTTGATGATTTCAATCTTCTTAAATTTATTGAGACTTGTTTTGTGACCTAACATGTAGTCTATCTTGGAAAATGTTTTATGTTCACCTCAAAGGAATATACAGAGGGTACCAAAAAATGTATACACATTTTAAGAAAGGAAATACTGTATTAAAATTGTAATACTCAATATATATCAATAACAAAAGATGAATACAAGTCACATTTGACTTCTACAATTACAAGAGGTGCTCAAAGCTGTTACCATCGGCATAGTTTTAATAGTTTTTTTCTTTCTTAAAATGTGTATACATTTCTCTGGCACCCTCTGTATATTCTGCTGCTTTGGGGTTAAACGCTTTAAAAATATTGATTAAATCTGTCTGGTCTAATGCGTCATTTAAGGCCACTGTTTCTGTATTGATTTTCTATCTGGAAAATCTGTCCATTGCTGTCAGTGTGTTGTTGAAGTCCCCTACTATGATTATGTTACTGTTGATCACTGTATTTATGTCAGTCAGTATTTTTATATATGTAGGGGCTTCTGTGTTGCGTGCATAGATGTCTACGAGGGTTATGTCCTCTTGTTGGATTGATCTCTTTATTATTGTGTAATGCCCTTTTTAGTTTTTTATTATAGTCTTCATTTCAAAGTCTATTTTGTCTGATATAAGTACTGCTACCTCAGATTTTTTTCTCATTTCCTTTACTTTCTATCCCTTTACTTTCAATCTTTGTGTGTCTTTTGATCTGAGTTGGGTCTCTTGTAGAGGGCATATGCATGGGTATTGTTTCTTATCCACTCAGCTATCCCTGTGTCTTTTGATTGGAGCATTTAATCCATTTATGTTTAAAGTGATTATTGATAGGTACGTAGTTCTTGCCATTTTATTACTCATATTTCTAGTCTTCATTAGTTAGTTTTCTCCTTTCTTCTGCTTAAAAAAAAAACACCTTTTAACATTTCCTGCAATACTGGCTTGGTGATAATGAATTTCTTTAGCTTTTTCTTTGCTGGGAAGCTCCTTATCTCTCCTTCAATTTTAAATGACAGCCTTGCTGGGTAGATTAGTTTTGTTTGTAGTCCCTTGTTTTTCATCACTTTGAATATTCCGTGCCAATCTCTTCAGGCCTGCAAATTTTCCATTGAGAAATTAACTTATAGTCTTATGGGAGCTCCCTTGTAAGTAACTAGCTGTCTTTCTCTTGATGCTTTTAGGATTCTCTGTCTTTAACCTTTGCCATTTTTAACTATGGTGTGTCTTGGTGTGGGCCTGTTTGGGTTCATTTTGTTTGGGACTCTCTGTACTTCCTGGGCTTGTATGTCAATTTTCTTCATCAGGTTAGGGAAGTTTTTTGTCATTATTTCTTCAAGTAGATCTTCAATCCCTTGCTCCCTCTCTTCTCCTTCTGGTATTCCTATGAATCGAATGTTGTTGCCCTTGATGTCTCACAGGTCTCGTAAATTACTGGTTTTTATTCCTTTTTCTTTTTGTTGTTCCGATTGGATGTATTCTGCTGCTTTATCTTCTAAATCACTGATTTGATCTTCTGCTTCATCTAATCCGCTGTTGATTCCTTCTAGTGTATTCTTCCTTTCAGTTATTATATTCTTTATTTCTGATTGGTCCTTTTTCATGGTTTTTATGTCCTTCTTTATGCTTACTATCTCTTTGTTGAAATTCTCACAAAGTTCCTTAAGCCTTCTTATAATCTGTGTTTTAAACTCTGTCTCTGGCAGGTTGGTTGCCTCCATTTCGTTTACTTCCATCTCTGGAGGTTTCTCCTGTTCTTGTATTTGGGACATGTTTCTTTCTTTCCTCTTTCTGGTTGCCTCTGTGTGTTTGCTTCTACGTATTAGGTAGATTTCCTAAGTCGCTCAGTCTTTGCTGGGTGACCTTATGTAGTATGTGTCCTATGTAGTCAAATTGCACAGTCTCCCTAGTCTCCTGTGTGTGTATTCCAGGAGTGTCTCTGTGTGTTGTGCATGTTCTTCTGTTGTAGTTGAGCCTTGATTGCTTTTGGTGTGTCAGTGGGTGGAATTGACTCCCAGGCTGACTGAGAACTGCTTATGCCCACAGTGTATGAGCTGCTGTGTGCTGGCTGACCCCTCCCTCAGAGGAGGCTTCACCTCCGTGCGCTCTTGTGCCTGTTGAGACCCGCCTTGAGGTATGTCACTTGTGGGGCTAACCAGGTAGTGCTCTGGTGTGGTTTGAAGCTGGCCTCTGGGTGTGTTTTTTCTGATGTCTTGTGGGTGGCGCTCCCATACAGGGCAATTTCAGCCTTGCCTGTTATCATCCTGTGGCTACCTGGTAGGAGCCTTAAGGCTATATGTGGTTGGCTGCTGTGTGTTGGACCTAGAGGCATATGAGGGTGGCCTTGCTGGGTACTGTGGCTAGCTTCCACCACTAGTGGACCTGAGGTAGCTTAGCAAAAGGCCCAGTGTCCCCTAAGCCCATTGTCACCCACCAGCTGCCTCTTTCAATGCCCAGGCATTGAAAGAGGCTCCTCTTGTGTGTGTGTCTGGCTGGTTGACCCAGTGTTGAGAGTGCCCGTGGTGATGCCGCACTAGCTGGATGGGGTGGAGCTCAAGGGAGTCACAAGATGTGACTGGTGGTTTTTACAATGTTAATGCAGATTCAGTTTTTATACCAGTACCTGACCTGTGACCACCTTGCACAGCAACCCGAGAATACCATAGTGAACCACCACCTCAGGCTTGTAAGTTCCCGAGAACTGCCTGAGTGGGTGTGGTGCTGTTTTGGGGTCACTGGCCACCACCAAAATATCCCCAGGCTTTGTGGGGGTGGGGTCAGCCACCAGACACCCAGAGTGCCCCTAGCAAGGTAGCTGTAGGTGGGCTGGGCAGGTTTCCTGAGGTCTGGTCAGTGGTTTCTGCCAAGTCAGTGCAGTTTCTGCTTCAGCACCAGTAACCAGCCTGCAAAAAGGTGCTGAGAACACTACAGCTAGCCACTGCCTATCTACATTGCAGCGCAGGGCTTGGCCTAACGCCCTCGAGCAAACGCCCCCACAGGCCCTCCACCCCCCATCTCCCCATCCATCACCCCCCCACCCCCTACTGCAATCCACAGCCTGTAGTGGGCAAACCGCCCAGCAGTAAAGAGTTTCCGGGCGAGATAGCACCAGCTGTGCAGAGGGCAGGGACCCAGGGAGTCACTGAGGCAGTGCAGTATGCGTGAATTCCGCCAGACCAATGCACTCCCAGACTTTGCCCTGTGGGGGAGGGCTTAACACTGAAAAGATGGCCTCCTCTGTAGGCCACACGTGTTCAGACTACACAGGGACAACAATGGCCCCAGTCCCTCCAGCTCCCACGCCAAACGCACTCAGTTCAGTCCTTCCCCACACATCCCTGGGCCTCCCAAGCTGCCACTCCCTCTGCCAGAGACCAGGTGGGTGCCGCCAACGAGCAACTCCATGTGTCAGCTCTACAAGAGGGTGTCTGGGTTTCCAGCCACCTTCAACCCCACCGGGAAGGGCAGGCAGAGTCCTTGCTGATTTTCACTACCAGATGCTGTGGAAATTCCTCTTCCCAGCACAGGACCCCTGGGCTGGGGAGCCTGGCATGGGGCTGGTGGGTCCCTCCCTCTTCAGGGGTGGCCTCTGCCACTGAGGTGTCCCTCCCAGCATTCAACCTCTCTGTGGGTTTGGGGTCAGCCTGTTTCGCATCTCTGCCCCTCCTACTACTCTCAACGTGGCTTCTTCTTTGAATCCTTAGTATAGGGGCTCTGTTCAGCTAGTGTTCAGATGCATCTTGAGGTTGATTTTTCTATAATTTATTTGTAATTTTGGAGTGATCCTGGGAGGCAGTAGGCATAGTATTTACCTAATCTGCCATCTTCCCTGTATACCTCCTGACATCTTTTCTGTTTTTAAATCCAGTCTGATAATCTGTCTTTGATTGGATTGCTTAATCCATTTACATTTAATGTTATCATTGATATGGTTGGAATTATGTCTGCCCTTTAATTTTTTGTTTTCAATATTTTTGCTCCTCTATCCCCTGCTACAGCCTTCTTTTATATTTAATAGGTATTTCCTAGTGTGCTATTTTTATTTTCTTAGTGTTCTTTTACTATATATTTTCAGTTTTTTCTTAATGGTTACTCGGAGAGTTACAATCAAATTTATATCAATTTAGTTCAGATTAATATCAACTTAGTTTCCATAGTATACTTATACTTTATTTTAGTGTGATACAGTTTTCTTTAGTTCTTTGAACATATTTAAAATCATTAATATAAGCTCTTTGTCTAGTATGTCCAATTTCTGGGCTAACTTGGAGACAGTTTTTATTGATTGCTTTTTTTCCTGTGATGGGCTGTACTTTCTTGTTTTTCCAGTGTCTCATAATTTTATGTTGAAAAGTGGACATTTCAAATAATATGCTGTGGCAATTCTGAAAATCAGATTTTTCCTCTCCCCATGTTTTTTTGTGTTTGCTGTAGTTGGTTTTTGTTTTGTTTATTTAGTGTCTTCTTTGAACTAATCCTACATAGCTAGTATTCTTTGTCAGATGTGGCCACTGAAGTCACTGATCAGTCAGCCTAGTGGTCAGTTAATCATTGGACAGAGACTTCTTTAAACACCTTTGAACAAATAAGTCTCCCAGTCTTTGCTAAGGAGGGGTGTGTGTGTGTGTGTGTGTGTGTTTGTGTGTGTTGGGCATGTATTCAACACTCAGCCAGGTTCTACGTTAGCCTTCACTTCCTGTTTGCACAGAGCCTCAAGTTCAGACAGAGGTGAGATCTTAAGGCCCTCTCAGGTCTTTCTGGAGTATGCATACACCCTGAGCATGCTCATAGCTCTATGCCTGAGCATGGCCTTCTAGAGTCCCAAGAATATTTTAGAGCTTTTTAATGCCCCTATGGACATGTCATTTCCCAGCTTTTCCTCTTAAGCTTTTGATTAGTCTATTATTTGACCCAGCTCCTATTAATTGCCTATAATTGTTCTCAATAAATGCTCCCTGGCTTTTCACACTATATGTGCTCAGAGTCTGGTCAAATATAGACAGCCTTGCAAGTAGGGTCTTCCGGGGAAACACCAGCAAGTCAAATAATGACAGTTCTCTGGCAACAGGGCTTTGAAAGAACTCCAGGCCAGTTCTGCTCCCTTAAGTAGCTACCAGGCTGCTGATTTTTCACTGCAAATGTGGGTTGTTGTTTTTCAAGTCTACCATGACGGATGGGACTAGAACAAGATAAAATACTACCAAGCTCATCATTCTTACCAAGATTCAGCTGTTTCTCTTGAATAAGCCTTCCCCAGATTTCTGCAAGTCTTTGGTTAATTTCCAGAGTTCTAAAAAAGTTGATTCTGACAATATTTGCCCATTTTTTCATTGCTTTTATAGAGAGAAATTTCAGAAGTCCTTACTATACCATTTTCACCAACAGCCACTTCATATTTTGCATTCTATTCCACAGTATATCCAAGTGTTTTAATATAACATTATTTGATTTTTAATTATTTAACATGGAATGAAATAGACTCTCTATAAAGATACACTGAGTCTATTCTGGGACTTCACACCCATCAGCATACTCCTAAGAAGTATAGCTCATTATAACATTCTAATTACATGTTGTCTCCTATACCAAACTGTAACCTCCCTGGGTGTAGAACCAAGTAGCCTTCATTTCTGTCAACTGTGCCTAAGGCAATGTCGAAGTAGAGTGATTGCAAATATGGAGCCAAATGAATGGCCCGTGTTCTTATTATTTATCTCAATGTCCCAACATTGGGAAGGATAGCCCAATAACACCTGAAGAGAATGCCCACATAACACAACTAGACTCTGCTCAGTACTTATTCCAAGATCTGACATAAACCTCAGTCATTCCCAAACTGTACGTTCTCTGCCATGGGCTCTAAGAGGTTTCCTAGTGGAAAACATCATCCTGAAATTCTAGGTTAGAAGCCTCTGATGACACTCGAATGAATAAAATCTTTCAAAATAAATAAAATCCAGTAGATTAGAGAATGACTATTTCCATAGGTATTTCTCTTACAGTATCACAGCTTCTTTCTCTGATCTCAAATAGAAACTGCTCAAAAGAACAATATGAATGGTGAACTCCAATGGCTTACCACAGTGCAAATATATGTGTTTTTAAAGATTATAAAATCAGTGAGAAATGATCCTTTATGTTCAGCTTTGATGTTGTTGTTGAACATTATACACATATATTAAATATATATAGTGCATATACATTATATATTATGCTATATATGAGGTGTAATAAAAAATACAGTGAATGTTTAAATAAAATAATTTAGTAAAGTAAAAGACACATTACCATTAATACCCTTCAAAATACTCCCCCTCGTTTCTTTTTTTTTTTAATTAAAGTTCATTGGGGTGACAATTGCTAGTAAAGTTACATAGGTTTCAGATGCACAATTCTGTATTACATCATCTACATATCACATTGTGTGTTCACCACCCAGAGTCAGTTCTCTTTGCACCACCTTATATTAAATCCCTTTTACCGACATCTCCCACTCCCCGACCCTTACCCTCTGGTAACCACTAAACTATTGTCTGTGTCTATGAGTTTTTGTTTCTTCATATGTTTCTCTTGTTCCTTGGTTGCCTTCAGTTTTACATCCCATATATCAGTGAAATCATATGGTTCTCTGATTTTTCAGTCTGACTTATTTCACTTAGCATAATTATCTCAAGATCCATCCATGTTGTCACAAATGACACTATTTCATCTTTTCTTACTGCAGAATAGCATTCCATTGTGTATATATACCACAACTTCTTTATCCATTCATCTATCGAAGGACGCTTTGGTTATTTTCATGTCTTGGCCATCATAAATAAAGCTGCAATGAACATAGGAACACATATATCTTTACAGATAAATGTTTTCAGATTTTTTGGGTACATACCTAGGAGAGGGATTGCTGGGTCATATGGTAATTCTATTAATAATTTTTTGAGGAACCTCCACACTGCCTTCCATAACGGCTGCACCAGTCTGCATTCCCACCAACAGTGTATGAGGGTTCCTTTTTCTCCACAGCCTCTCCAGCACTGTTGTCTTGTTGATGACAGCCATTCTAACTGGGGTGACGTGATATCTCGTTGTGGTTTTTATTTGCATTTCTTTGATGATTAGTGATGTTGATCATCTTTTCAAATGTCTATTGGCCATTTGATATGTCGCCTTTGGAGAAATGTCTCTTCAGGTCCTCTGCCCATTTTTTAATTGCGTTGTTTGTGTTTTTGTTGCTGAGTTGTATGATTTTCTTATATATTTTGGATATTAGCCCCGTATCAGAGATGTTGTTTGCATAAATCTTCTCCCATTCAGTTGGTTGCCTCTTTATTTTGTCGATGGTTTCTTTTGTCGCGCAGGAGCTTTTTAGTTTGATATAGTCACATTCATTTATTTTAGCTTTTACTTCCCTTGCCTTTGGAGTCAAATTCATAAAATGCTTTCTGAACCCAAGGTCCATAAGTTTAATACCTATACTTTCTTCTATGCAGTTTATTGTTTCAGGTCTTATGTTTAGGTTTTTTATCCATTTTTATTTAATTCTGGTACACAGTGTCTAGCTTCATTTTTTTTTTTTCAGATGGCTTTCCAATTCTCCCAGCACCATTTATTGAAGAGGCTGTCTCTTCTCCATTGCATGTTTTTGGCTCCTTTGTCAAAAATTATCTGTCCATATGTATGTGGATTTATTTCTGGGTTCTCAATTCTATTCCTCTGGTCTGTGTGTCTGTTTATCTGCCAATACCATGCTGTTTTGATTATTGTTGCCTATAGTACGAGCTAAAGTCAGGGGGTGTGATACCTCCAGCATTGTTCTTTTTTCTTAAGATTGCTTTGGCTATTTGGGGTCTTTTATGGTTCCCCCCTTGTTTCAGACACAATTACCCCATCATTCTTGCCACTTTCTGAAGCAGTTCTGGAAGTCCTCTTTCGTGAGTGTCTTTAGTTGCGCCGTCATGGCTGCTTCAATGTCCTGAATCGATTCAAAATGTTTACCTTTCATGGTCATTTTGACTTTAGGGAAGAACCAGAAGTCTCACAGTGCCAGATCCAGTGAATAAGGTGGATGAGAACACACCGTAATGTTTTTATTTGACACAAATTGCTTTACCAGAAGCAATGTGTGACAGGGAGCCTTTCCATTGTGATCACAAAATATGGTGAATGCTGCTGCCGAGTGCCATCCAAAGGAAAGGCAGGGATATTCAATACGGGAAGCAGCGTGTCAATCCTTAATAACAGTGTGTGATAAGTTTCAACTTGTTTGGTGCTGTCCATCAGGTGTGAGCTATGATTGAGGGAAGCTGTGTTTTAAAGTGTGCTGTAAATCATCCTTCACCATGACAACGCTCCATGTCACACATTGTTTCTGGTACAGCAATTTCTGTCAAATAAAAACATTATGGTGTGTCCTCATCCACCTTATTAACCAGATCTGGCACTGTGTGACTTGTGGCTCTTCCCCAAAGTCAAAATGACCATGAAAGGTAAACGTTTTGAATCGATTCAGGACATTGATGCAGCCACGACAGCACAACTAAAGACACTCACAAAAGAGGACTTCCAGAACTGCTTCAGAAAGTGGCAAGAACAATGGGATAAGTGTGTTTGAAGCAAGGGGGAGTAGTTTGAGTGGGATTAACAGCAATGTGTCTTTTACTGTAATACACTTTTTTGTTTAAACATTCACCGTATTGTTTGATCTCACCTCAAATAATCACAACATATATTATATAGTATATATATTTATTATACTTATAAAATTCAACAACGTATATACTCATACATACAGAGTTCTTTTACCAGTCATTTCAAATGCATGGTGGTTAATTATGGTTAAAATGTCACAGTTTCTTGACCACTGTAGTGGACATGTTGATATATGTGGTGACTCAACAAGGGGAGCTGTCTTCCTATCTGCCTGGTGGGAGTCAGAGTTTGCCTCCCACTACATGACTGCAGGAGGCCAGGCCCTCTCCTCCCTGGCGGCGAGGAGAGGTTCATAACTCAGGCTCAGCTGACTGTTTCTGCCATTGTCACTGAGCCAGGAGACTATCCCCAGTGAGGAGCTACTATCCGGCTACCATAGTGGTGGGTGTCTCCTGGCAGCAATGTTAGAAGTGAAGCCTCTCCGGGTGGTTTCTGGCACAGGGCCCTTGATTCCTGCCCACTCTACTTGACGCCTTCCGAGCCTTCCCCTGCTACCTGCAGTACTCTCCAAACACACCCGCCCGCATGCTTCCACAGCCAGGGCCACACGCACTCCATCCCTCTTGGAACTCTGGCCAGTCATTTTTATTATAAACAATCTTATACATTTTCTTAGTGATTAAGAGCCAAGAACCCACTTGAGTAGGATTTGTGATCAGAGTTTAAGTGGCAGTGTTTTGAGCCTTTGGAGAAAGTGAGCTCATGACAAGTTTCTGTGTAAACACCCCAACATACACATGTATCTTCTAGATCCCAAAAGTTTTTCAGGACCCCAAATTCTTGCGTCACTAGTCCCTGCTTGTGCTTATTTCTTCTGACCTTCCTCCACAACTCAGGTGTCAAAGTCCTGCCTCAGAGACCTCGCACACATCGCCACATCTGTCCACACTTGACCGTCATTGTGCTGCTGGGGGATGGGACCCGGGGGGACTCAGTGCTCAGTGGGTGGCCTGGAACAAGCTGCTTTCCTGGATGCAAGAGAAAGCGTCTCCCTGATGCATGGTTATGAGATTCCCAAAGAAGAAAAGAGCTGATGATGGGAAAAATGAGCTCATTTATGTGCCTGCCTGCCATACCCTTTAAGATCTAGTCCAGTGGTAGGTCAGCAGAGCCAGGACTGAGAAGGGAGGCCCAGGAGCTGTGAGGTCCTGGAGACCTTGATCAGAACCTGGAAGAGCTCTCCCGGGACTTGTCCTAGGGGTGGAGTTCAGAAGGTCTTGGTCCCTGAAAAGAGAGTTGAGCAGCAGAGGCCAGGAAGGCCAGCTGTCACCAAGATTCCAGGTAAAGGGAGCATGGCTCTGCAGTTAGCTTATGTGTTTCCAAACAGCAGGTTTTCTATTTCTGTACTTTTATTTATTAAATTTATTGGGGTGACATTGTTTAGTAAAATTATATAGGTTTCACATGTACATTTCTATAATACATCATCTATATATTGCATTGTGTGTTCACCACCCAGATGTGGGATATAAAACTGAAAGCAACAAATGAACAAGACAAATAAAAAAACAAAAACTCATAGATACTACAGACCACAGTTTAGTGGTTACCAAAGCGTAAGGAAAGGAGAAAAGGGAAAATGGTTTTCTATTTCATTCTCATCTTTTGCCTTAATAAAAAGCACAAGCAACAATCCCCCACCCACGCCGTCAGGCCGGATTATGCAGATGGCTGAGGAAGACACTGCCAAGAAATTCTGTAACCACTTGACTACTGTGATTGGTTCCAAAGACACAACAAGTGCTGCCAGGGCCAAGCCACACAAACCTCCAGTGCTCCTGAAATCTGCTTGATCACAAGCAAGTTTATGTTGCGGGGTGAGAGCTAAGAAACCTTGAGAAGTCAGAGATAGCACAGTTATAACGAAAAACTTTAGAAATCTTATATGAACCCCCAAAATAGAAAAACAGGAAAGAGCAACAAGACACTCAAATTTGATGAATTGAATACAATTTACAAGTTCAATTTGTAATATTTATTTATTGTGCTGCTGAATTGGTGGGATCCTGGAGCCGTTGGTAGGAGGCCTACAAAAAGGTTACCAGGTGACCCAGCTCAGCTGTGACCACAGAAAGTGTGAGATAATAAAGGTGTGTTGTTTTAAGCTGCTATGTTTTGGCATAATTTGTAACTCAGCAATAAAAAAAATTGAATGCAGAGATAGTCTCTATTATGACCGTCATGCAAAAAAATATTTTTTTTAATTTTTTCCATTGTTGAATATATACTCTTTAAGAAAATTTTAGCAGCAAAGACAAAATCACCAGTTTTGTCACCATGCAAATGCCATCATATTATAATTTGATCCTTTTTTGTCCTTCTACTTAGAGGGTTTTTTGCCTCATTGTAATTAATTATTCAGTATATATCTTTTTCCCTATTTTTTCCCTTAACATTTTTGGGTTTTAATGTTCATCAGTATTAATTTTAGCCCAAATGAGGTGTTCTGAATTCAAGACAGATTTCTCATTAATGACCTTACAGTAAACCACAAGCCTGTTTGCCCTCCTTGCCCCAGTCCTTACCCCTGATGACATGACGAGAGCCAGATGGAAAATCTCCAGCGAGCAGAAGACCCTCCTGAGCCGAGCAATGGAGAACAATGGGTTTGGGACCCCTCCTCCCAGAAAGGAGAAGACACTTGCTCCTTGGAGACTATATAGCAAGAATCCTGGATTCACACTCTACCTTTCTGCAAAGTAAATAACCGAGGGTTAGTTGTCTCCAAGTCCCCAGGTCTCACTCCCCATTGAAATGTAAACATAGAAGTCTGGAGTTAAGTAAAACTCTCTAGAGTTCTCTCACTATCTTTACAGTTGTAAATTGACTTTTAAGGGTTGCTTTTATCCCAGTATTATGACTAAATGTTTGTTCTCCTCCAAAATTCACATGTTGAAGTCCTAACCCACAATGTGAAAGGCAACAGAACAACAGATCACTCCTGAGTGCCCACGGTGTCCAGTTCAAATTCTACATAAGCACCAACAGTCAGCTCCCATTTCCAGGTTGGATAGTTAAAATAACACTATAAAGATAAATAACATCATTTTATCTATAGCATATCCATTTATACATTTATTTTTCCTTGAAATAAAAATGTTCTCAAGTTACACTGTTTTCCACAGTGCCTGTTTAATTCATTTTTCTCAACTGAGGCAATGAAATTACACATAGTCAAACCTTCAGTTCTTATACATCTGGTTAGTATTTAGATTTGGTTAGAAAACATCATTTTTCTTGATTTCACTAGGAGTTTTATTTTTTGAATATTTCTTTCAAACAAAAGCTAATATTCAATATCTTTAGAAGCTATAAGTAGAAAAGGAAGCACTAGTTTGGAAAGAAAAATAAGAAAAGGATCCTTTTAATTTTGAGCCCTTCTGTGGGACGTATATCGGGTGCTCAGGATTAAGTGTTGCCTCTGGTGCTTTCTTCCCATAATCACAGTATTAGAGAGGCATTCTTAATGTTCCCTCTTCAAATTAGAAACAGTAAGTTGAAACTGCCTCCTAACATAGATCCTGAGAGAACATATATTCAAGCTCTACATTTATAGGTAAACCAACATTTCCTTGCACACCACCAATAATGAAATAGTGAGAGTAGCACAAGGGTAAGACAATATACAAAACATGAGAATTCAGTGCCACTGGTGTTTGAACAGGCATTTCCCCAAAGAAAAGGCAATTCTTGGATGCAGAAGTAAAATAATCTTTTCACATTACTTTGCATAAGGATTTACCAGTCTCCCAGAACCAGACAGGCCAGTTTATAACTGAGACAGCCTCTAAACGTGGTCATTTCCTCCTCCGCTGAGATCAGTGACACATGGACACCAGGTGGTCAGTCCGTTCACTAGATTTAAAAACCCAGCCTCACTTTCTGTTAACAAAACATAGATGGATAGGCTGCCTGCCATCAGAAGCCCATGGGCTTTTGCACAAACAGCTTTATTCCAAGAAGATGTTTCGATCTCAAAATACTGAAGCAGCTAGAGAGAGAGAGAGAGACAGAGAGAGAGAGAGAGAGAGAGACAAAATCGAGACAGCAAAAAATCTACAGGGTCCTTGAGCACATTTTGTCCACCTGTCATGGCCACAGGCTGCAGGGAGCTAAGGAACAAGAGTGTCCATGTAGAGGACACTGAATGTTGTAGCTGGTGGGACGCTGGATGTTTGCAAACAGATTTAGGTCCTCAACAAAGAGCCTGTCTTGTCCACAGAGCACCTGCAAAGCCACTGAGGCAAAAACACGAAGCCAAATGTTCCAATGACTTACATTAAGCACTTCAAAATTCTAACTCTGTAGCTTCCACTTGAAGTCTAGATCAAGAAGGAATCAGTGGAGCAAAAAGGAATAATGATAAACCCAGTTTCCTGCTGGTTCAGACTCTGCAGCCATGACACACGTGACATACAGTGGAGGGTGCAGCTGCTGGAAGGAGGTAAACAAACTTTATCTGTCATGTCCTTAATTTAAATATTCCTGATTTGTACCTTGGATTCCCTTTCTCATTTCTACAGTTCAAAAGGAAAACCAGCCCTATCTCTCAGGGTAAAACTGTAAAGTACCTAAACTATGAGTTTTAAAGAACACCAAAGTCTCCACGCATCTAAAGCAATCATGTCCCACCAACTGGCCATGGCCTACTGTTCAAAGTCATCTTCAGTTTAGGGAACAAAAGGCCACCCGCTCTACAGGCTCCTGTGAAAGGCACCTCGGTTCCTAGAGGGTGCAGGTGGCAGATTAGCTCCGGACCCTTCCCCCGCTGCCCACTGCACGCAAAATAAAGTCCGGCCTCCTACCGAGTGTCAAGTGCAGCTTCGGAGAACATACAGGTGTACAGTCATGTGCTATCCAGGCTGCCCTGCCCCTACCCTGCCCTGAATCTCTCTTCAGCCTCATCTCCTAGGCAAAGAAGCAGGGTACACCGATGGGTTCTGGGGTAGGCCGGGGTCAGGCAGGGGGCAGTGCAGCAATGGGGACTAGGCTAAATTCCTGATGTCGTCACTGCTAAAAAGCCAAGCTGAATGACTTGCATGCAGGCAGCTCCATCACATGTTGGCATTAAGATGGCTTCATCTGAACACCTAACTTCTGACCTTTTGTTCTGACCTCACAGAGCTGCTTATACATCCCACATGGCAGAAGGAGAGCTTGCAGAGGTATTTTCACTTAATGGCCAACACACCCTGCTGTCTCTTTTCCTTTCTGAGTGGGTGGCACATCCTCACTGAGAAAAATCAAAACTACACAGGGGGCATACAAAGAAGAAACAAATCCTCAGTTTCCTCGCCAGGAAAATGGGGAAAATGAGACCAGATAATCCTCCCATTCTTCCAATGCTTGCAGTCAATGACAGTAGCTCGCAAACCATGGGTCAAGGTTTTCCATGGCTAACATACAAGGTCAGACAATTAAGTTCACGAACTCATCCTAGAAAAAGTGCTGCACACCTCACTGCTGAATGTCACTGTGGTCACCTCTGAAGCACTCCCCTTGGGAAGCTATGCACCAACGCCAGTGCACCCTTCAAAGCACTTTTGGAACTCTTTTTCTGAATGTCCTGAATGTCATCAAAATGCCTTCCTTTCAATATTTCCTTCATCTTTGGGTAAAGAAAGAAGTCATTGGAGGCCAGATCAGGTGAGTAGGGAGGGGGTTCCAATACAGTTATTTGTTTATTGGCTAAAAACTCCCTCACAGACAGTGCCCGTGTGAGCTGGTGCATTGTTGTGATGCAAGAGCCATGAATTGTTGGTGAAAAGTTCAGGTTGTTTTTGTCTAACTTTTTCACGTAGCCTTTTCAGCACTTCCAAATAGTAAACTTGGTTAACTGTTTGTCCAGTTGGTACAAATTCATAATGAATAATCCCTTGATATCAAAAAAGGTTAGCAACATCGTTGCAACAAGTTCACGAACTTAATTGTCTGACTTCATAAGTTAATGGTACTCTCCCCAAATTTGCAGGAAAGCCTAATGGGTAGAATTTTCTCTCCTATAAGCTTTTATTTTATAAAATTTTCTTTAGATATTTAGCTCCTGCTAGAGCTTGAACTCTGATACCATATAAACACAACAGTACATATTTTAATATTTAGACATTAGCAAGTAAGGTATTCTCCAACAAAAATCAAGCCTTCCTGATGTTTTGAAACCTAAACACACCTGAGAACCACTGTGTAAATGGCTGATTCACGTAAACGAAGACGGGCCATTTGAACACAGATGCTTGGGAAGACAGGACTTGTACAGCACACAGCCTTAAAAAGCTGCCCTCATGCCTTGCGATGTCCACTTTCTTAGACTTCCAGGGTTTCTCAGAGTGCAGCCCACTGACCACCAGAGCCATAACCACCCAGATCACCAAATTAGTATCTCTATGATGGGTGCCCGGTTACTTTTATGCTCCACAGTGTTTAAGGACCCCTCATTTGACATCTTCCATCCCCCACTACAGACCTCCCCATGTGATGAAAAGACAGTTGGGCTCTTGGTCCCCTGCAGACGGCCCCCCACACACACACCACACGCATACACACCTCACAGTTCTTCAAGCCTCCAACATCCCTGACTTCTGCCCACATGATTCCAAGGAGGGAAAGAAACAGGCAGGAGGCCATGCGACTAAAGATGGCTACTGCAGGGGATGGCGTTTTAAAATACAAAAAGGTTTAACAGGAAGCTCTTGCTTTTAAGTTTTCAAAATCAAATTTCCTTTGTTCACCTAAGTCTTAATCCAGTTGAGTACAGTGAGAGGCCACGGCCAAGGCCTATGTCTGCCTCCTGTTTCACAGCAAGGAGGACATCCAGTTCTGCAATCCTCTGCCCAATGCAGCTTCGAACACCGTAGCCAAAGGACCCTAGACTGTCCACTCTGTCCTGGTTTCCTCTCCACAAGCAGCGCTCAGGCCAGAATTCCTTCACCCGAGGGAAGTTCTCATCCTCACAGGATGTGGCAAAGGGCCAGCTGGGTCTGAGGAAGCCATTTTCAACAGCAAAGGAATAAAGAATGGGATCACACGAAAGCAGACCATGGCAAAAGCCCCAGGTGTCCACCAAGGGAGTTTCTGGCCAAGGGCCCAGGAGGCCACGCAGGCCCAAAGGGCAGCTCCTCCTCAGTGCACAGCCACCCGGAGCACCAGTGCCGCTGCTGAGAAAGCAAGTCAAGTCCTTCAGAACCTGGGTGGGGCCGAGGGGTGGGATGGGGGGCCGAGGGGCGGGGACTGCCACTTCCACGGAGCCTCTGGGCAGAGGGCACGGGGAATAGCCTGTGAGCTACAGAAATATCTAGCTTTGTTTCTGCCAGAGCAACATCACACAATTGACCTCTCCTTGCTCCTAAAGCCCCATCTTCATCATAAAATATGTGGGGAAGGAAAGGAAACCTATTAATATTTGCTTAGGTACAAGGACTTCCTAAATACATGAGCACGAATCCAACCGCCACCGCACAGCCCCGTTCCCCACCCACGTCAGCCAAACTCACCCCTGTGGGATGACAGACCACTCCCCGGCTGTTCCCACTGGAAACAGCCTGGAAAGTAATCGAGTGGTGACTTTTAAGATATTTTACTAAACATTTGAAAGCCTGGATATACTGCCATTTTCATTTTCTATAAAGTATGCATGGTACGGTTTCAACCAAGAAATGTTGCAAGGACCTTTGTGACTCTTTAGCTTTACGCAGGAAGTATTCTGAAGACTAGGAAAAGAGGTCCCACAGTCAAATAAGTTTACAAAACACAAATCAAAGACTTTAACATGCTATTGTGTTCCCAAGAGGAATAATTCTGAGTTTCTGAAACTGATGTGAGCGTGGGCCCTCTGCGTTAAGGAATAGTAGGACTCAGCATTCCACGATGGACTTTTTGAGAAATGCTATCATACGTCAGCTCTCAGGTTGTCTCAGAGGCAATCCTGAGAACACTCTGAATAAAACTTTAATTGACAAATACCATTAAACACACAGCTAGCTTTCTATTTTTTTTTTTTTTTGAGATTAAACAGCATGCTATAGGTTGAGGATGCAATACAACTTCAAATATCATTATCAAGTCGGGCTTAAAAGAATTATTTTAGTGTATATCATGTAAATAACTTTTGCTCCTTGCTGTGGCATTTCCTCCACAGAGCAGTGCTGTGTTCAGGATCGTCGAACCTCAGAGGAGGAAGAAATTTCACTGATCATCTAATCCCACCTTCCACCCAAATCTGCCCCATGCCACCCATATGCCCCACGGTCCAGCTTTTCCAAGTGTTAGTAAAAACTGCTGGGGAGTAAATGAGCCTCACTACGCGGTATCTCCAACCCAACTAGGATGTTCACACAAGAATCACAGTATTTTGTAAATAGGTCTGGTAATTGCCAAACAGCCCAAAATGTTTTCCTGACCAATAAATCGTGCTCCACTATCTTCAGAGGAGCATTTTAGAAAACACTTGATGAGTCAGTTAACAGGCCTGCTTTAGCAGGTACCATGTTAGTTGATGATCCAAAGATCATTATGAAGAAATTAATGTTTCAAACTGGAAAACAACCTTTCTGCTATTCTGACAAGGACAGAGAGGAAATAAAGATAGTTATCAATATCTCCTTAAACACTAGCCATTGAGGGTAGTTGGAGCATTTGCTTAGGACCTGGTTTTAACTCAAAGCATATCATTATGATAAAGAATCAGAGGCTTAATGGATAGTTTTCAACAGGAATTTTGGTGAGCCGTTACTCAAGTTTTCCTTAAGCAGAGCTCTGACCAGTGGGACTTTGGTGACATCTGCTGTCGTTGGAACATGCCTTTTCCCCAAATTCTTAATTATCTCCTGGTACAGTCTGCGGCACTTCTGGGCACCTTGCAAGGAGGTACACTGCCCAGGATAACGTGGACCATGTCTGATAAGAAACCAGCAGACACAGGTACAGCAGTGAGTCAGACCCAGGATTTAAGCAGCAGGCAGTGTCAGACATGAAGTCACATGAGAACAAGCAAGTGTGCAGTCACAGTCATACAATTCTATCAGGCATTTTATGTTTTCCCAAACAAAAGATCATTTTTCTTAATACACGCAAAAAAATTTTTTTTTGGAAAGTAACATCAACAATGTGATTCGTGTGCTCTTTCAGTGAAGAGCCACAGGAAAATTATTCTGGAACTTTTTTAATCATGCAAGAGTAATCTGCCTCCCCTTCAGTGGAACCTGAGAGGAAGTAGAGATGCTGGTGGGGCCCGGAGGTTGTTCCTGGAGCTTTCTGTGACCTTTTTTACAAGGATCACCTGGGTTTTGCTAGAAAGCGCCTAAGACTGTCCATCAGCATAAAAACCATTGTAACCTGCAGGCGCCCTGCAGGCCCACGACGGTGGGGCTGGGCCTGCTCTGGCCACCCTCATCTGGGGAGGAGGCATCAAAGAATTCTCAGCCATTGTTCCATGCATTTATCAGGTAAAGCAACATATAAGGAGTAATAGCTCATTGGTGCAAAGCAGTGCCATTTTTTTATAACACTTCTCAAACATTTCTGGTTGAGAATAATTCTATTTTATCCTCCTACTTTCCAAGATTTTCACTAAAATCAATATACTATTATCTATGTGATTGTATTTCACTCTCTTATAAACAAGGAAATTCTACAGTATGAATGCCCTTTCTTTCATCTAGAAAAAAAATCTAATGTAAGTAGACCATATTGATATCATTTTTCTGTAATAGATATTATGTGATTTTAGAGGGCAAGCTCTCCTATAATATATATATATAATATAATGTGCAAGCTTTACCTTATAAATGATAAGGAAATAATTTAAATGCTTCCTATTAAGAGAACAGAAAATGTCTATTGAAATCACATTTTTGGGCCAGCCCGGTGGCTCAGTTGGTTGGAGCGCGCGGTGCTCCTAATTGGAGGTCGCTTGTTCAATTCCCTCGCGGGCCAGTGAGCAGCGCCCTCTACAGCTAAGATTGTGAACCACGGCTCTCCCTGGAGCTGGGCTGCCGTGAGCAGCCAGAGGTCGGCATGAGCTGCGGTGAGCTGCCTTGAGCTGCTATGGGCTGCCGTGGCCTGCTGTGTGCTGCCGTGGGCTACTGTGTGCTGCCATGAGCGGCTGGTGGCCAGTGTGCGTGTCCAGCAGCCATCGCGAGGGATTGGCAGCCAGCGAGAGCTGCTGTTAGCTGCTGTGAGGAGCCCTCCGACAACTGGCAACCAATTGCCTCAGCCGGGGGAGCGCAAGGCTCATAATACCAGCATGGGCCAGAGGAGCTGTGTCCTACACAACTAGCTGTGTCCTACACAACTAGACTGAGAAACAATGGCTTGAACTGGAACTGGGTGGGGAGGGGAGGCAGAAGAAGGCGGGGGGGGAAAAATCACATTTTTGTGGAAAAACAAAATGCAGTATGTCCGTATAATGGACTACTTACTTAGTAATGAAAAAGAATAAACTAGTTATATGCAACAGCATCAGTGAATCTCAGAGTCATTTTGCTGAGTGAACAAAGCCAGATGCAAAATATATCCTGTATGATTCTAATTATATAAATTTCTAGAAAAATGCAAACTGAGAAAGCAAACCAGTGCTTGCCTGGAGTGGAGTAGGGAGGGATGAACTGGAACGGTATGAGGAAACTGCAGAGGTGGTAAGATATTCACGATCTTGACTGTGGTGGTGGTCTTACAAATGACTGCATCTGTCAACAATCTTTTTTTTTAATTAAAATTTTTTGGTCAACAAAACTACATAGGTATCAAGTGTACAATTCTGTAACACATCATCTATATATAGCATTACGTGTTCACCACCCAGAGTCAGTTCTCCTTCCATCACCATATATTTATCTGTCAGCAATCTTTATCAGATTGTAGGGTTTAGATGGATACAGTTTATTGTGCATAAATTATACTGTCATAAAGCTGATTTTCAAAAGTAACATTTAAAAGAATGAATATGAGGGGATGGCCTGGTGGCTCAGGCGGTTAGAGCTCCGCGCTCCTAACTTCGAAGGCTGCCGGTTCAATTCCCACATGGGCCAGTGGGCTCTCAACCACAAGGTTGCCAGTTCGATTCCTCAAGTCCCGCAAGGGATGGTGGGCTCCGCCCCCTGCAACTAAGATTGAACACGGCACCTTGAGCTGAGCTGCCGCTGAGCTCCCGGATGGCTCAGTTGGTTGGAGTGCATCCTCTCAACCACAAGGTTGCTGGTTCAACTCCCGCAAGGGATGGTGGGCTGCACCCCCTGCAACTAGCAACGGCAACTGATCCTGGAGCTGAGCTGTGCCCTCCACAACTAAGACTGAAAGGACAACTTGAAGCTGAACGGCGCCCTCCACAACTAAGATTGAAAGGACAACAACTTGACTTGGAAAAACAGGCCTGTAAGTACACACTGTTCCCCAATAAAAGTCCTGTTCCCCTTCCCCAATAAAATCTTTAAAAAACAAAACAAAACAAAAAAACAAAAAAAACAAAAACAAAAAAAAAGAATGAATATGAAGTTGTAAGACTTTGTCCTCTAATTACTTCATTGGTGTCTCTTTATAACAAGTCCTTTCTGCACTCCATCTCATCCCGATTCTCTTAGTTTCTACCGGGGGCAAGAGATAAAATGCGTCCAAATCAACTTAGAGATAAAGCTATTCATTCAAAGGCTCCTTCACCATTCAGACAAACCCACACCATCCAGCACAGTCATATGCTAATTAGAATTTAAATTAATTGTATTGATTTTATTGATTAGTTTGTATTTAATTTACATGCTTTTTGGTTAATTGTTGTAGAATACACATAAGAATAAGCAGTTTATACTAAGGTTTTTTGTTTTTGCATGTTTAATTGATGTAATAAAATATGTCAATCCTGAGACATTTTCCTCTCTTGAAAAAGGAAATCTGTGCCCTTATGCACGTCCAAGAAGCACTTTCATAAAGGAAAGGCTTTGAGACGAAAGCTTGGTTGTTCAGTTTTCCCACCTGTTACGAGAAGACACTAACACTACTTTAAAGGAGACTGTGTAAACAGGTGCTATGGAAATACTTTGGAAACAGTAAAGCACCAGGAAAATATTTATTTCACTCAACTGACTTTTCTTCCACTTTTCTTTTTACATTAGTAAAAAGCCCTGCTTTTTCCTGTGTCACTCACTACTTCTTTTTCGCAAATTTAAAATTTTTCTTTATACACTCACATATACATCATTTTTCATACTTGAATAAATGTATCATATTATGCATATGTTTTTGGAAGGAACTTGGCTCCCATACCCCCTGTACCCCCAGCCAAGTAACCAATGTTAACAATCTAGTGTGTGCCCTCCATACTTTCCTCTATGTTCATGGGGTTCATGGGGTCCCTTACAGATATGCATATGCACACAGATGGGCAGGGGTGGCACCACTGTTTTATTAATGGGAACACAGTACACACACAGTACACACATATTCATTTCTCACTTAACAATAGGGTATGGAATTCCCTCCAAATCCGTTGGCAATACTTTGCTTCTTTCTGATTTTGAGCCCTCTTTGGTCACAGTATATCATTCATCTGCTACACTAATTGATTCTATTCACGAGGATTTTATTTAAAATTGATACACATACGTATTCACAAGTCACAAACTACCTATTAAACTTTTCTTTCTTTATGCTCTCTTTAGTGGGTTTTGGTTTTAAAGTTTTGCTGGCGTTATAAAATGAATTGGGGAGTTCTCCATGGCCTGGAATATTTTAAATGATAAATAAGATTTATAAGGTTTGTGTCCTCTTCATTTCTGAGACTATGAAACAACGGACAAATGTTTGCAAATCAAGAATGATTTCTAAACTTTAAAATGTATTGTTATTTTGTGTGTATGATAATGGAATTGTGCTTATGCTTTTTTGTTTGTTTTGTTTTGTTTTGTTTTGGATTTTTTAAATGAGTATGGCTGTGTGCCAATAAAACCTTATTTATGGACACTAAAATTTGAATTTCATATAATTTTCAGGTGTCATTAAGTAGGATTTTTCTTTTGATTTTTTTTTAACTGTTTAATTATGTAAAGATCATTCTTGGCTCAAAAGCCATACAAAACAGGTGGTGGGCTGGATTTGGCCTGTGGGCAATAATTTTCCAACCCCTGGTTTAATTATATATTCTGTTTTGACATTTATTTGCCAGCAATTAGGTAGCTTCTACTTCATTATTAAGTGAGGACAATAATACAAAATTTGCTTAAGGCTTTATCTAAACTGCTGGTGTACAAATCTTTAAGACAAAAATTTAAAAATCAGCTATGTTAAAATACTGCTAGAGGAAGTAAGTTTCATTTATTTTGATATCGCATCTGTACAGCTCTCATGCACACAGCAGGAAACACACCTTGCTTTCACAATAGCATCTGGCTGCACTTCTGATTATAGTACAGCAAATACAAGTTCACTTGGAAATGTACATTTACACACCTTATGAAAATTAAAGCTGACTACACTAGGGTGTGTGATAGCAAAAGCATGATTTGAAGTTCCATGACTAGACCACTTCTGTTTGGTTTAATAAAAAAGGCACCCAACCTTTCAAAAATGGCTATTTGGGGAACAAGATAGTTCATAAAATGTTTGTCATGTAAAATTTAACCATTTACCTTTAAAAAAAAAAAAAACTTCAAACTTCAAACCTTTTTATGAATTGTTATACGAATATACATTATTATAGCAAGAAAACAAACTTGTTATGGGCTATATTATTAGCAACTTGGCTACTTTTTAAAAAGTTAATTCATGAAATAACATTATTTTTATTAAAATAAAATAGGAGCTAAATGAAATCTTTTCTTGCCACATTTAATGTGTTAGTTAGGTTAGGTTGCTTCCAAGTCAACTTCCACAGGCCCCCTTCCAAAAAATAAAATCAGTCTGAGACTTACCTGAGAGTTTAATTCAAACCCGTAATAGTAATTTCTAAAATGTTGATCCACAGACCACTTCCTTGTCATACATGTGTACCAACGAAAACAAAAGGCAAAGAGAATCACTGTAACACCTACAAAAGGAATGGCTCCTTTTCTAACCTTCTTTAAAAACATACATTGTACAGTCCGTGTGCCTCACCAAAGGGGGCCATGTAATAAACACACTGGCTCACTCCTCCTGTGTTCGGTGAGGTCCAGCAACCCCCTGTGATAAGCCCTCTCCTTTTTGGGTTTCTCCAGGGCTTTGTCCATGGTTTTCTCCTTCTCCCCTCCACGTTTGGGACAGTACCACTGCCCTTTGGTTTATGATTCAGTCCTACACAAAAGTGGGAACCACTCGATGGGGCACTTGTCCTTGTCACAACTGATCATTTCCGCACAGGAGACCTGATTGCACCGACAGTGCGTTGCCTCGTTCCGGGCGATGGCAAGGTCTGCGGGGGATGCTTTCCTCTGTGCTTTGGCCTTGGAATGTTGCCTCTTCTTGGAGGCCTTTGCTTCCTGCTCCTGAGGTGCCATCATTGTGTTGTGATTATCAGCTACATTTTCCCGATTCTCGTTGTAGCGCTGTCGCCGAGACCTCTTGTTACTCGGCTTTTCTGCCTGCACGATTGTCTCATTCTTGGACTTATCCTAGCCAGCTTTGCCGCAGTGGCCAGTGGTGTCACTGACCTCTTGATGGGCCTCAAAGAGTTCCACGTGACTGCCCCTGCCCCGCCCCCGTCCAGTTCTCCACCAGCTCCGCCATCTGACTTGCAAATTGTCACCCAGCTCCTGACTCTGAATCAGGGCTCTCTAAATGCAGTGCAACACTCTCCTCTTCTGGGTGCCATCCGTGTCATGTTTAGCTTTGTCATAATACTCATCCTTCAGGATTTCGTGGTATTTCGCGTCGATTTCCGCAGTAGGCCAGGTGTTTTCTCTGCAGGTGGAAAGGCAGACAGACTGGATGGAGAACAGGTGGTCCACCAGGTGGCTCTGCTCCGCCTTGGCAGGGCTCAAGAGGTTCGGCAAGGTACCAGGGACTGGGCACCGCCCCTTGGAGCCCAGCAGCACCTCCCTTCAGGCCAGCGCCGAGCTGCTATGTCTGCCCCAAGCCTGGTAGGGATTGGTGACGTGGTGACAGGGGCTGGCCAGCATTCCTCAGGCCTCAGGCAGTAGCCGGGGCTGGGCGCAGACAGGGTGTGGTGCAAGGACCTGGCTGCACAGAGCCAGCGCAGAAGTGGCGCCTGCAACCGCCGCACAGCACTTGTCTAAAGTCTGTCTTTGTTTTTAAAGGTAGAGTTTTCTCCTGGAGACCTTCAGCAGTGAAGCAGAAGTTCAGCGAGTACAAATATGTGTGGTACTCTTAAAGCATCTGTCTTCCAGGCATGTGCCATACCGTGACATTTCAGACAATGACTGCTCACACAAAGGTGGTGATCCCATAAGATTATAATGGAGCTGAAAATTCCTGTCACCTAGTGATGTCATAGCCATCATAACATCATAGTACAACGCATTACATACGCTTGTGGTGATAAACAAACCTTCTGCACTGCCAGTCATATAAAAGTATAGTACAATTATGTACAGTATGTAATACTTGATAATGCTAATAACTATGTTACTAGTTCATTATTTACTATGCTATGCTTTTTATTGTTATTTTAGAATGTACTCTTTCTACTCATTAAAAAAAGTTTGGTGCAGGGCAGCCGGATGGCTCAGTTGATTAGAGCAGAGCTCTTAACAACAAGGTTGCCGGTTCAATTCCCACATGGGATGGTGGGCTGCGCCCCCTGCAACTAAAGATTGAAAATGGGGAGTGGACTTGGAGGTGAGCTGCACCCTCCACAACTAGATTGAAGGACAACGAGTTGACTTGGAGTTGATGGGTCCTGGAAAAAACACAATACTCCCCAATTAAAACAAAATTTTTTTTAAAGTTTGCTGTAAAACAGGATGTTGTGCTACATCAGCAGCAGCCTCATACATCTTGTGTTTACTGGGTCTCTTGTTTGCATCTTGTGCTCTTGTCATGTGCTCTTGTGTTTGATTTCATCTCGTGTTGCTTTGTGCAGTAACGTGCTTGTAGCCCAGAAGCAATAGACTACACCATACAGCCTAGGTATGTCATAGGTAATACCACCCAGGTTTGTGTAAGTGCACTCCATGATTTCACACGATGATGAAAGTGCCAAATGATGCATTTCGCAGAACATTTCCCTATGACTGTACTCTGAAAGAACACCAGGTTTAATTATGTTTTGTTTATTGAGAAGAGAGGAAAACTGACAGCTCACTGTGTCACTGCAGGCAGCACAGCCAGGTTCCAGACTGAGTGCTGACTTGTGCCCTGCCTGATATCCAGGGCAGAAAGCGTACAAAGGCTGACTGCTGCTCTGGGCAAGGGCACTGTTAAGCTCTGTCATGGGCGGTGGCGTCCTGCCATCCCTGTTTCCTTTCCCACATGCCCATGGACAGGGCTTCCGGAAGAGCAGAGCAGACCTGGGACCCTCCAGGGTTCAGAGTGTGGGTGCTCCCAGGACAGACTGCTGGAAGCAGAAGAGAAGCTGACCTTCTGGTTGACTTTCAATTCAATGGTTTCCTGGGGCTCTACCACTGCACTGTTGTTGTTTTACCTCTAAACCTCTTTGCAGATCCGTAGTACTCCAGCTAGAGTGAGAATGGGTATTTCTCAAAAAAATCGCCCTAAGTCTAAAGAGGTCTGAGGCATTGATCAAGCCAATGGGAAGAGCCATTTAGCTTTCCACAACCCAAGAAAGACTTCTTAGCATTTATGGTAGGCTCTAAAGTCAGAAGAATGCAGGCACTGAAATATGAGAGTTACCCATCAGCAAGGTTTTCAGTGTGACACAGAGCTACTAAAAACCAAACTGTTCTCCATTGAACTGCGGAAGGAAAAGTGTTATAATAACTATTATTTATTGAGCATCTCCTATATGCCAGGCATTATACAGAGCTCTTTACACAGTTTCTCAGCCAATTCTCATAAAAATTCGTATTTTATACATGAAGAAGCAGACACTCACAGAGGTTCAATAACCTGCTCAAGACCACACAGGCGGTAAGCAGGGCAATCAAGATTCAAAGCAGGCCTTGGGCTCCAAGTCCACACATTTAGCCAACATGCTATGCTCACAGCTAAGCTCCCACACCACAGCCTCAGAGGGAAAGCGTAGAGTAAATGGCCTCTGAAAACAGCCCTGCCATCTGTGAAGCAATGCTGTGTGGTTGAGAAAAACAGTACTGTGGTCATCTTCTAATGTCCCAGACCTTAGACTCATATCTTGGTTTTGGCCAGGCCTGTACTTTACTTTTTGACCTGGGAGAATTCGCCCAAACCTCTTTTACCTCCATTTCATATATGCCTATCTCATTTATTAGGTGAGAACATAAAATGGTCTGAAGAACATGCCTAATTCTAAACTAAGATCTCTAACAAAATCTTCCTTAATATAAAATTGCCAGGCAGCAGTACTTATTATTAGTGAAGATCCACTGTGGAGATCTCTTAAAAGAAAAAACAAAATCCAGATAAAAAGATGGAAGAAGAAAAACAAAGCAAAAAGTAAAAAATCATTTGTTTGCACCCAACGTATTACTTTCCTAGCAAGCACATTTCCCCGGGTCTCCCAACCCCTCTGGAGGAAAGGAAGAGGCAGCAGAAAGAACCCACCGCACATGGCACTGAATGTTCCCAGCAACTGCTGCTGACGAAAGAGCAAAGAGATGGGCCACACAGAGAATTTGCCACGTCTCAGGGTAAGAGGGCCGGGGGGAAGGTGGGCAAGTGATTGGAATGGATGATTTCCAAAGCCACTCGCAGCATGAAGAAAATCTGCTCTTTTACCCAACTAAGCCCTCATGGCTTCACTTCTCTGCCTGGGCTCTGCCCTTGCTGGCCACTCCCAGGCAGAGGGGAGAGTACCAAGAGCCTCAGGAGATCACGGAACAGTTTCAAATACTGCGGGTCCCAGTTACCAACAACGTGGTCGGTAACTTAGTCACCCTCTCTGAGGCCCAGTTTCCTCATCTGAAAAGATGGAGATGATAATCATTGGGCAGCATCCATTAAAAACATAATTTCATGTTAAATAAAGAAAGACTAAAGCGTTCTCCCTAATATCAGAAACAAGACAAGGATATCTGCTCTCGCCATTTCTATTCAACATTATATTGGAGGTTCCAGCCAGGGCAATGAAACAAGAAACATAAATGAAAAGAATCCATATTGGCAAGGAGGAACTATTTCTGCTTGCAAATGACACTAACTTTTATATGGAAAATGGTAAGGAATCCACACAAACATAAACCAACTATTTGAGCTAACAAACAAGTTCAGCAAAGTTGTAGGACACAAGTCAATATACAAAATTGGTAGTATCTCTGTACTCTAGCAATGAATGATCCAAAAATGAAAGTAATAAAACAATTCCACTTACAATACCACCAAAAGAATAAAATGCTTAATAAATTTAATAACAAAAGAAGTTCAAGAGTTGGACACTGAAAATTATAAAATATTGTAGAAAGACACTTCTAAAGACTTAAATAAATGGAAAGACATCCATATACATAAATTGGAAAATAATATTAAGTTAGAAGTATGCCCCAAATCAATGTAATCCCTATCAATTTTTGCCTTCTTTGCAGAAATTGATAAGCTAATCCTAAAATTTGTATAAAAATGCAAGAATAGCCAAAACAATATTGTAAAACATGAACAAAGTTAGAGGACTCATACTTCCTCATTGTAAAAGTTACCACATAATCAAGATTAATGCATAATCAAGATGATGTGGTTCTCACATCATCCTGAGATAAAAGAACAAAGCTGGAGGTATTACACTATTTGATATCAAATTATACTACAAGGCTATAATAATCAAAACAGCATAGTATTGGCATAAAAACAGACACACAGATCAATGGAACAAAATAGAGAGCCTAGAAATAAACCCATGTCTATATGGTCAATTAATCTATGACAAAGGAGGCAAGAACACAGAGTGGGGTAAAGATAATCTATTTAATAAATGGTGCTGAGAAAACTGGACAGATACGTGCAAAAAAATGAAACTAGACCACTTTCTTACACCATATACGTATACAAGAATAAACTCAACATGGATTAAAGACTTAAATGTAAGACTCAAAACCATAAAACTTCTAGAATAAAACATAGGCAGTAAACTCTTTGACACTGCTCTTAGTGATATTTTTTCCTGATCTATCTCCTCTGGCAAGGGTAATAAATTAATTAATTAATTAATAATAAATGGGATTACATCAAACTAAAAAGCTTTTGCACAGCAAAGGAAACCATCAACACAATAAAAAAAAATAGCTTTATACTGAATGGGGGAAGATATTTACCAATCATACATCAATAAAGAATTAATATCCAAAATTTATGAAGAATTTATACAACTCAACACCATAAAAACACCATAAAAACAATCCAACTAAAAAATGCCAGGGGCGAGCCTGGTGGCTGTAAGGAATAGAATATATGAAGCTCTGCCTGGGAACATTTGGGGATGTAAACTCTCACAGTGGCTGGGGTACGTGCTTGGCCTCCCGGCCTTGGAAGGATTGGCTACCCTCCCAAGGACCAAGAAAATATTTACAGGATGTGGAGCCTGGCCTTCGCCTTGGCGCAGGTGGGCCGAGCTCCGACACATCTAATCTCGTACCAAGGCCTGGCCCCGGCTCCTAGCCAGATCCGAGACCAGTTCCTTGTGTTGTTAACACGTATGCTTATTGGCTCCTTGCCGCTGTTGTTAGTGAAGTCCTCAAACCCCAGAAAGCCGAGTAGGGCGTAGCAGTAGGTGTTGTTCTCCAGCCGCCTCTGCTGCTGCAAGATATTCCGCCTGTACTGATGACTTGACTTTACTGGGATTTCGCCCTCGCTGATGAAGGGCCGTTGCTGTTTCTAGGAGTCTAATTGACTGGGCCCTGGTGGTACGATGAATTGCCTCCTTGCTTGTTAGTGGTATGATGATGTAACCCCCTAATCTCTGTCTTGTCTTACTTACTTTCACTTTGTAATAAAACTCTTTAACCCCTTCATCCCGGCTTGTGGTGGTGTGTCTTGCATATCGGGCCTTGAAAATAAGTCTGTGCACAGCAATCAATACTACTTATCAATACAGTGGCTCAGGTGGTTGGAACGCAGTGCTCTAATGCAGAGGTCACCGGTTCGACTCCCATATGGGCCAGTGAGCTGCACCCTCTACAGCTAAGATTGTGAACAACGGCTCTCCCTGGAGCAGGGATGCCAGGAGCAGTCGGAGGTCAGGGTGAGCTGCTGTGTGCTGCAGCACGGCTGCTGTGTGCTGCCAGGAGCAGCCGGTGGCCAGCCTGAGTGGCCGGCAGCCATTGTGAGCAGCTGCCAACTGCTGTGAGCTCACAGCCGACCAACGACCGGCGACCGACTGCCTCAGCCAAGGGGAGCGCAAGGCTCATAACACCAGCATGGGCCAGGGAGCTGTGTCCTACAACACTAGACTGAGACACAACGGCTTGAAGGTGGAAGAAGGGGAAGAAAATGACAGGGACCTGATCAGACATTTCTCCAAAAAGGACATACAGATAGCTAACAGACATATGAAAAGATTCTCAACCTCACCAATCATCAGAGAAATGCAAATAAAAACCACAGTGAGATATCACCTCACACCTGTCAGGATGGTTATCATCAGTAAATCAACAAACAAGTGCTGGCGAGCATGTGGAGAAAAGGGAACGCTTGTGCACTGTTGGTGGGATTGCAGATTGGTGCAGCCACTATGGAAAACAGTACGGAGGTATCTCAAAAAATTAAAAATAGAACTACCTTATGACTCAGTAATTCCACTCCTGGGTATCTATCCAAAGAAATCCAAAACATTAATTTAAAAAGATAGATGCACCCCAATGTTCACTGCAGCACTATTTACAACAGCCAAGATATGAAAGCAACCTGAGTCCATTGATGGACAACTGAATAAAAAGTGGTACATTTATACAATGGAATATTACTTGGCCATAGAAAAGAATGAAATCTTACCATTTGTGACAACTTGGATGGACCTAGAGGGTATTATGCAAAGTGAAATAAGTCAGACTGAGATGGACAAATACCATATGAGTTCACTTATATGTAGAATCCAAAGAACAAAATAAAAGAACAAACAAAGCAGAAACAGACTCATGGATACAGAAAACAAATTGATGGTTGCCAGGAGGGAAGGGGTTAAGGGGCTGGGTGGAAAAGGTGATGGGATTAGGAAATACAAATTGGTAGTTACAAAATAGTCACAGGGATATTAAGTACAACATAGAAAATACAGTCAATAATGTTGCAACAACTATGTATAATGCCAGGTGGGTACAGGACTAACTGGGGGGATCACTGCATAAATTATATAAATGTCTAACCACTATGCTCTTCACCTGAAACTAATATAAAATAATACTGAATGTCAATTGTAACTGAAAACATTTTTTTAAAGAGGTTAAAAATTTAAAAATAAAACTGCCAAAAACTAGATTTCATTTATAGATTAATGTAAGCAGAATTGATATTTTGGCAGATTATCCCTAAGCATTTCATATTTTTTATGCTATTGGAAATGGTATTTTTGTTTTAATTTCCAATTGTTTGTTACTAGTTTCTAAAAAATGTAATTGATTATTATGTGTTGATATTATATCCTGCAACCATGCTAAACTCCCTCATTAGTCTTTGGAGATTTTTCTGTAGATTCCATGAGATTTTTTACTTAATCATATCATTTGCAAATAAAAGTTTATTTTCTTCCTTTCCAATCTGTATGCCTTTACTTTTTTCCCTACCTTATTGCATTGGCTGGAGCCTCCAGTACAAGGTCAAATAAAAGTAGTGAGAATGGACATACTTGCCTTTTCGCTAATCTTAGAAGGAAATTTCAGTCTTGCAACATTAAGAACGATGTTGGGCCGGCCCAGTGGCTCAGGCGGTTGGAGCTCCGTGCTCCTAACTCCGAAGACTGCCGGTTCGATTCCCACGTGGACCAGTGGTTGCCGGTTCAAAGTCCCGCAAGTGATGGTGGGCTCCGCCCCCTGCAACTAAGATTGAACAGGGCACCTTGAGCTGAGCTGCCTCCCGGATGACTCAGTTGGTTGGAGCATGGGCTCTCAACCACAAGGTTGCCAGTTCAACTCCTCGACTCCCACAAAGGATGGTGGGCTGCACCCCCTACAACTAGCAACGGCAACTGGACCTGGAGCTGAGCTGTGCCCTCCACAACTAAGATTGAAAGGACTACAACTTGACTTGGGAAAAAGTCCTGGAAGTACACAATGTTTCCCAATAAAGTCCTGTTCTCCTTCCCTAATAAAATCTTAAAAAAAAAAAAAAATGATGTTAAGGTGCAGGTTTGTTTGTTTGTTTTCTGTAGATGCTCTGTATCAGTTTGAGAAAGTTTTTATCTATTCCTGCTTTCAGATCACTGAATCGACCCTCTGCTTCATCTAATCTACTGTTGATTGATTCCCTGTAATGTAGTCTTCATTTCCATTATTGTACTTTATTTCTGACTTTTTTTTTTCCATTTTCTATCTCCATTTTTATGTTTCCTATCTCTTTGTTGATGTTCTCACTGAGATAATTAGTGTTTGAAACCCTGCGTCTGGTAGATTGCTTGTCTCCATTTTGTTTAGTTCGTTTTCTGGAGCTTTGTTCTGTTCTTTCATCTGGGACATGTTTCTTTGTCTCCCTATTTTGGCTGCCTCCCTGTGTTTCTGTGTATTAGGTAGAGCTGCTATGTCTCCAAGTGTTGGCAAGGTGGCCTTATGTAGTAGGTGTCCTGTGGGGCCTTATGGTGCAGTCTCCCTGGTCACCTGAGCCAGGTGCTCCAGGAGTGTCCCTTTTATGTTGCCCTCCTGTTGTAGTTGAGATTTGATTGCTGTTGGCATGTCAGTGGGAGGGATTGACCCTCAGGATAACTGGCTGTGAGGGCTGACCATGACCACAGTGGAGGAGCTGTTGTGCAGGGGCTGACCCTACAGAGCAGGAGTGGCTTTCATGGGACTCTAGTGCCATTAAGTGTGTCATTTGTGGAGCTAATTGAGTGGTGCCCTGGTATGTTCTAAAGCCAGCCACCAGGTGTGTTGGTTCTGGAACTTCTTGGGAGGGGCTCTGATGCAGGTCAAGTTCAGCGACTTCTTGTGCCCAGTTTGTGGCCCTCTTGTAGGAGCTACAACGTGCTCTGCAGATCACTGCCACTTGTGCTGGGCATGGAGGTGCTTGGGAGAGGCTATTCGGAAAACCAAGACTGGCTGCCACTAACGTCAGGCTTGGAACACTTTGATGGGCACCATGATGTGAGCTGAGGCCAGCTGCCACTTGTGCCAGGTTTGTGACCACTTAATTGAGGCTATGTTCCAAACCATGACTGGCCTCAGCTTATGTGAGGCTTGGGGCTACCTGGTAGGAGTTACAATGCCAGTAGATACCAGTCACTGTTTGTGCCAGGCTTGGGGTAGCATGCTGTGACCAGTCACTGCTTATTTGGGGTTTGTGGACCTTTGAGAGACTTTAGGAAAAGCCACTGGAAACAGCTCTGGCTGGGCTCATGAGTTGGGTGGGGCGGGGCCTCAGTGTGTCACCAGGGTGGGCGGATGGTATTAGCCCACATTAATGGAGAATTCAGATTTGGCGCCGGCCTGAGCCAGCTGGCTGAGTGAGAAGGGTCAACAAAGGAACAATGGCTCCTGCCAATGCCTTCATCCCCAGAGAGAGTTGTCCCAGCCTCTGCCCCTCCAGCCCTGGCCCTGAAGCCAGTCAATTTAGTTCCTCCCTGTATGTCCCTTGTGCTTTTAGAGCTGATGCCTCTGCACTGGAGCTCAAAGAGAGTGAGTTTATGAGCAAGTGAGTCTGTGTGTGGACCCATTAATACCTGCAGTGCCTAGGTCTCCAACAGTCCTCCATTTCATTTAGACACAACCCCTGCTCATTTTCAAAGCCAAATATTATGGAAACTTCTCTTCCTGCCACTGGTACTGCAGGATGGGAAGCCCAGTGTGGGGTTGGAACCCCTTGTTCCTCACGGCGGACATCCTGAGATGTCCCTCATGATTTTTAATCACCACATCGTGGGTGTGAGGTCTGACCATTCCATGTTTCCACCCCTTTTATCAGTCTCGACAAAAGGGGTTTCTTCTTTATATCTGTAGTTCTAGGGCTACTGTTCAGCTAGTCTTCAGGTGGTTATCAGTGGTGGTTTTTCTATAATTTAGCTGTAATTTTGATGTGGTTGTGGGAGGTGAGCACAGCGTGTATCTACTCTGTCATCTTGACTAGAAGTTCCTATTCCTGGTTTCAGAATGGCATTCAATTTAAAACTTATGAATTGTTTATTTCTGGAATTTTAGATTTAATATTTTCAGACCACAATTGACCACTGGTAATTAACTAAAACTGAATATCGAAACCGTGAATAAAAGAGGACTACTGTTGGGCCGGCCCAGTGGCTCAGGCAGTTGGAGCTCCATGCTCCTAATGTCGAGGGCTGCCGGTTCGATTCCCAAATGGGCCAGTGGGCTCTCAAACACAAGGTTGCCCATTTGACTCCTCGATTCCCACAAGATTGCAACTAAGATTGAACGCGGCACCTTGAGCTGGGCTGCCACTGAGCTCCCGAATGGCTCAGTTGGTTGGAGCGCATCCTCTCAACCACAGGCTTGCTGGTTGGATTCCCGCAAAGGATAGTGGGCTGCATCCCCTTGCAACTAACAATGGCAACTGGACCTGGAGCTGAGCTGCACCGTCCACAACTAACATTGAAAGAACAATTTGACTTGGAAAAAGACCTGGAAGTACACACTATTCCCCAATAAAGTCCGGTGCCCCTTCCCCAATAAAAAAATCTTAAAAAAAAAAAAAAAAGACTACTGTTCATATCCGATTTGCTAAAATTTTAAGAATTTTTGCATCTATGTTTATGAGACAAAAATTGATACCTCTGAAATTGGTATTATTGGTCTGGAGTGTTCTTTTCTTGAACTGTCTTTGTCCGCTTTTATCAAACCAGTGCTCTCTTCAGACAAATATTCTTTGGGGGCAAGGGAAGTGTATAAAGTTGTTCATAATATGCAGTTACTATTCTTTTAATATCTGTAGAATTTGTAATAATGTCGCAGCTCTCATTCCTGATATTGGTGATTTGTACCTTTTCTCTTTTCTTCTTGATCAGTTGCTGACTAAAAATTTATCACTTTTCTTGATACTTCTTTCAAAGAACTAGTTTTCAGGGTTTTTTGGCTTTCTGTAATGTTTTGTTTCCTATCTCACTGATTTTTCTGCTTTGATTTTTATCTCCTTTCTTTTACTTGCTTTGTGTTTTATTTGCTTTTCTTGTTCTTAAATTGGAAGCTAAGGTCATTGATTTGAGATCTTTCTTCTTTTCTAATATCATCTAATTCTACACATTTTCCTCTAAGTACAGCATTGGTTGCATCCCCCATATTTTGATATGTTGGTTTTTATTCTGTGTTCTTTTATGTGATGGTCAGTCAGGTGCTGCCACAAGAGGAGACACGGGAGAGGCGCATAAAAACAAGTTTATTTTGTTCCCTAGAAACAAAAGGCACATCACACCACACTATGCAGGGCCACATAGGGAAGCCGTAGGATGGTCAGTGGGCAGAAAGTGGGAGGAAGGGGAAAGCTGAGGCTAGAAAATTTATTGGAGTTTCTGTGAGACAGGCAAGGTAGGGCAAGATGAACAATTTAGGATTGGCTAGTTTGACTAATTTCAGTTGGCCCTAAACTATAAGGGTGGTTTCTAATTGCCTGGTACCTGGCCCTGGAATGATTAAGGTGGAGGAATAGTGCCTCCTGGGATGTAAGAGCCAGATAGAAGTGTGGCTCTGGATTGGTTAGTTTGCAGACTGAAGTCATGCTCCTGACTGAGCACTTTGCTAGCTCAAGAATTGGCTAGCCCAAGGAGGGGCTGTCTCTCCCAAGCCAGAAAGGTTTTAAGATGTCAAAACATAATATACAGAAAATAAAAATATAAACAATTCAGTTTTCATTTTTACTCAATTTAAAATATTAATTTCCCTTTTGTTTTTTCCTTTCTATTTAGAATTGTGTTACTTAGTTTTCAAATATTTGTGGGTTTCCCAAAGATCGTTCTTTTATTGATTTTTAATTTAATTCCACTGTGGTAACAAAACATAGCTTGTATGACCTGAATCCTTTTAAATTTATTGGAACTTGTTGTATAGTTCAGAATTGAATCTGCATTAGCAAATGATCTGTATGAAGTTAAAAAGAATGTGCTCTGCCATTACTGGGTGGTATTCCATAATGTCAATTACTGTGTTTCCCTGAAAATAAGACCTAGCCGGACAAACAGCTCTAATGTGCCTTTTGGAGCAAAAATTAATATAAGACCCAGTATTATATTATTATATATTATACTATATATTAAATATATTAATTATAATTATCATTATAAATACCTGGTGTTATTTTATAGTAAAATAAGACTGGGTCTTATATTAATTTTTGCTCCAAAAGATGCATTAGAGCTGATTGTCTGGCTAGGTCTTATTTTGGGGGGAACACAGTAGTTCAAGTTGGTTGGTAGTGCTGTTCAATTCTTCTATATCTTTAATGGTTTTTGGTCTACTTATTCTACAATTATTGAGAAAAAGGTATTAAAATCTCTGAACATAATTATGAGTTTGTCTAGTTCTTTCAGGTCTATCAGTTTTTGCTTCATGCATTTTTAAATTATTATTAGGGACATACATGTTTAGAATTATTATTCCCTCCTTGTGAATTGACCCCTTTATCATAAAAAAATGACACTGGTAATTTCCCAGTATCAATACAGCCACTACAGATTTCTCTTGCTTAGTGTTAGCACAGCATATATATCTTTTCCATTTTTTTTACTTTCAACCTATTTGCTTCCTAATATTTAATTTTGTAGGCAGTATAATTCGGTTCTTCTTTTCAAAATCTGACATCTTTGCCTCCTAATTGAAGGTGTTTAGATCATTTCCTACTTATTCTCCATTTATTCCATCTGTTCTTTATTTCCTTCTTCCTCTTTTTCTGCCTTCTTTAGGGTTATTTTTCAAGATTCCATTGTATCTCTTATATTAGCTTATTAGCCATAATTCTCTGTTGTGTTATTTCAGTGGTTGCTTTAGTGGTTGTTTTAACTTATCAAGGCTATTTTCAAGTCATATTACACCATTGCATGTATAACACAAGAACCTTAAACCGGTATACTTCCATTTCAACCCTCTTGGCTTTTATGCGATTATCATATATTTTAGTTTTATAAACTCTACATTATCTTTGCTTTAAAAAATTATCTTTTTTTACTGTAGTAAAATATATATGAAATTTACTATTTTAACCACTTTTAAGTGCACAATTCAGTGGCATTAAGTACATTCACACTGTTGTGCAACTATGATCACTATGCATCTTCAATTCTCCCTTTTAAAAAAAGATGTAAAAAATAATCTTGTATATTTACCTTTGAAAAAAGATGTAAAAAATAATCTTTTATATTTACCAGTGGTCATTTATTCCTTTGTGTAGATGTAGATTTCTAATTAGTATTAGTCTCCTTTTCTTGAAGAATTCCCTTTCTACAAGAATTTCCACTTGTAGTGCAGTCTGCTAATGATGAAATCTTTCAGCATTCCAATATCTGAAAAAGAATTTCACTTTTGTTTTTGAAAGATCTTTTTGCTGAGTATAGAATTCTAGGTCATTATTTTTTTTCTTTCATTTCTTAAACAGGTTGCTCCACTGTCTTCTGGCATACATGGTTCTTGATGAGAAATCTGCTGTCATATTTCTCTATATTCCCCTGTACATAAAGTGTCCTCTCTTGCACCTTTTTAAGGATTTTCTTTATATCACTGGTTTTAAGCAATTTGATTATGATATACCTTTGTGTAGTTTCCCTTGTATTTCTTGTGTTTGGGGTCCAACGGGTTTCTTGGAAATGGGGGTTTATAGTTCTCATCAAGTTTAGAAAAATTTCTTCATTTTTTCTTCAATTTCACTTTTTCATTATTTCTTCAATTTTTTTTTTTCTTCTCTATTTTCCTTTCTCCCTCTTAGGCTTCAGGAACTCTGTATACATACATATTAGGCCACTTAAAGTTAACCAACAGCTCACCAATGCTCTGCTCATTTTCAGTCTTTTTTTTTGTGTGTTTCATTTTTGACATTGATGTTGATATGTTTTAAAGTTCACTATTCTTTCCTTTTACAAAATCTAATCTCCAATAATCCCACTGTTTTAGTTATCAGTCGCTGTTGAAAGAGGCTATAAAAAATTTTTTTAAACCATCAACAGAGTCCTTCTAAAAATCAGTTTGCCCTTCACGTTTCCTGTCTCCTTTTGCATTTTACTATATAAGCAGCAAGAAGAAATCAGATGGCCACCAATCCCTCTCCTGGGTATCTACCCAAAAAATCTGAAAACATTTATTCATAAAGACAAGTGTGCACCAATGTTCATTGCAGCTTTATTTACAGTTGCCAAGACATGGAAACAACCAAGGTGTCCTTCAACAGATGAATGGATAAAGAAGTTGTGGTATATATACACAATGGAATACTATTCAGCGGTAATAAAAGATGAAATAGGACCATTTGTGACAACGTGGATGGATCTTGAGATTATAATGCTAAGCGAAATAAGTCAGACTGAAAAAGTAGAGAACCATATGATTTCACTGATATGTGGTATATAAACCGAAAACAACAAAAGAACAAGACAAACAAATGAGGAAACAAAAACTCATAGACACAGACAATACTTTAGTGGTTACCAGAGGGTAAGGGGGGAGGGAGTGGTAGATGAGGGTAAAGGGGATCAAATATATGGTGATGGAAGGAGAACTGACTCTGGGTGGTGAACACACAATGTGATTTATAGATGATGCAATACAGAATTGTACACCCGAAATCTATGTAACTTTACTAACAATTGTCACCCCAATAGACTTTAATTAAAAAAAAAAATCAGATGGCACCTTGCACAATTTGCTTGCAAATTTTAGCAAAGCTTGCAAATCTATATCACATAGTTCATTAAGCACGTTCTGCTTTCCACAGAATCAAACATGATAGTGCCATGAATTTTGCAGGGCGTGGTGTAACACAGTTCCCCCTTCCACCACTTTCCAATAACATGATTCTTACTTCCTTTTAAGCACTCACTGGTAGTATCTCTAAAGTCTGGGTTTCTACTAATAGTCTGTTGAAGGCAATTTAAGCATTCTCTAACATGTTCCTCAAAATCTTTCCAGATTGAGACGTAAGTATTATGGCAAAGTGAGAAGACTCCATTGTTTCTCCCCTTAAATTTACAACTTGTCATACTACTATAACTCAATAAAGGATTTCTTGCTCAACACAAACACACCTGAAGATACATACATAGAGGCATGTGAAGGTGGGCATATTGGAAAAAGCAGGGGAGGTGAGACAGGGGAAGGACAGGGATGGTGGTCACAGGTGCAGCTTGGCACCCACTGTGGCTCCAGTGAGTGTGGTAGCAGTGGAGAAGTCAGGCTGAGGCCCTCACACTACTGCCTGGAGCTTAAAAGAGGTTGAAGCCATTTCCCTTTGGGAAAGGGCATTTCCCCTTTTCCCTCTCCATGGCAGAACCATGGAGGTAGAGGTGGCTGGGAAACTTTAAACAAAGCAGCAGAGCTGCAAGATCAAGAATGTGCCCCCTTGCCCCACACCCCCCAGGCAGAGCCCAATAAAGAAAGCAAGGAAGCTTTAAACAACACAGTGGGGCCGATAGTCTTCATAAGAATGGGGAAGAGCTGAGAGATCATGAATTTATATCCCCTGTCACGCACACCCTGACAGAGCCCAGTAAAAAAAAAAAAGAAGAAAAAGCGAATAGAAAGTACACTACCTATCAACCTGGTATATTGAGAGGAAAATAGTATCCAAACAAAAAAAGAGTTTACTACCTCAAATGCAGAGGCAGAGAATCCATCAAATAACATGAAAAACCAAGGTAACATGGGGGCACACAAAAAATGAAAAGTCTCCAGAAATCAAACTCAAAGTCATGGAAGATGAGGACTTAAATGACAGAGAACTTGAGGCTGCAGTTATGAAGAAACTTAACGACATACAAGAAAACGTAGACCATTCAATGAGCTCAGAAATAAAATTAATGAACAAAAGGAATACTTTATCAAAGAGAATGAAACTATAAAAAAAGAAACAAACAAATTCTGGAACTGAAGAACTCAATAAAGGAGATGAGGAATGGACTACAGTGTCAGAAATAGAGCAGACCAAATGGAAGGGAGAAATAGAAGATAAAACCCTAGAAATGACCCAGGAGAAAGAAGAGAGAACTAAGAAGAAAAGAAAGGAAGGAAGGAAGGAAGGGAGGGAGGGAGGGAAAGAAGGAAAGAAGGACGAGAAGGAAGGACAGGAAGGAAGGAAAGGAAAGAAAGGAAGAAAGAAAGAAAGAGCTGACTCTATGAGAACTATTTGACTACATTAGAAAGAGCAACACAAGGATAATTAAGCACACCAGAAGGAGAAGAGCGGAGGAGATCAGAGAGCCTACTCAAAGAAATAATTGATGAGAACTTCCCAAGCCTATAGAAAGAATTGGACTTTAGAACAGAGGAAGCTAACAGAACACCTAATTAGATCAATGCAAAAAACACCCTTGCCATACTTTACTCAAACTGTCAAAAATGACAAAGAATTCTAAGGTAGCCAGTGGGGGGAAAAAGACTGTACCCTGCAAAGGAAACTCCATTAGATTATCATGAGATTGCTCAGCAGAAACAATACAAGACAGGAGAGAATGGAAGGAAATATTCAAAATATTGAAAGAGTGGAACCATCAGCCAAGGATAATATATCCAGCAGTTATCCTTTAGAGATGAAGAAGAAATAAAAGCATTCTCAGACAAACAAAAGCGGAGAGAATTTACCACAAGACCTGTATTACAAGTGTTGAAAGGAGCTCTTCTACCAAAAAGAAAAAGAAAAAAATATATAAAACTTTCAGTAAGATGACTAACTGACAGAGGAAGGAAACTGCAAATCTACTTCGGAACAGGATATTAAACAATTATAACATAAAAGCTAAAGGAGAAAAAAAGGGATCATTAGAAAATAACTATAAATACTACAATTTGGTAACAAAGGCACAACATAAAAAAAGGATAATATGTGACAACAAAATAATAAAAGGGGAGGAAGAAAAGGACTGAATGGGCACAAGTGAACGAAGACACGAGGTAATTAGAAAGAAAAGAGCTATTGTATGTATGTGACATTTTACACAAACCTAATGTTAACCACAAAAACAAAATCCAGAGCTAACACATGAAACACTAAAAAAAAGGAGGGGGGGGACAGAGAAAAAAAAATCATAGAAAACCATCAAACTAAAATGTCAGACAGAATCACAAGGGAAACAATGGAGTTACAGAGCAACCAGGAAACAAAAGATACAATGGCTGTAGTAAGTGCGCATATACCAATAAGCACCCTAAATGTAAATGAACAGAACTCACCAATTGAAAGGCACAGAGTAGCAGGATGGATTAAAAAACAACACCCAGTTTATATGTTGCTTACAGGAGACTCATCTCAGCTCCAAAGACCAACAGATCCAAAGTGAATAGGTGGAAGATGATACCTCAAGCAAATGGCAAGCAGAGAAAACAGGTGTAGCAGTACTTATATCAGATAAAAGAAATTTCAAGATGAAAAACAGTAAACAAGAGACAAAGATGGACATTTTATAATGCTAAAGGGAACAACTCATCAAGAGGATATAACACTCATCAATATATATGCACCCAACCTGAGAGTACCAAAATACATATATAAGCAAATACTAACAGACCTAAAGGGACAACATGACCAAAACACAATTGTAGGGGACCTGAATACCTCCATTGCATAGATTATCCAAACAGAAAGTCAATAAGGAAATAGCCTTAAATGACACATTACACCAAATGCACTTAATCAACAAATATTTTCCAACCACTAGTATTAAACTGGAAATTAACTACAAGAAGAAATCTGGAAGAACCATTTCACTTATGTGGGACATAAAACTGAAAGCAACAAGCAAACAAAACTCCTAGGCACAGACAACAATATGGTGGCTACCAGAAAGTAAGGAGGGGAGGGGGAAAGGAGAAAAGAGTAAAGGGATCAAACATGGTGATGGACTGACTCTGGGTGGTGAATCACAATGTGATATATAGATGATGTATTACAGAATTGTACACCTGAAATCTATGTAATTTTATTAACCAATGTCACCCCAATAAAAATTTCATAAAATTTAAATTAAAAAGGCACTTGGCACATAGCAGGTGCCCGATTTTTTTTAAAATGTAAAGAAAAATGCTTAAAATTTTTAAATTGAATAGTTTAAAATAACATTTATTATCTCAGTTTCTGTGCATCAGGAATCCAGGTCCTTAGCTGGGTCCTCTGGTTGAGGGTCTCTCACAGGCTACAGTCAGAGGTTAGGTTAGGGCCGCTGTCATCTGTCTCGCTGAGGGGAGCATCCATCTCCCAGCTCACTGTACGGCTGGTGACAGGATTCTGTCAACTGTGGGCTGCTGGACTGAGGCCCCCTCAGTACCTTGCCATGTGCGCCTGTCCACCACGCAGCTTGCTTTATCAGAGCAAGCAAATGAGAAGTGTCAGAGTGTTGAAACAAGATATCTTGGAAGTCAGTCTTTTGTACTCTAATCCTGGATATCCCCATTACTTTTGATTTTACCCAATAAAAGCAAGTCTGTACTTCCAGCTCACACTCGAGGGAGAGGAATACACAGGGCCTGAGTACCAGAAGGTGGGATAACTGGAGCCATTTCAGAAGCTGCCGCAAACACCCACAAAGTATACTTTTCATTTTAGACATTGTAGTTTTCATCTCTAGAAGTTTTATGTGGGTCATTTTTATATTTTTCATGTCAACTTAATATTAAAAATCTTCCCTCTAGCTTTGTGAACATATGGAATAGTTACAACATTTACTGCCCTGTGTACTAATTCTATTATCTGGATCATTTCTGAAAGCATTTGATTTCTTTTTTTCATTGAATCGTATTTTCCAGGCTCTTTACTTGCCTGGTAATTTCTGATTGGATGTCAGACATTGTACTTTATTGGTTGCTGGATACTTTTTGAATTGCAATAATTAGCTTTGCTCTGGGATGGTGTTAAGTTACTTGGAAACAGTTTGATCCTTTCGGGTCTTGCTTTTAGACTTCATTCAACAGGACCGATGCAGCATTAGGTTAGGTCTAAGTTTCCACACTACTGAGGCAAACCTTCTGAAAACTACAAGATACCCTGTGGTTTATGGGGTTGTTCACTCTGGCTGGTGGGAACAGGAAAAGGCCAGGCCTTGGGTAAACTCCCTGATCCTTGTATGCGGTTTCTTCCCAGCCTCAGGTACTTCCTTACATGCATGTGCTAACCTGTGCTCAGGGGAAGAATCGAGGGACCCTAAGCAAATCTCTATAGTTCTTTATGCAGCTCTATTTGGTACTTTGTCCCTGCAAAAATCTTATATAGGGAGGAGGAAACAAGTAGAAAGAGGGTGTCAGGAAGTGGGATGAAAGGGAATGGCATGGTCAGTCAGCAGATCATACAGTATTTTACCCTGAGTCTAGCCTGTTGTCAGGAGGGGTTGTCGGCTAAGGATGAGCCAAAACCCCGGGACCCGGGGGAAGGAGAATCTTAAACCAAGGTTTGGGTAACAAGCATTTTGTTCCAACTGATCATGTCTTCATGACCTATGCCTGTGTGCCTTTCTTTTAGGGAGCAATCCTGCTTTGTCTCTTTTCCTTAACACCTTTTCTTTCATATCAGCAATAATAAAAAACCAGTCCAAAGACATTTTTCAGCGTAAAGAAACTAGCCATTAAAGACTCAAGGGTCTTTAGACTAAGGAGCTATTAGAAGAGGAATCCGTCTCCCAGAAATACCAGAAATGTGTTTTGAAAGAGAAATAAGAGGTCGTTCAGTCAGAGAAGATTATCTACCAGGAGCTATGTGCATTGGTTTCCTAAGGAGGCGATGAGCTTCAGGTGACCGAGAGTACTAAACGCGGTGGGTGCACACAGAGAAGGCAGTACTACAAATGCTCAAGCTCGTCCCTCTGCCTGGACTATCCACCCCCAGCTCCCGGGCCTGGCCCGTCAACACCTCCACCAAGTGGCGATTCCTCTCTTCTCGTCGCCCCAGTCACTCCCTGGGGACATGTGGGCTCCATCTCATTCCTCCCCTGCTACAAAACGGGGCCTCGATGGATGGTTGTCATCCAGACGTGACCCATTCATATGACAAGGTACAAGGACATTGATAATGAAGTGTGGTTAAATGGTGCATTTGTTAATTCAGAAGAACATTAAGATAAATACCCCTTAAATATTACAAATTTTTATATACAGGAATGAACTCCCCTATATGACTACTCAAGTTTGAAAAGACCAAAAAATATAGTCCCACTTTTTTAAAACCCTGGATGACCCATGAAGACAGAACCAAGTTCTTGATGCCTTTTATTCCACACAGTCAACAGATATTGAATCTACATCAGTTTGGCCAATGCTACAGGAAAGCACATGGATATAGAAATGAAAAGAAAATGTTACGTTGAAAATCCCTTTTCCAGTGTTGGTCTGAGCATGCAGCCTTCACCTGCGTGACTCCATGGGTGTCACTTCCGGAAGCGCTTGAACAGTGGGTGCACGTGCTTGGTGGCGGTCCTGCTCCGAGCAGAGTGGTACTCCATGTACACGGTATCGTCGGCCCCAGACATGGAGCTCATTGTACCAAAGCGCCGAGACACCTGTGGGGGACCCGGCCCACTGTCAGTTTCCAGGGGGAAAGACATTCCTTTTATAACATTCATAATAAGTTTATAAAATTTGTAAGTTTAACAAATTTTATTATTTTTTGAGTAATATTTATTAACCACTTACGATGTCTCAGATATGGTTCTAAGCAGTATTTACAACGTATTAATTTATCTAATCCTCACAACCATTGTAATCTCCATCTTACAGAAGAGAAAACGGAAACACAGAGAGGTTAAGTAGCTTGCATAAGATCACACAGCTCTTAAATAGATGGGACTTGAACCCAGGTGGTCTAGCTTCTGCCTCTCTTAATGACAATTTCTGGAGAGAATTTTTTAACAATGAGGGCAGAAGCCCCTCAAAATTTCCTGAGACTCCGCCGTAAATTTTTGAATCAGGTGGAACCTTGGGCACATAATGAATGCCCACACCTCAAGCTGTGAAGCGGGGAGAACCACATCTGCCTGGACACAGGCTGTGAACAGAAACCCCTCAAGTCCAGGGTGTGACCCAGAGCCTGACACGGCACTCACACCAGATCATAACGGGTACGCAGGCAGGCACTGAGGCAATGCTTGCGACAGCCTGACTAGGTGACCCCCTGTGAGGTGGAACCGACCAACCGCACCTCAGAACGCGGTCAGAGGCAGGAAGTTTCTCTGGGGCTTCCATGTCGGGTACCAGAGAGAGATCGAGCCCCCACCCCAGGTCTGACAGGAGAAAGGTGTCAGGGAGCAGGAATGGCAGCAGCCCCCAGGTGATGCTAGCTCTCTCTCCTTGCTCCAGTCATTGCTCACCTTTTGGCTCTAATACCGATTCGTTTCCAAAGCATCTAACTAAACTATATTTTTCTCCTTGGAAGGTCTGATAACTCCTCATAATGACACTTTCATTAATTATACCATATTGTACTGGCCTGGCATATAGTAGGCATTCAATAAGTATTTGCAGGATAAATGAGAAGCTGAGTATTTTCAGAGAACTCTAAATTTTTCAAAGTGTTGAGACTACAATATGAGTTGATCATCAGACCCATCTTACAAGCTGGAGGCTCAGCCCCATGACTGAGAAGGAAATCAAGACGCAGCGACTTGCCCAGGCCCCAGTAGGGGCGGCAGCCCAGGCCCATCCCAGCCCTTCCTGCAGCCACCCCAGTGAGAGCCGGCAGTCATATTTGTCCTCCTGGGCTCCTACATCATAATACTAACACACTTACACCAGACTGTTACATGAACAGAGCAGGAGTCCATTTACAGAAACCGTGGGCTAAGCCATGTGAAATATGTACAGAAGCAAGGACACACACATGAACAGTTAACAGGTTGTTACTATCCTCTTCTCTACAGTTGCCAGTGTTTTCCAAGTTTTTCAGAAAATTGCACAGGTCCATGCACGCGCACACACAACTGCACATCTGCGTGTCTAAGAATTCGGTCCTTCGGGAGAACTGACACCTGGAGCCACACCCACTCACCTGGCTGGATCTGGAGCCAAATTCTCCTGCCACCACCTCTTCTTCCGCATCCAAGTCAGTGGCTGCCAGGACTTTCTGTAAGAGCTGCTGTTGTTCCTCTTTTGTCGAAAATGCCAACTCTTCCTCCTCCATGCCAGCAAGCTTTGTGATCACCTGCGAAGCCAAAACCAGCAGGCGACATGTCCTCTTGTTTCCTCTCCCTTGGCCCTACCCCCTGGGTTTCTTCCCTTGGGCCCGCAGAGCAGGGAGCTGCCAGTGGAGAGCTCCTCTGGGCAGCCCAGAGACCAGTTTCCGCAGCTGCTGTCAGCAAGGAACATTGCCAATGACTGCGAGGCAGGAGAAGTTACAAAGATGCTAGAGAAATCAGCTCCCAACACACAGCCGCTAAATGACCACTTATGGAAGATCCACAGGGATCTTGGTGATTTTGAACACCTACTCTGGTAGTTTTCCCATCTTGCACTAGGGAAAGGAAGGTACCAGAGACTGGACAGCACAGCCTGCTGCCCCCAAGAATGGGCTTCCACCTCCCAGCTTGGACCCAGGGGTTCCAGCAGGAGGGAGCACTTACGAATAACAAAATGACGAGAACGGACTTACAAGGTTTTTTCTAAAAGAATAAGATGACAAAAGACCTGGTTTTCATTTCTTTGGGGGTAACTTACTACTACAAGGCCTACTTATCCCTGCAGAAAGCTTGGATTGATTGTGTAAAGGGAACTTTTTTTCCTCTCTTTAATTCTTCTCAGAGTTTTAATTAAAAGAATATTCCTAGAAGCAGGATCTGGCTGAGCTCTTCTAGTGGCCGCACATCTGGAGTATAGACATGAGATACCTCTGCCCTGGCCGGGCCTGGTCACCCCGCTAGGGTCATGACTCTGGGAATTCTAAGCTGGCCGCTCTCAGCGGCACCACTGAAGGAAGGAAGATCAAAGCTGCTCCTGCAAACACAGACAGCTGGTGCTCACGTGTCTTTTGTCGAGCTCATCCTTCAAGAACCCACCGCACTTCCTGACTCTGTGCTTCTCCCACGGCTGTGACTGCCTGAGGCATCAGGAAGCAGTAATGCTGTTATCAGCACCCAATTTTATACAGAAAGGTCACAATGCAAATCCTGCAAACACTGCCCCAAGAGTCCTATCCTCTAGCCCAGCATGAGGAGTTTGAGAGTGTCACTGCCTCTGGCTAAAAGGGGAGGTGTCAGACAACCAGCCTTCTTGTCTAAGGCTGACAGGCTCTCGTTAACTTACAAAAAGACCCACTGGGAAGTATCCGACAAGGTAGCCCAGTCTGCCTCAAATCAAGACTCCAGGCACCTGTAGACACAAGTTCTAGTGAAGTTCTTTCAGTCCCCTGCTTCCAGCACCCTCCACCCACCCTCACAAATAAAAACCCTTGGGAACTAAATCCTGATATAAACTATTTGTGTCAAGCAGGAAAGAAAGCAAAAGCCCAGCCAGTGAAAGCTAGACAAAGATTTAAAATTTCACAAGTCATTCAAATACCTGATTTGTACACTGAATAGCTCTAATGCCTGTGAGGCCCGGCTTACCACCTGGGAAGCACTGTCCCAGCCGCCTGGAGGGGGCACCCCCTGACAAAGTAACCCCAGGGGCTCAGACTTACACAGTGAGGGCCACAGTTCCTTGGCACCTCAAGTCCTGTGAGGCTTGCACATGTGCCCCCAACATCTAATGGTCTCTGCACAGGACAACTGTACCAAGTTCACAGGCAGAGATTCCAGCCTCTTGCGTCAGAGGATCTCTCCTTCGACCATTCACTGTGGGAAGCTGGAGGCAGGAGGAGATCCTGCACTATGTTCTCCCTCAAATTGCCCTGCAATCATGCAGACAAAGGGAGTCTGCAGCAGGGCCTCCAGCCCCCTCACGTGCTCTGCCTGCCCAAGCTGTATCCCACACTGGTGTGAACAGTGGTCCCACTTCTCCTGGAGGCCTGGGAAAAAAAAAAAAAAAAAAGCCATGGTCCTACTCTGACCAGACACCAAATGGACACATACCTTAAAGCTATAGCCCTGGTCTACCAAGAACCTCTGCCGCTTGGTTGAGTAGGCCATTTCCTGTGTGTCCTGGGATACCAGCGAGTAGAAGAAGGCATTGTACTCCTCTGCAACCATCCCTGGGAAGAGAGCAGAAAGGACAACATTAGCTGTGAGAATGCGAGAACTAAGGGTCAGGACTCAAAAGCAAGGAATGCAGTAGGAGAGCTTTGTAGTCAGGGGTGACTGGCCTGACTTTGTAGAGGGACTGCATCAAAAGTGAAAATCTGTGTGCTTCAAAGGACACATCAAGAAACTGAAAAGACAACCCAATTATAAAATGGGTTAAGGATCTGAAACCCACTCCAACTCAAGGATGAGCCCCTGCAATAGCTTCTGAATCAGTCTCACCCCATCAGCCCTTGCCCACCGTGTACCTAAGGAGTGGTGTTAAAAATGCAGACCTGAGGAGGTGAGTCTAAGATGGCGGATCCCATAAGTACTATGCCTGTTGCCTCCCAGGGTCACATCAAAACTACAACTAAATTACACAACAATCTACCTCAAGAATCATATGAAGACTGGCTGAACAGAACTCCTACAATCAAGGATATAAAGAGGCTACACTGAGACTGGTAGGAGGGGCAGACACAAAACGGGCTGACCCTAAACCCACAGGTAGTGGTTGAACACTAGGAGGGACATCTCAATGGCAGAGGCCCCCCCTGGATAGGGCAGGGCTCCCTAGACCAGAGGTCTTACGCCAGGAAGAGGACTTCCCACATGTGGCACTGAAAATCAGAGAGGACTCTATCTCTCCATGCCGGTGAGATGGAAGGCAGCAGGAAACCCAGACGCCCTCTTACAGACCCTGGACACAGACTCATTCACCTGCAAAGACTCATCTGGCCTATGGTGGAGGGATAGCAACTCAAGACGCCCAGAGACATACAGGGAAAGACTGAACTGTGTGACTTCAGGGAAAAGGCTGGAAGGACAGGAGCAATTATTATCCCTATGTGGTGCCTGAAACACATGTAGCCTACAGAAGCTCGCCATCTTTTGTGTTGAGCCCTCCCCCAAAGGGCAAAACCTGGGACTGCACTGGTCTGGCGAAACCTGCGTGTGTGCACTGCCTTGGTGATGCCCTGGGTCCCCAAGCCCCACACAGCTGGTGCTGCATTAACTGGGACACTCTTCACTGCTGGGCTGCTGGCTGCACCCCCACAGGCTGCGGAAGGCTTTAGGCAGTAATGGATGGCCCATGGTGGCCTGGGAAACGTTTGGTGATAGGCGGTAACCCAAGACCTGCGCTGCAGCCACTCTTGGGCAGCTCTCAGGGATTTGTGAGCCTGCAGCAAGCAGTGGCTGCCTGCAGTGTTCTAAGAGCATTTTGTGAAGTGGTCACACGCCAGGAAGGGCTCCAAGGAGAGCAGTGGCTGGCTATGGTGTTGTAGGGAGCTGTGCAACGTGGTCACAGGACAGGCATTGGTGCAAGAAGTGACCTTGCATTAACTCTGTAAAAACGACCACTAGCATTTTTTGACTCCGAGACTCCACCCCGCCCAGGTAGGGCTGCACCACAGAAGGATACTCTCAACTCCGGGTCAAACAGCCGGCCCACGCACCAAAGGGTGCTCTTTCAATAGCTGAGCCTTACAGGTTCCTGACAGGTGGCAATAGGACTAAGGGACCCTAAGCTTTTCCTAAGTGGCCCCACGTCCAATATTGGTGGCAGCCAGCCTCAGTTCACATCGAGCCCACCCCACATGACTCCAGGTCCAGCACAGGCAGCAGCCAACCACATACAGTTCTTTGGCTCCTACAAGGTAGACGCAGGTAAGTCACACACATGGCTGAAATTGCCCTGCATGGGAGCCCCAGAAAACACACACACAGAGGCCAGCCTCAGACAACACCACAGCACTGGTTAGCCCCACAAGCGGCACACCCAAAGGGTGGTCTCAACAGGCACAAGAGCCCACAGAGGTGAGCCCCCCCCTGAGGTGTCAGCCCCCACAGAGCAGCACATACACTATGGGTGTAGTCAGTCCTCAGTCAGTCAGCCTGGGAGTCAATCCCACCCACTGATGCACCAAAATAATCTAGGCTCAACTGTAACAGCAGAATACACACAACACACTCAAGGGATACTCCTGGAACACATGCACAGGAGATCAGGGAGATTATGCCATTGGACTACACAGTACACATACTACATAAGGGCATCCAGCAAAGACTTGAGAGACATAAATGACCTACCTAATACACAGAAGGAAACAGAGCCACAGTCAGAATGAGGAAAGAAAGAAACATACCCCAAATAAAGGAGAAACCTCCAGAAATACAACTAAATGAAATGGAGGCAAACAACCTACAAGAGACAGAGTTTCAAACACTGGTTATAAGAATCCTTAAGGAACTTAGTGAGAATTTCAACAAAGAGATAGCAAACATAAAGAGGACACAGAAACCATAAAAAAGAACCAGTCAGAAATAAAGAATACAATAACTGAAAGGAAGAATACACTAGAAAAAATCACCAGCAGACTAGATGAAGCAGATCAAATCAGCGATTTAGAAGACAAGGTAGCAAAATATACCCACTGGAACAACAAAAAGAAAAAAAGAATGAAAAAAACAAAGATAGCTTTGGTGACTTTTGGGACACCATCAAATGCAACAACATTCATTATAAGAGTCCCAGAAGGACAAGACAAGAAGCAAGGGATTGAGAACCTATTTGAACAAATAATGACCGAAAACTTCCCTAACCTGATGAAGAAACTTGACATACAAGCCGAGGAAGTGCAGAGTCCCAAACAAGACGAACCCAAACAGGCTCACACCAAGACACACCAAAGTTAAAATGGCAAAAGTTAAAGACAAAGAGAGAATCCCAAAAGCATCAAGAGAAAGACAACTAGTTACTTACAAGGGAACTCCTATATCAGCTCATTTCTCAATAGAAACTTTGCAGGCCAGACCGGAGTGGCAGAAAATATTCAAAGTTATGAAAAACAAGGGCCTACAAACCAAGACTACTCTACCCAGCAAGGCTATCATTTAAAATTAAAGCACAGATAAAGCGCTTCCCAGATAAGAAAAAGCTAAAGGAATTCATTACCACCAACCCAGTATTACAAGAAATGTTAAAAGGACTCCATTAAGCAGAAGGAAGGAAAAAACAAAACACCAAGATCAGAAATATGAATAATAAAATGGCAATAACTATGTACCTATCAATAATCACTTTAAACATAAATGGATTAAATGCTCCAATCAAAAGACACAGGGATAGCTGAATAGATAAGAAAACAAGACCTATGCATATGCTTTCCACAAGAGCTCCCCCCCCGCCCCGAGACCAAGAGAAACATACATACTGACAGTAAAGGGATGGAAAAAGATATTTCACGCAAATGGAAATAAGAAAAAACAGCTGGGCCAGCAATACTTATATCAGACAAAAGGCTTTACAATGAAGACTATAATGAGAGACAAAGAAGATATTACATAATAATAAAGGGATCAATCCAACAAGAGGACATCACCCTAGTAAACATTTATGCACCCAACATAGGAGCACCTAAATATATAAAAACAGATATTGACCAACATAAAGACAGAGATCAACAGTACTGCATAGTAGGGGAATTTAACATGCCATTGACACCAACGTACAGATCTTCCAGACAGAACATCAACACGGAAACAGTGGCCTTAAACAACATAATACAGCAGATGAACTTCATTGTTATTTTTAGAGCATTTCACCACAAAGCAGCAGAATATACATTCTTCCCAAGTTCACACAGAACATTTTTCCAAGACAGACCACATGCTAGGCCACAAAACAAGTCTCAACAAATTTAAGAAGATTGAAATCATATCTGAGTGTTCTCTGACCACAGTTCTATGAAACTAGAAATCAATTACAAGGAAAATAAAAATAAAAAAAAGAAAAACACACAAACACATGAAGACTAAATAACATGCTACTAAATAATGAATGGGTCAACGATGAGATCAGGAAGAAATCAAAAGATACCTTCAGACAAATGAAAATGAAAACACAATGACCCAAAATCTATGGGACACAATGAAAGCAGTCCTAAGAGGGAAATTCATAGCAATGCAGGCCTACCTAAAGAAACAAGAATAGTCTGAATTTACACGTAAGGGAACCAAAAAAAGAACAAATGAAGCCAAAAGTGAGTACAGGAGAAAATAAATATCACAGTGGAAATAAATGAAATAGAAACTAAAAAAATTTTTAAAAATTAAAAAAAAAAAACAACACCACAATTCAAAAGATCAATGAAACCAACAGCTGGTTTTTTGAAAACATAAACAAAACTGACAAACTTTTAACCAGACTCATCAAGAAAAAAAGAGGGGACCCAAAGAAATGAGAAGTGACAATCGACACCACAGAAATACAAAACTTTTTAAGAAAATACTACAAACAACTATATGCCAATAAATTGGACAAACCGGAAGAAATGGATAAATTCCTAGAAGCATACAATTTTTGAAGGCTATATCAAGAAGAAACAGAAAATCTGAACAAACCAATTACTACCAATGAAATTGAATCAGTAATCAACAAGCTCCCAACTAACAAAAGGTGAATTTTATCAAATATTAAAAAATGAATTAACACCTCTTCTCCTCAAACTATTCCAAAAAATCCAGAAGGAGGGAAGGCTTCCAAGCTCATTTTACGAGGCCACCATTACCCTGATTCCAAAACCAGACAAAGACATTATACAAAAAATTATAAGCCGCTATCCCTAATGAATATAGATGAAGAAATCCTCAACAAAAAATTAGCAAACCAAACTCAGCAATACATTAAAAAGATCACACACCATGATCAAGTGGGATTCACGCCTGGTATGCAAGGTTGGTTCAATATCCACAAACCGATTAATGTGATACACCACATAAAATGAAAAATAAAAATCACATGGTCATAGTAACAGACACAGAAAAAGCATTTGACAAGATCCAACATCCATTTATGATAAAAACTCTCAGCAAAGTGGGAATAGAGGGAACATATCTCAACATAATAAAGGCCATATATGACAAACCCAGAGCTGATATCATAATCAATGGGGAAAAGCTAAAACCATTCCCCTTAAGATCAGGAGTAAGACAAGGTTGCCCACTTTCCCCACTTTTACTCAACATAGTGCTGGAAGTTCTAGTCACAGCAATCAGACAAGAAAAAGAAATAAAAGGCATGCAAATTGGAAAGAAGGTAGGAAATCTGTCATTATTTGCAGATGACATGATACTATATAGAGAGAACTCCAAAGATTCCACCAAAAAACAATTAGAATTGGTAAATGAATTCAGTAAAGTAGCAGGATACAAAATTAATACTCAAAAGTCGGTTGCATTTTTATACACCAGTAACAAACTATCTGAAAGAGAAATTAAGAAAACAATTCCATTGACAATTGCATCCAAAAATAAATAAATACTTAGGAATAAATATAACCAAGGAAGTAAAAGATCTGTATTCAGATAATTATAAGGCATTGAAGAGATAAATTAAAGAAGATACAAATAAATGGAAACATATACCATGCTCATGAACAGGAAGAATATATTTAAAATGACCATACTATCCAAAGCAATATATACCGTGTTTCCCCCAAATAAGACCTCACAGGAAAATAAGCCCAGCATGATTTTTCAGGATGACATTCCCTGAACATAAGCCCTAATGTGTCTTTTGGAGCAAACTTTAATATAAGACCCAGTCTTATTTTGGGGGGAAACGCAGTAGATTCAAAGCAGTCCCTATCAAAATACCAATGGCATTTTTTTACAGAACTAGAACAAATAATCCTAAAATTTATATAGAACAATAAAAGACCCTGAATAGCCATGGCAATCTTGAGAAATAAGAACAGGAGGTATCATCAAATTTACTACAAGGCAATAGTAATCAAAACAGTTTAAAAACAGACACATAGATCAATGGAACAGAATAGAGAGCCCAGAAATAAACCCATGTCTATTTGATCACTTAATCCATGACAAAAGAAGCAAGAATTTACATTGGGGTAAAGAACATCTATTTAATAAATGATGCTGGGATGACTGGACAGATACATGCAAAAAACTGAAGCTGGACCACCTTCTTACGTCGTATACAAGAGTAAACTCAAAAGGAATTAAAGACTTAAATGTAAGACCTGAAACCATAAAACTCCTAGAAGAAAATATAGGAAGTAAACTCCCAGACCTTACTCTTAGTACTATTTTTATTGATCTGTCTCTCCTCGGGAAAGGGAAACAAAAAATAACAAATGGGACTACATCAAACTAAAAACTTTGTGCACAGCAAAGCAAACATCAACAAAACAAAGACATTCTACTGAATTGGAAAAGATATTTGCCAATGATACATCTGATAAGGGATTAATATCCAAAATTTATTTTACAAAATCATACAAACCAACACCAAAAAACCAAACAATACAATTTAAAAAATGGGCAGAGGACCTGAACAGACACTTCTCCAAAGAGGACAGATGGCCAACAGACATATGAAAAGATGGTCCGCATCACCAATCATTACAGAAATGCAAATAAAACCACAATGAGATACCACCTCATTCCTGTCAGAATGGCTATCATCAATAAATCAGCAAACAAGTCCTGGCGAGGATGTGGAGAAAAGGGAACCCTCATGCACTGTTGGTGGGATTGCAAATTGGTAAGCCACTATGGAAAACAGTATGGAGTTTCCTTAAAAACTTAAAAATAGAACAATCTTATGACACAGCAATTCCACTCCAGTAATTTATCCAAAGAAATCCAAAACACTAATTCAAAAAAATATATGCACCCCTATGTTTATTGCAGCGCTATTCACAACATCCAAGACCTGGTAACAACCAAAATGCCCATAGGTAGATGACTGGATAAAGAAATTGTGGGGGTGGCCGGATGGCTCAGTTGGTTAAAGCATGAGCTCTTAACAACAAGGTGGCCAGTTTGATTCCCACATAGGTCAGTGAACTGTGCCCTCCACAACTAGATTGAAACCAACGGCTTAAGCTTGGAGCTGAGCTGCCAGCAGGCGGACAGTTGGCTCAGTAGTGCGGTGCTCATAACACCAAAGTCACTGGTTCGTGTCCCAAATGGGCCAGTGAGCTGCGCTCTCCACAACTAGACTGAAAAACACACTGCTCCCCAATAAAAAAAAAAGAAAAAAGAAATTGTGGTACATTTCATACAATGGAGTATTACTCTGCCATGAAAAGGAATGAATCTTACCATTTTCAACAACATGGATATTAGGCTAAGTGAAATAAGTCAGACTGAGAAAGACAAATACCATATAATCTCACATATATGTGGAATCTAAAGAACAAAATAAACAAAGAAAATAGAAATAGGCTTACACAGAGAACAAACTGATGGTTGCTAGATGGAAGGGGGTTTAAGGGATGGGTGCAAAGGTGAAGGATTAGGAAGTACAAGTTTGTAATCACAAAACAGTGACAGGGATGTGAAATACAGTATGCGAAATATAGTCAATAATGTTGTAAAGACTATGCAGGGTGTCAGATGGGTACTGGACTTACTGGGGGGATCATTTCATAGATTATATAAATGCCTAACCACTGTGCTGTATACCTAAAACTAACATAAAATAACAATGAATGTCAAGAGTAATTAAAAATATATATCTAGGGTGGCGATGGTTCAGTTGATTAGAGCGCAAGCTCTAAACAACAGGGTTGCCGGTTGGATGCCCACATGAGCCAGTGAGCTGCGCCCTCCACAACTAGACTGAAGACAATGAGCTGTAGATGAGCTGCTGGAGGAGCGGTAGGATGGCTCAGTTGGTTAGAGTGCGAGCTCTCAACAACAAGGTTGCTGGTTCAATTCCCACATGGGATGGTGGGCTGTGCCCCCCGCAACTAAAGATTGAAAATGGCGACTAGACTTGGAGCTGAGCTGTGCCCTCCACTAGATTGAAAAACAATAACCTGAAGCTGATGGGCCCTGGTGAAACAGTGTTCCCCAATATTCCCCAATTAAAAAAAAAATTTATATATATATATAGATATATGTATAATTATATATATATATATATATGTATGTCACGAGATGTAAAGTTCAGCATAGGGAATATAGTCAATGGTATTTTGTAACAGCTATGTACAGTGTCAGAGGGGTACCAGACTTGTTCAGATTATCACTTGTGAGGGTTGTACATGTCTAATCATTACGTTGTTTTGTACACCTAAATAAAAGAAGAGTAACAATTTTTTAAATGTTTTAAAAGATATAGAATGGCACACAAAAGATGCCCAATATCATTAGTCATCAGGGTGAGATACTACCTGGTACACATTAGGATAACTAGAATTTTTAAAAGACAGATAATTTATAGTTGTTGTGAAGGATGTGGAGAATTGGAATCCTCATACGTTGCTGGTGAGAACGTAAAATGGTGCAGCCACTTTGGAAACAACCTGGCAGTTTATTAAAATGTTAGAGTTAGGCTATAACCCAACAATTCCACTCGTACTGTTAATGAAAGACCAGATCTTACATTAAGTTTTGCTCCAAAAGACGCATTAGGGCTTATGTTCAGGGGATGTCCTCCTGAAAAATCATGCTAGGGCATATTTTCCGGCTAGGTCTTACTTTCAGGGAAACACAGGAGATATATGCCACAGAGAACTGAAAATACGTCCACACAAAATTTGCACATGAATTTCATAACAGCATTATTCTAAGAGCCAAAAGTAGAAACAATCCAAATATTAACTTATCAGATTATTTATTAGATGAATGAATAAATAAAATGTAGTGTGTTCATACAATGGAATATTATTCAGCAATAAAGAACGAAGTTCTAACACATGCTGCAATATGGATAACTCTTTTGAAAACACTATCGTAAATGAAAGACAGAAGAGGCCCAAATTATGATTCTATAGATATGAAATGTCCAGAATAGGTACATTTATAGACTAAAGACTAGTGGCTGCCTGGTGTTGGGGTTTGGGAGGTAAAGGAAAATGAGTTACTGCTAATAGGTTAAGGGATTCTTTTGGGGGTGATGAGAATATTCTAAATATAGATTGTGGTCACTGGTGCAGATAAGCTAGCATGGTGACATTAATTCTAAAAAATGTTTTTAATTTTCAGTCTGGTAGGCATAATATCTGCTTTCTTGTTTCTGCACAGTTCTTTGGGGCACAATGTTGCTTTAGGTTCAGTCCTAAGATTATTTTGCCCCACTTTAACATTCTAAAATTTTGAGGCATAAACTGTGCAAGGCAGCTCTGGGAAGGCAGCTCCGACTCCATTTTAAAGTGGCTCCGTTTACATTATTTTTTTACAACTATAATCATCATGTTGTACATTACATCCCCAGCATTTATTTACCTTGTAACTGGAAGTTTAACCCTTTTGAATACCTTTATCCAATGCCCCCACAGCTACCCTCTGCCTTTGGTAACCACAAATTTGAACTCCTTTTTTCTATGTGTTTTTTTTTGTGTTTTTTTTTAAGATTTCACATGTGAGATAAGGTATATGTCTTTCTCTGATTTACTTCACCTAGAATAATGCCCTAAAGGTCCATCCATGTTGTCACAAAGGGCAGGATTTCATTCATTATCGGTGAATAAAAAAGGAAATTGTATTAACATATATACCACATTCTAGAGCAATGTATACCACATTCTCTTTATATATTCACATTTTGATGAGCACTAAGATGGTTACCATATCTTGGTTATAGTAAATAATGCTGCAATTAACATGGGGGTGCAGATAATCTCTTTGACATAGTGATTTCATTTCTGTCACACATATACCCAGAAGTGGCACTGCTGGATGATATGGTAGTACTATCTTTTTGAAGAATCTTTATACTGTTTTTCATAGAGGCTGTACCAATTTGCAATCCCATCACACAAGGGTTGTCTTTTGGTCACATACATGGCACCATTTATTTCTTGTCTTTTTGGTAATAGTCATTCTAACAGGCATGTGATGATATCTTGTGGTTTCGATTTTCATTTCCCTCATGATCCGTGATGTTAACAATCTTTTCATGTACCTATTGGCTGGCCATTTGTATATCTTCTTTGGAAAAATATCCACTCAGCTCCTCTGCTCCTTTTAACTGGATTATTTGGGCTTTTTGCTATTGAGTTGTGTGACGTTTTTATATATTTTGGATGTTAACCCCTTATTATGATTTGCAAATATTTTCTCCCATTCCATACGTTACTTTTCATTTTGTCAATCACTTCCTTTGCTGTGCAGAAGCTTTCTAGTTTCATGTAATCACGACTTGTTATTTTTTGGTTTTTTATTTGTTGCTTTAGGTGTCATATCCAAAAAATCACTGCCAAGACCCACATCAGGGACCTTCTTCCTATGTTTTCTTGCAGGAGTATTACATTTTCCAGTCTTACATTTAAGTCTTTAATCCATTCAGAGTTAATTTTGTGAGTGGTGTAAGATAGGGGCCTAGTTTCATTCTTTTACATGCAAATATTCAATTTCCCCAGCACCATTTACCGAAGAGACTATCTTCTTTCCACTGATTATTCTTGGTTCTGTTGACAAATTAGTTGACTATATGCTTGGGTTTCTTTCTGGGCTTTTGATTCTGTAACATTGGTATATTTCTGTTTTTATGTCCGCACCACACTGTTTTGATTATGATTTCAAGCTATGTTATAAGGCTATAGTAAAGTGTGATGCCTCCTTTGTTCTTCTTTCTAAGGATTGTTTTGGTTATTTTGAGGACTTCTGTGACTCCATATAAATTTTAGGATTGTTTTTTTCTACCCCTGTAAAAAATGTCACTGGAGTCTTGATAAGGATTGCACTGAATCTATAGATGGCTTTGGGTAGTATGGACATTTCTACAATAATAATTCTACCAATTCATTTACATAGAGTATCTTTCCATTTACTGGTCTTTGATTTCTTTCATCAGTGTCTTGTACTTTTTAATGTAGAGATCTTTTCACCTCCTTGGTTCATTTTATTCTTAAGTATTTTACTGTACTTGATGCTACAGTAAATGGGATCATTTTATTTGCCTTTCAGATAATTAATTGTTAGGGTGTAAGAACACTAATGATTTTTTTCCTTTAAAGTTTTGGGGGGAAACAATTATTAGTAAAGTTACATAGATTTCAGGTGAACAACTCTGTAATACATTAACGATATCTCACATTGTGTGTTCACCACCCAGTCAGTTCTCTTTCCATCACCACACATGAGATCCCATTTACCCTCTTCTATAACTCCCCTCCACCCTTACCATCTGGGAACCCCGAAACAATTGTCTATGTCTATGAGTTTTTGTGCTTTCAGTTCTGTCTTGTTCTTTTGTTGTTTGCGGTTTATATACAACATATCAGTGAAATCATATGGTTCTCTACTTTTTCTGACTTATTTCGCTTAGCATTGTAATCTCAAAATCCATCCATGTTGTCACAAATGGTACTATTTCATCTTTTCTTACTGCAAAATAGTATTCCATTGTGTGTATATGCCACAACTTCTTTATCCGTTCCTCTATCGAAGGATATTTAGGTTGTTTCTATGACTTGGCCGTAAACAAAGCTGCAATAAACATTGGAGCCAACATGTCTCCTGGATAAATGTTTCCAAATTTTTTGGGTAGATACACAGGACAGGGATTGCTGGGTCATATGGTAATTCTATTTGTAATTTTTTTTTTTAAGAAAGGATAAAACTGTATTAATTGTAGTACTCAATATATACCAATAACAAAAGATGAATACATGTCACGTTTGACTTCTGCAATTATGAGGTGCTCAAAGTGGTTACCATCAGCATCTAGAGACTTCTGTTTTTTATTTTTTATTTTTTTGATACTTCTGATTACGGCAAACTAATGCTCGAGCAACGTTGACCAACGTGTCCACTTGTATCACTGCACATGCCATTTCAGTTTCTTCATACAGTATCATGCATCTCAAACTTATCACAAATAGGTGCAATTTTTGGGGTGTGTTGGAGGTTCTGTTGCATACTCATGCCTCCATTTTCATTGTACTTCCACAACGTTCTCAAATTTCAAATACCACTTCAAAATGGTCTTGTGCTTCTCAAATGACAAAGGTGCTGCTCTATTTGTAATTTTTTGAGGAACCTCCACACTGCCTTCCATAGCAGCTGCATCAATCTGCATTCCCAACAGTGTATGAGGGTTCCTTTTTCTCCACAGCCTCTCCAACACTTGTTACTATTTGTCTTGATGAAAGCCATTAAACTGGGGTGAGGTTATATCTCATTGTGGTTTTTATTTGCATTTCTCTGATGATTAGTGATGTTGAGCATTTTTTCATATGTCTATTTGGCATTTGTTTGTCCTTGTTGGAGAAATGTCTCTGCAGGTCCTCTGCCCATTTTTCAATTGGGTTGTTAGTGTTTTTGTTGTTGAGTTGTATGAGATCCTTGTATATTTTGGATATCAGCTGCTTATAAAAAGCGTTGTTTGCAAAAATCTTCTCCCATTCACTTCGTTGCCTCTTTATTTGTCGATGGTTTCTTTTGTTGTGCAGAAGCTTTTAAGTTTGATACAGTCCCATTCATTTATTTTAGCTTTTACTTCCATTTCCTTCAGAGTTAAATTCATAAAATGCTCATTGAACCTAAGCTCTACATGTTTAGTACCTATGTTTTATTTTATGCAGTTTATTGCTTCAGGTCCATTTTGAGTTACTTTTGGTCCATTGTGACTGGTGATAGCAGTCCAGTTTCATTCTTTTCTACATGGCTTTCCAATTGTGCCAGCACCATTTACTCAAGAGGCTGCCTTTGCTCCATTGTATGTTTTTTGCTTCTTTATCAAAAATTATATGCCCATATTTATGTGGTTTTATTTCTGGGTTCTCAATTCTATTCCATTGTTCTATGTGTCCCTTTTTCTACCAAAACCATGCTGTTTTCATTATTGTTGCCCTGTAGTACAAGCTAAAGTCAGGGAGTGTGACACCTATGGCATTGTTTTTTCTTGGGATTGCTTTGGCTATTCAGGGTCTTTTGGGGTTCCACACAAATCTGATGATTTTTTGTTCCATTTCTTTAAAAAATGCCATTGGGATTTTGATTGCTTAAATCTGTATATTGCTTTGGGTAATACAGCCATTTTAACTATGTTGATTTTTCCATTCTATAAGCAAAGGAATGTCTGTTCATTTCTTGGTGTCTTCTTCACTTTCTTTTAAAAATGACTTATAGTTTTCAGCATATACATCTTTCACATCCTTGGCTAAGTTTATTCCTAGGTATTTTATTCTTTTGCTGCAATTGCAAAAGGAATTGGTCTTTTTAATTTCTTTTTCTGAGATTTCATTTTCAGTATAAAGGAATGCAATGGACTTTTGTATGTTGATTTTGCAGCCGGCAACTTTACTGTATTTGTTCATGTTTCTAATAGCTTTTTGGTGGCGTCTTTAGGGTTTTCTATATAGAGCATCATGTCATCAGCAAAGAATGACCATTTAACTTCTTCATTCCCAATTAGAGTGCCTTTTATTTCTTTCTCTTGCCTGACTGCTCTGGCAAGGACATCCAACACTGTTTAAAAGCAGAGGTGACAGGGGACAGCCCTGTCGTGTTCCTGAACGTAGAGCAAAGGGCTTCAGTTTCTCATTCTTAATTATGATATTGGCTGAGGGTTTGACATATATGGCCTTTATGTTAAGGTACTTTCCTTCTATACCTATTTTATTAAGAGTTTTAATCATAAATGGGTGTTGTATCTTGTCAAACGCTTTTTCTGCATCAACTGATATAATCATATGCTTTTTGTCCTTTATTTTGTTTATGTGATGTATCACATTGATGAATTTCCATATATTGAACCATCCTTGTGCCCCTGGGATGAACCCCAGTTGGTCATGATGAATCATCTTTTTAATGTATTGTTGCATTCTATTTGCTAGAATTTTGTTTAGGATTTTGGACTCCGTATACATCAGAGATATTGGTCAGTAGTTTTCTTTTTTTCTGTTGTCCTCACCAGGTCTGGGTATCAGGGTAATGTTGGCCTTATAAAATGAGTTAGGGAGTAGTGTCTCTTCTTCAATTTTTTGGAAGAGTTTGAGCAGGATTGGTATTAGATCCTCTTTGAAGGTTTGGTAGAATTCACTAGTGAAGCCATCTGGTCCCGACTTTTGCTTTTGGGAAGGTTTTTGGATGACTGATTCAATTTCGTTACTGGTGATCGGTCTGTTCAGATTTTCCAGTTCTTCAAGGTTAAGCCTAGAAAGGCTGGCTATATGTTTCTAAGAAGTTGTCCATTTCTTCTAGGTTATTGAATTTGGTGGCACATAGTCCTTCATAGTATATCGATCCTTTGTATTTCTGTGGCATCTGTGATAACTTTCGCTTTTTCATTTCTGATTTTGTTAATTAGTGTCTTCTCTCTTTTTATCTTAGTGAGTCTAGCCAAGGGTTTGTCAATTTTGTTAATCTTTTCAAAGAACCAGCTCTTTGTCACATTAATTTTTTTCTATTGTCTTTTTATTCTCTCTTTCATTTAGTTCTGCTCTGATTTTTATTATTTCCTTTCTTGTGCTGACCTTGGGTTGCATTTGTTCTTCTTTTTCTAGTTCTTTAAGGTGTAATGTGAGGTTATTTATTTGGGATTTTTCTTGTTTCTTGAGATAGGCCTGTAATGATATAAATTTCCCTCTGAAAACTGCTTTTCCTGCATCCCAAACATTTTTGTAGGATGTATTTTCATTCTCATTTGTTTGCATGTATCTTCTGATCTCTCCTCTTATTTCTTCTTTCACCTGGTGATTCTTTAAAAGTATGTAGTTTAATCTCCACGTATTTGTGGTTTTTCCTGGTTTCTTTTTGCAGTTGATATCCAATTCCAAAGCCTTGTGATCAGAAAATATGCTTGGTATGATTTCAATCTTCTTAAATTTGCTGAGGCTAGTTTTATGCCCCAATATATGGTCTATCCTTGAGAATGTTCCATGTACAGTAGAAAAAAATACGTAGTCTGACGTTCTAGGATGAAGGGCTCTATAAATGTCAATTATGTCCTTTTCATCTAATGTGTCATTTAGAGCTGCTGTTTATTTATTTTCTGTTTGGATGATCTATCCATAACTGTCAATGATGTATTTAGGTCCCCTACTATAACTGTGTTTTGGTCAATTTCTCCCTTTAGTTCTGTTAATAGCTGCTTGGTATATTTCGATGCTCCCTAACTGGGGCCATAAATATTGCTGACTGTTATGTCTTCTTGTTGTATAGTCCCCTTTACCATTATGAAATGTCCATCTTTGCCTCTTGTTACCTTTTTATCCTGAAGTCTATTTCATCTGATATCAGTTAGGCTACACATGATTTTCTCCGGATACCATTTGCTTGGAGTCTATGCTTGTCCTTGTAGCTGAGATGTGTCTCTTGGAGACAGCATATGGTTGGGTTTAGTTTTTTGATCCAATCTGCTATTCTGTGCCTTTTTATTGGTGAGTTCAGTCAATTGACATTTAGGGTGATTATTGATATGTGAGGATTTCCTATTATTCTATCATTAGCTCCCTGGTAAGACTGTGTCTCCATTGTTTCTTTGCCTTTTTGTTGTTGTCTATTATTTCTGTGAGGTTGTAGTCTATGATTTTTCCCTCTGTTTCTTCTTTTATTACGTTATATATTTCAGTTCTGGAGCTTTTTTGAGTGGTTACCAGGATGTTCATGTAAAAGAAAGTTTCATATTGAGAGTATTCCATTTTCTTCAGCATTCTTACCTTTTTTCATTCCCATATTCCGGTTCAGGCCTTTACTCTCCCCCCTTTGTTTTGGCTGCCACAAATTATCCCTATTGTTGCTGGTCCAATAGGCTCCTTCAGTATTTCTTGTAGTGCAGGTCATGAATTAGAAAATTCCCTCACCTTCTATATGTCTGGAAAGGTCTTTATTCCTCCTTCATATTTTAAAGGATATCTTTGCTGGATACATTATTCTTGGCTCATAATTTCTCTTTCAATAGTTTGAATATTTGGTTCCACTCCGTCCTAGCTTGTAGAGTTTCTGCTGAAAAATATGATGATAATCTAATGGGCTTTCTTTTGTAGGTTACCGTCTTCTTTTCCCTGGCTGCCTTGAGGATTCTTTCTTTGTCACTGATTTTTGACAGCTTCAGTACAATGTGCCTTGGAGAAGGCCTGTTGGGATTGAGGTAATTAGGTGTACTATTTGCTTCTTGGATTCGAGGATCCAGTTCTTTCCACAAGTTGGGGAAGTTCTCATCGACTATTTCTTTGAATATACTCTCTGTTCCCTTTTCTCTTTCTTCTCCTTCTGGTATGCCCATTATTCCTATATTGCTCTTTTTGATGGAGTCAGAAAGTTCTTGTAGAGTTGTTTAATTTCTTTTAAGTCTCAAGTCTCTTTCTTCTTCCATCCGTGTCATTTCCAGGTTTCTATCTTCGATAACATGATTCTTTCCTACATCTGGTCAACTCTACTACCTCAGCTGGCTATTTGATTCTTAATTTCTTCTACTGAGTTCTTAATCTCCAGAAGTTTCATTTGGTTTTTTCTTTAAATTTCAATCTTTTTGGAAAAATGTTCATTTTGTTCTTTGATTGTGTTTCTGAGTTCATTACACTGCCTTTCTGTGTTTTCTTGAATCTCACTGAGTTTTTTCAGAACAGCAATCTTGAATTCTCTGTTATTTAAGTCACATGTTTCCGTATCTTTAAGTTCATTTTCTGGAGACTTTTCATTTCCTTTCCGAGCTGTCTTGTTGCCTTGGTTATTCATGGCAATTAATGGTTTATTATTTCTCTTCCTAGACATCGACAGGAGTGGGTTCAGCAACAGGTTGATAAAAAGAGGTCTTTCTTTTGTTTTCCGGTAGGTGTTGGTAGAATGTTTTATTCTCTCTCACACTGTAGTGTTATGTTTCCTCTACACTATTCTGGCTTCTCACACAATGGGGCAATTCCCTGGAAGGCGGGCTTCTCTGTGAACAGTTCACCTGGGTCATAGGGCGCCGCCTCTGTGGGGGAATATGGAGAGCTTCTGAAGTTCCAAAGCTCTTCCTGCGCCAGATTCAGAGCCCGTGTGTTTCAGCAGCTCTGTTTACTCCTTCAGGGATCCGCCCACCAGCAACCACCACCACAGCCAGGCCTGCTTCCACAGCTCCCTCCCCTTTGCCGGGACTAGTTGCACGTGGAGTCCGTGTCTGCCGACCACAGTTCTCAGAACTCCAAATATTCTGCTGTTTTGATCTGACACTGCTACTGTTCCGCTTCTAGCATGGGCACGAGGGGGCGGGGTGAGCTCTGGGAGGGTAGGGAGGCGGTGGCTAGTCTCAGTGCCTAAGGCTTCCATTCTCTGCTCAGCAGTGAGGGCTTAAACCACTGTTTTCAGCCTTCTTCCCTCAGTCTTTGCTCCAAGGTCTCTGCTGTGAGTGTTGGGTTCAGCCGTATTATATGCTGTCCCCTCAGCCCTGTGTGCCATAAGCGGAACCCCAGCAGTCCAAGTTCTTCCCTGTCCGGCAGCTGCGGTAGTTTCGGGATGCAGCGAGCTCGGAGCACTGAGCTAGGTCTGCGTCCTGTGCCCGTGCGGCTCCGTCTCTGCACTTCTCCCTTCCCTCCTGCCTCACTCACTCGCACAATTTGCCCACTTTTAAGTGATTTCAGTAGTGAGCCTCTTCATCTTGCCTGTCTGCTGAGCAGGGAGACCTTTGTGGAATTAAAGTTGTTCAATCTGTTGTAAATTCCAGGGGAGATTTCAAAAGGCTCACCTCCCACTGCTATTTTTATGACGTCATTCCACTATTGATTTGTATGTTAACTTTGTATCCTGAAACTTTACTGAATTTGTTGATTAGATCTAACAATTTTTTGGACTTTCTGTATATAAAATCATGTCCTCTACAAACAAAGACAATTTTACTTCCTCCTTTCCAATTCTGATGCCTTTTTTTATCCTTTTTTACCTGACTGCTTTGGTTAGAACTTCCAGTACTATGCTGAATAAAAGTGATGACAGTGGGCATCTTTGTCTTGTTCCTGATCTTACAGTAAAAGTTTTCAACCTTTAACCATTGCTAGTTTGCTAGCATTTGGTCTGCCAGTATTTTATTGAGAATTATTGCATCTACATTCATCAGGGATATTGGCCTATAATTTTCTTTTCTATACTTTTCTGGCTTTGGTATTAGGATAATACTGGCCTTGTAAAATGAGTCAAATGATATTTAAAAAGAATAAAATTCTAATCAAATTTCAAAGGGGTTTTCAAATTATATTTTTATCTTTTTTGGTGTGTGGTGAAGAGTAAGGAATAAGTGATATATTACTTTCACATATGCTTGTCAGTTTATAAAAGCTACAATTTATCCAGCAGCCTACTATATTTTGTTATGCAAGTCTCGTTCCTCATAATAATCCTGCAAGGAAGGATTGCCACTCCTACATTAGATAGGAAACCAAAGCTCAGACAAACTACTTGCCCAAGGTTTGGTGACGAATTCCATGCTTGTTATTTATAAGTTACCCTGTCACTATTTTAAACAACATCAATTAGCTGCTTCTTAAACATATTTGAATACAGCACGATTCCAGCATGTGCTCACTGATCTTGTCATTTTCAAACATCCTAGCAGTCCAGATGCCTCCTAAGTGAATTCCTTGAGGACAGGGCCTGTGTCCCAGGAGGATGCCATCTCTTAGCAACCATGTCAGTCTCTGCCATGCCCACAATTGAGGTCTGAGCCCTTTACCACAGTTAACAAGCAGAGAATCCACGCCTTTTGCTTCCTCATTCACTGGGCCTGTGATGCCCCGTTGCAAGCTATGACTCAGGGCACCACGTTTCACAGGCGTGAAGGGAGGTATCCACCTGTGCTTGCCCAAACTGTTCCTAGCAGGCCCTCCCCTTACTCCTAACTGGAGGTCCAGGGGACAGCTTCCAGGTCTCACCCTTCCACTGGAGGCCCAGCTCTGCTTTCTCCTTTCTAGGTCCACATCACTAAGCACTGCTACCCAGGCTCCTCTTACTGTCTACCAACACAAGTGCTCAGCTTAGAGAATATCCATGTGAGTTCTAGGCGGTTGCCATGGAAAACACCCACATAGTCACCCCCAAGGCATGAGAAATAACAAGGGCCCAGGAGACCTCGGTAGGTATGCCCTCCCTGAGAGTATACCTAGCCCAGGAGCTCAAGCTTGCCATCATGAATGCACAGGCAGTTTTTCCCTACCCTCTTCCTGTCTGAGGTGGACTAAAAGGAGAGACCTCCTGGAGCAAAATGGGGAAGACCGTCTTTACCTTTTTTGGCTCGGAGCACTCGCCCTAGCCTCTGAGCCTCCTGTCGCCGGGAGCCACCGTGAGATGAGATCTGAATGAGAACATTTGCTTCTGGGAGATCAAATGATGTATCACCCACCTACAGAAATGAAGCAGCTATGTGTCTGGGAAGGTTTTTACATATGAGACAAAAAGAAAAGAAATTCAACTGGCCTCAAATTTAAATTTAGAAAAACAATCACCATCCTCTCCTCTCTGTACCATGGTCTTTTGGAGGCAGGAGGCCTCCAAAGTGTGAATTCTCCTGAGAGGTGTCCTAAAGCTATCAGGAGCCACAGTCACCACCATCTGTCTCAGCCACATTTCCAGTGTGGCTAGGGTCCCCAAAGACAAGAGGACCCTATCAACAGAGGTTCTGTCAGTGATTCTTACTTTTTGCTATAGGACTAGGACTGCAGAAAACCATCCACACTATTAACTGGAGACCAGCAGCACATGTCAGACACATGACCTAGTGGGGGCCACTGCCTGCACTGGGTTGGATTCTTACTGGGAAGCTGCCTCAGCTTGGGGGCTCCAACCATCTAGATTCCCCCACAGACGTCAAAGTTTGGTGCTTATAGACACAGCCATGATCACCTGAGGTAAACCTCATTTCTTTTGGACTCTGGGTCTTTTTCAATATGAATGACTATTCTAAACAGTTGGGCCACAGCTTCTAATTGCAAATTAAAACCATCACCAAGCTGGCCGTATACGAGTTTGCACTGTGCTTAGCTTCACCACCACCAAGGCTCACCGGGAGCCTGGGCAATGGCTGCCCATGACCCACAGGAATCTCCCAGCTCCACAGAGAGAACCTCATCCAAATACCTACTTCTGCCAGAGTATAAAAGGGAAAAAAAATGAACTTTTTTCCCTTTTATAAAGTAAATACAACTTAAAATTCCTGTACCCAAAAAGAGGTAGGAAAAACTTTAGTCAAGCAAAAGGACTTCATAGATTATGCGTAATACATAAAACCCTAAATCTGCTTCTTCCATTCCCCAGATACTGAACATGTGAAAATGAACACTGACACATGATGCTCTTTCAACAAACACCAATTCACTGCCCAGAAATTACCCAGTGCCCCCCGATCCTGGGGGTTGCTGGTACCTCACCACCACACTGCATGCCACACGGACCTTGGATATGAAGATGGTGTTGATTTTGGGATTGTGCTTGAAATTCTGCAGAATCTGCATCCTTTCTCCCTGGGAGGTAGGACCATAGATATAGGGTCTAGAGAAGAACAAAGCTGTATTAGGAAGAGCAAAGAATCATTCCTCAATTATCCTGAAAAACACATCAGGGAAAAAAGAGCTTCTACAAAGTTCTCTTTCCTAGGAAGTCCCCTGTCATGCACAAATATCAGGAGACCCATAAAAATGAGTGGCAATATACCCTCCCAACCACCCTTCCAACACACACACACACACACACGCGCGCGCACACACACTTCATCCCCTCCCCACTGAGCTGAGGTTCAAGTTACCATTCCCTTTGGGATTCCCTTTTTTACATTTTTGGTTTTGGACTGTGCTCTTTCCTGCTTTAACGCCTTTAGCTCTAAGCTCAGCGTCTATAAAAAGAGAATCCTCCAGACTTCATGAAGCCCAATGGGAGTGGCAAAGGAAATATTGTTATTTGCAAACAAGTTTGGAAGCAACTGTTTCCAAATGACACAGGCATTCCTCAAGGCAGGAGTAGAAAGGAACAAACTTTTCCCCACTGACCTCCTATAACACTAAGTTCACAACTCTTTAATTCCCTGCTCTCTGCCAAAGGGCACAACCCTATCTGACGGCCTCATTGGTCATCACCTCTTGGCACCTGGCAATGCCATTCTTCTGCCATTCACGGAATGACCTGGTTTCTGTAGCTTCCCAGGGGTAATAACAGTGAATACGACGACGACAACGAAGAGAACAGCTATCAGGTCTACAGGTCCCATCCACATCAAACAGTGCCCAGGGAAGGATCAGAAGGCTCAAGTTTTGATCCTCCACACAACGCTTCCCACCACTGTGCCAGAAACTGCTAACGGATGTACCTGAAATAGCAAACCCACTGCCTATGGGGAAGTTGGGCAGGACCTTGGGATAGCTGGACACAAAAGGCTGATGTCCTCCAGTCATCCCAACCACTGCAAGCTATTACACGAGTGTTCAGGACACCACACTAATCTTATTATTTTCTATGTGTCTTATGCTGTGAAAAAGGTTGGGAAACTCCACTCTTCAGAAGAGCCTGTCTCTCGATACCCAGGTTTTTAGGTGTTTTTCCTTCCACCCCATCATCAGGAGAACACAACAGAGCCCTCAGTTTCTGAAGGTTTCCCACACAGGAAATGAAACAGAAGACGAACCATTCTTCAGAAGAGCACCTAACATTTGTTGAACACCTACTAGATGATAGGCATGTGGATCTTCCAAGGTGGGTGGTGGTAAGTGCACCTGACAGAGCAAGAGGAGGCTGAGACAGGTGAACACTACTCTTGAGGTCACACAGCTAGGAAGAGTTGCTGGGAGTCACACCCAGCATATCCGACTCCACAGAAAGTGTCCCACCCACTGCCTTACATACCACATCACCTAACAGGCCCTCCTGTGAAGTACATTAGTGACATCTATTCCTTCTTATCAAGACCGGAAGCTCGGAGACTCCCTGCTGCTCAGGATCCAAAGGATCATTTTAAAGCAAGAAAACAAGACAGAGAAGAACACTTCTTACATTTAAAGGCCAGAGGTACACAAAATAAAGATAAATAAAAGCTGTAATTATCTTTCCGGCATCCATGAGATTGCCACGACCTGCTGCCCTTCACTATGCCAGACAGGCTCAGATTCCACAGTGCTGGTAAAATCGGTGTCCCTGACCAGGCAGATAAGCAGGAGGCTACAACCAAGGGACAAGCCTCAGGTGTGTTCAAATGTAGGTGTGGGGACGAAACCTGAGGAAGGCTCCAGGAAGAATCTGGACAGAGTACTAAAATGGGGGTTGCGGCGAGAGGGGTAAGGAGGGAATATGACACAGTAAATATATGCACTGTCTTATTGCCCTCTCGTATTGACACTAATGTGGCAGTAAAGGACTAAAAAGACAAAAATCCATTTCCGGTCAAGATTGCAGAGTAGGTCCAAGCTGTGCTCACCTCCTCTCAGGACATCAATTACAACTGAACTACAGAACAACCATCACTGAGAATCACCTGAAGTCTAGCTGAATCAAAGCCCTACAACTACAGACATACAGAAGAAACCACCTCAAGACTGGTAGGAGGGGCAGAGACACAAAACAGTCTGGTCCCACACCCGCATGTCACCATTAAAAATCAGTACGGATGTCTCGGCTGTGGAGGTTTCCCCCAGAAAAGAGAGGGGTTCCCACCCCATACCAGGCTCCCCAGCCCAGGGTTCCAATGCTGGGAAGAGAAGTCCCCACACTTCTGGCTGTGAAAACCAGTGGATATTGGGGCTGAGTGAGACAGAGGGCAGCTGGAGTCCCAGGCCCACCTCTTAAAGGGCCCGTGTACAAACTTACTCGCTGACGGACTCACTCACTCTGAGCTACAACGCTGGGGCAGTAGCTCGAAAGGTGCCAGGGACACCTGAACAACCTGGCTTTAGTGAGGGCTGAGGGGGAAGCTTTCTTTAAGATGGAAGGGATGGCAGGAGTCATTGTTTCTCCCGGTATGCAGACCCAGGCAGACCCCACATCTGAGTCTCCATTAAACTGGCTATCACCTTTCATCTGTCCTGCCCTAGTGACTCCAGGAGACCCCACTCCACCCAACTTTTGGGCAGCCCATGCCACTTTCAGTGGCTTTTTCGTACAAACAATCTGTTTTAGCTCATGTTGCTAACTTTCATAAAATCTCTCTAAGGTTCGCAAAACCCAAACAAGCAGCATCTGGCTTCAGCATGATCCATACCTGTGGTGAGCAGCCCTAAGCCTGGCACTAGCAACAGGCAGACTCGCTTCTCAGATTGGCCTCTCGAGGCACCTCTAAGCCCAGTGTGGGCAGTGGCCGTCTGCGGGTTGCTATGTGGCTCATCCAAGGTGGCCTCAGGCAGGGCACAGACTGCTGCTAAACTTGGCCTGCAGCAGGTTGCTCCCAGGAGGCTCCAGGGCTGGCACACTGGGTGGCAACCTTCAGAATAAGCCAGGGCATCACCTGGCCGCATCCAACGATGACACACCAAAAGAGCAAATGGCACAGGTACCAGCACCCTGCTAAAGTGAACCCTGCTCTACCTGTAGAGTCAGCCCTTGCACTACAGCTTTTCCACTGTAGTCATGGCTAGTCCTCACAACCAATCAGCCTGAGGGCCAATCCCTCCCACTGACGTACAAACAGTGAGCAAGGCACAACTACAACAGGAGGGCACACACAACCCACACAAGGAGGGCACACACAACCCACACAACCCACACACGGAGTACTCGGCTCTGGTGACCAGAAAGACTGTGCCACTGGGCCCCACACCTACTACATAAGGCCACCTTGCCAACACTGGGAGACATAGCAGATTTACCTAATACATAGAAACAAACACAGGAGGAAGCCAAAATGGGGAGACAAAGAAAATGTCCCAAATAAAAGAACACAACAAAGCTCCAGACAAAGAACTAACCAAAATGGAGACAAGCAATCTACCAGACAGGATGGGCAAAAAATAGTTCATGAAAATGTTAACAATAGCTGAGGTAGCAATGCTTATACCACACAAAACAGACTTTAAATCAAAGGCTATAACAAGAGACAAAGAAGGACCTGGTAATCCCACTTCTGGGTATTTATCTGAAGAAACCCAAAATGCTATTTCGAGGGGACATGTGCATCCATATGTTCATTGCAGCATTGTTTACAATGGCCAAGATGTGGAGGCAGCCTGGGTGTCTAGACGTCAATAGAAGAACAGATAATGAGGAGGTGGTACATATGCACAATGGAATACTGCTCGGCCGTAGATGGGAATGCGTCCTTGCCATCTGCGGAGGCATGGATGGACCTGGGGGGTGTTGTGCTGAGTGGAGTATGTCAGACAGACAAAGACACAAGCAATGTGATTTCGCTTATATGCAGAATCTAAAGAACAAAAAACAAAACAGAAACTCGTAGATACAAGAGAACATTTTGATAGTTTCCAGACTGGAGGGGGGTTAGGGGTGAGTGACAAAGGGGACGGGATTAGGAAGTGCAGATTGGCTGTTATACAGTAATCACAGGGATATAAAATACAACATAAGAAATACAGTCAATATTATTTAATAACTATGTATGGGGTCAGATGGGTACTAGATTTGTTGGGGTGATAGATGGGAGGAGGATGGGGGACAGGGTGGAAAAGGTGAAGGGATTAAGAAGTACAAATTGGTAGTTACAAAACAGTCATGGGGCTGTAACTAAAGCATGGAGAATACAGTCAGTAATATGGGAATTAACTATGTACAGTGCCAGGTGGATACTAGTCAGAAGGATCACTTATTAAATTATACAAATGTCTAACCACTATGCTGTGCACTTGAAATTAATGTAATATTTAATGTCAAAATAAATAAAGTGTGAAAAAGACGCAAACCCACAAGGGCAAAGATAACAGGAGAAGAAGTAACAGCAGAATACGGGAGTAACACCAGGGAAGTCAAGACGCAGATGGAGGCAAGCATGGTAAATGAGCTAGGGACTAGAGAAAGCAGAAGCCCAAAGCTGGCAGGAGGGAAGGCCAATAGAAACCAGTGCACCTTCTATGCAGCACACAAGAGCATTTGGGAACTAGTCACCAGCTTCCTCTAAAGGAACGTGGTGGGGAGGCTGCAGACATAGGACTGGCAGGGTGTGTGTATGAGGAATAGCAGCGAGGAGTACTTCCTCACACCTGGAAAAAACCTAAAGGCTCACTTCCTGGACTCTGAGCAGGAGCTCTGTACTTAGGAATCTCAGGCACTGCTAAGGGCAGAGGCAATGAAAGTGAAGAATGAAGGGGACCTTCCACCACCACCAAATGAAGAATGAGGAGACCTCCCCCCACACATAAAGAATGAAGGGGACCCTCCCCCACCACATGAAGAATGAAGGGGATCCCACCACATGAAGAATGAAGGGGACCTGCCCATCACATGAAGAATGAAGGGGACCCCCCCACCACTTGAAGAATGAAGGGGATCCCCCACACACACGCTGATGGCCAGGAGACCAGAAGACACATGTCTGGAGAAACTGTCCCCCACAAGAGAAAAGACCCAGAGATTTAGCACTTGGCAAGCTCTTGAAAAATTGCCAGGTCCCTGCCCAGTCATGCCATGGTGAGGTGCACAGGTCCGCAAACCCGCAAAGCTATGCAGGAAGGCGAATCGACTTTCTAGTGACTGGCTCTTAAACAAGAAAATACGACCAAGGGATACCAAAAATCTGAAGTGCTCTGAAGGTGAAACAATCAAAACAAACAAAAATTTGAAAAAAAGACAGACTGTGTAGGGAACAGAAGAAAGCTTTAAAAGCTTTAACAGCTCCCCGCCAGAGAAGACACTGTACTCATGAAACAAGAACAGTTAGCAATAAAGAACACTTGGAAATTCACAAAAGCTTCAACAGAAGGGTTGGAAGACAAAAGGGTAAAAAATAGGAGAAAAAAGATCCATTTGGAGAAGCTGTTTAGAAGATCTAACATCTTACCAGCAGGGATTCAAAAAAGAGAGACCAGAGAAAACAGAAGATGAGTAACAAAGAAAAGACAAACTCTTGACTGAAGCACATGAGTTTCCATACTGAAGGGGTCTACTGAGGGCCCACCACAAGAGGATAAAAAGACAACACTAAGTAGACAATGTTTTGAAATCTCAAAAAAGAAAACAAAGATTCTGAAAGCTTCCTGAGAGGGGAGCGCACAGGCACAAGCAATGACATGCAGAGAGGGAGGAGTCAGCAGGGCAGCCAGCTTCCCAGCAGCTGCACTGGGGTCCCGAGAGAGAAACGAACTCTGCCTGTAACACTCGGAGGCCCAGCCAAACTACTGATCAAGTGTGATGCTGAATAAGGACATCTGCAAGCAAAGTCTTAAAAAATTTTCCTCCTATGTAAGTTCTCTCCGGAATCTACTGGTGAATCAAGTCACTCATCAAAATGAGTGACCAAAAAGGAGGAAACGGGAGATATAGAAACAGGGGCGGGAGTACAGGGAATACACAGGACGATGACAGAGGGAAGCCCAAAGATGACAGCTGGGCAGCATCTCTAGTCCTAGGGAGCAAGCAGGCCAGAGCAGAGCAGGACCAAGTGCGGCAAGGATCCGACCAGGGAAACAAAGAAGAAAGGGACTGAGAGATTAGCTGACAGGTCTGACCCTACTGAGAGGGAGTTTATGGCTGCATGAAAGGTCTGAAGAGGAGTAATTAAGTGGAGAGAAAACCAAACAAAAGCAAGAATGAGGCAATTATTAACTCCAGAAAAAAACAAATGTTTACAAAAAAAGAACATGTAACCCTAGTACACTATATGCTTGGTTTGAACAATATTTATACCATAAAATAATGTAACATTGAATACTAACTTAACCCCAAACATACTTGGGAACACAGGGGCCAGAGGAATGGTGTATGAAAGAGCTAAATTCTCAACTGCCGTAGTAGGAAGTTAATAGGTCACTTCTATAATTAATAATCAAGAAATTGCTATATAAATTATTACTTAGCAATACGAAGGTAAACAGAGAAGAGTTGAAAGTGGCTGCCTCTGGGGAACAGGAATTGTGGGTGGGAAAACAGGTACAAAGAACTCCTGTTTTTCATAATAATCTATGTTACTCCGATAAAAAAATTAAATCTTTTCTAAATTAAAAAAGGTGCGATTTCAGAAATTTAAGAAACTTAATCTTTCTGTGTCTGTTTTCTCATCTATAAAACGGGAACAATACAATGACCTCATATGCTGAGGTGAGGATTAAAGCACAGCTTGCTAAAGAAAAGGTAGTCTAAATGCATTCTTCCCTCTGCATTCTACCCCACAAGAACGAAGGCCAGTCTCCAGAGGGCCGTGCCTTCTTCTGCTCACAGCAGCTGAAGCCCTCTGTCAGTACAGCAGGAAGGTCGGTCCTCTTCCTCCTCACCCTGGTGGGGCTGCAGGCTGGGGAGGACTCTGGTGGGTGTTTCCTAAGAAGCTCTTTCTCAACGCCAGGCCACACCTGGATGCTGGCCCAGGCTGCCTTGCCTTCCTGGTCCCTGGCCCACCTAGAATGCTCACTCGGCCTGACATTCCCAATGACAACTCGTGCCCACCTTTGGAGCCCGGCTGTAGAGCAGCACGACTCTAGCCCCTGGTCCCTGTGCTCAGGGTGACCAAGCTCCCATATCTACGTGCTCTAACCTGACTCCAACCACCTGCTCCTCTGTCTTGCCTGGTTTCTGGGACGGGGGACACAGGATCCTTTAGATCCTAGGAAATTCCTGAGAGCTTAGAGAAAAAAACAGGGACCTTCTACACTCTCACATGGGGAGGTACACTGGCTTTAGAAGCAACACCTAACTTCCCCACCCTTACTTGTTCAGCCGAATGGCGTACTCCTTCAGGGCAAACACGTTATCAGCAAAGACAATAATCTTGTCGTTCCTCCTTTCGTGGAACTTGATCAGAAACTGGCAAGCTCTGAATTTGTTGGGATTCATGGTATACAGCAAGATGCGCTTCTTGGTTTTGATTGCCACGTACTCCCTGTAAAACTCAGGAGACATCGGGCACCAAACCTGTGATACAGTAAGAACCGGGGATCAGTTTCCAAGTTTAAACATCACCTGATTGGAAACTTCTGAAGACCATTCATTTAGCAAAATTAACTTTAAAACAAATTAAAACAAAACCAATGGTATGTGATTATCTCAGTATAACTGCACACACACACACACACTCACAAAACCAAACCTAGTACCTAAAGCTGAACCAGTACACTCTTTTGTGTTAATCGGTTCACAAAGATTTTCAAAGATATCGATATCCAGGGAATTATTTTCATAGCAGCTCCAAGTGAGGGAAACCAGAACTCAACCAGTGATGCGAGCAATACTTCCCACTTAGATCACACCCGACACACAAGTCCACACACAGCACTGCATGCAGAACAGCACACACACATCCTGGCTCTGTCTGTTGAGTGAGCCTGGCAACGAACACACCTAGCACCCAGATCCTGGTGTGTTAAATTACATTCTCTACTGAAAAGCTCCGTGGAGAAAAGGCTGATTCCAGGGCCAGGGCAGGGCAAGTACCAGATGAGTCAGAAATATTTTGCTGGGCCAGAAAGCAAGGAAGTGCTTAAAGAAGGATGGGACATAGAAGCCACCTTGAAGGTAGTCCCCCCACTGGTCACATCTGAGACAATCTGAGCATCCAAATCAGAATGGCAGTAACACTCCAGAGGGCCTCCTCTGTGCCAGGCTCTATGCTTGGGCTGCTAACAAGCTAAAGGAAGCTCAGGGAAGTATACTTAAGTGCTATGAGTTTTAAAGGTCTCAAGGCTGTGTACACATATAAAGAGCCCTCGGGGAGCTTTGCACTGGCATAGGCCACAAAGCCTCCACTGACGGACTCCAGTGCCACTTCTGTGTGATCACCACAAACCACTTCTTCATGTTGCCACCACTGTGGAATTATCTGCCATCACTATATGCCAAACTCGGTGCTGAGCTCAAATCATTAAGTTTTGCTGTTAATGTTTTCTGGTTCCCTCTGGGTCATATCCTGTAATAACTCCTACTTCTTTATAACCAAAGCAATTCTCTTTCCACAGTAAAATCTTTAAAATCCTGCATTTCGCAGACTATGAAACATAAATGGCAAAAAAACATATAAAAAGATTCTCAATGTATTTAGTAAAAAAGAAAATACAAATTAAGACCATAAACGAATACCATTTCACACTTACGGGGTTAACAAAAATTAAAGGAAAACAATTCAATATTAGGTACTAGAGATGGAGCGACCTCACTCGCCAGTGTTCAGTGTTAAATTGGTACCGTCACTTTGGAAAACAGAGTTTCCCGTGACGTGACTAGGAAAGTGGACATCTGCAGAGTCTCTGACACCACAATGCTATTGCTAGGTGTATCTGCCAGAGCAGTGGCCTTCAAGCTTGGATCACTCTACATCACAAACTAAACATTCACACACACAGTTTTAGGAAATAACATATACCCTTAATACATATTATGCATTCTGTTAGATTCTATTCTATCCTGGTCATGACCCACCAAAGTGATGTCACCACCTACTACAGGGTCAGTCCACAGTGTGAACAAGTTTTAGAAAAACTCTGACACAAGCGTCCCAAGAAACAGATACAATATTTGCAGCAATATTGTCATTACAGCAAAAACACTAAGCTCCAAATTTACAGAGACAGAAAATAAATCAGAGGCTAGCTAGGCGGGAGTAGAGGTGGGGACACATTGCAAATGGTCACTTCTGGGATAACGGAAATGTCCTAAAACTGGATTGTGGGGATAGCTACACAACTCTACATTTAATAAAATCACAGAAGTTATAAATCACAGTACTTACTTACATAGGTGAATGTCATGGAATTTAAACTAAACCTTGGTAAACCTGTTAAAAAACTTACCAACCCAAATGTCTGTCAACATTAGAAAAGATTTTTGTATTTTTACTGCTGTGTAATATTCCATTACATACCAAATTGTGGTATATTTGCACAATGGAATAATACAGAGCAATTCAAAGGAATGAATTACAGCTATGTTCATCAGCAAAAAAAATAATGCATTATGCAAAGAATAAAAATACTGAGCAAACAAGTCACACAACATACATAACCCGTTTCTATTTGTACGAACAGAAAGATTAAAAAAAGGCAAAGCGAAACAACATATGTTTACGGAATTATACACAGGAGGTAAAATAATAAGGAAAAGCAAAAGAATGACAAAGCTAAGCTCCAAGACACTAGTGCCCTGGCAGGGGTCACGCAACTAGAGAGGAACAGAGCCCCCAAGGTCCTGGCAGTGCTATCTCCTGAGATGGGTGGTGACTGCACAGACACAACTAAAGGGAAGGGAAGCTTTGCAACAGAGCTAGTCTCCTGCACAGGGTCCTCACACTTAGCTTTACCCACCCTTTCAGGACAAAGGCCACCCTACTGTAGCCATCAAGTGACAGGCATTTTAAGGTGCGAGAAAGGATTTCTGTTGTTGCTTCTGAACATGTATTTTTAACATATACCTGTGCAGGTATTCGTTATACAACAATATTGGGAAAATGTCTTCTCAGAAATAATATGATCAAAGTCATAGGCACCTTCTGGGTGAATCAAAACCAACAGCTTTTGGCGCCTGGGCATGGCCTGGGTGAAGGTGGGCAGGAACACGCTACAGAGCTCCCTTTCAGAAAGGAGGAGCGTGGCCTTGGAGCTGGCCTAGCCTGCATGAGCAACTTCCCTTCACCGTTGACTGGCCGCCCCGACAGGGTTTTGTCTCATGCCTGGGCAGTGGCAGAACACCGCCGCTCACAGGAGCCTGAGGGGACTGCATGAGGGCCTGACCGTGGGTCTGAGTCACGTCCCAAGCTACCTCTGCACACTGGACTTTCGCGATGTAGCCGACGTTCTGCAGCTCCATCCAGTTGGCTTCGTAGAGCTTGGGCCCGATCAGAAAATTTAAGTCGACAATTTTGTCATCTTCCCGGACGAGCGTTGCAGTCAATCCCAGCTTGCAGTGGGCCTGCACGATGGTGAGCACCCGCCGGAACATCTTGGCTAGGGAAACAATTGGCGAGTCACACTGTCACTTGTTTAAATGCTCAAGTACTACACACAGCCTTGCAACGTACAGTGGCCTGTGACATTACATGGGCTCAGCCCTGGCTTTCTGGACCATAGGAATCTGGCTCTAGAAAGGAATGACAGTATGGGAATGCCAAATCATCCCTGCTAGACCTCAGCAAAAGAAGGCAGGAAAGAGCAAGAGGACAAGAGGGAGAAGCACCAAGTTAGTGAAACCAAGTTAGAGCTTCCGGAAGCTCCAAGTTAGTGAACCCCATGCTCTTCCCACCACTGAATCCCGCTCCGCCGAACCCCATGCTCTCCCCACCACCGCAGACCTGTCAGCAGGAGTACCAACAGCAGCTTGAAACACGAACTACAACACTCAGCATGCCACTGAGCTCTGAATTATGCAAGGGATTTGTTCACCCTGAAACCGGCACCTAGGACACCTGGGAGATGGCTGGGTATCTGGGGGGTCAGAGGAACAAAATGATCTGCTCAGCTTCCTACCTTCTCAGAAACCAAGAAGAAAACAGTGAGAGTTGAACCCAGGCCCTCCACCCACTTCAGGAAACTCCCTTTTCCACACTCCTCCAATTAGTTTCATTTTGGTCAACCAGCAACTTCCTGTCTTCATTTCTTTGGAAATGTTCTACTTCTTTTGATTTATCAAATTAAATAAACACATAAAAGTGCATGAGATATTAATTTTAAAAGACCTAATTTACGAGTTACCATAGCTCACCTTTTAAAAATTCTAATACTTGACTCTTGAACAACAGAACTTTGAACCACATGGTTACATAAAGGTTAACTGTATTTCTGACCCAAGGTTGGGAATCTGCGTGATTCATAGGCTCACTGGTGTCCCTAACCTCCGAGTTGTCCAAGGCTCAACTGTTCTCTGAAGGAAGGTTAAAGTGTTTGAGTGATACTTACCTTGCAATACAATTAAATAAAGGTAAGGTTAATGATAACAGTGATTAACAATCTGACGAATGAGAGGTCAGACTGCACCAAAACTCAAACCAAAAACATAAGAACAGTGAAATGAGGGCTGGCTAACACCAAGTAAATGTCCAGGTCTCATGGAGTTTCACATACTGAGGCCTAATATGGTTTGCACACATGCTTGGAAGACAAACAAAAAACCAGTGTCAGAAGTACCTCCAAGGACTGTGCCAGTTCCAAAAAAGGGTGGCCAAGGACTCCAGACCAGGACCCCCACATCAGAAAGACATGGTAGGCACGACCCTGGAGACAACGACCTAATGTGGGTCCAGGGAGGCAGCACTGGGGAAAGCCCAGGGATCATGAGCCCCAGGGAAGCACAAGTCAGACCCTGCCTGGTTACTGCAGACAGAAACAAGCCCTCCCTGGGGCAGCACCGATGACACTACGCTCTGACAGCCATGACGGCCATCACAGGGAAAGAACATACATACAATGAAAGGTACAGCTTGATAAATTTTTCCAGATACATATGCATTATCTGTGGAACCACCCAGATAAAAAAGAGTGTTCTGAATACCCAGAAGTCTCTGCTCTGACTCCTGTCAATACTAGCACTCTCCCTCAAGGACACCATGACTGACTTCAGGTATCAGCGAGGACGTCTGCCTCCTTTTTGAATTTCATAAAAATGGCATCACAGGACATACTTTTTGTGTGTCGCTTGTTTCACTGGACATGATGTCATGGTTATCACCTGACATTTATTTGTGTGACTCTGTTTGTCCCTCCCACTTTTGCCAAGCACAGTGCCTGCTACTTAAAAGGTTCTCGATAAATACTTGTTAAAAGAATGAAATTGGCACAGTGCCTCCCATGCATTAAGCGCTTAATATATGCCAAGTGCTTCTTGCCAATATATGCCAAGAACTTATTAATACAATGGCCTGACAGGGCTCCTATTGGAAGATCTGTAAAAGAACACAGCAGTCTTTATCTTTTGAGATAAATCTCAACAACGTGGTAAATATTTAACAGTCCAGGAACTTATTCTGATTTGCTAGAATTCCCTTATTTCACATTTGCTCTGGTCTGGTGAGCGTGGTCAGGCCATGGGGCTTACAGGGCCTGAACTCAAAATTCATTCAGAGCTGTTTGGTTTCACTCTTCTATCCAACCACGGACAAGATGACCCAGGGGACCACAGGGAAGATACAGACACAGATGGTGAGTGTGAACTGTGGGGCACACCGCTATAACCTCACTACCAGGTAACCAATCCCAAGCCTGGCTGCCACCTTCTGGGGCCTGGGACCCAGGTTAAAGAGGAACACCAACATATACTAACTACAGCCTCAAGCCTTCCTAAACTTCAAACACAGATGATACGATTTTCTGTATCATCAATTTCCAATCCAATCAGAACTAATACCCACCCTCTTCCAATTTATTTTTCTTTTAGTTTTTAAATTATTACACAGTAAAACTGACCTTTTCCTGGGGGGTGGGTGGGATCGGTTTTATAAATTTTAACACATGTACAGATTTGTGTAACCACGATTATCAGGATACAGACCAATCCATAACCCCAAAACCTCCTGCATGCCCTCCATTTAGAGCCACACCCTCCTCACCCCACCCCTGGCACCCACTGATCTGTCCCCATCACTACAGTTTTCTTTTCAAGATGTCTCATCAAAGGCATCACACGCTATGTAACCTTGGGGACTGGCCAACCCCACAGTGAGCGGCCTGAGATTCCGACAGGCGGCTGCACGCAAGTGTCTCCCTTCCCACTGTGGAGCAGCGCTCCCAAGGACAGACGCACCATCCAGTCACCCACTAACAGGCATGGCGCCTGCTGCTAGGTTTTGGAGATTAAGACTAGAGCTGGAATAAACATTCACAAACAGGTTTTTGTGTGAACTGATTTTTCATTTCTCTAGGATAGACACCCAGGGGAAGGACTGCGGGGTCATGTGGTAATTTCCTAATAAATTGCCAAACTTTCTCAGAGCAACTGCACATTCTGCACTTCCTCTGGCAATGTGTGCAAGTTCCCATTGCTCAGTACTCTGTCAGTACTGGGTATCGTCCGTATTTTTCATTTTAACCACTCTAATAGGTGTATACTAGCATCTCACTGTGGTACTAATTTGCATTTCCCTGAGGGCTAATGATGCTGCTGTCTTTTCAAATACCTATTAGCATCTGTATATACTTTTTGGTGAAACGTCTATTCATGTCTTCTGCCCATTTTCTAATGTTGTTGCCATTGCCTGAATGTCCAATAGGCCATCAAATTAACATGTCTAAAGCCAACTCCTCAATATCGTCCTCCAAACCTGCTCTTCCTGTAGCTTTCCCCCTCTCTGCTAATGTCCACTCCCTCCTTCAAAGTGCTCAGGCCAAAAACCTTACAGTCATCCTGTACTTCTGTCTCTCAGCTCCCACATCCACCCTGTCAGCCTCACCTTCACAACACATCCAGAATTAGATCACCTTCGTTCTTACTGGGTCAAGCCTCTTCTTGGGGTTCCAACCCATGTAGCAGCTGCTATCCTTGCTTCCTTCAGTCTATTCCAGCACAGAAGCCAGGGTGATGGTTTCCTAGCACCAAGTCAGACTATGTCACCTCTGCTCAAATTCCTCAAATGGCTCCCTACCACTCAGAATATAAGTCTTACCATGACCTACGAGGTCCAACAGGATTTGCCCCAACACACTACTCTGCCTGCCCCTCTCCAACCTCGGCTTTGCCTGCTCTCCTCTCTGTTCTCCTCTAGTCACAGGGCCACCATGCCAAGCACTTTCCCGCCTCAGAACCTTGCACCCTGTTCCTTCTACCTGAGAGACCACTGATCTCTACCTGTGGCGTAGACATCTAGGTATACTGGGGACATCTAGGCATTTTCAGATACACAGATGTGCTCATTAAATAGAAAAAAACAGATGCCAGAACCATTTCACAATATTTTGAATACTCCATGTGAAAATGCCTCTGATTTCATTTCATTCACAGTATCTCTAACTGACACTTCATTTACCAACAGTTTGTCTGATCAAGAAAAGTTTGCCTGGAATAAAAGTGTCATGCGGGGTGTCATGCAGGGTCTCAGTTCCCGCTCCCCACATAAGAACGCAGGACATGGTAAGGCCAAAAAGGAACACCCATGGAGCCATCGGTAGGGGAGTCATACCACTATAGTCTCCCTGGCAGCTGGGCTGGAGACACAGGAAGCAGGAGCCACACGATCCGCAACCCGCTCTCCACCGCTTACTAGCTCAGCCACCATCTTCTTGCTAGCCCCCTCGTTCTGCTAAGGTAGCCACAGCAGTTATATCAGTGTCCAATGGCTCACTGGTTACAGCTGCCGGCCATCTGCTACCCAAGCCAGCACCTTTCCACGTGAGGCCAAGAGCCTGGGAACTGCACTCCTGACTCTGTCCCCATAAAAAGAAACACACTATACATGCACGTTACAATGTGGATGAACCATTATGTGAAGTGAAAGAAGACAGATACAAGAAAATACACCTGATTTTGTTAATATGCCGGATGTTCCCAGAAACGGCTATGGAGCAAGAAAGCCATTCGGGGCTGCCTGGGGCCAGTGAGGAAAACAAGAACTACAAATGAGTGTGAGGGAGAGATTCTAAAACCAGACCACGGTGACCGACGGCTGCACAACTACATAAACTTACTAAAACTCTTGAGTTGTATCCTTATAGTGGGTGGATTCTAGGGTATATAAATCGCATTAATGTAGCTGTTTTAAATAAAAGGATTGCCTGCAACACAAGAAGTAGGGCTTCTGTAATATATTAAGAATGAAAACTACAACCTTCAAATAAAACAAACAACACTACCGCAAGGACTTTACAGTCATTTCTGGAAGACCATAGGTTAAGAGCAAGCTGAACTGCAGCAATAAGACAGAAAAAGAAAGATACCACTTTCTGAAGGACCCCCTGGGCCAGTGACTATGGAAGCAGAGAGTGCACACCTGCCCACCACCCCCGACCCAGCCCCACATCTTAGGACTCACTTAGAAGCTTTACCCAGCAGGCCTCTCCAGCGAGGTGGGCGTACTGCCGAGTCCCTCCCTCACCCCCCACTGGAAATCAGTGCGGGTCCTCACTGAGTGGGCAGCTCAGCTCCCACCCTGCTCACCTGGGATGGTGTGTACTTCGTCCAGGATCATGAGGCCCCACTCCTGAGTGCGGAGCCATTCCATGACCCGCTCCGCCTCCCAGGACCGCTTGGTGGTGTGGCCCAGCATGGAGTAGGTGCTAATGGCAACGGAGCAGCCTATGGGCTTGTCCTTGGCGTCCGAGGTGAAGCGGCAGATCTGGCTGTCGTCGATGGTGGACCACATCTTGAACTGGGCTTTCCACTGCTCCACAGACACAGCTGAGTTGCCCAGCACTAGACAGCGTTTTCTGACAGTGCACGCAGCTGTCACACCAACCAGGGACTTGCCAGCACCTACGAGAAACCAGAGAATAATCCCACCCAAGGCCAGGTGGACATGAAGGACAGAGACACAGGGACTAGCAGCACACAAATCTGAGCAATTTGCACTGATCACAGCTGACACTGTGGGGTGTTTACTGCTCCAGACCATTTCTTCTCTATAAAAACGAGACGTGACACTTACATACAAATATAACAAGGAAAAGAGACAGGTACCAGGCACTGCTGCGGCATTTTACATGCATCTTGTTCAAATGCTAGAATCTCAAAACTAAGCAGAGATGAGAGACACTCCTATTGTTGCCATCTTCTGTGGGAAACTAAAGCTACAACATAACCTGCACGAGGCCGTGGGCAGTGGTGCTGCTGGGTACAGTGTGCCCAGCACACAGACTGTACAAACGAGGGACCCAAGAAAAGACAGCTGTTATGACTGCACCACAAACTGGGCCGAGAGGCCAGAAACGCAGGAAATGTGTACACTACTGACAAAGACAGGCTGAAATCCCAGGAGCTTCCGCGTTTACTGCCATCCACCATTTGAAGATCAAGATAAAAACCAAGCTACTTCTTTAAACAGCAATTCTTCCTTTACCAGGAACATGCGTCAAAACAACTCATGGAGCTTTAAAAAAAAAAAAAAACAGGAAGAAGAAAAAGGTGAAGGCACAGGCCCCTTCCCTGGAGACTGTGCCTCCTTAAGTCGGGGACAGGGCCGCTGGTAAGTCTGTTGTCACTGCCAGCCAGGAACCTAGGACAGGAGTTGGCACGACTGGTATCTAACAGGCACCGAGGGCCTGCTACTGCCCTTCTGTGGCTGTGCACAGTGTAAGCAGCTGCCCAGGAAGAAGGCAAGTGTCTGTGCCGGGGACCCGCCCACGCACAGACTCCCAAGCCTGACTGCGAAGAACAACGTCCCCAGGCTGTAAAATAACACCACCCTCACACAGCTCTCATCCCTCAGTTTTCCTTCACTGCCCTAGATTTTCACCTTGCTGAGGTGACTTGTTTACCGTGTGTCCCCGCCTCAGCAGGACGAGCCTGAGGTCAGGAGAGTTGTTCTGTCCACCACTACACCCCAGTGGGGGGTCAGGCACCTGCATACAGCAAGCATTCAAGTTATCTGTCCAGTCATGAGTCAGAATCGCCTAATCTTGGCTGTCCCACAGTGTCACTTAGACTGTGATTTAGAGAAAAGCGCAGAGAGAGAGCAGGAGGCAGCCTGGACATCCTCTTCATTCGGGTGTCACTTACCACAAGGAAGGACAATGACCCCTGATCGTGCACGCCCATTCCCAAACATCTTCCGCAAGCTCTTCTCCTGATAAGGTCTAAGGACAGCCGTGGGTTTCAAATCAATGTTGATATCAGGGTTGACAGAATCGTTCCGGAAGTCGTACTCTGCCAACAGAGGATACTCCAGGTGGATGCACCGCTTCTGGAGCTCCTCTATCATCTCCTGGCGGGTGAGCACAAAGGAGATTTTACAACCTTGTTCACCCAAATGCGTGGTCATCAACAGAACACATTCTAAGGGACGCACATTCTAAAAGAATGGCAGTTTATCCACACTTTTGCAATTTCAGATCTTGCTTGATAACAGCTGGGTTAAAGCATAGAAAAACAACCCAAATTAAGGACACAGACAAAATTAAATCCAACCAGCCACCAAAAATGCCCGTCAGGCACCATTTCTCACACTCCCCAAGAGCTTGTGAAGGCTGACTCACCAGCCTAAGGAATAGGACACTGAGATCTCACTCAATTAGAAAAATGCTGCTGTGGCCCAGACACCAAAAAGGAGAAAGCAATTCGGGAGACCAGCATTACTTCCTCTCGCACAGACTGCAGAGCACATGCAGCGCTGGACCACCCTGACACTGGCTTACAGAGGGAATCAGGAGGGGGTTCATTCACCAACCTGCTTGACTTCAAAAGATACTGTCTGTGTCTCCTCTTCTTCTTCCTCATCCTTGTCCATTTGCTCATAGAAGTCAAACAGGTCTGTGGGGATGTCAGACTTGCCCTGTGGATCTGTCGCCCGGGAAGTGGAGGGCCCTCCACTGCCCTCAGCAGTCTTAGTAATCTATAAGAGAAAGACAAGATCTGGGTTCACATATTTAAGCCCCGTTACCAACATGAGCCGAAGGTGTAAGAAAGCTGGGGGACCAACAGGCTGCCAGTGCTGGGCTAAAAGGCTGGGAGCTGCCGTCCTGACTGACGCGGGAGCCACATACAGCAGGTCTGCTTGTGAACGTCTCTGTGATGAGTTCAGTCGCCTCCCCCTCCGGACTCCTCAGGCGGCATTCCCGAATCACTGGATCCTGAAGAAGATGCTGGATGACATCGGGGTGGGAGCTTTCAACGAAATACCTACAAGAGATGAGGAAGGAGGTGCCTACGGACTGGTATACCATCTTCAGAAGGTTCCATTGCTCAATTAGATGGTCTGGAAACTGTGGCCTCATCCCTCTCTTCTTTCTCAATCTCCCACAACCCTTTGCCAACTGTGAGCTAGGAGCTACTGGCCACGATATGACACACAAGAGTTGTGGGCAAAGCCCAACTTTGAAGACAAATACGCAGGGGTCTAAGCTACAGCTCCACTGCTCAGAACACGGTGGCCAGTGAACAAATTTCCAGATTTGGCCATATCACTTCGCTTATTCCTTTTATCACCTTCCTCAGGAGTAGGTGTTGGTGCAGAGCAGGCAGTCCACAAACATCAGAATCATAATGCCTGATGTGCAGAGAGTGCAAGAGCCTCAGACAGGCCTGTCACAGAAACCCTTACCTGTTGTGCTTCAGGACCAGCTTGACCTTTCCGTAACTGACAGTACACAACTGCAAGGAGTGACAAATCAAACGGCAAAATTAGCAGTATGCAGCTCACTCATTCATTCATTACTGGGCACGTCCCACAGCCTACCAATGAAGTCAAGAGTTCTGTTATGGTAAGAAAATCTCAAGGGCCAGATCTGCCTAACTGAGCATTTCTATTAGCCTTTTCTTTTTGAGAATAAAAGCTTCCTCTTGCCTGGCTAATCCCTTCATTAATAAAACACTGCTTAAAAGTCTTTATTAACCCTTTCCCTTTCTTCCCTATCCCCACAGGTTCATCCTGACACACCAGCATTACTCCAGCTCCCAGCACAAAGCTGGCTAGACTGTGTGTTCAGTAATGGTTTGCTTCATACATCAAATGCAAAGCTTCCTGGCCTCCTTACAAACTTCCCCAACTAGCATGTGAACTTCGTGATGGTAAGGAATACAACGTACATCCTCCCAGGTTCCCAACAACCTCTAGGATGGAATGCAGCAAGGTCATGTGGTGGTGATGACAAGCCACCATTCAGCTCCATGCTGTAGTCCTTACCATCACGCTGCTGCCCCCTGGGCATGCCCCTGCACCGACACCTACATCCCTGCAGGAAGCTCCCAGCCAGGACTGAACACAAAGGGAACTGACGCAAGGTGCAGGCCCTTGTCCTAGGTGGTCTTCCACATCACAAGATATGGGAACTCTCTACAAGACTCCTGCCAGGTTCTCTGAGATGGGATGCATGGCTGTACTGGATGCCTGTGGCACTCATCTTCTGCCATTCCAGATTTGGGCGTCAGCACAGGACTACAAAAGCCATTGTCCATCTGTTCTGAAAGGCATTCACCTATCTCTCAGAACAAACCCAAGCATGTTCAACTGCTCTTCACATGGAATGCTACCCACTTCAACATTAGAAGTTCTTTTTGACTCCCCATAGTGGAAATTGTTGATTATCTGGTACAGGTATTCAGCCTTAGGTCAAGTTTACTGCATTAGTCTACTTGGGCTGCCAAGCAGAACAGCATAGACTGGGTGGTTTAACAACAGAAACTGATTTCTAGAAGTCTACGATCAACATTTCTAGTAAAGGATGTCCTTCCGGCTTGTAAAGGGCCACTTTCTCGCTGTATGCTCACTTGACCTCTTCCTTGTGTACAAAGAGAAAGCACACAGGCCTTCTGATGTCTCTTCTTATAAGGACACTAATCCTGTTGGATTGCGGGCCCACTCTTATGACCTCATTTAACCTTAATTACTTCCTTTCTCTAAATACAACGCATTAGAGGTTAAGGCTTCAAGATATAAATTTTGGAAGGAACACAATTCAGTCCATAACACCATTCACTTTGGGCTGCATTCCCAAATAAGCATGGCCAGAATGGACCGGAATCACTAGCCCCACTGTGGGAGTACCCACTGGCTAAGAGCAGCTCATGACAAGTGTGGCCTCGGAAAGAACACAACATTGGGTCCAGAGAAGCAGGTGGGGAATCAGTTAGTATGCTCCCCACGCTAGGCCTGAATAGCATCTTCATGATGGCCACAGGTAACAGTGTGGAGTACCTGTCCCCAATAGTACTACAGTAGGAAGGATGACAAAAGAGCCAGTCTTTGCCCCACTTGCCTTAATAAACTGAATAATCCCATCGGGGACTCCCGTCTTGCTGAGCTTCCTGAGGTACTCAGTGATATCACTGGTTTGCAGTCCGACGCTGACAGCTGCATACAGGGAGTAGGCGGTCAGTTTGTACTCATGCACATGGGTTGGTCGGCACACTGGCTCTGCAATAGCTACCAGGAAGTCTTGAGCATATTTGTAAACTGGAGAGAAGGCTTCTAAGAAAATGTGGCCATCAGGAGCCTGCGAAACACCACACAGACACAATACACATGGAAACTAATGAGTTGCAGAGACTACTAGACTCTTTCTCATATCATTATCTGTAAAGGATAAGCTGCCCAAAAAGTGATGTCTTTAGCTATCCAATCCCAGGTCTATTTTTGTAAGCACTCCTTCAGCTAACTGTGGGGCCTGTTACTTAAATCACACACAAGGAGTGGAGCAAATAGGTTTCCAAAGTCAGGGAAAGTCCAAAGCCACCTTCCCAGCCAGTAAGTTACCTTTAGGCTAGATTTCAAATGAATGCAGAACATTAATTACCTCACGCTGAGCAAAAAAAGCTGCCTAGCAAATGTGTCTTCCATTAATTTAAAAAAATGGGGAATTAAAATGTTACATAACAAAAGCCATTTATTCAGTAGGTAAAAGCATTCCCAAACCTGTGGCGGAGTGGAGACAGAGGGGAGTAAAAGGGCGGGTTAGAGATGTAGAAAGCTCCGCAGCCAGCTCTGACCAGCAGCCCGCATCTGTTTTGGCTCCACAGACTCGGGGGGCCCTGCTCTGGCTGACCGTATGCTTACCACCCAGAGGGGCCTGGACACGTGGTCGTCCTTCAGCGGCATCTGCAGCCTGTAGTCCTTGGCTCCGTACTCATCCAGTTTGGTGCTGGACTCATCCACCTGCTTCCCGGCCGCGGAGGGGACCGCCTCCTGGGAGTCGTTGCCAGGGACGTCGTCTTCCTCTTCTTCCTCATCCTCGTAGTGCCGCTTCTTGGACTTCTTCTTATCTGCCGATAGCGACACAGAAGTAAGCCCGCCAGGAGCCCTGGCTTCCCTGCGCCCTGTCCAGCGGCACAGCGGGGAAGCTGGCGGCAGCCTGACCCCACTAGCGCACACACTCCCTGGGTCCACCTCCGGCCGCCACTTCCGGCCGCGGCGTCCTCTCTCTGACTGTGCCCACCCGGCCCAGGACGCAGGGCTGCCCAAAGGTGGCGCGTCGGAACCCGACGTGAAGGCCGCGAGAGACGGCAGGGTTGGCCACCGCCGAGGAGCCCGGAATAGCCCGGAGGGGACGATGGGCACGAGTGAGGGCAAGCCGAACGCGCCCACGCCACCTCTCACCGCGGTCCGCTCGGTCCCTTTTGCCCATGGCGCGGGTAGCCGCTAACAGCCCGTGCCGCCTCCCGCCGTGGCGGCAGCTGAGAGACTTCCGGTTCACCCCCGGAAGTCTTTCTACATCCATACAGGAAGTCCCGCCTCTGGGCTTCGGGGCGCAGCTTGGGTGACTCAGTGGAGGCCCTTTTCTCCCCAATCTTTCTTTTAGGCAATGAAAGCTTGTTTTGATTGGGCGGGCCCTGTTTTAGCCGCTGTGGTAGGACAGAGAACAAAGTAAAGGCCTTGACATCCTGGGACTTAAATTCCACTACAGAGATGTGTTAAGTAAACAAATTTGGTGTTAAGCAATAAAATAGGGCCCAGAGTGACAGGCAATGCCATTCTTAATAGAATGGTCCAGGAATACTTCTTGCAGACCCAAAGATCTGAAGAAACTGAAACTGTGTCCTCTGTAAACACTAAGGTGGTGCGGTGTGGGTGGGCCTAGGCCGCAGCCAGCACAAACATAATGGCAACACAGGTTTGGCAGTTAAGAATGTGGACTGAAAAGGGGCTACAGGTTAAACCTGACAAGTTTAGGAGACTAAAAATAACCACATAGGATGGTGTAAACATAAAAATTCCTAACTAAGATGGGCCATGGTGGGAAGTCACATCCTTGGCCTGTAGCTTCCTTGACAAAGGTCAGTCTTTACCTTAAGTAAGTCTGTCTGTCGTCTTTTTGCATCTAAGACAACATACCCTTGGAATGTCAAAGTACTCCCTTTCCAGACCCCTCCCCACCCCCCACGGGGCACAACCCACCACACCAGAGCAGGAAACTACAAAATCCCTCATTGTTACCTTGTCCCCCAAATACTACTATCTCTACCGTATGTGCTGTAAAATGCAACTATCCTGTACCACCAATGTGAAAAAAAGTGTGTCTCTCCATTTTACTTTTTATCCAATCCCAGAGATTTCCCCGCTTTGCTTTATCCCACTCCCTTAATCTACAACCAGTGGATTTCATGTAATCTCCTTCTTTGATTCAAATGTATAAAGTAAGTTGTGCAACGTCGATTTTCTGGAGCATTTTCTCAATCTGTTGAGATTTTTCTTCCCGGCAATTGTCATCAGTTTGACTCAAATAAACTCTTACAAGCTGGATGTTTTTTTCATCAACAAGATGAACAAAAAGGGGGCTCTTTAATAAATACAACAAATATAGTGACAGAGAGACCTCACAGAGTGGTATGATCATAAATTCCTAACTGTACATCGTGATGGGTAGTCATGCGCCAGGGCATATAATTTTTTTTTTAGTAAAAGGCTTATTTTTGCTTTAAGCAAGCCCTGACCATTATTCTTTTTTTTCAGGAAATTTTTTTTTGGGGGGGAGGGGAACAGTGTGTACTTCTAGGGCTTTTTCCCAAGTCAAGTTGTTGTCCTTTCAATCTTAGTTGTGGAGGGCACAGCTCAGCTCCAGGTCCAGTTGCCAGTTGTTAGTTGCAGGGGGCGCAGCCCACCATCCCTTGCGGGAGTCGAACCGGCAACCTTGTGGTTGAGAGGTCATGCGCCAACCAACTGAGCCATCCGGGAGCTCAGCGGCAGTTCAGCTCAAGGTGCCATGTTCAATTCCAGTTGCAGGGGGCACTGCCCACCCACCATCCCTTGCGGGACTCAAGGAATTGAACTGGCATCCATGTAGTTGAGAGCCCACTGGCCCATATGGGAATCGAACCGGCAGCCTTCAGAGTTAGAGTATGGAGCTCTAACCGCCTGAGCCACCGGGCCAGCCCCCTAACCATTATTCTTATGCATCTAGGTTAACACACGTCTGAAATGCGTCTTTTTCAGACCACTTGGAGAACCACCCTAAAATAGAGCACATAATCATGTTAACTATCCTGTAATCTAATCCCTGACTTGCTTTCTCCCACCTTTATGTAATCTTCCTTACATTCCCTCACTAATCTCCAATCTAAAGAAACTGTCATTCTGGGAAGGCTTTTTTTCAGTCTGTTGATAAGTTGCTTCCAGGCACATCGTCAGTTTGGCTCAAAAAATTCAAATGAACTCATAAAAATTATCCACATAGACAAGTGGGGGAGCAGTCTGGCCAGGACAGTGGGGAAGAGGACACAGTACAGTATGTGCAGAGTATTGGTTCTCAAAATGGGGTCCCGTGGCTACAGCAACATCATATGAAAACTGGTTAAAACTAATTAGAAAGGCACAAAAGCAAAGTATCCCACACCACCCAGACCTACTGAATGATGAAATTCTGCAAGTGGGGCCCAACAATCTTGCCCTCCAGAAGATTCTGGTGCTCAAGTTTGAGAACCACCGATACAGAGCCTTGGAGGCCATTGCAAAAACTTTGGATTTTATTATGAAATGGCAAGCTACTGGAGAGTTTTGAGCAGAGAAATGACAATCTGATTTAGTATTAAAGGATCACTCTACACTAGCTGCTCTATTGAAGATAGACTTTACAAGGTGAAGGGCAGCTATTGTACCACTCCAGTTGAGAAATCATTGGCTTATCTACCCAAAGATGCCAACACCGAGACACATAATAATTAAAATGCCAAAGGTTTAAGACAAAGAGATAATCTTAAAAGCAGCAAGAGAAAAACAATTAGTTACCTACAAGGGAGCTGCCATAAGACTGTAAGCTAATTTCTCAACAGAAACTTTGCGGGCCAGAAGGGATTGGCACAAAATATTCAAAGTGATGAAAAGCAGGGATCTATAACCAAGATTACTCTACCCAGCAAAGCTGTCATTTAGAATCAAAGAAGAGAGAAAGAGCTTCCTATATGAGAAAAACATGGAGTTCATCACCACCAAACCAGTATTATGAGAAATATTAAAGGGACTTCTTTAAGAAGAAGAAAAAAATAAAAAATATGAACAAGAAAATATCACAAAGAAAGAAATTCTCACTGACAAAGGCAAACACATAATAAAAGCAGTGGATTAACCAACACTAAAGCTAGTGCAATGGTTAACAGATAAAAGTTGGAATATCATGTATAATTAAAACAGTAAATTAAGGGATACAAACACATACACACAAAAAAGATGTAAAAATGACAAAAATATAAATGTGGAGGTGGTGAGTAAAAACTGGAAGTGATTTTAGAATGTTTGAACTCAAGCAACCATCAACTTAGACTGCTTTAAACATAGCTTGGTATATGTGAAGCACATGCTAATCACAAATCAAAACTCCACAAGAGATGTACAAGAAGTAAAGAGAAAGGAATCCAAACAAACCACTAGAGAAAACCATCAACCTACAAGAGAAGAGACCAAGAGAATATGAAAGGTACAGAGAACTACAAAAAAAAAAAAATCAGAAAACAATAAAGTGGCAATAACTACATACTTATCAATAATTACTTTACATATGGATCAAATGCTCCAATCAAAAGACAAATTGATAAAGAAGTCGTGGTACATATGTACAGTGGAATATCACTTGGACATAAAAAAAAATGACATCTTACAATTTGAGGCAACATTGATAGTCCTAAGGGTAATAAGCTAAGTGAAATAATTCAGACAGAGAAAGACAAATACCATATGATTTCAGTTATATGTGGAATCTAAAGAACAAATTGAACAAAACAGAAACAAACTCATAGACAGAACAATCTGATGGTTGCCAGATGGGAGGAGGGTTAAACAGCTGGATGAAAAAGGTGAAGGGATTTAGAAGTACAAATTGGCAGTTACAAAATAGTCATGAGGACATAAAAGTACAGCTTAGGGAATATAGTCAATAATATTGTAATAACTATGTATGTTGTCAGGTGGGTGCAAGACTTATGGGGGGGTCATTTCATAAGTTATATAAATGTCTAACCATTATTCTGTACACCTAAAACTAATATAATATTGAATGTCAACTGTAATTGAAAATTAAAAAAATTTTTTTTTAAATCACTGGCTTTACTAGGGTAGTAGATGTATAATGACCTCTAGTTTCATTGTGAATGTATTTTAAAGACAGAACTGGATTTGCTGACTGACTAGGAAATGAGAGAAATGAATAAAGGATAACTCCAAGATTTTTGGCCTGAGCAACTGCAAAAATGACATACCTTAGGGGACATACAAATATGAAGGGTGGTTTTTAGACACATTGAATGTGAGTGGCTGTATTAATCTGCTCCAGTGTAATAATAAAATACCACAGATAGTGTGATTTAAACAAAAGAAATTTATTTTCTCACAATTATAGAGGCTGGAAGTACAAGATCAAGATTGTGTTCTCTTCCTGGCTTGCAGATGGCTCCGTCTGGCTTTCTCACTGTGTCCTTACATAGAGGTTGGGGAAAGGGCAAGCTCTCTGGAGCCTCTTCCTCTTCACCTAAGTGTACCAGTTTTGTCAGATGACCTTATAACCTCATTTAACCTTTATCACCTCCTCACAGGCTCTATCTCCAAATACAGTCACATTGTGGGTTAGGGCTTCAATATAGGAATTGTAGAGAGGATGCAATTCAATCCATAGAAGTGGCTTATTGGACAATCAAATGAAGTGTCAACAAAAAAGTTGGATAACCTGAAGTTCAGGGACCTAGAAATATAAGTTTGGGAATTGTCAACATATCTATGGTGTTGAAGCTGTAGAACTAATTGAGGTTACCTAGGGAATGAATGTGGGTAACAGGAAGGTCTGAGAACATTTCAGTGAAGAGGCTGGAAGATGAGGGAGAATAGGGCAGCATCAGTCGGAGAGCAGTGAGACAGGAAAATTAGGAATCCTGGAAATCCTCATTTCATAACTTCATTTTGAGGTGGAGGAACATATTGACTGTGTAAGATGCTGCTGATCAGCTAAGCAAATTGAAGACTGAGCCACAGGATTTGCAATTTAGAAATCAGTTCTCAGCTAAATGGCCTTCAATATACTGGTTTGTGGTCCCTGCTCTAAATGAATTTCACATACTCAAGAAGTGGAGGAACCATAACTTTAAAACTGGCTTTTGCATTTTAATATTTTCTTTGATTAAAGTAATACATGTCATTCAAAAATCTTGGAACACAGAGAAAAGCATAGTAAAGGCTCTTTAAATCGTACATAATACCACTAGCGATCTACATTTTGGTTTATTTTCTTCCAGGCTTCCCCCCCCACCCCCGAGTAGGTATTTTTACACCATGAAGATGTTACTTGGATGTGATTTTATGTCCTCCTAACATAAGCTTTTTCACCTCTCATTAAAATGAATGTTTAATGACTAATTTGCCATTGCATGTCAGTATCATAATTTATTTACCGAAACCCTGATTTGGGGGCATTGGGATCATTCCAATTTATCTTATTATAAAGAGCTCTGTGATGAACAGCATTGAATATAAATGTTTAACTGTATACTGGTTATTTTCTTAAGGAAAACTCCAAGAAATAGAAATACTGGGTTAAACGCGTCCTATTTTTTTAAGCTATTACTGCCAAATCTGGTTAATTTTACTGAAGGGTGTGATGAGGAAGAATGGCTAACTAATATTTGCATAATTAAAAAAATATTTCTCTTCAATAAACGTGTTCAGAAAAGTGGATAAACACATGCAGAAGAATGAAATTGGACCTCTACCTTACACCACTCCAAAAATGAACTCAAAATGGATTAAAAACTTAAATATAAAATCTGAAACCATATTAACTTGTAGAAGAAAATATAGGAAAAGGCTCCTTGACATTGGTCTTTGCAAAAGTTTTTCTGGATATGGTAACAAAAGCACAAGGAACAAAGGCAAAAATAAATTGTTGGGACTATATGAATATTAAAAGCTTTTGCACAACAAAATGAAAAGGCACTCTACAGAATGGGGAAAAATATCTGCAAACCATATATCTGATAAGGGATGAATATCCAAAATATATATATTTTTAAACTTATACAACTCAATACAAAAAGAAATCCAACTAACAAGGGCAGAGGAACTGAATAGACATTTCTCCAAAGAGGACATACAGATGGCCAACAGGTACATGAAAAAATTCTCAACATCAATAATCATCAGGGAAATGCAAATCAAAACCACAGGGAGATAACACCTCACATCTGGTAGAATGGCTATCATTAAAAATATAAGAGATAACAAATGTCAGCGAGGCTGTGGAGAAAAAGGAACCCTTGTGCAGTTGGTGGGATTGCAAATCGGTGCAGCCACTATGGAGTAGTGTGGAGGTTCCTCAAAAAAATAAAAATAGAACTGCCTTATGACCCAGCAATCCCACGCCTGGGTGTTTATCCAAAGAAAATGAAGACAGGATATTGAAGAGATATCTGCACTCTCATGTTTACTGCAGCATTATTCACAACAGCCAAGATGTAAAAACAACCTAAGTGTCTGTCCGTGGGTGAATGGAAGAGATAGATAGATAGATAGATAGATAGATAGATAGATAGATAGATAGACAATGGAATAGTATTTGGCCAGGAGAAAGAAGGAAATCCTGTTATTTGCAACAACATGGATGGACCTAGAGGTATTATGCTAAGTGAAATAAGTTAGACAGGGAAAGACAAATACTGTATGATATCACTTATATGTAAAATCTGAAAAAGTCTGAACTCATAGAAATGGAGTAGAATGGAGGTTGCCAGGGGCTGGGGTGGGGGCAGAGGGGGTGAGAGATATGGGGAGATATTGGTCAAAGAGTAAAACTTCCACTTAGAAGATGAATAACTTCTGGGGATCTAACTTATAGGACGGTGATAATAGTTAATAATACTGCATTATATACTTGAAACTTGCTAAGAGAGTAGATATTGTCGTTGCCACACACACACACGATAATTATGACATGATGGATAATGCGGTGGTAATCATATTGCAGTATATGTGCATCAAATCAACATGTGCACCTTGAACTTACACAATGTGTCAATTATATCTTAATAAAGCCGAGGAAAAAATATTTTGTACTAAGCAAAAACACCCACGTTTATCATAAAAGTGTAAAAATTACAGATAAGCAAAAATAATAATCACTTATAACTCCAACAACCACTTGAATGACATATATATCCTCCCAATATTTTTTCTATTTTAAAACAAAAAGTGGGATCATACTGTACATCTCATGTAACTTTCTCTTTCAGTTAGTAATTTGAGTCCCATTGTATGGATCTCCTACAATTTATTTGCTCAATCCCTGTAATGGTTAATATTATGTGTAAACTTGGCTAGGCTATGGTGTCCAGTTGTTTGATCAAACACCAATCATGATGTTACTGTGAAGGTATTTTTTTAATATATAATTAACATTTACAATAAGTAGACTTTAAGTAAAGCAGAATACATTCAATAGTATGGGTGGGCCTCATCCAATCAGTTGAAGGCCTTAAAGGCAAAAGCAGGTTTCCCAAGGAAAACAAAATTCTGCCTCTAGACTGTGATGCAGAAGTTCTGCCCCTCTGGAGAATGCTACCCCAGATTTTGTTAAAAGAAAGTGGGCTGCTGCTTTAACAAATACCCAAAAATGTGAAAATGTCTTTGGAATTGGGTAATGGGTAGAGGCTAGAAGAGTTGTGAGATGCATGATAGAAGAAGCCTCGAGTGCCTTGCAGAGACTGTTGCTGGAAACATGGATTTTTTTTGAAAATTAAAATTTATTGGGGTGACAATTGTTAGTCAAGTTACATAGATTTCAGGTGTACAATTCTGTATTACATCATCTATAAATCCCACTGTGTATTCACCACCCAGAGTCAGTTCTCCTTCCATCACCATATATTTGATCCCCCTTACCCTCATCTCCCACCCCCCAACCCCCTTACCCTCTGGTAACCACTAAACTATTGTCTGTGTCTATGAGTTTTTGTTCCTTCATTTGTTTGTCTTTTTCTTTTGTTGTTTTTGGTTTATATACCACATATCAGTGAAATCATATGGTTCTTTGCTTTTTCTGTCTGACTTATTTCGCTTAGCATCATACTCTCAAGATCCATCCATGTTGTCACAAATGTTCCTATATCATCTTTTCTTACCGCCGAATAGTATTCCATTGTGTATATATACCACAACTTCTTTATCCACTCATCTATCGAAGGACATTTGGGTTGTTTCCATGTCTTGGCCACCGTAAATAAAGCTGCAATGAACATTGGAGCACACATGTCTTTATGGATAAATCTTTTCAGATTTTTTGGGTAGTTACCCAGGAAAGAGATTGCTGGGTCATATGGTAATTCTATTCGTAATTTTTTGAGGAACCTCCACACTGCCTTCCATAGCGGCTGCACCAGTCTGCATTCCCACCAACAGTGTATGAGGAGGGTTCCTTTTTCTCCACAGCCTCTCCAACACGTTACTATTTTGTCTTGTTGATGATAGCTGTTCTGACTGGAGTGAGGTGATATCTCATTGTGATTTTTATTTGCATTTCTCTGATGATTAGTGATGTTGAGCATTTTTTCATGTTTATTTGCCATTTGTATGTCCTCTTTGGAGAAATGTCTCTTCAGGGCCTCTGCCCATTTTTCAATTGGGTTGTTATTTTGTTGTTGAATTGAAACATGGATATTAAAGGTGATTCTGCTGAGCACTCAGATGGAAATGAGAAATATGTTATTGGAAACTAAAGGAGAGGTGATCCTTGTTATAAAGCGGCAGAGAACTTAGCTGAATTGTGTTCTGTTGCGTGGAAAGGAGAACTTGTAAGGGATGAAATTGGATGTTTAGCTGAGATTTCTAAGCAAAAGTTGAAGGTTTGGCCTGATTTCTCGTTGCTACTATTAATAAAATGTTGAGAGTAAAAAGATAAATTGAAGAAGGAATTGTTGAGCAAAAAGAAACCAGATTTTGAAGATTTGGAAAATTCTCAGCCTATCCATACTACAAGTAATGGGAAAGAATGCTCTGGAGAAAAAAATGAGGGTGTGGCTGCAAACTATTTGCTAAAGAGATGATTAGGCTTGGGATTTATGGGTGCAATCAACTATGTCAGCAGAAACCTTGGCAGCTTGGACGGGGACAGAGGTGAGACCAAATGAAGGAAGGCTGTCAGACTTCTGGGACTCCACAGGCAGGGAAGGGGCTGACCGGGCCATTTGGCTGCAAACGTTCTCCTTCAAGAAAAGGAAGAATGACTTGAGGGCAGTTCAGAGGCCAGCAGAGCTGTTGCTACCACCATGGTCCCGAAGGGACAGGCTCAGGGTGCAGGTCCGATGACTCTTTGGGCCACCATCTCAACAGGCTCTTCAGGACAGAGCACGGAGCTAATGAGGGTTTTCCTCAAGTCTGAAAACCAAATGCAATCTGCCCTGTTAGGTTTTATACTTGCTTGGGACCCAGTCCCCTTTTTTCCTTCTGATTTCTGCCTTCTAAAATGGAGATGTCTACCTTCCACCTATCCCACAGATTCACAAATGGAAAGGAATTTTGCTCTAGCATGAATCATACCCCAGATCTTACCTGTAATTGAGCTGAATGATTTAGATGATGGAGATTTGAATTGATGACATTTAGTTAATTTTTTGTTATCCTCTAAAGACATTTTGAAGTACTAACCCCCCAGTACTTCAGCATGTGACTTATTTGGACATAGGATCCGTGCAGTCAAGTTAAAATGAAGTCATTGGGTGGGCCCTCATCCAGCGTGACTGGTGTCCTTATAAAAAAGAGAAACACACACACACACACACACACACACACACACACACACACACACAGCACCATGTGAAGACAGAGGCAGAGATTGGAGTTATGTTGCTATGAGCCAAGGAGCCTTGGGCAACCAGAAGTTGGAGGAAGCAAGAACGGATCCCCTACATGTTTCAGAGGGAGCATTGGCCATGCCGACCCCTTAATTTTGGACTTCTGACCTCGAGTTGAGACAATAAATTTCTGTTGTTATAAGCCAAGCAGTTTGTGCTCCTTTGTTACAATGGCCCCCATTGTTGGACATACAGAACATCAATTTGGGGCTTTTCTAGCTGTATCTTGGGACCTCTGCAGCCATTTCCACAGGATTAATTCCTAGATACAGAATTGCTGGGTCAGAGGACACACAAGATTCTGAGGCTTTTGACTTGGCATTGCTAAATTGTCCTCTGTTCGAAAATATTTAATGATCTCCAATGCTGTGGGAATATCCAGGCCTTACACTTCGACAGTAGGCTTTGTTTTTGCTGCTTTTAATTTGGGTAATCAAAGCATCCAGAAAAAGATATGCCAGACCATGTTGGGTAGGACATTACAGATTTATATCCTGGAAAGATTTAGTTGCAATGTTTCTAGACTAATCTGTGTTTGATCTCCTAGAAAGTGATCAGTTCAGGCAAAGGAAGAACAACTGCAAAAGCACTGTGTCCAAGAACAGATCTGGAGAAACTAATAACAGTGGAAATAAATATCAGCTTTATTAACACTCAAAGTGCCATTCATTTATATTCATTCCATAGTACAGCAGGTTACTTAGAGTAACCCTTTGCACCACAATCTTCAAAAAATGAACTAACATGTAAGAAAAAGCAATTTTCATTGTGTTAATTATTGCAGGCCTTCATGCATGATAAATCTAAACAAAGATGTGTGCCAACAATATACAAATTTCCATATAAACAAAGTCATTGATCACTAACAAAATATAAACATGGTTTCTTTCACATTAGATTTTTTTTAAAAGCTATTTACCAGCAAGAAAAAAACAAGTCCATAGAAACTGTAAAACTCAGAAATTTTATACATTTTTACAAGCACAATTTTTAATGAACAACACAAAGTCAAAATATGCATGAAATGTGGCACAAACCACACTGTATGTGGCTTCTGGTAGGTTTTCCTAATCATACCGGCTCCTTGTAACATATTAAGCTTAGTGACATTCATTTAAACAGTGGACTTTATTCCTAACACAAGTAATTTCACCTGGTACCGCATATTAAAAACAAGGTTTTCCTTAAGTACAATAACGTTGTCAGATCGGAAATGTAATTTCCTTTTTTTTTTTTCTGCCAGTTACTTAACATACACAGTACAGTATAAAGACACACAATTATGTTTGGACATTCCTAAACCAATTTATAGTCAATTACAGAGAATCACAATATATGAATGTATTGTTTTACACATGAGATCTGACCTTGCCGAGTGAGAAAAAAACTGAGAGTTGAAATCTCTGGGGTAGAACAAAAGAAACATTAAAAAACAACAGTAGGACCGGCCAACAGAAACTGGAGATATAAAAATCTTGTCTCTCTTCAAGACAACTCAGTTTCTCAAATTTTTTCATTGCTCTGAGAATTAAAAGGCCGTTTTAGTGGACAGTGTGTTTTTGCTACTGCTTAAAACCTATTTTTTCCTTTTAATTTGCATTTCAGAGAGTTCTCAAGAGAGAATTCATGCTATTCCTTGCAAGAGTATGTTAACTGCTATCTAAGTAAGTTTGCATCTAATTCTGGAAATACAAACACATTATGAATGGTTAAAAACAAAATTAAAAAAATATTTTTGATCAGCCAGCTGAAAATATATTCATATAGTAAATAATCTCTCAGAAAGCTTTTGTATATATATTTAATTATTCTAACTAAACAGTACCCTTATAAAACAAGTTCATAAAAATGTAGAAATTAAATGAAAATAAGAAATTACTGGGATATATACACCTGCCTACAGACAGAAAAAAGACATCTCCACACACACATCCCCCTGATAGGCAGTTACAAGCATACTTTGAACTTAGTCGTGGATTTTAGAATACATGAAAATCAGAAAGTGATGTTGAACTCCTGAGTTCCTCCACAAAGATAGAACCATAGATAAATATACTTCGTAAAAGCAAGAGGGTCCACTTAAGTCTGCAACAGCAGTGCAGTTACTGATGGCTACATCTTGAAAGAAGCGAAAAACGTAGAGACAAGACAGTAGTTCAACGCACGCACTCAGGGTGCTCACACACCCACCAACAATTATTGGTCATAGTGAATCAGTGTACAAATTAAACATTTCCAAAACTGTGCAAAAAAGTCAACCTTGATAGGAAAAAAACACGTTTGTACATAATTATAAACTGCCCAGCATTCAACTGAGATTAAAAACATTTACAGGGAGAAACTAATAGGTTAAATATAAAGAATTTAATGGCTACATTTAAAAATGTACATTATTAGGTCAAGCGGTAAATTTACAAATTGACAATCATAGTTTGCAACAATTAAAGTTTATTCTCAAATTTATCCAAGTTTACTTTTATTTACAATGATATTTGAATAAAAAGAACCATGTGAAATGTAAGAGATGTCAGACATTAAAAGTATTTTTGGTATTAACTCTTTTATAATATTTCAGAATGCAGGGTAGCAAATTTTAAAACCAACAGCAATAGAAAAAATGTAAACCTTTTACTGATTAAGATTGTATTAAAAACAATCACTTGTGTTTAAAGACGTGTTCTTATTCTTAGACATTGTACTTTCGCTTGAATAGGGTATATATTGCAAGGGTTTGGCCTGCTCTCTTTTGCCCAAAAGCTTTTCAGCTCAAATAGAATAAGCTCTCTCTACTTATTCTAGGAAGAAAAAAAGTCTTTGGAAAGAGTATGTCGAATTCATTTTGGAGCCTAAGTATCTACTAGAGTTTAAGATGTAATTTTGTTAACTTACCTCTCCACTCCAAGTAATGCTAATACTAAAATCACCACATATGCTCTTAAAAAATAAATTCTAAAAAACAATAAATTAATGAACACAAAAGTGCTTTTCAGTACAGTCACAAACTTTACTGTTCTCAACTGGCATTAAGGGACTCAGAAATCCTTATTTGGAGATAAACTTTGCATGTATACTGGAGAGCAGACTCTTCCTTATGTTCCAAAATGTCTATGGCACAAAGCAGACATCAATCTGTAATTTACTTTTCTTCACAGCCTTCCTGAAATGCCCCTCAAGTCAAACACAAGTTCATAAATGTTAAGACACTAGGAAGAAAGTACGCCAACAATCTGAAACATCATATGTCAATGTATATGCATACGCACTCATGGACAACTGACGTTAACAAGACTGGCACATGTACAAGCTCAAGTTTGTAATGTCTGTATAGTTCCATAATTGCTGAAGCAAATTCTGCGTGTTTAATGCAAACACTGAGTACCTGTCCTTTCACTTGAAGGATAGATTAAGACACAGATTCTACTAGTACCCTCTTTATCATTTGATACTATTAGCTTAGAGCTGGGCAGAAAGAACAGTGCTAATCATTTTGGTGTGTGTGCAAAGAATATGAAAGCTTTGGTTTGAAGTGATTCTGGTAATACAGATTGTGAATACAAACCAGAAGTAATCAGACATAGGGAGTAAGAGTACTCACTGATTGAATGCCTTTGCTGTTATTAACAAAGATATATTACTTTAAATTAAAATGCAGAATTATGAAAAATATGCAGAATTACATAAAAGACTATATGCAGGCAACATATAAAATTCATTTTTTTCTTTATTGTAGCTATGACTACTCCCTCAACTTTCTCAAAGGAAACCAAAAGCACGTCCGCTCTCACTGTGACTGAGCAGATTCTCCAGACTCCCCAGGAGCTCATTACCATGGACAGCTCTGAAATGGTTGGCGGGCTGACACTCCCATGCCTACTGTCACATTCTCTCCAGCCTGTGGCAGAAGTCAAGTCTCAGCTAAAGACAACTGTGAAGTGGCAGTGGTGGCTTCATAGCACGCCTTCCCTAGCCAACCAAGAAGAGGGATGAGATAGCTTCCTTTGAACTTGGTAAGCTAAGAAAGCTTGTTTGGATACATTTCTTCTTGTCTGGTGAAATTTCTATTCCAAAGAGTTCATGACGATCTACCGTGTTCCCCCGAAAATAAGACCAGGTCTTACATTAATATTTGTTCCAAAAGACGCATGAGGGCTTATGTTCAGGGGATGTCATCCTGAAAAATCACTCTAGGGCTTATTTCCCAGTTAGGTCTTATTTTCAGGGAAACACGGTATACAAAACCAATTACTTTCTATTTAAGGGTTATAGATAAGCTATTATACACACATACAAATTCAATTTTAATCTGCTTTTAGTAACCAAGAGCTTGACCATGTACAATAAATACCTTCATTAAACAACCACATTTGTACGAGTTACTGCTGGGAAATGTGCTGGCGTTCCTACCCGACGATTACACGCACCCGTCATCAGTAGGTCATACACATGTGAGCTGTTCTTTCAAGGACACAGACTAATCTACCTGAACATTCGCACCTTTCCTTTCTTCCTTCCTTTGCCCCAACTACACATACACATACACACACACACACACACACACAGTTCACAGAAAAGCTAGACTTTTAGTTAAAATGTTAGGTTAGAATTTTCTGTCTCTGGCTTTCTTGTTCACTGCCCCAAAACTCATTGCCTTAACATTTGTAAACCATTTAAACAACCTCTTTAGGGCAAAAACAACCATTCTAGCTCTGCTATGAAATCATAACTGAACCATGATATACAATAACCTGGGCAGTGTCCATGTGATTGAAAATCAAGTAATCAACCTGGAAAACAATTTACTGTGTCTCTTTAGAATCAGAATACCTCTTTCTATCCTCATCTTAGGAGTTCACGTCTAATGCAGGCTGCCCTGTGCCTATCACAGACTATTGCTAACGTTTGTCTTCTAACAACAACAAAAAAAGAGGTAGAAAAGGGTAGGAGGAAGCAGGCATTAAGAAACGTTTAAGGGCCAATACACAGTCTAAGGCCCAATCAACTCTTGAAGCTACTGATTTTGGGGGAAAACCTTCATTTAGGTGGGTAAGTTGAATTATTATTGACATAAAATAAAATTAAGGCATACAGAGAAAAAGGCACTACCAAAAATTAATAATAAATTGCTTTTCATTAACATTTAACCAATCTTAAAATTCAAATAAATATGAACATTACATTTGTAACAAAGATCAAACTTAATATTAAAAAATTAGGTCTCAAGAAATTGTCTTGATCTTAATATAAATAGCACTGGTGACAGAATTCAATTTCTATCAAATGTTTTGGGTATTTTAACAATTTAGACCAAAAGAAAGTATTTTTTTTTCCTTTAAGAAAAACAGCAGGAAAAAACACTGAAATAAAGAAAGGCTCCTCCACCACTGAAGCTCGTCGAGCTGAGGCTGGGTTTTGTAAGAGGCTGCCTAACCTATGGAGGTCCCTCTCATTTGGGGATACTTTTACCCCTGTTGTTAATGACATTTTAGTTTACAACAGCCAATAATTACCCAAAATTGCTTTCCCCTCACATCATAAAAAAAACAGTAACATTTTAAAACATCACTGCTGAACTTCCAGAGTTTGGGTATGCCATAAAATAAATAACTGTCTGTTTACCCACGTTTCCTTCTACAGGTCACAACCTCCTTAAGGATAAGTTAATTTAGTGCCCAATACAACGAGCCACAATTGTGGCAAATGGAAAAGATTCAGCCTATTTTTACAAAAAAAATTGACATATTCCTATACATGACAGGAAGTGCTTTTACATGAAGCTGCTGGACCCTAATGACATGGCTGGCACAGAGCTCTGCCACAGGCCAACGGGAATGCACGTGGCACACATCCTGCTTCTGCACCCACGCCGGCTTGTCCCTTTGACTTTCTTAATGATTTCACATATCTTATAACAACTCCATCTCAGAAATACTACAGACCAGACCTGACATATGCAAGAGGTGAAGCAGCAAAAAACTACTCTAAACAAAGAATTTCACCTTTTTTTATGTAGTTTCTATTGAGAGTAACATAAAAACTTCAAGTGAAAGACAATTCAATTCACTCTAAAGTTAAGTTTTAACTTTTATACTTCAGCCTGTGCATTTTGACCTATTATATAAATATGTAAGGTTGATTATATTTTTTAAAACTTTCTAAGGCAACAGTCTTAAACCATTTTTTTAGTTAGAAACATGTTTTGTACATGAGAAAAATTGAAAAAATTTCCAGATAATCACACTGAAAATTTCAAAGGCTGTATACTTTTAAATACATGTTAAAGAATTACCAACCATCAGCATTTCCATCAGTCATTATATTTTTCAACCCTTTATTCAATACACTTTATTTGCAATGTAGAAGATCTTATATTGGCTCAAACCTAAGTGATGCCATTTTCAATCTCTCAAGGCCTAAGGAGGAGACTTCCTGCAAAGCACACGTGAGACTGCTGTGGACCTTCTCCAGCACCGAACGTCTGCCGCGGTCAAGCAGATGCGTATTAAAGGCACAAAGTCAGCAGTCTGGCCACTTGCCAGCCTCAGCAAAGAAACAGTACAGTATAGAACAATCAGTTGTGCATTTAAAAAGTAAAACACATTTAGAGTCATCTTCAAAAGTTCAAATTTCATTTGTTGATCCATACCATTATTACAAAGAAAAAATTGGAGAGTTATATCTAACTGCCCCTGTGTTTCTTTTCAAAATTTTATATTTTAAATTTATTTTTGGTCTTCCACACCTCACCCCACTTCAAGCTTTTTGTTCTAGTAGTTTCTATATATATTAACTTCTATTGTGGTTTTTGGTACCATTACAACTTGTTTGAAATAAATTCACATCACGTTTTATATAATAACTCTGTAAACTATTAGTCTTATTTTTAAGTCTTTATATAAAGAACAATATTTTCCCATAGCTAATAATATTTTTCTTATAAAACAAAATTCTTCTGCAGCAGTGTCAAAGTAGTAGTTCCTTTTAAGGTGATTTTATTTTCTATAGCATTTAAAAAGAAGAGAGTGAAAAAAGCAAACAATTTTGCTTTGGGTCATAGCCTCCCAAGGTGTCTCCCTAAAGAGCATCTGTCTCATATTCTGCTGGTTACCCTGCCAGACCAAAAATGAGCCAAAAGGAAATCATAACCACACAAGACAAAGAAACAAAGGAAAAACCTACTGGTCCAGAGACCATGATCTTGCTCAAGTAGAAGAGATGCCTTCACTCATAAACGATAAAGAGATTATAATAGATCCATATCCTTGGGGACTGTGTTTAGGGCACAAAATGTGACAGTTGATTTTCCAGGGGAAGGGGGCCGTATGCTTCTTGGTGAACTGCTTCCTTTGATTCGAAGGGTATGGAAGAAGCTTTAACAACCATGTTTGTGCTGACTTCTTCTCAGACTATCTAGTGGAATTTCAAATATCCTACGGGGAATGCCAGATAGGAACAGTAAACCAAGATCTACAGTATTTTACAAGAGTCCCCAAAGAGCATACCTTTTGGCAGGAAACAAAACACCCGAGTCTCCTGTGAATCCCATGAAAGGCATCATATTTAGGGCCTCCAGGAAGACTACTATTTTCTAGATCTTTAAAAAATAAAGTACTTAGCACTTGCTTTAATATATTGAAAAACCGCAAGTGGCCGATTACTGATATCATTCATGTTTTTCAGTAGCACAAGTCCATTAGAGATAGTGGAATTCTCCCAGCTGTCCCCTTCCATTCAATGTCCTTGCTCTCAGTGGATACACTATACTAGAAATGCCTGACAGTTTTTAACCTTCCTATAAAGTAGTTAATACTTTGTTTTGATAATGCCTTTCTTTCCCCACAATTCTCAATTGACTTTTGAGGAAAGAATACATACAGATGGCTGAGTTCAGTAAGCTCCATGTTTAAATTCACTTTGTTTCTAAAATGGAAGTTACTGATTTGGGTGCAATATGGCTGCTAGTGAGAAATGGATTGCCATTTGCTGTTGAGATCATTCACTCTTGACTTGAAATAATGCTATCTGCTCTTGTAAAACCCTCATTATGCATTACATTACTTTATCTCTGAAATTTACTTTTTACAAGGAACTTGCTTTGTAAATGGCTATTATCAGTTTATAACTGGGGCTGCTCTTTACAGCAAGGTTTCTCAACGTTGGCACTTTTGACATTTGGGGCAGGATGATGCTTTGTCGGGGATGCTGGGGGGGGTGGGAGGTGCTGTCCTCGCACACAGTGTGTTGATGAGCAGCACCCCTGCCCTCTCCTCACTAGATGCTACTAGCATCCTCCCACTTGTGACAACCAAAAATGTCTCCAAGTATTACCAAATGACAAGAGAAATTAGCCCCACCCCACCCTTATGAAGCACTGTTTTACATAATAAGCTGTTTTGTGTTTTTTTACGGTGCTTTAGTATTCTGTGATCCCAAAACAAGGGTTTTTTTGTTCTGTGTTTTTTTTTAAACTCACGACACTAGCTTTATGGATACTCCAGGTTAAACTCTTAGTTCCTAAAAAAAGTCATCTATGGGGAATCAGGAGCTAGAAATAGGAAGATATAGTATACATTATTTTGATTATTTCTCCTTTCCCTTAATTTTACGACTTTCTCCCTCAGGTAAAGAACATAGTTTAAAATACACTAAACAATACTTAGTTCTTCTTTTCATTATTTCCGTTGATTGGCAAGCGTGGTCTCTTCTGTTCACACATTTAATTAGAGCAAACTCCTTTTGTCTTTTAATTTGGATTTGCTCAGTTGACTTTCCATATCTTTTTTAAAACAAGGTAGCATCTTTAAAAAACAAACAAACCAGAAATCTATCCCTCAAGGTTTATAGATTCCAGTAATATGGATCTTCTGTGGTATATTTGCTTTTTATACTGGTTAGGATTAACAAATAAACATACCTCTTAGAGATTCCTATTTGCTATCAAGATTCATACTGAGCAAAAAGCTTGGTAAACAGAGGTCAGGATCTAAAGAATACAGATATAAGAAGGAACCTATATTCTTTAAGTTGAGTACCTAGCCTAAACTGATGTTTAGGGCTCAACCCCACAAATGAGGATCTATTTTAAATACTATCACTAAAAACTACAAACTATGCATCAATTTGTTCTCCTTTTCCATGTCTCCCCATCACCACCAATCTGTGAGTGACACAGGGAAAGACTCTACAATCTTTAGGTATTCTAAATGATTTGTTTGTACTAAAAAGAGTGACTATGTACTAAAGTGCTTTATCTCTCTGAACCACATCAGTACATTATAAAAATTAAAAAAAAAAAGTTTCAAGTTCTTGTAAGGGAAAATAAGATTAAATATAAAAAATTTAGGTTACTATCATTATTAAACAAATTTAACCAAGAATCAAGAGAAACATTTTCCCTCTTGTCTTTTTTCTCCCCCATCTCTCTTTTTTATAAAAAAGAAAAGTGCAGTCAGAGAGAAGGTGAATGAATAGATGGGAGCTAGGTAGAGGCACAGGAGAGGTTACTGTCTGCTAGTGATAATGCACAAACATGTGCCTTAGGAGTTCATCAGCTGAAGGTCTCAGTTTGGCCTCTACAAAGATCCGTTTGAGGAAATCTCGAGTATAGTCTGAGACATGAGGTGGCAGCTTTGGGTTTGTTGGCTGAGTGGCAATTTTAAAGATGGCAGCCATTGCTTCAAATTCCGCCCAAGGAGGCTTTTCCGTTAGCATTTCTACCACAGTACAGCCCACACTCCTAAAAATAAATTTTATAAACAGATTACATAAACAATATTACCATGAAAGAAAGCCAGTTAACTACAAAACGAGAATTAAGAGTGAGGTCTATATACACTTATGAGGTAGGACAATTAAGTTCGTGAACTCATCCTAGAAAAAGTGCTACATACCTCATTGCTGAATATCACTACGGTCACCTTCAAAGTGCTTCCCTTGGGAAGCTATGCACCACCTAGTCCACCCTTCAAAGCAATTTTGGAACTCTTTTTCTGGAGTGGCCATCAGAGCTGTCGTCGTTATTACCCTTGATGTCCTGAATGTCATCCAAATGCCTTCCTTTCAATATTTCCTTTATCTTCGGGTAAAGAAAGAAGTCATTGGGGGCCAGATCAGGTGAGCAGGGAGGGTGTTCCAATACAGTTATTTGTTTACTGGCTAAAAACTCCCTCACAGACAGTGCCGTGTGAGCTGGTGCACTGTCGTGATGCAAGAGCCATGAATTGTTGGCGAAAAGTTCAGGTCTAACTTTTTCACACTGTCTTTTCAGCACTTCCAAATAGTAAACTTGGTTAACTGTTTGTCCAGCTGGTACAAATTCATAATGAATAATCCCTCTGATAGCAAAAAAAGGTTAGCAACATTGTTGTAACAAGTTCACGAACTTAATTGTCACACATCGTAAACATGACTTGATTTCAAGCTTTGTTTCCTTAAAGGGTTGTAATTATATAAGATTGTAATTTAAATATAAAAAATCAATGAAAATAAACCCCAATCTAAGACCTGACTCAAATGGTTAAGCAAAGAACATTATTCATTTTATAATTCTTATTTGTATGTAATTCTCTAACCTGACATTAAATATAATTTTTTTGTCTTTATCTTACAAATACAAACATAAGAAATTCTTCGTTTGCCTTTAGTTCTAAAATGAATATCTTAAATTAAAAACTTTTCTGGTGGGAAGTAGGAAATGCCCATTTTATGTTCTAACTTAAAATTATTTGGCAATTAAGATTAACTGAATTATAAGAGACTAACGATAAAGATTAATTACTTTTAAAGTTCTTCAGGGAAATAAAATGAAAACAGTTTTCTAATGCTGAAGTTTGCTTAAGACAAAATCTTTCCTAAAGACAGAAGACAGGTTCAAGAACTATACTTATTCAGTCACTGATTAAGCTTCAAAGAGGCAGAATTACAATATTAATTCTTGTAATCCTGACACCCTATTTTAAAACTACAAAAGACAGGTGAAATCTGGCTCAGTAATTTGCATTCTGGGTAGAAATAAGTAAGAAAGCAGGTGTTTTCAGGCAAACCCCGCATCAAAACCTACCAGATATCTGCTTTTCTGCCATAGCCTTCTCCACTAATTACTTCAGGGCTCATCCAGTATGGCGTGCCTGTGACAGACTTCATTCCCGTACCCGAAAGACAGATAGTTTGAAGCCGTTTGCTGGCCCCAAAATCTCCTAGTTTGACATTGCCTGTTGAATCTCGTAGAATATTTGCTCCTAAAAATAAGAAATATCCTCATTTCATTATTTTTATTGGTAGTTTGGAATATAATATAAAAGAACAACGGCAGAGAACTAGCTTTAGTAGACTCTTCAATCTGTCTCCAAAACTAGGCTGCTTTTCATCATCCGAACAGTACCTGTCACAATGCCAGTCACACAGTCAGAGCTCATTAGGGATTTACTACATGAACACTGAATTTTTAATCAGGTACGTGCTGTAGAACCGAAGAAGGTTCTCTCACTGAAAAGGACTGGTGCGGTGGGAGGTGAGGATGAAAAAAAAGAGACAGGGGAAAGGGCTAAGAATTTAAAGCCCAGAGAAGAATGGGGAGCAACAGCAGACTCTCAGGCCCAGTTTTTCTGTCATAAAGCAAGAAGCTCATGGTTGAAGCTGATTCCCATGAGAAGGAACTTCCCGAGGGACCTTCATAATCAAAACTTTCACCAGTAATATTTTTTTGGATATGTCTCTTCGGGCAAGGGAAACGAAAGAAAAGTAAACAAATGGGACTACATTAAACTAAAAACTTTTGCTCAGCAAAGGAAACCATCAACAAAATTAAAAGGCATCCTACTGAATGAAATATTCACCAATGATACATCTGATAAGGGGTTACTATCCAAAATTTATAAAGAACTCAACAACTTAACACCAAAAAACAAACAATCCAATTAAAATATGGGCAGATGACCTGAATAAACATTTCTCCAAAGAGGACATACAGATGGTCAATAGACATATGAAAAGATGCTCCACATCACTAATCATCACAGAAATGGAAATTAAAACCACGATGTACCACCTCTCCCCTGTCAGAATGGCCACCATCAATAAATCAACAAGTGTTGGAGATGCTGTGGAGAAAAGGGAGCCCTCGTGCACTGTGGGTGGTATTGCAGATTGGTGCAGCCACTATGGAAAACAGTATGGAGGTTCCTCAAAAAATTAAAAATAGAACTGCTGTATGACCCACCAATTAAGTCTACTTTTGGGTATTTACCCAAAGAAATCCAAAACACTAATTTGAAAATATATATGCACCACTATGTTCACTGCAGCACTATTCACAATAGCCAAAATATGGAAGCAACCTAAATGCCCATCAATGGAAGACTGGATAAAGAAAAAGTGGTACATATATACAGTGGAATACCACTCAGCCATAAAATCTTACCATTTGCTACAACATGGATGGACCTAGAAGGTATTACGCTAAGTGAAATAAGTCAGACAGAGACAGAAAAATACCAAATGATTTTACTTATATGTGGAATCTAAAAAACAAAATAAAGGTAGAAACAAAACAGAAATAGACTTATACAAAGAACAAACCGATGGTTGCTAGATGGGAGGGGCTTGGAGGACGGGGAGAAAGGGGAAGGGATTAAGAAGTACACATTGGCAGTTACAAAACAGTCACAGGGAGGTAAAGTACAGCATGGCGAATATAGTCAATAATATGGTAATAACTATGTATAGTTCCAGGTAGGTAGTAGACTTATTGGGCCATCACTTCATAAGTTATATAAATGTGTAACCACTGCTATATACCTGAAACTACGTAATATAATACTGAATATCAACTGTAATTAAAAAAAATGAAGTTCTAGTATTTCCCCCCATGCTATAACTTAAAGTTAGTTATCTTACATTTTACAGTTTTTCTTAATATTGGGTTTTGCTTTATATTAATTTTACTTCTCAATTTCTATATATTTTAAATCTCTTCTAAGCAAGTTTGAGCTGTTTTAAATTTTCATTTACTTTGATAATAAACTTTTAATTTTATTTATTATAAACTGACCTTGATCGCCTGGCTTTTAGTGTTTGCAGAATTCTCTACGGTGAAGTTCCTCTCCTCCCTTCCATACTGTGCCCTAGGAGAAGTTCAATCTGCGCAGCCCACAATTAAGGAGTCAGGAGTTATGCTCCAGGCTGTTTGGAATGATTCTGCACAGGAGATTTGTCTCCTCTCTTCCATTTATTTGTTCAACCATTCATTTATTAGTATGAACATGGATATTTATTTTATATCTTGGGTTATAAACCAATATCATTGCTTTGTTTTTTTGCTCAAGGTCCAGTTTTAGCCATTGAGAACTCTTACTTTTGGCTCCTTTGTCCCTTTGTTATATACCCCAATCGCTGTGTTCTTCTTTGATTTTGGTTTTTGTTTGTTTAGCATTTTCTTACTTTCATCACTATTAGATGCTTCAGGCTCAACTTGTGTATTTCCTGCCCCAATCCTAGAATCAGCCATTTCTCCAAGGAGCCCTAGTTCCCTTTAATGGAGAATGGTATCAGAAACCAAGGTCCAGGCGCTAAGTTCATTTATTTTTTTATTCTCTACTTTTCTCTATCATTTTTTATACTCAATCTTTTTTTCTGGGATTATAAGTCTAGTTTCTGTCTTATACAAATTATTTCTAGTCTCTCCTTTTTTTAAAAAATAAATTTTATTGGGGAATATTGGGGAACAACGTGTCTCTCCAGGGCCCATCAGCTCCAAGTCACTGTCCTTCAGTCTAGTTGCGGAGGGCTCAGCTCAGCTCCAAGTCCAGTCGCCGATTTCAATCTTACTTGCAGGGGGCACAGCCTACCATCTCATGCAGGAATTGAACCGGCAACCTTGTTGTTGAGAGCTCGCGCTCTAACCAACTGAGCCATCCGGCCACCCCTCTATGCTGATTTTTAACTTTTCCTATAAACTACCTGTTTTTAAAAAAGCAATTTATATTAACTTATCTAATTTTAATTTTTAAACTTCAATTCTTATTTTTAAGTCTTCTGTAACCTTAACCATATTTTGTATTTTTTTAAAAAAAATCCTTATTTGTCCTCTTATTTTTTTTTTTAATGATCTCTAAGAAGAAGAGTGAATAGTGGAGAGAGGCTACATTATAGACCGGAGAGACCATGGACTGTCCATCCCCACCGTGAGCTTCTGTACTTGGCATTCAGTTCTCCCAGCAAACTCCCGAGCCTCTCTTCAGGGGAGGGCACAGGATCTATTCTCTGTATGCCACAGCCTAAGGGAGACACAGTACCAGTGACTTTAAAACAATACTTCCGTGTTTCCCCGAAAATAAGACCTAGCCGGACCATCAGCTCGAATATGTCTTTTGGAGCAAAAATTAGTAAGAGACCCGGTATTATATTATATTATGTTATATTATATATTATATTATACCTGGTATTATATATTATTATATTATATTATTATGTGTCTTTTGGAGCAAAAATTAATAAGACTCGGTATTACATATTATACTATATTACATTATATTATATTATATTATAGTATAAAGACCTGGTCGTATAACACCCAGTATTATATTAAAATAAGACCGGGTCTTATATTAATTTTTGCTCCAAAAGATGCATTAGAGCTGATGGTCCATCTGGGTCTTACTTTCGGGGAAACACAGTTATCTACCCTAGTTAACATCTCCCACTGAGCAACACTTAAAGAAGGACTCTGTCAAAAAAAAAAAAAAGCCATTATCTCTAAAATATTTAACCAGGGAAGGACAACAAACAAGCCAGATTTTACTGGCTAGGAGCTGGGATGGTGGGCTGAGCCACCTGCAACTAAAGATTAAAAATGGCAACTGGACCTGGAGCTGAGCTGCGCCCTCTACAACTGGATTGAAGGACAACTTGGAGCTAACGGGTCCTAGAGAAACACACTGTTCCCCAATATTTCCGAATAAAATTAAATAACAAACAAACAAAAAACTTATTTTGGATACCTTAAAACTTAAAAGGAAGCTATTAGGGAGATTTTTCAAACATACAGAAAAAGCAGTAGAATAGGATATAATACCCATCCCCCAGCCCCAACCATCTGGAAAATCATCCCCAACTATTCTGCCAACCACTCCATCCTTCCTGCCTCACATACCAGAAGCAAATTCAAGCCATCATGATCAGTAAATAGTTCAGTACATGTCTTTAAAAGGACTCTTGCCTTTTCACGAAGATGGCACTGAATGCGAAAAAGGAAGCCCCTGTCTTTCCCAAGCCAAAGCCGAAGCGAAGGCTTTGGAAGCAGTGCTGAAAGGCTCTGCTCTTTCAGCCACAGAAAGAAAAGACCCCCACATCACCCACCTTCTGAGGGCCCAAGACACTGCGGCTCCGAAGGCAGCCAAGATATCCTGGGAAGGGTGCCCCCGGGAGAAACAAGCCTGACCACTGTGCATCAGCAAGGTCCCCCCTAACTACAGAGTCGGCTGTGAAGAAGATAAAAAGACAACACACTTGTGTTCACTGTGGGTGTCGAGGTCAACACCCTGATCAGGCCTGATGGAGACAGAAGGCATATGTTCGAATGGCTCCTGACTATGATGCTTTGGATGTTGCCAACAAAACTGAGATCATCTAAATTGAGTCCAGCTGGCTAATTCTAAACATAAAAATTTTTCACTGTAAAAAAATAAATAAGGACTCTTACTATACCTAAGAGGATGGATACATACCTCCTTAATACTGTTAAGTATATATTCAGAGTTTATAGTTTTTTTAAAAAAATCAGAGTCCAAATAATGTGCATACCTTGAGACTCGATATCTTTTATGTCCTTCCTAGAGTTCCCTCTAATCTTTTTTACTTTCCTTTGCAATTTATGAAAATAATCTAAGTTGTTGACCTGTAGCTTTCGCTTTCGTATGATCTAGATTAGCTGCCTCCACCCCCAGGGGGCATATTTAACATGCTCACCTGTCTGATACATATTTTCTATAATTCTAAAATGTGGTAGCTGAATCTACAGGCTTGATCAGACTCAGGTTCATTCTCTTTCTTTTCTTTTGCAAAACTACTTCATAGATGATAATATATTCTAAGGATAGAAACTATGTAATGCTAGACTGTCCTTGTTTTAGTGACGTCAGCAGCTCTCAATGTTTAATGCTTACACCTATTAATTCCTTAGTGGTTATAAAATGGAACTAGTCCATCATCCTTTCTTAATTTGTTAGCCAAAATACTTCCACAAAGATCAATTTCCTTTCATCCACTATTTGGTTCTCAATGGTATAGTTTATTTAAAAAAGGCAGAATAAAGAAATCTTATTATAAAATGAGTTGGTTCCCAAGTGACAATGATCAATTAGTTTTTATCCTAAGTTTCACTATGAACTCATGAGTTTAAACTTAAAAGTAAACAACTATCTTTGTTTTTCCTTCACAATTTAAAAATTGCTCATTATAAAAATTTGGAAAATACAGAAAAAGTAAAAAGTGTGCCAAAGAAAATGATTATCACTCATTCTGACATTTGGAAATACCCACTGTTAATCATATGGAAATTTTTCTTCTAGGTCATACTTTAATTTTATAAACTTAAGATCACGTTGCATATCCAATTTCATATCTTATTTTTCTCCTATCAATACATTTGCCCTATGATGCTTTTAAGTCAGCTTGTTTGCAACCTCCTCATTTTACCAATATGATTCACCACTCTTCCTGGCAAGGTTAGAAGGATCCACTTGGGGGTAGCTCCCCCCAGCTCCTTCACCTTGTCTCGTTATGAATGCTAGAGAATTGGCTTGAACAGAGATCATTCCTAATCAAGTAATTCACATTCAAATAATTTTCGTGTGGTTCCTTAAACTATCAGCTTTTGTACTTGACCTTTGAGGTCTGCCTAAGCTGGGTAGATCTTGAAATAAAGACAGCTCCTATTTCTTTTAGATAATGAGCCATGAGTGTCCTCACATTCTCTCCGCCTCCCCAGGAAGCCCCATCCTAGGACATGTGACCTGGCTCAGGCATCCTGCAGCACATCCTACTCCAGCACCAGAAACTGGAACGTTCCCTTCAGCCCGAACACGGCCATATTCAGGGTGTCAGGGTGTGGCTCACCACAGGAAGGAAGGAGCTGGTGACTCATAAGAGCCCCCAGAAAGACCAATAAAAAAATAATTTTTTATTTATTATTTATGTATGTCTGTGTGTATTGATTATTCTTATCAATAGATTGAAGTGATTTGGGATCACAACCTAATTTTTACAGAACCAAACTTCAGTTTTTATAGAATTAAACCTCAGTTTTTATAGAATCAAACCCCCAAGTATGCTTTACAGTACAGAGTTTTAACCACTCTCAAATTTTACACATCTCCACCACTCGCTTTTGTCTCTCTTCATGCACTTAACTTACATACCTGATCCCTAAAAACAGGTGAGTTTTAAACAGCAAGCTTAACTGAGTTGAAGTTCATCAAAGCTCAGTCTTAGGTTCTCTTCTCTCTTCTTATTCGCTCCCTAGGTAATGACATCCATTCCAATGGCTTTAATTAAATATAATCTCAACATAAAATATGTCGCCATCATAATTAACTTTTGAATGCTTTCTAGGTACCAGGCACTGTTTCAAGCATATTATATACATTAACTCATTTAATCCTTACAAGAATCTTATGTGTTAGATACTATTATCAGCCTCCCTAACTAGGAGGAATGGGGCATAGAGAAATCAGGTGTCTTGTCCAAGGTCACACCATTAGTGACAGATAAAGCCCAAATTGGAATCAGGCCATCTGGAGTTACAGCCCCTTCTTTTAACCACTGTATTCTAATGCTTATGCTCTGTACATGGAAACATGGTCTCATTTTTATGACCATTTGAACTTTATTGATTCCCACAGGGAAGCTACTCAGTTGTGGAGATCTGAACATCAGGACTAATTGGAAAATTGACTAAGTCACTGAGAAAGCAGAATTGTTTTCCTATGGTATTTTAAAGGTAGATGTATTAATTTAAATGCTAAATTTCTTAATCATATCACTTGTCTCATCCACATTCACAAAAAAACTGTAAACTTAAAAAAAAAAAAACTCATTACTTACCTTTGATATCTCTATGAACAATCATATTACTGTGCAAATAATGGACACCCTCCAGAATCTGACGGGTATATTTCCTAGTCACATTCTCAGTAAGAGCTCCATATGCTTTTAATTGGTCCTTAATTGATCCCTAAAAGAAAACAAAAGAAAACTATGGTATGGTTTGAAATGAAAACCATTATTAAATCTGTGTTTTCGGGGGTAGGAGGGTAGGAGATGAGGGGAAGGGGGATCAAATATATGGTGATGGAAGGAGAACTGACTCTGGGTGGTGAACACACAATGGGATTTATAGATGATGTAATACAGAATTGTACACCTGAAATCTATGTAATTTTACTAACAATTGTCACCCCAACAAACTTTAAAAAAAAAAAAAAAGAAAGAAAATCACAAAGCATAAAAAAGAAAAAAAATCTGTGTTTTTAAAAGAATCCTAGTTCAAGAGTGGGAGGTTTTAGTTGGGAAGCACAGGAATTCTCAGTAAGGACTATAACTTTGCCATATCATTTACATACTCATACAACTCTACTATATTCCCTGATTAGAACTGTAGAAGAGTATGGGTCACAGCTGAAGGAAGTCTTTGAAACTAGTTTTTGATAGATACCCTTACTGGTCTCAGGGCCTTACTGGTCTCAGGGCTATTTCAGGGCTTTCTATGACTATGTTGGTTCTAACTATCTCCTATTCCTCGCAATTGTGTTTTTAAAAATTCTCCAGTACTTTTACACTGGTTCTTTTTTGCCAGGGATATATTTTTGTTTTTCCTACTGGCTCTTCTACATATGTCCTACTTTATTTTTATTTAGTTTTTTCTTATTCTGTTTTTAAAACACTGTTTTTTTGATATCTGCTAATTTACTTCTCAGGAAAAAGAATGGGTATGTTGGAAAATCAGAACACATACGAGATTTTTAAGATTTTCCTTTATATACTCAACATCCTAGTTCAAAACATAAGAAAATACATTAAAGAGGAATTTCAAATTTTCTTAAGTATTTTTAAGGCAGAATGAGGTGCCATCTCTGAGAATGCTGAAATCAGGATGAGGTGAGACACAGCCTGATTTTGAATTTTGCAAAAGCTTCCCTACTAATTCCAGTGTGCAAATCTGATGAATAAGCAACCACTTTAAAAGATGGAAATAAAATGCTTCCTGAGGGACAAAAACTTCCTTTTAAACAGAGATATATTCAAATGTTTCTGTGTTTCCTTGAATTTCAGTAAACTGTGTACTTTGTCATATAAATTAGGTCCTTGGATTTTACAGATTTAACCGCTTGCTATGTCCACTATGCATGAGCCATCCCTGAAGGGACAGCAAGATGCAATCCTGCTGACCCAAACTTGCAAACACATGTGGAAAGCCTTCGGCAGTGAGGGAACCCAGCAGCCAATCACCCACATCTATTAGTTGATGTGGCTTGTTTGCTCAGTCTACTTATTGTGCCTCTCTTTGTAGTAATACACAAAATAATATAGCCAGAACTGAGCTCTCCAACCAATAAGCCCCAAATACTTGCAGGCTGCAAATGAGTGATGGACTTATGGATCTTCTAAGCCCTTGGGGAGCTGGACCTGTGGCCTATGGTTCTAACAGATCCAACAGTATAGTCTGTTCCCCTCTGTGTACCATAAAATGTTATCTTCGTCAGCGTGAACAACTGGAATGTGTTGGGAAGCACTGTGCCAGCTAAGAAGTGTGTGTGTGTGTGTGTGTGTGTGTGTGTAAAAGTAATAGAGAAATCAACTGCTAGTTCGGGTACTGAAAATAAAAGAAAAAGAAAGTTATGGTTCTAGTCTGAAAGTACTTCTAGATAAACTAAGGAATGGAATGCTACACTTGGGAAAACTGAAGAATGGAAATGACAATTTTGGCAAAGCTTGAATCTAAGGCATAAAGGGGTCCATCACACTGAATTTAATAAGAGAAATTATATAACATCATTCACAAACTTAGAGATTCAAGAAAATCTAGGAACATGTATGCCCAGTCCACATATGCCACAGGCTTGCCATATGTACAATTCATTTAGATCAATAAACTATTACTAATCTGGTAACATGCTTTCCAAATTTAAGGAATGACAATCCTTTGAAAACATAGCTGCCTTTACAAAACCAAGTGTAGCTAATGAGAAACATGATCTAACATCTCTTTCCGATTAGCCCAGGTTTACTTTTAGATTGCTAAATATATAAGGATTACCCATCTCCATTTGTAATATAAATCAGTTGTAACCAATTAACCATTTTAAATAATCTTATTTTCAACAATCTGAGTCTCTAGTCACACTTACTCAATTAATTTCTATTTTAATTTAAATATGTATTGCATAAACAGTAATGGGAATCTGAATGCAAGAGAAAAATTGGTCACAATCCCAACATAACATTTTCATTTTCTAAGTTTCTTCTGCCCTTGTGCAGATACAGATACTTCTTAAACATCATAATCATTATTAAAAAGCATTTTATATCCTTTTTCTCTTTTTTTCTAAGTACTTCCTCCAACTTTGCTACGCAGCCTTCACAATTTTAATTTTTAACATATATTCTCTTGGACAATGCCATCATAATTTACTTCCACTGCAGCCAATGAATTTCCCTTTTTTTCTATCACAGGTAATACTAAAATAAATGTAAGCTGCTCTTTCCTTCTTTTGGATTACTTCTATAGAATAAATTTCTGTGAGATTACCAGGTCAAAAGGCTTCAATATTTTTATGGCCTTTAATACATCCCACCAATTTGTTTTCCAAAAGGGGATTTTTAAAAACCAATTTAAACTGCAAACAGAATCTTTGAAAATAAAAAGTAGCAATTATGAATACATAGCAATGATGAATAACAGTGGTGTCACTATAAACAATTAGTAATTCAGGATGAAAAGAAACAAAGTTTACTGTTGCTCTTGTGAAACTGAGGATAGTTACGACCATTCGTATTGGATGCTGATTCACAGTTTTATTTATCCATAAGCTTGAAGTACATACAACCTTGTACATTCTATATACAATTCTAGTAAGCTACTCCCCTAAAGAGCCATAAATCAAATTTTTTTTCAAACATATACTGCCTATCAAATTATGGGAATGCATGTATTTTTAAATGAGTAAATATACCACCATCTTGAAAATCATTAGTATTAGAATGTACTGTACAAATACTAAAAATAATATAGAAGGAATGACAGAGTTTACAAATCACATTTTGCAGCTCCTAATGAAATTGACTTAGGTAACGATTATCAATCATTGTTCAAAACATTAGATGACTGGCTGAAAAGGAACTGGCTATTCCTACGTGCCACTGCTATAGCTCATACTACTTTCTGGTCTTCAGGAAAAAACAAAACCTTACAATGGGGGGACCGGGATGAGAAGCACCCTGATCTGGCATCAGTCTCAGCATCACGACAATGGAGCAGCCAGACTCTGTTTCTCCTGATGGGATGCAATGTGAAGTACACAGCGCCATCTCTGACGCTTTCTAATAAACAAGGTTGGATGTGAATCTAATTTAGACTTTAGATCTTACTTGGAGTATATAGGGGATAAAGGAACAGCATGAGGATGCAATTGGAGAAATCTATGAGACGAAATTGTCAACAGAACTAGCCTGGTCTATTTGTCAAATCTATGTCATGTAAAAACTGCTCTAGATTAAAAGAGGAGTAAGGGGTATAACAGCTAAATGTAATGTGTGTGGTCCTTGACTGGATCCTCGTTTGGATAAACCAACCATTATGGATATTTTTAAGGCATGCAGAGAAATCTGAGTATGGACTACTGTGACATCTGTAAGCTACTTTTGTATATTTCAGCATTTTTTAAAAATTAGTTGAAAAATACACAGATAGAGGAAGAAGATAAAAAATAAAACTGTATTACCCAGCTCTGATTTAAAACTCTTCCAAAATGTCCTTAGCTAGGTGTAACATTTTATAATCAAAGTTTTACTGTTTTTCTTTCCTCAACTAAGACTTCAAATAGAGTATGTCTATTTTCAAAGGATATACTAACTTACCCCTGGCATATATTCCATAAATATGGAAAGTGTTTTTTCCTGGGGATCCCTCAAACAGCCATAATACTGAACAATTCGCTCATGCAGCAAGTTTTTCAACAACTGAATTTCACACTCAAGTGCATTTACTTCCTGAAAGACAAAACTCACTGTGAAGTCTTTACAGCACTGTTAATAAAAGCAAAAAATTCAAATTTCGTGGATCATGAAGGTGACTTCATTCTGAAATTTTTCTTTCCTAAGGAATAAATATTTTAAAGTCTCTAAACAATAACATGTATAATAGTCCTTGACGGTATGCTAAAGCAACACTAAATCAGATTAGGAACATAACTGAGTATTAAAAGCGAAAAATCCACAGTACAAAGTAGATAAATATAGCTAATTATCTATTTGTTTTGCAAATAATTTGTATTAAGGAAAAATAAAAATTCTAATGTGTGTTACATTTATTTTAGTAAAAATGCTTTTTTATGTGTACAGTGATTCTTACCTTACTGGTCTCAGGGCTATCGGGATCAAACTGAACTTGCTTCACAGCCAGCTCTCTTCCTGTATCCACATCGTAACAGAGGTAGACCCTGCCAAAGGCTCCCTGACCAAGCAGTTTGCCCAGTCTCCAGTTGGTTGGAGCCCGTGGCGCTAAAAAAGAACATTTTCTTAAAATGGAATAGCTAGATGGCACAAAAATGGTTAAGGCCTAAACGACTATTGCATTAGTGATATCCTTAACTGCACACATTCGGACATAAGGAAAAATCATGATCATCCAAAGTTCATAATGATCATCATCTTTGAAAATTTTTCTCTTCAGTCAATTTTCTAAGAATTCTAAACCCAAACAAGGTTCATAATTCCATAACTCATTTTTCCACTGAGATTATTTTTTTCATGGTTACAAATGTAATGGTATCTTTGACTCAATCTAAGATGCCACTGATTTAAGATGTCCTATTTCTAATCTTTATTGTAGCAACATATATAATTAGTTTCCCATCTGCCTATGATGTAGAAAGCTGGAAAGAACATCACTGTCATTCTAACAAGAAAAAATCATGAAAGCAGCCAGAGGGGAAACAATCAAACTACAGAGAGAGGAACAAAGATAAGAATTATAGCATACTCTCGAAAAGTATGCAAGCCAGAATAATGGAGAAATTGCTTTAAAGTGCTGAAAGAAAAAAAAAATGCCCCGAATTCTACACCCAGAAAAAAAACTTTCAAAAATAAAGGAGAAATAAAGACCTTTTTCAGACAAACAAAAGCTGAAAAAATTTATTACCAGCAGAGCAGTATTACAAGAAAAGTTAAAGTAATTATTCAGGCAGAAGGAATTTGACACCTGACAGAATCTTGGATCTACATATATAAAGATCTACAGAAATAGATAAACTGAAGGTATACGTATAAAAGACATTTCTTCTCTTATTTTTAATCACTTTAAAAGATAGCTATCTAAAGCAAAAACAGCAGCAATGTACTGTGAGTTCACAGATGTAAAAATAAAATATGACAACACTAGCACAAAAGGAAGAAGTCAGAGTGTGCAGATACTGCTCCAGTCTCTGCATGCGTGGCTGACATGATACGTCACAATATGGCCTTAGTTACCATTGTAGTCCTATTCCCACTCTTTCAAGTAAGATATCCTCCATTTCAGCCCAAAATGAACTATTACCCAATTTCAGAACGTGCCATGGCCTCCTGCACCTGTTACCTCCTTAACTAGTGAAACGTACTCACATTCAAGATCGAGACTAAATGCTATAATACAATTATTTCTCCACACGCCATTCTTCTACATCTTAGAGATTGCATTTGAAATCTCAGTGCAGGAACTCAACAAGGATATATGAAATGCACGAATGGATGACTAATTGGTAACAATTTTCCTAATAAAAGTGAAAGACGGAACGATCTAAAGTAGCTAGCAGTAATGCTATGCTTATTCCTGACATTCCAAGCACCTTTGGAAATACCACTTTTACCCCTTTTGAGAAGCGGGTCTCACTGAGGCCTGCCTGGCTTGGTATTTATTCCTTTTGATACTGTAAAATTCTGCAAAGGTTCTGTTACATATTTCACTATACCAATTTCTATTACTTACAGCGGCTGGGTGGGCTGATGTCCATTACAGTCAAAGTAGGATTGTCTATGTCACTTCCCTTTCTTCTTACTCGACTATCATCATACTCTGGGGTAAAGATACTGCTTCCACTACTAGTGCTTAAGGAGTGATCAGTAGGACTGAAACTCACAGGAGACCGGAAGCTTGTCCCCTGGGTCCTTCTAGCTCTTGGAAAAGTTTTACGACCTACACATGAAAATATAATTATGTTAAAACTTTTATTAATATGTTGTAATTGAATGTATTTAAAATTTGTAATGTAAGGAACAGAAATTTGTCCTGTGACTAGGCAAAGAAACCAAAATAGGAATGATCATTTGACTGTATGTTTTAAACCTAAGAATAGTATTTTTTTTAAGTTCAAGGAAATATCCTTGTTAATTATGAGTCATGAAGTCAATAATGAAAATACAAGGAAGAAAATAAAAAGTAGGGAAAAAACAAACAGGCTCTGAATATAAATTCACATAATCTCTTATGTTAAAACATACACAGATACACTTATAAAATCATAGAACTCCCTTACTGTGGGATAAAAAGGAGAAAAACCATATTTTACTCTCATTTCCAATAATGATTTAAAATATAAAACAAAAATTGGGAAGTTTATAGGTTACAATATTATGAATTTCATCCACGAGTAACTTTCTAATTAATATCATTTATAAATTACTCCTTGTCTCCTAAGGAAAAGAGAAATATTATGAGGTAAATTGGCACAAAGCCAAGATGTTAATATAGTTTCAGTTAGGACCCAATTTCTTTAAAAAAATTTTAGATAGAAAACTAAGTGATTCAGGAACAAATTTATTTCTAATGGTATTCTAATATGCAATGTTTATTTTCATTGATAATTTTTGAGAATTTTCACAAACTGTTCTTGAGGTCTAACTGCCAGCACTTACCATCATTATAGTCTTGATGGCGATATGAAACATGATACCTTCTTGGATATGTCCCTCCTTTTCCAAATTTCTCAAAGATAGGGTTATCATAGTCTATTAAGACACATAAGAAACTTATATGTTACTAAAAAAAAAAGTCAAATATCTGTAATGATGAAAAACATATTTATACATTTTTATTTGATTTAAAAAGAAATTCCCCTTTCCCCATCAGCTAAAACATTATTCAATGACATAAACATTAAAACATTTAGAATGTAGACAGTCTAACCTGAAAATTCCTGATGATTATCTGGGTAGCTCTGTGCCCTAGGCATTCGTGATTTTGGATAGCTTTCTCTAAAAGTAGAAAATATCACATTAAATTAAGAAAAAATATGCAAATAAGGTATTAAAAAGTATTTATGCAATAACAATATCTATCTGTACGTATGTATGGAGACATTACACACACACGCACAAATACACACAGAGGCATTCACTCTGAAATGTTAACATAAATGAAAAAAGAAATTTCTTAAACATTTATTTAGTATATGCAGGCAAAAAGCCTGGCTTTTAAAATTAACTCGTAGAGTACAGTGGTAAAAATGATACGCTTTGCAATTACAGGTGTTTGGAAATACCTGTGTTTCAGTTCTAGCTCTGCCACTTAACTAGCTGTTGCAACCTTGGCAAATCACCTTTCTAAGACTGTTTCCACATTTATACAAAGGAGACAATTTCCAACTCAAGTATATTTACTTCACTCACATTACTCTTTCCCTGAATTTCCTGAATGTTTCAAAAGTCTATCTTGAGGTAGACATGGGCAACGACAAAGGTTTCATGTACATGGTAACAGAAAAGTCAATGCATGTTACCATACAACAGTCACATTTTCACAATTTGCTTTCATAGAGCAATCCCAGAGGACATTAAACAGGTAAAGACAAATAAATATATTGACTGTGTGCTACAGGTGAACGCTGTCCTTGAGATCAGGAGAAAGGGACAAGCGCGCGCGTAACAATTCAGTTGCAACTTGACCCACCTTACATTCCTGAACAGCTATTTGACAAAACAGAAGCACTTAAATTTTAAATCACAACCAACACACTGCGCCACAACTGCCAAGCATGTAAGTTATTTATAACTAGGTGCCAGAGTGAACATAATCCTCAACAGGTGAAACAACTCAAAAAATCTCCAAAACCAAACTTATTAATAAAAAATTTGAAAGTACTTTTGCCAACAGTTTTAAAAGTAAACATATACATTCTAAGCTTGCACTTAGCTTCAAACACATAATTTTGGCAAGCAGAAATACTCAAAACATTATATTCAGATACCATTTTAACTAATAAAGATACTAAGCCCCATGAAGTTAAGGGATTTATCCAAACTGTTAAAAGAATTCATTTGTACTAAGTATAGGCAAGTATCAATTACACTCCTCTGAATGTAGTACAAGAGTTGATAATTGAACATACTATATATACATATATGTAAATGTATATATATATGCATATTTATCCACATATATTAAAAAACAAAAGGTACAATCAATATTACCCATCCAAAGGACTATCAAGTGATGGACAACTTCCTGAGCCAGAATTTTCAGGGCTGCTTAAAGATAATGGGTCCAGCATCTGGAAAGATAAGAGTTCCACCATGATTTGATGTGATATAACCAGAAGTTACTGTTTTAAAAATAGCTTTATTGAACTGTAATTGTAGCTTAATAAAGCTACATGTAACATAAAATTCACCCATTTAAAGTAGACAAATCAATGGTTTTTAGTATATTGAGGGTTGTGCAACCCTCACAACACTTAGAACACTTGTAGTATCCAAACAGAAACTCCATATCCAACAGCAGTCACCCCCCAGTTACTCATGTTGAAATGTCTAAAATGTCCCTTGGTAGGTATGCTACTACGTCAAATTTTCTAAGAGAAAAATATTCTTTCTCTATGGACTATTAGCTAAATAATTTCACATAATTTTTCTTATTGAAAATTGAACAAAGGTCCTACCCAAATTGAGACTAATGACACCGTGATGGCTACATTATTAGGAAATGAAACTGCAGTAGTATAAGCAGCCAATGTAACATTAAGGAAACAACAGCAACTCTATGGAAATACTTCAATACTACAAAACTTTTTTAAATGTTTTAGAAAGTTGATAAACCTCACTTTCACGAAGTTACATATTTGTAGTTTTACTGTATCTTTCAAATGTTAATTTAAAAACCTGAATTAATCCCAGGATTACAAGTACACGCATTCATTCATTAATGAATTAATGAGCAACATGTCAGTCTCATTGCAGCTTTCTTTGTACGTGAATGCACAGAGGCACATGGAAATTAGTGGGCATTTTCCTACACTTTTTACAATTTTGTTCACTTAAGAAGGAAGATATGGGGTTAGAGAAGATGTCACACACACACACACACACACACACACACACACACACACCCCTGCCAAACCACAATGACCTTGACAACATCCCTTTAAATGAAATGAAAAGCCACCTCCAACTTTTGCTTACTTGGTCCATGCTCTCTGGAATGAACTCTCCTTCACTGTTAATACTGGTGAATGACCCATTCCGGGCAACCTGGTGTAATTCATCTGGAATGTATCCTGGGGGAGGGGAGCTTCGATCTCTACTAGTGGGACCTAAAAGGAGGAAATTACATAATTTTATAAATATCAGCATGGACCACATTTTTGTTTTAATGAAATATACCCACAGAATTTCTGGACAACTGTACCAGTAATTTTAGCCACTAAAACCCAGGTTTTATTAAAATTTATCACAACATTCGTGTCTGTAAAGCTTAAAATGTTTTCATAACTTTCTAAACTCTCACCTTAGTGTAATCACTAACCTCATTGTAATATTCATTTACACTTATTAGGTGATATGTTCTTCTGACTGCTGACAACTGCATTATAGAGTTGATAATACAATAAAGATTTTTAGATAGATGCCACTGCTTCTCAATTTCCAGAGGTCACTTGTACCCAGGTATGTTACCATTTAACGTAATTTACAGAAGACATCATGATGCAGTGGAAAGAATATGGGCTTTAGAATCAGACCTAAGTTTAACTCCCCGTTCTAGTTATTTATCATCTGTGTGCCTTTGGGAAAGTTATCCAATCTCCATGACCTGTTTCCACACCTGTACACATGCAACTAAATGCCTTCTTTGTGAGGGTAGTGATGGTGAAATGATTCACAATGACCATATGCTCTGTACACTGGGCGCCATGATGTCCCTTCCATTCCCGCTCATGATCCTTGGAAACCTGAGGTAAAACGGCTGCTTAATCCTTTAGTCCATACTGAAAGTGCGTTCAGTTTGGCGTCCTGCATTTTATGCTTGGGTACTTAAAATTAGGTTTTTGTGGCAAGCCACATTCCTGGAATTTAAGTTTCTTCGCGGTTTAGAAAATGAGAGCATCTAATACAGTTCGTCAAGTGAGTCACTGAACTTCTCATTGGGCTGTAAGCCACCGCACTGTTCCCTGGCTTTACAGAAAGAACGCTACGTTTATTAATACAGTTTCTCCCCTTTCCTCCTGGCGTTTTGAAATTAAACTGTAAAAACCATCGAGGGAAGCTATGTGAGCACTGAAAGTTCAGGTCAGCCTTAAAGCAAAAAAGGTTTCTGCCTTGGGTAAAGGAGTCATTGTATGTATATGCCAGCATTGTTAGTGTTAAGATAGTGAGAAAGAGAATGAAAGGTTTACCAAGAAGTGTGCATAAAAGATGATTTGCTACACTTGCCTCTAAAATGAGTAAGGACTCAACTGTAAGCCAGGCATTGCTTTAGGTTTTGTAAACACTATGATTCACATTGTCCCGAACAGTTTTATTCCTTCCATAGAGCCTTCTTTCAAAAAGAAAACCAATATATTCATTACTAAAGGGAGATAGGGTAGAAAAAGGCTATGAAAATTTCTTCATCTCCCTACTTGATAACCCGTATTTTTAAGAATGGTCAAGACCTCCATGCCAGCATATACTCCCATCCCAAAGGAAGTTTTTCCTCCTGCTATCTCTTATGAAACTAATTAAAAGGAATAACTGCCAGTAGATAAGGAAAAAAGATAATGGTCATATCTATCAAAGCCATTTCAAGTGTAGAGAGGTGCCAATATAAAAAGTCCAGTAATTTTATACTTTACAATTTCCAGTTTCTTCTTACCCTGGCAGTGAAGTCAAACAACAAGAATATTAGTAGAACAAGAGTGAGGCATTCAATACAATTTTAATTCAAAATAAATTTAAAATGTCAATTTAACTAGTGCATTTAGCTTGTTGTGTCTAATGTAACTAAAATGAATTGGCAATTTTTTACTTTAAAATGATAGTATGTACTATAATGTGATAAGAAAAGGGAATAGAGTGCATAATTAATAATAGTGATGCTTTCTAGTTTGAAAAGCAAAATGTACTTTAAAAGCATTCTCTCAATTTATTGCTACAACAACCTAATGATTGTAAAGATGAGGGCAAAGTTACAATCCCAGGTTAGAGAGTTGGATTGGAATTCAAGTATCTCTAATGTTCTCTCACTAATTTTTAAATTATATCAAAATATATCCTAAAGAAGATAACCAATTTTTATTTTATTTGTATATTATCTCCATTGTTCACATTTTCAGTATTTCTAAAACCAAAAGTAGGACATATGTAAGACTGACACTTAGAAGGAAAGTCGTAGAAAACGTTTTTTCAAGAGAAGATAACAGACTGTTTTGGAGGTCCACAGGCTAATTTAATCTTTTCTTTCATTATTAACAGTCCTCTTGTTACCATCTTAGATTCCCACTCACATCTCTTACTCTGCTCCACTCTCCTGCTTCCTTCCTGTTACCTATTGTGCCTCCTTTTCTACTCCCCCCTGGGAATTCATCACTCAAGTATGTTTTCACGCTATGTTTAATGAGCACATTCACTGCCCCATGTGTTAAAAACATTTATACCAGTGGTTTTTGAGCAATATAATGCTCTTATCATATAAAAATATACATTATCAATGTTTTACACAAATGGAAGAAGATACACAGAACTGGGGAGTTTGGAGCACCTTTGCCCAGCCCAGACCCTTCTAATGGGACTCCTTTAAAACAACAGCACACAGGATCCATTTCTCTTTATACCATAAGCTTAATTATAACAGTATACTATTAATGACAAAACTGAATACTAATTAATAATAAAGCATAATCTGGATACTTTTTTCCCACTTTTTCTGCCTCCCTCCCTCCTCCCTGCAATCCGGTAGCCGTTGTTTCTCAGTCTAGTTGTGTAGGACCCAGCTCCCTGGCCCATGCTGGTATTATGAGCCTTGCGCTCCCGGGCTGAGGCAGTCGGTCACCTGTCCTCGGTCAGCCGCTCACAGCAGCTCTCGTAGGCTGACTGCCAGCCACTCACGATGGCCGCCGGCCGCTCATGGCAGCACACGGTAGCCCATGGTAGCACACAGCAGCCCTGCTCCAGGGAGAGCCATTGTTCACAATCTTAGCGGTAGAGGTCGCAGCTCACTGGCCCATGTGGGAATCAAACTGGCGACCTTGACGTTAGGAGCGCGGCGCTCCAACCAAGTGAGCCACCGGGCTGGCCCAATCTGGATACTTTTAGCAATGCATATTCTAATAGCATTCTTGGCATTAACTAAAACTTAGTGAAAGGCTTATGAACTTAGTCCATCCATTAACTTTAATATATTAAAATACTTCTTTTAAGTTTTTCCCTCCAGTTTATTTGTATAGTTAAAATTTCTTTGAGTAATTTGAATTTGTTAAGCATTAAAATACCCTGGAGGTATATAAAGAAAAAAATAAGCTGGAGATTGCTAGTCCTGTGAAACTTGACATAATTTTTCAAGGAACAGATACTAAAACATAAGTAACCAAAATAAATTACAAAGTATAGAGATAGGCTGCAGTTTATCAGGGTTCTGTTCAGGTGTTAAAGGATGGAGAAGAAACCCATTTCATGATTCAGACACCAGCTTTCTTACCTGTTATAGAAAGCCGTTTTTTCCTCTCTGCTCCAAATACTGTGTTATCTAAATCTTCTAGTGATGGCAATGGTTCTAAATTAGCAGCCTACAAAGGAAAAACGATGATTAATGCTATTCTTCCTCTTTAAGGCTTGAAACAGAATTCTCTCGCCTACCAAAAACAACTGAGATATTCTTACCATTTGTGGGTCTTAACAAATCTACTCTGAAATTTTAGAATAATTCTTCCCAAGATCTGTTTTTATTAGTTTCATATGTATGGTACTTGTAATTTTGCATATACAGTTTTGAGAGGCAAGGATATTAAACTACAGCAATTACAATGTGTACATTTACATTGAATCATATGAAAATATCAATGATTATAGAATGTAACTATGCTTCATATATTGATTTTTACAGGCATACAGGCATAAATCCTATAATCCTTACTGAAAAAAATCCCAATTCATACCTGTGTACTTCCATTTACTACAAGCAATATCTTGAGGCTCTTCATATGAATACTACGATCCAGCAGTTCCACAGCTTTGTCCAAATCATCTTGAGTAGTTAATGGAATTACCAACTAAACAAAAAAGGATATTAGGAATCATGCAACCATCTCATCAGGCCCATCCCTTCCAGGAGCTTCTCCATTACTGTGGAATTATAAATCTCAAAATACCTTGCTCTTTGACTTATCAGTATAATGAAATTCTGAACGAAAACATGTATCTACATTGTTTTGTTCTTCTGATCCTACCACTACTAAAATCACAGAATAAATATGAACTTTTTTAGCTTATTGATCATTAAATATTTCTGGGAAACACATTTAAAGATTTTCTAGGGTATTTCCATAATATTGCTAAACTTAAGTTATAGTATCTTTACCTCCAAACTGCATTAAGGAGTACACACAAAAACTAAAAGGTATAATCTATAAAATAAAAGATACAATCTTTCATCTGCACTGATGAAACTTTCATTTTTTTTCAGTAGTAACCACTGATTTGCATTCTCACTAGGTGTGCTTATCAACATACCAGATACAATGATTATCTGTGACAGACACAATGGAGGGGCTCAAATCCCTGACCCTGGTGACCACTACACTCTAAAACAAATAAGCTAAATGAGTCAGCCATCCATGGTGAATCCTGAATGTGGAAATCTGCTTTCATTAGTACTCTCACAGATCAGACATTATAAAGGATAAAAGTACCTGGGAGGTCTATGAGAGCAAGCATGAATCATACAATTTAACAAAATCAAAATACATTTTTTTAAATGTAGAATTACTAGTTTAAGATGACTCTGTCAATAATCTTCAAAGTACATTCCATTTCATTGAAAGGACAAAATGAAAACAAGTGAACTCATACCCCACACTTGTTAGCCTGCCCCAATTAACACAGTACACAAGCCATTCAAATGCAAAGGCCTATGATCTGATGTCAGGTATTGTGATACCTCCCACTTTGTTCTTATTTCTCAAGATTGCCGAGGCTATTCGGGGTCTTTTATGATTCCATATAAATTTTAGGATTATATGTTCTATTTCTGAGAAAAATGTTATGGGTAATTTGATAGGAATTGCATTGAATCTATATATTGCCTTAAGCAGTATGGACATTTTAACTATATTAATTCTTCTTATCCATGAGCATGGTATGTGTTTCCATCTATTTGTACCTTCTTTAATCTCTCTCTTCAGTATCTTTTAATTTTCTGAGTACAGGTCTTTTACTTCTTTGGTTAAACTTATTCCTAAGTATTTTATTGTTTTTGAAGCAATAGTAAATGGGATTGTTTTCTTAATTTCTCCTTCTGATAGTTTATTATTGGTGTATACAAGTGCAACTGATTTCTGAATATTAATTTTGTGTCCTGTTACTTTATTAAATTCATTTATCAGCTCTAATAGTTTTTTGATAGAGTCTTTGGGGTTCTCTATATATAGTATCATGTTATCTGCATATAGTGACAATTTTACTTCCTCCTTACCAATTTGGATGCCTTTTATTTCTTTTTCTTGTCTGATTGCTGTGGCTAGAACTTCCAGAACTATGTTGAATAGAAGTGGAGAAAGTGGACAACCTTGCCCCGTTCCTGATCTCAAGGGGAATGGTTTCAGCTTTTCCCCTTTGAGTATGACTTAGCTGTGGGTTTATCATATATGGCCTTTATTATGCTGAGATATGATCCCTCTATTCCCACTTTGCTAAGAGTTGTTATCATAAATGTATGCTGGATTTTATCAAACGATTTTTCTGCACCTACTGATATGACCATATCGTTTTTATTTTTCATTTTGTTAATGTGGTGAATCATGTTAATTGATTTGCTTGTGGATATTGAACCACCCTTGCATATCAGGGATGAATCCCACTTGATCATGGTGTATGATCTTTTTAATATATTGCTGAATTGGTTTGCTAATATCTTGCTGAGAATTTCTGCATCTCTATTCATTATGGATATCGGCCTGTAGTTTTTTTTTGTAATGACTTTGTCTGGTTTTAGGATCAGAATAATAGTGGCCTCATAAAATGTGCTTGGGAATCTTCCCTCCTCCTGTATTTTTTGGAATAGTTTGAGGAGAGGTTGGTGCAGCCACTATGGAAATCAGTATCTCAATAAACTGGAAATGGAACTATCTTATGACCCAATAATTCCACTCTTGGGTATCTATCCAGAGAAATCCAAAACGCTAATTCAAAAAAATATATGCACCCCTATGTTTATTGCAGCACTATTCACAATAGCCAAGACATGGGAACAACTGAAATGCCCATCGGTAGACGACTGGATTAAGAAACTGTGGTACATTTATACAATGGAGTATTACTCAGCCATAAAGAAGGAAACTTTACCATTTGCAATGATATGGATGGACCTAGAGAACATTATGCTAGGTGAAATAAGTCAGACAGAGAAAGACAAATGCCATATGATCTCACTTATATGTGGAACAGAAAGAACTGAATAAATGAGCAAACTAAACAGACACAGTCTCAGAGATATAGAGGAAAAACTGATGGTTCCTATTTGTGAGGGGGGTGGGGATGAAGGAGAAGGTGAGGGGATTAGACAGCATAAATTGGTAGTCACAATATTGCCACAGGGACATGAAAGACAGTTTGGGGGATATAATCAATAATGTTGCAAAGATTTTGTAGGGTGTCAGATGGACACATGTCTTATTAGGGAGACCCCTTCATGGACAGGGTAGATGCCTGATCACTGCACCATACACCTGAAGCAGACGCTAAGTGACACTGACTGTACAGTCACAGGATGTGGAGTACAGCATAGGAAATAGAGTCAATGGAACTGTAACAGCTATATATGATGTCAGAGGGGTAGTAGATTGGGAGAGGGGGGTTATCATTTGGTGAGGGGTATAAATGTCTAACTAGTGCATTGTTTTGCACACCTGAAACTAATAAAAAAAAGTTAAAAAAAAATGCAAAGGCCTAGGTACCGTGTTTCCCCGAAAATAAGACCTAGCTGGACAATCAGCTCTAGTGCGCCTTTTGGAGCAAAAATTAATATAAGACCCAATCTTATTTTGCTATAATAGAAGACCGGAATGTAAAATAAGACCGGGTCTTATATTAATTTTTGCTCCAAAAGACGCCTTAGAGCTGCCTGTCCGGATAGGTCTTATTTTCGGGGAAACACGGTAGTTTTGGGTCCTCTTTAGTAAAAATGCCTCAAAGACAAGGACCCCCCCCCCCGCCCACACACACACATATCAGCAATTAACAGGAGCACAGCAAAGAGCACATTTGAAAATATTGTTTAATAAGTATCACAGGATGAAAACTTCATCTGAAACACACACCCTAGCTGACATGTTGTGTATTCATTCTCTGCAGATTTCTTTATGAAAAAGATTCCTTGTTTTATGAAAGGCTGTCAGACACAAATACAGCAGGTCCTGATGCCATAGAAACTTACTCTTGTTTATATCAATTAGTCTATCGTAAAACTGGTTTCATTTTAAGTTGTTTTTCACCTGTCGACAACATTAAGTGAGGACTCGCTGTATGAAATAGAACTAATGTGAATTTCATCATACACTCTTCTTACATCTACTCACTCTGTACTTGAAATTATATTCCCAATCTCTGTGTGTAGTTAATTTTATACTATTACAACTTACCAGCTAACCAGACCTTTTTCCTCTATGAAGAAAATTTTCTAATTAAAAAAAAAAAAAGAATATTAACTGCTTGGTATCATAGAACAAGCCTGATCTACTTAATTATTTTCATTATCCTGTCAATTATGAACTATATTGGTACATTTTATTCCTATCTTTAATATTCTTCTTAATTATATTTTTTTAAGTACTAAAAAGCATTTCAAAGCAATGACAGGAATTGTTCTGCCAATATTTCATTTGAAGGGAAAACCTGAATATTTACTTTTACTACATACTTATTTATAACGGGAATGTTAACTTCTCTGAGATACTGTTGCTCTTAGGAGAAAAGACACTAGTTTAAATCCCAGTAACAAAATATTACTATATATGATTTTGCTCTTCCTCAGTCGGCTATCGTGAAATCTGAACATTCTGGAAGAATGCCTGGAGCGATAGCTTGGACTACTGTCTATGGTTCTGATGTGATACCTTGTTTGTTCTAAGGTCACTCACGTATTACAAATTTTAAAATGAGAACTAAGAGTCAATTAAGTTCCAGCTTGTCTAAATTACACTAAATAAACCACACAATGTTTTCCTGCTTGATGGAATTCACTTTAGCCTCATTCATGAAATTGATTTCCCTCTGGCTTATTATTGATAAATCAGTTGTATGTTAATATAAATCCTTTCTGGAAAGGAAACTAAAATTTGAGTTTGAAAACTCACTAAATAGAACCTAAGTTTGAAAGAAGTAAATTATCTTCCTGACTTTACACAGTGAAACATGAAAATAGTCCATAAAAAGATTTTCCTCCTCCCATCTAAACAGGAACAACCTGAGAAAACCCACTTACTTTGTCTGCACACCCCCGCCTCTCTCCCCAACGTAACACACACATTGACACTTTATTAAATAAACAGGAGCCCAACTGACAAATCCAACCAATCCCAGCTTAAATTTCCTGGTTGTTTCAATTCTGGAAAACTAGAAGTTTATAGAATAACGGTTCTTTAAGAAAAGAAAAATTTATATGCACTAGAAAAAGATAGAACTGGAATAACAAGCAGTATAAATAAGTTTTTTGCTTGTCCACAGGTCCACAACACTAATATTCCTTATAAGTTATTTCCTAGTACCCCCAGGGTTCAAGGGCACACACTGAGTGGGTCACGATGTGAATTAAGACATGGTTAATTTACAGAATCACACATTCTCAGAAAATCTCTGTAATTTCACCTTAATTCCTCCTATACCACTGCGGGGACAGAGTTGCAGAGGGCGGTTTCCAGGCTCTTGGCCTGGCGTGGGGAGGTGCTGGCTCGGGTGGTGAATGACCGTCCACTGTGATGGGTTGGCCATGAGCTGTAACCGGTTAGCCAATTGGCTACTGATGTAACTGCGGGGCTGCGTTGGTTGGTTGGTTGGTTGGCAGGCAGAGAAGTGAATGGGGACTGCGGATCGTGTGGCTACTACTGCGTGTGTCTCGCCCGGCCGCCAGAGAGACTATAGTGGTATGACTCCCCTATCTATGGCTCCGTGGGTGTTCTTTTTTGGCCTCACTATGTCCTGTGTTCTTATGTGGGGAGCGGAACCAGAAGCCCCGCAGGCCGCCCTGCAAGACAAATGGAGCAGCGAGCAGGGTCCCCTGCACAACCACATTCCTGCCAAAAGGCCAAAGATATAATGGCAGAACCACTCCCAGAAATCCTTCAGAAAGCATGAGACAAAGAAACTGAAAATGGAGACATTTTTCTATTTTTAGAAATGGGAGAGGGTTCCTGAAACTACAGATCAAACAGTTTGATGTCAGTCCTCAAGAAAATCCTACTAAAAATTATATAAACAAATTGGGAGAACTCAGCAAACAAACTGTAATTCTAGAATTAGAACAGGTACAGTATGAGCACAAATGTCAAACTACCATCATTTTTCTTGATAGACCTACTTAGGCTGGTAGATCAAGACAGTATTGTAGTCTTAGTATATGTTGGCATTTGAAAGTTGTCCATGATACAATTTTAGACCAAACAAAAACAAAAATGTATCTGGGTTCCCCTACAATCGTACCATGAGATAGAGATTGAAGTTCAAGTCTGTTTATACGGAAAGAGACACTAAAAATAGTGGACGGGAATGGGGAAGACCGGGAAGAGGAGGAGACCCATAAAGAATGTATTATCCAGCAAGTTATCGCTGTGGCAAGTGGAGCCTATCCATTCCCACCTCCCACCCCATCCAGAGCTTCATCTCACAGCCACTCCCCACCCCCAATATGTACTTCTGCCTGGATCCTAGAAGCCATACCCCTAAAAAGGTGTCAGTCTCAGGAGCTGGCAGTTGTAAATCAGGCCAGCACAAACAGAAATGGTAAGTGCCAAGATAAGGCCAGACAAGAGGTGTTCATGGTTAACTGAAAAGCCAAAAAGTATTTGAAAAATAAAATTTTAAGGCATTACTATAGTATAGTACTGATCATTTTGTTCAGGGATATTATTTATTTGAATACGAAATTTTTATTAAAATATTTTGTTTTCAGCTGTAAGTGGTTTCTTTAGACAAGCTACATTAGCATATTCTTTTGCTGTAAATTAACAATTCATTTGAAAATCTAATATTTTCAAATACTTGTATTTGCACAATGGTCTACATTTGCAAAGCAATTTCACATTTTCTAAAATTAATTTTTACTCAGTTTTGCAGTGTCACTCCATTCCCACTGGCACTTTTTCTACTCCTGAAACACAGAAATTTTTTCCATCTTAGGACCTCTGCACTGCTCTCTAGCTGCTTTCTCTATCAGGAATGTTCAGCCCCTCAAACTCTGCCAAGCTGGCTTTTCATGCTTTAAGTCTCAGTATCAGACAGACATCACCACCTCAGTCAGCCCTTCCTTAGTACTATCGAAATAGAAGGCCTGCTGTCCTTGCCTTTATTCTTTATCACAATACTTTATGCATTTCCTTCAAAAACTTAATATATTTGAACAATTCATGTATTAAGTGTCTCACGACTGTCTATAAAGTCCATGAGGGGCTGCAATTCCTAAATCATAGCATTATAACTAGCAAATTCAACAAGTATTTTCTGAGGGGGGAAAAGCAGAAACAAATTAACCAGTTACCTAAATTGTCCTGCAAAATTTTAAGACCTCAAGATCTTGCTATCTCACAGAATCTGAAAGAAACCTCAGACATCATCTAATCCAATCCACATTTTACAGAAGATTCAAAAGGGGTTTCCCCAGAACACAGAGCTCCCCAGGGTAGGGTGAGCCCTTAAGATCCTGTACTAACTCCCAAACATAAACATAATGATCTAGTCATGTCTTAACCAAAATGAAAATAATCCTGTAAGTTTTAACTAAACTGTCTCACTGCTAAAGCTCCATTGTCTCTGTAGCCTAGTATAGAGCATGAGAAAAGACAGTTTATCAAAAAAGTACACGAAGTAAAAATAAAACATAAATAAGCAGCAAACTTCTAAGTAACACATATACTTCTTCATTTAATAGATTCTCATTCAATTATTTTCACAATAGCACCTTTTAATATTTTCGACAATGGAAAAAAATCCATTTTAATCAGTTAAAATTTACGAATTTAATTGTGCTTATTCCTCTAACATACCATATCCTTATCAATTCCCAAACAAAAGCACAACAATCCTAAAACCTCTGAAATGAACATACTACTTTCCAAAACAAGAACTACTGAAAGTTAAACGTTATATGTTTACCTCATTATTGGTATAATGTAGATCCATAGGCTGTCCAAAGGCAATTTTAGCTTTAGACCTCAGATCTTCCAGTTTAACTGGTCTGGGGAACTGGAGGATTCTATATAGACAGAATTTTTAAATATTTTATTGTCTTGGGCATAAATAACATACTTGCAACAGTTATCTCTTGCGTAGAGAAATTAAAAATTAACTAAAAATATAAATAATCACTTGGCTTGAATACTACACAATGGCTCTTTTTTGATCAAGTGTACTAATTCTCAACACAAAGTGCAAAAACTCTGAAGTTTGTTCTACAAAAAATTATAAAAAGCAAATTCTCAAAACGTTCTTCAATGTAACGTAATGAAACTATTAAAAAGTATAAAGTCATTCTTTGGGGATTCAAATTTTGATTTCTGTACCCTTATCAACTCAACGTTTTTGAGTTCATATATATCATACCCCCCATATATAAGCATACCCCCAATATAAATATTTTTACAGGATTAAAATTTTTAAATTTCAGTATTTTCTTCCTATGTCACAAAGGACTGGCCTGCGCTGTCCCTGGAAGCAGGCATCTAAGCTTGGAGACTACTATACCAGACTGTAAGCTCTGTAAGAGGAGGGACCATCTGTTTCACTCACTTTATTCCTTCACGGCCCAGCAGTTAGAAAGTACTAAATAAACAGTGCTCCATGAATGAAAAAAAAAAAAAAAAACTGAGAAAATATCCATAAAAGAATAGTAAATAGAAAACAACTATATTGGACAGCACTTCTATGGTATATCTGGTATATCCCATTTTTTTAACATCTCTGTGTAAAATAGTTTTACATTTCAGGTTATATGATTTGTGGGCCGTCTTTAAAGTCCTTAAACTGGATAGATCTTTCATCAAATTAATTTAGAGACACAAATAACAGAAATGAAATCCCATATTCTCCAACTCCTATTAGGCCTTGATAGCAATTCTGTGGTTAACCACAGCTACCCATCCCACTGCTGTACTGAGATACAAATGCCGGTGTAAAGCTAGGTTTACACCTCTCTAAATAATTTACAGTCCCCATTCTAACTAACTGTCCTCAATGTTACTAACTCAATATACATCTCATATGATTGTAGTCTCTAGAAAATAATCAAAATTGTGAATATTAAGTCCACATACATAAATTCTGTATAGTATCCGAAGCAATGATATAATTATGAAACAGAGAAATGTATTTAATTTCCACTGAGTAAAAATAAAAGAAATTGTAATATTTAAAGGCTGTATTATCCAGGGATCTTATTTATTTCCTAATATTGCAAAGTAAAAAACATTTATCATTTCTAATGCTTAGCCTGAATTTTGACAGATTCTATCTTAAATCTAAATACATGTTACACATTACCAAGGACTATTCCATTCTCAATTTGTAAGCCATGAACCTTCATTAAAATATAGAAAGAACCTCTAATGGCTTTAACAAGGAACACATTTAATTAAATCAATAAACTGAAATGTATGTTTCTTTCCTTACCGTTTTTCTCCTCTGTGTTCAAATTTGACTCGGACATCATTCTGTAATGAAATGATAAACCTTTTCAGAGATCAGATAAAATTTCTAGAATTTCTAAATCATTTTTTTCTTTGTCATTTAAAATACAGCAGAAGTGGAAGGAGGTTTCATTTTCAGAGTCAACTATAATCAATTGATAGTGTCTGCCAAAGAGCTGAGTTGAGAATTACATTGCTGAATCTGCGTTCAACAGGAAAGATCACCCCCATCTATTAGTGATGGCATCATGGGTATGAGACATTTGCTAATCCTCTTTCAGGGAAACATAGAATACTACATTTCCATTTTTCATTCCAAAAAATTTTTATCTATAAGAATCAAAATGATCCTCGTTTGTAAATATACAGAATAGATTGTTTTAAATAAAAATAATTTGCTTATCTTAAGTACTTTAAGAATAGATGAAATATCAGCTTCAGAGAGCAGTTACCACATTAAAGGAAACTACCATTTTTTTTAAACACATGACCTTATGGAAAAAATGTATAACAAACAACAAAATATTTGATTCAGTAGTGTAAAAGCTAAACACTTTAAGCAAACCCTCTATAAGATCAGAATACTCAAAGGAAACAAATCATAGAACAACAATATGTATTTATTAAAATATTATTGAAACAAGTACCTGCTTTTTTGGTGATAATGACTTTGTTTTTCTCGTTTCCTGTAAGGATAATGCTGGTCGACTGGCCTTATGAAGAACAGCCAAATCTTGCATGATTGAGTTCAAAGCTTGCTGATCATCTAGGTTTTTTAAAAATAACATATACACAGAATTGCAATTTCAATGTACATTTATTATAGACATCAAACACAAAACTTATAATGAAATTTAATGCAAAAATTCATCTAGAACATTGTCAATGCCTACACGTGTTATTTTTGTGAAAAAATTTTAATTATTTAAAACCTGAAGGGGCGGCTGGATGGCTCAGTTAGTTATAGCGCAAGCTCTTAACAGGGTTGCCAGTTCGATTCCCACATAGGCCAGTGCTCTCCACAACTAGACTGAAGGACAACGACTTGGAGCTGATGGGCCCTGGAAAAACACAGTGTTTCCCAATATCCCACCTCCCTCCAAAAAAATCTCTTTAAAAATAAGAAACAAAACTAAGTGAAAGAATCATTAACCATAAACTTTTAATCTCTTCCAAATATATCAATCAGATTTCTTTCCAGTCTATAAGCATGAGCCTCCTACTAATGCCAATTATATGCTCTCTGGAAAACTTCAGGGACAATGTAACTGATTTTCACTAGTAAATCAATTTCACTAATAATAATCAACAATTGGTAAGTAAAGGAATTGAGAGACATTTTTAAATGTAGCCATTTTGATAAGTAATGGTTTGTGTTCCAGAGTAGTAATAATTAAAACATGCTTTATCCTATAAGGAAAAATCATTAAAAAGCATGTGGAAATTCCATGGCTTCATCAGTCTTTCAAATATACAAATAGCTGACTTCGCTAATGTATTAATCTTTTATAACAATATATTCTGTTCTATAGTAAAACTATTTGCATATTAAAATGAAAATTAATGGCTCCATGGGTTTATATTAATAAGTTCCAGGTTTAGAGAAAATGTTGTAATCCTTCACAAAGCATCCTTAGTAAAATAAAATTTCATCATAATGTTAGGTTAGCTGAACAGTAGTAAGTGAGCTGTTGGGTATAATATAATCACAACAGGTGTGCTGTCCATGCCAGACTATGCGATTAATTGATAAAAATAAATCTTTCCTTGGCAAACAATAAGGTGAGAATGATCTTAATTAGAATAAAATTGTCTGATGTAACCTTCCTGAGAAAGGAAAGAGCCTTAATTCTACACTGGGGAGAGAAGAGCTCTAATACTTAAATGTATCTATGTTTCATTTTCTTAATCAGAAATAACTTAAAAACTTGAATTTAGGCATTTTCACATGGTTAATATCACAATACCAAAATAAATAAATGCCTGGGAAGGATTTGGCTTAAACTTTTATCACATTTACACAATACTGTTTTCCTTGTTTAAAAAAAACAAAACTGAGTACTGTTCTCTAGCTATTGTAGATATACAAAAATAAACAGGGCCATTTGAATAAAAGTAACTCCTTAGAGAGATGACATACTAATAAAGGGCAATTTAATTGACTGCCTTCCTTTTCTGGCTTGAAGAAGAATCACATAGTAGATAAGTACCCAATAGGAAACTTACTTTGAGGAGGCTGACAAGATGTAAGCTAAGAAATGCACAGAAGATCAAGCCAACTGGTGTGCTGAGATACACCACACCCCACAAGCACTATTCTAACAATTCTTATGCTGTTTTACTCTATTAAGAATCTCTGTGGTGGCCATAGGTACTAGGCAGATTAGACAGGTTATAAATGCTTTAGGATCATGAGTTGATCCAATAGGCAGTAAGGATGACCAGAGGATCCCAGAGTCTGACCTATAGTTGTACAGAAGCAGCAATGGGTTTCTGACACATGTTAAAAGGACATGTAGCTGAGCACAAAAACAGAAAATATTTGGAAAATAATTTCAAATAAAATCTTTTATTAGACATGTTTAATTAGATACCTTATACGCTTATTCATTATACTTGAAAAATAATGACAAGAGAACATCCTAAATCAAAAATTCAAATATCTATGACTCACACTTTTAAATAGTATGATTTTCTGTGACTACCTTTGTACATGTTTTTAAGCAATGGCTGTTCTTTGTTTTGTTGCTTACTATAGTGAAGTATTTGAGTAGTATGGTAGAAATCAATTTGATTAACACACAGTTCAGATTGCAAGTAAGAGCGACTATCATGAAAAGTGGAAAGGAGTTCCCTAAAAGGATAGCCAGTTTAGAACTGGAGGTGAGGCTGGCAAGAAAGGAGAATGTGGACCACACGATGGCACTGCAGTCATGGTTACTCAGGAAAGTGGAAGAGAAATTTACAAAGTGGAAAGGTGGAGCTTTGGCTTACACGCTTGCCACAAGTAAAATCTGAAAGTGTGCTAGCACACTAAAGAACATGGACAAATTTAAGTTCTTTGGCCTATAATGTCACACACACCCACACGCACACACACACACACGTATATGTGCGTGTGTGTGCGTGTGTGTGTGCGTATATATATATATATATATAAATGAATACTACAATTTTTAAGCAAGCAATAGGAAAACTGAGACAAGACAAACATGGGCAAGTATACGTCAGAGTTAAGATATCAGTATCAGTCTAAATTTATAAACTTAACTTCCAACTACTTGTCTGTCCATTTTCCCCCATTTGGGATAGGGTGGGCCATTTGCGCCATTTCTTCCTAGTATTTCCCCGTTCAATCCCTGCCTCACATTAGAATCCTCAATCCCAAGGAGAAAAGGAAAAAAGAAAATGGAGGTAAGGAAGAAAACAAATTAATATGTAAACGGAACACCCATAATCCATTCCCATTATTTAGTCTCCCTTTCCATTAACATTATAATACCACAGGATATTCACAAGAGTTGTAAAACATATCCTCCCTGAGCACCAATGATTTGCTGCTCTATTCTGTTATAAAAATCTTTTTATTTTTATGCTATTTTTTTTAGTCTATCTATATTATTACATTGTTGGGTAATCATAAGGACTTATTCAACCTTTAAAACTCAGGATACTTTATCAAGTATTCTTTCTGTCCATCAGACGCTAAGAAAATCACAATCCATCTTAACAGTTTATTTTAAATGTCCCTTCTATGACCTACATAAAATGGTCATTCCAAAACAGTAACAGTTAACACAAGTGCTTTAAATGAAAATCTATTAAATAAATATAAAAAATTACATAAATCTATATCATAAAAAAGTTTGTCATACACACACAAAAACATTTTTCTCCCTCATTTTTCCCCCCTTTTTCCACCTCCCCCCCACCCACTCCCGTTCAAGCTGTTGTTTCTCTGTCTAGTTGTGTAGGACAGTTCCCTGATTCATGCTGGTAGTATGAGCCTTGCGCTACACCCCACTGAGGCAGTCGGTTGGTAGAGGGCCCAGCTCACTGGCCCATGTGGAAATCGAACCAGCAACCTCGGTGTTAGGAACACGGTGCTCCAACCACCTGAGCCACTGGGCCGGCCCTTTCTCCCCCATTTTATACTTTAATTATGGACAAAAAATTCCTTTAGTTTGAACTCACCCATCATGGCAACCAGCTCAACAATCTGAAAATTAGGGAAATGGTTCTCCCATCAGCATTCTTTACTTCCTGAGTAGGTGAAAAGACACACATGTCAATAAATAAAAAGAAACAGAAGAAGCAGCCACACACATAAAGTCAGTTAAAAAAACACTAAATCGTTATTTTATATTAAATTCAACTCAGTATTTTTCAGGTTCCTGTCTATCTAAGCTAGAAAAAAACCCAGAATTTTTGAAAGTCAGAAAGCTTAAGAGATAATCTAATAAACCCATTCTTACAGAACAATGGCAGATACAATGATGAAAAGAGACATGTTCAGAATCAAAAGTGAAGACATCAACAAAAACAAAAAAATCGACACAAATTCTCTCTTCCATAAAAGAAAAAATTGCCAGAACCAACTTTTTTAGAACTCTGAAATTAACCAAAGCCTTGCAGCAATCTAGGCAGCATTTAAGAATCTCAGTAAAGAGTCTTGTGGTGTTCTGACTTTCCCTATTATACTTAATTCTCCCCACCCCTACTCCCAGCTCCAAAGTATTAATAGCAATGTAAACCAACAGCCAACAGTCACCATGAAGAGGAGCAGCCTGGAAATCACTGGAGAGGGCAGAATGGGACTGGAACGCCTTCAAAGTCCAATTCCCCTGAAACTGTCATATTTTACCTATCTAGCGGTTGGATGGTAGACCCCACTTAAAAGACTGTCTTTATTTTACCCGATTCAAACTTCTTACAGTTCTTGGGGTGTTTGCTGAAACCAATCAGGCAATTATTGCATTACCTCAACCGTCTGAGGAAGGGGAAAACAGTTGGGACAAACACTAGCTTAACAAAATTTTTCTTTTTTTTAGAAAAGCTGAGGAATGAGACTTCAATAGATAGCTTTGAAAAGCTCCAACAGATTCCTGGGGATCGAGAAGTCACACAAATATCCAGGCCGTTGCATACTCAGGAAAGGCCCAGGCTTTCATGTCTGGCTAACTGGGGGCTGAGCAGCAGTAAGTGAAGACTAAGGTGGAGCCGCCAATGCCTGGAATGATGCTGAAGGCTGGCCCCAACACACACACACACACACAGCCTCTCCAAGAGACTTACTGCTTCCAGGCATCTACCAAATCTCTGCCTAAACTAAGTGAGCAGTCTTCATGATCACACACAACAAAAATACGGACTTTAACTAAAGATATTAAATCAGCTATTTTAAGTATGTTCAAAGATTAAGAAAGCCATGTCTAAGAAACTAAACAATGTATGAGAATGAAGTCTCATCAAACAGAATACCAATAAAGAAACAAAAATTATAAAAGGAAACCAGGTAGATATTTTGGAGTTGGAAAGTACAGTAACTGAAACTATCAAACACACCAACAAATGCATGATAGTAGTGGAGAAAAAGAAGGGAGCAGAAAGAATATTTCAAGAAATAATGTATGGGCGCCGGGCCTGCTGTGGTCCGTGAGGAGGCTGAGCCAGCTGCGGGCGCAACTGGAGGCAGTCATTGCTATTCTGTTTCTATGACTTAGAGATTTTGGCAAAGGTTCTGTAGATTCTTCAGCAGTCCTGGAGACACATTTCCATTACTATGGCAATGACGGCAGGGACTACAACCACCTTTCCTATGGCAATCATACCCGGGAAAGAGCGACTGTGGCCAAGCTCAAGCTGGAGAATTTTGACAGCAACCTAATTTTACCACATGAAGATAGAGAAACCAGAAGAAATTAGAAGTGGCCATGGAAGAAGGATTAGCAGATGAAGAGAAAAAGTTATGCCTATCACAGCATGCTCACAAGGAAACAGAGTTCTTACAGCTCAAGAGGACCAGATGTGGCTTGGATGACTTTGAGTCTCTGAAAGTTATAGGAAGAGGAGCATTTGGAGAGGTGAGACTGATCCAGAAGAAAGATACAGGCCATATCTATGCAATGAAGATACTGAGAAAAGCTGATATGCTTGAAAAAGAACAGGTGGCTCATATCCGAGCAGGAAGATATTTTGGTAGAAGCAGATGGTGCCTGGGTGGTGAAGATGTTTTACAGTTTTCAAGATAAATCTTTATCTAATCATGGAATTTCTTCCTGGAGGTGACATGATGACACTGCTAATGAAGAAACATACCTTGACAGAAGGGGAAATAGTTTTACATTTCAGAGACTGTTCTAGCAATAGATGCGATCCACCAGTTGGGTTTCATCCATAGGGATATTAAACCAGACAAACTTTTATTGGATGCCAAGGGTCATGTGAAATTATATGATTTTGGTTTATGCACGGGATTAAAGAAAGCTCACAGGACTGAATTCTACAGAAACTTTACACACAATCCATCAAGTGACTTCTCGTTTCAGAACATTAACTCAGAGGAAAGCAGAAACATGGAAGAACAGGAGACAACTGGCATATTCCACAGTTGGGACGCCAGATTACATTGCACCGTAAGTATTCATGCAGACTGGATACAATAAATTGTGCAACGGGTGGTCTTTGAAAGCGATTACGTATGAAATGCTAATAGGACATCCACATTTCTGCTCTGAAATACCTCAAGAAACATACAGAAAAGTAATGAACTGGAAAGAAACTCTGGTATTTCCTCCAGAGGTTCCTATATCTGAGAAAGCCAAGGATTTAATTCTTAGATTTTATATTGATTCTGAAAATAAAATTGGAAATAGTGGAGTAGAAGAAATAAAAGGTCATCGCTGTTTTGAAGCTGTAGACTGGGGGCACACCAGGGAAAGGTGAGTAGCAATCCCTGTAGAAATCAAGAGCATTGATGATACTTCAAATTTTGATGACTTTCCTGAATCTGGTATTTTACAACCAGTGCCAAACACCACAGAACCGGACTACAAATCCAAAGACTGGGTTTTTCTCAATTACACCTATAAAAGGTTTGAAGGGTTGACTCAGCGTGCCTCTATCTTCACATAAATGTGAAGCTGGGCAACTATGAGTGAAGATCACATTCGCCCACAACCAAGAGAACTCGGGTAGCTGTATCACCAGGCTTGCTTGGCGTAGGTAATGATACACTGAAATACTCCCGGGATGGTGGTACTTATGACTACAAGAGGAAATTCTACAGGACGAGGATTTCTAAGACTACTATAGGAATTGGTTGGCAGGGCCAGCTGCCTTTTTCTTTTTAATATTTATTATTTTTGCTAACTTTATTTATTAATTTACTTATTTATTTATTTTTTTAACTAGGGAAGGGGAACAGGACTTTATTGGGGAACAGTGTGTACTTCCAGGACTTTTTTTTTTTCCAAGTCAAGCTGTTGTCCTTTCAATCTTAGTTGTGGAAGGTACAGCTCAGCTCCAGGTCCAGTTGCCGGTGCTAGTTGCAGGGGGCGCAGCCCACCATCCCTTGCGGGACTCGAGGAGTTGAATCGGCAACCTTGTGGCTGAGAGCCCACTGGCCCATGTGGGAATCGAACCGGCAGCCTTCGGAGTTAGAAGCACAGAATTCCAACTGCCTGAGCCACCGGGCTGACCCCTGTTAACTTTATTATATGAAGGTACTGAAATAAAAGAAACGTACATCCCTTTCTAACCGCACTGCCTACATGCATATTAAAGTCCATTCTGCCTATGTGTGCTGTGGCTTTGTACTGTAACACCTCTAATCAATTCAGGAGAAACATATCACTTAAAGCAACATAGGCTAACCTGTAGGTAATACTGCAGTATTGCTGTTTTACTGCAAATCCTCTGGGTCTCAATAATCAATAAAAGTCATCTTCCATAGTTGGTGTTAAGAAGACTTGTCCTATTGGTTTGGACACCTATAAAATATATACGAAGACAATTTCTACCATGGTTTTAAGAAATTTAAAAAAGAAAATACACTGGTTATTTAAAAAATAGAATTGATCATCATGTTATAACATAAACTCCACAGTAGGGAGTGACATGTTTATCAGGAGGAGGAAGTTTAACACCTTCACTCAAGCACTCCACTAATATATTTACTTTGCATTCAGAAATACTGGTGACCTTTATATACGTAGTCTGTATACTCATAGGGGAGGTGTATTGTATTATATAAAATGTAAAGTTGCTTTTCTTGTGACAACAGGACTTCTTTTTTAACAAGAGGACATGACATTATTTTAATTTGATTATGGTGAGTTGAACTTAAGAAATGACCACGAAGGCCGCTTGTAGAACTAGTGTATTTTTATTAAGCTATTTTTTCAAATGTCAAAAAAAAAAAAAAAAAAAGAAAGAATGGATGCTAATAATAACACCAAGGTTGTGGGTTTGATCCCTGCATGGGCCACTGTGAGCTGTGCCCTCCTTAAAAAAAAAGAAAAGAAAAGAAATAATGGCCCAAAATTTCCCAAATTTGATGAAAAATAATCTGTACATCCCAGAAACTCAAGAAACTCCAAATAGAATAAATTCAGAGAGATCCACACCTAGACACTAGACACATCATAATCACCTAGACACATCATAATCAACTATTGAAAGACAAAGAATCTTAAGAACAGCAAAAAAGAAGGAAATCATCATGTACAAAAAATGCTCAATTGATTTATCAGTGGTAACCTAGGAGACCAGGAGGCAGGAGAACGACATGTTCAAAGTGCTGAAACAAAAAGACTGTCAACCAAGAATCCTATATCCAGCAAAACCATCCTGCAAAACTGAAGCTGATATTAAGACATTCCTAGACAAACAAGGACAGAGAATTCATCACAACAAGACTTGTCCTACATGATATATAAAAGAAGTCCTTCAGGCTGAAATGAAAGGACACTAGACAGTAAGTCCAATCCACAGGCAGACCTGTGGATAACTGATTCTAAGGGGAATTAAGTGTATCCTATGTGACGCTATGAAAAAAGGATCCGTAGGGATAATTACATAAGATAAAAGACTTGAATAAATGCATTCTTTGTTTCTAACTCTTTATTTCTCCTGATTGTGATAGCTACAAAAATGGTCCACCCCAAAGATGTCCACACCCCAACTCCTAGAACCTCGGCAGATATATTATTTTGCATGACAAAAGGGAGTTTGCAGATATGATAAAATAAGAAATTTAAGATGGGAAAATTATCCTGGATTATTTGGTTGGACCCCACATAATCACAGGGCTCCTTATAAATGAAAGGGACAAGCAGGAAAGTGAGTGTCAAAGTGATGCCGCATAAGAAAGGCTTAACCAGTCATTGTTAGCTTTGCAGATAGGATGAGGTGACCATGAGCCAATGAATGCAGGAAAATTCTAGAAGGTGGAACAGACAAGAAAATGGATTCTCCCCTAGAACCTCTAAAGGGAACACAACAATGCTGACACCTTGATTTGAGCTCAGTGAGACTCATTTCAGACTTCTTACATCTTAAACTGTAAGATAATAAACTTACGTTGTTTTAAGTCACCCAATTTGTGGGAATCTATTACGGAGTATGTAGGGAATATCAAGACCACCCCAGTTTCAATGACTTGCTAGAAGACTCACAGGACTCAGCCATACAGCCGTACTGACAGCTGCAATGTATTATGACAAAAGGATACAAAGCAAAATAAGCACATGGGACAAAGTCCACAGGAGGCCAAGGCAAGCCCCTACCCTACGGATCCTTTTTTCATAGTCACATAGGACACACTTAATTCCCCTCAGAACCAAATGTCATCAAACAGGAATGACCATTAGAGACTCAGCACCCAGGGTTTTTATTAGGGGCTTATACAAGCACCCTCTGCCTAGCACATACAAAAATTCCAGAATCCCAGAAGAAAAGCAGGTGTTCAGCATAAATTATACTGTTTGTAAGCATCTTAGGCATAGTGAACTGCTCTTATCAGTTAGGTAGGTTGGAACCTTCCTGAATTCCAAGTTCTCAGATGCCAGCCAAGGGTGGACCTCAAAAGCAGTTCATTCTAAGAATAAGCAGTGAGGCCTATCAAGTTAACTTTTTTCTATGCAAGCAGCAACAGGAAACTAATACACAAGTTTAAAGAAACTGAATAAAGCAATAATCATAAAGCAATATTGGGCATACAATACATAAAGATATATTTTGTATAACAATAACAGCACTAAACAAAGGGGAGAGATGGAGTTATATAAAAGTGTTTGTGTACCACTGTTACTAAGTTGGTATTAACCTAATCTACATTGTTTTAAGTTGAGATGTTAATTTTAATCCCTAGGTCAACCACTAAAAAATGAATTTTAAAATAATAGCAAAGGAAACAAGAGAATTAAAATAGCACAGTAGAAAATATCAATTTAACACAAAAGAAGGCAGTAATGAATGAATGAGGTAGAAAAAAAGACATAACACATAAAACACAAATATAAAATGGCAGATGTAACCCTACCACATATGTAATTACATTAAATATAAGTGGAATGAACAAACCAGTTAAAAGATAGAGATTATCACAAAAAATTAGAAAACAGACCCAACTGTATGCTATCTACAACACACTTACTTTAGATTCAAAGACAAAATAGGTTGAAAGTAAAAGGATGTGAAAAGATATACCATGCAAACAGTAGCCCAAAGGTAGCTGAAGTGGCAATACTAATAGCAGACAAAATGGAACATAGCATAAAAATTTGTTATTACAGACGAAACATATTTATAATAAAAATGGCCAACTCATCAACAAGATGTAGTAATTATAAACATGTGTACACATAACAAGATTTGCAAATAAGAAGAAATAAAACGATAGAATTGAAAGAAGTAGACAATTCAAAAATAATAGCTGGAGATTTCAATGCCCCATTTTCAATAATGAATAAAACAAGCAGACAGAAAATCAATGAGAAAACAGAAGAACTGAATAACACTATAAAACTACTAGACACCTATAGCATTCAAACCCCAAAATAGCATTATACACATTCTTCTCAAATACACTTTCCACTTAGCACACTTGCCCAGGGCAGACCGTATGTTAAGACAATAAAACTAATCACAGTAAGTATAAGTGGACTGGAGTCATATGAAGTATGTTCCCTGGCAACAATGTAATGAAATTTGGAACTGATAACAGAAGGAAATTTGGGAAATTCACAAATGTTGGACTTTAAAAAACACACTCCTAATGAACCAATGGGTCAAAAAAGAAATCATGAGGGAAGTTACAAAATACTTTGAGGTGAATAAAAATGCAAACAAAACATACTGAAACTTACTGGATGCACCTAAAGTACAACTTAGAAATTTATAACTGTAAATGTTTACGGTAAGAGGGGCCGAAGGCAGGGGTGGTGCAGCTTTCCTCCCCTTGGGTATGGCAAATCAGGTCTCATAAGTCGGTGCCAGAGACCAGAGGAGTCCGCGGCAGCAAGCGGATTCCTGCAGCCTAGAAAAAATCCTGCAAAAATATCTCTGAACCCATCTCTTGAAGACTTTAAGGTAGACAAAGTAATTTAGGCCTTTTCCAAAAACCCTGCCAACCCAGCAATTTTGTCTGCTTCTGCTCCCATCTCTCAAGATGGCAATCTCTATCCTAAATTGTATCCGGAGCTCTCTCGGTACATGGGCCTGAGTTTAAATGAAGAAGAAATACATGAAAATATGGCCACGGACACTGAAGCACCAACCCAGGGGCTGGTAGCAAGACCTTCCAGTATGAACTATATATGGTGGTGGCTCCTGCATCTGGTAATGATGCTGTAATTCTGGAGCAGAAAGTAAGCAACTGATTTGTGGAGTCATTCTGTGTAAGGATCAACATAGAAAAACTGGGTTCAGGCTTCAATCGGTAGATAATGATATGTGTGTTCAGCTAGTCCAGGCAAATTCTCCAGCCTGATCGGTTGGTCTGAGATTGGGGACCAAGTACTCCGGATCAATAGGGAGAACTGTGCAGGCTGGAGCTCTGATAAAGGCTTTTGGAGAGAAAATTACTAGGACTATTCGTGACCAGATTTGAACACACAATTATTACGCGTAAGGACACAATGGACATGTTGGTTTTATCTTTAAAAATGGAAAAATAACATCATCCATAGTGAATGATAGCTCTGCAGCCAGAAGCAGTCTTCTCACAGAACATAACATCTGTGAAATTAGCAGACAGAATGGCACTGGACTGAAGGACTCTCAAACTGCAGACATATTGTCAACATTTGGGACTATAGTTAGTCCTAAAAATCATATCTGCTTTTATGTTTGAACACATTATTAAACAGTTGGCACCAAGCATTATGAAAAGCCTGATGGACCACACCATTCCTGAGGTTTAAAAGTCATGGCACGATGGAAACTTTGCTGAACTTCTCTAGTTTACTTCTTTGGCATCGTAACTTTATTATTATGCACATGAAGCGTTCTAGGAGCCAGAAAGCATATGCTGCATGAGGACTTTATATTATGGCTGAAAATCTTGCTATCTGTTCAGACTTTAGATAGGTGTAGCCTTATTCTGGTTTTACAGGTGTGAAACTTTGAAAAGATTTACTGACATTCATAGAATAGTTTCTCTACTGGAAACCTGATGCTTTTACAAGCCATTATGATTACAACGACTGATGCAGGCTTAGCTTTCTGTTAGAACCAGTCATTTTATCCTAGGTATTAAATAGTACTGTTCACATAACTAGTTCCATGGTATATTTTTACTGTGTTACCATACTACATTTAGAATGATTGCTTTTGATAGGTTTTGTATTTGTTTGTTTGTTTTTTTCAGTTATCTCTGTGTGTGTGTGTGCCTGTAAAACACCAATTAAATAACACTGGTTTCATTCCATGCATTATACAGTGTTATGTAGGTTGCATGAGATTGTGTTGACTATCATTACATTTTAACTATGTTCAATTAATATGCTTGAATTGTGGCCTTAACTATGTCAAGCATCTAGAATAAAAGCCAAAATATAACTAGTGCTGCCTTTTTAAAGACCGCAAATGCAGTTCTATGTTAAACTAAAATGTACACTAGCCCAGAACAATTTAATGGTACATACTGAGCTATAGCATTTGAGATTTTCTAGTTATTGTGTAATGGAAACTTCTTTCTTCTAAAAGTGACTAGTATTGGGCCAGCCCGGTGGCTCAGGCGGTTAGAGCTCCATGCTCCTAACACCGAAGGCTGCCGGTTCGATTCCCACATGGGCCAGTGGGCTCTCAACCACAAAGTTGCCGGTTCAACTCCTCAAGTCCTGCAAGGGATGGTGGGTTCCGCCCCCTGCAACTAAGATTGAACAGGGCACCTTGAGCTGAGCTGCCACTGAGCTCCAGGATGGCTCAGTGGTTGGAGCGCGTCCTCTCAACCACAAGGTTCCCGGTTCGACTCCCGCAAGGGATGGTGGGCTGCGCCCCCTGCAACTAACAACTGGCAACTGGACCTGGAGCTGAGCTGTGCCCTCCACAACTACGATCGAAAGGACAACAACTTGACTTGGAAAAAAATCCTGTAAGTACGCACTGTTCCTCAATAAAGTCCTTTTCCCCTTTCCCAATAAAATCTTAAAAAATAAAGTGACTAACATCACTTTCTGAGAAATAAACCACTATGTATATTTAATGTAAATATTCTTATACTAGGTAGGAAACTACTGATCTACTTCCTGTATTTATAGATTTGCCTACCTGGATATTTCATATAAATGCAGTCAAAAGTATGTGGACTTTGTTCTGGCTTATTTCACTTAGCATGGTGTTTTCAAGGTTCATCCATGTTGGAGCATGTATCAGGATTTCATTCCTTTTAATTACTGTTGTATTGAATGGATATATACTACTTGTTGTTTATCCATTTACCAGTTGATGGACATTTATTGAGTTTCCACTTTTCAGCTCTTACAAATAATGCTACATCCAGTATTAGTGTACACGTTTTTGTGTGGTTATTTATGTTTTCAATTCTCTTGGGTATAAACCTTGGAGTGGAAATAGTGATTCATATGATTCCAGTTTCTCCACATCTTCGCCAACACTTGTCGTTGTCTGTCATTTTGATGATAGCCAGCCTACTGGGTGTGAAGTGGTATCTCATTGTGGTTTTGATTTGCATTTCCCTGATGACTGATGATATTAAGCATCTTATCAAGTGCTTATTAGCCATTTTTATAACTTCTTTGGAGAAGTGTCTATTGAAATCCTTTGCCGATTGTATAATTGGGTTAGTTGTCTTATTGTTGGATTGTAATAGTTCTTTATGTATTCTGTATACTAATCCCTTATTTATTTGCAGATACATGATTTGTAAATATTTTCTAATTCTTAAATAGCTGAGAAACAAAGATCTAATAAGAAATCTGAGAGCCAAAAAGGTAATTTACTCAAGGCCGTAAAGTTGGGCAATGTTAGGACCTAATAATACCCATTTCTTATTTCTCACTCAAGTGCACTTTCTAGAATACTGTATGTCACTCCAGCTGAACTTTTGGGAAAACGGCTAGCATGAGAAGTTCTCCTACCATACCATATACACACAGAGGGTGCCACAAAATGGCTGAGGAAGTTTTTATTCAGTGCATTCTCTTTCTACAAATTTAAAGCTTCAACTGAGTTTTTCAAAGTTTTTAAGACAAATCTTGACCAATCTCAAAATAAAGTACTGTGAAAAGGAAAATATTTTCTTTTTGGAAAATATTTTCCAATTAAACAAATCAATAACGTCTCTTTCAGGAAAAGCAATAGAAACTCCCCAAACCACATGTTAAATCAAAGAAAGTATACACGAATATAATGAAAATCAGCTCAACACTGCATTTATATAAACAGCTGCAGTACTTTTACGAATATTATGAGGCTAAAATTGGCAAAACATGAAAAAAGTACAAAATTAAGTGTACAATTAATAGGAAAAAAACTAAGCAAAGGTGAATCACATCAGTCCCTGGAAGGTCTTACCCACACACTTATTTTTACTTTTTTTTTTGTCAACCGTCTGTGGGTAAACTAGTCCAACTGCAACACATGTAGGAATATCATACTTTTAAATTCACTGCCAGTGCCTACGCAGTTATTCTGTCAGCACACCAGTCACCTGAGAGGACATACGTTGTCAATGACTTGCTTTATTGATCCCAGGCCCTCTGCTGTTTTGTTTTTCCTTGAAGCTTGCACCTAGCCCCCATCAACTACCCAGCATGCGCGTACGTATGCACGCACGCACCGGGTTCATATGCAGGAAAACCTTGGGAACTAAAACACCTATTCCCATCTTCCTTTTCAGAAAGATATGAAGGAGATTACTTAAATATTCAAGAGCTCAGGTGCTCTTGAATATTTAGGTAACCTATGAAAAAAATGAAATAGCTAGGACAGGCCAAGAAACACAGTGCACCTCTGTGAACAACTAAATGTTGTTGTTCTGGATTGAAACACATCTGAAGCCTACACAATAAGCGCACACATTCCAAAGCCAAACAAGTACTTGATTATTACCATGTTTTTCATAAATAATATGTTTTTTATTCCTTTTGACAGTCAAGAATTCACATTACAATTGTATTCTTAATTTACTTAATTACAAAATATTTCAAGCATATAGAAAATGACAGAAGACATTTTCTACCTACCACTCCAATTTTTTGAATGTAGAAGTTATCTAGTGTACAGTGCAGAAATTTTAAATACATATTTTACATATGCATTCACTCATATCACCACCAGATAAAAATATAGACATTTCCGTGCTCCTAGCTCCGAAGGCTGACGGTTCGATTCCCACATGGGCCAGTGGGCTCTCAACCTCAAGGTTGCCGGTTCAACTCCTCAAGTCCCGCAAGGGATGATGGGCAGTGCCCCCTGCAACTAAGACTGAACACAGCACCCATGAAGGCTCCTTGTATCCAGTCCCAGTTCACCCTTTCCCCACAAGAGTAACCACCATTTTGACATTTATTATCAAAAATCAATTTTGCCCGTTGTAAAATTTCATATTAATTGAATCATAAGACACACTCTTTTGTATTTATTTTCACTCAACATCTATTATGTCTCTGAAATCTTTCCACATTATCTGTGTATTTTGTTTATTTTTATTGCTGTGTAATAGTCTATTACAGGCACATCTCATTTTATTGCACTTTGCTTTACTGTGTTTCACAGACATTGCGTTTTTACAAATTGAAAGCACAACCCCCCACCAGTAAAAAGATTATGACTCGCTTTATAGCGATACTTGCTTTATTGCGGTAGTCGGGAACCGAACCCTGCAATATCTCCAAGGTCAGCCTGTACATGACTATAACCTCAATCAATTTACCCATTCCACCTCTGATGGGCATGAAGGCTGTTTCCAGGTTGGGGCTATTACAAATAAAGGTTCTAATGAACCTCCTTGAACATGTCTTTTGGTAAACACAAACACGTATTTCTCTTGGATATGTACCCAGGAAAGAATTGCTAGGTTTCTACAACACATGCTTAGTTGGCTTTAGCACATATGGCCAAACATTTTGTCAAAGTGGCTGTGTCAATTGCTTTACTCCACCAGCAATATAAGAAAGTTACAGTTCTTCCACATCCTCACCAGCCCTATTAGTCATTCTGTTGGTTGTGTAATATCTCGCTAGAGTTTTAATTTACATTTATCTGACGATTAATGATGTTAAATACTATTTCACTGGCTTGCTGGCCATCCTCTTTTGTACAGTTATTCTTTAAGTCATTTACGCATTTTTAAATTTTCAATACAAAAATCTTTGTTGTATATATTCATATGGTCTATTTCATCCCTACACTTTATCGTATTTTAACTCAAATTTAATGCGGTCAGTAAGTATACAGTGGAGCATTCGGGACACTCCTTAATGAAGTGATCAAAATTAACATCACATATGAAGGGCATATAGACACCCTGTGTCTCCAGGTATAATACCCTGGAAAGGACACAATGTCATTTATGAACAGTTTTCTGAGAATATATAACCTAAATATAATTATAAAGGAACTTCAGACAGAGAATGGGAAACATATTTAAACAAAAAGGGAGATTCCATTCTTCAAAAATGTCAATCAGAGGGGCTGGCCCGGTGGCTCAGGCAGTTAGAGCTCCGTGCTCCTAGCTCCGAAGGCTGCCGGTTCGATTCCCACATGGGCCAGTGGGCTCTCAACCTCAAGGTTGCCGGTTCAACTCCTCGAGTCCCGCAAGGGATGATAGGCAATGCCCCCTGCAACTAAGATTGAATACAGCACCTTGAGCTGAGCTGCCACTGAGCTCCCGGATGGCTCAGTTGGTTGGAGCGCGGACTCTCAACCACAGGGTTGCCGATTTGACTCCCGCAAGGGATGGTGGACTGTGCACCCTGCAACCAGCAACGTCAACTGGACCTGGAGCTGAGCTGCGCCCTCCACAACTAAGACTGAAAGGACAACGATTTGACTTGGGGGAAAAAAAAAGTCCTGGAAGTACACACTGTTTCCCAATAAAGTCCTGTTCCCCTTCCCGAATAAATTTTTTAAAAAATCTTTTAAAAAAAATGTCAATCAGAGGTGGACATCATAGGAATGGCGGCAGCGAGGCCGACTTACTGAACATCTAAAACCCATCAGGGGACTCTCTGCTCGTCACACAGAACAGCTAAGAGACTCGTGCGAGGATTACTTGAAGGTGGGCAAACTGGGCGAGTAGGGGAAGAGGGAGGGGAACAGAGTGGAGACGCAGCCAGCATCCACTGCTGCGGAGACACAGGGGGTCCCAGGACGGAACAGAGACCACAAAAGCCAGGAGGTGGGCTCTTTCCCTGCATCCCACAGCTGATCTCTTCTGCCCAGAGAGCAGTATATCCAGCATTTGAGGCAGAAATCTCAGCTGAGACCTCCAACTGGGCCCTAAGTCAGATAAAGGACAAAAACTCCATATCTGGGCCGCCCCCCCACACTCCCAATCCTTCCCCCGCCCTTCCAGAGACTCACGCTAGCCCCTGAACTGAGGAGTAGTGTCAGATTACAGAGGAGCCCTAGCGCTCAGGATCTGGGAAGACCCCGTTTGCAGCTGTGACCCAGGGAAGAGGCTGGGAAGAGTGTGACACAGCTGGGCTGGGAGAGAGAAGACTCCTCCACGCCCAGCCCCCACCTTTTCTGGCCTGTGGGAAGAGTGTGACACTGCTGGGCTGGGAGAGAGAAGACCCCTCCATCCCCAGCCCCCACCCTTTCTGGCCTGCCTAGGGCAGGGCAATTACAACTGCAGAGACACTCCCAGGGGACAGCAGCAGGTGGCAGACACAGCTCTGGGCTTTCACCAGCTCAGAAATCTCCCGCCCTACACATACATACACACATACACACACACACAAACACACACACACACACACACACACACACTCACACGGAAGAAGGACCCTAAGAATCAGGAGAACTGGGCACAGGGCTGGTTGTGTTACTCTCAGTGCGCATATGTGCAGGCAAGGGCAGAAACTGCACTGACTTTGTAGAAACTACCATCCAGACCCCATGGCCCCACTCATCTAGAACTGCAGTCCCAAGGTCACTCTGGGCACCAGGTGACCATCTCTGCCTACACAATACACAGAGGACTCTTTGGTACACAGCAGAGGACAACCTGGAGATTACTTGGTGGGCTTAAGCCAAAACTGGAGCTGCTTTTTCTGTTGTTTTGTTTTTATATCTTTAATATTTTTGCCTGTGTTGAGTGTGGGTTATTGGTTGTTTTTACGTGTGAATGTATTTCGTTTTTTCTTTGTTGTTATTGTTGTTGTTGTGCTTGGTGATTTGCTTTGTTCTGAAATTGCCCTACCAGGGCCCAGCTCAAGAGGCACAAGATTCAACATATCCAGAGGCCAACTCCAGACCAAACCAGAGTACTACCAGGTTTGACCTACAAGTGACACACCCAGAGGGAATTCTCTACAGGCACAAGAGCCCATAGGGGCCAAGCCTCATTTGAATGGTCAACCCTCACACCGCAGAACATCCTGCTGTGGGCAGAGCCACGTCTCACAACGAGTCAGCCAAGGAGTCAATCCCACCTACTGACAAGCCAAAAGCAATCAAAGATCAATTTTAACAGGACAATACACACAACACAAGAGTCACCTTTGGAGCACACACACAGGAGAATAGGGAAGTGGTGCAAGTCAAATATAAAGGACACAGACTACATAAGATAACCCAGCAAAAACCAAGAACCCTAGGGGATCTACCTAATACATAAAAGCAAACACAAAGAGTCAGCCAAAATGGGGAAACAAAGAAACATGTCCCAAATAAAAGAACAGTAGAAACCTCCAGAATTGGAACCAAATGAAACAGAGGTAACCAACCTATCAGAGACAGAGTTCGAACACTGATGATAAGAATGTTTAAGGAGCTTAGTGACAACATAAAGGATAGAGAAATCATAATGAACAACCAATTAGAACTATAGAATACAACAACTGAAATAAAGAACACACTTGAAGGAATTACCTGCAGGTTAGATGACGCAGAGGATCAAATCGGCGACTTAGAAGACAGGTTAGCAGAGATCAACCAAAGGGAACAACAAGAAGAAAAAAGAAGAAAAAACAATGAAGATGGTTTAAGAGACCTCTGGGATAACATCAAGCGCAAAAATATACACATCATAGGAATACCAGAAGGTGAAGAGAGGAAGCAAGCGATCAAGAACATATTTGAAATAATAATGTCCGAAAATTTCCCTAACCTGGTGAAGGAAACCAACATACAAGCCCAGGAAGTGCAGGGCGTTCCAACAAGGATAAACCCAAACAGGTCCACACCAAGACACATTATAGTTAAAATGGCAAAGGTTAAAGACAAAGAGAGAATCCTAAACGCAGCAAGAGAAAGACAGTGGGTTACATACAAGGGAACTCCTATAAGACTACCAAATGACTTTTCTACAGAAACTTTGCAGGCCAGGAGGGAGTGGCAGGAGGTACTCAAAGTGATGGAAAACAAAGGCCTACAACCTAGATTGCTTTATCCAGCAAGGCTATCATTTAAAGTTGATGGAGAGATAAACAGCTTCCCAGAAAAAAATAAGCTAAAGGAATTTATTAGCACCAAGCCAGCATAGCAAGAAATATTAAAAGGGCTTCTGTAAACAGAAGAAAGATGAAAACAACCGTACTACAAATTTTAAAAATGGCAATAATTATGTACCTATCAATAATCACTTTAAATGTAAATGGATTAAATGTTGCAATCAAAAGGCATAGGGTGGCTGAGTGGATAAGAAAGCAAGACCCCTGTATACGCTGTATACAAGAGACTCACCTCAGATCAAAAGAAACACACAGGCTGAAAGTGAAGGGTTGGAGTGAGACACTTCATGCAAATGGAAATGAGAAAAAAGCTGGAGCTGCAATACTTATATCTGACAAAACACACTTTAAAATGAAGGATATACTAAAATACAAAGATAAGCACTACATAGTAATAAAGGGATCGATCCGACAAGAGGACATAACCCTAGTAAACATCTATGCACCCAACATAGGAGCACCTAAATATATAGAACAGATATTGACTGACATAAAGACAGAGATCAACAGTAACACTACCATAGTAGGGGACTTCAACACACCTCTCACAAGGGACAGGTCTTCCAGACAGAAAATCAATATGGAAACAACGGCCTTAAATGACACATTGGACCACTTGGATTTAATAGATATTTTCAGAGCATTTCACCCCAAAGCTGCAGAATACACATTCTTCTCAAGCGCACATGGAACATTTTCCAAGATAGACCACATGTTAGGCCACAAAACGAGTCTTGATAAATTTAAGAAAATTGAAATCACACCAATTGTCTTCTCTGACTACAGTGCTATGAAATTAGAAACGAACTACAGGAAAAAAACTGGAAGACACACTAATTCATGGATATTGAATAACATGTTACTAAATAATGAATGAGTCAACCATGAGATCAAGGAAGAAATCAAAAGATATCTCGAGACAAATGAAAATGAAAACACGCTGACCCAAAAATCTATGGGATGTAGCAAAAGCAGTCCTAAGAGGGAAATTCACAGCATTGCAGGCCTACCTAAAGAAACAAGAAAAATCACTAATCAACAGTTTATCTAAACACTTAAGGGATTCTGGAAAAAGAACAGCAAAACAAGCCCAAAGGGAATACAAGGAAGGAGATAATAAAGATCAGAGTGGAAATAAATGGAATAGAAACCAGAAAAACAATACAAAAGATCAATGAATCCAAGAGTTGGTTTTCAGAGAAGATAAACAAAATCGACATAACTTCTGCCAGACTCATCAAAAAAGAGAGAGAGGACCCAAATTAATAAAATCAGAAATGAAAGAGGAGAAATGACAACAGACACCAAAGAAATACAAAAAATTTTAAGAAATTACTATGACCAACTATATGCCAACAAATTTGACAATCTGGAAGAAATGGACAATATTCTAGAAGCATACAACCTTCCAAGGCTAACTCAAGAAGAAACAGAAAACCTGAATAGACTGATTACCACTAGGGAAACTGAATCAGTAATCAACAATCTGCCAACAAACAAAAGGCCTGGACCGTGATGGCTTTACAGGTGAATTTTATAAAACATTCAAGAAAGAATTATCACCTATTTTCCTCAAGCTCTTCCAAAAAAATCCAGAAAGAGGGAAGTCTCCCAAACACTTTTTATGAGACCACTATCACCCTGATCCCAAAATTAGATAAGACACCACAAAAAAAGAAAACTACAGGCCAATATCTCTAATGAACATAGATGCAAAAATCCTCAACAAAATATTAGTGAACAGAATTCAGCAATACACTAAAAAGATCATACACGATGGTCAAGTGGGATTCATTCCTGGTATGCAAGGGTGGTTCAACATCTGCAAATCAATTAATGTGATACACCACATCAACAAAATGAAAAATAAAAATCATATGATCATATCAATAGATGCAGAAAAAGCATTTGACAAAATCCAGCAGCCATTTATGATAAAAAACCTTAAGAAAGTGGGACTAGAGGGATCATATCTCAACATAATAAAGGCCATATATGATAAACCCACAGCTAACATCATACTCAATGGGGAAAAGCTAAAACCATTCCCCTTAAGATCAGGAACAGGGCAAGGTTGCCTACTTTCTCCACTTCAATTCAACATAGTGTTGGAAGTTCTAGCCACAGCAATCAGACAAGAAAAAGAAATAAAAGGCATCCAAATTGGTAAGGAGGAAGTAAAATTGTCAGTATATGCAGATGACATGATACTATATATAGAGAACCCTAAAAACTCCACCAAGAAACTATTAGAGCTGATAAATGAATTTAGTAAAGTAGCAGCATACAAAATATTCAGAAATCAGTTGCATTTGTATATACAAATAATAAAATATCAGAAGGAGAAATTAAGAAAACAATCCCATTTACAATTGCTTCAAAGACTATAAAATACCTGGGAATAAATTTAACCAAAGAAGTAAAAGATCTGTACTCAGAAAATTATAAGACACTGAAGAAATTAAAGAAGACACAGATGGAAACACATACCATGTCCATGGATAGGAAGAATTAATATAGTTAGAATGTCCATACTGCCTAAGGCAATGTACATATTCAACGCAATTCCTATCAAACTACCAAGGACTTGTTTCACAGAAATAGAACATATAACCCTAAAATTTATACGGAACCATAAAAGACCCTGGATAGCCTCGGCAATCTTGAGAAATAAGAACAAAGTGGGAGGTATAACAATACCTAACATCAAATTATACTACAAGCCTACAGTAATCAAAACAGCATGGTACTGGCATAAAAACAGACACATAGATCAATGGAACAGAATAGAAAGCCCAGAAATAAATCGATGCCTATATGGTCATTTAATCTATGACAATGGAAGCAAGAATTTACGGTGGGGTAAAGACAGTCTACTCAATAAATGGTGCTGGGAAACCTGGACAGACACATGCAAAAAAATGAAGCTGGACCACCTTCTTACACCATACACAAAAATAAATTCAAAATGGCTTAAAGACTTAAATGTAAGATCTGAAACTGTAAAATTCCTAGAAGAAAATATAGGAAGAAACTTTACAGACATTACCCGGAGTAAGACTGTTACTGATATATCCCCTTGGACAAGGGAAGTAAGAGAAAAAAATAAACATGCGGGATTACATCAAATTAAAAAGTTTTTTCACAGCAAAGGAAACCATCAATAAAACAAAAAAAGATCCTACTGAATGGGAAAAGATATTTGCCAATGATATATTCGATAAGGGGTTAATATCCCAAATTTATTAAAAAACTCACTGAACTCCAAAAAAACAAACCCAATTAAAAAATGGGCAGAGGACATGAAGAGACATTTTTCTAAAAAGGACATATAGATGGCAGACATATGAAAAAATGCTCAACCTCACTAACCATCAGAGAAATGCAAATAAAAACCACAATGAGCTACCACCTCACCCCAGTCAAAATGGCTATCATCAATAAATCAACAAACAACAAGTGCTGGCGAGGATGTGGAGAAAAGGGAACGCTTGTGCACTGTTGGTGGGATTGCAGATTGGTGTAGCCACTAAGGAAAACAGTTTGGAGGTATCTCGAAAATCTGAAAACAGAACTACCTTATGACCCAGCAATTCCACTCCTAGGTATCTATCCGGAGAAATCCAAAACTCTAACTCAAAAAAATTTATTGCAGCACTATACACAATAGCCAAGACATGGAAACAACCGAAATGCCTATTGGTAGACAACTGGATTAAGAAATTGTGGTACATTTATACAATGGAGTATTATGCAGCCATAAAGAAGAAAGAAATCTTACCACTTGCAATAACATGGATGGACCTAGAGAACATTATGTTAAGTGAAGTAAGTCAGACAGAGAAAGATAAGTATCATATGATCTCACTTATATGTGGAATCTAAAGAAAAGAACAAATGAATAAACTAATCAGAAACAGTTTCAGAGACACAGAGGAAAAACTGAGGGTTGCTAGATGGGGGGGGGTGTGGGGATAAGGGGTAAGGTGAGGGGATTAGAAAGCACCGTCAGTAACCACAAGATGGCCACGAGGATACAAAAGTCAATTTGGGGAATGTAATCAATAATGTTGTAAATATTCTGTAGGGTATCTGATGGACACTTGTCTCATTAGGGAGACCACCTCAGGGAAGATGTAGATGCCTGATCACTGCACTGTACACCTGAAGCTGAAGCCGAACAATAAGGAATGTCAACTACAAGTTTATATATATATATGTATATATGTATATTTATATGTATATGTATATATTACGTATATAGTTACAAGCAGCGGAGTACAGCATTAGGAATAGAGACAGTGGAAATGTAATGGCTGTGTACGATGTCAGAGGGGTAGTGGATGGGGGAGGGGATTTGACAGTGTGAGGAATATAAATGATAAATGTCTTAACTATTACATTGCTTTGTGCACATGAAGCTAATAAAAAAATAATAATAAAAATGTCAATAAGATAAAAGTCAAAGAAAGGCTATGGAAATATTGCAGATTAAAGGAGAGAAAAGAGACATGGATCCAGACCATAGACTGTATCCTGTACTAGACAGAAATAATGCTACAGAGGCCATGATTAGGTCAACTGATAATACTGGAATATGGACAGTTATTATTTATTCAGAAAGGCTACATTCCAGCTACCACTCTTTCTGCTATCTTTATTCCCTTTAATCCAATATAAGAGTCTTTCTTATTTGCATAATGAATGATAAAATATGTGCATGTTTTATAGGTTATTGGCTGGCATGAAATATATTAAAAATGAGTTTTCATTCATGAAAATTGGTGGGGTTCAAATATATGAATTGCCTAAATTACCATAGGAACACTCTTCTGCCATTGCATAAACAGAGTATAAAGGCCTATATATTTTTTAAGATAAGGATTATTTTTATTAACATGACCACAATACCATTCTCATATCTTTAAAAAAACAATGATTCCTTAATATCACCAAATAATCATTCAGTGTTCAAATATCCAATTGCTTTACAAATGCCATAAATATATATAGTTTAAATAAGGTTCACACTTAGCAATTAGTTAAAAAGTCTCATAAGTCTCTTTTAATATATAGGTCCTCCTTTCTAAAGGCCTGTATTTTAGTTTCATGTGTACAAAACAATGCAATAGTTAGACATTTCACCGCTCACAAAGTGATAACCTCCCTCCCCCATCCAATCTATTGCCCCTGACATTGTATGTATCTATTACAATTCCACTGACTCTATTCCCTACGCTGTACTCCATATCCCATCACTACATATATATTATAGTTGACATACAATGTTATTCAGCTTCAGGTGTACAGTGCAGTGGTCAGGCATCTACATCATCCATGAAGCAGTCTCCCTAATCAGGTATGTGTCCATCTGACACCCTATAAAATCTTTACATTATTGATTATATCCCCCAAACTGTCTTTCATGTCCCCGTGATAATACTGTAGTTACCAATTTATGCTGTCTAATCCCTTCCCCTTCTCCCTCATCCCCACACTCCTCCGACCCAGCAACCATCAGTTTTTTCTCTATATCTAAGACTACTTGTTTACTTTGCTCATTTATTCTGTTCTTTAGATTCCACATATAAGTGAGATCACGTGGTATATGTCTTTCTCCAACTGACTTATTTCACTTAGCATAATGTTTTCTAGGTCCATCTATATTGTTGCAAATGGTAAGATTTCGCTTTTTTATGGCTGCGTAATACTCCACTGCATAAATATACCACAGTTTCTTAATCCAGTCAATTACCGATGGACATTTCCGTTGTTTCCATGTCTTGGCTATTGTGTACAGTGCTGCAATAAACGCATTTTTTCAAATTTGAGTTTTGGATTTCTCCAGATAGATACCTAGGAGTGGAATTGTTGGGTCATAAGGTAGTTCCATTTCCAGTTTTTTGAGATACCTCCACATTGTGTTCCAAAGCAGCTGCAACAATCTGCAATCCCACCAACAGTGCATGAGGGTTCCATTTTCTCCACATCCTCTCCAACAATTGCTGTTTGTTTGTTTTTTGTTTCGGGGTTTTGTTTTGTCAATTTCTTGATTTTGTTTTGTTTTGTTTCAGGTGTACAAAACAATGTAGTAGACATTTATCATTTATAACCCTCACAAAGTGACAACCCCCCACCCCCAATCTACTACCCGTCTGACATTGCATATATCCGTTACGTTTCCACTGTCTCTATTCCTTATGCTGTACTCCACTTATTGTGACTCCACTTATATAGATGTATATATATATATATATATATATATATATATATATATATATATATACATACACACACATACATACATATATATATGTATATAAAATTGTAGTTGACATTCATTATTGTTCAGCTTCATCTCCAGATGTACAGTGCAGTGATCAAGCATCTACACCGTCCGCGAAGTGGTCTCCCTATAAGACAAGTGTCCCTTGGATACCCTACAAAATCTTTACATTGTTGATTATATTTCCCCAAATGACTTTCGTTTCCCGGAGGCAATCTTGTGGTTACTGACTATTTTCTAATCCCCTCACCTTCCCCCTCATCCCCACCCCCCGCCCATCTAGTAACCCTCAGTTTTTCCTCTGTGTCTCTGAGACTCTTTCATTCATTTGTTCTTTTCTTTAGATTCCACATATAAGTGAGATCATATGGTATCTGTCTTCCTCTGTCTGACTTATTTCACCTAGCATAATGTTCTCTAGGTCCATCCATATAGTTGTAAATGGTAAGATTTCATTGTTCTTTATGGCTGAATAATACTCCATTGTATAAATGTACCACAGTTTCTTAATCCAGACATCTACCGATGGGTATTTCGGTTGTTTCCATGTCTTGGCTATTGTGAATAGTGCTGCAATAAACATACGGGTGCATACATTTTTTCAGATTAGTGTTTTGGATTTCTTTGGATAGATACCAAGGAGTGGAATTGCTGGATCATAAGGTAGTTCCATTTCCATTTTTTTGAGATACCTCCATACTGATTTCCATAGTGGCTACACCAATCTGCAATCCCACCAACAGTGCACAAGCGTTCCCTTTTCTGCACAGCCTCTCCAGCACTTGCTATTTATTGATTTATTGATGATAGCCATTCTGACCAGAGTGAGGTGGTATCTCATTGTGGTTTTTACTTGCATTTCTCTGATTAGTGAGGTTGAGCATTTTTTTCATACGTCTGTTGGCCATCTGTATACCCTCTTTAGAGAAATGCCTCTGCATGTCCTCTGCCCATTTTTTAATTGGGTTGCTTGTTTTTTTGGTGTTGAGCTGAATGAGTGTTTTATAAATTCTGGATATTAACCCCTTATCAGATGTATCATTGACAAATACCTTCTCCCATTCAGTAGGCTGTAAAGGGCTATATTCTTAAAGACAGTGCCTAAAGCCAGTCACTTGTTTTGAGGATTGTGGTTATTTGTTGCCACTTATAAGGTTATCCAACTCTTGCCTCTAGAATTTTGTTTCATCTACATATCAACTGAACATTTCAGGCAGGTATGGATGGCTGAAGTGCCTAGGGATAGCAAGTGGGGTAGTTATATTTACAAAATAGATGGCACTTATTATTTTTGGATTTACTTGCTAACAAATGTTGGTAAAATGTCTATTATATTTGGTAGAATTTGGTCTCTAAGGTTTACTTTCATTATAAACTAATGGATTACAAGGAAGCAGCTTATTTTCACTTAACTTTATCTGTTGTTAAGTGAAAGAACATAATAATTATGCATGACAAATATGACTTAGTTCAATTCATGACGTCCACCTTAAGACCTCTGCAACTGGCTTTCTCTACACCTAACAATATTGCAAGTCTTTAAATGCATATTCAGATCTCCAGAACTTCCCTGACCATCCAATCTAAAACATTTTCCCCCACTCACTCTATTAATTTTGTTATATCATCCTATTTTTCCTTCTTCAAAGTACTTACCATGACATAAAAATACTTTTAATGTAATTAATTTACTTATTTATTGTGTCTCTACCCCATAGGCACGTGAGTTTAACAGCAGAGATTTTGTTAATTTGGTTCATCACTGCACCTGGCTCATAGACTGTGCTGAGTATTTTAGAATGAATGACAAAACAAAAAAGTGGGAGGAGGATGGAAGATGGGAATCAGGAGAGAAAAAATAGCTAACAACGATAAAAAACTAAATCTAAAATAACAAGGAGTAAAGGTCCACACAAAGACCTTTTCTTATGTGTACTATAATTAGTAAGACATAAGTCAAACAGCACTCCACAGTCAAATAGACTAATAAACCAAAAAAGAATACACTGCTGTAGTGTCATGATTAACAGAGATATGTCATTAAAATATCGGTAAGACATACCCAGCTGTGTGAGGGCATTTACCATACTGTACTAAAAAGATTTTATTAAAATAAGTGTATTTCATTATAATAAAGCCTTCCTCCTCCACAAGTAGAATGAAATCACTGAGATCAAACCAAACTTTATGTATCTCTTTGTCTTCAAATGAGTCAAAATTAGTACTCAATCTAAATTTGCTCAACTGTTCTAACAACTTATTAATGACTTTCACATTTATATTAAGGTGATAATAATTGGAAGGTCATTCCATTCTACCGATGTGAATAAATTACAAGTTAAAAGAGTACATGAAAGTGCTCTATGAGAAATCAATAGTAAATTGAGTTTCTCGTACCATTTCAGCCTATAAAAATCCATTCTAAAGCAAAGGTGACCTACATTTTAAGAATCATGTTAAGCTTTTAAAAATTTTGAGTATATGTGGTTTTATTTTCTGAAATGTTATCTTTTGTCTAACAATCATTCTCATTCCAGGATCTAATTAATCAAAAAACACTTAAAACAAAGTAACCTATTTCTGAAACTCAGAGTAATCTCAACAACTTTCTAAAATATTAAGCCACAAAAACATATACTCTAAAAATGAAACTATATTTTATAGTGAAATATCATCAATACTCCATAACCTTTTGTAGTTGCAAGAGAAAATAATTTACGTCAACCACATATTTTCATGCAATCCTATAACATTAATCTGAGATTATTGAGGCTTAAGACTAAGAAGAAGACTTTAAATCATAATGTTCCTTCTTGGCCATAAACTCAATTGTAAGCATTCATTTCAATAAGGTGGTGTACTGAAAACTTACAGAAGGCACGGTAGGCAGTTTCTGAAATGGCCCCTAATGATCCTATCTCCTGGTATTCAGGTTCTTGTGCAACATCCTCCTGTTAAGTGTAGCTAGGACTAGTGACTTAATTCTAAAAAAAGAAAAAGAACACAAAAGGGATCAAATATATGGTGATGGAAGAAGAACTGACTCTGGGTGGTGAACACACATGATATATAGATGATGTATCACAGAATTGTATACTTTAAAACTATATAACTTTACTAACCATTGTCACCCCAATAAACTTTAAAAAAAGAAGAAGAAAAAAAGGATCAGATGTCATCTCTGAAATTAGGTTACAAAAAGCCTGACTTTCCACCTTGCTCTCTCTCTCTCTCACTGACACACTCCGAAGAAAGCCAGACAGTGTTGTAAACCTTCCCATGGAAAGGGTCACATGGCAGGGGCCGGCCCTGTGGTTCAGGCAGTTGGAGCTCCGTGCTCCTAATGCTGAAGGCTGCCGGTTCAATTCCCATATGGGCCAGTGGGCTCTCAACCACAAGGTTGCCAGTTTGATTCCTCTACTCCAGCAAGGGATGGTGGGCTCTGCCCCCTGCAGCTAAGAGTGAACACGGCACCTTGAGCTGAGCTGCCGCTGAGCTCCCAGATGGCTCAGTTGGTTGGAGCGCGTCTTCTCAACCACAAGGTTGCCAGTTCCACTCCCAGAAAGGATGGTGGGCTGCGCCCCCTACAACTAGCAACGGCAACTGGATCTGGAGCTGCGCTGCGCCCTCCACAACTAAGATTGAAAGGACAACAACTTGACTTGGACGAAGTCCTGGAAGTACACACTATTCCCCAATGAAGTCCTGTTTCCCTTCCCCAATAAAATCTTTAAAAAAAAAAAAAAAAAAAGGGTCACGTGGCAAAAAATCTGTATCTCAGCCAATGTCTAACTGGGACTTAAGACTGTAAACAGCCAAATGAATGAGCTAGGAAGCAGATCGTACCCCAGCTGAGCCTTAAAATGACTGCAGCCAGGCTGACAACTTCATTGCAAACTTATGAGAAATCCTGAGCCAAAGGCACACCCCAATTCATACTCCACATAAACTGTGAGATAATAAATGCTGGCTGTTTTAAACCCCTGAATTTTGGGGAAACTTGTTATACTGTTATAGATAATGAGTGCAGAGAGCAATAAATTAACTTTTTATACATCTGTAAATGCTGATTGGTATTTCCAGAGAAAATTAAAGTACTAACTAAACAAAGATGCATATGCTACAAAGTAATGCAATTCTAACGACATAATGCCATTCTGCCAATGCACTATTAAATATATATATATATTTACATATTTAAATTTTTTATTTTAAAATACATATTGATACTTAATAGATTATTACTTAAGCTTCATAAAATGGAGAAAGCATTTCTGATGAAGAGGGTATTTTCCCCTCAACTGAATGGAATCATTGCATCATTATTTATAAGAGCCAAAAAGTGAAACCCAAATGTCCATCAACTGAGGAACTGATAAGCAAAATGTGGTATATGTATGTACACAGTAGAGTATAATGAGGCAATATAAAGAAATGAGATACTCAGGAGTGACACCAGCAACATGAAACTCCAAGTCCTCACTCCCCCACAGAAACATGTAAAAACAACCAGAAGCTGACAAAAATAACTTTGTATGGGCTCTGAAAATAGCCAAATGATTATAACAACCAAGTGAATATCCATCCAATCAAGTAAAAGCTACATTCAAAATAGGAGTACGTTTTGGGGCATTTTTGCTTGAACTTGGCTCTACCCACTTCCGTACACAATCTTGAACTGGAGGAAGCAGCAGCCCAGTCCCCAATTCCTTCCCTCCCAAACTAGAGGGAACAAAGCAAACCTTTGCAATGTTCTAAGCTGCTGGAGGCTGCTCTGTTTTACCTAACTCAGAGCTCAGATGGAAAAGATGCTAGTACTACTCAAGAGAACTGCAGGGGGCTCACAGACCTGCAGATGCCTGGAACAAAAGATTATAGGTACAGACACATACAACAGACAAGCTAGGGACCCAAGGAGAAGCTAAGGTAATATTCTTTGGGAATTCAAGGTCTTTAAAAGCAGTTGTACATGTGGGGAATCAAAAAAGCCACACAGAGATTTGGTAAGAGGCATGCCCAAAAAAGGCCTGAGACCAGAAATCTTCACACTGGGCTGATCCTACATCCCAGAGCACACCCAGCTAGTAAGTGAAGAACTGGTTCAACAAAGAACCAGTATGCAAAGATGGGGAGTGTGATGTTTGCTCAAATTATCAATTTTCAAAAAAAAAAAAAATTACAACACATACAAAACAAAACAAAACAGGAAAACGTGACTTATTCAAAGGAAGGAAATAAACTGGCAGAAACCAGTCCTACAGACGCATAGGCAATGGACTTACTGAATACTTTAAAACAACTGTGCTAAATATGCTTAAAGAGCTAAAAGAAAACACAAATAAAAAAGGAAATAAGGGGGCCGGCCCGGTGGCTCAGGCAGTTAGCGCTCCATGCTCTTAACTCCGAAGGCTGCCGGTTCAATTCCCACATGGGCCAGTGGGCTCTCAACCACAAGGTTGCCAGTTCGATTCCTCGACTCCCTCAAGGGATGGTGGGCTCCGCCCCCTGCAACTAAGATTGAACACGGCACCTTGAGCTGAGCTGCCGCTGAGCTCCCGGATGGCTCAGTTGGTTGGAGTGCATCCTCTCAACCACAAGGTTGCCGGTTCAACTCCCTCAAGGGATGGTGGGCTGTGCCCCCTACAACTAGCAACGGCAGCTGGACCTGGAGCTGAGCTGCGCCCGACACAACTAAGACTGAAAGGACAACAACTTGAAGCTGAACGGCACTCTCCACAACTAAGATTGAAAGGACAACAACTTGACTTGGAAAACAGGCCTGGAAGTACACACTGTTCCCCAATAAAGTCCTGTTCCCCTTCCCCAATAAAATCTTAAAAAAAAAAAAAAAAAGGAAATAAGGAAAGCAATATACAACAAAATGAAATTATCAACAAAAAGAAAGAAATTATAAAAAGGAACCAAACAATAATTCTGGGGCTGAAAAAGCTAAAAGGATCAACAGCAGATCTGAACAAAAAGATGATCAGCAAACTTAAAGATAGGACATTTGCAATTATCAAGGCTGAGGAAGAGAAAGAAAACATAATGAAGAAAAGTAAACAGAATCTAAGGAACTTACGGGACACCATCAAACAGACCAATATAAGCATTATAGGAGACCAAGAAGGAAAAGAGAAAGTGAAAGGGGCAGAGAGATTATCTACAGAAATAATGCCCAAAAATTTCCCAAGTTTGATAAAATACACAAATTTACAAGTCCAAAAATTCAATAAATTCTAAGTAGGACAAGCATAAATAGATCCACACCAAAATACAATATAATCAAATTGTTGAAAGACAGAGAATTTTGAAAGGAGCCAAAGAAAAAAGGCTCATCATATATAGTGGATCCTCAAAAAGATTATCAGCAGAAAACTGATAATCAGCAGAGGCCACAAGGCACTGGGATAATACATTAAAAGTGCTGAAAGAAAAAAATTACCAACCAAGAATTGTATATCTACCAAAAGTTGAGGGAATTCATTACCATTAGAAATGCCCTACAAGAAATGCCAAAGGGAGTTCTTCAGGTTGAAATGAAAGAACATGAGACAGTAACTCACACATATTAAGATATACAGATCTCCATCCAGTAAAGATAAATACATGGGCAAACATAAAAACCAGCATTAGTATTATACAGTATTGGTTTGTAACTCCATTTTTAATTTTCTACAGGATATAAAAAAAGAAGTGCAAAAATAATTATAAATCTACATTAATGAGTACACAATGTACAAAAATGTAACTTGTGACACTGCTAATAGACGGGTGAACAGACAAAACTGTGTCACTATAAAAAAATCAACTAAACACAAAGAAAAGCAGTAATAGAAGAAAAAGGGGACAAAAATGTGACATACAGAAAACAAATGTGACATACAGAAAATGGCAAAAATCCTTTGCAATCAGTAACTACTGTAAATGTAAATGAACTAAACATTCCAATCAAATGGCACACATTTGCAGAAAGGATTTTAAAAGCATGATCCTACTATATATGCTGTCTACATGACACATTTTATTTAGGTCTAAGGACAGAATAGGCTGAAAGTGAAAGCACAGAAAGATATTCTATACATATAGTAACCAGACAAGAACTGGAGTGGCTATACTAATATCAGACAAAATAGACTGTAAGTCAAAAACTGTTACAAGAGACAAAGGACATTAAATATCGACAGAAAGGTCAATTCATGAAGAAAATATAACAATTATAAACATATGCACCAAACATCAGGGCTCCAAAATATATGAAGCAAACACTGACAAAATTAAAGAGAAAAATAGACATACCTACACAATAACAATAGGGGACTCAATACTCCACTTTCAGCAATGGATAGAACAACCACACAGATAAAAAAGAAAACAGAAGACTTGAACAACACTAAATACCCACTGAACCTAATAGATATATACAGAACACTCCACCGAAAAACAACAGAATACATATTCTCAAGTCCGCATGGGACATTCTCCAGGATAGACCATATGTTAGGTCACAAAAAAAGTCTTAATAAATTTAATGAGGTTGAAATCAGATAAAGTATCTTTTCCATTTGCAATGGAATGAAACTAGAAATTAATAGTACAAGCAAAACTGGAAAATTCACAAATATTTACTAATTAAACAACAAATTCTTAACCAATGAGTCAAATAAGAAATCACAGGGGAAATTAGAAAATCTTGAAAGAAATAAAAATGAAAACACAACATACCAAAACTTACGGGATACAGCAAAAGCAGTGCTAAGAGAGAAATTTATAGATGTAAATGCTTACATTGAAAAAGATTTCAAATCAACCTAACTGTACATCTTAAGAAACTAGAAAAATAACAAACTAAACCCAAGGCTAGCAGAAAAAAATAAAGATTAACACAGTGATAGAGAAAAATCAATAAAACGAAGAGTTGGTTCTTCAAAAAGATCAAAAAAATTGACAACTTTTAGCAAGACTAAGAAAAAAGGGAAGATTCAAATAACAAAAATCAAAAATAAAAGAGGGAACATTATAGAAATAAAAAGGACCATATGGGATTAATGTGAACAATTGTACATGAACGAAATATATGATCTAAATAAAATGGACACATTCTAGAAACACAAAACCTGCTAAGACTGAATAATGAAGAAATAGAAAATCTGAACAGACCTATAAATTAATAAGTATAATGAATCAGTAATCAAAAACTTCCCAACAAGAAAAGCCCAGGGCCAGATGGTTTCACTGGTGAATTCTACCAAACATTTAAAGAAACTCTTATCAAAAAAAAAACCCAAAAACTGAAGAGTAAGGAACACATTCTAACTCACTGGACAAAGCCAACATTACCCTAATACCAAACCCAGAGAAAGACATTACAAGTAAACCATAAACTAATTATCTCGTATGAATACTGACGCAAAAAATCCTCAACAAAGTAGTAGCAAACCAAATTCAGCAGCATATTAAAAAAGTACTATACACCATAACCAAGTAGGATTGATTATTTAAATACAAGAATGGTTCAACAAATAAAAATCCCAATGTAATATATCACATTAACAAAATGAAAGAGAAAAAAGATACGATTTCAATTAATGCAGAAAAGGCATTTGAAAAAATTCAACACCCTTTCATGATAAAAACACTCAACAAACTAGCAACAGAAGGAAAATTCATAAACATATTAAAGACCTTATACAGAAAGCCTACACCTAACATAATACTCAATGGTGAAAGACTGTCCTTGTTCAGATTAGAAACAAGACATGGATGCCCACTTTGCCACTTCTATTCAACATAGTATTCTAAGTTCTAGTAAGAGCAATTAGACAAGAAAAGAAATAGGCATCCAAATTGAATGACAGAAATAAAACTCTGTTTGCAGGTGACATGAAATGTACATGTAGAAATGCCTAAAAATTCCATACAAACAAACAAACAAACACTGTTGGAGCTAATAAATTCAGCAAAGTTGCAGGATTCAAAATCCACATATAAAATCATTTAATTTATACACTAACTCTAAACAACCTGAAAGTAAAATTAAGAAAACAACTACATTTACAATAACCTCAAAAAGAGTAAAATGCTTAGGAATTAACTTAACCAAGGAATAAAAAGACTTGTACAATGAAAACTAAAAAGCACTGCTGCAAAAAACTAAAAGACATAAATGGAAACACATCTCATGTTCATGAATTAGAAGACTTAATGCTGTTTAAGATGACAATACTACCCAAAGTGACCTACAGACTCAATGTAATCCCTGTCAAAATTCAAATGACTTTTTTGCAGAAACAGAAAACCCATCCAAACGTTCATTCAGAATCTCAAGGGATCCTGAATAGTCAAAGCAATCCTGAAAAAGAACAAAACAGGGCTCATACTTCCTGACTTGACTACTGTAACTTACAAAGTCACAGTAATCAAAACAGCATGGTACTGGCATAAAGGCAAACATACAGACCAATAGAATAAAGTCCAGAACTAAAATAAACCCTTGTGTATGTAGTCAAATGATTTTTGACAATAGTGCCAAGACTGTTTAACAGGGAAAAGACAGTTTTGTAAACATATGGTGATGAGAAAACTGGATACCCACATAAAAAAAAAAAATGAAGTTAGACCATACCTTACACCATATACAAAAATTACCTCAAAGTGGATCTTAAACCTAAATATAAGAGCTAAAACTGTAAAACTCTTTGAAAAATATAGGGGGAAAGCTTTATGACATGGGATTTTTGCAACAATGTCTTGGACGTGGCACCAAAAATACAATCAACAGAAGAAAACATAGATAAACAGCTATTCATCACAATTTAAAACTTCTCATGGATGAACCAGGAGGACATTATGTTAAGTAATCCAGTCATAGAAAGGCAAGTACCACATGATTCAACTTGGTATATGAGGTATCTAAAGCAGTCAAACTCTTAGAAGCAAAGAATAAGATGGTGGTTGCTAGGGGCTAGAGGATGGGAAAAATGGAGAGTTGATATTCAATGAGTATAAACTGTCAGTTATGCTAGATGATTAAGTTCTAGAGATCTGTTGTACATCACAGTGCCTACAGTTAACAATACAGTGTTGTGCACTTAAAATTTTGTTAAGGAGGTAGATCTCATGTTTTAGGGTTCACACCACCACACATTATAAAAGGAGTGGACACAAAGAATCTTTGGGAAGTGTTGGATATGTCTATTACCTTGACTGTGGTGATGGTATCATGAGTGTCTGTACAAACTCACAAAATTGTACACGTTAAATGTGTTCTTTTTATATCAATTATACCACAATAATAATGTTATTTTTTAAAAAAACAAAACTGATGAACATGACTCCACAAATAGGAAACCTCAACCAAGAAACAGAAACTTATAGCCATACCTCTGATATATTATGAGTATGGTTCCAGATCATCCCCATAAAACAAGTATCACAATAAAGCAAGTTGTAATCTTTTTGCTGGTGAAGGGTCTTGCTGTCAATTTGTAAAACACACACAGAGACAAAAAAGACACCTGTGAAGTACAATAAAGTGCTATAAAATAAGGTATGCCTATATAAAAAACGAACTAAAATGGAAATTTTAGAGTTGAAAAGTACAATACCCAAATGTAAAAAGCAACAGATTCAACAGTAGATCTGGGGTGGCAGAAGAAAGAATTAAACTCAACAGAAAGATCAATAGCAATTATCCAATTTTAAGAACAGAGAAAAAAAGACTGAAAGAAAATGAACAAGATCTCAGAAACCTGAGAGACAGTAAACAGGCCAACACATTTTAATGGGTGTCCCAAAAGGAGGGCAGAAAAATTATCTAAAGAAACAATGGCTGAAAACTTCCGAAATTTCATGAATAACATCAATCTATGAATCCAAGAAGCTCAATAAATCCTAAACACAATAAACATCAGGAGATCTACGCCTAGACATATCGCAGTCAAACTGCAGAAAGTCAAAGATAATCTTAACAGCTGAAAGAGAAAAATGATTCCTCTTCTAGAGAGGGATACATTAATGGACTGACTTCTATCAGAAATAATAGTGGCAGAAAGAGATGGAATGATATATTAAGTGACAAAAATAAAACAAAAAAATGTCAAGCAAGAATCATATATGAGGTAAGACAATTAAGTTCGCAAACTCATCCTAGAAAAAATGTTACATATGAAAAGGTCGGACAATGAAGTTCACGAACTCATACTAGTAAAAGTCCTATATACTGAATATCACTTATGGTCACCTTCAAAGTACTCCCCTTGGGAAGCTATGCACTGATGCCAGCGCCTAGCCCACCCTTCAAAGCAATGTTGGAACTCTTTATCTGGAATAGCCATCAGAGCTGTCGTCGTATTACCCTTGATGCCCTGAATGTCATCAAAATGTCTTCCTTTCAATATTACCTTTATCTTCAGGTAAAGAAAGAAGTCATTGGGGGCCAGATCAGGTGAGTAGGGACGGTGTTCCAATACAGTTATTTGTTTATAGGCTAAAAACTCCCTCACAGACAGTGTCTTGTGAGCTGGTGCATTGTCGTGATGCAAGAACCATGAATTGTTGGCGAAAGGTTTAGGTCGTCTAACTTTTTCATGCAGCCTTTTCAGCACTTTCAAATAGTAAACTTGGTTAACTGTTTGTCCAGTTGGTACAAATTTATAATGAATAATTCCTCTGATATCAAAAAAGGTTAGCAACATGGTTGCAACAAGTTTGCGAACTTAATTGTCACACAGTATTCTGCAAGACTCTGGTTCAAGATAGAGGTGAAATAAAGACATTCCTGGATAAGGCTGAGAAAATAAGCTGCAAAAACCGCCTTATAAGAAATACTAAGGGGAGTTCTTTAGACTGAGAAGTGACATTAGATAGGGTAAGTCAAATCCAGTAAACAAAACGAAGAACATTGGAAATGGTAAATAGGAGAATAAGTTTAAAAGGTGATTAAAATGTTTTTTTTTTTGCTTCTCTTAGGCTCCTTAAAAAAACATGTATACTGTATAAAGCTAATTCACACACACGCGTGCACACACGCACATACACACACCCCATTTCACCCAATAAAAGCGGAAGACAACATCTTTTCTAGCACCCAAGATAGACCTTGGCCATACCCTGGGCCACAAAATAAATCTCAAAACATCTAAAAGAACTGAAATCACAGAAAGTATGTTTTCACCACAATGGAAGCAACCTAGGAAGTAAAAATAGAAAGACAACAGGAAAATCTCCTAAAGTTTAGGAATGAAACAACATACTTCAAAATAATCCACAGCTAAAAGAGAAAGTCTCAAGAAAATTTTAAATGTACAGAACTAAATGGAAATACAATCATGCAAAACACAGATAAAAGAGCGGTGAGAGGAAAAATTATAGTACCATGCTGTACCACCTCCCCCAACAGATGCCCCATCTAATGTCCTTTGAGCTCTTGCAAACATGGAAAGGGTAAAGCAAGAATAACCCCTGCAATATTGGACTGGGATTGGTGGTATTATGAAATCATGTTTTTTAATATGTATGGATAAAAAAAATATATAGATGTGCATGTTTATGTGCATATGTTTGTGTGCACATGTACACAGACACACGTGTACGTACCTATACATGTTTTATAGCTTTGGCTACTGAGACCTGGGAACAGTACTATCCTACTCACAAGTACACCTGCTAATTGGTAGTTTCTAAATAACAACCTCCACAAAAAGGAACCAGGGCTCCTTGAAAACATGGGTTATTTCCAGGAATGATCAGGTAACTTGCAAGATGAGCCTAGAACATCTTATTACGCCAGGAAAAAAAACATACAAGGAATCATGGGACATGTCAAAAGTACACAAAAACCAGTCTGGGTTTTTGTGGGGGCTCTCACTCACTAGCCAAATAAGGGAAAATGTGAGCATTAAAATAATCACAAAGGTTACAATCCATTAAATATAAAAGGAATTCATGTGTTCAGACAAATTATAAGTAGATGAATCAATCAACTAAAGAACAGGGCTGGCCCGGTGGCTCAGGCGGTTGGAGCTCCATGCTCCTAACTCTGAAGGCTGCCAGTTCCATTCCCACATGGGCCAGTGGGCTCTCAACCACAAGGTTGCCGGTTCAACTCCTCGAGTCCCGCAAGGGATGGTGCAACTATGAACACGGGACCTTGAGCTGAGCTGATGCTGAGCTCCCGGATGGCTCAGTTGGTTGGAGCGTGTCCTCTCAACCACAAGGTTGCCTGTTTGACTCCCACAAGGGATGGTCGGTTGCGCCCCCTGCAACTAACTGGCAACTGGACCTGGAGCTGAGCTGCGCCCTCCACAACTACGATTTAAAAGACAACAACTTGACTTGGAAAAAGTCCTGGAAATACACACTGCTCCCCAATACAAAGTCCTGTTCCCTTTTCCCAATAAAATCTTTAAAAAAATAAAAATAAAGAACAGGGACCTTTCCCTTTTGTGATATTGAAAGCATGGGTGCTTGAATGTAATTTTATTATAATACTGTAATAAAATTACAAAATAACCATTTGGCAATCATCAGTTGTAATAACTCAGTCAATAAAAATATCAATGAATGGATAGGAATGGCGGCAGCAGGGCGCACTTTCTGAGTTCTCCTCCAGATCTTGTTGCAAACGGGAACTATAACCCATCGAGGAAATTTTCGCTCACCACACAATATAGTGGAGAGATTCGTGGATTGCTTGAAGCTAAGAAATTCTTGAAGGTACGGTAACTGGACGGAGCAAGGAGAGGAGGAGGAGAAACGGCGTGGGAGCGCCCGGCCGGCAGCGGCGGGAGAGCCCAGCCCCCAGCGGAGCCTCAGCTGGCGGGGGCGAAAACCGAAAACCACGGAGCCGGGCAGGCGCGGGATCCCAGGCAGAGCGGAGAGCGCAGAGACCGAGGGTAGGCCCTTTCCCTGCTCCCACGGCTGATTTCCCCCGCCGGGAAGGCGGCGCGCCCTGCGGCGGTCGGGGGCGCAGTCTCCATACCTGGGCCCCTCACCCCCCGCTCTCCCAATCCTACCCCGCCCTTCCAGAGACTGGGACTGGAAACCCCGGTGCAGCCCCGCGGTGCCGGGCGCGCACAGGGGCCCAGGCGGAGCGGAGAGCGCAGAGACCGGGTGGCGGCTCTTTCCCTGCGTCCCGCGGCTGATTTCTCCCGCCGGGAAGGCGGCGTGCCCTGCGGTGGTCCGGGGCGCAGTCTCCATACCTGGGCCCCTCCCCCCCGCCCTGCTCTCCCAATCCTACCCCGCCCTTCCAGAGACTTAAACCGGCCCCTGAACCGAGAAGTGGTATCTAAGGCTCACGCTTTGGGAAGCCTGACGGGCAGCCCTGACCCAGGCAGATTGGGCAGTGTGCGTGATTTTGGCTGCGCTAGGAGAGAAGAGACGCCTCCACCCCCAGCCACCACCTTTTCTGGCCTGCGGGAAGAGGGCGACACACGGCTGGGCTGGGAGAGTGAAGACCCCTCCATCTCCAGCCCCCACCCTTCCTGGCTTGCCTAGGGTGGGGTGGGTGCAGCGGCCGAGACACACCCGGAGATCAGCAGTGAGGCAGGCGCAGCTCTGGGCTTTCAGCAGATCAGAAATCTCCTGCCCGCACTCACACACACACACTGAAGAGGTGCCTTAAGACTCAAGAGTTTTGGTCACATATCTGGTGGTGCCACTCTCAGTGTGCATTTGTGCAGGCAAGGGCAGAAACTGCACTGACTTTGTAAAAACTATCATCCAGACCCCTCAGGCCCACGCTTTTAAGTCTGCAGTCCCAAAGTCTCTCTGGGCACCAGGTGACCGGCTCTGCCTGCGCAATAAGCAGGGGGCTCCTTGGTACAGCAGAGAACAACCTGGACATTGCTTGGTGGGCTTAGGCCGAGACTGTCGCTGCTTTTTGTATTGCTTTGTTTTGTCTTGTTTTGCTTTGTCTTTATATCTTTGATATCTTTGCCTCTGTCGAGTGGGGTTATCAGGTGGTTTTTGCATGTGAACGTATTTGATATTTTTCTTTGTTGTTGTTGTTGTTGTTGTGCTTGGTGATTTGCTTTGTTCTGAAACTGCCCTGCCGGGGCCCAGCTTGTGAGGCACGGTCAGCAGATCAGAAATCTCCCGCCCGCACCCATACACACACACTGAAGGAGTGCCCTAGGACTCACGAGCTCTGGACAAAGGACTGGTGGTGCTCCTCTCGGTGTGCATACGTGCGGACAAGGGCAGAAGCTGCACTGACTTTGTGGAGACTATCATCCAGACCCCTCAGGCCCACGCTTTTAAGTCTGCAGTCCCAAAGTCTCTCTGAGCACCAGGTGACCGGCTCTGCCTGCGCAATAAGCAGGGGGCTCTTTGGTACAGCAGAGGACAACCTGGTCATTGCTTGATGGGCTCAGGCCAAGACGGTCGCTGCTTTTTGTTTTGCTTTGTTTTGCTTTGCTTGGTTTTGTTTTGCTTTATCTTGTATCTTTGATATCTTTGCCTGTGTCGAGCGGGGGTTATCGGCTGTTTTTTTTTTTTTTTTTTTTTTTTTTTTTTTTTCTTCTTTGCTGTTGTCGTTGCTGCTGTGCTTGGTGATTTGCCTTGTTCTGGGACTTCCCTGCCGGGGCCCAGCTTGGGTGGCACGGGACTCGGCATATCTGGGGGCCAACTCCAGACCAAATCGGAGTGCAGCCGGGGTTGACCTGCAGGTCACATACCTAGAGGGGGTTCTCGGCAGGCTCTGGAGCCCATAGAGGCCAAACCACATTGGGGTGGTCAACCCTCACGCAGCAGAGTGCCCTGCGGGGGGCAGAGCCAAGTCTCACGGCAGGTCAGCCCAGGAGTTGACCCCACCTGCTCATTAGCGGGAAGCAATTAAAGATCTTCTTGAACGGGACAGTGTACACAACACAAGACTCACCTTTGGAGCACACGCGGAGGAGGACGACGTGGTGCGAGTCAAATATAAAGGACACATACTACACAAGATAACCGAGCAAGAACTAAGAACTCTAGGGGATCTACCTAATATATCAAAATAAACACAGTCAGCCAGAATGGGGAAACAAAGATACACGTCCCAAATAAAAGAAGAGAAGAAGCTTCCACAACTGGAACCAAATGAAGCAGACGTAACCAACCTCTCAGAGACAGAGTTCAGAACACTGGTGATAAGAATGTTTAAGGAGCTTAGAGAAGACATAAAGAAGGATGTAGAAATCATAACAAACGAGCTTAGAGAAAACATAAAGAAGGATGTAGAAATCATAACGAAAAACCAGTTGGAACTAAAGAACACAATTACCGAAATTAAGAACTCACTTGAAGGAATTACCAGCAGGCTAGATGAAGCAGAGGATCGAATCAGCGACTTAGAAGACAAGGTAGCAGAGATCACCCAAACGGAACAACAAAAAGAAAAAAGAATAAAAAGCAATGAAGATGGCCTAAGAGACCTCTGGGATAACATCAAGCGCAACAACATGCGCATCATAGGAATACCAGAAGGTGAAGAGAGCAAGCAAGGGATTGAGAACATATTTGAAGTAATAATGTCTGAAAACTTCCCCAACCTGATGAAGGAAACCAACATACAAGTCCAGGAAGTGCAGAGAGTTCCAACCAGGATTAACCCAAACAGGTCCACACCAAGACACATTATAGTTAAAATGGCAAAGCTTAAAGACAAAGAGAGAATCCTAAAAGCAGCAAGAGAAAGACGGAGGGTTACATACAAGGGAACTCCCATAAGACTATCAAATGATTTTTCTACAGAAACATTGAAGGCCAGGAGGGAGTGGCAGGAGATACTTAAAGTGATGGAAAACAAAGGCCTACAACCTAGATTGCTTTATCCAGCAAGGCTATCATTTAAAGTTGATGGAGAGATAAAGAGCTTTCCAGAAAAAAATAAGCTAAAGGAATTTATTACCACCAAGCCAGCATTGCAAGAAATACTAAAAGGTCTTCTGTAAATAGAAGAAAGATCAAAACAACCTAACTACAAATTTAAAAATGGCAATATCTATGTACCTATCAATAATCACTTTAAATGTAAATGGATTAAATGCTCCAATCAAAAGACATAGGGTGGCTGACTGGATAAGACAGCAAGACCCTTGTATATGCTGTATACAAGAGACTCACCTCAGAACAAAAGACACACACAGGCTGAAAGTGAAGGGTTGGAGTAAGATATTTCATGCAAATGGAAACGAGAAAAAAGCTGGAGTTGCAATACTTATTTCTGACAAAATAGACTTTAAAATGAAGAACATACTAAAAGATAAAGATGGGCACTATATAATAATAAAGGGATAGATCCGACAAGAGGACATAACCCTAGTAAACATCTATGCACCCAACATAGGAGCACCTAAATATATAAAACAGGTACTGACTGACATAAAGGCAGAGATCAACAGTAACACTATTATAGTCGGGGACTTCAACACACCTCTGACCACAAGGGACAGGTCTTCCAGACAGAAAATCAATATGGAAACAACAGCCTTAAATGATACATTGGACCACTTGGATTTAATCGATATTTTCAGAACATTTCACCCCAATGCTGCAAAATACACCTTCTTCTCAAGCGCACATGGAACATTTTCCAAGATAGATCGTATGTTAGGCCACAAAACAAGTCTTGATAAATTTAAGAAAATTGAAATCATACCAATTGTCTTCTCTGATCACAATGCTATGAAATTAGAAATGAACTACAGGAAAAAAACGGGAAGACACACCAATTCATGGAGGCTGAATAACTTATTACTAAATAATGAATGGGTCAAGCAGGAGATCAAGGAAGAAATCAAAAGATATTTCGAGATAAATGAAAATGAAAACACGACGACCCAAAATCTTTGGGATGCCGCGAAAGCAGTCCTAAGAGGGAAATTCATAGCTTTGCAGGCCTACCTAAAGAAACAAGAAACATCACTAATCAACAGTTTATCTTCACATTTAAGGGATCTGGAAAAAGAACAGCAAAATAAGCCCAAAGGGAACACAAGGAAGGAGATAATAAAGATCAGAGCAGAATTAAATGAAATAGAAACCAGAAAAACAATACAAAAGATCAATGAATCCAAGAGTTGGTTCTTAGAGAAGATAAACAAAATCGACAAACCATTAGCCAGACTCATTAAAAAAAAGAGAGAGAGGACCCAAATTAATAAAATCAGAAACGAAAGAGGAGAAGTGACAACGGACACTGCAGAAATACAAAGAGTTTTAAGAAGTTACTATGAGCAACTATATGCCAACAAATTTGACAATTTGGAAGAAATGGACAATTTTCTAGAGGCGTACAACCTTCCAAGGCTAACTCAAGAAGAAACAGAAAACCTGAATAGACTGATTACCACCACGGAAATTGAATCAGTAATCAACAGTCTCCCAACAAACAAAAGCCCTGGACCAGATGGCTTTACAGGTGAATTTTACAAAACGTTCAAAAAAGAATTATCACCAATTCTCCTCAAGCTCTTCCAAAAAATCCAGAAGGAGGGAAGACTCCCAAACACTTTTTACGAAGCCACTATCACCCTGATCCCAAAATTAGACAAAGACACCACAAAAAAAGAAAACTACAGGCCGATATCTTTAATGAACATAGATGCAAAAATCCTCAACAAAATATTAGCAAACAGAATTCAGCAATACATTAAAAAGATCATTCACCACGATCAAGTGGGATTCATTCCTGGTATGCAGGGGTGGTTCAACATCCGCAAATCTATTAATGTGATACACCACATTAACAAAATGAAAAATAAAAATCACATGATCATATCAATAGATGCAGAAAAAGCATTTGATAAAATCCAACAGCCATTTATGATAAAAACCCTTAAGAAAGTGGGAATAGAGGGATCTTATCTCAACATAATAAAGGCCATATATGACAAACCCACAGCTAACATCATACTCAATGGGGAAAAGCTAAAACCATTCCCCCTAAGATCAGGAACAAGGCAAGGATGCCCATTATCTCCGCTTCTATTCAACATAGTTCTGGAAGTTCTTGCCACAGCAATCAGACAAGAAAAAGAAATAAAAGGCATCCAGATTGGTAAGGAGGAAGTAAAGTTATCATTGTATGCAGATGATATGATACTATATATAGAGAACCCTAAAGACTCCACCAAGAAGCTATTAGAGCTGATAGATGAATTTAGTAAAGTGGCAGGATACAAAATTAATATTCAGAAATCAGTTGCATTTGTATATACCAATAATAAAACATCAGAAGGAGAAATTAAAAAAACAACCCCATTTACAATCGCTCCAAAGACTATAAAATACCTGGGAATAAATTTAACCAAAGAAGTAAAAGATCTATACTCAGAAAATTATAAGACACTGATGAAAGGAATGAAGGAAGATATAAATAGATGGAAACACATATCATGTTCATGGATAGGAAGAATTAATATAGTTAAAATGTCCATACTGCCTAAGGCAATATACATATTCAATGCAATTCCTATCAAACTGCCAACGTCGTTTTTCACAGAAATAGAACATATAATCCTAAAATTTATATGGGACCATAAAAGACCCCGAATAGCAAAGGCAATCTTGAGAAATAAGAACAAAGTGGGAGGTATAACAATACCTGACTTCAGATTATACTACAAGGCTACAGTAATCAAAACAGCATGGTACTGGCATAAAAACAGACACATAGATCAATGGAACAGAATAGAGAGTCCAGAAATAAATCCACGCCTATATGGCCATTTAATCTACGACAATGGAAGCAAGAATGTACGATGGAGTAATGACAGTCTATTCAATAAATGGTGCTGGGAAACCTGGACAGACACATGCAAAAAAATGAAGTTGGACCACCTCCTTACACCATATACAAAAATAAATTCAAAATGGCTTAAAGACTTAAATGTAAGGTCTGAAACCATAAAATACCTAGAAGAAAACATAGGAAGAAACTTCTCAGACATTACCCGGAGTAAGATGTTTACTGATATACACCCTCGCGCGAGGGAACTAAGAGAAAGAATAAACATGTGGGATTATATCAAACTAAAAAGTTTTTTCACAGCAAAGGAAACCATCAATAAAACAAGAAGGGATCCTACTGAATGGGAAAAGATATTTGCCAGTGATATATCTGATAAGGGATTAATATCACAAATCTATGGAAAACTTACTCAACCCAACTCCAAAAAAACAAACGATCCAATTAAAAAATGGGCAGAGGACTTGAAGAGACATTTTTCTGAAAAGGACATACAGATGGCAAACAGACATATGAAGAAATGCTCAACCTCACTAACCATCAGAGAAATGCAAATAAAAACCACAATGAGATACCACCTCACCCCAGTCAGAATGGCTATCATCAATAAATCAACAAACAACAAGTGCTGGCGCGGATGTGGAGAAAAGGGAACGCTTGTGCACTGTTGGTGGGATTGCAGACTGGTGCAGCCGCTATGGAAAACAGTATGGAGGTATCTCAAAATTCTGAAAATGGAACTACCTTATGATCCAGTAATTCCACTCCTAGGTATCTATCCGGAGAAATCCAGAACTTCAATTCAAAAATCTCTATGCACTCCTATGTTTATTGCAGCACTATACACAATAGCTAAGACATGGAAACAACCAAAATGCCCATCGGTAGATGACTGGATTAAGAAACTGTGGTACATTTATACAATGGAGTATTATGCAGCCATAAGGAAGAAAGAAATCTTACCATTTGCAACAACATGGATGGATCTAGAGAACATTATGTTAAGTGAAATAAGTCAGACAGAGAAAGATAAGCTCCATATGATCTCACTTATTTGCGGATTCTAAAGAAAAGAATAAGTGAATGAACTAATCAGAAACTGTTTGGGAGACAATGAGGAAAAACTGAGGGTTGCTAGATGGGCGGGGGGAGTGGGGGGTGGGGGGGAGGGTGAGGGGATTGGAGGGCAGTCGGTGACCACAGGATGGCCACGGGGTTTGAAAATTAATCTGGGGAACGTAATTTGGTGGTTACCAGAGCGTAAGGGGGTTGGGGGGTGGGGGATGAGGGTGAGGGGGATCAAATGTACGGTGATGGAAGGGGAGCTGACTCTGGGTGGTGAACACACAGTGTGATTTATGGATGATGTGATTCAGAATTGCACAACTGAAATCTATGTAATTCTACTAACAATTGTCACCCCAATAAATTAAAAAAAAAAAAAAAAATATCAATGAATGCTAAAACTAGTGGTTCAAAATATCCAATTATAAAGAAAAAAGAGTATCTTTTTAAGTGTAGAAATCTGTCAGAAAGCTTAGTAAAGTGATTAATATTAAGATCACTGGCAATGGGCAAATTAAAATCATTTACTACCTGATAGGATGCATTGAGAAGAATATCACATCACCTCTTATGATGTTCCTGCCAAAAATATACGTATAACCTAAATTGAGTCATGAGGAAGCAATGACAAACCCCCCAACTGACGGATAGTCTAAAAGTTAACTTCTCTCTAAATTTCAAAACAGTCAAGATCATGAAAGTCAAAAAGCACAGAAATATTGTTCCAGACAGAAAAAATAACTAAAGATACAACTAGATATAAAATACAATCGTAAGTGAATTACTGTGCTAAAAAGGACATTAATGAGACCACTGGCAAAATTTGAATGGGTTCTGTAGATCCGATGATACCATTCTGTCAATGTTAACTTCTTGAAAAGAGTTCCTTCAGTCTCTAGACTGATTATATGAAAAATTCAGTCTCTAGACGGACTACATGAAAAAATGCATTCCCTTATTTGGTAACCCGTTGTATTTACTACACACAATGAAATAAATTCGCTGATATAACAAGATACGGAGAAGATGAAGCTCTGGGCAATCGCTCCCGGATTTACCCTTTCATATGTGGGATTCCCTCATAAGATCACCAAAACTGTCAGACGTAAAACCTCGTAATTCACAGGGCAATGGATAAAGTATTCTAAAGGTTTCAGCCTCAACAGTGGAAACAGCACTAAACTAATCGATGTTCTAGTTCCATCTGACAAAGCTTAAAAGGAAGACACAAAGGATCTATTTCTGAATAACTTACTTGCATCATGGAACAAAGAATATTTATAGGAATACAAAAGTTGAGTGCCCAAGAAGGTAAAATTCGTATGTGGTACCAAATAAAAAAGTATCAAGTGTGAAAAGCAGAAAAATATGACTCAATCAATAGAGACACAGAAATGACACAAATATTACTACACAAGGTCATTAAATATACTTGTCATAGCTAGATTACATATATTCAAGGACGTAGAAGAAAGATGTTAAGTAGAGGCTTGGCAAGTATTTCCCTAATTTTCATTTTTTTTTTTTAATTAAAGTTTAGTGGGGTTACAATGGTTACTAAAGTTACATAGGTTACAGGTGTACAATTCTGTAACACATCATCCATTTATCACATTTTGTGTTCACCCCAGTCAGTTCTCCCTCCATCACCATATATTTGATCCCAATTACCCTCGTCTACCATCCCCCACCCCCCTTACCCTCTGGTAACCACTAAACTATTATCGGTGTCTATGAGTTTTTGTTTCTTCACTGGTTTGTCTTGTTCCTTTGTTATTTTCAGTTTTATATACCACATATCAGTGAAATCATATGGTTCTCGACTTTTTCTGTCTGACTTATTTTACTTGGCGTAACAATCTCAAGATCCATCCATGTTGTCAGAAATGGCACTATATCATCTTTTCTTACAGCAGAATAGTATTCCACTGTGTATAAATACCACAACTTCTTCATCCAATCATCTGTCAAAGGACACTGATTGTTTCCATGTCTTGGCCATTGTAAATAAATATGAAAAAGAGCACATATAACTTTATGGATAAATGTATTCAGATATTTGGGGAAGCTATCCGTGGGAGAGGGATTGCTGGGTCATAGGCTAATTCTTTTTTTTTTTTTTTAAGACTTTATTGGGGAAGGAGAACAGGACTTTATTGGGGAACAGTGTGTACTTCCAGGACATTTCCAAGTCAAGTTGTCCTTTCAATCTTAGTTGTGGAGGGCACAGCCCAGCTCCAGTTCCAGAGCTGTGTGTCTGTTTTTCTGCCAATACCATACTGTTTCGATTATTGTTGCCCTGTAGTACAAGCTGAAGTCAGAAAGTATGATAACTCCAGCTTTTTTCTCAGGACTGCTTTGGCTATTCAGTCTTTTGTGGTTCCATACAAAGCTGATGATTTTTTTGTTCTATTTCTTTAAAAAATGCCATTGGGATTTTGATGGGGATTGCATTAAATCTGTATATTGCTTTGGGTAATATGCCCATTTTAACTATGTTGATATTTCCAAAGCATGAACACGGAATGTCTTTCCATTTCTTTGTGTCCTCTTCAATTTCTTTAAAAATGTCATAGTTTTCAGTGTATAAGTCTTCCACATCCTTGGTTAAGTTTATTCCTAGCTATTTTATTCTTTTTGTTGCAATTGCAAAAGGAATTCCTTTTTAAAATTTTTTTCTGAGATGTCATTGTTAGTATATAGGAATACAACAGACTTTGTATTACCGTGTTTCCCCGAAAATAAAACCTAGCCAGACAATCAGTTCTAATGCGTCTTTTGCACAAAAATTAATATAAGATCAGGTCTTATGCTACTATAAGACCCGGAAAATAATATAATATGTAATATAATATATATAATAATAATATAATATATAATAAATATAATTTATGATACCAGGTCTTATATTGATTTTTGCTCCAAAAGACTCATTAGAGCTGACCGTCAGGCTAGATCTTATTTTCTGGGGAACATGGTGTTATATTTTCTCTGCACTGTTCCGGCTTGTCACACAATCGGGGGATTCCCTGCAAGGCGGGCTTCTCCTCTGTGAACTGGTTGCCTAGCTCTCAGGGCACTGCCTCCGTGGGGGGATGTGGAAAGCTCCCGAAGTTCCAAAGCTCTTCCTGCACCAGATTTAGAGCCCATGTGTTTCAGCAGTTCTGTTTACTCCTGCAGGGATCCGCCCAGATAGGTGGGGCCAGGGGCGGGTGGGTTGTGAGAGGTGGCCCAGAGCAATGGCGGCGACCACCAGCACTGACTGTCCTGCACCCAAGGCTCCCTCCCCTTCACTGGAACTAGTTGAGTCTACGGCTGTGGAGCCACAGTTCTCAGAACTGCAAATGTTGTTTGATGTGATACTGCTACTGTTCCGCTTCTAGCACTGGGGGGGTGGGTTAGGGTGAACTCTGGGAGGTTGGAGTGGGGGCGGCTAGGCTCTGTGTCTCTGTCTTCCATCCTCTGCTCAGCAATGAGGGCTTAAACCACGGTTTTCACCCTTCTTCCCTCAGTCTTTGCACCGAGGTCTCTGCCATGAGCGTTGGTTCAGCTGTGTTGTATGCTGATCCCTCAGGCGGCACTGTGGGCCAGAAGGGGAGTGCTAGCAGTCCAGATTCTTCCCGCTCCTGCCACTGCTGTAGCTCCAGAATGCAGGGAGCTCGGAGCTCCGGTCTGTGTTCTGCGTCTGCGCACAGCCCATGTCTCCGCACTTCCCTCTTCCCTACTCCCCCACTCGCCCAGTTTGCCCACCTTTAGATGAATTCTATTCCGTGTCTCTTAGCCCTGCCTGTGTGCTACACAGGGAGTCTTTTGTGGAGTTATAACTGTTCAATTTATTGTAAATTCCAGGGGAGATTTCAAAAGGCTCACCTCATGCCGCTGTTTCGATGATGTAATCTTCATTTTCATTTATTATAATTTTTATTAAAATACATTTAACATGCAAAATTATTAGTTTCAGGTGTACTACATAGTTATTCAACACTTACAAACCTAACAAAGTGATCACCACAATAAGTCTAGTAACCACCTGAAACTATACAAAGTTTTATCACAATATTATTGATCATATTCTCTATGATCACTATGCCGTGCAGTACATCCTCATGACTTATTTTATGACAGGAAATTTTTACCTCTTATTCCCTTTAACCTTTTTCACTCCCCCCTCCCCATTCCCTTCTGGCAACCATCAGTTTGTTCTTTTTATCTGTAAGATTCTATTTTATTCTGTTTGTTCATTTTTGTTTTTTAGATTCCACATATAAGTGAAGTTATATAGTATATGCCCTTCTCTGTATGACTTATCTCACATAGCATGATACCCTCTAGAGGTCCGTCCACGTTGTCACAAATGGCAAGACTTCAGTCTTTTCATGGCTTAGTAATATTTCAGTGTATATGTATGTGTGTGTGTGTGTGTATATATATGTGTGTGTGTGTATATATATATATACACACACACACACACACACACACACATATATATACCACATATTCTTTATTCATTCATCTATCAATTGACATTTTAGGTTGCTTCCATATCTTAGCTATTGAAAATAATGCTGCAGTGAACAGGTAGATACCCAGAAGTAGAACTGCTGGGTCATATGGTAGTTCTGTTTTTAATTTAGTTTGAAATTAACTTCCATACTGTTTTCCTTAATGGCTGTACCAGTCTGCAATCCCACCAACAGTTCATGAAAGATTTTTAATGGAATTTTACAGAAGAAAATACAGTATCTAAGATGAGAAATACATTGCAAAGGATTAAGATCAGTAAACCAGACAATGAGAAAAAAGCATCAGTTAACACGTAACATAAAATGGTTAAAAACGAAACAATAAAAAGAGTGGGAGAAAATGAACAGAACATCAGTGAATGCTAAGAAAATTTGAAGCAGCCTAATACACGTGTAACTGAAGTTCTCAAATGACAATAGTGTATTTGAAGACACACCAAAATTGCTTCAAATTTGACTTTAACTGCAAACCCATACATCCAGAAAGTTCAACAAACTCCAAGCACAAGAAATAAGAAAATACTATACTAAGGTATAGCACAATCCAATTGCTTAAAAGACAGTGTATGTATATGTATATGTGTGTGTGTGTGTGTGTGTGTGTGTGTGTGTGTATATGGAAATAATACTAAGGATAACAGACTTCTCACCGTGAACAATGTAAGCCAGAAGACGGGAGCAACATCTCTAAAATACTGAAAGAAAAAACTGTTAACATAGAATTCTAGAACTCAGAAATGTATCACTCTAAAACAAAGGAGAAATAAAGACTTTTGCTTATATTTAACAACAAAAATAATTAGTAATAAGCCTGGAGAAAATTACCATTAAATACACTTCAAAAGACAAGAAAAGTTGAAAGGAGTCATTCAGGGAAAGGGAAAATGACATCAAATGTAAATTAGGCACAATACAAAAAATGAAGAGCAGAAGAAATGGTAAATATGTGGATATATAAAAGAAATGTTTTCCTACATTAAAAATCCCTTTAAGAAGGTACTACTTATTTATGAGGTTTGAAATACATACAAAAACTAAAAGCATCACAACAACAGAACAGAGGCCAGAAGAGGGGGGTAGAGAATGAAAGTATACTATTATAAGTTTCTTACAGTCTACATTAAGCGATATATACCGTGTTTCCCCAAAAATAAGACCTCGCCGGACCATCAGCTCTAATGCGTCTTTTGGAGCAAAAATTAATATAAGACCCGGTCTATAAGACCGGGTATAATATAATATAATATAATATAACATAATTAATATAATACTGGGTCTTATATTAATTTTTGCTCCAAAAGACGCATTAGAGCTGATGGTCCAACGAGGTCTTATTTTCCAGGAAACACGGTATGTCATTTTGTTTAAAGCCACTGAACCTATTGATGACATTAAGTGAGAACTTACTATGTGTATCTTTAAATGATCACAGTCTACCTTCAAGTAATACTGTGTTTTCCCGAAAATAAGACCTGATCAGCTCTAATGCGTCTTTTGGAGCAAAAACTAACATAAGACCAGTATTATATTATATTATATTACATTATATTATATCATTATTATATTATATTATACTATGTTGTATTATACCCGGCTTTATAGTAAAATAAGATGGGGTCTTATAATAATTTTTGTTCCAAAAGATGCATTAGAGCTGATTGTCCAACTAGGTCTTATTTTCGGGGAAACAGTATAATGAAACCAAATCTACCATAGGCTAGTTGATATAAACAAGAGTTAAGTTCCTCATCAGTGTTATAACAAAATGATGTTGAGACCTGCTGTACTATAAACTCTAGGGCAAACACTAAAAAAAAGTATTAAAAAGCTAGAGCTGATTTGCCAACAACAACAAAAATGTAATGCAGTAATAAAAAATATTCAATCCAAAATAACCCAAAAAAGAAAAGGAAACAACCAATAGTTCCCCTCCCCTAAAAAGCAAAATAATGAATTAAACCCCAACCATAGCAATAATCTCATTAAATACAAATGGTGTAAACACTAGAATTAAAAAGCAGACGTGGTCAAATTGAATTTTTTTAAAAAGCAATAATCAACTGTTTGCTGATAACAAGAAACTAACTTTAAAGATAATGATGATGGCTGATTAAAATGAAGGAAAAGAACACAAATCAAAATAAAGCTAGAATTGCTATATTACCTACCAAAGTAGATTTTAGAGCAATGAACATTAAGAGGAATAAGGGCATTTCTTTATTACAAAGGCATTCATATATCAAGAGAATATAACAAACAGTACTATGCAATTTTGAACTTAAAAGAGCTTCAAAATACCTGAATAAAATCTAATAGAAATAAAAGGGACAATTCCATAATTATAGTGGGAGATTTTTAACATCCTTCTCTAAATATGTGATAGAACAACCAAACAAAAATGAATAAGACTACAGAAGACCTGAAGAGCACTATTAGCCAACTTGATGTTTTTAGAACCTTCCGTTTCAAGTTCACATAGAATATTTAACAAGATAAACCAATGTCTGGCCATGAAACAAAATTCAATATAGTTAATATAACAATACAATTTTATTTCAACAAACATAACTTACTAAATATCTTGAAGTAATTTCTTTTAAATCATATCACACAAAGTATGTTCTCTGATTACAAATAAAATTAAGAATCAAAGGAAATACATTAGGAAAATCCCAAGTATTTGGAAACTAAATAACACCCACCTAGATAACCCACAGGTCAAAGATGAAATCAAAAGGTAAAGTAGAAAGTATTTAGAACTTTCCAAATGAAAACTTCATAAACAAAAACTTGTGGAATGCACCTTAAAGGAAATTTAGCACTAAAAATTCCTACATTAGAGAGAAGAAAAGTCTCAATAACCTGTTTAGATAAACATATTAGAAAAAAGGATCAAATTAAAGCCAAAATTGAGAAAAAATCAGAGTGCAAACAAAACAGAACAGAATGACATTAGAAAAAACAATAAAACAGTTGCTTCTTTCAGAAAAATCAATGAAATTCTTAAACTACCAGCCAGAATGATCAGTAAATAAAGACAAATACAAAATTACCAATATCAGAAGAGAGGTGACAAAACTATAGAGTCTACAAATATAAAAAGATAACAATAAAATATTATGAAGTTTATACAATCAGTTAAACAACTTAGATGCAATGAACATATTTCTTAAAAGAAGCAAACAACAAAATTGACCCAAGAAGAAACAGATAACCTGATAAGTACTATATCTGATACAGAAACTTAATTTGTAGTTAAAAATCTTCCCACAAAGATAATGCCAGGCCAACATGGCTTCACTGGTTAACTCTACTAAATAACTAAGGAAGAAGTAATACCAATTTTACATGATCATTTACAGAATATTAAAAAGGAGGAAATCCCAACTCATTCTGTGAGAACAGCATCACTCTCATACTAAACCCAAAGAGATTTAAAAAAACAAAAAAAACGAACAAAGAAACCCAAATACCAATCCTGGGTACAAGAATTCACAACTAAATTGTAGCAAACTGGATCCAGGAATATCTGAAATGGATAATATGTTGTGAAAAGCAGAATTTATTTATTCCAGGAATGCAGAGTTGCTTTACATTGGAAAGTAAATCAATGTAATTCATTATATTAGCAAACTGAGAAAAGAAAAACCATACAATTATCTCAACACAGAAAATGCATTTGACAAAATCAAAGTTACAGTCCTGAATTTTTAAAAAATCTCAGCAAAGAATAGAAAGAACCTTCAACTTGATAAAGGCATCTACAAAAAACAGCCAACGTCTTTCTATTGGTGAAAGACTGAATGCCTTCCCCTAGATAAAAAATAAGGCAAGTGATAAAGGAGCCAAAACAACTCAAAGAGGAAAAAACAGTCTTTTCAACAAATGGTTCTGGGACTAGACAGCCACATTCAAAAGAATGAAGTTGTACCCTTACCTCACACCACGTACAAAAATTAACTCAGAATAAATCAAAGACGTGAATGTCAGAGCTAAGCCTGTAAAACTCTCATAATAAAACATGGTAGTAAATCTTCATGACTTTGGCTAAGCCATGGTTTCTTAGATATGACATCAAAAGTATACACAACAAAAGATAAATTAGATCTCATCAAAATTAAAGGACTTTGTGGTTCAATGGATATCACCAAGAAAGTGAAAAGCTGCACAGCAAAGAAAACTATCGATAAAATGAAAACGCAACCTATTAAATGGGAGAAAATATTCGCAAATCATATATCTGATAAGGGGTTAATATCCAAAATATATAAGGAACTCAAAAGCAAAAGAACAAACAACCTGATTTAAAATGGACAGAGGAACTGAATAGACATTTTTCCAAAGATGTAAAGATGGCCAACAGGTACAGGAAAAGGTGCTCAACTTCACTAATTACCAGGGAAATGCAAAGCAAAACCACAATGAGATACCACCTCACCAGTTAGAATGACTAACATCAAAAAGACAAGAAATAACAAGTGTTGGCAAGAATGTGGAGAAAGAACCCTTGTGCACCACTGGTGGGAATGTAAAGTGGTGTAACCACTATGGAAAACAGTATGGAGGTTTCTCAAAAAATTAAAAATAGAGCTGCCATGTGGCCCACCAATTCCATTTCTGGGGATTAACCCAAAAGGAAACGAAACACTAACTTTAATAGACATATGCACCCCCATGTTTAATGTGGTATATACAATAAGCATGACATGGAAGCAACCTAAATGTCCATCAGTATATGAATGAAGAAAATGTGATACACACACACACACACACACACACACACACACAGTGTGCGTGTGCGCACGTAATATTGTTCAACCACAAAGTAAAAAGGAAATCTTGCCATTTCTGACATGATGGACCTTGAAGGCGTTATGCTAAGTGAAAAAAAGTACAAACAAGACAAATACTATACTATACGATTGCACTTACATATGTAATCTAAAAAAAACAAAAACAAAAAACCAAAATCACAAATACAGAAAATAGCTTGGTTGTTGCCAGAGGCAGGGGGTTAGGGGTGGGTAAGATGGGTGGGGGGGGGTCACAAGGTACAAACTTCTAGTTATAAAATAAGTAAGTCTTGGGAATATAAAGTACAGCAATGGTGACTATATTTAATAATACTGTATTGTTTATTTGAAAGTTGCTAAGAGTAGATCTTAAAAGTTCTCATCACAAGAAAAAAAATTGTAACTGTATTGATGGATGTTAACTATTACTGTGATGATCATTTTGTAATATATACAAATATTAAATCATTATGTTGTACATCCGAAAGTATTACAATGTTATATGTCAAATTACATGCCAATAAAAAAGAAAAAGAAAACAGAGACGTATAGAGGTTAAGATGTGTCCCCTAGCTATTAGAGGATAAGTTGAAATCTAACCCCACCTGTTCTAGTCTACACCCTTACTCTTTATTACAGTATTATACCATCTCCTACTGAAGTGTTCTGAACATCTTTTTCTAACTTATTGATAAGATTTAAATTTTTAAGGTGGAGTTAACATCTGACTAAAACTGGCATAAAATTCTATATAAACTTCTCTTACTAAAAATATAGATTTGGAAACTTCTAACTCTCCTCCAGAACACCCGAAAGTAAACAAAATTTTTTTTTAAGTGGAAAAAAAAAATCCACAGAATGGGAGAAAATTTTTGCAAAGCACATACATAATAAGGAACTTGTACTAGAATATATAAAGAACTCTTACAACTCAATAATAAAGACTTTTTTAAAAAAAGATTTTATTGGGGAAGGGGAACAGGACTTTATTGGGGAACAGTGTGTACTTCCAGGACATTTCCAAGTCAAGTCGTCCTTTCAGTCTTAGTTGTAGAGGGCGCAGCTGAGCTCCAGGTCCAGTTGCCGTTGCTAGTTGCAGGGGGCACAGCCCACCATCCCTTGCGGGAGTCGAACCCGGCAACCCTCTGGTTGAGAGGACAAACTCCAAACAACTGAGCCATCGGGAGCTCAGTGGCAGCTCAGCTTAAGGTGCCGTGTTCAATTTTAGTTGCAGGGGGTGCTGCCCACCATCCCTTGCAGGACTCAAGGTATCGAACTGGCAACCTTGTGGTTGAGAGCCCACTGGCCCATGTGGGAATCGAACCGGCAGCCTTCGGAGTTAGGAGCATGGAGCTCTAACCGCCTGAGCCACCGGGCTGGCCCCTAAAGACATTTTTTAATGTGCTAAGGATATAGATAGGTTTTTCTCTAAGAAAGATACAGATATGGCCAATAAGTACATGAAAAGATGTTCAACATCATTAATCTTCAGAGAAATGCAAATCAAAAACACAATGACATACCATTTCACATACACTAGGACGGTTATAATTTTAAAAAGTGTTGACAAGATGTGAAGAAATTGGAACCTTTATATACACTCTGGCAGAAACGTAAAATGGTGTAGCCACTTAGGAAAACAGTCTAGAAGATTCACACAAGGTTAAACAGTGCTACTATACGATCCAGCAGTCCTACTACGCAAGAGAACTGAAAACATATGTCCACACAAAAACTTGCACACAAGTGTTCACAGCAGCATTTTTCATAATAGCCAAAAAGTGGAAAACCCAAATGTCCATCAACTAATGAATTAATAAATAAATGTGGTATATCCACGAAACAATATTATTCTGCCATAAAAAGCAATGGAGTAACATAGATGAACCTTGAAAACATTATGCTAAGTGAAAGAAATCAGTCATAAACGACCACATATTATATGATTTCATGAATATGAGATGTCCAGAAGAGGCAAACTTCCAGAGCCAGAAAGTAAACTAGTGGTTGCCCAGGGCTGAGAGGATTGGGGAGTGGAGGGGAGGGGAGAGAATGAGAGGATTGTCGGGGGGAATGGGAGGATTGGGGGGGATGGTGAAGGGTACAAAGTATCTTTTTGGTATAATGAAAATGTTCTAAAATTGATTGCAATGCTGGTTGCACAACTCTGTAATATTACTAAAAACCACTGAATTATACACTTCAAATGGATGAATTATAGCTCAAGGACAAGGAGCTTGAGTTAAGGGGAAAGAAAAATATTTTCTGTAAACGGTTTCCAGAATAAATTGGATACCTTACTTCACAACATACAAAAATTAAGAATGCATCACAGATCTGACTATGGGAACTAAAACTAGGGGCAGCCGGATCGCTCAGTTGATTAGAAGGCAAGCTCTGAACAACAGGGTTGCTGGCTGGATTCCCACATAGGCCAGTGAGCTGCGCTCTCCACAACTAGATTGAAGACAACGAGCTGCCGCTGAGCTTGTGAAGGGGCGGCCTGATGGCTCAGTTGGTTTAGAGCGCAAGCTCTCAACAAGAAGGTTGCGGGTTCAATTCCCACAAGGGATGGTGGGCTGTGTCCCCTGCAACTAGAAAACGGCAGCTGGACCTGGAGGTGAGCTGCGCCCTCCACAACTAGACTGAAGGACAACAACTGGGAGCTGATGGGCCCTGGAGAAACATACTGTTCCCCAATAGTCCCCAATAAAAATTTTTTTAAAAACCTAAACTATAAAACTACTAGGAAAAAAAACTTAGTGACCTTGAGCTTGTGAAAGATTTCATTTTTTTAGTGTCTTTTGAAGAGCAACAGTAAAAATTTCAAAAGAAAAAAAATACATTCAACTACATCAAAATTAGTAACTTTTGTTCTTCAAAACACACTATGAAGAAAATGAAAATGCAAGCCACGGACTAGGAGAAAATATGTACAAAACATGTTCAAAAAAGGATTTGTATCTAGAACATGCAGAATAAATACTCTTAAAACCCAAACAACCCGATAAAGACAAGGGCAGAAGATCTGGACCTACATTTCACCAAAAAAAATAGACAGATGACAAACACATGAAAGACGCTTAACATCAGGAGTTACTGCAGAAACGCACACAAAACCACAGTGCAATTCCCACAGGCTGGCCACCTTTAATGTCTGCAAGGGTGCTATGCGGCTACGCTCACGCTGCTACTGAGGATGTCAGATGGCACAATCAACAGAAAGCAGTCCAGCAGTTTCTTACAAAATTAAACATACTCTTGCCATACAGTCCATGTTCCCGGGTATTTACTCAAATGTTCACTTATATTACCATGAGTTGAAAACTTACATCCACACAAAACCTGTACACAGATGTTTATGGCAGCTTTATTCATAACTGCCAAAACTTGGAAGCAACTAAGATATCCTTCAATAGGTGAGTAGATAAAGAAACCATGGGATATCCAATGGATAAGAAGAAATGAGCTATCAGGCCACAAAAAGACATGCAGAGACCTCAAAGGCATACTGCCTAGTGAAAGAAGCCAATCTGAAAAGGCTAGGTACATACTGTATGATTCCAAGTATATAACATTCTAGAAGAGGCAAAACTAGGGAGACAGTAAAATCATCAGTGGCTGCTAGGGGCTCAAGGAAAGGAGGAAGGAAAGGAGGGAGGGAGGGAGGCAGGGAGGGAGGGAGGCAGGGAGGGAGGGAGGGAGGAGTCGGTAGACCACAAGGGACTTTTAGGGCAGTGAAACTATTCTGCATACTGTATCAATGGTAGACACATGCCATACATTGGTCAACACCCATAAGATGTGCAATACAAGAGTGAACCCTAATGTAAACTGTGGACTTTAGTCATAGTTAATGATAATGTATCAATATAGGGTAATCAATTGTTATTAAATGTATCAAGTAACGCAAGATGTTAATAATAGAAGAAATGAGGAGGGGTGGGGGGATGTGGGAACTCTGTACTTTACACTCAGTTTTTCTGTAAACCTACAACTTCAAAAAAATATGTAAAATTCCCTGCTTTTCACCTTTGGAAAGAAGCAGGGGAGAATGAAAAAACAACCCCACAATGCTATTCCAAAAGAACAGCCATCTTAAGTGTTGGCAAGGATGTTATGCAACTAAAATATTCACACTGCTGGTAAGAATGGCAAACGGCACAACCACTTTAGAAAACAGTTTGGGAACTTCTTATGGCCCACCCATTCCACTCCTAGGTATTTAACTCAAGAAAAATAAAAGCAGATGTGCACACAAATACTTGCACACAAATGTTCACAGCGGCTTTATGTGTAATAGCCCCAAATTGAAAACTCAAATGTCCATCACCAGGTGAATAGCTCATTTATGGTGACAAAAAGCAGATCATTGGTTGCCTAGGGACAATGTATAGAGGCAAGATAGTGATGGGATTACAAACAGGCATGAAGAAATGTGAATGTATACTATCTTGACAAAGGTTCTGATTTCATAGATACATACATATCAAAATTTACCAAATTACATTCTTTCAATGTGCAGTCTATGTCAATTATCTCAATCAAGCTATGCAATCATTTTGCACATATGTAGGGCAAATTACATGTCCCAATTTGCATATGAACTAAAACTAGATTATAAATTTCTTAAAGGTTTATTTTACTGATTCCCTTACACCTCTTAAGATTTTCAATAACTATTCAGTGAATTTTAAAATTAAAATAGTAAGGAAAAAGAAAAACCAATATGAATGCATCCATTTAAAAGTCAATTATATACTCTAACCACTCAATAAAAAATTACCATTAAGAAAACATCCATACATAGCCTTTTATGTCTAAAACAGAATGGAATAATATATTCAAAATGGTAAGGGAAAAATAACTACCAATCTAGATTTTCATGCACAACTAAAGTATTCAAGAACAAGACTAAAGATTTCGACAAACAAAAATCAGTTTACCATCAACAGACACTTAGCTGAGGAACTTCTAAAGGATATATTTCAAAAAGAAGAAAAGTGATTCTAGAAGAAAAGCTAGCAAGACACTGGTTAACACAGTAAACTAAATAAGTATTAATTACATAAAACAAAAACAAAAGCTTAGCTCGGGGAAGTGAGAAGAACAAGGTATTATAGAATACTGAACAACTACAACAAAAGGAGTGATCGAAGGTTTTATAGAATACTGAACAACTACAACAAAGGGAGTGATCGAAGTTCTTCACCCATAGTGGCCTTCTTCAGGAAGCTTGTCCCTTCTACCACCACCACCTCCAAAGGACCACTTGATTACTAAGTGTCACCAAATCAGCACCGTGTAGTCCCACACCCTTGGCCATAACTGACTGATGGTCCAGAGGTTGGCAACTGGCAGCAGCAAACACAGACAATCTCTAGAAATTACAGACAGATCACCAAAATCAGCGTGGGCGTCACTAGGCACTGAGCTGTGCTAACGCAGCGCTGCAAGCCTTGTTGATACCCACCTTCTATTTGTGCTCTGTCGGAAATGCTTCCTCCCCCTTTTCCACTGGTCCAAACCATCTTTTAAGGACCCAGCTTAACCCTTCCTCATCCCCCTCCCCTGGTCATCTTTCCCTCTCTCAATGATAGTAGCGGAAAATAATCCTTCTCTGTGGACTGTCAGTGTGCCCAGCAGTTATGTACATCACCACCTACTCTGGAATATAGTGCAGCACTTGCTGCCTCTCCACTCATTATGACAGAGTCATCTTTCTTAAAGGATATTACCTCATATAATAGCTTCCTAATTAACCACTCTACATGTTTACAAGTGTTCTCTGAAGCTAGATTACAACATTCTCAAATATAGATATACATCTACTTTACCTTATCTCCTTCCATCTTCTTTCCTCTCTACTTCTCCCCTCCCCTTTCAAAATACACTTTCCTATTTCTCAATCCCTTCTCATTACTATAATAAAAGCTACTATTAATATTTGTTATAGTTTGCAAATTGGTAACACTCTGCTAAATGCTTTACAAACATTTCATTTAATCCTCATAACAATTTCTTAAGGTAGATATTATCTCCCCATTTCACAAAGGAGGATAATGGCTTGGAGAATTTAAAGAACTTGCTTTCTCAGAGTAGGATGCACCTAGATCTACAAAATATCACTGTGGACTCCCACAGCTATCACATCCCCCACTATGCCCCCCACACCCTCACCTGCTGTGGCCTTTATACTGTGTTTAACTTGGGTAAGTCCAAGCTACATTTACCAGAATTCTCTTCCCATATGGTTCCAGGTTAGAGTTGGCCAAAGGAGAAAATGACTCTAAAGATCATAGCTAGACAGACAGATGCAGAGTTGCCAGCGGATCCCACCATGTCTCTGCTCTCCCCTGTTCTGCATGGAGTAGTCTTCCTGACTGCCAACCGTGCGGGCCAAATGGCAACCTCACGTCCAACACCAAAATCCTGACTGCTTTCCACCAGCTCTACTGTGGTCTCGACCTAGCAGCTGGGCATCCCCGGCTTCTTAGATTCACCCCCCATCCTGACTTGATCACCGCACCACTACTTCAAGAACGCCGATTGGTGACTTTTCTCTGGTCTGACAATTCCCTTTTACAGACTCCAATTTTTTAGTTTCTCCCACAATTCTTCAAATTCTCCAAGCTTGTTTCTTCCTCTGTGAAATGGGGAGGTATTATCTATAAGAGCACTGTATAAAGTCTTACTCCTTTCATAAATCCCTTATTCCTTATCATAGCAGGTCTGCTTCCCTGACTGCACCCTAACTAATCCAACTACTCAAGCTTTCTCCAAATCTACTGACAAGAAATATCTGCACCTCTCCCTTCTGAGACCTTTCTGCATAACCAAATGTAGGCCATTAAGCTCTCTCAGAGCCTCCAGTCAAGCCTTCCTTCCTCGGTCCTGTGCTGCCATCGTTGCTTCCAAACAGGCTGCAGTGTCCCTCATTCTAAAGAAGCTGTATCTCCCTCCTTTATCTTCCCGTTTGCAAAAAAAAGGCAAGGTTTAAATGAAAGAGAACACACTAGAGTGGGTATCATATTAATAAATGTCAGTACCAACTTATTAACTAAAGACAAAACAAGCTAAGAGCATATGGGTTACTTCTATGCATTGGTCAGACATGTGACGATAGAGAAAGAAATAAGGACACAGAAAGATTCTGAGGAGAAAAAAGTGTTGATATGTGGTTTGTCCCAAATGTTTTTTCACTGGGAAGCAGGGAAGTTTCAATTTTCCCCCCAGATCTAAATCAAAACAATTTTTTTAATTATTAGTTTCAGATGTACAAAGAAGTTTCTTTGCATGTAATCATTTTGAATTTATCCAAGTAGTATCCCTAGACTATTTTAAAATTTCTAGGAGGCATAAAAGAGTGCAGATATAATTTTTCCGACAAGTTTTTTTTTTTCTTTTCAAAAAAGACCTCCCCTCCCTTTTTGGCTAAAGCATTTCCAAAAACATATTTCACTAGTCTTGGTTCCCCATTTGTAACATGAAAATAACTCAGTTCTTCTGTTACTTTCCAAAGCTCAATGCTCACTGTCCTGGATTTCATCACGAACCTGTCCCACGAGTGATTCTGATCTCTATCAGATCAGTCCTGAAGCTGTTCATTCACTCTTTGAATGGGTATTTACCCAGAGCCTACCATAAGTCAAGCATAGTTCAACACAAGGTATCTGGCTATATTCTGACAAATTAATCACATTTAAACAAAGCTATTTATCTTTCCGATGCTACCCTATAACAAATCTTCCCTGGACTGCTGTCATTTTAATAACTTCCCAAGCAAGAAAACGTAAATCTTTTGACTCTTTATTATTTTCTATTAAGTTGTGGATCTCACAGAAGCACAGGCTAGACAGGTCTTTAAGAAATCACCAGGGCAATTGTTTCAAACTCAGCAGTGTTGAAGTCACTCTGTCACAGTCTTATACTAATTAATGTCAGAGTTAAGACCAAACTCAGGCTTCCTACCTACCATCAGTGTTCAACATACAGTAAGGAATAGTTTGTGGTATTCTCTTCAAGAAAACTCCCCGCAAGAAATCCCTCAGGTGGATTACGTCATAAAAATGGTGGCATGAGGTGAGCCTCTTGAAATCTCCCCCTGGAACTTACAACAAATTCAACAACTATAATTCCACAGAGGACTCCCTGCACAGCAGACAGGCAAAACTAAAAGATGCACAACTGAAATAATCTAAAGGTGGGCGAGTGGGGGAGTAGGGAAGAGGGAAGTGCGGAGACATGGGCTGTGCGCAGACGCAGAACACAGACCGGAGCTCCGAGCTCCCTGCATTCTGGAGCTACAGCAGTGGCAGGAGCGGGAAGAATCTGGACTGCTAGCACTCCCCTTCTGGCCCACAGTGCCGCCTGAGGGATCAGCATACAACACAGCTGAACCAACGCTCATGGCAGAGACCTCGTGCAAAGACTGAGGGAAGAAGGGTGAAAACCGTGGTTTAAGCCCTCACTGCTGAGCAGAGGATGGAAGACAGAGACACAGAGCTTAGCCGCCCCCACTCCAACCTCCCAGAGTTCACCCTAACCCACCCCCCCAGTGCTAGAAGCGGAACAGTAGCAGTATCACATCAAACAACATTTGCAGTTCTGAGAACTGTGGCTCCACAGCCGTAGACTCAACTAGTTCCAGTGAAGGGGAGGGAGCCTTGGGTGCAGGACAGTCAGTGCTGGTGGTCGCCGCCAGAACTGCTGAAACACATGGGCTCTAAATCTGGTGCAGGAAGAGCTTTGGAACTTCGGGAGCTTTCCACATCCCCCCACGGAGGCAGTGCCCTGAGAGCTAGGCAACCAGTTCACAGAGGAGAAACCCGCCTTGCAGGGAATCCCCCGATTGTGTGACAAGCCGGAGCAGTGCAGTAAATATAACACTACAGCATGAGAAAGAATAAAAGGCTACAGTCAGAGAGAAAATAAAACATTCTAACAACACCTACTGGAAAACAAAAAGAAAAACCACTTCCTGTTAAACTGTTGCAGAACCCACTCCTGTAGATGTCTAGGCAGAAAAATAATAACTCATTAATTGCCATGAATAACCAAGGGAACAAAACAGCTCAGGCAGAAAAGGGAAAGACTCCAGAAAACGAACTTTAAGACATGGAATATGTGACTTAAATGACAGAGAATTCAAAATTGCAGTTCTTAAAAAACAAAACGAGATGCAAGAAAACACAGACAGGCAGTCTGATGAACGGAGAATCACAATCAAAGAACAAAATGAACATTTTACCAAAGAAACTGGAATTTTAAAAGAAAACCAAATAGAATTTCTAGAGATTAAGAACTTAATAAAAGATATGAAGAATGAAATAGCCAGCTTAGGTAGTAGAGTTGACCAGATGGAGGAAAGAATCAGTGACATCGAGATAGAAACCTGGAAATTACACAGATGGAAGAAAAGAGAGACTTGAGACTTAAAAGACATGAAAGAACTCTACAAGAACTTTCTGACTCCATCAGAAAGAGCAATATAAGAATAATGGGCATACCAGAAGGAGAAGAAAGAGAGAAGAGAACAGAGAGTTATTCAAACAACTAGTCAACGAGAACTTCCCAAACTTGTGGAAAGAACTGGCTCTTCGAATCCAAAAGGCAAATAGAACACCTAATTACCTCAATCCCAACAGGCCTTCTCCAAGGCACATTGTCAAAAATTAACGACAGAGTCGCGAGCGAGCGAGCACTAGGTTGTTAGACTAGGAATGGAGCAATGCCTAAATCAAAGGAACTTGTTTCTTCAAGCTCTTCTGGCAGCGATTCTGACAGTGAAGTTGACAAAAAGTTAAAGAGGAAAAACCAAGTTACTCCAGAAAAACCTGTAAAGAAGCAAAAAACTGGTGAAACTTCAAGAGCCCTGGCGTCTTCTAAGCAGAGTAGCAGCAGCAGAGATGATAACATGTTTCAGATTGGAAAGATGAGGTACGTCAGCGTTCGAGACTTTAAAGGGAAAGTCCTAATTGATATTAGAGAATATTGGATGGATCCAGAAGGTGAAATGAAACCAGAAAGAAAAGGTATTTCTTTAAATCCGGAGCAGTGGAGCCAGCTGAAGGAACAGATTTCTGACATTGATGATGCAGTAAGAAAACTGTAAAATCAGAGCCATATAAAACCTATACTGTTCTAGTTGTTTTAATCTGTCTTTTTACATTGGCTTTTGTTTTCTAAACGTTGTTTTCCAAGCTATTGTATATTTGGATTGCAGAAGACTTTGTAAGAATACTTTTTTTTTTTAATGTTCATTATTAAAAATGTTCTGAATGAAACTGTCAACTTTATTAAGGAAGATTTCTTTGTGCCCACCACCTAGTGTAAAATAAAATCAAGTAATACAAAAAAAAAAAAAATTAACGACAAAGAATCCTCAAGGCAGCCAGGGAAAAGAAGACGGTAACCTACAAAGGAAAACCCATTAGATTATCATCAGATTTTTCAGCAGAAACTCTACAAACCAGAAGGGAGTGGAATAAAATATTCAAACTATTGAAAGAGAGAAATTACGAGCCAAGAATAATATATCAAGAAGATATCCTTTAGCTATGAAGAAGGAAAAAAGAACCTTTCTAGACATACAGAAGCTGAAGGAATTTTCTAACACATCACCTGCACTACAAGAAATACTGAAGGAGGCTATTCGACCTGAAACAAAAAACCAAAAGGATACAAAACCATGAGTAGTATTATATACAGACAGAAGCAGGAAATCGCAACCCCCTACACCAAATAGGATATTGTATATTTAAACATAACATACAGGGGGGAAAAAAACTTTAAAAAAATGAGGAAAAAGACAATTTACTTCTGCAGCACAGAAATCAACTCACAGCATAAATAGGGACAATTTGTGACAACAAAAACATAAAAGGGGAGAGAGTAAAGGTCTAAATGGGCACAAGGGAATAGAAAAAAAGGTATACTGAAGAAAATGGAATACTCTAAATATCAATCTTTCTTTTACAGAACTTAATGGTAACCACTCAAAAAAAATCCAGAACTGAAATATATAAAACACAAAAAGAATACAGGAAAAAAATCATAGAATACTACCACACTGAAACAACAGACAGCAACAGAATGACAAAGAAACAATGGAGACACCACCCTACAAGAAAACTAAAGATAAAATGACAGGAAATCGTCACATATCAATAATCACCCTAAATGTCAATGGACTGAACTCACCAATAAAAAGGCGCAGAGTAGCAGATTGGATCAAAAAACTAAACCCATCCATATGCTGCTTCCAAGAGACACATCTCAGCTACAAGGACAAACACAGATTCTAAGTGAAAGGATGGAAATTGACACTCCAAGCAAATGGTATCCAGAGAAAATTAGGTGTAGCCATACTGATATCAGATGAAACAGACTTCAGGATAAAAAAGGTATCAAGAGACAAAGATGGATATTTCATAATGATAAAAGGGACTATACAACAAGAAGACATAGGAGTCATCAATATTTACCCCCAACCAGGGAGCACTGAAATATACTAAGCAAGTACTAACAGAACTAAAGGGGAAAACTGACCAAAACACAATTATAGCAGGGGACCAAAATACATCATTGACAACTATGGATAGATCATCTAAACAGAAAATAATGAAAGAGCAGCCCTAAATGACACATTAGATGAAATGGACATAATTGACATTTATAGAGCACTTCATCCTAAAACATCAGACTATACATTTTTTCTAGTGTACATGAAACATTCTCAAGGATAGACCATATATTGGGACATAAAACTAGCCTCAGCAAATTTAAGACGATTGAAATCATCCCAAGCATATTCTCTGATCACAAGACTTTCAAATTGGGTATCAACTGCAAAAAGAAAGCAGGAAAAAACACAAATACGCGGAGATCAAACAACATACTTTTAAAGAATGTTCTTGGGTCAAAGAAGAAATTAGAAGAGAGATCAAAAGATACATAGAAACAAATGAGAATGAAAATGCATCCTACCAAAAATTTTGAGATACAGGAAAAGCAGTTTTAAGAGGGAAATTTATATCATTACAGGCCTATCTCAATAAACAAGAAAAATTCCAGATAAATAACCTCACGTTACACCTTAAAGACCTAGAAAATGAAGAACAAATGAAACCCAAAGGCAGCAGAAGGAAAGAAATAATAAAAAGCAGAGCAGAACTAAATGAAAGAGAACAAAAAGACAAGAGAAAAAAATTAATGCAACAAAGAGCGGGTTCTTTGAAAACATTAATAATTGTTATAGGGTAGCATCGGAAAGATAAATAGCTTTGTTTAAATGTGATTAATTTGTCAGAATATAGCCAGATACCTTGTGTTGAACTATGCTTGACTTATGGTAGGCTCTGGGTAAATACCCATTCAAAGAGTGAATGAACAGCTTCAGGACTGATCTGATAGAGATCAGAATCACTCGTGGGACAGGTTCGTGATGAAATCCAGGACAGTGAGCATTGAGCTTTGGAAAGTAACAGAAGAACTGAGTTATTTTCATGTTACAAATGGGGAACCAAGACTAGTGAAATATGTTTTTGGAAATGCTTTAGCCAAAAAGGGAGGGGAGGTCTTTTTTGAAAAGAAAAAAACCCTTAGCTAGACTCACTAAGATAAAAAGAGAAAAGACACAAATAAACAAAATCAGAAGTGAAAGAGGGGAAGTTATCACAGATGCCACAGAAATACAAAGGATCATCCAAGAATACTATGAAGGACTATATACCACCAAATTCAATAACCTAGAAGAAATGGACAGGTTCTTAGAAACATATAGCCTTCCTAGGTTGAATCACAAATTGGAAAAAGTAAATAGACAGATCACCAGTAAGGAAATTGAATCAGTCATCCAAAACCTTCTCAAAAGCAAAAGTCCGGGACCAGATGGCTTCACTAGTGAATTCTACCAAATCTTCAAAGAGGATCTAATACCAATTCTGCTCAAACTCTTGCAAAAAATTGAAGGAGAATACTCCCTAACTCACTTTATGAGGTCAACATTACCCTGATACCAAAACCTGGTAATAACACAAAAAAAGAAAATTACTCCAATATGTCTGACGAACACAGATGCAGAAATCCTACACCAAATTCTAGCAAATCGAATGCAATAACGCATTAAAAAGATTACACATCACGACCAAGTGGGGTTCACCCCGGGGTGCTATAAATGTTAATTATTAAGTATCCTGTACCCATCAACATAAAAGATGCGTCTCTCCATTTTCTTATCCAATCCCAGAGATTTCTCCATTTTGCACATATCAATAATCACCCTAAATGTGACAACATCCGCAAATCCATCAATGTGATACATCACATAAGCAAAATAAAGGACAAAAATCATATGATTATATCAATTGATGCGGAAAAAGCATTTGACAAGATACAACATCCATTTATGACTAAAACACTTAATAAAACGGGTATAGAAGGAAAATACCTTAACATAGTAAAGGCCATATATGACAAACCCTCAGCTACTATCATAATTAACAGTGAAAAACTGAAGCCCTTTGCTCTATGTTCAGGAACACGACAGGGCTGTCCCCTATCACCTCTGCTTGTCAATGCAGTATTGGAAGTCCTTGCCAGAGCAATCAGGCAAGAGAAAGAAATATAAGGCATCCAAATTGGGAATGAAGAAGTTAAATTGTCACTTTTTGCTGATGACATGATGCTGTATACAGAAAACCCTAAAGACTTCACCAAAAAACTATTAGAAACAATAAATGAATACAGTAACATTTCCGGTTACAAAATCAATATACACAATCCATTGCATTCCTATATACTAACAATGAAATCTCAGAAAAAGAAATTAAAAAAATAATTCCTTTTGCAATTGCAACAAAAAGAATAAAATACCTAGGAATAAACTTAACCAAGGATGTGAAAGACTAATACACTGAAAACTATGAGACATTTTAAAAAGAAATTGAAGAAGACACAAAGAAATGGAAAGACATTCCATGCTCATGGATTGGAAGAATCAACAGTTAAAATGGCCATATTACCCAAAGCAATATACAGATTTAATGCTATCCCCATCAAAATTCCAATAGCAATTTTTAAATAGAAAAGAATCATCAGATTTGTATGGAACCACAAAAGATGCCAAATAGCCAAAGCAATCTTAAGAAAAAAGAACAATGCCAGAGGTATCACACTCCCTGACTTCAGCTTATACTACAGGGCAACAATAATCAAAACAGCATGGTACTGACAGAAAAACACATAAATCAATGCAAACTGAGAACCCAGAAATAAACCCATATAAATATGGACAGATAATTTTTGACAAAGAAGGCAAAAACATACAATGTAGAAAAGACAGCCTCTTCAATAAACGGTGCTGGCAGAATTGGATAGCCATGTGCAAAAGAATGAAAGTGGACTGCTATCTGTCACCGTGTACCAAAATTAATTCAAAATGGATCAAAGACTTAAGCATAAGACCTGACACAATAAACTGCATAGAAGAAAACATAGGTATAAACTTATGAACCTTGGGTTCAAAGAGCATTTTTATGAATTTGATCCCAAAGGCAATGGAAGTAAAAGCTAAAATAAATGAATGGGACTATATCAAACAAAAAAGCTTCTGCACAGCAAAAGAAAACATCGACAAAATAAAGAGGCAACCAACTGAATGGGAGAAGATTTTTGTAAACATGCCTTTGATAAGGGGCTAATACCAAAAGTATGTAAGGAACTCATACAACTCAACAACAATAGAAAACACACAATCCAATTAAAACATGGGCAGAGGACCTGAAGAGACATTTCTCCAAAGAGGACATACAAATGGCACATAGACATATGAAAAGATGCTCAACATCACTAATAATCAGAGAAATGCAAATAAAAGGCACAATGAGATATCACCTCACCCCAGTCAGAATGGCTATCATCAACAAGACAAATAGTAACAAGTGTTGGAGAGGCTGTGGAGAAAAAGGAACCCTCATACACTGATGGTGGGAATGCAGACTGGTGCAGCCGCTATGGAAGGCAGTGTGGGGGTTCCTCAAAAAATTAAGAATAGAATTACTGTATGACCCAGCAATCCCTGTCCAAAAAATCTGAAAACATTTATCCATAAAGATGTATGTGCCCCAATGTTCATTGCAGCTTTATTTTCGGTGGCTGACATGGAAACATGGAAACATGACATGAAAACAACCAAAATGTCATTCAATAGATGATTTGATAAAGACGTTGTGGTATATATACACAATGGAATACTACTCTGCCATAAGAAAAGATGAAATAGGACCATTTGTGACAACATGGATGGATCTTGAGAGTATAATGCTAAGCGAAGTAAGTCAGAGAAAGCAGAGAACCATATGATTTCACTGACATGTGATATATAAACCAAAAACAACAAAAGAACAAGACAAACAGATGAGAAACAAAAACTCATAGACACAGACAATAGTTTAGTGGTTACCAGAGGGTAAGGGGGGTGGCGGGTGGGGGACGAGGGTAAAGGGGATCAAATATATGGTGATGGAAGGAGAACTGACTCTGGGTGGAGAACACAAAATGGGATTTATAGATGGTGTAATACAGAATTGCACACCTGAAATCTATGTAACTTTACTAACAATTGTCACCCCAATAAACTTTAATTAAAAAAAAAGAAAGAAATCCCTCAGGCACCTCCCTGAGTAAACCTTACAACCTTAATGCAGAATGCACTGCCCCAGAGTCCATGACTATGGGAATAACTTGCTGATGCTGATTCATATACATTACGTGATCTCAGAACACATAAGTAATCTAACCTTTCTCAAGTCATGGGAAAAATTATACATGCAGGGACACGGCAGAATGTGGTGAAGTCAGTAGAATGTAGCCGTGTACCACTCACGACTGGACAATCAGTGTTGCACCATTTCTGGAGTAGATTTGTATCAACATTAAGGCTATCTTCTACTTCTTTTGTTTCCTCATAGTGTCTGAGCAACTTAGGTATTTTGTAAATACTGACGTATTGTTCGTACACATTTTAAGTCCTATTATACAATAAAATTACTAATTTTAAAAAGGAGTCAATAGGTTACTTAAAAATGCCTAAACTGGGGCCGCCGGATGGCTCAGTTGGTTAGAGCACGACCTCTTAACGACTGGGTTGCCGGTTCAATTCCCTCATGGGATGGTGGGCTGCGCCCCCTGCAACTAAAGATTGAAAACGGCAACTGGACTCAGAGCTGAGCTGCGCCCTCCACAATTAGATTGAAGGACAATTACTTGACTTGCATTTGATGGGCCCTGGAGAAGCACAGTTCCCTAACAGACCCCAATAAAAAATTTTTTAAAAAATGCCTAAGTGGATTGATAAATACACTGAACCCATCACATAAATCATGATATTAACCTCCTTAAATTGAATCAGAGGACATTGGTCTTATTTACTTATATTAAAACGAACAAAACATTTTGGATTAAAACTCCACAAATACCTTTAAAATGTAGCCAAGTCAGCCAAACTTAGAGTAATCACAAACTTAACAAATAATGACAATGAAGTGTCTTTAAGGCACAAATCTAAAATAAAACTTGAGCACATTTAGCTTTTATTAAAAAATAGCATAGAAACAATTTACAATTGATTTCACCTTAGATTGCAGATCTGTTCCCAAAGGCTTATAAAAAATAATAAATGTCAACCCAAATTTTCCCAGTGCCTATTAGTTTTCAAAAATAATTTTCAAAAACTTCTCTACAGCATTGCCTCTGTGGTAGGGCTGTTCACAAATACAGTTGACTCTTGAATAATACAGGTTTGAACTGCACAGGTCTACTTATGTGGATTTTTCAATAAATACCTGTACTGTTAACAAAGTGCAGTTGGATTCCACGGAGGCGGAGAGTCGACTGCATGCACTGCTCTACGCCATCTTCCACGGGGGAGTTGAGCATCCACTGGTTTTGGTATCGGAGAATTGGATACCAATTCCCCACGGATACTTAGGGATGTAGATGAAAAGGAATCACATACTAAACCTGACAAGCTCAGGGGAGGCCAGGATGGCGGGCCCTACAAACTCAGAGACTGAAAGTAACCACAGGATGGTGGGAACATAAAACTTCCTAACTAAAAGTGGGTCGTGGCAGGTAGTCACATCCTTGGCCTGCAGCTTCCTTGACAAAGGTCACTCTCTACTTTATGAAAGTCTGTCTATTGTCTTTTTGCATCTAAGATAACATACCCTTGGAATGTCTGAGTAATCCCTTTTTCTGGAGCCCCTGGAGAGCACGAGACCACAGAACCCCTCCTTGTTACCTTATTCCCTGAATACCACCTCTATGTGCTATAAATGTTAATTATTAAGTATCCTGTACCCATCAACATAAAAGATGCGTCTCTCCATTTTCTTATCCAATCCCAGAGATTTCTCCATTTTGCTGTCTCCCACCCCCTTATTTATCATCAATAGATTTCATGTAAACCTATGTCTCTCCTCCTTTGATTCTAATGTATAAAATAAGATGCAAAAGTGCCATTCTCTGGAGCATTTTCTTAATCTGTTGGGAATTTGCTTGCCCACAACAGTTGGTTTGGCTCAAATAAACTCATTAAAGTTCTCTTCAGGTTTGGATATTTCTTACCTTGACAGGGACAACTAAGCTTTTGGGCAGTCAGAAGTTCTACTTTAGATTTGTCGTTGTGCAAGATTGGCACCCCTAACCCCATGCTGTTCCAGGGTCATCTGTACTTGATTTTCTCCTGAGCATATGGAACTATTAAACTTCCCTACCTAGTTCAACTCAGATACAACCATTAGACTTCCTGTGGCCAACACATGTCAGTGAAAGTGTCAATGTTTCTTCCAAGTATAAGCTTTAAAAGCCACAGTGTGCTTTAACAAATTCCATTTTTTCCTTCTGTCCTTGGTATTATATTGTGATTTATAAAAAAAAAATTTGAATATTGAATATCAACTGTTATTGAAAATAAATATATATTTGGTCTTCAATCCCATTTCTGGTACAGAGATCCTAAAACCCTTGGAATTTCCTAAAATAAGAACAATGTGTCTTTTGATATTCAAAACAAATCCCTTTAAACTACACCTGAGCTGAGTTTATGTTAATGAGATCACTTTTAAAAAGCACCTACAGATAGAGGCTGGTGGCCAGTAGGAACCAACCAGGTGATACTGTTAAGAGGTTTGCAACTTTCAGCCCCATCCCCTTGGCCTCTGGGAAGAAGAGGGGCTGGAAATTAAGTTCAACTTCCAAAGGCTAATTATTTAATTGATCATGCCTAGGTAATGAAGCCTCCGTTTTAATGATTTTTGTTTTTTATTTTTCCCAACCTAAAAGGATAGGGTTGGAGAGCTTCTGGATTGGTAGACACCTCGAGGGGCTGGGAGAGTGACATACTCAGAGCCTGAAAGCTCCACCCCCCCACCCCCGCTTTCCCCATATCTTGCCCTATGCATGTCTTCCATTTAGCTGTGCCTGAGTTATACTCTTTTATAACCGGTAATCTAGTAAGTAAAATGTTTCCTGAATTCTGTGAGCCAAAATTAATTGAACCAAAGAAGGGGTGACAGGAACCTCCAATTTGTAGCCATTCGGTCAGAAGCTTAGGTTAACTACCTGGCCTTGCAACTGGGTCTAAAAAGGGAAGTCTTATAGGACTGAGCCCTTCACCTGTGGGATCCGACACTCTCTCCAGGCAGGCAGTGTCAGAACTGAGTTAAACTGAGTTAAACACCCCGCTGGGATCTCAGAGTTGCTTGGTGTGTGGAAAACCACACACACACACAGTGACCCTAAGTGTGAGAAGTATTGAGTGCAATATAAAGGAAAATATAGTGCTTTTTCTTTACACTTGGCAACCAGTAATGTTCCAGGTAGTGGTGAGACAGGTTAGTTAGCATGTTGTTAGTAAACAGGGAAATCCCTGGTGAAATAAAAAAAAAGGCATCCACATCCTGAAACTCCAGGATCTGGAATGTCTCCTTCACTCCAGGACAAAGATATGAGAATGCACCTTGAGGTTAATAAATTATCTCATAAATCCCTTTTGGCCCAACAAAGGAGCAGATCTGACAAATACGGATGGGTTCGTTAATCCCTTCAGGGTGGGCAAACAGGGACAAGTCTGATAGATGAATCCCATTAGAAGACTCCAGCCCTCTTCCCCAGGCCGGCAAGGGAAGGCATGAAAGTAAGAACCTTTGCCTCAATCTCTGGGCAACCTGGTAGAGACCCCCTCTCATTCCGAGACCTACAACTCTTTATTCTTTACTTTTAATAAACTATCCTCTTTTACAACTCTTCGCCTCTCCTTGGTCCATGCTTCCATTCTTCAGTTTCCCAAGACACGATCCCGGCACAAAGAAAATATTCTACATCAGTGGCTCCGAAGTGAGGCTCCAAAGCAGGACCCAAAGTAAGAATGACAATATTGAGCAGAAGTCCCCCACAGACCCTCAATGAACACACAGTAAGACAACAGGGTCACGGCTTGGCTCTATTCCCTTAACCACCAGATCCCACACCACCCAGCTCAGCTACTCTTGGGAGGCCAAGAAAAGCAACTTTCCATACATAAAACTTCCTCAAGGGTGTGGACCCCACATCCACCTGCACACACAATCTTGAGTTGACCGCTATAGAACCTTCCTGGGGTGGCAGCAATGAGCACCACCGCCATCTTGAGCCTACCAGGCATGTGCCAGGACCTCAGCATCAGCTAGGTCTGCACAAGCAGCATAACCAGGAAGAAGGCAGAGGACCACCCCCGCTGATGCCAAGCCCTCCTTAACTCCGCCCTGTATAAAGTCTCAGTGCTCCCTTCCAGGAGCAGCTGCAGAACTCTTCTCACAGGCTCTCTCCCCCAAGCTCCAGCACAGGCCCCAATAAATCTTGTCTGAACTTCTGCTTTGGCCTCTTGTCACTTCCTAGAGAGCCTAAGAACCCAATGTAGGTAACAACAGAATGAGCAAAACACCAACCTTTGCTGTTTTATGCCACTGAGATTTGGGGGACACTGTTCAAAGCCTGTTCAGCATGACAGAGTCTAAAACTGAATTTAAAATCACAGTGAAAATTCCTAATGGGCATTCTATTCAAGAAATGTTGTCAATTCTCTCACGAAGCACATCATACTCTCCCACACTACTTCTCCTAAGTACCATTGTTTTTTTAGAATACACTGTTTATTTTCATCCCACTGAAAAGTGTACATAACACAAATAAAGAAACCGTACAGGGCAGAACTCTTTAACTTAGAGATTATAAAGGATGAGAGGTGATAATAGCTGAATTTGAGTGTTTTTTAAAACCATGTTTGCACTACCCCCAGAAGATTTCAGTGCACATACTTCCACAGAGAGTGCTCGTGTAATGAGAGCGTATACGTAGTGGGGAGGCAGAGAAGGTAAGGAACCCTTGTTCTCACTAGAAGAGTCAGATAAAATGCCCCACTCTACTATATGACTTTGAGCAAAATTCTTAACACCTCTGAGCCTCAGTTTCCTCACCTGTAAAATTAGGATAATATAATCTACCACAGTTACTGAGAAATTAAAGTGTGAAGTGTCTCGCACATAATAGACAAATATTACTTCTTCCTCCCAAGATACAGTTTGAAATTTATAGGAAATTGTGTGGTACCCTCAGTGCCAGAAGATTTGCCTTTCTGAAACAAATATGTAAAGCTAAAGGAGATACCACACTCAGATGCAAAACAAGGATGAAAGAAAAAAGGAAATGGGTGAGATCAAAGATTCCCAAATAAATTCAACTGCAGAACTGAAATACTCATGAAAGATATGTTTAATACATATGGAAGGCACAAAGAACAGAACTGTCAATGTGGCTACGGAGGTCAAACCCAATTTCTCTTGGAATGCAAAGCAACAAAGACATGAAAATATCAAGACAATGACAAATATGAAGGATGGACATCTTATTTAAAAGCTATACACATTGCCAAGGAACCAGAATACAAAGAAAGAAAAAAATAAAGACAAATGAAAATGAAAAATGAAAATGAAAAAATGTTTTTTCAGGGAAAAAAACAACCCTGAAGGAGCTGAAATAAAATTGAGATATTATGACTTGCTTTGAATCCTTCATTGAAATATCTGTTTAATACATACATCCACATACTCAAAAATAGAAGGCAAGGAAATAATATTTTCTCTTATCCAACCTCCTTAAACCAATTTGGCAAATTAACATTCTCCACTCTCTCTAAAAAGCCTTCTGATAAACTGCTAAGCATTCACCACTAGTTAAGCTTATTTTTTACCAAACCAGTACATTTCTGCTATCAACTTACCAAGAATTAGATATGTTTATATACTTATTATAATTACATACTTTAATATTACATAAACCAATGAAAATGTGAATGTGAAAAGGGAGTTGTTTCTATGAAAACTCTTAATTCAAAGGCTAATTACAAAAACAAAATTGTTAAAATAGTTATAGCTGAATAAACTGAAAAAGACTAGGAGGGAATCAGACAACTCTAGATGGATCATGTATTCAGATTACAACTATTTTCATAAAGTATTTAAGGTAAAAAACATCATTTTTATTCCCCTTATATTTTTAAAAATTAAACTGACTACCACCAGTCCTAATCACATTAAATAAAAGGGCTTCTACGTACATCAAAAGACATGCATGGCCTGTCTGTACCCCCAAAAAGATGCATTTGGTGTGAACTCTGAGAAGGAATTTATCTGCCGAGATGGACTCCCTTTTGTCAACCAGGGGCCCACATTTTACAAATAATAAGAGCCTAGTGGCCATTTGCTGACAGGGGCTCCTCCCATACTCTATACCAGGAAGAAGCTCAGACTGAACCTGGGCTTCCCGTACTATGCCCTGCTTGTTTATGCCGCCTGGCCAACCACTGCAGGGAAACCCTGGTTTCTTCTTTTTATCAACGGACTGAGACCTGCTTCATCCAATCAGAACTGCACAACGTGATACCTCATTTACATGAGACAGACCTAATTGGGAACCTGGGTGGCAACTTTCACTGTAAAAGGCGGCCTCCCCTTTTATTCCAGGGAACACAATTTAGGTTGCTACCTGAATCTGTGTCTCCTGGGCTGCAGCTCCTTTACTGAAATAAATGTTTTTTTATTTTTATTACAGTTTAAAATTAATTTTGATTTACACCCGTGTGGATTATAAATTTCTACAATAACTAATAATATTTTTTGAACAGTTATCATATGCTAGGTACATAACTAAACATATTATCTCATTTAAACCTCATTAACAAACCTATGAATCAGGTAGTATTATCTCGGCAGATAAGGAAAGTGAGGGTTAGAGAAGTTAAACAGTAAAGCTAGAACTCACATTCAGGTCTGACTCTCAAGTTCATACTCTTAACTGTTTACTACTTTTATTTTCTTTCTTATCTTTTATGTATTTAAAATTTTTAATTAAACATTATCACAATCAGTTAACGTGTAGGGTTTGCTGATTTAGTTAATTTAGTTGAACTGTCGCCTCATCCTCAAGGCCTTCTAGAAGTGCCCTCCCCATCCTGGTACACAGTAGGTACTCCCCGAATGGTAATATTGCTTTGGTAAAGCAAATCCAATTTCCTGGTTGCCCCGATAAAGCAGACAGACATCATGGCGTGATTGTTCAGAGCACAGATTCTGGAGCCAGACCGCCTGCCTGCAAGACCCAGCTCTACCCCACACAAGAAGTGTGAACCTACCGGCTCTATGCTTCACTTTCCTCATCTTTAATATGAGTATAATCATAACTAATGTATTGGGTTAACAGGGATTAAATGAATATCTTTAATGTAATATCGTGTTTCCCTGAAAATAAGACCTAGCCCAACAATCAGCTCTAATGCGTCTTTTGGAGCAAAAACTAATATGAGACCCGGTCTTATATAAGACCGGGTCTTAAATTATATCGTATCATATCATATCATATCATATTATATAAGACCCGGTATTATATATTATATTATATTATATTGTATTATATTATACTATACCCAGTCTTATGTTACATAAGATCCAGTCTTATATTATAGCAAAATAAGACCTGGTCTTATAGTAATTTTTGCTCCAAAAGACCCATTAGAGCTGATTGTCCCGCTAGGGTCTTATTTTCGGGGAAACGCAGTATTTAAATTAAATCAGTGTCTAGAATGTAAATTGTTTTAAGTTTTCTAATAAAATGAAATACCACGAGAGAACAAAGAAAACTTGTAAATTATCAGTGATTTGGTTGGCATCACCTTGTAAGAATATTAGAACACTGTAAAGAGAGGCCCCTTCTGTCTGGCATTTCACTTTTTAATAAACATTTGGCTTCAAGCACTATGCTAGGTGTTGGAGCACTAAAATCAACAAAACACTGCCTCTGCCCTTGAAGAACTAACTTCCAAGTGGAGGACACAGACAAGATTCCAGTGCGGTGTGCACGTGAGTACAATGGCAGAGGCAGATGTAGAGTGCTCCAGGAGCATCTGCCAAAGGTAGTGGTAATCAGGGGGTCTGAATTTTCAAAAGAATACTGATAAAATCACACCTTAAACTATTCTTTTGGTTTGTCATTATTAATTATTAAAGTCCACACTGACTAACTGCAGAAATGGGAGAAAAAATACTTTTAAAAAAAAACTTCCAGTTTATAAACCACACAGTGCTATTTAAATTTATTGTACTATGAATCTCAAAACACTCTTGAGCATCCATAAGAAAGGCAGTGTGCTAGTAACAAAAGGGACTCCAAAGAAGATTCTATCCCTATCTTCCCATCAGTTGGGAAGATAACGTACAGTACAACAAAAAAATTAAGAAACAGTCTAAGAGTTAAGTATTAGGTTGGTGCAAAAGTAATTGCGATTTTTGCAATTTTTAACCTTTTTAAAACTGCAATTACTTTTGCACCAACCTAATAACAATAAAGGCAACAATACAAGAGATGTTACAAAGCAATTATGTGATTAACCACCATGAGAAACAAAGTCAACAAATCCCAGGGATAGCCAAGACAAAAGACAAAGTTATACACATTATTTTCTTAAAACTATGTGTGTATATAGATATAGGTATATCTCACACAACATTTGAGTATAAGGAAGTTTTATTTCCATATATACAGTTCATTCCTGATTTACAAAAGAGTTGTGTAGAAAAACTTCACATAAACTGTTTCATGAATTAAATCATATTAATGAGAGAATGTGTTACTTAAATAAATCCTATTATAAACCGTTCTTTAAAACAATTACCTACTAAGTGTCAATTAATTAGTTGGGAAATTCAACTTTATATTACATACATTTGATATATTTCTATCTGGCTTAATTAAAGTGAAGTTCACCTCTAAATGTAAACAACACACCTCATTATCAGAAATTCCTAAGTGTTCACTAACTTACTCATTATGAAATGAGAACAGAGTGAAGTTAAAAAAAACTTATAATTCTTGAACTTCACATAGTGGTAGAATTAGGACAAGAATTTGGATCTTCTTCCTCTCAGTCCAGTGTTCCTTCCATTACACGAGAAAATAGACAGTTTTCTCAAAATGTTTTTTTAGTAAATCCACTCTTCCTTTATTGTATTTCTGGCTATTTCTGTGCAATAAATATTGGCTTTAAACAATTTTTTTAAAAACACACTCCTTGAGTGAGAGCACAGGAAAAAACAGCCACTGAGTTTTTCCCATTTTTCTCAAGCCAGGTTTATTTTTATGCATAACAGGAAACATCTTGAATTCATAATTAAAATCTTTAAAAATCCACAAAAATCAATCTGATTAATACATATAGTTGCACAGGATATTTTACAACTCCTGTGATTTTGTTTGTCTATAGACCGACAAAAGATTAACACTGAAATTGAAAAGTTAGCCTGACAAAGATCAGCAATAGATGCTACAACTACATGTATTAGGTGAAAAGTTAACGGAGAACAGGCTAGCACTACAGTGCTAATTTACCACATGGATGTTACATGTTAATTGCAGAGGGGAAAATATACCTTACCTTAACCCCCATAGCAAGTGATCAAACACAGCATCACAAACAATGTCTCTTAATAGGAAGCAATATGAAGTACACAACATCACTTAGCAGTTATTCTTGTCCAAAAATATTTAATTTGAAATAAATCAACCCTTTACATCTACAGTTAGCTAATATGGGGGAATAGGAGGCCACTGTAAATGACACCATGAGGGGGGAAATCAGACAAGTTGAGAATGTGACTCATTTTATAAGACAACTGGCTTGTTCTCTTTTTAAAACGATCATCTTTTTAAAAAAGGGGGAGATGAGGCTGTTCTAGATTAGAAGAGATAAAAAAAAATTAACCAAATGCAGTGAATAAACCTTGATGGGATCCTGGTTTGGTGGGATTGGCTGTATAAAGCTGTGAAAGATTTTTCAGTACAATTGGGGAAATTTAAATATGGATGGATATTAGATTACAGTAAGAAATTAGCAATAAGAAACTGTTAACTAATTATCAATAAGAAAATATGAACTAAGAAAATTAGTAATAATGGTATTTTGGCTGCATAAGAAAATGTCCTTATCTTTGGAGATGCATGATGACATATTTAGGTGTAGTGTCATGATGTCTACAGCTTAGTTTCAAACGGTTTTCAGACAAAAGTAATATACACATATTTATAGATAAAATAAATATGGCAAGATGTCAACAAATGCTGAACCTAGAGGGTCATCATATGGATGTTCACTATTGGCAATTTTCTGGATGCTTAAAATTATTTCATAATAAAACATCGGGTGGGGAGAGAAACTAGAGATCTCCAATTTTACAAAGGAAAAAAAAAAATCAACCTGAAACCAAAGCTGTAGAAACTGTCAAGAACCAAACATGACTTCATTTTAATACAGCATCTGTGAAATATAGTTTACCTCTTTGGTAACAATAAGGTTAACTAGAAATGAAAGCTCCACCTAAACCACCGCTTAAAAGATTGAGTCTATAATGCAATCCAATTATTTGCGATAAGCCTTTAACAGCTAGTTCTCTCAAAAAGAGAGAGCACAACAAGATAACCATTCTTTTAATGGTATCATATTCAACATAATTCAACAAGGCTCAACATGTTTATATTTTAACCAAACAACAAATCAATCTGTGAACTATCCACTTCTTAACTCTACAATTTGATATTTTGTCTACATTCAACTACAAATTTTCTTAAACCTGATAATATACTAGAGAAAATTATAGAGTACTCTAATTGTGCATTAACAGATTTCTTAAACATTTAAAACTATGCATGACATTTCAGATACTCAAAGAAATGTATCAACATTTTCTTCTGTAAAGAGAAATGTAAAGGCTCTTTTTTTAATAACCATAATCAAAGAAATAGTACAGGCCAATGCTAAAATGAGATTTTTCAATTATTTTATGAACACCGATTAGTGGCCACACAGAAATGAAAGGGGAAAAAAATCACACCACTAAAATACAACTTTCTACGATATTCTACACATTAAATTTTGACACTCAACTCAGAAATACTGCATAAGACAATGCAAATTACTACGTGTGTTGCCACTGCCACATAATCCAGCAACAAATTTTGCAATAAGGAAATCTCAAGCAAATAACTGCGAGTTCCCTGTATGCATCAAGAATAAACTGCACAAGTAAAATTGTACCTTTTCAAGAAATATGCAGTTTTACCAAATATATTTCTTCTTTTTGATAAGAGGGGAAATTTTTTTCTGTTCAGGCAAACTGCAAAAGAGGTAAAGGTGCCAGAGCCACCTTTTAAAAAAGTTAATAATTTTTTTTTAAAGCCAAGAAAATAATTTGGCTAGGCTGCAGCAAAACACATCAAACATCCTATGTTAGAGCAAGTAAACTTTATCTACCCATATATTCAGAATTTACACCCAGGGAGAAACTCTCCAGCTATTCTCATTTTCCTTACATATATTCTTGCAAGACGCAGAAATACAATCCTACAGACATATTCCAATCTAGGATCGCAAATTACCAGCTGCATGACCTTGGCAAGTTCCTTGACCTGAGCCTCAATGTGATCACCTGTAGAGTGGGAGACACGTACCCACCTCACTGGGCTGAGCCGATGAAGTGAGATAATGCACGACAGTTGCCTGGAGCAAGTAAGTGTTAAGTGTTAGCTAAATGTTCCCTAAAGAGAGAAGGGGGAATCCACCCTCATCAACAGATTACCACAACGTGGCAGTGCAAAGACAAGCACTTTTTCGCTTACTGCATGTAACACTTCAGCTTCTCCCAGGGTCCAACTGCAATCTTCCAAAATCCCTGCGGAGTACGTGTCTGACAGCTACAGAGCCCAGCAGTCTACTTCGCTCAGACCTGGGCTTCAGGACAGGACGCAGGGGGTCCGAGATCCGGCCACCGGGGGCAGGGCCACCACCTAGCGAAATCCCCGCCCCAGGAACACGCACAGGCCGGCGTGGACCCCTCCCCGCGCCCGGCCCGCGGCCCCTGCCCGCGCGCGCGCGCGCACACACTCACACTCACAGAAGCACGTACCGGCCACTCTGCGGGGACGTGGGGAGGGAGCCGCAGGCCTGCGCCGGCCTCTTAGCCCGCCCCTCCGCCCCGCGCGGCCTGTCACCGCGCCCCCCGGTCGGGGAGGCCGCGGACCCCCGGGGGCCGGAGGGGCGCGCGAGGAGTCAGGCGCGGGCCGGGGAGCCAGGCCCGTCCCTCCTTCACATGGAGCCCGGGCCGGGTGGCGGGCGCGCGGCCCTTCGCGGGAGGCGGGAGCCGCTCGGCGCCCCTCGGTGCTTCTCTCTGTCGCGGCCCCGAGGCCCGCGGGAAGCTGGGCAGGAAAGGAGGAAGCCGCGGGCCAGAAGCCGCCAGAGGCCGAAGAAGGGGCAGCAGTGGCGACTCCTCGGCCAGAGGTGCCGGGCCTCCAGGTCGTCGTCCTCGTCGTCGCCGCGCGAGCCGCGCGACCCCCGAACGCCGCAACCAGCGGCCGCACCACCCTCGTCAGGCGCCGCCGCTGAGGGCAGCCCGGCCGCCACTACACACGGACCCGTGACGTAGGGCGTAGCGCGGCGCACGTCACGGCCGGCTCGCTCGTGCGCGCTCAGCCCTCCGCCCGCCGGAGCAACCCGCTGCGGGCGCGCGCCTAATTCAGAGCGCGGAGCGGAGGCCGAGGGGAGCGTGCACGCGCCTGCTCCGTGTCCGGCTGCGCCCACGCACGCCCGTGGCCCCCGCCCTCTCTGCGCGCTGGGATTCCCAGCCCGGGCTCGGCCCCGCGCGGGCCCCGCCCCTGGCTGCCGGCGCTCTCTGCCGGCTGGGAGCTCGGCGCGCTCGACCCGCCTGCACACAGGGACCGCCGTCCTCCGGCGCCGGGGAGTCCTTGGCGCCGCGGCTTCGAAGCAAGTCCCCGAAAAGGTCTCCGCGTGCACTGCGGGCCTAGCCCCAAGCCGCTAGGTGAAGCTGTGGTCGACTTCGAGTATATGACAAATGGTTAGTCGGCCTCTTAATTTTGGGGTCTCGGTTCATAATTTTTTTCTAAAGGACAGAAATTATCGTTGTGTGGGGACAGGGTCCCAGAGAGCAGTTTCCAGGCTCTTGACCTCACGTGGAAAGGTGCTGGCTCTGGTGGTGGATGGCCATCAGCTGTAACCAGTTCGCCATTAGCCACTAATATAACTGCTGTGGCTACTCTGGAGGGGGGGGGGTTGGTTGGTGGATTGCCCATCGTCTGGAGCCTGCTTCCTGTGTTTCCAGCCCAACCTCCTGTGAGACTATAGTGGTATGACTCCCCTACCTATGGCTCCGTGGGTGTTCCTTTTTGACCTCACCATGTCCTGCGTTCTTGTGCGGGGAGCGGGACCAGAGGCCCTGCATGACACGTCATCAGTCACCTAACTGTAAACCAACCCCTGGACACCGACTAAGTTGTACCGGGGTTCTGTTTAATTCTCATCATTCTAGCTGAAAGCTGATGAGACTTTGGTCCGGACAGCTGAGTGACTCGCACCACCTAGTGGCAGAGTTTAAAACCCGAATTTCTCAATGAGTCCTTCCTTTTCTCCCCACCCGGTCACCCACAGGAGATTAATAGATTCATCCCGCTGGCGTTGGAGGCCCTGTGGGATGTGACTAACCTGCATTCAATGTTTTCACCCCATGCTTCTCTGATGCAAAAAGCACCTTTCCCTCCCCAAGTCTCCTTTCCTAAAACACCCCTTACAACTTGCAGTAGCGTTCTTTCCCTCATTCAATGTCTACTTGGTTTCTCAGTACATTATGGATCACACTCCCTTCCTGCCGATACCAGACCACATTTCCACTCCAGCATTTCCACTCCGGCAGTTGAAATGAGAGAGAGGGAACGGCACCCACCATGCCCCTAGGTAAGCGGCTGCCCCAAGTCAGAGGCCTTAGCTGGTCAGAGGAGCTAGAGCTGGCATCTGTCTGTAAGGCAGGGACTGACGGAGAGCGGGAGAGGAGAGCGGAGAGTCGGAGAGCGTGTTGTGTAATGTCAAAATATCTGGGTCTCCTTCCTGGAACTTTTATTACAGACCCATTAGCAGAGGTATCAAAAGCTCAGGAACAAAGCTGTCCATTGACCGGTGTTTGTCATATGAAAACAATCTAATTGACTATCAGACTGAGCTGATGCTTTGCAGAGACTCAGGCAGCCAACACAAAGAAGGTCGTTGGAAGGACCTCAAAGATACAGAGCTAAATGGAAAATCACTTTGCTCCCACTTGTTTAAAAAGTGGAGTACTTTTAAGGTTATGCATGCATAAAATCAAGGTATTTAAGATTCCTTTGTGTTCTAACATTCTAAGTCTGGTGTGCCCCAGAAAGGAAGATCTCCATATCCTCGAGGGTGGAATTTAAATCAATCTTCTACCTCATTGTTCACGGTTCCTGACCTGACCCACATAGCAGAAATTCAATAATTACTTGTTTACTAAGTAATCTAGAGATGAACTTTTCCTTATACCTCTGCTCACTCCTTCCCTCACCTACCACACCTGGGTACTGGTTCCTTAGAAACACCCCACATGTATATCAAGAATATTCTCTATTTTTTTTCTTCATTCCCCCTTTACACTGGTGACTTTTCCTCTTGCTTAGACAGTAAATCTCTGGCATCTTTGCTATTTTCATATGTATGATTACAAATGAATGATCTTGGAATTTCTTTTTCTTGATGAAACTTTCATTCAACAAGCATGTTTTGCCTTCCTGCTCTGTGCCTGGGACTGCAGTGATGGAATAGTAGTCTCTGTTACCTGTCAGGAACTCAGAATCTTGTGAGGAGAGCAGACTGGTAAATGGATCATTGTAATACCTGGCGAGGCCCTGTACCAGGGATGTGTATGAAGTGGAACAGCATAGAGGAAGGTGTCACAGAGATTGAAACAATGACTGGTCTTGGAGCTGAGCTGCGCCCTCCACAACTACATTGAAAACGACTTAACTTGGAGCTGATGGGTCCTGGAAAAACACTGTTCCCCAATATTCCCCAATAAAAAAATTTATTACAGTAGAAGACATTGCCATTAATCCCCCTCAAAATACTCCCCTCACTTCGAATACACTTACTTATCCCATGTGTTCTTGCCGCTTTCTGAAGCAGTTCTGGAAGTCCTCTTTGGAGGGTGTCTTAGTTGCTCTGTCATGGCTGCCTCCATGTCCTGAATCGATTCAAAATGATTACCTTTCATAGTCATTTTGACTTTGGGGAAGAATCAGAAGCTGCATGGTACCAGACCCGGTGAATAAGGTGGATGAGGACACACTATGTTTTTATTTGACAAAAATTGCCATACCAGAAGTGATGTGTGACACAGAGCATTGTCATGGAGGATGAGGTAAAGACACTCACAAAAGGACTTCCAGATCTGCTTCAGAAAGTGGCAAGAATGATGGGGTAAGTGTTCTAATTGAAGGGGAGTATTTTGAGGGGGATTCATGGCAATGTGTCTTTTACTGTAATAAATATTTTATTTAAACATTGACTATGTGTTTTGATCACACCGCGTATGCTCAATGCTGCTTTTTTCAGAACAGTCCCAAACTGTAAACAACCCAAATATTCATCAGCTGCTTAGCAAAGAAAGGAAAAAACCAATGATAACATGAATAAATTTGAAATGCAGTATGTTAAGTGAAAGAAGCCAGATAACAGAGTACGTATTATATGATTCCATTTATATGAAAGTCTAGAAAAGGTAAGACTACAGTAGTCAGTGCTTGCCAAGTGCCAGGGTAGAGGACTGTCTGCAGAGGGGCGGGTGGGAACTTTCTGGGGTGAGGGGAAGGTTCGGCCATGAAAATTGCGGTGGTAGAGGTAAGACTATATTTTTGTCTAAGCTCATCAAATTGTCCACCTGAATTGGAGAATTTTATTGTATGTAAATGAAGCAGATAAAAGAATAATGAGGGGCCAGCCCGGTGGCTCAGGCGGTTAGAGCTCCATGCTCCTAACTCTGAAGGCTGCCGGTTCGATTCCCACATGGGCCAGTGGGCTCTCAACCACAAGGTTGCCAGTTCGATTCCTCGACTCCCTCAAGGGATGGTGGGCTCTGCCCCCTGCAACTAAGATTGAACACAGCACCTTGAGCTGAGCTGCCGCTGAGCTCCCGGATGGCTCAGTTGGTTGGAGCGCGTCCTCTCAACCACAAGGTTGCCGGTTCAACTCCCACAAGGGATGGTGGGCTGTGCCCCCTGCAACTAGCAACGGCAACTGGACCCTGGAGCTGAGCTGCGCCCTCCACAACTAAGATTGAAAGGACAACAATTTGACTTAGAAAACAGGCCTGGAAGTACACACTGTTCCCCAATAAAGTCCTGTTCCCCTTCCCCCCTCCAAAAAAAAAAAAAAGAATAATGCATGCATTACAGTGGCATTTTGAGGATTAATGGGATGATAAAAATGCAGCCCCAAGTTCAATGCCTGACCACAAGAGAAATCCTAAATAATAACTGTTATGATGCACGCAGGCTTGGGCATGAGTAGGGCAAGAGGCTCACCCAGGGGAGTGCTCTCTCAAGGTGTTCTGCAGCTAAACTGAGTGAGCAGCTGGTTCGAGGTGCAATGAGGAAAGTGCTGATTCGAGGAGAAGTGTCACAGAGGCGGGGCACCAGAGCAGCAGAAGCCCCTCCTGCCCCGGGGAAATGGGTATGCACCCCCATCCACATTCTGTCACAGGAAGGCCTGCCTGGCACCGCCAGCCTTCCCCAACCTGAGTGGTGAAAGTCCATCCTGCCTGCTGTGTCCACACCTCCGGCCGCACCTCCCACATGACCCTGCAGCCTTGTTCCAAATGTCTCCCAGGCAGAGCCCCACATGCAGTCTTGGAGTCCATGCTGCCAAGTCCGCACTCACTCTGGTCTGGAGTGAGTCTGGAGTCTGGTCTGGAGCTCTTAGCCAAGGAGGAGCAAACCTCAGCCCCAGAAGAAGCTGGACAGAATGCTGAGAGCTGGGGGAGAAGCAGGGAAAAGACAGCAAGCAGCCTGCAAAGCGAAGCGGGCCTCACTGTCACAACAAGAGGCTCCTCGTATTTATATGTTGTGCCTCATTGCTTGGCAACCAGGTCTCCGCCTGCAGGGCTGCGGGGGCCGCCGGAAAGGAGTCTCCTTTTTGGAGTGGCTTGGCTGGCTCCTGCACACGCCAGCCCCTGAGACTAGTTTACAGGCAGTGACTTCAGGCTGTGGGTGCGGGCAGCCCCTTTGTCCTGGAGGTCATGTGACCATGGTATGCAGCAGTGCCAGCGCCCCAGTCAGACCAGCGCTGCACTGCTGGGCCTGCCAGCTGTGTGGCCTCGGGCAACTCAACTTCCCTAACCTGACCTCCTCATCTGTAAAAGAATATGAGATCAAGTTAAGGGTGACTCCTTATTGGGGCTTACAACAGATTTTAAACACATAACTTGTAACACACACCCCTCCCCCCCATTTGACAATGAAACTATAGTCTAGGGCAGAGTTAAGTCTCCTAAAGTCACCTAATTTGTAAATGGAGAAGGCAGGATTGGAACTCCAGTCTGTGGTACAGAGCCTTGTATGTCTGTTCACCCAACACCCCACCTCTTGTGCCCACCTGAGGGGTTCAAGGACTGAGGTTCAGCCTGGTGTGGTTCTTTAAGGGCCATCCCTCAGAGGACAGAGGACTGCAGAATACTCTCTGATGTCAGGGCTATCTCTGTCTACCAATTAGAAAAGACAGTGGTTCCGCACGGGAAGGGTAGGGGGCAGCTGCCTTCGTGCCTCAGCCTGCCTGCTCTTGCTGTCATCCTTTCACCGGAGACTCCAGCTTGCTTTTTCTATTCCTGAGTCACCTCCCAGGGTGTCTGTCTTCCAAGTGCTGATTTTGACCACCAGTTTCCTTATGGATGCAGGACTCCTTTGTTTGAATCAGCATGAAGGATATAAGTCTGACCCTGTCACTCCCCTTCTCAGAACACTTCACCACAGGTGAAGTTAAAACTTGTGTGGCAGGCTGAAAAGCCCTCCCTCATGGGGCCTCTGCTTCCCCAGCCCTTCCTTGTCATTCTCATCAGCCCCTGTGTTCCAGGCCTCAAATCCTCATCCAGTCCCACCTGGGGAGCTCCTTGGGTCCTCCCACACCCACAGGTCGACTGCAGGTCCTCTGGCACTTACTCTGCAGGCGTCCAGCAATGCTTTCAGGCCCTTGCTGCCTCACTGTGCTGGGTGCTGCCCAGCACTGACTCAGGGAGGCAGGTCTTCTCCTCCCCCATTTCACAAGGTGGGAAACTGAGGCTCAGGAAGACGACTCTCCTAGGGTCACACTTCCACCCTGACAGACTGACAGCCCTCATGCTTTCCTCAGTGCCCCCACCCCCTGGGCACCCATGTTAGTGCACGTTCCTCTGTGGATGCTTGTACAAGGCCTGACAATTAAGTTCGTAAACTCAGCCTGAAAAAAGTGCTACATACCTCATTTTTGAATATCACTATGGTCACCTCTGAAGTACTCCCCTTAGGAAGCTATGCACTGACGCCAGCGTCTAGTCCACCCTTCAAAGCAATTTTGGAACTTTTTCTAGAACAGCCATCAGAGCTACTGTCATATTACCCTTGATGTCCTGAATGTCATCAAAATGTCTTTCAATATTTCCTTTATCTTCGGGTAAAGAAAGAAGTCATTGGGAGCCAGATCAAGTGAGTAGGGAGGATGTTCCAATAGTTATTTATTTACTGGCTAAAAACTCCCTCACAGACAGTGCTGTGTGAGCTGGTGCATTGTCGTGATGCAAGAGACATGAATTGTTGGCGAAAAGTTCAGGTCATTTTCATCTAACTTTTTCATGCAGCCTTTTCAGCACTTCCTAATAGTAAACTTGGTTAACTGTACATCTAGTTGGTACAAATTCATAATGAATAATCCCTGATATCAAAAAAGGTTAGCAATATAGTTTTGACTCTTGATTTTGACTGACAGAACTCTTTTGGTCATGGAGAATTGGCTGACTTCCATTGTACGCTTTGATGCTGTGTTTCAGGGTCATATTGGTACACCCACTTTTCATCACCAGTGATAACACAGCCCAAAACATCGTCTTGCCTCTCCAAAAGGTCTTGGCAAACTTCGACTCTCCTTTGCTTTTGTTCATCGGTGAGCTCCTTGAGGACTATTTTTGTACACACCTTTTTCATGCCAAGATTTTACTTTCAGTTAAGATTTTCCTGTTTCTCTATAGATGTTTACTTGGTCTGTTATGCTTCTCACAGTCAGCCAAAGATTCTGACACACAATTCGACAAATTTTTGCAATGTTTTCATCAGTTCTGCCTGTTACTGGCCGCCCTGACCTCTCTTCATCAGTGATACATTCTCTCCCCTCAGAAAAACGTTTAATCTATTTGTACACTGCCATTTCATTCATGGCATTATCCCCATAAATTTGGCCTAATAATGTCCCTAATTTCACTTCCACTCTTGCCAAGTTTAACAAGAAATTTAATGTTTGTTCATTGCTCTAATTCACAAAGAAATGCAACAATAAACGCTACTCAGCAAGACACTGCCACACGTCAACACAACACGAACACAGCTGTGAAACACTGACATACCAAGGTTATGAAACCTTACCGAGCTGTTTGTGCAGTGCTGCCAATGTAAGCGCACGATGGCAAGTTCATGAACTTAATTGTTAGACCTCGTGTATCTTCCTCTTAAGACCGAAAACACCTGAGGGCAAGGCCCTCACACCTTCATCCTGCATGCCTGCTTCTGCCTGGTACCATGTGGACTGTTTGCTGGGGAAGTGGATGAATGGACAGGTGACAGACAAAACATTTATTTAGGCCTCTAACTTTAGGAATTTGGGACTATTGAATAAGGGCAGGAAATCTCTGGTGCACAAGATCCTTAGTCCAATTTCATCCAGCTCTTGAAACTTTAAAAAAATCTACTCTTATTATTCAGACCTGTTTCTTCCCAATATCTATAAAAATGTAACATTGTTTTAAAGGTCATAAGTAAATGTATCCTGAAAAGCCACAGCATTTTGAGCACTCACTCCCTTTCTTAGGGCCTCAGGTTCCCTGTGGACACGGGGAGAGGTCGGCCCAGAGGGGTGTTTTTCAAACTGCAGGTCCTGATCCATTCATTAGTATGTTGTGAAGTCAAACTAGCAGGAAATAACCTCCACTGAATAGAAAACAGAAATGTGTCACACATAATAAGAGTGAATGTTGTATTGGGAAATTTTAAGTTGAATATGTGTCCGTATGGCAGGTCATTTTGTAAAACATTTTTTACTGTGGTGACAATCAGGAGTGTTTGAAAGCCCCTCTCCCTCTGAGCTTTGACGATGTCGTCATTTGGAAATGGAGTGCATCTGTACCCCTGAACAAAGACCCATTTATGGTGGGTGAGCTCCATTTCAACAGTCCATCCACATTTCTTCCACTGTTCTTTAGTTTGAGAAAAGGAAACAATAAACATAAACATTGTTAAAGAAAAAAATAGAAAAGAACTTTATCAGTACTATTTTAAAACTAATAAATGCTATGATTTTTTTTTTTGGTGTTTTTAATCATTATGCAAGGGAGAAAATGAAAGTCATCCTCTCTCTCCCAACCACCGCCCCCAGGCGCACCCCAGAGGCAAGCTCTGCATGGTGCCCAAAGGAACCATGGGAGAGAAATCACCATTTGGTAAAAACCACTGTGATAACTTAAACAAGCAAGAATCATTGACAGATATTAAAATTGATGGGGAAAAATATGATGAGAAACAAGATATTTACATAGTAATAAAGCATCTCCCCACAGTACGTTTATTAATTATGAAGGAAAAAAGAAACTTTACAGTGGAGAAACCTCAGAGAGACACTACCTAAATGAATCAAGTGACCCAACTTAACTAAGACCAGTATTAAATACACCAATGCCACCTGACAAAGTGTCCTGAGACCGCACATCACTTCTGTGGTATTCTTGTCAAAAATGCTTAACCTCAACCCAGTAATGAGAAAACATCAGACAACCCAAAGTGAGATTTATCCTATAAAACAACTGGCCAAAGTGTCAAAGGGACAAGAAAAGACTGAGGAGCCATCCCAGATTGTAGGAGATAAAGGAGATTTGACAACTAAGTGCTGTGTATGATTCTGAATGGGATCCTGGACCAGAAATAGGCTGTTACTGGGACACCTGGCAAAATTCAAATAAGTTCGGTAGATGAATTAATAGTATTATATTATTAATTCCTTGGCTTTGATCTTGATACTGTGTGTCGACCCAAGAATGTCCAAACCTGTAGAAAATTTTCGTAAAAATTTGAGCCCAATAGAGGATACACCTGGAAGCAAGATCTCAAAAGACTGAGATGAATGCTTCTGAGAATAACAGTGTGCAGTTGCTGTTATGCATTTGATATTAAGGAGAAAATGTAAGGACCATTACATGGAGGTGGGAGACAGCAAGGTGGCATTTCAAAGTGTGTTAACCTAGATGCACAAGAATGATGGACAGAGCTTAGGGCAATGATAAGCCTTTTACTAAGGAAGTTAGAGGCCCGGGGCGTGACCACCCACCATAACCTGCCCAGTTAGGAATTTATGGTCAGATCACCGAGTGAAGTTACTCTCCATAGAACCCCTTTTATGTCTGCATGTGGTTACATGAGATGTTAACTGTTAGGTCTCTGAATGTTAGAGAGCTTGACTTAATGTTAAGTCTCAGAGACCTTGACTTACAGACAGAGCCATGCCCGCTGGCCTGCACCTGCACACAGAGCCAAAGTTGTGATAACAGAAAACGCCACAAAACAGCTAGTGGCTCACAGGCAGTCAGCATTTTCTGTTGAAATATTACCCTGTCTGCACAGCCCCTGTAATACCCTCCTCACTCCCTCCTTCGGGGCTGCAAGTCTCCTTTAGGCGTGCAACCCAGGCTGTAGCCGTTCTTGTTCAGCCTGATAGACTTTCTCTTAATAAAACAGACTTTCTTTTAATAAACTTTCTTAACTTGCCTGGCCATGTGCGTTCCTTTACCGGCCGACCTATCATTTGGTGCTGAAACCCAGGAGGGTTTAGGCCGAAGAACGCAGGATCGCCCCTTGTCTTCTCCCCCTGCACCCCGCGCCCAGGCTTGATATGCTCTCTGGCTACCCTCCCAAACCTGCCAGAAGGACGCACTCAGGACTTTCTCCCTCCCGTTGCTGACATTCCAGACAACAGCAGGCCAGACTCTCGCCAGGTGAGGGAAACCTCCAATTCTCGTCTCGGACCTTCTGACTCTCTCTCACTGTTCTACAGTTCCACGAAAGTCCTAGCTAGACCAGAAGGTTCCTCTTGCCCCAGGGGCCCAGATCCTCCCAGTCTTGGGGACACCCAATCTGAGAGTGATCTCTCCTACTCATACTTGTGGGGGTTGAACACTGGGAGTTGGGACGCCTCAGCCCCTTGTTCTCCCCTTAATAGGAGGCTCCCGCCTCACCCTTCTCACTCCATCTATTCGAACCATGGGGCCTCACATCCAGTCCCTGCCAAATCTACACCTCTTGGTTGTTTCCTCCACAACTTACACGCCCTCAGGCTCAACTTACAGGAGATCCGACCACATGACTTGTCTTTTACTATAACCCTGCCTGACCCCAAGGGAAAGGGGATCAGCAACGGAAAGCGCTCAGAAATTCCCTATGTCTAGGCCTTCTTTACTCGTTCCTCTTCTCTTTATCTTTGGACATTGCCTTTTTAACCTTCTTGTCCAGTTTATCTCTTCCAGAATCAAGTCTATTAAGCTATAGGTGACTCTTGTACAAGACTTCCAGCCCATTCCTATGAGGGACTCTATAACCACCTTGGATCGGAACTTTAACTTCCAGCTCCAAGCCCCTAACTTAGTTCAGTCCATAGACGAAGCTGCCTGGATTTTCAGGGCCCAGTCATTCCACCACCCCCCAAATTCCTCAGAAGGATCGGACCTCAACCTTCCTAGCCTTCTTAGCTTAGCCGCAGAAGACTGACGGAGACCAGGGACCCTGGCTCCCTCCCGCATCACAACAGCGGAGCCCAAGGTAACTCTTCACGTGGCAAGTAAACTAATCACCTCCTTAATAGACACGGGGGCCATCTACTCTGCCCCCCCATATTTTGGGGGCCTACTCATCCCTCCCATATCTCCATTATGAGGGTTGATGGCCTTATCTCACAGCCTGTAACTATCCCTGCCCTAACTTGCTCACTCCGTAACTCCGTTTTCAGCCACTCATTTCTAGTCCTCCCCAGGTGTCCCACTCCTATATTAGGGCGAGACAGTCCCTCCAAATTCCGAGTTTCCTTCCAATTTCATCCACCCGGCCCTGAACCCATCCTTCTCCTTGCACTCTCCCCCTCTGACACTCCGATAGAGATCCCCTTACAGCCGTCCGTCCCTCATCGATCCTGTTGTTCGGGACAGCTCCACCCCTTCTATCACTACACACCACTGTCCTGCCAGGATCAAGCTGTGTGATCCATCCTTGTTTCCAAACCAACCCCAATACCCCACCTTTCTCACTCATCAAAATGGCCTACAGCCCATCATCGACTGACTTCTAGCTAGGGGGTCTTCTCAAGCCTACCCACTCCCCATATAACACGTCTATCTTGCCTGTCAAAAAACCCGATTGATCCTATAGATTCGTTCAAGATCTTAAAATAATCTATCAAGCTGTTCTCCCAACACATCCATCGTCCCCAACCCCTATAGCCTTCTTTCTCATCCCCCCTGATACCACTCACTTCACTGTCAAGGACCTCAAAGACGCCTTCTTTACCATTCCCTTACATCCTCACTCCCAAGACCTCTTCACCTTTACCTGGACTAATCCTAACACCCTACATTCCAGACAACTAACATAGACAGTCCTTCCCAGGAGTTCAGGGACAGCCCCCATTTCCTCGGCCAGGCCCTAGGTTCTCTCGACCTCGCTCCGAAAACACCCCTACAATAGGTGGATGATCTCCTTTTGTGCAGTCTGTCTCACTCACTCTCTACTGGAATATACCGCTACCCTTCTTCCTTGGTAGCAAGGGCTACCGGGTGTCCCCACACAAGGCACAACTCTCTACCTCATTAGTTATCTACTTGGGTGTCCAACTTACCCCCACACACAGGGCCATCACAGCCAACCGTATCTCCTTTATTAAATCCATACCACCCCTCAGGCCCCCACCTTCCTCAGTCCTTTCAAGCTCATGTATGGCAGACCCTTCCTCCTAGACAACCTCCCTCCTAACAACTCACCAGTGAGAGCCTACCTCCCAGCCCTTAGCCTCATTTGGCAGATCTTTAGGGAACGTGCAGATCACATTCTTCCTAGATCGGAAGACACTTCCTCCCACTTTTCCTAGCCCCAGGAGACTGGGTCCTTTTCAAAGACCTCAACCTGTCAGACTTATGACAATAGGGGAAAGGGCCCTTCTAGCTCCTTCACACCACCTCCACTACAGGCAAAGTGCTAGCTCACCCCTCCTGGTTTCACCTGCCTCGGCTGAAGAAACAGCTGACCCACCTGTCCTGCCCCTCCACAGGACGGCCCAGGCTCCATGATATCGCAGTTCAGTCCTGAGCCTCACCTGGCTTCGACTTCACCAGATCCCTGAGGAAAAACCGGGAGACTCATGAATGGTGATCTGTACCCTAACCCTTGTCCTCTCTGCATGAACCAAACACCTCACTCCCGGCTCCTGCGCTCACCTCCAAATCCTCTCAGTTATCCCCACCTTTCCCCTTAAGCTCCGCAGGTCCATTTTAGAACTCCTTTTCGACAACACCATCACCCATCTTCCTAACCCCAGCGAGGACATAAGTCCCCCAATGGCTGTCTTCATAATATGACTCTTCCCTCTCATAACACTTTCCCTACCATTATCCCCTCATGTCCCCCGGACCCTCACCCTAACTCATCACTGTCTAAACCAGTCATCCCCCTTACTCGCTCAGGACTGCTGGCTCTGCCTATCCACCGCTACTCAACTCTTCGCTGCTGTCCCCGTAATGGCTCAAGTATGGACTAATACTTCTGCCTTCATTTTCTACAAAGTCCGACACGGACTTGCCTTTCACTCTAAATCCACCACTCGCTACAACTCCTTCCCGAGCCAATACCAGATCAAAGCAACACAATACGGAAAACCTTCACCGGTGCTCTAGACAAGGCCCACGGCAAATTCAGGCCCATCATCGGCCCTCTCCTCACATCCACACCGCAGCCCCCCTCTACATCTCCTACTCACAGACCACTGGCAGCCCCGGGGACACCTTAGACCCCAATCTCTCTAATACCACCATCACTACCTCACCCTCTCTTACTCATTCCACCTCCTCCACAGGTTCCTTCTTCCAACAACCCCTCTGCTCTTCCTCCCATCCCAGCCTCAGCTCTACTGGAACAACTAACATCAACACCCTTACTGTCAGGAGAGGCCTCAGACCCCAATTAGAGTTCCCTGCTGGTTCCTCCATACCGGCTAAAAGGGATCACCTGTCTTAAACTACCTATTCCATCTGACCCAGCTGACTTTTACCTCAATACACTCAAACTCCCTCTCTTTAGACATCCAAACTTTACACCCGACATTCCCTTACAGCTCCTCACGGGAGCCACAGTGTTGGCACGTTCGGTATTCGGGACAAAGAAGGCTCCCCACAAAAATACATGGGAATGCTAACCCCTTTCTTCTCCCTCAACATTTTCACCTGCCTTGGTCCCTCTGGCCTCTTCTTCTGCGGAAACTCCACATAAGTCTGCCTCCCCACCAAATGGATAGGCACCTGTTTTACTTTCTCCAAATATTCAGATCGCCCCCAATAATCAATCTCTACCTGTCCCCAAATACACTCTCACACACCGAAAAGGGCCATCTCCCTCATTCCACTCCTAGTGTCACTGGGCATCTTTGCAGGAGTAGCGACAGGGACAGCAGAGCTAGGAGTCTCCTTACACCACTTACGGGACCTCGCCCAGGCTCAGAAAAACAGACCGCTTCAAGAATCAATGGAGCTCCTGGTTTATGGGTAACTGGGGCGCTTGGCTTCTCCCCCTCATAGGGCCTCTAATCATCATTTTTGGTCCTAGCCTTTGGTCCCTGCCTCCTCTGCTTTTTCTCCCAATTCCTGTACAGCAGTGTCATGCGGGGTGTCAGGCAGGGTCTCTGGTCCCACTCCCCACACAAGAACGCAGGACATGGCTAGGCCAAAAAGGAACACCCACGGAGCCATAGGTAGGGAAGTCATACCACTATGGTCTCGCTGGGTTTACACGACATGAGACCTGCTGTCCGCTTTGCTGCCAACCGACCGACTCTCCTCCACTCTCCTCCACTCTCCTTCAGTCTCCTCCTCTCTCCTCTCTCCTCGACTTCCCTCTGTAGCCGCGGCAGTTATATTAGTGGCCAATGGCTCAATGGTTACAGCTGACAGCCAACCAGCCATAGCTGATGGCCATCTACTACCTGAGCCAGCACCTTTCCACATGAGGCCGAGAGCCTGGAAACTGCTTTTTGGGGCTGTGTCCCCACACTCCACCCCTACAGGTTCTCGCCTCATAATCTACGCGACAAGCGTCTTCCGCGAGGGTCCCTGTGCCATATTAGCCTATTGACACCTACGGATGAAAAGAAACGGTAGTTTTAGGAACCAACAGTGGCAAATCCCTTCCATCTGGGATGGAAGCTTTTTGTCTTGGGAAAGGAGGGTTGCTGCCACTGGCACCTTTCCCGGTTTGTGGTACCACACCTTTATGGCAGTGCTTGGGGTCCCTTGCATAGTTTCAACATGTAACAGAACAGGTGACCCCATAATAGGCCATAGTGAGAGCACATAGTCTCCCCGCAAAATCATCCCAGTATCAGGACCTTCATATACTACAGTCACTTGTGGTGGCCACTCAGCCACCACCCCTGGCGTCACTTGCAAATCATGAGTCAAACCGGCCCCCCATGGGGCTATCAGGCCCAACCAGCGACAGTGGGGGCTTTTGACCTGCCAGGGCCAAGTCCATTGCTGCCGTTCCCCTGCTTTCAAGCATGTGGGGGCTGGCAGCAAAATGTTTCCATTTCTGCCGTAGCCTGGTTTTAACAGAGTCTCACTGGTGGTAACTTGTAATTGAATGGGAGCGGCCGTTTGATGTAGCAGAGCTTCCACTGGTGCAGGCCCTCCCTTCCGTGGTCTCTCATTCAGGACTCTCAGGACATCCCATAAATGCGAGGCCCAGTCACACATCGTGGGAGGGTGTTTTGACACCCGGAGACCTTGCTTCAAAAGGCCGTTATAGCGTTCAATCATGCCAGCTGCTTATGGGTTATACGGGGTGTGAAACAACCATTGCACGTCCATCCTGGCAGCCCAGCGCTGCACTTCTTGCCCCGTAAAATGGGTACCCCTGTCACTTTCAATGACTTGCGGGCGCCCATAGAGGGTGCACAGCCGTGTAAGAGCAACCACTGTATGCCGCTGATCCGCAGCTGGACACGGCCAAGCAAACATCAATCCCGTAGCAGTGTCCACTGCTGTAAACGCGTATATCGCATTGCGGGCCTTAGGCAGGGGTCCAATGTAATCCACTTGCCAGCGAGTGAGGGGCACCCTCCCTCGCGTAATCTGCTGTGTCTCCCCAGGGGAGCCTCCGCCTTTGGGGGTTGTCCTGGGCACAGACGGCACAGTCATAACAGGCATCTGCTATCTCCTGCCATTTCAAAGGCAGACCCCAGCGTCTGCTCACCTGCCACATGGTTCGGCTTCCGGCGTGCTACAATTTCCTATGCAGCCAATGGGCCACATCAGTGGCAGGAGCCCGTTCTAACCATCGGACCCGTGCTAGGGCATCTGCTTCATCATTACCTGGGGACACTAAGGGGGAGTGACCTGTGACATGCATTAGGGTCACCTCTTTTCTCTGCCCTAGGTCCCAAAGGTCCTGCCACATGGCTTGACCCCACAGTGGACGGTGTCCTACCAACCAGTTTTGGTGTTTCCACGTAGGGAGCCACAGCGTTAGGGCCCGGAACACCGCCCAGCTGTCAGTACAAATAACTAGGGGCCCGGGCTCGTGGCTGATTACCATCCACACGGCCCGTAGCTCAGCCCACTGGCTACTCTGGCCCACCCCAGTATCAAACCAAATGGTGTCTGTTTTGGGCTGCACACCAATAGCCGTCCAAACAGCTGCAGCCCCTCGGCTAGAACCATCAGTAAACCAGGCATCCTCAGGTACTGGGGGCTGTCCTTCTTTATAGGGCGAGGGCTCCAAGTCCTCCCCGCTAGGCAGAGCGCTTGGCTCAGCCTGGGCTACAAGCTCCACAGGCCCCAGGACCTGTTGTAGCTCTGTGCTCAAAGGGCTTGAACTAAGGGTGCTACGTTGCTCCAAGTAGGCACCCCACTTGGCGAGGGTGGTGGTCTGTGCCACCCCCATTTTGGGTCCCTGGGTCCACGTACGGACGCACCCCTGGACAGGATAGGTTGTTCGAACCAACACCCGTGCCGTTCCTGTGATGGCTTCTGTGGCCACTAGGGCTGCGTACACAGCAGCCAGCTGTTTCTCTATTAGTGAGTAGCGGACCTCTGCTCCTTTCCATAATTGGGACCAAAATCCCACTGGCAACCGGAGACGCTCCTGCCGTTGCCAGAGGCCCCATCCGTACCCCTCTTGGATTACGTGAACATCAAGTTCAAATGGGCGGCCGGGGTCCACTACTTGCAGAGCCTGTGCCTGCTGCACTGCCCGTTTTGTGGCAACGAAGGCTTGCTCTACAGCCTCTGTCCAATCCCATGAGGCTCCCTTTTTTATCATATTGTACAAGGGCCTTGCCATTTGTGCTAAATGGGGTACAAACGCCCGCCAATATCCTAGCAGACCCAAATATGTCTGCAGTTGGGAGACCTTGGTCGGCCGGGGAAAGGCTTGTATCTTATCAATGATTGCCTCAGGTATAACCTTTGTCTTACCCGACCACACAACACCCAAAAACTTGACGGATAAGCCAGGGCCTTGGACTTTTTCCTCATTCACCGCCCAGCCGCGTGACTTCAGGTGGTGGAGAAGAGAGGGAGCTGCTTGCTCTAAATCAGAAAGAGAATCTGATGTTAACAGAATATCATCGACATAATGAAACAAGGCCACAGAGGATGGGCGATCCCACTGTGCCAAATCCTGGGCCACGAGCCCGTGGCAGATAGTGGGGCTGTGCAAGTATCCTTGCGGAAGGACTTGAAAAGTCCACTGCCGCCCATCCCAAGTAAAAGCAAACTGCTCTTGACACTCGGGTGCAATGTCAATGGAGAAAAAAGCATTGGCCAAGTCCACTACATAGTGATATGTCCCCAGGCGGACAGTCAGACGATCCATTAAATCATTTATTGAAGGCACTGCAGCGTGCAAGGGTGGTGTCACCTTATTTAACTCCCTATAGTCCACAGTCATTCGCCAGGTCCCATCTGGCTTCTTGACAGGCCATACTGGGGAGTTAAAGGGACTGTGCGTTGGCCTCACAATATGTGCCTTCTCCAGTTCCAATATTGTACGACAAATCTCCTCCTGCCCTCCTGGCAGGCGGTACTGTCGCACTGTAACCACGCGCCGGGGCTGTGGCAACACTTGAGGAGGGTGGTGAGCATGCCGACGTGTCACCGCTTTCACCATCCGGATCCGGAGACGGAACTCTCCTACCGTCGTCTGTAAGCTGAGGCCATGTAGCACGTCCACCCCTAGAATATACTCCGGAACGGGGGAGACATAAACCTTGTAGGTACGAGGGGGAAGCCTTCCTATACCCACTGGTAAGGAAACGGCTTTCACAGTCATAGTCTTTCCCCCGTAGCCATCAATGCAGATTGCTGGTCCAGGGAACAGTTCTGGGTTCCCATAAACAAGACTGCAGTCTGCGCCAGTGTCCACTGGGGCCAAAACCCTCTGCACATTAGAAGGGGACCAATGTATGGACAGTTCCACGTGGGGCCTCCGGTCCCTGCTCGTCCCCTCTGACCGGGTACCTTGGCCCCACCCCTAATCAAGCTGAAAGGAGTCGGCCTCAAGTGGCTGCATGAAGTCCTGGAGGGACACGGTTCGCGCTTTCCCAGACTTCTCCTTTATGCTTCTCCGGAATTGTTGTTCCGGACGCAACTGTTTCCAAAGTTCCAGCAGGAGTGCATTGGGTTGTCGGTCTATTTTCTTCCAATTGACCCCTGCTGCCACAAGATCACGCCACATCTGTGCGCGTGTTACTCTCTGAGGCCCGCGACCTCGCCCCTTTACTTTTGATTTGGGCTTCCAGGTCTCAACTGCTCGGACCTCCTGTCTTAATTTCCTTCGCCTCCGGCTTTCAACATCCCCTAGGGTGGCCATGGCAGTTGTAACTTCATGTATCCGTCGCCCTACATAAGGTGTAAGAATAGCAACCAAGGATCCAAAAGCACTCGCAGGTGCAGTATCCAAAACCAGATCTCTCATGCTGGCTGTAAAAAGCTCATCATCCGGCCCCTGCATGTTAAGGTTAAAAATAGCGTGTCTCATACCCATTTCACGGATGATTTGCATAAATTCCGTATATGACTGCCATTGACTGACAGTGTCTGGCAGCTCGCCAGCCTGTCCCCATACTGTGCGTACCACAGCAGTGAGCCACTCCATTAGAGAATGGTTGCCCTGGTCGTGGGCCAACCTATGGCAGTTCTGTAACCTTTGTCGCAGGGACGGATGCACTGTCACAAAGGCTAGCTTTTCCATCTCGCCTGGGGAGCAGAGAATGCTGTCTGCCCCCTCATCCCATAAACGTAGTAGCCAAGCCGAGACTGGCTTTTCAGGGCTCTGTCGGTACCGCCTCCCCAGCTCCTGCAACTCAGTGGGAGTGTATGGGGTGTAGGTTGTGAACTCAGTCACAGCTGGGTTGCCTGCAGCAACACCCCCAGGGCCCAAAGGTTGCTCACGTTTTACTCTTTGCTTCAAGATTGGCCGGGCTTGGGGGTTGGGAGCTACATTGTCTCCACTCGCTTCCTCCGCCTCTGCCTCAGAGTCTCCACTGTGGGGCCCCGCTTCCAACAAGCGGACCCGAGCTTCCAGTGCCTCCAACCGGGACACCTGGTCCAGCACCTGGGCCATTTCATTAAGCGCATTTTCCGTATTGAGACTCAAGGCCGTGAGGAACAGCCAGCCCACACGGCCGGCTGTAGCCTTCTCCTCCTCCGGCAACCGCTCAGCCAGAGCCTTCAGGGCGCTCTCCACGCTGGCTGGAGAGCCATCCATGTCCTCCCACCCCTCCTTGGGGGTCCAACTCCTGAGAACAGTGGCCACCGGACACCACACACTGTGTGGGGGCCACCCGCCCTCCTGCCCAGAGTCAGACTCCATTTCTACCTGGTTGGAATCTTGCTCACCGTGACAGGTGTCTGAGTGGGTGGAGGCCTCCTTATAAGATGTCCACACCATCGGAGCCTAAGGCCGCAGCAGATCATCAAAATTAAGGCAACGCCTTCCATGGCCAAGAAGGTGGAGTGCCAGCTGGAGGCTTGAGTCTCCCAGGCAGACCGCGCCTCCCGTTCCCGGTGTCGCTCCTCACGGGCCTCTTGAAGCTGGGCTCTCACACGCACAAACCGCTCCACCATGCTTCGGTAGGTTTTGGCCTGCACCACACGCTGCTTACGAAACTGAGCTTTTATACGTGTAAACTGCTCCAGTACATTCCGGAGAGTTTCGGCCGACACCATACCCTGCTCGCTGCGCCATTTGTCATGCGGGGTGTCGTGCGGGGCGGCCTGCGGGGTGTCAGGCAGGGTCTCTGGTCCCGCTCCCCACACAAGAACGCAGGACATGGCTAGGCCAAAAAGGAACACCCACGGAGCCATAGGTAGGGAAGTCATACCACTACGGTCTCGCTGGGTTTACACGACGTGAGACCTGCTGTCCACTTTGCTGCCAACCGACCGACTCTCCTCCACTCTCCTCCACTCTCCTTCAGTCTCCTCCTCTCTCCTCTCTCCTCGACTTCCCTCTGTAGCCGCGGCAGTTATATTAGTGGCCAATGGCTCAATGGTTACAGCTGACGGCCAACCAGCCACAGCTGATGGCCATCTACTACCTGAGCCAGCACCTTTCCACTTGAGGCCGAGAGCCTGGAAACTGCTTTCTGGGGCTCTGTCCCCACAAGCAGACTCCAGGTGTTCACAAACGAAGCTGTCCATGAGATGCTTCTCCTACAACAACATTACCAGCCCCTTCCACAATGTCCCCTCCTCTCGCCGCCCCCGTTCAGCGTGAAGCAGCTACAGAAGAGAGACATGATAGCCCCTCTCCTTTTTATTAACAAACAAGGCTGGAATGTTAGGTCTCTGAATGTTAGGTCTCAGAGACCTTGACTTACAGACAGTGCCGTGTCTGCGAAAAAACAAGAAAATGTCTGTTGGCCTGCACCTGCAGACACAGCCAAACTTGCGAAAACAGAAAAACGTCACAAAACAGCTACTGGCTTACAGGCAGTCAGCATTTTCTGTTCAAACACTGCTACCCTGTCAGCATAGCCCCTGTAAAACCCTCCTCATCCCCTCCTTCGGGGCTGCAAGTATCCTTTAGGCGTGAAGCCCAGGCTGTAGCTGTCTTTGTTCAGACCGATAGACTTTTTCTTAATAAATTGGATTTTCTCTTAATAAACTTTCTTAACTAAAAAAGGACCATGCACGTTCCTTTATCAGCCGACCTATCATTACCATTAGAGGAGTCTGAGTGAAATGAGCTATATTGACAAATTTTTATGTCACAGTTTTCAAAATAAAATGGGTGCTGGCAGACAGTGTCAGGAGGGACAGTCTAAGGATGGCAAATAACTTTCCCCTCAAGTTTTGACAGGATCAATTGTCAGGGATGCCCAGAAGGTTAACAATTCAGAGGCTTCATCCACTTCTGGGGGAAGTGCTGAGGCTGACTGGAGAGGTCTGTGGAAGGGGGAGGGGAGGGTGGCTGAGAGGAAGGCAAAGAACATGAACTTGGTGGTGGTTGCAGGGCTGTTACATTTGCTTCTGACACTTTCGTAACTTTGAAATGTTTTTAAATAAAAACTTTAATACATATGCCACAAAATGCAACCAGCAGCAAAGTACAATGAAAAGGAAGCCCTCTTCCTAGCCCCAGTCCCTCCCTTCCCCCCCAAAATCAGTTACCAAGATTCCATACCCATTAGGTATGCACAAACACGTATGAGTATTTATTGATCACGGAGGCTGGGGCTCTGCCTCAGGTTGGAGGAAGTTAAGGGCGGTCATGGAGACTGAGAGGCAAGAAGCCTCTGCCCACAGGGGAAGCAGGCTCTTCCTGCTGCTGAGCTTTTGTCGTGCGGGGTGTCAGGCAGGGTCTCTGGGGTCTCAGCTCCCACTCCCCACATAAGAACGCAGGACATGGTGAGGCCAAAAAGGAACACCCACGGAGCCATAAGTAGGGGAGTCACACCACTATATTCTCGCTGGTGGCTGGGTTGGAGACACAGGAAACAGGAGCCACACAATTCTCAACCCTCTCTGCTCCACTTGCAGGCTCAGCCACCATCTTCTTGCTAGCCCCCATTTTCCTTTTTTTTTGCTACTAGCCTAGCCACGGCAGTTATATTCATGGCTAATGGCTCACTGGTTACAGCTGACGGCCAACTAGCCACAGCTGCTGGCCATTTGATCACAGTCGATGGCCATTTACTACCTGAGCCAGCACCTTTCTATGTGAGGCCGAGAGCCTGGAAACTGCTTTTTGGGGCTCTGTCCCCACACTCCACCCCTACAGGGTCTCGCCTCACAATCTACGCGACAAGCGTCTTCCGCGAGGGGCCCTGTGCGAGGAGCCTGGAGGTGAATGCTATTTCCTGGACACAGCTATGCTCTCTGGTCACAGCCAGGGTTTCTCAGGGCACCACCAGTACTTCTGGGCACAGCCAGACTTCCTGGACTTCTTAGGGTACCACTAGTCTCCCCGGGCACAGCCAGGGTTTCTCAGGGCACCACCAGTACTTCTGGGCACAGCCAGACTTCCTGGACTTCTTAGGGTACCACTAGTCTCCCCGGGCACAGCCAGGGTTTCTCAGGGCACCACCAGTACTTCTGCGCACAGCCAGACTTCCTGGACTTCTTAGGGTACCACTAGTCTACCCGGGCACACGAGGGCCTCTCAGGGCACTGCCACTCTCTCTGGACACAGCCAGACCTCCTGGACTCAGCCAGGGCTCCCAGGGCACTGCCACTCTCTCTGGACACAGCCAGACTTCCTGGACACAGCCAGGGCTCTCAGGGCACTGCCACTCTCTCTGGACACAGCCAGACTTCCTGGACTCAGCCAGGTCCCCTCAGGGCACTGCCACTCTCTCTGGACACAGCCAGACTTCCTGGACACAGCCAGGGCTCTCAGGGCACTGCCACTCTCTCTGGACACAGCCAGACTTCCTGGACTCAGCCAGGGCTCTCAGGGCACTGCCACTCTCTCTGGGCCTCTCAGGGTACCGTGCTGGAACAACAGCGGCTCACAGTCAAGGTGCTTACATATTCTCAATGGTGGCCGGTCAAGACACAAAAGCAAACATCCCCCAGTTCCACTACATGGTGGTATGTTCCCAAACAGTGAAGCGGTCCATTAAATTAGGGATGGAAGGCAATTCCCCATAGTCCATAGTCATTGCCAGGGCTGTCCTCGGGGTGAGGGATGACCTTGACTTCACCCTCAGCTCCCACGGAGGACTCAGCAAGCCATTCCTCCTGGGACTACAAGTCCTGTATCCGGGCTGCCTCAGCAAGCACTTCCCAGCCCATAGGGCCGCAAGGACCTTCGCTTTCTCCGGCCTCTGCTGGTTGGGGAACCGTCCACGTCTTCCCACCCCTCCACGGGGTTCCAGCTCTCAGGCAGCTGCTCCTCCTGGTCTTCCTGAGACTGAGTGTTCATATGCACAAACTGCTCCACTGCCCTTCGGAGAGCTTTGGCCGACACCATACCCTGCTCGCTGCGCCATTTGTCGTGCGGGGTGTCAGGCAGGGTCTCTGGGGTCTCTGGTCCTGCTCCCCACATAAGAACTCAGGACATGGTGAGGCCAAAAAGGAACACCCACGGAGCCATAAGTAGGGGAGTCACACCACTATATTCTCGCTGGTGGCTGGGTTGGAGACACAGGAAACAGGAGCCACACAATTCTCAACCCTCACTGCTCCACTTGCAGGCTCAGCCACCATCTTCTTGCTAGCCCCCATTTTCCTTTTTTTTTGCTACTAGCCTAGCCACGGCAGTTATATTCATGGCTAATGGCTCACTGGTTACAGCTGACGGCCAACTAGCCACAGCTGCTGGCCATTTGATCACAGTCGATGGCCATTTACTACCTGAGCCAGCACCTTTCTATGTGAGGCCGAGAGCCTGGAAACTGCTTTTTGGGGCTCTGTCCCCACAGCTTTGTACTGAAAAAGAGAAAAGACAGCTATGTCTGGATACCATCACATACATTTTTCATACTGCAGGTTGAAACCTATTAGTAGGTCAGAAAATAAATTTAGTTTCATGATCATCGCTTTTAAAAAAAAAGAATAGACAATGGCAAGAGTACATAGCGTGCAATGGGGTAGTTTTGTGAGGCTTTCTTGCGACGTAAAATGTATTTCTTACGGAGGGTTGAGGGTTTTTCTTTAAGTTTGAAAAACACTGAGTCAAGTCACAACTGTCATAAGGCCAGAACACGGATGCCAAGACAGTTTGCCCCAGGCTGCAGGTGATGGGGCACATCCCTGTCCCTGGGAGCCGCCAGGCAATAAATGTGCAGGCCTGACTTCCTGGAACTTTGTGTGAGGACTGGCTGGTTAATGGGTAACCTGGAACACCACCAGTCAGCTGGGAGCATGTGGCACCATGGGGACCCTGCCACGCCATACAGTGTAGGGCTCCCAGAGAAGGTGTGGGACAAAGCTGGATCCCCAGGCTGCAGCGGGCAGCCACTGCCCCAGAGCCCAGCAAGTTCATCCCCCACAGAGGGCTGCCCTGAGACTCCTGTGAAGAGGCCTCTCTTGCCAGCTGACAAACCTTAAGGTGCTTAGCAGGGCTGGAATGGCGCCCCGGGGTCAGAGACACCTCAGGCAGCGGTCTACCCAGGATGTGCTCACCACAGAACTGCCTCCTGAACAGCTAGACCCTGAGCACCTTCTGGAATGCTGGCAGCAAAGCTTCTGAGAGGGTACACATAGTAACCATGTTAGGATTTGGTGGCCATGGAGTCACTCCCAACTGTTGGACTCTGCCTTTGTCCTGCGGAGCAGCCATGGACATACGTAACAAAGGAGTGTCGCAGTTCCAATAAAACTTTTCGTGGACACTGAAATTTGAATTTTATACAACTTTCATTGGTTTACAAAGTACTCATCTTTTGGTATTTTTCAACAATTAGAAATGGAAAAACCCATCTTAGCTCCTGTGCCGAACAAAAACAAAAGACATACCAGGTTTGGCCTGCAAGCCATAGGTTACAAACGCTGGCTGTGGCATTTGCCCTCCCGTTCTTCCCGTCAGTGCCGCCCTTCCGCCTCTCTTCCTCTCCGGTGCTTTCGGTACTGCCTTCCTTCCCTCCCTCCTCTTTCTTCCCCCCGCCCCCGCGGCGTCCTAAATCCCTAAGTCCAGCCGGGGCACGGCGAGGATTGTTGTCAGGGGCGCGGACTCAAGGATGACTCAGTGAGACGCGGGCTGCTCGCAGAGGTCGGTGCGAGGCGGGGCTGGGGGTGGGGCCGAGGGGGGCTGGGGCGGGGAGGCGGGGGCCTGGAGCGGCGGGGCGGGGCTGGGGCTGGGGGGACGGGGCTGGGGACGGGGCCTGCAGTGGTGCGGGGCGGGGGCTGGAGCGGGTGGGCGGGGCTGGGGGGCTGGAGGGGTGGGCGGTGATGGAGGGGGTTGGAGCGGAGTGGGTGGGCGGGGCTGGGGATGGGGAGGACTGGAGCGGGTGGGCGGGGCTGGGGCGGAGTGCAGTGGGGCTGGAGCGGGGTATCTGGGATCTGAGGTGGGCAGGTGGGGAGCGGGGCGGGGGGCCTGGAGCGGAGCTCTAGGGGGCGGCTACAGAGACGGAAGCGGACGGGCTGGAGTCGGCTGCTGCACGGAGGGAGGGCGGTGGCGGCCGCTGTGCTCGCGTCGGGAGCGCGGCGGGACCGGGCCGATGCCCCGCCACAGGAGCAGCCCGGCTCGCTCCTGACTTCCGCAGAATGTGAAGTAGGCGCTGCGGACGCAGTGTTCTCTCTCAAGGCTGGGCCCGGGAGGACGCGGGGCGCCGGGAGGGAGACCTTGGCAGCTCACGCCCTTTGGAGGCACTCACCTGCCGGGAGAGGCCCAGGTGCCGGGCCCAGCCCTCCACCACACGCCCCCTTTTAGAACTCTAACACCCTTGCCCCTCTTCTTCCTCTTCCGCCCACGCAGTTCGGCCGAGGCTTGCTTCCTCCCGGTAGCCTTCCAGAGGGCCTCCTCTGGGCTGGGTTAGGTCCCCCCAGGATTACAGGGGGAACCTCTGTCCTGGCACAGTTGACGTTTCTCCCTGTAAGCCTGTTTAGTGTGTGTGTCTCCCGACTGTGAGCCGGGACCACGACCCGGTCTTAGTCGGCTCTGCATCCCTGGGACTTAAACAAAACCGAGGCAGAGGAGGTGGGATACGTACTCAGGAGATCAACATTAGCGCTCCAGCCAGGGACACAACCATATCAGACCCCCAAAACCCATAATAATGTATTAAAAAAATAATTATACACTTACGGGGGTATGTTACTTTAACATAGAAATATGATCAAATAGGTGTTTATTTGAAATTACACAGTCTGACTTTTCTGTTCCATAAATGCTATTATTTAGGATTAGTAATGATGGTAATTAATAGGACTAATTAAACAATAATATGTGTGAGAAAAATATAACAATAGTTTTATAATGTTTTTGTCCTCTGATACAGCAATTTATTTTAACTTTATTGGATACTTAAATTTTGTATTAAAACGCATGAAGGAGGCTACATGCTGTATGATTCCAACTCTATGACGTTCTGGAAAAGACAGAACTATGGAGACAATAAAAAGACCAGTAGTTGCTAGGGGTTGGGGAGGGGGGATGAATAGGTAGGGCACAGAGGATTTTCAGGGCAGTGAAAATACTCAGTATGATACTACAGAGATGTGTATATGTCTTTACACATTCTTGTAAACTAATGAATGTAAAACATCAAGAGTGAACATAATGTAAACTACGGATTTTGATTGTCATGTGTCAATGTAGGTTCAGCAGTTGTAACAAATGCACCACTGTGATGGGGGTGTTGGTAATGGGGGAGGCTGCATGTGTGTGGGGGGCAGGGGCATATGGGAAATCTCTGTATCCTCCCTTCAATTTTGCTGTGAACCTAAAACTCTTCTGTAAAAATAGTATTTTTTAAAAAGATACAGTACATGTAAGACTTTTTAAAAGGAGAATGTAAATACAATAGGACCAAGTAAACAGATATTACCAATTTTAATACAAAATAACAATGACATTTCTATCCTATGATGCAGACGACATTTTGACCTCTTTCCATTTTCTTGCCTGCAGCCTTTTAGGAAACCCTTTTCTCATGTAGTGATCAAACTGAATACAGTCAAACGTAAAGTTCTTCCACTTGTGGCCCTGTTCTTATTAAACCCACATTGCACTGACGCCTGCTATCAGTCATTGTGACAGCACCTATTACCAGAGTTGGGGCCAACACTAGATAAGATTACAGGTGACTGAATGCTCAGAGCCAGAGGCTGCTAAGCTGCTACACAGATGACAGCTGTCCTTTCCTCTCTTCCCCTTCATGGTCAACCTCTTCCCTACCTTCACGGATATTTATGAAGGGAGACACCCATTGTCCCCAGACTTTGATCCTTACAAAGCTTTGTGAGGCACCTCACCTTTTCTCTAGGATATTTGAGGAGCCAAGAGAGGAAATTGTTGATTGATCACCTGTTAAATCCCAGGCCTTGCCCACCTTGTAGAAACGACTTAATTTAACCCTTGTAACAAGCACCTGAGGTGGATGCTATTATTCGCCTCATTTTACAGATGTGGACATTGAGACCCAGGGAAGTTAAATCAACCATCCAGGAAGGAGCTCCAATGAGGTTTAAACCCATACGAACCTGACCCCAAAGACCCTAACTGCTGATGCCATCTGATAGTTTTGCCTTTCTGTTTTTCCCCCACACTTTTGCTTCTTATTCCTTTGCTGGCATCTGCACAAATACCGCGATCCCCTTGCACCAACACCCATCCTCTCTCTAAATCAGTTAGCTCTAATGTCAAGTCCTGCCCTGGCATCTGCATTCGGCCTGACTGAATTCGGGCCCCTGTGGGGTGATACACACTTGAAGAAGGAAATTCCCCAGTCATACAAGGAGAATCGGCAGCACCCGCCCCGGCAGCACCCGCCCCAAGTGCAGTGAGACTGCACTTTGGAACAAGGGCTGGCCCCTTCCACGGGACCAGAGCAGTGCCCCTTGCTGGAAACCTGTTGCAAGTGAGCAGAGACACCTGGATTCCTGGGAGCACTCCCCAGGTGATGCCAGCCTTTCAGAGCCAGCAGAGCTAGGGTATGGTGGCAGAGACCTTCCCTACCTCTGGAGATGACCCTGTCTCCTGCACTGCCAGCCAATGAGGTATGCAGCAGGTAACCCAGCTGCAGAGCCCCAGCAAGCCAACAGGTATGAAGAGCTCTCCAGGAGGAAGCCTCCTGAACTCTGAGCATGCTTGGAGGCCTCGGCAGACCCCCAGCACTGGTCACTTCTCCACTGCGGCTGTCCTGGCTCTTCTGGGCATCTGGGCTGGTTTGGATGTGGCTGCCTCAGGCAGGTTCAGGATCAGTGTGTGGACCCTATGTAGATGGCACATGGAATTCATCCCCCATGTGAGGCTGGGGCACACATGGAAGGTGAGGAGTTTGGTGGGGAAAGGAAGGAGTCCCACTGGACACCCAAGCGCCTTGCTCTTAGTAGGTGAGGTGAGAGGATAGCAGGAGGCCAAGTAAAGATGGGGAGAGCCAAGGGCAGTGACTGCAGTAGACTTATGGGGAGGACACCTGGAGAAAACCCTGGGTGCAGGAGGCATTTTTACAAGTTCTTCAGCCATATGAGCCACCCCTTGTGTGTGGCCATGACTGTGGTCTCCATGCTCCCTGCCAGAGCCAGCAGGACCATGTCTCCCCTTCTCTCAACAGCTGCCACAGACCCTCACAAACAGTCCCTGGCTCCCCACTGTCTATAGGCTCCATTCCAAACCCCATTCTATCCCCTCCCCTCTCCTCCTACCTCACCTTCAGCAGCTCCCCCACTGCTCACCTCCTGTGCCTCCTGCTCCCTCCCCATCTGAGCCCGAAGTTCCTCTATTACCAGGGCCCTGCCTGCCCTCTGATGTCCAGCTGAAGCTCCACCTCCTCCAGGTAGCCTTCCCTGCCCACCCAGCTTGTGCTGAGTTCCCTGTCCTCTGAACCCCTTCAGCGTCACCATCTGTACCTGCCAGCTGGCCTCTGCCCTATGGGCCTGCCCTGTTAGAGTCTCCTCCTGTTCCTCTTACCTTCTCATGTGGGCCATGTTGCCAGCACGAGGGCCTTATACCTCCAGAGCCCAGGCATGTTGCTGTTCCTAAGTAGGAGGAACACAAGCTACTACAGCAAATTAAAGAAACTGAAAGAAAGAGGATTTCCTAGCAAGGTGGGAAGACCCTCATGACCCCAAAGCCAGGATGTGCCCCCTCATTATGAGGTGGGGCCACCTGGCTGCTCCCTTCCACCCTCAGGTCTCCTTAGTCTCCTGCTCAGTCTCTCAGCAGGGGTGCACCTCCTTCCTCGTTGTGTCCTCCACTTTAGGACCAAACATTGATGCTCAGACCCTGGCTTCAGAACTTTCCAAGTCCGGTGCTCACAGTGCAATGAGGGCTCTGGGGCCCTACTCCTAGGGCCTGGGGTAGAGAATCTGATTGACTCCTGGGTCCAGTGACTTCCCTGTGCAGTCACCAGAAGCAGCAGGAGCTGGGACTCTGAAGAGTGTGGTCAAGTTCTCCAAGGAGGGGGCAGGGTATGGAGAAATGGGGGCATCTTCGGGACAGCAGGTGCAGGGAAGGAAGGAAGATGCCTATGAATACTGACAGGCTGCAGGGCCCAGGCAAAGCTCCAGGTCGAGCCTTTACTTCTGCCCTTGTCCTTTCCTGCATCCCAGCCATGAACTGACTTCAGCCTTTCCGGAATCCTCTTTGTTTCTCTCACTTGTTCACAAAGGTGGCCAAGAGGTACCAGGAAGATCTGAGTTTTCTCATCCAAGTCTGCCACCGACCAGCTTGGTGAATTTGGGGAAGTAATGAAAGATTTCTGAGTATCCTCACTGGCAAAATAGAGGTTATAGGACTAGCCATGTGCAGCTGTGGCGGGCGTTACAGACAGACCAGAGCTGAGAGCCTTCGGAGTGCCTGGCTCCTGTGTGTTGGGGACCCAAGAGGCATATCTTTTCATTTTACATCACGAAAATCAGAAATTAGACTGGCATGTCAATGTGTGATTGGCAGTGTTTCTTTTTTATATATATATTGGCACATAAATAGGTGCCTCTTGTAATAATCATATCCCAGATTTGGTGAACTATGGTGAATTTGATCCATTACAAGTTGTGCTGATCTGGGCCAAACTGCAATATCTCTGCGTAAAAATGTCCCACCTGCAAGATGGGAACAAGGTCCCTCCTTCAGCCAGCCTCTATGAGGCTAAAACAAGACCACATCTGTGCACAGTTTTGAAAGTGCTCGTCCTTCCCCTCTTTTCCTCCTGGATGGCACCATTGGTGGGCAAGGTGGGCTTTGGGCAAACCAAGCTGTCCTGAGCTGGAAATTTGTTTGTTTGTCCATGGAGAGCGAGGCCTCAGCACTGAGGGCCAAGCAAGCAAATATTTGCGGTTATGGATTAACTCGAGTTCCAGGCTGTCATGGCGGCAGGAGGGCGACCTTGCAGTTTCTCCACAGCCCACCCCAGTAAGTCCCCTTCCGGGCAGGTCTGTGAGGTGGGTCGGAGGAGGGCTGAGCAGGGGTGAGGGCTAAGTCCTCGAGCCAGGGTTTGAGAGGCTGGCTGGAAGTTGGAGAAAAGGGAAATCAAGGCTTTGCCACTGGCCAGGCAGGCCTAGGAACCACAGTTCCAAGGGGCCTTCTTCCCAGACTTCGAAGCAAATGGAAATTGGTGGAGGGCCTCCAGGGCTCACAGCCATCACCAGAGGCGACTGGGAGCCTGGGACTCCCCATGTTCCCCAACCCACCCCCACCTCTAAACTTGGGGCCTCTGGTTTAAACAAATGTCAGAACCAGCTTCTGAGAGGGTGAGCGAAGGTGGAGAGAGGTCAGACTGGAGTGCACATGGGGCAGGCAGGCCTGCCCACTCAGCCTTGGAGGCAGTGGGGGGCTCTTCAGCGTCCAGCCGCAGGGCTGCCTCTGTGGCTTTTTGGGGCAGCTGGTGGTTTGGGGCAGGAGTTCTGGTTCCAGGCCTGGAGCCACACTGTCCTGGGCTTGAGTCTGAGCTCTGCCACCTCTTGGTTGTGGGTTTTAATAAGCTACTTCATGCCTCGGAGCCTATATTTCCCCCTCCGTGAAATGGGATGACAACATTAAACCTACATCTTGGGTGGCTGTGAAGCTTAACTGGGACAATAATAGCAGTGTTTACTGAGAATTTGCTATGTGCATACCACATTTTAAGAGCTTCATGTTGAATGAACTCATTTAACTCTCACAATAACCCTATAAGGCAGAAAAACAGTTTTTCTATCCGTTTTATGAATGACGGAAATGAGGCATGGATCAGTTAGGTCCCTTGCCCAGTGTTGCAGTCCTGGAGCTGTAATTTGCACCAAGAAGTTTGACCTGGTGGCCTGTCCTCTGAACCTTGCTTGAAAGACATCATGAGTAGCTGACGTTAGCTATTACTCTCGGCCTGGCCAGCCGATCAGCGACGGCACCATACCCCAAGGCTCACGCAGAATAGGGAGTGCATGGACACTCTGGGCGCACCTGCTGAGGCCCCTTTGATCGTCCCCAGGACTTTATGCCCTGTCCACTTTCTCTCTTCCCCCTTCAGATTTGGAGCAGGTGGTGTGACCCTAGACCCCTATGGAGAAGGAGACTGAGGTGCCAGGTGGCTGTCTGCCTAGTGGACAGGGACTCCCAAGCCCAGCTTTTGCCCTGACAATCAGCACACATGGGAGACCCTTCCATTTGGCTCCTGTCTGGGGGGAGGCAGGCAGAGCGGGGGCTGGTGGGGCTGCGGGAACTCAGAAGTCCTCCTCAGACAGGTGTCAGCAACTCCAGAATGTGGCAGCTGGCGAGCCTCTTCCTGTTCCTGACCATCTGGGGAATTTCCAGCACACCAGTTAATCCCGGTAAGGCCATTCCCTGTGCCCCACCCCCCAGGACCCCAGGCCTTCACACCATCTACTATCCCCTCTGAGCCTCAGGGTGAGGTGAGAGGCAGGCGGAGTTAGCAGCCTCCCTGGCTGGAGGGCAGAATGTTGTGAGGACAGCAGGGAGCCCAGGTCAGGGGGTCACATCCTGAAGCTCCTTCCTCCACCCTGGGGTCTGGGTCACAGAGTCCCCTGGGCCTTCCCACTCCATTCATCACTCTCTCAACTATGAAAGCCCCAGGCCCAGTCCAGGCCACATCAGAGCCACACTGCCCCAGGCAGCCTGTCCTCCTAAAACCTTGCCCCACCCTACAGCCCCACAGCCAGCAGGAGGAAGAAGGATGCCACGCAGGAAGGATGAGCTGCCCAGTTTATTCTGCAGCCCCTGCCTCTCCGAGAGCCACACTGGGCTGTTCCTTGCATCCATGCCTCTTCCCGATCTGCTTCTCTGCCTGGGGCGCCCTTTCCCACCCTCCAAGCCCACAGCTCTCACCTGTGGACCTCTGGGTTCCACTGTGCAGACTCAGCTCAAGCACACCTTCCTTTCCCAGCCTTGTCTTTCGAGCTTCTCTTCTGCACTCCCTTGACTTGATTCCTCCATCCCAGCTGTCCCCTGTATCCAAGACAAACACCTCTCAGAGCCCAGGAGACATGTGGTGATGCTCTCTGGGTGACAGGTCTGCTGTCCTTCAGGTGTGCCTGCCCAAGGGGAAGAGCGTGGGAAATGCTCAATGAGAGGCGAGGGGAGAGAGAAGCGAGGGATGGTGTCAAGAGAGGGTTGTACATGTATATTCAGAGAACAATGAGACCGTTTAATATTATATTCTTGGTAACAACAGCAGCATATGGCATGTGACACTGCGTGCTCATTTCTGTGCCAGGCACTGGACTGTTTTACTTAGTATAGTAAAATGTCCTCATTTTGGATGAATAAACTAAGGTTTAGAGATGTAAAGATCCTGGCTCAAGGTCACATGGAGGTCAGGTTGGGGTTTAAAGGGAGGTATGAATTGTCAAGTCTCCTCTGCTCCGGTGGTCAGTCACCTCTTCAAGCAGGGGGAGAGGGGAGAGAATGGGGAGCTGGAATCATAAGTCCTCCCCAGGCTCACCCTAGCAGAGCCCTTACGTGGCCCCTACCTCAGGCCCCTCCACTAAGGTGACCTCCCCTCCCCACACAGACTCAGTGTTCTCCAGCAGTGAGCAGGCCCACCAGGTGCTACGGATCCACAAACGTGCCAACTCCTTCCTGGAGGAGCTCCGGCCCAGCAACCTGGAGCGGGAGTGCATGGAGGAGATCTGTGACTTTGAGGAGGCCAACGAGATTTTCAAAAATGTGGATGACACAGTAAGGCCATCTGGCTGGGTCCAGAGGACGAGGCTGAGGGGTGGCCAGCTGGGGCCTGAAGGAACAGGCTGGGGCTGACCACCGAGGACCTCTTGGGGGCCTGGGGAGGCAGTGGGCACCAGCCCCTCTCCCCAGCCTGGGGCTGAGTGGAATGAACAGGACACTATGGTCTTGGTCAGGGCACATGCGGCTGCAAGAAGCAGAACTCTGCACATGGTTCCAGGAAAAGAGAGTTTGGGGAAGCCTTAGGCTGGGTACCCGCCCAGCCCCACTGCAGGTAGTTCAGTTCACTGTCCATCTGCAGCTGGACGCTTCCGCCTCCCGTGCTCTCTCTGTGACCAAAAGGTCAGCATGTCTGTTTCCACCCATGGACCTACTGATCAGGGCGTGTGACCTGAATCCCTCATGTCTGTCCACATGTGCTCACTCTTTGCCTCAGTTCATATTCTCAAGGGGCAAAATCTGCTGGCCCGGGGGTCTGAGGAAAGGGTCTGTGTCCTCTCTGGCCACCAGGCCTTGAGGTGGAAGGTGGACTTGTAAGAGAGGTAGCTTTCCAATACGAGACTCAGACCCCCTCCATCCCCAAGTGCTCACTTCAGCTACTAGAATCTGGGAGTTGTGCCACCACCTGGGTCCTTTTTGAGATGTACTTCTTGTTCAGGCCTTTCTAGGCCGAGGGAGGGCCCTCTGGTCTGCTCCCCACTTGCCCTCAGCCTCCACCTCCTTGACTAGATCCCCACTGCCTCTTTCCCCAAATGGCCTCCTCAACAGACGCCAAAATGATATTAAGCAGGCTCAATCTGAGCACATCACATCAGTCCTGGGGCTCCCTTAACTCCCCCCAAGGTCTCTGGGCCAGCAGGGCAGAGCCCATGCTGCCTGGGGGGGGGGGGTTGACGGCATAGGCATTGAGCAGTGGATCTCAGGGTGGTCTGCATGCAAGGTGGTGGTCTCAGACCAGCAGCAGCAGCAGCAGCAGCAGCAGCAGCAGCAGCAGCAGCAGCAGCAGCAGCAACTGGTTAGAAAAGGGGACCGCTGTCCCAGACCTTCTCAACGAGCATTCTGTGTCTCACCAGTGAGATCCTGGCCCTCGCTCAACTTGGGAAACACTGGCTTAGGGAAAGACCAGATTCAGGAGAGGTCCAGAAAAGCCAGGAGGAGTGCTGAACTACTGGAAGGAGGCAGACTAGCCTGGTGGGGACCTTGGGTCCCTTTCATTGCAGAGGCTGCTGCGGTAGCAGAATGAGAGAGCAGGATTCCAGCTGCTGGGGGAGGAGTGTTGTTCACCTGGCTGTGGGGTGGAGATGGACAACAGGGGGCAGGGAGGAGGTGGACTTATTCAAGGTGCAGCTGTATCAGCAGGCCCTGAGAAGCAGGGGCTGACCCCTCTGGAAGCCCTTATGTCTCCTGCCCACTTAGAGGCTGCCAGGCCCCACCAGGGCCAGACCCAAGAGGTTCCCTGTGGGCTCCCCTTAAAGGCACAAGGGCTGACCGACGGTCCCTGACGCAGCCCCTTCTCTCCACAGCTGGCCTTCTGGTCCAAGTACCTTGGTGAGTGCTCTCTAGACTCCTGGCTGCAGTGCCATGCCCCTTTGGGAGTCTCTGGGCCGATGTGGGGACGACGAGGGGGCTGGCGGCACCAGTGACACCTCCCAAACCTCATGTCGCAGACGACGACCAGTGCACCGTCCAGCTGCCGGAGCACCCGTGCGACAGCCCATGCTGCGGCCATGGCACGTGCATCGACGGCATAGGTGGCTTCCGCTGCGACTGTGGCCTGGGCTGGGAAGGCCGCTTCTGCATGCAAGGTGAGGGGCCGCAGAGCCGGACAGCGGGCTGAGGTCCCGAGGGCGGCGGGGGCGGCGGGGGCGGCGGCACGTGCGGCACTGCACTGCAGGGCCGGGCGCAGGGTGTCACCGCGCCCCCTCGGCGTCCTCCTCCCTTGTGCGTCCAGAGGTGCGCTCCTCCAACTGCTCAGTGGACAATGGCGGCTGCGCGCACTATTGCCTGGAGGAAGAGGGCCGGCGCCGCTGCAGCTGCGCTCCCGGCTACCGGCTGGCGGACGACCACCTGCACTGCGAGCCCAAAGGTGAGCCCCCGAGCGGAGCAGGGCGGTGGGGTACAGGGCGGCTCCGGGGCGTGAGCGAGGAACAGCACTGAGTCCCGCTGAAGGAAGAGGGCCGCCCCAACCCCGGGAGCCACCGCAGCGCAGTCAGCCCACGAGGAGCCAGGATGCCCTCTGCCGGCTTCCTGCCTGCTCTTCACCTTGCTTGTCCGCCTTCCTCCAGGTGCTCACGTTGCGTTCAACTCCTGGCGCGTGAGCCCATAGGTAGCTCACCTCCCATACTCTGAGCCGACACAGGGGGCCAGGCCTCCAGCATCTTCCTCCATCTATCGTGGATGGCTATCTTTCCTTAAGACACTTGGTTCAGCCCCGCATGCCATTTCCCACGTTACCTCTGGATTCTCCGAGGAGAGACAGAAACCATGATTCTGCCTTCCTCCCTGTTTTCCTTTGTATGCATTGTAATTTTCATCAAAATTTACATATGTACAAATAAGTAGAGTTTTTCAACTCTTATAGTGAATTTCAGCAGGTTGTCCCTCACTGTGGGTCTTACTTCACTCATTGTACAGTGCCCTTTGGTGGACCTTTTGGATGTGGAAATTCATATCTGCTACCTCTAGGAACATCTCAGTAGTTATTATTATTTTTTTTAAATAATCTCTCCTCTGTTCTCTCTTTCTGTACCTCCTGTTATTCAGATCTCTTTCCTCTTGATTGATCTATTTTAGTTTTTCTTTTAAGACGTGTGATCCAAAATACAGTGAATGTTTAAATAAAAAACTATTACAGTAAAAGACACATTGCCATTAATCCCCCTTAAAATACTCCCCCTCTCTTTGAACACACTTAACATTCTTGCTACTTTCTGAAGCAGTTCTGGAAGTCCTCTTTTGTGAGTGTCTACTTGCGCTGCTGTGGCTGCCTTGATGTCCTGAATCATTTCAACTTTGGGAAAGAGCCAGAAGTTGTACAGCGCCAGATCTGGTGAATAAGGTTCATGAGGACACACCGTAATGTTTTTATCTGACAGAAATTGTCATACCAGAAGTGACATGTGACATGGAGCACTGTCATGATGGAGGATGATTTACGGCACACTTTAAAACACACCTTCTCTCAACCATAGCTCACACCCGACTCACTGCACCAAACAAGTTGAAACTTGTCACACACTGTCATTAAGGTTTGACATGTTGCTTCCTATATTAAAGATTCCCGTCTTTCTGCTGACTGGCGCTTGGCAGCAGCAGTCACTGTATTTTGTGATCATATCTCGTGTTTTCCATCTCTTTAACTTTGTGTTCTTCTTTCAGGGACCTTTCCACAATTTTATATTCCAATCCTTTACTGAAGAAAACAAAACAAACAAACAAAACACAGTTCTAACTTTGTATTTTAAAAGAATTAGAATTCATAGGAAGTTGCAGGGAAATGCCTACTGAATGTATTGGCTTGTGGGCTTTCCTGCGAGACCATCCAAGGGCCCAGGTCACTGGCAGAACCCCTACTGCCCAGACCCTGAGGTCTTTACTTGACGCCGTTTTCTGAAAGGAATCCTCCAAGCTCAGGCTTGTGTGGTTCCAGCCTGGCTTCTTGCCCCTCAGAGCAGGGGGAACGGGGGAAGGGGAAGCTGGCGTCTGCCCAGTCTGCAGATGTCTGTGTGACTGCCTTTGTTCATTGTGTGTCACTCTTTCCTGTGGTGGAACCTGAGGTCCCCAAGTCACAGCCTATGGTTTACCCTCTGCAGAGAATACACACCTAAGGCCTTCTGCAGGGGTGAGGGAGGAGAGTCAAGTCTGTCTTATAAACTCCCAGCATTACTGTCTGCAATCCACCTGCACCTCACCCTTCAGAAGCACCAAGCCTTCCCGGAGTTCTGTGCTGCAAAGCAGTCTGGGTCCGGCATCCCCTGTTTCTGACAGAGGTTTTTGCTTTCTCAGTTGTCAAAGCGAGTTACCATGCCCATCTGCTGTACAGCTTCTGGAATTTACTTGCTGTTGTCTCATCTCCATTCTCTGTCACTGTTCAGTTGCCCGGCTTATGGTTTCCCATTGCCCTTCAATAAGTCCAAATCGCTCAGCCTAGCTGAATGGCCGATCCCAGTAGACCTCCCGGTCCTCAGTTCTTTCTCCTGTTGACAGAGGACTTCACAACGGTGCTCAGAGCTACTTTGGGGCTCTCCAAGAATGTCCACCTGCTTGTCTCCATAATTTCTATCCTCTGTTAGGAGCTTGGCAGCATCCCAGCATAAGACCTGACAAGTATCTCAGGGATTGCTCCCAACAGCCCTGGGGAACACTGAACTCTGAGAAGTTTAGTAACCTGCACGGGAACACCTGGCTACGCTACGTAGTGATGCTGCTTGGTCTGACTCTTGCCATCAGGTGGCACTGTTTGTTGACTGACCAACCCAAGGAAATTTGCAGATTGATACATTTGTGTGTCTAAGCATCATTTATCCCTTTAACCCAACAATGCGGCAAACTAGCCTGCAGGTGAGAGGTGGATAAAAATGGGGAGGCAGTCTGGGGGGTAGTCCTGGCAGGCCCTCACTGCCTCCCCTGCCTTCAGTGAAATTCCCCTGTGGGAGACCATGGAACCCAATGGAGAAGAAGGGCAAGACCTTGAAATGTTGCACAGACCAAGCAGACCAAGTGGACCCGCGGCTCATCAACGGGAAGTTGACCTTACAGGGGGAGAGTCCCTGGCAGGTGAGAGGGGGCCAGAGGCCTGGGAGTTCCAGCTCAGGATGCACAAACAGGAAGGGGTGCCTTTGGGAGGCGGTGGTGAGTGCTAAGGTGGGGGGTGTTGTAGAGAAAGATGGAAGTAACTTGATGAGAGAAGAGCGGCCAGGGAAGGGGGGGTGGGGCATAGTGGGATGTGCAGGAGGAGAATGACAGTTTTTAAAAAGCTGGAAAGCTAATGTTTTGCTGGTACGATTTTTGACAGAGGCCCTGCTCACGGGTGAGGGTTTGGCATAGGGAAGGGCTGGAGGAGGGGCTGCCCCTGAGCCTCTCCTGCCTCACCATGGGAAGTAACACTTATTTGGTCCTCCTCTCTGCCAGGCATTGGGGGATAGAAATCTCTAAGGAGGGGATTGGCAGGCCTGGGGAGCTCACAGACTTGGGAGGGTCAGGACCCTACACACACAGCAGCCAAATGGGACCAGAGCCAGAGGGCCAGCAGGACAGGAATTGAGGTAACCCAAGGGGGACCCCAAAGGCAGCCTGGGGGCCTCAAATGCTTCCCAGAGTACTTGAGGCCCTGTCTGAGCCCCCAAGGATGAGAAGCATTCTCTGGGTGATGTTCAGGACGACAGGAACACCTTGGACAATGCAGGGAGACGCTTGGAACAGCGCCAACTTTCTGAAATGTGCGGAAATAGAAAATGCCAGCAAAGGGCCAGAAGTCCATGCCCTCCTGGCTGGGGAACCCAGGAAAGACCTCCTTCTACTGCCAGTGCCTCAGGTTTGAGGACCACTGCCGGGGCTGAGCTGCGACCCAGGGGCCCTGACTGGAGTGGTCAGAAGGCAGTGCTGTGGTGTCACTGCCCACCCGACCCCCTTTCAGGTGATCCTGCTGGACTCGAAGAAGAAGCTGGCCTGTGGGGCGGTGCTCATCCACACTTCCTGGGTGCTGACAGCGGCCCACTGCATGGAGGACTCAAAGAAGCTCACCGTTAGGCTTGGTGCGGGCTGGAGCCAGGCAGGAGGGGGCCAGCAGAGGCCTTGGGGAGGGGTGGCACCATGCAGGCTGGCCAGGTTTGGGGAGCCTATCCCTGGGGTGCTTGAGCTCCAAAGAAAGTGTTTGGGGGTAGAGGCCTATTTGCTCCCACCCTGCTACTCCTGTGGGATTTCAGACACGGTAACACCTGGTATTCTGCAGGTAGGGGATTCTTTGGGGCCTTCTTCAAATCTGGGCCCAGGCACTTATATACAAAGTTTGCAAATGAGGGGGTGGCACACACACTTGCCTCTTCCCTGCCGGCTGTGGGCGTCAGGCTGTGTGCAGACCTCCAGCACTGGCTGATGCAGACCCACAAGTGTTGCACACAGCCTGGCCTCAGGGCTGTGCTTCCCACACTCTAGTGGGGATGGAGCTGTCAGCAGAGCTCCAGCAGCATGTGCCTCGGCAGTCAGCGGCTTCTCTGCGGTAGTTGGGGTCCCCAGGCCTTGGCCCCACTTTATACCAGTGACTGGAGGGGGTTCTCACACCATTCTTTATGCAAAAAAGGAGGAAAAATTATGTTGAGAACAACCGGTTTCACATGCCCACAATTACCTGCAGCACGACCAATGGCCAGTGGCCTCCAGGGAGGCCCCACCTGGAATTCCAGGGGACCCCGACCTTCCAGGACCCATGTAACTTGCCTGAGAGGACCTTGTCTCTTACGTGTGACCCACATCTTACTTTCCTGTGGAGCCTGGATCCCGCTGTTCCTCCTCTCTGCTCTTGCTGCTCCTGCCCGCCTCTGCCGTGGCGTGTCCCTGCTGGCAGGGGCTCTCATCTCTCCATCTGCAGTTGCCCCATATTCTCTTTGTGGCTCTGATCTGTGTCCCAGGTTTACAGTGGGACTTGGAACTTCCCTGCTGACTGCCCCCTGCTAGTTACTTCCCGGGCACTGCCTCATCTGAGTGAGTCCTAAATTCAGACCAGCATTCTGCCCCTTTAGGATCGACACCCACAGGCTGTTACCCTTTATAGGGAACCGCAATGCAGACATGAGGCCCATGATGGTGCCCGAGATACACTGGCCACTGCAGCAGTGGGCCCAGTCCTGACCCCCAGCAGGGACTCCTGAGCTCGGCGGTGTCTGCCTCCCCACGCCCATTCTCACAGCCCCTCTGCTCTGCAGGGGAGTATGACCTTCGGCGCAGGGAGAAGTGGGAGGTGGACCTGGACATCAGCGAGGTCCTCATGCACCCCAACTACAGCAGGAGCACCACCGACAATGACATCGCACTGCTCCGCCTGGCCCGGCCCGCCACCTTCTCAAAGACCATTGTGCCCATCTGCCTCCCGGACAGCGGCCTCTCAGAGCGTGAGCTCACCAAGGTCGGCCAGGAGACGGTGGTGACAGGCTGGGGCTACCGCAGTGAGAGCAAGAGAAACCGCACCTTCGTTCTCAACTTCATCAAGATCCCCGTGGCGCCTCGCAGCAAGTGCATTGAAGCCATGCACAACGTGGTCTCTGAGAACATGCTGTGTGCGGGCATCCTCGGGGACCCACGGGATGCCTGTGAGGGGGACAGCGGGGGACCTATGGTTGCCTCCTTCCACGGCACCTGGTTCCTGGTGGGCTTGGTGAGCTGGGGTGAGGGCTGCGGGCGCCTCCACAACTATGGCATTTATACCAAAGTCAGCCGCTACCTCGACTGGATCCACAGTCACATCAGAGCCGAGGAGGCCTCCCTGGAGAGTCAGTGGCATTAGCAACCCCTCCACTGTGTCTGGACCCCAGAGGCCACACTTGGAATGGGTGCTGGGCTGTTGAATGGCAATGTATGGGACATTAAAGGGAATGCACAGCAGCTGCTGTTCTGTCTTTCATCCCTTTTTTGGGCTGTTCTGGAGGGAAGTGATACTTATTGAGCATCTACTGTATGTCCCACACTCTATAAACAGAATATTATTTAACCCCACAGCAGCTCTGGGGTACTGAGAAGCAAATCCAGGTTTTGTGGGGTCTGAGGATAATAACACTTGGAGTAGGAGCTCTCTTTATGAAAAAGAATTAAAAATATGACTTCAAAACTGAGAGAGCCTCTTCTAGGGCCTTGTAAGTGGCCTGTGCAAGTCAGGGATCCTGAAATGAAGCTTTACAGTCAAACCAAGTCTGGAGTTAGAGATTTTTAACTCATAGTGCAGAGGAAAAACTCATAGTGCATAGGCTCAGGAAGGTTTACGTGGTGGAGCCAGGGTTCAAATCTAGGTCTGATTCTAGGACCCAGGTGCTCCTGTCTGTTCTCCACTGGTCCCAGAGGGCAGCTGTTCTGCGCGCCTGTGGATGGGGACGCCATCACTGGCCCTGTGAGGAAAGGAGCCAAAGACTGCATTGCTCCAGTCCAGAATGAGCACAGCGTGCAGCTGCAGAAGCTATTTGAGAACAAGGTTATACAATCATGAATAACTCCCTCTTGACTTGACTTTATACGCATAAATGGATGAGACTGAGAAAGAAGTTATAATGTACCTGGTAATAAAGGATAGTGGTGAGTCAAATCTGAGACAACTACAGTGAAGTCCTAAAATTAGTCTAACTCTCTGTGTGGCATTGGACAAGTCACTTACCTTCTCCACGTGTTACTAAATGAGGAGATTCAATGAGAACAATGGTTCTCAACCTGGGTGTACATTTTAATCCCCTAGGAGCTTTTGAAAACATCTATGTCCAGTTCCACCCTCTGAGATTCTGGTGTAACTGATTTATGATGGGGGACCCAGATGCTGATATTTTTAAAACTCCTCAAGTCACTTTAATGTGTGGCTGGGGTTGGAAACCACGGACCAAATGGTCGTTGAGGGCTTCTTATGCTTGAGTAGGTGAGTTGAGTTCTAAGACTCTCAGGGCCAATGAGAATGAAAACCAGAGTTTCAGAAAGTTCAGCATAAGTCAGTCAACAGTAAAAGAGGCTGGGACTTGTTATTACACCGGCTTGTCAGCACCATGGCTGTTGCCTACAGACCAGAGGGGACGCCAGGACCCACTGAGTTAGTTGTATGTACAACCACAGGAAAAGAGACACGTTGGTGGGGCTTGCAGGATTCACCCATGGTCCTGGGAAAGTTCCCAAGCATAAAAGGCCCTTCATGACCACTTGGTCCAGTGATTGTCAAGCCCAGTCACACATTAAAGTGACTTGAGGGCTGCTTGGAGGTGGGAGGAAGCCAGGCCCAGGGCAGGAACCATCTGATGATTGGTCCATTGGGCCAGTGTTCCCCACATTTGCAGTGGGACATGATGGATTGAGAGAATAACAGCATGCTGGAGGTCTTTGCCCCTGTGAATGTCTCCCCAGGGAAGTTTCCTGACAAGACGGTTAACTAGCGTAGGCCAAATGACTTCTGTCATGAAAGCATGAGGAGATCTATTGCCCTGCTTGCCAGTAAAACTAGTGAAAATTATAGAAACAAACGAACATTTAAAGTCTCTGGAAATGGTCCTAAGGGAAAACAAAACAAGAATAAAAATACAACTTTTAAACCAACACAAGACAACTTGATGTGTCCAACAGAAAATGAAGGAGAATAAAAACAAATAAGTTGCTCACAAAAATCAACTGCATTTCTATGTACTAACAATGTACGTGTGGAAATCAAAATTTTAAAAATACCAGTTCACACAATATCGATCACTTGTAAAAAAAAATAATAATGTACATAGAGCCACTTTAAAATGGAGCTGGAGCTGCCATCCCAGAAGAATTGCCTTGCATGTCTTATTCCTTGAACCTTTGGAATGTTAAAACAGGGCAAAATAACCTTTGGACTGGGCCTAAAGCAACACTGTGTCCCAAAGAACTGTTTGCAAAGATAACAAGTAAGCAGATATTATGACTATTGGACTGAAAATTAAAAACCTTGTTTAGAATTAGTGTCACTGTCACTGTGTTAGCTTATCTGCGCCTATAGCAATGCCTTCCTTCTATTGATGGAACTGTCCCCCTTCCCTTCTCGTAAACACCCCTGGCCTTTGTCTTCTCATCAGAACACTACCTGGGCTCCTGCTTGAATCAATGCTTCCCAATAGCTGTTCTTATTGATTTCAATAAATGCTTGTTGCTTCTCACTTTGACCTTTTATTTTTAGGTTAACACATTCTAAAGAAAATGAAGTGCTTAGATATAAATTTAACAGAACAGGTACCAAAACTGGGTAGTTAAATTTATAAAACACTGATAAAAGAAATTAAAGAAGACCTAAATACATGGAGGGACATATCGGAAGACTCAACACAGTGAAGATGTCAGTTTTCCCAAAAGTGATCCATAGGTTTAACACAGTTCACAAAATCCCAGTATGGTTTTTTTATAGACAGTTTTATAGACAGATAAGTTTACTATAAAATATGTATCTGGAAAGGCAAAACCTAAATACCTAAAACACTTTAGAAAAAGATTAAATTAGGCACAGTCACTCTAGCCAGTGTCTTGGCTTATACTCTAGCTACAGTAATCAAGACTATGCTGTGCTATTTGTGGAGGGAGAGTCACAGGGGTGACTGAACAAAACAGAGAATCCAAAAATAGACCCACACAGCTATGGCCATGCGCTTTTGACAAAGGTACAAAAGCAATTCGATGAGGAAGGACAGCATTTTCAACACAATGATGGCATCCATAAGGCAAAAAATGAATCTTGATCTAAGTCTTACACCTTATACAAACATTAACTCAAAATGGACTTAACTATAAAACTAAAATGAAACAAGAAAGTTAATGGAAACTATGGAATAAGATGGAAATAATGATAAATGCAATTAGTTCAACTTACCAATTAAGAGAGAGAACTCTCAGAATAAAAAATAAATCTGACAATACAATATTTATAGACAACTCATAAATAAAAAACACTGAAAGACTGAAAATAATGCTAGAAATTTCATACAACTTTCAATGAAAAGACAGCTAAGGCAATGATTTTAATAACTGATAAAGTCAAAATCAAGGAGAAATACCATGAAAACAAAGATGGACATTAAATATTGATAAAATAATCAATCATGTGTAAAGATATAATCATCATAAAGTAATATATGCCTCTAACAATATAACCTCAAAATATATAAAACAACAAATGACAGAAATGCAGGGAGAAAAAGCAGTTGTAGTTGGAGACTGTAAAAAACTCTCAGAAACCAATAAGTTAAACAGATTTTAAAAGTTAATGGATATATAGAAGATCTGAACAATAAAATTAGTAAGCTTGAGCAATTCTTTTTTAGCACACTGGGAGCATTTACAAAAATATACTGGGCCATGAGGGAAGCCTCAATAAATTCCAAGGGCTCGATGTGTTAGAAAACATGTCCTCTAGCCAACAGGCAAGAAAATAAAAATTAAAAACAAAAAAATAGTTTTTCCAGGGGCGGCCGGTTAACTCAGTTAGCTACAGCACAGTGCTCTTAACAACAAGGTTGCTGGTTCAATCCCCACATGAGCGACTGTGAGCTGCGCCCTCCACAACTAGATTGAAACACCTACTTGACTTGGAGCTGATGGTTCCTGGAAAAAACACACATAAAGCAAATAAAAGTTTTTTTTAAAAAAATAGTATTTTCCATATGTTTTCCTTTCTTTTCTTTTCTTTTTTTTTTTCAAGGAGGGTGCAGTTCACAGTGGCCCATGCAAGGATTGAACCAGCAACCGTGGTGTTGTTAGCACCACACTCTAACCAACTGAGCTAACCAGACACCCCCATTCCATATGTTTTCAAACTAACATATTAGTGAAAAATCATAAATTAAGAAATAGTAAGAATTGAATGTTAAATTGTGGGACACAGCTGAAGCAATGCGTAGAGGGAAATTATATCTTTAAGTACACTTATCAAGAAACAGAAAAGGTTGGGGTGGCTGGTTGGCTCAGTTGGTTAGAGCGCAGTGCTCATAATACCAACTGTGGGGACAGAGCCAGGAGTGCAGTTTCCAGACTCTGGGCCTCACGTGGAAAGTTGCTCACTCGGGTAGTAAATGGCCATCAGCTGTGATTGGATGGCCGTCAGCTGTAACCAGTGAGCCATTAGCCACTAATATAACTGTCATGGCTACGCTAGCAGAAAATGGGGGCTCGCAAGAAGATGGTGGCTGAGCTAGCAAGCGCGGATTGCAGAGGCGCGGAGTACAATGGTATGACTCCCCTACCTATGGCTCCGTGGGTGTTCCTTTTTGGCCTCACCATATCCTGCGTTCTTATGTGGGGAGCGGGAGCTGAGACCCGGCATGCCACCCTGCATGACACATGGCGCAGGGTACGATGCCGGCCAAAGCCCTCCGAAGGACGGTTGAGCAGTTTGTGCATATGAACACTCAGTCTCAGGAAGACCAGGAGGAGCAACTGCCTGAGAGCTGGACCCCGTGGAGGGGTGGGAAGACGTGGACGGTTCCCCAACCAGCATAGGTCGGAGAAAGCGAAGGTCCTTGCGGCCCTATGGGCTGGGAAGTGCTTGCTGAGGCAGCCCGGATACAGGACTTGTAGTCCCAGGAGGAAATGCTTGCTGAGTCCTCCGTGGGAGATGAGGGTGAGGTCAAGGTCGTCCCTCACCCCCAGGACAGCCCTGGCGAATGACTATGGACTATGGGGAATTGCCTTCCATCCCTAATTTAATGGACCGCTTGACTGTTTGGGAACATACCACCATGTAGTGGAATGGGCGGAAGTTTGCTTTTGTGTCTTGACTGGATGCCATTGAGAATATGTAAGCATATGTAACCTTGACTGTGAGCCACTGTTGTCCCAGCATGGTACCCTGAGAGGCCCAGAGAGAGTGGCAGTGCCCTGAGAGCCCTGGCTGAGCCCAGAGAGAGTAGCAGTGCCCTGAGAACCCTGTCTGACTCCAGGAAGTCTGGCTGTGTCCAGAGAGAGTGGCAGTGCCCTGAGAGGCCCTGGCTGTGCTTGGAGAGACTGGTGGTACCCTAAGAAGCCCAGAAAGCCTGGCTGTGTCCAGGATATTGCATTCACCTCCAGGATCCTCGCACAGGGCCCCTCGCGGAAGATGCTTGTCGCGTAGTTTGTGAGGTAAGACGCTGTAGGGGTGGAGAGTGGGGACAGAGCCAGGAGTGCAGTTTCCAGGCTCTCAGCCTCACGTGGAAAGGTGCTCATTCGGATAGTAAATGGCCATCAACTGTGATTGGATGGCTATCAGCTGTGGCTAGTTGGCTGTCAGCTGTAACCAGTGAGCCATTGGCCACTAATATAACTGCTCTGGCTACACTCGCAGAGAATAGCAAGAAGATGGTGGCTGAGCCTGCAAGCGGCAGAGTGGGGGTTGCAGATTGTGTGGCTCCTGTTTCCTGTTTCTCCAACCCAGCCGCCAGCGAGACTATAGTGGTGTGGCGCCCCTATCTATGGCTCCGTGGGTGTTCCGTTTTGGCCTCACCATGTCCTGGGTTCTTATGTGGGGAGCGGGACTAGACACCCTGCAGGCTGCCCCGCATGACACCAACATTGCCGGTTTGATTCCCACCATGGGCCAGTGAGCTGCACCCTCCACAACTAGATTGAAAACAACGACTTGACTTGGAGCTGATGGGTCCTGGAAAAACACACTGTTTCCCGATATTCCCCAATAAAAATAAAAAAATAAAAGACAAAAAAAGTTAAAAGCCAATATGTATTAATCAGGGTTATTCAGAGAAACAGAATTAGCAGTGTATATATAATATACTTGGGGTGTCAAAAATATGTATACACATGACTTGTATTCATCTTTTGTTACCAGTATATATTAAATATTAAAATTTTAGTACAGTTTTTCCATTCTTAAAATATGTATACATTTTTTTGGCACCCTCTGTATACATGAGAGATTATCTTCAGGAATTGGCTCACCCAGTTGTGGGGGCTTGGCTAGCCCAAGGTCTGAGGGGATAGACTGACAGGCTGGAGTCTCCCAGAGGAACTGAAGTTCTAGTCCAAAGGCCGTCTGCTAGCAGAATTCCTTCTTGCTCAGGGGAGGTCAGTTTTTATTCCATTAAGGCCTTCGACTGATTGGATGAGGTCCACCCACATTATGAGGGTAATTACATGCTTTACTCACTCTATCAATTTAAATGTTAATCTAATCCAAAAATGCCCTCACAGAAAACACCCAGAATAGTGCTTAACCAAATATCTGGGCACTGTGGCCCAGCCAAGTAGATACATAAAATTAACTATCACAAAGTGTTATGGGTTGAACTGTATCCGCCTCAAATTTATATGTTGAAGTCCTAAGCCCCAGAACCTCAGAAGGTGACCTTATTTGGAAGTAGGGTCACTGCAGATGTAATTAGTTAAGATGAGATAATACAGGAGTAGGGTGAGCCTTTAATATGACTGAACTTATAGAAGGAGTGTTCTTATAAAATGGGAAATTTAAACATAGATACACCGAGAGGGAAACTGATCTGAAAACCCAGGGAGAATAACAGGTGAACATGTAGTCAGGGGTCAGGTGATGTGTCTCCAAGGCACAGAACCCCAAAGATGGCTAGCAAACCACCAGAAGCTAGGAGAAGGGCCTAGAACAGATTCTCCCTCACAACAAACAGAAGGAACCAACCCTGCCCACATCTTGGTCTTGGACTTATAGACTCCAGATTGTGAGACAATACATTTCTAGTGTTAAAGCAACTGGTTTATGGTACTTGGTTACAGCAGCCCAAGCTAGCTAATATAACAAGTGACATAAGAATTCTACTTAAGTAGCTAGAAAAAGTAACACAAACCCAAAGAAACAAAAAGGATGGGTGTAGAAATCTGCATAACAACAAAAAGGGAAATGATGAAATGGAGACAAGAAACAAAATTAAAACTATCGCTTTGAAAAGATTAACAGGGGCGGCTGGATGGTTCAGTTGGTTAGAGCACGAGCTCTCAACAGGGTTGCCGGTTCAATTCCCACATGGGCCAGTGAGCTGTGCCCTTCACAGCTAGATTGAAGACAACGAGCTGCTGCTGAGCTTTCAAGGGGCAACCGGATGGCTCAGTTGGTTACAGTGCAAGCTCTCAACAACAAGATTGCCGATTCAATTCCCGCATCATCAATCCTATGATGGTGGGCTTCACCCCCTGCAACTAATGATTGAAAATGGCAACTGAAGGTGAGGTCATAAAAATGGCGGTGTGAGGTGAGCCTCTGGAAATCTCCCTCGGAATTTACAACAAATTGAACAACTATAACTCCACAAAGGACTCCCTGCACAGCAGACAGGCAAGATGAAGAGGCCCACTACTGAATTCACCTAAAGGTGGGTGAATCACGCAAGCAGGGGAGGAGGGAAGGGAGAAGTGCTGAGACGGAGCCACGCGGGCGGGCGCAGGATGCAGACCTAGCTTAGTGCTCCGAGCTCGCTGCATCCCGGAACTACCGCAGCTGCGGGAGAGGGAAGAACTCGGACTGCTAAGGCTCCGCTTATGGCCCACAGGCCTGAGAGGACAGCATATAACATGGCTGAACCCAATACTCACGGCAGAGACATCGGAGCAAAGACTGAGGGAAGAAGGCTGAAAACGGTGTTTTAAGCCCTCACTGCTGAGCAGAGAACGGAAGCCTTAGGCACTGAGACTAGCCACCCCCGCCCTACCCTCCCAGAGCTCACCCTGCCCCACCGGCCCAGTGCTACAAGAGGAACAATGTCAGATCAAAAGAACAGAATATTTGCTGTTCTGAGAACAGTGGTCCGCAGACACAGATTCACAGCCCAAGTAGTTTTGGCAAAGGGGAGGGAGCTGTGGAAAGAGGACTGGCTGTGGTGGTGGTCCCCGCCATTGCTCTGGGCCACCTCTCACAACTCACCCGGCTCCTGTCCCCACCTATCTGGGCAGATCCCTGCAGGACTAAACAGAACTGCTGAAACACACTGAATCTGGTGCAGGAAGAGATTTGGAACTTCAAAAGCTCTCTGCATCCCCATACGGACGCGGCGCCCTATGACCCAGGTGAACTGTTCACAAAGGAGAAGCCTGCCTTCCAGGGAATCCCCCCATTGTGTGAGAAGCTGGACTACTGCAGAGAAAACATAACACTACAATGTGAGAGAGAATAAAAGGCTACAGTTGGAGAGAAAATAAAACATTCTACCAACACATACTGGAAAACAAAAGAAAGACCTCTTCCTATCAACTTATTGCAAAACCCACAGCTGTAGATGTCTAGGAAGAGAAATAATAAATTGTTAATTGCCATGAATAACCAAGGGAACAAGACAGCTCAGATAGAGAATGAAAAGTCTCCAGAAAATGAACTTAAAGATATGGAAATATGTGACTTAAATGACAGAGAATTCAAATTGCAGTTCTTAAAAAACTCAACGTGATGCAAGAAAACACAGATAGGCAGTTTAATGAACTCAGAAATGCAATCAATGGACAAAATGAACATTTTACCAAAGAGACTGAAATTTGAAAAAGAACCAAATAGAATTTCTGGAGATTAAGAACTCAATAGAAGAAATTAAGAATGAAATAGCCAGCTTAGGAAGTAGAGTTGACCACATGGAGGAAAGATTCAGTGACATTGAAGATAGAATCCTGGAAATGACACGGATGGAAGAAGAAAGAGACTTGACACTTAAAAGAAATGAAGGAACTCTGTAAGAATTTTCTGACTCCACAGAAAGAGCAATATAAGAATAATGGGCATACCAGAAGGAGAAGAAAGAGAGAAGGGAACAGAGAGTATATTCAAACAAATAGTCGATGAGAACTTCCCAAACTTGTGAAAAGAACTGGAACCTCGAATCCAAGAAGCAAATAGAACACCTAATTATCTCAACCCCCACAGGCCTTCTCCAAGGCACATTGTATTGAAGCTGTCAAAAATCAACAACAAAGAGTGAGCGCATAATGTAATATATAAACGATGTAATATTATAGAGTTGTACACTTGAACCCTATGTAGTTTTGTTGACCACTGTCACCCCAATAAGTTTTAATTAAAAAAGAAAAAAAAATCAACAACAAAGAAAGAATCCTCAAAGCAGCCAGGGAAAAGAAGACGGTAACCTACAAAGGAAAGCCCATTAGATTATCATCAGATTTTTCAGCAGAAACTCTACAAGCCAAGAGGGAGTGGAACCAAATATTCAAACTATTGAAAGAGAGAAAATATGAGCCAAGAATAATATAATATGCCCAGCAAAGATATCCTTTAGATATGAAGGAGGAATAAAGACCTTTCCAGACATACAGAAGCTGAGGGAATTATCCAATACACGATCTGCTCTACAAGAAATACTAAAGGAGGCTATTCGACCACCATCAACAGGGACAATTTGTGGCAACCAAAACATAAAAAGGGGGAGAGTAAAGGCCTGAACCAGAATATGGGAATGGAGAAAGTAAGCGTGCTGAAGAAAATGAAATATTCTAAATATCAAACTTTCTTTTATCAAATATAAACTTAATGGTAACCACTCAAAAAAATCTAGAACTTAAATATATACTGTAATAAAAGAAGAAACAGAGGGAAACATCATAGAATACCACTACACAGAAATAATAGACCACAACAAAATGGCAAAGAAACAATGGAGACACAGTCTTACCAGAAAACCAAAGATAGAATGATAGGAAATCATCACATATCAATAATCGCCCTAAATGTAAATGGACTGAACTCACCAATAAAAAGGCACAGAGTAGCAGATTGGATCAAAAAAGTAAAGCCAACCACATGCTGCCTCCAAGAAACACATCTCAGCTACAAGGACAAGCATAGACTCAAAGTGAAAGGGTGGAAATTTTTTTTTTAATTAAAGTTTATCGGGGTGACAATTGTTAGTAAAGTTACATAGATTTCAGGAATACAATTTTTTTTTACATCATCTATAAATCCCATTGTGTGTTCACCACCCAGAGACAGTTCTCCTTCCATCACCATATATTTGATCCCCTTTACCCTCATCTACCACCCCCTACCCCTTAACCTCTGGTAATCACTAAACTATTGTCTGTGTCTATGAGTTTTTGTTTCTCATTTGTTTGTCTGGTTCTTTTGTTGTTTTTTGTTCATATACCACATATCAGTGAAATCATATGGTTCTCTGCTTTTTCTGTCTGACTTATTTTGCTTAGCATTATATTCTCAAGATCCATCCATGTTGTCACCAATGATCCTATTTAATCTTTTCTTACTGCCGAATAGTATTCCATAATGTATATATACCACAACTTCTTTATCCATTCATCTATCAAAGGACATTTTGGTTGTTTCCATGTCTTGGCCACCGTAAATAAAGCTGCAATGAACATTGGAGCACACGTGTCTTTATGGATAAATGCTTTCAGATTTTTTTGGGTAGATAAAATGCCTCGCCAGCATTTGTTGTTTGTTGATTTATTGATGATAGCCATTTTGACTGGAGTGAGGTGGTATCTCATTGTGGTTTTTATTTGCATTTCTCTGATGGTTAGTGAGGTTGAGCATTTTTTCATATGTCTGTTTGCCATCTGTATGTCCTTTTTAGAAAAATGTCTCTTCATGTCCTCTGCCCATTTTTTAATTGGGTTGTTTGTTTTTTTGGAGTTGAGTTGAGTGAGTTTTTTATAAATTTGGGATATTAACCCCTTATCGGATATATAATTGGCAAATATCTTCTCCCATTCAGTAGGATCCCTTTTTGTTTTATTGATGGTTTCCTTTGCTGTGAAAAAACTTTTTAGTTTAATGTAATCCCACATGTTTATTTTTCCTCTTACTTCCCTTGCCCGAGGGGATATATCAGTAAAAATCTTGCTCCGGGTAATGTCTGTAAAGTTTCTTCCTATATTTTCTTCTAGGAATTTTATAGTTTCAGATCTTACATTTAAGTCTTTAAGCCATTTTGAATTTATTTTTGTATATGGTGTAAGGAGGTCTTCCAGCTTCATTTTTTTTGCATGTGTCTGTCCAGGTTTCCCAGCACCATTTATTGAGTAGACTGTCTTTACCCCACCGCAAATTCTTGCTTCCATTGTCGTAGATTAAATGACCATATAGGCTTGGATTTATTTCTGGGCTCTCTATTCTGTTCCATTGACCTATGTGTCTGTTTTTATGCCAGTACCATGATGTTTTGATTACTGTAGCCTTGTAGTATAACTTGATGTCAGGTACCATTATACCTCCCACTTTGTTCTTATTTCTCAAGATTGCTGAGGCTATCCAGGGTCTTTTATGGTTCTATATAAATTTTAGGATTATATGTTCTATTTCTGTGAAAAAAGTCCTTGGTAGTTTGATAGGAATTGCATTGAATATGTATATTGCCGTAGGCAGTATGGACATTTTAACTATATTAATTCTTCCTATCCATGAACATGGTATGTGTTTCCATCTATTTGTATCTTCTTTAATTTCTTTCTTCAGTGTCTTATAATTTTCTGAGTACAGGTCTTTTACTTCTTTGGTTAAATTTTTTCCCAGGTATTTTATAGTCTTTGAAGCAATTATAAATAGGATTGTTTTCTTAATTTCTCCTTCTGATGTTTTATTATTGGTATATAGAAATGCAACTGATTTCTGAACATTAATTTTGTATGCTGATAAATTCATTTATCAGCTCTAATAGTTTCTTGGTGGAGTCTTTAGGGTTCTCTCTATATAGTATCATGTCATCTGCATATAATGACAATTTTACTTCCTCCTTAGAAGTGGAGAAAGTGGGCAACCTTGCCTTTTTCCTGATCTTAAGGGGAATGCTTTAGCTTTTCCCCATTGAGTATGATGTTAGCTGTGGGTTTATCATATATGGCCTTTATTATGTTGAGATATGATCCCTCTATTCGCACTTTCTTAAGGGTTTTTACTCATAAATGGCTGCTGGATTTTGTCAAATGCTTTTTCTGCATCTATAGATATGATCATATGGTTTTTATTTTTCATTTTCTTAATGTGGTGTATCACATTAATTGATTTGCGGATGTTGAACCACACTTGCATACCAGGGGTGAATCCCACTTGATCATGGTGTATGATCTTTTTAATGTATTGCTGAATTCTGTTCACTAATATTTTGTTGAGGATTTTTGCATCTATGTTCATTAGAGATATCGGCCTGTAGTTTTCTTTTTTTGTAGTGTCTTGTCTGATTTTGGGAGCAGGGTGATAGTGGCCTCGTAAAAATTGTTTGGGAGCCTTCCCTCCTTCTGGATTTTTTGGAAGAGTTTGAGGAGAATAGGAGATAATTCTTTTTTGAATGTTTGTAAACGCCATCTGGTCCAGGGCTTTTGTTTGTTGGGAGATTGTTGATTACTGATTCAATTCCCCTGGTGGTAATCAGTCTATTCAAGTTTTCCGTTTCTTCTTCAGTTAGCCTTGGAAGATTGTATGCTTCTAGAAAATTGTCCATTTCTTCCAGATTGTCAAAATATTGGCATATAGTTGCGCATAGTAATTTCTTAAAATTTGTTGTATTTCTGCAGTATCTGTTGTCACTTCTCCTCTTTCATTTCTGATTTTATTAATTTGGGTCCTCTCTCACTTTTTTAAAATGAGTCTGGCTAAAGGTTTGTCGATTTTGTTTATCTTCTCTGAAAACCAACTCTTGGATTCATTGATTTTTTTTTCTGTCCTCAAATTTTTTTTTTTTTAATTTATTGGGGTGACAATTATTAGTGAAATTACATAGATTTCAGGTGTACAATTCTGTATTACATCATCTATAAATCCAATTGTGTGTTCACCACCCAGAGTCAGTTCTCCTTCCATCACCATATGGATGGATCTTGAGATTATAATGCTGAGCGAAATAAGTCAGACAGAAAAAGCAGAGAACCATATGATTTCACTGATATGTGGTATATAAACGAAAAGCAACAAAAGAACAAGACAAACAAATGAGAAACAAAAACGCATTGATCTTTTGTATTGTTTTTCTGGTTTCTATTTCATTTATTTCCACTCTGATCTTTATTTATCTCCTTCCTTGTACTCCCTTTGGGCTTATTTTGCTCTTCTTTTTCCAGATCCCTTAAGTGTGAAGATAAACTGTTGATTAGTGATTTTTTTTTGTTTCTTTAGGTAGGCCTGCAATGCTATGAATTTCCCTCTTAGGACTGCTTTCACTGCATCCCATAGATTTTGGGTCGTCGTGTTTTCATTTTTGTTTGTTTCGAGATATCTTTTGATTTCTTCCTTGATCGCATGGTTGACCCATTCATTATTTAGTAGCATGTTATTCAGCCTCCATGAATTGGTGTGCCTTCCAGTTTTTTTCCTGTAGTTCGTTTCTAATTTCATAGCACTGTGGTCAGAGAAGACAATTGGTATGATTTCAATTTTCTTAAATTTATCAAGACTCGTTTTGTGGCCTAACATGTGGTCTATCTTGGAAAATGTTCCATGTGCGCTTGAGAAGAATGTGTATTCTGCAGCTTTGGGGTGAAATGCTCTGAAAATATCGATTAAATCCGAGTGGTCCAATGTATCATTTAAGGCCGTTGTTTCCATATTGATTTTCTGTCTGGAAGACCTGTCCCTTGTTGTCAGAGGTGTGTTGAATTCCCCTACTATGATAGTGTTACTGTTGATCTCTGTCTTTATGTCAGTCAATATTTGTTTTATATATTTAGGTGATCCAATGTTGGGTGCATAAATGTTTGCTAGAGTTATATCCTCTTGTCGGATCGATCCCTTTATTATTATATAGTGCCCATCATTGTGTTTTAATATATTCTTCATTTTAAACTCTATTTTGTCAGATATAAGCATTGCAACTCCAGCTTTTTTTCTCACTTCCATTTGTATGAAGTATCTTACTCCAACCCTTCACTTTCAGCCTGTGTGTGTCTTTTGATCTGAGGTGAGTCTCTTTTATACAGCATATACAAGTTTCTTGCTTTCTTATCCACTCAGCCACCCTATGTCTTTTGATTGGAGTATTTAATCCATTTACATTTAAAGTGATTATTGATAGGTACATAGTTATTGCCATTTTTAAAATTTGTAGTAAGGTTGTTTTCATCTTTCTTCTGCTTACAGAAGCCCTTTTAATATTTCCTGCAATGCTGGCTTGGTGGTAATAAATTCCTTTAGCTTATTTTTTGCTGGGAAGCTCTTTATCTCTCCTTCAATTTTAAATGATAGCCTTGCTGGATAAAGCAATCTAGATTGTAGTCCTTTGTTTTCCATCACTTTGAGTATCTTCTGCGACTCCCTCCTGGTCTGCAATGTTTCTGTAGAAAAGTCATTTGATAGTCTTATGGGAGTTCCCTTGTATGTAACCCTCTGTCTTTCTCTTGCTGCTTTTAGGATTCTCTCTTTGTCTTTAATCTTTGCCATTTTAACTATAATGTGTCTTGGTGTGGACCTATTTGGGTTTATCCTGGTTGGAACTCTCTGCACTTCCTGGACTTGTATGTTGGTTTCCTTCATCAGGTTGGGGAAGTTTTCAGACATTATTACTTCAAATATGTTCTCGATCCCTTGCTTCCTCTCTTCACCTTCTGGTATTCCTATGATGCACATGTTGTAGCACTTGATGTTATCCCAGAGGTCTCTTAAGCCATCCTCATTGTTTTTTATTCTTTTTTCTTTTTGTTGTTCCGTTTGGGTGATCTCTGCTAACTTGTCTTCTAAGTTGCTGATTCGATCCTCTGCTTCATCTAACCTGCTGGTAATTCCTTCAAGTGTGTTCTTTATTTCAGTTATTGTATTCTTTAGTTCTGACTGATTGTTTATTATGATTTCTCTATCCTTCTTTATGTCATCCCTGACCTCCTTAAACATTCTTATCATCAGTGTTCTGAACTCTGTCTCTGACAGGTTGGTTACCTCCGCTTCATTTGGTTCCAATTCTGGAGTTTCTTCTGTTCTTTTATTTGGGACATGTTTCCTTGTTTCTGCATTCTGGCTGACTCTCTGTGTTTGCTTTGATGTATTAGGTATGTCTCCTAGGGTTGTTAGTTTTTGCTGGGTTATCTTATGCAGTATGTGTACTTTATATTTGACTTGCACCACTTCCTTCTTCTCCTCTGCGTGTGCTCCAAAGGTGACTCTTCTGTTGTGTATATTGTCCTGTTAAAGTTGATCTTTAATTGTTTTTAGCTTGTGAGTAAGTGGGATTAACTTCTAGGCTGAGTAGTTGTGAGACTTGGCTCTGCCCACAGCAGGATATTCTGCTGCTTGAGGGTTGAATGCTTAAATGAGATTTGGCCTCTATGGGCTGTTGTGCCTGTAGAGAATTCCCTCTGGGTGTGTGACTTATAGGTCAAACCTAGTAGTACTCTTGTTTGGTCTGGAGTTGGCCTCTGGATATGTTGAATCTTGTGCCTCTTAAGCTGTGCCCTAGTGTAGGGCAATTTCAGAACAAAGCAAATCACCAAGAACAACAACAACAACAAAGAAAAAAACAAATACATTCCCATGTAAAAACAACCGATAACCCACTCTCAACACAGGCAAAAATATCAAAGATATAAAAACAAAACAAAACAAAAAAAGCAGCGCCAGTCTTGGCTTAAGCCCACCAAGTAATCTCCAGGTTGTCCTCTGCTGTGTACCAAAGAGTCCTCTGCATCTTGTGGAGGCAGAGCTGGTCACCTGGTGCCCAGAGTGACCCTGGGACTGCAGATTTAGATGCATGGGGCTGAGGGGTCTGGATGGTGGTTTCTACAAAGTCAGTGCAGTTTCTGCTCTTGCCTGCACATATGCGCACTGAGAGTAACACCACCAGCCCTGGTGGGCGGGAGATTTCTGAGCTGCTGAAAGCCCAGAGCTGAGTCTGCTGCCTACTGCTGATCCCTGGGAGTGTCTCTGCAGTGTAATTGCCCTGCCCTACGCAGGCCAGGAAGTGTGGGGGCTGGGGATGGAGGGGTCTTCTCTCTCCCAGACCAGTAGTATCACACTCTTCGCAACCTCTTCCTTGGGTTGCGGGGTTTTCCCAGATCCTGAGCACTATGGCTCCTCTGTAATCTGACACTACTCCTCAGTTCAGGGGTCAGCTTAAGACTCTGGAAGGGTGAGTGTAGGATTGGGAGAGTTGGGGGAGAGGCCCAGGTATGGAGTTTTCGTCCTTTGTCTGACCTAGGGCCCAGACAGAGGTCTCAGCTGAGGTTACTGCCTCAAATGCTGGATATACTGCTCTCTCGGCAGAAGAGATCAGCCGTGGGATGCAGGGAAAGAGCCCACCTCTTGGCTTTTGTGGTGTCTGTTCTGTCCTGGGACCTTCTGCGTCTCCGCAGCAGTGGATGCTGGCTGTGTCTCCACTCCGCTCCCCTTCCCCCGAGCAGGGGAAGCCCTGATCGCCCAATTTGCCCACCTTCAAGTAATCCTCTACAAGTCTCTTAGCTGTTCTGTGTGATGAGCAGAGAGTCCCCCGATGGGTTTTAGATGTTCAGTTTGTAGTAGGTTCCGGAGGACAACTCAAGAGGTCCACCTCGCTGCTGCCAATCCTATGATGTCCCCCTCTGATTGACTTTTTTTATTATTATTATTATTTTTTAATTTATTCAGGAAGGGGAACAGGACTTTATTGGGGAACAGTGTGTACTTCCAGGACTTTTTATTTTTTTTAACTGAAGTCAAATCGTTGTCCTTTCAATCTTAGTTGTGGAGGGCGCAGCTCAGCTCCAGGTCCAGTTGCCATTGTTAGTTGCAGGGGGCGCTGCACACCATCCCTTGCAGGAGTCAAACCGGCAAACTTGTGGTTGGGAGCCCACTGGCTCATGTGGGAATAGAGCCGGCAGCCTTCAGAGTTAGGAGCACAGAGCTCCAACCGCCTGAGCCACCGGGCCGGCCCACAATGCTATTTTTTAAATGCCCTTTAAAAAATTCAATTTCCAATTGTTTATTTCTAGTATAAAGACATATGATAGACTTTTGATTTAATATGGTATCCCGACACTATGCTAAACTCACTCATTAGTTCTAAGAACTTTACTGTCGATCCCATAAAACTTTCTACATAATCAAATTTTTTTTGTGTGAATAAAGATCATTTCATCCTTCTTTTCTAAACCATATGAGTGACTTTTTAAAGTGTTGCCTTATTGTACTGACTAGAACCTCCAGCACAATGTTGAATAGAAGTGGTAAAAACAAATATCCTTGTCCTGTTGCTGATCTTAAGAAATGACCATTAAGGAGGGTGTCGGCTGTAGGCATTTTATAGATACTCTTTAGCAGGTTGAGGAAGTTCCCTTCTTTTTCCTAATTTGTTGAGAGTTCCTATTAGGAGTGGATGTTGGATTTTGTCAAAGGCTTTTTCTGCATACATGAGAATATCATATTATTGTCCTATTTTAGTCTATCCATTTGGTGGTTTACATTGATTTTGAAATGTGAATCACTCTTGTATTCCCGAGATAAACTCCAGTTGGTCACATGTTCTATCCTCTTACACATTCGATTTGCTAAAATTCAATTTGTTAAAACTTTGATATGGATTTTTGCATTTAGTTCATGAAAGGTGATTTTCAGTTTTTTCTTCTTTTTGTGTCTTTTTTTCTGGTTTTGGTATCAGCATAATGCTGTCTCATATAATTAGTTTGCAAGTGTTCATTTCTCTTCAACTGGAAGGAATTGCAAATTCTTCCTTAAATGTTTATTAGAATTCACTAATAAAGAATTCTTGGCTTGGAGTTTTCTATGTGGGAAGGTTTTTAGCTACAAATTCAAAATTTTAAAGCAGATATAGAGCTATTCAGGTTATCTATTTCATCCTGAGTTAGCTTTGATTGTGTTTTATAAAGAATTTCTCTAAGTTATCAAAGTTATTGGCATAAAATTGTTGATAATATTCCTTTTCTAGCCTTTTAATATCTATACAATATGGCAGTTCCTTTTCTCATTCCTGACATGTTGATTTCTATCTATTCACTATTTCCTGATCAGGCTGTTCTACATGGGGTCTGACAATTAAGTTCGTAAACTCAGCCTGAAAAAAGTGCTACATTCCTCATTGTTGAATGTCACTATGGTCACCTTTGAAGTCCTCCCCTTGGGAAGCTATGCACTGATGCCAGGACCTAGTCCACCCTTCAAGGCAATTTTGGAACTCTTTTTCTGGAATGGCCATTAGAGCTGTCATTTTATTTTTCTTGATGTCCTGAATGTCATCAAAATGTCTTCCTTTTAATATTTCCTTTATCTTTGGGTAAAGAAAGAAGTCACTGGGGGCCAGATCAGGAGAGTAGGGAGGGTGTTCCAACACAGTTATTTGTTTACTGGGCTAAAAACTCAGTGCCGTGTGAGCTGATGCATTGTTGTGATGCAAGAGCCATGAATTGTTGGAGAAAATTTCAGGTCGTCTAACTTTCTCACGCAGTCTTTTCAGCACTTCCATATAGTAAACTTGGTTAACTGTTTCTCCAGTTGGTACAAATTCATAATGAATAATCCCTCTGATATTAAAAAATTTAGCAACATCGTTGCAACAAGTTCGTGAACTTGTCAGACCTCGTACATATAACAGAACCAAAGGTAGCTTATATCAATTGATCCTACATTGTTTACTTCTTCACAGCAGCCTGGGACCTGTTAGCTCAAAAGCCTGCTGGTGCAAAAGTCAAATTTTACACATTCAGTAGTTTTAACATAGCCAAAATAAGCAGATTTTTAGATCTGTATAGCCTGTCTGCTTTGCATATCCCAGGAAACTGCACCAGTCATCTGCTAGTCAGATAAGATAAACCCAACAGCTATAAAAGACCCCAAGCCACAGTTGCCCTTCAGAAATCTGATCCAGATACTTTCTGTTGTGCTGCTGAGTGACACTACCTAGACACATAAGCAATTCTCTCTTCAATTCTTCATTCCTTGGGAATTCTCTTGCCCTGTTCCCCTTCTGGTTGGATGGTGTCACACTGTGAGGGACTTCCCCACGTGCAGTCTTATCAGTGCCGCCCAAATGAAGCTTGTTGTGTGCTAGTGCTATTTCATGGCCTTGTCTTATTTCTTGATCATCCCCCAGACGCCTTGAACTCACTACAAGTGGTGAAGAGAAAAGGAGGATTTTGGAAATGATTCACCCAGTCAGTAGGACAATCAACTGGCAAAATGATCCTGGACAGCCTTAAGTAATTGGGACTCAAAATTTGGAACATCTCCAATTTAGCTTGGTGTGGCACTGCTCTGTGCCATATGTACCATATACCGGGGCTGTCAAAAAAATGTATATACATGGCTTGTTTTGTTATTGGTATATATTGAGTATTACAATTTTAACACATTTTTTTTCCTTTCTTAAAATGTGTATACATTATTTTGGCACCCCTGGGGTGCCAAATACACACACACACACACACACACACACACACACACACACACACGAAGGTATGACAATTAAGTTCATGAACTCGCCACCATGCACTTACATTGGCAGCACTGCAGAAACAGCTCGGTAAGGTTTCATAATCTTGGTATATCAGTGTCTCACAGCTATGTTTGTGTAGACCTGTGGCGGTGTCTTGCTGAGTGGCATTCATTATTGTTTCGTGTTTTTGTGTGCCATTGTGAGAATGTCTGAGCTTGAATTAGAGCAACAAACAAACATTAAATTTCTTGTTAAATTTGGCAAGAGTGGAAATGAAATTAGGGACATGTTAGTCTAAGTTTGTGGGGATAATGCCATGAAGAGAACGGCAGTGGACAAATGGAGTAAACGTTTTTCTGAGGGGAGAGAACGCATCACTGATGAAGAGAGGTCAGGGCGGCCAGTGAGCAGAACTGACGAAAACATTGCAAAAATTCAGCGACTTGTGTGTCAAAATTGTCGGCTGACTGTGAGAAGCATAGCAAACCAAGTAAACATTGATAGAGAAACAGTTAGGAAAATCTTAACTGAAAATCTTGGCATGAGAGAGGTGTATGCAAAATGGTCACGAAGGAGCTCACCGATGAACAAAAGCAAAGGAGAGTTAAAGTTTGCCAAGACCTTCTGGAAAGGCAAGACGATGTTTTGGGCTGGGTTATCACTGGTGATGAAAGGTGGGTGTACAAATATGACCCTGAAACAAAGCGTCAAAGTGCACAATGAAAGTCAGCCAATTCTCCATGACCAAAGAAGTTCTGTCAGTCCAAATCAAGAGTCAAAACAATGTTGCTAACCTTTTTTGATATCAGAGGGATTATTCATTATGAATTTGTACCAACTGGACAAACAGTTAACCAAGTTTACTATTTGGAAGTGCTGACAATGCTACATGAGAAAGTTAGATGACCCGAACCTTTCTCCAACATTTCATGGTTCTTGCAATGTGACAATGCACCAGCTCACACAGCACTGTCTGTGGGGGAGTTTTTAGCCTGTAAACAAATAACTGTATTGGAACACCCTCCCTATTCACCTGATTTGGCTCCCAATGACTTCTTTCTTTACCTGAAGATGAAATATTGAAAAGAAGTCATTTTGATGACATTCAGGACATCAAGGGTAATATAATGACAGCTCCAGAAAAAGAGCCATTCCAGAAAAAGAGTTCCAAAACTGCTTTGAAGGGTGGACTAGGCGCTGGCATCGGTGCAGAGCTTCCCAAGGGGAGCACTTCAAAGGTGACCGTAGTGATATTCAGCAATGAGGTATGTAGCACTTCTTCCAGGATGAATTCTCGAAGTTAATTTTCAGATATAATTTGTTTGTTTGTTTGTTTGTTTGTTTATGTTTGTGGCCTCTCCCAGTGCCTCGTTAGCTCGGACCAGTATTTGAGTAAACCCATGCCATTGGAACTGACTTTTGGAGCCAGAGGCCCTGAGTTGCCCCAAGAGAGATGTCAGTCTGCCCATCTGGTCTTCCGCTTGGCAGGCACTGGACAACATAAGAGTTTTGAGCTTGAATAGTAAAAAGGGAGAGTGCATACCTCTCCAGAGGGTGGGCTACTTCTTACTGTATGACAGGCTATAGCAAGAGGATCTCCCCACAGCCAGGCTTGTGATTTAGGCAACTCTTGAGATGAGAGGCAGGTAAATGAGCCAGTGAGCACGAGTGTCAGGCTGAGGGTGGTCTCCTCCACACAGCTGGGGGACATGCCTTTGTAAAGAGCTGGTGTGCCTCTGCTGCTGGCATCTGCTGTGCCCGACACTTGGACTGAGCTGGCTTAAGCATTTAAAGTGACTAAATGCAAAAAAGGTTATATTCCTGCCCCTTCTGGGACTCTCGGGGAGGTGGCTGTCCTACTGAACAGGTGCTCCAAACCACAGATGACATGCATGCTGGGCTCTGCTTGCCACGGCTTCTTACAGGACCCTGTCTCTGCAGGTTGCCACTGGGAAGAGGCTGGAGCTTGAACTCCTAGGGGAGAGGAGGACCCTGGGGAAGAGGACTGGTGCCCTCTAGAGGAAAAAGCAGCACCACCATCATAGTCATGGGAAGGTTTGACTCTGGAGAAGCTGCACTACCTCAGGAGGATTAGGGCCGTGAGAGGAACGTTGGAATCTCAGAGTTAAATCCTTCTCATTCTGGCATCCCCACTGTAAAGGCTGGCTCTTGCCTCATGACCCTAAAGCAAAGCCTTCCTGTCAATGGGCTCTGCCAATGCATACAGTGTTTCCTATATATTTTTTATTACCTCATTCTTAAATTTAAAAAGAGACTGAATATTCAACTACTATATTTATAGATGTATGTTTTCACTGTGTTACAATTTTTTTTTAAGGAGATGATTAGAGTCAGGATAGTGGCCAGGCAGGCAGAAAGTATTATGATAGACAAGAGGCAGGTTTCTGGGGTGCTGGAAATATCCTGTTTCTTAAACTGGATAATTTATTTACCTGAACATTTGTCTTTCTTCTTCTTTTCTTTCTTTCTTTCTTTTTTTTTTTTGGTACATGATGCTATTTACTTTCCACAGTTAGAAGTTTTAAAAGAAAAACTATGAACAAAGACTGCATATTTGAAGAAAATCCTTGATGTGAAAGTAAAAGACCCAAATAAATAGAAAAAAAATGACTCCAGAGGGAAGAGAGAAATTCAGAAAAATGAAAAAGAACTTGAATTATCTGGTCAAAAAGATGGAGCAGGTAAACGCTGTGCTTACCTCCTCTCATGACCACATCAAAATTACAACTATAGAACAACCATCACTGAAAATCACCTGAAGTCTAGCTGAACTGAAGCCCTAGAACTAAGAACATACAGAAGAAGCCACCTCAAGGAGGGGCAGAGACACGGAACGGGCTGGTCCCACACCCACGTGTGACCATTAAAAATCAGGAGGGACATCTGATATCTCAGCTATAGAGGTTCCCCCTGGAGAAGCAGGGGACCCCAGCCCCACACCAGGTTCCCCAGCCCAGGGTTTCAGTGCCAGGGAGAGAGGTTCCCACAGCTTTTGGCTGTGAAAACTAGCAGAGATTGTGGCTGAGGGAGCCAGAGGGCAGCTGTAGTCTCAGGCAATCCTCTTAAAGGGCCTGCATATGGACTTACTCACTGATGGACTCACTCGCTCTGAGCTCTAGCACTTGGGCAGCAGCTCGAAAGGCACACATACAGGGAGGAACTGAGTTGTCTGGCTTCAGAGCGGAGGCTGGAGGGGCAGCTTCATCTCAGCTAGAGGAGCTGGCAGAAGCCATTGTTTTTTTGTTGAGCCCTCCCCCTCACAGCTAGCAGATGCAAGTGGCCTCCATACCTGAGGACTTCTAGGTCCACCTAAGCCTCTTCTAGTGACTTTTCCATATAAATGACCCATCTTGGCTCATGCTGTGGACTTTCCTAAAATCTCTCAAAGGTTCACAAAACCCAAACAAGCTGCATCTGGCCTCATCATGTCCTGTACCTCCGGCTGAGCAGCCCCAAACCTGGCACTAGCAACAGGTGGCCTCGGTTTGCGGCTTGGCCTCTCAAGGCCCCTCCAAACCCAGTGTGGCTGTGGCCATCTGCAGATTGCTTTGTGGCTCATGTCAGGTGGCCCCAGGCAATGCATGGGCTGTGGCTAAACTTGGTCTGCAGTGGGTCCCCTCTCAGGAGGTCCAAGGGTTGGCAGGCCCAGTGGCCAGCTTCAGATCAAGCCAGAGCATCACCTGGCTGCCTCCAAGGATGAAGGGCAGACTGGGCAAATACCAGAGAGCCCTCTTAAAGTGAATCCTGCTCTGTAGGGTCAGCCCCTCCAAGCAGCTGCTCCACTGTAGTCACGGCCAGTCCTCAAAACCACTCAGCCTGAGGGTCAATCCCTCCTACTGAAGTGCACACAGCAACCAAGGCTCAACTACCACACAAGGGTCACACCTGGTGTACCTGGCACAGGTGACCAGAAAGACTGTGACACTGAGCCAGAGCACACCTACTACATAAGGCCACCTTGCCAACATTGGGAGCCAAAATGGGGAGACATTTTGGAGCAGCCAAAATGGGGAGACAAAGAAACATGTCCCAAATAAAAGAACAGAACAAAGCTCCAGAAAAAGAACTAAAGAAAATGGAGACAAGCAATTACCAGATGCAGAGTTCAAAACACTGGTTATAAAGATGCTCAATGAACTCAGGGAGAACTTCAACAAAGAGGTAGGAAGCATAAAAATGGAGATGGAAAACATAAAAAAGAACCAGTCAGAAGTGAAGAATACAATAATAGAAGTGAAAAATACATTAGAGGGAATCAACAGTAGATTAGGTGAAGCAAAGGACTGACTCAGTCTTTTCCTGAAGTACTAGTCAGCTCACGTGCCCTCACAAATGACAAGCTGAGTGGCTTGAAAAATAGACATTTATTGTCTCACAGTCTGAAGGCTAGAAATCTGACACCAAGGTGTCTGCAGGATTGGTTCCTTCTGTTGGCTGTGGGACAGAATCTGTTCACGCCTCCCTGCTAGCTCCTCATGCTCATGCTTTACTGGCAATCTTTGGTGGTCCTTGGCTTGTAGAAACATCAACTGATGTCTGTCTTATCTTTACATTGAGACAGGTTAGTTAGCATGTTGCTAGGCAGACAGGGGGTCCCTGGTGGAATAAACAAAAAGCAGCCATATCCTGAAACTCCAGGCCCTGGAATGTCTCCTTCACTCCAGGACAGGGACATGAAAATATGCCTTCAGGTTAATAGATAATCTCAAATCCCTTCTGGCTGGACAAAGGAGCAGATCTGATAGATAAGAATGGCTTATTTCATTTATCCCTTCAGGATGGGCAAGCAGGACAGACCTGATAGATGAATCCCATTAGAAGGCTCCAGCCCTCTTCCCGAAACAGACAAGGGAAGGTATAAAAGTAAGAGCTTTTGCCTCAGGCACTGGGCACCCCCATTCGGGACCCCCTCCCGCTCGGAAGCTCTGACCGTTTGCTTTTAATAAACTATCCTCTTTTTAAAACTTTTTGTCTCTCCCTGGTCCGTGTGTCCATTCTTCGGTCTCACGAGACACGATCCCGGCCCACACCCAGAAACTGCCGGCAGATCCCACATCATTACATCAACATGATGTCCTCCCTGTGTGTGTCTGTGCCCAAATTTTCCCTTTTTATAAGGACACCAGTTATATTGGATTAGGCACCCACTCTACCCCAGTATGACTTCATCCTAACTTAACTAATTATATCTGCAATGGCCCTATTTCCAAATAAGGCCATATTCTGAGGTTCTGGGGGTTAGAACTTCAACATGTGAATTTGCAGGGAGACACAGTTCAACCCATAACAACCAGATAGTCATGAGTGAAAGGTCCTTTCCTCCTTTCTTCCTTTCCCCTCCCTTCCTCTCTCTTCTCTTTACTTCCCTTTCCTTCTCCTTCTGTTTCTCCCTCTCTCTCTCCCCCGCCCTTTTTTACTCTCTCTCTTCCTCCAAAAGAAGTCTATTAGTGCTGGCTAAAATAGAAAGCGATTTAAAAGCGAAAAAGCCACAAAAGGGAAATGTCAGGGTAAGGAGCAGGGCAGTTAGGTGCCGCAGTGGTGTTTAAGAATCTGGGCTCCCAAAGGCCTTCCTTGGCATGTCTGGGGTGTCTGTGCCTCTCTGGAGAGAGCCGTCCTTAGCAGTCGTCCCACAGGAGAGCCGGACTGGAGTGTGGGGGGTGGGAAGACGAGCCAAACTGTGCTTCCTGAGCCCCTGGCTGTTAGGAAAGGGACTGTATATAGCCACACACACTGATATAAGGGAGTGGAAACAGTGATATACCCTTTAAATCGTTTCTTTTTCAACCATGGGCAGGTTTTGCTTCTCAATTAAAAAAGTAAGAATGATGTAGAAACCACACGGGGTAAGAGGGTGTGGAGCCAAGGGTGCCCCAAAAGCTGTGTGATCAGCCCCTCAGCATGACTGCTGCCTCACAGCTGGAAGACATTTTCCGTGCACCTACATGAATTATGAGAAACACATTGCTTTGGACCTGAAAAGTCATTTTCTCGATTCATCATTACCAAACTCAGCAGATTTGGTTCTGAGTAAGTTATCGCTCTTCTCTTAAACTTGTTCTTCCTTGAAGAAACAAAGTTTCTTACTATTACAGACATTCCTAGAACTATGGCAAATGCTCCGTGTTGCAGTACGTGCCTCCTCAGGGTGGTGATCCTCCCCACCCTGGATACCAATCCTTGAGCGTTTACCATATGCCAGCAGTCCCAGTGCGTGATCTGACTTTCTTCTAACAACACCTCTGCAAGGTGGTAGCCTCCTTATCCCACAGGGACCAATTAGGAAAGTTACTGATACAAAGTGAAAAAGTCAGTGAGGGGGTGGAGCCACGATCTGATGCTAGGACTGCTCGAGCTCCAGAGCCTGAGCACACAATCCTCACATTGTGAACCGAGGGGAAGGAAATACAAAGCCACACAGCAGCAAATGCAGGGCTAAATGAAGGCATCAGATTGAAAACACACAGGTGACTGGAGCACAGTCACAGCGGGGCAGCCCCACCTATTCAGCAGCCCTGTGTATGGGGCGCCCTCTGGCACTTGCGTCCCCACGACCTCTCTGTGCAGTGGGCACTGGTGTCCTTCCCCAGGAGGAGGAAAGCAAGGTCAGGAGGTGAGGTGGCTTTTGCCTCATACCTCACAGCCCACGGGGAGCAGAGGGCGTGGCAGGCTCAGTCGCCTGAAGCCAGAGCGCCCTCTCCTGCCACCTCCGCTCTCGTTCGCCGTCCTCCACTGCAGGTGATCCCAAGACCCTAAGTGAGCAGAACAAAGTGCCCGTTCCTTTCCTCACTGCACAAATGCTGTGGCCCTGGGCTCCCTGCACTGAGGCGTGGTGGACTGGGACAGAGGTGTTCTTCCACCTGCCTTCCCAACCAGAACCCCGGTGCTGCTGACCAAGGAGGGAAAACAAAGATGGAGAGTGTCCGGGGCTCTGCTCTCACCTCGGTCCTGTCCTCTGGTTTCTCCTGTGTGTACACGTGCGCTTGGCAAAGGCCGTCAACCCAGACCGCACTGACAGCATGCTCCGTGACCGCTACCATTCTGGAGAGAGGAAAAGGGCCAGCAGTGGCAGTAGGCCCGGCTGGGTTCTCCCTGGACCCTTCATACCCAGTGAGCACTGGAACTGCAATGGGTCCATACGCAAGTTTCCAATTATGTTTCATGGGTCAGGGAGGTCACCAAGGCTGTGATTCCACACAGGATGTGGAGGCCACTAGGAAATGAAAAACAACTGGGTTACACGTTCCCGAGAAGCCAGCTTGACAGAGGGGGCTTCTAATCTGCCATTTTGCCCAGACATCTATAGAAGAAAGTGCTGCAAGGGGACTTCATGTTCCCAGATACGTGTTTTAAATCAAGAAAAAATAAAAAATTCCCTGGATGGTTTTGATACTGTATTTGTCTGATAAGCAACCTAACTGTAAATGCAGTCATGGGTTTCATTGTGGGCACAAGAGCAGATCAGGGAAGGCTTCCTGGAGGAGTCAATGCTGAGTTGAGTCCTGAAGGGTGAGGAGACTGTTACCATTTACGAACTGCTTGCCATGTGCCACCTCTTGTCTGATAATGGTTTCACAACAAAACGATCTGAACACAATGTACTACAAAGACGTCCCTACCGAGAGGACTCCTAGCCGTCACAATGGTGTCCCCAAGGGCGCTGCTAGAAGCCTGCTGCTCATCTTCCTTGGCAGTAACTTAAAGAACTACCTGGTGGCTGATGTCTGTCGTCGTTGTGACTCTGCCCAGAGCTCTAGCCTGAAACATCCAGGTCAGTTTGGGGCATCCCCCTCTGGTGGCGTCGGGCGCTCCCAGTGACCCCTCCCGTCACACCCCGACTCCGTCGGGCTGGCTCCGGTATCTCTGTCCTCCCACTCACCCAGGCCTGTCTCTTACTTCTTCAGCTCTAACAGCCAAGTGGGGACCAACCGCTAGCAATTCCATCTCTGAAGATCTTTCCTCTCTGCTGTCTTTCTTTAATTCTCAGTTACTATTCTACTAAGGGACTCCATCTCACACCTGGGCTCCTACAACTGCATGGTCGATGCCCCAGATTTAGTCATGGAATTCCTTCCGATCAAAGCATATTCAGAACCATAAAACCATAAGAGAAGCAGCTGCTCTGGGAGGAGGACAGAGCACAGGAAAGCTGTGGCCTGTGAGTGAGTGTACCTCCAGCTCTCCTCTCCACATCTGGTTTCTGCAGCTGCCTCAACATACACTGGGAGTTTCAATCCCTGGCATAGACTGTCTTCTGCTCAGTGTCTCCCTCATTGTCTGCTCAGCACACGGTTACAGCTTGAAACATGGAACCAGAAACCACCAAGTTTGAATGTTAGCTCCATCAGGTACCAGCTGTATGACTTTGGTCCCCTCTGAGCTTCCTTATCCCTAAGATAAAGGCAGTATCAGCTCTTATGTCGTAAAACTGTCAACAGCTTTCAATGCTACTGCATTTGAGCTGCTCAGCAGAGAGACGGCACGCGGCAAGCAGTCCAAATGGTAACAGTCATAGTCTCCTCACCCTTCAGGACTCAACTCAGCATTGACTCCTCCATGAAGCCTTCCCTGATCTCCAGTTGTGCCCCCAATGAAACCCATGACAATGCATTTACAGTTAGGTTTGCTTATCTGTTCCTTCTCATATTGTGACCTAATTAAGGGCAGAAGCCATCTTTTTCATCTTTGATTCTCTGCTATTCAGCAGCATCTGGCACCTGGTAGGGCTCAGTGTTTGTTGAATGAATGAATTAATGAATGATTGAATGAATGAATGAATGAATGAAAAAAGAGGAGGAAGTAGGAGCCATTTATTAACCAGATTTATTGAGTGTGTACTATGTGACAGACACTGTCCTGGTTGCTGGGAATATATCGGTGAATAAAACAGACAGTCCCTGCCCTCATGGAGCTCCCATTCTAATGAGGATACACTCAAAAACTATATAGTAAGTTAGATGGCACAAAGTGTTTTGCGGGAAGATAAAGCAGAATAAGAAGTACAAAGCCAGGGGCCGGTGTTGTCTTCTTATATAAGCAGCTCAGGAAATCTCTCACAGAAATGGTGCATTTGAACTGAGACCTGAAGGAAACAGGGCACAAGGTGCATGGATAACCGAGGAGACAAGGGCGGGAAAATAGCAGGGGATACAGATCGAGAGAGTAGTCAGGCCTCAGGCTGAGGAGACAATGTGCGGGGTGCATATGAAGAACAGAAAGCCAGCCAGGGTGCTGGAGTCCAGCGGGTGAAGGGCAGAGCAGCATGCCGTGAGACCAGAGAAGCCATGTAGCGATTAACATTCCTTAATGAAGAGGAAAACTGTTACGAATTGATTACTTTCTTGGACGTCTTGAAAATCCTGTCCATTTACCTATTTTAAAATGTAGCAGGAAGGAAAACTTTCCTAGCCTTAACCAGCCATGAGTACAGATGAAGTTGCTTCATATTAATATCTGAATCTCAAAGGTTTTGAATTCTCATCTATGCAAATGTAGGAAATCCTTCCTCGAGGAAAATCCTCCCTCCCCAATGATTTCTAGGGTTCCCAAGAGTGTGCACATGATCCTAAATGGGTTGCTATGGCTGGTCAGGTCAAGCTTTTGCAGCTCCAGCACCAGATGGCTCCACAAATATATCCCTCAAGTCCTGCCACCATACCTTAGGTTGGTTGGCCAGGAGCTGCAATTCTGGGATCCCACAGGGCCGTGCCCGGTGGGTCCAGGCCACCACGGTGCCTCAATGGCAGAGACCTCCTGCAAGGTGAGAACATTCCTTCTGGGTGCATATGACTGGGGCTGCCCCACAGCAGGACGTTCTGGACCCCGGCGTTCGAGCATCTATCTACTCACATACCTTTCAGTTCATAGCTGTTACAGCGTTTTTCTCCCAAGGGAGCAACCCCACCTCCAAGTTGGCTGGGTCAGGACGTACTTGGAACTACAGTTTGCATCCAACATTCTGTCTTCTTGGGAAGATGGGCTTGCTCTGTAAGACTCTCTGGGCCACTCCCACCATTCGTCCTATTAGTAATGAAATCCAATATTGGACGAAGTTCAACACTTTTCCCCAGGACTCAGTCCTAACAAAAATCAATGAATGTGACATCTGAAGGCAATCAGCAGACTATTTGCTAGTATAGCTAAGTCTCAGCTCCTACCTAGCTGTGACCCACTGAGGCTCTTTATTAGGATATTAGCTTTATCAATGCCCTGAGGTTTATTTATTAACCAGTGTTACTGCATTGAGTAGTGACAACAAAACCTGGAAAAGATGAAAACAGGTGTTCATTTCAGATGGTACAAGTTTAAAAAGGTCCAAGACCAACTACAGGCTCGACACAAAAATCTCAGCATATATTTCATTTCTAGCATTCATGCAGAGGAACCCATAGCCTAACAGAAAGCTTTGGAGGCAGAAAGAAAGCGTCAACCTCAGATCCGTGGAGGGCTTCCTATTTGGGTGACTATTGCACTTTGAAAACATTTTTCTCACTCATTAAAAGGTCATGATGACTTCTTGTCAAACCTATGTAGGGTAATTAACCTCTGAGACATAGGCCAGCTCCAGTTCCTCTCCCTTTCAGTAGAGAAATGTACAGGGCAATCTTTATAATGCCATCTGTGCTGGGGAATTGACTTGCAAGGTTTAGCTTTAAAATATTTTTTAAAAGAAAATTGGTTAATATGAGATCAATTTCATTCTGAATTCTGCTCTAAGGTTAATATGATTACACTGAGATACTACTGCATTTATTGCTTTTTTATTTCATATTGAACATTATTTTTCAAAAGACCTTTAAATGGCTTTACCTATTTCATGGGTTTCTGACTTCTCAATAAAAGAAAAATAGACGCTTATGTGATCAAAATGGCGCCGTGAGGTAAGCCTCTGTAAAGCTCCCCTGGAATTTACAACTAACCGAACAACAATAACTCCAAGAGGACTCCCTGCACAGCAACAAGGCAAGACGAGGAGGCCCACTACTGAATTCATCTAAAGATGGGCGAATAGTGCAAGCGGGGGAGGAGGGAAGGGAGAAGCGCAGAGACGGAGCCACGTGGGCGGGCGCAGGACGCAGACCTGGCTCAGTGCTCCGAGCTCGCTGCATCCCGGAGCTACCACAGCTGCGGGAGAGGGAAGAACTCGGACTGCTAGGGCTCCGCTTATGGCCCACAGGGCTGAGGGGACAGCATATAACACAGCTGAGCCCAGCGCTCATGGCAGAGACCTTGGAGCAAGGACTGAGGGAAGAAGGCTGAAAACGGTGGTTTAAGCCCTCACTGCCAAGCAGAGAACGGAAGCCTTAGGCCCTGAGACTGGCCGCCCCCTTCCTTACCCTCCCAGAGCTCGCCCTGCCCCCACCTGCCCGGTGCTAGAAGCGGAACAGTAGCAGTGTCAGATCAAAAGAACAGAATATTTGCTGTTCTGAGAACTGCAGACCGCAGACACAGATTCACAGCCCAACTAGTTCCGGCAGAGGGGAGGGAGCTGTGGAAGCAGGACCAGCTGTGGTGGTGGTTGCCGCCATTGCTCTGGGCCACCTCTCACAACTCACCCCGCTCCTGTCCCCACCTATCTGGGCAGATCCCTGCAGGAGTAAACAGAACTGCTGAAACAGACGGGCTCTGAATCTGGTGCAGGAAGAGCTTTGGAACTTCAAAAGCTCTCCGCATACCCACATGGACAGTGCGCCCTGTGACCCAAGCGAACTATTAACAGAGGAGAAGCCCGTCTCCCAGGGAATCCCCCCATTGTGTGAGAAGCTGGAATAGTGCAGAGAAAACATAGCACTACCATGTGAGAGAAATAAAAGGCTGCAGTCGGAGAGAAAATAAAACATTCTACCAACAAGTACTGGAAAACAAAAGAAAGACCTCTTCCATCAACCTGTTGCAGAGGCCACTCCTGTAGATGTCTAGGAAGAGAAATAATAAATCAGTAATTGCCATGAATAACCAGGCAACAAGACAGCTCAGAAAGAAAGTGAAAAGTCTCCAGAAAAGAAACTTAAAGATAAGGAAATATGTGACTTAAACGACAGAGAATTCAAGATTGCAGTACTGAAAAAAATCAACGAGATGCAAGAAAACACAGAAAGGCAGTTTAATGAACTCAGAAACGCAATCAAAGAACAACACGAGCATTTTACGAAAGAGATTGAAATTTTAAAAAAGAACCAAATAGAATTTCTGGAGATTAAGAACTCAGTAGAAGAAATTAAGAATGAAATAACCAGCTTAGGTAGTAGAGTTGACCAGATGGAGGAAAGAATCAGTGACATCGAAGACAGAAACCTGGAAATTACACAGATGGATGAAGAAAGAGACTTCAGACTTAAAAGAAATGAAAGATCTCTACAAGAACTTTCTGACTCCATAAGAAAGAGCAATATAAGAATAATGGGCATACCAGAAGGAGAAGAAAGAGAGAAGGGAATATATTCAAACAAATTGTTGATGAGAACTTCCCAAACTTGTGGACAGAACTGGATCCTCGAATCCAAGAAGCAAATAGAACACCTAATTGCCTCAATCCCAACAGGCCTTCTCCAAAGCACATTGTATTGAAGCTGTCTAAAATCAACGACAAAGAAAGAATCCTCAAGGCAGCCAGGGAAAAGAAGATGGTAACCTACAAAGGAAAACCCATTAGATTATCATCAGATTTTTCAGCAGAAACTCTACAAGCCAGGAGGGAGTGGAACCAAATATTCAAACTATTAAAAGAGAGAAATTATGAGCCAAGAATAATGTATCCAGCAAAGATATCCTTCAGATATGAAGGAGGAATAAAGACCTTTCCAGACATACAGAAGCTGAGGGAATTTTCTAATACACGACCTGCACTACAAGAAATACTAAAGGAGGCTATTCAACCACCATCAACAGGGACAATTTGTGGCAACCAAAACATAAAAAGGGGGAGAGTAAAGGCCTGAACCGGAATATGGGAATGGAGAAAGTAAGCGTGCTGAAGAAAATGGAATACTCTAAATGTCAAACTTTCTTTTACTTAAACTTAAGGGTAACCACTCAAGAAAAATCCAGAACTGAAATATATACTGTAATAAAAGAAGAAACAGAGGGAAACATCATAGAATACCACCATACAGAAATAATAGACAACAACAAAAAGGCAAAGAAACAATGGTGACACAGCCTTACCAGAAAACTAAAGATAGAATGACAGGAAATCCTCACATATCAATAATCACCCTAAATGTAAATGGACTGAACTCACCAATAAAAAGGCGCAGAGTAGCAGATTGGATCAAAAAACTAAACCCAACCATATGCTGTCTCCAAGAGACACATCTCAGCTACAAGGACAAGCATAGACTCAAAGTGAAAGGGTGGAAATTGACACTCCAAGCAAATGGTACCCAGAGAAAATCAGGTGTAGTCATAATGATATCAGATGAAACAGACTTCAGTGTGAAAAAGATAACAAGAGATAAAGATGGACATTTCATAATGGTAAAGGGGACTATGCAACAAGAAGACATAACAGTCATCAATATTTATGCCCCCAATCAGGGAGCACCGAAATATACCAAGCAACTACTAACAGAACTAAAGGGAGAAATTGACCAAAACACAATTATACTAGGGGACCTACATACATCACTGACAGCTATGGATAGATCATCCAAACAGAAAATAAATAACAAAATAGCAGCCCTAAATGACACATTAGATGAAATGGACATAATTGACATATATAGAGCACTTCACCCTAAAACATCAGACTATATATTCTTTTCTAGTGTACATGGAACGTTCTCAAGGATAGACCATATATTGAGACATAAAATCAGCCTCAGCAAATTTAAGAAGATTGAAAGCATACCAAGCATATTCTCTGATCACAAAACTTTGAAATTGGGTATCAACTGCAAAAAGAAAGCAGGAAAAAACACAAATACATGGAGATTAAACAACATAGTTTTAAAGAACGACTGGGTCAAAGAAGAAATTAAAGGAGAGATCAAAAGATACATAGAAACAAACGACAATGAAAATACATCCTACCAAAATTTTTGGGATGCAGCGAAAGCAGTTTTAATAGGGAAATTTATATCTTACAGGCCTATCTCAAGAAACAGGAAAAATCTCAAATAAATAACCTCATGTTACATCTTAAAGAACTAGAAAAAGAACAAGGGAAACCCCAGGTCAGCAGAAGAAAGGAAATAACAAAAATCAGAGCAGAACTAAATGAAATAGAGAACAAAAAGACAATAGAAAAATTTAATGTGACAAAGAGCTGGTTCTTTGAAAAGATTAACAAACTTGACAAACCCTTGGCTAGACTCACTAAGATAAAAAGAGAGAAGACACTAATTAACAAAATCAGAAATGAAAAAGGGGAAGTTATCATGGACACCACAGAAATACAAAGGATCATCCAAGAATACTATGAAGGACTATATGCCACCAAATTCAATAACCTAGAAGAAATGGACAGGTTCTTAGAAACCTATAGCCTTCCAAGGCTGAATCATGAAGAACTGGAAAATCTAAACAGACCGATCAGCAGTAATGAAATTGAATCAGTCATCCAAAACCTTCCCAAAAGCAAAAGTCCCGGACCAGATGGCTTCACTAGTGAATTCTACCAAACCTTCAAAGAGAATCTAATACCAATACTGTTTAAACTCTTCCAAAAAATTGAAGAAGAGACACTACTCCCTAACTTATTTTATGAGGCCAACATTACCCTGATACCAAAACCTAGTAAGGACAACACAAAAAAAGAAAACTACATACCAATATCTCTGATGAATACAGATGCAAAAATCCTAAACAAAATTCTAGCAAATCGAATACAACAATGCATTAAAAAGATCATTCATCACGACCAAGTGGGGTTCAACCCAGGGGCACAAGGATGATTCAACATCCGCAAATCCATCAATGTGATACATCACATTAACAAAATAAAGGACAAAAATCATATGATTATATCAATTGATGCAGAAAAAGCATTTGACAAGATACAACATCCATTTATGATTAAAACACTTAATAAAATAGGTACAGAAGGAAAATACCTTAACATAATAAAGGCCATGTATGACAAGCCCTCAGCTAATCTCATAATTAATGGTGAAAAACTGAAGCCCTTTGCTCTACGTTCAGGAACACGACAGGGATGTCCCCTATCACCTCTGCTTTTCAACATAGTGTTGGAAGTCCTTGCCAGAGCAATCAGGCAGGAGAAAGAAATAAAAGGCATCCATATAGGGAATGAAGAAGTTAAACTGTCCCTCTTTGCAGATGACATGATGCTATATATAGAAAACCCTAAAGACTCCACCAAAAAGCTATTAGAAACAATCAACGAATACAGTAAAGTTGCTGGCTACAAAATCAACGTACAAAAGTCCATTGCATTCCTATATACTAACAATGAAATCTCAGAAAAAGAAACAAAAAAAATTCCTTTTGCAATTGCAACAAAAAGAATAAAATACCTAGGAATAAACTTAACCAAGGCTGTGAAGGACCTATATGCTGAAAACTATAAGACACTTTTGTAAGAAATTGAAGAAGACACAAAGAAATGGAAAGACATTCTGTGCTCATGGATTGGAAGAATCAACATAGTTAAAATGGCCATATTACCCAAAGTGATACACAGATTTAATGCAATCCACATCAAAATCCCAATGGAATGTTTTAAAGAAATACAACAAAAAATCATCAGATTTGTTTGGAACCACAAAAGACCCCGAATAGCCAAAGCAATTTTAAGAAAAAAGAATAATACTGGAGGTATCACACTCCCTGACTTTAGCTTGTACTACAGGCCTACAATAAACAAAACAGCATGGTATTGGCAGAAAAACAGACACATAGACCAATGGAACAGAATTGAGAATGCAGAAATAAAACCACATAAATATGGACATATAATTTTTGACAAAGGAGCTAAAAACATACAATGGAGGAAAGACAGCCTCTTCAATAAATGGTGCTGGCAGAATTGGAAAGCCATGTGCAGAAGAATGAAACTGGACTGCTATCTGTCACCATGTACCAAAATTAATTCAAAATGGATCAAAGACTTAAACATAAAACCTGACACAATAAACTGTATAGAAGAAAACATAGGTACTAAACTTATGGACCTTGGGTTCAAAGAGCATTTTATGAATTTGATTCCAAAGGCAATGGAAGTAAAAGCTAAAATAAATGAATGGGACTATATGAAACTTAAAATCTTCTGCACAGCAAAAGAAACCATCGACAAAATAAAGAGGCAACCAACTGAATGGGAGAAGATTTTTGCAAACAGTGCCTCTGATAAGGGGCTAATATCCAAAATATACAAGGAACTCATGAAACTCAACAACAAAAAAGCAAACTACCCAATTGAAAAATTGGGTCCTCTTCAGAGGACCTGAAGAGACATTTCTCCAAAGAGGACATACAAATGGCAAATAGACATATGAAACAATGCTCAACATCACTGATCATCAGAGAAATGCAAATAAAAACCACAATGAGATATCACCTCACCCCAGTCAGAATGGCTATCATCAACAAGACAAATAGTAACAAGTGTTGGAGAGGCTATGGAGAAAAAGGAACCCTCCTCATACACTGTTGGTGGGAATGCAGACTGGTGCAGCCACTATGGAAGGCAGTGTGGAGGTTCCTCAAAAAATTACGAATAGAATTACCATATGACCCAGCAATCCCTCTCCTGGGTAACTACCCAAAAAATCTGAAAACATCTACACATAAAGACACGTGTGCTCCAATGTTCATTGCAGCTTTGTTTACAGTGGCCAAAACATGGAAACAACCAAAATGTCCTTCGATAGATGAATGGATAAAGAAGTTGTGGTATATATACACAATGGAATATTATTCGGCGGTAAGAAAAGATGATATAGGAATATATGTGACAACATGGATGGATCTTGAGATTATAATGCTAAGCGAAATAAGTCAGACAGAAAAAGCAGAGAACCATATGATTTCACTGATATGTGTTCTATAAACCAAAAACAACAAAAGAACAAGGCAAACAAATGAGAAACAAAAACTCATAGACACAGGCAATAGTTTAGTGGTTACCAGAGGGTAAGGGTGGAGGAGGGTGGGAGATGAGGGTAAGGGGGATCCAATATATGGTGATGGAAGGAGAACTGACTCCGGGTGGTGAACACACAATGGGATTTATAGATGATGTTATACAGAATTGTACACCTGAAATCTATGTAATTTTACTAACAATTGTCACCCCAATAAATTAAAAAGAAAAAAATGAATAAAATACGCTTATGCAACTAAAAAAAAATAGCAATAATTAGGAAAGATGAGAAAAGCCAAAAAAGTCTGAATAATGTGCACTATCACATACTTCATGAGGAAAAGATCCAGCTGATAAGCGGCCAGGAAAGCCTGCAGGTCTGGAATCAGAAGACCTGAGCTTGAATTCTAGCTCTGCCACACCTTGTTCTTTGTGCCATTTTCCTCTTCTGCAAAACAGGGATAGCATCACCTCACAGAGTTAAGTATGATCCACGTCAAAGTGTGAAAGGCTACATGTTAGTTCAGCTCAACAAACTGCATGGAAACAACCAGTTGGACCCCTGGGAGTCACGGCCCCTATGACATGGTCTTTCTCCCTCCTGACACAGTTTCAGAATGGCCACATGTCCCTGCAGTGGTCATGTAAGCGCCTCAGCTCAGCGCTTACTGACCTCTGCCAGCCACACAGAACTTGGGCACTCACTGCATTTCTATCTCCTCTCTAGCCAAAAAAGTAACTTCTTGCTCAAAAACTATACAACAAAAAAAAGAATTACAAAGAAACCACCCCCCCTCTGCCCGCCACACTCAAAGGGTAGGGAAGCATAACCTGTCCTCTCCCGATTCTCAAACCCTAAGCACTGGCTTCCCTCACCCATGAGATCCTTACAGGTTGGAGACCAAGCTCCAGGTCTCTTGACCTCCAACCCCCCGCCTTTTTTAAAACATGTCATTATCCTATTTACAATAGTATTTGTGATGATGGAAACTTCTCTGAGTACTGGGATCGTGTATCGTGAAACCAAAGAATGGAAGCACGGACCAACGAGAGGTGAGGGGTTGTAAAAAAGGATAGTTTATTAAAGCAAAGGCTTACAGCCCCTGAGCGGGAGGGGGTCCCGAATGGGACTGACTGACGCAAAAATTCTTACTTTTATATCTTCCTTCGTTTGGAGAAGGGAGCTGTCGCCTTCTAATGCAATTCGTCTACCAGGTTTGTTCTGCTTGCCCATCCTGAAGGGATTAGCAAAATAACCCATTTCTATCTATCAGATCTGCTCAGTTTGGCCAAAAGGGATTTGAGATAATTTATTAACCTCAAGGGGCATTAAGAACCCATTCTTATCTATCAGATCTGTTCCCTTTGTCCTGGAGTGAATGACTTACTTCAGAACCTGGAGTTTTAGGGTATGACTTTTATTTTATCAGGGATCTTCCTGTCTACCTAATAACATGCTAACTAACCATCTAATTTGTAAGTATTTTATTTAATAGTATTTAAATTCTAATTTGTAAGTATTTTATTTAATAGTATTTAAATATTTTACTTAAAAGCTTCACCTGTTGCTCTCTAGTCAAGTAGATCCAAGGAAGAGTGAGCTGCTTAGGGCCTGTCATGCCTTTTTTTTTTTTTTTTTTTTTAAGATTTTATTGGGGAAGGGGAACAGGACTTTACTGGGGAACAGTGTGTACTTCCAGGACTTTTTTCCAAGTCAAGTTGTCCTTTCAGTCTTAATTGTGGAGGGCGCAGTTCAGCTCCAGGTCCAGTTGCTGTTGCTAGTTGCAGGGAGCACAGCCCACCATCCCTTGCGGGAGTCGAGGAATTGAACCGGCAACTTTGTGGCTGAGAGCCTGCACTCCAACCAACTGAGCCATCCGGGAGGCAGCTCAGCTCAAGGTGCGGTGTTCAATCTTAGTTGCAGGGGGCGGAGCCCACCATCCCTTGTGGGACTAAAGGAATTGAACCAGCAACCTTGTGGTTGAGAGCCCACTGGCCCACGTGGGAATTGAACCAGATGCCTTCGGAGTTAGGAGCGTGGAGCTCTAACTGCCTGAGCCACCGGGCTGGCCCCTGCCTTTTTTTAAAAAAACAGGAGAAAATCAAATGTTTAATACATTTGCATAGGGAATTCACATAAGCGTGAAAATTGCAAACACTGAGGCAACACTGGGTATGTAAGACATTTTTGGACAAAGCAGAAAGGACAGTAACGGGGTATTAGATTTTAAAAGCAGGAACGGACGATTTACAGGTAGGTGAGGAGGAGCTGAACACACATGGCAGGAAAATTCTTGCGGGGTGACAGAAACAATGGGACCCAGGGGGCGTCCAGCTAACAGGCCCCGCCTGAAGCCCTCCTATTTACCACACGTAAGTCAAATCAGGCTAAGGCAACATCCCAAGATTCCCTTCCTGGAGGAGGCCTTTCCATCTGAATCTCTTAGGCAGGAAGGGGGAGGGTCAAAGCTTCTTTCTGAGTCATTTTTCTTAATAAACAGCTTAAAATCAATATCCCAAAAGCGGCTTCAGAGTGGCACAATTTTGGTTCCCCTCAGGCCTGTCTTTGAAACTTTACATATAAGTGTCACATTCCAGAAGCTGAGTTGTTAGACTGCTCCGTATTTCACTGATCCAATCATTCTGTTTTGAGAATAAGTTCAGTTAAACTATTGAGTTTCATTTCAGGAGGCAGTGGTGCCAAAGGGCTCCCAATGCGAGGCCCATATTGTGTAAGCAAGCAATCAGGTATTTAAATAAGCGGTGTGTCTATGAAAACAAAGAAAAATAAAGGTTAATGATCAAGCAAATTAGAAACCAGTTTTTGAGTCTGTAAGGCTGTGAGATGAGATTCCTAGATGTAAGGCTCAAAGCTGCTTTTTCTGGAATGAAGGCAGGCAGTGACAATCTGTTAGATTCTCCTGGTTTGCAGTTTGAATGTCTCTGATGTCATCAGGTTCTCAGGTCAACTTTGCCTGGCTTACACAGCACCATTCACTGAGATAAGCATGAGCTGCTGTGGTGATTTCTCTCAAGTTTATATCATTATGTCGTCTAGCTGCAGTTTGTGAAGTGCAAGGCTCCAAAAAAAAAAAGAAAAAGTTTTAGTTCTCAATAATTCCAAGGCAAAAGATGGGAGAAAAATGAAACATTAGTACAGAGAGTTGTAGCTAAATATTTTTAAAAACTAGAAAAATTCAGGATCCAGTCCAGTATACAGGTTAAAAAGATAATCTTAAAGACAACTAAATTAGAATCCAGTATCCATAACTGTGTATTACAGTTTCTGTTGAAACAATTTTCCTCTCTAAAATCACCCTTATTAGCCAAATTAAAACCTATTGCACAAATATAGTTTCAATAATGTTCTCCTGTTATTTGCATAAGCACAACAAGAATAACAGTTGATCACATAGGCTCTTTTAAATCTGCTTTGCTGGAATTTCATAAGGAATCTCCAGATTGAACTTTAATTAGCTTTTCAGGGCCAAGAAGCCAAGCCACATCCATGCCATCAGACTTCTCTGTGGATCCTTCCGGAGATAAAACATATTTGTAAAAGCATCAGAGTAAAACAAAGATCTGTCTATAAATGACAAAAAACTTAAAATGACATAGTTATAGATCTGATTATAATGCAATTGACAAAGAACTTTGCTCTTTTGTAACAAGACATTTTAAGATAATTAGAATTACAAATGAAAATTGTATCAGAGCTTTGTAGAGTCTTAGAAATTTTTATATAGTCTATAGAAAATCCATTTTAGTATTAATATATGCACACAAAAACATAGTTATTTGACAAAGCTTCCCATGTAATTTTAGTATATCAAATAGGCCAAATTACTTTAAAATTTCTCTTATAAGGAGAGAACAAATCTTTGAGGTATAACAGGGGCCCACTGGAATAATCCAAAGCCATTTCTAAAAGGTTAAGAAAAAATTATTTTTAAAATTTAAACCCTGGGAAGGTTGTCAAACATACTTGACCAAAAAGATCATATATTATTATAAAACAGTATTAAACTATCTATTTATCCAAAGTGACAAAAAAATATTAAACATACAGGTTAGCAAAACTTTAGTTTTTAGGATTAAGATTGTATTCTTAAGTAATCAAGGACCTAATTAAGACAATTAAAATATACAATCCTTAGTCTCTAGATAGAATACTTTTCATATCTTATCTGAAGTAGAACAAATACAGGAAATACTTTTTCTTTTAAATAGGCTGAAAAACAACCAAACTGGTTTTGCTTACTTTTGATATTTAAACTCATTTACTTATCTCAATTTTATTCAGCTTAACCATATATAATCTCCTCAGATTTCTCTTCACAAATCTTCTACACCTTTCCTAGTCTCTTTGTTTTTCTCTTATTCAGAAATAACCAACTTTAGGACAAACCACTTTCTGTTAATTTCCTTCAAAATGTGCCTCTGTACCTTATACCTTCTATCACCAAAAACATAGTTTTTTTCCATTTTAATTAGAATTCTTACCTCTTAGAAATCTTAATTACTAGTGACAACTAAAAAGTAAGCAATTAGTATTTTTTAGATTGGCAGATCTATGAATACATTTCATAACCTTTAGAAACACAGGCTATCACTGGCAATTATAGTCACAATATTTTTAGAAACAAATATTTTTTTTATAAAGTATGAGACATATTCAGTAACAGATCCCAATTTATCTTTTAGTTTTTCTGTTATTAGAAGCCAAAAGCAGGTAAACTGAAACTTATCTAGTAACAAGGTTCAGAATTTCATATTATTTAGAAATACCTAGATAATTTTTATCATTTAACTTAACTTAGTAAAACTCTAAAATTTGAAGTTACCAACCGATTTTGGAAAATTATTTTAAGCACATATAACTACTGAAAAGTTTTATCTAAAACCTTTTATTTAGGGCCTGACACACCTCGAACCTCCCTGCTCTACTTTCTTACCTGCAGCCACACCATGGAAAGAACCTCGGCCCCAGGGCTACAGGCTTTGTAAGAACCAAGCTTGTCCTGGGAGCACAGATCCAAACCTTCTGCTAGAGCAGGGGTGTCCAAACTGCGGCCCGCGGGCCAACTGTGGCCCATGATCCATTGTTAATTGGCCCGCAGCAAATTCCAAAAACATATTTAGTTTACTTAAATAAACCAGGTGAGGCAATACGTACTTCACCTCGAGTGAGTGGCCCGGCTGTTTGCGTATTTTACCACATATGGCCCTTGGTGAAAAACGTTGAAAAAAGTTTGGACACCCCTGTCCTAGAGGGAGAGTATTAACTAGTTGCTCTTTCAGGCTTTGTAATTCGTATCTTGCTTTAGAGATTTTGTTGTTGTTTTCTTTTTTGTTGTATGGTAAATCCTTTTACAAACTATCACTTCCAAATTTTGGTCAAACTTTTACTTCATGTACCAAGCTTGCTTAAAACAAGGCATACAGGTAATCCCACCACTTTCTTTAAACACCAATAAATATGTGAAGTGCATAGCTATAGTTTAATGGTACCAAAGTCAGTCAGTTTGAGACAGCTCTCTACAGAAACACATGCATTTCTGCAACCTTTCTAGCCCATGCCTATATTAGGCAACCCTATTTCCTAGGAGTTCTCTAACATCTCAGCAATGCTTTTACATACAGCTAACATACATTCACATCACTCCACACTCTACCTGCTCCACAGTAAATCTGATGTTAGAAGACTTCTGCCACAATAGAGGAAGCCCACAAGAGCAGAGGAAGTTTGGGGCTTGGATTGACTGGGAGGAAGAGTTCTATGCAGAATGTGCATATATTGTTATCTTTAATTTCTTTCAGCAATATTTTATAATTACAAATGTACAAGTCTTTCTTCTTGGTTAAGTTTATTCCTAAGTATTGTATTCTTTTTGATGCTACTGTAAATGAAATTGTTTTCTTAATTCCCTTTGAGGATTATTCATTGTTAGCTTGTAGAAATGTAAACTGATTTTGTATATTTTATGTCCTTCAACTTTGTTGAATTTGTGTATTCTAATCGTGTGTGTGTGTGTGTGTAGGCGTTTTTACATGTAAATCATGTCAACTGCAAACAGATTATTTTTCTTTTTTGGACGACTTTTATTTCTTTTTCTTGCCTGACTGATTGATCTGGCTAGGACTGCTGCTACTGTGTTGATGTCAAAAGCGGGCATCCTGCCTTGTTCCTGATCTTGGAGGAAAAGCTTTCAGTCTCACCACTGAGTATGATGATAACTGTAGGCTTGCCATACGTTGGTCTTGATTATGTTGAATCCAACTATATGCTGTCGATAAGAGACTCATTTTAGATTTGACATGCATAGGTTGAAGGTGAAGGAAGATATTCTATGAGAATGGTAATCACAGGAGTGGCTATACAGATATCAGACAAAATAGAGTTTAAGTCAAAAACTGTTAGACAAAGAAGTATATTATATAATGATAAAAGGGTCAATGCACCAAGAAGATGTAACAATTATAAACATGTAAGTACTAAACATCAAAGCTCCTAAATATATGAAGCAAACAATGACAGAATCAAAGAGACTTACAATAGTAATGACTTCAGTACCCCTTTCAATAATGGATAGAACAGCAAGACGGAAGGTCAATAAAGAAATAGGGGCTCTGAATAACACCATAGACCAACTAGCCTACCAGATATATGCAAAACGTACCACCCCACAATAGCAGAATATACATTTTCCTCAAGTGCACATGGAGCATTCTGTCATAGACACTACGAAAGGCCACAAAACAAGTTTTAATAAATTTTAAAAGAATGAAACCATACAAAGTATGTTTTCTGATCACAATGGAATGAAACTATAGAAATCAACAGAAGGAAAACTGGGAAATCCACAAATACATGGAATTCACACAGTGCATTCTTAAGCAACCAAAGGGTCAAAGAAGAAATCACAAGGAAAATTAGAAAATATCTTGAGACAAAGGAAAATGAAAACACAGCATACCAAAACTTAAGGGATGCACCAAAAGCAGTACTAAGACAGAAATTTATAGCTGTAAATGCTTACATTAAAAAAGACCAACAGCCTAACTTTACACCTTAAGGAAATAAAGAATAAACAAAACCCAGAGTTAGCAAAAGGAAATAATAAAGATTACAGCACAGATAAACAAAATAGAGAGGAGAATAGAGAAAAAAATGAAAGAGTTGACTCATTTAAAAGATCAACAATGCACTCCTATGTTTATTGCAGCACTATACACAATAGCCAAGACATGGAAACAACCGAAATGCCCATCGGTAGATGACTGGATTAAGAAAATGTGGTACATTTATACAATGGAGTATTACGCAGCCATAAAGAAGAAAGAAATCTTACCATTTGCAACAACATAACAACATGGATGGACCTAGAGAACATTATGTTAAGTGAAATAAGTCAGACAGAGAAAGACAAATACCATATGATTTCACTTATATGCGGAATCTAAAGAAAAGAATAAGTGAATAAACTAATCAGAAACAGTTTTGGAGACAGAGAGGAAAAACTGAGGGTTGCTAGATGGGTGGGGGGGGTGGGTGGGGGTGGGGGGGAAGGTGAGGGGATTAGAAAACAATCAGTAACCACAAGATGGCCACGGGGTTTGAAAATTAATCTGGGGAACGTAATCAATAATGTTGTAAAGATTTTGTAGGGTATCCGATAGACACGTGTCCCATTTGGGAGACCACCTCAGGGATGATGTAGATGCCTGATCACTGCATTGTGCACCTGAAGTTGAACAATAATGAATGCCAACTATAACATTATATATACATATATATGTGTGTGTGTGTGTGTGTGTGTGTGTGTGTGTGTGTGTGTGTGTGTATACATTTACAATAGGCAGAGTACAGCATTGGGAGTGGAGATAGTGGAAATGGGATGGCTCGGTATGATGTCAGAGGGATAGTGGATGGGGGGAGGGGGGTCCACAGTGTGAGAGATATGATAAACGTCTAAGTAAAAAAACAAACAAAAAAAACAACAAAAAACAAAAACTCATAGACACAGACAACAGTTTAGTGGTTACCACAGGATAAGGGGGGTGGGGGGTGGGAGATGAGGGTTAGGGGGGTCAAATATATGGTGATGGAAGGAGAACTGACTCTGGGTGGTGAGCACACAATGTAATTTATAGATGATGTGATATAGAATTGTGCACCTGAAATCTATGTAATTTTACTAACAATGGTCACCCCAATAAATTAAAAAAAAAATCAACAAAATTGACCTTTAGCTAGAATGACTAAAAAAAAGACTCCAAAAACTAAGATCAGACATGAAAGGGGCATTACTACTAATTTTACAGAAATAAAAAGGATTATAAGAGAATACCATGAATAGTATGCCAAAAAATTGGATAACATAGATAAAATGGACAAATTCCTAGAAACACAATCTACCAAGACAGAAATATGAGGAAACAAATACAAATAGATCTATAATTAGTAAGGAAATTGAATCAGTAATAAAAAAAACCTCCCAAAAAAGGAAGATCAGGACTAGATGGCTTTTACTGGTGAAGTCCACCAAACATGAAAAGAATTAACATCAATCCTCCTCAAATTATTCCAAAAAATTGAAAAGAAACACATCCAAACTTCAAACTCTTGAGGCCAGCATTACCCTGACACCAAAACCAGACAAATACAAGAAAACTATAGACGAATTTCCCTGATGAACGCTGATTCAAAAATCAACAAAATACTAGCCAACAAAATTCAACAGCACATCAAAAGGATTATACACCATGATCAAGAGGGGTTTGTTTATTGCAAGGATGGTTCAACACATGAAAATCAATTAATGTATACAGCACATTAACAGGATGAAGGACAAAAAAAACACATGACCATCTCCACTAATGCAGAGAAATCATTGACAAAATTCAACGCCTTTCATGATAAAAACACTATGAATAGAAAGAAACTATATCAACATAATCAAGACCAACGTATGACAAGCCTACAGTTACCATCATACTCAGTGGTGAGACTGAAAGCTTTTCCTCCAAGATCAGGAACAAGGCAGGATGCCCGCTTTTGACATCAACACAGTAGCAGCAGTCCTAGCCAGATCAATCAATCAGGCAAGAAAAAGAAATAAAAGTCGTCCAAAAAAGAAAAATAATCTGTTTGCAGTTGACATGATTTACATGTAAAAACGCCTACACACACACACACACACACACACAGACGATTAGAATACACAAATTCAACAAAGTTGAAGGACATAAAATATACAAAATCAGTTTACATTTCCACAAGCTAACAATGAATAATCCTCAAAGGGAATTAAGAAAACAATTTCATTTACAGTAGCATCAAAAAGAATACAATACTTAGGAATAAACTTAACCAAGAAGAAAGACTTGTACATTTGTAATTATAAAATATTGCTGAAAGAAATTAAAGATAACAATATATGCACATTCTGTGTTCACTGATTGAAAGCCTTACTATGTATGGTTAAGGTGTCAATACTACCCAAATTGATCTACAGAATCAGTGCAATCCCTATTAAAATCCCAATGATGTTTATTGCAGAAATAGAATAATCCATCCTAAAATTCTTATGAAATCTCAAGGGACCCCAAATAGTCAAAAGTCTTGGGGAAAAAAAAAAGGTTGGAGAAAGGCACAATAGACAGACATACAGAAGGATGGAATAGAGTCCAGAAATAACTCTTGCTTATAGTGTCAGATGACTTTTAGCAAGGGTGCAAAGACCATTCAATGGAGAAAGGACAGTCTTCCCAACAAATGGTATTGGGAAAACCAAGTATCTATATGCAAAAAAAAAAAAAAAGTTGTATGCTTACCTTACATCAAATACAAGTTAACTCAAAATGGATTGAAGATCTAAGTGTAAGAATTAAAACTAACTCTTAGAAGAAAACAGGAGAAAACTTCATGACACTAGATTTGGCAATGTTTTCTTGGATATGACGCTAAAAGCACAGGCAATCAAAGAAACAGATAAACTGGACTACATCAAAATTAAACTGCATCAGAGGGTACAAGAATGAAAAGCAATCCACAGAATAAGAAAAAAATATTTGCAAATCTGATAAGGAGTAATTATCCAGAATACATAAATAATTCTGACAACTCAACAACAAAACAACATATTTTAAAAATAGGCAGGACTTGAATAGACATTTCTCCAGAGATATCCAAAGCACTAACATGAAAAGATGCTCAGTATCATTAATCATTAGGGAAATGCGAATCAAAACCACAGTGAAATACCATCTCACCCATTAGGATAGCAACTATTAAGACAGAAAACAAGCATTGTTGAAGACGTGGACTAATTGGAGCCCTTCTGCACTACTGATGGCAATGTAAAATAGAACAGCCATTATGGAAAACAGTATGACAGTCCCTCAAAAATTTAAAAATATAATTACCATATGATCCAGCAATTTCACTTCTGGATATACACTTGAAAAAATTAAAGGCAGGATCTCAAAAAAAGATATTTGTACATCCACGTTCATGGCTAAATTATCACACTAGCCAAAAGATGGAAGCAACCCAAGTGTCCATCGACAGATGGATAAACAAAATTGGTCTAGACATACAATAGAGTATTAGTCAGCCTTAAAATGAAAGGAAATTCTGATACGCTGCAACATGAATGAAACTTGAGGACATTCTACTAAAGAATAATCTAGTCAAAACTGGATGATGATTCACCTTATACGAAATATTATACCTAGGGTACTGAAAATCAGAGACAAAGTGGAATTGTGGTAGCCGGAGCTGGGGGAGGGGAATGGAGAGACAGTGTTCAATGGGTAAGTTTCAGTTCTGCAAGATGAAGATTTCTGGAGATGGAAGGTGGTAATGGTTGCACAACAGTGTGTACTTAATGCGACTAACTGTAAATGGTCCTTTAAGATGGCAACCTTTGTGTGCATTTTATGTATTTACACACAATCAAGAATTTTAAAAAATTTAACTAAAAGATAATTCTGCATTACTCCATCCAAAGGGTTCAAGTTAACCGCATCAGTACTGAAAAACAAGTAAAAGGCCATTGCTTTGGGTAGAAACATGCTTAAGTATTTGGGGATCAAGAGGCAAGCTATCAGTGTTACTTACCCACATGTGATCAAGTAAATGTGGCCAAATGTTACACACGGTCAATGTAACTGAAGGGAATATGGGAGTTTATTTTACTCTTCTTTCAACATTATTTTAAGTTGGAAGAAGTTCCGAAATTTTTTTGAAAAGGTTATTGTGGCTGACCAGGTTTGAGACTCTAAAATAAACTATGGGGCAGAGATCATTTATGCATAAATTAGTAACTTCACTTAAACATAGTGTAAGAGAATGTCTTCATTTTTTTTGAAGGGTTTTTGTTTGTTAAATACATCTGAAAAGAATGCATATACAAAGAATTGAGACATGAGAAAGCATTGGTTCAACACTAATGAATCTATACGAATTAGGATTTGGGGAAGGTGGAGATTACCTAAACATTTTTAAAAACTGGAAACTGCAACCCAAATAAGCTGATAAAATCCCTATTAACACTTATGAAGAGTCTTCATAAGACTCTCTCCGTGACTTTTATCAAACTAGAGAGCCCCAATTGGCTGCTCATAGAGTTCCTCATGCAAAACAGAAATAAGGGGATTCCCCTGGCTGGTCCCCATGTTGTTAAATGTTCTCCCCATCCCCACCCCAGCCCTAGCTGCTTAATGAAGCAGGTCTCCATCCTCATAACTTGGAAGAGGATGTGAATCACTCCACAGACGTCTGTCTCCTGGCACCACCCCTCAGATATACCAGGTCTTCTGCTGTGTTCTAGGAACACCGTATCACACACTATCAAGCTGCACATCCATGCTAAGCATATAAGACAATGACTGACAGGGGAAAAAATGTTTTTTTTAAATTACATACTCAATCCATTTGGTGCATTTCAAAAGGTGCAATACTTGTTTTCATTTTATCAGTAAAAGAAGTTAGAAATTAACTTCAAAAAAAAAATCAGCAAAACGGCCACCAAATTTCCTTGAAAGTCACAGTCACATACATAGTGCATCCTAGAAAAGAGGAGGGGCAAGACAGGTTCCACCCGCTTTCATGAGTTTCATCAAATACTGGACCTACTCAAGAGTGGAGAGAAAAGGCAACTTTCAAAAAGGAGTGTTACTAAATGAGGCATTTACTATCCTCCTTCCTAAGAGCACCAGGTGGGGAACGTGTTTTCTAAACTACATCTAGGAGGTGGAGTGTGCAATCACTCCATCCTCCTCCCCATAAGGGCTGTCTGATGGTTAATGAATTTTTAAAAACTGACTAAATAAAAACAAACCCCACACACACTTCCCCCGCCCCCCCCCCCAAAAAAAAACACTAGATGACCCAGATTACTCTCCAGAGTGGAACCCAGGAGCAGCTTCAATAACCCAAATTAGTCTGTTACAGAGTCATCACAAGCATGCCTTGCTTTGAAACAAAAAACAAACAAAAAACTGGAACAACAAAACAAGAACTAGTACTGATCACTGTTCTGACAATACACAATTCCCCAAAATTAACTAGTACTGAGGGGGGGAAAGGGGCCATACCTACAGGCCTTGTCTCACACGAGTGCCTGAGGGTAGGTGCAGGGCATTTGTCATTATTGCCAAAACAAATTTTAATTTTTAATCTTTAGTTTGATTTAAACATTGCTTTTAGTATGATGCCGACACCAGATGTGCAGAAAGGACTCTGGAGAGATGTTCATAGCAGCACACACCTGCAGCTCTTCTTCGGTTCTGGAGGCTCCAGGGCAGCCAATATTGCTTCGCCAAATACATTCTTTAGGCCTTTCTGCGTGAGCACAGAGCACTCCACGTACTTGACAGCCTTCAGGTCCCGGGCCAGCTTCAGGTCCCGGGCCAGCTTCTCAGCAGTCTCTGGAGTGATAGGCTTCTGTTTGTTCTTGGCAAGTTTCTCAATAGTAGAGGGGTCATCTCTTAGATCAATTTGGGTCCCAACAAGCAAGAGTCTTTGGACAGTGGTGAGTTATCTCAGGCACCCACTTTTCTTTCACCTTTTCAAATGAGGATGGAGAGACAACTGAAAAACAGACTAGAAAAACATCTGTTTGTGGGTAACTCAGAGGTCGTAATCTGTCATAATGCTCTTGCCCTGCAGTATCAAAAAGTCCAAGAGTATATGGCTCTCCACCAATCATAACTGTGACTGCATAGTTGTCAAAAACAGTCGGTACATACTCAGATGGAAATTTGTTCGTTGTATAGGATATCAGGAGACATGTTTTACCAACGGCACCATCACCCACCACAACACACTTAATTGTCTGCATTGCTGAAACCGTTTTCTATCCACTTTAAATACTTCAAATCCGATGAAGACCTCAGCTTCTCGCCCGAGAATGTCTTCATTTTGAATTCCTCAAGTATAGCTATCACTTCACCACCCAGTACCATCAGTTTTACCCTATTTAGGTTACATTCTCAGGTAACTGGAGCTTACTCCATTAAATGGCAAAATGCTGTATTAATAACTTTTTAAAAAAGTATCTTTATTGTTTAGAATTTTTACTGATCAGGGTCAACATCTACTTCAGTAGATGGCTGTTTTTGTTGTTCTCACTCACAAGTGTTTTTGAGGACATTTGTAGAAAGCAAAACGACACTGCAGATATTAGTTTTCCACTTCCATCTAGTGGCTACTTATTTTATCTGATAACGTCTTCACGTACCTGCCTGTAAACAACTCACCATCCTATCTGTGCTTTAAAGTTTGTTGCAAGTGTAAAGAGATCCTGGCAAATTCTTTGAGTAAAGTGCATAAACCTTATACTTTTATGACTAGTAAGATGTTTTTGAAAATCAAGGTTGCCAGATATTCTACACCAATTTCTACCAGTGTAGGATTTCTATAATTAAAATGAATTACTGGTTTTCATTTAGTCACCTTGACCAATCAACGATTTGATTAAATCTGCAGGCTACATAAATGACCTAAGTATCACAAAAATAGAACATCGCCCTAAGTGCTGCCTGTCCCAACGGCCTGCTGTAAGCAGCTTGGTATAGTGATGCTGTGACATCCACATTTCAGAATTTCTTGATCTTTTCTTCATTACAGCACCTCCAAGGAGAACCTAAATTCCAGACATACTTCGTTTTATTGTGCTTTGCTTTACTGAACTTCGCAGGTACTGTGGTTTACAAAATGGAAGTTTGTGGCAAGCCTGTGGCCAAGTGTGTCAGTGCCATTTCCCCAACATTTGCTCTTTTTGTATCTCTGTCACATTTTGGGAATTCTCGTAATATTTCACTTTTATTATTGCATTTGTGATCAATGATTTTTGGGAAAGTATGAAAGGAAGAGTGCAGCCAACTTCTTTACCTTAAGAAACTGCCACAGCCACCCCAACCTCAGCAACCACCACCCGGCTCAGTCAGCCACCATCAACACTGAGAAAAAACCCCACCACCACCACTACCAGCAAAAAGATTACGACTTACTGATGGCTCAGATGACAACATTTTTTAGCAATAACATATTTTTAAATTAAGGTACGTACTGGTTTTTAAGACACAATATTATTGTAACATTTAACAGACTGTAGGATAGTGTAACATAACTTTTATATGCACTGAGAAACAAAAAACTCGTGTGACTTGTTTTATTGCGGTAGCCTGGAACAGAACCCACAGTATCTCTGAGGCATGCCTGCAAATAAAATCAAATAATGAAAATTTCTCTAACAAGAGAAATACTGAGAAATAAGATTTTGTTGATAGGCCGCTTTAATCCCAACTAGAATATTGCAATTCAGTTTTGACACTGATCCCCAGAGCTGGCACAGACGCCACAGGTTTAAGGGATCAGTACTCTACGAGACCCATTTCAGTCCCATTTCAGATGCCAGCTGCCAGTGCAGTCCACTCCCACTTCTGGCTTACTGGTTAGAAAATGTGAGCGTTCCCACGATCCCCTCAGGTTCAAGAATTCACTAGAACGACTCACAGAAATCGAGAAAGTACTACATTTACAATTAGTTTTATTATAAAGGATTCCAATTAGGAGGACCAGCCAAATGAAGACACACACAGAGCTTCCACATCCTGTCTGTGGAATCAAGGCAGGCTGCCATCTTAACACGTCAACGTGCTCCCCAATTAGGAAGCTCCTCCACTGAGCTTTGGTATCCGAGGTCTTAACTGAGACTTCACTGTTTAGGCACAGCTGATTAAACCACTGGCCATATGACCGAATGGCCAAACTCAATCTTCAGCACCCCTCAGGTCAGGCCTGCCCAAAGTCCCAAACTTCTAAAAACAGACCTCTAAGCTCTTTCTGGTGACCAGCCCCTATCCTAAAGCTGTGTAGGGACCTACCAGGAGTCACTCATCAGCATCACAAAGACATTCTGTTCATCCAGGAAACCAAGGGTTTTAGAAGCTCCTTGTCAGGAACCCAGGACAAAGACCAGACAAATCCCTTATTACACCACAGAGGGTAGGGCTGAACTTTGAATGCATCCTCTAAGACAATGAAGAGACAGCCCCCCAAAACCAGACTTGAATTTTATTATGTAAAGCTTATAGAAGAAGTATGACTAGTATTCCTCTGTACAAAGTACACAACAAACAGTTTTAAATACAACAGAGAGAAATGCAAATCCTATGACAATATTTGATACAAGCTGAACCATTTACAGATACATTAAAAAATTTTAAAATATCGTCTTCTTTCTCCAAAGAGTCCATGCGCATTTCTCAGAGATGGGGACACAGCCCAGGCAAGGTCACAATGGCATTTTATTGCCCTCGATGCTGATTTTCACTGCGTGTGCAGATCTGCTCTTTTTCCTGATATCTGTGAACTTTCGCATCTGTTTATCCAGTCGACTGATACCCTTCTTGGAGGTCCCCTGAAACTAAGAGTGGGGTAAAAATTAAAGAGCAATTATTGAAATACATAAACCTAGTTTTGTACTTCATCTTCTTTTACCTGAAAGTTAGCAGTAAGAAGAACTCCTAACTCTGGAATAACCAAAATATGCTTTGGTGACCTCAGGAAAAACAGATCAAGTGTACACGGCAGTGTTAGAAAAACCTATTAAACTTTCACTGAAGAGTAATTTTGCTGTTGTTTGTGCCTTATTGTTAATTTTTGCTTCCGTCCATGGTAATCTCCTAGATGAGAGAAAGGAGGAAAATTTGAAACTATGACCCCTCCAGTTCCATTAGATTCATTTTGACTGTTATGTTTCCCTTCCAAAGATCAAATGTAGAGCTGACCACTTGACACACACACCTTCAATGTTGGCATAAAGGATGGTCTTCTAAGGCAAGGGAGTCGTCTGAGAAAAAGCCCTGAGCATGAGGGATGAAGCCAGAGCTTTAGCAAAGGAAACCCAGCAAGAGCTAGAGCTCTAGTTTCAGGCCTCAGCAGGTCCTGTGCCCCTGGTCCGTCCGTACTCCTTCCAGGACTGCTGGGAGAAGTAACTGAGAAAATTTGGTCAAATACAAGCACACAGGCTGGCAGTGCTCAAGATACACATCAATGTGACCGTGACTACTACTCTGCAATCAATTAGACGTAGGTTAAAGAAACACACCCGACACAGACAGGAAAGAAAATTAAGTCTCTTAATCCAAGGCACTGCCTACTTCTTACCTCTCCTTCCTGTTTGCCCGTTATAATTAAAGGTTTGGTTGTTGGGTTATTTCTTTTGTATTTTGAAAAGACTGTATGTTTTAAAAAGATGTGGTCTCTAAGAAATTGACCCTTTTTAAAATGCTGAAAAGGTCTGCCATTTATGTCCAAGATCAGTGTGAACTCTTCTTGCTGACCCCAGTGTTGCAAACAATTCCAATCTTTAAGAATGCTGAGTGGTGAAAAGAGATGGGTTTTCCCAATTCTTCTCCCCCATGTTTACTACCGAGTCACCTGTGAAGCTCGATGCAAAGAAAGCTACAAGAAGGCAGGGCCCAGGAGACACCGCGCGGGTGCTCTGCTGCTCGGCGGTGAAGGTCTTCCTTTGAGTCCGGAGACTCCCAGGCCCATCCCACCTCTGGATTCAGCCTCCACACTCACATCTGAGCAAGAAACTCTGTAAGAGTTTGAACATTCTTGAACAAGAGTCACACTGGATCATCACCAATCAGCAAACCTAGATTTTCTAGGAATATCCCAATTCTAAATATTATTTTGTATCAGTTTTAACAGTTGGTACTAGTATGGAATTAGCATAAAAATTCATTATCAAACGAGAAAGAGGTGTGCTACCATACCCTACCGAACACTCCAGATGTCCTGAAGAGTCCCAAAGCCCTGACTTCTTTTCAGAGCGTGTGCCCTGATTTTCAGTCCCTGCTCCCAGTGCACACTGGAAGCCTTACTTGCTCAGGTGTCTGCCAGCAGCTCTATACCCCAGCCCGGATTTCTCCCGCCCACTGCCAGGACCTTCTCTAACAGTCTGAGCCCTCCCATGCCAGCGACCAAAACGCACCCAGGTCGTGCTGACCCACCCACATGCCTAGTTACCCCAAGCCTGAAAACACACAGAAAGAACACAGCATAGCAGCTAACATTCTAAATTCAATGACCTCTCTCCTGACTCATCAGCTCAATACTCCTTACTTAGGACAGTAAAAGTGGAATGCAGTTTTATCAGTGATCACTTTTATCACTGTTTTACTAGTGAAAAACCAAAAAGTAGCCTAAAATATTAGCAAGATGGGCTTGTTTTAAAAAATTATGGTACAAATGTATTCCAACAAAATATTACATCACCGAAGAACATTTACTAAAATGAATTTTTACCATGCTAAGCAAAAGACAAACCCAACAAGGAATAAAATATGATCAAGAATTTGCTTAAAGATTCAAAAAAACCCAAGCTAGTAATGTTTATAACAAAAGCCAAAAAAGAAGTAACTCGAAATGTTAATGCTGAGGTGTGGCTGGTTTACAAGTGACATTAATTTTGTGCTCTCTGTATTTAAGTTTATATAAAAATATGCGTTGCTTTTGTCATTTTAATGTTTAAAAGCATCCCATGGAATACATTAACATACAAATATACAACGTTGTGTAGGTTAATGCATTATTTGGGAGGGAAAATCAGAAACCATAGAGAAACGAATAAACAGATTATATATTCACATGATAGACTATTATGTAGCCACTATAAATAATAAATCTATAAAGTGGTTTACTGAGAAGTGATAAAAATTATACAGAGCCTAATTTGAACTTAAAATAGCAATAGAAAAAAGGCAAGAAGTGTATCAAAGTGCTTTCGAATAGTGGATGACTTTTCTCCTCACCACCTCGAGTTTGTCTACAATTATAACAAGAAAAAAAGAAGTATGAAACATTATTGGAAATACACTTAACACATCAAACTGTTAACAGTGGTGACCTATAGGAAGGGCAGGACTTCGCGAATGGGGTTAGTCTACAGTGTTATGCTTACTTACGAGGTCTGACAATTAAGTTTGCGAATATGTCGCAATGATGTTGCTAACCTTTTTTGGTATCAGAGAAATTATTCATTATGAATTTGTACCAATTGGACAGTTAACTAAGTTTACTATTTGGAAGTGTTGAAAAGGCTGCGTGAGAAAGTTAGACGACCTGAACTTTTCGCCAACAATTCATGGCTCTTGCATCACGACAATACACCAGCTCACATAGCACTATCTGTGTCCCTCACAGTTTTTAGCCAGTAAACAAAAGAATTGTTTTTAGCCAGTAAACAAACACCCTCCCTACTCACCTGATCTGGCCTCCAGTGACTTCTTTCTTTACCCAAAGATGAAGGAAATATTGAAAGGAAGGCATTTTGATGACATTCAGGACATCAAGGGTAATACGATGACAGCTCTGATGGACATTCCAGAAAAAGTTCCAAAACTGCTTTGGAGGGTGGACGAGGCACTGGCATCAGTGCACAGGTTCCCAAGGGGAGTACTTTGAAGGTAACCATAGTGATATTCAGCAATGAGGTGTACCACTTTTTCTAGGATGAGTTCATGAACTTAATTGTCAGAACTCGTAAGTCATTTCAAAAAGAAAAATGACATAAAACAAAGTTTCCCTTGAAAGCCACGTACTCCAGTGTTGTTCTTGGACAGAGTTTTCTAACACATGCTAGTGTCGGTACAATGTGAAAGCCATGAGTGAATGTATAAGCAACCTGAGTGGGAGAATAGTACCGAGTGGCATAAGGACTCCACACTGACGTGTAACCTGGGACCACAGGCCCAACACACGCCTTCATTTTTCCCAAAGGAGCTCACTCGATCAGCCAGACTCGGGCCTAGCTAAACCCCAGCAAGTCATGCTCTTGGGGCATTCAGGATGGAGGAAGGAGCCCCATTAAAATCTCCCTCTTCTCTCTGCTCCAGCAGGAGGCTGGTCCCGTTTCCCCCGTCAGCCACAGGGACAGGAAGACGGGACTGTGACCAGCCAGTAGCCAGGCGCACGCCCTCAGGACACAAGGCCTGCCTCCAAAGGTGATGCCATGCACACCGTTTATGACACTGCCTTTGCCACACTGCACTTCTCAACTCTCACAAGTACATGTGCTAGGGAAGAGAAAATAAGAAAGAGAGGGCTAACAAGAGGGGAGACACAGCGAAAAAAGGTAAGAAGAAACGGGTGTTTGGGGGGAGAGAAGGGCCATCAAGGGCCATGGATATGGAGAAAAGGAAGGAAAAGGGGTAGGAGTCCAGATGAAGAAGTCCGTGGCACTGAAGCAGTCGTGCTCTTCATCCTTTATTCTCAATAAATAAGACAGTGCACTTTGTTCTGATCGCAACTTCACAGTACAGGGAACTGGCAGGAGGGTGAGTGCCGGCCGCGGAGGCAGCTGCCAGAACGGGGTCACGGAGAAGTCACAGAAGGCACGCAACACACAGGCACACGAGCGCACTGCAGCAGGCGCCACCTCTACTCAGAGCAGTGTCAGTGAGGCTGTGTCAGTAGACGCCAGTGAGGCTGGCGTCATGAGGGTCCCAGTCCTGTGCATTTCCAACCATGTACTGAATATGAATTAATCAAATTTAACTCCTAAAGAAATATTCAGGGCGAGGCTTTACGCAATGAGTCCTCAAATGCATGCTACTGAGCCACTGGTGACAGGAAAAGAAGCCACCTCCTTCCCACCAAGAAGCTAACTAATCAGTTTATACGCCTACAAGGCAGACCACTATGGCTCTGGGCCCTAACAAAAAACGTTTTAGTAAAAATGGGTACCAATCAGGAGACCAAAATGCTTATCAGGGAAATAATTATCCACTGGTCTCTAGGGTACCAATAAAGGAAGGGACTTCCATGTCAATTTCTAAATATTCACAAACACCTGAATGTCACCAAGTGTCTGCTAGGGTCATCATTTCAGAAACTGAAAATGGGCCTGTCCTCATCTGGTGAAGCAAGCACACACACACTTGTTTTCACTTTAGCTCCTGACAGTTCTAGCCCATGCGCAAAGCAGCCTCCTGGGGCTGCGTCCCGGCCACACTCCAGCAGGCCCAGGCCTGCTGGGCCTCCTGGGCTTCCAATGCTGGACCTGACAGCACAGTGCACTCTGCAGAGTCGTTTCTGCTCTGCAAATCACCTCAGGCTTTTCCAATCATTTTAGGCCCTTTTTAAGAATACCAGGCTAGAAAAAGTGGAATAGAAAATAAAACAAGATTACTGGGAAGCAATGAAGGTCACTGAGTAGTATTTACAGTGATGATAGAGGCAGTGTCTACTCTAATATTTCACAACAGAATTTCTTAAAACAGTTGACGAGAAAGGGAGGAGTCGACTGCACAGGCAAGTGAGTTCTGATTCTCATGGTCCTAAAAGAAAATGACTGTATCAGAACACTCTAGGCTTAAGGATTCAGTCGAAATAAAGGAATAAGAAAAAATTTCTTGGCTTGATAATGTTGCTTTAAGTCTGAAGTAAAGTTCATCAGCAGTTAATGATCTGGCTCAATAAAAGACCAGAAAACAGCTCTCCCGAAATCAGATAAACCTCAAGAGCTGTTAAGCGTTATGAAACACGAAGGAAAAGACAAAATAGTAATGCGCATTTGAGGTTCAGCTTGCTGCCCCCGGCTTGCTTACCCTGGATGACTCCATTTCCACATTCCACTTGGGTCTGACAACATAGTCCTTGTTTGAGGGCATTGGGACCCTCGCACGGGCACAGAATCCAGGGTCTCCAGGTCTAAGAGCCCTGAGAATGGGAAGAAGAGCATGCGGCTTTGTGGCCCATCTCATTCAGATACATACCTGTTTCAAACTTGCTCTGCCCTCCCAATGTCACCCAATCCGCCCTCCTGTTGTCTGTCTGAGCTGGACTCATCACCACCCATATTACTGCCCATATTACATATGAGTTCCTCAACCTCTCTCCCTCCATTTTAGTGAATGGTAATGCCGTCGTCTCGGCTGCTAAGGTTAAAATTTTGGCTGGTGTCTTCAAATCTCACCAACTCCTCCCCCACAAAATCACCTACTCCTGGCAATTTTGCTTTAAGTCTGAAGCTCATCAGCAAAGTCTTCTCAACTTTCTGCTTCCCATCATCGTCTCGGTTTAACTGTATCCCTGCCTGCAGTCTACCCACCCCCATCCTACACCGCAGCACCAGCATCAGCGTTCCAAATCAAATCTGATGACACCATGTCCATGTGCAAAACTTTCTATAAAATCACAATGAGAAGTGAAAATTCTTCATATTGATTTAAAGCACTTCAAAGTTTGGTCCACACCTAGATTTCCAACCTTATCTCCCACCATCTCGGGTACCCCACTGTTTCCTAACCACGCTAGTCTACTTGCCATTCCTAAAGCAGGTGTTGCACGTGCCCACCCCACAGGTTGCTTAAGCTCTCTTTGTCTATAATCCCTCTGAAGCCTTTCTGAGAGTATGGACTATTTTTAATTTGATTCTGTATTCCCAGAGCTTAATACAGAAATCTAGTACATAGCAAGCAGCATAAAATCTTCACTGAATGGACTACGGCTCAATCTCCCTTATCTCCCCAGAGCACCCAACACATATGGGAATTCAATAAATCATCCCTGTCAATGTGAACACAGCATCATTTCATTCGTTGTTTTTCTAAAACCAAAACAGCAAACAGAACATTCTCTAGGAAGGCTAAAACTCTTACTTCTCCTCTCCTGTCAGCACCTTTTCCAGGTCTCTTCGGGGTGTCTGACCACCAGTGCTGGGAAAAGAATAATCAGTAAAACATTAGGAATGTTAGAACCTTTGCTTCTAATCTTGTAAGAAAACAAGAGCAAAGTGAAACACCAAACTTAGACCATTACTAAGACCTTTACACCTAATCTTGCATACCAGGTTTCATTATGGGTGAGTGGTATCAGCTATATTTCTAAATAATGACCTTGCCATCCTGGATGCAACTGTATCCAGTTTACTGACACAAATTGAACTAATATTATTTTTTTCTCTGAAGAATTTGGAAATGGGACTGAGGAAGAGAACGGTTTTTCTGCAAGTAACTGGAACACAAGCAACCTCCAAACTATAGCAGAGGCCATATTCTACCAGATTGAACCAGAAAAGTCTAGGAGGGGGTGTGGACCTTTACCTATACACTATTCCATAAAAATTAAGAAGGTATTATGCACTACACAGACACATCAAGCGGAGAGGAAAGACAAAATCCTATCATCTTAGGGGTTTCTTAATAACCTTTACCAAAAAATTGAATTATTATAACAACACTGACTCCACTTACTCACTCATACCTGTTCCCTCATACCTGCTCATTCTTCGTCGTTGAGGCATTTGTTCTAGATCCCTCTGTTCCCTTTCTTCTCTTGTCATTCCTTTGTAGTTTGACGTAAGACCAAATATAGGCCGAGACCATTCATCTACAACAAAGAAAAACCAATTATTTAGTCCACAAAGTAGTATTTCTCTTACCATTTCCTGAAATAGTCACATGCTAGTGTGATGTCATAGTCTAGGCATTTATAATAGAATATTCTTTCCTTAAAAAAACCATTATCCCAGGACCATTTACAGGACAAACATAGAATACCAGTATCAGAACTAGCTCCAGCTGATTCAGAAAATTCAGTATAAAAAGATCGTTTAAACCTGCAATCACCACAGAGGTTCAAAGAAAGTAATATCTGACTCGCTTTGGTAATCATCCACTAGCTGTGTTGACATTTCATAAAGACAGCCTAATTTCTAAATTTATTACTGAAAACAGCAAATCTTGAAATTCTTCTACTTTAGTATATAAAAAGCTCCTTATTACTTGTCAAAATGGTCTAAATCTTTAAAACTTACATTTTAATAGTGCAGGTATAGAGTCCGTACTTCGCGAAATCTAAGAAAGCTGCTAAAACGAACGTGAAAAACAGTACTACACGCCCACTGTTTAGTTAGTGACAGTCCAGAGGTACCAACATTTATTGTTGCATTCAATACACCATCATATGAGAAAGGACCCTTACAGACAAAACACAGCTGTTGTCAAACTAATAAGGAAGCAGGATGGGGGTCTATATACCTCTGAAAACTGACCTGCCAACCCCACCCCTGGATTCAGAATCACTGTGGTATAAGTCATGAGTACCAGTGGGAATATTCTGCTTCTCTCAGTCTAGGACAAAAAGAAGGTGGAGAACCATTGCATAAAAGCATCAAAAGTTATTATTTAATAAGCAGTAAATTACAAATTATTAACAAGATCGAAGACACAATAGTTCTCTGGTTTATTAAAAAACTTAAATTATTCTGAAAATACACCCTGGAATAAAGAGAATTCAATAAAAAACTGCTGAGTCTCTCAAAAAAATTTTTACTTCCCCTAAAAACTTTTGATAATCTTAAAAATTAAATAGGAAATAACTACTGTATTCAGATACAGAAATAGCTACTCTTTCGATCTAACTTGGAAGTTTAAAAATCCTTTCCAGCATGGAGCACAGAAAAAGTTAAGGAAGATGATGAAAACACACATTTTTCATTCTTAAAACTGAAGGATTTCATACATAATATGGCAACTGATTAGATGAATTTCAGTTAGACTCCTCTAGTATCATTAAATAAGACCATAATAAAGGCTTTGAAGACCATTATAAAAGTAACCACAACAGCAGCAGTGGCTAACATTTCCTGAGGACTTACTGTGTGCTAGGCACTGTGCTTTTATACACCCTCTCATTTAATCTTTATAAGAACCCAAAGTAAACACATGAGGAAGAAACCAAGACTAAGACCTTAAACCATGAGCCTAAGGATATGTAGTAACGTAGGTGGGGAATCCAGGATTTGAATCCAGGCAGGATTAATGCTAGAGCCTGCATTCTTATTTACTTATTTGTTTTTGGTGGAAAGAAAAGCAGGGTTATTCCGAATGCCAGCATTCCAGAAGGATGGCGGACTCCTGTCCAAAGGCCATCTCCCCGTTCCTAGAACGGGAAGAAGGTTTGATAGGTGCACAAGCAGGAGAACAAAGGGAAGGGAGTTAGCCATGCGACTCATCTGGGAGAACGTCTCCTGGGGTCCGCTTTGTTCCATGATGATTATCCCGCACCTAGTCATGTGGGTGACTCATGTCATATGACAGAGAATCGCAGTCCAGAGCGCCAACCCGGTTGCAGTGTCCAGAGGGCGGAGTAGGACCTGCCTTCTAACCCCTCTCTCTATGCTCTTGATCCATGATTAGAAAGTACATCATTTACTTGCTATATTTAAGACTGACTGCATACTTAAATATATGAAGAAGCACTTGAAGTCTAAGGGGAAAAGCTGGTACCTATAAGAACCTACCAAAACTTTTTTCTATTCCACCTCACTTATTCATTTTAACTAAATATTGGTAAAAACATAGTTTTTATACATACACAAACACAACAATAACAAACAGTACATACTGATTAGCTTCCCTGCCATGTCTTTGTTGGACCTTGACTCCTTGGGGTGTTTATAAAGGTACATCACTGCTCGTCCGATCCCACTATGCTTCAGAGTCTCCTGGCTCACACTAGGTAGCTGAGAACATAAACACATGCACACATATGAATCACTCAGAAATTGGGAGTCCTGCCAATCTAGTCAAAGGAATTCTGAGACCTGGTTCATTCACAACAGAATAGGTAACAAAACACTCCATTTCAGGATCTACAGACATTGGACAAAAAAATATTTTGTGCTCACGTCGAGTTAAGAGTTCAGTATTCCCGCTGAGTCCAAGAAAAAGTGAAGGTGAGAAGTGTGAACTAAGCATACTCAGAGGTTGGCAGTTTGATATAACAGTTAGCACGGGCCGCAACTCAAACAGACTTACATCTGAACCCAAGCACAGCCTTCTGCCAGCTGTGTGACAAAACATTTAACTTCTCTGAGCCTTAACTGCTCATCTGTAAAATGGAGATAATACATCCACCTTGCACGTTTGCTGTGAGGAAACAAGCACACCTAGCACAAAGGACCATCCTCGGAATTCCTTCAGAAGTAGCTTGCCCCAGGTGTCTTGGCCACACCCACGTGGCCCAGCTTAAGATTCAAATGGAAGTTTACCTGACTGAAGTTGGTGCTCTTTCTACTTCAAGTTCCTCCCCAGAACATGTCCGATACTACACTACTCCTCTCTACGTAAACTACATAAACCATAGCTGCTCCAAGATCCTTTTCCTGCAATACTACAATTACATGAAGTTTTATCAGACTTTCTTTATATGCTCGTTTTATTTAGAATGTTCCTAGAAAACAGTGAATGAAACCCCTCTTCTGGCAAGCTACGCCAGAGAGCATGTAGAGGTTGTGACAGTACAAAACACATTGGGTAATTAATGAAGAGCAAACAGTCAGAGTATCTGCCTCTAACCTCTTGCAGAATCTTCAAGAGCTCCTCTCGAATCTTTAGTGCTGGCAAACTCCTATCTGGCAGAGGGGAGAGCCATTCTTTGATGGCAGACATCACACCACTGTCAATAAATGTTTCTTTAAGGTCCTGCCTGCAATAATAATTAAAAAAAAGTTAAGTCTATATATGTTGGTTCTGCTACAGCTTCCTATGGATATTCTTACATAGTTAGTGATGTTTCCAGAAATTCTTTCTATAGAAGTTAATCATGCATTATTTACTGAGCACTATTCACAGCTTTCAAAAACAATATGAAATATAGTTTCTATTTTCAAAAACAGACCTGACAAAGATGACTTGTTAAATCCAAATTACACAAGATAGGTTAATGCTGACATAAATGGTACAGACAGTTAAGAAGAACGACCTCCAATTATTACAACTACAAAACTATGTCTAATCAATCAGAATAGTGATTCTGAAACTGTTTCCAGTGATAAAAAACCCAGAAATGTGCTATTCTTTGCAGGACATGAAGGAGAATATAAATCACCTAGCAGGAAAAAAATCCAATGAAATACTGACACTTAAATTCCATTTAGTGTACTAGAATCAATTATGTTAATAGAAAACATGACAATATTACACGTATGAAATGTGCCATAGATAATTTTGCCTGCTGGGATAGAGACAGCACTTTTCTAGCAGGAAGTCCCAGACCACGCTGTTGGTGAACTGCTATACTAACGCACGTCTCGTCATCCAAAGCAGGCTGTGGCCAGGTTCAAGGAGAAAACAAAGTTTCTCAGGCCTACGAGCAAAACAATGAAAGACCCTGGTAACAAGGATCTATCAAGAAAGGGTCCTTCCTCCAGAAGGACCAATGACAATGCGTGATATAAACAGGCCACATAAGCCTTGCACAATATGTGCTTCAAATAGTCTCCCAGGACTTATTCTGTTCTCAGTCACACTGGGAGAATAGATGCAATTTTACCAGAGCCAAAACTATCCATAAAGAACAAAATTAGTGGTTTCCAAGCTTTTTCTTTTATTAATGACAGTCTGCTATTTGTTCTGTTTGCATCAGGCATCAAGGTTTAAGAGAAATTTGGAAGGAAATAACAAAATTCAGGAAATTGTATTCGTTATTTTTCTGTGAACTGACCGAAGGCAACCATTCTTTAATATTGCTAGAACACCAGCACATAGTTTGAATATCATGCCATTAAAAGGAAAAAACTTTTTTTAATAAAACAGAATACTTACTTCTTAAGGTGCATAACCACAGTAGGTAATAATGTTAATTTTTTCAGTGCTGGCTTTTTTTGATTGTTCAACTGTCTGTCTTCCTATCCAGGAAGGAAAAGATTTTAAAAAGAAAAAGAAAAAAGCCATTGTTAATAATGAATTACAACCACTATAGTTCTAAACTGTAAAATAAAGCAGTAATTTATCTGAGAAACTACAATTTTTCCTACAAGAAAAGGTAATAAAATAAGGAATGGACTTTTTGTCGAGCCCCAAATCCTGTATCTGTTTGTGTCAATCAAACCCATAAAACTACTAGAATAACTAGCTTTAATAATTACAAATTAAAAGGGACAATTTTAATTTAAAATATTGGCATAATTGTAAAAAGAGTTCATTTAAGGTACAAAATTATACCGGGGAAAATTTGGTTTATTATCAGAAATAATTTTCCAGCTGTGAGGCTTGTATGATATTGGAATGTTATTAATGAAGAATTTCAGTATTTACTTGGGAATTTTTTTAAATTATGGAAAATTTCAAATTCTACAAACACAGAAAACAAAACACAGTCATGTACATTTAATGAATTAAACACAGATGGTCTGTCTTATTTTAGCTATTTCTCTAGCTACTTGCCCCCCTTAATTATTTTGAAACAAATCCTAGACATATATCATTGGATCCATAAATACTTCAGTCAGTGCCTCTAACAGCTCAGAACTTGTTTTTAAACATAATACTTGGCCACTTTACAACATTTGGGCAGAATTTTAAAATGCAATGAGTAAAATGTAACCCCTTAATCAGAGGCAAAAGAGTAACACAAGTTTGTCACACAATAAACATGAGTTTATGACTTTTTATATATGAAGAAACATTAAACTTTGTGGCAAACTAGCCAAACTCGAGGGAAAGATCATTGCCCCATATAACTACCGTGTTTCCCCGAAAATATGACCTAGCCGGACAATCAGCTCTAACGCGTCTTTTGGAGCAAAAATTAATTATATTGTATTATATTATATTGTATTATATAATATTATATTGTATTAATTATACATACTATATTATACCTGATCTTATATCATGTAAGACCCGGTCTTTATATTATATTATATTATATTATATTATATTATATTATATTATACCCAGTCTTATAGCAAAATAAGACCTGGAAGATCAGGTATAATATATATAATTAATATAATACTGGGCCTTATATTAATTTTTGCTCCAAAAGACGCATTAGAGCTGATTGTCCGGCTAGGTCTTATTTTGGGGGAAACATGGTAGCAAAGCCATTCAACTAAAAAAGGCTCATTTTACTTTATATTTAGTCATTTCACTTTTTCTAAACATGTTACTAAAAAGTTAAAATTACTTTCCTGCTTAAAATTTAGTGGTAAATGCTTTATTACAAAAAAAACAAAGTATCTTACGTGTAGTTTAAACAAGGGTTAAGCTTAAAAAAAAAAAAAGCCATCTGACCAACTGAGTGGGAGAAAGGAAAGATGAAGCTGGAAGTGAGCCATCTCACCTCGGCAGCTTCGTTCATCTTGACAATCATGGCGCTCACCACGTCGTCAGCGTCACTAATAAAAGTGCCACCATCGCGGTTCCGTCTGCGCTTGCCACTCATACTCTTTTTCCGCTGCAACATCATCTCAAAATCCGACAGAAAGTCCATACTGAGCAGTAACACAAAATAACGTGATACACAAACTGCCTTTAAATGCACACTTCCTTTTATCACAGTTAAGAATCACCAACTTTCTTAACTATAACTCAAAGGAGTGCTGCCCTCTTTTAAAGTACTTATAACTTGTTTCAAAGAGCATGAGGTTCCAGATTTTATGTTCACCCTCTGTACTACCCCAATTGTTGTACACTAAATACTAATGGTCCTAAGCTTTTCCTATACTGTATTAACACTTGCATGTATCAGCTTGAGAAGGAACACTTCAAATTTCAAGTTGTCGTCCAGGTAACACTGCCTGCATTCCATGGAGCAGTGTGAGCAGCATTTCTTTTTTGGTGCTCAATTATTTGAGTATGTTTATCTTCTAAAGCATAAGTAGAAAAAAAGGAAAACTGCTGCTTTTCAATGATAAGAAGTATAACTCTCAAAACATAATGCGACTGAGATAAAGTTGGAAATCTATAGACGTGCTAAGAGCCTCAAGCCTTTACAGCTTTCACCTGAATCATTACACTTAAAGAGGAAGTTAACTTGCTCTCTGCCACTATCATATAAATGAAATATGATTAATGTGATAACTTAATTTCCAAAGGTACTGACCAACTCATTCAGCTTAATTCTTGCATGTCACTAGGAATTAAAAAGGAAACTATTTTTTAAAGCATCATCTTTACAAATATAAGAGTAACTAATGAATCATTCTACATTTGGCACCTTTAGATACCAGATTTTTCTGAACACAGATTCCAACCATATCAACAAAAGTACAGTGAAATACAATGAAGTAATATTTTGTAGTAAAGACTTTAGCCTTATTCTTGCCAGGACCCAAAATTAGCTTTTCTTATGTAGAAAATTTTGCAGAAGAGCTTACTTGGTGAGATATAAATTAAGAGCCTGGCACCATAGAGCTCCACAAATTAAGACAGCTGAGCACAGGGCAAATAAAAGAAAAATAACAACAGCAAATAATTTTTGGACAGCACTTGTAAGAGTAATAGGAAGGAGAAAAATGGAACAGATTCCTTCCTATACTGTGAATCAGAAGTCAAAATAAGAAAAAACAAAGTTTGATAGTCTCTACCTTCATTTCTTAAGTTCTCTTTTTAAAAAATTCTTTAAAAAAAAATAAACTTACTGTTTTCCCCTTTTTATGTTATCATCAGAATCTGAATCTTCTGCTTCTTTTACCTGTGTTTCACTTTTTTCTTCTTCCAAATCTTCTTGGTTAAAACCCTAAAGGCAGGATAAGTTAGCCAGAGTTATCACAATATATACAATTGACTTGTATTAACAAATCAATTAGGTAACTGCTTTTAATTTTTGTACTTTAAATGTAATACATTCACAAAAAAACAAAAATTAAATAGGTATCAAAAGGTATATGGCAAAAGCTCCCTACTACCCTAAGCCACTAGTGTTACTGGTTTCTTGTGTCTTCTTCCAGGTATAGCCATTTCTACAAGCACTTCTCTACACAGATACATTTACTAGCTCCCCTTTTATCACACAAATGGCAGCATACTATACACACTGGGGACAGTATACTATTATGTACTTTCCACATTTAACAATAGAATCTGGAGACCAAGTTATATCAGCATAAGGTATCCTCGTTCTTTTTAAGGCTTTAGACCATTTCACTATTCGACCGCAACGACAATTGACACACTTCTCTATTGATGTTTAGGTATGTGTATTTGAAATTTTGAGAAAAATTTGCCAAACTGTCTTCCACAGAGGTTATGACAATTAACTCTCCTTCTAGCAAAGCACGAATGCACCTGTTTCCCCACCTTCCTAGCAAGTTATCAAACACTGATAACCTGCCCATCTCTGGACTGAAAAACAAAAAGCATTTGTGCAGTTTTCTTTGTACGCTCTTATTATAAGTAAGGCTGGGCACTTTTTCATGTTTAAAGCTACCTGTAATTCTTTCTCTGTGTACTCTCAATATCCTCTGCCTATTTTTCTGTTGGATCTTTGCCTTACTGGTGTGAAAAACCTCTTTAAAAATTAGGGAAATTAGCCCTCTGTAAGTGACAGGAACTATACACTCCTCACATTTGTAGTTTGCTTTTGTTTATGGTAATATTTTCCAGGCTAAGTTTTTTTTTGTTTATCCCTCGAAACGGTAACCTTGGTGCTAAGAGCACCACACTCTAACCAACTGAGCTAACCGGCCACCCCTAAATTTTTATTTTTGTGTAACTGAAATGGTCAGTCTCTTCTTTATAGCTTCTAATGTCATATTTAGAAAGGTCTTCCCAATGGCTGTTGGGAAATGTGTTGTTTTTCTCACTGAAACAAACCTCTAACCAAGTTGATGTTAATTCTCCAAACTAAAAAAATGTATCTGATTCTTGTGAAATGTTGCTTACCTAAGGATGAACTCCCTGAGGGCAATGTCCGAACAATCTCTGGCACACAGGCTCTCAGATACTTGCGAATGACTTTTTCCTTCCTATTTTCCTTAGGTTTACCTTGTTATTTTTCTACAATCTTAAATCAGATACTAAATCCATCTACTTTCAATTTCTCTTGCTTTAGCAATAAAAGTACTGATTTCTTTTTTAACCCAAAACTGTTTAACAAGGAAGTTTTAAATTTCTGGGTGGCAAACGTGTTTTGTTTTCTACTTTTGTTATTCATTTTCAATTTTATTTGTATTCAGAAAAATGTTTTCTATACTTTGTACTTTTTGCAAAAACTTGATTTAAAACTTATATAGAAGTGCAAAGATCCAAGAAAAGCCAAGTCAGTCTCGAAAAATGACAAGCTGTGAGGACATAAACAACCAAATCAGAAGCTTTATGGTGCAAGGATAAAGTGACCAACAGAACAGAAAAGGTACCACTGAAACAGATTGGAAAATATATATAGACACCTGATTTATGACAAAGATGGCATTTACAGTGGGAAAAGGATGATCTGGATCAACTGGATATTCCAAATGGAGGAAAAAAATTTTGACTGTATCTCATACATAATACACACAAAAACCCATTCCAGGTAGGATTGCACAACTAAATGTGAAAGATAGAATGATTAAGCTTCTAGAGTGTAACTCAGAGGAGAGTATCTTTATGACTCTGGAGAAGCAAAACATTTCTTAGAATTAAAAAATTTTCAACATAAAAGGAACAGAGTGGTAGAGTTGATTTATATTAAAATTAAGGATTTTTGTTTATCAAAAGACTCCATTAAGAAAGTGAAAAGGCAAGCCAAAGAACAGAAGAACAAATTTTTAAATTTTATAATCACCAATGGATTTGTATCCAGATTACATAAATAGAGACTAGTTTTTTGGTCTGCTTGTTCTTTTGGTTACCACTTAGATTATAGATTTGTCTATTTCTCTTTGCAGTTCTGTCCATTTTTGTTTCGCATATACATGTTTAAAGCATGTTACCAGGAATATGGCTGGGTACAATTTTAAAACCTTTTATCAGTAGAAAGTGATCCTTGTCATCTCAAATGTTTTTTACCTTAAAGGTTATCTGTTTGCTGTGCATATAGCTACATCAGTATTCTTTTGGATAATGTTCAGATGGAGTATCTTTTTTCATCCTTTTATTTTTAAATTTTATGTTGTTTCAGATAAACCTTGAAATTCGTAGCAACTGGTTTCCAAAATCCAGTCTGATGATTTTAATCCTTTAATTGGAGCACTTAATACATTTCAATTTAACTCTGACATTATCAAAGTTTAAATCTGCCACCTTACTATGTACTACTTTCTAATTATACCCCTGTTCAATATTTCACCTTTTTTCTAATCTCTTTTCTTGTTTTCTTTTGGATTGATTAGCTTTTATTATTGCATTTTTCCCCTCTATTAGGTTGGAAGTTACACATTCCATTAATTTTTTTAGCGGTCACTTTAGAGATCACAATGAGTATCCTACTTACCAAAGTCTACTAATATACTATCACATACACTTGCAAAGACGTCAATTCCATGTATACTTTCAATTTGTACTGCTGTCATGTGGTTTAATCTTACAAATATTTTAAACCACACCAGACATGACTCTGTTCTGTATAGTCAACACTCATTTAGATGTATCCACATCTTTTTGCTGCTCTTTGTCCTTCCTTCATCCCTGACTTTCCACTTGACATTTCCCTTCTACCTTTAGTTATTGCCTTCAAAGTGGAAAATTGATAAGATGAAATGAGGAGGGAATATTCATTCCTGAAGTATTTAGGCTGAATAGAATTCGAAATTTGGGAGTGATGTCATAAAAATGGCAGCGTGAGGTGAACCTCTTGAAATCACTCCTGGAATTTACAACAAATGGAACAACTATAACTCCACAAAGGACTCCCTGCACAGCAGACAGCCAAGACGAAGAGGCCCACTACTGAATTCACCTAAAGGTGGGCAAATCGCGCAAGCAGTGGAGGAAGGAAGGGAGAAGTATGGAGACGGGGCTGCACGGATGCGGGACTCAGACCTAGATCAGTGCTCCAAGCTCCCTGCATCCCGGAACTACTGCAGCTATGGGAGAGGGAAGAACTCGGACTGCTAGGGCTCCGCTTATGGCCCACAGGGCTGAGGGAGCAGCATATAACACGGCTGAACGCAATGCTCACGGCAGAGACCTCGGAGAAAAGACTGAGGGAAGAAGGCTGAAAACGGTGGTTTGTGTCCTCACTGCCACACTGAACGGAAGCCTTAGGCACTGAGACTAGCCGCCCCCTCCCTACTCTCCCAGAGCTCACCCCGCCCCCACCTACTCAGTACTAGAAGCGGAACAGTAGCAGTGTCGGATCAAAAGAACAGAATATTTGCAGTTTTGAGAACTATGGTCTGCAGACACAGATTCGCAGCCCAACTAGTTCCGGCAGAGGGGAGGGAGCTGTGGAAGCAGGACCGGCTTGGTGGTGGTCGCCACCATTGCTCTGGGCCACCTCTCACAACCCAACCTGCCCCCTGTCCCCACCTATCTGGGTGGATCCCTGCAGGAGTAAAGAGAACTGCTGAAACACATGGGCTCTGAATCTGGTACAGGAAGAGCTTTGGAACTTCAAAAGCTCTCCGCATACCCACATGGACGCGGCGCGCTGTGACCCAGGCGAACTGTAAACAGAGGAGAAGCCCGCCTTCCAGGGAATCCCCCCCAATGTGTGAGAAGTTGAAATAATGCAGAGAAAACATAACACTTCAGTGTGAGAGAGAAAAAAAGGTTGCAGTTGGAGAGAAAATAAAACATTCTACAAACACCTACTGGAAAAAAAAATGAAGACCTCTTTCTATCAACCTGTTGCAGAACCCACTCCTGTAGATCTAGGAAGACAAATAATAAATCACTAATTGCCATGAATAACCAAGGCAACAAGACAGCTCAGAAAGAAAATGAAAAGTCTCCAGAAAAATGAAGTTAAAGATATAGAAATATGTGACTTAAATGACAGAGTATTCAAGATTGCAGTTCTTAAAAAACTCAGCAAGATGCAAGATAACACAGACAGGCAGTTCAGTTTAATGAACTCAGAAACACAATCAAAGAACAAAATGAACATTTTACCAAAGAGACTGAAATTTTTAAAAAGAACCAAATAGAATTTCTGGATATTAAGAACTCAATAAAAGAAATGAAGAATGGAATAGCCAGCTTAGGTAGTAGAGTTGACCAGATGGATTAAAGAATCAGTGACATCGAAGATAGAAACCTGGAAATGACACGCATGTAAGAAAGAGACTTGAGATTAAAAAAAATGAAAAAACCTACGAGAACTTTCTGGCTCCACAGAAAAAGCAATATAAGAATAATGGGCATACCAGGAGAAAAGAAAGGGAGAACGAAACAGAGACTATATTCAAACAAATAGTCCATGAGAACTACTTTCCAAACTTGTGGAAAGAACTGGATCCTCCAATCCAAGAAGCAACTAGAACACCTAATTACCTCAACCCCAACAGACCTTCCCGAAAGCACATTGTATTGAAGCTGTTAAAAATCAATGACAAAGAAAGAATCCTCAAAGCAGCCAGGGAAAGAAGACAGTAACTACAACGGAAAGCCCATTAGAATATCATCAGATTTTTCAGCAGAAACTCTACAAGCCAGGAGGGAATAGACTCAAATATTCCAAATATTGAAAGAGAGAAATTATGAGCCGAGAATAATATAACCAGCAAAGATATCCATTAGAAATGAAGGAGGAATAAAGACCTTTCCAAACATACAGAAGCTGAGGGAATTGCCTAACACACGACCTGCACTACAAGAAAAATTGAAGGCGGCTATTCGATCAGCATAAATAGGGGTAATCTGTGGCAACCAAAACAAAAGACGGGAGAGTAAACGCCTGAACCAGAATACAGAAATGGAGAAAGTAAGCATGCTGAAGAAAATGGAATACTGTAAATATGAAACTTTCTTTTACATAAACTTAACAGTAACCACCCAAAAAAAATCCAGAACTAAAATATGTACTGTAATAAAACAGAGGGAAAAATCATAGAATACAACACAAGAAATAACACACAACAACAAAAAGGCAAAAAAACAACGGAGACACAGACTTACCAAAGATAGAATGATAGAAAACTAAAGATAGAATGATAGGAAATTCTCACATTATCAATAATCACCCTAAATTTAAATGGACTGAACTCATCAATAAAAAGGCACAGAGTAGCAGATGGGATCAAAAAAGTAAACCCAACCATATGCTGCCTCCAAGGGACACCTCTCAGCTACAAGGACAAACATAGATTCAAAGTGAAAGGATAGAAACTGACACTCCAAGCAAATGGTATCCAGAGAAAATCAGGTGCAACCATACTGAGATCCGATGAGACAGACTTCAGGATAAAAAGGGTAACAATAGACAAAGAGGGGCATTTCGTAATGATAAAGGGGACCATACAACAAGAAGACATAACAGTCATTAATATTTATGCCCATAATCGTGGAACACAGAAATATTTCAAGCAACTAACAGAATTAAAGGGAGAAATTAACCAAAACACAATTATAGTAGGGGACCGAAATACATCATTGACAGCTATGGATAGATCATCCAAACAGAAAATAAATAAACAGCAGCCCTAAATGACACATTAGATGAAATGGACATAACTGACATTTATAGACTACTTCATCCTAAAACATCAGACTATACATTTTTTTGTGTACAAGCAACATTCTAAATAGACCATAATATTGGAACATAAAACTAGCCTCAGCAAATTTAAGATTGAAAGCATCCCAAGCATATTCTCTTATCACAAGGCTTTGAAATTGGATATCAAGTGCAAAAAGAAAGCAGGAAAAACCACAAATACGTAGAGATTACAACAACATACTTTTAAAGAACGTTCGGGTCAAAGAAAAAATTGGAGGAGAGATCAAAAGGTACACAGAAACAAATGAGAATGAAAATACATCCTACCAAAATTTTTGGGATGCAGCGAAAGCAGTTTTAAGAGGGAAATTTATATCATTACAGGCCTATCTCAAGAAACAAGAAAAATCCCAAAAAACAACCTCAAGTTACACCTTAAAAAACCAGAAAAAAAAGAACAAATGAAACCCAAGGTCAGCAGAAGAAAGGAATAATAAAAAATCAGAGTAGAACTAAATGAACTAGAGAACAAAAAGACAAGAGAAAAAAATTAGTATGACAAAGAGCTGGTTCTTTGAAAAGATTAACAAAATTGACAAACCCTTGACTAGACTCACTAACATAGAGGAGAAAAGACACTAAATAAAATCAGAAATGAAAAAGGGGAAGATACCATGGAGGCCACAGAAATACAAAGGATCATCCAAGAATACTATGAAGGACTATATGCCACCAAATTCAATAACCTAGAAGAAATGGACAAGTTCTTAGAAACATATAGCCTTCCTAGGCTGAATCACGAAGAACTGGAAAATCTAAATAGACCGATCACCAGTAAGGAAACTGAATCAGTCATCTGAAACCTTCAGAAAAGCAAAAGTCCGGGACCAGATGGCTTCACGAGTGAATTCTACCAAACCTTCAAAGAGGATCTAATGCCAATCCTGCTCAAACTCTTCCAAAAATTGAAGAAGAGACAGTACTCCCTAACTCATTTTATGAGGCCAACATTACCCTGACACCAAAACCTGGTAAGGACAACACAAAAAAAGAAAACTACAGACCAGTATCTCTGATGAATACAGATGCAAAAATCCTAAACAAAATTCTAGCAAATCGAATACAACAATGCATTAAAAATATTATTCATGACCAAGTGGGGTTCATCCCCAGGGCACAAGGATGGTTCAACATCTGCAAATCCATCAATGTGATACATCACATAAACAAAATAAAGCACAAAAATCATATGACTATATCAATTGATGCAAGAAAAGCATTTGACAAGACACAATATCCATTTATGATTAAAACAATAAAATGGGTATAGAAGGAAAATACCTTAACATAACAAAGGTCATATGTGACAAACCCTCAGCTAATCTCATAAGTAATGGTGAAAAACTGAAGCCCTTTGCTCTACGTTCAGGAACACGACAGGGCTGTCCCCTATCACTTCTCCTTTTCAACATAGTGTTGGAAGTCCTCGCCAGAGCAATCAGACAAGAGGAAGAAATAAAAAGCATCCAAGTTGGGAATGAAGAAGGTAAATTTGCAGATGACATGATGCTATCTATAGAAAACCCTAAAGAATCTACCAAAAAGCTATTAGAAACAGTAAAGGAATACAGTACACTTTCCGGCAACGTACAAAGGTCTGTTGCATTCCGATATATTAACAATGAAAGCTAAAAAAAAGAAATGAAAAAAACAATTCTTTTTGCAATTGCAACGAAAAGAATAAAATACCTAGGAATAAACTTAACCAGGGATGTGAAAAACCTATATGCTGAAAACTACAAGATATTTTTAAAAGAAATTGAAGAAGACACAAAGAAATGGAAAGACATTCCGTGCTCATGGATTGGAAGAATCAACATAGTTAAAATGGCCATATTATCCAAAGCAATATACAGATTTAATACAATACCCATCAAAATCCCAATGGCATGTTTTTTAAAGAAATAGAACAAAAAATCATCAGATTTGTTTGGAACCGAAAAAGATCCCGAAAGCCAAAGCACTCTTAAGAAAAAAGAACAATGCTGGAGGTATCACACTCCCTGACTTTAGCTTGTACTACAGGCCTACAATAATCAAAACAGCATGGTATTGGCAGAAAAACAGACACATAGACCAATGGAACAGAATTGAGAATGCAGAAATAAAACCACATAAATATGGACAGATAATTTCTCACAAAGAAGCAAAAGATACAATGGAGAAAAGACAGCCTCTTCGATAAATGGTGCTGGCAGAATTGGAAAGCCACGTGCAAAAGAATGAAACTGGACTGCTATCTGTCACCATGTACCAAAATTAATTCAAAATGGATCAAAGACTTAAGCGTAAGACCTGAAACAATAAATTGCATAGAAGAAAACATAGGTACTAAACTTATGGACCCTGGGTTCAAAGATCACTTTATGAATTTGACTCCAAAGGCAAGGGATTTAAAAGCTAAAATAAATGAATGGGACTACATCAAACTTAAAATCTTCTGCACAGCAAAAGAAACCATCAACAAAATAAAGAGGCTACCAACTAAATGGGAGAAGATTTTTGCAAACAGTGCCTACAATAACAAGCTAATATCCAAAATATATAAGGAACTCATACAACTCAACAACAACAACAACAAACAACCCAACTGAAAAATGGCCAGAGGACCTGAAGAGAAATTTCTCCAAAGAGGACATACAAATGGCAAATAGATGAAAAGTGCTCAACATCACTAATCATCAGAGAAATGCAAATAAAAACCACAATGAGATATAACCTCACCCCAGTTTAATGGCTTTCATCAAGACAAATAGTAACAAGTGTTGGAGAGGCTGTGGAGAAAAAGGAACCCTCATACACTGTTCGTGGGAATGCAGATTGGTGCAGCCGCTATGGAAGGCAGTGTGGAGGTTCCTCAAAAAATTAAGAATAGAATTACCATATGACCCAGCAATCCCTCTCCTGGGTATCTCCCCAAACAATCTGCAAACATTTATCCATAGAGACAAGTGTGCTCTAATGTTACCTGCAGCTTTATTTACGGTGGCCATGACATGGAAACAACCAAAATGTCTTTCCATAAATAAATCGATCAAGAAGTTGTGGTATATATACATAATGGAATACTATTCAGCAGTAAGAAAAGATGAAATAGGACCATTTGTGACAACATAGATAGATCCTGAGATTATAATATTAAGCGAAATAAGTCAGACAGAAAAAGTAGAAAACGATATGATTTCATTGATACGTGGCATATCAAACAAAAACAACAAAAGAACAAGACAAACAAATGAAGAAACAAAAACTCATAAACATAGACAATAGTTTAGGAGTTACCAGAGGGTAAGAGGGGAGGGGGGAGTGTGGCTCTAGAAGATGGTAAACGGGGTCTGATATATGGTTATGGAAAGAGAACTGACACTGGGTGGTGAACACCCAACGTTGAGACATAGATAATGTATTACAGAATTGTATACCTAAAATCTATGTAACTTCACTAATAACTGTTGTCCCAATAAACTTTAATTTAAAGAAAAAAAAATTCTAAGTTTTGGATTCAAGTCAGCTGGTAAGTCTAATTGTTGCCTCTCTAAATATAATTTTTTCCCCTCTGTCTCCTTTTAAGATGCCCATTTTATTTGGTTTCTTGCAATTTTACTATGATGTATTTAGGTGTACATTTCTTTGTATTTATGCTGTTTGTAATTTGTAGAAATTCTATAATCTATGACTTCATGTATCATTTTTTAAATACTGCTTCTGCTATGTATATTTTTCCTTCTTCTGGGATTCCAATTTACTATGTTAAACCTTCTCACACATAAATTATGTTTTATTCTTTTACATTTGCCATAATAATATATCTCAGTACTTCATGCCAAACAGTTCCTTCTAACCTATCTTCCAGTTCACTCATTACCTTTTCAAGTATGTCTAATCTGTTGTTAAATTCATCTGAGTTTTTAAATTTCAGTTATTATATTTTTACAGTTCCAGAATTTCTACGTTGTTGTTTTCCAAATTTACCTTGTCTTTGTTAAAAGTTGTTTGCTCTGACAAAATTTTTCATGCTTTATCTCCCTGAACATTGTCTGGTTTTTTAAGGCAGTATCTAAAATTCTTTACCTAGAGCCTCTAGGTCTATTTCTATTGTCTGTTTCTACTATTCTTTCTTTTTAACATTTATGGAATACTATACTGTATATTTGAAAAACTATATAGAAACAAAGAGACCTAAGATATTATCTTTGTCCCAAAAGGATTCGTTTGCATTAGCCAGATGCCTAAGAACACTATCCAATGGGTTAAGAATCATTGGATCAAATTTCTAAGACCAAGGTTCTCTAGGTTAGAAGACTCACAGCCCGCCTAAAATCTCAGCAAAGGCCAATACGTACAGTTCACCCTTAATCCTAGGATTCCCAATCCAGAGCATGGGGTTTTCAGGGTGCCCTAATCTCAGCAGGCCCTGACCTCCAAATTTTGTCTCTTGAGCCTTGAGGTCGTCAAAATATGATCAGCCTCTCAGCCCAAATAGGTAAATATCCCAGAAAAAGCAGTTCTAGATGCTGAGCCTACCTCTTTTAAGTTTCTGTCTTTCCTGTCTGTGTCTTAGTAATTGTTACCTTGTCCCTGATAATGAGTAGATTTTTAAACATTTTGTCTAGCTTTTCTAGCTGTGCTCAGAAGGGTTGGCCCAAATTACCTAGCCTGTCACTGTTAGAATCAGAAGTTCCATAACTATTGTGAATCTTTCTCTTTAGCACTATGAAGTGCCTTTGGTTGTCTCATTTAATGTGTTCCCTCCCTCCCTTAATTCAATTTTGCCTGTCATTTTCCTTTTACACCTTTGTAGACCCTTTTATTTCATTTTCTGAATCCCTTTGTTCTAGAGTTTTCTATTAAATACATCACAGTTGTGTATTTCTACTTAATAGAACTGCCTATTAGAGACCCACTGCCATAAAACAAAAAAGCACAGTCACGGAGAAAATATTTCCTCTTATACTTACTGTAAATTCTTCTTCCTCTTCATCACCAGATTCTCCAAATATGTCCGCAATAAGATTTCTAGACGATAAGGAAATATAACAAACTTTCATTTGCTTTCTTCTCATTTGCATTAGAACCATAAAACCTTTCTCTAATAGGGTATAATTTACATATAGTAAAATGTTACATTCTTGTATCCATTTTGATGGATTTTGACAAAAGTACACATTCAAAGAACCCTTACCCTAATCAAGATATAGAACTCCATGTCCCCAGAAAGTTCCCTTGTGGCCCTCTGTAGTCAATCCCCAACAGTAGCTTAGAGCCAACCACTCTTCTGATTGCTATCATCACAGATTCATGTAAGATGGTATTTTTGAGATTGTATTATACCTCAATATGAAATTTTAATGCAAGTTAAAAAAAAGATAAATAAATCCCTTTCTACCACCTTATACGAACACTTGAAAACTCTTGTTATACTGTCACTTACTCTTCTTCATTCCCTGACTCACTATCACTCCCAAACAGATCCTTCTCTTCATTTTTCTTATCAGATAATTCTTTCCCTGCTCCTTCTTCACTGTCAGATGCTACAGTCTTCTCTCTTTTGCCTGATTTGTCTGATATAACATCGCTGTCAGAGTTCTCTGCATCAGAGACAACACGACTCTTCTTCGATGCTGTCAAAAAAGAAAATCATCATTATTCTTATTTTGTCACGGTTATTGTATGACTAAGTACAACACGTGCTTTACAATGGCAGTACATGGCAAAAATCAAAGGCCCCTTGACAGTTTGAAATAAAAAAAATAACTAAAAGGTTCAGAGTCACTTTACAATTATTTGTTGTTTAGGAGAAAAAAGACCAAAAGATGAAGAATGAACGCATCAATATGAAAATAGGCATCACGAGCTACCTTTCCTTTTGGGGAACAGAGAAAAGGAGACCAGACTGCTGTACATGATTAGAAGTCCTTCTATGCTGCTTATACAGTAGTACCTCGGTTTTTGAAAGTCTCCGTTGACGAACATTTTGATTTACCAACACCGTAAATCCAGAAGTAAATGCTTCAGTTTTCGAACATGCCTCAGGAAGGGAACATGTCACGTGGCTTCCGCTGAGTGCAAGATCCTGAAGCCTAGCTGTTGGCTGTTTTTGAACGTTTCAGAACTCAAACGGTCTTCCGGAACGGATTAGAAAATCAAGGTACCACTGTATTAGCGGCATTAAAAAGGCTGAATATTCTTTTGTGGAATCCCCATGTTGTTGATCATTGATAGTCAGTTTGGAAAATATTATCTCCCATGGTCAAGTAGCATGTGTGTGGTCTTTTGCCTTCTCCTATAACAACTGTCAGGTTGTAAGGGAATATTTCTTTTCCAAAATAAAGTTTCATAAAAAAGTATTCAAGTAGCAAAGACTGGACTATTGTGCAGAGACATGGAGTCTCTAAATCAAGAGATCACACGTGAGCGCTCAGTTGCTGTTTGGATGGCATCTGGCACATTAGCTAAGTCCCACAGCCAACTCTGGATACAGTGGGGTTTTCATATAAATATATTTCTTTGCAATATTACCCTATCCAGTTAAAAATCTAAATCTTACACATCCCCACTGAAACTCAGTCTAGTTTATCATTTTGAGACAATCAAAACTTAAGAAATGCTATTAGAACTCAAAAGAAATTTAATATTCAGATTAGCCAATGAAAATCAGGGAAACCAGTGTTTAGGTGATATTTTAGAACATCAAGTTGAATGAGAGAATACAGATCTAACATTCCAGAAAAATACTCAATGCTTCACAGTTATAAGCTTAGAACGTACGCAAAGCTATGGACAAACCATAATCCTTACATGCTTTCTCTTCTTCACTATCAGAAAGCACAGCAGCTTTTCGCTTTACTACTTTCTCCTCCTCTCCCTCTTTTTCTTCATCTTCATCACTGTCAATTTTTGGCCTTTTGGGTTCTTCCTCCTCGCTGTCAGAACTGTGAAACCTTTTCCTGTCTATATGGCTGTCTGAATGAAAGGAGTCGTTCTGCATTTCTGTATCCTCTCCCTTATTCTCCCCGTCACTGTCGTCATCTGACTCTGGCTTCTGTTTGCATCTGGAAGCATCCTCAGTTTCAGAGTCACTGGTAGGTCCCTTCTGAGGCTCCTCACTCTCCGAGTCACTCACTCGGGGTTTGGGTAGCTCCTCATTTTCAGAGTCACTGGCCTGGTTCCTTGGGGGGTCTTCACTTTCCGAATCACTAACTCGGGGTTTGGGGAGCTCCTCATTTTCAGAGTCACTGGCCTGGTTCCTTGGGGGGTCCTCACTCTCAGAGTCACTGATACGGGGTTTGGGAAGCTCCTCACTTTCGGAGTCACTGGCTTGGTGCCTTGGGGGGTCCTCACTCTCAGAGTCACTGATACGGGGTTTGGGAAGCTCCTCATTTTCGGAGTCACTGGCCTGTGTCCTCTGAGGCTCCTCACTTTCCGAGTCACTGATCTGAGGTTTGGGAAGCTCCTCACTTTCTGAGTCACTGGCTTGGTGCCTTGGGGGGTCCTCACTCTCAGAGTCACTGATTTGAGGTTTCAGAGCATCCTCTGCTTCAGAGTCACTGGCAGGACTTTTGGGGAGCTCTTCCATCTCTGAGTCACTGGCAGGATGCTTTCTAACGTCTTCATTTTCTGAGTCACTTGCATGCCCATTAAGAAGTTCCTCATTTTCAGAGTCACTAACAGGTAATTTCCTGGTCTCCTCACTCTCAGAGTCGCTTCCATGGTGATTGATTTCCTCATTTTCAGAATCGCTTGGAGGAGGCTCTGCATGTTCTTCAGATTCAGAGTCACTGTCCTTTTGGCCTTGAAGCTCCTCACTTTCAGAGTCACTAGCATTGAGATTTGAGGGGTCTTCATTCTCAGAGTCTGTCACATGATGTCTTTTGTTGAGGTCATCTTCTCGATCACTAGTTTCATTCTGAAAAATAAAGGGAGAAAAAAATTAGAAAAGTGCAAAAAAATGTTTGGTAGTAAAATGTTAAAATTTTTCAATGATTTTTTAAAATGTATGACTATGCACACGTACGTGTAGAATTCTTGTTCTCTACCTATCCAGAAACATCCCACTTTAAAGAAGGCCATCTATCTGCGAAATCGCTAACATGGTTTGGATCCCCAAATGGGGAAAAGATAACCCAGCTAGGTTTCAGCAACACACATTGTAAAGCATATCTATCCCCTGCTTACTATACAGAAGACTTGTATTTTGAAGAGATGAAAAATGGAAAAAAAGAAAAAAGAAAAAGAAAGCAAGCCTAACTTTCTCACATAATTTTAGTTCCTAAACATATTTTTCAAAGAAATACAAACATGTACCCAAGTTCTTTTAAAAACAATTTCATTTTCCTTAAAACTATTTTAAGGAAAAGAACTAAAAGACTTTATTCAAAGGGTCGAATAACACATAGGACTCATTCTCCCAGGTCAATCGAAACAAACAGGAGAGGTGTAGCTGACATTTACCAAGTACCTAACAAGAGCCAAATACTACATCAGGCTCTCTCCTATTAGTTCATTTTCTCCTCACAACAGTACTCTCCATGGTAAGAAAACTGAGGCTTGGAGGAGTTTGGGTCATACATCTAGTAACCCAGGTAGAAAAGTTTTAGAGAAAACATGACTCATCTAACTATACCAACAATGTTACTTGTAAGTAATAGGAAAACATATACAAACTTAGCATACGCATGTAATAGCTATGTTTTTTAAAATGCAGAGGAAAATACACAAAATTAAACACACAAAGACACTGATAACAAAGTTTTTAGGACCTGTGGAATTTTTTCCTCACGCAGCATCTGAACTTTCAATAACGTAGTGATAACATTCTGGTTTAAAAAGTATAAAAATATTTGGCTATACCTGTCCTAGGCTGCCTATCTCTGACTTAACAGGAAAAATAAACTTCTATCAAAAAAATAAAATAAAGTCCAATAATTTCTGTGTTAAAAATTTACTAAGTCAAATATTTCTCTTTAGAACATGACTGACGTTACATGAACTTGCCATAGATAAATTGCCAAGACGCAAAGAGTCTTTAATAATGTACATGCCCATCAATTGTGCTGTAAGATAATTAAGTGGCAAGAGAACCTAGTGACAAGATAAATGGCATGAAATGTTTTCACAACACCTATCCTTTAATACGTTGCAGGCTCATTTAAAGAAGAGTAAGGATGCTGTGTCTACAACTTCAGAGAGAATACAAATATGAAATAAGCTTAAAACGCAAAAGTTTGAGGAGCTTTCCCCCCTCCATATTTTATTACCATCTTGACAGCACAGCATTCCAAAGAAACAGAAATTGGTACACATAGTCATCCAAATGTAACATGTTCAAGAGGAAGCTTTCTAAAATCATAAACCTTCCAAATTTTCCAAAGGCATTTTTCTTTTATTATCACTGGGCACTCAGCACAGCACTGGAGTCCCTGTCAAGTCACACAGCCTATTATCCCACTAATCCTGGCATTTATCTATTAAATGTGGTATTAGGAGAGAAGAAATAATATAGTATCTTCTGATATAGTACAATACTTCATATATTGCTAAAAGTTTACTTTTAGTCATGCTTCCTCATTAAATTCTTTTATATTTTAGAAAATGCAGATGAAAATAACAACTGTTTAGAATATAATATGCTCTAAGAAGGCAGGCATTTTTGGGGTTTCTTCATTGTGGTATCTTCAGAGCACAGAATGGTATCTACTACACACATACAGTAAGAATTTGTTGAATGAACAATAGAGGACTTAGGTGGGAATAATATAGAGGTTAACTCAACAAGCTTTTGTTTACGACCTCCTATGTGGAAGGTGCAAGGAATCAAGGCTGAACACGTCTCAGTGCCTGACCTTCAAGTTTGTCTAATGAGGAGCCAGCCAAATACATCATAACAATACAGTGAAATATGCACTATGAAGGTATGCATGATTATTTTGAAAGCCTACAGGAAGTAATCTGAGACTGAGCTATAAAAGGTATTTTATATTTGCAACAGGAATTTGCAATTAGTTTGTGTAGATCGAGGTAAGAAGTTAACTAGATTACTGAGGGAGGAAGGAGATACATACAGATACCAGTAGAAGCAACTACAGCAGGAGGCGAAAGTAAAACTGTAACTGGCTTCTGGAACGCTTTCTATGGCACACCCGTGACGTAACTCTCACACCATGTTTGTGTGTGATTCAATTTATCTGAGTTGCAAACAACAGAAACCACCTCTGCCTGGTGCTAGAAAAAAGGACAATCTTCTCAGAATCAAAGTGGGATGAATGAAGACTCAAGTAGGGGAGGAATGCCCAGGCAGCTCAGAGCTTGAAAATGGGAAATAAAAGATCTCTTCACTAGAACACCATTAGTGTCTAGTCAGCGCTAACCACGCTTAATTTCAGTGTCTAGAATCAAAACTTTGAATTCCCAGGAGAGAACCTAATTGGCTATGGCAATATCAGATGTCGTGACTCAGTGATGCGATAGGTTACAGCCAGAGCAGGGGCACGCAGTGGGAGCCGCTCCCCAACAAGGGACACCATGAACTGAGCCATCATACAAAAACTCACCTGCTACTCTCTACCCTGGATTTCCTGACACGTGGTGCATGCGTTCCCAAATAAGCAATCATTACAAGGACATTACACATGATAATGACTACAAAAATTATAAATTCCAATCCATTTTTAAGGAGTTTCATAAAAATCTGAGTACCCATTATGTGTGGCATGGTGGGGAAAAAAGGTAAGAAATGAATGCAGTAAGAAAGTGCTAAGCGATAAGACGCTTTAGAATGCACTTAGGTGATGACATCACAAGATTTGGGAAAAGAGTATGTTAGAAATTACACAAGCTTACAAGTTATCAAAACAATATTCATAATTTTAAAACTGGTTTCAGGAATTAGTTTAAATTACAAACTTTAAAAAATCCCAAGTACAGTTTATTGAATCAGATATGACTACAACAACTCAATGGTAGAAACTGCCATTTAAATGCCATTTTCCTTGTTCTGTACACCTGAAACCAACACAATATTCAATGTCAACTGTAATTAAAGAAAATTTTAATATGAAAAGACACGGAAGAACCTTGAGTGTATATTACTAAGTGAAAGAAGTTGATATACTATATGATTCCAACTATGTAACATTCTGGAAAAGGCAAAACCGTGGAGACAGTAGGAAGATCTATGTTGCCAGGGGCTGGGTCTGGGGACAGGATGAACAGGCAGCGTGCAGAGGATTTTCAGGGCAGTGAAAATACTCTGTATGATACTATAGTGATGGACATGTCATTATACATGTTCCAGTAAGTGAACTATCCTTTTTGGGTTAGAACTTTTAAAAACTTAAGATCTCACAAATAATCTTAATATAGCAGATAAAAGCAACATTTTATTAGGAAAAATTTAATATTAATCTTTTTAAATTCGTAGAGTTGTATTAAGGCCCAGTATGTTATTAATTTTCATAAATGCTCCGTGTGTTTGAAAAAGCTTTTATATTCTGAAGTTACTGGGAGCATTAGATCATGTGTGTTAGCTGTTATCTCAAACGATATATATTATATTGATTTATCTTTTGTTCGCTTGCTTTATCAGTTGGTTGGAGGAATTCTGAAAACCTTTACCTAACACCTTTCTCTTCATAATCTGTCAAAATCTACTTTATATATTTGACCCTACGTTTTAGATGCATAATTATAGCCTTAGTATGTACCTTAGGTATATCGTTTTGATAAAGTGAAATTCTTGCCACTATATGGCAGCCTTCTCTATCTCTAATAATACATTTCTTTAAAGGCTGTTTCATGTATTATTAATACAGTTAAGCCAGCTTTATTTTGTTTGTATTTACTGTGTATAAATTTTTTATATACGGTCCTGCATACTTTTAACTTAGATGTGCCTCTTACAACACATTTAATTGGATTTTTAAATGTCATTTTCTTAATGATGTAAAAAATTCCCTAGTGTAACTGTCTGAGAAATGGGGCACCCTGAGGGTCCTCGGGGCCTTAGAAGTGTTTGTAACACGCCCCTCTTACCACCACTCACACTGTAGTCATGAGTGAACCACCGGCCAGTTACCTCAGCGCACACACACACCGTGGTGGTCACACTCCTATGGGCGAGAGCCACAACACAAGCAGACAGCTGACATTTTAAACTACAGAATAAGTAATAAAACTGCCATAAGGCAAATAGCAATTAATAAATTTCAAAACCGTATATAAGTGTCAGGTGGAAATCCTTATAAAGAACCAAACAACTCTGAACACTTGCTTGTTCCTTATCCACCAGTAGAATCAAACTCAAAACTGTTGAACTTGCATACAAACCTACCATTATAAATTGGTGAAAAACTCAACACCAAGTCACACAGTAGAGTCCACGAGGAAAAACACCTATAGAAGCATTTTCAAAAACACGTTTCACTGAACCTCAGTTCCAGAAGATACCTGAAATCCTCATCTTGGAGTTTGTCGATGTACATCAGCTTAACTAGCTATGAAATAATCTGAGAAATCCAGCAAAAAAACAACAATGCTGTAACTGTCATGTAGCTCCTGGAGAGCTACAGGCTTTGACTTTAAGAATCTCCAATTTTACAGGAAGCACACACATTACTAAAACGAGGCTATATACATATACCTCAATGTCCTTTGTCTGTCAAAAGCTAGTTGATCTTCGAACCAGACTGTCAAAAAACAAAAGCACTCCTGATGACAGTACTGGGGAAACAATTCTACACAAAGCGTAAGAGTTTACAGTGATGAAGCAAACAGCAGCCTCCCTGGCTGACGCTCAGGTCTGCACCTGAGACATCTGCACGCACCAGCAGGCCCCAACGTGCGTGTGCGTTAACAATCACCTGAGCAGTTCTGGTGCAACCTGTACAGGCTTCTGTACTTCTTACCTCCAGATATTAATCCTGTAAACCTGGGAAGGGGCCAAAGGATCTGCATTTTGACCTTAACCCAAGTGATTCTGACTGCATTTTAGAAACTTCATCCAGCCAAGTGGAGCTAAATGCACTATGTCACCTCCAGGCCTTTCCAAGAGCAGTTCTCTTTGCTAGAATATCTTTCCCCTACCATGTCCTTCCTACCTCAAAACTGGGCAAATACCCCTTTTTGAAGCCTCTCCCATCTTTTTTTCTACGCAGAATGGACTTTGTGCAACATAATGAGACCGTTAAGAACATGGTCTTTAGAGTCAGAAAGAACTGGGGGGCAAACCCCAGCTTGGACCTTTTCTACTCCGTGATCTAAAGCTTCCCAAAGCTTCAATGTCCTCAATGGGATGGAGTTAGGAACAGTATCTATATCTTGAGAGAGCTATTCTGAAGATCAAATGCATGTAAAGTGGCATAGTGCCTGTGAGCATTCTTAAATGTTATAACCATTTGTAACAAAGTATCTTATTACAAAACATTCACCTATCAAGACTCAACTCAAATACATCATCTGTGAATGCTGAGCTGGTTAGCCATTCCCTCCTTCATATTCCCCGCTCTTCCAAATACTTATTGTTTCCTTTCTTATGCTTACCACGCCTCATTTGTCCATCTCCGTGTCCTGGACCTAAGGGTGGCTCTGGCCCCTCGCTGAAGGGGGAATCTGTGAATGTGGGGAGCTTTTTCTGGCTGTCAGTGACTGGAGAGATGTTAACTAGCTTTTCATTTACTTAGCGCTTGGGAACCAAGACACTAAATGTCTAGCAGTATACACACCTGCCCCCAAGTGCCCACAGCTGACTTACTCCGAATGCCTTGTTCAGGAAAGTAGCACTAGGTTGCTCTCTGTACAGTGCGGCCAGACGGGACCCACACACAGGTAGGAGCACGAATGAGATGAGAGAGATCAAAAGGCCCAGTAGAGATGGTGCTAATAGACAAGTAAAGCATTCTGGGTCCTTTTGGGACTTCAACTGGGGAATATGGGGAGGTTTGACCAATCAGTAAAAGAGATAAGAATGAAACCAAACGACAGTCTGAAAAGTTCCAATGACCTGTTCCTCAGTGAAATTAGTTAAAAATATTTAAAAACAACCATTGAAAGCCTCTGGAAATGGTCTTATAAGCAAAGAGCAAATTTAGAAGAACCTATCGAAGAAGACCTACAAAAATTTGGTAAGAGAAGAGTCTCTGGCATTTGAACCGAGACCACTCCCCACTTCCAACCTCAGAGCTCAGTGGAGAAGCCTGCTGTAGCCTGAACACAGGGCACCTCTCCCTCCAGCTGGGCGGAGGCTTTCTGCCCAGGAGGAGCACAATACCAGCCTTTCCCGCTCTGCCTCCAGCTACCTGCTGCTGAGGCTAAGTTGCAGGCGAGTGCAGCCAACAGGTGGGGTGTCCCATCTTGTCCTCAGTTCTCAGTCATGAAAAGGCTCTACCTCGGGTGCAGCATCCTGAGAATACCTGAACACCCTCGCAACAACTCGGGAGAGGGTGGCTCCATGCCAGGAAAGGTAAGCCAAGAGCTACCCAATCCCTCCCCACCCCTCACCGAGAGCTCAGCTTCTAGAGTGGTGTTTCACGGAGAAAGTAGCTTCCCATTATCCACCTCTAGTTCCAGAGCCCTGGTGCAAAGATTCTGCCTGGAGAAAACAGAAGCAGTATACCAGACAGCTTCTAATTTCTCCTCAAAGAAACTGACTTCACTTGGAACCAAGCCTGGGGAATTTCAGGCTAAGGCCTCTCAAGAATACTGGACATTCTGGTGAAAGGCACTTGGGAAGAGAGTCAAGATAAAACCGTTGGCCAGCTAGTCTGCAGCAGAGAACCAGTGACTAAGACAGCTGGGAGGAGCCATCCTGGGGTCAAAACAAGTATCATACACAGACCTCAGAAGCTATTCTGTCAAAGGAGCCAGAATTTGACTGCATTAGTTTGTTCCAAAAGTTTTGCCACAGGGCAACAGAGGCCAGAAAGCAGTGGGATAACATTCAAAGTACTTGAAAGCAAATCTAAACAACCAAGAATCCTATATCCAAAAACTATCTTTCAAAAATAAATATTAAATAAAAAAGAAATGAAAATTTCCCAGATAATCAAAAAATGAGAGAATATATCTAACAGACCCACCATACAAGAAATAAACAATGATCTTCACAGGCTGAAAGCAAGTGACCTCAGATGATAATTCAAACCCATATGAAAAAACAATGAACACCAGTAAAAGTTAATTATGTAATTATTAAAGACAACATAAATGCATGTATTCTCCTTTCTTACTTTAACTGATTTAAATAGCAGTTGCACCAACTAATATGTATGTAGCGTACAGCTGGGCCTGTAATATATAGAAATACAACATACATATGTGTAACATATTTGCCGATGACACTACAAAGGATGTGCATGGTAGCAAAGCTGTATTAAGCTAAGGAAATGACTTCAGATGGTGACGCAAAATATTGTTGGGTTTGTAACATTAATAGATGTAATATGTATAACAACAATATTACAAACAGGGAACAAAGAATAAAACTACATAGTAGCATTTCTACATACTATTGGATTTAAGCTACTGTAAATCTGAAGCTGATTCTGCTAAGTTAAGATATATGTGGTAAACCCTAGAGCAACTACTAAAAAAAGAACTCAAAAATATAGTGAAACTATTATTAAAGAAATTAAAATGCATAAAAGCATTAAAAATAACTACGACTACAATTTATTAAAGTATACAGGGGAAAAGATGTAAAGTGTGACATCAAAAACAAAATGTGGAGAGGACAAAATAAAAATGTAGAGGTTTGGTATGTGTTAGAAGTTGTTACCAGTTTAAAATAGACATAAATGTATGTCATGTAAACCTCATGGTAATCCACAAAGCAAAAACCTAAAGTAGATACACAAAAGGTGAAAAGACAGGAATCTAAGCATACCACTACAGAAAATCATCAAATCACAAAGGTAGAGAGCAAGAGGAAGGAACAAAGGAATTACAAAATAGCCAGAAAACAAAATGGCAATAAGAAGTCCATACCTATCAATGATTATTATAAATATAAATGGACTATATTCTCCAATCAAAAGACAGTGGCTGAATGGATTAAAACGACAAGATCCATCTATATGCTGCCTATAAGAGACTCATTTCAGCTTTAAGGACATACCCAGACTGAAAGTGAAGAGATAGAAAAAGATATTCCATACAAATGGAAACCAAAAGAAAGGAGTAGTTACATTTATATCAGACAAAGTACTCTAAACCAACAACTATAATAAGAGACAAAGGTCGTTACATAATGATAAAGGAGTTAATCCAACAAGGGGTTCATTAACATTTGTAAATATTCATGTACTCTACATTGGAGCACATAAATATATAAAGCAAGTATTAAAAGACCTGAAGAGAGAAATAACACAGCAATACAATAGTAATAGGTGACTTCAATATCCTATTTTCAACAATAGATAGATCACCCAGACAGAAAACCAATAAGGAACTATTGGATTTAAACTACACGTTAGACCAAATGAACTTAAAAAAATTTACAGAACACTGCATCTAACAGCAGCAGAATATACATTTTTCTCAAGCACACACAAAACATTCTCCAGGACAGATCATATTAGGCCACAAAACAAGTCTTAATTAATTTAAGAAGACGGAAATCAAATCAGATATCTTTTCTGACCACAATGGTATGAAACTAGATATCAACTGCAAGAAAAAAACTGGATAATTGAACAAATATGTGAAGATTAAACAACATGCTATTAAACAACCAATGGATCAAAGAAGAAATGAAAATATATCTTGAGACACATGAAAATGGAAATACAATATATCAAAACATGAAGTTGCAGTAAAAGCAGTTCTAACTGGGAAGTTTACAGACATAAATGCTTGTATCAAGAAAAAAGAAAGCTCTCAAACAACCTAACTTTACTTCTCAATGAACTAGAGAAAACAACAACAATCCAATCCCAAAATTAATAAAAGGAAGAAAATAACAAAGACCAGAGCAGAAATAGAGACTAAAAAGACAAAAGAAAAGATCAATAAAACTAAGAGCTGGTTTTCTGAAAAATAAGATAGATGAACCAAGAGAAAAAGAGAGAACTCAAATAAATAAAATTATAAAGATAAAACATTATACCTGATACCACACAAAGGATCATAAAAGACTAAGAACAATTATACTCCAACAAATTGGACAACATAGAAAAAATGCATAAATTCTTAAAAACATACAACCTACCAAGATTGAATCATGAAGAAACAGAAAATCTGAACAGACCGATTACTAGTAAGGAGTCGGAATCAGTTATCAAAAACCTCCCAACAAGAAAAGTCCAGGAACAGATGGCTTCACTGGTGAATCCTACCAAATATTTAAAAAAGAATACCAATCCATCTCAAACTCTTCCAAAAACCAAAGAGGAAGGAACACATCCAAACTCATTTTATGAGGCCAGCATTACCCTGATACCAAAAACATACAAGGACATGACAAAGAAACTACAAGCCAATATCCCTGATGAACACAGATGCAAAAATCCTCAACAAAATATTAGCAAACCTAATTCAACATTACATTAAAGGACTGTACACCGTGATCTAATGCAATTTATTCCAGGGGTGCAAGGATGGTTCAACCTCCACAAATCAATCAACGTGCTATACCACATTAATGAAATGAAAGATTAAAATCACATGGTCATCTCAACAGATGCAGAAAAAGCATTTGACAAAATTCAACAACCATTCATGATAAAAACTCTCCACAAACTGAATACAGGGGGAATATACCTCAACATGATAAAGGCCATATATGACTAGCCCAAAGCTAATATACTCCATGGTGAAAAGTTGAGAGCTTTCCTTCTAAGGTCAGGAACAAGACAAGGATACCCACTTTTACCACTTTTATTCAACATAGTACTGGAAGTCCTAGCCAGAGACATTAGGCAAGAAAAAGAAATAAAATATTTCCAAATAAGAAAGGAAAGGTACAATGTTACCATTTGTGAATGACATATTACGGACAGAATACCCCAAAGTCTCTACCAAAAAACTGTTAGAACTAATAAACAAATCCAGTACAGTTGCACGATACAAACTCAATACACAAAAATCAGTTGTGTTCCTATATACTAACAACTATCAGAAAGAGAAATTAAGAAAACAATCCTATTTACAATTGTACCAAAAAGAATATTTCTTAGGAATAAATTTAACCAAGGAGGTGAAAGATCTATACACTGAAAATTACAAGACACTGATGAAAGAAACTGAAGACACAACTAAATGAAAAGATATTCCATGCTCATGGATTGGAAGAACTAATAGTTAAAATGTCCATACTACCCAGCAATCTACAGATTCAATGCAATCCCTATCAAAATTCCAATGGCATTTTTCACAGAAATAAAACAAACCATCCTAAAATTTGCATGGAACCACAAAAGACCCTGCATAGCCAAAGTAATCCTGAGAAAGAACAAAATTGGAGGCATCATACTTCCTAATTTCAAACTATGCTACAAGGCTATAGTAATCAAAACAGTATATAGTACTGGCATAAAAACAGACACAAAGATCAATGGAACGGAATAGACAGCACAGAAATTAATCCACACATATATTGTCAGTTAACCTAAGACAAAGAAGGCAAGAATCTACAACTGGAAAAGTACAGTCTCTTCAATAAATGATGCTGGGAAAACTGAACAGCCACATACAAAAGAATGAACTGGACCTCTTATACCATATATAAAGATCAGCTCAAAATGGACTGAAAATTTAAACTTAATACCTGAAACTGTAAAACTAGAAGAAAATACCATACCCCCTGTAAGCTTCTTGACATCTGTCTTGGTAATGACTTTTTTTTGGATTAAACACCAAAAGCAAAGGCAGTAAAAGCAATAAACAAGTTGGAACTACATCAAACTAAAAAGCTTCTGCACAACAAAGGAATCATCAACAAAATGAAAGGGTAACCTAATGAGTGGGAGAAAATATTTGTAATTCATGTATCTGATAAGGGATTCACAACCAAAACATATAAGAAACTCAGACAACTGAATAGCAAAAAAATAATCTAATTTCAAAATGGGCAGAGGAACCGAGCAGACATTTTCCCAAAGACATACAGATGGCCAACAAGTATGTGAAAAGATGCTCAATGCCCCTACTCATCAGGGAAATGCCCATCAAAACCACAATGTGGTATCACCGCACACCTGTCAAAATGAAATGTCATCTAAAGAGCAAGAGATAACAAGTGTTGGCAAGGATGTGGAGAAATGGGAAACCAGCAGGTGGGAATGTAAACTGGTACAGCCACTACAGAAACCAATATAGAAGTTCCTCAAAAAATTTAAAATAGAACTAGCATATGATCCAGAAATCACTCTTCTGGATTTTTATCCAAAAGAAATGAAAACAGGATATTGAAGAGATATATGTGCTCCCATGTTTACTGCAGCATTATTCACTATAGCCAAGATATGGAAACAACCTATGTGTCCATGAACAGGTGAATGGGTAAGATGTGGTGTATATATACAATGGAATATTATTCAGCTATGAGACAGAAGAAAACCCTTCCTACATGGATGGACCTAGAGGGTATTATGCTAAGTGGAATAAGCCAGACAGAGAAAGACAAATACTACATGGTATCACTTATATATGGAATCTAAAAAAGAAGTCAAATCCAGAAAAACATAGTAAAGCAGTTGCCAGGGACTGGAGGGTAGGGAAAATAGGGAGATGTTGGTAAAAGGGTACAAACTTTCAGCTATAAAATGAATAAGGTCTCAGGATTTAATGTATAACTTGGTGATTACAGTTGATAACATAGTATTTTATTATTGAAATTTGCTAAGAAAACAGAACTTAAATGTTCTGGTCTGCACATACACAGAGATAAATATGTGAGGTGATGGATGTATTAACTAGATGGAGGAATTCTTTTACAATGTATACATACATCAAATCATTACAATGTACACTTTATAGATCTTATTATTTGTCAATTATACCTAAGTAAAGGTGAAAAAAATTACACAGATGTGTCATGCATCCCTCTCAAAAAAGATGTGAACCTCTAATAGGAATGAGTATCCCAAAAGGCACAATGTTTATTAACTGATTTATCCAGTCAAAGATTCAACAACTAAGTTGAATTACTCCAATTTATCTAAAGACTCTTTTATTTTTGCAAAGATATAAAGAAATTTGACCTCAAAAAGAATTTTAATGTTGCATTAGAAAATATTCTCGTTATGACAAAGAAAGCAGTAAAGGAAGAACAGAGGAACAACAAGACATGAGGCATACAGAAGACACAAAGTAAAATTGCACACTCCAACTCTATCAATAACATTACACATGAATGGATTAAAGAAGAAAATGAGGAAACAGAGATTGGATGAAAAACATGATCCAACTATGATGACCACAGGAGACACACTAGATTCAAAGACAGAATATATGTTCTTTTCAAGTGCATAGGGAACATTCTCCCATATGGACCACATGCTAGGCCACAAAACTTCAATAAATGTAAAAGAATAGAAATAATATTAATACAAAGTATGTTCCGAGAGCACAATGAAGTAAATTAGAGTAACAGGAAAAATGTTTGGGAACAACCTTTAAATAAAATTCACAAAACAATTCTGCTCACTAAACATTAATAACATACTTAGGAGTAAATTTAACAAAGAAATGCAACGTTTGTACACTGAAAACTAAAAATCACTGCTGAAAGAAATTAAAGGCCTAAATAAAAGACAGCCCATATCCATGGATCAATGGACCTCATACTATCAAAATGACAACACTCACCAAACTGATCTATAGATTCAGTGCAATCCCTACAAAATCCCAGCTTCTTTGCAGAAATTGACAAGCTGATTTTAAAATACTGCCAGGGACCCAGAATAGACAAAATAATCTTGGAATAAAGTAGGACTCGCACTTCCTAATATCAAAACTTACTCAAGGCCCTATGGTACTGGCACACTGCAGACACAGATATGAATGGATCAGAATTGCAATTCCAGAAATAAACCATACATTCTATGGTCAACTGATTTTTGATTAGGGTGCCAAGACCTTCCGATCGGACAACTGGATAGCCACATGCAAAAGAATGCAATTGGACCATAACTCAAAGTACACATAAAAATTAACTCAAAATGGATCAAAGACTTAAATGTAAAAGCTAAATTTATGAAATTCCTAAAATAAAACAGAGGGGTAAATCTTCATGACTTTGGATTTGGCAAAGGATTGTTACATATGCCACTTAAAGCCAAACCAGCAATAGAAAAAAATGGATAAATTGGACTTCATTAAAATTAAAAACTTTAGTGCTTTAAAGGACACTAAAGCAAAAGACAACTCATATAACGGGAGAAAATATTTGCAAATCAGTCATCTAATAAGGGACTTATATCCAGACTATTTTAAAAATTCATACAACTCAATAATAAAAAAGACAAACAGCCCAATTAAAAAAGTGAATGAAGGATCTGAATGGACATTCTCCAAGGAATATATACAAATGGCCAATAAGCACATTAAAAGATAATCAACATCATTGCTCATCAGGGAAATGCAAATCAAAACCATAATGAGATACCTACCACTTCACACCCACTAAAATGTCTATAATCAAAAAGTCAGGTAATAACAAGAGTTGACAAGGATGTACAGAAATCAGAACCTTCATACACTGCTGGTGGGAATGTAAAATGGTGCAGCCGCTGCAGACAGTCTAGCAGTTCCTCAAACAACGAAGTAGTTACTGTATGACCCAGCAATTCCACCCCTAAGAATATACCCGAGAGAAATAAAAACAGATGTCCACACAGAAACTTCATAAATGTTCGTAGTAACATTACTGATAATAGCCAAAAGGTAGAAACAACTTAAATGTCCATCGACTGACAAGTGGATAAATAACATGTGGTATTCATACAATGGAATATTATTTACCATAAAAAGGAATGAAATATTGATACATGCTACAACATGAGTAAACCTTGAAAACATTAAGTAAAAGAAGCGGCTCACAAAAAACCACATATTAAATAGTTCCATTCACATGAAACGTCCAGTACAGGGATGGGGAAGGGGAGGAGGCAATAAAGAAGTAACAGTTAAAGGGTTTCTTTTTAAAATGATGAAAATATTCTAAATTAACTATGGTGATGGTTACACTACTGTGATTATACTAAAGACCACTGAATTAATTACACACTTTAAATGGGGTAACTGTATGGGTATGCAAATTCATCTCAATAAAGCTGTTTAAAAAAAGATTGAGATATTTTTAAAGATCAAAGTTAATACCAAAAAAAAAAAAAATCCATGGTGAACAAAATTAAAATTTTAAACACAGGATATTACTGATTTTTCCTTTTGTCTCAGGCTGCTATATGGAGCAGCACAGCACTGTTACTGATCCCAACTTTAAGATTTCAATACTTTGTTCATCATATTTTTTGCATTAATTTTGAGTTTTATATTATCTTGACTTTTTTCAAAACTTAAAGAGAAAAAAAATGAAGCCAATAGAGAAGCTATTAGAAATAGGCATCAGGCCAGCCCATCAATGACAGAAAGAACAAACTTCCTACACAGAATGATCTAGAGCCTCCATACCATGTTTACGTTATAATAAACTCTCATTTTCTTAAGACTTGCTGTCATGTCAGAAATTATTTCTAGATGTGTACAATTATTTTAAGGAAAAAGTTGTTTTTCAATGACAAAAATGTCTTTATTAGAAGTGGTTTAAAAACCTGCAAAAATTATCAGTCTCCAAAATTTTATCAGCATTTCCTATACTGACCACTGTCTTAATGACTGTGTGTGGCTGTATGGATCCCATAGAGATCTAAACAAACGCATGAAGAGCGAATATTGTAGGTGAAAAGAATTTAAAGAAACAAATAACAAAATAGCCGAACTCTAAAATGCACATGGAAAAACTTTTTTTTTTCAGTATTTGGAAAATCCTGTTATGAGTACCATCTTAAAGTCGGCAAAACAGTGGGCCCCCTCAAGATGCCCTTGTCCTAATCCCTGGCACCTGGGAATACAAGGGACTGTGCCGATGGAATTAAGGATCTTGATGTAGGAAAATTATCCTGGATTACCTGAGTAGGCCCAATATAATTACAAGATCCTTATAGGAGGGAGGCAGGAGGGTCAGAATAAGAGACTGAGTTGTGATGACAGAAGCAGAGGTCAGTCAGGAAGAGATCTGAAGATATTCTACTGCTGATTTGAGAGGAGAAGAAGGGGCCACAGCTATGGAATGCAAGTGGCCTAGAGCTGGAAGAGGCAAGGAAACAAAACTCTCCCCTGGAGAAGGAACACAACTCCAGTGACACCTGGATTTTAACTCAGTGAGACCCATTTAGGACTTCTGACCTGCAGAATTAATTGTAAGATAATAAATCTTTGTTGTTTTAAACCACTAAATTCGTGTCAAGTTCTTAAGGCAGCAATAGGAAACTAAAACACATCTTTTAGGTTTGGGGTCTGTACTATGACTGCTCCATTTAATGTAACTATACTCTTTTAACATCCCATTAGCTTCTAAAAAACAATCCAAAATTCTCTTCAGAAGCCATTTTAAACAGGTAAGAGTATCAATACAGAACTCAGCACTTAATAAGGGTGCAATTGGCACACTCAAACTACTAGTAGTTTAGCAAATTAGAATAACCTTTCTGGAGGGGAATATCTATGAAAAGCCTTAAAATATCTTAGCCTCTTTATTATGGTTAATTCTCCTGGTAGATTTCTAAACAAGCAAAAAATAAGGACAAATGTTTATGTACAAAAATGGTCATGGCCATTTATAATAGCTAAACAGCTAAATGTCAAAAATCAGGAAATTGTTGAATAAGTAACAGTGTATCCATATTATGAAATAGTGTGCAACCATTAAAAATTATGCTGAAATCTTTAATAACATAAGGATATACTTAAGGTATAATCCTAAGTGAACAGATAAAAATATTACATATACAAAATAACATAGTAAAATGTCAAGTAACTTAAAATACATGCATACATTGTATCCATGAGGGAGAATAAAAATGCAGGAGAATTAATATCAAAAAGTTAACAGTCATTTCTGTGATAGAAGTGTGGTGATTTTAATTTTCTTCTTTAAACTTTTTTATAATTTCCAAATTTCAACCACATACACGTTTATTTAGAATCCATCTCATTACAAACAAGTAGGTGAGTACACTAAAAGGTAAGCCTATATTATGTTTACAACTGACTGAGGCCACAAGTCAAGCTCCTGATGTTGTTTTCCAAAGTAGAAACTTAAGATATTACACACTAAATATACCACAACAATGTTTACATTATCAAGTAATATGTTAATTAGAATTTAATCTGAATGTTTAAGAGTCTACAAAAAACTGAATGACATACTAAAAGCTAAGCCTTTCTTCCAATCCATTCAGCAATCTGATCACACCTCCCCGACTCGCTCCACTCCAGCCACACTGCTCCTGGATGTCCCTTGGCGACCTCAAGCACACTCCCACCTTGGTCTTTGCCTAGAATGTTCTTCCCCTACATAGTCCTGTGCCTACTGCCTCACCCTCCTCACCCCTTGATTCAAGTGTCACTTTCTTAATGAGTCTTATGGGTACCTCCCTACTTATCACCAAAACCTATCCTTCATCTTGGCATCCTTCACTCTGTTCTCACTTTCTCCTTTCTCCGCAGCATTTATCATTCTAACAAACTCAACAATTTTTTAAAGTGTATATTGTTTAAAAAAAAAGTGTGTAATTTTTAAAAGTGTATATCCCTCTACTGGATAATAAATTCAAGAAGTGAAGGATTAGGGTGGCTGTGGGACCTCATTTATTCCCTGATATGTGAAAAGAGCCTGACACAACAGGGGCTCAATAAACATTTGTTGGATATATGAATATACTAATAACATGTGAAAGGACAGAGTCAATAATACAATCTCTATCAATTGCATCTACTACTTAAAAATCGGACAATTTTCTGTGCACAATATACGGCATTATCAAGTTCCTAAAAGAAAACTTGGCCGTCTTTATCATTCCTATGTTTCAGTTTGTGTTTACCAATAACTCATAGCTGACTTATTGAACAATTTTGTTAACATTGTACAGTACAGACTATATAACCAGGAAAACATTATTAAACAGTTTTAAAAATGTCATGTATTAGGACAAGTATGTTGCAATGCTGTATATAAGATCCAATACTACTCTATATTACTAAGCAAAAACAACTTTTAAAATCACATGTGTTCTGCTATTACATCCATTGAACAGTTCAGAAAGCCAAATTCTGATGTAATTTTTGACAGCCGATAACCCTCATAACTTTCCATTTCAACTGGTATCTCTCCAGTTTTAAGTAGATGCTCACCGCCCCAGTAAGACATCACTTTGGGAATGGGAGGCATAGTCAAATATCAAAGGCCATTTTCTGAACCAATAAGCAGTCAAAAACTGCCTAATAGCTGCAATGGGACCCAATCAGAACTTATTTCCCTAAGATTTCATAAGTAACCAGACTACCCCTATTTATTTATTTTGAAAGCAGTTTTCTATAAAATCACAATCCTTCACTCACAGGGTTAGAAGCGTAACCCTGTGACAAGGTCTCTACAGCCCCTAAATAAAACAGGTCTCACAGAATGCAAGGGAAAGCTTCCCGACGGTGGTAGCCAATACCTCTGAATGACGTTCTACACTTCCAGTGTCTGATCCAGAGTGCTGCTCATTTACATCATCCTCAACGTCTGACCCTGAATCCCGTTCATCCTGCACTGGGGTAGCGCCACCATCATCTGCTTAAAAATAAAACAAAGACCCACTTAAGGTGTAAGATGGATGACATCTACAGCTGAAATGAACACAATGAATCAAGAGTAATGCGAGAGCAAAGGTTACCACTGATGAAGCATGACTAACGATGCTAATGCTGTAAACAAGACAACAGTACAACACTCATATAAATAACAACAATCAGAACATGTATTGTCACACATACGGCAGCAAAAATACACCATAACGTGAAACGTAAGAAACATCACTAAGAACCAAGTCAACCACCTCTAAATAGTGTGCTCTGTAAACTATTTCACCTCTCTTAAAAACTACTATTCTCTCCACAGCATTTACTTACCACCTTCTAATGTATTACGTGACTTGTCAAGTTATTTTGTTTAATGTGGTTCTTTCCTCACTTGAATGAAAGTGCTAAAAGAGCAGGGATTTTGGTTCACTACCGAATCCCTGGAGCCTGGAACACTGCCTGGTACATGATGTACAATATTTCTTTATGAATGAAAAGCACAAGGAACTCCAGTTCAGAAACATTGTAATCTCCTTTAACATACACTATCACCAAGTGGTAAAGATGAATTGCTACCTCACTTTAACCAATACTTTAAAAATATAAAGTAAAAATGTATTGAGGGGAATTTAGGACAGTTGGGGGATATGGGAAGAGTTGGTTAGAAGTTTCATAAAAATAAACAATTTTTTAAAAATGAAGCCGTCAACTATGGAAAACTAAAAAGTTGCATAAGAGTGGACTCACTATCATACTAAAGAGCTACTCTACTTAAAGAGTAAAGAATATAGTCATAATAAAAACAGTAATTTTGAAATTTAACAATTATGCTGCAAAAGTATGGGAGAGAGAAAAGGGCACAGAAAGGGCTAAAATCCGGTCTTAGCATAACAGAATGCCAATTTACAGAATGCCTAAAAATGATGCAACAAGAGATAGTATAAATCAGGAATAGGGAGAGAAGTATAAAAAAACCAGCTAAAAGAATACAAAGTTAGGGAACTGCTATTTTTCCATGTCTCTCAGCACTTAATTTTTGTATGTGTATTACATATAATTACTTATTTAAGAAGTAATTTTAAAACACAAATGAACTGAAACATTATTTTGAAAACATCAGGAAAATATTTTACGCCAAACAACAGCACATGCTCGGAGAAGTGTTTGCAGTCATACTTTTATTCCCTGTCATACATATAGAATCTAAGTGAACTTAAACTAGAAAAGCGGTTCACGTTTAGACAATCATTTAAGCACTTTTGATAGAGAATACCCAGAGGAACTAGGACACCATGGGAGAGCAAACGTAACGTTTTTCTGCCCTCCACTGGGTCCTGCCTTACTCCCTTGGCGTCTATGGCGCCTAGCACAATGTTAGCAGTGGGGCCCAGTAAGTGTTTACTGAATAAACAGGTGAAGAAAGGAGACCAAACTTCTGTGAGGAGAAAGAGGAAAGATCTCACGGTGAAAGAAAGGCACAAAAATCACCAGGAAGTGCCAGAGGTACACGCCTTACTCTAAAATTTTACACAACTCAAATAAGGGTCCTACCTTTCTTCACTGGGAAACCAGTGTTGCGAGATTGAACTAGCCCTAACTCAGAGTGAAAAGTCTCGGTAAGATCCCGCACCCAGCTCCCACCTCCACCGAAGAGTTCCCTTGGATTCTCGAAAAACACTCTCAACTCCTGAAAAAAATCTATCTGGTAACAAGAGACCTTCCCTAGAACTCTGCACACAGTAAACGCTTAATATATGGAAATGGCTTCCCAATTTCAACAAAAACCTTCACCGATTCTGAAGACTGCTTTCCCTCTAGAATCTCCCTCCCTAAGGTTCTAACTTCGGGGCCCGCAGCGGGTCAGGGAGCTCCTTGCGCTCGGACTCAGTCACGTTGGGCCCAGTACCGGAGGGAACGTCGCCAGGGCCTCCCTCCCTTCCCCCGCGAGGGTGCGAGGTCGGCCCCGCCGGGTAACCGCTCCGCCCCCCAGCCCGGTACCGCAGCTCCCTGCCCCACCTGACTGGTCGCCGCCGTAATATTCCAAGTCCATGGCAGGTGGGCTCTCGGCGGGGAGTGTCCGCACCCCGCGCCGCCCTCGTCACCTCTTTCCCGGCGGTGTGACCCGGCCCGATGCTCAGAGGCTCCCTCCAGACTACAGGGTTGGAGGGTGCGGAGAGTAAAAAAGCAGCACCGTGCTTCGGAAGCACTGGCAGAAGAGGCCGTACCCGGCAGGCGGGCAGGTGTGCTGGTAGGCGCTCGACTTCCCAGAAGCACCTCTGGGGCCAAAATGGCGTCGGCCCACGACCCTCAGAGGTACGCAGTGCGCAGGCGCCGTCGTCTGTCAACCGACCAATGAGAAGAGGCAGCGGTAAGGACGCACGACCTGGCCAGAAAGGGGACCATTGGGAAAATTGAGCGGGACCTCCGACTTAAGTTCAGTACCTTCCTTTGGAGTAGCCTGCTCCTCTCCCCATGGAGGTAATAATGTTACTTTATTGGTGCTGTGTCCGCGCCTTGTTTGAGGAACTTCTGAATTACTCTTCCGAAAAATGAAGACCCTCTAAAATTAATTTTCCATCTTTCCACCAATTAACTATTGTTCCCGAGATGCAGCGAGGCGCTTGATTCCCGCCCTTAGTGCCGAGAGGAAGTGGCGCATTGCTCTGTGGTACTTGTAGTTCGAGGGCTATAGAGCTATAATGCGTTAGTGACATGATTAAAAGGGCCTCCTTACAAGGTGTTTTTCTTTCTTCCTTGTTTCAGTTAGCTACTTAATTCCCATCTTAACAAGCCATTTGGTCAACAGTAGGAAGAACGGGTTTTTGTTTCCAGAAAGGTCTGCTGATTAAAGGAGGGTGACATTGTTGAACGTTGCTTAAGTCCTATGCTCCTGAGATACTTTCTTGGCTATATTGTGGTTACTAATCTGTACTTTGAGGACAATAATGTTTCAAAGATTTTGTAGGGGGTCAGATGGGCACTTGTCTTATTAGGGAGACCACTTCATGGACTGTGTAGATGTCTGACCACTGCTCTGTACACCTGAAGCTGAATAATATTGAATGTCAACTAGAATTTTATATATATATATATATATATATATATATTTATATATATATATGATGTGGAGTACAGCATAGGTAATAGAGTCAATGGAACTGTAACAGCAATATACGATACCAGAGGGTAGTAGATTGGGGGAGAGGTGTTATCAGTTTGTGAGGGGTGTAAATGTCTAACTATTATATTGTTTTATACACCTGAAACTAATTTTAAAAAATATTTTTTTAAACTGTAAAACAAGAATAAATCATTCTTTAATAATAAATCACAGTTTTCCAATAAACAAGGGAAAAAAAAAGAAACCTCCTGACTTATCAGTGTCTCAGGAAAGGCTCACAGTGAAGAACTACTCTTCTCCCTATGACTTAAATAAAACTCACTCTCCACTCTTTTTCATGACTCACGTGAGACTTGCAGGTGACCCTCTTGTTTACCTGTGACAAGGTCAAATACCTTTCCTTTTTGTTCCTAAGGGCAGACTCAGACACACACACCCCGACACACACACACACACACACACACACACACACACACATAAAACATCTGCTCTTTGTCTAATGAATGATTAGCTGAGATTAGAACTCTGTGCTCCCCTGAAACTAGCTAGACACAGAGATAAACATTTCTGTTCACATGACTGACAAATTTCTAATTGCAAATCAATCCCAACTATAAGTCGTCCCATCTTCCTCTCTATGAAAGTCTAAGGTAAAACTACCCTACCTAGACACTCTGATATTCATATCTGCGGGTCTCTCTCTGTTGCAATATCCGGAATAAAATCCATTTCCTTGCTTGTTCATTTTTTGTCTTATACAAAGAAGAGAATGCTTTTGTCTTTTAATTGGAGAAAGGACAGTGGAAGTATGAGCAAAGATCCCTCTGGAGGTGCAGACTTGCAGAAATAAGGCCCTTTGTTAGTTGGCAAAGCATACATCTTGGACTGAATTTCTAGGCTTGTCTAGCCTGCTGTAAGGCCTTATTTGGTGCCTGGAATGTCCACTTCCTACCCTGGAGTTGAGAGATGTGGATTCTTTAATGCCAGCTCTTTTATAAATTCTCAGAGTGCTCTTAGTCAAGCCACATCCCACCTTTGATAATCCTTCTTGTTAGCCAGTCAGAATATGCTGGCAGAACATAGTTCTAGGCTCCAGAAAAGGCCATGGGAAGGGAAGGAAGAGAGAGGGGGTGGCTTCTTTCTGGAAATAGTCTGTGGGGACAGAACCAGGAGTGCAGTTTCCAGGCTCTCGGCTTCATGTGGAAAGGTGCTCATTTGGGTAGTAAATGGCCATCAACTGTGATTGGATGGCCATCAGCTGTGGCTAGTTGGCCGTCAGCTGTAACCAGTGAGCCATTGGCCGTTAATATAACTGCTGTGGCTACACTAGCAGCAAATGGGGGCTAGCAAGAAGATGGTGGCTGGGCTGGCAAGCGCGGACGGCAGTTAGCATGGCGGAGTGCGGGTTGCAGATTGCAGAGAAGTGGATGGCAGGTTGCAGATAGTGTGGCTTTTGCTTCCTGTGTCTCCAACCCAGTCACCAGCGAGACTACAGTGGTGTGACTCGACTCCCCTATCTATGGCTCCGTGGGTGTTCCTTTTTGGCCTCACCATGTCCTGTGTGGGGAGTGGGACCAGAGACCCCGCAGGCCGTCCCGTGTGACAAATGGCGCAGCGAGCAGGGTATGGTGTCGGCCGAAACTCTCCAGAATGTACTGGAGCAGTTTATACGTATAAAAGCTCAGTTTCGTAAGCAGGGTGTGGTGCCAGCCAAAACCTACCGAAGCATGGTGGAGCGGTTTGTGCGTGTGAGAGCTCAGCTTTGGGAGGCCCATGAGGAGCGACACCAGAAACAGGAGGCGCAGTCTGCCTGGGAGACTCAAGCCTCCAGCTGGCACATCACCCTCTTGGCCGTGGACGGCGTTGCCTTCATTTTGGTGATGTGCTGCGGCCTTAGGCTCTGAGGGTTGCGGACATCTTCCATGGAGGCCTCCACCCACTCAGACACCTGTCACGGCGAGCAAGATTCCGACCAGGTAGGAATGGAGTCTGACTCTGGGCAGGAGGACGTGTGGCCCCCACACAGTGTGTGGTGTCCGGTGGCCACGGTTCTCAGGAGTTGGACCCCCAAGGAGGGGTGGGAGGACATGGATGGCTCTCCGGCCAGCGTGGAGAGCACCCTGCAGGCTCTGGCTGAACAGTTGTCGGAGGAGGAGAAAGCTACAGCCGGCTGCATGGGCTGGATGTTCCTCACGGCCTTGAGTCTCAACACGGAAAATGCGCTTAATGAAATGGCCCAGGTGCTGGACCAAGTGTCCCGGTTGGAGGTGCTGGAAACTCGGGTCCGCCTGTTAGAAGAGGGGCCCCACAGTGGAGACTCTGAGGCAGAGGCGGAGGAAGCGAGTGGAGACAATGTAGCTCCCAACCCCCAAGCCCGGCCAATCTTGAAGCAAAGGGTAAAACGTGAGCAACCTTTGGGCCCTGGGGGTGTTGCTGCAGGCAACCCAGCTGTGACTGAGTTCACAACCTGCACCCCTTACACTCCCACTGAGTTGCAGGAGCTGGGGAGGCGGTACAGACAGCGCCCTGGAGAGCCAGTCTCGGCTTGGCTACTACGTTTATGGGATGAGGGAGCAGACAACATTCTCTGCTCCCCAGGCGAGATGGAAAAGCTAGCCTTCGTGACAGTGCATCCGTCCCTGCGACAAAGGGTACAGAACTGCCATAGGTTGGCTCAAGACCAGGGCAACCACACTCTAATGGAGTGGCTCACTGCTGCGGTACGCACAGTATGGGGACAGGCTGGCGAGCTGCCAGACACTGTGAGTCAATGGCAGTCATATATGGAATTTATGCAAATCATCCATGAAATGGGTATGAGACATACTATTTTCAACCCTAATATGCAGGGGCTGGATGATGAGCTTTTTATAGCCAGCATGAGAGATCTGGTTTTGGATACTGCACCTGCGAGTGCTTTTGGATCCTTGCTTGCCATTCTTACGCCCTATGTGGGGCAGCGGATCCATGAAGTTACAACTGCCATGGCCACCCTAGGGGATGTTCAAAGCCGGAGGCGAAGGAAGTTAAGACAGGAGGTCCGTGCAGTTGAGACCTGGAAGCCCAAATCAAAAGTAAAGGGACAAGGTCGCGGGCCTCAGAGAGTAACACCTGCACAGATGTGGCGTGATCTCGTGGCAGCAGGGGTTGATTGGGACAAAATAGACCGACAACCCAATGCACTCCTGCTAGAACTTTGGAAACAGTTGTATCCAGAACAGCAATTCCGACGAAGCCTAAAGGAGAAGTCTGGGAAAGCGCGACCCGTGTCCCTCCAGGACTTCATGCAGCCGCTTGAGGCCGACTCCTTTCAGCTCGATTATGGATTACGGGTGGGGCCAAGGTACCCGGTCAGAGGGGACAGCAGGGACCAGAGGCCCCACGTGGAACTGTCCATACATTGGTCCCCTTCTAATGTGCCAAGGGTTTTAGCCCTAGTGGACACTGGCGCAGACTGCAGTCTTGTCTATGGGAACCCAGAACTCTTCCCCGGACCAGCAATCTGCATTGATGGCTACGGGGAAAAACTGTGACTGTGAAAGCCGTTTCCTTACCAGTGGGTATAGGAAGGCTTCCCCCTCGTACCTACAAGGTTATGTCTACCCCGTTCCGGAGTATATTCTAGGGGTGGACGTACTACATGGCCTCGGTTTACAGACGTCGGTAGGAGAGTTCCGTCTCCGGATCCGGGTGGTGAAAGCGGTGACATGTGGGCATGCTCACCACCCTCCTCAAGTGTTGCCACAGCCCTGGCGCGTGGTTACAGTGCGACAGTACCGCCTGCCAGGAGGGCAGGAGGAGACTGGTGGTACCCTAAGAAGCCCAGGAAGTCTGGCTGTGCCCAGAAGGACTGGTGGTGCCCTGAGAAACCCTGGCTGTGTCCAGAGAGCCTGGCTGTGTCCAGGATATTGCATTCATCTCCAGGCTCCTCGCACAGGGTCCGTCGCGGAAGATGCTTGTGGCATGGATTGTGAGAGGGGACGCTGTAGGGGTGGAGTGTGGGGACAGAGCCAGGAGTGCAGTTTCCAGGCTCTCGGCTTCATGTGGAAAGGTGCTCATTTGGGTGGTAAATGGCCATCAACTGTGATTGGATGGCCATCAGCTGTGGCTAGTTGGCCGTCAGCTGTAACCAGTGAGCCATTGGCCACTAATATAACTGCTGTGGCTACGCTAGCAGAAAATGGGGTCTAGCAAGAAGATGGTGCCTGAGCTGGCAAGCGCGGACTGCAGTTAGCACGGCGGAGTGCGGGATGCAGATTGCAGAGAAGTGGACGGCAGGTTGCAGATAGTGTGGCTTCTGCTTCCTGTGTGTCCAACCCAGCCGCCAGTGAGACTACAGTGGTGTGACTCCCCTACCTATGGCTCCGTGGGTGTTCCTTTTTGGCCTCACCAGGTCCTGCGTTCTTATGTGGGGAGCGGGACCAGAGACCCCGCATTACACCCTGCATGACATAGTCATTGTCTTGTAAGAGAGTTCATGGGCGTTCCTTCCCCTGTATAATGGAAACAGCTTTGAAATCCAAGTCTGCCCCTTCAGCTGTGGGATTGATATCTTCTGAGGCTGTTGTGAGAATCAGAAGAGCAATGAATTAACAGGACCTGAAACTAAAGGTACAAAATTTAAATATTTATTTCCCTCCATTTGATAGAAGAGACCCTAGGATCTAAGCTCTTTTCTAAAGAGAGTGGGTGAGATTGTACTGTGTAAATAAGGCAAGGTGAATAGGGCAGAAGTCTAGGGAGAGGTTCAGTGAAAGGGAACGCAGGACAAATCCTGCGGATAAAGATCTTCGAATTTCACCAGAGGTATAAGACCAATGGCCATGAAAGTGATTGGGATAAATACTGCAATTACAAGTGGATAATTAGTGAATTTTAACATAAAGATTCTAACTGTCCTGGTGGTTTGGAGAATGGAGCGGTAGAAGCACACTGAGCACAGCAATGTGCTGAGCTCCAACAGTCCGCAAAGAAGTTTTTGTAAAAAGGAAGCCAATAATTTAGTTAGTGAGACAGGACACACCTTTTGAAATAGAGTTTTAGTTAAAGCAATGTGCTTGTCAGTGCAAACACAGCTCCAGGAGCTTTCCCCAGAGCCCCTTTTCACCCGCTGGCTGTCCCTCAGGGCCCTAATAGAGAAAAGCTGGAGCAGCATAGATGTGCCTTTCTGAGTCCTGGCTGCCTTGCATTTTGAGGATTGCTGTCTCCCCAGTCCCCATGGCCCTCCCCGGCTCCAGCACAGTTGATCCATGCTGGTGATAGTGGAGAGGCACCCCGAAGGGAGGCTGTTTTTCCCACCAAGGATACTAAAGCCAGAGAAGAAGGGAAGGAAGAGGTGAACTTGCAGAAGTCCAGTACTCTCTTCCCCTTGACTGATTTCCAGAGATATTGATTTCCTGAAGTGAATGCAAAATTTATTTGGCCAGCTTTTTGAGACACTGTAACTTGTTGAACACATCGGTAGTGAGATGTCACACAATACAAGAAATAGCCTGGCACTGGCAGAGCTACAGACCAGGGCTCAGAGCCCTGGGTTCCAGGCCAGACTCCAGGCATATTGTGCTTGGTGAGCTAGAACAAGCTACCAGCCTTCTCAGAGTCTCAGTTTCTCCATTTGTCAAATGAGAGAGTTGAATCAGAAGATTTCAAGGCCCCTTAGTTTCATTATTCTACATAAGAGAAGCCTGGTTTCCAAGCCCAGACTTCTTTCTTGTGCTTGAGCCACTAGGGGGCCCTGCCGGTAAAGAAACAAATGAAACAAGTGCCTTCTGAGCCTACTTCCTTGGCTGTGCACATTCCCCCTCATCCCAGCCTCACAACTCACTAGCACTCATGGAAGATTTGTTTGCAATACTGAAAACTGGAATTCACTTGCAAGTCCATCATACACATATGTGTAGTCCATGATAACAATAGTGTGTAGTGAATCACTAAGCATCAGTACCACAGCACATCGTGCAGCCACTAATACAATTGAAGTGGATCTTTAGCTCACACATGGAAGGAGGTCCAAAATAATAATATTAAGTGAAAAAAGTCATAGAATACGGTAAATGACAAACTTTATTATGTGAACACCAAAAACAGTGAACAAAAACCCAACCTGAAAATTCCTTAGTAAGTATGGAGGGAAAATAACTTTTGAAAAGCCATAGAAGACTGAAAAATTTGACTACATAAAAATAAAAACAAACAAAAAAAGTATACATAGAAGAAACAATACACTGTTAGCAAAATCAAAAGATCAATGATTAGGAAATTAAAAAGAATTTTTTTTCAACTCATAGACCAAGGAAAATCTGATCTCCCTAATGAATAAAGAGCCCCTAGAAATCACTAAGACCAGTAATTCAATAGAAAAATGGGCAAAGGATATGACAATTCACAGAAAATAAACTATTAATGACTCTAAGATACATGAAAAGATATTAACCCTAAAATAAGATAAAAACAAAATCATATTGAGATACTATTTTTCACTTCCTGGATTGCAAAAATCTGATAACATTCCATTAGTGAGGCCATGGAGAAAAAGATCCTCTCATAAGTCACTCGTGGGAGTATATTAGTACAGACAGCCCTCTACAGAAAGCAATTTGGAAATAGTTATAAAAATTACAAATGCATGTGCCCTTTGACCCAGCAATTTCACGTCAGAAAATGTATCCTACAATTATACTTCACCATGTACAAATGACATATCTGTAAAATTATTCATTGCAGCACTATTTTCAAAATATTGGAAATAACCTAAATGTCCAAACAGGAATGATCACAAAATTATGACATATCTGTACAGTGCAATGTTACGTAGCTATAACAAAAAATGAGGAAACCCTCTTACATACTGACATAAAAAGATTCCTAAGCTAGATTCAGTGAAAAATGAAAAATGCAGAACAATATTAGAGTACACCATGTTTTCTGAAAAGGTAGGATAACATAGTTCTTGTTGCTTGTATTTTAATTTTATTACATATTTTAAATTTTTGAAAATTGTATAAGAAAGAAAATATTTGTCTGTTGGGGGAAAGGGAGGATGGGGAAGAGGGTAGAAATAAACCTTTAATTTTTTTTTTTCACATAATACTCTTGCTCTACATGATAATTTCTATTTGATTCTATTTAATTTTGTCGTGGCTTATCAAATGAACTTCATAGCCCACTAATATGTTATAGCCCATAATTTGAAAGCTGGGAGTGCTGGTCTGCAGTTGCCAGTGGTGTGGAAGCTTGGAGCAACTTGCCATGACCAGGATCCATTTCCAGGCCCAACGATCTGGGCAGAGATGTCTTTGTGGGTTCTGGTCTCACCTTGTATAGAAACCATAGATGTGTGCCCTGCGCTAAGCAAAGCCCCACTTCAATGCATAATTTTGTGTGTGTCTGAATAATAATATAATAAATAATTGAATAAATAATTCAAAAGGATATTGAATTTTACAGTTTACAAAAGGATACTTTGTTTTAGTTTTGTTTTGTGGTGAGCTCCACATCACTGGAAGTATGCAAACAGACACTGCTGATGTGTCATGAAGAGATTCAGCTTTGGAAACATGGTTGAACCAGGTGACCTTCACAGCCCTTATTTTTTAAACTATTTTTTTATTTTTGTAAATATATCTGACATAAAACTTGTCATTTTAGCCATTTAAAGTGTACAATTCAGTGGCATTAATTATATTCACAATGTTATGTAACCATCACAACTACCTATTTCCAAAATTTTTGATCACCCCAAACAGAAACTCTGAACCCATTAAGCAGTAACTCCGATTTTTCCTTCCCCACAGTACCTGGTAACTTCTAATCTACTTTCTTTTTCAATGAATTTCCTTATTCTAGATATTCTATATAAATTGAATAACATATTTGTTATTATTGTGACTGGCTTATTTCACTTAGCATATTTTCAAGGTTCATCCATGTGTCAAGACTTCATTTTTTTTAATTGGTAAATAATATTCCATTGTATGTTATACCATTTTGTTTATCCATTCTTCTGTTGATGGATACTTGAATAGTTTCCACTTTTTGGCTACGGTGAATACTGCTATGACAGCAAAGTTACAAGATACAAAATGAAGCACAAAAGTTGGTTTTATTTCTATATACCAGTAATGAAAAACCTAAAAAGAAAATTAAGAAAACAATTCCATTTATAATAGCATCAAAAAGAATAAAATACTTAGGAATAAGTTTAACCAAGGAAGTGTAAGACTTTGTGCACTAAAAACTACAAAACATTGTTAAGAGCAATTAAAAAAGACAAATAAATGAAAAGGTATCTCATATTTATGGACTGGAAGACTTAATATTGTTAACATGCTAATACTACCCCAAATGATTTACAGGTTCAGTGCAATCCCTATCAAAATGCCAATGGCATATTTTTGCAGAAATGGAAAAACCTATCCTAAAATTCATATGGAATTTTGAGGGGCTCCTGAAGAGTCAAAACAATATTGCATTAGAACAAAGTTGGAGGACTCATACTTTCTGATTTCAAATTTTACTGCAAAGCAACATTAATCAAAACAGTGTGACATTGGCATAAGGACAGACATATAGACCAATCAAATAGAATTGAGAGTCCAGAAATAAACCCTCACATCTATGATCAACTGATTTTTGACAAGGCCACCAAGACCATTCAAGGGGTAAAGAACAATCTTTTCAATAAATGGTGCCAAGAAAACTGGATATCCACATACAAAAAAATGAAGTTGGACCCTTATCTTACACCATACACAAAAATTAACTCAAAATGGATCAATGACCTAAATGTAAGGGCTAAAACTATAAAACTTTTAGAAGAAAACACAGAAGCAAATCTACATAACCTTGGATTTAGTGGTGGTTTCTTAAATATGACACCAAAAGCATAGACAACAAAAGAAAAAATAAAGTAGACGTCATTCAAACTAAAAACTTCTATGCAGCAAAAGATCGCTATCACGAGAATGAAAAGACAACCCACAAAATGGGAGAACATTAAGCCCTTATCATATATCTGATATCTAGACTATATCTAGACTATATGAAGAATTCCTACAACTCAGTAACAATAGGACAAACAACCCAACTCAAAAATGGGTAAGGGACTTGAATAGACAATTTCTCCAAAGAAGATACACAAGTGGCCAATACACACGTGAAAAGATGCTCAGCATCATTAGTCACAAGAAAAATGCAAATCAAAACCACAGTGAGATACTACTTCACACCAACTAGAATGGCCATAATAAAAATAATAGAAAAAAGTGTTGGTGACGATGTAGAGAAATTAAAATCATACCGTTGCTGGTGGGAACGTAAAGTTGTGCATCCACTGTAAAAAAGTTTGGCTGTTCCTCAAAAGGTTAAACATAGGATTACCACATGACCCAACGGCTCTACTCCTTTGTATAGAGTCCGAAGAATTGAAAAGAAGGCATCAAATGGATTCTTTGTTTTTTAATTTTGCAATAATTTTAGATTTACAGAAAATTTGCAAAAATAGTATAGTTTCCATATATCCCTCATCCAGTTTCTCCTATGAATAGCACACATTACCATTTGTCATTACATTTGTCAAATCCAAGAAGCCAACACTGGTACATACTATTCACAGAACTCTAGACTTAATTTAGATTTTAGCAGTTTTTCTACTATGTCCTTCCAGAACACCATCCTGACACCACACTGCATTTTTATCGTCATGTCTCCTTAGTTTCCTCTTGTCTACAACAGTTTCTCAAACTTCCCTTGTTTTTCATGATCTTGATAGTTTTGAGGCATCCTGGTCAGATACTTTGTCCCTCAACTTGGTTTGCCTGCCATTTTTCTAATGATTAGACTAGGGTTATGGGTTTGGGGGAAGAATACCACACAGATGAAATACCCTTCTCAACATAACATATGAATGTGACATCACAGGAGGTTTTAAACTTGATCACTTGATATGTTAGTCTGCTTGGGCTGCCATAACAAATACCATAGACTGGGCAGCTTAAACAACAGGGATTTATTTTTTCACAGTCCTGGAAGCTGGAAGTCCAAGATCAATGTGGCTTCAAGGCTGGTTTCTCCTAAGGGTTTTTTTTCCTGGTTTGTAGAATGGCTACCTTCTCCCCTTTTCTTCACATGGTCCTTCCTCTGTGTATGTCTGTGTCCTAACCTCTTCTTATAAGGACGTCTGTCAGATTAGAGTAGGGCCCACTCTAGTGACCTCATTGAACCTGAACTTCCTCTTTAAAGGCCCTAACTCCAGATACAGTACATTCTGAGGGACTGGGGGATAGGGCTTCAACATACAAATTTTGGAGGACATAGTTCAGCCCATAACACTTGGTTAGGGTAGTGTCATCTAGGTTCTAGGTTTTTCCAATGTAAAATTACTATTTTTCTTTTTCCACACTTTATTCTTTAGAAATGAGTCACTAAATCCAGCCCATAAGGGGAGAGTGTGGAATTCTTGGATCAAAACCAAACAAACAGAGGATTCCCTGGCACATTCTTTCCATTAATCCTGTGTGTGTGCAGGCACTGAGGTGTGAGGTCTGTATGAGCCTCCCTGCACCCTGACACCCTGAATGATTTACTGCAGAGCAGAAGTTCAATCGATACCCACCGAGCAAGTGACTTAGTGACCTAGCCAGTGAGGAAGTTCCCAATGGACCACCTCGAGACCCTGGACTTCCTTTTCACTTCAATAATCTATTTGAAGACAGTTCATATTTTTGGGTTTCGGTTTAATGGGAGATACAAAGCTGGGAAGATAATTATATTAAGAGCAGATTTAGGAGAAGGGACTAGGGATTGTAATCTCTAGTTTCAGAGACTATGCAGGGAAAAAAAAAGTTGCTTATTTCAAAACCAGTTTAAAGCAGCAGTGAGTTTTCATGGACTGTTTGACATTTTTTCCAGGGCTCTGGATGGTAAATACATAGCAGCACCGAGAAAAAATTCTGCCCAGCCCTGCCCTGCCCAGCCCTGCCCAGCCCTGCTTGCACAATTTACTTCCAGCTGGCCTCCAGTTCCTTCAGTGAGCAGGTGTAGGTGACAGTTTCCCTGATCCTGGCCAGCTTCAGATACTAGGACAGACGGGAAGCACACTACTGCTCCCTGCCCAAAAGGGGCTGCAATTTCATGGGACATACAGCTCGTATTCCTGGAACAATTATAGTTAAGATGGTATAATTACCGGAAGCTCATTCATTACTCAGGTTTATTGGTTTGGATCCTGGTTCTGTCACTTTCTAGCTGTGTGACCTTGGGCAAGTTACTTAACCTGTCAGTGCTTCAACTTCCTCATCTATAATAATGCAGTAGTATTGATCTCAGAGTTGTCATGAGGATTAAATGTGTTTATATATAAATAATGAATGCTGGGACATAATACATATGACGATCATTATCATTATTATTGTCAGGCACTGTGAAGATACAAAAAATCTAACATGAGTCTTGTCTTGAGAAGCTTACAACCCATCAGGAAGTCCTACTCTGAAAAAAATATATGCTGAGAGGTAGATGATGTGATTTGAGTAACAAGTGCCATAGGAATGAGAAGGAGGGTGAGAGTACAATGAAGGCAGCAGCAGCAGGGCCAACTTCCTGGGAGAGGAGCATTTGAGCTGGTACTTGGAAGACAAAAGGCAATTGTGATGGGAGGGGGCTCATGTTTTATCACGCTAGGTCAACTACTATAACAACACAACACATTTTAGTGGCTTGACACAAAAAAGTTTATTTCTTGCTCTTGTAAATGGGCGGTGGGATCAGTGGTGGGGTGTAGGTGGTACACTGTCCCCTGGAGTTCTTCAGGAATGCAGGCCCTTTCCATATTGTGGGTCCACCATCCTGTAGGGTGACAGAATCCAGTGCTGGGTGCTGTGCATGCCACCAGCAGAAGGGAGGAGAGAGACAGTGCAGGATGGCACAGGAGGTCATAATGGGCCCGGCCTGCACGTGGGACTCACTACTGTTCTTGTCGGGGAGGAACTGACTTCCCTCTACCCTCAAGGTTCTTCTTGCTGGTCTAATAATCGAATAGACATGAGATAGATTAGCAGGAGAAAATAACCAAATTTAATACATACATATGTATGGGAACCCTGCATACATGATAGAATCAGAGACGCTATAGGCAGGAGAGGTTCAGAGAAAGAAAGGCAGATTGAGGTATAGAAGACATCCTGAGCTAGGGATGAGGTAAGGTGCCTTGGGGGCTTCCAAGGTCATGCATGATGACAAGAGCAGACCTTTAGTAAATAGAAGTGTGCCCTGCCTTGTAGACAGGTCAAAAGAAATTGCCTCTGATACTCTCTTATGGGCAAGGCCTCTAATTCAAATTCTTCCAGGTAGTTAAGGGGGGTGGGGTTTGCAGAAGTTTCTCTTGAGCCTGCAGCTCAAAACAATGTGCACATTACAGAGGCACATCTTCGGGTGACTCGTTCTGGACCCCACACCCTCATTCCATGGCCACTCCTGATTATAAATGAGGCCGGAAAGAATGCCCCAGCTGTGGGACCAAGAAGAACAGGAAACTGATCTTGGTGCACACAGAGCATTCCAGCCAGGGGTAAGAAACCCATCCGAATGCTTCTGTTCCCAGAAATGAAGCTCTTAGCAGTGCACTTTCACCCTCAACCTCTCCGAAGCACTAAGAGAGTACCATTATCACCATTACAATCAGAACCTTCAGCATCTTCTACCTGGTTTGCTGAATTTGTCACAGAATCAAGTTTTGCTTTCCCCTCCCACTACCTCAGTGTCACCAGGACAATCAGATTAGTCACCAGGAAGCCATGGGCCCTGCTCATGGGCAGAGGCCCTGTTTATGACTAGGGTCTAGGTTTCAGTGCTAGGGCCCAAGGCTGAGGGGTATTCAGTGATTGCCCATAGCTCTTCAGAGAGGACAAAGTGACTTTGCCCCTCCTGCTGTCTTGGACAAACCTCTGGGTGGGTTTCTCAGAGGGGTTATGGTGATAAAGCACAATCAGAAATGAGTCATTTTCTGCTGGACTTAGATGGCCTTCCTGACCCGTCAGGACTTTGGAGCCAAGCTCCACCCAGGCTGACGATGACTATGGCACAGTAGCTGCTCTGGGGGATGAAGTACCGGGCTGGAATGGCATGGTCCTTTCCTCGGTGTGTCAGAACCAAGACCATCTGGAAGTACTAGTCCAATAGCCCCTTCCCTGCACCTTCCATATCTTCGAAGCCATATCTTCCTGCCATTCAAGGAGGCAAAGGAGGACATCCCTTTTTGGCCCTTGCTGGCTTCCTCTTCCTCCAGCCTCAGTTACACCTGGACCTGTGAGGTGTACATTGGTTCTCAGCCTGGGGTCATCTTATCTCCCAGGAGACATCTGGCAATATTTGGAGACATTTTGATTGCAGTACTGGGGGAGTACATTGAGTAGGTAGAGGCTGTGGGTGCTGCTAAACATCCTATGATGAACAGGACAACTCCTCCCAACCCCTCAGCAAACAATAAACTAGTCCAAAATATCAACAGTGCCAAGACTGAGAAGCCCTGCTTCTTTCCAGATACCCCTCTGCCTTCACACTGAAGACCACGGAAATGGAAGGGAAAGGGCTTTCAGACCCTGGGCTGGGGTGAGCAAGTTGGGGAAGCATCTCCCCTGAAAATCTCTAACGTTAGGATGTTAGGTGTGGGGGGATGGGGTCCAGTTGCGTTGAGGGTTGGTGCAACACAGCGCAACACAGCGCAATGATCACCGGCCGTGGGGACTGATGGACCTTGAGTTAAATATTGCCCCCCACTTTTAGCTGTGTGACCTAAGCAAGTGTCGTAACCTCTTTGGTTTTTACTTCTTACTGTGAAATGAGGATAACACCCCTCATTTGTAGGATTTTGATGAGGGTTGAATGAGATGGCACGTACAAAGAGCCCAGCACGTTGAAGGCACTCATTAAATCCTAGTCCTGTTTGAAACTGAGAATTCTAAAATTCTGTAAATAGTAGCTCAGTGAAAGAGATCCATGCTGGCAGCTGTGCTATTTTATAGTGTTAATGGGTAACTTGGCAGCTGTAGGCTAGATGGGAAGATAAGGGCCACTAGGAAGCAAGGAAATTCAGGTTGCTCTATGAATTCAGAGCTCAAAGGAAATGCTCGCTATGCTCTGTTTCAGTTGCTATGACAATGCCAAAATGGGCTCCATCGTTGGACAAAAGTGGAATGAAACATATGTTGTTCCATGGAGGCATTTTGTTTGCGTTCAGAAACATATTTTTAAAGGTTAGCAGAATATTCACATCTGGAGGAAAATTGTGGAGGTAGCATTAGGCTGTGGGAGAGCCACGTTTGGTCACAGTGGTGACAGGGAGGAGCCTATGCTGCCTGCCCCTAGCCCCTCTTCTTGGTTTTCATGGCTTGGGGAACCTCAGCCTCTCTTGGACTCCAGGAGAACTGCCCCTCCAGGGGTCCCCCTCTGAGCCACTGCCAGCTCAGGTCCTTGCAATTACATGTGCACCTTTTGCTGGGAGGAAGGACTTAATGTACCACTTAGGAAGGGTTGGCAACAAAATGTTCCTGCCCTTGTTTCAGTAAGTTCCCCTCTCGAATATTGCTGTAATGATGTAGTGCAAACAAAGCTGTGAGCACACATTGTTCACTGCCGTGTTGTGTGTGACATGTGTTGTATGTGACAAAGGGTTGGATGCCTCATGATATCCACAGATAGTCACACAAGTGAAGGAGTGCTTGTTGGAGGGGCTATCGCACTTTCTTTAGAGACGGCGGTTAAAGTTCAGTACAGTGTAAGAAGATTCTTTATGATATAATGTCAGATGTAAAAAGAAGCAGGAGACTCTAGATATCTGAAATGTGTTTCTATTAAATTTTGCCTAAGACAAGCTCTGGAGAGAGACCTGTTATACATCGCTTGTTCCACACAGATATGCTGTCCCACTCTTCCCCCCCCCGCCCCGCCCTCCACAGGAGCAGTGGCAGAGGGCTGTAGAGGACCCAGCTGGTACCCAAAGTCTCAGGGTAAGGGGCTCACCATTTCTATAGCTGTCAGGAGCATCAGTGCCAATCCCATGGGCGTGAAATGGCATCTTTCTAAACCAGAGAAGCCACGTGCTATGTGAAGCCCCAAAAAGCAAATATTGGCCCAGGAACTGGTGGGATGTTAGGGGTTAGGAGGCTAGTTGGAGCCGGAGTGGAACTTGAGCACAGTGCTCCTGGTGGGGAGCAGATAGGGCTGGAGGAAAGGCTCGGGGCACAGCTCCTTTCAAATGCATTGCCCTTCATTAAGTCAGCTCCCAACTACTTCTCTTCTTTGTCATGGCTGGTTGCTTGTAAGAAACTGAAACTTCTTCACCTGTCTCAACAAAACGAGCAGAAGGAAGCTGGCAATGCCACAGAGCCCCTCCTCACCCACCCCCAGCAGGCATAGGCCTCTGGCTCTCTCCAGGGCTCCCCCTCTGTGGTTCTTCTCTCTCTCCCACTAGCGCTTAGTTGCTGTCCCAAAAAGAGGCCTAAGGTCAGGGGTGCCACCTTGCTGTGGCCTCAACTCTATCTAAAAACAAAAGCTAGATCCCGCACCTCTGCCTGCAGTTCTCAAGTCTCTCCCATGTCCTGGGAAAGGGAAGGAACCTGCTTGGCCATCTGCAGGACCGCTGAGGCCTCTCTTCCCCAAGAAAAGGGCTGCAGCAAGCAGGTGTCTTCACAGCCCATGCAGTCACATTTGCAGCGACTACCTGTACCCTGAAGTCTGGCCTCTCTCAGGGCACATTGCTCAACACCCTTTCCCTCAGAAGGGCTTGTATGTGCCTCACAGCGAAAATGTCCCCTTCACTCAAGTCTCAGGGCAAGCTGGCACCCCTGCTCCCAGGGACCCCACTGGGAACCCCATTGCCAGGTAGTCTCTAGCTCTGTGATAAAGCATCCTGACTTCCCCAGACGTCTCCTGCGTGTGTGCCTCAAGTGAGGACATGGGGGCTTGAGAGCAGAGCTTCTTCTGGTGGCTTCCTTACAGTCCTCATGACACCTAGGAAAATGCTGAGCTCCCTGGATGATTTGCTGATTGTCACCAGGGACTTTGCTGATGCCAGCAGCAGCAGATATGTGAGCAAACTCTGATGGCGTTGGGGGAGTCTGCCGAAGAGGCCAGGGTTAAAGATCAGAGCTCTGTGAGTCTCTGCTGGCTGGGGCTGCAGGGGACTCCTGGGAGTGGATGTTCCCGGAGCCCAAGGACAAAGTCCTGTAATAAATTACGTTTGTCCCCGTGCTCCTCGGCCATTTCCTCCTGGGGCCCTTCCGCCTCTCCCTTCCCTCCCTTACTCCCCCACGTACCCTGAGCCCTGGCCTTGCCTCACGTCCTGCTCTTTTGCAGTGCCTAGGGGAGTGGAGAAGCGAGTCAGCCAGACCCCAGTACTGACAAGGTAAGGGAGTGCCTGGGGCCTTCTCTGCCTGTCAGATGCACCAGGCCTACAGGCCCACCTCCTGACAAGTAGGAAGACAGAAGGAGTGGGTCACCTCTCTGGAGGAGGGTCGCTGGGCAAGTGGAGGGTTGGGAGACGCAGATGCAGGGAAGTGCTGCAGAGCTCAGCTGGAGACAAGGTGGGATAGTCCTGCAAAGGAGAGAGCTGGAGATTCCCTTTAGGAGCCTGGAAACCAAAAACCCCAGGCCAGCGTCTCGGCCCCTCAGGCTGAGGGCCAGCCTGACAGCAAGGAGGAGGGCAGAGAAACTGTCCTGGTCTTCTGCTGCAGGAAGACAGACTCAGGGCAGAGGGCGATGGCAGGTGCCCGGGCTTCCCTAGGCCCAGCAGCCTCCTCGGCAGGAGGGCCTTGCGGTCAGATCAGGGCCGGGAGGCTAGCCCCGGTGCCATTGACGGGCACCTGGCAGACACCACTGACGGGCACCTGGCAGAAGCCGGCAGCCACATGTGCACACTCGCAGCTCAGTGGTGTTATTGCCTCCGTTTCACAGACAAGGAGCCTGAGGGCCATGGAAATTGAGGTGCCCACAGGAAGGAGCAGAGCTGGGGCTCCACCCTAAAGCCCAGTCTTCTCTGAGTCACATGCATGCCTTCCTGGACAATTGCTATGATTGACTTAGTCACGTCACCCCAGGAAGGCCTGAGCCCCAGGGTGAAGCAGGACCCTGCCCTCCTGTTCTCAAAGCCTCCTCTGGGTGGGCTTTGCTTGTTGGGGAAAGGGGTGACTGAGGGGAGGCTGCCACTGCAGGCTCCCAGAGCTGCCGCCACCGATGTCAGCATGTGGGTATCCGTCCTGGTCCACAAGGAGGAAAGCTGAGACACGGACATTGGGAGGCACTGGCCAAAGTCAGGCTCCTGGCAGCTGTGGGATCCCATCCCAAATCTCCTCAATGGGTGTGTTCCCTACAATTAGACCTCTTCCTCAGGTTCCATTCTGTAACTCTGGACTTGAATTTTATTCTAACCCATAAAACTCCTGAACTCGAAGAAAACCAAACGCTGTGTGGGTCTCTCTGGACCTGGAGCACACCCCCAATGGACCACTCAGTTCCCCACACTTCCGGCAGGAGGCTTTTCCCATCTCTTGACCCTCTGGATGCCTGCTGGCTGGCCCGGGGCCTCCTCCTGGAGTACCTACTCCCTGTTTGTCCATCTTGGGCCCTGCTGCACCCTTGTGGGAGGGGGGACTCTGGGGAGAAGTGACAGCAGGGACAGACATTTCCCAGGTACCTAGATGCATTTGCATAACTCCATGCTTTTCATCTCTTATGAAGGCTCTTCCTTCCCTTCTCACTCAGTCCGTATAACAAGCCATTTGGGGAGAAAGAACAGTGTGTTTTTTATTGAGGAGGACACTGAGATGAAGTAGGGTAAAATGCTTTGCCGAAGGCCACTGGGCTCTGAGCACATGAAGGTGCGAGCTGATCTCCTCAGGATCTCTCTCTCTGGTTTCATTGCGCCCGCCCAGGGCATGGCCCAGAACAGGCCCTCAGCACCTCGATGTCCAGGGAAGGATTGGAGTAGTTTATAGCAGAAGTGAAGCTAGGAATGAAGGCAAGGTTCTAATCCAGGGCCATTTGTTTTATTATTTTTTAAGATTTGTATTAAAATATACCTAACATGCAATATTATATTAGTTTCAGGTGTAAGCTATAGCTATTCAACATTTATATTTCTAAAGAAATGATCACCGTAAGTCCAGCAACCATGTAACAGCCTCTGCCTGCCGTTCCCAAGTCTTGTTTTTCATCACTTTTTGAGTATTTCTTGCCAATCCCTTCTGGCCTGCAAAGTTTCTGTTGAATCAGCTGAGAGTCTTACAGGAGTTTCCTTGTAGGTAACTAACTGCTTTTCTCTTGCTGCTTTTAGGATTCTTTCTTTGTCTTTAACCTTTGGCATTTTAATTATGACGTGTCTTGGTGTGTCTTTGAGTTCATCTTGTTTGGGACTCTCTGCCCTTCCTGGGCTAATATATCAATTTCCTTCACCAGGTTAGGGAAGTTTTCCATCGATATTTCTTCAAATAGGTTTTCAATTCCTTGCTGTCTCTTTTCTCCTTCTGGTACCCCTATAATGCGAATGATGGTACGCTTGATGTTGTCCCAGAGGCCCCTTAAACTATGCTCATGTTTTTCGATTTTTTTTTTCTGTTCTGATTGGGTGTTGTCTGCTACCTTACCTTCTAAATTGCAGAATTAGTCCTCTGCTTCATCTGATCTACTGTTGGTTCCTTGTAATGTATTCTTCATTTCAGTTATTGTATTCTCTATTTCTGATTGGTTCTTTTTGTATGTTTTCTATTTCCATTTTTATGATTCCTATCTCTTTGTTGGAGTTCTCCCTGAGGTCACGGGGCATCCTTATAACCAGTGTTTTGAACTCTAGTAGATTGGTTGTCTCCATTTTGTTTCATTCTTTTTTTGGAGCTTTGTTCTGTTCTTCTATTTGGGACATGTTTCTTGTCTCCCCATGTTAGCTGCCTTCCTGTGTTTGTTTCTATGTATTAAGTAGGGATGTTATAGCTCCCAGTCTTAGCAAAGTGGCCTTATGTAGTAGGTGTGCTGTGGGACCCAGTGGCACAGTCTCCCTGTTCACCTGAGCCGGGTGCTCCACGTGTTGCTTGTGTGGTTGGGTGTGCCCTCCTGTTGTAGTTGAGCTTTGGTTGCTATTTTCTCATCAGTGGGAGGGATTGACCCTCAGGCTGATTGGTTGTGAGGACAGGCTGTGACTACAGTAAAAGAGCTGTTGTGCACGGACTGACACTATGGAGCAGGATTCACTTAGCAGGGCTGTGGTGCCTGTCCAGTGTGCCCATTGAGTGTGTTGTCCTTGGAAGTGTTGTCCTTTGGACTCCAGCTGGGTCCAAAGGTGGCCACTGGGTGTGCACCCCCAGAGCCATCTGGAAGGGGCTGCACTGCAGGTCAAGTTCAGCCACAGCCTATGTTCTGCCTGGGGCCAACTGGTATGAGCCACAAAGCAATCTGCAAATGACCACCACTGTTAATGGGCTTGGAGATGCCTCTAGAGGCTAAACCTCAAACGAAGGCCGGCTGTCACTAGTGCCGGACTTAGGGCTGCTCGGCCAGTGGTACGGGACATGCTCAAAGCAGATGCTGGTTTGGGTTTTGTGAATTTTTGACAGATTTTAGGAAAGTCCACAGCATGAACCAAGACAGGCTGTTTATATGGAAAAGCCACTAGAAGCGGCTTGGGTGGGCCCAAAATTTGGGTGGGGCAGGGTCTCAGGATTTCAGGGTGAAGGAACGGTGGTGGCGTAGAAGGAGGCTGTGGGGCAGGATGGTGATAGTGGAGAGAAAGGGATGTTCCAGGCTAAGGCAACAACAGCACAAAGATGCAGAAGAAAGAAAGTACCAGTCCAGGTTGGGGTCTCTCAGCTCCACATTGTCACATACAGCAAGGTTTTGGGCAGTGGGGATAACTGGGACTTGTGCCCACTGAGGGAGGACAGGGTGGAGAATGATGGCTTCACATCCTCACCTTGGGCTTACCTGGGCAGAAGAGAAGGGAACCCTGGTGAGGACCCAGGAGCATCCTGTCTCTGAGCCAGGGGTACCTCTCAGGGACATACATCTCCAGGGCTGCAGTGCCATGTCTTCATGGGAGTGGCACCCATGAACATCACGCTCATGCTGGGTATCCTGTGTGGGGTGGCACTCCCTTTCAGCAGAGGGGTGTGTGTGTGTCCTGCAGGAGCCCTGGGCTGCGGAGAGGGGCTGAGCTGTCCCTGGCTGTATCAGGGCACATGGAGGGGCTCAGAACCTGGGCTCACAGTCCCCTTTCCCTGATGTGTGCTGCCAAACCAGGCACCACCAAGAGCTCCCACCTCAGTGGGGTTGCTGCTGCTGTCAGCTCCTCCCATTCCTCCCTGTCACTGAGCTGCTGGCTGTTTTATATATAGATATATATATAAAATTATAGTTGACATTCATTATTATTCAGCTTCAGCTTCAGCTTCAGGTGTACAGTGCAGTGATCAGGCATCTACACTGTCCTTGAGGTGGTCCCCCTAATAAGACAAGTGTCCATCGGATACCCTACAAAATCTTTACAACGTTATTGATTATATTACCCAAACTGACTTTTATATCCCCATGGCAATCTTGTGGCTACTGATGGTGCTTTCTAATCTCCTCACTTTCCCTCTCATCCCCACCCCCACCCCATCTAGCAACCCTCAGTTTTTCCTCTATATCTCTGAGACTGTTTCTGATTAGTTCATTCGTTTATTCTTTTCTTTAGATTCCACATATAAGTAAGATCATATGATATTTGTCTTTCTCCGTCTGACTTATTTCACTTAGCATAATGTTCTCTAGGTCCATCCATATAGTTGCAAATGGTAAGATTTCATTCTTCTTTATGGCTGCATAATACTCCATTTTATAAATGTATCACTAGTTCTTAATCCAGTCGTCTACCAATGGGCATTTCAGTTTTTCCATGTCTTGGCTATTGTGCATTATACTTTTTTTTAATTAAAGTTTATTGGGGTGACAATTGTTAGTAAAGTTACATAGATTTCAGGTGTACAATTCTGTAATACATCATTTATGTCTCACGTTGTGTGTTCACCTCCCAGAGTCAGTTCTCTTTCCATCACCATATATTAGACCCCGTTTTCCCTCATCTACCACCCCCCACCCCCCTTACCCTCTGGTAACCACTAAACTATTGTCTGTGTCTATGAGTTTTTGTTTCTCATTCGTTTGTCTTGTTCTTTTGTTTTCAGTTTTGTATACCACTTATAAGTGAAATCATATGGTTCTCTACTTTTTCTGTCTGACTTATTTTGCTTAGCATTATAATCTCAAGATCCATCTATGTTGTCACAAATGGTACTATTTCATCTTTTCTTATGGCTGAATAGTATTCCATTGTGTATATATACCACAACTTCCTTATTCATTCATCTATAGAAGGACACCTTGGTTGTTTCCATGTCTTGGCCACCATAAGTAAAGCTGCAATGAATATTGGAGCACACGTGTCTTTATGGATAAATGTTTTCAGATTTTTTGGGTAGATACCCAGGAGAGGGATTGCTAGCTCATATGTAATTCTAGTCTTAATTTTTTGAGGAACCTCCACACTGCCTTCCATAGCAGCTGCACCAGTCTGCATTCCCACCAACAGTGTATGAGGGTTCCTTTTTCTCCACAGCCTCTCCAACACTTGTTACTATTTGTCTTGTTGATGATAGCCATTCTGACTGGGGTGAGGTGATATCTCATTGTGGTTTTTATTTGCATTTCTCTGATAATTAGTGATGTTGAGACTATTTTCATATGTCTATTGCTCATTGGTATGTCCTCTTCGGAGAAACGTCTCTTTAGGTCCTCTGCCCATTTTTAAATTGGATTGTTTGTTTTTCTGTTGTTGAATTGTACGAGTTCCTTATATATATTTTGGATATTAACCTCTTATCGGAGACGTTGTTTGCAAAAAATCATCTCCCATTCGGTTGGTTGTTTCTTTATTTTGTCGATGGTTTCTGTTGCTGTTCAGAAGATTTTCAGTTTTATATAGTCCCATTCATTTATTTTAGCTGTACTTCCCTTTCCTTTGGAGTCAAATTCATAAAATGCTCTTTGAACCCAAGATCCATAGGTTTAGTACCTATGTTTTCTTCTGTGCAGTTTGTTGTTTCAGGTCTTATGTTTAGGTCTTTGATCCATTTTGAATTAATTTTGGTACATGGTGACAGATAGCAGTCCAGTTTCATTCTTTTGCAACGTGGCTTTCCAATTCTCTCAGCACCATTTATTGAAGAGGCCGTCTTTCCTCCATTGTATGTTTTTCGCTTCTTTGTCAAAAATTATCTGTCCATATTTATGTGGGTTTATTTCTGGGTTCTCAATTCTATTCCATTGGTCTATGTATCTGCTTTTCTGCCAACACCATGCTGTTTTGATTATTGTTGCCTGTAGTACAAGCTAAAGTCAGGGAGTGTGATATCCAGCATTGTTCTTTTTTCCTTAGGTTTGCTTTGGCTATTCGGGGTCTTCTGTGGTTCCATACAAATCTGATGATTTTTTGTTCTATTTCTTTAAAACATGCCATTGGGATTTTGATGGGGATTGCATGAAATCTGTATATTGCTTTGGGTAATATGGCCATTTTGACTATGTTGATTCTTCCATCCACAAATACGGACTGTCTTTCCATATCTTGGTGTCTTTTTCAATTTCTGTTAACAATGTCTTATAGTTTTCAGTATATAGGTCTTTCACATCCTTGATTAAATTTATTCCTAGGTATTTTATTCTTTTTGTTGCAATTGCAAAAGGAATTTTTTTTTTATTTCTTTTCCTGAGATTTCATAGTTAGTATATAGGAATGCAATGGACTTTTGTACATTGAGTTTATAGCCAGCAATTTTACTGTATTCGTTGATTGTTTCTAATAGCTTTTTGGTGGAGTCTTTAGGGTTTTCTATATATAGCATCATGTCATCAGCAAAAAGTGACAATTTAATTTCTTCATTCCCAATTCAGATGCCTTTTATATCTTTCTCTTGCCTGATTGCTCTGGCAAGGACTTCCAACACTATGTTGAAAAGCAGAGGTGATAGGGGACAGCCCTGTCATGTTCCTGAACATAGAGCAAAGGGCTTCAGTTTTTCACCATTAATTGTGATAGTAGCTGAGGGTTTGTCATATATGGCATTTATTATGTTGAGAGATTTTCCTTCTATACCCATTTTATTAAGTGTTTTAATCATAAATGGATGTTGTGTCTTGTCAAATGCTTTTTCTGCATCTATTGATATAATCATATGATTTTTGTTCTTTATTTTGTTTATGTGGTGTATCACATTAATCGATTTACATATGTTGAGCCGTCCTTGTGCCCCTGGGATGAACCCCACTTGGTTGTGATGTATAATCTTTTTAATGCATGTTGCATTTGATTTGCTAGAATTTTGTTTAGGATTTCTGCATCTGTATTCATCAGAGATATTGGTCTGTAATTTTCTTTTTTTGTGTTATCCTTACCAGGTTTTGGTATCATGGTAATGTTGGCCTCATAAAATGAGTTATGGAGTATTGTCTCTTTTTCTTTTTTTTTTTTTTTTGGAAGAGTTTGAGTAGGACAGGTTTTAGATCCTCTTTGAATGTTTGATAGAATTCACTAGTGAAGCCATCTGGTCCTGGATTTTTGCTTCTGGGAAGGTTTCGGATGACTGATTCAGTTTCTTTACTGGTGATCGGTCTATAGATTTTCCATTTATTCATGATTCGGCCTAAGAAGGCTATATGTTTCTAAGAACTTGTTCATTTCTTCTAAGTTATTGAATTTGGTGGCATATAGTCCTTCACAGTATTGTTGGATGATCCTTTGTATTTCTGTGGCATCAATGATAACTTCCCCATTTTCATTTCTGATTTTGTTTTCTCTTTTCATCTTAGTGAGTCTAGCCAAGGGTTTATCAATTTTATTAATCTTTTCAAAGAACCAGCTCTTTGTCACATTAATTTTTTCTATTGTCTTTTCGTTCTCTATTTTGTTTAGTTCTGCTCTGATTTCTATTATTTCTTTCCTTCTGTTGACTTTGGATTCCATTTATTCTTCTTCTAGTTCTTTAAGGGGTAACATGAGGTATTTATCTGTGATTTTTCTTGTTTCTTGAGATAGGCCTGTAATGATATAAATTTGCCTCTTAAAACTGTTTTCGCTGCATCCCAAAAATTTTGGTAGGATGTATTTTCATTCTCATTTGTTTCTATGTATCTTTTGATCTCTCCTCTAATTTCTTCTTTGACCTGGTCGTTCTTGAAAATTATGTTGTTTAATCTGCACATATTTGTGGCTTTTCCTACTTTCTTTTTGCAGTTGATATCCAATTTCAAAGCCTTGTGATCAGAGAATATTCTTGGTATTATTTCAATCTTCTTACATTTGCTTAGGCTGATTTTATGTCCCAATATATGGTGCAATCTTGAGAATGTTCTATGTACACAGAGAAAAGAATGTATAGTCTGATGTTTAGGACAAAGTGCTCTATAAATGTCAATTATGTCCATTTCATCTAATGTGTCATTTAGGGTTGCTATTTCTTTATTTATTTTCTGTTTGGATTATTTCTCCATAGCTGTCAATGATGTATTTTGGTCCCTTACTATAATTGTGTTTTGGTCAATTTCTCCCTTTAGTTCTATTAGTACCGAGTTTCCCTGAAAATAAGACCTAGCCAGACCATCAGCACTAATGTGTCTTTTGGAGCAAAAAATTAATATAAGACCCAGACTTATTTTGATATAATATAAGACCGGGTCTAATATAATATAATATCCAGTATTATATTATATTATATTATATTATATTATATTATATTATATTATATTACATTATATTATATTATATTATATTATATTATATTACATTTTATTATACCCGTCTTATATTAATTTTTGTTCCAAAAGACGCATTAGAGCTGATGGTCCGGCTAGGTCTTATTTTCGGGGAAACACGGTAATTGCTTGGTTTATTTTGGAGCTCCTTGATTGGGGGCATAAATATTGAAGACTGTTATGTCTTCTTGTTGTGTAGTCCCCTTTATCATTATAAAATGTGCATCTTTGTCTCTTGTTAACCTTTTCTTTCCTAAAGTCTGTTTCGTCTGGTGTCAGAATGAATACATCTGATTTTCTCTGGATACCATTTGCTTGGAGTGTCAATTTCCACCTTTTCACTTTGAGTCTATATTTGTCCTTGTAACTGATGTGTGTCTTGGAGGCAGCATATGGTTGGGTTTAGTTTTTTGATCCAATCTGCTACTCTGTGCCTTTTTATTGCTGAGTTCAGTCCATTTACATTTAGGGTGATTATTGATATATGAGGATTTCCTGTCATTCTATCTTTGGTTTTCTGGTAAGACTGTGTCTCCATTGTTTCTTTGCCTTTTCATTGCTGTCTATTATTTCACTGTGGTGGTCTTCAATGATTTTTCCCTCTGTTTCTTCTTTTATTACAGTATATATTTCAGTTCTGAATTTTTTTTGAGTGGTTACCATTACGTTTATGTAAAAGAGAGTTTAATATTTAGAGTATTCCATTTTCTTTGGCATGCTTACTTTCTCCATTCCCATATTCCAGTTCAGGCCTTTACTTTCCCCCTTTTATTTTAGTTGCCACAAATTATTCCAATTTATGTTGGTCGAAGCCCCCTTCAGTATTTCTTGTAGTGCAGGTCATGTGTTAGAAAGTTCCCTCAGCTTCTGCATGTCTGGAAAGGTCTTTATTCCTCCTTCATATCTAAAGGATATCTTTGCTGGATATATTATTCTTGGCTCATAATTTCTCTCTTTCAATAGTTTGAATATTTGGTTCCCTCCTGGCTTGTAGAGTTTCTGCTGAGAAATCTGATGATAATCTAATGGGCTTTCCTTTGTAGGTTACCATCTTTTTTTCCTGGCTGCCTTGAAGGTTCTTTCTTTGTTATTAAATTTTGACAGCTTCAATACAATGTGCCTTGGAGAAGTTGGGATTGAGGTAATTAGATGTTCTCTTTGTTTCTTGGTTTTGAGGATTCAGTTCTTTCCACAAGTTTGGGAAGTTCTTGTCAACTATTTGTTTGAATATACTCTCTGTTCTCTTCTCCCTTTCTTCTCCTTCTGGTATGCCCATTACTATTATGTTGCTCTTTCTGATGGAGTCAGAAAGTTCTTGTAGAGTTCTTTCATTTCTTTTAACTCTCAAGTCTCTCTCTTCTTCCATCTGTGTCATTTCCAGATTTCTATCTTCGATGTCACTGATTCTTTCCTCCATCTGGTCAACTCTACTACCTAAGCTGGCTATTTCATTGTTCATTTCTTTTTTGAGTTTTTAATCTCCAGAAATTCTATTTGGTTCTTTTTAAAAATTTCAATCTCTTTGGTGAAATGTTCATTTTGTTCTTTGATTGTGTTTCTGAGTTCATTAAACTGCCTGTCTGTTTTCTTGCATCTCACTGAGTTTTTTAAGAATTGCAATCTTGAGTTCTCTGTCATTTAAGTCACATATTCCCATATCTTTAAGTTCATTTTCTGGTGACTTTTCATGTTCTTTCTGAGCTGTCTTGTTCCCTTGGTTATTTATGGCAATTAATGAATTATTATTTTTCTTCGTAGGCATCTACAGGAGTGGGTTCTGCAATAGGTTGATAGAAAGAGGTCTTTCTTTTGTTTTCCAATAGGTGTTGTTAGAATGTTTTATTTTTCTCTCTGACTACAGACTTTTATTCTCTCTCACGCTGTAGTGTTATGTTTTCTCTGTACTATTCCAGTTTCTCACACAATGGGGGGGATTCCCTGGAAGACAGGCTTCTCCTCCGTGAACAGTTCGCCTGGGTCACAGGGCACTGCCTCTGTGGGGGGATGTGGAAAGCTTCTGAAGTTCCAAAGCTCTTCGTGCACCAGAATCAGAGCCTGTGTGTTTCAGTGGCTCTGTTTACTCCGGCAGGGATCCGCCCAGATTGTTGGGGACAGGAGTGGGGTGAGTTGTGAGAGGTGGCCCAGAACAATGGCGGTGACCACCACCACAGCCATTCCTGCACGCAAGGCTCCCTCTTCTTCGAAGGAACTAGTTGGGCTGCGACTTCGTGGCTGCAGGCCACAGTTCTCAGAACTGCAAATATTCTCTTCTTTTGATCTGACACTGCTACATTTCTGCTTCTAGCACTGGGACGGTGGGGATGGGGGCTGCTAGGCTCAGTGCCTAAGGCTTCTGTTCTCTGCTCAGCAGTGAGGGCATAAAACTGCCGTTTTCACCCTTTTTCCCTCAGTCTTTGCTCCGAGGTCTCAGTCATGAGCATTGGGTTCAGCTGTATTACTGTATGCTGACCCCTCAGGCAGGACTGTGGGCCATAAGCAGAGCACTAGGTAGAAGTCCGATTCTTCCCTCTCCCAAAACTGCAGTAGCTCTGGAATACAGGGAGCTCGGAGCTCCAAGTTCCAGTCTGCGTCTGCGCCCATGCTTCCCGCTTATCTCCTCCCACACTCTCCCAATTTGCCCACCTTTAGGTGATTTCGATTGCATGCCTTTTACTCTTGCCTGTTTGCAGTGCAAGGAGTCCTTTATGGATTTATAGTTGTTTTGTTGTAAATTGTAGTCAATTTGTTGTAAATTCCAGGGGAGATTTCAAGAGGCTCACCTCACACCGCCATTTTTATGACATAATCCCCTTTATTATACTTTTAATGTCCATAAGATGAAATCAATAATCCATGGCTTGTCCCTCTTTCATTTCTGATATTAAAAATTTGTAGTCTTCTCTTTTTTTTCTTGGTTAGCCTGGCTAAAGGTTTATAAGTTTTGTTGATGTTTTCAAAGAACCCAATTTTGGTTTAATTGATTTTTTCAATTGGTATGTTTTTCATTTTCCTTTGACTTCTGTTCTAATTTTTATTATTTATTTTCTTATTCTTGCTTTAAGATTATATTGCACTTCTTTTTCTAGAGTCCTCAGGTGGAAGCTTAGAGTATTGATTTTGAATCTTTCTTCTTTTCTAATATATTTAATGTTCTAAATTTCCCTCTGAGCATTTCTTTCACTTCATTCCACAAATTTTAATAGGTTCTTATTTTCATTTAGTTGAAAATATTTAAAAATTCTTCTTGAGACTTTTTATTCCTGTATTATTTAAGGATATGTTTCTTAATCTCCAAATATTTTTGGATTTTTCAGCTATTTTTCTGTCAGTTTAATACTATTGTGGTCTGAGAGCAGGCATTGTATGAATTTTATTTCTTTAAATTTGTTCAGGTATGTTTATGGCCCAGGATGTGTCTATCTTGGTGAATGTTCAGAGTGAACTTGAGAAGAATGTATATTTTGCTGCTGTTAAATAAAATGTTGTATAAATGGCAATTAGATCGAACTGATTGGTTGTACAATAGGAACTATGTCCTACTGATTTTTTGCCTCCTGGATCTGCCAATAACTGATAGAAACGTGTTAAAGTCTCCAACTATAATAGTAGTTCAATCTTTTTTTCCCTGTAGTTCTACCAGTTTTTGCCTCCTGTATTTTGATGCTCTGTTGTTAGGCACACGCATATTAAGTATTGTTATGTCTTCTTTGAGAATTAGCTATTATGTAATTCCCCTCTTTGTTCCTCATAATTTTCCTTGCCCTGAAGTCTGTTCTGTCTAAAATTTGTATAGCTATTCTGCTTTCTTTTTATTAGTATTAGATGGTACATCTTTCTCTATCTCTCTACTTTTACTCTGTGTCTTTATATCTAAAGTTGGCTTCTTGTGAACAACATATAGTTGGAAGCTTCAAATTTTTAAAAGATAAAATTTTCAGATCCTAGCAATCATTTCAACATGAGGGTAATAGGATGACTCAAGTGTTTTCTTCAACAGTTGTTAATTTCATTTATTGAGATAAGGCGATGAGTTGCTGTGGTTACGTTGAGTTTGATATGCCCATAGCACATCTGTTGGTAGATATCCAGAGAAATAGGGCATTGGTGGGTCACGAGCTCAGAATAAAGAGGGTTGGAGACATTGATTTGGGACCCAGTGGTGCTTTGCCTCTGGCAGTGGTCCTGGAAGGGGTGGGAATGCACAGCGGGAGTGTACAGGCTGAAAGAGAATAGAATGAGGGCCACCAGATCTGGGAGAATTCCTTTGTTTCAATGACAGAATCCAAATGGCTTAGTGCAAAAAGGCAGAGACAGGATTTCTGTTTTTTTGTCTCCTTCTCTCCCTTCCTACCAAATTTATTCTCTCAAACCACCTATTTTCAAGAAACTAGGACCGTAGTTTTGGCAGTTCTGGAATTACATTTTATAGCTTTAAGATTAAAGAGGAAAACCAATGCCCAGCTCCAATTTAGAACATCCCAGGGAAAACCTGTGATTGGCCCTCACTTGAGTCTTACACCCTTTCTGGGGTACCGTGATTCACAGTCCCCCATCAGAAACACGGTGTAGAGAAGGGGAGAAGAATTTCCCCAAAAGGAAACAGAGGAAGGCATGCCAGACAGAAAGAAGCAATCAGCATCTCTCTCAGACACCAAGAGGTCAAGGTGAGGGAAAGGGCCCTAGGAGGAGACTGAAAGTACTTTCAGAGGCAAGGAAAGGCAGGGAAATAAAGTCCTACAGAAGCCAAGGGGGTGCCATTAGGAAAAGGGGCATGGCTGAGAGTCTCAGCATTGAGAGAGCAAGACAGAATGAAGCTATAGGACTTAGGCAGTGTTGGTCCTAGAGGGGTCAGTGCAGTGTTTGTGGGCACATGTGTGTGACCCAGGGCTGGAAAGGCATGGAGGTGAGACAGTGGAGGCAGCATAATGGGGCAACTCCTTCAAGCAGCTCAGCTGTGGAATAAAAGCAAGAGGGCGGCAGTAGCTGGAAGGTGTCATGAGGCCAAGAAAATTCATTTTAAGACGTAACATCTGAGTTTATCTCTATGCAGAGAGGAAAGGCCAGAAGCGCGAGAATGGATAAAGATGTGAGAAGGGTAATTGTATTAGTTATCTACTGCTGCATAACAAATTACTCCAAATTTTGGCAGCTGAAACAACAAATATTTATTATCTCACACAGTTTCTGAGGGTCAGAAATCTAAGAGCAGCTTAGCTAGGTGTTTCTGGGCCAGGGACCCTCATGAGGTTTGCATTACTTTGCTAGGGCTGCTTTAACAAAATGGCACAGACTACGCAGCTTAAACAACAGAAATTTATGTTCCCATGGTGCTGGAGCTGGAAGTCCAACACCAAGATGCTGGCAGGGTTGTTTTCATTCCAAGGCTTCTCTGCCTGGCTTTCAGATAGCCACCCTCTTGCTGCTTTGTCCTCATATGGTCACCCCTGAATGCACATACGCCTCTGGTATTTCTTCCTCTTCTTACAAGGACAGTCATGTTGGATTAGGGCCCACCCCAACAGCCTCGTTTTATTTTATTTTTTTTTCTCCTAAATATTTTTTTATTAAAAATATCTCATATATATGATATCAAACTTGTAACAGTTAAGCTTCAGTTACTATTTTTAAAAAAAATATTATTAGTTTTGGGTGTACAAAACAACATAGTGATTAGACATTTACCTCATCACCTCTTTAAAGGCTTTATTTCCATATACAGTCCCATTCTGAGGTCCTGGGGGTTAGGACTTCAACATGTGAATTTGGGGAGATGGAATTCAGCCCATAACAAGGTTGTAGTCAGGATGCTGGCTGGAGCTGTGGTCATCTGAGGCCTTGACAGGGCCAGAAGATCTGCTTCCAGGGTCACTGGCTATAGGCTGGAGACCTCAGTTCTTCACCACGTGGGCCCCTGCTCCGGGCTGCTTGAGTGTCCTCCTGACATGGCAGCAAGGTCCCTCAAGCTGAGCAATCCTAGAGAGAGCAAAGAAAACCACAAAGCCTTTTATGCACTCATCTTAGAAGCTACGCTTCATCACTTCCACCTTATTATATCTGGTAGAAGTGAATCACTAAGTCCACACTCAAGATGGGAGAACAAGTCTCCATCTTTTGAAGGGAGAGGTGTCAAAGAATTTGTGGGCTTATTTTAACCACTACAGTGACTAATAAAGCCAAGGCCCTGAGGGAGAGGGCCGGAGATGGCAGGGCTGGAGGGCTGAGTGTGGGGTGTCACGGGTCCCTTCCCCTGGGCAGCCCCGTAGCTGCTCACGGGCATGGACAAGGCAGGCAGTGGGCAAAGCTGGAAGCTGAGTGTGGTTTTTCCTTTTTCAGTGGCGCAGGTCGAGGTTCTGCAGAGTGAGTTGTGAGAGAGAACTTTGAAATAGTGTTTGTTTTCCCTGAAAGACCTCCCTAGGGCCCACAGAAGGGTCCCCTAAAGGTCATTTCTAAAGTCCCAGGAGAGGTGCAGGCCTGGGAAACTGCCCTGGCCCCTGTCTGGGTGGGGGTGTGGCCCATCCTTGGCTGGGACTTTGCAGGTGAGAGCGGAGTTCACCAGGGACGGTGGGCCAGAGGGGTCCCCGTGTGTGCAGCTTACTGTACTTTATTTGTGTATTCGGTTTAATGGGTATTTACAAAACCACTGTATTCTAAAAAAGATTTAAGGCAGTTTCTAGGCTGGTTGGGATACAAATGGAACTAGACTGCAGCTTGACAGATTGGGGAGAAACAGAGGAGCCGAGGGGTCACGAGGAAATGCTTCTGCGGGGAGGACATGGTACTGGCTGGCTGTCTGGAAAGTGGCAGCTGGGAGAGACGGCTTCTGATGTGGAGCAGTCTGGGACATGGGTAGACCAGGGCCAGTCGCAGGGACGTGGAGGTCACCAGAGCCTGAGGATCAGAGTGATGGGAGTCCAGGACACGGGACAAGTCATGCCCCAAGGGGAACAGGACTGGCAGGGGGCACCTGTGAAGCAGATTCTGGTGTCTGGAGAGCAATGACATGGTGTATGTACGTGAAAGTCAGATGCCATGGGTGACAGAGGATGACAGAGCCAGGAACCATGGGTAGGCCCCAGATTTCCACCTGATGTGTAGAAATGAGGAACAAGAGTGACAGTGGGGTGCTAGAGGCAGAGCAACGGCCTCTGTGCCTGTCTTACTTGCCACCTCTCTGGGTTACATGTGTGCCGTGGGAAGACCAACCAGTATCCCCTTGGAAAGAACTGCCTGGGAGTCGGGATTCCATTAAGGCTTCTTTGCCTTTTGGCACCGGCTCTCAAACTTTTCCCAAACAGGAAAGTAGGGCAAACAGCATGGATTTCATACTCGTAGTTGGGCAGAAGCATCCCTTTCTTCGCTAACCAGTTGGATAATGTTTGCAAAGTCTCAACATTTCCCACTCTCCACTGTCTCCCCTGTGAAAGGGAACAGCAGGATTTCTTCTCGGAGCAGTGCTGCCACCCTGGAAGTCCTCCCTGGGGCAGCTGTTAATCCGTGGTTCGTCTGCTTCCCACCTTTAAAATGAGGACTAGCAGACTGCAAAGCCTCGCCTGGCAGGTTCCATGTTGGCTGCAGGTGTCCCGGTGGCTGTAGGCAGTCACCTGGGCCCCTTCCCTAGGACAGAGGAGAGGGACTCTGCGGGACCCTGTCAGCAGCCTCCTGCCTGGGCATGACAATCCCTCAGGGACCTCAGCAGAGCTTCCTGGGGGACACAACATTTTGGGAGTGCTCCTGGGCGTCACTGACCCCACAGCTGCCTGCAGAACCCCAGCATTCCCATTTCAAGAAGGAGTGTGTTAAGTCACACGCAGGCCCTTCTTCAGCTCCTGCAGCGGGTAGGTGGCAGAGCTAGCTCTCTCACTGTACCCAGTCCCTCCCCAGGCTCCTGGGGACACACTCTCACCTGGGGTCAGCCCTGTAGGCAGAGGCCCAGGCCCTGAGCCTCCTGGGGAGGCCGGGCTGCAGAACCCCCAGAACACCCTTCCTAGATTGTCAGACTCTGTGCCCCAAGCTCCTTCTTCCCATCTGTCCTCAGGAGACAGAAGTGTGGACAGGACCCAGGGAAGAGATACCATGCTTCTTTGGGGTTAGGGAGGGAAATGTAACCTCAGACCCTAAAAAGGAATCTATAGTCTAATTATTGCCTTTTACCTTGTAGGTGCTCAACAAATGCTGTGAGTTTCATATTGTCATTAAATGTATAAATACTTGTGCCTTAAATAAAAATTGAAATAATAAAATTCCTCATCAAGCAGAACAGAATAGCGAAAAGACTGTCACATTGAGCTGCCACCTACCCCCCTCTCTCCTTACCTCCCCTCGGTCTGCTTACTGCACACGCTGCCCCTCCGGTCACATCGGTCACCACACAGTCACTTTCCCTCCTGCCTTGCGGAAGCTGCCCTGTCCTTAGAGAACACCCTTCCCTCCTCCCACTGTGAGTCCTTACTCACCTGTGGAGCTGTCTTCAATGTGAATCCTCCCAGGGACTTCATTCAGCATTTCATTGAGCAGATACCCACTGGGCCCGTCCTGGAGGCAGGTCTGTGTTAGATGCAGGGAGCTGGTGAGCAAAACAGCCGGCTGCCTCACACGCTCAGTGCACGGAGGACAAGGGGCCAGAACCCTAGGTGGGACAGTGGCAGCAGGGCCTCCTTCAGATTAGGGCCCTGCCTCCAGCCTCTGCTCTAGAGTTCCCAGCTGGAGGGCAGCCAGGCACAGTGGGCAGGTGTGACAGGGCAGATCCAGGCTGGATTCCCAGCTATGCTGTTCATCAGCTGGGTCACCTTTCCCTTGTCAAGCCCCACGTATGGAATGGGGGAACACCTGTGTTTCAGGGTACTGTGAGGTTTAGATAAAGAATGTCACATGTCTGTGCTCCCCATGGTGTAGGGTGATGACTGGTTTCCACGGATGTCTGACCATATAAAATGTGTGCTTCTCGGTGACAGGGACTGTGCTTTAAATATGTTCAGAACCACCCCCATGCCCTATGTTCAGCCCAGTGCCAAAAGCAAAATAAATGTTCATTGAAGATGCGACAGGATGAAACACACTGAGTGCATCTTCTTATAGTTGGATGGAACAATGACTTGTTTATTCAAGAGTCAGTTCTGGAGCGCAGCCCCAGGCCAGGCACTGGGGGGTACACTGATGAACACACTCGCTCCCCAGGGGCTCCGAGTCAGGGCCTGGGAACTGACATTCTGCTTTCTGTCTCACACAGGCTGCCAGGAGCTGCTGTCTCAGGATGTCCATCTTCAGGCTGGTAAGAACTGCATGTGTTCCAGCTTGGGATGGTTTGTGGCAGTTACGAAAGGCCGAAAGGTCGAGGAAAATCACTCCCACAGAAAGAAGTCAGGCAGTGCGACCCTACCAGGGGTCAACAATAAAGTGTTAGGAACAAGACAGATTACATTGTCTAAAGAAAACGGGCCTTATCAGGGACCACAAGTGCTCAGTAATCCCTCACTTGTATGTAGACTTAAAATGTCTTGACAAAGGCATTTCTCATTTGCTGTCTCATTGCAGCAGTTGCAGGGAGCTCGCCCAGAGAGGGCAGGAATAAACACTGGGAAAACTGCTACTGGGGCTCTGCATCATCTTCCTTCAGCTCAGCCAACTCTGTTGCCTGCCGGCTGGTCCCAGCAGCCAGCAGACAGCTCCAGGTGGGAAGGGAGCAAATGAGCCTTGCATTTACAGACAAACACTGAAACATGGCCCTGCCCTGGGGGAAGGGTGGGAGGACAGGCCTCCAGGCACTCTGGGTGCTGTGTGCCTGCATGACTGAGAAGCTCAGGGACTGGGGAGCCCAGAGGAGAGCCCCCAAATCAGCTCAGGTGTCCTTCCCTGCGCTCCAGAATTTTAGCCCAAACCCAGGAAAGCCAGAGTGCTGCAGCATCCTTTTTGATAAGATAATGCCCCAAATATTCTACTCCTGAATGCAAAGCCACAAAGCGGCCATTGTCTCCTGGAACCACACTGCTGAGAGGGGGCAGCAACCCCAAGCATGTGCCTCAGGGCTCCTGTGACTGGATGTGCAGGGAGTTCCTGACTCACAGAACAGGCGGCCAGGGTAGTTTCTTTCAGTTACAAAAGAGGGATGAGGTTTTCAGGCTGGAGAGAGAACATGTGTGGTCTACAGACTGAGGTTGCTAGGGCTTTGGTAACTAAACCACAGACATCAGAGCTGGGTAGCACTCTGGGGCATGCGGAGGGATGAGGTAAAGCCAAGGTCAAATCAGACAGGAACACACCAGTGGAGTGTGTTAGCGCCAAGGGTCCCGCTGGGAACAGGACTTACTTCCAGCAGTTTAGAGAGAGACTCTTGGGGACGTATCACTCTCAACCGCAATTGTGTCCTGCTCTATCTTCTAAGATTGCAAGTTCCCTGAGAGGAGGGTGATGGTCTTATTTATCAGAGAATCCTTCAGAGGGCCCAAATGATTGTTGAATGGAGGGCAGAACCACGCTGAACTTATTACTGGCACATCTTCTCTCTATGACTACTCTGCGCAGGGCACTACTGGGGCTACTTACCCATGTTACATGTCATCTTTACAACAGCCCTGTGAAGTTGTTCCTTTCAATAGGTGAGGAAGCTGGAGCTCAGAGAGGTTAAAGTGACTTGCCCAAGACCATATACCATAGCTCATGGAATATAGAGTAGGGATTAGCACCCAGGTCTGTCTGACTTCAAAGGGGCTTTCTATCAGTCCGCTCAGGCCGCGGTAACAAAATACCACAGACTGGGTTACTTAAACAACAGAAATTCATTTCTCATAGTTCTAGAAGCTAAAACTCCGAGATCAGCGAGCCTGGTTCCTGGTGAGGGCTCTCTTCCTGGCTGGCAGAAGGCTGCCTTCTTACTGTGTCCTCCCACGGCCTTCCTCTGTGCGCTCCCAGAGAGAGAGCACTCTTCTTATAAGGACACCAGGACTACTGGATCAGGGCCCACCTTTGTGACCGCATTTAACTTGAATTACCTCCTTCAAGTCTCATTGTCCAAATATGTTCACATTGCAGGTTAAGGCTTCACAATTCAGTACGTAGCAGGCTTTATGTTTTACTCTAATGTCTATTATTAAGAAAAGCATGTTGAATAACTACATCATGGAAAAAGTCTTTGTTTTTTAAAAAGCAATTAGTAGTGGACTTCCCTACCTCAGCCCTGTGAACTTTTCTAATATAATTAAAATAGGATTTGAATTGGAGAAATTTGATTTTCACACTTCAGAAGTATGGGAAAGCCCTGCCATTCACTCGCTGTGTGACCTTAGCCAGGCCTCTCCTTTCTCTGGACTTTACTATGAGCATCTGTCAAATACGTGGGGCTGCCTGGTTTTGGTCACTTTAATGAACCCCGTTTTCCTTCCAAATGAGAACTCTGAATGTTGCACAGACAGACTAGGGACCCTTCAATGGGCAGGACTGGATAAAAATATTTTGAAATTCAAAGTGCCTCTCTATCCAATTGGCACAGTCCCCAATTCATGAAGCCATAAATATTCGTTAAGCCTGATGGTGAATCACTCATCCCTTGTCCTCAGTTAATCCACGCCTTACCAGATAGGGAAGTGGTCCAACGACCAGGAACTGGTTGGGAAGCATTCCTGGGAAAAAACTGGGCCTGTGGCAGTGGTAACCATGCTATCATCCCTGTGGCAGGACCAGGCTTCTGTGGGTCTCCTGATGGCCCTGTGCCGGGGCTTAGACCACAGGCCTCCTGCTGGAGGCTCCTCCATGACCCATCTGCAGGCACAGAGCCATCTCTAGGCCCATCTCTTCTACCAAAGGAAGAAGAAGACAGGGTGGATGGGCACATAGGCTTGGGCACAGGGCCAAAAGAGCTCGCCCATCTCGGGAGACAGCAGTATGAAGGCGTCTGATGGTTAAGTCTCCAGGAGTGGATTGTTCATGGCTTCGGGTCTTTGGGCTTCCTTGTAGCAGTTTCTGTCTCCTGCTGGAAGACTACCACCTTCTCTCTTGCACGAGCTCGTTCTGCAGCACAGGCAGAGCTGGTGTCAGGTATTCCTTGTCACAGACAGCAATGAAGGCACCATGGAGCCCTCTGATTCTGTAACTCAGCCTGCTTCTTGAATCTCAATATAGACTTTTACTTCCTTTTCAGCTGATTGTTCTGCTTTTTCTCTTCTCGATCATTCTTTTCTTGATTCAGCTGCTTCTGCACAGTCATCTTTTTCTGCCGATAGAGTTCATGAAGATGCTCTATTTTTTGCTGGTTGGCGTCTCATTATTTCCTAACAGAGCTTTAGCCAAATAGAATGAACAAAACTCACGTTCCAACTCTTTTATTTATTCTTCCAGCTCGTGGTGGACCGACGCCTCATCACTCAGTCTGGACTGGAAGTGGTCTCTCTTTTTCAGCTCTGCTTCATACCAATTTTGCTGTGAGATTCCATCGTGTCTTTGATTTTTAATCTTCTCACTTTGGTGATCTGCCAGCTGTTTCAGCTGTACAGTGCAAAGATTCACACTGGAATTTCATCCTGTTGTAAGGAAACTTTCCCCAGGTCTCAGGTTCTGATGGAATTTAATTATTAGGTTGGTGGAAAAGTAATTGCAGTTTAAATGGTTAAGAACAACTGCAAAAACCGCAATGACTTTGGCACCAACCTAACAGTTCCCTGAGCAGAGTCCGTTGTTCATACTGACCTTCTGCATCCTGTAGCAGTTGCTCCTTGCTGGTTCTTTTTCAATTTAGCTTTTATTTTTATAAAGTTGTATAGGCACCCAGTTTAAAGAATCACTTCTTCTTCCCCAGAGGTAACCACAGTCAACCCTTCTAGTTGATTCTCTGATCTTTCACTTTGTCTCTAAAAAACGTGCCACAGTGCTAGTTGAGTGTTTAGCTTCAGGCATCGTCTATTATGGACTTCACTATGTGAGAAAGGCCTTAGCTCACCACCCCTAACTCTCACACCCTGCCCTTATGCAGACACTATACTTCTCTCCACATCCTGAAATTGTTAAATCCTAGTTTTAATCAGATCTGTATGCAGTTTACTTATTTTATCTAAGTAAATGTTACCCTCAGTTGAGTCATGCAATTGTACTCTAAGTGCTTGTGTTTTCCTTTGGTAGACTTTGTAATTGTCCTTACTCCCCCATCTGCTTAGTTTTCTATATATTTATCATGATTTTCACCCCCAACTTTCTCCCAGGTATGTCCATCTCCTTTCAAAATGTTCTCATTCATTGGGAGTTCAATTTCATCCTCAGGAAAGAAATGTCTCCCAGAGTTGCTGACCTGTGATATCTAGACTGCTATCTTCCATTTCTGCGTCGTCTTGGACTCGCCTTCATAGCCATCCTGACATTCCGTTTTCCTCTCCTTTGCACTGACCCAAGGTCTTTCTTTCTCTTGTTTTGATCTAGCACATCCTGTAATCCCTTCCTGAGGAAAGGGCTCCTAGTGGGAGGTAAATATAACAACTTGCATGTCTAAAAACCACCTTCCTTCACATTTGAGGTCAGTTGGGCATAAGATTCCATTCTGGATATAATTTTACCCGAGAAATTTGAAGACATTTACTCCACATTGTTTCTGGTTTCCAGCATTGCTATTGAGAAATCCGATACCATTCTCATTCTTGAGCTTTTGTATACCAGTCTTATTTTTTTTTCTCTCTGAAAACTTTTAGGCTCTTCCAAGTATTTGGAAAGTTCCTGACCATGTGTGTTGGTGGGGATTGATTTTTCATCTTTTATACTGTTGATTGAAGTTTGCCCCCTACTTTTTTTTTCCAGAAGGCTTATGGGAATAATACTGCATCTTCAAAAATGTTACCGTTATTCTGGAATGACAATTTGGGTAAAAAATTATTGTATTTATTTATTATTGTGGTGAAAAACACATAATATCAAATTTACCATCTTCACCATTTAAAAGCACGTATTAGTAGTTCAGCAGTGTTAATTATATTCTCGTTGGTGTGCCACAGGTCTAAGAACTTCATCTTGCAAAACTGAACCTTTACAACACTGAGCACGACTGTCCCTCTCTCCTCCTCCAGCCTTATCTACTTTCTGCGTCTATGATGTTGACTACTTTAGATGCTTCACTGAGTGGAATCAAACAGTATTTGTCCTTTTGTGACTGGCTTATTTTGCTTAGCTCAAGGTCCTTGAGATCCAGCCACAGTGTAGAATGTGACAGGATTTCCTTCCTTTTTAAGGCTGCATGACATGCCATTATGTGCATATACTACAAGGTGTTCATCTGCCCATCTGTCAGTGGACATTTGGGGTGCTCTCACTTTTTGGCTGTTGTGAATAATGTTGCCACGAACATGGGGTGCAGATATCCCTTCAAGACTCATCTTTGAATTCTTTCCGATAAATACCCAAAAGTGGGAATGCTGGGTCATATGGTAGTTGTATTTTTAATTTTTTGAGGACCCCCTACCATCCTGTTTTCCATAGCAGCTGCACTGATTTACATTCCCACCTACAGTGCACGAGCGCTTGCTTTTCTCCCCATCCTCGCCAGCACCTGTTTTCTTTGCTTTGGCCATTCTAATGGGTGGATTGCTCTTTTCCTGAGATCTTTGTAGCAGTTGTTTGGCTTTTATATAGGATTTGAATTTGTCCTGAATTTTATCCTCATAAGTGAACCGATCTTTTTGTCTGTCTCCCCCCAAAAAATATTTCTTTATTTTTGAAATCCAATAACTTTTACTAGTATATGTCCTAGAGTTGATTTTTCCTTGTCATTATTTTCTGGCACCTGGTGTGTTTTCAATCCGTAGATTCAAGTCTTCTTTAATCTCCGGAAAGTTGTCATAAATTACATCTTTAAATAATCTTTCTTTTTTTTGGTCTTGTTTTCTTCTTTAGGCAGTCCAATTATTTATTTCTATTTTTGCCTGTCTTCCATATCTATTGTTTTCTTTCTAATCTTTTTAAATTTCAAAGTCATTTTGCTTATTTTTCTCCTTCCTATTGTCAACCTAACAATAAGAGGTCAAAGTGAAAGGCTGCAAGCATTTATTTGAGATCAGTAAGAATAGCTATTCGTGAAGCACTGATTCAGGCAGAAACCCAAATAATGTTCCAATTAGGAGACAAAGACAAGGGATATTTATGAGAAGGGAAGGGGAACAACTCCATCAATAGAAGGAAGGAATTGCTATTGGTGCAGATAAGCTAACACAGTGACGCTAATTCTAAACAATGATTTTAATTTTCAGTCATTAGTCCAAGTAGTCATAATATCTGCTTTCTTGTTAAAAATGCAAACAGTTTTTGAGGACACAAGTTTGCTTTAGTCCCAGTCCAAAGGTTATTTTGCCCTGTTTTAACATTCTGAGTCTTGAGGCATTAGACGAGCGAGCAGTTCCTCTGGGACAGCAGTTCTGGCTCCAATTTAAAGTGACTCCGTTTATATTATTTTTTTACGTTGTCTTCTGTGATGTTCACCATAATTTTAGCAGTGTTATTCTATTCCTCTGTTGTTGTGTCCAATGTTGCTTTCATTTCTGACCTGTGTATTTCTTTTCCTCCATTTCTTTCTTGAGTTGTGCAAATTCATGTCTCATCCTTTCAGTCGTCTCACCATCTAATTTCTGAGCGTTTTTGCATGTGCTCTGCACTTCAGTAAGTTTTTGGAAATCATGACGAAATACCTGGTCGCAACTTTCCACTGTTTGTTTGCTTTTCCTGGTGTTATTCAACTGTTCCATTCCTCCCTTTCGATTTCAGTATCTTTGCATGTAGACCTGTGCTGGTCCCTCTTGGATCACCCCTCTTTGAGTGGGGTGAACTCTTTTGGATCAGAAGGTTTTATGTGGGTCAATGCCATGTTGCAGGTTTAGCAGAAATCTAGTGAGATTTGTCTTCACTTCTCCCCAGCCAATGGGTTTGGGTACTACAGGGCTATTCACAAGACAAAGACTCTCTTTTTCTACCTCACAGAGAAACTGCTTCCTGCAAATATGGCGTGTCTGTTTCTTAGAACAAAGCTAGACCGGGGATACTCCGATGGCCATTTGCCATTACTCTCCTGTCAAGGAAGGGTAGAAAGGAGGGGGAGAAAAGGAGCAGGAAGAGAAGGCTGAGGGAGAGAAGGTGCACAACCACCCTGGGAGCTCTTAGTTGGGAGGGATAGCCCTAGGACAGGTAAGTCCTGAGCAGGAAGGGGAAGGTGGAGCAGGGATCTGACCACTGTCTTCCCCCTGTGCTCTAGGGTGACCATGTATGGCTGAACCCCACCTCTGCAAACAAAACCAGCATTGCCATTGGGGGCATCGTCAAAGAAATGAAGCCCGGCAAGATCTTGGTTGAAGATGACGAGGGCAAGGTAAGTATGGACAGGCTTTCTCGGGAGGCTGGGCCTTCTCAGTGCCCTCATCCCCACAAGGGCTCTGAGCCCCTCCCCCCTCTGGTGCTATTCCCCAACACCAGGTGGGGAGCCTGCATGGCAGGACAGAGGGGGGTCCCGTCATGGTGAAGGTTGCAATGTCTTTCTTGGGGGCTGTTCCTATAGTGAAAAAGCGAACAATAGGTTGGCAGATGGAAACACTAGGAGAATCAGGGGAGTCGGAAGGAGTGACGTGGGATAGGCGCTGTGGCCAAGAAGGGGAAAGGGCAGAAAGGTGGTCTGCAAAGTAAAGGACGATTCCCGGGAGAGTTAAGAAGGTAGGAAGGAAAGGTATGTGAGAAAGGTGCTTGGAGGGGAAGGCCCCAGAATGTCAGGAGCAAGGGAATGAGGCTTGGCTCAAGCTGAGCAAAAAATCCCAGGTAAGAAAGATGTCGGAAGCTGTGGGTGGCTGCAGGAGGTCAGCTCAGCCACCTGGGCGTTGGGGAAGGGGCCAAGCTGGTTGCTTAATGCCTCCTCTTCAGCCTTCTGCTGAGTTCAGTGCTGCAGAGTTGGGAGAAGATTCTAGACTGTAGCCTGTGAGCTCCATGTTATGGAAACCAGTAGAATATTAACAATAATATCTCTATTTGCAAAATGATGTTCTGCAGTAAAAAAACACTTTTACTTGCATATTTTTATTCCAACAATCTGTGAGGCTACCAGATGCAAACTGTCCTTGGTCCCAATCACAGCCACACATAACTTCTGGCTTACAAGCTCCTCTGACCCTGGTCCGAAATTCACTGCTAGTCCCCAGCTGCACACTGACACCTGCCCTAGACAAGTGCTGACCCCAGACATGGACTGACCCGATACTGTCCAGGGTGTCTCTTGACCTTAAGTACAGACTAACCCTGGCCAGGACGGGTGGCCACGTCAGCTGATCTGTTGAGCACTTGGAGTGGGTTGGCCCATGCAGAGGCTGCCCCTCAGGGGAGTGTGTGCCCTTTGTTCCAGGAACACTGGATCCAAGCAGAAGACTTTGGCATCCTCAGCCCCATGCACCCCAACTCAGCCCAGGGTGTAGACGACATGATCCACCTGGGTGACCTGAATGAGGCGGGCATGGTGCACAACCTGCTTATCCGCTACCAGCAGCACAAGATCTATGTGAGTCCCCGTGTCTGTGCTGGGCTTCCCACAGTGGGCTGGGTGCACACATGCTGACTTCCTGGCTGGGGAGGGACACCGCGACTGGGAGTGTGGAGCTAGGGACACCAGGTTCAGTCTGCTCCCCACGCCCTTACTCTGTGATGTGATCAAGGTACCTAACCTTCCTCTACCTCCACTCCCTAATCCCCTTGAGGGCACAGAATGCTGGCACGTAGCATGCTGGCACAGTGCCTGTCACACAGTAGGTGCTCAGTTAGTGCTGCCTCTTCCTTTCATTTGTGGCTGAGCGTCAGGTCTGCTCCGATCCCTGAGTGGACCAGAGGCCATGGGATGGTTATAGCCTCTGGAAGCCCCCTTCATAGGCATGTGGCAGAGACAGGGTCACCAGGTCATCCTGCCCTCCTGTGAAGTGAGTCTTGTGACTGCCAGGAAGGCCACGTGTGTAGATGTGGGGCCTTTTCCCAATCCTGGCAGTGGATGGGAGGCTCAACCCAGCCCTAAGGCTCACATCCCTGTTCCAGGGAAGACTTTCCCAGGACAGGTGCTATTCCAAAACTGACACCCACTTTGCCTAAAGGGGCGTGGCCTGGGCCTGTCACCGCCCTATTGGCTCCATTGGTTCTGACCAGCCCTTCTCCTAGGATGCACAGGAGAATGGGAGAGTCAGCAGGGGCCTGAGTAGGGGCGAGGCTGAGAGGAGAGGGAGGCAGCCCTGCGGGGAGGGGACGAGGACCCCGAACCTGCTCCTGCTGAGCATGCACCAGAGCTCCAGGCTGCTGAGGAGGAGCCTAAGGGCTCCTCCTCCACTGTGTCCGTCCCAAAGAGCCGACGCTTGCCTTCTTCACCTGGTTGTCATAGACCTTGCAATGAGAGAGCTGGTCCTCCCCATTCCTAAAATGAAGACTAAGATGGGGAGATCGTGTGGCTCGTTGAGGTGGCTGCCCCCATCCCACCCGCAGAGGGGCAGGCAGGGCTGGTGGGCGTTGCGCGTGAGCAGGTGTTCCTGAACAGGGGGCCCAGGAAGGATCCGTGGGGGCTGCAGTTGCTGACAAGCCTCAGGGAGGCCCTGCAGGAGGCAGGTGAACACTACTTCACACATACAGCCTACTTTTATCAAGTCTCCTTTCAGTACCACATGGCGTGCTCCACGTTACTAGCGGCCACCTCGTTTAAGCTTCCTGTGAAGGCACCCCTGCCTCACTCATGGTGAACGTCCCTGTCTTGCCAGAGGAAGGATCTGTCTGCCGCCCGGACAGAACAGAACCCCTTCCCCACGCGGCGCTCAGGGGGCTGCACCCCAGGCCAAGGTCAGTGCTGGGCAGCGCTGGCCTTCGGAGTGGAAGACACTAACCTCCTGCTCCCTTCCTCAGACATACACGGGCTCCATCTTGGTGGCCGTGAACCCGTTCCAGGTGCTGCCCCTCTACACCCTGGAGCAGGTGCAGCTGCACTACACGCGCCACGCAGGTGAGCTGCCTCCGCATGTCTTCACCATCGCCAATAGCTGCTACTTCAACATGAAGAGGAACAAGAGGGACCAGTGCTGTATTATCAGGTGGGGGCAGGCCCCATGTCCGCGGTGGGGCGGGAGGGGCCACACAGCACCACTTGTACAGGAGGGAGCGCCTCCGCTTCCTAACCTTTCTGCAGGCACATGTGCGGAAGGGCTTCCCTGCCCCTGCAGCACCCTCCCCAACAGCATGTGAGCTGCCCCCCACCCCGAAAAGTCCTCCCAAGGTTTCCTTCCTTCAGAACCTGCTCTTCCACTGTCTCACCAGGGCCTAGACCGCCCGTGAGACAAGGAAGGCTCACTTAGAAAGGTAACCACACATAGGCACTTGGGGGTGCTGGGGTCAAACAGGTGAGGTGTCACTCAAGAAAGAAACCTCAAGGCACGCCTCAGGTGAGGACAGGGAGGCCACAGCTCCAGAGGGCATCTCTCCCGTCACTGGGGCCCAGAACGGATGTACCCTCCCTCCAGTCCAGGCCCTGACTCTGCTTCAGAGTCCTTGCCTGGCCTGACTTCTCTGCTTCCTGCACAGGCCCTCCTGGTGGGGGTGGGCGAAAGGGAGGGTGAGATGGACAGGAAGCAGGAGGGGGAATTTGGCTCCAGGGCACATTGATTGGTGCTCTACTAGAGCCATTCATTCACTCGCTCTTCTGTTCTGCTCCGGTTACTGCAGCTGTGTGTCCCACAGAGTCCTAGCATGGGGAGACCAAAGCCAATGAAACGGATTTACAGGCCCTGCCTCAAGGAGCTTCCGTTCTAGAAGGGAGACAGACAGGCAGACAATAAGCAAGGTTTTCAGCTGGCTTTGAAGAAAAACACTGCAAAGAAAGAGAAAAAGAGAGTGACGGGACCACTGTTTTAGGAGGAAGGGCAGACCAGGCACAGCCTCCCTGAGGAGGGTACATTGGGACAGAAGCCAGAAGGAAGTCCTAACAGCACAAATTATCACGCTTCATGCTCTCAGCAACCCTCTGAATAGATACTCTTATTCCTGTTCTACTGTTGGGGACACCTACAACCAGAGAGGTTGACATCCTTTCCCAGAGCCCGCAGCTGCTAAGTAGTAAATTCAAACCCAGGGCTCTGAAGAAGACGGAGGTGAGGTAATTTCCACTTCTCTGAGTGAATGGGGTTACTGTGCCAAGGTGCTGGTGCTCTGCTTCTCAGGCTCCTCCTGTCTGCACAGGCACAGTGTGCTCCCAATCTGCCCCCTAGACTGGAATACGGGGCCTCCCTCCTGGAGCTGGGCCCCAGGCTGGTCAGGAAGCTCACAGGGCCACCTCCCACCTCCAGAATGCAGGGCCTGAGAAGAGAGGAGAGCGCCTCATCTTTCCCCCTTTGCAGGAACAGAAGATCACTGAGTCACACAGCCTTCTCCTCCTGCCCTCGTTTCCCCCAGGGCCAAGCTTGTTGGTCTGGCTGGCTTCACTGGCATAGTGATAGTGGACATTCTTACCAAAAGATTTTTTTAAATTAGTGTTTTCAGATGAAACAAAATTTATCTGGGATTTGCTTCAAAATAGAACAGGATGGGGGAAACAAAATTGGCCAGGAGTTGAAGCTGGAAATGGAACTGTAGGAGTTCATTATGCAAACTGTGAAGTGTAGGAACCCCCTGGAGATCTTGTGAAAATGCAAATTCCAGCTGAGCAGAGCTGGGTGGGACCTGGGAGTCTGTGCTTGTACCCAGGTGACAGCACTGCTGGCCTATGGGCCATGCTTTCATTAGCAAGACATCGCACTATTCTGCCTCCACTTACAAAGTCACACAATTAAGTTCAAGAACTCATCCTAGAAAAAGTGCTACATACCTCACTGATGAATATCACTACAGTCACTTTTGAAGTACTCCCCTTGGGAAGCTATGCACTGATGCCAGCGCCTAGTTCACCCTTCAAAGAAATTTTGGAACTCTTTTTCTGAAATGGCCATCAGAGCTGTCATTGTATTACCCCTGATGTCCTGAATGTCATCAAAATGCCTTCCTTTCAATATTTCCTTTATCTTCAGGTAAAGAAAGAAGTCACTGGGGACCAGATCAGGAGAGTAGGGAGGGTGTTCCAATACAGTTATTTGTTTACTGGCTAAAAACTCCCTCACAGACAGTGCCGTGTGAGCTGGTGCATTGTCGTGATGCAAGAGCCATGAATTGTTGGCGAAAAGTTCAGGTCGTCTAACTTTTTCACGCAGCCTTTTCAGCACTTCCAGATAGTACACTTGGTTAACTGTGTGTCCAGTTGGTACAAATTCATAATGAATAATCCCTCTGATATCAAAAGAGGTTAGCAATATCCTTGCAGTAAGTTCCCAAACTTAATTGCCAGACCTTGTATAGTGTTCGACAATTTCCATAATAAAGAATTTATCCACAAGTGGCATGTCAGCCTTGATAACAGTGATATTAATCAGTGCAAATGAGTATGTGTGGGTCAGACGCAAGTATATTTTCTAACATAATTAGACACCCAAGTCATTTTTAAAAACTAGTTTTCATCTCACCGTCCTGAAATTAATATATATTCACTATGAAAATTTTAGAAAATTTCAGGAAAAAAAATTGCTAGATATTTTTGGAAAAAAAGACTTCCCCCCCTTTAGTTAAAATTATACTGAATAGTACCAACCTTTGTCACGTAACTGTAACTAGTACACTTTGACACATTACTGCAAGCTCTGGGTAGACTGGTTTCAATGGCTGTATACAGTTCTCTGACTGGTTGGGCCATAACTAATACCCCATTTAGGTCACTTCCAGTTTTCCAGGACTGCAGTGATAAATACATCATGCTTTAATGAGCAGGAAGCTCATGGAGAAGGCTTTTCCTGATTCTAGGCTTATTATCTTAGGCTAAAGGCAGAATAATTCGGAAGTTTTTGATGCCTATGCCAAAGTGCTTCCCAAAGACTGATGCACTTTCCCCTCTGGCCACATAAACTCGCTCCTCACAGAGACAATGTCACAACAGGCGTCATCTATCTGGTCTTGTTCATTCATCTGTAGTGACTGTGCCGATGACCCTGGAATGACCCAGCTAGATCCTGCCTGCCGGGGCTCACAGCTGAGCAGGGTGGAAAAGACAAACACACCGATAACTAATACAATGGAAACAGTTTGAGGTCACGGGACTTCAGGGAGAGGGCCTCAGAAAGCAAGCCTGTGGTGGGCTTGCAAGAGAGCTGAGAGGTGTTGAAAACCTAGTTCTATTATTGACTGATGTCCCTGCACACCCTCTTTGCAGCGGGGAGTCTGGGGCGGGGAAAACGGAGACCACCAAGCTCATCCTGCAGTTCCTGGCCACCATCAGTGGCCAGCATTCGTGGATTGAGCAGCAGGTCCTGGAGGCCAACCCCATCCTGGAAGGTAAGAAGTCACCCTCAGGACTAGCCCTCCTCCCCAGGCTCTCCCTGTGGGCTGGAACCATCCTGCCAGGAGGTACCCCTGGGGAAGCACAGGGGAGGCCATACACCTTCAGCGACTTGTCAGGCTTCCTCAGGACTCAAAGATAAGAAGGAGGTGGGTGGTGGTGTGGGGGCTCCTGGGAAGCCTGAAGGGAAAAGGAGAATGATCTTACAGCTTTCACTAAGTGTGTTTTCCACAGGATCATAACAAGTATTCCTTTTAAAAAAGGCTCCAAGATGAAATCAATTTGGGAAATGCTGGCTGTATCAGTTTGGGTCCTCTGGGAAGCAGTTACTGAGCTGGGATTGGGACTGCAAGAGGTTTATTGAGGGGTCACCCCTGCGGCAGATGAAAGGGGAGGAAGCAGGAGCAGGCAGGGAAAGCCTCCACCCTGGGATGCTAGCAGCACATGTAGGAGAGGAAAGAGCAGAATGGTCAGGATGAGAGTAACACTGTGATGCAGAGCCGACAAGGTCTTGGCCAACCCCCTAAGGAACACAGGGCCAGAGTCCTGCATCAGTCCCTATGCCAGGCCCCGTGCTCCCCTCACTCAGGCTCTGATGGAGGTGGCCCAGGAGCATGTGACTTAACCCCAAGGCTGTCAGCCACTGGTCGGCAAGTTGTCTTTTTCTTTATAATTTATGAGGTATGATTTATATATGAAGTCAGACAATTAAGTTCACGAACTCATCCTAGTAAAAGTGCTACACACCTCACTGCTGAATATCACTACGGTCACCTTCAAAGTACTCCCCTAGGGAAGCTATGCACTGAAGCCCGTGCTAGTCCACCCTCCAAAGCAATTTTGGAACTCTTTTTCTGGAGTGGCCATCAGAGCTGTTGTCCTATTACCCTTGATGTCCTGAATGTCATCAAAATGTCTTCCTTTCAATATTTCCTTTATCTTCGGGTAAAGAAAGAAGTCATTGGGGGCCAGATCAGGTGAGCAGGGAGGGTGTTCCAATGCAGTTATTTGTTTCCTGCCTCAAAACTCCCTCACAGACGGTGCCGTGTGAGCTGGTGCATTGTCGTGATGCAAGAGCCATGAATTATTGGCCAAAAGTTCAGGTTGTTTTTGTCTAAATTTTTCACGCAGCCTTTTCAGAACTTCCAAATAGTAAACTCGGTTAACTGTTTGTCCAGTTGGTACAGATTCATAATGCATAATCCCTCTGATATCAAAAAAGGTTGGCAATATTGTTGCAACAAGTTCGCAAACTTAATTGTCAGACCTTGTACAGTAAAAAGTCACCTTTTTGATGTAGTTTAATGGGTTTTGACAAACTCATACAAGTCATATAACCCCATCATAATCATGATATAGAATATCCCCATCGCCCCCAAAACTTCCTTCCGGCTCCTTTGTAGTCAATTCTCTTCCCAACCCCAGCCTCTGGTAACCACTGATTTGTGTTTTTCCCCTATAGTTTTATCTTTTCCAGGAGGTCATATAAATAAAATCATACAGTTTGTAGCTTTTTGGGACTGACTACTTTCATTAGCATTAATGCATTTGGGAATTTTCCACGTTGTTGCCTGTATCAAAATTCATTCCTTTTATTATGCTTCATAGAGATACCTGTTTGTTCACCAGTTGATGGGATATCTGGGTTGTTTATAGTTTTTAATGATTATGAATAAAGCCTCTACCAACGGTTGTATACATGGTTTTCTCTTGCATAAATATGCAAGAGTGAAATTGTTGGCTCAAATGGTAAGTGAGCCATTTAAATGTCAGGAACTGCCGGGCTGTTTCCACAGTGGCTGTGCCATGCTGCATTCCCACCAGCAGTGTGAGCTCTGGCTGCTTCACAGCCTGGGCAGCACCTGGTGGTGTCGGGTGACTGCTTCCCTTGGCCCTCAGGGCTGATGACGTGGGGCTGCGTTCCATGTGCTTATTTCCCAGCTGTGCATCTTCTCTGGTCAACAGTCTGTTCAGATCTTTTGCCCATTTTTTGATTAGGTTGGTTTCTTAATGATTTTGTAAGAGTTCGTTACATATTCTGGATGCAAGTCCCTAATAAGAGGTGTTCTGCAAATATTTTTCCCGTCTGTGGCTTGTCTTTTCATTCTCTTTACTGTGACTTGTAGGGCAGAAGTTTTAGATTTTGATGAAGCTCAATTTATCATTTTTTTCTTTTATTGATTATGCTTTTGGTAATATATCTAAGAAATTTTTGCCTAACCCAGAGATTTTCTCCTGTGTTATCTTCTAGATGTTGTGTAGTTTTACATTTTACATTCAGGTCTATGGTCCATTTTGTGTTAATTTCTTCTATGGTGCAAGGTACAGGTTGAGTCTGTCTTTCCTTCTTCCCTCCTTCCCTCCCTCCGTCCCTTCTTTCCTTCCCTATGGATACCCAATCATTTCAGCCCCATTTGTCTAAAAGAGTATTCTTTCTCCATTGACTTGTCTTTGTACCTTTTTCTAGAATCAATTGACCATATATGTGTGGGTCTATTTCTGGATTCTCTATTCCGTTCTATTACTCGCTCTCTGTCCTTTCGCCAATACCACACTGTCTTGATTTCTGTAGCTTTTAGTAAGCTTTGCAATCAGGTAGCACGTGCCCTCCAATTTTATTCTGTTTCAAACTTGGCTACTTTGCCTTTCCATATATATTTTAAAAATCACCTGTCACTTTCTGACAACAACAGCCTATGTTAGGTTCTTTCTTGAAGAGAGGTCTGTCACTGAGTCCAACATTAAGCAGGCTCCTGAACTGTGGCCCTTCTCAGAGCCTTCACTCTACATGGGGATTCCTCAAGGGGGAGAGACAGGCAGTATTTCCTAAACCACTTTGATGAAGAACTTTTCCTTTGTTTCATGGGACTAATGCTGTATGGTGGTACAAACTGCATCCCAGCCCACCAGTGGGCCATGAAATAAGTCTTTCAGAACCAATTAAATAACTTAGAATAGAAAATACCCCTGCACACCACTCTTGGTAGAACTGGAACTGAATATTTTAATTATGTGTGCAGGTAAGGTGTATATGTACTGGGACACAATGCAAAGTACCTTTCTTAGTGTGGGTCACATCAGAAAAGCCTGCAAAAGCTCTGTGGAAGGCACTTTGGATTGTGCTGCAACCACTGTGCCTCCTGGGCTGACCTCCACATCTGTGCCCATGTCAGCTCTTGCCACTCTCTCCCTGAAAGTGTGCCCTCTCTAACCCAGCTCCACTTCTGCAGCTTGAGCAGCTCTTTCTAAAATGCAAATCTGCTCCCACACTCCCTCAGAAGCTTTCCCTGCCTCCCCAACTTCTGAGTCTGGCATTCAAGGCTCTGTGCTAAGCCCCACCTACTGACGAGTTCTACCTTCCAGTGCCTTCCTCCTGTATCCTGTGCTCCGGCCAAATTTCCTGCTCTGCAAGCACACCACATGCTTTCTGATCTCCAGACCTTTACTACACTTTGCCTCCCTCTGAGCATACCCTTGCATGCCGCCGCCGTCCAGTGCAATCCTACGCATTGTTCAGTTCTGGGCCCCACCACCTTCTCTGAGAAGCCTCCCAGATGACCACACTGAGAGTACTCTTTCCCCTCTCTGCTCCCATCATGGGTGTCTCCCTCTGGCCCCTCAGCCTTCGGAAATGCCAAGACAATCCGGAATGACAACTCAAGCCGCTTCGGGAAGTACATTGACATCTACTTCAATCCCAGTGGGGTGATTGAGGGTGCGCGCATTGAGCAGTTTCTCCTGGAGAAGTCTCGAGTCTGCCGGCAGGTGAGCCCTCTACCCGCTGCACTAGTCCTGGGGGCAACTTCCACGTGCCCCAGGATGGAGTCAGGGGATTAGGGAGGCTTCCAAGAGGGGTCCTCTTCAATCACTCTCACCCCTCCTTTGCTCTTCCGCAGGGACCTCTCCAGACCCCACAGGTCTTAGCTCACTGCCACTGAACCCTTGTCTTACCCTGAGACAGGCCAATGACCCCTAGAATTGGGTAATAATGGTCCTTTCCCAGTATTCAAGGAAAAGACATGATAGGCTTTTCTGTTCTCAATTTTCCATCCATGTAACTTCCTTCATTCTTTGGTGCCTACTACCGTGTTTCTCCGAAAATAAGACCTAACTGGTCAATCAGCTCTAATGCGTCTCTTGGAGCAAAAATTAATGTAAGACCCAGTCTTATTTTACTATAAGACCGGGTATAATATAATATAATATTTAATATAATACTAGGTGTAATATAAGACCGGGTCTTATATTAATTTTTGCTCCAAAAGACGCATTAGAGCTGACTGTCTGGCTAGGTCTTATTTTCGAGGAAACACGGTACTCCTCACCTGTACTGGAATTAATTCTGAGGCTGTGCCAGCTCCCCAGCTGAGGGTCTGTAACCTGACATCACTCCCTCACTCGTGACTTTAGGGAGGGTGCCTTCAGGATTTTGGGAGGGGCCTTGGAGTGGTTGGTTCATTGGGCCGGTGGGTGGCCTTGGCACAGGGATGCGGGATGAGCTGGAGTGGGAGGCAGGCAGGATGAGGACAGCGAGGAGGCCAATGCTAGGGCCACACCGAGCAGAGAGGCCTCGCATCAGAAGCCGTGACAGTGACAGGACTTGGGGGCAACGGCCGAGGCGCAGGGAATCGCTGACAAGCTCTCGGGACTGCCTTCCCCGCCAGGCCCCGGAGGAGCGGAACTACCACATCTTCTACTGCCTGCTCATGGGGATGAGCGCGGAAGAGAAGGAGCTGCTGGGCCTGGGAACGCCCTCCGAGTACCACTACCTGACCATGGTGCGGCCGCCCGCCCTGCCCCCATCTCCGGACCCCGCCCCACCCGTCGGCCCCACCCCTCCCCCACTCCGCCCCTCTCCTGTCTCGCCCTGCCCCCCCACTCCCGCCCCTGCCAACAGCTAATGAAGAAGGAAGAGGGAGGGTTGTCCGGGATGGTGCCAGCTCAACCTTTGCTTTACACTCGAAGAAAAGGCCAAACTCAGGCGAGGCCCCTGAGACAGGCCCTGGGTTCCTCTTTTTCTCCTCCACCCCACCCCCTTCTCTGTTTGCTTTCTTTTCGACTGTCAAGAGACACCCTCGTCTGAGGCGTCCTTATTTCCCCCTGAACTCATGGTCCTTCCCCACATACCTCTCCGTCGTTTGGTCCCAATGGACAAAAGGCTCCTGGTCACCAGTAGGTCATGGACAGCCGGTCCCACGTCTCTCCTTCCCCGACTTCATTCCAGTCGCCATCCTGTAGGTGCCCCTAGAACTTGAACTCGGGGAGAGCAGGGACCTTAGGCTTGCTCTCAACTGCGTCCCACCCCTAGCCCCCATCCCCGCCTGAACAGTGCAGCGCAGTCTGTCCGTTTGCTGACAAGGGAACGGTGACTTCTACCTCTTGCATCTCTCTCCGCGTAGCCCTCTCTCTGTGTTCCCTGTGTCAAGGCCTTCCGCAGCCTTTGCCTGGACCATGGGGGACCCTGGGTGCCCCTCTCACCTAGTTTATCACCTACCCTGCAGGCTTGCCCCCTACTCCATCATCCACCCTGCAGACCTTCCACATGCAAGTCTGACTGACTGCATCTCCGATGACGATTCTTCAGGGGTTCCCTGTAGCCCTGTAGCGTGGTTTCCAAGTCCCTCCAGATTCCATCCTTGGGCCTCCCCCCCTCACCACATACCCCAACCTTCTTGTAGCGCACGCTCCTTCCTCCCTCCTCCTGGACCTCCCTCCCCCCTGCACTGCTTTGAAGCTCAGCATGTGGGGCCAGCTCACACTGCCTCCTCCTGGAAGCCTCACCCCACTTGCCAGCAGGCTGGCCCGCCTTCTTTGATATTGGCACTTGTGACAGTCTATGAGCCCATCACCTGCTTCTTGCCTGCCCCTCCTGTATGCGCGATACCAGGGCAGGGCTAGGTCACGCCATTTCTGAATGCCCAGCAGTAGCACAGGGGCTGACACACGGTGAGCCTTGGAAAGCGTTTGTTAAAGGAACCCAAGGCGTTTCCCAGAGGGTAAGGCAGGCGTTACTACACATGGGTGGCTGATCGAGGCTCAGAGGAGCTGACTGACTGCACACAGCTACCAGGCCACACAGCTACCAGGGGCCGGTGCTGGACACAGAGCCCAACGCGCTGCGTCTGCCTCTGCTTCTGCCTCCGGAGGTGCTTTTGTGTGTTATCTGGGCTTGGTCCTCCCTGTAGCCCCTCAGGGTCCACTCAGAGCATATGAAGTGTCACTTACCGGAGCCCTTGGCTGAATCCCCGAGACTTCTCTGCCTTGTGGGCCCTAACTGGAGGGGATGGGGCATGGGTGGCCCCTAGAATGCTGAGGTTCCTGACCTTGCAGGGGAACTGCACCTCCTGTGAGGGGCTCGATGATGCAAAGGACTACGCTCACGTGCGCTCGGCCTTGAAGATCCTCATGTTCTCTGACTCCGAAAACTGGGACCTCAGCAAGCTGCTGGCAGCCATTCTCCACCTGGGGAACGTGGAGTTCATGGGTAATGCTCCCCCCAAACTGCACCCTGTTTGAGGGACCGGGACAGGAGGAGGAAGACATCTCTTGGAATTTCACCTAAAGAGCCTGCCAAGATCATGTGGTCTAACCCATCCTGGAAAAATACACTGAAAATGTTAGCTATGATTCGGGAGGTCTTGTGGGGTTAGGGGGAAGAGTCAAAGCCTAGGTCCCTCCAAAGGGGAAGACTTGATCAATCACCCCCACTTTTAGCTGGGACGCCAAAGGGCTACCTCCTCAGGGTAAGAGTAAGGGTAAACCAGAGTAAACAAAGCCATACACCACCTTGCAGACCAGTGTGGTCTAGGGATTAAGGTGTCCTGGCCTGTTAGCTCCCCAAACACCTGACCTAGAGGATACAGTGAGAAGACATAGCATGCATGGAACTGGAGTCCAAGAGGAAGAGAGAGAACCAATGGGGCGCAGGCAGTATGTGATGAGATTGTGGCTGGCTCTGAACTCGGGAAAGACGGCCATTCACAGAGCAGTGGGCAAGGACAGAGTTTTCAATAAACTGTCCTGGAGCAACAAAGCATCCACGTGGAAGACATGACCAGACACCACTGTCTCACACCATATAAGGAAGTTCACGCCAAGTGAGTCGTAGCAGGTGACCATGTGATCTGTCAACACCCTGGGCACTTCTGCCAGTGAGAGGTGGATGCTGACAAGCAGGGAAGTCAGGACATGGCAGAGGATGATAAATGTGATGCTGAGGCAAGCACAAGCCAGGCACAAAAGAGTGCAGACAGTGAGAGCACACGCAAAATTTAAAAATGCAAAACTAAATGCTGTTTAGGGATTAACACGTAGGTAGTAAAAAATAGAGAGAAAACAAGGAAGTGATTTCCATGAAAATTGGGAGAGTGGTTATCTCTAGTGGAGGGAACATGGCCTCACCAGGAAAGGGCCGAGCGGAGCTTTGGGTGTTGGCCAGCCTCTCTATTTTGACTTCAGTACTGGTTGTTGACTTCATAATTATTCATTATAACAAACCTTTGAGTTTTATGCACTTTTTTATCTGTATGGTTTATTGTACAATTTTTTAAAGTTAAAAAAAAAACATACAGAAACAACATTCCCTCCTCCCCCCATCCCAGCAACTGTAAAGTGGAGGTTAACTCAAAGAGGAGGAGCTGGAAGGAGGGAGGCCGGTACGGAGACTTACCATAGGGCTGGGCCCAGCTTACAGTCTGCTCTGCTACTCTTTGCTTATTTGACTGAATGAGTATGTGAATGCCCAGGTTTCTGTGGACAGCAGAGTGGGTTGAAGGGGCCCGATGGCTCATCTCCTCCCTTAATAGACACTCCTGCACCTGCACCCCCACGCCACCCCAGTCCATCCCCGCTCTCTCTCCAAACAAACCCACGTGGCTTCAAACTTCCCTTTGACATCAGGTGCTGATCTCACTGAGCAGAGCAGAGCAGGGAAGTAGTCTGTCTATTCTCACAGCCAAAGTGCTGATAATCACCTGGGACACTGGCTCCCAGAGAGGGGCCGGGAGAGGCAGAGCTTGGGGATGGGCTGCCCAAGGCCCAGCCCTTACTGGGGCCTCTCCCCTCACTTCCATTGCGTTGCCACTTACAGTGACTGCTTCTCTCTGCAGCTGCGGTCTTTGAGAACCTGGATTCCTCCGATGTGATGGAGACACCTGCCTTTCCCACTGTGATGAAGTTACTGGAGGTAGCCAGGCTGTTGTGTCTGCCAGCTTCCGTTTTTTTGTGAGGGGGCCCAGGGGCCTAGGTTGACAGACCCCTTACCCCCCACACCCACCAGACGCCCCATTCTTATAACCTTCCCAGACTCCAGCTTCCGCTCCCCACTCTTCCTGGGGGTGGGAACCAGGGTGGGGCAGGGTGAGCTAATCAATAGCAAAGGAGCAAAATGGTGTCTGGCTTTAACAGTTTCTTCCCTTTCCCATCCCACTCCCTGCTCTTCAGTGGCCTTCATGCAGCAGCCTCACTCTGCACCCCAGGCTCTCCCCACTTGGCTTTGCTGGCCCTTCCTTAGCTCCCATCAAACATCCCTGCCCTCATCCTGGTCCCCAGGGCTGCCCCATGAGCTGTGCTCTTCCAGGAAAGTGGAGTGTGCTCACACCATTAGCCTCCAGGGTATTCCAAAGAGAAACGGAGCCTCCACTCGGAGGAAGAACACAGGCTCCAGGCAGGGAAACATCTCTGCACTGGGGACACTGTGATGTCCTCCACAGCACATCCCATTGGAAGTTCTGTTGGGAAAGTAATAGGATCAGAAGAAAAGGGGGGGGAGAGGAGGGGGGAAAAGGAAGGAAAGTAAAAGCAGTCACATTAGGCACATTTTGCTGCTCATGTTCTTCATTTGGATCAGGGTTCTAGAAACTTTGGGTTTTGCCAGCTCGGTCTTCCCTGCACGGTGGGGCCTGGCCCATCCAGACTCCTCCTGCTCCCTGAGAACTTAGCCTCCAGGCAGGAGTGGCTTTGGTTGGGGCATATCCAAATGCCAACGGCCTGGCTTCAGAGCCCTCCCTGCCCATTGTTTTCCAAGGTCCACCTGGTGGTGCCAGCCCCTTCCCCAGCCCGCAGGAGCCAGCACAGGCCTGGTCACCCAAGCAGCCAGTGTGCTCAGGGCCCACCCAGCTTGTGCATCCTCCTGAATGCTCAGACACCCCAGTGGGCGGACTGACCCTTGGCCAGGGCCCGCCCAGGATCCTGGCTCTGGTCCCATGTGACCTGGCCCTACTCACAGGCATCTTCCACTGTCAGGTCTTGGGCATAAGGTGTTTGGTCATGAGTGGGAACAAGACATCGCACAGGCAGGTCAGAGTCCTAGAGCCAGGCCCTGCCCCGTCAGCCTGCTCTCCGCCCGCCTTCTCAGGTAGAGCACCAGGCACTCCGGGACTGTCTGACCAAGCACTCCATCGTCATCCGCGGGGAATTTGTCACCAGGCGTCTGCACACGGCCCAGGCTGCAGCCCGGAGGGATGCCTTTGTGAAGGTGCAGACCTGCAGGGGGGAGAGGCCGCCCACCCCGGGAAGGCCCCGCAGCCCCACCCCACCCCCGCTCCCCGCCCCCGCCCCGCGTCTTCGTACTGAACCCACTGCTTGCCCTGTTGATGTACAGAAGGCAAAAGCAGAGCAAGCTGGGCCTGTCTGGGCTCTGCCAGTCACCTGCCTGATGACTGCGACGTCCTAGCCTTCCTGGGTTGGCTTCTTGTCTTTACTGTAGGGGTGATGTCGTATCCTGCAGTGGGTCTGTGAGCTCCAGTGTGATAGGGCATTTCTGGGTGAACGTGGAGAAAGGAGCAAGCAGCCTTCTGTGCTGCAAAGCCCGAGGCTTTACCTATGTTTTCTCAGGGCATCTATGGCCACCTCTTCCTGTGGATCGTCAAGAAGATCAATGCTGCGATTTTCACCCCGCCTGCCCAGGACCCAAAAACTGTACGAAGGGCCATCGGCCTCCTCGACATATTTGGCTTTGAAAATTTCCAGAACAATAGGTATGAAGAGCTCAGTTCACCTGCTTTCAGAAAATGGAAGATAAGCTTAACTTTAAGTGAGGAAGCCTGAGGCTAAGCATCCCTCCCCGTGGGGCTGGGAGCGGAGGCCAGGGTGAGCCCAAGTCTCTCTGCAGGGACATGGTCTGTGCGTCCCCTGGCACCCACAACATGTCTAGAGGAGGCCACATAGCTAAAAGCATCCCAAGAAGCAGGCTGTGGCCCCAGCCTTTGTCACCCCTTTTGAGCCATCTGTTCTCCTCATGAATCTGAGTGAATTGTCACATGAGGTTGGGGTGAAAATGGACGTCAGTAACATTATCCGACTGCATCTTGGGTGGGTATGTTATACTAGGTATTAGGGGGAAGGGGTGGATTTAGGGGTCATCCCTGACTTGTGAGTGTGGTGGGGTACAGCAAGGCAGGGCACTTCTGACCCAGTGCCCCAGTACCCTGTCTGGAAGCTGAAGAGCTGACCAGGAGACAGGTCAGAACAGTGACACCCAGCTGCGACTGTCATGAAGGCTGGGGGTGAGAGGAGACAAGGATGGGGAAGGGAGCCCGGCAGTGCAGCCACATAAGGGTACTGGATGCTCTGGCACCTTATCAAGTGGCAGGAGGACGTCACGTGGGGAGAACGAGGGCTGCGACAAGCACACAGGAAGCATCCGAGATGCCACCTAGCATAGGGCTTGGCAGGAAACAGCCCTGCACTGACTCCAGGAAGCAGAAACCACTGTCAGAGAAGCCAAGAGGCTCGCCTGACCTTGGCATGTCCTTGCCCAAGGCCCTGTCTCTATGTGAAGTCAGAGAGTGCCCCTTGGAGAACCAGAATTGTCAAGACACAAGCCAAGCTCGCTGGGGTCGCAGGCTCCCAGGACTAGCTGGGTGGGCAGGGCAGGGAGAACGAGGCCCCATACGATGGCAGCTCTAAGAAACTCACTGTAAACTCAGATGTGATCCAGATCATTGGTTTCTGTCCCCAAGAGGTTCAGCTGAGCAGACCAAGCAGACCTTTGGAAACCTTAGAAGAGCACGAGTAGTTGGCTGTGTGGGGGCAGGGGTGGGGCCTGGCCATTTATGCAAGGACCCCTCTCTGGAGGAGACACAAACTGCGTTTGTGACAAGGGTTGCAGTCTGGGGTCCTGGAAAAGGACGAGTGCTGTGTCACCCAGCACCCAGTCACTCGCCCAGTCACGCCTTCTGTGAGTGTCCCCTGACCTGTGTGCTGGGAGTGAGGGACAGGGCTGACCTGTGCCCTCACGTTTTGGGTTAACAGAAGTGGAACAACCAGCCTCAGGTATGATGAGGTTCTGCATAAAAGGATGACCCATCCTGAGGCAGAAATACCTAAGGGAGACCTAGGGGCTGAGCAGAGAGCCTGACCATGAGGAAGGAGAGGAATGGCAGGCAGCAAGTGTGTGAAGACTCAGAGACAGGAAAGCACTGGGTGCCCTCACAGCTGCGGAAGTCCCGAGTGGCCTAGGGCCACTCCCTGAGAGAGAAGCAGGCTTTCTACTGTGTCACTCTCTGGATCCTGAAAACAGCCCGGGCAGATTGAAGAAGGGGGTAGAACAAGCTGGGGTGGGCATGTCAGAAAGCTCCCTCTAGTGGCAGGTGGAGAAAGACTGAGGCTGGGGCAGGAAGAGCCCCCGGGGGCCAGTACTGGGCTCAGGGTGAACGATGAAGGTGGCCTGTACTAGGGTGGCAGCAGTGGGAGGGAAATGAAGTAAAGAGGTCAGGGTGCTGAGAGAGCATGGACCAGCATTGGCAACTGATTGGCAGTGGGGAGGAGGGGGAGAGGTTGTCAGGCATGACCCCTTGGTTTGTGACTTGGGCCAGGAGTAATGCGTGGAGGGACCATCTCCTGAGGTAGGGAACCCAAGAGGAAGAGCAAGTAGGAGGATTAGGTTGGGGTAAGAATGCAAAGGAACCCAGCAGTCAATATCAGGTCTTCAGAGGCTCCCCTCAGTAGGAGGGCTACTTGCCCATGGGGCTACGGCTGCTGTAGGACACTTGGTCCCCCAAGGATGGTTTCCATGTCATGAAAGGCAGGCCTGGCAGAGGGCCCTGTAGGCAACTGGTCAGGAGCAAAGGCAGGAGAGCTCGATGGCATGCTGAGCCTTGCCCTTTCTCCTAGTCTGTTTGCTGTGGGGTGGAGGAGGTGAGGGGTGGGGACAGAGGTAGAGAGGAAGGAGGGGGGTGTCAGTGTGCACACGACTCCGTGTGAATGGGGATGGGCACATGCGTGTGGTGTGTGGTATGTGCATTGGTCAGCAACCCGTGGTTCCCTGGGGACCGCGTGCTGCAGCAGGGACCGCCCTGACCCTGTCCTGCCGGTGGTTGTGGCGGCGCTGCCTCCCCAGCTTTGAGCAGCTCTGCATCAACTTCGCCAACGAGCATCTGCAGCAGCTCTTTGTGCAGCACGTGTTCAGCATGGAGCAGGAGGAATACCGCTCAGAGAGCATCCCCTGGGACTTCATCCACTACACCGACAACCGGCCCACACTGGACCTGCTGGCCCTCAAGCCCCTGAGCATCATCTCCCTGCTGGACGAGGAGAGCCACTTCCCGCAGGTGGGGAACCCGTTCAGTCTCCTCCGTGAGGCTGGGAAACCCCCCCGGGCTGGCCCGCTTGTTCTGGGGTTGCTGAAACTTCTGCCGGGAAGTAGCAGAGCAGCCCCACTCACCCCCAGCCAGAGCTCCTCTCTCCTCCAAGGCCTACCCCCTGCAGAAAGCCTTCCTGGTTCCACTCACACTGCCTCTCCAGCAGAATGACATCTCAGTCACTGATTATTTAGATTCAAGAACACACTCCAACAGGGGGTTTGCAGAGTACCCTTGGACCAATAGCTGCAGAGGGTACAAGAGAAGGCAATGCCTTTCTTCTCGTTCTCGGGGAATTCTGCCTGTCCTTGGGGAGATAGACTCCAATGCCTTCAGTAAGAGCTCTGAAGCCAGGACTGGGGAACCTGGGCAATTATAGGGAAGTGTGGAGCTGGGGCGCTGGCGGTGGAGGTCTCTGCTCGGGCTCAGCCCTCACTCACTGTGACAGGTCACCACCCTCGGCACCAGTTTGTTGTCTGTGGGAAGGCCCTCAGTCATTCTGAGCTGAGTTGCTTTGGGCCTCTTAGGGAGCCCCTGAGCCCTGTGGGTGTGCCAGCTGACCTCCCTGTGGCGGGGCTCTGGGACCTCAGCCCATAGGGTGTCTGTGTTCCTCCAGGGAACAGATGCCACCATGCTGCAAAAACTGAACAGTGTCCATGCCAACAACAAGGCCTTCCTGCAGCCCAGGAACATCCATGATGGCAGATTCGGCATTGTCCACTTTGCAGGCGAGGTGTACTACCAGACAGAAGGTAGGGGCAGCTCCTCCCACACCCCCTTCCTCCAAATCTGCATCAGGTTCCAGAGGCCACAGAGAGGAGGCTGAGAGTGTTAGGTCATTTTGCAGAGCTAGCAATAGGACAAAGGGAAGGGAATGGACCAGGCATGTTTTGTTTGTTTTTTTGGTAACAGCTCTATTGAGATATAATTCACATACCATGTAATTTACCCATTTTAAGTATACAACTCAATGGTTTTTAGTATATTCACAGAGTTGTGTAACCACTGCTACAATTTGCAATATTTTCATCATCCCGAAAAAAAGCCCTCTTTAGCAGTCATTCCTCATTTCCGGTCGACCCTCCCCAGCCTCTGGCAGCCACTTATTTCTGTCTCTGTGAATTTGCCTATTCTAGACATTTCATGTGACTGGGACCGCACAATATTGGGACTGGCTTCCTTCACTCAGCATCATGTTTTCAAGGTTCATCCATGTTGTAGCATGAGTCAGGACTTCATTTGTTTATACTGCAGCATCATGTCCCACAGGGAATATACCACAGACTGTTTATCCCTCATCAATTCATACACATTAGGGCTGTTTCCACGTTTTGCCTGTTATGAATAATGCTGCTATGAACACTCATGTACAAGTCTTTATGTGGATTTTTAAAAAATATTTTATTTATTTTGATATTCAATATTATTTTTATATTAATTTCAGGTGTACGGCATAGTGGTTAGACATTTATATAATTTAAGAAGTCATCTCCCTGACTCGTCTAGAATGCACCTGGCACTGTACATAGTTATTCCCATATTTCTGATTATATTCTCTATGTTTTACTTCACATCCCCACGACTATTTTATAACTATTAATTTGTACTTCTTAATCCCTTCATCCTTTTTACCTTGACCCCCAATCCCCTTCCCATCTGTCACCCCAACAAATCCAGTACCCATCTGACCCCATACATTGTTATTACACTATTATTGACTATATTCCCTATGCTGTGCTTTACATCCCCGTGACTACTTTGTAACAACCAATTTGTACTTCTTAATCTCTTCCCCTTTTTCACTCACCCCCAGTTCCCTTCCCATCTGGCAACCACCAAATTGTTGTATGTATCTACGTGTTTGTTTCTCTTTTATTTGTTTATTTTGTTCTTTGGATTCCACATACAAGTGAAATCACATTACATCTGTCTCTCTCTGTCTGACGTACTCCACTCAGCACAGTACCCTCCAAGTCCATCCACGCCACGACAGACGGCAAGAACCCGTTCACATCTATGGCTGAGCAGTATTCCATTGTATACATGTACCATCTGCTCTTTATCCGTTCTCCTATGGATGGACACCCAGGCTGCCTCCACATCTTGGTTATTGTAAATAATGCTGCAATGAACAAATGGATGTACACATCCCCTCAAAGTAGCGTTTTGGGTTTCTTCAGATAAATACACAGAAATGGAATTACTGGGTCCTTCTTTGTCTGATATAATTATTGCTACCCTAGCTTTCTTGTTTGTTTGTTTCCATTTTCATGAAATATCTTTTTCCCAACCTGTTTTTTGTGTGGTTATTTTTAAAGATTTTATTGGGGAAGGGGAACAGGACTTTATTGGGGAACAGTGTGTACTTCCAGGATCTTTTCTAAGACAAGTTGTTGTTCTTTCAATTGTGGTTGTGGAGGGCGCAGCTCAGCTCCAGGTCCAGTTGCTGTTGTTAGTTGCAGGGGGCACAGCCCACCATCCCTTGGGGGACTCGAGGAGTCTAACCGGCAACGTTGTGGTTGAGAGCCCACGCTCCAAAAAACTGAACCATCTGGCCACCTGGGAGCTGAGCTGCAGCTCATTGACTTCATTCTAGTTGCGGAGGGCGCAGCTCACTGGCCCATGTGGGAATCAAACCGGCAGCCTTCGGCGTTAGGAGCATGGAGTGCTAACCCCCTAAGCCACAGGGCCGGCCATCCCATCCCCTTACTTTCAGTCTGTATGTGCCTTTCTATCCGAAGTGAGTCTCTTGTAGGCAGCATATGTAAGGGTCTTATTTTCTTATCCATTTAGCAACCCTATCTTTTGATTGGAGCATCATTTAAAGTAATTGTTGATAGATATGTAGTTATTGCCAGTATATTCATTTTTTTAAATTAAAGTTTATTGGGGTGACAATTGTTAGCAAAGTTACATAGATTTCAAGTGTACAATTCTGTAATACATGATCTATATCTCACATTGTGTGTTCACCACCAGGAGTTAGTTCTCTTTCCATCACCATATATTAGACCCATTCACCCTCTTCTAGAACCCCCGACCCCCTTACCCTCTGGTAACCCCTAAACTATTATCTATGTCTATGAGTTTTTGTTCCTTCATTTGTTTGTCTTGTTCTTTTGTTGTTTTCAGTTTTATTAACCACTTATAAGTGAAATCATATGGTTCTCTACTTTTTCAGTCTGACTTATTTCGCTTAGCATTATACTCTCAAGATCCATTCATGTTGTCACAAATGGTACTATTTCATCTTTTCTTACTGCCGAATAGTATTCCATTGAGTATATATACCACAACTTCTTTATCCATTCATCTATCGAAGGACATTTTGGTTGTTTCCATGTTTTGGCCACTGTAAATAAAGCTGCAATAAACATTGGAGCACACCTGTCTTTATGGATAAATGTTCTCAGATTTTTGGGGTAGATACCCAGGAGAAGGATTGCTGGGTCATATGGTAATTCTATTCTTAATTTTTTGAGGAACCTCCACACTGCCTTCCATAGCAGCTGCCCCAGTCTGCATTCCCACCAACAGTGTATGAGGGTTCCTTTTTCTCCACAGCCTCTCTAACACTTGTTACTATTTGTCTTGTTGATGATAGCCATTCTGACTGGGGTGAGGTGATATCTCATTGTGGTTTTTATTTGCATTTCTCTGATGATTAGTGATGTTGAGCATTTTTTCATATGTCTGTTTGCCATTTGCATGTCCTCTTTGGAGAAATGTCCCTTCAGGTCCTCTGCCCATTTTTCAATTCGGTTGTTTGTTTATTTTGTTGTTATTGTTGTTGAGTTGTATGAGTTCCTTATATATTTTGGATATTAGCCCTATATCGGAGGCGCTGTTTGCAAAAATCTTCTCCCATTCAGTGGGTTGCCTCTTTATTTTGTCTATGGTTTCTTTTGCTGTGCAGAAGCTTTTAAGTTTGGTATAGTCCCATTCATTTATTTTAGCTTCTACTTCCCTTGCCTTTGGAGTCAAATTCATAAAGTGTTCTTTGAATGCAAGGTCCATAAGTTTAATACCTGTGTTTTCTTCTACGCAGTTTATTGTTTCAGGTCTTATGCTTAGGTATTTGATTCATTTTTATTTAATTTTGGTACATGGTGACAGATAGCAGTCCAGTTTCATTCTTTTGCACGAGGCTTTCCAGTTGTCCCAGAACCATTTATTGAAGAGGCGATCTTTTCTCCATTGTATGTTTTTTGCTTCTTTGTCAAAAATTATCTGTCCATATTTATGTGGGTTTATTTCTGGGTTCTCAATTCTATTCCATTGGTCTGTGTGTCTGTTTTTCTGCCAATACCATGCTGTTTTGATTATTCTTGCCCTGTAGTACAAGCTAAAGTCAGGGAGTGTGATACCTCCAGCATTGTTCTTTTTCCTTAGGATTGCTTTGGCTATTTGGGGTCTTTTGTGGTTCCATACAAATCTGATGATTCTTTTGTTCTATTTTTTTTTAAATGCCTTTGGGATTTTGATGAGGGTTGCATTAAATCTGTATGTTGCTTTGGGTAATACGGCCATTTTAACTATGTTGATTCTTCCAATCCATGAGCATGGAATGTCTTTTCTATTTCTTTCTGTCTTTTTCAATTTCTTTTAAAAACGTCTTATAGTTTTCAGCATATGGGTGTGATGTGGGGTCTCTGTTCCCGCTCCCCACATAAGAACGCAGGACATGGTGAGGCCAAAAAGGAACACCCACGGAGCCATAGGTAGGGGAGTCATACCACTGTACTCCGCGCCTCTCTGCAATCCACGCTTGCTAGCTCAGCCACAATCTTCTTGCTAGCCCCCATTTTGCTGCTAGCATACCATGGCAGTTATATTAGTGGCCAATGGCTCACTGGTTACAGCTGACGGCCAACTAGCCACAGCTGATGGCCATCCAATCACAGTTAATGGCCATTTACTACCTGAGCCAGCACCTTCCACGTGAAGCCGAGAGTCTGGAAACTGTACTCCTGGCTCTGTCCCCACATAGGTCTTTCACATCCTTGGTTAAGTTTATTCCTAGGTATTTTATTCTTTTTGTTGCAATTGCAAAAGGAATTGCTTTTTTAATTTCTTTTTCTGAGCTTTCATTGTTAGTATATAGGAATGCAATGGACTTTTGTACGTTAATTTTATAGACTGCGACTTTACTGTATTCGTTTATTGTTTGTAATAGCTTTTCGGTGGAGTCTTTAGGGTTTTCTATATATAGCATCATATCCACTGCAAAGAGTGACAATTTAACTTCTTCATTCCCAGTTTGGATGCCTTTTATTTCTTTCTCCTGCCTGATTGCTCTGGCAAGGACTTCCAACACTATGTTGAAAAGCAGAGGTGATAGGGGGCACACCTGTCGTGTTCCTGAACGTAGAGCAAAGGGCTTCAGTTTTTCACCGTTAATTATGATATTAGCTGAAGGTTTCTCATATATGGCCTTTATTATGTTAAGGTATTTTCCTTCTATACCTATTTTATTAAGTGTTTTAATCATAAATAGATTTGTATCTGGTCAAATGCTTTTTCTGTATCAATTGATATAATGATATGATTTTTGTCCTTTATTTTGTTTATGTGGTGTATCACATTGATGGATTTGTGTATGTTGAACCATCCTTGTGCCCCTGGGATGAACCCCACTTGGTCATGATAAGTAACCTTTTTAATGTATTGTTGCATTCAATTTGCTAGAATTTTGTGTAGCATTTTTACATCTGTATTGATCAGAGATATTGGTCTGTAGTTCCTTTCTTTGTGTTGTCCTTATCAGGTTTTGGTATCAGGGTAATGTTGGCCTCATAAAATGCGTATTGTCTCTTCTTCAATTGTTTGGAAGAGTTTGAGTAGGATTGGTATTAGATCCTCTTTGAAGGTTTGGTAGAATTCACTACTGAAGCCACCTGGTCCCGGACGTTTGTTTTTGGGAAGGTTTCAGATGACTGATTCAATTTCCTTACTGGTGATTGGTCTGTTTAGATTTTCCAGTTCTTCGTGATTCAGCCTAGGAAGGCTATATGTTTCTAAGAACTTGTCCTTTTCTGCTAGGTTATTGAATTTGGTGATATATAGTCCTTCATAGTATTCTTGGATGATCCTTTGTATTTCTGTGGTGTCCGTGATAACTTCCCCTCTTTCATTTCTGATTTTGTTTATTAGTGTCTTTTCTCTTTTCATCTTAGTTAGTCTAGCCAAGGGTTTGTCAATTTTATTAATCTTTTCAAAGAACCAGCTCTTTTTCACAATAATTTTTTCTATTGTCTTTTTGTTCTTTAGTTCATTTAGTTCTGCTCTGATTTTTATTATTTCCTCTCTTCTGATGACCTTGGGTTTCATTTGTTCTTCTTTTTCTAGTTCTTTAAGGTGTAACATGAGGTTATTTATCTGTGATTTTTCTTGTTTCTTGAGATAGGCCTGTAATGATATAAATTTCCCTCTTAAACTGCTTTCTCTGCATCCCTAAAATTTTGGTGGGATATATTTTCATTCTCATTTGTTTCTATGTGTCTTTTGATCTCTCCTCTCATTTCTTCTTTGACCCAGTCATTCTTTAAAAGTATATTGTTTAATCTCCACATATTTGTGGTTTTTTTCTGCTTTCTTTTTGCAGTTGATATCCAATTTTAAAGCTTTGTGATCAGAGAATATACTTGGGATGATTTCGATCTTCTTAAATTTGCTGAGGCTAGTTTTATGTCCCAACATTTGGTGTATCTTTGAGAATGTTCCATGTACACTAGAAAAGAAAGTATAGTCTGTAGTTCTAGGATGAAGTGTTCTATAAATGTCAATTATGTCCATTTCATCTAATGTGTCATTTAGAGCTGCTATTTCTTTATTTATGTTCTGTTTGGATGATCTCTCCATAGATATCAATGATGTATTTAGGTCCCCTACTACAATTGTGTTTTGGTCAATTTCTCCCTTTAGTTCTGTGAGCAGTTGCTTAGTATATTTTGGTGCTCCCTGATTGTGGGCATAAATATTTGATGACTGTTATGTTTTCTTGTTATATAGTCCCCTTTATCATTATGAAATGTCCATCTTTGTCTCTTGTTACATTTTTATCCTGAAGTCTGTTTCACCTGATATCACTAAGGCTACACCTGATTTTCTCTTGATACCATTTGCTAGGAGTGTCAATTTCCACCCTTTCACTTTGAGTCTTTGTTTGTCCTGGTAGCTGAGATGTGTCTCTTGGAGGCAGCATATGGCTGGGTTTAGCTGCAACTTTGTGCCTTTTTATTGGTGAGTTCAGTCCATTTACATTTAGGGTGATTATTGATATGTAAGGATTTCCTATCATTCTGTGTTTGGTTTTCTGGTAAGACGGTGTCTCCATTGTTTCTTTGCCTTTTTGTTGTTGTCTATTATTTCAGTGTCGTGGTATTCTATGATTTTTTTCCCTTTGTTTCTTCATTTATTACACTACATATTCACTTACGGATTTTTTTTTTTAATGGTTACCATTAAGTTTATGTAAAAGAAAGTTTCATATTTAGAATATTCTATTTCCTTCAGCATTGCTACTTTCTCCATTTCCGTATTCTGGTTCAGCCCTTTATTCTCCTCCCTTTTATGTTTTGGTTGCTACAAATTATCCCTATTGTTGCTGGTCGAATAGCCTCCTTCTGTATTTCTTGTAGTGCAGGTCATGTGTTAGAAAATTCCCTCAGCTTCTGTATGTCTGGGAAGGTCTTTATTCCTCCTTCATATCTAAAGGATATCTTTGCTGGGTATATTATTCTCGGTTCATAATTTCTCTCTTTCAAAAGTTTGAATTCTTGAGTCCCCTCCCTCCTGGCTTGTAGAGCTTCTGCTGAAAAATCTGATGATATTCTAATGTGCTTTCCATTATAGATTACCATCTTCTTTTCCCTGGTTGCTTGAGGATTCTTTCTTTGTCATTAATTTTTGACAGCTTCAATACAATGTGCCTTGGAGAAGGCCTGTTAGGGTTGAGGTAATAGGGGTTCTATTTGCTTCTTGGATTCGAGGATCCAGTTCTTTCCACAAGTTTGGGAAGTTCTCGTCAACTATTTGTTTGAATATACTCTCTGTTCCCTTCTCTCTTTCTTCTCCTTCTGGTATGCCCATTATTCTTATATTGCTCTTTCTGATGTAGTCTGAAAGTTCTTGTAGAGTTCTTTCATTTCTTTTAACTCTCAAGTCTCTCTCTTCTTCCATCTGTGTCATTTCCAGATTTCTATCTTCGATGTCACTGATTCTTTCCTCCATCTGGTCAACTCTACTACCTAAACTGGCTATTTCATTGTTCATTTCTTTTATTGAGTTCTTAATCTCCAGAAATTGTATTTGGTTCTTTTTAAAATTTCAATCTCTTTGGTGAAATGTTCATTTTGTTCTTTGATTGTGTTTCTGAGTTCATTAAACTGCCTGTCTGTGTTCTTGCATCTCGTTGAGTTTTTTTCAGAACTGCAATCTTGAATTCTCTGTCATTTAAGTCACATATTCCCATATCTTTAAGTTCATTTTCTGGAGACTTTTCATTTTCTTCCTGAGCTGTCTTCTTACTTTGGTTATTAACGGTGATTAATGATTTGTTATTTCTCTTCCTAGGCATCTACAGGAGTGGGTTCTGCAACAGGTTGATAAAAAGAGGTCTTTCTTTTGTTTTCCAGTAGGTGTTGGTAGAATGTTTTCTCTCCAACTGCAGCCTTTTATTCTCTCTCACACTGTAGTGTTATATTTTCTCTGCCCTTTTCCAGCTTCTCACACAATGGGGGAATTCCCTGGAGGACGGGCTTCTCCTCTATGAACAGTTTGCCTGGGTCATAGGGCACCGGCTCCGTGGGGAGATGTGGAGAACTTCTGAAGTTCCAAAGCTCTTCCTGCACCAGATTCAGAGCCTGTGTGTTTCAGCAACTCTGTTTACTCCTGCAGAGATCCCCGCGATAGGTGGGAATGGGGGTGGGGTGGGTTGTGAGAGGTGGCCCAGAGCAATGGCGGCGACCACCACCACAACCAGTCCTGCTTCCACGGCTTCCTCCCCTTTCCCTGAACTAGTTGGGCTGCGAGTCCATGTCTGCAGACCACAGTTCTCAGAACTGCAAATATTCTGTTCTTTTGATCTGACACTGCTAGTGTTCCGCTTCTAGCACCGGGCAGGTCGGGGCGGGGCGAGCTCTGGGAGGGTAGGGAGGGGGCGGCTAGGATCAGTGCCTAAGGCTTCCATTCTCTGCTTGTTAGTGAGGGCTTAAACAACGGTTTTCAGCCTTCTTCCCTCAGTCTTTGCTCCGAGGTCTCTGCTGTGAGCATTGGGTTCACACATGTTATTCGCTGTCCCCTTAGCCCTGTGGGCCATAAGCAGAGCCCTAGCAGTCCGAGTTCTTCCCTGTCCCGCAGCTGCGGTAGTTCCGGGATGCAGTGAGCTTGGAGCACCGAGCTAGGTCTGCATCCTGTGCCCGTGCGGCCCCATCTCTGAACTTCTCCCTTCCCACCTACCCCGCTCACACAATTTGCCCACCTTTAGATGATTTCAGTAGTGCGCCTTTTAGTCTTGCCTGTCTGCTGTGCTGGGAGTCCTTTGTGGAGTTATAATTGTTCAATTTGTTGTAAATTCCAGGGGAGATATCAAGAGGCTCACCTCACACTGCCATTTTTATGACGTCATCCCTATTATTCTTATTTTTATGTTTGTTTTTCTTTTTTGTCTTAAAGAAGTCCCTCTAAGATTCCTTATAATAGTGGTTTGGTTGTGATGAACTCCTTTAGCTTTTTCTTGGCTGTGAAAATCTTTGTCTGTCCTTTGAGTCTAAACGATAGCTTTGCTGGGTAACCTTGATTGTAGATCCTTGCTTTTCATCACTTTGAGTATTTCCTGCCACTCCCTTCTGGCCTGCAAAGTGTCTGTTGAGAAATCAGCTGACAATCTTATGGAAGCTCCCTTGTAAGTAACTAATTGCTTCTCTTTTGCTGCTTTTAGGATTCTTTCTTTGACTTTAACCTTTGGCATTTTAATTATGATGTGTCTTGGTGTTGGCCTCTTTGGGTTCATCTTGTTTGGGACTCTCTGTGCTTCCTGGGCTAGTATATCGATTTCCTTTGCCAGGTAGGGAAGTTTTCCGTCATTATTTCTTCAAATAGGTTTTCAGTTCCTTGTTCTGTCTCTTCTCCAACTGGTACCCCTATAATGCGAATATTGGTATATTTGATGTTGTCCCAGAGGCCCCTTAAACTGTCCTCATTTTTTTGGATTCTTTTTTCTTTTTGCTGTTCGGTTTGGGTGTTTTCTGCTACTTTATATTCTAAATTGCTGAACTGATCCTCTGCTTTATCTAATCTACTGTTTTGTTTTTGTTTTTGTTTTTTTATTGGAGAAGGGGAACAGGACTTTATTGGGGAACAGTGTGTACTTCCAGGACTTTTTTTCCAAATCAAGTTGTTGTCCTTTCAATCTTAGTTGTGGAGGGTGCAGCTCAGCTCCAGGTCCAGTTGCCGTTGCTAGTTGCAGGGGGTGCAGCCCACCATCCCTTGCGGGAATCGAGGAATCGAACTGGCAACCTTGTGGTTGAGAGCCCGCGCTCCAACCAACTGAGCCATCTGGGAGCTCAGCGGCAGCTCAGCTCAAGGTGCCCTGTTCAATCTTAGTTGCAGGAGGCGCTGCCCACCATCCCTTGCGGGACTCGAAGAATTAAACTGGCAACCTTGTGGTTGAGAGCCCATGCTCCAACCAACTGAGCCATCCAGGAGGCAGCTCAGCTCAAGGTGCTGTGTTCAATCTTAGTTGCAGGGGGCGGAGCCCACCATCCCTTTTGGGACTCCAGGAGTTGAACCGGCAACCTTGTGGTTGAGAGCCCACTGGCCCATGTGGGAATTGAACCAGCAGCCTTCGGAGTTAGGAGCATGGAACTCTAACCACTTGAGCCACCGGGCCGGCCCCCTATCTAATCTTCTGTGATTCTCTCTAATATATTCTTTATTTCTATTATTGTAGTCTTTATTTCTGACTGTTTTTGTTTTTTAATGTTTCCTATCTCTTTGTTCAAGTTCTCACTGAGATCAAACTCACTCGCTTATAACCAGTGGTTTGAACTCTATGTCTGACAGATAGCTTGCCTCCATTTTGTTTAATTCTTTTCTGGAGCTTTGTTCTGTTCTTTTATTTGGGACATGTTTCTTTGTCTCCCCATTTTGGCTGTCTCCCTGTCTTTGTTTCTATAGATTAGGTAGGGCTGCTATGTCTTCCTATCTTAGTAGAGTGGCCTTATGTACTAGGTGTCCTATGGGACACGTGGCGCAATCTCCCTGGTCACCAGAGCTGGGTGCTCCAGGTGTGTCCCTTGTGTGGGTTGTGTGTGCCCTCCTGTTGTAGTTGAGCCTTGGTTGCTGTTTGCACATCAGTGGGAGGGTTTGACCCTCAGGCTGATTGGTTGTGAGGACTGGCCATGACTACAGTGAAAAAGCTGTGGTACAGGGGCTGACCTTACAGAGCAGAGCAGGGTTTGCTTTAGCAGGCCTCTGGTGCCTGTGTAGTTTGCCCTTTGGGTGTGTCATCCTTGGAGGCAGTTGAGTGATGCTCTGGCTTGGTCTGAAGCTGGCCACCAGGTGTGCTAGCGATGGGGCCTCCTGAGAGGGGACCCACTGCTGACCAAGTTTAGCTGCAGCCCATGCCCTGTCCAGGGCCACCTGGAATCAGCCACAAAGCCATCTGCAGATGGCCACTGCCTACACTGGGCTTCGAGGTACCTCGTGAGGCCAATCTGCAAACGGAGGCTGGTTGTCACTAGTGCCAGGCTTAGAGCTGCTCAACCACAGGTACAGGACTTGCTCAAGCCAGATGCAGCTTGTTTGGGTTTTGTGAACCTTTAAGAAATTTCAGGAAAGTCTGCAGCATGAACTAAGACTTGTTTGTATGGAAAAGTCACTGGTAGCAGCTTGGGTATGCCTCAAAGTTGGTGGAGCAGTGTTTCCAGGAATCAGTAGGATGAGGCAGATGAAAGGTAATAGCCAGTTTGATGGAGACTCAGATATGGCTCTGCCTGCGTGTGCGTGCAGGGATCGTGAGGGCTCAACAAAGAAACAATGGCTTCCACCAGCTCCTCCATCCAAAAGCTGCCCCTCTAGTTTTCGCCCTGAAGCCAGACAACTCAGTTCCTCCCCTTATGTCCCTGACAACTTTCGAGCTGCTGCCCCAGCGATGGAGCTCAGATTGAGTGAGTTCATCAGCGAATAAGTCCATGTGCAGTCTCTTTAAGTGGAGAACCTGGGACTCCAGCTGCCCTCTGTCTCACTCAGCCACAATCTCCCCTGGTTTTCACAACCAGCAGTTATGGGGACTTCTCTCCCTGGCACTGTGAAGCCTGGTATGAGGCTGGGACCACTCATTCCTCCTATGGGTTCCTCTGCAGCCAAGATATCCCTCCCAATTTAAATGGTCACTCGTGGGTGTGGGTGCAGCCCGTTCTGCGTCTCTGCCCACATACCAGTCTCGAGGTGGCTTCCTCTGTATGTCCGTAGTTGTAGGGCTTTGGTTCAGCCAGACTTCAGGTGATAATGATAATTGTTTTGTAATCTAGTTGCAATTGATGTGATCCTGGGAAGAGGCAAGCACAGAGTTCACGTACTCTGCCATCTTGACCAGAAATCTTCTGTGGATGTATGTTTTCACTTCTTTGGGCTATATACCTAGGAGAGGAATTGCTGGGTCATATGGTAATTCTACGTATGTTTAACTTTTTGAGTAACCACCAATTTGTTTTCCAAAGTGTTTGCACAATTTTACGTTCCTACCACCAATGTGTAAAGGTTACAATTTCTCTACATCCTTGCCAACAAATGTTATTGTCTATCTTTTTTATTATAGCCATCCTGGTGGGTTTAAAGTGGTATCTTAAAATGGTTTGTGTTTCCCTGATGCTTAATGATGTGGAGCATCTTTTCATGTACTTACTGGCCATTTGTTTATCATCTTTGGAGAAATCTCTACTTAAATCCTTTGCCCATTTTTTAATTGGGTTGTCTTTTTGTTGTTGAGTTGCAAGAATTCTTTATGTATTCTAGATATAAGTACCTTATCGGATATATAATTTGTAAATATTTTGTGCTGTGGGTTATCTTTTCACTTTCTTTATAGTGTCCTTTGAAGCATGAAAGTTTTAATTTTGATGAAGTCCAACTTGCCTATTTTTTTCTTTGGTTGCTCATGCTTTTGGTGTCATGACTTGGAAACATTGCCTAACCCAAGATTTACCCCTGTGTTTTTTTCTAAGAGTTTTCTAGTTTTAGTTTTTACGTTAGGTCTTTGATCCATTTTGAGTTACTTTTTGTATATGTTGAGATAAGGTCAGGCATGATTTTGATTGGAGAAACAAAGGCCTGGGGTGGTTAACCTATTGGTGTGCATGAGATACATGGCCAGTGTGCAGCTGTGGTCAGGAAAATGGGCAGGCAGCCATAGTATCACTTTCTTTATGTAGCTCGTATGAAGAAATGAAGATGTGCTCTGGTCTGTTCGACTGGAAACTTGAAGTCTCACTGTTCAGTTGGAGATACCAGGGAGCACGTGCTTACTCTTCACCACTCCCAGCTTTGTGAGGGCTACACAGCACCCCCCGCACTCCTGGTGCAGTCCCCTTACTCTCACAGGCACCTGGGGCAGAGGTGGGGGAAACAGGCTCCCTTCCCCTGTCCCACCCTTGACTCAGTCTCCCCAGGCCTCACACCAGGCTATGCAAGTATGCACAGAGCACCCCACTAAAAGGTGGGGTGACTGAAAGTGGGGCAGAGTGGAAGAGAAAAGTCATGGTCACACTCTGAGGGTCAATCCTCAGAGTCCCAGGAGTGTCGTCCTTCAGCTTGCGCCTGGCCCTCATCTAGCCTGGCTTGGAGAAGCAGCCTTCTTCAGCATCTTCCCAATGTGATTCTGTGCCTGACTTTAGGGCGAGTCCATTCTTGCCCATGATGAGAGTGGAGGGATGGTGTCCTCTTACCTCTAGATCCATGCCTGTGTTTGCCTAGGGCTGCCATAGCAAAATTCCACAGATGGGAACAGAAATGGAGACTGGAAATCCGAGATCAAGGTGTCCGCAGGGTTGGTTCCTTCTGAGGCCTCTCTCATTGTAGATGGCGTCTTCTTCTGGTGTCTTCACTGTCTCTGTGCATGCCTGTGTCCTAAGCTCTTCTTCTTACAGGACACCAGTCCTATGGATTAGGACCTACTCTAATAGTCTCATTTTAATTTAGTCACCCATTTAAAGGCTGTATCCCCTCATGTAGTCACATTCTGAGGTACTGGGGGTTAGGACTTCGATATATAGATTTGGGGGGAACACATCTCAGCCCCTCCTCAATTTCTGGAGGCTCAGTTTTAAGGCTGGAGGGGCCCCTGGCCCTAGCAGGACTTTCCAAGACCCCAGAGCAGGGCTGGGGGAGGGGTCTTGGGGCTCTCAGTCTGTCAGGATCTCTTTAGTGGGTTACACTCATACTTGCTTCCTAAACCTGTCTGCTGAAGTGCACACATGTGCGCGCACACACACACAGACACATACACACCACACAGACACACAGCTTGAGGACACACATTCATTTCCAAGACTCACAATGAGGAGGGAAATACCCCATGAGGCCCTCATCGTCAGCCTGTCCTTGGATCCAGTAAGCCAAGTAGTGTTTAATTTCTTTCCTTCTTCTATTTTGGGCTTCCAGGAATTGCAGAGTATCCACCACCCCCTATTGTTTTCACAGGGATTTTGAGGCTGCCATTCCTGCACAGAATAGCTGGCTGGGGAAGGCTGGACACACAGACTCCCAGAATGTCTCAGAGCCCGGGGGTGATGTCCAGATTGCAAGCTCCCTGGACATTACCAGACTATCGGATTTTCAAGAATTGAGGGTGGAGGATTTCCTCACTTTCTCATTTTCCTTCTTTTTATTTTAGCTCCTTTATATAAATAAGAATTGCCTGAGTCATATTTGCCCAAGGTCACCCAGAAATTTTGTGGACCAGAGCCCTGATGCGAACTCTCAGGCCTCTCACTGTGGGGAAATCCAAGCTGCAGAGTTTGTGGGCATGCTGTGTGCTGTGGCTGATGGGCAGTTCCTGGTGTGCTGGCAGTTACAGTGACTAGGGAAAGCTTAAGGGGAGCAGACTTGCCCTTGTCGATGGTACCCCTGGGCCTACACCCAGGGAATGCTGTGGCTGGTGGAGATGTCAAGTCCTCAGACCATTCCTGAGCTGAGCAAGGGGCTCATGAGAAGGGGAGGCTACACACGGGGAGGCGGCAGCCCCGAGGAGGGCTCCTCACCTCACCTGTAGGCCAAGAGAGCCTCCTAGAGTGGATGATGCTTCGGCTGGTCCTGAAAGCCGTGCAGGAGTTGGCCTGAGTGGGTTGGGAAGAAAAGGCGTCCCAGAACAGCTTGTGGAAGCCTGAGGCACAGGAGGATGGAGACCTTCTGGGGTGATTGGGCGCCAGGGCCGTGCACGGCCATGGTCCTGCAGGAGATGAGAAAGGAGGTGATGAGGAAGGAAACATGCACTGGTGCAGAGGAGCAGAGAAAGGGATCAAGTGGGGATGACATGGCAGTGTGCAGTTTCAGGAAGGGCACTCAAGTGCCCAGGGAATGTGTGGGACAGAAAGGAGTTGAGTAGTCATAGGAGGGGTAGGAGGCCATCAGAGTTCAGGCAGAAGGAATGGTGGTGGCTTAGCCAAGGGGGTGTGTAGTGGGAATGATGAGGTGGGGTGTTGAGAGGTGTAGCTGTCAATGTGACCTGACTTGGTGCTGGGTGGAAACAGTGGGTGCTGTGTCTGGGTGCAGGCATCTCGGCTGGCTGGACTGGGTGCCTGAGGGAAAGGTGGAGAGGATGGCTTCAGTGGGGACTCCTGGAGCCTCCTGGTAGGCCCAGCATCCCCACCCACCACCTCCTCTTCCCCTGTGGGTCACAGTAAAGGCTGAGTTGGACTGATGGGTGGGCTCTGCTTTCCCCACAGGCTTCTTGGAGAAGAATCGAGATGTACTGAGCACAGATATCCTCACGCTGGTCCACTCCTCCCAAAATACGTTCCTGAGGGAGATCTTCAAGTTGAAGTCAGCAGACATCAAGCTGGGCCATGGGACCATACGCCAGGCGAAGGCGGGGAGCCAGCTCTTCAAGGTGGGGCGCATGTCACCCTTCTAGTGCTATTCAGACCTTAGGGCCTCCATGTCAGACATGTATGTGCAGGGAAAATCTGCTGCCGGGGACTGGGTTTCTCAGTCCAGCCACAGAATGTGAAAACAGGAGTCACATGTTGCTATGGCCATATGGGCAGGGGTGAGGAGACAGGTGCACAGGAATGTGCCTGCTTCTGAGTGTGTGGTGGTCTTGTCAGGGCACGTCTGCCTCTGTTACTATTACTGTGTTTCTATATTGGTCTGTGTGTGTTCTGTGTGCTGTGTGTGTTGTGTGTGTGGCATTGTATGTGTGATGTGTGTGCGTAGTGTGTGTGGTATCTGTGGATGTGTGTGTGTTTTTTGTGGTGTGTGGATGTGAATATATGTGTGTGTATTATGATGTGTATGCATTACATGTGTGTGTTTGTAGGATGTGGGGTGTGTGTGTGGGTTATATGTGTATGGTGCGTGTGTGTACATGTGGTATGTGTGTGGTGTGTGTATGGTATCTGTGGGGTGTGTGTGAGTGATATGTGGGTGTGTTTTGTGTAGTGTATGTGTGGTATGTGTGTGTTGTGGTATGTGGTATGTGTGGTTTTATTGTGTGTGCTTTGTATGTGTAGTGTGTGCATCGTGTGTGTTTTGCGGTATGTTGTGTGTGTGTATACTGTGTGGCGTGTGTGGCACGTCTGGTGTATGTGTGATGTGTGTGTATTATGTGTGTGGCATGTGGTGTGTGGTGTGTGTATTGTGTTGCGGGTGGGTATGTGGTGTGGCAGCAGCAGTACTAGATGTTGCTGGCCAGGGAGGTGGGCAGCCGAGAGCCCCTGGTGCCCCTTCGGGCAGCCTAGGATTTCCTGGTGGGGGCTGGGGGTCTGCTCACCCACTGCCCCCCCGTCCCCTGTGCCTCTCCCCCTTAACAATGATTGTTCCAGAAAAAGCCTGTGAACCCTCTGATGAGGAGCTCCCCGCCCCCACCTCAGGCTATGGAGCCCACTGAGTGGCAGGCAGACGGCTTCCCCTTCCCTCCCCGAATTCAGCACTGGCCACACTGACGTGCCTTGACCTTTTATACTTCCCCTCCAGCTCTGCAGGAGCTCCTGAAGCCTCCTCCCAAGGCCATGGATGTGGTTGTGGCGGGGGCCGGGGAGGCACCAAAGAGCCCTGAGGCTTTGTGGTGTGTGTGTGTCATATATGTGCAGGAACTCCCCAGGTCTGGGACCGGGTGAAGCCAGGCTAGACTCTCCACAGCTGAGATCAGAGCACAGCTTCGTCCTGGCCCTGCAGGTTCCAGATCTTTCAGGGAACAGGACGACAGTGGAAGGAAATGCACATTACTTTACAAACCAGGACAATAGGAAAATGCTGCCCATCGTTATTCAAAAGCACCAGTGATCGCGTCCTTTGTGTCTCCAGACTGATGCAGTCTGGCAGCACACACCTTTGCTCAGGTGCATTTGACCTTGGGGAGGTTTGATCAAGGAACAACGCCCAAGATCAGCTTTGCACAAAACATACTGCTCATGGCTAGGTTCTTGGGCTCCCCCCCATTACATCCATAAGTTGATACATTTATGTTAGAATGATATACACTTACTATAATGCACACAATGCACAGTGTAAAACATTCAAAAAAGCACATAAATCTATACGAAAACTGAAAACGTGGAAGTGAGAGGTAGAAAGTAAATGTTGACAGTTTGACATTCTCTTCTCACCCTGGTGCATTGTCTTGTGCCTCTCACTTGGGGGACCCCCACCTCTGGACAGGAGGCGTTGGCCTGTCTTACTCACTGCTGTGTCCCCAGTATTGCACTGTGGGCCTGCACACAGTAGGCATGAGGAACACCTGTGGTGGACGAATGACTGCAGCTCACCCGCCTGTGGACCTCCGCAGAAACCCTCACTGGGCTGTGCTGTGCTGTGGCTCAGCTGTGCCCGGGTCATCCTCCCCAGCCCCACACCCAGCCCCCGCTTGTGCCCTGTGCTTCTGCCCACAGTCTGCAGACTCCGGCAGGCGGCCTGCCACCTTGGCAAGCCAGTTCAGGCAATCCCTGGACCAGCTGATGAAAATCCTGACCAGCTGCCAGCCCTACTTCATCCGGTGCATCAAACCCAATGAGTACAAGAAGCCACTGGTAATGAGGGGAGACTGGGGGTAAGCAGGGAGGACGGGGTGGCTCCTGGAGGGTGTGATGCCACTCGCTTCACCAGGGCCCGGCCGGCGTTAGAGCTGTTACCTGCCCCCATTTTATAGAGGGACACTGTGGTGAAGTCCAGGTCGTTCACATGGCAGTGACCTGCAGGGCTGGGGCCCCCAGGCCTCAGTTGTCCCAGCCCTGCCCTGCCTGCCCTCTGTGTGTACTTGGCCAGATGCCTCAGATTTCTCTTCCGTAAAGTTAGAATAACATCTGCCTGCAGGGGCCGCAAGGGTCGTACTGGTGCTCCCAGCACATCTGTGTGAGGGAACCGCCTCTCTAAGGCAGCAACCTGTATGAGATTTTAGAGGCTGGCACCACCCCTGTCCACGTCTGCGTGGTGTGGGGCACGAGCTTGCTGCCAACCCAGGAGCCCCTGAATGTGGGCTTGGGAATCCCACCCAGAGGCTGAACATACAGGACTCTCAAAACTGGGAGATGCCATCTGAAAGGAGATAAAATGACTCAAAAATCTTATAAGGAAAACAATACTATATTAAATAAAGTGCCTTTTTGAAAAAAAGAAAATTATATGAAAGTGAGGTTCCCCAGGAAATTCAGAACGTATCTTCCCGAGAGGCAGAATACCCAGATATCAGACAGGAGCTGTGCTCCAGGAGGCCCTCTGCCCACACCCACAGCCCTCACCGTGGGCTCTGGGAGAGGGTGGCAGCTGTGTGCGTGGGGGGCGCCCAGGCCAGGGGCCAGGCGGGCGGGGGTCTGAACCCTAGCTCAGTCACTTAGGAGTGTGGCCTGGAGCCTCAGGTACCTCACCTTTAAATTGGAGTTAAGTACCGCACCACGTAGGGCTATTGTAAAGAGCAAACGAAATACTCAAGAGATGGGAGCTAACTAGTTGCCCAGACTAACCGCTGTGTGGCCTGGACCCCATGAGCAGTTGCCTCTGGGACCCTCAGTGTTTCCAGGTCGGTAACTGCTTGCTGGTAGGCTTGCCAGATTGGAGGCTGTACCTCTAGAGCCCAGAGAGTCCTGGTGTCTGGACAGCTGAGGGGCTCTCCAGAAGCACAGCAAGCCAGTGTCTCCGCATCTCAGCTGAGACCCAGCACTGCTGTACAAAGCAGCAGGCCCAAATCGCTCTCTGCCGCCAGGGCCCTTTCCCAGGACAGGGAGAGACTAAGCTGACTAGAATACTTCCTGCCTCTGAGTAGGAACCGTATTTCTTCTTTCCACTTGAGCGTAGGAGGCCCCATGGTGCTGGGAGCGCTGCAGGACCAGGAGGAAGCCGTGTCCTTTGGGATCACTGTCTGGGGGCACTTCAAAACATTTCCAACAGGGCATATGAAGTAACTTTTATATTCACAGTACTTTGCATATCCTAAGGAAGATGGGACTTTTTAGTGGTGGTGTGGATGTCAGTTTATATGTTACCAACTTTTATCCCCTTGGAAACACTTTAAGGACTTTTAAGCGACTTCGACCAAATACCTCTCTTCAAAAAGAAATTTTAATTACAGGGAGCACGTGCTCCGTTCTTTCGTTCCTGGGGTGGTTGCAGGGTTGGGGAGGGCCCACGTCAGCCCTGCCTCTGCGCCCGCAGCTCTTCGACCGGGAGCTGTGCCTGCGGCAGCTGCGCTACTCCGGCATGATGGAGACCGTGCACATCCGCAAGTCCGGCTTCCCGCTCCGCTACACTTTCGAACAGTTCTCGCTAAGATTCGGCGTCCTGCTGCCTGGCGCCGTCCGCCGGCAGGTGCGCACTCCTGCCGCCTGCCCAACCGCACTGGCCCTGGAGACCCCGGTGGGCTTCCCCACCACCCAGTTCCCAGAAGTCCCCGCGGCTGCCCCCCTCCACGTCCAGGACCCCTCCCTGGACTCCAGGCTTTCAGAGGAGCGCCCATCCTCATCTGTCCCTGCCACCGTGCCCTGGAAGTGAGGGAGGGTCTGGAAGGTCCTGGTGTGCGAATCTCGTTCTTCTAGGAGTGTCTGCCCCTTAAAGCAAACACTCCTTTATGTGGCAGAATGTGGGGGAGATCAGGGTGGCTGGAGAGCAGGACGTCTTTCCTCAGACACTCATCTGTCTTCAAGTGTCCAGCAGCCACACAAAGGCCCCAGGCCCTGCAAAGTGTAGTGGCTTCACGGTCCCAGGGCCTGGGTGCTGTCCTGGACCCCACGCTCGATTGAGGTGCCCTGCCCCAGCGCTCTTGGCAGTGACGCCCTGCAGGAGGAGGTAGCCTCTGAGCTCAGGAAGGACCCCCAGCCTCCGGCCTTGGGGTCCCTGCTCCACTGGTCCTGTTTCTCCTTGGCAGCTTCGGGACAAGTTTCGACAGGTGACCCTGCGCATCGCTGAAATGTGGCTGGGGACAGACAAAGACTGGAAAATGGGAAAGACCAAAATTTTCCTGAAGGTGAGACCCAGAAAGCGCAGGTCCTCAGCCTCCTGAAGTGGGTCCGGTGCCCACTGGGAGGTATTGGCTCACGCACTCTACTCTGCATGTGGCCCTGCCCTGAGGCACCCCGTTGTAGAAAGCTAGGCTGGGGGTAAGGGAGACAAGGGAGCATGGGGACAAGCGGCCCCACCTGAGGAAGTTCGGAAGGCTTCTCAGAGGGGGCATCCAGTGCAAGGCCTGAGGATGAATGAGGGCTGCCTCCCAGCTACTGGGCGGAGCAAGGAGGCCTTGGGAAAGGCTCCCGCAGTCTCTCCAGAATAGGCCTTCACCATGCAGGAGCCACAATCCACAGCAGGGAGCTCTGTCTGGCCTAGAGAAGCTCCATATGTGCAGAGCCCCAGGGAGCTGGCGCTTCAGTGGAAGGAGTCAGAGTGTTGACCACCCCACCTGTTAGAGCTCATCCTTAAGCAGGTGGTGCACGCAGCACCACCACCCACCACCTACCTCCTTCCTCCTCAACTTACTGGAGGCCCAAGGTCATGCAGAGGCAGCCTCGTGCCTGGACTGGCCTTCAGGCCCTCGAGGATTGCCCATTGGATCAAAGAGCCGCTGGGGAGAAAACCTTCCTGCCACCTATCCTCGTAAGGCTTGGATGGGTTGGCAAATCGAGGATGAGGAGAAAGGAGAAAGGTCAGGTCAGGAGGAACACTCTGTAGCCACACAAGCACCCCGTAATCCTTGCCACCCCTTCCTGAGTCCTCCACTCCCTCCCTTTACCCCATAGAGCCCTCCCTCACCTGGCCCCAGAGCGAGCTCCTGCCCTTCCTCCCCCCCCACCCCCCACAGCCACTCCATCTGTCTATCAGGCCATGCATTAATTAGGCCTGTGCTGGAGCTTGGAGCTCAGCCACGAAGGAAGAAGCAGAAAGGCTTTAGATCCCATTGTGGAAGTGAAGCTGGCAGAGGGAAGGCTTCTGCCCAGGAGGCTGAGACAGTCTTTGAGGCCACAGGGATACAGAGGGGTATCTAGTGGGGTGGACGGTCGAGGAGGGGAAGAGGACAGTGTCCACCTCTCCATTCCTCCTCCTCTCTGATTGCTCCCTGAGGCCACATTTGAGGTCTAGTCCATCTCTGTGTCCCCAGTGCCCCCCCAGGCCCACCAAGAGGCTCAGTGCTTGCTTGATGCGAGACTGATAGAGGCAGGAAGGGCCTCCAAGCCCCTGGCCTCTCCTCACCAGTTGCCAAAGGCTGTGCTGCTCTCTGTTCTACAAAGACAGTCCCTGCCTTCCTGGGGCTAGGATGGCAGGCCCGGGGCACAGGGATTGGGGAGTACTGCAGTGGGCCAGGGAAAGGCACAGCCCAGGGATGGCTCTCACACTATGTATGCTACTCAAAGGCTGGGGAACATTTTTCTATCGAAACAAGCATAGGTCTATAACACAGGTGAATGCACAGTTCACATGAATTTTGGGAAGTAAAACACAACTTCGGGAACATTTTTTGCCTCTCTTGGGCTCTCCAAAGCAGAAATTTAATTTGCCAGATAGAATTAACAAGAAGAAAGACCTAAAATGGGAAGTTCTTGGAATGGGGCTGGGGAAAGGGGTGTAGTTGCAGCTTCCATCTCTGAGACCCATTAGGGTCAATTTGAGAGCCCCTTCCCCTGCTTGGCCTCCCAGGAGCACATGTGGGAAGAGTCTGAAAGACTCTGACTTCTGGAGACAGCGCGCTGGCCCCAGCTGGGAGTGTGGGGTGAAGCGCGGCAGCCACATGATGAGATCTCTCCTGCCCCAGGACAATCACGACACTCTGCTGGAAGTACAGAGGAGCCAGGTGCTGGAAAAGGCAGCGATTAGCATCCAGAAAGTCCTGCGAGGCTACAAATACAGGTGCCAGCCCTGCCCTAACCCCCTCCCAGCCCACACACCTGCCCATCGTGTGCCCTGGGAAGGCCTGCAGCCCTCAAACCAGGGACTCATGTTCCTGCTGGTCCCTCCCTGGGAATGACTGAGGCACAAGATCTCAGGCCCTCCTGACCAGAGAATTCTAATACATTATTTGAATGTATGTCTGTGTTGGGGGGGCAATCCACTACATAAGCAAGAGCCAAATGAAGTGTCAGTTGTGGTCTCAACTATATTTTTATGTTATCCTTCAATTGATTGAGAAAATATATGGGTTTGGATATAGGAGGTGGTTAATTTTGGAGTGAAGGAAAGAACTGTCATTGTCTCAGTTCCCTGGTCAGTAAGAAGACAACACTTGAATTTCAGTCCAGGTTCAGGAAATCAGCAGTATTACCAGCTCCCTCACCCTCACTATGTCCACAGTGCTGGTCCCTGCGTTCCCATCCACTTGTCACCAACCACAGGAAGAACTGGAAACCCAGACATGAGAAAATGGGAGAAAGCATCTGACCCATGAGAACAGAGGCTGTAGGCACCTTTGAGTAAGGTCATGAGGCAAGGAGAAGTGGCTTGGAAGTCATCAGCAGCCAGCATCAGGCCAACCAATTGTTAACCAATGGTCACTGGCACCAATTCAGTGCCAACACGAAACTCCAGTTTGGGGTGTGGTGAAGAAGGAAACTTTATTCAGTGCAGACAGCTCAGTTGTGATACAGTCCACATGAATTTTGTGATACAGCATTGCTGCAGAACAGCATAACTAAGAGTGCGGCTGTGAGGCAGCCCTCGGGCAAAGTGGCCCGTGAGCAAGGCCCCTCTGGCTAGACAGCTCTGCTCTACTTTGCTCTGTTTCAGCAAGACATCTTTGGTGTTACAGTTCTAGCCACGGAAATGCAGTTTTCAATCTTCTGTGGAAGGAGAAAGTATGCTCCTCAAGCCAGAGGACAGCTGACTTATATAGAGAAGTCCCCCCCCCCATCCCTGGTCCTTGGTTGGTGACTCCAAATCCTTACAGTTTGGGCCAAAAAGCACTGTCCTGATTGGTCAGAATGGAGCTGCTCTGATTGGTCAGTGAAGATGCTAATGAGGAAATTAGCTGTGCTCTGATTGGAAGGGGAAAGCCTCATTCGTATTGATTGAAATACAGTTCCCGGAACTCCTTTATAAACGTTGACTGAGCTGGCAGGAACACAGTGCAGGCAGGCATTTCAGTGCAGGAGGCAGGCGGTTCAGTGCAGGCTTCTCCCTGAAGCATGGCTTGCATGGAGGCCCCTGTTTAGCAAGACCGCTAGGCTCTATTTATAAATTTGAGCCCAGTTAGCCACCAGGAGCCCTTCTCAACAGGTACATTTATTCTTGGGGTCAACACAGTGATGCACAGGTCACCTTTCCAGAAGAGCCAGACAGGCAGGGTGGTGACCCTCACTTCTGATGCATTTTTAATTAAACTTTTTTATTTTGAGATAATTGTAAATTTATGTGCAGTTTTAAGAAATAACACAGAGATCTCATGTACCTTTCCCCCAGGGGTAACATCTTGAAAAACAATAGCACAACATCACAATCAGGATATTGACACGGAAGTTCAAGACAGAACATTCCCCTCATAACAAGGGTCCTTCACGCCACACTTTTATGTCCGCACGTATCTTCTTCTCACCCCCACCCCTTCTTTAACCCCTGGCGACCATAGGAATACCTCAGAGATGTTGTGGGTTTGGTTCCAGACCACCACAATAAAGAAATACATTGCAATAAATTGAGTCACACGAAATTTTTGGTTTCCCAGTGCATATAAGTTATATTTATACTATGTTATACTATACATCAATAATTTAAAAGTTTGAAATACTATGAGAATTACCAAAATGTGACACAGAGACACGAAGTGAGCAAATGCTTTTCAGGAAACAATGGTGCCAATAGACATGTGTGATGCAAGGTTGCTACAAGCCTTCAATTTGTAAAAAACATTATCTGTGAAGCACAATAAAGCAAAGCACAATAAAACAAGGTACGCCTGCACTTATCTGTTCTCCATTTCTGCAGTCTGTCACTTCGAGAATGTTATATAAATGGAATTATATGGGTCATGCTTTTGGTGTCAAGTCTAAGAACTCTTTTGTCAGAAGATTTTCTCCTATGTTTTTTTCTAAAACTTTTATAATTTTACATTTAGGTTCATGATCCATTTTCTTTTTCCTTTTCGTAATTTAAAATTGCTTATTTCTGGAATTTTCCATTTAATATTTTTGGACCATGGTTGACCACTGGTAACTGAAACTGTGGAGTGCTACTGTTTACTGGTGCTATAACATAATAAATGTGAGAATCCCCCCTCTTCTCTCTCCTTCTCCCCAAATACCCCATGGCTCATTAATATACATGCATAACACCATTTTGCAGGGCATGGTGGTGATGTTCAGTGACATTTTATGCAGCTCCACGTGGGCAGAGCATCTGGGGCAGCTACATTCAGTTTTTCTTTATTAAGTTTATTGGAGTGACATTGGTTAATAATATTATATAAGTTTCAAGTCTGCAATTCTATAATACATCATCTGTACATTGCATTGTGTGCTCACCACCCAAAGTCTAGTCTCCCTCTGTCACCATAGATTTGACCCCCTTTACCCTATACAACCTCCCCCATCTCTCTTACCCTCTGGTAACCTCCATACTGTTGTCTACATCTATGAATTTGTTTGTTTTGCTTGTTTGTTTGTTGATTTCTGTTTTATATCCCACATATGAGTGAAGGCATATGGTTCTCGACTATTTCTGTCTGGCTTATTTCACTTAGCATGGTACTCTCTAAAACCCTCCATGTTGTTGCAAATGCCAGTATTTCATCCTTTCTTATGGCCAAGTAGTATTCCATTTTATGTATGTACCACATCTTCTTTATCCAAACATTTATCAAAGGACACCTCGGTTGTTTCCATGTCTTAGCTACCATGTACAATGCTGCAATGAACATAGGGTACGTACACCTTTACGAATAAATGTTTTCATTTTTTTAATGTAGATAACCAGAAGAGGGATCCCGGGGTCATATGTTAGCTCTATTCTTAATTTTTTGAGGAAACTCCATACTGTTTTCTATAGTGGCTGCACCAATCTACATTCCCATCAGCAGTGTCTGAGGGTTCCTTTTCCTCCACAGCCTCTCCAACACTTGTTATTACTTATCCTGTAGGGAATAGCCATTCTAACAGGTGGGAGGTGATATCTCATTGTGGTTTAGATTTGCGTTTCCCTTATAACTACTGAAGTAGAGCATCCTTTCATAGATCTGTTGGCCATTTGTATGTTTTTTGGAGAGAAATGTCTGTTCAAATGACTGTTCAGGTCCTCTGCCCATTTTTTAATTGGATTTTTTGGTTTTTGTTGAGTTGTATGAGTTTTTATATATTTTGAATATTAGCCCCTTATCAGATTATTGTTTGCAAATATCATTTTCCATTTGGTTGGTTGCTTCTTTGTTTTGTTGATGGTTTCTTTTGCTGTGCAGAAGCTTTTTAATTTGATGTAGTACCATTCATTTATTTTTGCTTTTACTTCCCATGCCTTTGGGGTCAAGTTCATAAAATCCTCTCTCAGACTAAGATCCATAAGTTTAGCACCTATATTTAAATCTTTAATCCATTTTGAGTTAATTTTTTGTATGGTGTCAAATAGCAGCTTTCTTTTCTCCATTGTATGTTTTTGGCTCCTTTGTCAAAAATTAGTTGCCCTTGTATATGTGGGTTTATTTCTGGGTTCTCGATTCTGTTCCATTGGTCTCTCTGTGTGTGTTTTTTGCCAGTACCATACTGTTTTGATCGTCACTTTGTAGTATAATTTGAAATCAGGGAGTGCAATACCTCTGGCTTTGTTCTTTTTTCTCAGGATTGCTTTGGCCGTTCAAGGTTTTTTTTGTGGTTCCATACAAAGTTGATGATTTTTGTTCTATTTATTTGAAAAATGCCATTGGGATTTTGATGGCGATTGCATTAAATCTGTATGTTGCTTTGGGTAATATGGCCATTTTAACTATGTTGTTTTGTCTAATTCATGAACATGGAGTATCTTGACATTTCTTTGTGTCTTCTTCAACTTCTTTCAACAATGTCTTGTAGTTTTCACTGTATAGGTCCCTCACATCCTTTGTTAAGTTTACTCCATGGTATTTTATTCTTTTTGTTGCAATTGCAAATCAAATTTTTTTCATTTCTTTTTCTGATATTTCATTGTTAGCATATAGGAATGCAGTGGATTTTTGTTCATTGGCTTTATATCCTGCAACTTTACTGTGTTTGTTGTTTCCAATAGTTTTTTTGTGTGTGTAGTCTTTAGGATTTTCTATATAAAGAATCATGTCATCTGCAAACAGTGACAATTTTACTTCATTCCCGATTGCCTTTTATTTCTTTCTCTTGCTTGATTGTTCTGGCTGGGACTTCCAATACTATGTTGAAAAGCACAGATGATAGAGGACAGCCCTGTTGTGCTCCTGAACGTAGAGCAAAGGGCTTCAGTTTTGCACCATTAATTATGATATTAGCTGAGGGTTTGTCATATATGACCTTTACTATGCTGAGGTATTTTCTTTCTATGCTCATTTTATTGAATGTCTTAATCATAAGTGGATGTTGTATCTTGTCAAATGCTTTTTCTGCATCTATTGATATGATCATATGATTTTTATTTTCTATTTTGTTAATGTGATCGATTATGTACGTGGAACCATCCTCGCACCCCTGGAATGAGCCCCACTTGATCATGATATAGTATCTTTTAAATATATTCTTGTATTTGATTTGCTAGTATTTTATTTAGGATTTTTGCATCTATATTCATCAGAGATATTGGTCTGTAATTTTCTTTTGTGTGTGTGTGTTGTCCTTGCCAGGTTTTGGAATCAGGGTAATGTTGGCCCCAGACAATACAATGAGTTAGGGAGTATTGCCTCTTCTTCAATTTTTTTGGAAGAGTTTGAGAAGGATTGGTATTAAATCTTTTAATATTTGGTAGAATTTACTAGTGAAGCCATTGGGTCCTAGACTTTTTGGGAGGTTTTTGATGACTGTTTCAATTTTGTTACTGTTGATTGGTCTATTTAGATTTTTCAATTATTCACAATTCAATCTAAGAAAATTATATATTTCTAAGAACTTATCCATTTCTTCTAGGTTATCAAATTTGGTGGCATATAGTCCTTCATAGTATTCTTGTATAGTCATTTGTATTTCTGTGGTGTCTGTTGTAACTTCTCTTTCATTTCTGCTTTTGAGTCTTTTGTCTTTTTTCCTTAGTGAGTCTAGCCATAGGTTTGTCAGTTTTATTAATCTTTTCAGAGAATCAGCTCTTTAGTGCATTAATTTTTTCTATTTTTTTATTCTCTATTTTGTTTAATTCTGCTCTAATTTTTATTATTTCCTTCCTTCTACTGACTTTGGGCTTCATTCATTCTTCTTTTTCTAGTTCTTTGAGGTGAAATGTTAGGTTGTTTATCTGAGATTTTTCTTATTTCTTGAGGTAGGCCTGTAATGCAATAAACTTTCCTCTTATTACTGCTTTTGCTGCATACCAAAATTTTTGATATGTCATATTGTCATTCTCATTTGTCTCTGTGTATCTTTTGATCTTTTATTTCTTCTTTGACCCAGTCATTGTTTAATAGCATGTTGTGTAATCTCCACATATTTGTGGGTTTTTTCAGCTTTCTCTTTGCAGTTGATTTCCAATTTCAAAGCCTTGTGGTTGGGGAATATGTTTGGTATGATTTCGATCTTTTTAAATTTTCTGAGGCTAGTTTTATGACCCAAGAGATAGTCTATCCTTGAAGATGTTCCGTATATACTAAAGAAGAATGTATATCCTGGTGTTCTGAGATGAAAATATCTATAAATACTGATTATGTCCATTTGGTCTAATGTGTCATTTAAGGCTGATATTTTCTTACTAATTTTCTGTTTGGATGATCTATCCATAGTTGTCAATGGTGTATTTAGTTTCCCTACTATCATTGTATTTTTTGTCGGGTTCTCTCTTTAATTCTGTTAGCAGTTGCTTTATATATTTTGAAGTTCCCAGGTTGGGTGCATATATGTTAGTGTTATATCTTCCCCTCCCCTTCTTCTGCCTCGCCCCCTCCAGTTCAAGCCGCTGTGTCTCAGTCTAGTTGTGTGGGACACAGCTCCCTGGCCCATGCTGGTATTATGAGCCTTGCGCTCCCCGCCCTCCCCCCACCCCTGTGAGGCAGTCGGTCACCAATTGTTGGTTGGCCGCTCACAGCAGCTCTCGCCAGCTGCCAGCCACTCACGATGGCTGCCGGCCACTCACACTGGCTGCCGGCCACTCACGCTGGCCACTGGCCATTCATGGCGGAACACGGTAACCCACGGCAGCACACAGCAGCTGGCTGCTGGCCACTCATGCTGGGCACCGGCCACTCATGGCAGCACACAGCAGCTCACACCAACCTCTGGCTTTTCACAGTAGCCCAGCTCCAGGGAGAGCTGTTGTTGACAATCTTGGCTGTAGAAGGTGCAGCTCACTGGCCCACGTGGGAATCGAACCAGCGGCCTTCGGCATTAGGAGCATGGCGCTCCAACCACCTGAGCCACTGGGCCCGCCTTGTATTATATCTTCTTGATGTATTGTCCCCTTTATCGTTATAAAATGTCCATCTTTGTCTTTTCATTACCTTTTTTATCTTGAAATCTATTTTGTCTGATATAAGTACAACTACACCTGCTTTTCTCTGGATGCCATTTGCTTGGAATATTTCACCCCTTCACTTTGAATCTATATTTGTCTTTGTAGCTGAGATGTGTCTCTGAAGGCAGCATATAGTTGGGTTTTGCTTTTTGATCCATCCATCTGCTCTGTGCCTTTTAATTGGTGAGTTCGGTCCATTTACATTTAGGGTGATTATTGATATGTGAGAATTTCCTATACCATTTTTATCTTTGTTTTCTACTGGCTCTGTGTCTCCATTGTTTCTTTTCCCTGGTGTCTCTATTATTTTAGTTTAGTGGTATTCTATGAGTTTCGCCTGCATTTCCTTTTTTTTAATGTTAGGTCTTGGTTCTAGATTTGTCTGTGTGTGTCAATACCATTAGGTTTATGCAATAAGTGTCCTATGTATAATAGTCATTTTTCTTCTGATTGCATCATAACTCCATTCACTTCTGCAAATTCAGTCCTTTCCCCCTTCCCTTTTATTTATGTTTTTGTCACAAGTTATCTCTTTTTATGCTATGCATTCATTTACAAATTGCAGTAGATATTGTCTTCTCCCCCCGCCCCCTTGTTCCACCTCTGCCCCTCCACTCCGGTTCAAGCCATTGTTTCTCAGTCTAGTTGTATAGGACACAGCTCCCTGGCCAATGCTGGTATTATGAGCCTTGCGCTCCCAGGCAGTTGGTCACCAGTCGTCAGTTGGCCACTCACAGCAGCTCACGGCAGCTCTCGCTGGCCACCAGCCACTCATGGCAACACACAGCAACCTACGGCATCGGCAGCACACAGCAGCCTATGGCAGCCCACAGCAGCTCACGCTGGCTGCCAGCTACCGGCGGCACACGATAGCCAGTGGCAGCACTCGGCAGCCTGTGGCAGCCTGCTGCAGCTCACGCCAACCTCCGGCTGCTCATGGCAGCCCAGCTCCAGGAAGAGCTGTTGTTCATAATCTTAGCTGTAGAGGGCGCAGCTCACTGGTCCATGTGGGAATCGAACTGGTGACCTCCTGGTTAGGAGCTCCAACCACCTGAGCCACCGGACCGGCCCTGTCTTCTTTTTTAAAAAATGTTTTTATCTCCTTTAACTTTAATGTTATATTTAAGTGTTAATACTCTATTATGAACAGAGGTTGCAATTTTCTGCTTCTGTCTATTAGTCATCTTACTCACAGTTTTGTATATTTCTATCTGTTTCAGGTAGAAAAGCACCTTTCAGCATTTCTTGTAATGTAGATCTTATGTTGGTAAATTTTCACAGCTTCTGTATGTCTAGAAAAACCTTTATTTCTCCTTCATATCTAAAGGGTAACTTTGCTGGATATGTTATTCTCGGCTGATTATTTCTCTCTTTCAATAATTTGAATATTTGATTCCACTCTCTTTTAGCTTGTAGGGTTTCTGTTGAAAAATCCAATGATGATCTAATGGAGTTTCCTTATAAGTTACTGTCTTATTTTCCCTGGCTGCCTTGAAAATTTTTTCTTGTTAATTTAGCAGTTTTGATATAATGTGCCTTGGAGAATGCTTTTTTGGATTGAGATAATTAGGTGTTCTGTTAGATTCTTGGATTCAAGGATCCAGTTCTTTCCTTAGATTTGGGAAGTTCTCATCAATCGTTTGTTTGAATAGGTTCTCTAGTCCCTTCTCCCTCTCTTCTTCTGATATACCCATTATTCTTATATTGCTCTTTCTAATTAAGTCATATGGTTCTTGTAGAGTTTCTTTCTTTTTTTCTTCCTTCCTCCCTCCCTCCCTCCTTCCTTCCCTCCCTCTCTCTCTTCCTTTCTTTCTTTCTAAGTCTCGATTCTCTCTCTTCTTCCACCTGAGTCATTTCTAGATTTCTATCTTCAATATCACTACTTCTTTCCTTCATCCGGTCTGCTCTATTTCCTAAGCTCACTAGTTCACACTTCATCACATTTATTGAGTTCTTCAGCTGCAGAATTTGTTTGGTTCTTTTCTTTTTTGTTTCAATCTCTTTGGTAAAGTTTTCCCTTTGTTCATTGATTTTATTTTTGAGCTTGTTGAATTGCTTTTCAGTTTTCTTGTATCTTGTTGCATTTTTTCAGAACTGCAATCTTGAATTCTCTGTCATTTAAATCAAAGTCTTCCATGTCTTTATTTTCTGGAGGTTTTTCATTTTCTTTCTGAATCCCCTTATTATCTTGGTTGTTCATCATGCTTGATGGATTATTTCTGTGCCTGGGCATTTGTGGGAATCAAGTCATTTTTTTTTTTCTTAAAGTATTTGACACTTCACTGTTTAGCAAGTCAATAAGTAGAGGTCTTTCTTTTGTTTTCAAGTAGGTGGTGCTGAAGCACAAGTTTTTATTTTCTTTTACCAGCACTACTGGGGCTTCCAAGATCTCTGTGAGGTAGTGTCACCTTGGTTGTGGAAAATGCCCCATATTCCCTGAGGAGGTGGGTGTCCCCTTTATAACCCAGACACCTTGGTCTCAGGGCACCACTCCTGCTGGTGGGAAGTGGCAGGCTATGGGTCTCCTGGCCTGTATGTTCTTGGAGTTGCCAGAAGTTACGGGCAGAGTTGCCCTGTTTGAGTTGACCCTGCTGCCTCTACCTGGCTGTGGAGTAACGAGTGGGGGAAGAGTAGGCGAGGGGAAGTGAGTTTGTGAATCTGAGGCTCTGTTCTTTCTAGACCGGTAAGTTTTTCTTAGCCTTTTGACAATCTGGCAAGTGAGGATTTTACTGTGGGGCAGGCCACAGGAGGATGGCGTAGGTGGGTGACCACATCTGTGGAATCCTTCGTCTGGTGATGGCAGATTATTGAATGCTGCCACTCTTTGCACTGCCTCTCTGCCCCTGACCCTGGGCTCAGCCTCAATGTGTGCTGGCCACCCAGACCCGACTGCTGTCTCTACCCCTCTGATATGTCCAGTGGAAATTGCACCCCAATCCTTCACTGCTATCGCATTCACTGGGCCCTGGCTAGTGCTGGACTGTGTGTAGCTCCCGACTCTGTCCTGCCCCCACCCCCATCCCCCCGCCCATCTCCCCTATTTACTTTGACACAACTGAGACATTTTCAGATGTCTCAGTGCTTGGATATCTCAGATTTGTTTGTGTGTTAAGCAGGGAACCCTTTGTTGAATTATAGTTGTCCAACTTGTTGTGACTTCAAGGGGAGAGACCTGGAGGTCCTCTCGTGCTTCCATGCTGCTGACTCATGATTCATTTTCATTTTGAGTTAACTTTTGTATAAGGTGTGAGACTTATGTCAAGGTTCTTTTTAATTTTGTTGTTGTTGTTGTTGTTATGGATGTTGCTCCAGCATCATTCATTAAAACATCTATCCTTCCTCCAATGAATTGTCAAAAATCAGCTGTGCAAATCTGTGGGTCTATATCTGTGTTATCTATTCTATTCTACTGATCTATTTGTCTATCCCTCTGCCAATGCTATTCTGTCCTACTGACTGTAGATATATAGTAAGTCTTGAAGCTATGTAGATTGATTTCTCCTACCTCATTATTCCTATTCAAAACTATTTTAGCTGTTGTAGGTCATTTGCCTTTCCTCATACATTTTAGAATAATCTTGTCCATATATACAAAAATAACCTTGCTGGGATTTTTTTATATATATATAGGAATTGTGTAGTATATCAGTTTAAGGAGAATTGACATCTCTACTATATGTTGAGTTTTCCAATCCATGATCTCCATTTATTTGGATCTTCTTTGATTTCTTTCATCAATGTTTTAGTTTTTGGCACACATGCCATATACATGTTTTGTTAGATTTACACCTAGGTAATTTTTTTTTAGAGATTATAAATGGCACTATTTTTTTTTTATTTTGGCATTGATGTGTTCATTGCTAATATATACAAATATAATTTGTGTGTGTTGACTTTATATCCTGCAACCTTGCTGAATTCACTTTTTATAGGTTTCTTGGAATTTTCGATGTACACAGCCATGTCATCTGCAAATAGGGACAGTTTTATTTCTTCTTTTCCGATCTGTATGTGTTTTATTTCTTTTTCTTACTATATCACACTGGACAGGACTTCAAGTATTATGAGTGGTGAAAGCAGACATCTTTCCTTTTTTCCATATCTTAGGAGAAAACACTAAGTATTTAATCATTAAGTATAATTGTAACTGTAGGGTTTTTTTGTACATGCTCTTTCTCAAGTTGAGAAAGTTTCCTGTATTCCTAGTTTTGTGGGAGTTTTTAATCATGAATGGGTGTTGAAGTCAAAATTTTTTTCTGTATCAGTTCATATGATCATGTAACTTTTCTTCTTTAGCCTTTTAATATGGTTCATTATTACATTGGTTGAGTTTTTAATATTGAGCCAGTCTTGCATCCCTAGAGTAAACCCCACTTGGTCATAGTGTATAATTATTTTTATATATTGCTAAATGCTATTTGCTAATATTTTGTTAAGGATTTTTGCATCTATATTCATGAGATCTGTAGATTTCTTCTTTTGTATTGTCTTTGCTAGGGTAACATTAGCTTCATAAAATGAATTAGGGACCATTCCTCCTCTTCTATTGTCTGGAAGAAATCATGTAGAACTTATTGAATTCTTATTTATATGTTTGCTAGAATTCTCCAGTGAAAAATCCAGGCATGGAGAGTTTTAAATTACAAATTATTTAATAATTGAAGGACAATTCAACTCATTTCATATTGAATTGTGGTAATTTGTGCTTTTTGAGGAATTGGTCCATTTCATCTAAGTTGTCAAATTTATTTGTGTAGAGTTCTACGAGGTGTGACAATTAAGTTCACAAACTTGTTGCAACGATGTTGCTAACCTTTTTTTGATATCAGAGAGATGATTCGTTGTGAATTTGTACCAACTGGACAAATAGTTCACTAAATTTACTATTTGGAAGTGCTGAAAAGACTGTGTGAAAAAGTTAGACGACCTGAACTTTTTGCCAACAATTCATAGCTCTTGCATCACAACAATGCGCCAGTTCACACAGCACTGTCTGGGAGGGAGTTTTTAGCCAGTGAACAAATAACTGTATTGGAACACCCTCCCTACTCACCTGATCTGGCCCCCAGTGACTCCTTTCTTTACCCAAAGATAAAAGAAATATTGAAAGGAAGACATTTTGATGACATTCAGGACATCAAGGGTAATATGATGACAGCTCTGAAGGCCATTCCAGAAAGAGTTCCAAAATTGCTTTGAAGGGTGGACTAGGCTCTGGTTTCAGTGAGTAGCTTCCCAAGGGGAGTACTTTGAAGGTGACTGTAGTGATATTCAGCAATGAAGTATGTAGCACTTTTTCTAGGATGAGTTCGCAAACTTAATTGTCCGACTTCATATATAGTGTTGCATTATTATCATTTTGATGTCTGCAGAGTCTGTAATGATTCCCCCTGTTTCGTTCCTGATATCGGCAATTTGTGTCTTCTCTCTTTTCTTTGTCAATCTTGCTAGAGGTTTGTCAATTTTATTGAACCTTTGAAAGAACTAGTCTTTGGTTTCATTTATTTTTTCTGTTACTTTTTTCTGTTTCAAATTTCATTCATTTCTGCTGTTTTATTATTTCATTTCTTCTTCTGGCTTTGGGTATGCTTTACTCCTTTTTTTTTTCTAGATTCCTAAGCTTAGATGATTGATTCAAAGTTTTTCCTCTATCCTAATGTAAAGTGCTATAAATCTCAGCTTCAGCACTGCTCTAGCTGTGTCTCATAAGTTTTGATATGTTGTATTTTCATTTTATTCAGCTCATTTTTTAAAAATTTCCTTCGAGACTTCCTCTTTGGTCTATGGATTATTTAGAAGTATGTTATTTAGTTTCCAAGTGTTTGAGATTTTCCTGTTATCTTTTTGTTATTAATTTTTAGTTTGATTTCATTGTGGTCAGAGACATGCACTGTATCAGTTAAATCCTTTCAAATATGTTTTGCCTTCAAGATAGGATATGGACTATCTCGGTATATGTCCTAATAATGTTTGAAAAGACATATATTCTGCTGTTCTTGGGTGGAGTGTGCAAAAGCATGTCAATTTGATTTTGTGAGTGGTTAGTAGTGTTGAATTCTATGTTCTTGCTGCTTAGAATTCTATTTTCTGTCTAGTTGTCCTATCAATTATTGAGAGAGGAATGTTGAAGTCTTCAACTATAATTGTATATTTTTCTGTTTTTTCATTTCAATTAAATAAGTTTTTGCTTCATACATTTTTTAGCTCTGCTGTTTGATTCATATACATTTAGGATTGCTATGTCTTCTTGATGGATTCACTTTTTTTGTTACCATATAATGTCCCTCTCTGCAATAGGACAGTAAGTATGTATGTATGTATATATGTATGTATTTAGTATTGCAGCCTCTGGTTATTTTCTTTGCTCTGAAGTCTAGTTTATCTGATTTTAATATAGTCACTCCTGTGGCTATATTTTGGTTACTATTTGCATGATATATATTTTTTATCCTTTTACTTTTGACCTACCATTGTCATTATATTTTAAGTGAGTTTCTTGTAGACAGTCATGCATTTTTAATCTATTCTGCTAACTTCTGTCTTTTAATTGGTGTGGTTAGGTATTTTACATTTAATGTAATTATTCATATTAGAGCTTCAGTCTGTCATTTTATTTGTTTGTTTGTTTTTGCTTTCTGTTTATTTTCTGTTTTTCATTTTTCTTTTTTGTTTTTCCTGCCTTCCTGTGGGTTACTTAAACATTTTTTAGAATTCCGTTGTGATTTATTTATGGTGTTTAGAGTGAATCTCTTTTTATAGCTTTTTTAGTGGCTCTAGGTATTACATTACATATATACAAATTATTTAAGTCTACTGGTGTCACCATTTTACCACTTTAAGAGAAATATAGAAACTTTATCTCCCCTTATGTTTATTTACCCTCTCCAATTTGTAATATAATTTTCTCAAATATTCCTCTATGTATATTTAGAACCACATCAGAAAGTGTTACAAATTTTGCTTCAATCAAACTCAAGAGGGGAGGAGAGCCTATTGTATTTGCCAATGTTATTGCTAACTCTACCTGTCTTCCTTCCTGATATTCTAAGGCTTCTTCTTTTATCATTTTCTTTCTGTTTAAACAACTGTCTTTACCCATTCTTTTAGGGTACATCTGCTGGCAAAGTCTTGGTGTTCTTAGTTTTCCTTCATCTGAGAATGTTTTGCTTTCTCTTTTATTTATGAAGGATATTTTCACAGATATAAAATACTAGGTTGACAGTTCTTTTCTTTCAGCCCTTTGAAAATGTTGTATTACTTTCCTAGCCTCCATTATTCCTCTTGAGAGATCTAGATTATTTTCCCCCTAGAAATAATGTGTTATTTCTCTCTTGTTATTTTCAAGGTTTTCTCTCTCTCTCTCTCTCTCTCTCTTTTTTTTTTTTTTTTTGCCTCTAGTTTTCATAAATTTGAGTGTGATATATCTTGATGTGGGTTTGTTTGCATTTATCCTGTTTGGAGTTTTCTTCTTGAATCTGTAGGTTTATATCTCTTGCTAAATTTATGAGCTTTTCAGCCATTATTTCTTCTAGTACTCTTTCAGCACTGCCTCTTTTTCCTTTCCTTCCAGAACTCCAATGCCACAATTAGATCTTTTGTTATAGTCCCACTGGTGCCTAAGGCTCTGTTCATTCTCTTTCAGTCTATTTTCTCTCTGTTTTTCAGGTTGGATACTTTCTACTGTTCTATCTTCAAGTGCACTGGTTCTTTCCTCTGTTCTCTCCACTGTATGCTGAACCCATCCACTGAGGCTCTTTTCATTTCAGTTATTGTATTTTCAGTTCTAAAATTTCCATTTGGTTCTACTTTAGATCTCCTATTTCTTTACTGAGACTTACTATTTTCTCGTTTGTTTCCAATGTGTTCATAATTGCTTGTTGAAGCACTTAAATAATTGCTTAACATCTCTTGTCATCTCAGTGTTGGCATCTGTTGATTGTCTTTTCTTATTCAAGTTGATATTTTCCTGGGTTTTAGTATGATGTGATTTTAGATTAAAACATGGACATTTTGGGTATTATGTTATAAGAACTATGGGTCTTGTTTAAGTATTATGTTTAACACCACTCTGGCAGGGCAAGGGGAGGTGCCACCTGTTTACTGTTAGGTGGGGGTAAAAGTCCAAGTTCTCCACATGGCCTCCACTGACTCTCATGGTGGGCAGAGGCTCCTTGTTACTGCTGGCTGGGAGTGGGAGTTCCAGGTTCCCACTGGGCTTCCACTGAGGCTACTCTGACTGAGAGGCCATGAATGCCTTATTACTACCCCCAACACGGCCTCCACTGATACTATAGGGAAAGGAGTAGCTTTACTGCTGAGGGATGATGAAAGACCTGACTCTCTACTAGGTCTCCTCTGACACCACTCCAGCATGGAGGGAGAGGGGTACCCCATTACTGCCAAGTGGTGGTGGGAGTCCAGGATCCCCCAGGCGTTTTCACGGACACTGTGGGGAATGGACTCCTTATTGCCCATCAAGGTTAGTTCCTACTGAGCCTTCTGTGACACGACCCTGGCGAGAGTGCAAGTCTCGGCTCCCCACTGCATTTTCTGATATAGGTGGGGGTGGAGCCACAGTTGTTTATGTGGTGTTTTGCTGGAGTAGACTGGTTATTATCTAAAAAGTCTGTGACTTGCTGAACTGCTCCTTTCTGGATCTTTTTGGTAGAGAGAGAAGGCTTTTCTTGGGGCTTTTTTGGTCTGTGCCCACTGCCATTTCTGGATTATTAACTTCTTCAGTTTCTCGTTTGGGGTATCTGAGGCAGAAAGAAAACCCAAAGAAGTTACCTCTGTGTCATTCCTTGGGTCTGAGATTCCTAGCTAGTCTGCCTTCTTCTTTACACTTTTCAGAATCTTCTTATGATTGTTTTATACATAATGTCCAGGGTTTTTAGTTGTAGTTAGCAGGAGAAATAGGGAAAATTATGTCTACTCCGTCTCCTCAGAAGTGAACACCATTGACAATTAATGGCATTCTTGCCGTTCTGGCCAATACAACTAGACAAGAAAATGAAAGAAAAGATAGAAACCAGGGTTTCTCAATTGCAACACTATTGACACTTTGGATTACATAACTTTCTGTTGTAGCGGGCCATCCTGGGCACTACAGGAAGTTTAGCAGCATCCCTAGCCTCTGCTCACAAGATGCCAGCAGCACCCTCTGCCCCACTCCACACTGTGACAACCAAAAATGTCTCTGGACATTGCCACATATGCCTGGGGAGCAGAATCACCCCCAAGTTGAAATCCTTTGGTATAAATATTAAAAAGGAGACAAATTATCTTTATTTTCAGACAATTCAGTTGTTTACTTTGACCTCATATTAGTATCATTATGTGTATATGTGTACACACACCAAAAGTAATTGATAGATATATAGATATATGTTCTCCACACCCATCAATAGAGATTGTGACTTAATTATACTGGGTGGGGCACAGGCATCAGTAAATATCGAAGTGCTCCAGATGATTTTTTTTCTTGTTTTGTTTTGTTTTTGAGAATTATATCTTATTGAGATATAATTGCCGTGGAACACTGTATAAGTTTAAAGTGTACCACATAATGCTGTGACTCACTTATATCGTGAAATGAGTACCACAGTAAGTTTAAGTAACATGCTTCGTTTCATGTAAGTTGAAAAAAGGAAAAAGAACTTGTTTCCTGGTAATGAGAACCCTTAGAACTTATTCTCAGTAACTTGCATCCACACCACATATCGGTGTCGGCTGTAGTCATCGTGTTGTGTGCTGCCTCCCAAGCACTTACTCATTTTGGAACTGGAAGTTCGTACCTTTTGGCCACCTTCCTCCAATTCCCCTCTCTCTACTCCCCAGACGTGATTTTTAATATGACTGAGATCTGCTCTTTTCAACCTAAGAAAATACCCTGAAAATTTATTAGAAGTGATAAGAAAACTCAGCTAAGTATGAGATAAAAGATACATCCATATGTATGTACCAAGCTCACCCAGGGGTGTCTCCACTTCCCCAGAGACCAAGTTTCAGGTTACCCCCTCCATACTTAGCCCACCTCCCTCCTTGCAGAAGGGAGCAATTTGATGGAACTTGCCAGGCTGCCAGGACCTGGCAGGCTGCCCTCCTGCTTTGATCTGTCCCTAGAGAGGAGCCCTGGTCCTGAGGCTTTTGACCTAGTTTCTGGCAAACACCTGGGCTACTGTCCAGAGAAGGGGGAAGAGTCTGGCAAGAAATAAAAAAGTTGGGAATGGGTTTTATCCCCTCATAGATCTTTGGGGTGAATGAGGACGTTCCTCATTATTCTAACAACTGGACTGTCCTCATTCACAAATGTAGTTGTTGGTAGTAGATTTTAAGTTCATAACGTGTCTGTCTTTTGACTTATAAAGGCTCCTGGAAAAGAAATATTGTATGGATTCATTTCCTCCAATATTTCATTATCTGTCTTCCCTTCAAAAACAGTTTCCCCCTCCCCCCAAAGACTTTAAAATGTCTGAGGTTGTACATGCCTGTGACTTGAATTTCCCCTTCTAGGAAGGAGTTCCTGAGGCAGCGGCGGGCAGCCGTGACCCTTCAGGCCAGGTGGAGAGGCTACTACGACAGACAGAACTTCAAGCTGGTAGGAGAGCTCACCTGGGAGCTGCGTCTGCGGAGCAGTGGATAGCTGTGCAGTCAAAACAGATGCTAAATGTTTGTCTATCTGAGTGTGAGGGTTCAGGCAGGAGAGATCAGGTCATTGACTTTAAATGACCAGACACACTCTCTTTTTAGCATAGTCTCAGGTCACATGGGCTGTGGGCTTCAAAGCGTTCTCCTGTAGAATTGTGGGCCGCTGCAGAACTACAATGAGATGTCCTGCTCTGAAATTAGGTAATGGCTATCTTTCGTCAATTTTCAGGCAACAAAATAAGTTAATGGATTGATTATTCTCAGTGTCAACCACTGCATGATTTTTTTCTTGACCACAGGCTCTGCTAATGGGTGTCTGCTCAGCAAATGAGCCAGAGTAACCCTGGCCATGACTTATCAGGCCTCTCTTGACTGCTTGCCTTTGTCGTGGATGTGACTGTGCTTGGGACATGCAGTGGTCATGTCAGCAAACTGACCCCAGGCCTGTCTATGCTTTATGCTCACAAAGGCAGAATGGAAGCTGACAGAATGGAAAGGCTACTTGAGGCCTGTTGCTTTGCGTACATCACTTCATTTAGTATGAAGCCAGCCCTATATGTCAAGGAACTGAGGCCTAGAGAGGTTAAGTAATTTTCCCAAGAGCGCAGCGTTAGAAGCAATAGAGCTGGAGTTTGCATGCAGGTCTGTGATTTCTGAGCCCGTAAGATGAAGCATGACCCCACACACGCGGATCCCATTGGTTGGTCTTTGAGAAACCAATAAGGCTGGTTCAGGGGGATCAGGGACTGCTCTGGCATGGGGCATGTTTGTGGCATAGAAGTGGGTGTCCATCGATTTATTGCTTTCTCCTTATGTTAAAGATCCTTGAGGGAGTAGCTTGATGGAGCCCCCCATGGGCCTCCTCACGGTGTGCTGGCTCCTGAGAGTTGGCTAGTCGTGGCTGCAGTTCTCTGTCACTGGCCACCCAGATACCGCTTTATTATTTATGCCATTTACCAACCATTTATTTGGCACTTATTTGAATGCCAGGCTCTGTTCCAAGTACTTTACAAGTAATATCTCATTTACTACGCTTGTGCTCACAGGTGTGTAAAATTTAGCATCAGCCCTTTGCCAAAGAGCAGGTAACTGTAAAGCTGATTTTCGAAGTCTCCTGGGGAGTACACCCTGTCCCCCACTGTCTGTGCCATCAGGAAGGCCTTCTCTGTGCTCCGGGCACTTCTGGCCAGACCCCCGTGAGTCCACACCCCTTTTGCCTCCTCAGATCCTCCTGGGTTTTGAGCGCCTGCAGGCCATCACCCGGAGCCAGGTGCTGGCCAGGCAGTACCAGGCCATGCGGCAGAGGATGGTCCAGCTGCAGGCCCTCTGCAGGGGCTACCTGGTGCGTCTGCAAGTTCAGGCCAAGAGGAGGGCAGTGCTGGTCATCCAGGCACATGCCAGGGGCATGGCTGCCCGGCGGAAACTCCAGCGGCAGAAAACCAATGTAGGTGGTCGTCGCCCTCGTAAGCAGGTGGGGACTGGCTGGGGCCCTGGGGGCAGGGCAGGCAGGAGGAGTGAGCGGCAACACTGACCTCTCACCAGGTACTCCTGTCACCTCCCTGTACAAAGTTATTACTGCAGCAGGTCTTCACACCATCTGGACACCTAGGTCGCCCCTGGGTCATGTTCGCAGGATAGTCTTATACCTAGAACCTGGAAATCGAGCTCCTTGGCCCACTCCCTTTAGGCTTGGGGATGATTTCTCAGCAGATCTGGTGGGTCCCCTTGAAGGCACAGGAAACCAGGGCCAGTGAGCTATTGGCCTCCCGTGGAGGAGAGCGGAGCCCCTGCTTACGGCACCATGGCTCAGGGCAGAGAAGCCTTCGAATGTCTGGGCAGGAGAGGCAGATGGGCAGGGAACAAGGGAGTAGTGCACGAGCCCATCTCCTCCGAGGGCACAGGAGGCTGAACCTCAGGCTGCTGGAAACTGCGATAAGCAGGAGGAGCTAGGGAGGAAATTTTGCCCTTGCCACTGATGAAACGGGGCCTACAGGGCAAGCTATAGCGGGCAGGGCACGTAGGAGGCTAGGCCTGCAGGCATGGCAGCAGCCTGCTCCTGCACCCATGGGACCCGGCAGGCCACAAAGCAGGCTCCCCTGTGTGTGAGCACAGGCCCAGTGCCTCTCCTGGCGCAGGCTTGATGCTCTGGGGACGAAGAGCCAGGAGGCCTGAGCCTCGGTTTGTGGCTGTTCCGGAGATGCCTGGGTTGGAGGTCGTGCTTCAGGGACCATGTGTGGCCAGAGACAAGCAGGCAGCCTTCCACTGGCCCTGACTTTGCAGCGGGAAAAGAAAAGCCCAGCTGGTTGCTCTCTAGTCACTGTAGCTGTTAAAGTCTGGGAGTTTAGAGGGAAATACTTTGATTTGGGTAGGTGATGGCAGGAGGAGCTCACTTGTCTTCTGTGAGGGGCTTGCTGCAGCGAGCCTTGTGGATAACCTCCCCCCATGGGGTGTGTGTGCAGGGGCTGCTGGTCACCCCCGCTGGAGAGCAGAAGGGCCAAAGTGCTCTCCCCACCAGGAAGCGCAAGTCCATCTACGACACCGTCACCGACTCCGAGATGGTGGAGCAAGTGTTTGGCTTCCTCCCGTCCATGATCGGTGGGCAGGAGGGCCAGGCTTCCCCAGGCTTCGAGGTAAGATGGGCCCCCTCCTTCAAGGGTGAGGCCCAGGCGGGGGAGGGGCGGGGCCTGCCCAGCTCAGAGCTCAGTCCACCTGTAGGCTCACAGGAGACGCCAAGACTCCACATGGGGAGCTGGGAGGGTGGGTGGAAAGTGTGTTCATGCAGAAAAGAGGGGAGCATGGGTTTCTGTGGTCACACACTTTCAAGGTAAGTAGGTTTCCTACCTGCAAGACTTCGCAGAGCCTTTAACATGCAAATCACTTGGCCTTTCAGTCAGGCAGCATTTCCCACGTGTGTCTGACCTCCCTCTGACAGAGCACTTTGGATGTGACGAGGGCCTGACTGGGGAGCTAATGACCACAGGCAGGAGGACGTGATGTCTAAGGGGAAGGCGGCAGGTCCAGACAGGAACAGCAACCCAGGGCTGTCCTGCTCACTCACCACACCTGCTCTGTGCCCCAAGAGCCAATGGCAGAGGCACCCCCAGGTGGTCATGCCCCCCCCCACGCACACATGCATGCACAGGCACACACCTGGTCTGTGCGGTAGGGGCGGCTGGGACCCCCTCCGCAGGAGGCGCACCTGACTGAGGGCAGGCAGGAGGCCAAGAAGTGGGGTGTGCACATAGCCCATGTGCGCAGGCCGGGGGCTCTGAGGGTCTCAGGTAGCTGAGATGCTCGCGCTGAGGCCCTGCCTGTACCAGGGGCCCGCAGCGGGGGTCAGGTGGGGGAGGTCTCCAACACAAGGAGGAGTGGACAGATGGCTCTGCAGCCGGACAGGCAGATACTTCTTGGGGCTCCCTGACCCCCAGGTATGCATACCTCACCAAGTGGCATCTGAAAGAACAGCTGATGCTTGTCTCCACCTCTCACCGGCCCCCAGGATCTGGAAACAAAGACCCAGAAGCTGCCCGAGGTTGACCTGGACACAGTCCCCATGCTGGAGGAACCTGGGGAGGACATGGATGACCTGGCTGAGTACACATTCCCCAAGTTTGCTGCAACCTACTTCCAGAAGTCGGCCAGCCACACACACATCCGGAGGCCCCTCCGATCCCCGCTGCTCTACCATGATGACGATGCCGACTGCTCGGTACCTGGTGGTTCTCTGGTTTCTAGTAGCTCCAGCCGCCCCCAAAACCCAGATCTGCGCTGTGGTTCAGTGGGAACAAGGAAGGAGCAGGGTCGCCACGGCCAGCGCTGTGAGCTGGGTTCCAGCTGGACCCTCTGTCTTGATTTCCCCAGGCTGCCCTGGCTGTGTGGAGCATCATCTTGAGGTTCATGGGTGACCTTCCAGAGCCAGTGCTGTTTGCCAGGAGCAGCCTGCGTGGCAGTGCAGTGATGCAGCAGGCCCATGGCGCCGTGGGCAGGGAGAGGAGTGCCCAGTCTCCACAGCACGGAGGCTCTGCACAGGTGCGTGCTCAGGTGGTGGCAGACAAGGGCACACACCCTCTGGGTGTCCGCCGGGCCTGAGGCCCCACAGAAGCTGGACTGGAAGGGGAGGCCAGACACAGAGTCCCCTTGTCAGCATCTCCCTGAGCCCGGTCAGCCAGACCTCCCCACCCACGGGAGTTTCAGCCTCGAGTCGCACTCAGGGACTCATGAGTCAGCCATTACACCCAGGACATTCTGAATATAGTCATTAATGGAGAGGATCCCCCAGGCTCTGAATATGGGTTTGACCTGAACAGGGTTGAAGTGCTTGTAACAACAATAACAACAGGTGTGTTACTGATAGCATGCCACTTGCTTCTCTTCAGTTAATTCTCAGGTAAGGCAACCGTACAAGGTAGGGATTCTTATGTTTATTACAGCTAAAGAAAATAAGAGGTGATGTGAGTTGCTGCCAAATCACAGTGAATCCATGTGACAGAGCTGGGCTTGGAATTCATTCCACTGAATTCAAAGACCAAGCTCTTGACTGGTGTCCTACCCTGCTCTCTGATGGAAGGTTAACTGACACCCATTTTTGGTCAGAAATCCTTCCTAAGGCCTCAGTTTCATAATGTAATCTTAGTGGAACCAACCAAAAACTGTCCAAAGGAGTTACACAGTAGCGACAGCGCGCAGGCCCACCAGCAGCGGGAGCCCCGTGACTGCCCATACATCGAGCTCAGTGTGCAGACTAACTGCAGAGAAATCTAAGTGCATCTGCAGCCCAGGATCTCATAGCCAGAGTGGGCCTGGAACTGCATGGAAGTTGCCCAGGCTCAAGCCCTGACTCCCTGCCCTCTAGAGGTGTGGGCGCTGCAAAGTGCATTAGCTATCTACTGCTACATAAGAAATTATCCCAAAATTTATCAGCTTGGAACAGCATTATCTCACATAGTTTCTGAGGATCCGCAGTGGCTTAGCTGCTCATGGTGTCTCATGAGGTTGCAGTCAACCTGTCGATAGGGCCTGCCATCACCTCAAGGCTTCCCTGGGACTAGAGGATCTGCTTCCATGGTGGCCCCTCACATGGCTGTTGGCAGGAGGCCTCAGTTCCTTGCCACATGGGCCCCTCCACAGGGCTGCCTGAGTGTTCTCACAATATGGCTTCCTCCAGAAGGAGTGAGCTAAGACAGCCAGAAGGAAGCTGCAATGCCTCGTCTTGGAAGTCACATACTACGGGAGGCAGGAATGTCAGGAGTCAAGGGTCACTAGGGGCCGCCTTGGAGGCTGGCAGCCTCTCAGGCAAAGGGCCATGGGAGGCAGTCCAGCCACCCCACACCTCTGGAGGGCGCACACAGGGAAAAATAGGACTGGCTTCCCAGGGGGCAGACTTCCAGTTTTCCTTCCAGCTCATGTTTATTAAACACTCACCGTGTGCCCTGCTCACAGAATGGTAGGCTGGGCGGGCCTTGCCCACCCTTGCTTGCCAACTCATGTGTGTCACATTCCATCCCTGTGTGGCAAACCAGCTTCCCCAGCCAGAAGCCGATGCCTAGCCCTGGAACCTGGGCTGATTCGAAATCAAGCCCAGTCCCACAATGAGCTCCTATTTTGGCAGCAACTTCTCATGGCACCATCATGACAAGGTGTGACCTCTGCCTAAGGAGACCAGCAGATCCTAATGGCCTCGCAGCATAGATTCTTTTGATATCATGTGAGAGTCCCCATTTTGCAGTGGGAAGAGCATATTCCAATTCATCCACCCAATTTTCACTGGGAGTGACCATGTTCTTGGGCTGTCCAGGCCACCTGGGCTCAGACCAGCCCCAACTCAGAGGGCTTTACTGGCGACAGGTTCAAGCTTTAAAATCATAAAGGTCCTGAACCCTCCCAGAGGGACAGTTACTGGCTGAGCAGTTTTATTTCATCTCTTGCCTTCACTTGCCTCTGTTTTCTCACCCAGGAGTGAGGACGATGTGCAGAACTATAAGTGTTGTAAAGCTCAGCTGAGATGGGGATGGCATGGTCCTTTGTAAACTGGGCCAGGAAATGGCTGGGTGAGATGGACATTTGTTCCACCCTAGGTGGCTGTCAAGTACTGCTCCAGCTCACCTTCACTCAACAACTGTCTCCATCCACAGAGGCCCAGCCACAGGGACAGAGGGACCAAGGACATCTCCTCCATGAAGCTGAAGCGCTCCTCCCGGATCACGAGCCAGGTGAGCCTAGAACTCTAGAACCGGGAGCTCCCAGCTCTGCCCCTGGCAGGGTTCCAGGTTTTTGCTTCTTTCCTTGAGCCCTGGTTCCCTCCTTTGCAAAGATGTCCTGACTGCCATCTTTGGGTTTCAAGGTGGCCAGCCAACTGAATATTGGAGAGGAGGCATTTGAGCCGGATGCCTCCATCCCAGACCGACCCATGTCCAACCTGGAAAAGGTGCACTTCGTTGTGAGACGTGCCATCCTGCGGCCCAGCCTCAGGTCAGCCCACTCCCTCTTAGTCCACTCAGAGCATCAAACCCCTCACCGCTTCTCAGCCCTTGGCCACAGCCTCCTCCTCTGCTCCCTACCCCCGAGACACCCCCTCCTCTCTCTGCTCCCCGTCCTAGGGCCTGTGGGCGGGATCTCAGTTCAGCAGACATTATAACCATCAGGGGTTCTCTACTTGCTCAGTGGTAAATCCCATGGGTAAAACCCAGTTTTAGGAGAACAGATTCATCTTGGGCTGAGGATTCATTTTATAACAGGCTGTAATGCAGGGCCCTATAAATGAGCAAGTTCGTCACTTACATTATATGTATTTTGCTTTATATACAATTTGATTTGTAGGAATTGTGTTTTCATACAAATTTTAAGAAATATGTATCTTGCTTTCAGGGACAGACTATTATATTTTCACATATTGTATATATGTCATTGTTTTTAACCAAATTTAGGAAATTGTTGGCCATTATTTCTTCAAACATTTTTTTTTTTTCTATTTCTCTCTCTCTTCCTTTGAACTCTAATTAAACCTATGTGGGACTTTTTTGATATTGTTCCTCAGGTCCCTGTGGGACTATTCCTCTTTTCTTTCTTTTTTTTTCCTCTCTGTTCTTTAGATTGGATAGTTTCTATTGATCTATCTTCAAATTAACTGATCTTTCTTTTGTCTTCCCCTGTCTGCTCTTATACCCATCGAATAATTTTTTTAAATTTCAGATATTATACTTTTTAGTTCTAGAATTTGCACTTGGTGCTTTTTTAATAGTTTCTATTTCTCAGCCAAGTTTCCCTATTTGTTCATGCACTGTGAGCATAGTTTCCTTTATGTCCTTGAAGATAGTTATGGTAGTTTTAAAACCTTTTCTGTTAAATCCATTATTTGGGTCATCTTGGAGTCAGTTTCCATTGACTGCCATTTTTCTTGAGAATGGTCTTTTTTTCCTGTTTTCACACATGTCTAGCACTTGCCTGTATTTCTTCATGAATCTAGTACTTTTTAATTGTATACTGGACATTGAGGATGATATGTGGTCTGACAATTAAGTTCACGAACTCATCCTAGAAAAAGTGCTACATACCTCAAAGTACTCCCCTGGAGAAGCTACGCGCCAACGCCAGTGCCTAGTTCACCCTTCAAAGCAATTTTGGAACTCTTTCTGGAATGGTCTTCGGAGCTGTCATCATATTACCCTTGATGTCCTGAATGTCATCAGAATGTCTTCCTTTCAATATTTCCTTTATCTTCGGGTAAAGAAAGAAGTCATTGGGGGCCAGATCAGGTGCGTAGAGAGGCTGTTCCAAAACAGTTATGTGCTTGCTGGCTAAAAACTCCCTTTGCTTTTTTTCATCAGTGAGCTCCTTCAGAACCATTTCTGCACACACTTTTCTCATGCCAAGATTTTCAGTTAAGATTTTCCTAACTGTTTCTCTATTGATGTTTACTTGGTCTGCTATGCTTCTCACAGTTTGGCCGATGATTTTGATGCACGATTTAACACATTTTTGCAATGTTTTCATCAGTTCTGCTCATTACTGGCCGCCCTGACCTCTCTTCATCAGTGACATATTCTCTCCCCTCTGTACACTGCCATTTTCTTCGTGGCATTTTCCCCATAAACTTGGACTAACATGTCCCTGATTTCACTTCCATTCTTGCCAAGTTTAACAAGAAATTTATTCTTTGCTCGTTGCTCTAATTCAAGCTCAGACATTCTCGCTATGGCAAACAAAAACATGCAACAACAATAATGAACGCCACTCAGCAAGACACAGCCACACATTGACAGGAACCCAGCTTTGAGACTCTGATATGACAAGGTTATGAAACCCGTCCGAGCTGTTTGTACAGTGTTGCCAATGGAAGAGCACCGTGGCAAGTTTGTGGCCTGAATTGTCAGACCGCATTTGTTTAGAGACTTTGGAATCTGTTGTATTCTTTCAAAGACTGTTGACATTTTGGTTTGGCAGGCAATTAACTTGGCTGGTTTCAGCATCTTCTCCCTGTGGTGAGCAATGGCTGGAATCCCTGTTCAGTTCTTCAGCCTTTGCTGGACTGCCTGGAGTCTGCCCCACACGTGTAAATCAGGGGTCAGGCAGAGATTAAGGAAGATTTTATATGAAAAGTTTAGGACTCCTCTTCTCTTGTTCTCTTTATTCTAGGATTTTCCTTCTCACTTCAACTACTGTGAGTACCCCGAACTCTGTCCTCTGCTTCTTCAAGCTAGTAAGACTCCAGGGTTTCTACTCACGTTTTAGCTGCCTGCATGATACCAACCAGGCAATTCTTCTCACTTGGTTCTATTGGTAATTTTCTCATAGTGACTCCTCTTTGGCCACTGCACCCTCCAATATGGCAGACATGTAAAAGCTGTATCCAAATGAGATGCATTGTGGATTCATCAGATCCCCGATAGGCACTTAACAGTGCTGGTCTCCCTCTGGGGCTGACACTCCCTCAGAGATCCCTTGAGACCCACTGCCAACTCTAGCCCCTAGCGGGACACACCACAGCCGCTTAATGCTGGGGTCTTCTGGGGCGATGGACTGCCTGCTTGTGCAGGGTCTCATCAAGATACGTAAAGGCGGGCCGGCCTTCAGGGGGTTGGAGCACCATGCTCCTAACGCCGAAGGCCACCGGTTCGATTCCCACATGGGCCAGTGAGCTGCGCCCTCTACAGCTAAGATTGTGAACAACAGCTCTCCCTGGAGCTGGGTTGCCATAAGCAGCTGGAGGTTGGCGTGAGCTGCTATGGGCTGCTGTGTACCATCATGAGTGGCCAGCAGCCAGCGAGAGCTGCTGTGAGCTGCTGGGAGCAGCCAACCGATGACTGGCGATTGACTGCCTCAGCCAGGGGTAGTGAAAGGCTCAAAATACCAGCATGGGCCAGGAAGCTGTGTCCTATGCATCTACACTGAGAAACAACGGCTTGAACCAGAGTGGCGGTGGGGAGTTGGAAGAAAAGGGAGGAAAAAAGATTCCTAAAGGGCAGCTCCTTCGGTGACATCCTCTCAGTCAACAGGAAGGTCATCCATGCTTGCCCCACCCAACAGTATGTGTGTAGTTCCCAGCTCCTCACTTTCCTCTCTTCCTCTTGGCTATGAAGAGTAACATAATTCTCCAGGAGGAAGAAGACACTAGTCTCTTTGTTCATAGAGACCTCCAGCTTCTGTCTCCAGGGTACACAAGTCAAGTGCTCTGTCACTGCTTCTTTCTAGTACCCTGGGGTGGGCCAGTGGCTTCTGGGGCTCAGCATGCCTCAGATGGGGAGTGAGATGGGTCTCGTCTCTGGAAGACAGCCCCCTTCCCTATTGGCAGTCTCCTGGCGTCTCCCTTACTCCCCCTCATTTGGAGCAAGTGGAGATGGGCCAGAGAGATCAGTAGAGAGAGATCTCTCTACTCCTATGAAGTCCCTTCAAGGAATAGCCTTTCAAAGTTCTCATCTTTCCTTATTCAGGCTGGCTTTGTCGTGGTGGCTGAACTGGTTCTGCCATCTTTTAGTAGATCCTATGAGAATGTATCTCTTTAGTATGTTGAGTATTACCATTTTGTCTTTGGCTCTGGTGTCTTAGCCAAATTCCAAGACAAAGCAAATGCCTTACCCACATCCAGCCACACATTCAGCAAATGTTTATTAAGTACCTGCTCAGGGCCAGGACCTGGCCTGAGGGCTGGGGATGCAAAGGTGAAGATGACATGTCTCTGTCCTCAAAGTGGTCACCCTTTAGTTGGGGAGCATGAGAGGATCCAGAGACCCACAATAACTGCTTGTGCTGAGATGGGGTCCCGTGGGGCTACCAAGAATGAGTACTTATAATGCCCTCCTGGGCCAGAGGGGGTAAGAAGAAGAAGGGGTGTTCACCAAGCAGAAGGGAGAGGGTGATGGGGTCACAGAGTCCTGAAACAGCCTGAGGGTCTGGAATTCCAAGTGGTTTTTCACAGTCGGGCATTGAGTTTGAATTCAATACCAAGGGTCGTAGGGAACAGTTTTAAGCAAGAGAAAACCATGATCATATTTGACTTCCAGAAAGCTCTCCTTGGCAACTGCATGGAGAGATGGAGCCTGGGGTGGGAGGCCAGGAGAGGGTTCCCCAGAGAGCTGATGAGAGGTAGCCCGAGGAGCAGGAGCTAAGAGGAGGGGACAGGGAAGACATGCGGGGGACAGAAGGGAGAGTGCAGTGGCTGATGGGAGGACTCTAGGGTGGCTCCCAGACTGCCGCCTTGGGAGAGTGGTTGACGGTGCTGCCTGAAGAGACTAGAGAAGGGGAGATGTGCTGTAGCTGGGTCCACTAGCCCACAAGAGTAGATGGGACACATCTCTTCCCACTGCTGTGTTCAGTGACACAGTCGTGGTGGTAGCTTGAAATTGGCATTGGTGAGAATATTCACACAGAAATTGGCAAATGCGATGAATCAGAGCTCCTCCCCCCACCCCCAGGAGAGCTGGTTGTTAAACATTTACCAGCATACCACGGAGTATTAGGGAAAAGATGCTGGCCTCTGGCAATGTGAGGCTGCAGGGGCTAATGGGACACTTTAATAAGTGTCATCTGACAGAAGCTTGATAAAGTGGGGAAGGGTCCAGGAGAGCCCCCTCCCCAAGAGAAGACAGGAGAGGCTCATGAGCCTGTGGGAATGGGAACTGGTCAGCAGGCGAGAAGTTGAGGGGTTCTCCCATGAAGTCCCCACTTTTCTCTCTGCAGTGATGGTGGGGTGGCTGCATTCAGGAAAAGGGGGGAAGAAGCCTCAAGGCGGAAGGATTGAAATAACTGAAATTAGAGAAAGGAGCAGATCAGGTCATGAGAGGTCTGGACTGCGAGGGCAGGGCTGAGGCTAGGGACCCCTGGGCGCTCCCTGCACCCATGCCCCACAGCTGGAGGACCAGGGTATTGTGGGCAGAGTGGGTGAGGTACAGAGCAGAGGTCTGAGGGGACAAGATAACTGACGAGGAGGACAAAGGCTAGGGCCTTGCTGAGCTAGGGAATGAAGGCAAACTGGAGTGGGGGTGCAAAGCCCTGGGAAGACACTGGAGGTGGCACAGACCCCCAAGGTGACAGGGTCCAGGTGGGCCGGGGATGCAGCAGAGAGACCAGCAAAGGTAAGTGGAGGTGAAGAGGCTGGAGGTCGCGCCTTGGACGTGACCCCACCCAGCGATAAAGAAGGAGCTATATGTCCAGGTGCCTGTCTCCTCTTCTCCTCAGAGCCAGCTTGCAGCCTACCTCCTAGTGGTCTGTGTCTTTCAGGGATGAGATTTACTGCCAGATCTGCAAGCAACTGTCAGAGAACTTCAAAACAAGCAGCCTGGCCCGGGGCTGGATCCTGCTAAGCCTCTGCCTGGGCTGCTTCCCACCCTCCGAGAGGTTCATGAAGGTAGGCAGGGCCTAGGGCCGGAGCACAACATCTGGCAGGAGCATGAGTTAGCCCTGGGCCCTGGACAGGCCCAGAAATCCGCGTCCATGGCCCGGTTTTCCTGCTGCTGGCCAGGATGGACAGCTGTGGCTTCTCTGGACCTCAGAGTCCCTTCTGTAGAAGAGGACACTGGGCCTCCTCCTTCCAGCTCCTATTCAGGATCTGCACGGCCAGTTCACTTGGGCTCAGGCACCAGGATGGCTGGCTCTTCTGGTGGTAATGAGATGGCAGATGAAATGTACATTGGTTGCAAAGATGAAAGTGTCCCATGAGTGAGCAAAGACTGGAGATTGGCTGTAGCCTCTCTGTCACTCCCTAGAACTAAAAATGGAGGTGGGATGTTGACAGGTGCCTCCAAGTGTTAGTGGTCCCAGGCTTCACTGCTTTAAAATGCCTTTTGGTTCTTATCAAAGTAATACGTAGGAAATGCAGAAAGTCTAAAAAGAAAATAAAAGTCATCCCCATGCCCAGCGGTAACTTCTGTCACAATTTCTGGCTTTTTGTGGTGCTGTAGTGTCATACTTGTGATCATACAGAAAACAATCTCCCTTCCTCTCATGTCCCTTTGGGGACAACAGGAAGCATGACCCCCCCGCCATCTGGCCCATGCACTAGGGCGACTTCTGGCTCCAGTAAATCATCCCAGGCAGCATCTCCTCACAGAATCTCTGTAAGATGCAAAGACTTTCAACACATTTTATCCAACGTATTTTGAACATCAATTCTCCTGCATTTTTCACTTGCCTCCCTAAGTGTCTTTTCATGTTATAAACTCTCCCCAAATGCCAGCTTTCATGCCTCCTATACATAGCTATCCCAGAGGGAATCTAACTGGTTGGTGGGCATTTGGGGTCCATCTTCCAATCACTCATCACCATAAACACCACTGCAATTTAAAAATATGTGTTTAGGATAGATTTCAATTATTGGGCCAAAGGGTATGCACATTCTAAAACCATATCCTATTTAAAACATCCAGCAAATCTCTCCTCAGAAATGTGCCAATTTATATTGGTTTTCATGTTGTGTGAGGGCACCCCTCTCAACAAGCTTTGCCAACACTGAGTGTTACCAGTTTTATTTAAAACTTTCCAGATTTATCGAGATGTAATTGCCATAGTTTAAACTTAAGGTGTACAATGCAGTGCCTTTATAATATGGAGGTATTATATTGCAAAATGATCACTACAGTAGATGAGCTGGCACACCCATCACCTCTCGCAGTTAGTAGTGGACTCCTTAGACCCCGTCTGGGCAGTCAGTAGAAAGGGGCCTGCGTTCTCAGTGTCTTCCCCTCTTTCCCGTCCTCTCCTACCAGTATCTGCTGAACTTCATTGGTAAAGGGCCGGCCGGCTATGGGCCCTTCTGTGCTGAGCGCCTGAGACGCACCTATGCCAATGGGGTGCGCACAGAGCCCCCCACCTGGCTGGAGTTGCAGGTAGGGCCTGGCCGGGGTGGGAGATGGTCAGCGTGGGGTGGTGGCAGCCCAGTGGCCCTCCAGCACAGATTCTGGGTGCCTTCTTTCATCCTGCCGCAGGAAGTGTGTCCTCGGGGCTCCTGGACCCGCTGGGGAGCCTTCGGTGCCAATGGTCTCTGAGCAGTGCCTGGGGTTCGGCCTCCCAGGCAAGCCCCAGACTTCAGAATCCACATTCTAAATCCACATTCCTTTAGGGCCCTACTCACTGAAGGGGGAAATTAATCTGATTAACTAGTTAGCATTCAGTGCGAATCACTGCTGATTGCTTAGTGTTACCCTTCCGAGGACATTTGCACCTTGTAGGAAGGCAGTGGGCATTCCACAGCTGTCACCCTTGGCACCCTTGGCAGCTCTGCTGTGTGTCATCGGTGAGTCTTCAGTGTCCTCAGGAGAGTCCTGTAGACACAGGCAGGTTGGGGAGCGCCCCCTGCACCCTGCCGTACCCCACTTCCTGTGCCGTGTGTTGTCCTATACCGGGGGCACCTTCTGCTGCACCCCTTCCTGTTCTTGCCCTGCCACCCGAGTCCACAGGGCCTGCCTCTGTTCTCCCTTATCTACCTGCTCAGCCCCTGAGCCCTGGAGCTGCACATGACCTTGCAGGGGCCGTATGAGGCTGGTCACACCCCAGTGTGTACAGACGGAAGTGTAGCTCTCGCCGACCAGAAATCTTCAGAGTCTGGGACTCAGCGATTTCTAAGAGCTCTTCTGACCCTGTGTGGTTCTCAGTCACTCAAGCTCGCCAGGGCTCAGGGTTCTCGCGTTAGAATGGGACCCTTGTCTGCAGGCTGCGCCCTGAGGACAGCAGAGGCAGGTCTGCAGAGGCTCACACCTTGGGCAGCGAGGCTCTTGCCTCCCCAAGTCCATCAGCGCCACAGCCAGCATCTGTGGGCCAGAACTTTGTTTGGAGACAGCTAGGGAGTGGGCTGGCCTCTGGATCAAGGTTCTGGAAGCTCGGGGGCAGGCTGCTGAGCCCAGGAGCATCTGGGGAGAGGGCCTGAATCTTCCTCTGTCCCCAGGCTGTCAAGTCAAAGAAGCACATCCCGGTGCACGTCATCCTGGCGACTGGAGAGAGCCTGACTGTCCCGGTGGACTCAGCTTCGACGTCTCGGGAGGTCTGCTTGCACACTGCCCGCAAGCGGGGCCTCAGCGACCACCTGGGCTTTTCCCTGCAGGTTGCTGTGTACGACAAGGTACTGGCCAGGGGTCCCATGTGGCACCTGCCTCCCTCACATGCCCAGACTAACTCAAGCCCTCAAATCACACCAAACTAGCTACTGCCCTCCATCCCAGTGGCCTAACACAGATACACATTTACACACACACACACACACACACACACACAAGCACCTCACCACCAGGCATCATGTCTTCCTGCCTGGACAGTCACATTCTCAGCACAGGACTGGCCCTCGGCCCGTGTCAAACCCACACTTTGCGGGCCTCTGCTACACCTGAGCAGCCCAGGCACAACCATCTGCTTGGCACTCACACATCCTACACACCCCTCACACTGGGAAGCTGTAGCCGCCCATGCAGCCGATGCAGAGGGCCACACGGCACAGCCCCACCTGACACACACCCTCACCAACCCACATGCCCACAGCCACAGCCTCATTCACACCACCCCCAGTCACGGTGGCCATGGTGTCAGTCCCTGCCTCCATTTGGAGGGACCAGCAGGGAGGAGTGTCAGAGTGAAAAACTGGCTATAACCCTATGTGGGGAGACCCTCAGGAGGATGGGCATCCCCATGGGACCTGCACACAGCAGCCCTAACCCCTGTTGACCCTGCTCTGGCCTCAGTTCTGGTCCCTGGGCAGTGGACGCGACCATGTGATGGACGCCATTGGCCAGTGCGAGCAGCTGGCCCGGGAGAGGGGTGAGAGTGAACGCCAGTCGCCCTGGCGCCTCTACTTCCGGAAGGAGTTCTTTGCCCCCTGGCACGACTCCCAGGAAGACCCTGTCAGCACTGAGCTCATTTACCGCCAAGTCCTCCAGGGAGTCAGGTCCAGCGAGTACAGCTTCGAGAAGGTAAGGGGGCACCATAGCCATCGGGGCCTGGAGGGTGACCCACCGAAGCCTGAGGAGGTACCATATTGCAGGGCAGGCCACAGGGGCTGCAGAGGCCAGAGCAGGGGCAGGCCTGGGGTGTGGAGGGGCAGAGACAGAGGCCGGAGGAGTGGGGCTCAGCGGTATGTGCGTGCAGTGCAGGCCCCTAGGCCCCTCTGCTGGGCCTGCAGCTGCCGCTTCTCAACCCCCACCTCCCACCCCCATCTCCTCCTGGCTTGGACTATAGGTTCGCTCAGGCCTCTGGAGTCCATGTACCGCACAAGGGGGACGGGGGGGGGGGAGGCGCCCATTAGCTCCAGGCCTGCCTGGCCTCACCATGGCAACTCTTTATGCGCAGCAGGGACTAGTGGTCAAAGCTGTGGCCTTAGAGCCCTAGCAGTAGTTAAAGTGCCACCTGTGCCTCTTTCTGGCACGACAGCGTGACCTTGGTTTCTTATGTCACCTCTGAGACTCGGGCCCTTGTCTAAAAAGTGCAGAGAGTAGCCAGAGCTCTTTGTACAGCTGTGAGAGTCAAGGGAAGGGAGCGTGTGCACCTGAAGCCCTGAGAGCAGAGCAGCAGTGCACCCGCTCAGCAGGTGAAGACCTCCTCTGCCTGGGTCAGGAGGAGGATGCTCTCCGCACCAGAGGTGGCTGCAGCAGTCCTGGAGGCCTGCCTGGAAGGGGACAGTAGGCAGGGAGAGTCAGGGGCAAGAGGGACTGGGACTCAGAGGCCAGGCAGCTGGGTGGCTCCGTGCGAGGTTTTGGTCTCCGAAGCGGGCAGGTTACTTGACACCTGGGGCCCCTGGAGCAGGGAATCCATTCTGGCCCCTTGCATGAGGTCCCACCCACTGAGTCCTTGCAGAAGCCCTGCAGGGTAGCCACTGGTGACTCTGGACAAGTGAGGACTGAGTAAGACAGGGTAAAGGCATTGCCCACATTCATCCTACTCAGACTGTGATATCAGGGTCCCTCCAGGCCTCCCCCACCTCCCCATGGTTCCCAGAGGGCTGGGAGCAGAGCACGGGGCACACCCCTCGTTGGAGCCCAGGAAGAGCACATGCTGGGTTCACCCACTGGGTTGGGGAAGTGGCAGATCCTGCCCAGAGGAAATGGCAGGACTGGCAGCTGTTCATGCTGCCAGTCCTCGCCTACGTGCTGGTCATGTCTGCTATGCTGGGGCAAGCACAAGACACGGGGTAGGGGTGTCACGGAGAGGGTGGGCTCTCACCCAGCCCACTCCCTCACCCCATGTGACCTGGACTGCACAGGAGGAAGAGCTGGTGGGGCTGCTGGCCCAGCACTGCTACGTGCAGCTCGGAGCCTCGGTGGGGACAGAAGCTGTCCGGGAGTTGCTGGCCAGCTGTATCCCCGCCAAGCTGTACAGGACCAAGCCCCCAGAGAAGTGGGTTAGCCTTGTCACTGCTGCCCACGCCAAGGTCAGCCTCCATAAGCCTGGGCTCTCCCTTGGAGGCGGGGGCCTAGGTACATAGAGGAGCTGCAGCCCCTCCCCGTGAACCCCGCCCACTGGGGAACAGGAGCCATAACGGGCCAGTGAGCATCGCTCTCTGTTCGGGTTTAACCAACCTCCTCAGTCACGCTCCCCATCACAGGCCCATGCCACGTGCTCCCTCCCTTTCAAGTCGGCAGCCTGGGTCAGGGTAGCTCATCCGGCACTGGTCTCCACTGCAGGGTCTGACAGCCCCAGCCTTCTAGCACAAGAGGGCATCTCTAGCTGCTGACCTGACCATGCCCTTGCCCCTGCACCATCCTGCCCTGCAGGCCCTGCTCTGGCCCGGGGGCCTTTTGGTGACCCCTCCCCTCACTGGGCACTGCATGGTGGGTGCAGGCTCCAAACGCAGGGAGGGCTACCTCTCTTCTCCCCTGCTCAGTCGGCCTGCACCAGGTAAGCGCAGCTGCCTCTGAGGGCTCACAGCCTCCTTCCCGTGCCATGCACAAACCCATGCCCTGAGCCCCAGGTTGCACACCGAGTCCCCTGCAAGCTTGCAGGTGGAGGCAGCCGGCAGCAGCCTGTCCCCGTAGTCCTCTGGCACCCTGATGTCAAAGAGGACGAGAGTCTGCCTCCCTTCTGAAAACCACCCTTGAAGGGTCCTCCCCCAGGATAGGTAACACAGGACTGCATCAGCTCCCCAGCTTCCTCACTGGCCCCACTACAGGCAGAGGCTTCCAAGAATGATCCAGCAAACAAACCCAGGGCACCGGGAGAGTCTCAGCGGGGGTCGGGGAGGCTGGGGCTGAGTGGTGAGTGATGGCAATGGCACACCGTGTCCCCACACAGGCACCATACACGCAGAAGCGAGCAGTGCCGGGGGCTGTGCAGGAGCAGGTAGTGGACACTGCCCGCCTGCAGTGGCCACTCCTCTTCTCCCGACTCTTTGAAGTCACCACCTTCTCTGGTAATGGATCAGGCAGGGTGGGGGTGCGGGCAGGGACCAGCCCACCCAGGGTCAGTCCAGGCTTCACACTGTCTCCTCTGGCCAGGCCCCCAGCTGCCTAAGACTCAGCTGATCTTGGCTGTGAACTGGAAGGGGCTGTACTTCCTGGACCAGAGAGAAAGGATGCTCCTTGAACTCTCTTTCCCAGAGGTCATGAGTCTGATCACCAACAGGTGGGTGACCCCAGGGAAGATGCCCAGATCTCTCTCTCCTCACAAGCTCAGGCCTTGGGGCTTCAGGAGAGACAGAGAGAGGGATGCGTGTTGTCCCTGGGAGCCCACCCAGGGTACAGGAATAAGGACCGACATGTACTGTGTAGCCGTTGCATGTGGGACCCCAGCCTCTTCTGTCACAGGCCACATTGCCCCCTTGGACACTGCATCTCTGCATCATGCATTGTCCTCTCAGCCTCTCTTTCAACCCAAATCCATCAGGAAAGGGGCACATAAGGCTTGCAGCCTTTTGGGTTTGCATTTATTTATCAGCTCCTTCCGTTCTCACTGGTCGTGTGGAAGGTACAGAACACGGAGGGACAGGGCCTGGGTGTGTGGCAGGCACAGAGCAGTGCTAGGGTGGCCTGCAGGCCAGGTTGGGCCCCAGCCGCCCCACCCCGCAGCTCTCCATGGCTCTGGTCTCCTGAGAATGCCCCCAAGCCCTTTGGGAAGGCCAGCCTGTACCCTGGGTTAAGTCCCCGTGTGGCATGACCATTGTGATCACTGCCGTGTGTGCAGAGTACACACTGGCCACCACTTACTGAGGCTGGCCATGCCGGGCACGGTCCCATTTGCCGTGAAGTCCTCACAGCATCACCCAGTCTGCAGATGAATAAACTGAGGCACACAGAGGCTGGGCAGCTCGCCCACGTTCACCTAAACTGTCGCCTCATCTCAGCTCCAACGTTCTCTGCAGTGTCCCTGCTGAGCCCACACACAGCTTGGCACCACCCACTGTCTCTGAGGCCTTGGGTCGCCACCACATGCAGGGGTGCCTGGGGCTGGGGAAGGCTGAAGCTCAGCCCCCGGGCCTGCGCCTGGCCCTGGACAAGTCGTGTGTCCTCCTCTGTAACTCAGGAGGGTCACCCCTCTGAGGCTGTAGAGGGGCTGAAATGGGGAGGGTGGGGGAGGCCTGTGGTCACATCACCCGTTTGTCTCCTCAGGGCGGCCCAGGGCGGGCAGAGGCTGCTGCTGTCCACACTGCACGGAGAGGAGTACGAGTTCATGTCCTCCAGCAGTGTGGCCATTGCCGAGCTGGTGGCCTTGTTTCTGGAGGGCTTGAAGGAGAGGTCTATCTTTGCCATGGCCCTGCAGGACCGGAAGGCCACAGGTGCCCAGCGGGCGGGCGGGGGGAGCGGGGCAGTGAGGGGCACGTCATGTTGTTGATATTAGGGTGACTTGCTCAAATTCATGTCACAGCGTCCATGTGGCATGGAGCAGGGCTCAGGGTCTTGATCAGAGAGAGGGAAAGAGGACCACAAAACACTGAGAGGGAAGCTTTGAGCAAAGCCTTCCATTCCACAAAATGTGGGGTTGGAGGAGGTGATCTCAAAGCCTCCAAGGTCACCCTAGCTGATGACTACTGAGGGAGGCACGGAAAGGCCTGCACCCACCCCCTGCAGACAGCAACTGGCCCCCAGCCTGTGCTTTGAGCTCCAGCCCCACAGCCGCCTGTTACCCCTTTTTACAGACAGGGAACCAGCTTGGCTAGGGTCACACAGCTCAGGGCTGAGGGATGTGAGCCCTGCAGTCCACTTCTTGGCCACAGCTTCTCTGCACACCAGTCCCAGCAGCAACTGAACACTCGTGGGAAATTGGGGGGCTATTAATTAAGGGCTTCGGAAGGAGTGGGGAGGCTCAGTGGGATCCAGAGGGAGGGCTGTTCTGAGGGTCTCACCACACAGTCAACTGTCAGCCCTGCCCCCCAGCCTGTCCCCACCACCCCCATGGGGGAGGAACTGTTATCTCACTTCACAGACGGAGCCCTGCATGTGGGGCCCAAGGAGGCATGGTGACTGCCAGCCTGGGCACTCGCCCCGTTGTCCATCTGCCTCTTGCCTTCGCAGGCTGTGGCTCCTGGGCAGGCCTCTGAGCAGCGCTCCTGAGGTGGGGCTGTGGTCAGAGCTCCCCAGACCCTGCCTGCTGGGCTCCAGGCCTGCCCAGGCCCTCGAAGGCTGGAGCTCTGGGAATCCCACCACTGCTCCTGTCAGTGGCCACGGGCCCCCACCTCTGAGTCTCAGCTTCCTCATTTCTCAAAACAAGAGAACCCAGGAAATGCCAGCAGCCCCAGCTTCTGCAGAGCCCCTGGTAAACGGCGGCTTCTCTGCCCCTGTGTGTGTGACTTGGAATTCCAGGTGACGTTACCCTCCTGCCCTTCAAGAAGGGGGACCTGGTGATCCTGACGAAGAAGCAGGGGCTGTTGGCTTCTGAGAGCTGGACCCTGGGCCAGAACGACAGGACGGGCAGCACGGGGCTTGTGCCCACCTCCTGTCTCTATGCCATCCCGACAGTCACCAAACCCTCGGCGCAGCTGCTGGTAAGCTGCACTCAGGCCAGGCACCTGTGGGCACATGGGAAGGGTGCCCAGCCTGGGGTCCTGGCTCAGGGGCCTGCTCCCCACCTCACAGAGGGCCATGAGGGCCACCTGGGCTTCAGGTCAGCTCTGCCAGCCCCACCATCCCTCTAGGTAAGTGGTGAAGCTGGCAGTGTTTGTGCTTTACACTTGATGGTGAGTCTCAGTGAATGGGAATTCCTTCCATCCCTCCCACGATGGGTGTGTCCTGGGAGCAAACTCATCCGTTCCCCAGCCTCAGCCTCATGCAAACCCTGACCCCAGGAGGCCCAGGCCTCCCCGCCCCCCGAGGACCGGCCCACGCCTGCCCCCCACACAGCCCCACGTGAGGACTGGACACCACAGTGGCGCCCCCTCCAGCATTTGGGCAAATGACTGATGGGTGGCAAGTGTGTAACGTGCCACCAAGCAGCAGCACTGCTGGTTACGGGAGCAAACACGAAGGTGTCACTCTGTCTGGGGACGCAGACCTGAGGGAGTGACAGTTGTGCTACAGCCTGAAGGAGTCGAGGCCAGGCAGCAGGACCAAATCAGAGCTGCCCCTGAGGAGAGGTGCCCTGGGGCGGGGAGCCTGCGGGCTCTGAGAAGCCCTCCCAAGGGAAAGGGAACAGGCTCAGAGGGGTGGAGTCACTGCTCAGAGATCACACAGCTGGTGACACAGGAGGGGTAGACCCAGGCCTTCCCAGGCAGGAGGAGCCTGTGGGAAGGGCCTTGTGTGCAGTGGCTCCTGGGCACCCACAGGCCTGTGCCCCCACAGAGCTTGCTGGCCATGTCACCAGAGAAGCGGAAGTTGGCAGCCCAGGAAGGGCGACCAGCAGAGCCACCACCTGAGGAGCAGACCAAGGAGAAGCCGCACACCCTGGAGGAGTTCTCCTACGAGTCTTTCAGGTGCCCACCCCTCCGTCCCCCCAGCCCCAGCCAGCCCCTCTGAGCTCCCCGAGGCCTCCCCAGGCAGGGAGGCGAGCCTCAGAGCCTCCAGTAGCCCCTCAGCAGGTTGAGGGGAGTGCCCTGTGTCTCAGCTGAGTGCTGTGGACGCAGATGGTATCCCTATGGGGACCCACCCTGGAGCCCAGGTCTCTCTCCCCACTGTGCCACATGCAGGCCAGTGAGGAGGGGACAGGAGCAGCGGGGCAGGAGAAGGGGTGCGGAGGGCCCTCACACCAGCCTCTATCCCTGACAGGGCCCCGGAGAACGAGACGGTCAGCAGAGCCATGTTCCCCCTGACCCGGTCCCGGGGCCACCTATGGGCCCACTCCCCTGAGCCACTGCGGCAGCCTCTGCTCAAGCGTGTCCACACCGATGCTGAGCTTCGGGACGCTGCCTGTCAGATCTTCATCGATATCCTTCCCCAGCCAGCCTGCCCCAGCTCCATGCCGACTCCACCCCCGCTCGCAGGGCCAGGTCGAGCGGAGCACAGGGCAGAGTGGCAGCATACAGCTCAGGGGGCCGGTCAGGGGTGGCGTGGAGACAGGGTCAGTCAGTGGGGTCAGACAGCATCCTGCACGTGCTCCTTGACGGCCACACCCATCCTAAGGTACATGGGCGACTACCCATCTCGGCAGGCCTGGGCCTCCGTGGAGCTCACCGACCAGATCTTCTCGTTAGCCCTGCAGGACACGGCCCTGCAGGATGAGGTCTACTGCCAGATCCTGAAGCAGCTGACACACAATAGCAAGAGGTCTGCTGGGGCAGGGCGGGCATGGAGGGCGCCAGCACACACAGGCCGCCGTGCCACGGCCCCTCAGCCCTCACCCAGCCCCAGAGGCTCTGGGCACAGTGCAGAGCGGGAGGGGCTGCTCCTGGACGCCACACAGCCTACCTGGGCACTTGAAGTGGCGCTGGGCTGGGCTGGAACCCTGGTGTGTCCTGCTGACATCCTGGGGTGCTCAGAGCAGGGAGGGCGATGGACTTGCCTTGGGCCTTGCCTGCTCCCCACCTTCTCTCCTGTGTGACCTGGGCAGGCTGTGGCCTCTCTAAGCCTCAGTGTGCTCCTCCAAAAAATGGGCACAGTAGCACCCTTCCTTGCCCATGCCTCAGGCAGGCTTCACATCCCATCTCCCAATGGGCCCGGCCTCTGGGAAGGGCCCGTGTGGGCTGACAGGCGCTACTACCCTCAGGTACAGCGAGGAACGGGGCTGGCAGCTTCTGTGGCTCTGCACTGGTCTCTTTCCGCCTGGCAAGGCTCTGCTGCCCCACACCCAGAAGTTCATAGACACGAGGAGGGAGAAGCCGCTGGCCCCTGACTGTAGTCGCCGCATCCAGAGGGTCCTGAGGTGAGCGTCTGGCTGCCATGACTGGCCAACCCTGCCGTGTCGGCCTGGGGAATGCTGAGGGACCCAGCTGGCCCTCCAGGAACTCGTGGCCCAGTGGAGCCAGACTCTGTGTCCTCTTCAAAAGCTGGCATCACTTTGGGGAGGCAGGACCAGGTCCCTAGCCACTGGGGAGGAAGGTGGAGAGGGAGGCCCAGCAGGATCTCAGAGGGGTCTCAGTTGTCAGTGGAGCCTCCTGCCAGGCTCAGTCGTAGCCACAAGCTGCCCATCCCACGGCTGCCTGTCCAGGGCATAAAGGGAACTGTCTGGAGGCACAGGGTGACCTTGATGCCCCAGGCCATCTTCCCACCTAGCCCACCCAGGGTGACTGAGGTGAGAGGCCCATCCGTGCCAATCTGTGTGCCATCCCCCCACCCTAGCCCCCCACAGCCGGGCAGTTTTCTGAGCCTCGCTGCCTGCCACCCCCACCCCCGGCTTGGTGGGCTGACTCAGTGAGAGGCTGTGGCAGTGAATGGCAGCCCTGGTCGTGGAGAGGGAAGTGGGTGCCCTCAGAGAGGCCCTGTTGGGGTCCCTGCCCCCTGCCCTCTGCCCCACAGCCAGCCCTGCCTGCTGAAGGCCTAGGTAAGCCAGGTCCCTTCCCCATGTGTGTCCCAGGCCTTCCCGGATTTCTATGAATCTTGAATCACCTGGGAGGTGAGTCCAGGCTGGCCGCTGCCACCTCCTCTGGGCCACGTGCTGAGCACGCCAGGCAGGGGCAGCCCCTGGGAGACACCCCCCAGCAGTGGTCGCTGGAGTTATTTCTTGTTCTGTGTCTGGCACCTAGTTAAGTAGTTAGCTTAGAGGCTGGTGGCCAGGGTGAGTGGGAGGGTGGCATGTGCAGCGTGCACTGTCTGCCTCTAGGACAGGACCCCGGAAGCAGCCCCCACACCAGGTGGAGGTGGAGGCCGCCGAGCAGAGCATCTCCCGAATCTGCCACAAGATCTGTCTCCCCAATGACACCAGCGAGGTGAGCCCCTGCCCCAGGGACCCTGCCGCCCCTGTTCCTGGCTCACAGCCCAGGGCAATGTCCCCCACCTTGGTTATCTGAGGACCGGGTGGTCTCCCCTTCACCACTTCGTGCCCCGGGTGCCCTGAGGTGTAAAGAGAGAGCCGTGCACCCTTGGGTGCTCCAGGCCAGTGCAGGGCGGGGCCACCACTGGGGGCGCTGCCAGAGCACTGAAAAGTCAGGACTGTCCCACAGCTATGAAGGGGCATTCTAGGCTGAGGCACAGCACAGAGCAGGCCAGAAGTATGGGCAGCAAGGCCGAGTCCCCTGCGGGCTTCTGACCCTGCTCTGGGCGTGGGGAGCAGGTGCTGCCATCAGGTGTGCCTGTGGACCAAGCCCTGCCCATGTTGGCAGCTGGGGACTGCAGAGGGGACAGGTGGGAAGTGGGAGACCGTCCAGGTGCAGCTGTGATGAAGAGGCCCTTGGCCAGGTGGGCAGAGGAGGCTGAGGGGCCCTGTGCCCTCCCGGTCCCCTCAGCAGCGCTGTGGCCTTTAGGGTCTTGGCGTGGCCTAGTCCCTGAATGGTAAGTGCCCACAGGCTGGCTGCAGGGTTCTCAACGCAAGTGCAAAGGCTGGGTCCCTTGGGGCCCTGAGACTGACCTGTGTGACTAAACAACGGAAACATCTGGTCAGTTTTCTAGAAGGAAAGGCTTGCCCTTCTCAGGCCAGGAGGATCCAGCCCTTCTTAGGAGGGTGTGGCAGGGTCAGGCTCTGAGGGGCCACCCGGACCAATTCCTGAGACACTCCTGCCCCCTGCCCAGATGCTGGAAGTGGGCTCCCACACCCGGGTGCAGGAGGTGTGCCAGAGCATTGCCACTAGACTGCAGCTGGCCTCCTGGGAAGGCTGCAGCCTCTTCACCAAGATCGTGGACAAGGTACGGCGGGCAGGCTGGCCGGGAGCAGGGGGCAGGCAGGGTGTGTGGCAGTCCCGCCCAGGCTGGCCGGACCCCTCCCTGCATGCCGAGGGCCATGAGTGCAAAGGTGGGTGAGTTCACAGAGCCCACAGACCCGAGTGAGCAAGGCCAAGCATGGCACCTAGCCTCCGGGGCCCCCCAGAAGGGCACTCCCCAGAAGCCCTCCACTTGGCCTCCCCTGTACCTCCCTCCACACCTACTCCAGGTCATCAGCCAGAAGGAGGGCGACTTCTTCTTCGACTCCTTGCGGCAGGTGTCTGACTGGGTGAAGAAGAGCAAGCCCCAGAAAGAAGGTGGGAGGTGTCTGTGGGGCAGGGCAAGGAGGGGGGTGCATCTGGAATGAAGGGGCAGGGTGGGGGGACTGTGCCTCCCTGGGCGAAGGCGGCGGCGGCTGACCTTGGCACACCCGCACGGCCCGGGCCCATTGATTCAGTGCTGCTGCTGACCCGTGTCACGGAATGGCCAGCCTGGGGCCAGGCGGTGAGGGCCCTGGGAGTTCTGCCAGCTCAGGCAGGGCCGGTCCAGAATGGATGGCAGGGTGATGGAGGATGCATGGGGCATCCTGAGAGGGTGGACAGGGGCCTGACTCCCCCAGGAGGTCCAGGAACACTCTTGGGGAAGGAGGCTTCTGCACTAGTCTTGAAGGATGAGGAAAAGTTGGGGCTGGAGCGGAAGGGTGGAGATTTTCCCATAGGGCAGACACAGCAGCAATGTGAAGAGGTGTTGAGGACAGCGTGTTTCAGGCGGGGTGCAGGGAGGGGGGTGGCAGGGCCCTGGGCCGTGGGAGGGGGTGGGGCATGGCCACAGAACCTGGCGGGCTGGGGTGGTCCTGGCAAGAGTCAGGACACCGCAGGACAGGCAAGTGCTCACTGCTGGCCCCGCCCAGGGGCCCCGGTGATGCTCCCCTACCAGGTGTACTTCATGCGGAAATTGTGGCTCAATGTGGCCCCAGGGAAGGACATAAATGCAGACACCATACTCCATTACCACCAGGTACGTGGGCAGGCTCTCTCACAGCAGGGCTTTGGGTTCACCCTCACTCCACCCCACACCTGCCCTGAGACGTGGAGGAGGAAGGCCCATGACAGCTGCCATGCCCCACGGGGCCCAACCCCACTGTGAGGTCCAAGAATGTCTAGAAGGCTCGCCAGTGGCTTCTGGAGCCCCTGTGGCCCCATGTGGTGACCAGGCCACCCCCTGAGCATTCTGGAGCCAGAAACAGAGGGAGAGCAGCATTTGGGGACAGGACTGTGCCATCACCTGTAGCACGATGGCCGGGGAGGGAGGGGCAGAGGGCCTGGGAGCAGGGGCCGTTGTGCGGAAGGGTCAGCTACATAAGGGGGTGTGGGCCACTGCATCACAGCAAGATGTCGGGGAACCCTGGCCTGACTCAGGGAGGGGGTGGGAGATGTTCCTCCTGCTGGAACCCTGCCGCCTGAGCACAAGTGCGGAGCAGCAACCTCAGGCCCAGCGTGTCCATCACCCAGGAGCTGCCCAAGTACCTGCGTGGGTTCCACAAATGTTCGAAGGAGGACGCCATCCACCTGGCGGGACTCATCTATAAGGCCCGGTTTGGCAACGACCAGCCCCAGCCAGCCAGTGTCCCCAAGGTCCTGAGCGAACTTGTGCCAGAGAATCTCACCCGCCTGATGTCCTCGGAGGAATGGAAAAAGGTCCCTGACGGGCTGGGGAGGGAGCCTGGGCTGCTGCCCCTCCCAAGGCCCTGCCTTCTGGGCAGGGAGGGCGGCCGGCTGGGTCTGGGAGCCCGTCCATAGTGCCTTAGAGACACACGCTTCTCCCCGGGGGGGGGGGGGGGCGGAGACCTGAGCCCCCCAGGCTGGCCTCAGGCCCACAGGTGCTGCTCTGGCTGGGGCCGCGAGGCCCCATCGCCAGGGCCCCGTTGGGAATGGTTCCCGCCGGGGCCACATCTCTTCCAGAGCATCCTTCTAGCCTGTGACAAGCATAAGGACAGGACGGTGGAAGAGGCCAAAGTGGCCTTCCTGAAGTGGATCTGCCGGTGGCCCACCTTCGGGTCTGCCTTCTTCGAGGTGAAGGTAGGCCCCCCACCCAGCTGTGCCCCGCCTGGTTCTGGCCCAGCAGCCTGAGCCTCCCTCAAACACACGCCAGGTTGGAGGGGCATGTGTGCAGGTGTGTGCGTGCATGCGGGTGCCTTGGGGAGGTGGCCCCTGGCTTCCTGGCGTGGCTGTGACCACCGTGCCCCACCCCCAGCAAAGCTCGGAGCCCTCCTACCCGGACATCATCCTCATCGCCATCAATCGCCATGGGGTCCTGCTCATCCACCCCAAGACCAAGGTAGGTGGCCCAGGTCCGGGGACCCCCACCGGGTGGGGCCGTAGTCATCTGCCCTTCTGCCCCCTCCCACAGTGCTGGAGGGCCCAGGCCCGGGGCCCCCGGCTTCAGCGGGCTCGTGCCCTCCTGCCTACTCTGCCCCCAGGAGCTGCTCACCACCTACCCCTTCACCAAGATCGCCAACTGGAGCAGTGGCAGCACCTACTTCCACATGGCACTGGGCAGCCTGGGCCAGGGCAGCCGCTTGCTGTGTGAGACCTCTCTGGTGAGCCCCTATCGCTTCTCCCAGCCCAGACACACAGGGCCCAGAGGCTCCAGGGACTGGGTTTCCCTGATCTGAGCCGCCGCTGCCACAAGGCAAGTTGCTCACAACGGGGCATGGCCACCTGTGCCCAGGTGGGCAAGGCCAGCTGGGAGGTCTGGAAGGAGGTGCAGGCTGGGCGTGGTGGCAGGGCCTGGTGGTGGGCCCCACGGTCCTGGTCACACTTCCTACAGCAGAAGCCTGCCTTCTGTCCTCACCGCCCTGCCCAGGGTATCCCTGAGCAGAAGCTGGGCACTGCCAGGCCCTGGTCAAGCCCCCCAACTGGGCCCCCACAGCCTCTGTTACCCTTCCCCTGTCCAGGGCTACAAGATGGATGACCTGTTGACCTCGTATGTGCAGCAGCTCCTGAGTGCCGTGAACAAGCAGCGGGGCGCCCGCACCTCAGCCCTGGCCGATTCCTAGCAGAGCAGTGGGGGCTCACTGCCCACACAGCCACCCTTCCCAGTCTGGGGTTCTCCGTTTGGCCCAGGGACTGCCCTCTGCAGGCAGCCTTTCATGCTGCCTTCTCCCCAAAACACACACCCCCAGCACCGCAGGCAGGCCCCCTACCCCAGGTGCTCACCTCGAGACCAAAGGACAGAGCCCAGGGCAGGGGCAGGGTGTGAGGCCTCCAAGCAGGTGGGTGGATGGCTGAGAGGACCTCCTCCAAGGATGCTGAATAAAAATTGCTGGAGCAGTGGGGAGTGTGTCAGTGAGAGGAGGGCATGGGGTGGGCAGGACGCCTGGGAGGCACTGGACAGCATGGGATTCGTCCAGGGGAAGCAAAAAGCACTGTGACCCCCCCCAGGGACAGCCGGGGACAATTCCATTCTCAGAGAGTGACTTCACTGGTTTCGCTGCCTTTCCTTTTCTTGGCGTGGGGAGAGGCCCCTCTGCACACCTTTATCCTCACCCTGCAGGGCAGTGGAACACGTACTTGCTGCCAGGAAGGCTGGGCCGAGGTGCCAGCCGCTGGCTTTGTGCTACGTCCAGCCTGTGCCCAGGCAGGACGCAGAGCTTGAAACAGGGCTGTGAAGGTCTGGGTTTGTCCCCACTGCACAGACAGCCCTGTGGAGCCTGTCCCCACTGAACCCACCAGGCCATGCTTCGTGGACTGTGGGTTTCTGCCTGGCCTGTCTCCAGGCCCCGATGGCAGCCCGGCGGGTGTCTGTTGCTCTGTGCGTCCACGGCCGCTGCCCCACCTCCTCACCCCGACACGAGAAACCACTCAGGTCTCACAGCTGTGTGAAGACGCCTTCATTCACTGTACAAGTGTGAGTCTCGTGCTGCCACAGAAGAAGTGTGCTCCCGGAGGGTAGGAATGAGCCTCCCACCTGACCCCACGATCTCCTGGTCCCCAGCCAGCCAGACCCCTGAGGGGGTGCAGCTGGAGGGACTATGGTGACCAGAGAGGAGCTTGGGGGACCACAGTGGCCCAGGCCCGGGGTGGAGTAGCCAAGGCCGAAGTTCAGAACGGAAGCTCCTGAGTGACGGGGGAGTAGGGTTCTTCTCCCTCCTGCTGATCCGTGAGGTGAGGTGGCAGGACGGGCTGGCCCGTCCAGACACAGGAATCCTACTTAGCTGAGGGAGCGAGGGTGGCTCCCCAGAGGCCCCTGCCATGTGGTCCTGGTGCTGGGGCTGGGGCAGCTGCCTGGCTGTGTGGGGCCACATTTGTGCACAGTGTGGTCCCTCGGGCAGAGGCTGAGCAAACCCCCAGGGAAGAATGTGAGCCAGCAGGCCCCTGTGAGGATGGGACAGGTGAGAGGGGCAGCGTGGGGGCAGGGGCCCAGGTCCCGGGCCAGGGGACCCCAGGCCCAATTCACTCCTGTCCGTGGAGGACCTCAGGCTAAAGCGTGCGGGCACAGGCCTGCCACAGGCTCAGCACCTCCTGAGCCCTGCTCTGCCCTGTGTCTACAGAGAAGGAGGGGGAGGAACCCAGGGCAGGGGAGTGGAGAGCTGCCTGGGGAGAGGAGGGAAGACAGGGGCAGGGACTAGAGAGAAGGGGAGGAAAAGAACTGAAAGGAAGGCGGGGACAGAGGAAGGGACACTCTGTGAGGAGTCGCGGTGGCATACAGAAGGGCACAGGGCCGGAGGCCGTCAGGCAGAGTTGAGCCTCACAGGCTTGGGGCTGACCTTGCGGGCGGCCAGCTCCGACAGCTTCTTCAGCCGCTTCTTCAGCTCCAGAGGGAACTTCTCGTAGCATCTCTTACACACGGGCTTCATATCAAACTCCACAAACTTGTTCCTGGGGAGGAAGTGCAGCAGTCAGGAGGACCCCTCGCCCCACAGCCCTGACCGGGTCTCTCCCGACACCGCAGAGCCATGGCTGGAGGAGCGGCTCTCCCTGGGCCTCTGCTGGCCCCGGCCAGCAGGCCAAGCCCCAGGGTGAGCTTCAGAGGTCACAGTGGAGGAGCAGCTGGGCTTCCAAGCCCGTCTTCGAACTCTGACATTTGAGAACCTCCCTGCCCCCCCACTGCCCTCAGACACCTCAGCTTCCTGGATGAGCTGGTGGTCTGACTCCCTTGCCTCTGAATTGGCTATTCCTAGCTGGAATGCCCTTCTCTCCCCAGAGCCCAGTGTCCTTGCGGGTATTTGTTGTTCTGCCTCTCACTGTGACCTGGGGGTCCCTGGACCTGCCTCCATGGGCTGGAGCTGCCCTTGCTCCCACTGCACTCCAGGGCCTGACTATGACAGGTCAGGGAAGGTCTGAGGAAAGGCAGAGCCCCGTGACACCTCCATGGGAAGGGAAGACGCTGTACCAGCCCTCCACCCAGCGCAGGCACCCTAGCCTGGGAGGCTGGCAGGACTCACTTCAGGGTGAGCTTGCTGTTGCAGGTGGAGCAGGAGAAGCAGTTCACACACCAGGCCTTGTTGAGGGCTGACACCACTGTGATGGGCAGATGGGCGGGGCTTAGGAGGCCCCTCCCCGGCACCTGCAGGCCCAGCTATGCAAAGCCAGGGCCAACAGAGAGGGTGGGAGTGGTTGAGCAGAGCGACACAGGGACAGGAGCGCCTTACCATCACCCTCGATCACGTGGCTGCAGCTGTAGCAGACGTCCCCAAAGAGCTGTGGACCAAGCAGGTGTCAAACACACAGGCATCCATGTCCCAGCCCAGGGCCAGGGCTGTGGCCTGGCCCCACCCTGCCCCACCCCAAATGGCAGCTCGGCATCCACCTGCACCTCCTGGGCCTCCTGCCAGGGCACAGCCTCAAGCCTGAGGTGAGGGAATGTCTGGCTCATCGCTCATCCCCCGGGAAGGACAACAGGTTGAGGCATCACCCCCCAAAATGCCCCTTTGCTCCTGCTGGAGTCCTGGGGGGTGTAGGCCAGGAGAGCCCTGCCGGATATAGCAGGACGAGCAGCCTGCGGTACATGGCAGCCCCCTGAACCCAGGACTTCACACTGGCATCTCATTTAGTCCCAACAGGAGGCCTGGGCCGTGGGGCACATTTCTCAGACGAGACACTGAGGCCAACAGGTCTGCCAGGTCTCAGGACCCTGCACTGGGGGCCTTGGCACCACAGAGGCTCCTGAGGAGGCTTCCCCCAGCCCCCCCACCCACCTGCAGCGCCCCCACTGCCCACTCAGCAGCCTTCCCACACACCCCCTGCAGGCGCCCAACAGGGCCAGGCAGCCCCCCCACCGCACCCGCCCTCAGCCACAGGCCCCACCTGGTTGTAGTGGGTCTCACAATAGGCCAGGCCCTTCTTCTCATAGTGCCGGTGCCCCAGGAACGGCTTCTCACACTTGGCGCAGACAAAGTGCTGGGAGGAAGCAGAGGCCTCGCTGGGCTCACGGGCGGGGAGTGGGGCTGACACCTCCAGGACTGTTGGTGTCAGCGGACGCCAGTGCTTCCCACACTCAGTGAGCCGCTCGGCACATAGCTGTCCTCTCTGGACCCGCTCCATCCCCAGCCCCCTCGGTCCAGGTTGGCAGGGTGAGGTGCCAGGGTACTGGGCCCTCCCACGGGGGGCTGCTCTGTTGTTTGCATGGCACCTTCAGGAAGGTCGCGCGTCTGTCTCCCGTGGATATCCCACAAGCCCCAGAAGGACTGAGAAGCATCTGACCCATCAGCCAGGGTTTGGCCGGCCCCACATCAGGAACTTCCCAAAGAGGCCACCCAAGGCCGAGTTTCTGGAACACAGAGCTGGCCAGGGCATTGGGGATTGGAAGCCTCCTTTCTAAGTAGTGCCCACTTAGAAGACACTGAGCGCCCACAATGCAGGGGCGTGCCCTGGGTAACCCAGGTGGACACACCTGAGGAGCCCACCAACAGGTGTGCCCAGCTTCCGTGTCTACATGGGGCACAGCCAGTTCTGTCAACAACTCCACAATCCCTAAGGCTTTCTTATAACTTTGGAATCCTCTACAAGGTCAGGAAGGGGAAGAAGGAACGTGGGCATGGCTGCCTGACGGTGGTCTGTGCTCAGGCCTCCTGGTTCCCGTGGATAAGCTAGGGCCAGGCCAGGGTGAGGAGGAGCCGCGTTGGCCTGGGGGTGGGAGTTTGGAGGGGCTGCAGCGCCAGACCCCCACCGTGACCAGGAGCCAGGGGCACCCCCTCCTGTCTGAGCCGGCCTCGCTCACCTCCACGTGCCACTGCTTGCCCAGTGCGTTGACCACACGGCCCTCGATGGGCCGGCGGCATGCCCCACAGATGGGGACCCCCATCTTGTCATGGCACGGCAGGCAATAGAGGTCCCCCTTCAGCTCACGGGCCTCAGCAGTCAGCTCCTTCCTGCAAGACAGCACAGAGCCCCCAGGTGACGTCCTGCTCTCCTTCAGTGGTCACAGCAGCCCCTCCAGCCTCAGGGAGCAGCTTCCTGACAGGCCCCACTCTGTCCCAGCACAGCACCCTGGGCAGATGGCTCTTTGATGTCTGTGCTCTTTGGGGACTTCCGTGCCCTAGACAGGCCCCGAGGCACAGGATTCCCGCACAGTCCCTGCAGAAGGCAGCCAGTGTTTGCTCTGTCAGGCCTCCGAGAAGGAGACGTGTTGTCTGGGCTCCTCTGCACCAGACTGGGGGCTGGGACAGGCACAGGGAACGGCTCCAGCACCAGCACCGGCACCAACCTCCCCCCTCCCCGTCGCCCCCTGTCTATGATTCTTCCTGTCAGCTTCATCCAGGGGCCCCTCCTGCCTCACCCCCAAGGCTCAGCCCGGATCATGCACGTGCTCCTGAAAAGAGCCCTGGGGAAAGAGGGCTCCTGCAACAGTGCCTTCCTGGCCCATCCATCTCCGCCCTGCACCCCTTCTCGTGCACCACCACTGCCCCGGAGGGAGTCCCACCCCACTCTGCACCAGCCCCTGTCCAACACGCCTGCAGTGGGTGCAGCTGAAGTGGTCTGGGTGGTAGGCATCACTCTTGAACATGAGGGGCTGCTCCTCGATGACCAGGTGGCACCGTTGACAGATGTATTTGCCCAGGCCCTTGGCCTTCTCACGGTTGTGGCAAGGCCGGCACAGGTGCCTATGGGAAACAGGTAGGTAAGAGGGGCACACTGCCCACTCCTCCCCTTCCTGCCAGACAGCCAGGGCTACCTCCCAGGAGAGGAGGCCCCTGACCCACCCGAGCTCTAACGAATGCCTGCGAGCCTCGATGGGCTCGGCCAGTGGCCTCACAGAGGTGGCCGGCCAGTCCCACAGCCAGGGAGGCCCAGACACGTCCTCCCAAAGGTGCCTGTGCACAGGACGAAGTCAGGAGGAGACACGCCAGAATGTCTCTGGGTGGTACAGCAAACATGACAGTTTTCCTCTTCCCACTTTTTCTGAGCCTAGGACGTTGTGTGGAATAGACATCTCACTGACGTTGGCTGAAAATTCAGTTTTATCTTTCAAATGTCTTTTAACACATGAGTAATCAGACAGCAACTATTCGCCTGACAACAGCCACCACCCCCCGCCTGCCCCATCCAGCCAAGGAGGGCCAGGTCCGTCGACCCGCACACCCCTTCCTTTGGGGTCTGCCAGACAAAGAGGGACAAACATTCACAGGCTCTTTCTGTCTCCAAAGACAAGCACGGCTGTGTCAGACAGAGGCCCCCAAGCCCAAGAACTGTCATTACAGAGTCTTTTTTGTGAAGACTTCAGAGTAATTTCTGGTGCTAGCCACTCCCTGCATTTGGGCAGCAGCTGAGGTCTCTACTGAGAGAAATCAACATGGTTTCCATTTCCTTGGGCCTCAAAGGTGGCAGGAATTTAGATTAAGGGTTGCCAGGCAAAGCTATACAAAGGCCCCAATCCATGGCTCCCAATCCCTGCCTGGCACCCCGATCTTCAAGTGCCCTTGATGCATCTGGGCCCTCCCCCTCCCTTTCCAGGCCCCTGACCCGCAGGGAACCTCACCTGGTCCCAGCATGGGCCCCTTTCCACTGAAGACTGAACCTCAGGCAAGGTGTGGTGGGCAGATCCCGGGTGCCCGGGCAGCCAGCTCAGGTCCATGCCCTTGAGCACAGGGCCTGCACCTCACCAGGGTCTGTGCCCAGCGATGCACATCCCCGCGCTCTGCCTGCCCTGTCTGTCTTACCTCCCCAGTGGTTACGCGCGGCAACAAGCCCAAGGGCATGCCCTGCAGTCATCTGCTAAGCTACGATAGTTCCCAGCTACACCCACCACACACGACAGCAGCTCAGGATGAGTCTGCTGACACGTGAGTGAGTGAGCGGTTGTGGGAGAGGAAGGGAGGAATGGTGTGCGTCACCTCCCATGACAGCAGGGCCAGGCCAAGACTGGCAGTTGGTCTCCTGGCTGGGGACCTCTGGCTCTGTCTACCTGACCACGGGCCATAGATGTGGCCTGTGGCTGCAGCCTTCATCTCCGTGACTAAGGCTCTGCCGCTTCCAGTGACAGATCCCTGAAGCCCAGTGTGTTTCCCCACCCCACTCTCACCCAGACACCCTGTGCCCCAGATGCCCTGCCACTCTGCCAGCCACCCACTGTGGTTAGCCTGTCCACACCACAACGACCACCTGCTCGTGTCTGTCACGGACACAGTATTTACTCCCTGTAACCCTACTGCCACCTTTGGTGACTCCTCTTAGCATCAGGACAACATTTAACCTTTTGTTTCAAAGCTGTAGAAGTGAGCACAACTCCCCAAAATTCTGTTGCAACGATCAATGCCGTCAAAGTCTCTGTCAGCAATCACCCCAACAACAGAAACGCCCTGCTCAGGCAGCCAATTAGACACCCTCATTCGAACGAGTGTGGGCCAGTACTCCAGACGCCGCTCCCAGGGCATGGCGGAGCGGGCCCAGGCCCCACACCTGACACCACTGGCTCCCAGGGAGGACAGGATCCAGGCGCCCAGCTCCCTAGAAGGATCCCCAGGAGGGAAACATCTTTTGACAGACCCGATCCCAGCACCAGACCTGAAAGCAACTTGGAGAATCTTTTTCCAGGCAGAATGAAGACGGGATCTAAGAACTGCAGTGTCAAGCTGCAACAGCAAAACAGAACAAAACACAAAGCAGAAGTTTTGGAATCACACATGCTTGGGTTCAAACCCTGGCTCTGCCACTTCCTAGCAGCTTGTCACGGGCAAGCAAGTGACTGACGTCACGTCTCTGAGCCCGTTCCTCGCCTGTAAGGAGCAAAAGCCGCCTGGCCACGACTGTGTGGAAAACAAGTTTAGAGGGGTACACGTGGTAACTTCCCAGTGACAGCTACGTACAGAGCTCACCTGTCAACTAAAATCTTTCAAAGTCTTTTGAAATTAGGAACAGTGATTTGGCTCTGAGTCACTAGATAAGAAAAGGAGAAACAAGCTTTGCTGGAGCAGTCTTAGGAGCAGCCACCGCCAACATCCAAACACCCCGAGCCTCAAGCACCCCCAGGAGGGTTTTGGGGGGACCAGCGGTCAGTGGCAGCAGTGGCCCTCTTCAGGGGCCTGCCAGCCAGAGGAGCCCACACAGGCGTGGGCCAGGCCTCCCAGACTGAGCTGTCCCCACAGGCACAGACAGCGCCCCATTATGAGGCAGGCTGCAGCTGTGCCCCGCTCACGATAAAGGCCACGGTTTATTCCACATGCCCGAACGGAGTCTAATTATACGGGGCAGGACACAAGGCCCCACAGCAAGTGTCCTGAAAGAGTCCCCTCTCATTCGACCAAACAGGATTCCTCAGCCTCCCATCCTCCCCATTCACAAGACCCCTCCACTGAAGCCCCTGCAGGCCTGGGAGCCTGGGCCCGTTGCCATGGCAGCCAGCCCCTTTGCCCCCCGACTGGTAGGAACTTATCCCCTTCTGAAACGTCCTGTTGTGTCTGTTAGTCCCAGCCAGTCCCTCCACCCAGCCCGCACCCACTCCACAGCCCTGAAGACAGTCACACACACGGCCTCTGTGATGCTGCGTGGCCAGGCCGGGGGTGGGGGGACTCCGGGGTGGGACACACTGGAATATTCATAGCCCAGTGGCAGCAGAGGCAGCTGTAGGAGTGGCCCACAGCACAAGGGACCCCTTGGGAATGAAGCAGCCTTTGAGGGCTTCAGGGGCTGCAGCCTCCCCTCCTTTCTTTAAATAGCCAGCCTTCCACCACAGCTGCACGGAGCCCACGGCCAGCGTCACCACCCACTGGACGCAGCCCACTGCCATCCCTCAGTCTTCCTGCCCCTTCCGCCTGGACCCAGCTGTGAAAGGTAAGGGCCAGGGCTGGGTGGGGCAGGCAGGGTGCTCAGGGGCCACGCAAAGCAAACTTCAAGCAGGGCAGGGATGGGGTGTCCTGCCCCTGAGGTGCCTCTCTGTGATAATGGTGGGACCTACTTATGGAAGATGCCTGAGTCTGAATCACGGCAGCCCCACAGGGCAGTGTCCCTGTCCCCCTGATGGGGCTTACAGACGCTGCGTGCCTTGCCTCAGATCCACAGCTGCAATGAATCAGCTCTCAGGCTCCTCACCGCTGTCTGCCATGGCACAAGCAGGAGCCAGACGAAGGAGCGGGCCAGAGGTGCGGGGCTGCCTGCCCACCACAGCACGGCCACCTCGGCCTCCGATGGGCTCACGCCTCGCCCATCGCACACCTCACCCACAGCCGTGCCCCCCGACCCCCAGACCACATGGCATGCACCCTCAGCCTCCCTTCTCTTAGCACAGCAGGCCAGGCTCACGCTTCTATGGAATGCATGGAGAGTGAGATGGGCCCGGTTCAGACCACAATGCAAAAATCAATACAGAACTCCTAAACTGGGGCGGAGCAGAAAAACCCCAACAAACCAGAAACAAGCCAAAAAGCATTTCAAAACTAAGTCTCAATCTAGAGAGCACACGTGCATGCAGCCTTCTGCAGGGGTGAGAGGCTGGGGGCACTGGGCAAGAGGCAGAAAGCAGGTGCTGGTGGACCCATCGAGGGCCAGGACGGACTGAGCAGCCTGTGTGGTCACACAGGGTCCCACGCTCGGATTAATGCTCTGCTGTCACCATCTTCAAAGCCCTACTTTTTGAACAAAGGATGTGCATTTTCATTTTGCGCTGGGCCCCCCAAACTTTGTGACTAGTCCTGGAGCCAGGCCCCAAGGAGGAGGCGCTGAACCTGGGGGACATCTCGAGTGTGAGTTCTGAGACCCCGACACACTCCCAGGTCTGGCAGCCGGGGCCTGTTAGTCTCTGGAAGGAAGGCGGTGTCTTGGGTGGTGCTGGCTGTTCCTGCTGAGTCTCCCTGTCTGACTTCCAACTCCAAGGTCATTGCCCCTGGCCATGACCTTGGGCGATTGGTGGAGTCAGAGCTTCGATTGCCTAACCTGTAAAATGGGTGTTGATGCCTGTCTCTTAGCACTGGCAGGAGCAGGCACAGGCACGCCCACCGGTGCCAGGCAGAGCAGCTGTCAGTCTGTTTGAGCAGCCTGCATGTGGGGGCCAGGCCTGGGGAGCAGCCTGATGTGGAAGGCACCCAGCTCCGCCCCTCTGCACTCCTCCTTTACCCCTGGGTTCCAAAAGGACCCCTCACTCACTCGGCCCGGCCCATCCCCTCCCGGCCTCCAAGCCTTCCCCTCAGCGCGCGCGCGCGCACACACACACACACACACACACACACACACACACGCGAAAGCAGCAGGAAAGTCATCTCTGAATTTGAATGGTAGGCATTCCAAAACGCTCTGGAGCCAAGGAAGATCATTTGGGCAGGGGAACTAATTAAAACGTGGTACTATTAGCCACGTATACCCCCCTTTACTTGAGGCCATGGACTGGCCCACCGCTCTCTGCTGCTCGCTCACATTGCCCCCGGCTCCCTCCGCTCAGCCAGCAGGACAGGGGGCTAAGGAACCCCTGGTGGTTGCGGAGGCCTGAGGAGGAGGTCAAGCGGCTCCCGGCAGCGGGCACACCAACATCTGGACCACCTTCCCTGCTCGTCTCACTGCAGGACGGTATGCCAGGCCCCCTCTACATGCCTGCTTCTTCAGCCATGCCCAGGAGTGGCACCCAGTCCCCTTCCCCGCGAGGGGCTGTTGTGCTAACAGAGCCCATCACCATGCCCCCTGGGGCACATGCACTCTTCAAGTCAGCCCCCGCCAGAGGTATCACCATAACCATTAGAAGGAGAGGAAACGGAGGCCAGGACACGTCTGCAGCAGACTTGCTCCAGGTCCGTGGCTGCTCAGCGTAGAGGCACGCTTGGCCAGGAGAAGGACCCTGCCACCCTGCCACTCTGCCAAGCTGTAGCCTGGGCTCCTCCCACTGCCGGAATGGCTTCTGTCCTGTGAACAGCCCCCCTCCTGCCCCCAGCAGCCCAGACACATGGGCCGGGAGACCAAGTTTCCAGGGGAGCCCCAGAAGCTGCGCGGCACGTGAGGGTCCACTGGGCTCAGGTCCCTTAACAACCTCAGGATATGAGGAGCAGGGCTCGCGCCCGCCATGACCCCAGCTCAGGGTGCAGGGGTGCTGCTGTCCTGCCGTCCCTTGGCCACACCTCCCGCTCCCAGGCCTGGCAAGGGGGTCAGGGTGTTTGGGACCTACCCTCTGCTTTTTGGGTCTCTTGAGTTTACCAAAATCAAAACAGGATTATGTTATCCTGTCTGTCAGGGTAGGCTGAAGGTGAAGGTGGGGGCGACACCCACACAGAACTGAGGTCCCTTTACTACATGTAAACGGCTGTTACCGAGGCTGGCAGACCTCTGAGCTGGCCCCTCAGGTGTGGGTAAAGCAGGCCAGTGAGGCCAGGCAAACAGGTGTCCTCCTGGGCCTGGCCTCTCTGGGGTTGCTGATCTAGAAAACCTTTGGGTGAAATGTCTCTGTCTCTCCTGGGAAAGAACCTGCTCCTGGTTGTTAAACGACTCCTAGTGCTAAAATGCCCCTGTGGGCCTGAGGCCTGAGTGCAGGGCTTTCTCCATCTCAGGACGGCCAGAACAGAGTGGGGGGCTGAGTCCAGAAGGCTCCAGAGACTCCAGGTGCCAGCAGACAGGGCAGGCCCCTGACCTGGGACACAGCCTCTGGTTGTATTTCTGGTGGGGCCTCCTCTGTGGCAGGAGCTGGGGGAGCTGTGGTCAGAAAGTGCCAACACACTCAGCACTGCTACTGTGGGAAGTGCCTCAAGCCCCCGCAGGCAGGCAGGTCAGGGAGGGTCCCGGGACTCGGGGTGAGCAGGGTTCACCCAGCGAGGAGAAGGCTGGAGAGGAGCTGCTGGGCACCAGGCTCTTGGGTATAGGTAGCCCACCTGCCCATGTGCCACCCCTGTCACTCAGACAGCAATCTGGGGACCAGCACAGAAAACATGGGACCCCTCCCTCCAGTCTCCCACTCCCAGAGCCTCAGACAGACAGGGTTCACTGCCCACTCTGTGCCCTGGGGCTGAGACAGTGGACTCTGGGACAACTGGCCAGGCTCAGGCCTTCGCACACTCAGCAAGGCACAGCGGCACAGGGAAGGGGGCTCAGCAACAGCCTGGCAAACTCCAGGCCCTGGTTCACCTGGTGCTTTTCAATGAAGTCAAGAAAGCCTGTGACCGGACAGACACAGGAGGTCCCCCCAGGCAGTGCTGGGCGTGGAACAGCATGGCTCCTGGGGTTAGGAGCTGGCAGGTTCTGGAGGCATTGAGGGTGAGGGCTGTCTTCTGGGCTCCCACGGAGGGCAGTGCCCTACCGGGACCCGGCCACTTGTTCCTTCCAGGCTCCTCCAGGGCTCCTCCGGCTGGAGCATGAGCGGCCTCGAAGCGGCCTCCGCAGGCCTGATGGCCAACTCCTCCCTGGCTGCGGCACACCAGTGTGGCCAGGAAACGTGGCTGGAGAATGTCCTGTTCGCCTCCTTCTACCTCTTGGATTTCCTCCTGGCTTTTGTCGGCAATGCCCTGGCCCTGTGGCTTTTCATCCGGGACCACAGGTCAGGCACCCCCGCCAATGTGTTCCTGATGCACCTGGCTGTGGCGGACCTGTCCTGTGTGCTGGTGCTGCCCACCCGCCTGGTCTACCACTTCTCAGGGAGCCACTGGCCCTTTGGGGAAATCCCGTGCCGCCTCACCGGCTTCCTGTTTTACCTCAACATGTATGCCAGCATCTACTTCCTCACTTGCATCAGTGCCGACCGCTTCCTGGCCATCGTGCACCCCGTCAAGTCCCTCAAGCTGCGCAGGCCCCTCTACGCCCACCTGGCCTGCGCCTTCCTGTGGGCGGTGGTGGCGGTAGCCATGGCCCCACTGCTGGTGAGCCCGCAGACCGTGCAGACCAACCACACGGTGGTGTGCCTGCAGCTGTACCGGGAGAGGGCCTCCCACCACGCGCTCGTGTCCCTGGCTGTGGCCTTCACCTTCCCTTTTGTCACCACGGTCACCTGCTACCTGCTGATCATCCGCAGCCTGCGGCAAGGCCCCCGCGTGGAGAAGCGCCTGCGGAACAAGGCGCTGCGCATGGTGGCCATGGTGCTGGCCATCTTCCTGGTGTGCTTCGTGCCCTACCACGTGCACCGCGCCGTGTACGTGCTGCGCCGCCGCGGCCCCGGCGCCTCGTGCGCCGCCCAGCGCGCCCTGGCCCTGGGCAACCGCATCACCTCCTGCCTCACCAGCCTCAACGGGGCCCTCGACCCCGTCATGTACTTCTTTGTGGCCGAGAAGTTCCGCCACACCCTGTGCAACCTGCTCTGTGGCAAAAGGCTCTCGGCCCCGCCCCCCAGCTTGGAGGGGAAAACCAACGAGAGCTCGCTGAGCGCCAGGTCGGAGCTGTGAGTCCCACACGCCGCCCGGGCCTGCCCTGCGGGCGTCTCAGGCTTCTCCCACACCCTCAAAGGAGAAGCCCCCCTTCTCCCAGCTACACCCCGAGAAAAGAAACGGAAATTACAGCAGGTCATTGCCATTCCCTCCAAGGTTGTCTAATGCACAAATCCCTGAAAACGGAGAACTGCTGACAGGGACCAGTCAGCTGCCCCCTCTGCAGACTGTGCTGGCCCTGCTCACCTGTGGTAAGGGAGAGGGGCAAGGAGGCCAGAGGAGTCACTCCAGAACAGTGAGCGTCCTTCTTTCCCAAGCACTGCCTGCCCCGTCCCAGCCTCCCTGCCACTACAGAAATACACAGCCGCAAAGCTCAGCAGAAAGAGCCCAGACGGCAGCTGCAAGTGGCCTGTGACAAGAGGGCACACGGGAATCCTGTAAGTGGTAGAAGGCTGTCTAAATATTTCCTGTGCGGTGTCAGGTGCTTTGAGTTCCCTTTGTGGTACCTTTGCCAGATGACCCCTGACTTTAGGAGACACAAACTATAAATTATAGCTGAACCCTGTAAGCACATTTCAGGCTCATCGCCAGGTGACACCCAACAAACATGGCCTGTGGGGCACGTCACTTATTGATTCTTCCTGCCATAAACCCACACACAATGACCCGCACGTGGCCGGACAATCCCGAGTCCTGCCCGAGCACACAGCATGGATGGACAATGGGCTCTGTCACCACCTGAGGACGTCTTGGGTGGGGACCTGTCTCCCACTGACCCCGACCCTGCAGGGCTGTCCTTAGCCCCTCTCCCTCCCTTACTGGCCAAGCTCTGAGCTGTGTCGCTTCAGAGTGTGGCATGTATCACCCTCACAGGTCCTCTTTTGTATTTGATTATACTGGTCATAAACATAACTTTTTAAGATTCTAAAGATTATTGTGTTTGGTTAACACAACACCCTTCCCAGAACCTCTCCCTTTGATACAAGAATGGCAAAGTGGAGGTGAAGGGAGCAGAGACGGGGCAGTGACTGTGGCTCTGACACCCCACTGTAGGCCCCGCCCCACACACTCCAAGGTTCTGCACCGTGGCCTTCAGAGTCCAGCCTGGGCTGACAGGGGCCGAGTGAGGGCCATGCCCCCATCCTTACAGATGTGTCACATCTTCCTTTCCTGAGCACTGCCAGCCTCTTCCTCATGTCCCCAGGAAAGCAGTGGGGCTGGGGGTACAGTGTGAGCTGCCGCTCAGGAGGGGAGCAGGACTCGCTCAGGCGTACACCTGGCCCACCAGCACAGGGCCCGCTGCAACTCACAGCCTCTCACTTACAACTCGGCTTCCCGCTGAGTGCCCTGCAGACATCGAAATGGACATGAGGCCATGTGGGGCAGGCAAATGGATGAGATCGCAGGAGCAGCATCAGGGAGAAGTGAAGGGTGCTACAGCAGGGAACGGAGAGGGCCATGAGTGCCCAGACACGAGAGGGTGTTGATAACGAGATAGGCGGTGCTCTTCCCTCAGACTGGTGGTCAACAGTGGAGAAACTCGGAGTCAGCTGAAACCTGCTGCACTGGGACACCTGGTGGATACCAAGGTGAGGTGGCACAGGGGCAGCTGAGTGTCCCAAGGGAGAGGTCTGGGGTGGAGGTGTGCATCTGAATTGTGCAGCACATACATGCCTGTTAGGGCTCTGTGATATTGGGCAGATGACAGGGCCAAATGTAGAGCCCAAAGGAGCCCAACATGGAGAGATGGGGAAAGGAGGAGATGGGCAGGAGGGAACCACGAGAACACAGGGGCCTGGGCACCCAGAGAGAGGGCATTTCAGCAAGGAGGGCTGCTGCAGTAAAGGCCTCTGAGAGAACAGCAGTGACCACGGATCTGGCAATGTGGAGGCCACAGAGACCCCAACCAGACTGGGCAGTGGGGAGCAGATGGGAGGAGCCAGCAGGTATGCTGGGAAGGGCTACAGAGAATGCAGAACCACGTGGGAAGAAGACTCAGAGGGCATTATGGCCCACGGGAGCTACCCAGTCTGGTCCTTTAGAAAGGGAGAAAGAGGGCTATGGAAGCCGCAAGCCCTCGTAAGAGGGTGCAGGGTGAGCAGGGCTCTCAGAGGTGCAGGGGCACAGCCAGGCTGGCGGCAGCACAGACACTGGGCAGCAAGAGTGCCCCCACAGCCTGTCCCCTCAGGGAGGTGGGAGGGGAGTTCACCACCATGGGGTGGGGAGGTGAAGACGGTACAGTGGGAGGAGGGGTGAGGAAAAAAGAGCAAGTCTCTTTGGAAAGTAGGACTTAGGCTACTAAGGAGCACTAACCCTGAGCACTGATGAGATTGATGGCCCTGAATTTAAGTGAATCTGGGTCCCCTCATTGCTTTCTCTCCATCAGCATCCAGCCATGGGTACAGGAAAAGACCTGGACGGCTAGTGTCAGCAGTGGGCGGGGCAGGCAGTAGTGACCTGACTCCAAGCTCTTCACCCATCCCCTGCATTGAGTGGCTCCCACTCCAGCCACCTTCCTCCTTGCTGTCCCCAGTCAGTCTGCTCCTGTGGACACTCCCGAGCCTGGGAGGGTCCTGACTCGTCACCCCTCACTCTCTTCAACCTCAGACCTCATCTGTACACCAGAGCCCTCCTATTCGCCTAGCAGGACATGGTAGGGCCAGCAGCCACGTTGGCACAGGCCACCGTGCCTGGAATGGACCTGGCACTCAGCACAGCGCCTTTGATGAGGCCTCCGCCCTGCCCATCTCACCTGGGCAGGCCCAGCTCACCTGCCTGCGTTCCTCACGAAGCCCAGGTCAGCCAGCTCCACGTCACACAGCTCACAGCGGAAGCAACCCGGGTGCCAGTTGTTGTTCATGGCCTTGATGACACGGCCGACGATGAACTCACCTAGAAGAGAGACGTCCCTGCTCACGTGCAGAGTGCGTGCCCCTCCCCCTCCTCAGACCTGCCCCCAAACCCCGCCCACATGGTCCAAGGGCTTCACACCCAGAGCTTGAGAAGGTAATGCCTGCAGGAGCCCGGAGGCTGATGCTCAGAGAGACGGTCAGGGAAGAGCTCCCGTGATGCTGCCTGCTCACTTCCCAGGGCCAAGAAAAGGCATGTGCTGTCTGTCGCCAGCCCTTACCACAAGATCCACAGCATGGAGCAAACAGCATTTGGAAGTCGTGTTCGCAGTACTTCCGGCCTTCAAACTGCAAATGGAGCCAACAGAGAAAGTACGAGCCAACCAGCCATCATTCCCCAAGCTGCACTGGCCAGTCTCTGTTGGATCAGACCTGCCCCGCACCTGGACAAGCACCCCACTTTGTACAACTGCTCCTCCCCAGGGAGCGGAGAAAGCACCCAACCCTCCCTGAGGGCTCCCTGGAGGAAGTGATAAATAGTTGAAGGACAGCAGGGCAGGGGCACTGAGAAAAGGGCATTGCAGACAGAGGGAGCAGCAGGTGCAAGGCTTAGAGACGGAGGGAATGGCCTATTTGACATGGGGGAGTGCAATGCGAGGGGCCTCTGTGAAGCAGGGACCTCAGCAAAGCCAGCCCTCAAGGCCCTCGCTGTTTGCGAGGATGTTGGCCTGCGGGTCCTGAGAGCCAGCAGTGGGCTGGGGTGGGAGCAAAGGCTGGAGGGCTGGGGTCAAGTTTGAACTTCATGCGTCACTTTGCCCATTCCCTGTGTGTCTTATCTGTGAGAAGTCCATTTCCCCGGAGGCCACAAAAGACCCAGGGAAGGGACATGGTTGGAGGCGGGAGACACAGAAAGGGCAGGGGTCCCAAGGGAGAGGCCTGAATCCTGCAGCCAGCAGGAGCCACTGTGGACACCAGCCAGCCAGCCACTGTCCCCATCTGTCTGGGCAATGAGGGCCCTTGCGCTAGCCCCAACAGTGGCCAAAGCCTGCCTCTGCTTTCTTCTCCCTTGACAATTTAACTTGGTTTTCTCCTGTTCTCTAAAATGAGTGTCTTATTAGGCTGCTACTGGATATAGCCCTACCCAGTGACATGTAGAGGCAGCTGGGGTATAAATTCATTCAACAGCGAACATTTCCTGAGCACCTGCTGTGTGCCAGGCTTTGTTCTAGGCACATGGCCACCATTCTCAGAGCTCTACCCACCCCTCCCACTACCCACACAGTTGGCCAGCATTTCCCAGAAGGCACTGAGGAACAGCAGCACCTGCTCTGCCAAACAGATCACACACCCACGACCATCCATCAGACAATCACATCAGCTCGACCTTTGAAATCTACCCAGCCTCTGCCACTGGCCACCCCACCCACTGCAACCGGCAGGGGTGTGCTGGGAAATGTTTAACAACCAGCTCTGGGGGGTGGAGGGGGGTGCTGGTTTGTGGTGTCTGCCAATTTCTGTGGTGCGTATATTCCCTGACCTCGGCACAGAGTTGAGAAGAGATGTGCAGTAGTAGTACACTGGGGTGTATACTACTGGGCGTCCTCTACACACGTGGACGGAAGTAACTTCAAATATATGTATGGTAAATATATGATGGTAAATATATGATTCAAATCATATTCAAATATATGATGGTAAAATGTAACAAAATAATTAGGAAGGGGTGGGATTTGAGTTTTGTTACCTTTTTTTTAAAATAAAATTTTATCTCATTGTACGTTTATATAATTTAATTTTTAATAACAACTGTCTCTAACAACCAGCTTGCAAGATTGTAGAAAATTTAACAGTCTGCTCTTATGAGCAATGTGGCCCAGTCTAGGCCCCTACACTTTCATCTGGATTATTGCGATAATCCAGCTTCCACCCCCACACCCCTTCCCCTCCCCGCTCAGCACGGCAGCCAGAGCGGTCCTTCCCAGGGTGGAACAGACTGTGTGGCTCCTCTGACCCACACCCTGAAATAGCTCCTGCCTCTCCCACAGTGAAATCCTGAGGCCCACAGGGCCAGACAAAATCTGCCTAAGGGGAAACCTGCCCTCATCCCTGCTGTTCCCTCTCCTTTTCTCTGCTTCCCTCCCACCAACCTCCTCCTGCTCTTCAAATACCATGCACGCTCTGACCTCAGGCCCTTTGCACCTGCGGTACCCTCCTGCTGCGTGCTCTTCCTGCAGCTGCGTACATGGCTCCCTCACCTGCTTCAGGACTGCTCAAACATTACCTTCCCTGACCACTCACCCTCCCGACCCCAAGGTCCCTTATGGCCAGAGCACTTAGCACCATCTGATAGACATCATAGATCTGTGTTTACTGCCTGACCTTAAGGGAGGGTAAGTGCACGGGGCAGTGTTTGCACTCAGGGCCTCCCAGAGTCTGCCCAGAGGAGGCTGGATGAAAGGCAACTCTCCTTCAGTACGCACAGCCACCAGAGGAGCAGTGTTCACATGTCACAGCTGAGGGACAGGCCCACCAGGTGTGGCACGCACAGCTCTGGTTGGCAGGAGCACAGCTCAGTTCAAGGCCTGACATGACATGGCTGCCCCATCAGTCATTGGTCAGGACCCTGGCCGGGCCCAGCCCACAGGCTCCTGCAGGGCAAACACAGAGCTAGGTCGGGGCTGGAGTTCCAAGAAGGCAGCTGGCTGAGGTCCCGGGAGTGTCCTCACCTCATAGAAGAGCCCCTCGGGGAAGGGCCGGAAGCACTGGGCACACACGAAGCAGTGCTCGTGATACAGCTCTCCGCTGCTGTGGACAATCCGCTCAGTGGGGCTGAAGCACGCCTGGCAGCGTTGGCACACTGCGTTGGCCAAGGCACTGGACATGTTGCTGGGGGAGAAGGAACAGAGGTTAGGACTGGGAGGGGCGAGGCTGAGCAGGCCCTGAGGCATGCGCTGGACACGCCCCCTCCTTCAAGAGGTTAAATGCTTTCTGGGGTGCGGGATAATGCTTTCTTCCCCCATGACAGCCCTGACACTGTAGGGACTCGGAGACATGTGGTCCGGGCCAAACTTCTGGCACAGGCTTGGGTCATGCTGCAAGGCTGCCACATATCCCGTAGCTCTGTGGGCCGTAGGCATGCTCAGTTGCCAGCACGTGCCATGGCTTGGAGCATCCATGCCTGATGGCAATCCTGCAAGGCCAACGCAGCATCTCCATTTCACAGATGGACAAGCTGAGGCCTGGAGAAAGTGAGTGATTTCCCCAAGGGCCACAGTGGGTGGAGGTAAAACTCCCCTCCTCTGAAATCCCGGACGGAATTCCCACCACACCCTGCAGCCTTCTGCACTCAGACATGGGCTGTGCCACACACAGCCGTGCACACACCGAGCAGAGCAGTCAGGGCTCCTGGCGGCTGCCCTTACTCAGTTCTTGCACTGGGCTATCCCTCGCTGTCTGCACCCAGATCCCAGTGTGGAAGGACTGTAACCACAGCTGGCTAGGTGAGGGACACAGGCAAGCCCCAGAAAGGACGTGCTGTGGTTGCCAAGGTACGTGAGTTGGTCCCCCTGCTGCTCCGTTCTCATTGTGCTGGACCATCTGTGGGCGGTCAGCAGACACAGCTCTCTCCTGTGCCCCTGCCACCTTCTCAGGGCACCAGAGAGTGTCTCGAGTATAGACATCACCCAGGCACACGTGAGCAGCTTTGTATTCACACTCTCATTTAATCCCCAAGGCAACCCTGCCTTCCGGATGAGACCTAAAGCTCAGAGAGGTTAAGTAACTTGCCCAAGCTCATACAACACATGACAGAGTCCAGATTTGAACCCAGACTAGTCAGACTTCAGTGCTCTTTCCCCTGCACCATGAGTTAGCTTCAAATCTACTACCCTCCAAAGACATGTAAGCAGCCTACCCGGAAAAGGTGAGTGTGAGCCTGGGATGGGGGCAGGGTGGAGAGCAGACCTCCTTGTCCACGGTGGGTAACTGCTGTCACTGGGGAACGTGCTGGGCTTCCTTCCAGGAGGAACAGAATCTAAACGGAACTACAAGCGGAACGCCCACGCTGAGCCAGGCCTGTGCTGACTGCAGCCCCGGGCCCTGAGGCCTGGCCAGGAGCTGCGCCAGACACACAGCCTCTGCAGCCTTCCAACCCCCCGTGCGGCAAACAGGTGTTGTCCAAGTGACAACTCTGATGGACCGGTGCTGGCTGCCTGGAAAACTTGGCAAAGAAGGCTGGGCAGGCTCCATGAGGAGACACGCACCGGTGGCAGTGTCATGTGGGCATGACACAGGCTCACTGCCTTTGAGAGTATCTTTCCAGCCTGTCCTGCCTCCCGGGACGTTCACCCCCACCCGTCCTGCACTGCACAGCACTAGGAGGAGAAGTGCTGAGTAAGTGAAGCTCATCAGAGGGCAGCCACAGAGAAGGGGGTCCCCGGGCAGGAGGCACCCCGTTCCGGAGGTGAGAGAGGGCTTTGCTCCCAGGGCTCTAGGCATGGGACGTGAGAGTGGGTCTAATGGAGGGTGGCTGCATGCCCACAAGGACACAGCACGGAGGCCAGGCTGAGGCTCCGCTTGGGGGCCCCATGGCAGGGGCAGGGCAGGGCAGGGCAGGAAGGCCCTCAGCAGCCTGGCCATGCAGGCTGGGTTTCTGCAGGGCTCAGCCCGCCCTCAGGAACGCTGTGGGCACCAAAGCCCTTCCTCCTCCAATGTCCATGTTTAGGCTTCAGGGACAAGGAAGCAGGATAGTGGCACAAGGAGTCAGGGCAAAGCCCAAGATAAAAGGGAAGCTCTGCTCAGCACCGTCCCCCAGCTCCCTGCTGGTCCCCACAGATGGCAGAGGGACAGGGGACTGAGCGCCTGAGCCACCACAGAGGGCTGGGCGGGACTTCGTCAGCACAGGCACAGTTTCCTGCCGCTAGGACACTGTGACCCTGGCTTTGTCCTCCAAAAGCGCACACCCAAGGTGGCAGGGAGGAACTCCCAACGCCTGGATGTCAGCAAGACCTTGAAGGTCTCAGAGAAGTTGGAAATCAACAGGAAATCCTGTGACTCTGGGCCTGGAATTCCCCACTCAAAGGACCCAGAAAATGAAGCCAAAACAAGGCTTCGAGTCCAGCCCCAGGCTTTTGGATTGCTCCTTAACCCAGACTCTGGGCCCCAAGCAAGTGAGGCACAGCACACCCAACCGCTGCCTGTCCTTCCAGAGCCCTCGCCTCTGCCCCAGGGCTGCCCAGCAGCATCTTCACATGGCCACCACACCCCCTAACGAGAGGGGCTGGCCCTTAACTGGTCTATGTCTAGCTCCCTGGCTGGGTCCCTGGGTGTCTGAGGTCAAGGATGATGCCATCTGCTCCTACATACCTCACACAAGCCCTGGCACAAGCACGTGGCGTGTGGGGTGACCATCTATCTCCTGCCCCCACTGATGCCCCAGCCCAAGTCTCACACAGTAGCACCCCTAGTGACACTTCTGTGGCCGCTTCCCCATGCCACCCTGCTCAGTAACAGACAACACTTCAACCCACTGGCCAAAGACAGGGGGATGGACAGGAGTGCAAATGTGCCCAAAACTGAACCATGGCACCATCAGAGAAAGTGCCAGCCACTGTCCTGTCTCAGTGGCTGCCAGCAGGCAGGTCACGAGCCATCAGCTCCTCCTGGGCTGTAGGAAGACACAACTCTCACCAAAGGACCGAGCACACCGGCCACCACGGGACAGTGTTGGTCAGCCAATGCCAAGATGCCAGGAGTTCAGTGACGTGGGGAGGGCAGTGAGACCCTCGTCAAGAACTTCCACCGGTGCTCGGTGGAGGTTGGGAAGGAGACACTGACCCCTCTGAGCTACGGGACTTGTCACCCAGCAGCAGCCCCATCTCATGCCAAGCAACTGTGGGCGAGAAGAGAGGGCTGCCACCCTGGGCAGCTGTGCCGCCTCTACACGCAGGTCGGGAGCTTCTGGGAGCTGGTTGGAGAAGCAGCCGAGAGCGTGAAGCTGGAGAGCCCGTCCGGGGCAGCTGAGAACCTTTCCCCTGGAATTGTTGGGGGAATGTTGGGAAAAGGGGACCTTAGAGACTGAGGGCCTGGAAATAAAACTCCTCTCTCCACCACAACCACTATTCCCTAGTCCACACCTGCCTCACCTCTGCAAGGTTCAGGTTCATAACGGCACTTCAGCCCCGGGAGCTCTGTGAACCCAATGGGTCCAGGAGGCCCCACGAGGGGGAGGCTCAGGGGGCGGGTTGGGGCCCAGGATGCTGGAGGGGTGAGGATGGTGTAAAGGCCATGTCATTTGGTGGTGGGGGCAGGGCAGAGAGGAGCTGCGCTATGGGAAATGATTTGAAAGGGGTTGGAAGTAGGGCTGGATATTTAATATTTAAAAAGGTCTCAGAGACGCTACCCCTTCTAATCTCTTCCCCAACCCAAGCTAGCTGTCTGCAGTGTTACATCTTCCTACCTCCAAGACTGTCCCTGGGCCAGGGCAGGGGACGTGAGACAGTGAGGGGGAGGGGACAGGCTGAGGAGGGTGTGACCTTGGGAGTGAGAGCACCAGCATTCACAGAATGATGGTGGTTTTGGATCATCTGATTAATTAAAAAATGGAAAAAGTAAAGAGAAAGAAAACGCTAGCAATCTCCTACGGGAGAGGCAGTGAAACAAGTGGGGACCCTGGCTCTCCCCACAGTTTGAATCCTGCTGTGGGACCTGGAGAAATGTACCCGCTTCTCCAGGTCTCATTTCCTCAACTGCAAAGAGGTGCCGCAGATTAACAGTCACCGCCTCACGGAGCCCAGGTGGAGAATTCTTGGCAGAGACTGTGGAACACTGGGCGGGACAAAGGGAGCTGTTGTTCTGGCCACTCTGGGAGCCTTCCAGGATCCCTCCACCCCCACCCTCACCCCGGGGGAAGGCCTGCAGGCTGCCTGTGCTCCTGGGAGGGGGCAGCGGGGGAGCCACGGGCATTCCTCGCCCTCCTTCACACATTCCAGCCCAGAACAGGGGCCCCAAGTCGGTCCCCAAAGGGACAGCAGCACCAGCCCAGTTGGACACCGCACACACACTGCTGGGCAAGCCAAAGCCCAGCCTTGGGGAGGGCACACCAGCCTGTACCCCTTCTCTAAACCTCCCCAGTGCCCCCAAACTCTCAGTCTTGACAGCCAACACAAGCTAATCTGTAGGTTTGTGTACGATGTCACTGAGCTTTACAATGATTTTTAGCCTGGGGTTGGGTGGGGGGAGTCCTCTCTGTGTCTGGTCCTTGGGAGGGGAGATTGCTGGTTCCAGAGAAGGAAACTGAAGCACAGACAGGGCCAGTGACCTGCTGAGGGTCACACAAGATTGGACCCATGCTCTCCCTTCAGTTCCTGGTCACGTCACACAGGCATGGCCATTCAAGACTGGTTTTTCAACAATCCCAGAACTTCCCCCACTCCAGCCTCCACACACTTGAGCCTACAGTTGTGAGGGCTAGGGAATAGGCAGCGGCCAGCTCCAGGGGTTCACACTCAACGATCAACGATGGCAGAAGGGGGAGCCCACTCATCACGGTCCCCTAAGCTCGAGTGGGAGCTGCCCAGCACTGCCTAGGCCTCCCAGGAGGCCAGCCACAGGCCACAGGCCAGCCAGGGGCCAGCTGCGTGCAGTCAACAGGAATTTACTCAAAGCCAGCCCCACACCCAGCCTTGGGGAAATCAATGTGCTGACTTGGGCTGCTACATATGAAGAATTTACACCATCAGAAACATATTCTACATCTGTATGGAGCCTGTCACAAATTATGGAGCTCTTCCTGAAGCTCTAGTGGGACCTCTTTGCTCCAGCAGGTCCATCTACTTTTAAACAGGTGCTGTATAACTGGTAACACAACAGAGAGCTGGAGAGGACACGAGCAGAAGTTCACAGGGAGTCCAGAAAGCGAGGGTTCCCACGCCCTCGGATGAGTTACTGGGCCTGCTGAGCCTCAGGTCCCCAGCTAAGCAGCGGCTTGCTCAGTCCCAACCCTGGTCGGTGCTGGGCCTGCACACCGGTGCCCCACACTGCCGCTCTGCAGCCTCTGCTCCCTGCTCCCCGGCCCCATGCCCTCCTGCTTGCTCCATTCTCAGCCTCCTCAGCCCTCCAGAGGGCTGCCCTGACTGCGGGCACACATGGGCATGGAGCAGGCTGCGTTTTCACTGAATACCCTTAGCCTGGACTGCCTTTCCTCCCTGTACCCCCAGGGCCCCACCTCAGACTGCTGCTCTCTGCCTCCTTCCTCCCTGGCTCCCCGACCTCCGACTTCAGCGTTCTCTCACACCTCCTCTGGGGGGCCCACTTGTCACTATGATGCAGACAACCCCACAGCTCACAGCCCTCCTTGCTCTCCCCCACCTTTTACTGCACGTTTCCACTCAGATGACCCTGGGGCATGCAAACCTCACGTGTCCAAAAGGCCCTCCCCCAGCCCTGCCCCCCATGCGGGGGAGCTCCCCCACCATCCAGGTGCCCCACATACCCTCCCCAGCCCAGGCTAACTCATCCTCATGGATGAGGTCCACCCTGAACCCCACAGACTCCCCTCCCACCCCAAGAGGAGTCTTTCATCGTTTGTCTACACTGGCAGTTCTACAAGGGATAAAGCAGTTCATGGCTTTAGAGTCAGTCCAACCTGGGTTCAAATCACAGCGTAGCCATTTTTTGGGTGGGTGATATCTGGTAGGTTGACCACTGGTTTTGCTCATCTATAAATTGGCAATAAATGATCCTGGTTCAAAAGCAGTATGGGGGTAATGTAGGGTAACTAATCCCAAACACCCCATCCTCAGTGCCCCGCCCTAGAATGTTGATCACAGACGACATTAAACCCAGCTAGCTTAAGTCGTGCCCTCCCCCACGCCTGTCGCCAACCCAGGCGCTGTCCCATCGGAAGGGCCCAGCAGGGTGTCGGAGGAAAAGCCTGCAGCTGCAGCTTTCCGGACATTGTCCCTGCCACCTACCGGGGCATGGAGGGCGGCGGACTCTGGCGGTGCTGGCGCCGCCGGTACAGACCCGACGCAGCGAGTGCGCCCAGCCGGGTAGCCATGGCAGCTCCTCCTGGTGGCGGGGCAGCGGCTCAGACAGACGGGCCTCGGACCCCCAGCCTTGGAACGCAGATGCAGCGGGAGCGGCCGCCTCCGGCCAGCCTCCACGACGGGAGGTTGGCTGCAAGGCTGCCTGTCCCCCTGCGCCTCTGGATTCACATTACACGCTGCGATCTCCAAAGGGCAGCGGAGTCAACTTCAAATAGAAAGGATATTGTTCCTGCCGTGGGGGCAGCACAGTGAAAGGGAGGCTGCAGGGCTGCGTCCAGGCTGGGGAGGGCACTCTCTGGGAAGATCCCAAACAGCACTGAGGTGAGGGCCGTAGGGACAGGGCAGGATGCTTGGAGATCCCAGACTGCTGGGAGCCTGCGAGGAAGCCCTACTCCCGCTGCCCACTGGACATGCTGATGATAGCCCAGTACTGACTGACCCAGGCAGTTTAGGAAGCCTGCAAATAGTAAAGAAGCTGACGAGGTGCCCACATTCTGCCTCCTTCCCTTCCCTGAGAGCCTGAGGCCACAAATGCCAACTAGAAGTCCCAGCCCAGGGCAGCCCTGTCCACTGGATCTGGGCAACAAACAGCCAAGCACCCAGAAAAGGTCCGTGCTGCCAAAACTCAGACAACAGGTAATCCCACAGCTTGACAGGGAGCGCAGAAGCAATGATCTGAGGGAAGACCTCCAGGAAAGCACCATTTCCACGCATTTTTACCTAAAGAGAGTGTCAGGGTTGCTGTGATCCAAATGCAAACACCTCCGGTCAGCACCCGGGACTGGCCACTGCGACCAGTCCGGCACTCTGATCAGCAGTACAGTTAAGGACCCAGAGCCCTCACTGAAATCTATAACACCAATTCCATTTCCCCGAAAACCCTTTCTAGCGAGGTCAGAAAGTGTGAACAATTTCTTCCTCTGCCTTCCAAAAGAAAGAGACAATAGACACCATTCTGGACAGCAGGGAAAAGCTTTGAGGGCATCCGTTGGCACTCATATGGGGGGTCCACTCACCAAGGAACACTCCTCATCCCAAATCTAAGCACGAGGAAGTAATGATTAACCATTGGCCCCCTAACAGTCACATGACTACGAGCACTGGGTGTAATATAATTTGTAAATGCAACTCAGTTCCAAAGGTACCAAGCACTGATCAAGTCAACAAATATTTTCTTAAGGTGGCCCCAGGGGCTAAAGGGAATAGAGAGACTGAGCCTGGAGGAGCCAACAAGGAGAAGGATCAGCTCCCATTCGCTGATGTGGAGAGTTGAATGCTTAAGACGGCTTCCAGTGTTGTTACAGCAACTTCAAGTCAATGCCCTATGGCCTACACCCGCTCCCAGCCTCTGCTCAGCCCCGCATGTGGAAATCCTGAACTCTCACCCAGAGCCACGGTTCCATTTGAGGAGGAAACTTTTATTTACGGTTCCTACACTTGCAGATAGACCGGAAGGAGGCTACAGCCACAATGGTGATGTTTTGCACATCATCATTTGTAAATGAAGTTCAAGTCCAAGGTTACCAAGCACTAATCAAGTCAACAAATCTTTACTGTAAAAGAGAGCACCAGAGGCTAGACACTGAGCAAAGCTTAGGGTTTGATTGGTCCAGATCCAAAAGTCTCTGTACAGCCTTGCCCCTTCCCTCATCCTGCAGCCTTTCTTGCAGGGGTGGGGTTAGGGGCCATGCTCCGCTCCCCAGCAAGCACTCTGGTTTCAGAGGACACAGTTGTAAAAACACAATAAGAATGATGGTAGCAAAAATGGCAGAGTAAGAATCTCTGAAAGTTTGTTTCTCCATAAAAGCAATGAAAATACTAGCAAAAATTGTCAGAATCTACTTTTTCAGAACTCTGTAAATTAACCAAAAATTTGCAGTAACCCAGGGAGCATTTGGTCAAGAAAAACAGTGGAATCTTGGTAAGAATGGTGAGTTTTGTTGTGCTTTAACTTACCCTAGTCCCTAATCCCCGCTCCCTAACTCCATAGCTGCCTTGAAAAATAACAACCCACATTCTAAGTGCCATTTCTGAGAAAGAATGTACAGGCCAAAAAGGACTCCTTGTGAATTGCCATCACACCCCAGGAGGAGCAGCACAGCTGGCCCCAGTCACCAAGACCATAGTCATGAGCAGCAAGGCCGAGACCCAGCAGCTGTCCACTGCCCCCTCAATGCCCCCAGCACTGCCAACACCAAGCCTGGCACCATGGGAAGCGGCAGCCCAGGTTGCCTCACATTGGCAGTGCCTGCCTGCAGGGACAAGAAGGTTTTGGGAACAGTAAAATGTTCAATGTGAGAAACAGATATGGTTTCATCAACAGGAATGACACCAGGGAAGGTGGATTCGTACGCCAGACCACCATAAAGAATAACCCCAGGGAGCGCCTTCGCAGTGCAGGAGATGGCGTGACTGTGGAGCTTGATGTTGTTGAAGGAGAAAAGGCTGCGGAGGCAGCAGATGTCACAGGCCCTGGTGGAGTTCCGGCGCAAGGCAGTAAATATGCAGCAGACCGTATCCATTATAGGCGCTATCCATGTCGCAGGGCTTCTCCGCGCAATTACCAGCAGAATTACCAGAATAGTGAGACAGGGGGAAAGAATGAGGGATGGGAGAGTGCTCCCGAAGGCCAGCCCCAACCGTGCCTGCCCTACCGCAGGCGACGGTTCCCACCTTACTACATGCGGAGACCCTATGGGCGTCCACCACAGTATTCCAACCCTCCTGTGCAGGGAGAAGCAATGAAGGGTGCTGATAACCAGGGCGCAGGAGAACAACGTAGACCAGTGAGACAGACTATGCATCGGGCTATAGACCACGATTCCGCAGGGGCCCTCCTTGCCAGAGACAGCCTAGAGAGGACGGCAATGAAGAAGACAAGGAAAATCAAGGAGATGAGACCCAAGGTCAGCAACCACCTCAATGTCGGAACCGCCATAACTTCAATTATCGATGCAGACGCCCAGAAAACCCTAAACCACAAGATGACAGAGACAAAAGCAGCTGATCCACCAGCTGACAAGTCGTCTGCTCCCAGCGCTGAGCAGGGCGGGCCTGAGTAAATGCTGGCTTACCATCTACACCATCATCCAGTTTAGTCATCCAACAAGAAATGAATACAAAATTCCAGCAATAATAAATGAACAAAATATTGGAGCAAGATAAAGACTTTCAATGCTTGCTTTTTGCCTGTTGACCAGATAACTAGAACTATCTGCATTATTTATGCAGCATGGGGTTTTTATTAGTTTTACCTAAAGATGTCTCTTTTTGGTAACGACAAATGTGTTTGTTTGTTTTTTTAAAAGCCTGGTTTTTCTCAACACATCTTTAAAAGTTTTTAAATTGTTTCATAGTACCTGGTAAAGTTGAGATTTTTGAGAACTTCATTTTTAATTTGTAATAAAAGTTTACAACTTGACTTTTTTCAAAAAAAGTCAACAAACTGCAAGTACCTAGTAATAAACATCATAAATAATATAAAAGAAGGACTCCTTGTGGTTAACTGGTCTCAAATTCATAACAAGAGTCTAGCAGCCGTTGTTTAGAGAGGTCCCTCACACACACTGAATATCAGGGAAGAGTCACAGACTGAACTGCCAGCCTCCTGCACCCTGCCCCTGTGGTCTGAGTTGACCCTTTATAAGAGAGATCTTAGGATCAAAATTCCATGAATGGGCTGAAGACCTGTCCCATCCAGCCAGAGCTGTGTAACTGTATCTCCATTTGCATCTTTGCTGATCAATCAGAACCTGTGAAACCTACCAATCAGGACAATGCTCTTTGGAACAATCAAACTATGAGAATTTGGATTCTTCATTTGCACAAAAATGGACCAATCAGGGACCAGGGGTGGGAAGTTCTCTCTACATAAGCCAGTTCCTCCCCTCTGTCTCAGTGGAGTGCCTTGGATGCATTTCACAAGTTTGCAAACTGAGATGTAACATCCAAGCCACCTCGCCTGAGCCGCTTCACCTGAGTCTCCTTACATGAGCCACCTCAACTGAACTGTTTCACAATTGAGCTGTATCACAATTGAGCTGTTTTTACTGAATAAATTCTCCTCTATACTGCATTCACCTGTTGGTATTGAATTGGCAGTAGTGACCTTTTGTTGACACCAGTAATGAGGGAGCAGACAGAGCTGGGGTTCTTTCAAAGCTTCATTCCCAAAGAGGAGTTATTTAACCTGACTTGGTCCTCTCTGGAAGACCCTACTGGAAAGGCTTGTCTTCATGTGACCTCACTCACACATACCCAGTGCTAAAAGCCTTTTTTGGGTAGTGTTTTTCAAATGTATCGTTATCATAGCTGCCTGTGATATCATAGCTGCCATTGCCACAGGCAATGGTTAATAGTTGGTACAACAACAGACTAACCAAAAAGCTTAAAAGGGAAAAATTGAGAAATGAGCTGTCCTTAAAGGCTTTGAAAACAAGCTGACATATTCCTGGAAATCTAGAAAGTCATGCAAATGTCCAGGGCTGTGTGCACGCTCAGGAAAAACCTGAGAAGGTCCTGCAATCTCACTTCTTAGGCTCTGTCGAGCAAGAAGTAACGGCTGAGGCAGAGCTGTAAACTGTGTGAATGTTGAAGGTGTGCCCCAACGTGCACTCGGTGCCCTCAACAAAGGCTGAGAGACTTAGTGGTTTCAGGCATTCCAGGAGATCTCTGACCAATCATTAGCTGGCCACTAAACTAAATGAGCAGACTGCAGTGGCCACCAATGACAGAGATACAGACTTCACATAATTACTTCAGAAAAGTCACTAAATAAGCAGTGACAACAAACCCTGGGGAGTAGTCACAACCTGATTTCCAGAGTTGCCACATTATATTATTTGAAATGTTGTTTACAGCAAAAAATTATGAGACATGCAAAAAAACAAAAAAGTAGGACCCATACACAGAAAAAAAAGAGCAAGCAACAGAAACTATCCCTAATGAAGCCCAGATGTTAGACTTACTAGACAGACTTTAAATCAGCTATTTTAAGTATTTTCAAATAACTTTTAAAAACTATGTCTAAAAAAATTAACGAGGCTCTTTCTTTTCAACTTGGGCCTGGCAGGATGGCTCCCGCAAAGAAGGGTGGCGAGAAAAAGAAGGGCCATTCTGCCATCAACGAGGTAGTGACCAGAGAATACACCATCAACATTCACAAGCGCATCCATAGAGTGGGTTTTAAGAAGCATGCCCCTCGGGCACTCAAAGAGATCCGGAAATTTGCCATGAAGGAGATGGGTACCCCAGATGTGCGCATTGACACCAGACTCAACAAAGCCGTCTGGGCCAAAAGAATAAGGAATGTCCCATACCGCATCCGGGTGCAGTTGTCCAGAAAGCGTAATGAGGATGAAGATTCACCAAATAAGGTCTATACATTGGTTACCTATGTACCTGTCACCACTTTCAAAAATCTACAGACAGTTAATGTGGATGAGAACTAACTGCTGATCGTCAAATAAAGTTACAAAACTACAAAAAAAAAAAAATGAACGAAATATTATGAGAATGATGTCTCACCAAGTGGAGAATATCAATAAAGAGATAGAAATTATAGAATGGGACCACATAGAAATTCTGGAGTTGAAAAGAAATACTAAAAGGACTCTTTCAGGATGAAATAAAAGGATATTAGACAATAATCTGAATCCACATGAAGGAATAAAGAGCAGTAAAGTACATATTACATTTATATAATAAAGATAACTATGTAGATAAATATAAAAGATAGTATAAATGTATTTTTTTGTTTGTAAACCTTTTCCCCCAACTGCATAATGAAATAATTAAACACAAAAAGAGGCAATAGTGTAGGAATTGAGAAAAAAAAAAGACATAAGATACATTTTTAAAAGAGCCAGTGGCAGATGTAAACCCTGCAGTCTCATCAGTACTTACATTAAATGTAAATGGTTTAACTCTCCAATTAAAAGTCAAAGATTAGCAAACAGATTTTTTTGTAAAAAAAAAAAAAAACATGATCTAACTATATCCTTTTATAAAGACATCATTTTTACACTTCAGATTCAAAAATACAAATAGTTTGAAAGTAAAAGGATGGAAAACATATATCATAGAAACAGCAACCAAAAGAGAATTGGAATGACTATACTAATATAGACAAAATAAACTTTAAGACAAAAAATTGTTACAAGAGCAAAAAAGTACATTTCATAATGATAAGTCAATCCTTCGAACATAAATAACAAGCATAAACATGTATGCACCTAACAACAGAGCCCCAAAATACTAAAAGCAAAACTTGAGAGAATTAAGAGAAAACAAGAATTTAACAGGAATAGTTGGAGACTTCAATACACCACTTTCAATAATGGATAGACCATTACACAAAAATTAAGCCAGGATACAGGAGACATGAACCACATTATAAACCAATTTGACATAAAAGACCTCTACAGAATACTCCACCCAACACGGCAGAATATTCTTCTCAAGTATACATGGAACATTTTCCAGAATAGATGACATAATGGGTCACAAAACAAGCCTCTATGAATTTAAAAGGACTGAGACAATAGAAAACATATTCTTAGACCACATGGAATAAAATTACAAATCAATAATAGAAGAAAATTTAGCCAAATCACAAATATGTGCAAGTTAAAGAGAACACTCCTAAAGAACCAATGAGTCAAAGAAGAAACTAAGGAAATTTAGAAAATACTTTTAGATGAATTAAATGAAAATACAATATACCAAAATTCATGAAATGCAGCTCAAGCAATGCTCAGAGGAAATTTTATAGCTGTAAATATCTACGAGGTCTGATAATTAAGTTCACGAACTTGTTGCAACAATGATACTAACCTTTTTGATATCAGAGCAATTATTCTCTGTGAATTTGTACCAACCAGATAAACAGTTAACCAAGTTTACTATTTGCAAGTCCTGAAAAAGCTGCATGAAAAAGTAAGACTACCTGAACTTTTCGCCAACAATTCATAGCTCTTGCATCACAACGATCCATCAGCTCGCACGGCACTATCTGTAAGGGAGCTTTTAGCCAGTAAACAAATAACTGTATTGGAACACCCTCCCTACTCACCTGATCTGGCCCCCAATGACTTCTTTCTTTACCCGAAGACAAAGGAAATATTGAAAGGAAGATATTTTGATGACATTCAGGACATCAAGGGTAATATGATGACAGCTCTGATGGTCATTCCAGAAAAAGAGTTCCAAAATTGCTTTGAAGGGTGGACTAGGCACTGGCGTTGGTGCATAGCTTCTGAAGGGGAGTACTTCGACGGAGACCATAGTGATATGCAGCAATGAGGTATGTAGCACTTTTTCTAGGATGAGTTAGCGAACATAATTGTCAGCCTTGTACATTAAAAAAGAAGGTGGGGGTAGAAAAAAAAAGATCTCAAATCAATAACTTAACCTCCCCCCTTAAGAAACTAGAACTCAAAGCAAGTTCAGATGAGTAAACTAAACTCAAAACAAGCATAATGGAAGAAATAAAAAGATTAGAGCAGAAATAAATGAAATAGAGATTAGAGAAAATAAAAACAGTGGCTGGTTCTTTAATAAGATCAATAAAACTAGCAAACCTTTAGCCAGACTGACAAAGAGAACACTCAAATGACTAAAATTAAGAATGAAAGAAGGGACTGAAGTTACAGAAACTTAAGATTGCAAAGGAATACTATGAACAAATGTATGCCAGCAAATTAAAAACCTAGCTGAAATGAACATATACTTAGAAAGATACAAACCACCAAAACTGACTGAAGAAGAAATATAAAATCCAAATAGACTAGTAACACGTAAAGAAACTGTATAGTAATAAAAAAACTTCCCACAAAGAAGAGCCCAGGACCAGATGGTTTTATTGGTGAGTTCTACCAAATGTTTAAGTAGAATTATCACCAATCCTTCACAAAATCTTCCAAAAAATCAACCAGGAGTGAACACTTCATGGATTGAACAACTCATTTAATGAGGCCAGTATTTACCTAATACCAAAACCAGACAAAAATATCACAAGAAAACTACAAATCAATACCCCTTATGAATACAGATGCAAATGTTCTCAACAAAACTGAATCTAGCAGCCTGTAGAAAATATTATACATCACCACCAAATAGGATTTATCTGAGGAAAATGAAGTTGGTTTAACATCCAAAAATCAATGTAATAAACAACATCAGAAGAGTAAAGGGAAAACACCACATTAAGTGCAGAGAACACACTTGACAAAATCCAGCAATCTTTCATCACTAAAAAGGCCAAAAAAGCAAACAAACAAACAAGCAAACAAACAACAACAACAAAAAAAAAAACATTCAACAAAATAGGAACAGAAGGGAACTTCTTCAACCTGATAAAAACCCATCATTAACATCACACCTATGTTAAAAGACTGAAAACTTTCTCTCTAAGGTCAGGAACATGGCAAGGATATCCAGACTTGCCATTTCTTTCCAACATTGCACTGGAGGTTCTAGCTAGGACAATTAGATAAAAAAAAACAATTTAAAAGGGAAAAAAAAGAAATTCAAGGTAGCCACATTAGAAAGCAAAAAGTAAGACGTCATCAAAATGGTGGCGTGAGGTGAGCCTCTGGAGATCTCCCCTGGAATTTACAACAAATGGCACAACAATAACTCCACAAAGGACTCCCTGCACAGCAGACAGGCAAGACGAAGAGGCCCACTACTGAATTCACCTAAAGATGGGCGAATCCCGCGAGCAAGGGAGGAGGGAAGGGAGAAGTGCGGAGACGGAGCCACGTGGGCGCAGGACGCAGACCTCGCTCTGTGCTCCGAGCTCGCTGCATCCAGGAACTACTGTAACTGCAGGAGAGGGAAGAACTTGGACTGCTAGGGCTCTGCTTATGGACCACAGGGCTGAGGGTACAGCATATAACACGGCTGAACCGAACGCTCACGGCAGAGACCTCAGAGAAAAGATTGAGGGAAGAAGGCCGAAAACGGTGGTTTAAGCCCTCACTGCCGAGCAGAGAACGGAAGCCTTAGGCACTGAGACTGGCCGCCCCCTCCCTATCCTCCCAGAGTTCACCCTGCCCCCACCTGCGTGGTGCTAGAAGTGGCACAGTAGCAGTGTCAGATCAAATGCACAGAATATTTGCTGTTCTGAGAACTGTGGACCGCAGACACAGATTCACAGCCCAACTAGTTCTGGTAAAGGGGAGGGAGCCGTGGAAGCAGGACCGGCTGTGGTGGTGGTCGCCACCATTGCTCTGGGCCACCTCTCACAACTCACCCTGCCACTGGCCCCACCTATCTGGGCGAATCCCTGCAGGAGTAAACAGAACTGCTGAAACTTACGGGCTCTGAATCTGGTGCAGGAAGAGCTTTGGAACTTCAAAAGTTCTCCGCATACCCACACGGACACTGCGCCCTGTGACCCAGGTGAACTATTAACAGAGGAGAAGTCCGTCTCCCAGGGAATCCCCCCATTGTGTGAGAAGCTGGAATAGTGCAGACAAAACATAGCACTACCGTGTGAGAGAGAAAACAAGGCTGCAGTCGGAGAGAAAATGAAACATTCTACCAACAAGTACTGGAAAAGAAAAGAAAGACCTCTTCCTATCAACCTGTTGCAGAAGCCACTCCTGTAGATGTCTAGGAAGAGAAATAATAAATCAGTAATTGCCATGAACAACCAAGGCAACAAGACAGCTCAGAAAGAAAGTGAAAAGTCTCCAGAAAATGAACTTAAAGGTATGGAAATATGTGACTTAAATGACAGAGAATTCAAGACTGCAGTTCTGAAAAAACTCAACAAGATGCAAGAAAACACAGAAAGGCAGTTTAATGAACTCAGAAACACAACCAAAGAACATCATGAGCATTTTACGAAAGAGAATGAAATTTTAAAAAAGAACCAAATACAATTTCTGGAGATTAAGAACTCAATAGAAGAAATTAAGAATGAAATAGCCAGCTTAGGTAGTAGAGTTCACCAGATGGAGGAAAGAATCAGTGACATCGAAGATAGAAACCTTCGAAATGACACGGATGGAAGAAGAAAGAGACTTGAGACTTAAAAGAAATGAAAGAACTCTACAAGAACTTTCTGACTCCATCAGAAAGACCAATATAAGAATAATGGGCATACCAGAAGGATAAGAAAGAAAGAAGGGAACAGAGAATATATTCCAACAAATTGTCGATGAGAACTTCCCAAACTTGTGGACAGAACTGGATCCTCGAATCCAAGAAGCAAATAGAACACCTAATTACCTCAAACCCAACAGGCCTTCTCCAAGGCACGTTGTATTGAAGCTGTCTAAAATCAACGACAAAGAAAGAATCCTCAAGGCAGCCAGGGAAGAGAAGACGGTAACCTACAAAGGAAAGCCCATTAGATTATCATCAGATTTTTCAGCAGAAACTCTACAAGCCAGGAGGGAGTGGAACCAAATATTCAAACTATTGAAAGACAGAAATTATGAGCCAAGAATAATGTATCCAGCAAAGATATCCTTTAGATATGAAGGAGGAATAAAGACCTTTCCAGACATACAGAGCTGAGGGAATTTTCTAATACACGACCTGCACTACAAGAAATACTAAAGGAGGCTATTCAACCACCATCAACAGGGACAATTTGTGGCAACCAAAACATAAAAACGGGGAGAGTAAAGGCCTGAACCAGAATATGGGAATGGAGAAAGTAAGCGTGCTGAAGAAAATGGAATACTCTAAATGTCAAACTTTCTATTACATAAACTTAAGGGTAACCACTAAAAAATCATCCAGAACTGAAATACATACTGTAATAAAAGAAGAAACAGCAGAAAACATCATAGAATATCACCACACAGAAATAACAGACAACAAGAAAAAGGCAAAGAAACAATGGCGACACAGCCTTACCAGAAAACTAAAGATAGAATGACAGGAAATCCTCACATATCAATAATCACCCTAAATGTAAATAGACTGAACTCACCAATAAAAAGGCACAGAGTAGCAGATTGGATCAAGAACTAAACCGAACCATATGCTGTCTCCAAGAGACACATCTCAGTTACAAGGACAAGCATAGACTCAAAGTGAAAGGGTGGAAAATTGACACTCCAAGCAAATGGTATCCAGAGAAAATCAGGTGTAGCCATAATGATATCAGATGAAACAGACTTCAGGGTAAAAAAGGTAATAAGAGACAAAGATGGACATTTCATAATGGTAAAGGGGACTATACAACAAGAAGACATAACAGTCATCAATATTTATGCCCCCAATCAGGGAGCACCGAAATATACCAAGCAACTATTAACAGAACTAAAGGGAGAAATTGACCAAAACACAATTATACTAGGGGACTTAAATACATCACTGACAGCTATGGATAGATCATCCAAACAGAAAGTAAATAACGAAATAGCCGCCCTAAATGACACATTAGATGAAATGGACATAATTGACATATATAGAGCACTTCACCCTAAAACATCAGACTATACATTCTTTTCTAGTGTACATGGAACGTTCTCAAGGATAGACCATATATTGGGACATAAAATCAGACTAAGCAATTTAAGAAGATTGAAATCATAACAAGCATATTCTCTGATCACAAGGCTTTGAACTTGGATATCAACTGCAAAACGAAAGCAGGAAAAAACACAAACACATGGAGATTAAACAACATACTTTTAAAGAATGACTGGGTCAAAGAAGAAATTAGAGGAGACATCAAAAGATACATAGAAACAAATGACAATGAAAATACATCCTACCAAAATTTTTTGGGACGCAGCAAAAGCAGTTTTAAGAGGGAAATTTATATCATTACAGGCCTATCTCAAGAAACAAGAAAAATCTCAAATAAATAACCTCACGTTACACCTTAAAGAACTAGAAAAAGAAGAACAAATGAAACCCAAGGTCAGCAGAAGAAAGGAAATAACAAAAATCAGAGCAGAACTAAATGAAATAGAGAACAAAAAGACAATAGAAAAATTAATGTGACAAAAACCTGATTCTTTGAAAAGATTAACAAAATTGACAAACCCTTGGCTAGACTCACTAAGATAAAAAGAGAGAAGACACTAATTAACAAAATCAGAAATGAAAAGGGGGAAGTTACCACAGATGCCACAGAAATACAAAGGATCATCCAAGAATACTATGAAGGACTATATGCCACAAAATTCAATAATCTAGAAGAAATGGACAAGTTCTTAGAAACATATAGCCTTCCTAGGTTGAACCATGAAGAACCGGAAAATCTAAACAGACCGAACACCAGTAATGAAATTGAATCAGTCATCCAAAAGTTTCCCAAAAGCAAAAGTCCGGGACCAGATGGCTTCACTAGTGAATTCTACCAAACCTTCAAAGAGGATCTAATACCAAACTCTTCCAAAAAATTGCTCAAACTCTTCCAAAAAATTGAAGAAGAGACAGTACTCCCCAACTCATTTTATGAGGCCAACATTACCCTGATACCAAAACCTGGTGAGGACAACGCAAAAAAAAAAAAAAAAAAAAAAAAAAACTACAGACCAATATCTCTGATGAATACAGATGCAAAAATCCTAAACAAAATTCTAGCAAATCGAATACAACAATGCATTAAAAAGATCATTCATCACGATCAAGTGCGGTTCACTCCGGAGCACAAGGATGATTCAATATCCACAAATCCATCAATGTGATACATCACATAAACAAAATAAAGGACAAAAATCATATGATTATATCAATTAATGCAGAAAAAGCATTTGACAAGATACAACATCCATTTATGATTAAAACACTTAATAAAATAGGTACAGAAGGAAAATACCTTAACATAATAAAGGCAATATACAACAAACCCTCAGCTAATCTCATAATTAATGATGAAAAACTGAAGCCCTTTGCTCTATGTTCAGGAACACAACAGGGCTGTCCCCTATCACCTCTGCTTTTCAACATAGTATTGGAAGTCCTTGCCAGAGCAATCAGGCAAGAGAAAGAAATAAAAGGCATCCACATTGGGAATGAAGAAGTTAAGCTGTCACTCTTTGCAGATGACATGATGCTATATATAGAAAACCCTAAAGACTCCACCTAAAAGCTATTAGAAACAATCAACGAATACATTAAAGTTGCCGGCTACAAAATCAACGTACAAAAATCCATTGCATTCCTATATGCTAACAATGAAATCTCAGAAAAAGAAATACAAAAAACAATTCCTTTTGCAATTGCAGCAAAAAGAATAAAATACCTAGGAATAAACTTAACCAAGGATGTGAAAGACCTATATGCTGAAAACTACAAGACATTTTTAAAAGAAATTGAAGAAGACACAAAGAAATGGAAAGACATTCCATGCTCATGGATTGGAAGAATCAACATAGTTAAAATGGCCATATTATCCAAAGCAATATACAGATTTAATGCAATCCCCATCAAAATCCCAATGGCATTTTTTAAAGAAATAGAACAAAAACTCATCAGATTTGTTTGGAACCACAAAACCTCGAATAGCCAAAGCAATCTTAAGAAAAAAGAACAATGCTGGAGGTATCACACTCCCTGACTTTAGCTTGTACTACAGGCCTACAATAATCAAAACAGCATGGTATTGGCAGAAAAACAGACACATAGACCAATGGAATAGAATTAAGAACCCAGAAATAAAACCACATAAATATGGACAGATAATTTTTGACAAAGAAGCAAAAAACATACAATGGAGAAAAGATAGCCTCTTCAATAAATGGTACTGGCAGAATTGGAAAGCCACGTGCAAAAGAATGAAACTGGACTGCTATCTGTCACCATGTACCAAAATTAATTCAAAATGGATCAAAGACTTAAGCATAAGACCTGAAACAATAAACTGCATAGAAGAAAACATAGGTACTAAACTTATGGACCTTGGGTTCAAAGAGCATTTTATGAATTTGACTCCAAAGACAAGAGAAGTAAAAGCTAAAATAAACGAATGGGACTATATGAAACTTAAAAGCTTCTGCACAGCAAAAGAAACCATCGACAAAATAAAGTGGCAACCAACTGAATGGGAGAAGATTTTTGCAAAAAGTGCCTCCGATAAAGGGCTAATATCCAAAGTATACAAGGAACTCATGCAACTCAACAACAAAAACATAAACAACCCAATTGAAAAATGGGCAGAGGACCTGAAGAGACATTTCTCCAAAGAGGACATACAAATGGCAAATAGATAATATGAAGAAATGCTCAACATCACTAATCATCAGAGAAATGCAAATAAAAACCACAATGAGATATCACCTCACCCCAGTTAGAATGGCTATCATCAACAAGACAAATAGTCACAAGTGTTGGAGAGGCTGTGGAGAAAAAGGAACCCTCATACACTGTTGGTGGGAATGCAGACTGGTGCAGCCGTTATGGAAGGCAGTGTGGAGGTTCCTCAAAAAATCACGAATAGAATTACCATATGACCCAGCAATCCCTCTCCTGGGTATCTACCCAAAAAATCTGAAAACATTTATACAGAAAGACACGTGTGCTCCAATGTTCATTGCAGCTTTGTTTATGGTGTCGAAGACATGGGAACAACCAAAATGTCCTTCGATAGATGAATGGATCAAGAAGTTGTGGTATATATACACAATGGAATACTATTCGGCAATAAGATGAAATAGGACCATTTGTGACAACATGGATGGATCTTGAGCGTATGATGCTAAGCAAAATAAGTCAGACAGAAAAAGCTGACAACCATATGATTTCACTGATATGTGGTATATAAACCAAAAACAACAAAAGAACAAGACAAACAAATGAGAAAGAAAAACTCATAGACACAGACAATAGTTTAGTGGTTACCAGAGGGTAAGGGGGGTGGCGGGTGGGAGATGAGGGTAAAGGGGATCAAATATATGGTGATGGAAGGAGAACTGACTCTGGGTGGTGAACACACAATGGGATTTATAGATGATGTATTACAGAATTGTACACCTGAAATCTATGTAATTTTACTAACAATTGTCACCCCAATAAACTTAAAAAAAAAAAAAAAAGGAAAAAGTAAAACTATCTCTGGTTGATTATCACAGATCCTTATATGTAGAAAACCTTAAAGAACACCCTCTCCCCCCAAAAAAATAATCTGTTACAGCTAGTAAATGAGTTCAGCAAGGTTGAGAATAAAAGATCAATATACAAAATCACTAGCAATGAGCAACATGAATGTGATATTAATAAAACAGTTCTATTTACACTAGCAGCAAAAACAGTAAAATACTTAGGAATATATTTAACCAAAGAAGTGCAAGACTTATACACTGAAAACTACAAAGCATTGTTGAAAAAAATTAAAGAAGACCTAAACGAATGGAAAGACATCTCATATCCATGGGTTGGAAAATTTAGTATTACTAAGATGGCAATACTCCCTCCCCAAAATCTGACCTACAGATTCAGCACAATCCCTATCAAAATTCCAATTGCCTTTTTTACAAATATGGGCAAGCTGATGCTAAAATTCATAAGGAAATGCAAGGGACCCAGAATAATCAAAACAACCTGAAAAAGAACCAAGTCAAATGGTTCACATTTCCCAATTTAAAAACAGTACAGAGTTACAGTAATCAAAACAGTGTGGTACTGGCATACATCAATGGAATAGGATTGAGAGTCCAGAAATAATGTCATACACCCATGATCAATTGATTTTTCAACAAGACTATCAGGACAATTCAATGGGGGAAGAATAGTTTTATCTACAAATGATGCTAAGACCACTGCATAACCACATGCAAAAGAATGGTTTTAAACCCTTACTTCAGGCCACATACAAAAACTGACTCACGATGGACTGAAAACCTAAATGTAAGTTAAAACTATAAAACTCGTAGAAGAAAAGACTGGCGTAAATCTTCATGACCTTGGATTAGGTAACAGTTTCCTAGATATGACACCAAAAACCCAAATAATCAAAGAACAGATAAATTGAACTTCATCAAAATTTAAAACTTTTGTGCTTTGAAGGACACTATGAAGAAAGTTAAAAGACAATCCACAGACTAGGAGAAAATATATGCAAATCATATACCTGATAAATGTCTAGTATCTAGAATACATAAAGAACTCTTACAATCCAACAATAAAAAGACAATCCAATTTTAAAATGGGCACCAAGTTTGAATAGACATTTCTCCAAAAATATACAAGTGAAAAGGTGCTCCACATCACAGCCATTAGGGAATGCAAATCAAAACCACAATGTGATACCACCTCACACCCATGGAAACAGACAATAATAAGAGTTAGTGAGGATGCAGAGAAATTGGAACCCTCATACATTCCTGGTGGGAATGTAAAAATGTAGTTACTTGGAAAACAGCTTGGCAATTCCTCAAAAAGTTTAACATAGTTACCATATAACCCAGAAATTCCATTCCTAAGTATACCAGGGGTGTCCAGAAAACGTATACACGTGACTTGTATTCATCTTTTGCTATCAGTATATATTGAGTATTACAATTTTAATACATCTTTTTCCTTTCTTAAAATGTGTATACATTTTTGGCACCCTCTGTTATGTTCAAGAAAGCGGAAAATATAGAGAGAAATGTTCACAGCAACATTTTTCATGTGAAAACAATTCAAATGTCCACCACAAGTGAACACGTAGACATGTGGAGCCGAGAGAAGCGCCGTGTACTGAGAGCCAGGACAGCCACTGTGCGTGGACAGCCTGGTCCCTCTCCACAGACACGCTGTGCCTGCGCCCTCTTGAGCCAGCTCGCAAGTGCTGGCTGACAACTGCAGGAATTGGGCGCAGCGGTTTAAGTCCGGTTGGTAGTTGGCTGTGAGCCAAGGAGGGATTATTTACAGCCTGGAGTTGGATTAGGCCCTCCATCTTCCACTGTGCTCCACTGCTCAGTCAGAGCAGGACTTAATACTAGAAACAGAAGAGAAAGAGGGAGCTGCAGGGATGGCACCCAGCCTGGCCGGGCTGGGGCCAACATCCAGTTCTACATCATTTGTCATCGCCTTCTCACCTTGCTTAAAGCCCGGGTGCCATCACAGCCCACGTGCTGTCCTGGGGGCTCTGGCTGCCACTCTGCCTGCACCTTGGCAGGCTTCTCTGCCAAGAGGAACATGAGGCATACTCCTGAGGATGGTGGGGAAGGGTGAGAGCATCGTGGTGGTGGAGAGGGGTACCAGTGACAGGCTGGGCCCCTACGCAGGGTGTGTGGTCTGCCTGGGCCTTAATATCCTCCCTGTAGAACAGTGGTGATACCAAATGTCTCTTCAGCTGGGACATTGTTTTTAAGGTCCAGTCACTGGGCTGCTGGCCAGGGCTGAGCTCCTCTTCCACAGCTCGCCCTCCCTAAACACACCCACGCTGGGGCCCGGCTCAGCCTCACCCAGCTTCACATCCTCTCTTCCACTGCCTCCCATTGTTTCCCCGTCCCCCGTCCTCAAATACCTCGTGGCTAGCTAGCCACGCAGCTAGCTCTGTGTCCATTCCCACACCTGCCACCACCAACTGGGCATGACTTCTTGGTCAGGTCCTGTCCACGTCACCTCCCAGGTCCCTGCGTCCATCCCCTCCCTATCCCATGACTACTATGGACGTAGGAACATCCAAACCTGTAGAAAATTTTTATAAGAGTCTATTATAGTGTATCTGAGCCCAACAGAGGATATACCTGGAAGCAAGATCTCAACAGACTGAGTGAATGCTTCTGAGAGTAACAGTTTGCAGTTGCTTTTATGCATTTGGAATTAAGGAATTATGCATTTGGAATAAAGTAAGGAAGATTACATGGAGGTGGGAGACAGCAAGGTGTGGACCAGATTACAGGATAGTGAACAAGACGATGTGCTCTCCTGAAGGTGGTCACGCCTCTGAGGGATCCGAAAGGGGGCACTTCAAAGGTGTGTTAACCTAGATGCACAAGAACCATGGACAGGGCTGGCTTAAGGCAACAAAAAGGCTTTTACTAAAGAAGCTACAGGCCTGGGGCATGACCACCATGACTTGTCCAGTTAGGAGTTTATGGTCAGATCACCCTGTGAGGTTACTTTCTGTCACTGGACTTGTCAGTTTTATTACAGAACTCCTCTTTCGTCCACACTGCCGGGGAGCAGCCTCCCTCACTGCTTGCCTCCTGACCGCCCTCTTTCCCATCTCTTCCTCAGCAGCCCTCTCCCTACACAGCACCCAGAGGTGAATTTCCAGAGTGCATGGCCGTGCAAGTCACTTTGGGTCACTTCAGTGCCCTCCCCGCCACTGCCCGCCCTCTGGTCTTGCCTACTCCATCTGCGCAGAGCTGGGACTTTACACTGTTGGCAGGGAGAGTCCCTGAGGTGTGTGAGGTGTTCGATGAGAAGGCTATTTCCAAAGGTCACCCTGTGTCTAGGCAGCGAGGGACGATGTGGGGAGAATCACAATTCAGGTGTGAAAGCTGCCCTGGTCTTATGAGTACAGTGGACATGGAGAGGGCATGGTGGCATGAAACAGAGTGAAAATGAAACCCCACAGCTTCCAAGAGAGGGAAAACCTCGCCCACTCCACAGGCTGAGTCAGATGTCCATCTCTCAGCCAGTGTGGCCCCATGCCTGTGTGTGGAGGGCAGACAAGCCAGGCCTGCAAAGGAGGGCAGAAACCTATGCCCACAGACCACTCCCAGCTGGGAAAAAAGATGAGCGAGAAAATATACCCTGAGAAAAGGAGAAATCCACTAAACTGTTCTTAAGGGCATCTATGAGGAATGGCACTGTGTGTTTTCTTTTTTTCTTTTCATGTTTCTGTTATCTTTCATGTTTCTGGGTTTTCCTAAATCTCCAAGATGAGGAGTATTACTTTTATAAGGAAAAACGTGACTCAGTGTTTTCCAAGGCTCCCTCTGGTCCCTGGACCGGCATTTGTCAGGCTCAGGGTGCCCACTGGACCACAGCAGCAGCCAGGGCAGGCTGGCCCCTGCTCCCACCACCTGCCTGCCTTCCCAGCTTCTTCTGCTGGGCTGTCAGCAGACTCACCTAATGGCCTCCACCTCCACGGAAAGCTCAAGGGACTCATGGGTGAAAGGACTCCTGCTGAGGGAACAGAGGTACCTCTGGGTCTCTGCTGTGCTTCCCTGCAGGGTGTCAGGGCAGAGGCTGGCAGTAGGTGGCCTGCTTCATTTGCTGGGCCAGAATAACCACCTCTCTTCCTCAGACCCTCACCTCCACACTGATCTATTTTGCTCCTGCTTCTATCCCTGTTTTGCTCTCACCTTTCTTTTTCTTCAAAGCTCTGGAGGGTGGGGAGGGGACAAGGCAGATGGCAGGGGGGCCCTGTAAGGAACAGGAGGGCAGGAGCCTCCAAGGTAAGCAATGGGCACTGCTTTTGTCAGTAGACCTGAGACGGGAGGACGGGGTAGTGGGCAGCAAACGGCCCCCAGAGCTCGGGACTCCCTAGGTGACAAGACCCATGCTAATTTGGGCTCCTGGGGCCGCCCTCCCGCAATCAGAGGCCCGCGTGCCCCTGCAGAGCAGGTGACCACCCTGTGTAGCATGCATTTTGGGGGCTCTTCTTTGCCCTGTGTAGCTGCTCCTATTCCTGGGCGCTGCGTCCCCAAGACCCTTTTCCCAGCAAAGCCACAGAGGCTCCTCAGCCCATAAACCAAGTCAAGGGGTCCTGAAGAAGAGCATCCTCCTGCCACGCTTGAGTCATGCACCTGAACCCAGCCATGTTCCACCAAGGACTGCAGAGGCCAACACTGGCCAGGCATCAGTGGACATGTGGCCGGCCTCATGAGTCACAGGCCTCTGAGACCTCAGTTACCTCATCTGCGAAACGGTAATGAGGGGCCTGAGAGTGGAGGTGGTCGGGCCTGGGGCACTCCCTGCCCCCACCCTACCCAGGGGCAGTCTGTGCTTGGGCGCAGTTATGGCCAGGACCCCACGCAGACCCTCTACCACTGTGACGCTTCACCACTCCAGGCTTCAAGAGGAGGAGACAGAAGGCTGCAGAGTCCAGGACCCTCCAGGACCACACAGCTGGGGGTCAGGGCAGCCAGTGAAGCCCCAGCCTGGGTGGCGGCGCTTTGCCCTTTAGTTGTGTGAGACCGGTGGCAAGTCCAGGAGCCCCCTTGAGCTCTGGTTTTCCTTTAGTGAGGGGATAATGGTGTCCATCTCTCGGAGGGAGCCTGTGGGGTGGGCAGGAGTACCCCTGCTGCCCCACGTCGGCGTGGCGTCGGCGGGTGGCAGGGGTAGCCCTGACCTGCCAGGTTCTGCGACCCAGGGAGCCGCGAAGCTAGAGGCCGGGACCGGGCGGGTCACCCAGCGAGAAGGGGGGCGGGCGAGCGGGGGGCCCGGGAGCGGGGCGGGGCAGGGGTCTGTCCCACCCAGACAGACGCCCTCCGTCGAGGGCGCGGATGGGGCCGTTACCTTCCCGTCATGGTGGCCGCGCGCTGAGCCAGGTCGCCTTCGACTCCCTGAGCCGCCGCCTCCGCCGAGCGCGCGCCTGCGGGTCTGGGCAGCAGGGAGACGCCCAAAAAAGGCCAAGTGCGGCTCCGCCTGCCGCGCAGCAGGCCCCGGCATGGGGGCGGGGAGGGGGCAGCTCGCCGGGCGGGTGCGGGAAGCGCGGGCGTGGGGGCGGCCGGAGGCTCGCAGCCTGTGCAAACCCCCTCTGGGAACACCGAGCTTGGCGTGAGGCGTGGGTCACGGCCTCCCGCTGGGGCTTCGTTTGCCACCTCCTGAATTCCCAGCATAGCTTTCCTTTAAAAGGGAGTGAAGTTAAAACGAACGCGAACGAGCCCCCCCAACCCCGCCCAGACGCCCCGCCGGCTCTCCCCTCCGCTGTCCCCGCCGCCTTGGAACGTGGACACTGGCGGGGTTTATGAGAGTGATAGACGGGCGGTGCTGTGACCAGCGCCCGCTGGCCTCCAAGCCCGCACTTTGCACCGCGGCCAGACGTTTCTGGGCACTGACTTTCTCCCCCAGTCCACGCAGCCCACCTCCTCCTTCCCCCTACCCCGCCCCAGGCCAAGGCGGAGGGGCGTCCCTTTGCGTCGTGAGCCTAACTCTACAATCTTAGGTACCAGGTCAATGCCCTGCAGGGGAATAAGCGGATCACCCGAGTCCGTGAGCAAGCCCCCCAGCCAGCAAAAGCAACTCTGCGATGACAGAACCAAATGCTGGAGGCGGGCTGGAGAACCATGCACTCCTTTGTAAACAAACAATAATATGAACGGAGCCAATTTAAACTGGAGCCAAGGAGCCTTCCCGGAAGAACTGCCTTGCTCCTTGTATGCCTCAAACTTGTGGGATGTTAAAAATAGGATAAAATAACCTTTGGACTGGGACTAAAGCAACCTTGTGTCTCAAAAAACTGTTTGCAAGGATAAGAAAATTATTATGACTATTGGACTGAAAATTTAAAACATTGTTTAGAATTAGAATCACTGTGCAGCCTATCTGTGCCTATAGCAATGCCGTCTTTCTATTGATGGAATTGTTCCTCTTCCTCCCTCCCTCATAAACACCCCTGGCCTTTGTCTCCCAATCAGAACACTATCTGGGCTTCTGTTTGAATCTGTGCTCCAGGAATAGTTATTCTTATTGATCTCAAATAAACGCTTGTTGCTTCTCACTTTGAAAGGCCTTTTATTTTTAGGGTAACACCTCCCTATGCTGAAGTGGTATTGACAAACTAGAGAAAAGCCATTAAAGTGACCTGGTAACATAAAACCATTTAGAGAATCTAGTCTGAGAAAATTATTAAACAGAGCAAAGCCCTGGCTCTACCTAAGGGCAGTGGCGTGTATCTCATTGACTGGATGCAGCCCAAATATGACACTGTGGGTGGGGCCAGAGCCCAGCAGCCTGATATGTTAACCAGCTGAACAGCATACAACTTCTAGTCCTGGCAATAGAGACTTTCCAGTAGCAACCCACAGATAAAATAAACAGTGGAGTTCAGAAAGCTGTTGACAGTAACATGCAGAGTCAGAGTTACATCTGCAGAAACAAGGTTGGAAAAAGCACCCGTTCCTAAGAAGCTCATATATTGGAAGTAATGAGATTTGCAGTTGTTAGTCCTTTTGCAATTGTGTCTTAGCTGATTCTGTTTGACTATATAACTTGATGGTTGATTAAGCATAAGGTATGGATGATTTCTTGGTTCATCTGCCTGCTTAGGGAGAAATGCTTTCCGTAATTGCAGACGCAGAAGAACAGGCATGCTGGGAGCTGTGCACCAGTTGCCCCGCCAGATGGTTAGTTGAATATTGGGGTCCTGTGGTAACGAAAAAGGAAGAAAAGTAGAAGGCAGCACACCAAAGGGGATCTGCTCTCTCCCTAGAGGGGACCCCAGGCCTGCTTTCCAGCCTGGAAGCCTCCCTTTGTATGGTTGCTGAGCATGTAAGGATCTGCCTGTGGCCAAACCAGGGTCCTCTGCTGCTCAGCCGTCCACCCAGGCTGCCTTACCCCTGCGCCATTAGCACACTCAGCGAGTGCTGCGTGGAGGCTATGGGCATCGCGTAGCCCCTGGAGCTGTGGGCCAGCCTCCTCCTGTGCAGCCAGAGGTCAGATTTGCAGGAAAGAGCTGGCAGTTGCCCGGCAGTGGTCGTTCATACATTCACTCACTCATTCATTCATTCAAGAGTATTTATGCTACACAGGGATTGGAGCTATAAGAGTGAACAAGAGGACGAGGGCCATGGACTCACCAAGTTTAGCTGGGGCGGGGACAGACAGTAAACAAGTGAACAAATATGTAAACATGATTTTAGCTAGGGACAAGTGCTGCAAAGAAAGGGACAATGTGGGGGCTGCCTTAGAGTAGAGGGGCAAGGAAGGGTTCAGAAGAGTGACACTGGAGCAAAAGCCTGCACGAGGGAAAGACCCAGCAGAAAGAAGAACGACCCCGAGGTGGGGGGAGCTCGGGGTCAGGACCACGGTGGTGTGGCTGAACAGGGGGGTGGGGACGTGGGAAACAAGGGGCAGGGTCCAGAGGCCAGGGCACCAGGACCACAGAGGACTGCGGGTCCCACCCTTAGAAACATGGGGGAGTCTAGGCAGCACAGACACAACACTTTGACACCACCATGGGTGAATCTCAAAAATATTACTCTGAATGCAAGAAGCCTTACATGGAAAAGCTCCTGCCCCATTCGTATTGAGCTCTAGAACAGGAAAACTATGGTGGGAAAAATTCAGAATCATGGCTGCCTTGGGGTGGTGGCAGGGTGCAGGGATTTGCTGGGAAGGGGCAGGAGGGAGCTTTTGGAAGTGATGGCAACAGTCTGTATCTTAACAGGGCTTGGGTTTTTTGCACTTGTCAAAACTCGTGGAATATATGGTTAAGACCTGTACATTGCAGTGTATGTAAGCTTTGCCTCAGAAGCAAAAGAACTGTGAACAAATATCAAAGCCTAGTTAACGATGCACGCGCGACGTCCTTAGGTAAAAAGGTACTGATGCCGTGATTTACCTTGAAATGCATTTTACAAATCAAGACGAATTGATGTACGGGTAAGAAGATGAGTGTAGTACCATATTGACTAAGATTGCACAATACTGGGAGAATCTAGGCGTGGTGGGCAGCTATCATGGGCGCATTCTTCCAACTTTGCTGAGTGTGTGACCGGGGCATCGATGGTGGGTATGGCTGTGACTGAGAGTCCAGATGACTCCCGGCTTCTCCTGCTTTCCTGCCCGGTGGCCTGCATGGAGCAGGTGACAATGTTGCAGCTGAGCTGCCTCTCGCACATCCCAGGGGACAGGGCCAGTGGCGGCTGGGCATCAGGAGCAGGCCTGTGGGAGTGAGGGGACCCAAGTCTAGCTGGAGGGGTGAGGCCGGGCCCGCCAATGCCCAACTCTCAGGAGCACCTCTCCCTGGGCTCCATGCAGACCGTGCTCCCTGGATGGGGGCACACAGAACCCTAGAGGGGAGAATGGAGGTGACAGAGAACAGAGGCAGGCTGTCATAACTGCTGCAAGAAGTCTTACTCGAAGGGAAGCAGAGAAGTGGGCAGTAGCTGGGGAGGGAGACAGGAGGGAAGAGTGCAGTGCCAAGCTGGGGTTGGACAGGGAGGGAGAGGCTGATGACCGTCTGAGTGAGGCTTGACACAGCCATTTAATGTGACGAATCCGAGCAGCACAGATGGGGCTCTGAGATGTGAGGCTAGGCCACAACGTGGGCTGTGAACCAGGTTTCCACAGGGCAACACGGCAGCTGCCCTACAAGGGAGGTGGGGGTCTCCCCAGGCACAGACCCTGCTACACTCTGGGGCTCGGGGCAGCTGTGGGCACCCCTTCACCGGGGTTTCCCAGTTGCCTCCTCCCACTGTTCACTCCCACTCCAGCTAACAGCCACACCTGAGCCAAGGGTCCTATGGGCAGGGGTGGGGACTTATGGGGGCCAAGGGAGGGGCTGGGCAGCACAGCCTTAGCAGCAGCATGAGGACAGAGAGAACTTGGGCGTCTCAAAGTGCCTCCAGTGGCCTGTTCAGAAGCGTAGGGCGAAAGCCCTGCCCTCATGTGACACAGAGGTGCCACACAGGCCTTGCCGCCCTGAGGAAGTCTCAGCGTCTCCAAATGACACCAGCAGGAGCCAGGGTACCTTCCCAGCAGGCAAGAGCAGTGTCATGCCTGTATGACAATGGCTCCTGTGACGTGAGGACACCTGATGGCCATTCTCCCCACAGGTCTTTCCCTTGCATCTGATTCAGGCATCTCCCTCTCAGGATACTAGGGACAGTCAAATGCTGCGCTGTGTCGAGCAGTAACACGTAACTCCAATTAGCCAGCTCCTTTGAGGCTAAAGTTTATTCCAGAATGGCTTCTGAGGGTCTGCAGAGAAGGGCAGGGAAGAACCGGGCCGCCTAGAGGAGAAACTGGGCCATTCCAGCCGGAGCCTCGCCCCAGCCTGGCTGCCCAGGCCAAGAAATGCATAGTGGGCACCACACCCACTGCTGCACACACATAGACAGCAAAATATGTGCTGCTTGCAAATAAATTTTTCTATTTTAAAATGTGAGCATGCCCTGAGAACAGTGACCTGCTACTATATACAATTGTCTGAGCAGCACAAAGTGACCTTATTTCCTGGGCCACTGGAGCACAGTGAAAGGAGCTGGCGGAATCATGATCTACTAATTCTTTTCAAACAAACAACAAGAAACCCAGAGATTTTTTTTCAGTCTATGGAGAACACAGAACCCTTCTTAAGCATCTGGTTTACTCAGGCACAGAGACGGGCCAAGGAGCTTCACAGCTCACGGTTCTACTTTCTTTCCAAAGACTACTGGCGTTGGACTTGGAAGAGGAAAATGCCATTGCACTCTGCCTGTGGGACAGTGTGTGGAACCCCCCTGACAGGCTTCAGGATGGCCACATCCTTGCGTCTCAGAGCCTCATGGCCTTGTCATCCAAAAGGAACCACTTGAGCACTGAGCAGAGTCATCTGCCTGCAGGGTCACCGTCCCCTCCCTGCTTCTAAGTGCACCTTTCTTCCACATAAGAGGCTCATTTCGCTGTGTCTTTCCCATCAGGACAACCACCCCACTGACGTGCTCATCAGAGCATCTCCAACCTCTGTCCAAAATAAAGACGAGCTGGGCCCATGCCCCAGCCCCAGCTGTCCGGACGGGGCCTCACAAGTAGGAGGCCCCGAGTCTGGCCACCTGACAAGGAGACCCCTCTGGGGCTGTCCCCAGACCCCAACAGCAGCAACATGAGCATGATCATTTGAGGGCAGAAGGAACAGCAGGGAAAACCAGGGACCCGGCCCCACGCACACCCTCAGAGCCAAAGATACTGCTAGGGTAGCCGCAGTGCCTCTACCTCAGGGGCGGAGTCGCTACTCCGCCTCCTTCGGCGGCTTCCTTCCCTCAGCGCTGCCAGCAGCTTCTCCAGGGAAAGTCTGCTTGGCACGGCCACTTGAAGAAGGGCTGGGCTGCAGCAGGGAGTGCCCACAGCCACTGGGTGCCCAGGCATTCCAGTGTCATCTCTCCCTGGGCAGAAGGCTTGGGGGGAGCTGGAGGGCAGGGCTGGAGGCACTCTGGGGACAAGAGAGGTCTGGAAGAAGATCAGGAAGGAAAAGCCGGCCTCCCTGGGGAGGTGCCTGCAGGGCGGCCACTGAAAGCCCATATCCCGGCAGTCCTCAGAAGCCTGGAGTGACAGCTGCCCTCCCAATCCACAGGGACCAGCAAAGGGGCAGCTGCCAGCGTGGCCTCTATCTGGCAGATGCTAAAATGAGCATTTACTAAACACCTGAGTTCATGAGCTCCTGGGAAGCCAATGCTTACAGCATGTACACATGCTGAAAAACTGAGCCCCAAAAGGGCATTGAGAAAAGAAACCTGCAACTACTTTAAATAACCCAAGAACAGTTTCTAAGACACTTTCTTGCCAGTAATTGTTTTCCATGAAAATTAATTATTTGATAATCTTCTGCTATAAAAATTTCATTGTATTCAGAAATGCCTGGAAATAGAAAGAAGAAAATTGCCAAAGATGCTGGCAACACTTCAGTTCCATTCTTAGCTGTGCAGTTATTTTGTACACAATGGTAATCCTTTTGTGTTGCAGGTTCACATTCAGTTTCTTCACACCATAGAGTACTTACCAGGGCTGCCCAGCGTGCAGCTCCCAGCACCCTTCGGACTCAGCTGGACTTAACGCTGCTCCTGGACCTACACGACTTGGGGGAGGGGCTGGCATATACGTGCTCTGTGGACACTGTTTGTATATCCAACTTGTATGAGGATAACTGAGTTTTGTATTTCAATCAAATTTTACACCCCTCGAGGTTGGAACTGTTTACTTTCATACATACAGCACAACAGCCAATAGAGTGCTGGCCCGATACACAGCAGGCACTCCTCTCCTATTTGTTGGAAGCCGTGACTTTACGCTGTTCCCATGTTTAAAGTGACCCGCCTTCATGTGGTGAGCGCGCTGTACTCCAGAATGTGAACTCCCAAGAAGAGACTGGCCTCGTTCACTGCTCTACCCGAGTGCAGAGCTTTACTCAGAGAAGCTGCTCAGTGAGTACTTGTTAAATGCATGTTGTTTTAATCATTCTTGGTAAGTTTTATACTCAAACAACAAGCAGCCTAAATGTAGAATTCATAGCACACTCCTGTTGTTCAAAGTAACTCAGATATGATTTTACTCAACACATCTATTCCTGAACTGAATTTGTATAAATAAAAAAGTTTGTTAACACCTAAGGACTCTATAAATTTGAAGAAATGATGGAAAATATTATTTTTAAAAATGAATGTTTGAAAAGCCAGTGCATACTCAAACTCATTTTACATATTCCAGGCTTCTATAGCTGTACACTGGCCTGCAATCTGTCCCAAGAGAAGCAGGTCTGGGGATCCACAAGACACAGTCACTTGGACTGGAACTAAGGCTCTTCCATTAAATGTGCCTGTGCAACGGGCTGACCACCTACAGGGAGGCCCACGGCCTCTGACAGGAGCCACCCAGGGAAGCTGCAATTCCACCTGCACATCTATCAATCAGGGTTCAGTCCATTAGCGTGAGATCCAAGCATGAGGGTGTCAACAAAAGGTTGCTGCCACCAATCTAATGCCAACAGAAATCCCCAATTTGGGGTTCTGTAAAAGGAGAAACTTTATTCAGGTAAAGTTTCCAAACCAGAAAATGCAGCCTTTGGTGGAAACTGAAATTGTACTCCTCCAAGACAAAGGGGAGGCCTGTTTTTATAAAGTTCCTGCCCTAGCCCGATTGGTCCAATTTTATAGAAAATGAGGAATCTAAATTTGCACTGTTTGATTGGTCCAAATAGCACTGGCCTGATTGGTTGGAATCATGTGTTCTGATTGTTCTGATTATGCAGCTGCTGTGATCGGTCAGTAAATATGCAAATGAGGACATAACTGTGTAGTTCTGATTGCTTGGGGCAGGTCTCAGTTGGAATACAGTGCAGGAGGCTGGCAGCTCAGCGTGTGACTTTTCCCTGAAATGCTGCGTGCATGAGAGGCCTCTGCCAGCAATGGCTGCTAGACTTTGGTTAAATGTAGGCCGAATTAACCACAAGGAGTCCCTCCTGGCAGGTATATTCCTTCTTGGGGTCAACAAGGGCAAAGCAGAAATCAATCACACATCTTTTCCCTGGGAGACACCCCAAAGTTGGCAATATGAAGACACTTGGAGTCTAAGGATTCTGCTGGATGAGAAGGAGATACAAGCCTAAGAGAACAGGGGCTGGGTCTGCCTTTAAGGCTCATGACACAGTACTCTATGGAAAGGATTGTCAACACTATGGAAGAGAACCCCAATAAAGAGAACTGTGCCATTAAAATCTAGAAGGATTGCTTCACTGAAGATGCCACCGTTGTTATAGAAAAATCCATGAAAGCCATCAAGCCCAAAATAAATTCCTGCTGGAGAAAACTGTCCCGATGTTGTGAATGACTTCACAGGATTTGTGGTTTGAAGTTGGCCACCAGGTTTGCTGGTTCTGGGGCCTCTTGGGATGGGCTCCTGTGTATGCTAAGGCCACCTGCTGCCTTTGACTTGTTTGGGGCTACCTGGTAGGAGCTACTTAGCGATCCGTAGTTATTCAAGTGCCTGTGTTGGACCTGGAGGGGCATGGGAGAGGCTACACTGGGAACTGAGGTCGTCCATCACCAGTACAGGGACTGTGGTAGCTCAGCAAAAGGCCCATGGCACCCCGAGGACTGCCACAAAATGCCAACCATCCATAAGGCTCAGCTGCTGAAAGAGCTTTGGGTATTAAGGAGGTTGGGTTGGACAGGGTCTCAGGGCGTCACGAATGTGGGGTGAGTGGTTTTTAACAGGTTAATGCAGATTCAGTTTTGATGCTCTCTGCAAAAGGCTGACAGCAGGCCAAGGCCAGCCGCCCTCTGCCTGGGGACTGCAGAAGCCCGAAAGCTCTCTAAGAAAGACTGCAGCGTGGGCCAACCCTGGCTGCTTACAGGCTACCAAAATAGCTTCTGGTGGCCTGTGAACTGGGTGAGGCAGGGTCCCAGGGATTCACCAGCATGGGGCAAGTGGTGTTCAATGCATTAATGCAGATTCAGATTTGAAACCAGTTTTGAGCCTGGGTCTACTCCACAAAAGTCTTAGAACACATTGAGGCCAGCTTCCACCCACCTGGGGCCTGTGGACCCCCAAGAGTTGTCCGACAGTGACTGTGGTGCGGACCAACACTGGCTTCCATTATGAGACGTTTTTGTGTCATCATATTGCCTAAGGATTCATCATGTAGAACATCATGTGAAAGACTTGTATTGAAGTGGATAAACTATTTCCTTACATAAGGTGAGTGATATTTAATATAAAATTAATAATGTGTTACTTTTCTTACTGTTTTATAACTTTGCTTTCAAATAATGACATTGCCATACAGTATGCCTCTCTTGTAAATGTATCAGCCTATCATCACAGTTAGTGGCTTTTTTAAAAAAAATGTAACAACAGGGGCCGGCCCGGTGGCTCAGGCGGTTGGAGCTCCGTGCTCCTAACTCCGAAGGCTGCCAGTTCGATTCCCACATGGGCCAGTGGGCTCTCAACCACAAGGTTACCAGTTCAACAGCTTGAGTCCCGCAAGGGATGGTGGGCTCCGCCCGCTGCAACTAAGATTGAACACGGCACCTTGAGCTGAGCTGGCACCTTGAGCTGAGCTGCCGCTGAGCTGCCGGATGGCTCAGTTGGTTAGAGCACGCGCTCTCAACCACAAGGTTGCCAGTTCGATTCCTCGAGTCCCACAAGGGATGGTGGGCTGCGTCCCCTGCAACTAGCAATGGCAACTGGACCTGGAGCTGAGCTGTGCCCTCCACAACTAAGACTGAAAGGACAACAACTTGACTTGGAAAAAAGTCCTGGAAGTACACTGTTCCTCAATAAAGTCCTGTTCCTCTTCCCCAATAAATTTGTTTTAAAAAAATATATATCTTTTTTAACATTTCCAATAGTGTATTATGAATATGACTGTAATACTGTATGCCATAAAAATTTTATAATGATTCATTCATTAGTGTATAGGCCAGACAAACATGCAGCAATTGTATTGATTACACTAGGTTACCATACAGCAATCATATTGCTGCTTCTTTGTTATCAATGCATGAATCACTTTGTTATCAATGCTTTTACACCTGTAAATAAATATGAATTTCTTTTTCGCATTATCTTTTCATTTTTGACATCTAGTGTTAGTAATACGTATGACATCTACAGTGTTTTGTATCATATAAAATAATATTGAGGTAGGTACTGCAAATGGAAAAGAGGGGCTACATAGCAAATCTGACAAATTCAGGGGGCTACCTGGCAGTCCCGACAAGCTCAGTAAACAAGAGTAACCACACAGGATGCTCTGATCATAAATTCCTAACTTGGCAGGTCATAGTGAGTAGTCAGTCCAAGGCCTTTAGCTTCCTTAGCAAAGGTCAGTCTTTACCTCCAGCAAGCCCTGTCTATTGTACTTATGCATCTAGGATAACATACCTTTGAAATGTCAGAGTAATTTTCTTTTTCAGACCCCTCAGAGACACAACCACCAGCACCAGAGCACAAGACCACAGGATCCCTTATTGTTATCTTGTTACCCTCACGCCATCTCTATTGACTGTTAATGTTAAATGTTAACTACCCAGTACTCAAAAACGTAAAAGTATGTATCACCCCATTTTGCTTTCTATCCAATCCCAGAGATTTCCCCGCACTGCTTTCGCCCACCCCCTTAATCTACCACTAATAGGTTTCATGTAACCTTCCTTACATTTTCTCCTTTGATTCTAAATGTATAAAATAAACTGCAAAACTGCCATTCTTCAGAGCATTTTTTCAAATCATTTGAGATTTTGCTTCTGGGTCAGCCCTCAAAATTTGGCTCAAGCAAACTCTTATTAAATTTTCTATATGTGTGGATGTTTTTTCATTGACATTTGCTTGGCACAGCCAGCAGGATTACAAAGAAGCCCACTCAGGACCACCCTGTGGACCGGGACCCAGCACTAAGTACCAGCAGGGGTCCACTGTGCAACAACAGCTCCCTGCTTCCCATCGGGGGAACTTGGGTGAGTTTTCTCTTGGAATCCCAGACCTCCCTGCTTTAGGTAGCAAGTCCTGACTTTACTTGAGCTGTGCTTAGGAAATCTTCGAGGTGGCACTAGAGGATAAAGGTTGAGATAACCCAGGAAAAGGAGAAAATTGGCAGCTGCTTCTAATTTTGGCTTTTCAATTGGAATTGCTTACTGAGACTCTGAACAAAATCTTTGCTAAGTTAAACGAGAGACTGAGCTCCTTCAGCTCTGAAAGGAAAGGACACTTGCTCCTCCAGCCTGAATCCTGGGTTTTCTTAGTTGACTACGAATTTTTGTGGAGGTGCCTAAGGAAATTTTTCTCTCAGGCATGAAGTGGTCCTATGAGGATATCTACCAAACTAAATACTTGTCTCCTCCAGGACATGCACATAAAGTCTGGTGACTTAGTGCTCTGAGCCCTCATGGCTGTCTTAGGCAGTCAGGGGGAGAAACCGAGACATGTAAGAGGGTTTGAGTAACTTGGGAAGTGACAGTCCCTTGGAGTTCAACCCACAAGCATCACATTTCAACCCACCACATAATATCCCTAGAAGTTTGTTCAGATTCTACAGATCTCAAAATAAAACTAAAATGAACATGGGGAATCATGCCTCCAAGGCTGACAAACCCCAAGATGGTCAGCCTCCCATTAATACTCCTGCAGATTTTATGCAATTTGTATGGAGACTTTACTTGCGAGTATATACAGAAATAGGGAGATTTAACTGAAAAAGATCTCAGCTTAAGATGGCTGAAATGGGGATCCTTTGATACTTCTAAGTTAATTTTTTTGTGTGCACAATTAGAACAAGCTGGCTCTAAAATTACACTGAATGAATGGGAAGTTTACCTTAATTGAGAAATAGAAGCCTCTAAATGACGCACAAATAGACTTTTTTCTCTCCAGGAAGTTAATCAGGAAATTTTAGAGACTGTCTCTCAACTAAAGAAGGCTTCCAAAGCTGTTTAATGCCAATACCCCACTTCTGCCCTTCTCCAACTGCCCCACTGTATCCTTTACTTTCTGAGCTACCTTGTTAGGACTTGCCCTCCCTCCCTCGTCCCCTTCTCTCTCCTCTACACCTCCTCCAGCACCACTCCCTGCTCACCTAGGGGAAATTAAGTATAGAGAGCCAGACCAGGATAGACTAGAAAAAAAACAGAAATTCTGGAAGCTCCCTTTAGGGAAAAGCCAGTCTCAGGCAAAGGGGAACCACATTATTTACACTCCTTGGACTAGAATAGAATTAAGGAATCTAACTGAAAATTCTCCCAACCGTCTCCAAGACCCTGTTAGGTGGAAAAGAAATTTGATTTAACTGTTAGAAAATATATCCCTGGCTATTCTGACCTATTACAACTAATACACCTACAGGTTTCCGAGAGCAAAGCATCAGAATGGCTAAGTAAGGTTCTCTGGGAAACTCCTACAGAGGATTTTTTTAAACAAACCGAGAAAAACGCTGGGAATTAGCCCGTTGGTTGTACCAAGCCATCCCTGAGATTTTCCCCTAGAAAGTGGACTGGACTAAAATCCAGCAGTGTAAGCAAAGATCCGATGAAACCGTACTTGACTTCTTTGAGCATTTTGAGAAAACTTCAAACAACTTCCAGGATTGTCTCCAGACAGTTTTAAGGACCATCAAAATGATCCATTGCTCAATTCGGCTTTTTTTGGAAGGATTAGATGAGGAGCTTGTAACTCTAGTTAAACAACATGAATTAAATTGGCCAACCATGCATACTGATGAACTAGCAGTTCTGGCCAATCAATTATTGTGGGGACAGAGCCCCAAAAAGCAGTTTCCAGGCTCTCGGCCTCACGCGGAAAGGTGCTGGCTCAGGTAGTAAGTGGCCATCGACTGTGATCAAATGGCCAGCAGCTGTGGCTAGTTGGCTGTCAGCTGTAACCAGTGAGCCATTGGCCACGAATATAACTGCTGGGGCTACGCTAGCAGCAAATGGGGGCTAGCAAGATGGTGGTGGCTGAGCCTGCAAGCGGCACAGTGAGGGTTGAGAACTGTGTGGCTCCTGTTTCCTGTTTTTCTAACCCAGCCGCCAGCGAGAGTATAGTGGTGTGACTGCCCTACCGATGGCTCCGTGGGTGTTCCTGTTTGGCCTCACCATGTCCTGCGTTCTTATGTGGGGAGTGGGACCAGAGACCCCGCCTGACACCCCGCATGACACATGGCGTAGTCGGCAGGATCCCCTGCACTACACATGGCGCAGCAGGGTCTCCCGCACGACAATTATCTAAAACTATCCAAAAGAAATAAAAAGATAAAGTTACTAAAGTCATGAATCTACCGCTTCAGCAATTAAGCAATCAGGTCAGCCCTGCCTAATGGCCTTTTCAACAAGAGGAAAGGGAGTCTGCTTTTACTGTAAAGAACCAGGTCATCTTAAAAAGGATACTGGCAAGATCAAGTCAGCCACTCCTATCAAAATAACTTGATAATATTTTGTCTCTACCTAATATGCATCAACATCCTTTAAGACCTGAGGCACTAGCTGGAATTAAACCCATTACAAAGGATTACTTACCAGGGGGTCTTATAATTCCATAGACAAGCCCCTGTATTTCTCCTATCCATCCAATAAAGAAACCCAATGGGAAAGGATGGAGATTTGTATAGGATCTCAGAGCTATAAACAAAATCGTTATTCCCAGACATCCTGAGGTTCCAAATCCACACAGTATTACCAGCCGCTCCTGTGGACTGGCAATATTTTTCACTGACCGATTTATGTAGTTCCCTTTTCAGCATTCCTGTAGAAAAGGACAGTCAATATCTCTTTGCTTTCACCTGGGAAGATTGCCAATTTACTTGGACCATAATGCCCCAGGAATATCTGGAAAGTCCCACATATTTTTCTCAGATACTACAGGCTGATTTACATGATGTTGATTTTCCCTCTAATCCAATATGTGGATGATTTACTTTTATGCTCTATAATGTTACTAGACTCTCAAAAGGACATAATTTACCTATTACAACAACTAATCATAAAGTGACACAAGGTCTCAAAAGACAAGTTTCAATTCTGTTTGTACCAAGTAAAATAGCTTGGCCATCTTATATCTAAAGATGGGCTACTGATTAACCCTGAAAGACTCAGAGGAATCCTATCCTTTCCTCTTCAAAGAACCAAGAAACAACTTAGGAGATTTCTAGAGTTAAATGGATACTGTTGCAACTGGCCTCCGATTTTTCATTAATGGCTCAACCTCTCTGTGTCTTAAAATCAGATCAACCTGATCCAATCCTCTGGACCCCTGAAGGGAAATGAGCTCTAAAGGAAGAATTATTTAAAGCTCCCACTTTGGGACACCCTAATTATAGACTTCCTTTCTTCCTTTTCATACATGAAAATAAATGCTTCAGGAGTTCAAACTCAGAAACATGGAGACCAACATAGACCTACAGTCAGCGACTAGACTCAGTAGCAAAAGGGCTCCCCCCCTGTATGAGGGCCATCTCTGCTATAGCCATGTTGTGCAAACAAACAAAAAAGATAGTTATGGGTTCTCCTTTAACCATTTATGTTCCTCATTCTGTTGAATCTCTGTTGAACTCTCAGCATACTCAGAATTACTTGGTATTTGAAATACTCCTGTTTTCTGCACCTAATATTACTTTAGCTTGATGTAACAGTCTTAACCCAACAACTTTGCTACCCTCTTTACAAGATGAAGACACCCACAATTTCATTCTACTTACTGACCACCTTCTTGCTCCTACACATGATTTACAGGAAACTCCTATTCACAATGCTGACTTAATTTGGTTCACAGATGGATCTTATCTCACAAATGAACAGGGACATTAGCAAGCTGGACATGCAATCACTTCCAAGGTGAATGTAATCAAAAGTTCTTATTTACCTGGAATAAGACCTGCCCAACAAGCAGACCTTATTGATTGAATTAATTGCTCTGACTCAAGGTTGTCCATTGGCCATTATTTACATTGATGATCATTATGCCTTTGGTGTGGCTCACAACTTTGGGATGTTATGGGAACAGTGAGGTTTCTTAACTTACTGAGGGCAGCCCAGAAAGAATGGAAAACAGGTTGCAGAATTAGTAGATGCCATACAGAAACTGAAACAATTGGCAACTATCAAAATTCCAGAACATTCTAAAGCTGCCACCATGGAAGCAAAAGGAAATCACGTAGCTGATGCTGCAGCTAGACCAGCAGCACTAAACAATCAAATTATCCAGACCTGAGGCTGTTCTTCGCTCCTGCTACATCAATAATAGACTCTCTTTTAGACTTCCAAAAGACAGCTACAGAGCAGAAAAAAAGATATGGCAACAACAACAACAAACTCAGGGTATCTTTAACCCAGACAAACAGATATGGCTTGGACTCAATAAGAAACCAATCTATAGGGGCTCAACTGCCTGTACTTCAATATGTGCATGAGCTCACACGTTGGGGTCCTGAAAAGATGCTTTTATGGAGTAAACAAATTACCGGACAGCTTTCCTTACTGTAGCTCATAACGTGTACAGCAGCTGTTCTATCAGTTCAATATGTAACCCTGGAAAATCACTTGAGGAATCCCTGGGACATTTCCTATTCCCTTCAGATCCATTTGATTTTATCCAAATGCTACCATCCCAAGGATAGAAAGATGTGTTATTATGATTTATATGTTTTCTGACTGGGTTGAGGCATTTCCTCACAGGTGGGCAATAATAGCCTTACTGGTAGGTAAATTATTGGAAAAAATTGGTAAATTCCCCAACTGGGGAATTCCCTAGTTACACAGTGACTGAGGGACTCATTTCACTGGACAAATAATGCAATCCATTTGTAACATTTGGCCTATTCCACAGTATTTTCATTGTGTTTATCACCTCCAGTGCTTGAATTAGTGGAACATACCAATGGTACAATTAAAACTTAACTAGCTAAATTTTCAGCAGCTTTTAATCTCCCTTGGTGAAAACATTGCCCTACAGTGCTCCTAACCTGAGATCTACTCCTTTTGGTAACATAGCCTTTCTCCTTATGAAATAGTCATTGGTTGCCCTATGCATCTGGATGAAGGGGCATATGAACCCTTACTAAATGGAGACATTCTGCATTACTGTCAAGGACTTATTAACCAGCTTAAAGAGGTCGATAAATTAGTAACTGATTCATTTCACAGCGCACCTGTGGGAGACGAAGACTTCAAAGACCATGGCTTACAACCAGATATGGTCCATTGGGAAAGACTGATAAAAGACTCTCTCCAACCTCATTGGAAGGAACCCTATCAGGTATTACTAACTAATCTATGTGCAGCTGAACTTAAAGGAATTCACATTTCTCATCTAAAAAAGGTGCCTAACCGAGAATGGACATCCACCCATCGCTGAAACCCACCTCTACCTACAAGACTTCAAACACTTCTCAAGGACAAGAAGACACTGACATCTGCGGTAGACAGCTACCCTAACACATCAACACGGCCTGCATTGATGTTGAACTCAGAAACTATTTGTTTGATTGTCTTTATCTGTCTGCTAACAATATTAGTCATAATAATAGACATATTTGTTCTTTGGGCTTGTCTCAAACCTTGTTCAATTTTATTAAATTTATTGGGGTGACATTGGTTAATAACATATAAATTTCAGGTGTACAACTTTATGTTGGGACACCTCTTTATTGTATGCTCACCACCTGAAGTCTAGTCTCCTTCTGTCACCATATAATTGATCCTTTTACCTTCTACATCCTCCCCCTACCCTCCTTCCCTTTGGTAACCACCATTCTGTTGTCTGTATCTGTTTGTTTGCTTTTTGTTTGTTTTGTTTGCTCATTTGTTGCTTTATGTTTTATATCCCACATATGCAGGAAATCATACAGTTCTTTTTCTTACCCATCTGGCTTATTTCACTTAGCATAATCACTCAAGATCCATCCCTGATGTCACAAACGGCAATGTTTCATCCTTTTTGTGGCTGAATAGTATTCCATTGCATACATGTATACAATCATCTGTCAATGGATACTTAGGTTGTTTCCATGTCTTGGCTATTGTGACTAATGCTGTAATGAACATAGGGGTACATATGAGGTGTGATCAAAAACTACAGTGAATATTTAAATTAAAAAAAATTATTACAGTAAAAGACACGTTGCCATTAATCCCCTTCAAAATACTCCCCCTCACTTCAAACACACTTATGCCATCATTCTTGCCACTTTCTGAAGCAGTTCTGGAAGTCCTCTTTTGTGTCTTTAGTTGAGCTGTCATGCTGCCTCCATGTCCTGAATTGATTAAAAACTTTTACCTTTCATGGTCATTTTGACTTTGGGGAAGAGCCAGAAGTCACATGGTGCCAGATCTGGTGAATAAGGTGGATGAAGACACACCGTAATGTTTTTATTTGACAGAAATTGCCACACCAGAAGTGATGTGTGACACAGAGCCTTTCCATTGTGATCACAAAATATGGTGACTGCTGCTGCCAAGTGTCATCCAATGAAAAGCCAGGGATCTTCAATATGGGAAGCAGCATGTCAAACCTTAATAACAGCGTGTGACAAGTTTCAACTTGTTCAGTGTAGTTGGGTGTGAACTATGGTTGAGAGAAGGTGTGTTTTAAAGTGTGCCATAAATCATCCTCCATCATGACAACACTCTGTGTCATACATCACTTCTGGTATGACAATTTCTGTCAAATAAAAACATTATGGTGTGTCCTCATCCACCTTCTTCACGTGATCTGGCACCGTGTGACTTCTGGCTCTTCCCCAAAGTCATTATGATTCAGGACATCGACGCAGCCATGACAGTGCAACTAAAGACACTCACAAAAGAGGACTTCCAGAACTGCTTCAGAAAGTGGCAAGAATGATGGAATAAATGTGTTTGAAACATGGAGGAGAATTTTGAGGGGAATTAATGAAAATGTGTATTTTACTGTAGTACATTTTAAAAATTTAAACACTCACCATATTGTTTGATCACACCTCATATCTTTACCAGTGTTTTCAAAATTTTTGGGTCGATACACTAGAGACAGATTGCTGGGTTACATGGTAGCTCTATTCTCTAAATTTTTGAGGAACATCCATACTGTTTTCCACAGTGTACAAAGGTTCCCTTTTCTCCACATCCTAACACTTATTTCTTGTTTTATTAATAACAGCCATTCTAATGGTATGAGGGGGTATCTCATTGTGGTTTTAATTTGCATTTCCCTTATAGCTAGTATGTTGAGCATTTTTTCAGGTATCTGTTGGCCATCTAATGTCTTCTTTGGAAAAGTGTCTATTCATGTCATCTGCCCATTTTTTAATTGGATTTTTGTTTTTTATCGTTGAGTTCTGTGAGTTCTCTATATATTTTGAATATTAGCCCCTTACTAAAGGTATTGCTTGAAAATGTATTTTCCCATTCAATTGGTTGCCTTTTTGTTTTGCTAATGGTTTCTTTTGCTGTGCAGAAGTCTTTTAGTTTGATGTAGTGCTATTCATTTATTTTTTGCTTTGACTTCCCTTGCCTTTGGGGTCAAGTTCACAAAAGCCCCTCTGAGACCAAGGTCCATATGTTTAGTGCCTATATTTTCTTCTATGTATATTGTCTCAGGTCTTACATTCAAGTGTTTAATCCATTTTGAGGTAATTTTTGTGTATGGTATAAGAAGATAGCAATCTAGTTTCATTCTTTTGCATGTGGCTTTCCAATTTTCCCAACACCATTTATTGAAAAGACTTTACTTTCTCCATTGTGTGTTTTTGGTTCTTTGTTGAAAATAAGTTGCCCATAGAGGATATAAAGAAGTAGCCACATTGAGACTGGGAGGGGCAGAGATGCAAAATGCACTGGCCCCACACCCACATATCTAGAATCAAGGGGAATATCTCAGCTGCAGAGATCCCAGAGGAGTGAGGGGTCCCAGCCTCACACCAGACTCCCCAGCCCAGAGCACCAGTGCCAGGAAGAAGAGCCCTTACAATGTCTGGCTATGAAAATTAGTGGGGATCCTGTCCACCCAGGTGAGACAGAAGGTTGCTGGAAACCCAGGATTCCTCTTAAAGGGCTTGCGCACAGACACTCTCACTCCCAGGCACTCACTCTGGGCTGTAGCAGAGGGACAGCAGCTTGGGAGGTACCAGAGACATACAGGGAGAGACTAGTTGTGTGGCTGCAGAGCAAGGTCTGGAGGGACAGCCAACATTGTCCCCGTGTTGAGCCCTCCTCCCATGAAGCCAGCAGGCAGGCTCCATCTTCCCCATGTTGAGCCCTCCCATACACAGCCAAATCTAAATCTGCACTGACATGATGAAATCTACTTGCTCCACCCTGGTGATTGCCTGGGATCCCAGCTTACCTAACTTGTGCACCACTGGAGGCTCTTTCAGCATCAGGTAGCTGGCATAAGTCCATGCTGCAGTCTTTTTTGGACAACTCTTAGAGGCCAAGGATCCCAGGTTGGTGGTGGCTGGCCTTGGTGTGCTGTCTCTTTTGCAGAGTGGCCCCAGGCTCAGCACTGGCACCAAATCTTAATCTACATTAACCTGGTCCACACCACACACCCCATTGTGGTGACTCCCTAAGGTCCTGCCTCACCCAACTAGGATACCACCTAAGGCTCTTTCAATGGCTGCACCTTACAGGCAGACATCAGGTGGTGACAGGCCTAGAGGTGCCCTGGGCCTTTTGCTGAGCTGCCCCAGACTCAGTAGTGGTGGCAGCCAGCCTCAGTTCACAGCATGGCCTCTACCACATACCTCCAGGTCCAGCAAAAGCAGCAACCAACCATGGATCATTTTGCAGGTCCTACCAGGTAGCCCTGGGCCCCTCATAGGCAGCAGCTGACCTTGCCCTGCATGACAGCCTTTCCTAAGAGGTCCCAGAATCAACATAACCAGTGGCCAGCTTCAGACCACAACAGAGTACCCCCTAATTAGCCACACAAGTGACACACCCAAACGATGTTCTCAGCAGGCCCCAGAGCCCACTGGGGTGAATCATGCTCCATGGGGTCAGCCACACACAACAGTTCTTATGCTGTGGTTATGGCCAATCCTCACAACCAGTCAGCCTGAGGGTCCATCCTGACTGACATCCCAACAGCAATCAAGGCTCAACTATTAAGTTAGTGCAAAAGTAATTGTGGTTTAAAAAGTTAAAAATAATTGTGAAAACTGCAATTATTTTTGCACCAATCTAATATAACAAGAGGGCACACACTCCTGGAGCACCTGGCTCAGGTGATCATGGACACTGTGCCACTGGGAGCCACAGGACACCTACTACGTAAGGCCACCCTACCAAGAGTGGGAGACATAGCAGATCTACATAAAGCCTAAAAAAAAAAAAAAAAAAAAAAAAAAAAAAAAAAAAAACCCATAAAAAAGAAAAACAAAAACAAAAACCAGCGAGGCAGCCAAAATGAAGAAAAAAAGAAACATGTGCCAAATAAAAGAGCAGGAAAAAAAACTCAAGAAAAAGAACTAAACAAAATGAAGACAAGCAATCTATCAGATACAGAATTCAAAACACTGGTTATTAAGATGCTCAGGGATCTCAATGAGAACTTCAATGAAGAAGTAGGAAACCTAAAAATGGAGATAACACACATAGAAAACAATGAGCCAGAGATGAAGAATACAATGACTGAAATAAAGAATACATTAGAGGGAATCAACAGATTAGATGAAGCAGAGGATCAAATCAAGCGATTTAGAAGATAAGGTAACAGAAAACACCCAATTGGAACAGAAAAAAGAAAAATGAATCCAAAAAAATGAGGACAGATTCAGGCGCCTCTGGGACAACATCAAGAGTAACAATATTCAGATTGGGTCATCAAAATGTCGGCGTGAGGTGAGCCGCTGTAAATCTCCCCGGAATTTACACCTAATCGAACAACTATAACTCCACAAAGGGCTCCCTGCACAGCGACAGGCAAGACCAAGAGGCCCACTACTGAATTCACCTAACAGTGGGCGAATCGCGTGAGCGGGGGAGGAGGGAAGGGAGAAGTGCGGAGACAGAGCCGCAGGGGCAGAGCAAAGACTGAGGGAAGAAAGCCGAAAACGGTGGTTTAAGCCCTCGCTGCCGAGCAGAGAACGGAAGCCTTAGGCCCTGAGACTGGCTGCCCGCTTCCTTACCCTCCCAGAGCTCACCCCGCCCCCACCTGCCCGGTGCTAGAAGCGGAACACTAGCAGTGTCAGATCAAATGAACAGAATATTTGCTGTTCTGTGAACTGTGGACCGCAGACACAGATTCACAGCCCAACTAGTTCCGGCACAGGGGAGGGAGCTGTGGAAGCAGGACCGGCTGTGGTGGTGGTCGCCGCCATTGCTCTGGGCCACCTCTCACAACTCACCCCGCCCCTGGCCCCACCTATCTGGGTGGATCCCTGCAGGAGTAAACAGAACTGCTGAAACTTACGGGCTCTGAATCTGGTGCAGGAAGAGCTTTGGAACTTCAAAAGTTCTCCGCATACCCACACGGACACTGCGCCCTGTGACCCAGGTGAACTATTAACAGAGGAGAAGTCCGTCTCCCAGGGAATCCTCCCATTGTGTGAGAAGCTGGAATAGTGCAGACAAAACATAGCACTACCGTGTGAGAGAGAAAACAAGGCTGCAGTCGGAGAGAAAATGAAACATTCTACCAACAAGTACTGGAAAAGAAAAGAAAGACCTCTTCCTATCAACCTGTTGCAGAAGCCACTCCTGTAGATGTCTAGGAAGAGAAATAATAAATCAGTAATTGCCATGAACAACCAAGGCAACAAGACAGCTCAGAAAGAAAGTGAAAAGTCTCCAGAAAATGAACTTAAAGGTATGGAAATATGTGACTTAAATGACAGAGAATTCAAGACTGCAGTTCTGAAAAAACTCAACAAGATGCAAGAAAACACAGAAAGGCAGTTTAATGAACTCAGAAACACAACCAAAGAACATCATGAGCATTTTACGAAAGAGAATGAAATTTTAAAAAAGAACCAAATACAATTTCTGGAGATTAAGAACTCAATAGAAGAAATTAAGAATGAAATAGCCAGCTTAGGTAGTAGAGTTCACCAGATGGAGGAAAGAATCAGTGACATCGAAGATAGAAACCTTCGAAATGACACGGATGGAAGAAGAAAGAGACTTGAGACTTAAAAGAAATGAAAGAACTCTACAAGAACTTTCTGACTCCATCAGAAAGACCAATATAAGAATAATGGGCATACCAGAAGGATAAGAAAGAAAGAAGGGAACAGAGAATATATTCCAACAAATTGTCGATGAGAACTTCCCAAACTTGTGGACAGAACTGGATCCTCGAATCCAAGAAGCAAATAGAACACCTAATTACCTCAAACCCAACAGGCCTTCTCCAAGGCACGTTGTATTGAAGCTGTCTAAAATCAACGACAAAGAAAGAATCCTCAAGGCAGCCAGGGAAGAGAAGACGGTAACCTACAAAGGAAAGCCCATTAGATTATCATCAGATTTTTCAGCAGAAACTCTACAAGCCAGGAGGGAGTGGAACCAAATATTCAAACTATTGAAAGACAGAAATTATGAGCCAAGAATAATGTATCCAGCAAAGATATCCTTTAGATATGAAGGAGGAATAAAGACCTTTCCAGACATACAGAGCTGAGGGAATTTTCTAATACACGACCTGCACTACAAGAAATACTAAAGGAGGCTATTCAACCACCATCAACAGGGACAATTTGTGGCAACCAAAACATAAAAAGGGGGAGAGTAAAGGCCTGAACCAGAATATGGGAATGGAGAAAGTAAGCGTGCTGAAGAAAATGGAATACTCTAAATGTCAAACTTTCTATTACATAAACTTAAGGGTAACCACTAAAAAATCATCCAGAACTGAAATACATACTGTAATAAAAGAAGAAACAGCGGAAAACATCATAGAATATCACCACACAGAAATAATAGACAACAAGAAAAAGGCAAAGAAACAATGGCGACACAGCCTTTGTTAGTTAGTACCAGAAAACTAAAGATAGAATGACAGGAAATCCTCACATATCAATAATCACCCTAAATGTAAATAGACTGAACTCACCAATAAAAAGGCACAGAGTAGCAGATTGGATCAAGAACTAAACCCAACCATATGCTGTCTCCAAGAGACACATCTCAGCTACAAGGACAAGCATAGACTCAAAGTGAAAGGGTGGAAATTGACACTCCAAGCAAATGGTACCCAGAGAAAATCAGGTGTAGCCATGCTGATATCAGGTGAAACAGACTTCAGTGTGAAAAAGGTAACAAGAGACAAAGATGGACATTTCATAATGGTAAAGGGGACTATACAACAAGAAGACATAACAGTCATCAATATGTATGCCCCCAATCAGGGAGCACCGAAATATACCAAGCAACTTCTAACAGAACTAAAGGGAGAAATTGACCAAAACACAGTTATACTAGGGGACTTAAATACATCATTGACAGCTATGGATAGATCATCCAAACAGAAAATAAATAACGAAATAACCTCCCTAAATGACACATTAGATGAAATGGACATAATTTCATAATTTCTGAGCACCAGTCAGAAATAGTTTTGGTGGTTCAGGATGCCATCTTGCCTCTCAAGGTGAACGTTAGCTTGTTGTAATGGATTATAACACGATTAGCATTGCAGGCAGGGAAACTTCTCCACCCCATGCCACCACGACAATTCTGACAAGGGCCAAGTAAAGACAAGGGAATCCCACTTCCGGACGGGAAAGAGTAGTCGGTGAGGACCCACCCTGGGAAAGCCTATAACACTACCCCTAAAACTAGAGTATTTGGAGCCCTCATTCTAATAAAATCCTAAGCCTCTTTGTTCTCCAGTGCAGTTGCTCTTCTCCTGGCCTGCCCACTCCCGCCATTTTGGGAGTGTACTCTCTCCCTTTCTTTTAATAAATCCTCTGCTTGGCCTTGTTTGCTTGGCTTATTCGGGCGTCCTTGAATTCTTTCCTTAGACACTCACCAAGAGCTCATTTTCTGGCAACAATACCTGCAAGAGCTTGAGGTCAGTCCCTGTCTGGCAGCTGACACGGTGAAGCCCAAAGCTCAGGAGATGCCTACAACAGCCATGTCTGCCACTGCAGGAAGCAAGGCCATCTACTACCACAGAGCACACAGAGCAGGGCTTCAGGACAAGGATTTAGTTTGAAAACAAAATAACAAACAACTCCCAATGAACTCTGCATTTGAGTCCTTTGCTCCTTTGTATCTCAATCCACACCACTATCCACTGTGAATTGATGCTCAGAAAGATGGGGCGAGATTTGTATATTTGATTGTCTTCCAATATACTATACTACCAAGAAAATAATTATACTCCCTTCAGTTTTGTTTATAAGTGTAAAGGGGTCGAGAGTGATGGGAGATGCTGTTTTAGGGTAGTCGGAAAATAACACTCTGAATAGCGACATTCAAGCAGACACCTGAACAGAGGCATGAGCTATAACGATATTTTGGGATGGGATGTGTGAAGAAATGTTCTAGGCTGAGAACAACAAGTAAAAGAAAAACACTGAGGTGGGAACAAGTCTAACAAATCTAACAAGAAACCCAGAGGTCACCATACCTAGACCAAAATGAGGAGTGATAGGAAAGGAGCCACACAGGTGACATTAAAGACATCGGCTTCTTCTGGGAGACGAGAAGATCAGAGGAAGTGAAATGACCTGACTTATATGTAAAAAGACCCCTCTGACCATGGTGTGAACAGCTGGGAGGAAGGCATGGACCAAACTGGCACGAAGGCAGGGACCAGGTGAATGCTGGCAGGGTATTGGATGGGGACAGCAGTGGGAGAGAGAGAGAGACAATCTGGTGCTGGATGTACTTCCAAGGCAGAGGTAGCGGGACTTGCTGATGGTATGTGATTTACTGAGTGAGGAAGAGGGAGCAGTTACAGGTTTGGGGGTGAGGAGGAGAAATTGGGTATTACAGGTTTTATCTGTCATTTTCAAGGTTCCTATTAGATATCCAGTGGAACGGTGGGTCGGGGGCTGGAGGGTTCTGCTGGAGGGTCTGCATGTAGATGGTTCTTGTTTACAGAGCTGGGTAAGGGGGTGAGGGGTCAGTGCTGTTAACCCAAAAAGAAAAGGCCAAAGTGAGAGGCAACACACATTTGTGTGAGATCAGTAAGAACAGCTATTTGGGGAGCACTGCTTCAAGCAGAAGCCCAAACAGTGTTTGGATTAGGAGACCAAGGCCGGGGGTGTTTACGAGAAGGGGAGGGGGACACATTCCGTCAACAGGAGGAAGGCATTGCTATAGGCGCAGGTAAGCTAACACAGTGACACTAATTCTAAACAAGGTTTCTAATTTTTAGTCTGGTGGTGGTCATAGTATCTGCTGTCTTGCTATCTGTGCAAACAGTTCTTTAGGACACAGTGTTGCCTTAGGCCCAGTGCAAAGGTTATTTTGCCCTGTTTTAACCTTCCAAAGGTTCAAGGAACAAGACATGCAGGCAGCTCCTCTGGGATGGCGGCTCCGGCTCCACTTCAAAGTGGCTTCCTTTATATTATTGTTTACAGTTTCCCCTTTTGTTCAAGGTCTTTCCCTGAAAGCACGGCTGGTCGACCACTGGAACGCAGCACTGACCAGTTATTTTAAAAACATCATTGACCACAACTAACCAGAAAACCATAATGTCACAACTATAAACATTTCATATTGTTAAAAAAAAAGAAAAAGGCATCCTTAGTCCTCCACCATCAGGCAGCTCTTTTTGGGTATGCCATGCCATATGCCATTATCGGTCTTGTTGCCAAGACCGTTCCTTCCTGGTATGTATGGCATGTTCCCGTAGGAGGAAAAGTAGTTTTGAGCAACAAGAGCGCCAGAAGAGAGGAAGCTTTGTTATCATGTTTAAGGACAAACATCTGTAGTTCTTGAAGTTTCTTATATGAAGTGTCATAGGCCTTACGAATCATCTCAAAACGTTGAGCAACCATTATTAGAATGGTGTCTTTATCTAATCTTTATACTAATCGAGCAATGCAAAATACTTTTACAACAGCAAAAATTCCTATAATGTCAAATAAAATGCTAAGTCCAATATGAAGCATAGATCTGAATCAGAAGGCGATACCTGAGGGCAGTCCGCTGAAGATATTCAAGAACTATGTGGTGTCAGTGGGCACTGTATTTAATCATTTGCCTTTTGTCTGGATTTTATCTACTTCTGTCTTTATTTCATCAGAGATGTTTTATCCAAGTACAGCAAGAGGTATTAAGAGCAGAACAAACCCCACCTTGCTCAGCTAGGATATACACAATTCTATTGTCTAATATAACTCATGTGAGGGAATTGGAAGACTTTTCTGGTTGGCGTTTGTTTTGGTAGCTCCAGCAATCTCCTCTAAGGTTTTTGATAAGTTTTATTCATGTATCCACTACAATACCTGCCCAAGGAAAACGTATTCTTCCAAATCTGGTCCCTTCACTGGGGCTGACATTGCCAGGTATTAAACATCCTTGAGTATGTGTGCAACCAGTTGCATGTTTTGACCTGTGAATTAGGTTTAAAGACGATGCCAATGCTGAGTTATCCTTCCAGTCAGACATTAAGGGGGAAAAGGAAACAATAACTATTATAGTGAGTACTTGGCCTCTCATATTATTTGTGAGAAAGTAAGAGGAAAAGCAAAAAAGGAAGGTGTAGATTATACTCAGCGATTCTAAAATCTGGAAAGATCAGGTAGGGAGGAAAAGATAAAATGTTTCAATTCTGCTTACAAAAGTGTAATCTACCAAATTGCTGTAGGGGTCATAGGTAGTTTAGGAGAAATTTTTTTTTTCTTATATCTGGAAAGCAAAAATCAAAAAACCCAGTAATAGTACATATAAAAGTCATAAAAATTATAGTCATCCTCGTTAGTTCATTTAGTCACGTTATTAATTCTTCTTGACCTTGATCTTTTTGTTATTAGCAGTTTTATGAATCTAGTTTTTCCTTAGAGTTCTATAAATCATCACTCAGTTTAATGGTATGATATGAAAGTTTATAAGAAACCTGTATTTTAGAGTATTAATTAGAGTCTTCTCCATGAATCTCTGAGGATGAAACATCTTTGTAGAAACATTTTTGCAAAAGTATCAGAGTAAAACCATAACTGTATGTAAATGACAAAAGACTTAAAAATGGCCATGGTTAAAGATCTGGTGAGAGTTTACATGTACATACATACAAATGATCAATCGACTTAGTTATCCATTCCAATCTTAGTCAGCTTGACCATATATAAAATTCTTTTCTCAAGATCCCTTTTCCATGAAACTTCTGCAACTTCCAAAAACCTTTTGCAATTTTCATATATCTTTCAGGTTTTGTCCTATCTTTTCTTTTCTTATGTTAAAACAATTATTTTTCTTTAGGGCAAAATATTTTTTTTTTATCCTTTACCAAACAAGAACAACAAAATATCCTTTATATCTTTCCTTACCCAAAAACATTCTATTCTCCTTACCCTCAACAAAAGTACATCTCCATGCTTTGTATCTCTTCTACTGATAAAGTCATCCTACTTTCCATATACAGTCATTCTGTTTTATCTTTATCATTTTCTAGTAATTTTGTAAAAAAAAAAAAAAGAAAACCTTAGTTCTTTTACAAATCAGTTTTGGCAAGGAAACTTCTACGGCAGTATGTGTTTTTAAAAGGCCTCTTTTTTTCTTTGCTTTCCTTCAATCTCTGAAGGCAATATTTTGGGTAGCTCCTGGGTGTTTACAATTCAAAGACATGGTACGATTTACAACTTTAAGAGATAGAGAAAGTATGTAAGTTTTTTCACATTATATTCGGAGGGTCAGAATTTTAGGAATTTTACATAATTTCTAGAACATTTATATTAGTAACACAGATACATAAATATAATAAAAGATTTTACATAATTTATTGGACAGTGTTTCCCATGTGATTTAATGTCCCAAAACAGTCTAATTGGTTTAATATTTCCCTTTTATAAAGAGAGAGAAAGACAGTCTCTTGAAATATTTCAAGGGCCCTTATTTTGGAAAAATCTCAAAGTTTTCAAAAAAATCTCAAAGGTCAAGAAAAAGTCTCTAATTTGTGAATTTTGGGGAGTTTGTCAAACACATCAAAAGTTCTAAAACATTTGGTCGTAACAGAATCCTAGGTTATTGTGAAACAATACTTACTAATCTATTTTCTCACAAAGTTAAAAGGCTTTACAAGCAAATACAGAAAGTTAAATAGTTATAAGCAAAATTTAGCCTTTTATTATCAAGAAGATTCAATTTACTTAAGAAATTAAAGACCTGTTGATAAAAGAGCACAGGATATTTTAATAAATAAAACATAAAATCTTTGCTTTTTAATTTATAATCTCTTGTTATGAGCATACCAATAGTATAGGAAAAGTTTGTCCTTAGAGCAGAGACACAAACTCTAATATTGCATCAGTTCTTTTTAAATTCATTTACTTAATTAAATTCATTTTAATCTTCTTTAATCATTTCTACCTATATCTATTTATTTAATTTGTTCTCAATAATTATATTCAGGTTACCCATAAAAACTTTATGAGTTTATGAGTTATTTTGGCTAACGAATTTGTGAGCCTACATAGAATAAAAATATTAATACTGATCATTTTAAAGACATGCCTACTTTAATTTTTTTTTTTTTTTATAGGGGAGCAGAGTGTTTTTCCAGGGCCCATCAACTCCAAGTCAGGTCATTAGACATGCCTATTTTAATTAGTTTTAATACCAAATATTTTTTCAGAAACTGAAAAATATTTGGGTTAGTTTCTGTTACATTTCTGAACTTATGTAAGTGCTTAATTCCTTTAAACCAATAAACAGAACTCTTTATAAACCAATTTTATTAATATCCTCCCGAGGTAGATACACACACACACACACACACACACACACACGTATATATATGTATATATGTGTGTGTATATATATGTATATACATGTGTATATATAATATTTGTACACACACAGATGCAACCAGACCTAGTAATTATTTTAATTTCAGACATGACACAGGTACAATAAAGCAAAAACCCATTAATTTGTAACAGCTGGAATGTTTATTCATTCAGAAGGCTAAAGCTTTTATTATTTTTAGAGAGGGCTTTAAAGATTTGTATTTGTCCATGACAGACGATTTTTAAGTAGGCTGGGGGAGCTGCTTAGGTAAGGTAAACTTTTTAGCCACTTGTGTTTTTAAAAGGCTTTTCTTTCCCATTTTTTTCCTTTGGTTTGTTTAGTCTCAAGTTGTAGGCTGTTTGTATTTCTGATTATCTGCTCGAGGAACTTGGAAGTTGTTGAGAAGGCTTTAAAAAATCCTATCAGGGACCGGCCTGGTGGCTCAGGCAGTTAGAACTCCACGCTCCTAACTCGGAAGGCTGCCGGTTCGATTCCCACATGGGCCAGTGGGCTCTCAACCACAAGACTGCCAGTTCAATTCCTCGAATCCTGCAAGGGATGGTGGGCAGCGCCCCCTGCAGCTAAGATTGAACACAGCACCTTGAGCTGAGCTGCCACTGAGCTCCCAGATGGCTCAGCTGGTTGGAGCCCTTCCTCTTGGTTGGAGAAAGTCCTCTCAACGACAAGGTTGCCAGTTCAACTCCCGCAAGGCATGGTGGGCCGCGCCCCCTGCAACTAGCAACGGCAACTGGACCTGGAGCTGAGCTGCGCCCTCCACAACTAAGACTGAAAGGACAACTTGATGCTGAACGGCACCCTCCACAACTAAGATTGAAAGGACAACTTGACTTGGAAAAAAGTCCTGGAATACACACTGTTCCCCAATAAAGTCCTGTTCCCCTTCCCCAATAAAAACCTTTAAAAAAAATCCTATCTAAACTTTTGATTTTGCCAAATTTCTGATCATAGAGTTATTAAAATTTTAAACTATCTTGTCAGGTTTCGGAAGGTACAAACAGTAAGAAATTTTAAAGTATCTGCTCAGATGGCCAAAGTTTCTTTTAGGAGCCTTTTAGAGAAGTCATTTTGTCTTTTAGAAGCTTCTGCTTATCAATCAAAAAATGCATTCCATGGTCCCTGAGAGGTTTGGCTTCCTCTCCTTGGGGGGTTTGGGGGCAGGTGTTTAGATGGACTTAAAGGTTTCCTGACAGCCACTAGAATTTTAAATTATTCTCGTTAAGTCGTGTATTTTATTGAAAAGGCTCAAGAGGAGGAACCAAAATGTTTGTACATATATCTAGCTAGAGTTCCCGAGAAAGGAAATTTTTTGAGGAACTTTTGGAGTGGAGGCCCAATGTTATTATTAATAAATTTCCCTGAAAGCTGTCATTCCCCGACAAAGACAGAAGAGAGGTTAATTGAAAGCCCCAGGTAAGTTGTTTACATTGCCCCTGGTCTGATGAGATCTGCCAATTAGTCAGTTTCCAGTCACCCTAGCAACAGATTTATAAGACTTATGCCTGTGTCATCCCCTATGAAATCGCTTTCTTCTGACAGCACAACAAATACAATGACAAGAAACAACAGAGACAACACGACGAAACAAAAAAGTGTGCAACCAAATGAATACTCACCCACCAGGGAAAAATCCCTGTGAGCTGCTCACCCACCCCAACATACTTCTTACAAGTGTGAGAGCCATGAAAAGTCCCTCGTGAAGAAAAAGAAAAGATTTTCTTTGTCATGCAGTAGCAAGCTCCGAGTTGCTCACGTCCCAGGAAACCTGGGGTGGGGTTGAGGGGATGTCTCCTGTGGTAGCCAACTCCTGCAGCAGCACCCCCATGCTGGCATCAGGACGATCATTCCCAGGGCAATCATTCCACCACCACCACCACCCCCCCACACACACACACACACAGTTGAATGGAAAACGCCTCCTGATCTTAAATAAAGGCATCTGACCTCAACCAAAAAGAGCAAGGTCCAAACCTAAGAGGGCTTCACGGTGGTCTGTGGAAGCAGTGAGTGCAAAACAGGCTCTGTAGAAACAGTGCCCAGTTCCAGGGGATGCTGGTCCATGAAGGTGAGGACATTTTACATCCCACTTCTGACAGCAGATATGTTAACCTGAAAATAAAAGACCAAAGTGAGACTCAACAAGCATTTACTTGAGATTTAAAAGAATGGCTATTTGGGAAGCACTGATTCAGGCAGAAACCCAAAGTGTTTGGATTAGGAAACAAAGGCAAGGGGTATTTATGAGAAGGGGAAGGGGAACAATTATAGCAATAGAAGGAAGGCATTTCTATAGTGGTGCTAATTCTAAAGAATGTTTTTAATTTTCAGTCCAGTAGTCATAATATCTGCTTTCTTATTATCTTTGCAAGCAGTTCTTTGGGACACAGTGTTGCTTTAGACCCGGTCCAAAGGTTATTTTGCCTTGTTTTAACATTCCAGTGGTTTGAGGAGTAAGACGTGCAAGGCAGTTCCTCTGGGATGGCAGTCCAACTCCAATTTAAAGTGACTCCATTATTTTTTACAGTGCCAAGAAAGAGAAGAGATGCCCTGGGGCACTCCAGCATTGAGGGGGCACAAGGAGGAAGAGCAAACAAAGGAGACTTGAGATGGTGCAACTGGTGCCTGGGTGCTGTTCTGGAAGCCATGTGTTGAATTAAAGAAGGGCAAGAACAACTGTGTGGAAAACTTCTCAAAGTTTAAGGAGGGTAAGGACTGAAACTTTCACTGGAGTTGGCAACAGAAGTATTTGGTGACTTTGTCATGAATAATTTTGCTGGCACAATGGAATTGAAGTGGGTTCAAGAGACAATGAGAGGCAAGTAGAGACAACGAGTTTATACTCTGAATGAATTTTGCTACAGTAGCTGGGAGAGGGAGAAGGGTCAAGGAAAGGTTTTATGATGCCCTTCAATCAGTGCAGGAAGCAAACCAGAGCAGATTTCAGGCTTTATACATGACTATCCCCAAGGAAGGCCTCCTTATGTAATGGGAAGCTCATAAGATTAAAAGCAAAATCACAACCTTTAGCCCTGGCCTATCACCAATTTTTTTGGGACCTGTCTAGGTTATTTAACTTCTCAGTATTATATTTCAGTTTCCCTTATGTGTACAATGAAAAAAAATCCCTGTATTTTCCATCTCATAGCTGCATAAATGATTAGGTAACATTATTTATGTACCACCATTCTACTTTCTGTCTCTATGATTTGACCTAACTACCTCACCTAAGTGGAATCATACAGCATTCGCCTTTTTGTGACTGGCCTATTTCACTTAGTATGCTATGTCCTCAGGGTTCATCCATGTTGTAGTACATGAGAATTTCTTTCCTTGAACCATTAACATTGAATAACATTCCATTGTCTGCATATACCAGTTTTCTTATTCATTCACCTGTGGATGGACACTTTTATTGATTCCACCTTTTGACTATTGTTAATAATGCTATGAACACACGTGTACGTACAAGTACATCAAGACCCTGCTTTTAATTCTTTACGTATATACCCAGAAGTGGAATTACTGGGTCATATGGTAATTCTATTTTTAATCTTTTTAGGAACCACCATACTGTTTTCCATAGCAGCTGTACCATCTTATATTCCTACCAACAGTGTGTAAGGGCTCCAATTTCTTCACATCTGGCCAAAACTTATTTTTTTTCATAGTAGCCATGTTAATGGTTTTGCCCATGGTAAGTGATCAGACGATCACTATTATCGTCAAGTGTGAAAGCATTTCAACCTAAAATGGAACCAGAGGACATGAAATGGAGACTTTCACACATGTTCTGTAAGGAAAATGAAACTTGAGAACCAAGAAACTGATTTCCTTTAAGTGCCTGTTTTACAGAAGACCAAAACTTATTTCCTACCAATGAACATCTGTCAAGAATCTCTCTCCATCTTCAAGCCAATGAATTTACTGCTTGGACTCTGGCTAGACTTCCGTTTCTTTGTATTCCTTGCCCATAAACATAGCTCACCCCCAACTCTCATCAAACTCTCCTGCAGCTTGTTAGTTTGTTTCCAGAATTGCAATTCCTCTGCTATTCCCAAATAAGCTCAACTTTTGGTAATTCAAGCTTGCCTCAGTTTATCTCTTTATTTAGGTCAAAAGATAACAAATTGGAATGTATTTTGAAAAAGAACAGTATCTGTCAGGATCCAACAAGGAAAGCAGAAAACATTAAAAGGAATTTAATGGGGGAAATTGGATGTATAGGTCACAGAAAGGCTGAGAAACCAGAGATGACAACAGCAGAAAACCATCAACACCTATCTAGCCGAAGGTAGAGGAGGCTCTGAGAAAGAGCAGGGCATGTTGAAGCCATTTCAGGACAGATCTGGAGTTAACTGTAATGTGGATGAGCTTATCAGAGGGATGACAATGAATCAGGAACCCGGGGGAGGTGAACCAAAAATACATGACAAGGGCACCACCAAAAACTCTTGGTGGGCATGGGGCTTGAAGGAGTTAAGAATATTACCAGGCCTGGGCTCAAATGGGGAACAGAAGAAAAGCAAGTTGGTGGAAGTGAGGGGGTTAACTATATGAACTCTGTAGCTTTCCCAAAGAAACCTCCTAAATCCTCCAAGTCTGAACATTTAAAAAAAATTAAACTTAACTGTAAATTAGCAAGCAGTTTAAGAAATAATAGTGATCCCGTGAGCCCTTTACCTGGTTCCTACCGATAGTAACATCTTGTAAAAACTATGGCACAACACGACCAGGATACTGACATCCATAAGATGAAGACACAGTACCGGAGCATCTCTCTGCTTGTTAGGTGAGATGCTGCCCGATTCATAAATCGTTTAATAAAGCCAATTAGACCTTCAAATTTAAATTAAAAAGATACCGACAGTTCCATCATGAATGTCCCTATGTAGCCACACCCCAACATTCATGCTGACATATCTATCCTGGCCCCAACAGCGCCTACAGCCAGCAATGAAAATTGGGCACTAGCTGGGTAAATGCAGACGGACAGGCAGGGCCTCCAGCCCAGGTTCCGGGGAGACATCAGAAGTCCGTAGGCGCTGCCCCGCCCCTTCCGCCACAGCCGACCAACAGGTGCCGGATGGGCGCGCCCCTTCTGTCAGGAGCCGAGGAGAACCGGAAGTGGGAGGCAGCACTTCTGTTCCGCGGCCGCTCGGCCCAAAATGGCAGACCTCCACCGCCAGCTGCAGGAGTACCTGGCGCAGGGGAAAGCGGACAGGCCGGCGGCCACCAAGCCGCTGCTCGCCGCGGAAAAGGCGGAGGAGCCCGAGGCTGGGGACGGGCCGCTGGGGGCGTGGCTGAGCCGCGCAGGCCTGCGCTGGACGTGGGCGCGGAGCCCCGCAGAGCCGGCGGCGGGCCCAGCTTGCCTGCTGAGCGTGACGCGCACGCAGCAGCTGGCGGCGAGTGGCGTGTGCCTGCTGCTGGCCGCACTCTGCTTCGGCCTGGCCGCGCTCTACGCGCCCGTGCTACTGCTACGCGCCCGCAAGTTCGCGCTGCTCTGGTCGCTGGGCTCGGCCCTGGCGCTGGCGGGAGGCATGCTCCTGCGGGGCGGCGCGGCGTGCAGGCGCCTGCTGTGCGGCGAGGAGGCGCCGTCGCGGCCCGCGGTTTTCTACGTGTTTGCGCTGGGCGCCACGCTGTACGCCGCCCTGGGTCTGCGGAGTACGTTGCTCACCGCGCTGGGCGCCTGCGCGCAGGTGGCCGCGCTGTTAGTCGCGTTGTTGGACCTGCTGCCACGAGGCACAAGCACCGCGCTACGCCTAGCGCTCGGGCGCCTGGGCCCGGGCCCCGGCCTCGCCAAGGCGCTGCCCGTGTGATAAGCCCGGGACGCGCCATCGGGGAGAGATGCGGGGCCAGCCCCCGGGACGCGCTGTCGGAAGAGGACGCGGGGCCAGCGCCGGCCTAGCCAAGTTCCCAGACCACGCAGACTGTGTCTTTCCTGTGCCATCGAATCTGTGAACTTGGAGCGGCTGTTACAAAACTGAGACACAGTCAGTTTCGGAAGATGCTGTTTCAGCGTTTTGTTCTGTATTCGGTAGCTTGTGCACTGCAAACGATATTTGGTCGTTTGAGTTGGTGATATGCTGTGAAATTTTAAGATAAATTGTTTTTGCGTTAACCGCGGTCTTAAGTCAAGCCCAGCCGAAAAAAAAAAAAGGCTCTTCAGTTTTAATTAGCTGCCTTTTTGACTTTCTCACTTTCGTTATTTTAAAAATCCAGTGGTAGATTGTAGTTTAGCTACGATAAGCTTTTTTTAATCCCCTTTGGCTCTTGGAAATTATTTTCTCCCATTCTTCAAAGTTCATAAAGGTATCGGATTAAATTTAGACATCGGACTTTTTAAAAGTACTTTAGTTAAAACGGTTTATCTCGTTTTTTTCTTTTAGTGGAATTGTAAATATGATGCCTTATAAAGTCAGAAAAAAACTGATTCTGTATTGACGAAAGCGATGGACTAAAACGGACATCTTCTGCCCCAAGAAGTATGGTATCCAGTAAGGTACATGTGAGTGCTTTGAGAGGTCCCTGGGCAGAACGAGGGGATCCCTAGGAGAAAGGAAGATAGTTCTGCATTCAGAGTCCCCACGTTTAATGGAATCCATGGGTTTCTACAGGGTTTAACTATAATTCCTAATTTTATGATCTGAACGTTAATTTACACTTTGTGGGGCAATCCTAATGTAAGATGCTTTTCATATCTGATTGCCAAGTTTCTAGGTTGAGCACTTACTTTCATCTATGACTTTATTGCACACCTTATTTTATTGCCAGAAATTTGGTCTCAGTATTCTGATGACTCTAAAAAACTACATGTTTTGTCACTAGCTATATATTAACTAGAAAGTAAAATGTATTTAGAATTTTAACATTCTATTTTGGTGGTTCTCAGTTCACATCAGAATTGCTAAAAGAGCCAAATCAGATCAATGCCATTAGAATCTCTGGGGGGTGGGACCCAGCTACCAGTTATTATTTTTTTAGAGCTCTCCAGATGATTCCACGTTCACCTAAGATTGAGAACCACTCTTCTGTGCCTCAGATCGCACAGTTTGAAAGCTGTCTCCTGGGGCTGGATTCCAGTGTTGCCTAAGCTAAGGTGTGTTGGGCAGCAGCAGAGCACTGCCGCTGCTTTTGCCTCGAAATGTACATTCTAGGTTCTTGATGAATGTCCTAAGCCCTGCTTCAAGAAGTGACAGTGAAGTGACTGACGTGCACTGTAAGCTTACAGGCAGGCTGCTTCACACACTTCCTCACCCACAGTATTCTCTAAGAACACTGCCTTGTTCTGGGATCAGAAAACAGGATTACCTACCTCAAGAGGAACAACCAAGAGGGTGTTTGTAAGAGCAAATACACTGTTTTCAGGGAGAAATTTATTTTTTTAACTAGAAAAACTTGTGTCACGCCTGCTCGTTCTACCCCTAACTAAATAGGTTCTAATTCTAAATTTCTCTAGAACGTGCATGGCTGAAGATTTTACAGTGTTAATTAGCACATTTTTATGTTGATCCTACTATATTTCTAAAAACTGTTTCCCCAACATTTTCTCAAGAATTCAACCACTGAAAATCTAGCTTTTATAGAATTCAAAGCAGAATTATCTTGTATTTTGACAGTGGTATTTTAAAATGCCTATATATATGTATGTGTGTGTGTGTGTGTGTGTGTGTGTGTGTGTATATGTAATGTAGAGATGTCAGTTTTTTCTACATGTATTCCTTCTCAAAATGTGATCTGGTTATCTGCTTACTGAGGTACTGTGTTTTAAAGTTAAAGCCTAAAATGTTAAGATGATAAAAGTCTTATTACCACATGAATCTCAGAAAAAGGAGCCTAACCTTGATGGGGCTTTGGTTTCTGGGTCCCTTTTCAGCTTAGAATTTGATTACAACTTCTTTTTAAGCTATACAGTGGAGGGCAAATAAAGACTCTCCACAAACCTAAAGCAATCTTGAGCCTCCTAATCATGTTTTTACAAGTGAGATGCTGATAAGACTGCCTTAAACACTGGTATTTCCATATAGCTAGCATGGAAGAGAAAGAAGTTAAATTTTGCAAAATTGTTTTTAGATATTTTGGTCCATTCTTTTCCAACTTAAACAATTTATGAACTGATTCACAGTAACCAAAAGGGTACATGTAGTTAATTCCTGGATTATGTCAAGTTCCTCTCGTCAGTAACAAGGCACCTCAAATCTAAGGTGTGATTACTAGATGCACCCAAGGAAGATCGCCTTCATGGATAACCAGAATATTTTTTTCTTCAGAGTATAATTTTCCATCTGCCAGAGCACAACTAAGGCTTTGAATCTACTTCAAACTATGTTATCGTTTAAGGTATTTCTCACTCTATTACAGAAATAACTGACAGAATGGCTAGATGAGAATTTGTTTAAAAACAAAAAGTTCACAGATGAAATTAATTTAGACGACTAAACGGTTGCCGTCAAGTGTGCTCACAATATAAGCACTAATTGTATACCCCTCAGCAGACTGGATGCATGGAAACTAAGGGTTTCCTTAAGGCAAGCACTTCACAACTATTGTTTTGTTAATTCTTGCATAAATCACATTCTGTATTCATACAAAAACAACTTAATGTTTTTTTTTCTCTGACAAACTGTACATATAGAAACATTTCCAATTGGACATGAACTTAAATTTGTCGAGGTGCTCCTAGTCGCGTGACGCTTTAAAAAAAAGATTCCAGCTTTTATCTTCACAAAACAACATGGGACTTAGGGCAGTGAGGGTGGACAGGACAAAACAAATCCAGCTGCTGAGTAGCCAGCAGCCATCTCTTCATGTCGAAGACTCATTAGGGGCTCCTGGGATTCAGCTGCCCCAGAAAGAATGCAGGGCTACGTGGTGCAGGTTTTCTTTTGTTTCTCTTGGTAAGTCCACAAAAAGTTCTCAAATACTGTCCAGGGAGGCCAGGGGCCCTCAGCCCCAACTTCTACCGACCTCTTCCACCACCCCTTGAAGCTCCTCTCCTGGGGGGGCCAGAGTTCAAGTTACTCCCTCTACCCCAGTTACTGCCACTCCGGGCCCCCCTAGAAGGGGTCCCACTGCCCGGAGGGCCCCCAAAAGGTTCATCTCTGTGGTATCCGTCATGGTGATCTCCATCCAAGGAGCTGGAGCGCCCGGATTTTGGCACTCTTTGGGAAGGTCCTGGGCCCCCTCGGCCTGAAATGAAACATTGATTTCATACGTGACTTTTGTGTCAGAGACTATTAACTTCCTGGTACAAACTTTCACTCTATGATGACAGTGGAACACTTCTGGGTCTCTCTTTAAAACAGTTCTGAGGACATCAGCATTAGAGCACTGAAAGCAGTGCCTCCTCCACCCTCCTAACTAATGTCTCATTCCCGTCCTGGCTTGTGCCCCTCTGCATCAACTAGACATGTTCCCCAAGGCTGTGTGCGGGAGACTGGGAAACGTCCTGGGAGTCCCAACACAGTGGGCTGTGTCTCTCGTCTGTGGGAAATGTGTGTTCACCCTTCTGTGCCACCAGGAAAATTCTGGGGGAAGCGACTGATGTTGATTACAGTGCTCCAACTGGGATAAGTGTGGACTATGGTTATCCCACAACCATGTGGCACTTTTGATTTAAATAATTAGTGAAATATTTCTTCTAAAACAAAAGCATTTTAAAAAAGAAACCCATTAGCTTTTAGAATGATTTCTCCCAGGGATAGTTTTATTTGTCCCAGACCTTGGACACACAAACCTTTAGGGTATTAAAATTTTGGCTTGTAATTTTTTTTTCTCATGAGATGATAGTGCATTATAGGAGATGTGGCCAAATCCTATCAGAAGACTATTGACAACTTTGTGTTCCATTTTTTAATGGAATTCAATCCAGTTAAGACAAAGCAGTTAGGAAAGCTAGCCAAAGGAGTAATTTTGGCTTCTTTTCTTACAAAGCACAGCCTAGGCCCACTGGAAGGCGCCTGGCAGAGAAGTCATCAGCCAGGACATCATTCCACACTAGCCACATGGCCTCGGCCAGAGACCTACAAAGGTGTCCTGAGTGCCCCTAGAGACCAGCAACAACATGTGCTTAGGTGGGGAGACCTACTGGTGACATGAGGTAATTTCTGAGGGCTTTGCTCTGAGAAGAACCAAACAACTGTCAAGAACGAAAGCCAGAACTTTGTCATGGAGGCAGGCGGGGGCACATGGGCAGTCTTCCCAGCCCAGGCTGACCTGAGACTCGAGTTGTAGTTAGCAGTTGATGGCTACTGCTCTTGGCTAAAAGTTAGTGCTGCCTCTAAAGAGCCAAAGTTTCAAGTTGTAGAAATAATCTGCCCCTACCCCCCCAAAAATCACCCCCTTCCAGACCATGTTCCCCCAGTATCTGTGACTGTGGGCACAAGCAGTGTTTCGTTTGGGTCCAGGCTGACAAACCCAGAACCTGGGAGAGGACAGTTCCTCGGGCCACTGAGGACGCCTTCCAGTCTCCGCAGCCACCAGTGGGGAGCATGCTGGCCAGTCAAAGCAGGAGTCACAGAAAGGACCCCCAGCAGACTCAGCGCTGGGCACCCCGACAGACAGCTGAACTTGAACAAAGCAGATTCCTGAACGCAGGCGGAGGAGCCGTGTGCAGGAGCTGAGCTCGCAGTCCCGAGGGAGAGCTCTGGTGGGCTGTATGGTGAGCACAAACAAAGCGCTTTGGACCACCCTTGGGCACACGTGCCTTTCCACAGCCTAACCCCCGAGGGCAGAATGGAGAAAGGACCCTCAGTACCCTAGCGGGGACAAACGGAACAGGCAGACCCTGGGTGGGGCTGGCCTGGAGATGAGGCCTGTGAGGGCCCCTGAAGCCTTCCTGGCAGGGCTACGGCATCCGCAGCTCCCGGAACGAGAACTGTGGCCTCCACTTACCTTTGCCTCCGCGATCCTCAGAAGGAACCCCTGGGGCTTCCATTTCTCTGTGCTCAGAGGTCGCTGGCCCATCATGCCAGGGGCGCTTTCGGGGTGGCAGGGATGCCATGTCCATGCCCTGGAGAGAAGAGGACCGTTCTCTGCTAGCTGGGGAGTGACCATCGTGAGGGGGATGCTCGGGGCGGGGGGCATCACGGAAGTGCTCATGACCTGGCCCTGAAACACACACAGATCGCCAAAGCTAAGCATCGGACAGTCTCATTATGTGAAAACACAGCAGACGGGAGCTATACTGCTAAGGAGGAGCAGCCACCTGAGCACCACCATGCGTTTAAGACACACTCGCTGCATACTCAGCAGGTATCAGTCACACCATGAGCACATAACCAAGGTCAAGATTAGAAATCAGCATACCTCCTGAATAAGAGGCAGGTAAGGTCCAGAAAAGTGGATCTCAAACTTTTTAGTCTTTACACTTAAAAATTAATGAGGACCCCAAAGGATTTCATTTATGAAAGTTTGCCGTATTAGCAATTAAGACTGAGAAAACTTTCATTTAAATACATTTTTTTAAAGACGACAATTTAGTGAGAAGAGTTCTGTTGTTTTATATTTAGACAAACCCTTTAATATCTGGCCAAGTAGAAGAAAGCTGGGTTCCCCCATCTGATTCTACATTCAATCTCCTGTGATAGAATGCTGTTGGTTAAGGATATGAAGACAATCCGGCCTCCCGTGGAAATGTGAGTTGGAAAAGAGGGGACCTGGTGGACCCCTGGGAAGGTCTCACTGTGTGAACCATAAGCCACAGGCAGCCCCTTTCCTTACCTGAGTCTCTATTTCCATCCCATGAATCTGGTTTCCGTCCTCCTTCAAAGCGAGGGAACTCATCAGGAGTGGGAAGTAAACCCTTCCTTCCTCCTACACAATGAAGCAAAACACCACCACACTCACAGACTATTTCAGGTGTGTTCCCAGCCTCTTCCTCTCCACCCTCCCCTTCCCAGAGCTGATGTCCTCAGCACCCACTCACCTCGAGGGGCAGCCCGGCCTCGTCCCCGCAGATCTCTTCCTCGGGCGGCTTCCTCAGAAGCATCAAAACTCTCCTCTGGACCAAAATCTTCAGGACCAGGAAAACCATCCCTTCCTCTTGGGGGAGCACGGCCTTCATGCCTCGGGGGGGCTCCTCTTCTGAAGCTGTCAGGAGAAACAGAGCAGAACGTCCGCCTAATGGAATACCTTGCAGCTCTAAGTTCATGTTTCAAAGAAGCATAATGATGTGAGAAAATATGATACAACATTAAGTGGGAGAAAATAAAAGTAAAATTATGTATAAAAAACTTTTTTTTTAATTACATATGTGGCTCACATTATATTTCTTTCTTTCTTTTTTTTTTTTTTTTTTTGAGGGCACAGCTCACAGTGGCCCATGTGGGGATCAAACCAGCAAAGTTGGTGTTATTAGCACCACGCTCTAACCAATTGAACTAATCGGCCGCCCCAATTATGTATTTTTTTTTTATAGTACACATTTTACAGTCCTAATAGTAGAAGTAAAAATGGCAAATAAACAGCAGAATGGAGAATTATTTTGATGTTCTTTTAGGCTTTTAGGAACAGTAAGAGCAGTGAGCATTTTTAAGTACTGACATCGTGCCAAATGCTTTACACGTATTATTCATTCCATTTCATCCTCACAACCACATGAAGCTGCTACTATGGTTAACTCTGTCTACCCATGACTACAGAGGCACAGAGAGGTTGTTAAGTCACCCCTAACTTAAGTGTTCAGACTGGAACTCAGCTAGTCTTGATGCCCCCACCCAGCCCAGCCTCTTTACCACTGCCTCCCAAATACTTTTCACTGTCATTTACATTTTATAATGAACATTTAATACCTACACAATCAGAAAAATGGAGCTGTAGACTCATGCCTGCCAACTGTACTAGGCTAGTTTGAGGAATGTGCTCTGTCATCTGCCCTGGCCCACAGTCTCTCCTCAGGGGTGGCCACTCACTTCACCAACGGCCCGCTCCACAGCTGACTGGTGTGAGTAGGCATGTGGCTTATGGGCACCTGTTGGTTTCCCAGCTGGCGGGCAATTTCACCAACCCTCCAGGTATTCTGGAATGGGAAACTAAGCAGGCCGAGTGTCACTGCAGCCGAGCCGCTAGGAGGGAGCACCTGCACTGCGGCTGGCAGAGGCCTGTGGGCTGCAGGAAAGGTCCACGAGCACACCAGGAGGCTGTGGGGAGCGGGGGAAGGGTCAGAAGGGAGCCCAGCATGGCACCAGTCCTCCTGCCTTCAGCTTCCTCGCAGGCCAGGCCTTTTGCTCCATTCCGTTATCTTTTACTCCATTGTATTGTGAAACTTTTCAAACTTAAAGTTCAAAGAATAGAACAAGCCCATACATCCTTCACCTAGATTAATCAGTTCTTAAGATTTTGCCATATGTGCTTTATCTTCTCTTTATCCACGTATTTACAAGTTCAGTTTCTACACCATTCTCAAATCAGCTGCCAATACATGATGCTTTATCCCTGAGTACTTCGGTATGTTTCTTCTGAGAACAGGACTTTCTCCTAAATAATAATACTATTACCACTGTAAATAATATGTAATATTATTTACTATTAGGTTGGTGCAAAAATAATTGTTGTTTAAAAGGTTAAAAATAATTGCAAAAACCACAATTACTTTTCTACCAACCTAATATGTAGTCTCATTCAATTTTCTCCAGCTGTCCTAAAAATGTCCTTTACAATTGTTTTCAAATGTAGATTTCAGTCCTGATGACACATTGTTATTCAGTGTCATGTCTCTCTGGTGTACGTTAACCTAGAACAGTCCCCCTCCCATATTTTCTTTCATGACCTTGAAATTATTTTAGGGTGCCTCCAGGTGTTGTATAGACTGTACCATAATTTACATTTCTCTGTTTCCTCATGATTAGATTCAGATTAAACATTCCTGGCGAATCACTCACACCCTCTCAGTGACGTCAGTCTCTTTCCTTGTTTATGATGTAAAAGTGGTGCAGTAACCAAATCTCACTGTTGCAAAGGCACATTTTCTCCATTGCAATTAAGTCATCAGTGGGGTGATACTTTGGCCCTGAGACTATCCCGATTTCCCACAATCTTTTATCCAATGGTTTCAGCATCCACTGATGACCCACGCCTGAATCAATTATGCCATTGATTGCTTATAAAAGCAGTGACTTTCTAATTCTATCAGTCTTACATTTATCACTCGGGTGTTTTACTGTGAAAAGACCTTTCCCATTTCCACTCCACCACACCAGCTCTCTTTTTAATAACTTTCTTGGTCAGAAGGTGACTTCCACCCAAATTATGCTCCTGCAAGTCAAGGGGCTGTGACCAGCACAAGTGCTGAAATAACAGTCAAGGTAAGGGTGGCACTGGCCAAGAGGAAATGAGTGGGGTCGGAGAGTAGAAGCAGAGGGCACTGTTTCTCTCAGACAGATTCTGGAAAGAATCCCCAAGCACAGCAGGACTCTTCTTTTGTCCAGGCATCCATTATATGACTGCCCTAGGTACAGAAAGACAGAATCTAATTTGACCCAATTAGAAAAAGAGCTCCTGTTATGGACTAAATGTCTGTGTGCCCCACAAAATTCACATGCTGCAGCCCAAACCCCAACGTGATGGTATTTGGAGATGGGCCTTTGAAGGGTGATGAGGGTTAGATGAGGTCATGGGGGTGGGGCTCTTGTGGTGGGATTGGAGCCCTTCTAAGAAGAGACACTAGAGTGTGCTCGCGCTCTCTTCCATGTGAGAGCGAGCACAGGAAGAAGGCGGCTGTCTGCAAGCCAAGAAGACAAGCCTCACTAGAGCCCACCCTGCTGGATCTTGACCTGGTACTTCCAACCTCCAAAACAGAAAACAGATGTCTGTTGTTTAAGCCCCCCATATGTGGTAGCTTGTTATGGCAGTCTTAGCTGACTAGTACACCCCGTAATGAACTGACCCCTCAGATACCTCTCCCATTTAATAGATTCATTTATTCGAGTTACTGAGCACCTACTGTGTCACCACTACTGCTCTAGGTCCTGAGGACACAGCGGTGGGTAAACAGAGCCCCTGCCATTGGGAAGCTGTCATGCTTCTAGGAGATATAGGTCATAAAGAAACAAATATATTACTTAATGTCACACCATGCTAAGTGCTATGGAGAAATGTGAAGCAGAGTAAAGGAACTACCCAGTTCCTTTATATCAGGAGAGGTCTAACCGGAGTGAGCCAGCCATCCAGGAAACTGTTCCAGGAGAGGAGGCAACCAGCACAAGGTAACACGAACCTGTTTGGCATGTGAAGACCAGCATAAAGCTGCGAACAGCACCAGAGTTCAGGCTAGAAGCCTGTCACCGACACATGAAATAGAAATTGAGGCTTGGAAAAATCTGAGACTTTGCTCTAGATGCAGAGATTCAAGAAATCAATGAAAGTGGTTGATGCCAAAGCCCCTGGAAATGAGGCACTTGCAGACATAGAAGCCATTTCAAAGAGTGAATACTTGGATATCATTAAGAGAGGCCCTTAAGAAAACGGGGAGCCCTTAAATCTTTTTCAAAAAACTCTTTCTGACAGCTGCTTTCTTTAACCCTCTGTCTCACCCTCCCTGGACCTTTTCTTAGTCAATCTCTTCTACCACGTCTGTGAGGATGGAGACTGCCAATCCTTAATGCAATCACCAACTCGGCAACACGAGTGAGAAATGTGTTGGGACGACGGTGAGGCAGTAAAGGCAGAGTGGTGGCAGCATGGGCACTGTGAGGGTCAAACAAGTGCTGGGTCCCAGTGTGATTCCTTCCCTGGAAGACGCTGACTCCACCACCAATCTCACAACGCACTCTGACAATTAAATGAGGGAACACCTGGAACACGGTACATACTGTTACCACCATCACTGGTTATTCTGAGTCTCACTTGAGATTTCACTAGTTCTTGTTTTTCCTCCATATTTCTTCTATTCCTTTTTCACACCATGCAAGCTGAGTGTTCAAGTCTGACCTTGACCTAATTTTTACAGCAAGATCATTTTTCAGTTTGATTTGATTTTCTCAAGATCTTTAGGCAATTTCACAAAAACTACCTATTTCACAATTCCTTTATTCTTAATCTATCGATCTCATGTTTCAACATTCTAATCAAAGGAACCTAGAGATTTCTCATCAGATCCAAGAAATTTTATAGTATATGGATCCTCCCATCTGTTTAAAACGACCAAAAACTGAGCAGAAAGATTTCTAAATTGTAAAGACAAAAAGAACCATACAAAGGTTAAAAAGCATAATTTTTTTTAAGTCTAAATGCAAAACATAGAGAGCGCAGGGCTAGCAATCAGTCTAGTACTCTCTCCCCAAGCAAAAGAGGAAAGAGACTTTTGTGGAAAGAACAGGTGAAAAGCTCCAGGGAAGAAGAAACGGACCCACAAAGTATCTGCCCCACCTTTCTTCTCTGCGTGCCCGAAAGCGTGGGTCCTCAGGGTCGCGGGGAAACCGCTCATCTCCAGGCCTGCGGCCTTCCCACACCCCTGGAGGGCCCCGGGCTGCGCCACGGCCATCCCCCTCGCTGAACTCCCTGTGATCCGGGGGAAACGGAGGCCCGGGGCCTCCGCGCCTCCACTTCTCTTCTTGTGGTAAAGGTCCTCCTCGTCCCTCAAATTCACGTAACCGGTGGCCAAAGCGCTTGTCAGGGTGGAAGTCGTCTGGTCTGCTGAACTCGTCGGGGAAGTCAGGGTGAGGGCCACGCCGATCAGGGGGACCCCTGCAGTCCTGGCCGCCGCGGAAAGGCCCCCTGTCTGGGCCGTGCTCAGGGCCGCTCTGCTCATGTCGCCTCTCGGACATGGGGCCCAGGTGGTGGTTTGGAGGGCCCCGGGAGTCACCTGCGGGAAACAAAGCTGGTTTACCCCGACTTCAGCAATCCTGCCAACACAGGGCTGATTTTCAGCATCACAGTATTTCAGAATGCATTCTTTCATTTCAAATGTTTTCCCTCTTAGGTTCTCAGCACACTTAGGATCCTGACAAATGTCCGTAAGGCATCATATAATGGAAAGAACAAGCGTTTTGTGGTGAAGATTTCAATTTCATCACACGCTAGTTAAGGAACTCGACCTAGGGCACACCACTAATCTCAAACGAGATCAGCAATCCCCAGCTTCCAGTACATTCAGCTGCTGGGAGGATTAATGGGGAAAACCTAAGAGAGCACAGCGCACAGGCCTGAGAATGAGCTTCCTCCCTCCGCGCCCCGATTCTTTCAGTGATTTCTTTCTCCCTGCTCAGTACCAGGAAGAAGACCTCAGAGAAAACTGCCAGGAAGCCAAGCAGGCACTCACCTCTGCACGCGCTATACAGGTTGCAGAGCCCATAGCGGGGGCCACGGGGCTGCCACCACCCAGGATAGCGCCTAGTTCATTAACCCCTAGTTCATTTAATTTCATTGATTGTTAACCCACACTTTGATTCTTAACAAAATCGTCTGTAAGGCACATGGGACCATGAACTTCTCCAATAACTGCGTGCTGACCAAACAGCCTCACTGTACTTTCAAAGTTTATATGAACACTTTTTCTGCCCCTTTCTATGTAATGATATCCCTCATCTATATTATCACCATTCTTTGCAGACAGTGTTTGGAAACCCACTAAAGATTTAAAAAAATATTTGAATATGAGGTGTGATCAAAAAATAGGGTGAATGTTTAAATTTAAAAAAATTTATTACAGTAAAAGACACATTAATCCTCTCAAAATACTCCCCCTCACTTTGAATACACGTATCCTATGGTTCTTGCCACTTTCTGAAATAGTTCTGCAACTCCTCTGTCGTGAGTGTCTTTAGTTGTGCTGTCATGGCTGCCTCAATGTCCTGAACTGATTTAAAATGTTTACCTTTCATGGTCATTTTAACTTTGGGAAAGAGCCAGAAGTCACACGGTGCCAGATCTGGTGAATAATGTGGATGAAGACACGCCATAATGTTTTTGACAGAAATTGCCGTACCAGAAGCTATGTGTGACACGGAGCATTGTCATGATGGAGGATGAAGACACTCATGAAAGAGGACTTCCAGAACTGCTTCAGAAAGTGGCAAGAACGATGGGATAAGTATATTTGAAGCAAGGGGAGTATTAGGTTGGTGCAAAAGTAATTGCAGTTTAAAAGGTTAAAAATTGTAAAAACCGCAATTACTTTTGCACCAACCTAATATTTTTTTTGGGGGGGGCAATTAATGGCAATGTGTCTTTTACTGTAATACATTTTTAAATGTAAACATTCACTGTATTTTTTGATCACACTTTACATATGCAAAGTACCAAATAAAAATCTCAAGAAACCAATTAAATTTGTGATTTACTCAGTTCATCTCCTAACTTTGAAGGGACCTGTTTTCCTAGCTACTGAACGATTGCAGCCATTATATAAATTAATATCTATTTTCTGTCAACATACAATTTAAACATTTCTGAAAAGCAGATAGTGAAAGGACACTCTTGTCTCTAAAACAACCAAGTTTTAAAATGAAATTCCTCCATTCGCCCAGCTCATGCCTCTTACTCTTTTCCCTGGCAACAAAGATGGACTTTGCGTCCTTGTGTCACAGTCGGCCACAATTTTCACCCTTCCAACGTCCTTCCTCTTGGATTTCTGTGCATTTCTCCTGGCCATGTCAATCCTTCCTCACTATTCAAACGTGTATTAAAAACGTGGAAATCTCAGCAAAAAAACACCATGAGGACTCTCTCATCTTTCCTCCATTAAACCAGTCCTCTCCATGTTGAGGAAAGCACCTTCTGAGTTGCCTTTCTGTTCAGTCAGTTTGCAAATATCCTAAGTCTGTTTCCTTCTGATGGATAGGTCCCCTCACTTCTCAGTGTGTTCCTGCAGCTAGTGGCTTCTCTCTGACATTATGTTGCTTAAACTTGGTGTGACCTCAGACGCAGCAGACCTCTGATCTGAGGAAGCTGAACATATTCCATTTTGACTTACCTATTACCTCTATCTGCGTAAAAGTGCGCTACTCCTCTAAGGAAAGAAATCACTGCTACAAATTAGAAGGGATGTGGCCACCTGTGATGGGGGGGTGGCCATTGGTTAATCCAGTCGTGGATGACAGAACCCCTTTCTCGGCTCTCCCTTCTCCCTATGGTCCCTGGGAGGAGAAAGAAAGGAGGAAAAAAAGAGAAAGAGATAGGTGGGGAAAAGGGGGAAGGAAAGGGGGAGGGAGGGAAGGAGAGAAGGAGAGAGAGAGAGAGGGAGAGACAGAGAGAGAGAGACAGAGAGAAAGAAACAAGGAGGCAAGGGAAATAGGTGGAGGCAGACACAGGGTAGGGGAGAGGAAGAGGCAGGCTCTCAGTCGGTTGATGGCTGTACCTTGTGGGTAATTTTCTTAGGATCCCCAAACTCCAAAGATGGGTTCTTGATGTTTGCTTTCTCTTTTTCCCTGTTGGCCACTTCTATAGGAAGGGACTAAAACAGACACATCCTCCTAATTCCTTTATCCCCTCCTTTCCCCTCAATAACTCACATAAATTCAAGACTAAGCGTTCAATTCTCAAAGCCCAAGGGCTGTAAATGCTGACGCGGACTTTTGTTAACCTGAGAAAAACGGTTTTGTGGGCTTAGGCAATTGAACAATAAAAGCAGTGAAGTTCTCTGCAACGCCGTCTCCACAGAGCTCATGCTGTCTGGTTTGTGTGCTCCCACTGGATGTAGCAGCTCCATCTCCTAACTTCCCTCCATGTACACAGCCTCAGTCCATCCTCTAGCCCTCCATCCAGCAGGCTGGGCCCACCTTACTCCTGCTCCAACTCTTCATCCAGGTGTGAGAGAATAACCCTTTCGGGAACAGGGAACTCCGGCTGCTGCCTGCGCTCTTTCAACTCTTGGAATTAACTCTTCATTTCCAAATAGCCTCAAATCTAAATACTGAGAATTGTCACTTCTGCATTCCATAGCAACAACCTGAGGCACAATACATCAGTGGTCGTTCTCCTTTTCAAATGGTACAGAACAACGTAACCAGCTAAACAATCAGTGCATGACACATTTTGGGGGGGAAGGGGTGATTTAAAAAATATTGTTAAAATCCCTGAATTCTTTATCCCCTCAGAAAACTACAAGTGAAACAGTTCAGCAGTCCGGGTGCTGTTAGGCCTTTGCATGGGGTGAGCACAGGCGGCACCCCCATTCCCAACAAACAAGCCACCTGTGGCCCAGGCCTGTTGGAGTGGCCATCCATCCAGTGGCCGCACTGCCAGCTTCTGGTAACAAGGAGCTCATTTCCTGCAGGCAGCACTTATGGCTAACTAAAGCAAACGTGTGAATGAAAACAACACAAGACAAAGCTATTACCTGAAATGAGAATGTGCTCTTATTTTTCCTAAAGGTTCAAATGAACATTCTATCAATTCCTTACCAATAAAACTCTTTATTGTAAGATTTACCCAACGGTAGTAAAAGTCTCGTCTGCAGCCGAGCAGGTATTTACCTTTGTTAGGACCAGGTCCTTGTCCAGGATTAAGAGGGGGGATGCGACCTTGTGCTCCCTGCTGCCCTAGGCCTGGTATCAGGGGTGGGGGGCCTGCGTTCTGTCCTTCCTGAAAAGATGTTTTTAAAGTAGGGATGTGAAATCATAGGCTTGTACTTCATGAATAGCAATTTTATTATAACGTGACAAGATAAAAACACTTGGTTGCCCCAAAGCCTCCAGCTGTAAATATATAGCTAGTGACGTTACAGCAAAACTGTCCTTAAATTGGGGTAAAGGAGATACTTCTCTTATCGTAAAAGGAAATACTTATATTTTAGACCTGCTGATAGGTTTTATTTAAAGCTAGATCTTTACTTGTAATGCCAAGCAAGAACCTTAATGGAAAGTCAGAAATCATAACATACTAGTAACAACACTCTGCACAGAGGAGGGACTTCTGGCAAAAGGATAGGCCTGGGTGTCTGCCAGACAGGACAGGCAGACTATGCTCTCGCATCCATGGCTCTTTTCCAAGCACAGGAAAATCACCCATCCTCCAAGAGGTCAGGGCTAGGGGGCTGTAGGGGGTGGGGGAGAAAGGTGTCCGGGGTCCGCACTGCTTTCCTCCTCTCACTTCCCTCTCCCCTCTACCTTCCAATCTGCCCCTTGCTCGGCACCTACTCTCAGTCACCTGGGATCGTGTTGGATGCATCAGGTTCTCGCAGCTTCTGATACAAACCTGCTCCTCTGACCCTCCCAATCTCCTTGTTCTGGAACCCCAGCTTGTCCCTAGTCTTCATATTCTGTATTTATATCTAACCATGTCTAAATTCTGATTTCCCACACTGTCCAGGAAACATGGATCAGGTCTCTTGACAAATAAATAAATAAACAAATGTGTGTGTGTGTGTGTGTGTGTGTGTGTGTATGTAGCTATGTGCTGCTAATCATCCCTTCATATAAAAATGCAGTTTGCACATTCTAAACTAATGACATGGGAGAGCAGCCCTGATAGGACGTGGAGCACGGCAGTTATAAACAGCCATCGTGATCTCAATGCTAGTAATTTCTATACTCATGCTTCCTGTCCCTTTTACCCACAGCTCCTACCAACATCTTTCACGCTGCTAATTTAACACCTGAAAGCAATTCCAGTAAAGTAAACCAATTAAAACAAGTGGTTTAATAACTAAACAATCGGTTTAAAAACATAGCTTGAGATTCATATTGTGATATATTTAATAGTCCACTTCATTATTCTTACTCCTTCAGCTGTGATGCTATTCTCAACCCACTATGACCCCCTGTGAGACACTTGTCCCAGCGATGACTGGCTTCACAGCACTTGAAGTGCCGCCTCAGTGCAGAGTGTATTTTCCCAATATGTAATGCCTTCAAGTTGAAAAGAAGTAATACCTGATTGAAGGGGGCCCGGGGCCCATCACCTAGCAGAGCTGTTTTCTGCTGCTGGAATGGTATTGGCCCTTGAGATGGATGTGGCCCTCTTGCCGGGTTCTGCTGTCCCTGAGGTCCAGGGGGTCCTGGCATGCCACCCTGGGGTGGAGGTCCCAAAGAGCCCTGTGGCAGCCCCTGCTGACCTTGTGAGCCTGCGGGCCCTCGCAATTCCTGGGGAGGCCCCAGCAGTGATCCTTGGGGTGGAGGCCCCTGCATGCCTCGCATCTCCTGAGGACCCCTCATTTCCTGAGGGCCGTGTCCCAGCAGTCCACTTGAAGGGTGAGGGCCTCTCATTTCTTGAGGTGGGTGGCCCATCATCATCCCTTGGGGAGCAGGCCCCTGATTCTCTCGAGGGCCTGGAGGACCCTGCATTCCTCTTGGATTCAGTCCCATCAAAGGTCCCTGAGACACAGGACCTTGGATCCCTTGAGACCCTGGCCCACCTTGTATCCCATGAGGATGAGGAGGTCCTTGCATTCCTCTGGGACCAGGTGGTCCCTGCATACCTTGAGTACCAGGAGGCCCCTGAGGGCCCATGTGACCCTGGGGACCAGGTGGGCCTTGGGGGCCTATGTGGCCTTGTGGCCCAGGTGGACCCTGAGGACCCATATGACCTTGAGGACCAGAATTACCCTGTGGCCCAGGTGGTCCCTGAGGTCCCAAAGGGCCATGAGGCCCAGGATGCCTTTGCATGCCTTGGGGCCCGTGCATGTCCTGGGGCCTCGGCAACCCCTGGGGTGGGCCTTGGGGCCCTTGTGGTCCCATGAATCCTTGTGGCCCCCCACCTCCCTGGTGCAGTGGAGGACCTTGTGGTCCCATTTGTCCCTGGGGTCCAGGCGGTCTAAACTGTCCCTGTGGACCTGGAGGCCCCATCTGAGCCATGTTCATTGGCATCTGCTGAGATGGATGGGGCTGTTGAAAACCTTGTGGGATCTGAGACATTGGACTTTGTCCTGGAAAGGGCTGGGGTCCGAGGAGAGGGGTGCCAGATGAAGGAGGAGGCTGAATTTGCTCAGCCTGTTTCTGTGCAAGTCTTTCAATTTTAAGTTGCTGGAAAGAAAAAAAGAAAGAAAAAGCATACTGAAAAATTAGCCAGAGCTGTAGAGGATGGCAATATACTGCCGTCACTTATTTCATTGGGGGAGCCTCAAAACAAACTGAGGCATCAACCCCTTAATGCCCCAACAGTAACTAGAGTTCATATAACATTCAGGTATTCTGAGAGTACTCAAGCTTCAACATTCACTCCAGACTGCCTCTTTTTAGGTGCTAGGAAACAGCAGTCAGGTTTATTTATATCCATCTTGATCAGGGAAAGCCCAATAATTTACTGGTGTTTTCTCATCCTTGCTGTCAAAGATAGGAAAAATAACAAACTACCTGCTCTAGAACTGAGGGATAAGAGTTTTTATCTGTGGAACAATAAGTGAATCCAAATTTAAAAAATGTTGGCTTTATCTTTTCTTTTAAAAATGTATGTTTAACTTTGGTCCACTCACTGCTTGACTGATCTGGTTAGAAACTAGCTTCCTAATGTAGCAATACGAAATGCTGGTGTTCTTCAGACCCGTCTGAGAGTCCCATCCCCTCTCCTCCAAGCCTATCAGTAAAAAATGCTACCACTACTTTCTGAGATCAGCTGGAACCCCCTGAAGAGCTTCACAAATACCTCCAGAAGCTGTGGGTTAGTGTACTGTAATGTGGCCATTTCTTGCTCAATTTCTGCTTGTGTTTTTTTCTTCTCTTCCAATTTAATGTCCTCTTTTCTGTCATTCAGTACCTCGTTTGGGGCAGGAATTGGAACCTTATTTTGCATCCAAGCCTTGGGAAAGAAGAGAATATTAAAATATACCTAAGTGTGTAAATTATAATGACAGAATGAGAAAACCATTCTATAATATCATTGCCTCATTCCAACTTGCCAAATACAAGTTGGCTCACCTGGTATATTATCTTTATTTCTAATGCTAATTCTTATATCATACACAGGAATGGAATTAGGCAAGCACATTATGGGATAGAAATTATTAAACTGATAAAAGCTGTAAGATTTTGCATGTTACTAAGAATGTGAAGCTTGCCTGCCTCTTCAAAAGGGCACATACTTCGTGTTGAAGGGACAGATAATACAGAAGACAGACAGTGTAGAAAAGACACTCTCTCTGTCCATGCCTTTTTTCACCTTCCTCTGATAATGTGGATGACAGTAAGGAGGTGAGAACAAAAGAAGATCTAGAAAAGACTCATGACAAACTCAGCACTGACTGCAAAGCAACAGATGGGAACTATGTTTAAGAACGTCTGAAATATGTAAAGAATGTTCCAGAAGAGTTGATTGGACAGAAATACTTTCAAGAGATGAGAGAATCCGAGAAATGCATCTCTGAACTTCAGTTAGTCTCACCAAGCAGACTCTCACAGTGCACGATGAGCTGGGGCCACCTTAGTTACTCACCTGTTGGAACTGAGCAGGAATGGGTTTTGCATAAGGAACTTTCTTCTGAGGCACTTTTTTCTGATCCTTTTGCATCACTTCCTCCATCCCCCAATCTAAACCTGGAATTGTCATTTCAATTTCATTTGATTCATCTTTCCCTGTAATCATAAAGATAAGTAGTTAGCAAGAAAATGAAAAGAAAGTGGCTACTTCACCAATAAACACATTTTAGAAGAACAGATTTTAAATGTTATGCAGCTTACATCACTCATATCAACATTTCTCAACATAAATCATTTTGGCGTTTTCAAAATAATTTAATATCATGAAGATAAGAAACAGATCTACAAAAATGAAATTTATAGGTACAACTCTTACCCATCTGCTCTTGTTCCATGGCTAATTTGAGTTGCTCCGGGATTCCCATCCCTGGAATTACTGCCAGGCTATTAGGTTCAAGGTCATCTATATATAAGAATACATCCATTGTCAATAGAAATTTTATAAATGTAGTGGCTCAATACAATTAACACCTTTATAAAAATGAAACCTATTGCTGGTGATTTACAAATTAATAAACTATAAAACTAAAATTCGTTTTGTAAAATCTTTTCAATACTAACACTTTTATAACAGAATATCAGGTTTCCAAGAAGGATAAATGTGTAAGAGCCTCACCATATTCTACTCCATCTTCAGACATTCCTGGTAATAGGTTTAAATTATATCGATCTCGCATTTTATCACCTGGCCGGTTTCGGGTCCAGAATTTGCTGTCAACATAAAAGTAATTGAATGGGGAAGGGCGGGAAAATGGTTTCAGTGTATTTCTGGGACATAACAGTACTAAGCAGTCCCCTGGTAAACACAATAGTTTTACAATGCTTTTCCTCTAAAAATTTAAAATGTAGAAAGATTTTTTAAAATCCGAAGGCAAAACAGAATTTGAATAACAAAGTCATATCCAATACCCAATCTCCTTCTTGTGATATATGTATTTATAAACCACTACAAAAATGTTCCTAAAAATAAGATAGAATACACATGAATACATTGATCTACCAATAAAAATATGTATTTATTTCCCTCTGCTCTATGAATACAGTCATTCCTCATTACTTTCTATAATGCTTACCTGGTGTGGTCGTTGGAGCCGGAGCAGAGAATATGCCCAAGAGGGTGCCAAGCCAGACTCCAGATCATCCCTTCGTGGGCCATCTCCATCCCACCCACCTCTTTTTCTACCCTGTAACAGCACCACAGAAAAAAGTCTTTCTCACAAAAGTTACCAAAAAAAAAAAAAAGAGAGAGAGAGAAAGAGACATTTTTTTCTAGTGTAACACAGCTACCAAAGCCTATTACTTTGAATCTGGTCAAGTCCACATGTTTCATGAGTACTGATTTGTCATCAGTAATATATTCTTTTAGCCAAAGAGCACTTCAGAGAGGAAAATGCTTCAAGAATGTAAGAAGTCTCTGATACAGGACATATGAACACTCAGAAAAAATACAAACATTACCATATTTTATACTTTCAGGTGCTCTCTTCATAAAATATACTTCTTTATATAATAAGTGTTACATACCCAACATGCCAGAATAACAAAGAGCCATCAGACCCTCCACTGGCAAAAAGTCCTTCGTGAACAGGATGCCAGGCCACAGCTGTAAAACAAAAACATGGGGAAAGACAAAATTATTAGGACCTCAGAAAATTAGCAGGCAGTAGTCAAAATGAGAAGTCTATCTGACTGCCACTGACCTGTGGCTTCTTTCTTATGACCTCGGAAGACTTGAAGCTCTTCTTTCAGGTTGCGAATGTCAAAAAGTTTACAGAGATGGTCACGTGATGCTGTGAGTAGCCAATTGCCATTGAGATTTAATTTCACTTCCATCACTGTGTTTTTATGGGCATGACTAGAAACAAAGTACCAAGAAAACCATCTTTCAGAATTCAAAACAAGTCTAAATTGATATAGCAGCCATTTTTGTTGAAAGGCACATGGGTCAAGATGGCAAGAGGGTTAGCCTAGAGGTAATAAAGCATGAAGTAGTAACATTACAGGACCACAGTTAAACGTACATTTGAAAGAAACAGGTCAATGACAGAAACAATGTCCGTTACCTAAGCATTGCTTTCTTTAACCAATTAAAAAGCAGAGCTTCAATTGGAGAGAAAAGTTTATCTGTGAAGCACAGGAAGCACTTGAATACATAAATTACTATTCAATAAAGCTCATTAAACTTTAAAAATTCAATGAAGCTCCTCTCATTACGACTAAGCATAAAAAAGGACACAGGGTAGTTTGAGGGTTTATGTGAACTCGAGACAGTGATGAGGCCTGCACAATGCATGTCTCTCAGGAACACCATTCCTGAGGCATTTGAGTTGGCCGCAGCCATTGGAGGTGTGCAGCACGGCAGCCTGGCTCCAACCAGCTCATTCTGTGTAGCTTCCCAATCAGAAGGACTGGGGTATAGCTGTTTGGTCAAAAAAACATTAACAACGTATTTGTATCACTGTGAATGTTTACAGATAATGCAAACAGAAAATTTTATTATGTAGCTGAATCACAAGTAAGCACCTCAGACCAAAAAAAAGGCGGGGGAGACTGATTTAAAAATGGGGGGAAAGCATCTCTATAGATGTAGTGAGATGGAGAAAGCTGGGCTATCTGTCTAGTGAGTGGCAAACATATCGACTCCGTACAGTGCCGAAAGGTGTTGAGAATAGTCATACTACCTCACCCTCCTCCCCACCGCCCACCTCTGTGGTACCCAAATTAAATTCAGACATATATGGCAGAACAAAAATCAAGCCTTACTTCATTGCAAATTCAGAGACAGATCATATTTAATTAATAAGAAGGCTTATAGATACAAGTCCATCTGTTGTCTACACTGCTTTCTCAGGAATACATGAAAGGAGAGAAAGCTAAATGTTAAAGAACACAGGCAGGTTTGTTTCGCTTTGTTTAGGGACCAAGGCGGGGTTCCTATCACTTACAGTGTTGCAAGACTCTGCCCAGTCTTGGGATCCCAGAACTTGATTGGCTGTTGACTATCTTTACTTCCTGAAACAACTAACCCTTTTGTTGGATGCCAGTCTACACATTTCACATCAGCACCATGCCCTGTCGGAAACAAGTTAAGATAAAAACCTAATCAGTCATGTATAGTTAAAGCAGACTCCATTCTAATTTAAACCAAAAGTAGAGAAACCTGTCAAATGTTTTTGATCCTAGTGCTCAACATCTTAAACTTTTACAAGACTCTGGGCTTCGTGTCTGGAAGCCTTAGGGACATATAGCAATCTCGCTTTCGATGCCCAGACGCGCAGGAACCATTCCTCTTCTGGAACCAAACTCATCTCGCCCACTTGCTGGCAGGCTAGTTAAGGCTTACTGGAGCTGCACCTCTCAAGCCGCCGTATATAAAGCTTCCTAAACTGTTCATGCTGTTCCTGTATCATACTAATTATTAGTCATGATTCTTGTCATTCACTTTAGTAGTCCTTAAGATCAGAAGTCCTAAATTCAGGTTCAGACACTACCACTTTCTAGATGTGATAACAGGAAGAGTATTCCATCTTTCTGATCCCATTTACTCAAAAGCAGAATGACAAAAATAATCCCTGCTTTGTTCACCCATGTCAGATGAGATGAAAACAGAAGACACCCTACTGAGTAATTACTGTATGTTAGGTGAAGTGTTGAGCACTTGTAAGCATCACCTCTTGAAACCTTGACAAAATCCTAAGGAAAGTATTATCATCACCATTTCACAAGTGAAGAGACAGGAGGATTGGAGGGATTGGATAACATGTTGCACACGCCTAAACTAGTCACCCAGAACAGTGGCTGGCATCTGAGCCTGCTCTACAAGATTCCAGAGTTCTATTAACCACGGTGCTAGAGCAGGAGGTCACATCACAAATGTAATAGATTAACTGGTACTAAAAATCACAAAAGTGAAAATCAGAACCTATAGAACTGAAAGAAATGTTTGAAAAAATGGGGTGCTGTACAAAAAGAGCCCCAGGAATATTTTATACAGAAAAATGCACTAAGAAGTAAGGTGACTCACCCCAATAAATTAAAAAAATAATAAAATAAAATTAAAAATTAAAAATTAAGAAAAAAAAGTAAGGTGAAGAGTGAGGTAAAGAGCATATGAAACTACTCCTTCTCTAAATTGCATCAAATCCAGCTTCTGTGAAGTTTGAGGTGGGAAGGAAGAAGGATATTAGAAGAACAGAAAAATAGGGAAGAGAGAAGGAGGCGTTGGAAAGTGAATTTGCACCAATTAGGAACGGAGTGATTCGCATGTCACATGGGCATGGACTGACTTATCTAAGTACCTTGTGCTGGCAGGCACGCAGGGAGACATCAACTATATGGGGAACAGTTTGGCAATGTGTACCAAAAGCATGAAAAACGGGTGGACAATTGGCTCAGTTGGTTAGAGAGCGGTGCTCATAACACCAAGATCACCGGTTCGATTCCCACATGGGCCAGTGAACCCTCCACAACTAGATTTAAAAAAAAAAAAAAAAAAAAAAAACGACTTAACTTGGATCTGATGGGTCCTGGAAAAACACACACTTCCCCAATAAAAAATTAAAAACAAAAAAAGTGTGAAATTATAGCTCCTCCAAGCCTATGTCTCAGAATTTACCACAGGAAAATAATGGATGTCCAAAAAGATTTGTCTACCAGGATGTTTAGTGATACAGTTTATTTTTAAATGCCCTTGAATAGAAAACAAATTACAAAATAAATTTTGGTATGATGTATGTGCCTTATCAGATGTGAACGGTTAGTCTAAGAGTCACACCTATCCTATACTGCCTTATCAGATGTGAAAGGTTAGTCTAAATAAGTATTACAAGAGGAAAAGAAAACAAAAATATATACCCTCCTATTGCTTCTATAATGCATAAAGACTCACTGAAGGATGGTACATAGCAGACAGGGAACTGGGATAGGAGGGGGCCTATTCAAGCCTTTACATTATTTTATTTTTGAACTATGTGCATGTATTATCTACTTTAAAAAAATAAATAAAGTTATCTAAGAAAATATGTGCAAAAAGTATGTTCAGCATGCTAACACTTGTAGCTGAGACATACACTGACACAGAGCACACATATTTGCTCAAAAATACATAAAATATGTCTTAAAAAATACACAAGAATCTGATGATATTAATAGCCTCCAAAAAGGGAAATTGGGTAGTGAGAGGACATGGGTAAGGAGTCTTCACTGTACATTGTTTGGTCATTTTAAAATATTTAAACATGCGAATAACCTATTGAGAAAAAAATTTACTAAACAACAGTGGATTACCTCTAGAAAGTGGGTATGAAATCTTTGTAAGTAGCATATAATATTTTTATAATTTTATTAAGAAATAAAAAAGAGGCTGGATGGACCTAGAGAGTATTAAGAGAAATAAGACAGAGAAAGATAAATACTATACAATTTCACTTATATAGAGAATTTAAAAAACAAACAAACAAAACAGAATAAAACTCAGATACAGAGAACAAACTGATGGTCACCAGATAAAAGGGCGGTGAGGGGATGAGCGAAAAAGGTGAAGGGGATTAACAAGTATGAACTGCCAGCTATAAAAATAGTCACGAGGATGTAATGTTCAGCATAGGGAGGGAATAGAGTTAATATCATAATAACTGCATGGTGTCAGATGTGTACTAAGCTTACTGGTGTGATCACTTCGCAAGGTATACAAATGCCTAATCACTATGTTGCATACATGAAATTCATTTAATGTATGTCAACTACAATTAAAAATAAATTTTAAAAAAATGAAAAAGAGGAAAAATAAAGATTAAGCTGGCATAGAAGTTGATAAACAACTGCTTCCTTCTTCAGAGAAAAAGTTACTGAATTCCCAAAGACGTAACAAACACTATTTGAAACGATAAAATTCTACCCTCTCACGTCAATGCCGATATATTTAGATCCAGAAGAATCAGACTAGAAGAAAATTATTTTCCTAAGAAAATAATTTTAAAGATTTTTAAAACACTTTTATATTTAAAAGATGGTATTTGAGTCTTGTTCATAATTGTAAAAAAGTATAAACAAATTTTAGAAGTGGAATGTAAAATTAACTAACAATACCATACCCAAAAAATAATAGAAGAAACATGTAATTATTAAGATGAAGATCCTGGGAACAACAAAACAACTCAGGAAAGTAACTTAACTTTTAAAAAGCAAACAAAATAATACATGCACAAACTATGCATATAGTATTAGAATGATTAAAATGTACAGGTATAATTACAAAAATGTAGATACAGATAAGCAGGAAATGAAAATTGTATTGGGATAGTGAAAACAAAGGTAAAGTTCTGCTATTCACCTTTCCTGTTATGTTGTGGTTTTAACCATTAACAACATGGATTAGATTTTTTTGCATGTGAACTTTTTTATGTTTTTTAAAAGAGGAAAAACCACCACTGAATGCAAGTTACTTTGCTAGGTAATATTCTCTTGATCAAATTGGCAAAAATTAAATTTGGCGACACCCAGTGTTAATAAGAGTAATAGACATTCTCACCCATAATTGGTTGGAAAATAAATTAGTGCAACCTTTTGGGGAGGCCATTTAGTCACATCCACCAAAATGTTAAATATTCATAGTCTTTCATTCTATAATTCCTCTACTAGGAATTTACCCTCTGTCTGTAACTGTAAAAACACACCAAGATTTATGTACAAAGACAGTTACTACTCCTTCTTTGAATTGCAAGACTGGAAACAACCTAATGATGAATCAATGGGGGGTGATTTAGAAAAATTAAGGTAAATCTATATAGTTGAATTCAGTACAGCTGTTAAAACTGAGGCAGACAGAGGGAGCTTTTGGGGGTGATGGAAATCTTGATTATGGTGCTGGTTACAAAAACAGAGAAAAGGGCAGAGAAAAGGGACTTTTTAGAGAGATTGAAATTATATCTTGATGATGGTGTATATGCCAGGGGTGCCAAAAAAACGTATACAAGTGGACACTTTGGTCAACGTTGCTCAAGCAGTAGTTTGCCGTCATCAGAAGTATCTGGACGCTGATGGTAACCACTTTGAGCACCTCTTGTAATTGCAGAAGTCAAACGTGACTTGTATCCTTCGTTATCGGTATATATTACAATTTTAATAGTTTTTTCCTTTCTTAAAATGTGTATACATTTTTTTGGCACCCTCTGTATTTGTTAAAACTCATAGAACTGTATACCTAAAAAGGGTGAATGCAACCATATGTAAATTATACCTCAATGACTCATTTTGAAAAATTATAAGCAGAAAAGCAAAGTGAAATTTAGTCCCATTTGTAAAAAAAAAAAAAAGAAAACTTAAGCTGATTTTTTAGGGTGAAGAAAATGGTATGGGAATAAGAAGACATTTATTTTTCTGTACTACTTGAAGTTTTTGACATGTGCTTTTATTATTTTACTTGATGGAAAACTTTGGCTTCCCTCTATTCAAAACTCATGAGAATGACTGATATCAATTAGTGCCTTTGTTTGCCAATACAGAAGCAATCAGTGTATGTGGTGCCAAAAAGATGTGCTTCAAAGCCTCAGTGGGATGTATTTTTATCATTGACAGTTCCGGGCTCAATATGGCTAAATTAAGTTCCAAGGATTATTACGGGTTTTGTGAGCTGGCATGCCATATATAAACAATATATATAAATTATTATCTCATAGAAAAATGATTAAGTCCCTAACACACGGTTTATATCAATTTCAACCTAAAGAATGCCTCTACACTAATTTTTATCATTTCAAAGGTCCAGAATTTAAGGATAAAAGTTCTTTGTGATGCCCAAACATGGAAATTTCAAGAATGTAGTATTTGCAATGCTGAAGCAATTAACATAGATTTAATGAAAAATTCATTCAAGTGACAACTGTTCTTACCTATCATGACCTAGATATTTTAGAACTAAAACCATCTTGTTAATGGCTCAAGATTTCAGGACTAAGACTTTCCTGCCAATGAAAGACCAAGTATTAAAAGTGGCATCTAAATAAACTTTCCAGAAACAAGCTCATAAAAAATATGAAGCTCTAACGGCCCGGTGGCTCAGGCGGTTAGAGCTCCGTGCTCCTAACTCCGAAGGCTGCCGGTTCGATTCCCACATGGGCCAGTGGGCTCTCAACCACAAGGATGCTGGTTCAACTCCTCGAGTCCCGCAAGGGATGGTGGGCAGCGCCCCCTGCAACTAAGATTGAACATGGCACCTTGAGCTGAGCTGCCCCTGAGCTCCCGGACGGCTCAGCTGGTTGGAGCACGGGTTCTCAACCACAAGGTAGCAGGTTCAACTCCCACAAGGGATGGCGGGCTGCCCCCCCCTGCAACTAGCAACGGCAACTGGACCTGGAGCTGAGCTGTGCCCTCCACAACTAAGACTGAAAGGACAACAACTTGACTTGGAAAAAAGTCCTGGAAGTACACTGTTCCTCAATAAAGTCCTGTTCCTCTTCCCCAATAAAATCTTTAAAAAAAAAAAAAAAACAAAAAAACTCTCCACACCAAACCTGCTCCTACAAGGCCTACCACAGGAACAGCCCTGTCGGGGACAGACAGTATCTATAGGCTGACGAAGAAGCACATATAATCCTCAGCAGGATGGCAGAGCTGTAAGGAAGCCAGACGTAGGCACATGGTTACCAAGGAAAGACCCCGGGACTCTTGGGAAAGGCCTTATCCATACTTGACTGCAACTAGAAACAGAGGATGTGCTTGAAGAAAAACTGCAGTATTGAGACTTGAAGGTTCAATTGCCAAGTTCTAAAATGAAGAGACTCTAGTTGCAAATATAACAAACAAGATTGTTGTACTAAATCCATGTGGAATTTCCTTTGAATACTTATACTTAAGAATTTAACTTGCACTGTCTAATACAGTAGCTATTAGCCACATGTGGCTATTTAAATTGTTTTAATTAAAGTTAAAAAAAAAATAGGTTCCTCAAACTAGCGACATGTCATGTGCTCAACAACCACATGTGACTAGTGGCTAGCATAGTGTACAGCAGAGATATAGAATATTTCCATCATCACAAAAAGCCCTTTGGACATGACGGATTTCGACTACAGACATTTTAAAGAAAAGCTTCTCCTTAAAGTCCCATAATCATATTACTATTATTCACTATCTGTTACACAATAACAACAAAATTATCTTCAACTGACACTAAAGCTAAGGACGTCCTGTAAAGTTACCCTGGCCTATAACTGTTACATAGGAGGCACTGAGGCCTAAAGTCAGCGGCCAGAGGTGGCCCAGGTTTTCTTTTTCCCGTTCCTATCATCCTCACTAACCTGTAACATCCAAACCAAGTGGCAAAAGAGTTCCTTTTGTTCTGTTTCACTCATCAATCAACTTGCACTTTGCCAAATGTAACTGAGGAGTTTGTAGAAGACAAACTTCTGCATACCCTTTCCATCTTTCAGAACTATGTAATGAAAAAATTAGGGATCAAATCTAAAAATAAATATGTAACTAAGAAGTACTTCTTTTAACCACTTGAAAAGTAATCGCATTGCTTCTGAGGACCAGCATCCTGTAAGAATAAAGGTGTGGGAAGAACTGACCCTGGGTGGTGAACACACAATGTGACATATAGATGATATATCAAGGAATTATACACCTGAAACCTATGTAACTTGACTAATAATTGTCACCCCGATAAACTTTAATTAAAAAGAAAAAAAAGAATAAAGGAGTGTGGCAACCATGACTTAAGTCCATCCAAAGACATTTCAAATTAATCTAACCACATAGTGGGTTACTTTCAGAGGTGAGGTCTTGAGGGAATGAACTTCCTTAGCTAAACATTTCCTCAGGGTCCTAGCAAAATGCAAGTGACAGAATTAGCATCTCCTGGAGACAGGTGGCACTGCGTGTGGATTAACCTGTGTGTGACACACCAGAACTGTTTATTAAATCATAATTATTTGCAAAACGCAATCGTTAATTGTGCATTAGAATTTACACCTAATGGGAGGTAGGAGGGAAACAAATTTTATTTATTCCACTTGATCATTCTTTCACAGGTCCGTTTATTTCCTTTCACTCATTCATTAATTCAAAATAAGTGTGCACAACATTTATGGGGCTCCTATTATGGGGTGCTAAAATGTGATCAAACAAAGTGAGGAATAAACACCAGGGAAGTATTTGTAGAACACACAGTCCACGTACAATAACTTTAAAGAAAGTTAACATTGAGAATAAAAATTTTCTGAATAAAGATTGAAATTAAGCTAACAAAACTAATACAGGCTTCAGAGATCTTTCTCCACAAAAAAACAAAATCTTAAAAAAAAAAAAAAAAAAAAGTTACGTTACTATGCCTGAAAGAGCAAGGTGCAGAATGCAGATTTTTCCTAATGAAAAAATACCTAATGTGTTTTTCCAAAGGAGATCCTAAAAGTACAGTGCAGACTCCTTACCACACCCTACAATTCTAAGGATTGATGGATTAGTAATCAGATATTTGGTGAACAGTTCTAGACTTACTTTTGTAGAAAGTGGAGCGTTCCTTGTTGATTATTTCCTCTCAGAACCATAAGCTGTGTGTACTGAAGGACAGAAGCCACTAAGGGAAGACGGTCTGTTTCTGAATTTTTCCCTTATAGAAGGATTTTCCCTGGCTTCTGTGAAATTGTATGTAAACTCTGTGCCCCTGAGCATTTGTCCAGAACCTTCTCTCTCCTGCACAGCCTCACCAGATCCTAAGGGACCTGTCATCCCATACGTAAATAGCCTGCCTTGAGACAATGTATTTGACCCCAAGGCTCGGTAAACAGTCTGAAAACCAATATATAGTTTTATTTGAAGATCAGAAATAGTGTCCATTTTCCCATTTTATTTTTTCTGGATCAGACCATTATATGAACAAGTCGGAAGAAAAAATTCTTTTATACATAAAGTACAAAAAGCACCACGATTTTCTAACACAGGAAGAAAAAAAGCAAACAAAGAATTCAAGTACCATCTCGTACAGCATTAACAGTTGAAAAACTGTTATTCAAGAAAATGTGTAAAACATTGATAACAAACTCAGGCTCCTTCCAGCCACAAGAACATAAAATGTAACAGATCAGTTGAAGGCAAAGAGTCCGTCGCCAAGGTCCACGGCCAGACTCTGCAACAGGTCAGCAAACGCAAGAATGAAAAAGTTACGGAACGTAAAGTAACTTGTACGCTGGTCATTGAATACGCAATTTATTAGCATTTTACCTTCCTTTTTTATAAAATGATTTTAAACTTGATCCAACAGTCAACATCAACTGGAAGTGATTACTATTAGTATCTTTGTCATCTAAATCTACAAAGTTACATTAGTAAAAATCTGTAAAATTAAGTGGAAAGTCAATTCTTTAAAGAGTACACCAATGTGTTCACAAAATACGTTCCAAGCAACAACAGTGCAGAGAATCGTGAGGGAGGGAATTCTGTGGTCACAGAGTTGGACAATGCTGAATTCCTTAAACTGACAAGGTTCTTTCCGTGTCTGAGAGCCTTCAGTGCTTTCCATACGGATCACAAATCTGTAGGGGAGAATCTGACCACAAGCCTTTTTTCTCAGAGCACTTACAAGTCCCTCAGAAGACCACTCTGGGAAATCTGAAATGCTAGCTTATTGTGTTATCTGGCAATGAAGAACCTAAATTCAGGAGAGTGGACACCTCTGAGGATGGAGAGGAAGAGCATTGGGTAGGGACACATAAAGGGACCTTTAACCGTACCTATAATGTGAACTTGTTTTTAAAAAATAAGAAGTATGGCAAAATGTAAGGACTTCACAACTGAGTAGCAGCAGAAAAGTGTTTATTGGATTATAAAAAATGGTGAAATGCATGGTGTCAGAAAAGCACCCAAAATACAAACATAAAAACTCAAATGGAATAAGGAGGCAGATATATCATAAATTTGCCAATCTCCTACCTAAATCATACATTTAACTTGCATATGCAAGTAAAATGGCTTTTATTTATATCATGTATTTACAGGGAAGACCAACAAAGGCTGACCTAAAAGAAATTATCAAGTAGGCTAGAAATTGAAATTAATCTCATAAGATTAATGCCATATAACTACCGGCATCAAAGTGAAAATATTTTTATGAATATGATTAAATATATAACTTCTGAGTCCAATAAAAACATATATAGGCATAAATTTTGCTGAAACTTACGTGTCAGACTGCTGTTAAACTTACACAATAAGGTGGGGGGAACAGAGCAAAGTACAATTTCCATTTAAGTCAAGTTTAAAGATTATACTTAGAAAAATCTTGAGGCATATGAAAGCGAGAAAAACAACCCAGAGATGACTGATCCAATAGGAAAATCTATATTATTTTTCCTCCCCAAAACACTGCCTGAGTGTATAGAATGTGAGTCAATCCTCTATATTCTTCAGTTACAATAACCAGAAAACAGCAACTTTGCAGCATGTTTAATGCCAACCAGCAAATTCCCCTTTGTTGGCTTTGTAAAAAAAAAAGTAAAGTATTCAAAGAAAAAAAATACAAGAGTATTTTGGAGACTATTCGTCAAAGAAGCTTAAAGGGAAGGAATACAACCACCAAATATTCTTTCAACCTCATTGCCACTGTACTCTCCAATTGTGCGGTATTAAGCACCAGTATTACGAAGCACGTCAGCCACTTGTCTGGGATGGGAGACACTTGGTGTCCCACACACAATGCAGAAACCAGCTGCAAAGTCCTTCATCACAGAAGGTGCATCCGGGTGTGTGTGTGTGATCAGATAGTCAGAGGCTCTCTAGTAAGTGTTTCTGCACATGTTCATAGTTCAACAGTAATATCCCAATGGTATAGCATTCCCTTGAAGGATGAAGAAAAGTATACAGTCATCATTTGAGAAACTAGAAGGACTATGTAAAAACCCAAACAAATCTTTGAAAGAATGGCAGAAGCCTGCCAATACCGACTGCCAGACAGAGCAGTAGTGCCTATGCTCCATTCAGATGAGAGTTAGTAGGGCCAACAGATGCCCTGGCAAACAGTGAGCAGCAGCCATGGCTGAAACCCCTTCATAAACAAGAAAAAGCAGAGCCAAAAAGGAAAACAAGAGATATTTTAAATGATACTTTAGGGTACTTCTAGCATAGATCTTCCTTCTGAAAACGAGGTAAAAAAGTAAAGTGCTTCACCTTCAGTGGTTCACCAGATTAAAGACAGTTTTTTTAAAGTTGAACGTCGAGATACAGAAAAGCAACAAATGATCCCGGCCAAAGATGACAACGGTCATCAGAGGCACACACAGCATCATCTGTACTTTGAGTCTCTGAGCTTTGCCAGAATCTTCTGGGGTGTAGTTGCACGTTGTTGGTAAGTGTGCCTCCCTGTGATTCTGTCCACTTCTCACCTCTTGGGGAAAGAACTAACAATGGCAAAGATATGGAGATCTACCTGTATCAGACCAGGATTATTTGAACCCCTAAATACTGCTTAGGGGTGGGTAACTAGCACATGGTCCCCAGCAGACTGCATAATTTCTGGCCATGACTACAAATTTTTCTATAAATGAGTAACCTGAGATGGCATTACACTCCAATTGGACCTTGATAATTATCTCCATTTCTGTTTCAAAGAATAAGATAACAGAAAACCTCAACTGGATCTTGTTATATTACCTAGTTTCCATCATAGTAAAAACATTCCAATAAAGTAAGCTCACAGTGATACAAATAACTGAATGAATAAATAAATAAGAGGGGGATAAGAGTTGACTCTAATGCACAATAATTCCAAATAACTTATGTAGTTAGTCCCCCTCAAAGACGTAGAACATAAGTCCCCACTCCTAAGTGTGGGTGGGCATCATGCCTGCCTTCCAGGAAAAGGCGGGGTGCGGGAGGAGAGCATCCTTACCCCGGAGAACTCTGATTCACACCTGCCTTAACCTGGTGATCAACGTCAACATCAAGTCATGTTGATAATATTCACCCTTCTTCTGATGTGATGAAAAGGGCACTTTACCTCTGTGATTTTCGTCCCCAAATCCCATAAAAACAAAACAATCACGAGAAAAACATCAGATAAATCCATTTGAGGGACATTCCAAACTACCATAAAACTTGTCAAAACTGTGGCACAAGAAGACAGTGGAACCAACTCCTGACAACTCCTAAAGTGGGGAAAAAAAACTGAAGCTAGAATTCTCTATCCAGCCAAAGCCTCATGTAAGCATGAAATGAAGACACAGTAATTTAAAAAAATTTTTGCCTAGACCTAAGAAAAACCTTTGCCATTTTAGAAATGTTAAAACCAAGTAATGCTTGTTAGGAAACGTGAAAATCCAAACATATTATACAGTTCAAATGAAATGTATTATGAAGAATACCAGTATTCCCTTGTGGCGGTATTTAAAATCTGCCTCTTCTTTTACTTTATCGAGTGAATGAATGAATGAAAAGCCCAGAGAGAAAATTACACATAGTATTAAAAACCACAATTGTCTTCTTAGGGCAATCTATGTTTCATTCTGCCCCCCACACTGAGCAGTACAGCAGTACCAAGAGTGAATCACGAAACTTGTCATTTCCACATACAATCTGCTATACTTCGCTCTGATAGGAAGAAATAACCAAGAGATGAGATGAGCTTTCTCCAATAAGAGCACAGATACAATGTTCAAACACTTGTACTTGGAATCAAGGAAAGGGTATGTTAAACATCATTTAATTCATGGAGGTACTATGCTTAGTGCTGATATATTACACAATGGTTAACAGTAAATTTGGAGTAAACCCGATCTGTTTAAACCTCAGATGTCACTTACCAGTTATGTAATGTACTTGACTCTTGCTAAGCCTTAATATTTTCATGTGTAAAATGAAGACTACTCAATGACTGGGTTGTCTTAAGAATTAAGTGAAGCACTTAGCATCATGCCTAGCATACATTTTGAACAATAAATAAAAGCTCTTATTTGGATCCAATCTCTACTCTGAAAAAACTCATCTGGGGATAGGTCTTTTCATAGTTAGGTACCCAGCAAGAGCTGTTACTACTATGAACAGAATATTGGAAGGCAGAAAATGGCTCACTTTGAGGGTACATTCCCAAAGTGAAACTTTTTAAGACTTTGCTTAATTTCTTTTCAAATGACCCCTGAGAAAAGAACACTGGGTTCTAATAACCAACCTCCACTCCAAGTATTAGACTTGATCTAGTGCTGTGTATCTCTCAGAACTGGAAATCTAAAAAGGGAACCATCATTGCCTTCATTATTTTGACTATGTTTTTAAGTAACTAAGAAAAACAGATGATCCTTTGATGTAACTATAGATTCCACTAGATTAAAATGCAGTCTCCAATGCTGAGATAATACCAATCACTTCCTTTTATATCTATGGAGTAAATGTTGATGATTCTCTATACATTTACTCTAATTTTTAAACACTAACTCATTTCTGAGGGGAAAAACTTACAGGTCAAATACTAGGTTTAACTCAAGTTTATCTTCCAGCTATTTTACTTGATCACTTACCTCTAAATCCCCCAGTCATGGAATACCGTAAGCCTCAAATGCATGATTAAAAGCTTAAATACATAGTATTTCTTAAGAAACGGAAAAATGATAGCAGTAGGAAGAAAACCAGAAGAGAAGGGAAATCGTTTCAAGGTCACTAATGTGGAAAGGGAACTACGTCTTGGAAGAAAGCACGATTGTAGTAGTAAGTGAAGGGATGCATACGAGCCCCTTCCAAAAGCACAAAATCACCATCAAAGAATTATGGGGGGGCGGCCGGATGGCTCAGTTGGTTAGAGTGCGAGCGTTGAACAACAGGGTTGCCGGTTCGATTCCCACATGGGCCAGTGAGCTGCGCCCTCCACAAGTAATGAGCAGCTGCTGAGCTGCCGGAGGGGCGGCCGGATGGCTCAGTTGGTTAGAGCCTGAGCTCTCAACAACAAGGTTACCGGTTCAATTCCCACATGGGATGGTGGGGAGTAGACTTGGAGCTGAGCTGCACCCTCCACAATTAGATTGAAGGACAACGACTTGACTGGGAGCTGATGGGCCCTGGAGAGACACACTGTTCCCCAATATAATTTATATATATATATATATACATATATATATATAATATACACACACACACACACACACACATACATACACACACACATATAAAGACTAACATAAAAAAAAAGAATTATGATGGATGCACTTACTTCCCAAGATTGATACTGACCACAAATTTTATGAAAATTTCAAAACACTTCAACCCAAATGTGGGCATTCTCTAAAAACAGATGGGCTCATGCTAATGAATAAGCCAGAACAGAGGGTGGGGGGAAATACACAGACGGCTTTAGGGCCCTAAGAAGACTCTAGGCTCCGTCACAGTTCAGTAACAAAGGCTGTGACACTGTAATAAGGGCAACTACAGAACTCTCCACATAGCAACTTGTCCCAGCCCCTCCTGACTTCCCATTTATATGGAACAGCTGCCTCAGCTAAAGCCAGACAACTGCTTCTAAACAAAGCCAAGTAAGTCTGGGAAGAAACACCAGCACAGGATTTAAGGCTGGAAAGGAAAGCAGCACAAAGCCTGTGGCAATGCCACACTATGCCCCTGAAGGAAGGAAAGCAGAAGGGAGGGGAGAGAAAAAGACTGGAGAGGAGGAGGCAGCAGGGGAGAGAGGAGAAAAGCAGGTCCACCCAAGAGTGAAATAAACTAAGCACTCCACCTCAGAACACTTAATTGTGGCAGCTGCCCCCTTGCACCTGGTGTCCTTCCACACCCAGCTCACTGAACTCTCTCTCCACAGTGAGTTCTGCTGCACAGGAGAGGAGCCTTGTGGGTCCATGGACTTACTCCACTGCCCAAGAAATGCAAGACAACTACAAATCTCCCTGCAAATATTTTGGTCAACCAAGGATCACTGGAGATTTGAGAAAAATCAAAGAGTAGGAAAGAGAAAGACCAGCCTAAAGAAACAGATTAAGAGATCCTAAAGAAAACAAATAGAAATAGACCAAATCAAACCAAACACGTACCTCAATTACTATGCCAAAAGTTTTAAGAGGTATATTTATTTAAAAGAAACAAACAACAAAACAGGTCAGTAGAAAAAATGAAAAGACCAGAGAACCACTAGATCTTGGAAATTAAACACAGTTGATAAAGTAAACATTTCATCAGAAGGGCTGAGTAACAGATTGGGCATGACTGAAGACAGTATTCTGGAAAATAGAAGAAACCTCCCAATACTTAAGAGGAAAAGACAGAAACAGAAAACAATGAAAGAAAACACAAAGTAGACAGCTCCAACAGGCCTAACATTTATTTATTAAGAGTTCCATAAAACAAGCAGAGACAATGGAAAATAATAATCAAAGAAAAATCATTTGAATGTAATAGATTTGAGATTGCAGGTTAAAACAAGACAAGAAAGATGAAGTTTATAATACACCTACACCCACAGTATAAAAACAGAATACAGACCTTTTAAAACACGTTCACTCAGAGGAAAACCAGGCTACCTACTGTTTCCCCGAAAATAAGACCTAGCCGGACAATCAGCTCTAATGCGTCTTTTGGAGCAAAAATTAATGTAAGACCCAGTATTATATTATTATTATATTATTGTTATATTAATTATATTACATTACATTATATAAGACCCGGCCTTATATTATAGTAAAATAAAACCGAGTCTTATACTAATTTTTGCTCCAAAAGAGGCATTAGAGCTGATTGTCCAGCCAGGTCTCATTTTCGAGGAAACACAGTACAAAGTAATGAGACAAAATAGCATCTGATTTCTCATCAGCAAAGATAGAAGATAATGGAGGCCTTCAAAACTTGGAGGGGAAAGCATTTTGAAGGAAGAATTCTCTACCTAGGCAAACTATGAGGCAAGTATGGTAGCAAACTGAAGACCACGCCAGACATAAGAATTTTGAAATTTACCTCCCAAGAAGTGAAAACAATCTGAAACAAGTTTTTGAAACTGTTTTCAACTAAACGGGGAAAAAAAAAAACAAAGTGGCCTTAACGGGGAAGGCAAAGAAATGCCAGTATGACTGCAATCACATACACAGAAGATAATTAGTCCAAATTAGAATGGACATCAGAGAACCTAGAAAAGAACGTCTTCAAAAATAAAAATCCATTTACTATAATTGTAAAATTAAAAAATTTGCTATGATACAGGCTTTTAATTACATTAAGAAAAAGAAAGAATTTGCAAGAAAAACTAAAGCAAAATTGTGGCATTATTTTCAACAGTTTAGAGGATGACAGATTTAAGAAAACAGACTCTCACTTGATCTTGACATTCTTCAAGTAGAACAACTTCTAACTGCCACAGGGTTTATTATTATAAATTCAATCATACTACTTGGTTCTGCAATCAGTAGTATGACTCCTAGTAGCGATGCTATTTACTGGTTTTCATTTTTAGAATTTTAAATGGTTAAAAATTCCAAAACAATGTTTAAGTAAAGGAAGCCAAAAGGGAGAGGAGGACGACGACATCGAGGGGCATAGATTTCCTTATGTGACATAATGGTGAGTCAAGGAATGGTGCCTAAAGTTGGCGGCCCAAAAATAAAAACCTAAGAACATTTAAAGCTATAAAGAAAACCATCAGCATAACTATAACTCATACTAACAAAAACCAGGAGGTATAAGGGACAGACAGTTGAAGGTGTAGGTACATGAAATTCCTCATCTTTCATGACAAGAGGAGACACTGTGTCAGGCAGAAATACCAAGAAATACCTTATTTTAAATTCTGTTGGTAACCACAGGAATAAATTTTTAAAAACTGGTTTAAAAAGATTATCTCTGGGGAGTAGTAATGGACTGGCCGATTTTTACATTTCAAATTACATCCCTCTATGGTGTTGGAGAAAATATTTACCATGTGTGCGTATTATTTATAATTTTTAAAATAAGGTTGCATTTTCAAATGGTGGACATTTCCTAAAATGTTAAATCCTATGTTATCTCTAGAGTTTTGGGCTAGACCATAACAATATTCTTAAATTTTATCATTAATGACTCCAGGACAGTGACGATAACTCAGAAATATCTTCCAAAACTTTAAATGTTCATACTCTTTAATCCATCAAGTTTATTGTTAGGAGTCTAACCTAAAGGAAAATTTACATGAGTGGTAACAAATATAGAGGTACAAGGAAGTTTAGTGCACAACTGTGTCTTAGCAAAAACCCCCTGCAAATCCTAAACATCTATCAATGAGAATGGTTAAATAAATTATGGGAGACACATACTACAGAATGTTATAGAGCAGTAATCTAAAAAAGACCGTGGGAGTAACGCCATGGAAGGGTGACCATGATATAGTGAGTCATGAGAGAAGCAAATAGCAAAAGAATATATGTAGCGCAATACCATTTCATGTAGTTTTGTGTGTGTGGTTTTTTTTTTTTTTAACTTTTTGTATGTGCATAAGAATTGTGGAAACATACACACCAAACTATTAACAGAATAGTGATGAACTCTGAATGTGAGATTGGAAAAGTGGAAGAAAGACACTGACTTTTTACTTCTAATTGTTTGATATTTTTATGAAATGTTTACTACCTTTGTAAAAGGCAAAAAATTCTTGAGAAAACAGCTTCAACATTAATCCCACTCAATTCTTTCCTTACCTTGCCACCCCTCCGTTCCCCCAACACTGTTGCACCAAAGAACTCAGCCTTCCATATGGCGCATAGTGGAAATGTGTGAGTCCCAGACCTTACAGTTCTCTCCAAATCTCACTTCCATGCGATACATAGAATATACTTGACGCCCTGCATCACTGATGAAAAACATGGTCTTAATGTTGCATTTGGTCTTCAGCTTGGTTGGTTAGGGAATGGTGGTGCCACAAAGCCAAGGTATAAGTCATACCCCGTATAGGTCATTGTTAATGCAGTCAGCCTGCTTTTTTATTCATCATCTGCCATCTTCCTAGTGACAGGACAACAAGATGTGGAAAGATCAAAGTGAATCCATTTTAGCTAGGGGGAGCTCTTCTTAAAAGACACATGCTGATAGTGGGCTTCAGTCTCATGGTTGTGTTCTGAAGAAAACATTTGTGTATGTGCACGACAGTTTACACATGCCTTTGCCAGTCAACCACACATAAATCACTAGCTGTGTTGTCAGTGTTTCCCAGAGGATGCTTGTTAGCCAGGGTCTGCAGCGACACTGCCTGGCTGTGCTCTGTGGGAGCCGAGTGATGTCAGAGTGTGTGACCACCACGCGCTCAATTTCTGGTCTTTATTCTCATCTTCAGGCATCACAACACAAAATCAAAGCAATGTTGAAGGATTCTCAGCCTTAACTGAGCTTGAAGAATGATTTTTCTTTCACTAGTCATTTTCAGAAAAGGCAACAATAAAAGGAGAAAATCAAAGATTGAAGAAAAATAGAATGAGAACTTACAGTGTGACCACAGTGACAGTTATATAAATCCCTCTAACAATGGAGTATTTAATTTTGATCTAATTTAAAATGTCTATTAAAAATGTCCAAATAATTCACATCACAAACATGCATCATTTTTTTGGTGTTTATATTTTTTCAAGATAATTTAAACCTAGTAAAAGTAGCAATGGAAAGAATATTCTGCTATAAATCTAGAGAATAATTCAGTGTATCTTACACTCATCAAATATGAATTCACCTAACTAAAACTAAAAAAAAAAAAACAGCTACTGGTTCTCAGGACAGATTCAGAAATAGAATCTATTCAAAAAACAAACAAGCAAGCAACCAAACAAAGGAAAAGAACAGAACTTGGGGGACAGTGCATGGGGAATGGTGGAAGTGAAGTATTGCCTTAAGGTAATACTGTGGTTTTGAGATGACAGTGGAAGTAAATAAAGTATGAGGACTTATATAACAAAGTTTTAAAAATAAGTCATAGTTCCATTTCAACATAATGTTATTTATTTAAATGCGGCTTACAATACAATTTTATCAGTGATACTTCTAAACCCGAGAATCACTACTGAAAATAGGACAGTCATATGATACCCCCTCCCAACTCTTGATCAAGTATAAGCTCCTCTCAAACCCTTATAATACCTTCCCTAATCAATTCCAACCTCCTCTTAAATCAAATTAACTTAAATGTTACTGTCTTTACACCCTTCACCCTTTTTATAGCATCTTACCTTGCACATATGACATAAGCAAAAAAAAAAATGTACTTCACGCCTACAACGTGAGAAGTGCCTTCTTCTGTGTACTGCTGGGCCCTCACAACAACCCTGTGAGGTAGGTATCATCAGCCCCACAATACCGAGGGGGAAACACAAACTGAGAAGACTGACTTGCCCCGTGGCAGAGCTGGGATTCAAAGCCAGACCAACTGACTCAGGTGAGTAATGTTTAAAGTAGCCCAGAGGAAAAACAAAGACAGCCCCAAGCGAAACTATGACTGTACCTAGAATTTTGGAGCATTTGGAGAAGGGCTTCAATAATATTAATAATTCCTTCTTCATTGACACCTAACCATAGTGGACAGAAATTACACTATCTTCTGCTAGCATTCAAATTTAAAGGTAGCAATACACAAAACAGAATTTATCTCACCCTTTTTATAGAAAAATGACAAATTACAAACATATTTGCACTCATCATTGACTCTGAAAAGACATACTATAACTGCTACTACTCTACATCAATCCTTCTGGTGAGTGGATAGTTATGAAGAAGACATAAATGCACATCTAGTAGTTATAGTAAATAACATTAAAAGTAAATTTTGTGGGGATTATTAAAGTGGGTTGCTGCCCAGACCGATTTAGTTTCAAAATGCAAAACCTTATCCAGGCACTTTAACCAAGAGAATGTACCACAAATCTATGTGCCTAAATTATACCAGGACATTCTCACACCTACATATAATTTAGACACAGATAAAAATGGTTACATAAGTTCCCTACCAATCTTGAAAACTATGGTAATTTTGGAATGCCTTTCCCATGCAAAAACATGTACTAACTGTACTCAGTAAATAAAATCTAAATGATAGTTCACTGTAGGTAGTTTAAAATCAAATATGAATACATTGTTCTGTGTGGAATAGTCTTTAGGAGAAAAACCTCATTCTGAAAAGTTATCATCCTTAGTTTGGTCCAAATCAACATTATTCTGATGCTACGACTACTCTACCCAAAGTGCCAAGACATAAAAAGTTCTGCAAACTGAACTCTTTCTTAGAGGTTTTTGAGGTTCTCAAAAATGTTCCCAGCTATCATGAAGCTATGAAAGTTTAAATGACAAAACATGAAAATTCTACGCACCAATGGCAAAACTTATAGTATCATATGAAGTGAGTGTGTCTTGCTTGTCAGATGGAATTGGACATTTTGAATTCTCTAATCATGTGACACTACTGTGTTCTAGACTTTTAATAAGTACTCACATTTATGTTTTAACTACAAACCCAGCTTTTCTAGCTTTCAAACTTACTCAGTTTTTACCAAATGATAAAGATTCAGTATTAAGGAGAATACCCACAATTTATTATTCAAGGAGAAGACACAACAGAAGAAGCCTATCTTGCCGTTTACTAGGAGACAAATTTTTTTCTGAAGATCTCCATATTTTAAAGGTATCTCTAGACTTGCATGAGCAGATGCTCCAAAAATATCTGATTTTAAAGTTACAATTTTTAAAATCACAAAAACTATAAAAACTCCTTCATTAATCAGATACTCTATGTACTATAATATGATGCAGTGCTTATTTTACAATATACATGAAATTAAGAAATTACTAAAAGTAATGCTTTTAAACCAAAAATCTCAACCATCACTTGTATTGCTCATGAAGAAAAGAATGACTGACCCCCTCCTCGCTCCTAGTACACTACAATTATTTGAATAAATGAATAAATGCAAATTTCCTTTTAGTGATCTTTGATGCACACACCTAAGCTGGAAGGGTGGAGCTGTGACAACACGGTCCTTTTCTGCCTCAAGTAAACATGACAGTCTACAAGGAATTTTACAATTATAATTTTTAATTGTAAGGGATATAACAGTTCATAAATCTTAACCTTTAAAATCCCTTTGATATTTTCTGCTTTGTATTAACATAGACAATATAGAAAATGAACAATTGACTCCTCCCAGATGTAAAGAAACAACTCCTGAAGCACTAAGAACTAATTCTTAGGCACTAAGTTTAGTGGCATAAACCCTAGGATCCCCCAGAGAGAGAAATGCAGGAAAACTAGATCACTTCATTTCCTTAAAAGAACATGTTAGTATTTTACCCACGAACTACCACTCGGCGGCGGAAAACCAGCATGCGCAACATGTGTCCCAGTTGCCGTTTGTGAAAACACTGACTGTTGGTGTCGCTGCAACTTATTCCAGTGACGTGCCCAATACCTCACTGCTACTAAATCCTGGTCTCCCCCAGCTAGTCCCTACACTGTGAGAAGCCAGTCGGACTTATGCTTTTGAGAAAGAAAAAAACAAAACAAAGCAAAACAAAAGGCAACCCCTGACCTCTGAGAACGAATCTGATGCTCACAGCTAAGCCTCTGCTATTACAAACTGATCTGACATTTCCAGCTAAACCATTTTGCTCTCCTTTTGGACAATCTCACTACACAGCGGTATCAACTTAAGTCATTCTGAGACCATGGAGAGGACAGACAAGAACAAGGTCACCGCACAACACACGAAATACCAAACACCACTTATGCTAAATAAGTGACAGCCCTCATTTCCTTGAACCCTCTACCATATTACCCCAAACCCAAATCCTATAATACAATCTTTGTAACATCCTCTTACTGAGACACCCCACGGTTCCCTATGGTCTGTGTTCTTTGCTGCAACAAGTAATAAATCCAATGTGTTCAACTACAAGTGTGTTCCTGGTGAACTTCAACTGAAGGGTACTGACACTTATGAATACTAATGCTGGAATAAGAATATGATTCAAGGTCCTACAGTTACAAAACGACTCGAATACATGGCTTACTAATACACACCTCACAGTTCACAGAGAGGGCAGCTTCGGATGACTTTGGTATAAGATTTCTTCCATTTTTTCATTTGACATGAAGACCATGCTTAAAATGTGTTGAGAAGTTCAGATAAAGTAAACCGCATTACTGACAATCATGCTGACAATTGGTAAGGCACAGGAAAAGCCTATCTAGCCAAACTGATTTGGACACTGAGCAGTTAGTTCATCCAGTCATTCCTATCAGCGGCATGCTCAAGTTGTGGGCTACACCCAGACTAGAAGTGCTTTAAATCAAGGATTTCAAGAAAATAACCAACAATCAAGCCAAAAGTGTAAGGAAAAGGTGGAAGAGGGTGTTTTTAAAACTAATAATAGTAATAATAATAATAATAATAAAAACAGTGCTCACCATAACTACTAAACAATCTAGATAATAGGTTAGCTGTGAGAAGAAAATGAAGCAAAATTTTTGTGCGTCTCTTTCACTGAAAGATTTTTTAATGTGCAAAATCTCCCACTCCGCAGCTGAATGTCATTTTTGTTAAGTATTTATCACATCCACAGAGGAAGAAAAACCAAGAACACTAACTTAGAACAAACAAGTTTCTACAACACAAATAAATCTAGTATACACTAAAATGAGCATTTTGTCCAAAAAATGTATTTTAAAGCTAATGTATTTATATGTTTAACACAAAAGTTAAAAACCAGAAGTCTTGAAGAACCTGAAGGGAATAAAAAAGCCCTTTTCTGCTACAAACAAAAGGCAAAAACACCCTTTTAATTGTCAGCTATAAAATCAGCTTTAAAAAAATAACCTTTGGGGACCGGCCCAGTGGCTCTGGCGATTGGAGCTCCATGCTCCTAACTCCGAAGGCTGCCGGTTCGATTCCCACATGGGCCAGAGGGCTCTCAACCACAAGGTTGCCAATTCAACTCCTCAAGTCCCGCCCCCTGCAACTAAGATTGAACACGGCACCTTGAGCTGAGCTGCCTCCCAAATGGCTCAGTTGGTTGGCGCTTGGGCTCTCAACCACAAGGTTGCCAGTTCAATTCCTCAGGTCCCGCATGGGATGGTGGGCAGCAACCCCTGCAACTAGCAACTGCAACTGGACTTGGAGCTGAGCTGCGCCCTCCACAACTAAGACTGAAAGGACAACGATTTGACTTGGAAAGAAAGTCCTGGAAGTACACACAGTTCCCCAATAAAGTCCTGTTCCCCTTCCCCAATAAAATCTTTTTAAAAATAAATAAATAAATAATCTTTGGGAAACAACGACCATTACCAACCTTCTAGATACAGTGGAAGGCTCAAATATGCAGGGGCCGGCCAGGGTTGGACATGCCAGTCCCCAAGTGCCCCGTGTGTCCTCCCCGCCAGAGCTGGGAGGTGGAAGTTTGCAGCTTTAGTCTGAGGTCTCAGACATGAAAGTCACTGTCTTCAAAGGCACAGCACTGCTGAGAAACTGGCATGTGTAGAAGTTTGACTGAGAGAAAAAACATTTTCACCACCACTGCCCTCTATCTCTGTAGCACATAAGGTGTGGCATATATTACTATCTGATTTCCCTCTTTAGACAGGCATTACTACTTACTTTTTATGGATCATGAAAAACTGGTCACTCAGCAAGTAGTAGTAGCAATGATTTAAACTCATCTTCTGATGCATCAGGAATCAAAGACACCCAAGACTTCAGTATAATGAGAACCAACTTTTTAACAAGTACTTAAAAACTTCTTCAAAGACAACATTTATTGTACCAAGTAATGTCTGTAACTTACAGTCGGAAAAGGAAGTTTGTGGTCACCCAGAGTCCATGTGGTGAATGAGGTATTAAGAGATATTTTAGGGAAAAATGGGCTAAATATTCATATTAAGTTTTATAGTAGGTTTATAACCTTTCACCTGTATTTATATTAGGGCATTAGAAGTAATCCAATAAGAAGACTGACCTTTCCAAGTAAGTCCAACCTACTCTGTAAATCTCTTCTAAATTTTTTAAGAAATGCAGATTTACTGCCCAGTGAATTTTAGCGCACATTAAACTCAAATGTGATTCTAAAATGACAACGAAGGAAACAGCATGATGCTGACAAATCTCTTCACAGCCCAGACCTTACCCTGTTAGTGACCCCAGTCCCGGGTACCGTCCTCCAGGACTGAAACTCTCCTCTGACGTGTGGAGTCTGGCAAACACCTACCATTTCATGGCCTTTCCTAATATCCAGTTCCTAAATCAGAACTGTGTCATCCTCGCATTTCCTCACTGTGGGAGGACAGCAGATATTTTTGTTTTGTTTTTTAAAAAAGGTCCAAAATATAAAAACTATAGTTAAAACAGTTAATTTAAAAAGTTAGAAGTACTCTATAGTAGTTGGCTTAATGATTTCTCTGCTAGAATTTAATGAACCAAATAAAATGCCTAGCAAATACTCCTGAAAGACTTTTAATAAACATTTTATTTTTACCCAAAAGAACTTTGGTAATTTACAATTGTCTGACACATTAAAACATTAAATTTGTAAAATTAAAAATGCTCTCAAAAATCAAGCTGATATACTTGAAAAAGATGTAAATGGAATAGTTTCCATAAATTTCTGAAAACTAAATGATCTGATTTGATCATTATAAAACACAGGAAAACATTAGTAACACCCAACTTTTGAAATACTTAATGTTCAGGGCCTATGAAAGAACACTGAAACTGGGCACTGTACTGTATGATCTCAAGCAAGAGGCAGGATGTAAGTTTAAAAATCACTAAACTTACGATGCTCTTCCATTCCTACTATCTCCTTTAGTATCATCCTGTTTGATCCTACAATCATTTTATCAGTCGGCCTGTATCTGCTACATCCTAGGTAAGGATTTAGTTCCCTGCCTGCAGCAAACTCCACCAGAGACCTTGGGGACACAAGAGATTACACCCAGCCAGTCTGTTGTCAGCTGGCCAGTTTGATGGTATGGGGACAGGGTTTTTACAAGGCCCAAACAGTGACATTAGACGCCTATGTTTAAGTCTTGTCTATTGTGACAAAAAATATGTAGCACACACTTTCCCCAAGACTCCTAACTTCCTGCTGATCACATTACTCACCGAAGATGCCAAAGAGAAACGATATTTTATCTATCACTATCTATCACTAGCTCATCCAACTTTATTACTTAGTGGAGTTAGAAATTATTATGGTTAAATGTGGTTAATAGGAAAAAACGTATTCGTCCCCCAGAAAAAAACAAATGCTATCCTGAGGACAGAGCGTGGACACCAGGAGCCGCCGTCGGCTCCAGCGAGGGCTATGAGGACTGCTGGTCTTCAGCGTGTGCAGCACTGCCGCTCACGGCACGCGACAACTCACAAAACATATGTGAAGATGTGAAGAACTAGGGGAATTGTTGGAAATGATGCTGAAGGGACAAAGCCATGTCTTATGAAGTACAGAGACAAAAGAACCATGCACAATACCTTGACCACAGCAGCTAATCACTGAGTATTTGATTCATGTAACAATTAAAGTACAATCTTTAAATGTTTTCATATGAGATCTTACAAAGGTCAATTCTAAGTGCTCAAATTTTACATTTGAAAACATTAGAAAACCATGGCAACTTTGTTTAAACAAGTGGTCCTATTTATGGATTATCTGTAATAACTAATGATAATGGCTGAAAAAATTTAAATGAGAAAAGTAAAATATACTTCTGAAATAACCAATTTTATGCTTAAGTAGGTAGAGCTATGGATGGAAGCAGCTCTTAAATTAGCTGTGAAAATGACATAATGCTAGCTGACATTGACTGAATGCTCTAAGGGACTAGTTAAATGCTTCTAATGCGTCAACCCATTTAATTCTCCCAACAACTCAGTAAGGTCAGCACTATTATTAATCCCCATGATACAGAGGACACAGACAACAATGTGAGTTGCAGACAGCTGCAGAGAATGCTGTGACTAACAGCCACGTTCCAGAGCCTCTGACTGTAATAATATACATTACTATCTCTTTACATACTGACTTTTGTTGTGTTCTTTTAGTAGATAACTAGTAAATGATGCTAATAAGAAAAATAATAAAACATTATTTTCAAAAGAGCACAGAGGCAAATCAAGGGAAGGAAAGTAGACAGCTCTACACAAGGGAAAGTGAGATGATAAGACCACAAAATAAACTTGAACAGTAGAAAAAAGGGAAAAATAATTTAATGAAAATATCTTTGAAAGTCTAAACTACACTATAGTGTGCATTTAAGATTTTTGCACTTTACTATATACGTGTGTGTGTGTGTATAATTTAAAAGTATAAATAAATATTTTTAAACATTTTTTAAAAGGTTAGGTGGTTTTGAGCTCCATTCACTACTTCAAACAATAGGGTTAATAAAATGATCTAATGTCTCAAAAAAACTTTGGACCAGAAGTTGGCAACACTTCCTCATGGGACACATCCTTTGTAATGAGTGTGTCCACATGCTTGACTTTCAGACTTTTGAGTGTGCCCTAAAACATGAAACCACAGTTAACACACAAGTTAATCTAGATTAATTATTATGAAATCAAACCATCTGTCTAAAAAGGGAAGGTCTTCTACAGTCTCGCTGACAGTTGGCAAGCTGACCATAGCACAATTTCAGCACAACAGCAGCTCACACAACAGTCTATTCTCTTATCTTTCTATAAGAACAAATTTCCATAATTAAATCCATATATGATGTCCTATATATATCCTCTCCACCCTATATTCTAGACCTATATACAATAAACCCAATCCTACTTTCATACAAAGCCCTTTAAATATTTGAAAATGACTAAACTTCTCTTAAGTCTCTCTTATCCAAACTGAGCACTAAACTTCCCTTTATACTTACGATTTTCAGACCTTTCCCCATTCTGATCATCTCCATTCAATAATTAAATGCCTCCATTCTAAACATGCATTTTTACTAAGTGGAGGAGGGCCATGACACTTCAAGAATTCACACTAATCATTTAAAACACCATCGCTTTTATATGAACTCTCCCAAACCAATCTAATAAATTCTAGCATTGAGGTTGAAACCTGAGTACAGGGCTTTACATTTATTTCTATTTAAAACTTTACATGTTAAGTTTGTATTCATTAAGTATACCATCACAGTGTCTTCTTGAATGCTGACATTTAGAGAACTTGCAGTTTTGAATCACCTGTAAATGTCCAAGGCAAGCCATCCAGATTATTAAAATATGTTAAAAGGGGCGGAGGCCAAGTAAAGATCCTGCAGCACCCTGAATGTTTGCCTCAAAGGTAACAAACATCCAGTGAAAACTTACTTTGGTGATGACCTTTCCATCATGCAGATACAAAACCATGTTCTACCATGACCCACATATTAGTTCAAAAGATTGCCTATGGTTTGGCTACAATTTCCTTGAACCCCACCAGTATTTCTACAAAACTAGGGTTCTTTTAACATGACGTGACGTATCCAAACTACTGGTTCTCAAATGAAAGCAATCATATGTCCCTTAATGAGCATTTTGTAAGATTTTTATTCTCAGAGTCTGTGTACGTGTGTACTGGCATCTTATAAAAAACTTTGATGTGCAGCAGCCATTACCAATGAAGTTCATTTCAGCAGAGTAGAGGTCACCAACTACTTATTAGAAAAAGCAGTCATTAGGCCTGACAGTACGAAGAACTACTACTCTAACCTTCGATGACTCCTGGCATCACAAATTACTTTTGTTTCATGATACATAAAAAGTGTCTGTTGGAGATAAAATATTGAGCTCTCTGGTATGGAGTTTCTAGAATTCACCTTTGTACTCCTTGGGTCTGCATTCATGTTGATTTCCCTCAGCATTTCCTAACTGTTTTAAAGTGGTGGAATACTTTTCCTTTCCACCTGTGACAAAACAGAACTGGAGATGGAGTGGAGAGCCCCACAATGTTTGACAGGCAAAGGGAGAGGTGATGCTAGGTGCAGGGAATGCTCATGGTTCAACTTTTGAATAGATAATTTACAAAGGAGAAAAATATATACATTGCCCCAAAACAGCAACAAGTTAGCCACTTCTTAAGCTAGGCGTCCTTTTCCACTGGAGCTCTCCATGACATCAGTACTTTTGCCAGTTCAGAATGATGGGCAAGAGGCATGCACTCCTCAGGAAGGGTTATAATAAAGCAGCACACCAGGCTGTGGAGAAGCACAACCTCCTCTGTCCTAAGGAACTCTTGTTTTACACAGGAGTTTCTGGGCCCCGTTCCTGGGGTTCTCTAGAGACCAATGCAATATTTAAAAACATCAGCAAGTTAATGCAGATACAATTCACTGTGCTAATCCAAGTAACACGTGCTATTCTAAAACCATGTAATCAAACATAGTTCTCTCAAAGAGAACTATATTAAAATATATGCAAGGGGTAAAAACATAGAGGCCTCAGCAGACTGGCATCAAGAGACTTAATAGTGCTCTGTGGAGAAATTAAGAGTATTCCTGAAATATGATTTAAATCAAATGTTAACATGACTTTCTGGTATATCATTAAAAAGTGAGTAAAGGAAAAAAGTAACTATGAAAAAAACAGTATCTGTTGGGTACTTAACCTCCCTCATCGACAACTTAATATTTTTACCTTATATTTTATTAAAGGGCCTACCCACTAATAAGCCAAAAGCTTATCACATATTTTTCTAATTTTATCACCTTTTCCCAAAGCTCTGAATTTTAACTAAAAGCTATCAAAGACCTGATTACATGGGAAGCTCTACAGTAGAACAGGGTAACTAATTCACCAGCAAATTGAAATTTAAGTCTTACTCAAAATTAACTGAAGCAGACAATTACAGAATATTTAACAGATGCAAAGGCTCTTTCTGAAATCAAGTGCCTAAGTTATTAATCACAGTAATTTCTCACTGCCAAAAACTGTAACGTTTATACACAAGTGTGTCTGGGAGCTACTCTTGACTCAATTAAAACATAAATGAGATTGCAGCAACATATAGCTCTGACATCCCAAGAAGCCAAAGATGTTTTTTCAACAAGTTTTTATCATATATACTGTGCAATATTTAAAACAAGTGCAGATATAGAAAGAACAGGCCCAGTATAAACATCTAAAACAATTCCTGTAAAAATGTGAACTAATTTCTTCAAATAATGGGCTTTCGAAGTAAAACCATGTTTCCCCGAAAATAAGACCTAGCTTGACAATCAGCTCTCGTGTCTTTTGGAGCAAAAATTAATATAAGACCCGGCATTCTATTCTATTCTATAAGACCACGTCTTATATTACAGTAAAATAAGACCGGGTCTTATATTAATTTTTGTTCCAAAAGACACATGAGAGTTGATTGCCCGGCTAGGTCTTATTTTCGGGAAAACGCAGTATTAAGTCTTTTTCCCTCTCATACTCAGGTTATTTACATAGGGGAACCTACTATGATCCAGTCTTTTTAGGAGAACAGAGGAGAAAGGGAACAGAGGTTAAATAAACTCTTCTTCAAAACAAGGAAACCCAGGTAGAGGTAGTAGGTGTCCCTAGGTAAAATGGGCCCACATGGTTGTTGGCTGGCTGACGAAATGAGATGTACCTAAAGTGCTTTTAATACTAAAACAGACTATGTTACTGGAAGGAGTTATTCTGCTACAAGCTATTTTAAAGGAAGCTGGGTGTTTCTGTTTTTCATCTTGGGGAGAATAGACAGGATTTTACGGAATATTTTGTAAAACAGTAACTTAGGTCCTTTAATCACAAACTACGTGGTTTGCCAATTTTACTTTAGTAAGTGAAATTATTTCCAATAAAAAGCATCCGAGACTTTCGGAACATTCAAATTTTGTAAACATATCTTCACACAGTTCAAAACCACACTGCTGAACCAACAGATCTTTGCAGACGGGTTGGTCTCCTTTATTAGAAACCACAGTCGAATGCAATCAGGAAGGGATATACAAGCACTTACTAAGCTATGCGTCCTCGGGTTCATTTCCTCTCCATGAGTGCTATATTTGAAAACTGCAAACAGACCGTACCTCCCGAGTCTTAGTATAACCCCTATATCCACGTTCTATTTACACAACCCCGTGTGTATCTTATAATCCATTTGAAGTTTGAACTATTGAGTTACATTTTTTGTTGTTAACTATATCATACATGGAAAACCTATGACCTAGAGGAATAATATTAAAGAAGAGTGGTAAAATGAACTTGAAAACATAAACGAGTTCTCCCAACCCACACTGCTCTCCTCTTGCAGAACAACTTTACAATTCTGTCATCATGGGTCAGGAAGGCGTACTGCTGATTATCAGGCACCCGTGCTGATGATACTTTAAAACACAAAAGAGGCACTTTAACAGTGGGTAAGAGTGTGAACTCCGGAGCCAAATAACCTGAGCTCAAATCCTAGCCCCAGCTCCTCTTACAAGCTATATGACCTTGGGCAGGCTTCCTTAATTTTTTCCTACCTTGGTTATTCATTTATAAAATGTGGAATAAACAGTGTTTATCTCATAGGGTTATTAAATGAAGTACTTAGAACATGCCTGACACATAGTAAGTGTAATGTGTCAGCTACTGTTGTTAAAATCAGGAAGGTAAAATGAAATTCAAGCACACTGAAACTTGCAGACTGGATTCTTTTCAAGGATATTATGCTTCTCACTAAAATCAATGTCAGTATTCTTACTGATTCCATATTTTCAATGCTTCTCATTTACCTTTTAGCTAGTCATAAGTGATCTGCTTCTAACTATACACTGACAAAACTACACTTCTAACACTGTCATGACTCTACTCCCGTATTATCCAACATCTTAAATTTGTGAAAATATCTTACCTTCCCCTCTAAACTTTAAGCATGACGATGATGTCATAACTTAAAAAAAAAATTATACCTGTGGTAGCATGTACAGCCTATGCTAATGAAATAAACCGATTTTAATGGGTCTATTTCACCTGAAGTCAAATGTATAAACATCAGTAACCTAGAGGCCCGTGTACTCCTGGTGCTTAAATGTTATTTCAATCCCAGTACACAAATTGGGTGCTGTGACTCATACTAGAAGGATAAATGTGTGTAAATTACGCCAACTTGCACCTCAATGCTGCACTATATTGTCTCTTAAGTGACTGTTTTTCATACATACGGACCAATCACCACGGCCTTCTGAGTAGCAAGTCCCCTGACAACAGATCTATGCTCATCATTACCTTAAAAATACTGATTACTTTCTCTCGTGTGACTTCTTCCTTTTCCAAAAAGCTTTAAAAACAGCCTCAGAAAGGACACTAACGACAGTTAATTAGTTCTACACTGAACAGTAGGGTATCCTGGCTTCTGCCACGCATGGGGTTCTGTATGCTTACAGAGGAAAGACCTCATTCAGAAGACATGAAAGCTGTCTGCAAATACTCAGAAATTGCTGTGTAGAAGAGAGTACAGACTTAATCACGTTCCAGAAGGCAGGACAAGTTGTAAGGAAGCAGATTTATGATATAATACAAGAACTTTCTGAAAACTAGAGCTATCTAAAATTGGAAAAGGTAATAGTGTGAGGTAGAGAATACTGTATCACTAAAATGTTTGTAAGTAGAAGACTGCTTTTTAGGAATGATGCAGAAAGGTTAAGGATTTGATAAAGAGTTGGACTACATGATCACAAACCTCCTTTTCAAACCAAACCTCCCTGGATTTTCTTAACACTCAGTCTCAAGCGAGGGCCAGAGGCACAACACGGACACCTGTCCGATGGTGCAGGGTCTGTGAGGTTTGTGACACCATGTGTCCTTATCCCCATATGTCTGACTTTATGTACTGGAGAGCCATCACCCCCAATCCCCAACCCACCAAGTGAAGGATAGGAAAATTATAACAACATTGGTTTCATTATTGTATAATTATCTCTCAAGTTCAGCAAATTCAGAAAAATGAGGAATGACGGAAAATGGATACTTGGAGTCTAATAATTCGTCTACTATACCAGGCCTGCTATTAGAACTACTACTTGAGTGGTAAAATTAACTTGATTTAAAATAGTCATACTTGTTGCTATACTCACTGAGAAACTAAGAAAAAACTCAGAAAGTGAGTATTTTTTAAAGCAAAAACATGAATGTTAGAACAGAAATCCTGAAAGTACATGGAAGTGCATGTTTGAAATTTCCATAGTAAAAACTTAAAAAGAGCCCCTCCATAAACAATAAAACTCAACTTTTAATCAACATAGACATGATATTGGTGTATTTTTTAAGGACAGGTAATGGTTTAGCACCCAGTTTATCCGAATTCACCTGAACTCAAAATATGAAAATATTTAACTGCTAGTTAACATCTCACATACACTCTAAATTTCAGAGGAAAAGTTCCTAAGCACTATTTAGAAATAGTTTCATTACCCAAACCGAGTAACACTTCACTGGAAATTGGGATTGAAAATGTTATCATATAGTAGGTTTTCTTTTTTTTTCATCTAAGATGCACAGTGATTTTCTATCGGACTCCAGTTATTCTAGTCCTAGCCCCTTGTAAAATGAACTTGTTTTTGATAGTCCAGAATCACTTTTAATAAATTAGTTTGTTTCCTCTATATTTCTTAAGATTTTCAAAGCCTAGAAAAGTTGTTTATCTTATTTCTATTTTAATAGCTAACACTTCTAATAGTGAAAAAAGATACAACATTAGTGTAACATTAGCCTAGGAGTTAAGTGATAAGATTCTAGTCCTGGCTTGGAACTTATTTTACATTAAACATGTCACTTAAGCCTTTCAGGTTATGGTACTCACCCATAACACAACTCAGACTCAATGATTTCAGACTCCATCTAGTTCAGATGTGGTACAATAGTGTGACCCCCATAGTGAGGACACCCCTACAATCTGATAGGTACTAGGTCCTCATGTTAGCTACCACGATGCAGTACTATGGATGAACCCACACATGACGTGCAAGACCAGGAGTGTGTAAGCAAATGTGATTTAAAAAAATAATACTGGCTTGAAGTATGGGTTAAATATCAAGAGCATTTATTTTCTTGTCTAGAAAGCATCAACACTATATGCTGCAAATAAAGCTCAGAAAAATTGTAAAAAACTTACAATTCAACCAAGACAACCCTGCTGACTCTTGAACAGAAGGGGAAATACCGAAACAGTAATTCCTTGACACCCAATGACTATGGCACCCATACATCCCCCAGCCATTTATGTACCAGATGAAGCTGTTACTTGCATGGCATACTGAAATCCAGAGTATGGGATAGAATGTCCTCTTGGTTAAATCAGGACAGATTCAAATGAAGCACTTGAGAAAAGTACCTTCCCTTGTTAACAATAAACTAACGAGATTTAGTTAGAAGGATAAATGTTTGTGTTTCAATGTTTGTATTGCATATGTAAAACATAGTTAATTCCGTAACTCTAACACCACTGAATTCACATCAATGGTGATATACCATTAGTATTTCAACAGCCTGCTTTATAAGTTTAAAACTAAGCTAAGCCAAGTGAAAATATGGACTTCTTTTGTAAGATGTTAGTTTATAACTATGGTATCAATGAAAGTAAACAAGGAATCCCTCCAAAATTTAGTAACAAATGGGCCATGTAGTACAAATGTTATATACTGACAAACTAGCAGCTTTCAGAAACAGCAATACTAAGAAGTGCAGCTATTAACGCCTCAGTTGATTCACATTGTAAAAAAACTGCCAGGAGAATGTGAACTATCTAAATAAAATTAGTGTCAGTATGTTGGAGAAAGGTATCCTGGGTACAAGACAGGAAAAGGAATACAGCCCTAAAAGATGCATACAGATAAGCAAGTAATTGGGGGGAAGAGGGTGAAGAAGGGGAACAATTGTATTTAATTTATAGCTCAAAGAATTCAAAGATAACATTAGTAGTATAAATCTACAAAATGATTGTGAACCAGAGTTTGGGTTTCTTTAAAGAGCCTGACTAAGATGGTGTATATGTAAGAAAATTGAATGGAGATGTAAGCTGGCATTGTGGCACTGTGAAGATTTAACCACAAATGCTTTCCCTATTTAAATATTCCAATCAGTACTGTTAGTACACGTACCTCGGAGAATTCTTTCCTCATGGCAACGAAGAAAGTCCCAGATTCTAACAGTGCCGTCATCAGAGCATGTAGCAAATTTATTATCCGTGGGTGAGAAACTGTTACATGAAGACACACAGCAGGGGAAAGAAGTCAGCATTTAACAGATTACCTGCACTTCTCAGACAGGGAAAAATAAAAACAGTGTGCTGCGTTATAAATAGAAGAGGGAGGTATCCAACAGTGAAGGCGCCTTAAAGAGAACGTTGTCAGCTAACAATTGCATCTCATCAAAAGAAGAATTCAATAGAGTAGTTGCTTCTTAGCGTTCCATCACCAGTATCAGAGCACTTTACAAGTGTATTATTACTACTAACGCTAGCCATGCGCCCCACAGCACACTACTTCCTATCGTACCAACAGAAAACATGGAGCTTGTTTAAGTGTACAAACTAAATGAATTGTTTCTGCAATATTCCTGGAAACAGTCTCTTAAATCACATAGAACACTGCTCAAAAAGTTAGCATCAACTTCTGCCTCACACACTTCATGAACTAACAAACTGAAAAAATTCGAGCAGGCTATTTAAGGACTTGTTGCTAAACATCCCTACATAAGATGTTCCCCATTTACTTAAAAGGTCTGTGGAAAACTTTCACACCTTCTTCCTGGCGAGCTATTCCATAAATGTTGCACCTTTTGACAAAAACTTTAACTTAGGGACATTCAGACCTGTGTTTAAAGCCAAAGGACCCACTGCAAAGGAGGGAGCCATTTTTTCCTCCCTGTGGTGAGATCAGATCATCGAGCTTCTCATCTAACTCTAAGAACTCCCTTAAGAACTTTTAAATCCTGTGACTAAAAAAGGACCCACTAAAAACTCAATGTATGGGCAAGACACTACAGCAAAGTCTTGGCAGAAGCATGTTATCCAACAATTTTTGTTAAGATTCTGAAAGTAGAAATGGTGACTACAGTGGGTGGTGTTTCTATAAAGATGCCAACCCCCGACCACACATGGGTGGCACACCATGAAGAATGCTGCTTAGCTTTATTCTGAGGCTGCAGCAATTCTTCAGGCTGGTTTCTGAAACTTTCTTCTTCCAGTTTTACTATACATATCTCATTGATATGTAAAAATATACAGCTCACTGAAAATATTTTAAATTCCAATTATACATTTGCATAACTGATGTTATCAACAGTGAATCAGAAGAAAGTCCTAGAGTCTTCTTGACAATGGTCTGCTTACAGTTTCAAAGCTTGAAGAACCCATTCATTACTCCATTAATGTGTGCCATATCCAGGCTTATTTGTGAGTTTTTGGACCTACTATACTTTCCTTTGAAGTTGTGGCATAACCAAGCCAACCAGGTCTTCACTTAAGCCTTTAAGCCTTTTTTTCTTGTATTTTGTGTGAACTCTGAAAGTGTTTTCTGTAGGCTTTAGATTTTATTCAGTTGTATAATTAAAGACTGAATTCTTTATTTGGAATGAAATATTCTTGTCTTACACAGTAGGTAATAAAAAGGAATGACGTATACACATTATTAACCATAAATGAAAAGAGAAAACCAGTGCAAAATGTGGCAGACAATACATCGCTAACATATTGTAAAGGCTGATACCAGGACAACACTACTTCAGAAAGGTGCCAGCAAAATGGTGAATGTGTGAAAACAAAGAAAAATACTGTGTTTATAGGGTGCAGAAAGTTTCCCAGATTCTGACAGAGCCCATGCATCTCTGCACCCAGAATACACTTAGAGAGTAACTGAACCATGACAATAGGGACTACAGAAAATGGTATATTGTGTATAAACCTGGCCTCTCTAATCGCCTCCTTATGTGCCTGGAACATCTTGACGTTGTTCATGTTCGATTGCCAATATTTCACATATCCTCCGTGATCTGCTGTCAACATCCACATGTCATTATGCGACCAAGTCATGGCCCTGACTGGGCTATCGTGAGCCTGTGAAAACATAAAACATCTGTAAACATTATATGCAGTAATATACGATGGAAGGCTTTATAGGAGTATATATTAACTCAAAACTGATTTGTCCAATTGTTAAGTTGAAAAGGCCAACAAAGTTACTTAATAGTACCACAGAAAGATGCTACCATCTGATGATTACTGTTACCTGTAATATTGTTTCAAAATTGAAAGTGAGTCCATTCCACAAGGTGAACTCTCCACTAGAAGCTCCAGTGACCAACCGTCTTCCTTCTGGAGTCCACTGGGAAAGAAAAGAAAATAGGTTATACAAGGCCACAAATCCTCAATCCTAAATAATTTTTAAATACTTAGAAAGTCTTTATTTACAAAATATCCAATAACCAACACTAAGTAGCTGATACCGACTTTTCTTAAGTGTAGCTCAGACTTATAAGCAAGTGCTTTGTCAGAAAAGAACTTCATTAACACTGCAGGGAAAGCTCTAGTACTTTAGCTCACTGATCAAATTAAAAATAGTAAGTGCACTATAAGTACCTTGCTAAGTTATACAGGTCTATGTACTCTAAAGAGCATTTCAAAACAAAATCTGCATAGACCTCATTTTCCTAGAATACATGGCAGACTACATAAATAAGACAGATGGTTGGTCACCAGAAAAACCCAAGGACTGACAGCTAGTGGACTAATTCAGGCAGAAAAGTTACCAGTGTTTTATGAAAAAACAGCGTAACAGTAAGTTCCAATTTAAGGAACATCAAGACCATCTAACTTTAACTGGAAACTAAATGTACTAAAAAAACGTTTTTAAGCTCTCCTCCATTCACAGTATCAAGCAGTAAAAGTCTTATGCTGATCTACTCTCAAAAAAGATGTAATATAATAGATTCATGACTAACACTACACCAATATTTTAATGTCACAATCTTCATACTGAAAGGAATCTGTGACACGTTTATTAACTCAAAACACTTAGAAGATGTAAATACACAAGATGTCAATACAACAATCCTGTTTTCCCAAATAAAAGCTGTGACACACTTGAAAAATACCAGTGTGCTTATAGGAACAGCAGGATGGTAAATTAAGCAGAATGGATGACAATTTGACTTTTTATTGCTTACCTGTAGATTGTGATTTTAATTATTATGAATAAAATCCTCCGTTCTGTTACCTGCTATGAATCCCAACCCAGTAAATACTACAGGCAGCCAAACTGTAGGCAGGATCCAGTTTTTATGTCTTAATACCTTCTGATTTGGACTATGCCTCTATATGTGCATATTTCTCCTAAGATCTTTTAGCTTCATCCTCAAATGTGAAATTTACTCGTCTAACAAGGTAACAGGATACAGAATGCTCAGATATTATTCACTTCTAAAAGGTGTTCTGGGTTATACTAAAAGGATACTGAAATTAGCTGCACATCATACCCCTTTTACCAAACTCCCTGGCAAACAAAATTATCCTCCTAACACGAAGGCCACTGAAATTAAGTGTTTCTTGACTGATGTTTCTACTGCTTTAGGCCTCGGAAGCAAATGGAAGGCCTCAGACTGACTGCACCACTTTTATGGAGATCAAATCAGCATCTTGTCCCACCCTTCTCAGTTCCCAGTGCTGTCTATCACACCTCTCTCATTAGAGGACTGGCTTAGTCTGCTCATCTGCCACAACGTTTGCTATGACTCTTTTCTCTGTCCCTTTTTTTTTTTTTTTCAATTCTTGTTTGCTCAACTTTGACTATTAACTATCCTACGTTTCTAGACTTGATATTGTGCATTGTCACTTAGGAAATTACAAAGAAAATGATTATACTATTATCTATGGGAATATTATAATAACTGGATGCCTGGGAAACAGAAATGGCAAGACTTTTTATTGCAAACCCCTTCAAATTTTAATATTTTGAGCCATATCAATGTACTATTTATTTTAAAATTATATTTGAACAATTTCAGTGAAATGTCTTATACTGAGTACCTACTATGTACCTTCATGGAGCTGACAATTATGGTCTACCATTGGTCTTCAGCTCTTCTCAGATATTTTCCTTCCTAGTGACACCTAAGAGTTTTCATTTACCTTAAGATGTCACTTTCTAAACAGCAACAAAAGCATTCCTGTTCAAGAGCAAGTCAGAGACCTGCTGCAATATATATCCATGGCCTGGCCAGCTCAGAAGGAATTCTATGAAAATTGCAACATGAAGAAAATAATCCAAAAGTAATATCTTACTAAATGTGGATACAATGGATAAATAATTGGGTGTTCCAAAATAAAATTATTAGCAATACACTGATTTTTATCCCAGATATACATTTAAAATAATGTTTAATTTTCTTTGTCCTGTTAAATATATTTACAGATTAACTCAGAATTAATTTTTCCAAAAATACCCAAGAGAATACTTACCCTAACAACAAATACTGGACACTTTACTTTATTTGTTGATGTTCGAACAAATTTTGTTGTTACTGCATTCATAGGATTATTCAACATCCCTATAGGTGGGACGAGCTATTAAAAAAAAAGAAAAAAATTGGGTTTTAAGAGCTCCTGATTGTGTATAGGGCATAAACCTGGGACATGGCAAAGTTATTATTTCAACATTCAGGACTATACAGGACTTTCAAAAAAACTATAACAACAGACTATAATTAGTCTATATTAACTAAATGAAGAAAACTGAGATACAAGCAAGTTAAATGCCCATTACTACTAAACAATAAAATCAAGTACCAGATTTCCCCAATTACTTCTCAAAGTCAACACAATTAAGCATGTTCACAATAAAGCCAAAGTTAAAATTAACTTTCCTGTTACACAGACATTGAGGCAGTGCAACATTCTGCTGGACACTGCTGCTTTAAGCCATACATCAAAAGTTCACTGTCATTAGATTAAAAGGAAAATTTTGAGATAAAAAAATAAAAAATAACCTTTGGTTTACACAGGTATGTTATATTATCCCTTTAAGAATGTTTTGTTTTAACTATAAAGATGTCAAGAGATTAAGTCCATGTTTGAATTTGAGATCACATATGTTCAGTTCACATGTCCAAACAAAGAGGTGTGATGAAGCTAAATGACACATCTCATACTTACATCATTGTAATAACCTGCATCAGGCTGAATGGCCCGCATATCTCTCTGGTCTCTCTGCCATATTCTATTCTGTTAAAAACAGATTAATTAATCAATTGACATATGATCTAATTGCATTCAATGTGAAACTAAAGCAAATATTAACAAAATGTAGGCCATTATTAAATAGGGGAAAAACACAATTAAAATTTATTCATTATGTCCTAAAACATGTTAATAGGTTGGCATCGTATCCTACTGACAACGCTTAGAATTTCCCTCCTTTCCTTACACACATTACCCCCAACCAATCACCCAAGATGCTGCTGACTCCAACACACTGTAATAAAGGAAAAAGGGTAAGGGGTAGAGATACATTCCCACTTCCTTCAAAAGCCTCAACACAAAACAATTCCTCTCAAAGTCTCCTAGTCTACTTTTTCAACTAAATACATGGAAAAGCCTAAATCTGTCTTTACCTTTGAATGAATTTTTTCTCCACGTTTTCCTGAAAATAAGACCCAGCCAGCCAACCAGCTCTAATACATCTTTTGGAGCAAAAATTAATATAAGACCTCAGTCTTATTTACCGGGGTCTTATATTACATTACATAAGGCACCAGTCCCCGGTCTTATATAATAGAGCTTATAGAGCTGATTGTCTGGCTAGGTCTTATTTTCAGGGAAACACGGTATGTGCTGGCAATATACTAATTATGCCCAATATACAAATAGGTCACTAACAACAGGTCTCAGGGAATGAAAAGCAGACTAATGTTCTCCATGGGAAGCCAGAGCAGACAGACCAAAACCCAATTAAAGCAATAGGAGTTAGTGATGGAAAGCAAATCACAGAGGCTAATTCCTACGTTAAGACAACTAAATAAAGAACTCAAAAGGGAGAAACATCAAACGTCAAGCTGACAGAGGTGTCAGCGAACCCTACTCTCCCTTTATTTGCCATCTCGGGAGGTGCTTTCCCCTATAGGACGGACTGTGGCAGGTGCTCCGCCCTCAAGCAGGTGGAGCCCTTCTCCCTAACTCCAAGAGCTACCTACCTCCCCCCAGGGGCTAGGAGAGTCCAGGTTCCTAGTGCCAGTGTCTCAGACACGCAAAGGTGCTCTTCTGAAAGGACGTTCTCATGGAAATATTCCTATGTTGGGAGTCTTTTTAACATTTCATATACACTATGGGTTTAACAAGAATTTTAAGGCTAGCCTAAGTATTAAAGTACCCTCTTCTGAGATTTGTTGTGAACCTTCAGGACAAACCTTATTTCTAAACTGGAATCTAACTTTAATAATTTTTGTGAAGATGATTCATACAAAGATTTTTTTTTTTAAGTACTGGTGATTAGTCTCATTTGAAATCGTACTAATTCAAGAAGCACAAATATACTTATTATCCTGCATTTAAAAAACTTTCTCCTTTTGAAAAAAACCAAAGTTTGGTCACCTGAAGCACATGAACTGGACTTACCTCCAAATACTTAATTACAGATGGATTATAGTCTATAGTTTTTCGGTTTACTGCTTTTCTCATTCGTTTTCCATCAAAGGTAAGCTGTTGCATTGCTTGCTGCTGTGCAAAATCAGGTCGCTTATAAAACAGCTGTCGAGGTGCCTGGTGTTGGAACCTTGGCATATGGAAAAAACGAGGAGGGGAACCAATTTCCGTAGCCATGGTGATGTTTTCTTTCTAGGACACTAGGGTAGGGAAAAAGTACTTTCACTACAAATATCAGCAATGAAAACATTTTCAAATGAACATTTTTACACTTCTCTTCCTTTCTCTAATATGCATCATTTCTAGCTTTTACTCAACTTATTTACAAAATGAATTCTTAGATTTAATGGCAAAGACCAGTTACAAATTTGAAAAAGGCCAATTCATAGGATAAGTGCTAATAAGCACTGGTTATAAAATTCAGATGGAAGGAAAAATCACAATCAGTAGCAGCTTGGAGTGGGTTGTGTGCTGTGCATTTGGGGGTGGGGGTGATGGGGAGAGGGAGGAATCACTGAAGTAGAATCACTGAGAACTGTTCACATTTTTTAAATGAAATTTTCATTAGATGTTTGATGGTAAAACGATTATTTTAAGCGCATCCTAAGACACTCATTTTATACAAAAGTCACTAAAAAATTTTAAAACCTGACTTCTGTCTTTTTAAATTTCCTAAGAATAGTGTAGAAAGAGGAATAGGTTATCCTATTTCATATGAATGCTAAAAGTACAGGTATACAATTTCAGGCCCCAAGTAATGTATTGCTCAGTATGTGTATTTATACATTTATACAGGCAACATTAAGCTAACATCTGAACAGAAAAACTGGTAAGAGCTTATAGTTTTTCAACTTTAAAACTCTCCCATTAAAGTTACATTCCAATAATATACATATGCATGACTTAAAAACACATTTTAAGCATATTTTTAAAATCAAACCATGAAAACACATAAAGAATGTTAGCAAGACCATCTGTAATCATTCTCTGCATGGGGTGGGAGACACTTCAATAGAATCTGATGGTTAATTTCTCAGTCTTATTTTTCTATGTATAAGCAGTCTATAAATGAATTACAACAGCAAACACCCAGGGTTTTAGAAGATTGGTCATTTGTAATTTTTAAAGTTGAGCTTCTTGTCATCAGATAGTTTTTTAGATAATATGGATTATTCACTTCTGGATTTCACAAACAGAGAACTCAGAAAATAAGTCTATAATCATAGTGCTTTCTCACTAACACAATGCAATCAATAGCATGAAAATACTGACTATTTGGACAGTGTTGGCACTAGCATATGGTTAATAAATTCCACCTCTGCATATTTTTAAAAAAAGAATGTTAATTAGTAGTATTTCCACAATTGTTTTTGTTTTAAAAGCAGGAAAGACTGTACTCTCCATTATTTTTCTATATTCTTAATATATGCCTTTCCTTATTCAAAGCATTCCTTAATTTAAGGACATGAAAAAAAATTATGATTTCCTTTGGATGAAAATATTCTTAGTACCATACTACCTCATTCATCTTTGTGACTTTAGTCTGTCCTGAAGCCACTGAATAACAGTAATGAGGAGGAGGAGGAGCTGTGAAAAGATGGAGGACAAGTCCTGACTCCCACAGCATCAAAAATAGATAGTGCAATAAAATATGCATTTAATACCTATTATTTCCACTAGTCTGGAGCAATCCCAGAAGGTCTCAAATATTCATTTGCAATAAGATGGAAAACATTCTATCTCTTAAGGCTGCGTGTGAATTAAATTAGAACATACAAAATGCACTAAAGTATTTGATTTAATAAAAAAGTTGGTGAAGGAATCTGTTTACTCAGCTATGCCATGAATGTGACTAAGTTTCAGCATCCAGTTTTCAACTAATGGCTTCCATTTAGACATCAAGGCCAGTAATTCTAAAAGTATGTATGAAAGGGATATTTTAAAATTACTATCTTTTTCCCTTTACAATCATAAAATATCTCATTATATTCTAATAAAATTATCCCAATAGTCTAGTTTCTAATATTAATATCAAATGAGAATAAAGATTTTTACACATATCAAAGGAGGCTTAAAATTTATTCAGCCAAGAAAGGAATGAAGTACTGATACATGCTACAACATGCTCAAAAACATTATGTAAGTAAAAGAAGCCACACACAAGAGATCACATATTATGATTCCACTTATATGAAAAATCTAAAACAGGCTAATACAAAGACAGAAAGCAGATTAGTGGTTGCCAGCGCAGGGGGAAGGGAGGAAAACGGAATGAGGTTTCCTTTGGGGGTGGTGAAAATGTTTGAGAACTAGACAGAGGTGGTGGTGGCTGCCACACACTATGAATGTACTAAGTAATGCTGAATTGGACACTTTAAGATGGTTAAAACCATGAATTTTGTTATGTGACTTTTACCTCAGTTAAAGAATTTAATCCATTGGAAAAAATTTTGCTGGAGGGTAGATGAAACAGTAACAGAAAGGTGATGGTGCTGAAGTTGGGTGCTGGGTCCATGGAGGCAAAGCACTACCCAAAAGCCAAATTAAGGCTCTACTTAGGAAAATGACTGAAGTCAAATGCAAAATAATCAGTATGTTGTTACTAACACTCTTGAATAATTCATATGTTCAACAGAGAAAATTATACTCCCTCATATTAAACTTTATAGAGCGTGGAAGAATCTTCCCGTGGAAAATTTGTTGAGTAAAACTTGTTCTGAAAAAGTCCTTTAACTTTTCCTTGAATGTTGTGTTCCAGATATAAAGGTCCATCAAGAAAAATAAAAACAAAAAATACAATTACATTCTAAATCAAGACCCAGCCCTAAAATAAAACAGAGACAAAACTCCTCACAATACAGTGACCAGTCTTCATACATGCCTTACACACTTCAGCTTCGCTTTCTGCAAACTGATAGGATCCACCCCAACTCAAAATACAGCCTCTTAGTGGCTGTTAAGGGCTAAACTGTGCCCCCCAAGTTCATGTTGAAGTCCTACCCTCAGAACGGGACTGTATTTGGAGATAGGGCCCTAATCCATGTGACTAGCATAGTTACAAGAGGAGATTGGACAAAGACACTCACAGAAGGAAAGGCTATGCGAACACAGAGCAAGACGGCCACCTACAAGCCAAGGAGAGGGGCCTCAGAAGGAACCAACTAGCTCACACCTGTCTGGGACTCCAACACTGCGAGAATAAACTTCTGTTGTTTAAGCCTCCCAGTCTATGGTACTTTGTTGTGGCGGCCCTAGCTAACTATTAACAGTGGCAGAGTCACAGCAAAATACCTGGACCTCCTGACTCCCCTTCAACATGGGTTACCAAAAGATTTCAGCAATAATGACACACAGCTTTCTCTGAAGACAGCAGAAAACTCAACACGAGGCTGAAAACTCAGTGACCCAGACAGAAAGAACCATCCATCACTCAAGTCACTAAGACTATCTATCCTTCAGGCTTCACTCAGGACTATACTTCAAAGAATTATATCGGGCCAAATGCAGAAAAAGAAATAAGAACTTTATTCTTCATACAAATAATAACTGTGATTTCTACTCACTGCAGTATTCACAACTTAAACTAGAACTCAGGCGTGCCCCCAAAGCATATTCATCTCGTATCTGGTGTGGAGGCTGAGCGAGGGAGACAGAGGGGTTGGAGGAGGGGCCGAGAGAGAGAAGCTGGGGTAGAAAGAGGACAAGTAATCTGCCTATGGTTATTAAGTACACAGTAACACTAGAACCAAATCACTAAGGTAAAAACTCCACCTGAAACTGAATCCATCACGTCACACACACACAAGCAGTCAGCACGACTTTATGCAGGGCCCAGCCCGCATCAGGTACAGCAACACTGCTGATTCAGTGCTTTTCACTCCTAATTTCAGCCTTTGTAGTATCTGGTCCCCATCTCGATTTTTGGTAACTACAAAGACTTCCGGATTCACAAAGTGTAGCATATCCTTAGCCCCCAGGGAAGGCAAGCCACTCAGTTTCTCTGCACCCTGGAGAATGAGCTTAACAGACCTCACTTCCAAGATCCTTTTTCTTAAAGATACTATTTTGCCAGTGTAGTGACTGGTCTGTTTAACAAAATGAAAATATCCAGACTTAGTTCTCCAACATTTGTGTGCATAAGTCCATACTAGCACTGCAATTCTCCTTCTTGTCCCAACTACTATAAAATAATTACTTTTATAATCTTAGTCATGTGGTATAACCAAAATTATATCTGAAGATAGAAAAAAACCATAAATGCTTAAAGTCATTACAAATTTTACATTGTAGAACCATACTATTAAACAATAACTCATTGTATTGAACCTAAACCTCTAATTAAATAAAAACTGTTTACAAGTACTAACAACACCTCAAAAACTGGAGCAACAATGAATAAATAGTAGAATGAACAGGAAGGGATTCATAAGAGAGGTGAGACTTAAATTGGAAATTATATAGAAAGATTTATTAATATACAATAGTCAGGCACACCAAAGTCACTAGTTAGTTACAAACTGTGTACACACACACACTTAGGAATTGTTGAAACAGTTGAAAAATCAGTGGCATGGGGAAGCATAATAAGAAATGCAATTAACTTCAAGAGCTAATCAGCAAGCAGTAACTACTTTACTGAATAGTCACTAAAGATACACACACACACACACACCTCTCCCCCCCCCCCCCCACAGAGACCGCCAAGTTTATCAGAAGAGAAGAGCTCAAAAAGAAAGCAATATGAGAATCTACTACTGCGCTGAGAATCCACTATGTTTGTCTGCCAGGAACTGTATAGGCAACAGGGATACCACATAGGGTGCTTACAGCGTAATTCAGCCTTAAGGAGTTTAAATTTTGGGTAGAAGTGGGCGGAAAAGACACAGTGAGGAAACAAAATGACACTCTCATTCACTCAGCATACCATGGCCAGCATAATCTTTTTCCCAACCAAACATTTCTGACTTTTTTAACTACCACAGCAGATCTCCAACTAAAACAGAGGTGAAAGATATATTTTTACAGGAACATGACCTTCATGATTACAAGTTTTTTCCACAAATTCATCCAAAATCACTATTAAATGCTTAACACAATTGAATAAAAAGAGCTTTAAGCTACGATTCAGGAGGGCAGAACTGAGGCTCTGCATCAAAATAACCCTATGACCTGAAGCGTCGTGAATGGGCCTAAAGTAGTGTTTCCTCTTTAAAATGAGAGGTCACACCCTATTGGTGGTTCCTGCAATCAATGTAGCTGACAACCAGCATTGCTACAAAAAAAAAAAAAAAAAAAGGAATATATAAGATTAAATTGCACATTTTAAAGGAAAGAACTGCTTTTGTGAAACTTCTGTTTCAGTTGTACATGTATGTACACTGGGTCATGATGTAAAAAAAGTATTTTCTTCCTGTTAATCTGTCAAAAGTGAAAACAATGGCTTAACTTTAACAAGCCAGTAAGTGAAAACTGGCAGGATTTCTTACCCATGCATCTTCTGCTTCTGAACACCTAATTCCTGCTGCCACTGTGTCTACAGCCCAAGAAACTCACCCCCAGCGCCTGCCCCCGCTGTGGGTACTGCGCCTGGCAGGAGGAGCTATGGCCCCAGTGTGGTCAAACGGTCATATCCAACAATTCTTACTGTGTCAACCACTGTCAGAGCTTGTGATCACCACAAGAAAGCTGGTTTTCGCAAAATGAGATGAAAGAATTCTAACCAAAAGCAAATTATTGATGCATTAAATAACTAAGGTAGCAAGCACAATTACTGTAGGACTTTTAAAAATAATAAATGGTTTTAAGATCCCCACTCTCATAAACACAAACCCGGCCACCAAGATCAGAACCTCGGCCTAGGAACCTCTATTTTAGATTATGTATCTCCAGACCAGTAGGTCCTGGACATGGATAATCTACCCTCAAAGAGATTTGATACCTAATCTGTCACAGAACTTTGAGGGGAACTGCATGAGTGGTAAATAAGATCAGTAACAAATTCACCAACAATTCACCAACATTGTCCGATCTTTAATAAATGTGAATCCTGAACAAATCAGGAGAAATTATACTGAGACCATAGTCTTCTAAAGAATAAACAAGGCAACTGTTAAAACAAGTAGTTTCTAAAAGTTCACGATTATGCATTTGACGGTGGTAATAGATATGCAAACCTATCCAAAAACGTCACATACTGTATGATTCCATTTATGACACTGTTGAGATAACAAAATGACAGAAATAGAGAACAAATTAGTGATTGCGAGGAATTAGGGATGGGGGTGGAGGTGTGTTTCAAAAAGAGGAATTCTCGTAGTCATGAACTGCTAAATACACGGGCATCCACGTATAATGAAACTGCAGAGAAACACACATACACGAGTACAAATAAAACTCAGGAAACCTGAATAAGATCTGTAGCTTGTATACTTAATACTTAACTTGTGATGCTGTGTTCTGCAAGTTGTTACCACTGGGACAAACTAGGTAAGGTACACGGGATCCCTCTGTATTATTTCTTACAAATATATTGAATATAAAATTATCTCAAAAATCAATTTAAAAAGTTAACGCAAGCAATTCACTAGTTTGTAAGATCAAACAACCCATGTTGAGAACATACATATTGAATAGTCAACTTAAAGGGAAAAGCATTTTAAGACTGCTACCATAAATTTGTTGATGACTAAACCTGACATTAAAGATCAATTTTAATGAATTCTCAATGTAGGAGTTTTCTAGCTTTCAGCCACAGACTTAGTTTTATAATTCTTCACAACTTGCAGTAAGCAGCTTCCACTGTATACTTAGCTATAAAGTTACTGAAACATTTTAATAGATACTGCACTGGACCAGTTTAATGCATGTTACTAGATACTATACTTGGGTATTTTACATTTAGTTTTCTGCACCATTTCAAAAGCTAACTTTAATATATAATGCACATAAAACCATAAATCTGGCTGTCTACGTAATTAGTAACAACTCAATTACTTCAAAAGTGTGATTCTGAAATAAAGAAATCTGTACCATCAACTGTTCTCAGTGGTTATTGGGTGTGGGTTTCTTCCCTTGTCATTAGCATACAAAGGAAGAGGATTTCCCCATTTCTACATTGTCTTTTAAACTGGATTACACAATTTCTCAACTATTTAAACCAATTAAAAACTGGGCAAACTAATTCACCTTACTAAATTCACCTTTGCAAAAAAAACAAAGACTATGTTGCATTTTCTAGTAAGTAAACATAAAGTGCCCCCCCACGTCCAATTAGGAATAAGGAACGCAAAGTTTCAAGTACGGTGTTCCCCGAAAATAAGACCCAGCCAGCCAATCAGCTCTAATGCATCTTTTGGAGCAAAAATTAATATAAAACCCGGTATTATATTAATTATATAGTATACCTGCTATTATATTACATATTATATTTGCATCATATTATATAAGACCCGGTCTTATATTATAGTAAAATAAGACCGGGTCTTACATTAATTTTTGCTCCAAAAGACGCATTAGAGCAATTGTCCATCTAAGTCTTATTTTCAGGGAAACACGGTACGAGCTGAAGCCAGCAGTTTCCAAAGCCAGGCTGTAAGGTTCTCATCTTCATTCTAATTTAATGATGTGGAATATTAACTGGGCAGCAGATTTTTTAAAGCTCCCAGGTACTACTGAATTACAGCAAAATTTGAGAACCACAGTACTAACTAAGTAACTTGGATGGCTTACTTCTGAAAGTTTCTTTGTAACAGCAAGTTCTTAAACTTTTTATTTCAAGACCCTTTATTCTTAACTAGTGAGAAGAGTGACATTGTTTTTTTTATATATATATACATTTTTTTATGCATCTCTTTAAGTCTAGCTTAACTGAAAACAGATAAATTCTCATATCTGCTTCTGCATTCAACCTGTTGCATTGTTATTTGGGCTGAAGTATATGAAAAGTCTCTGGACCCACATGTATTTGGAAAAAGAGTTTTTCAATAGAGCCTTCTCAGAGCATGTGGTATTGATATTCCAACAAAATTTGACAATGGTAGCTTATTAAGTATTAACTGCAACGTGGCATCTGAAATCACATCAACATCCTTTCTGAACTGTCACATTTAAAGGCACTGGTTTACTTGGCACTTTGGAACTTTTATCCATCCATGATGTTACATCATGCAATCATCATTGGGAAAACACTGGTTCCACAGAATTATACACATCCAACTATCACATTTCTTATAAAACATAAAAAATCGTTTTTATTAAAATCACCACTGGTCTTGTAAAAACTATTAATTATTGGAAAATTCAATCTCAAATAGCAGATACAAGTTTTCCAAAACTCTTAATTTTTGCTTGAAAATTCAATTTTTATCACTGACAAATAGTTGTTTTTCTTGAGGCAACAGTCTGCCTACACTGACCTTCCAGAAAAATATTTGCCATATACTCAAGTCTGAATGCCACAGCTTATCACTCTTTTCTTTTAATTTAGTATTTTTACATATATACTTTTATTTTTTAAAGCAGTATTAGGTCCAAAGCAAAACTGACAAAGTAGAGAGGACACACATACACACAGACCCCTCCCCACAACATCCAGCATCAGACTACATCTGTTGCGCATGTGTGTGTTCTGTGGTACGTGTGTTAAAATCAGTGTACCAACACTGACGCATCATTACCACCCAAAGCCTGTACTAGTTCACATGAGGGTTCTCTTGGTATTATACATCCCATGGGTTCTTTCTTTCTTTCTTTCTTTTTTATTTTTTTGGGTTCAGGTGTACAAAAACAATGTAATACATTTATACCCCTTACAAAGTGATAACCCTCCTCCCAGAATCTACTACCCCTCTGACCTTGTATATAGCTGTTACAATTCCATTGACTCTATTCTCCATGCTGTACTCCACAACCTGTGAATATATATGTGTATTTATATATATTTATATTAAATTATAGTTGACATTCATTATTATTCCGCTTCAGGTGTTCAGTGCAATGGTCAGACATCTACATCATCCATGAGGTGGTCTCCCTAATGAGACAAGTGTCCATCTGATGATACCCTATAAAATCTTTCATTATTGATTATATTCCCCAAACTGACTTTCATACCCCCGTGGCCATCTTGTGGTTACCAATTTGTGCTTTCTAATCCCCTCACCTTCCCCCTTATCCCCCACCCCTCCTCCCATCTAGCAAAGCTCAGTTTTTTCTCTATATCTCTGAAACTGTTTCTGATTAGTTTGTTCATTTATTCTATTCTTTAGATTCCACATATAAGTGAGGTCATATGGTATTTGTCTTTCTCCGTCTGACTTATTTCACCTAGCATAATGTTCTCTAGGTCCATCCATATCATTACAATTGGTAAGATTTCATTCTTCTTTATGGCCGAGTAATACTCCATTGTATAAATGTACAATTTCTTAATCCAGTCGTCTACCAATAGGTATTTTGGTTGTTTCCATGTCTTGGCTATTGTGAATAGTGCTGCGATAGACACAGGGGTGCATACATTTTTTCGAATTAGCGTCTTAAATTTCTCTGGATAGACACCTAAGAGTGGAATCGCTGGGTCATAAGGTAGTTCCCTTTGCAGTTTTTTGAGATACCTGATACTGATTTTCACAGTGGCTGCATCAATCTATAATACCACCAACAGTGAACGAGGGTTCCCTTTTCTCCACATCCTCGCCCGCACTTTATTTATTGATGATAGCCATTCTGACCGGAGTGAGGTGGTATCTCATTGTGATTTTTATCTGCATTTCTCTACTGATTAGTGAGGTTGAGCATTTTTCCATATGTCTGTTTGCCATCTGTATGTCCTCTTTAGAGAAATGTTTCTTCATGTCCTCTGCCCATTTTTCAATTGGGTTGATTTTTTGCTGTTGAGCTGAATGAGATTTTTATAAATTTTGGATATTAACCCCTCGTCAGGTGTATCACTGACAAATATCTTCTCCCATTCAGTAGGATGCCTTTTTATTTTGACGGTTTCCTTTGCTGTGAAAAAACTTTTTAGTTTGATGTAATCCCATATGTTTATTTTTTCTCTTACTTCCCCTGCCCAAGGGGATATATCAGTAAATATATTACTATGGGTAATGTCTGCAAATTTACTTCCTATATTTTCTTCTAGGTGTTTTATGGTTTCAGATTTACTTCCTATATTTTCTTCTAGGTGTTTTATGGTTTCAGATTTTACATTTAAGTCTTTAGTCCATTTTGAATTTATTCTTATATGGCGTACGGAGGTGGTCCAGCGTCACTTTTTGTGTCTGTCCAGATGTCCCAGCTCCATTTATTGAATAGGCTGTCTTTACCCCAAGGTAAATTTTTGCTTCTATTATCGTAGATTAAATGACCATATAGATATGGATTTATTTCTGGGCTCTCTATTCTGTTCCATTGATCTATGTGCCTGTTTTTAGGCCAGTACCATGCTGTTTTGAGCACTGTAGCCTTGTAGTATGAGGCTATTTGGGGTCTTTTATTGGTTCCATATAAATTTCAGGATTATGTGTTTTATTTGTGTGAAAAATGTCCTTGGTAGTTTGATAGTAATTGCGTTGAATCTGTACATTGCCTTAGGCAATATGGATATTTTAACTATATTAATTCTTCCTACCCATGGCAATGGTATGTTTCCATTTATTTGTATCTTCTTTAATTTCTCTCTTCAGTGTCTTATAATTTTCTGAGTACAGGGTTTTTACTTCTTTGGTTAAATTTATTCCTAAGTATTTTATTCCTAAGTTTTTGAAGCAATTGTAAATGGGATTGTTTTCTTAATTTCTCCTTCTGATAGTTTATTATTGGTGTATACAAATGCAAATGATTTCTGAATATTAATTTTGTACCCGCTACTTTACTAAATTTATTTATCAGTCCAAATAGTTTTTTGGTGGAGTCTTTGGGGTTCTCTCTATATAGTATCATGTCATCTGCATATAATGACAATTTTACTTCCTCCTTTCTAATTTGGATGCCTTTTCTTTTTCTTGTCTGATTGCTGTGGCTAGAACTTCCAGAACTATGTTGAATAAAAGTGGAGAAAGTGGGCAACCTTGCCTTGTTCCTGATGTTAAGGGGAATGCTTTTAGCTTTTCCCCATTGAGTATGATGTTAGCTGTGTGTTTATCATATATGGCCTTTATTATGTTGAGACATCCCATGGGTTCTGACAAATGTATTCAGATTGGCTTCTTTCACTTAGTAATATGTATTTAAGGTCCCATCAGGTCTTTTCCTTGATTCAACAGTTCATTTCTTTTTAGCACGGACTATAATTCCATTGTCTGGATGCCCCATGGTTTGTTTATCCATTCACCTACGAAAGGACAGGTTGGTTGCTTCTAAGTTTTGGCAATTATAAATAAAGTTGCTATAAACATTCCTCTGTTGGTTTTTGTATGGACATATTTCCAATTCATTTGCTTGCTGGATCCTCTGGTAAAAGTATGCTTAGTTTTGTAAGAAACTGAGAAACTGTTCAAAATAGCTGTACCATTCTGCATTCCCATCAGCAATGAATGAGAGTTCTGGTTGCTCCATATCCTCACCAGCATCTGGTGTTGTCAGTTTTTGGGACTTTAGACATCCTAATAGGTGTGCAGTGGTATCTCGTTGTTTTAATTTGCAATTCCCAAATGATGTATGAGTTGAGCATCTTTCCATATGCTTATTTGATACCTTCTTATTTGATATCTTCTTTAGTGACGTCTGTTCAGATCTTTTTTAAATCAAGTTTTTCATTTTCTTATTGTTATGTTTTAGGAGTTCTTTGCATATTTTGGATAACAGTCCTTTATCAGATAGATATACCTTCTGCAAACATTTTTTTCCCCAGATGTTGTCTGTCTTGACATATTTTTTTTTTTAAGATTTTTTATTGGGGAAGGGGAACAGGACTTTATTGGGGAACAGTGTGTACTTTCAGGCCTTTTTTCCAAGTCAAGTTGTTGTCCTTTCAATCTTAATTGTGGAGAGTGTCGTTCAGCTTCAAGTTGTTGTCCTTTCAGTCTTAGTTGTGGAGGGCACAGCTCAGCTCCAGATCCAGTTGCCGATGCTAGTTGCAAGGGGCACAGCCCACCATCCCTTGCGGGAGTCGAACCGGCAACCTTGTGGTTGGGAGGACGCACTCCAACCAACTGAGCCATCCGGGAGCTCAGCGGCAGCTCAGCTCAAGGTGCCGTGTTCAAGGTGCTGTCTTAGTTGCAGGGGGCGCAGCCCAGAATCCCTTGCGGGAGTCGAGGAATCGAACCGGCAACCTTGTGGTTGAGAGCCCACTGGTCCATGTGGGAATCGAACCGGCAGGCTTCGGAGTTAGGAGCATGGAGCTCTAACCGCCTGAGCCACCGGGCCAGCCCCTTGACATACTCATGATTAATTTATTTTTAAAGTTTCATGCAATAAAATTCACTTTTTGGTTTACATTCTAAGTTTTGACATATGCACAGAATTACGGAACAAGCACAATCAAGATGCAAAACAGTTCCACCCCCACATACTCCTTCCTACTGGCCTCTCTTGGCAATCTCCTACCGCTACTCCGAGCGTGACAACCACGGATCTTGAAATTGACAGTCAACAATAAATGTTTAGGAATTGGGTCATAGACCTGGAGATATGTGTATAGGCTTTCGCCAAACATTTCAATGCTTTGCTTATCGCATAGCTTATAGCAAAGATGAAGAAAGCATGTTCTGAAGGCCTGCCTATAAAGCAAGCTTCAGGAAAATGTTTAAGAGCACACTTTGCTTGAAAGAATAGAAAAATATAGCTGGTTAAGCACAAAATTCGGCCTTTGTTCACTTGCACATGCTAACCACTCACTTCCTGCCCAGAACTCCTTGTTCTCACAAGTTAGCTATAAGCTGCTGATGTGGTGTCTCTTTGTCAAGGAGGATACCATGAGGGTCAGTTCCCTGAAACTCCCCTTCCCTTTCTCCCTAGCCACATAAAAACTCCCTGCTTTTGCTCTTTGAGGAAGATGGATTTGAGAAATCTGGCTCTCCCAACTTCTGGTTTTGGCCAAATCGAAGAAACCTTTCTCTATGGCCAAGCACCAGCATCTCAGTGTTTGGCTCACTAGTGCATCGGGCACACGAACTGAATTTTGGGAGGTGGTTCAGTAACAATGTTTCCCATCACTGTAGCTTTTGTCTTTTCCAGATATCATATAAATGGAATCATATCTTGTGTAGCCTTTTGAGTCTGGCATTTCTCATTTAGCATAATACTTTTGAGAGTAATCAATGTTACTGCAAGTATCAAGAATTCTTTTTTTGGTTGAATTTTGTGGATAGGCCACAGTTTGTTTATCCATTCACCAATTCAGGAACATTTAGATTGCTGCAGTGCTTGGCAATGGGAACAAAATTGCTATAAACATTCCTGTGTAGTATTTGTGTGAACGTAAGTTCTCATCTTTCTTGAATAAATATCTAGGATTGAAATTGCTGTCTTATGAGTTTAACTCTACTGGGAAACCACCAAACTGTCTCCAGTGTGGCTGTACCATTTTGCATTCCCACCAGAGGTGTATAGAAGTTCCAGTAGGCTGTCCATCCTCACCAGTACTTGATATTGTCAGTTCCGGGTGGTGTGTGTTTTAGTCACTCTAATAGGTGACTAGTATCTGTGGTTTTAATTTGCGTTTCACTAATGATGTGGAGCATCTTCTCAGGTGCTTACTTGCCACCAGTATATCTTCTCCAGCAAAGTTTCAGTTCAAATCGTTGGCCTATTTTTTATTGGGTTGTTTTCTTATTGTTGAGTTCTGAAAGTTCTTTCTGTAATCTACATACAAATCCTTTGTCAGATATGTGATCTTCAAATATTTTCTTTCAGTCTGCCATTTTTCACTCTCCTCATACTATCTTTCAAAGAGCAGAAGTTTTTAATTAAATGAAACCCTATTATCAATTTATTTCGTGTTTTTAGTCTTATCTAACAAATCGTTTAAGTCATGGTTACAGATTTTTCTCCTGTGTTTCTCTTCCGCCCATTTTATTGTTCAGTTTACATTTAGATCTCTAATCTGAGTTCATTTCTACATTGGGTATGAGGGATGGGTTAAGATTCTCTACTTTCTTCCCTTCTTACCTGGTGTCCAATTGTTCTGACACTGTATGTCAGGAAAAACATTATCTTTTTTCTACTGAGTTGCCTTTATTTACACTTTTGTTGAAATCAACTGACTGTATTTTGTAGGCGCTCTACCTCAATATCTTGATTGCTGTAATTTTACAGAAAGTCTTGAAATCAACTATATTTCAGATCAGGTTCTCCAACTATGTTATTCTTTACCAAGTGTTTTAGAAATTTATATTCCTTTTCCATTCCACTATTTTAAAAAGCAGCTTATTCATTATCTACACAAAACGATGCTGGGATTCTGATCTGGGTGGAATGATCTGAGGAGAAATTGCATCTTAAAAATATTGACTGTTCAAAATCACAAGCAGATAATTACCCCCACTGACTTTCAAATGCTGAACAGCTATGCATTGCTAGAATAAATCCCACTTGGTCATGATGTATTGCTCTTTTGATATATTGCTGGATTTGAATTACTAAAATTTTGTTGGACTTCTGCATCTGTGTTCATGAGGGATATTGGTGTAGTTTTCTTGTAATATCTTTACCTGGTTTTATATCAAGCCTCACATGATGAGTTGGGAAGTGTTCCTTTTAATACTTCCTAGAAGATAATGTATAGCCATAGTAAGTAGCAAAAGTGTGTTATCCACACTTCCCACTTCCTCCTTAAAAGTTTGACAGAATTCACCTGTGAAACTATCGGGAAACCAAAGTTTTCTTTGTTGGGAAGGGTTTATGAATTCAGTTTCTTTAAAAGATAGAGAACTATTCAGGTTATCTATTTCTTCTTGAGTTTTGGCGATTTGTGTCCTCAAAGGAATTGATCAATTTCATTCACCTTGTCAAATTTGGGGGCACAGAGTTGTTCATGGTATTGCCCTATTATCATTTTAATGTTTGTAAGATCTGTAATGATAGCCCCTCTTTCATTCTTGATATGTTAACTTGGGTCCCTCCTTCTCTGTCTTCTCCCCACCTCTCCCTCTTTGAACATTCATTGTTTCAAGTAAAAAATGGGTTCCATAAAAAAAAAAAAAAAAAATACTATCACTACATAATGTCCCATCAATGCAGCGGCCGGTTGGCTCAGTTAGTTAGAACACAGTGCTCATAACACCAACGTCGCCGGTTAGATTCCCACATGGGCCAGTGAGCTGCGCCCTCCACAACTAGATGGAAAACAATGACTTGACTTGGAGTTGATGGGTCCTGCAAAAACACACTGTTCCCCAATATTCCCCAATTAAAAAAATAATAATAAGACAAAATAGAAAAGTAGATTAAAAAAAAATTTGATCAAGAAAACTCCTACTTCTGTATAGCAAAAGTTCTTATCTACAGTTCCCATTTCATCACACTGCCATAACATACTACCACTTGACTTGGAGTTGATGGGTCCTGCAAAAACACACTGTTCCCCAATATTCCCCAATTAAAAAAATAATAATAAGACAAAATAGAAAAGTAGATTAAAAAAAAATTCGATCAAGAAAACTCCTACTTCTGTATAGCAAAAGTTCTTATCTACAGTTCCCATTTCATCACACTGCCATAACATACTACCACAGACAGGGAGGTTTAAGCAACAGAAGTTTATTTTCTCAGTTCTGGAGGGTGAAAATCAGGGTGCCAGCATGATCAGGTTCTAGAGAGAGCGATCTCTTCTTGGCTTGCAGATGGCCATCTTTCTGCTGTGTCCTCATATGGCAGAGAAAAAGAGACAGCAAGTTCTCTGGTGTCTGTTCTTACAAGGGCACTAATCCCACCATGGGCCCACCCTTGTGACCTCATCTAAACCTAATTATCTCCCAAAGGCCACATCTCCAAATCTCATTGTATTGGGGGTTAGAGCTTCGACACATGAATTTTATGGGGACACAATTCAGTCAACAGCACCCTGTATTTAAAAATATATATAGTCAAAAGTTGACATTTAATTATTTTTGCTGCTTCATCAATGACATTCTTAAGTGAAATTGGCTCTTTTCTTTTTAACTACCAGTATGAGGTGGCTAGTACAGTTTGGTGCCACTGTCTTGAATCATGTTAAGGAACCAGCGGTTTTATCCATTCTTGCTTTCATTCCGTAAGTGTAAATGTCAACAAGGTCAAAAGGCCTCAGAATATGTTAGTATTATTATGAAAACAGTTCTGACCTCACTTTGAAAATTCACCATGGCCTTACAGAGTTAAGTCCAAATAACTATCACAGAAAAAATTTTTACAAACTGCGAAGTATGTTAACAATTTAAGGTATTATTACAAATTATTCACAAGAGATATAACCAATATTTTAAAAAGTTGATCCATTCCCAACTTTCCAAATTTACTGATGAAATGCTTTCACTTGAAATAAACCTTAGGGGGAAATATAAAGTTTTGTGGGATCTAAAAATAAATGAATAAATAAACCTACTTTAGTTGGCTACCTTGATTGTGACGAAACAAATAAAAATAGGAGCCCAGTGGTATGGTATAATAGAAACACATTATAGCTTACATTGTATATGCTTACATCATTTATAAAAAGAATACACCAGAAATATTACTACTGATGGCTTCTGGGAAAGGGAATTAGATGACTTACAGTAAGATAAGAAGAAATTTAGTCAACATCATTTGCATTTAGACCACCCATATGTATTACCCCCAAAATTAATTAAACGCTTCACAGATAATATTTAATGATTTGATATATTAAAAACTTAATTTAAAACACTGTAAAAAATTTACCCTCTCACTCAACTTGGGAAATAGAAGTCAGAATTCAGTTTTATTCCTAAGAAACTATTTTTCCATTGAAGAATGCAGCATATGTATAATCTTTCTAAAGCAATAGGGTCCTATTCAATCTCCTTTAATGATTAGACAGTAATAATTTATAAATGACAAAAATGTAAATTCAGTTGTTTACTCTATGTTGAATTAAGTTTTCAACCAAAAACCTGGGATGGTTTTTAGCTGGAAGCTCTGTAAGACTGAAAGATAAGATATATGCCATAAGGGATAAGTCCCTCCAAATGGAGAGCTCAATCCAACATATTTCTAGAGAACTGACATCAGCTTCGTCATTATATTTAAAATAAATAAGGCACAAGTCTATGTGAAATACTTTTAACCAAGATTAATTTAAAAAATGAAATAAAAAACAACGTTCAAAAACACAGCGGTCCTTTCACAAGTGCTTAAAGGAATACTTTCTACTCTCAAACTACAATCTACTAATAATTTAGAAGCCTCTAGAGCAGGGGTGTCCAAACTTTTTTCAATGTTTTTCACCAAGGGCCATATGCGGTAAAATACACAAACAGCCGGGCCACTCACCTGGTTTATTTAAGTAAACTAAATACATTTTTGGAATTTGCTGCGGGCCAATTAACAATGGACTGCGGACCGCAGTTGGTCCGCGGGCCGCAGTTTTGACACCCCTGCTCTAGAAGTTGATGGCATCAGTACAAGGGGAGTAATCTATATAATGAGAACTTTTAATGCCAAAGGATCTGATGGGTTCAATCTCTAGAACAAGACTATACCTGTCAGGCAGCCAGAATTACATTTTTTAATTCATGACAATTAAACCATTTTGCCCTTTGCGTCACTCGATGACTTTGAGTGTACCCATGCCACCGCCGTCCCTGAGGCACTGTACTGCTCGATGGAGCAGGCGGCCATGGAAAGCCTCCATGGCCTGCGCCTGGCAGCGGGAAATTGGCTTAGGTTATGTGCAAGAGATGCTTCCTCAATTCTAAGGCTTACCAGAAACTCTGATTTGAAGAGAATGGATTTTGCACCAAACCACAGGAAAGCTCCATCTCAGACTTACAGCCCCCAAGTGCCACTACACAAATCTACAGATTGGGAGAGGAATATCCTGATATGGTCAGGTCACTTCAAATAGGAAGACAAAATCCCAGAGACTGTCTCGTTTGAGATGCTCAATGCTGCCAGGAACAAGATGCGGGTGAAGATCAACTATGTGGTGATCGCCCTGACAGTGGCAGGATGCATCCTGATGGTTATTGAGGGCAAGAAGGCTGCCAAAAGACACGAGTCTTTAACAAGCCTGAACTTAGAAAAGAAAGCTTGTCTGAGAGAGGAAGCACCTACGAAGGCCAAAACAGAGTAGCTGAGGAATCCATGTTGGCCGGATTTTGAAAATCCAGGAACGATGTTAAAGCAACAAGCATGTATTAAAAAAGAATGCGGTATGAGGATCTATTCCATGAAAGTATGGTTTGTACACATACAGCATTTCCCTACTTCTGCTCTAGAGGTACAAATAAATTTTCTTCAGGAAAAAAAAAATTTAGTTAGGTCTACAGAGCTATCCTCCAGTTTAAAGGAAATACAGAGAAAACAAATTAACAAAACAACAGTCTACACAAAAAACTACACTCTAAAAGACACTCTATAAGACATTCTAAAAGATAGAACTAGCTTAGAAAGTTCAAAAAGTTAATTAAACAATAAGAAAAGAGGGAGGGGAGAACTGTTCTAGAGGGAAAAAAAGGAACAAGTGTTGATGAGGCTGTGGAGAAAACGAAACCCTTGTACACTGTTGGTGGGAATGTAAATTGGTACAGCCATTATGGAAAACAGTATGGAGGTTCCTCAAAAAAATTAAATAATAGGGGCAGCTGGATGGCTCAGTTGGTTACAGCGCGAGCGCTGAACGACAGGGTTGCTGGTTCGAGTCCCACATGGGCCAGTGAGCTGCACTCTCCACAATTACACTGAAGACAATGAGCTGCTGCTGAGCTGCCAGAGGGGTGGCTGGAAGATTCAGTTGGTTAGAGCACAAGCTCTTAACAACAGGGTTGCTGGTTCAATTCCCGCATGGGATGGTGGGATCCCTTGCAACTAAGGTTGAAAATGGCAACTGGGCTCGGAGATGAGCTGCGCCCTCCGCAACTAGGTTGAAGGATAACGACTTGGAGTTATCCTGATGGGCCCTGGAGAGACACAACATTCCCCAATAAAAATGAAAAAAAAATTAAAATAGTACTACTATATAATGCAGCAATTCCACTTCTGTTTATCTGAAGAAAATGAAAATACTAACTTGAAAAGACAAATGCTCATTTGCAGCATTATTTACAATAGCCAAGATATGGGAACAAACTGAGTATCCCTCACACACAGTGGAATATTCCTCAGCCATAAAAAAGGAAATCTTCCTATTTGGAACAACATGAACAAAACTTGAAGGCACTATGCTAAGTGAAACCAAGGTCAGACAGAGAAAACCAAATGTCGTATGAATGTCATATGATCTTACTTTTATGTGGAATCTTAAAAAAGAACACACACAAAAGAAACAACTCATAGATACACAGGTGGGGGGGTAAGGAACATGAATGAAGGAGTTCAAAAGGTACAAACTTCCAGGCATAAAACAAACGTCATTGAGGATGTAATGTACAGCATGGTGACTATAATTAATACTGTACTGTATATTTGAAAGTTGCTGAGAGTGGATCTTGAAAGTTCTCATCACAAGAAAAAAAATTTTAACTATGTAAGGCGACTGATGTCAACTCCACTTACTGTGGTGATCATTTCACAACAAGTATCAAATCATTATGTTGTACATCTGAATGTTGTAAGTCAATTATACCTCAATTTTTAAAAATAGTGCAAAAAGTTACAAACTAATTTATAGAGTTTATACAGTTCAATTAGGTAAATATGGCAAGTTGAGTTTACCTAGTTAAATTTAATAGAACAGATACTAATTAATATTAGATAATTATTGCAAATTTTATTGTGTGACAACACTATTATGGTTATTTAAGAAAATCTCTTTATTCTTACAGATAATGAATGCTAAAGTTTTAGAAGTCTACATCTTTCAGAGTTCAGAAAAAAATTGAATGAGTAAGTGAAAAGCATGTTGTACATAATTTATTCTCTGATGACTATTAGAAGGCACTTAAAAGATTCTGTTCAACTTCAGTGTCACATTATGATGGACACATGATCAAATATTATATGTACTGTGAGCCAAATTTGTATTGCCTATTCATAAATTGCATATTTTAAGCCTTGGTCCACTGTGAAAACAATACATAGTAATGACAGAATTATCTGAGAAAAGAGGAAAGGGAAGAGGGAAGAAGGAAATATACCACCATTAGTTAACTATGTATAATTGTGGATTATATGTAAATTTTTCCTTTTCCTCCCCCTTAATAATTACAGCTTAAGAGTTTTCCACATTACAAAACTGTTGCAGATGTTTTTAACAACTTCCTAAATATTCTACTAAGTCTAACATGATTTACTTAAACGCCTCATTGTTGGTTGTATGAATTGTTTTAAAACATATACTACTAAAATTTAAATTGCACTGATCATCTTTGTGCATAAAGCTTTTTCTGTAGAACCATTTATTTCCATCACAAGCAAGAGGGATTACTGAAGTCAAACAATCTTTAATACCTTAGGTTTTAAAAAAAACCCACTTTTTTTTTTTAATTTATTGGGGTGACAATTGTTAGTAAAATTACATAGATTTCAGGTGTGCAATTCTGTATCACATCATCTATAAATTACATTGTGTGTTCACCACCCAGAGTCAGTTCTCCTTCCATCACCATATATTTGATCCCCCTTACCCTCATCTTCCACCCCCCAACCCCCTTACCCTCTGGTAACTAAATTACGTTCCCCAGATTAATTTTCAAACCCCGTAAAAACCCACTTCTTCTTGGCTATTTCTATGTTATAAATTTTCTTGGTTATTAATAAGGTGAATACTTTCTTTTCCATCTTATGAGCCAGTTTTATTCCCACCCCTATGTACATTGTCTTTTCCTGTCTTATGTACCCTGTTTTTGGGAATAAATCTATATTTAAGTCTTTGTCATTTGCCTTCTATATAACTAGGTTCGGAGGAAATTTTTCAGTACACATTTTAATTGTTTGCATTTAAAAGCATACTTCCTATATCCCTGGACTTAACAAAAAATAGCTTAATAGGAAAAACACTTTCCCTGTGCTCAAACTGCAGTGAATCCTCATTATTCGAAGATTCTGCATTTGCAAGTTTGCCTACTCACTAAAATTTATCTGTAGCCCCCAAATCAGTACTTCCAGTCTCTAGCAGTTTTTGTAGACATGCACAGAGTAGCGAAAAATCACTGAGAGCTCAAGTTCCCAGCTAAGCTCTAACCAGGCAGTATCTGCCTTCTAGTTTCTCTGCTCTCATACTGTAAACAAATGTCCTTTTGTAATCTATTGAGTGTCATGTATTTTTACCCGTTTGTGCTTTTTGTTGATACTCTCACTGCTTAAAATGGCCCCCAGGTGTTTTGCTGAAGTGCTGTATAGTGTTCCTAAGCACAAGAGGGCTGTGATGTGCCCTACTCAGGAAACAGGCTCGTTTCAGGCATCAGCTGTAACTAGCGCCATGAGTTCAATGTTAACGAGCCAATAACATACACTAAATAAGGTATCTTTAAACAGAAACACACATAAAACAAGGTTATGTTTTGACTGGCTGATGCAAACGTTACCAGAGGCTTGCAAGAACCTAACCCTGTATTTCCCCTAGAGCAACACTTCAGTGTTTGTAGTTTGCAGCAACTTTAAAAGCAAATTCAAGATAGATGGCCAAGTTGTGCCACTCTAATACAATTCATAACTCCTCCAGAATCCCTGAGCCTTGGAGGAATGGAGTACAGTATCATCGGACTGCAAAGAACAAACTAGGGAAGCTAGAACTCTCTGTAAGATTCTAGTGACTTCCTTCTCTACCTTGGAGAAATTTTTGACACCTCTGGGTCTTCGCTTCATCTCTAAACTGAAGGAACAGGATTAAAGACCGCTAATATTATTCAGTACTTAAAAATTGTAAAGCACAGAATGATTATGACTTATACTCCTGTATTTGACATTCAAGAAAACTTTTACTATTTTTAAATCATGTTACAATTGGCTGTGATTTCCAGAAGTACCTTTATATATTTATAAATTTCAGAAAAGTATGCTATGATTTAATAGAGATCCATGTACGCAACTAAAAAAACTGTCTTGCAAAAAAATCTTTCAGTTCAGTTTAAAGGTATAGGCCATCAGAGAAGAATGACTAAATAACTTCTGCATAGCTAAATCACGAACTCTTATATAATCATTGAAACATTTGAAATATTTTAAACAGAAATTGCACATGATCTAAAGTAGAAAAATCAGACTGTAAAATAAAGATTACAATTATTTTAAAAGAACTGTATACTTTCAAGCAAAGGCCAAAAAAATGGGAAGGAACGCAAAACAGAAAATGGAACTGTGGGTAAAATCTTGCTGTTTTCTTTCTACGTTGGGTTTTTCCAAGTTACTCACAAAGATATGATTTCCTTTTATAAGGAGGTAGGAATAGTGTTTTTCTTTTTTAAAAATGTTCTTCTAAAATCTCTAGCTTTGCCAAATACAGTCATGTTCCGCATAATGTTTCAGTCAACGATGAGCCACATAAAAATGGTGATAGCAAAAGATTATAAAGGAGCTAAAAATTCCTGTCTCCTAGTGACACCGTAGCCGTCCTAACATTGTAGTACAACGCATTACTCAGGTGTTTGTGGTGATGCTGTGTAAACAAACCTATTGCGCCATCAGTCATATAAAAGTAAAGCACGTACAATTATGTACAGTACATAATACTTGATAATAATAATAAACGCTGCTACTGGTTTCTATGTTTACTATACTTTTTATCATCATTTTAGAGTGTACTCTTTCTACTTATTAAACAAGTTTGCTGTAAAACAGGATGTTGTGCTACATCAGCAGCAGCCTCATACATCTTGTGTTTACTGGGTCTCTTGATTGCATCTTGTGCTTGATTTCATCTCAGGTTGTTTTGTGCAGTAACGTGCTGTACAGGCTTGTAGCCCAGAAGCAATAGGCTGCACCATATAACCTAGGTGTGTCGTAGGTTACATTACCTAGGTTTGTGTAAGTGCACTCTATAATTTCACACAATGGTGACATGGTCTAACAGTACATATCTCAGGATGTACACCGGTCATTAAGTGGCACATGACTGCCCTTTCATAACCTTTGTTGGTATATTCCTATACCAATGTTCTCAATTATTTTTGCACATTTATGTTTATTTATTATGCTCAATTCATTCAGCAGTCTTTGCACTCCCAAAGTATACTATGTATAATTCTAGAAAAGCATGTATCACAATGGTAAAAAACTAGATGTCTTTCTGTCTAAACTATACATTCCTTGCAAGCAAGGACTAAATTTCTTTAATCTCTATATTCCCAAAGACTTGCATACTGCCTGGCATATATGAAAATTGTAATAGATATGTTAAAATATATGCTAAAAGAAAAACCACCATTGGAACACCCTGTAGTAGTTGCTGCAGAAAGGCTCCATCAATCGGTGCTAAACTTAGTGGGCAAAAGTTTGAGAAGAAACAGGATATTTACATAGTTTCAAAGTATCTCCTCCAACATACTCATTAACTACAAAGGAAAACGTAATAACTATACAGTGGAAAGGTCAAACAAATACAGTATCTGCCAACAGAACAACAACAATTTTCGTTTCTGTATCACAGGAAATGAGCTAAGAGAATTTTTACCAAATTGAAAGGTTATATTCAGGATAATCTAACAAAATACAGAATATGTGTCATATATACAAAAAAAAACATTTTGAGGTGGGAAGACAACCCATGAGACACATAAAGAGATGCAGCCCATTCTGGAGAACTATAACAGAGACAATGTAACAACCCTCATAAATGTCCATCAAGAGATATGCCTTCTGTATTATGACTCTTGGACAGAGAAAGCAAATGGTGGTTTCAACTAGTCCTAAATCAGTTTGGCAGAGTGTAGAGGTTTGATTTGCAATTGAGATACTTTTGTGAGAAAGTCTTAAAAAAAAAAAAAATGTGTATGTAAAAAAAAATCAGATAGACTGTTCCACTTAAACAAAACCAAGGAGACAACCGGATGGAACATACGAACCTTGTTTAGGTCCTGGTTTGAAAAAACAAGCTATAAAAGACCGTTTGAATGTGGATCAGATATTACATAATGTTAGGGAACTATGGCTAATTTTCTTTGATGTGATATTACTGCATGCTAATATGCTGAAGCACTGTGTCATAATGTATGCAATTACTCTCAAATGGCTAAAATGTATGTATGTATGTATGTATGTATATGAATTTAGAGACAGAATGTACTGGGATGAATGAACTACATCGCATCAAAATACATGTGTTTAAGTCCTAACCCCCAGTATCTTACTGGGAAATAAGATCATTGCACATGTCGTTAGTTAAGATGAAGTAGGGTAGGCCCCTAATTCAGTATGATTGGTGTGCTTATAAAAAGGGCAAATTTGGACACATGTAAAAATTGGAGTTATGCTGGTACAAGCCAAGAAACTACCAGAAACTAGAAGGGAGGCCCAGAACAGATCTTTCCGTAGTGCCTTTAGAAGGAACATAGCCCTCCTGACACCTTGATCTCGGACACCTAACCTCAAGAATTGTAAGATGGGGGCCGGCCCGGTGGCTCAGGCAGTTGGAGCTCAGTGTTCCTAACGCCAAAGGCTGCCGGTTCGGTTCCCACATGGGCCAGTGGGCTCTCAACCACAAGGTTGCCGGTTCAACTCCTCGACTCCCACAAGGGATTGTGGGCTCCACCCCCTGCAACTAGAATTGAACACTGTGCCTTGAGCTGAGCTGCTGCTGAGCTCCCAGATGGCTCAGTTGGTTGGAGTGCGTCCTCTCAACCACAAGGTTGCTGGTTAGACTCCTGCAGGGGATGATGGGGCTGCATCCCCTGCAACTAGCAGCGGAAGGGAGGCTGGACCTGGAGCTGAACTGCGCCCTCCACAGCTAAGACTGAAAGGACAACTTGACTTGGAGAAGGTCCTGGAAGTACACACTGTTTCCCAATGGAGTCCTGTTCCCCTTCCCCAATAAAATCTTAAAAAAAAAAAAAGAATTGTAAGATGTAATATTGTTTAAGACACTCAATGTGTGGTATTTTGTTATGGCCGCCTTAGCAAACTAATAGAGAAAGAAAATACAGCAAAATTAGAACAAATGTGGAGTCTAGGAGGCAAATATAAGGTATTAACTTCTTTCAACTTTTCCAGATATCTAAAATGTTTAATACTTTAGGATAATATCTAAGAATTGCATAAACAGTTCTGTACTCTAGTAACCATTCATTTAGTAGACATTGATAATAACACTCATCTAAATAACAGGAATTTTGTTTATCAACATCCACAAAATAACTCGCTGGGATTTTCATTGGGATCACACTGAATCTACAGATCAAACTGGGAAGAATTCACATCTTGACAAGACTTAATCTTCCTATCCATGTATATAAAATATTTTCCCATTTATTTAGATCTTCTTTGTTTCCTTCTTTGTTTCCTTTCATGAATTGTGTAGCTTTCTTCATGTAGATCTTGTACATATTTTTTTACATTTATACCGAAGTACATTTTTTTGGTGCAAAAGTTGATGGCAGTTTTTAATTACAAATTCCAACTGTTTATTGCTGCTATGTAAGAAAGCAATTGACTTTTGTATATTTACCTTGTTTCCTGAAATCTTGCTATAATCACTTAAGAGTTCTTTTGATCCTTTGATTTTTCTTCACAATCACATCATCTGTGAAAATCTAAGACAATTTTAGTTCTTCCTTCCCAATCTGTATACCTTTTATTTCCTTGACTTACTGCATTAGCTAGGATTTCCAGGGCAATGCTGAAAAGGAGCGGTGAGCGTGGACATCCCTGCCTTGTTCCTGATCTCAGCATCCACTTTATCACTATTAAGTATGATATTAGCTGTGGGGGTTTTGCAGATGTTCTGTATCAGCTTGGAAAAGTGCCCTTCTTATGTCTAGTCTGCTGAACATTTTCATCCTGAATGGGTAATGAATTCTGTCAAGTGCTTTTTGTATTTATTCACATAATCATACATTTTTCTTCTTTAGCCTGTTGATGTGATAGATTACATCAATTCATTATTGAATGTTGCACCAGCCTTGCATCGCTGGAATAAGTCACACTTGGTCATGATGTGTATAATTCTTTTTATTCATTGTTGGATTAAATTTGCTAAATTTTGTTGAGGATTTCTGCATTTATGGTCTTAGAGATATTGATCCGTAATTTTCCTCCTGTTGTCTTTGTCTGGTTTTGGTTATCAGGGTAATGCTGGCCTCAAGAATGAATTAGGCTGTTCTTTTTGGCCTAGGAGGCACATAAGGCTCTGTCCATGGACCCGGTGGCCTAGGCACAGGTGAGTGTGGTAGCATGTGCACCATAGTGGCGGCGGTGGTGCTGACCCAGCACATATTCACCTTGAAGAGGAAGATGGGGGTCGGGGGGAACAAGATCATCAAGATGCCTGCATCCAAGTCCTGCATCTGGATACTGCTTACCATCTATGCTATTGTTTTAGGACAAATTCAAGCACAGAAGAACTCAGGGTACCTTAAGGAAGACTGGATACGAAGAAATGACTAATCAAGATTCTGTTGTACATGTGAAAATGATGCCAGAATTCCAGAGAAGTTCAGTTTGCATCAAGTACCCTACAAGAGTAGAAGAAAGTATCTCTGGTCTTATCAAAAGAGGAGCTGTCAAACTTCAGATAGTAATATGACACTGAGTAATTTTCCTACCAAAGGAAAAGATACCCAACCTGACACAATGTCTTTGATAACTGTAAGCTGGTTTCAGATGAATGTCAAAAAATATTACTGCAACTAAAGAAAAAATGTTATGCTACTGAAATTGAACCTGTTCTTACCGTAGAAGAGAAGTACCTCTATATGGAAGACTGGTACACTAAATTGCACGGTATGCTTGTTGAACAGGCTTTACTGAAAGCAAAACTTTAAGAAATTGTGGCAGAATCTAACATTATGCTCAGGGAAGGATACCACAATTTCTTTGGTAGGCTCCAACAACACAGTATCCCTATGTTCGTATTTTCAGCTCGTACTAGAGGAGATGTACTAGAGATTATCTGTCAAGCTGTTGTTTATTATCCAAATGTCAAGTAGTGTCCAACTTCATGGATTTTGATGACAATGGGATGCTCAAAGGACTTAAAGGAGAATTAATTCATGCATTTAACAAACACAATGGTGCCTTGAAGAACACAGTATTTCAGTAAACTAAACGGTAATAGCAATACAGTTCTGCTGGGAGACTCCTAAGGAGACTTAAGAATGGCAGATGGAATAGCTAAAGTAAAACATACTCTGAAAACTGGGTATCTAAATGATAGAGTGAAGGAGTTTCTAGAAAAGTACATGGACTCTTATGATATAGTTCTAGTAAAAGATGAATCATTGGAAGTGGACAATTCTATGTTACAGAAGGTTCTGTAAACAAGCAGTATTCAGGAAGACATCTGTGGGTGCAACTGATTTAAGAACTGCTTGTGTGTTCATCTTGCTGACTTTCATTTATAACATATTCTTACTCTTGAAGTTTTTCCTCTATATTACAGAAGTATTTTCAGGCATGCCAAATCCATCAACTGGAAGTTCCTTTTTCTCCACCTCCCTCAACACACTGATACTTTTCAACATTAAAAAAAAAAGTGTGTGTGGGACGGGTGAAGGTGGCCGGTTAGCTCAGTTGGTTGTATTTGATCATGGTGCTAATAACACCAAGGTTGCCGGTTCAATCCCCGCATGGGCCACTGTGAGCCATGCCCTCCTTAAAAAACAAAAATCTCAGTCAAAATTTGAAAAATAACTCCCTACTACTTTCAGAATGAATTATGCAGTTTAATAGATCATGTAGTTTTTGAGACATCTGTTTACACTGGGAAAGTTTGATGTACATGATTGTAAGCATTGCCATTTTTATAATTTGGGTGAATTATGCTGGTGGTATCACGATCTCCTGAAATTGTGTTATGTTGGTTCTTTTGCTTTTGGGAAAATTGTTATTTACCAGAAAATATTGATAGTGGGTGTTTGAAAAAAATCTGGCATCCACTTGTCACTAATCATTATAAAGTGTTCTATACTGGCGCACTGATAATAAACACGAAATGAAAAGCCTTTCAATACCCCCCTGAAGAAAAAAAGAATGAATGAAGAAGTATTCTCTTGGGGGCAGCCAGGTGGCTCAGGTGTTGGAGCGCTGTGCTCCCAACACCGAGGTCACCGATTTGATTTCCACATGGGCCAGTGAGCTGCACCCTCTACAGCTAGAATGAGAACAACAGCTGGACCTGGAGCTACGCTGCCGTGCGCGGCCAGTGGCCAGCGTTGAGTGGCCGGCAGACGGCGAGAGATGCCATGAGCTGCCGTGAGCAGCAGTGACCGACGGGCTCAGCTGGACAGAGCACAATGCTCATAATACCAAAAAGGGCCAGTGAGTTGCGTCCTCCATAACTAGACTGGAGAACTACGGCTTAACTCGAAGTTAAGGGGGTGGGTGGGGGGAGGGGGAAGAGGGGAAAGGAGGAAAAAAGCATTCTCTCTACTTCTATTTTCTGGAAGAGACTGTACAGAATTGGTATAATTTCTTTCTGAAATGTTTGGTAGAATTCACCAATGAACCATCTGGGTCTGGTGTTTTCTGTGTTGGAAGGTTATTAATCACTGATTCAATATGATTATCTCTCAACCTTCTCTACCATATGCCTTTGCTTAAAATCTTCAGACATACAAATACAGGTAACCCTCGTATAACACGGCACCTCTATCACACGGTTTAGCTCTAACACGGTTCAAGAATTGGGGTAAACTCCCGTACAACACAGCATCCTAGAACACGGTTTCACTCTAACATGGTTTGAGAATTAGAGAAATCCCCGAACAACACGGAGCGTAATAAGAGATTTTAAGAGCAAAAGATATCTCATTCGAAATTAGGGAAATCCCCAAACAACATGTGTTGTCACACAACAGCCTAGCCGATTGTCCCCACCCCACCCCCCGTCTTTCCTTAAGGAAAGAAGAGTCTGTGAGACTGTGCATCTCTGGGACTGCGTATTTCTACTTAGTCTCCAAAAGAGGGTCTGCGGCCAAAGACGAGTAAGATTCCCCATGGGGGGGGGTGGGGGGAGGAAGGGGAGACAACTCAAGCCAGGCGGAACCCCATGGAGACCCCCATGAGCTGTCTTAGAAAGATTTGGGAAGGGGCCTTGTCTCCCCTTCCCCCTGCCTGGGAAAAGCCACTGCTGGCTCTGACTTTTCCCTCTCACCTAATTGGGAGAAAAGTCTTTAGAGCGATAAGATTAAGCTCTCTCTGCTCAGCTCTGTAAAAATATTTCAACATGTGATATATGTCCCTTAAGGGGGTCACATACCTCACCTCAAGGACTTTCTGCTTTGGCTGTTTGAAGATCAACATAATTGGTTTGGGTTGTTTCTATAACGTGATAAGTGAGTCTCACAGCCCGTGCCCAAAACACTGCTACTCCCTTGTATACTTATCAATAAAACCTCCAGTCGGCTTTATTCCGGGCTCCAGTCTTTCATGACTGTGAGACCCCTGGCCTTCTGAGATTTAACTGCATTAAGTCTCTGTATGCTTCTTTCTTAAAACTTAACCCAAAGCCGCCCCTTCTCGTACCCTCACTGCCTGTATTGTGCTGGATGCGACAAACATGGAACGTAATAAAAACTTTTAAGATCAAAAGATATCTCATTTGAAAATTCTCATTCAAACGAGGATGTCATATCAGATATAACTGCAGAATTTTAAAATTTATTAGAATTTTAAATCCATTTTGTTCATGTAGTATTAAGTACATACATTTTAAAACTCTGTGTTTTTCTTTTTACCACATTATACGTAGATTAAAATTTTGGGGGTATTATTCAACTTTTTTTAAATAAATGGTAATTATGTTTTTCATTTTGTGAATTAATGTGTAGCCCTGAACTATGTCTGGTGGAAATAAAAAAAATACCTCTTAAAAGACATTTCATCCCACTAGAAAAAAAATTACAGATTTTGGATCAGTTCAAAAAGGCGGGAAAAGTATCATATGTCGCAAAAACCTTGGATTTAAATGAAGCAACAATCCGGACTATACAGAAAAATGAACATAAAATTAGAGCTTCCATTGCTGCTGGTTGTTCTATCTCGAATCTATAGAAATCTATAGAAGTCATGGAGGCATGGAAACTTTTTACAATTTTGGACTGTATTAACCTCATAAATTTATCCATCAAAGAAATAAAAGCAATGACATTATGTGCTTGCTGGAAAAATATATGGCCAGAGTCAATTCAAAGTGAAAATCTAATCGAGCCAGCAGAAAACACAATGGATGCAATAGCAGAACTTGCTAAGTCTCTAGGAGGGGAAGGTTTTGAGATATGACTGTTGCAAAATCACTGGTGGAAGAAGAAACTGATGAAGCAAATTTGGTGGAAATGACATCTGGAATATGCCTACATAATTCAGGGGATGATAGCACAGGTGAAAACCAAGAAGTTAAACACTTTACTCTAAAAAGCGTAAAGAAAGGCCTAGACTTAGCTGAACAGTTGGCGCTATATTTCCTAAATGAAGATCCTTCCACTGAAAGAAGCACAAAGTTTAAGGGAGAACTTCACAAGTGCTTAGCACCATATAATGAAATTTATAAAGCTCTCTCAGCTAAAAGCAATACAAAATAACAGATTTTTTGCAAAAAGCACAGAAGTCAAGGTAACACTGAAGAAAGTTCAGAGGATGAAGATATATCTTGTCCAAAAGAAAACACCCTTGGTTAACGGTGCTTAGCAGTGATGATGAAGAAAACATTATTTAACACATATTAGTATATTATACTTCTGGCGAAAATTGCTTTAATAAAGATATTTCTCTTAATTATAAAAATATAATAGTATGCTTTTTTCATTTTTGGAAACTAACCCCCTTTTTTGTACTAGTTCTTTATTTCACATGACATGGATTCGCATAACACGGCATTTTTTAGGAACCTAACAACCGTGTTATATAGGGGTTATCTGTATTTATAACACCACAGGGCAAAGGGCTACAAAAGTATGTACAAAATGCTATGGGATTCTGGACATATATCCAAAGAATTAAAAACAGGAACAAGAACAAATACCTGCACAGCCATGCTCATAACATTATTCACAATAGTAAAAAGATGAAAACAACCCAAATGTTCATCAATGGATCAACGGATAAAGAAAATGAGGTGTATTCAATGAAGTATTATTCAGCCTTAAAAAAGAAGGAAATTTTAACAAATGCTACATGGATGAAACTTGAGGACATTATGCTAAGTGAAATAAACCAGCCACAAAAAAATAAATATAGCGTGGTTACTCTTATATGGGGTTTCCAGGGTAATCAAGTTCACAGACACAGAAAATAGAATGGTGGTTGTCATGGCCTGGGGAAGGGAAGAATGGGCAGTTAGTGTATAATAAATACAGAGTTTCAGTTGGGGAAATTGAAAAGATTCTGGAGATGGATATTGGTGATGGTTACATAACAGTGTGAATGTATATAATGTCACAGAAGCGTATACTTAAAATAGTTAAAATGATAAATTTTATGTTAAGCATATTTTACCACAACTTAAAAAAAAAATCCATGACACGTAGCGGGCACTGAGTAAGTATGAATAAGTATGTGATTGAATGAGCGGCCTTAATAAATGAATACTGAAGGATTATTTTTAAAATGGGGAGAGGGAATGCTATGAGGGGGGAGGGGAAAAACAGGAAAATAATGGGTGGAGGAGCAAGAGAAAAGCTCCAGATGAACTTATGTAGTGATGAAAGAAGGGGCACATCAAGTTGAGAAAAGGAAGAGGGCAATTCCAGACAAAGGAAACAGCAAGGAGGAAGAGTAAAAGAGAAATACTGAGCTTTTCTTTAAATTTTAGTTGAGGTATAATTGACATACAACATTGTATTAGTCTTAGGAGTATTTGAGTTTTTAAAAGTGGGTTATGAATAGGGCAGAGGAAAGGGAAAGAGGAAACAGCAGAGGTAGAAACTGGAAACCTAAGTTCACACATTACAGCTAGACACTGAAATGCCTATTATGCCAACCTAGACATGCTAAAGAGTTTAAATCTACCAGTAAAGCAGGAAGCCTAAACTGGGGTCAGTGGATACATAAATGGGCAAAAGGAATTCAATGACATCTCCCACCTCACAGCTATATGTAGAATTCTAATATGGACATTTACAGTTTTTTCGGGGGAGAAAGCAGGAACACAAATTTTCGCCAGATTCCCATAGGGTCCAAAAAGTGTAAAAACCACTGCTGTAGGCAATGATGAATATCCCAGGAATGTAGACTATAAACTTTGAATTTTAAGAAATGTATAGGAGAGATTAGAGACAAGAAAACAATTTAGTCAACTATAATAATCCACGCAATTTTTCGTTAATTTTTTTACAATCTTTATAAATTTACTAAAACCTGAAAATTTTCTATAGGTATACCTATACCGAGCAGGAGTCTAATGGGCTGCCTTTCAGGATCTACCATATATAATGTATGAAAATCACCAAAAAGGGACAAATTGGTGATTTTAAATTCTCTTGTTATGCTGAAGAAATGACTCCTCATCACTGAAAAGCAAAATCACTCAAAAAAGCAAAAACTATAATACAAGTGTTGGTTTAGTGTGAAAAGAAACCCACCATATCCATACATTGATGGTGCATATACTTTGACCAAGCAATTCCACTTTCCATGAATTTACCCCTACATACATGCTCACATATGTTCACAAACACATATGTGCAAGATTATTCAATGGAGCACTATTGGTAGTAACAAAAGACTGAAAACCACCCATGTCTATTAAATAGAGGACTAAAGTAAAGCATGAACCACCCATACAACACATATCATTCAGATATTATGAAGGAGGTAGTTCTATTTAGTAACTAAGATATACTGTTAAGCGGAAAAAGGCAAAATAAAAAGCTGTACATATAATACTACTGTATATGTGAAATGCAATCAGAAGGGACATGTACAGACCTGTAATGTGACAATTAAGTTTGCGAACTTGCCACCATGTGCTTACATTAGCAGCACTGTACAAACAGTTCAGTAAGATTTCACAACCTTGGTATATCGGTGCCTTGCAGCTGTGTTTGTGTTAACTGTGTGGCGGTCTCTTGATGAGTGGTGTTCATTATTGTTGTTTCGTGTTTTTGTGTGCTGTCATGAGAATGTCTGAGCTTGAATTAGAGCAACAAACAAATACTAAATTTCTTGTTAAACTTGATGAGGATGGAAGTGAAATCAGGGACATGTTAGTCCAAGTTTATGGGGATAATGCCATGAAGAAAATGGGAGTGTACAAATGGATTAAACATTTTTCTGAGGGGAGGGACCTCGTCACTGATGAAGAGAGATCAGGGTGGCCGGTATCGAGCAGAACTGATGAAAACATTGAAAAAATTCGGCGAATGGTGCATCAAAATAGTCGGCTAACTGTGAGAAGCATAGCAGACAAGTAAACATCGATGGAAAAACAGGAAAATCTTAACTGAAAATCTTGCCATGAGAAAGGTGTGTGCAAAAATGGTCCCAAAGGAGCTCACCGATGAACAAAAGCAAAGGAGAGTTAAAGTTTGCCAAGACCTTCTGGAAAGGCAAGACGATGTTTTGGGCTGTGTTATCACACTGGTAATGAAACATGGGTGTACCAATATGACCCTGAAACAGAGCGCCAAAGTGCACAATGGAAATCAGCCAATTCTCCACAACCAAAAATGTTCTGTCAGTCCAAATCAAGAGTCAGAACAATACTGCTAACCTTTTTTTTTTCTCTTTTCCCCTTTTCTTCCACCCCCCACCCTCCGCAACTCCAGTTCAGCCACTGTCTCTCAGTCTAGTTCTGCTGGACCATGCTGATATTATGAGCCTTGCGCTCCACCAGACTGAGGCAGTCAGCCGCCAGTCGTTGGTCGGCCGCTCACAGCAGCTCATGGCAGCTCTCGCTGTAGCCGCCAGCCGCTCATGGCAATACACAGTAGCCCACGGCAGCTCACACCAACCTCTGACTGCTCACGGCAGCCCAGCTCCAGGGAGAGCCGTTGTTCACAATCTTAGCTGTAGAGGGCGCCGCTCACTGACCCATGTGGGAATTGAACCACTGACCTCAGCGTTAGGAGCACAGGGCTTCAACCACCTGAGCCAACAGGCCGGCCCCATCTAACCTTTTTTGATATCAGAGGTATTATTCATTATGAATTTGTACCAACTGGACAGTTAACCAAGTTTACTATTTGGAAGGGCTGAAAAGGTTGCGTGAAAAAGTTAGATGAAAACGACCTGAACTTTTCGCCAACAATTTGGCTCGTGCATCAAGACTATGCACCAGCTCACACGGCACTGTCCGCGAGAGAGTTTTTAGCTAGTAAACAAATAACTGTATTGGAACACTCTCCCTGCTCACCTGATCTGGCCCCCAATGACTTCTTTCTTTACCCAAAGGTAAAGGAAGACATTTTGATGACATTCAGGATGTGAAGAGTAATACGATGACAGCTCTGCTGGCCACTGCAGAAAAAGAGTTCCAAAATTGCTTTGAAGGGTAGACTAGGCACTGGCGTCGGTGCAGAGCTTCCCAAGGGGAATACTTCGAAGGTGACCGTAGTGATATTCAGCAATGAGGTATGTAGCACTTCTTCTTGAATGAGTTCGCAAACTTAATTGTCAGAACTCGTACATGGCTATATATAAACCAAAATATATCTGAAATAATTCACGAAAAACTTATGACAATGGATAAAAGGGGATTGGAGGATAGCCGCAGGAAGGAGATAGATCACCATACATCCTCTTGTACTTTCTCCCCTTTTTACGCATATAATATATAAATGAGTGAAGGAATGCATAAAAGTAACTTATAAAAGTAATACTACTAACTATAGTGTTATGGCCATGGTCAGATACAGAACTGGAAACGTCTAGTCTAGGCCCAAAATTGATGTAAAAAAACATAGTTGGAAATGAGCATTGTGGGTAAAAAAAAATGTGATTGGGAAAAAAGTCCCTAATAAGAGCAATTACAATTTGAATACCTGAAACATGAGGGACGCACTGGGTATGTGGGAGTCTGGGTGTGGGTGTGTGGAAAATCCACCAAGAAATATTCTGCCAAACTTCTGATTCAAAGGCAGATTTACAGGCTGAAAATCATTAGATTACTGAAATAGAAATACATGGAAGTCCTAGTAGGTATTAATTTTAAACAAAGCTAGATATGACAACTTCAGAACCACAAAATAATGTGACCACTTAATTCCTGATAGAAAACTTTCCTAATGTAGACTTTTCTAGCTATGTAACTACTATAATTTTGTCTCTCTCCCAAAGGCAATGAACCAAAAATCCCTCCCAAGTTATACTATGAAATGTTCTGGATTTTGTTTTCAGTTTTGTTTTGTAAAGATGGAGAAAAGCACACTAAACTGGTATTCAGGTGACCTGGATTCTGCTACTGTGTGACTATGAACAAATTTAATCTCCTCAATACTGTTTCCTTATCTTCAAGTTAAAAAGTCTAGATTTGATGATCTCCAGAAGTAAAATAATTCCATAATTTCAAGATTCCACAGGGAACAGGTAAGAATTTTCCAGTTTCTTTCAGCTCATTTTTTTTAATTGGGGAATATTGGGGAACAGTGTGTTTTTCCAGGGCCCATTAGCTCCAAGTCATTGTCCTTCAATCTAGTTGCGGAGGGCACAGCTCAGCTCCAAGTCCAGTTGCCATTTTCAATCTTAGCTGCAGGGGTCGCAGCCCACCATCCCATGGGGGAATTGAACTGGCAACCTTATTGTTAAGATGTCGTGCTCTAACCAACCAAGCCATCCAGCCACCCCTCTGGCAGCTCGTTGTCTTCAATCTAGTTGTGGAGGGCACAGCTCACTGGCCCATGTGGGAATCCAACCGGCAACCCTGTTGTTAAAAGCTCATGCTCTAACCAACTGGGCCATCCGGCCGCCCCTCTTTCAGCTCATTTTTAAACCTGGCTTAACAACTACACTGAAGGTAAAAGAATTTAACATAAAGACAATCATTCCCAAACGGATAATCCTAAAGAGATGGTCCTAAATATCTCAAATTTGTCGACAGAAAGATAAAATGACAAACTTAAGACTTTGAGTCCCTCTTGTAGTTCTCAGCTCCTAATTCTATTAACACATTGGCCTAAAAGTCTAACTCGTTCCTCAGTATTTGCAACTTACGGTGTCTTTAATTACCCTCTGAGACTTACTTAGGCTGGTATTTCCCTCCACATACATCTGTCTGGATTTCAAAAGTACAGGTATGCCTTGTTTTACTGCACTTTGCTTTACTGTGCTTTGCAGATGTTGTGTTCTTTACAAATTGAAGGCCAAGAGCCTCTACCAGCAAAAAGGAAACCAAACCTGCAGTATCTCCGAGGTATATCTTGTACAGTGGATTTTAAAGATACAATAAAGTTAACCTAACATCTAAAATGAAGTTAAAAAATTTCACCAATGAAATACATGTCCTCCATTATTTTTGACATGAATCTTCCCTTTATAAAATTAAGATTCAGTATAGTCATGTAAAATTGCTTTTATTAGAGCCAAAACTACAGCTTATAGATTTCTAAGCACAAAATCAAACTCATATTCATATTTATACCCATAGACAATAAGCCACATTCTTTGTTGGGAAAAATCAATTGCTTAACCAATTTTTAACTGCATTAAATACATATATATACATACATATATATACATATATGTATGTATTTACATATTCATGGTTTTCTTAATATAGGACACCAAAAGCACCATGAACAAAAGGAAAACACAGATAAATAACATCATCAAAATTAGACTTTTGTGCTTTAATAACTATCAAGAAATTGAAAAGACAATCCACAGAATGAGAAACTTTCTGCAAATCCTATATCTGATAAGGGACTTGCATTGAGAATATATAAAGAACTCTTACAACACAATAATAAAAAGACAACCCCATTTTTTAAATGCACAAAGTTATCTGAAGAGTTATTTTTCCAAATGACCATTAAGCACATGAAAAGATGTTCCGTGTCATTAGGAAAATGCAAATCAAACCACAGTGAGGTCACACTTCATATCCACTAGAGTGGCTATAACCAAAAAGAGGGACATAAGTGTTGGTGAGAATGTGGAGAAACTGGAACCCTTAAATACTAGTGGTAGGAATATAAAATGGTACAGCCTCTTGGGAAAAGAGGTGGAATTTCCTTAAATCCTAAACACAGAATTACCATAATTCCCAGCAATTCCACTCCTAGGTATACCCCCAAGAGAAGTGAACACATTACGGACACAGAAAAACTTGTACACAAATGCTGAAAGCAGCATTATTCATAATAACCAAAAAGTGAAAACAACCCAAATATTTACTTACCAGATTACCGGTTTATTATAAAACGATATAGTTCAGGAACAGCCAGATGGAAGAGATGCACAGGGCAAAGTATATGGAAAGGAGCTCAGAGGTTCCATATTTTCTGAGCTCACTACTCTCCCAAAACTCGACAGTCACCAACCTGTAAGCGCTCTGCATCTTGTCTTTTTTGGTTTTTATGGAGGCTTCATTACATTGGCAATGATCCAACCGCCATTCCCTCCCCCTCCAGAAGTCCAGGGGGTGGGAATGAAAATTCCAACCCCCCTAATCACAGGGCTGGTTTCCCTGGCTACCAGCCCCCATCCTTAGGTGCTTTGCAAATATAACATAAGCTCAGGTATGGTTGCAAGGAGTTTATTATGAATTATCAAGACACCTTTATTACTCTAATCACTTAGGAAACGCCAAAGGTTTCAGGAAATCTGTGCCAAGAACAGGACGAAGACCAAATATATATTTCTTATTACAAACTACATTATCACGGGGTGGGGGGAAAGTTCTAAATCAAGATGAAATGATTTCTTGAATATACTGTTAGGTGGGTAAAAAAACAAGCGTCTCACACACACACACACACACACACGGGACTACATCAAACTTAAAACCTGTGCAGAAAAGAAAATAATCAATGGAGTAAAAAGGCAACCTATAGAATGGAACAAAATATTTGTAAATCATTTATCTGATAAGAGGTTAATATCCAGAATATATAAAGAACTCCTACAACTCAACAACAACAAAAAATCAAACAACCAACTAAATTTGGGCAAAGAACTTGAGTAGACATTTCTCCAATGACATACATACGGCCAACAAGCACATGAAAAGATAACATCCTTAAACATCAGAGAATTGCAAATTGAAGCCACAATGAGGTATCACCTCACACCCATTACAATGGCTACTATCAAAAAACAGAAAATAAACAAGTGTTGGTAAGGATGTGGAGAAATTGGAACCCTTTGTATTGTTAGCAGAATTGTAAAATGGTGCAACCACTATAGAAAACAGGATGGAAATTTCTCAAAAACTTAAAAACAAAATCACCATATGATCCATTAATTCCACTTCTGAGTATGCATCCAAAAAAATTAATAGCAGGGTCTCAAAAGTAGATATCTGCACAGCTATGTTCATAGCAGCTCTGTTTACAATAGCCAAAAGGTAGAAGCAACCCAGCTATCCATCCATGGATGAATGGGTAAACAAAATGTGGTACATACATACAATGAAATATTATTCAAATGTAAAAAGAAAGGAAATCCTGTCACATACTATAACATAGATGAACCCTGACGTCAGTAATGCTACGTGAAATAAGCCAGTCACAAAAAGACAAATACTGCATGATTCGAATCAGACATGGTATCTAAAGCAGTCAAACTCACAGAAACACAGAATGGTGATTGCCAGGGCTGGGGGAAGGGAGAAATGGGAGTTGTTCAATGGGTATAAGAGATTCAGTATTGCAAGATGAGAAAAGTTCTCAGATCTGTGGCACAACAATGTGAATATACTTAACACTATTGAACTGTCCTCTTAAAAATGCTTAAGATGGTAAAATTTTTTTACTGCAATAAAAAAGGTCAGAAGTTTTTACAGTATATCACTTTTGTAAGAAAGGGAAAATAAAAATACATACACACATACACTGGGTGAGTAAGAATGGGAGCGGAGCGCTTAGAGACAAAGTTAAGACTTAAGTGCTCTTTCAACATAGTATTAAATTTTAAACAATGTAAATACTTAACATTAAAAAATTAAATCAAGAATTTAAAAAACAAACAAAAAATGAACACAAAATCAAAGTTGGTAAACAAAATTAATCAAGTTGATTAAAAACAGAAAAGAGTGTTATTTTAAGTAACTTTTAAGCACAGTTCTCTAAGCACCCAAATCTTGATTTATGAATATCATTTTCCATCAAAACAAAGCAGGGCTCTTTGGAGAAATAGAAAAATATAAAAAACTAGAAAAGAAAATACAAGAAGGACCCGGGTTTTGTTTTGTCAAAAACCAAGAAAACACCCAAAGATTAATCAGAGCTCAGTTAAAAAGGACATGAACCATGTCCTCAAAGAGGGGTTCATAATGGCCACATATGGGACAACTTAAGCATCAAAAACAATATGAGTATAGTTGACTAATATACTATAAATGATTAACATACTGCGTATGTAGTAACATTCCAAAACATGAGAAAACAAAACTAGTGGCCTATACTCTTTAAATATTTTAGTCATAAAAAAAAAAGTCGACGAACTGATTCTGATTACAGACTAGAGATATGACAATTAAATACAATATTCAATTCTAGACTGGATCCTGGATTACAGAAAAAATGGATCACCACTGGAAGTAGACATTCTGTCCTTCCTAGTGTAATGTAATGTAAATGCATTATGAAGTACACCTATTAACTATTTTTGCCAAAACTATTTGACCCAAATTTAATCAAACCTCTCTGGATCTAACTTCCAATTTGTAGGAAATAAAAAGACTAGAAATTGGGCCGGCCGGGTGGCTCAGGTGGTTAGAGCTCCATGCTCCTAACTCCGAAGGCTGCCGGTTCGATTCCCACATGGGCCAGTGGGCTCTCAACCACAAGGTTGTCAGTTCAATTCCTCAAGTCCCACAAGGGATAGTGGGCTCCGCCCCCTGCAACTAAGATTGAACACAGCACCTTGAGCTGAGCTGCCTCCCGGATGGTTCAGTTGGTTGGAGCACGGGCTCTCAACCACAAGGTTGCCAGTTCGATTCCTCGACTCCCTCAAGGGATGGTGGGCAGCGCCCCCTGCAACTAAGATTGAACACGGCACCTTGAGCTGAGCTGCCGCTGAGCTCCCGGATGGCTCAGTTGGTTGGAGCGCATCCTCTCAACCACAAGGTTGCCAGTCCAACTCCCACAAGGGATGGTGGGCTGTGCCCCCTGCAACTAGCAACGGCAACTGGACCTGGAGCTGAGCTGCGCCCTCCACAACTAAGACTGAAAGGACAACAACTTGAAGCTGAACGGCACCCTCCACAACTAAGATTGAAAGGACAACAACTTGACTTGGAAAACAGGCCTGGAAGTACACACTGTTCCCCAATAAAAAAAAGTCCTGTTCCCCTTCCCCAATAAAAAAAAAAAAAAAGAGGCATACAAAGCTACAAGGCTCCTGAGAAACCCAACAGTCCCTTGCCTTCTAAAAAAAAAAAAAAAAGACTAGAAAAAACAAGCTAAAATAACATTTTAAGCATTCGATCAGAAAATTCCAAACATGAAACAGTCTTTTAAAAAGTCAATGCCAGAGACTTAATGCTGACTGCTTTAAGCATAACAATAGTATAGTGTTTTTATATTGTCTTGGGGGGGCCTAGTTTGAAATGAAAAATTTATAAAGTGTAGGAAAATGAGATATTCAAGGGACAAATAGCGTGATACCTGCAATTTTATTTCAATTGTTTGTTGTCTAGATAGAGTGCTAAGGCAAAATGGTTAAATGTCAGTAACAGATAAATCTAAATGGAAGGTAATGGGTGTTCACTGTATAATTCTTTCAATTTTTCTGGATGTTTGTAATTTTTCATAACATTTAAAGATGAAAAAAAAATACCAGGGGCCGGCCCAGTGGCTCAGGCGGTTGGAGCTCCGTGCTCCTAACTCCAAAGGCTGCCGGTTGGATTCCCACATGAGCCAGTGGGCTCTCAACCACAAGGTTGCCAGTTCAACTCCTCGAGTCCCGCAAGGGATGGTGGGCTCCACCCCCTGCAACTAGCATCGGCAACTGGACCTGGAGCTGAGCTGTGCCCTCCACAACTAAGACTGAAAGGACAACTTGACTTGGAAAAAAAAGTCCTGGAAGTACACACTGTTCCCCAATAAAGTCCTGTTCCCTTCCCCAATAAAATCTTTAAAAAAAAAAAAAATCCCACGTACAAAAAAAGGAAAATTACTCCTTAAAAAGTTATCAAAAAAAAAAAAGTTATCAGTACTAAGTGAGACAGTAAATAGAGCAGATGCCTAAAGAATAGTTTTGCATTTATCGTCCCACCCAAGAACCTGCTCAATGCACTTAAGGCTTAGTGACAGGTACCATGGGACACAAAGTAACAGAAGGCAGTCACACAGACCCTAGGTTAACTGGAGAGACCAGTTATAAATAAATGAAAAGTCACTGATGACCTCATTAATGGGATGAGATTTAGCTGGATTTTGAGGAATGAACAGAATATGAATAGTGTAAAAGGAGGAGACACGCAGAGGTCACAAGTAAAGGCGAAGGAGCAGAAATAAACCAGGTCTATGAGGAGAAGTTTTGTAAAAAAAAAATCCATTCATTCCTCAATTTTTATAACATGTAGGTTTTATGAATACAAAAATATAAAACACTGTAGCATCTTCTTTCAAAGGAGATAAAGTAATGGAGAAAATACAATCAAAATACATTAAATAGAGATATACACTAAATGCTTTAATAGCACAGAGAAAGGAGTAATTAACTTACCAGAAGAATGAGATTGTAAGTTTTCAACAAAGATATTTGAGTTACTCTTAAAAACTGAAAATGGACGGTGGACAAAATAGATGAAAGGGGTCAAAACATACAAACTTCCAGTTATAAAATAAGTAAGTCATGGGGTTGTAATGTAGTATGGTGACTATAGTTAATACTACACTGCATATTTGAAAGTTGCTAAGAGAGTTGCTAGATCTTAAAAGTTCTCAGTTCACAAGAAAAATGTTCTAATTATATGGTGACAGATGTTAACTATGCCTATTGTGGTGATCAATTTGCAGCATATACAAATACAATTATGCTGTACACCTGAAACATGTTTCATGTCAATTATACCTCAATTTAAAAAAAAACTGAAAATGACTTCGCCAATTAAATTCAAGTCACTGAAAGAAAAACGTCAAAATTTACTGAATGCTTACTATGTATGAGACACTTCAGTTCACTTTTAAGTATAATTAACATTTTTTATTTATCAGGAAACTGAAATTCAGAGAATTTAATTAACTGACCCAGTATAAAAAAGCCAGTCATTGGTAAGTCTGGCATTCAAACTTCAGTGTATCTGCTGCTGAAACCCATGCCCTTTCCAATCTAGCTCTGGGAATTTATTAGCACTCAAATTATAAGGTACAGTATAAACATTATGAAGTTAGTCACACTACCAGAAAATACTAAAATGTTCAAGCGCCAGAAAGGATGAAGAGTAATGTGGATAAGATTTTCCAATATACTTAAAAGCTTCTGTGTCTGGGACTAGTGTGAATTCTTTGCAATAGGGAGAAATGTTAGCAAAGAAACTGTGTCCAATTAGAAAAGTTTTGAACCTATATCACTGCCAAAGATAAAAGACAAGATACTTTTAAGTATTAAAACTATGGTCAGTTCAAATATATGGTGATGGAAGGAGAACTGACTCCGGGTGGTGAACACACAATGGGATTTATAGATGATGTAATACAGAATTGTACACCTGAAATCTATGTAATTTTACTAACAATTGTCACCCCAATAAATTTAAAAAAAAAAAAAAAACTATGGTCAGTCAACTTACTTGTCACACAACACATTACTGCAAGTTTTTTCACCATTGGGGAAAAAAAAGAACAATTAACCTCTCTTATAAAGAAAAATTTCAACACAAAACCCTGGAATACTGTTTGGGAGAAAACTAGGACAATTTGGAATCTTAAACAACAAATCTGGAATGCTTAAACAACTGGTAAGCACCTTACATCTAAAAATACACTTTGATAATGAAGATTTCTAATCTGCAGGTTCCAGCTAATTAATACTACTTTACCTAAAAACGCTCTTAAAGTCCTAATTTTTTCCTAAACAACCTCAAAAGAATTATGTAAATACCTTCATAAATGAGTAACTTTCACTAATATCTTTGTCACAGTATTTGTTGTAGTTATAAAGCTTTAGTGTAATCTTACCTTCTTATTTTGAAATATGAAACAGTTCAAACTTTGGCAATAATGAGATAACATGTTTTTCCCAAAATAATGTGAAAACTGTATGGACTTATTACTTAGCAAAGAGAGTTCTGAATAAGCACCTTAAGTGGTTAGTAAAAAGGGTAATTAAAGGTCAAGTTTAAATTGTGATGGCAAAATCTGTCGCTTTAATATTTTTCACCAACCAAACAACGCAAGTTAAGCCATCAACTTCATAATAAGGATTTATGTATGTTTTCTTAAAGCATAGTGATGTAAGGCCAACTTTCTACCAAAATTATTCCACGAGTTCAGAAAGATAACTTTTCTTCAAGTAAATAGGCTAAATAAGGAATTTCAAGCCTCAGCACCAAATCAAATTGATCCAGTATTTTTCACCTTCTTCTGGGCAAGGAGACCAATTAAAAAGTGCAAAAGTAGGCTAATAAAAAATTGGTGTTAAATACAATTAAGATTAGGAAAAGAAAAATGCCACCAGGGGAACAATTAACATGTTTCCTTTTAACTAACCGTCTCCAAAAGTTTCGTGTGAATAAATCTACCAGTGCATCACTTTCACAGGCAAAACACAACAGCGTGCACTAGATCTCGAGAGTGTACTTAAAAAGTCAACCCAGTTCTCCCAAGAGGTATTCCTTTTAACACAGGCTTTTTTTGTTCATATTCTGATGTCTTTATCCGGAAGTTAACTTTATTTTATCAACGTAGAAATTACTTCAAAACATTCTTGACAGGCTTTTTACAGGTAACCCGCACTTTTCTGATTTGATTTAAACAGATCCAATTACAAAATTCCCTATCGACCGGCTTCCTTCTCCTTTCTCCAGATGGGTCACTTACCACTAGGGTTACAAGCAAGTATCAACATTCATTTTTGTGTTTTTCTTTTAAGAATGCTTTCTAAGACTCTACATATCTAATTGCCAGAAGTCAAATTAAAATCGGGGATGTGGAGGGAGTCATTAAAGGGATTCTTGTAGGCAGCATGATCTAAAGCAAACAAAACAGGAATGTATTCCAAAGAAACAAGATTTTTACCTGTCAAGCTGTACGTAAACTTATTCCTGTTACAAATACCGATTTCAAGCCACGATTTCGAAGCTAAACCTTCCGCTGTCTCACAGGTTTCGATTAATTTCCCGCGACCCCTTAAACCAACCATTCAAAGCCACACTCCTTTCAACTCCCGGCCCTAACCCTTCCACTCCCGTCCCAAATCTCAGTTTAAAGCACTTCCCTCCTCCAAACTTCACGTCTTATCCGTGGCCTACCCTACCTACGTCTTGTCGCCACCGGTCCGCCTTAGACCTACCATGACTCCTTTCCCGGTGTGCCTCAAGCCTCCAGCCCCCTGCCGTAGGGCTCCAACCTGCCTCACAGAACCCTCCCGACGTCGACCCTCCCCGCTCTTCCACCCAGTTCCCAGGCGCCCCTCCAGGCCCCCAAAGCACGCAACGGCCGGGCTTGAAAATGGCGGAAAGAGCCGTAGCCGCTGCAGGCGGGCGGTCCCGTGCCGCCGCCGCACTCACCCTACGGCGCTGAGCAGAGCTCCTAATGAATGGCGCGCGAAGTGTTCGTCTTCACTGTCAGGAATGTCTCGTTTCGGCCTCCGCCCTCCGCCCCTCTCAATCTCGCTCCTCCAAAGGAGCAGCCGCCATCTCCTCCATGAGCTACAGAGCGCACGCCTTTCCGTCACCACGCACCGGCGTACGGTTCTACGTCACGCGCGCCCAAGCCGCCAGACTCCGTAGCGCTCAACCTGCGCATGTGCATAGGAGAGGGGCCGGGCCTGGCCTGGTCCCCACGCGGCCTAGCAGGGTTTCTTTTGTTCCCGCTGAGAAGAGGTCGGCTGTGCCTGGGGAGGAGGAATGAGGCGAGGACGCTTCACGGTATTGACTTTCTTCACACTGTGAACTAACCTTGATGCTCAAAAAACACCCCGTTTTTCAAAATTTGCATAAGAAATTTGTTCGGGGTCGGTGCGGCAATACCGTTTGTGGCCAAACCTACAGAGTCAAATTGTGAACAAGGCGCTTGACCTTGCTATTTATTCGTCCGTGAAATAGTGGCACCTGCCTGACAGTGTTTTGAGAACTTAAATGAAAGCACCTGAGTCAAGCACGCTGGGTTTACTCATTATCCTAAGGGAGTCGTGCCTCTGGTTTATCTCCTTTCCTCGCTTAGAGTCAAGACCAAGAACTGAGCCCTGTGGTACAACCACTTTGGAAAAAACTGTTTCAGTATATTCAAAAGCTGTCCTCACCCTGCGACACAGAAATTCTACTCCAAGAGTAATACATCCACTAAAGGCTTGTACAAAAATGTTCACAGCAGCTTTATTCAAAATAACCAAACAGGGATAACGTCAATCAGTAGTTGTACAGCTAAATAAATTGTGGTGTGGTTATACAACGTACATCTACACAGCAATAGGAAATAATTACTGATAAATACAACAACTGGGATGAACATCACAGGTATTGTAAACTCAGGTACAAAAGAGGACATGCTGGATGATTCTATTTATATGAAGTTCAGAATACACCTTCAAAACAAGTTGTCTTCTAACTTTTGGAAAGTAATTTGGCAATATGAATCAAGAATCTTAAAAATGTTTGTTGCTTTTGACTCTAATCCTTCTAAAAATCGAAGAATAGCCTGAGAAATGTGGAAAAGATGCACATACAAACCTGTCACTAAGGTAGTATTGATGATAGAAAAAAAAAATGGAAGCAACTTAAGGGTACAACACTAGAGAATAGTTAAATAATAGCACATCATACAACAATACTACACAGACGTCACAGAGTATACAGCACAAAGTTTTTATGGTGACATCAGAAAAGCTTATAATCTAATTTCAGTGGGACACAAATATGAACAACTAAATATGTATATGTAATGAGAAATAGCTAAGGAAATAAAATCGTGGGTTTATGGATAACTTTTCTTCATATACATGTCTTTTGCATTTGTAATCACTAGGGGGAAAGAGTGGTGTGTGTGTGCGCGTGTGTGTTTTAAGCAGTAACAGGTTACTGACATTGTATGTTATTATTAAATGCATCTCTATTTGTTACCAATTACAATATCCAATTTCTTGTCGCTTGCTTAACATCACTCATCACTTGGTGAATATTTCCATTTTTCTATTTGTTTGGACTAGACTTGGAAGCCACTGGGCATTATTAATAAATATTAGAACCATGCAATTCTTGAGGTGTCAAGAGTTTAGTCTTCATTCCCTCAGCTCCAGGAAGGCAGGGACTACCATAAACTTGGAAGCAACAAACAAAGTTTTGAGAAAGCAATAATTTTACTCCAGGCTAATATTAAAAAACAAAATTCAACTGAGTGAATTTTAAAGATCTCATTAGCTTTACTCATTGATTCATGAATTGGGCAGCATCCAAGCTAGCAGACAAAAGGGAACTCCAAGGAGCTGTACAAAGTCAAAGGCTTATATAGGCAGAAGGGAGTGGAAACAAAAGTTATACCAGGCATAAAAGCAGATTGGTTGTGGCAAGGTTACTTTCCTTTAGAGGATGTCAGGAGTCTTATCAGGCAGATTATCCAACTAGTGCCAATTGGCCAATCCCTGATTGACGTTTAAGATTCCACTTCTGGGAGAGCCAAAATTGTAATCAAGTCTAGATTTGGTGATATGGGGTTTAACATCAATGACTCCATTTGGGGCCAGTTACCTTGTTTTTAACATTAGGATGTGTGAGCGTGTATATACCCTAAAAGAATAAGATGGAGGTGGGAGTGGGAGGAGCATGGATGGATGGTGTGGAAGAACCCAGAACTCAGTCAACAAACCACTTATTCATGTACTGAACAGTTACCGCCTTGCATTTCCTCTAATTTCTGGGCACAGAATAAACCCGATCTCAAGGAGTTCTTTGTAGTATGAGACAATTCCAGTTCCATGTGAAAAGTGTAGGATGGGATAGCAGAAACCCTGAAGGAAAGCCAGGATAGCAGGCTGGATTTTCATGAGGTGAAGCAGGGAGGGGGGTCAGGAAGGTGACCTAAAGGGTCCACTCTTAAGTTGGGTTCTAAAGGTAAGGCAGAAAATTGCCAAGCAAAAAGTCCATTCCTAGATGTAGCTACAAGTTGTAGTCAAGGCATTTAAGCACATTAAGCACATTTCCTGATCCTGGAAAATTCTTAAAATGTGTTGAATTGCAGGGTACATATACTCATAGGCACCTATCAGAATCATTATGTGTCATAAAAGTTTTGTACTATATATACCTATCAAAATCAATCTAATCATAGGACAGTCACACCTCTAATCTCACGGTCCTGCTGGGAAATATATTTAAATTGATTTTTTAAGTTGATTAGGAGATACACTACAAGTATGCAAACGGCCATATTCTATATTCTATAGAATTCTATGCTAGTGATCACTGTCTTAAAAAGAAAGTTATTGAGGCCGGCCTGGTGGCTCAGGCGTTAGAGCTCCATGCTCCTAACTCCGAAAGCTGCCGGTTCGATTCCCACATGGGCCAGTGGGCTCCCAACCACAAGGTTGTCAGTTCAATTCCTCGACTCCGGCAAGGGATGGTGGGCAGCGCCCCCTGCAACTAAGATTGAACACCGCACCTTGAGCTGAGCTGCCGCTGAGCTCCCGGATGGCTCAGTTGGTTGGAGTACTGGCTCTCAACCACAAGGTTGCCGGTTTGACTCCTGTAAGGGATGGTGGGCTGCGCCCCCTGCAACTAGCAACAGCAACTGGACCTGGAGCTGAGCTGCGCCCTCCACAACTAAGACTGAAAGGACAACAACTTGAAGCTGAATGGCACCCTCCACAACTAAGATTGAAAAGACACCAACTTGACTTAGAAAAAAGTCCTCGAAGTACACACTGTTCCCCAATAAAGTCCTGTTCCCCTTCCCCAATTAAAAAAAGTTATTAAAAAAGGAGGCATGGAACTATTACAGATTAATTTGTAGATAAGTGACTTAAGAGACACATGAGCCAAATACAATATGTAGCCCTTGTTTGGATTCTGACTCAAATTGATGAAAGGAAGGGAGGGAGAGAGGGAAGAGAGAGAGAAGAAAAGAAGAGAAAATGACATTTTTGAGAAAATGGAAACACACGTAAGCCTGGGCTGGGTAGATACTATTTTTTCATTTTTATTTTTGGTATTGCCTCTATCACTTTTTTAAAATAACTTTTTAATTTTCAACTACTGTGGGGACAGAGCCCCACAGAGCAGTTTCCAGGCTCTCGGCCTCATGTGGAAAGGGGCTGGCTCAGGTAATAGATAGCCATCAGCTGTGGCTGGTTGGCCGTCAGCTGTAACCATTGAGCCATTGGCCACTGATATAACTGCCGCGGCTATGGAGGGAAGTCGAGGAGAGAGGAGGAGACTGAAGGAGAGTGGAGGAGAGTCGGTCGGTTGGCAGCAAAGCGGACAGCAGGTCGCACGTCGTGTAAACCCAGCCTCCGGTGAGACCATAGTGGTATGACTTCCCTACCTATGGCTCCGTGGGTGTTCCTTTTTGGCCTCACCATGTCCTGCGTTCTTGTGTGGGGAGTGGGACCAGAGACCCCGCAGACCCCGCCGGACGTCCCACACGACAACTACAGTTGACATACAATATTATATTAATTGCAGGAGTACAACATAGTGATCACACATTTATATAACTTACGAAGTGATCACCCCAATAAATCTAGTACCCATCTGACACCATACATAGTTATTACAATATTATTGACTGTATTTCTTACGTTATATTTACATCCCCATGATTATTTTGTAACTACCAATTTGTACTTCTTAATCCTTTCCCCTTTTTCCTCACTTTGAATATTTCATGCCAATCCCTTCTGGCCTGCAAAGTTTCTGTTGATAAATCAGCTATCTTATGGGAACTCCCTTGTAAGAAACTAGTTGCCTTTCTCTTGCTGCTTTTAGGATTGCCTCTGTCTTTAATTTTAATTATAATGTGTCTTGGTGTGAGCCTGTTTGGGTTCATCTTTTTTGGGACTCTGAAATTCCTGGGCTTGTATGTCAATTTTCTTCACCACATTAGGGAAGTTTTCCATCATTATTTCTTCAAATAGGTTTTCAAATCCTTGCTGTCTCTCTTTTTCTGGTACCCCAATGATGCGAATGTTGGTACACTTGATGTTGTTACAGAGGCCCGTTAAACTATACCCATTTTTTAAATTCTTTTTTCTTTTTGCTGTTCTGATTGGGTGTTTTCTGCTACATTAGCTTCTAAATTGCTGATTTGATCCTCTGCTTCATCTCATCTACTCTTGATTCCCTCTAATGTATTTTTCATTTCTGTTATTGTATTCTTCACATCTGACTGGTTCTTTTATGTTTTCTATCCCCATTTTGATGTTTTCTATCTCTTTGTTGAAGTTCTCACTGAGATCATTGAGCATCCTTATAACCAGTGTTTTAAACTTTACATCTGGTAGGTTGCTTGTCTCCATTTTGTTTAGTTTTTATTCAGGAGCTTTGTTCTATTCTTTCATTTGGGACATGTTTCTTTGTCTTCCAAGTTTTGCTGCCTCCCTGTGTTTGTTTTTATGTTTTAGGTAGTGTTGCTGTGTCTCCCAGGCTTAGTAAAGTGGTGTTATCTAGTAGGTGTCCTGTGGTGCCCGTGGTGCACTCTTTTCCAGTCACCTGAGCCAGGTTCTGCAGATATGGCCTTTGTGTGGGTTGTGTGTGCCCTTCTGTTGTAGCTGAGCCTTGGTTTCTGTTTGCATGTCAATGGGAGGGATTGACCCTTAGGCCGGTTGGTTGTAAGGATGGCCGTGACAACAGTGGAGGAGTTGTGCAGGAGTTGACCCTATGGAACAGGATCCGCTTTAGCAAGACTCTGGTGCCTGCCCAGTGTGCCCTTTGGGTGTGTTGCCAGTGGAGGCAGCCAAGATGGCCACCAGGTAAGCTGGTCCCAGGGCCACCTGGGAGGGGCCCTGCTGCAAGCCAAGTTTAGTTGCAGCCTGTGCCTTGCCCGGTGCCACCTGGCATGAGCCACAAGGCAATCCACAGGGAGCCACTGCCCACGCTGGGCTTGGAGGTGCCTCGAGAGGCCAAGCCATGAACTGAGACCACCTGTTGCTAGTGCCAGGCTTGGGGCTGCTCAGCAAGAGGTAGAGGGCACGCTGAGGCCAGATGCTGCTTGTTTGGGGTTTGTGAACCTTTGAGAGGTTTTAAGCAAGTCCTCAGCATGACCCAAGAAAAGCCATTGGCAGCAGCTTGGGTGGAGTCTTAGGTAATCACGGGGGGTGGGGGGTGAACAGTGCTAGCCAGGTTGATGGAGACTCATGGAGGCCACACTGGGTGGCGGTAGGATTCAACAAAGAAATAATGGATTCTGCCAGCACTTCTGAGAGAAAGCTGCCCTTTTACACTAGCCCTGAAGCCAGACAATAGAGTTCCTCTCCTCATGTCCCTGGCATCTGTTTGTTTGTTTGTTTGTTTGTTAATTAAAGTTTATTGGGGTGACAACTGTTAGCAAAGTTACATAGATTTCAGGTGTACAATTCTGTAATACATCATCTATATATAACATTGTGTGTTCACCACCCAGAGTCATTTCTCCTTCCATCACCATATATTAGACCCCGTTTACCCTCTTCTAGAACCCCCCTCCCCCCTTATCCTCTGGTACCCACTAAACTATTCTCTATGTCTATGAGTTTTTGTTTCTTCATTTGTTTGTCTTGTTCTTTTGTTGTTTTCAGTTTTATATACTACATATCAGTGAAATGATATGGTTCTCTACTTTTTCTGTCTGACTTATTTCACTTAGCATTATAATCTCAAGATCCATCCATGTTGTCGCAAATGGTACTATTTCATCTTTGATACGGCCAAAGAGTATCATGTATCGAAGGACACTTTACCTGTTTCCATGTCTTGGCCACTGAAAATAAAGCTGCAATGAACATTGGAGCACATATGTCCTTATGGAAAAATGTTTTAATATTTTTGGGGTAGATACCGAGGAGAGGGATTGCTAGGTCATGTGATAATTCTATTCTTAATTTTTTGAGGAACCTCCAAACTGCCTTCCATAGCGGCTGCAGCAATCTGCATTCCCACCAACAGTGTATGAGGGTTCCTTTCTCTCCACAGCCTCTCCAACACTTGTTACTATTTGTCTTGTTGATGGCAGCCATTCTAACTGGGGTGAGGTGATATCTCATTGTGGTTTTTATTTGCATTTCTTATTGTGGTTTTTATTTGATTAATGATGTTGAACATTTTTTCATATGTCTATTGGCTATTTGTATGTCCTCTTTGGAGAAATGTCTTTTCAGGTCCTCTGCCAAATTTTTAATTGGATTGTTTGTTTTCTTGTTGTTGAGTTGTATGAGTTCCTTACATATTTTGGATATTAGCCCCTTATCGGAGGCGCTGTTTGCAAAAATCTTCTCCAATTAAGTTGGTTGCCTCTTTATTTTGCTGATGGTTTCTTTTGCTGTGCAGAAGCTTTTTAGTTTGATATAGACCCATTCATTTATCTTAGCTTTTACTTCCCTTACCTTTGGAGTCAAATTCATAAAATGCTCTTTGAACCCAAGGTCCATAAGTTTAGTACCTATGTTTTCTTCTATGCAGATTATTGTTTCAGGTCTTATGTTTAGGTCTTTGATCCATTTTGAATTAATTTTGGTACATGGTGACAGATCGCACTCTAGTTTCATTCTTTTGCATGTGGCTATCGAATTCCGCCAGCACCATTTATTGAAGAGGCTGTCTTTCCTCCATTGTATGTTTTTAGCTTCTTTGTCAAAAATTATCTGTCCATATTTATGTGGGTTTATTTTCGGGTTCTCAATTCTATTCTTTTGGTCTATGTGTCTGTTTATCTGCCAATACCATACTGTTTTGACTTTTGTTGCCCTGTAATACAAGCTGAAGTCAGGGAGTGTGATACCTCCAGCATTGTTCTTTTTTCTTAAGATTGCTTTGGCTATTCGGGATCTTTTGTGATTCCATACGAATCTGATGAGTTTTTGTTCTATTTCTTTAAAAAATGCCATTGGGATTTTGATAGGGATTGCATTAAATCTGTATATTGCTTTGGATAATATGGCCATTTTAACTATGTTGATTCTTCCAATCCGTGAACATGGAATGTCTTTCCATTTCTTTGTGACTTCTTCAATTTCCTTAAAAAATGTCTTATAATTTTCAGTATATAGGTCTTTCATATCGTTGGCTAAGTTTATTCCTATTCTTTTTATTACAATTGCAAAAGGAACTGGGTTGTTTTTTGTTTTGTTTTGTTTTGTTTTCCTGAGATTTGACATTTAGTATACAGGAATGCAATGGACTTTTGTACGTTGATTTTGTAGCCGGCAACTTTACTGTATTCGTCTATTGTTTCTAATAGTTTTTTGGTGGAGTCTTTGGGGTTTTGTATATGTAGCATCATGTCATCTGCAAAAACTGACAATTTAACTTCTCCATTCCCAATTTAGATGCCTTTTATTTATTTATCTTGCTTGATTGCTCTGTCTAGGACTTCCAATACTACGTTGAAAAGCAAAGGTGATAGGGGACAGCCCTATCGTGTTCCTGAACGTAGAGCAAAGGGCTTCAGTTTTTCACCATTAATTATAATATTATCTGAATGTCTGTCATATATGGCCTTTATTATGTTAAGGTATTTTCCTTCTATCCCTATTTTATTGCATGTTTTAATCATAAATGGATGTTGTATCTTGTCAAATGTTTTTTCTACATCTATTGATATAATAGATGACTTTTGTCCTTTATTTTGTTTATGTGGTCTATCACATTGATGGATTTGGATATGTTGAACCATCCTGTGACCCTGGCATGAACCCCACTTGGTCGTGATGTATAATCTTTGTAATACATTGTTGCATTCGATTTGCTAGAATTTTGTTTAGGATTTTTTACATCTGTATTCATCAGAGATATTGGTCTGCAGTTTTCTTTTTTTGTGTTATCCTTATCAGGTTTTGGTATCAGGGTAATGTTGGCCTCATAAAATGAGTTGGGGGGTATTGTCCTCTTCAGTGTTTTGGAAGAGTTTGAGTAGGACAGGTATTAGATCCTCTTTGAATGTTTGGTAGAATGCACCGGTGAAGTCATCTGGTCCCGGACTTTTGCTTTTGGAAAGGTTTTGGATGACTGATTCAATTTCCTTACTGGTGATCGGTCTGTTTAGATTTTCCAGTTCTTCATGGTTCAGGCTTGGAAGGCTATATATTTCTAAGAAGTTGTCCATTTCTTCGAGGTTATTGAATTTGGTGGCACATAGTCGTTCATAGTATTATTGGATGATCCTTTGCATTTCTGTGGCATCCGTGATCACTTCCCCTCTTTCATTTCTGATTTTGTTTATTTGTGTCTTTTCTCTTTTTATCTTAGTGAGTCTAGTCAAGGGTTTGTCAATTTTATTAACCTTTTCAAAGAACCAGCTCTTTGTGGCATTAATTTTTTCTATTGTCTTTTTGTTCTCTATTTAATTTACTTCTGCTCTGATTTTTATTATTTCATTCCTTATGCTGACTTTGGGTTTCATTTGATATTTTTCTAGTTATTTAAGGTGTAACGTGAGGTTATTTATCTGGGATTTTTCTTGTTTCATGAGATAGGCCATAATGATACACATCTCCCTCTTAAAACTGCTTTCACTGCATCCAAAAAATTTTGGTAGGATGTGTTTTCATTCTCATTTGTTTCTATGTATCTTTTGATCTCTCCTCTTATTTCTTCTTTGAGCCAAACGTTTTTTTAAAGTATGTTGTTTAATCTCCACACATTTGTGGTTTTTCCTGCTTTCTTTTTGCAGTTGATATCCAATTTCAAAGGCTTGTGATCAGAAAATATCCTTGGGATGATTTCAATCTTCTTAAATTTGCTGAGGCTAGTTTTATGTCCAAATATATGGTCTATCCTTGAGAATGTTCCATGCACACTAGAAAAGAATGTATAGTCTGAGGTTCTACGATGAAGTGCTCTATAAATGTCAACTGAGTCCATTTCATCTAATGTGTCATTTAGGGCTGCTATTTCATTATTTATTTTTTGTTTGGATGATCTATCCATAGCTGTCAATGATGTATTTAGGTCCCCTACTATAATTGTGTTTTGGTCAATTTCTCTGTTTTGTTTTATTAGCAGTTGCTTTGTTTATTTTGGTGCTCCCTGATTGGGGGCATAAATATTGATGACTGTTATGTCTTCTTGTTCTATAGTCCCCTTTATCATTATGAAACATCCATCTTTGTCTCTTGTCCACCTTTTTTTATCCTGAAGTCTGTTGCATCTGATATCAGTATGGATACACCTGATTTTCTCTGGATACAATTTGCTTGGAGTGTCAATTTCCACTCTTTCACTTAGTCTATATTTGTCCTTGTAGCTGAGATGTGTCTCTTGGAGGCAGCATATGGTTGGGTTTAGTTTTTTTATTCAGTCTGCTAGTCTGTGCTTTTTTCCATGTTTCCCTGAAAATAAGACCTAGCCAGACAATCAGCTCTAATCCGTCTTTTGGAACAAAAATTAATATAAGACCCGGTCTTATTTGACTATAATATAGACCCGGTCTTTCCTTTGCTTTCCAGTAGGTGTTGGTAGAATGCATTATTTTCTTTTCAACTGCAGCCTTTCATTCTCTGTCATGCTGTAGTGTTATATTTTCTCTGCATTGTTCTGGCTTCTCACACGATGGGGGTAGTCCCTAGAAGGTGGACTTCTCCTCTGTGAGCAGGTTGCCTGGGTCTCAGGGCACCGCCTCCATTTGGGGATATAGAAAGCTTCTGAAGTTCTGAAGCTCTTCCTGCAGCAGATTCAGGGTCTCTGTGTTTCAGTGGCTCTGTTTATTCCTGTAGGGATCCACCCATATGGGTGGGGGCAGGGTGGGTTGTGATACCTGGCCCAGAGCAATGTTGGCGACCACCATCACAGCTCATCCTGCACCCAGGGCTCGCTGCCCTTTGCTGGAACTAATTGGGCTGTGAGTCTGGGGCTGCAGGCTACAGTTCTCAAAACTGCAAATATTCTGTTCTTTTGATCTGACACTGCTGCTATTCTGCTCCTGCCACTGGGAAGGTGGGTGTGGGGCGAGCTCTAGGAGAATGAGGAGGGGTTGGCTAGGCTCCGCACCTAAGCTTTCTGACCTCTGCTTGGCAATCAGGGCTTAAACATCCGTTTCACCCTTCTTCCCTCAGTCTTTGCTCCGGGGTCTGTGCCGTGAGCATTGGGTTCAGCCATATTATATGCTGATCCCTTAGGTGGGACTGTGGGCTGTAGGAGCGATAGCAGTCAGAATTCTTCCCTCTCCTGTGGCTGCGGTAGCTATGGAATGCAGGGAGTTCAGAGCTCCGAGCTCTGGTCTGCTCCTATGCCCGCCTGTGTAGCCTGTGTCTCCATACTTCCCCCTTTTCTCCTCCTCCACTTGCCCAATTTGCCCTCCTTTAAATGATTTCAGTTGCGCATCTCTTAGTCTTGCCTGTGTGCTGTGCATGGAGTCCTTTGTGGAGTTATAGTTGTTCAATTTGTTGTAAATTCCATGGGAGATTTCAAGAGACTCACCTCACACCGCCATTTGTATCCCTGGCACCTTTTGAGCTGCTGTCCCAGTGATGGAGCTCAGAGAGAGAGAGAGTTCTGTCAGCAAATCCGTATGTGGGCCCTTTACGAGGAGCACCTGGAACTACAACTGCCCTTGTCTCACTCAGCCACAATCTCTGCTGTTTTTCAGAAGTTGTAGGGACTTCTCAGCACTGAAACCCTGGGTTGCAGAGTCTGATGTGGGGCTGAAACCCCTTACTCCTCCATGAGGGACCTCAGAACTGAGACATCCCTCCTGATTTTTTAAAATTATTTTTTAGATTTTTTTTATTAAAATACAGCTAACATACACTATTACACTAGTTTCAGGTGTACAACATAGTTATTCAACAGTACTCACCTAGCTCCATATAGTGTTATTACCACATTATTGATTTTATTCCCTTTGCTAAAGGAGTGATCACCATGATAAGTCCAGCAACCATCTGACACTGTATCACGCTATCACAAATTGTGATCACTGTATCACGCTATTGATCTTCCCCCTTTTTTTAAATTTTCAATTAAAGTTCACATTCAATATTATTAGATATTAGTTTCAAGTGTACAGCATAGTGGTTAGACCTTTATATAATTTAGGAAGTGATTCCCCTGACTAGTACAAACCTGTCACTATACATACTTTTTACCATATTATTGATTATATTCCCTATACTTTACATCCCCATAACTATTTTGTAACTACCAATTTGTATTTCTTAATACCTTCACTTTTTTCACTCTGCCCCCAACCCCATTTCCATCTATCACCCTGACAGATCTAATACCTATCTGGCACCACACATAGTTACCACAATATCATTGACTGTATTCCTTTTGCTATACCCTACGCTACCATGACTACTGTGTAACAACCAATATGTACTTCTTAATCCCTTCACTATTTTACCCATCCCTAACCCCGCCCATCTTAAAGAGTCCTTCTAAGATTCCTTGTAAAAGGTAACTCCTTTCCCTTTTTCTTGTCTGGGAAGCTCTTTATCTATCCTTAATTCTAAATAATAGCTTTGCTGGGTAGAGTAATCTTGGTTGTAGGTCCTTGCTTTTCACCACTTTTAATATTTCCTACTAACCCCTCTGGCCTGCAAAGTTTCTGTTGAGAAATCAGTTGACGTTTTTATGGGGACTCCCTTGTAGGTAACTAACTGCTTTTCTCTTGCTGCTTTTAAGATTCTCTCTTTATCTTTAACCTTTGGCATTTTAATGATGGTGTGTCTTGGTGTGGGCCTCTTTGGGTTCGTCTTATTTGGGACTCTGCACTTCCTGGGCTTGTGTATCTATTTTCCTCGCCAAGTTAGGGAAGTTTTCTGTCATTATTTCTTTAAATAAGTTTTCAATCTCTTGCTCTCTCTCTTCTCCTTCTGGTACCCCTATAATGTGAAAGTTGGTACACTCAGTGTTGCCCCAGAGGCCCCTTAAACTCTCCTCAGTCTTTTGGATTCTTTTTTCTTTTTGCTGTTCTGGTTGGGTGTTTTCTGCTACCTTATCTTCTACATCACTGGTTGGATCCTCTGCTTCATCTAATCTACTATTGATTCCCTGTAATACATTATTCGTTTCCATTATTGTATCTTTTATTTCTAACTGGTTCTTTTTTATGTTTCACATCTCCATTTTTATGTTTTCTATCTCCTTGTTGAAGTTCTCCCTGAGTTGATTGAACATCCTTATAATCAGTGTTTTGAACTCTGCATCTGGTAGATTGCTTGTCTCCATTTTATTTAATTCTTTTTCTGGAGCTTTGTTCCGTTCTTTTATTTGGGACATATTTCTTTGGCTCCCCATTTTGGCTGCCTCCCTGTGTTTGTTTCTGTGTATTAGGTAGGGCTGCTATGTCTTCCAGTCTTAGTTGAGTGACCTTATATAGTAGGTGTGCTGTGGGGTTCAGTGGCGCAGTCTTTCTGTATCACGCTATCACAATATTGGGACTGAGCCACGCACCCAGGTGTGTCCCTTGTGTGGATTGTGTGTGCCCTCCTCTTGTAGTTGAGCCTTGGTTGATAACTGCACATCAATGGGAGGGGCTGACCCTTGGACTCACTCTTTGTGAGGACTGGTCTTGACTGAAGAGTTGTTGTGAAGGGACTGACCCTACAGAGCAGGATCTGCCTCAGCAGAACTCTGGCGCCTGCCCAGTCCACTCTTTGGGTGTGTCATACTTGGAGGTGGCTGGGTGATGCTCCAGCTCGTTTTTGAAACTGGCCACTGGGGGCGCCAGCCCCAGGATCACCTTGGAGGGGATCACTGTAGCTCTGCTTCCCCACAGCCCGTGTCCCACCTGGGGCCACCCAGCGGGATCCAGACAGAAATCCGCAGATGGCTGCCACCCATGCTGTGCTTGGAAGTGCCTTGAGAGGCCAAGCCACAAACCACGGCCAGCTGCCGCTAGTGCTGGCTTAGGGCTGCTCTGCCAGAGGTACAGGACACGCTCAAGCCCGATGCTGCTTGTCTGGGTTCTATGGATCTTTGAGAGACCCTAGGAAATTCTGGAGCTTGAGCCAAGTGTCATGCAGGGGCTCACCTCCCGCTCCCCGCACAAGAATGCAGGATATGGTGAGGCCAAAAAGGAACACCCAAGGAGCCATAGATAGAGGAGTCATACCACTATATTCTCACTGGCGGCTGGGTTGTAGACACAGGAAGCAAACATCCACCAGTACCCCAACAAGGGGTCTTCCTGCACCCCAGTCTCACTGGCAGCTGTGCGAGACACAGGAAATAGTAGCCACATGATCCACCACCCGCCGTCCACTTTTCTGCCTGCCAACCAACCAACCAACGCAGCTGCGGCAGTTACATCAGTGGCAATTGGCTAACTGGTTACAGCTGATGGCCAACCAGTCACAGCTGATGGCTATCTACTACCTGAGCCAGCACCTTTCTATGTGAGGCCGAGAGCCTGGAAACTGCTCTCTGGGGCTCTGTCCCCACTTCTCTCCCCAGCATTGGAACCCTGGGCTGGGGTGGGGCTGGAATCTGTCCTCTGGGGGATGCGAGGGACCTCCACAGCTGAACGATCCCTTCTGATCTTTAATGGTCACATGTGGGTGTGGGACCAGCTGGAGCCGTGTCTCTGCCCCTCCTACCAGTCTGGAGGTGGCTTCTTCTACATGTCCTTAATTGAAAGGCTTCAGTTCAGCTATATTTTAGGCGATTCTCAACAATGGTTGTTTTGTAGTTTAGTTGTAATTTTGATGTGGTTGTGAGAGAAGGTAAGCACAGCCTTTACCTACAGCACTACCTTGGTATTCCTCCCTCCTGATTTTTAACTGCCACACACAGATGTGGGAGGAGCCCATTCTGAGTCTCTGCCCTTCCTACCAGTCTTGAAGTGGCAGCTTCTGTATGTCTGTAGTTGTGGGGCTTCTGTTCAGCTAGACTTCAGGTGATGCTCATTGATCATTGTTCTGTAGTTTAGCTGTAATGTTGTTATGGTCTTGAGAGGAGAGCACAGTGTTTACTCTGCCATCTTTACCGGAATGGATTGGATGGATATTAGAAAACATTAAAGAACTGTTCTATTTTTTATGTGTAACTAATATTTTGATTAAATTTTTTAAAATATTTTTCTGTTATATTCTGAAGTCTTTGTTGGTTGAATGATGTAATGTCTGGTATTTGCTTTAAAATATTCCAGCCAAGGATATCAGCAGAAATGGTTAGTAAGAACATTCAAAAAACTCTCTTCCATAAAAGCAACACAAATACTGGCAAAGATTTGTCAAAATCAAACTTACCCATTTTTCAGAACTCAGGAAATTAAGAGTTTTCAAGAACCTGAGGAATGTTTGTTCAAGAAATAAATGGCTGAATTTCCTTAAGGGGGGAAAGGAAGGAAGAGAAAGATAGATGTGACAAATTGACTAGGTAATAAGTGAGAGTTGTTATATTATTCTATTCTTGTGTATATTTGAAATTTTAATAGGAGGTTGAACAATTACCTCATTAACTTAAGGGGAGTAGATAATACATGCAAATAGCATAAAATTCAAGTTATAAAAGGAAAAACAGTGAAAAGATAATCACTCTCTTGCCCGTCACTTCTCTGGAAGTTCCTTGGGTGTCCTTCCAAAGACACATATATGAAAATAATGTATACATATACCTTTTTTTCCCCCTATACAAGTAGGATGCCATGCAAACTTATCTTGCTTCTCTTGTGGCAATATGTCTTGGCACTTTTCCTTCTCAGTCCACACACAGACATATCCTTAGTCCTTTTAACAGCTTCTCCATTTTCTGTTATATGGTTGAAAAATCATTTAATGATTTACTGATGGCACAATACTGTAATCACTATCTTTGTATGTTCTTTATACATCTGAACACAGCTCTATATATCACCTCCCACTGGAGTAGACTCTAGAGATCCTTGTCGGCTCTAGATAATGCAGAGTGCTCCCTACTTTCCGGAGGCAGAGAAAGCAAGCCTGCTCAACTAGCAACAACAAATTAGAAACAGAACAAACTAAAGCAACTAAAGTGTCTGAATTAAAGACCAAAGAAAACAATACATGTATCTTCTTTAAATATACAGTTCTGATACTTTGAGAAAATGCAAACTAGAGTACTGCATACACAACTACAGGTTTGCCTACAAAGCATGCCAGGGGAGAAAAAGGTCATTGGAACCCATGTCAGTAGGCCTCGCTCCAAGTCCTGGTTCTGCCACTTTGTGAATCAATGTTGGCCTCTATTGTCTCCATCGCAATGCTTATTATAGAATTTTGGGGGCACTTGGCAAATTCAGTCCCCAGCCCAGTGTTTGCCCTTGGCTTTGGGCATACACAAATGCCACTATTAAAGCTTCATCTCAATTGTGTCCTAAATATTTTTCTATCACCAGGAATCCCATTAGTCACGTAGTCCTGGGTTCAAATCTTTTCTGGAGTTTACATCTTCTGTAATTTACTGATTGCATAATATTGACTTTTTCTGAGTTTCAGTTTCTTCCTTGGTAAAATGGAATAACATGGCTCAATCTTCAAAATAAGTTGCAAACTGACCATGTCTCATCTCTACTATCATTTTGTCCAGAGATAGACTATGCTTTCAGTCTAGTTAAGAATAGCTTTCCATTTTAAGGGTTTTTTGTTTTGTTTTGTTTTAAAAAATACTAAAACTATGTGAAGTATGCCCTTTACAGAAAATTTGTTGACCCCTGCTCTAGTCCAAGCCATGTTTGTTCGAACTGTTGCAATCACCTCCTGACTGCTCTCCCTGCTTCCCTTTTTCATCTCAGTTTCCTCTCCCACCCGACTCCAGTCCATTTTCTACACTGCAGCCAACAATGACCTGTTTAAAATAAAAATCAGATCTTATTTCTCCCTTACTTCAAACCTCCAAATAGCTTCCCAATGTGCACAGTACAAAACCCAAGCATTTGCTCCACACTCTAGGTCGGCTCCCATCTGCAGTCTCAGCACCTGCTAGCATTTCCCATTTACTAACCTCTGACCACTTGAGCTTGTCTTCTCTGTGCCCCACCTGTGCCTTTGCACTTAGTGTCCTTTCTCCTGATGTGGAACTCGTTTTTTCCGCTAGATTTTCCTATCCCCGGCAGCTCAAAAGCAGCTCCTCACAGGCCATCCCCGAGCACCACGTCTGATACAACACATTCTTGGGCTAATCTGTTTAGTTGCTTTTCTTGTGTTTTTCCCTAGAATGTACGTTCCAAGAGAGCTAGAACCTTCTTTCTCATCTTGCTCTCCTTTTTAAATTCCAATCTGTATGGTGGGGACTCAACAAAATGTGTTGAATGAATGACCAGATGCTAGAGGGCATAAGAGCATAAGGGCCTTAGAGTGATTTTAAAATTCCCCCAAAGGTTGTGGTGAAGTTTCAGTAAGATATATAAAACATTTAACAGTTCGTTGCCACAAACACCTGGGCTCAATGACATCCTGCCCTCCTTCTCTATTTCGAATGCAAATACCCCTGGGAGTTAAAGACCTGCACGTGTATGTGTGTAGGTGTATGTGAGAGACTGAGCGACAGGAGAGATTCAGCTGGGGCGTACCCCAAGGCCATACCAGTTATTAAAATATTGAAATACTTCCATAATACCCTTCCCAGGACCTCACCATGATCTGGCAATTAGAGGGTTAATGCCTGACAGCACTAAGGCCAATGGCCCCTAGGTTGTTAAATATTTTGAAAGCCACCCTATTTTTAGAAACTGGCAGAAGCAAGTTACTGAAAAGATGAGTTCTGACTAGACCCTGAGAAGAATCCCAGTTTTGCCAAGAGTTGACTCTCCATAATCTTATACAGGGAGGCATCACCATGGTGATGGTGATGGTGATGATTTAAACCAGCCCATTTTTATCCACCACGAACAGGACATATTGCTAATGGTATGGTGTTTCCACTTCACAGAGGCATGTAAAACTGAGTCTCTTCATCTGATCTTGAAATCCAACTAGACATGTTGAAAGCAGTGAGTTCTAGACAAAGAGCTGTGGTTTCCCTAGCTGTGAATTTGCCATCAAAGGGAAGTGTGTACCGAGGAGGGACAACAGCTGGTTGGCACCGTAATAGGAAATGTTGCAACTCTGCTGAAGCTTTCTTGGGAGCCCTGGGGTAGCTGAGGCCAATTGCTCCGGTCTGTCCAGGGCAGCCCATCCCTAGCATGGGTCAGCAGAGACGAGCATGCAGAGTTCACGTGTTCATAAGGGGAAGGACAGGTGGGTATTTGGCACTTTCCTGCCCAAGCTGAAGTAAATTGACCTGGGTTAGAGGGCAAATTCAGTTCTCAAATGTCTCTTTAGGTAGTACAAATGTTTACCTCTTTTGTGTCTAATTTACTCAAGAACCTAATCTTTGTTAAATAAAAGTAAGTTTAAGTTTTACATATTTTTTTCTAGTTTATGTTTTTTTAAATAAAGTTCTCTCTCTCTCTCTTTCCCCCTTTCTTCCTCCTCCCCACCCACTCCAGTTCAAGCCGTTGTTTCTCAGTCTAGTTGTGTAGGACACAGCTGCTTGGCCCATGCTGGTATTATGAGCCTTGCGCTCCCCCGGCTGAGCCAGTTGGTCGCCGGCGGTCGTCAGTCGGTCCGCTCACAGCAGCTCATGGCACCTCTTGCCAGCTGCCGGCCACTCACGATGGCCACAGGCCGCTCATGGCAGCACTCGGTAGCCCACAGCAGCTTACACTGACCTCTCGCTGTTCATGGCAGCCCAGCTCTAGGGAGAGCTGTTGTTCACCATCTTAACTGTGGAGGGCACAGGTCACTGGCCCATGTGGGAATCGAACAGGCGACCTTGGCACAGAGCTCCAACCACCTGAGCCACCGGGCCGGTCCCACCAGTTTATGTTTTTATATATTCTCTCTATATAAAGTTTTATATATTTTTTCCAGATATAATTGAAGTATAACATTGTACATTTTTTTCCAGAGATATGAACTTTTAAGATCTACTCTTTTAGCAACTATAGTCACCAGGCTGTATACTACATCTCCAGGACTTAACTTATAACTGGAAGTTTGTACCTTTTGACCACCTTCACCCCATTTCCCCAATCCTTATCCCCAACCCCCCACCTCTGCAACCACCAAACTGTTCTGTTTCTAGGAGTTTGTTTTTTTTTTTTAAAGATTCCACATATAACTGAGATCATACAATATTTGTCTTTAACTTATTTTACTTAGTATAATGCCCTCAAGGTCCAACATATCAAAATATTTTGGTTGTAAACCATTTATCTTCTGTAAAATGCTCACCTGTTTAATAGGTGAGTAATATTCCATAAAGAAGTGACCATAAGATACTATGCCATTTCTCTATTGGAAAAAAGAGTGAGAATCAGCTCTGGAACTAGAGCTTTTTCTGTATTCAAGGTATTTGGTATACGAGGTGTGATCACAAAATACGGTGAATGTTTAACTAAAAAGATAATTTTCAGAAATGGAATCACTAGGTTAGAACATGAACAGTTTTTATGGTACTTGATCCATTTGGGGGAGGTTTTCGTTTATATAACCCAGCCAGGAACTTTTCCCTCATGGGGGAACACCACTTCCACCTTCTTGCCTCTCCAACAATGTGGTTCCTTGGGGAGCTGCAATGTTTTTCTAGCTCTCATCTCTACAACCACCTCCAAGAGTGGGTACCAGACACAAACCAGACTATTTAAAGTCCTTCCTTGGCATTTCTGAATCTAGGTCCAAAGAGAGCCTGAACCAATCCCTCAGGTGGCAGAATATCAAGATAATGAAACCCAGGAGCAGTCAAAAGCCTGTTCTTTGCTCTGTGGAAGAAGGTAGGCAGTAACGATAGTGATGTTAATACAGAGAACAAGTAGAGATTGCGAGACGGCACATGGCATAGGATTGCCTGGTTCCAGTGGTTCCTGCATTGCTGCCCTTCCTGAGGTTTGGAAGTTTTCTTTCAATGAATCCACTCTTTCAGGAAGTCCCCCTTTTTGTACTTTTGTTGGGTCTCTAGCACTTGTAATAGATTCACACAGATAGCTTCAGGACTTTCCCGACGACTACACTTCCCCTGTTCATTCAACCTCCCACTCTCCAAAATGCCTATTTCATACCTTCTCTCCTCTCAGACTGCACTTTCCGGTAATGACCTGTGTATTACAACAGCACTGTCAAGGTTATGAAACGTTCTGTACTAAAGCTGGGAGATGCGGAGTGTTGATAAAAGGAGCACATGCTCTGTGGCTAAAGGACAGCTGGGCCTGCTAGACACATGGATACCTGTAGTTAGATGAACCCAGACCCACTGTTTTCGCAGGACCAAGTCTACAGCCCACATGCATGCCATGTGTCCGTCACACATTCTCTGCCTTCTTTCCTGAACAGTCTGCTCCTACCCCACTTCTCCACTCAGCCATGGACCCCATTCCTTCTCTCCTTTGTGGGCTTTCTTCCTGCAGTTTCCTCCATCACATGTAGGGAATTTCTCGTCCTCTGGGGTCCTTCCCATGAAGAGATGAACGTGTACAGGCACCTTCCGTATCAGAAAGAGCCTCCCTCTGCATCGCTGTTCCCCTGCATACAGCCTCCGAAAACCCTTCCCTATATCGCTGCACACTGACCCCCACACCCACTACCGTTTCTCCCAGCCCCTCCACACTTTAGGAACACACTTCCTAGTCTCTACCCCGCAGGCTCTGCCCCACACTTCACAGGGCTGTCGCTCCTTCATCATCCAGGCCTCCTCAGGGAAGCCAAGCCAGTGGTCCTCTTCTTTCACGGTCTCCCCTTCTAGACTGTAAGCTTCCTGACAATCTTGTTGGCCTTGCTCATCCCTGTATCCGAGGAGCCTGGAACAGTGTCTGAGAGCTCTTAGGTGTTCACCATACATTTATCCAACTCCTGATCACTATGTGGAGTGTAGCTGAGCTTCAAGAGGAGAGTACAATCACTTAATTTGCAGAGTTTAAAGTTTTGACAGGAAGGGCCAAGCAGTCGTGAAGGACTAGAAACCATCAAGTGAAGAGGGAAGGGCATTCTGAACAGAGGGAGCAGCACGCTCTGTTGGAGACAGGTGACACCTCTTGGGCTCAGGAGCCCTGAGAACTCGGAGGCGGAACTGTGGGAGGGCGGTGTGATGTGACATCCTCACTTGTGTGTGCACATGCGTGCTGTCCGGAGCATCACTGCAGACTAAACCTATGACACAGAAACCTAGAAATACTGTATTCATAGAATATGCCTATTACCACAACCACCACCACCAAAAAGGAAAAAAAAAAGCTAATGTACAATTGAGCTTCCAGGAAAGCAAAGGAAATGTCCAGGGGCAAGAAACAAATTGGGAACTGAAAGTCAGAGTGGTCAAATTCAAAGTGACACCATAGCAACCTCGGTTGGAGTCAGGGAGGTGATATCAGGTCTGTCTGGCTAGAGGCCACAGTTTATCCTCCAGGTGGGGTTCTAGGGCTGGGAGCACAGGAAATTAGCACTGAGCCCCCATATAAAGCCAGGAATTTGAAGGGCTGTCCCTTCAGTGAGAGGTGGGCTCTGCCCACAGGCCCAGGGAGACAAGGATGCTTATCACTATCCATGTCTCTCAGTTAAAAACAAGTCTCCTCTGAGAAATCAAAATCTGAAACTTGTGCCATGCGTGGGCTAGAATTCAAATTCACACTGTCCCTATGATGTAGGAATCCCAAAACTGAACAAATATTGCGAGAAGTTGTCCCAGGCCATTGATGCCATGGGCCTGCGAGCAGTGCAAAGCCCTCTGTACAAACAGTTCTCGGTGAAGGCACATTTCCACACTCAAAACAATCTCCATTAAAGAGCACAATACTTACAAAGCAAATGAAGACATACACCAAGAACCTGAGATAGCCAATCTGAAAAATAATATAAAAAATATATTTAAAATTATAAAAGAAGCAATAGAAACCACGGTGAAGATACTATGAAAAAAAGAACAGGCTGATTTGGAAAACACCAAATTGAAGATCATGAAATATAAAACTAGTTATTGGAAGAAAAAAATCAGTGGATAGGGTTGGGGAGTGTTGAAATGGGGGGTGGGAGAATGGGAAGTGAGTGTTAATAAGTACAAGGTTTCCTTTTGGAGAGATGGAAGTTTCTAAGCTTAGATTGTTGTGATGGTTGCACAACTCTGTAAATATACTAAAGACCATTAATTTGTACACCTTAAATGAGTGAACTTTATGGTATGTACATTATACTTCAATAAAGCTGTTAAAAAAAGAACTCTGGGTACATTAAAAGCAGATTAGGCATAGCTGAAGAATTAGAGATTGAATAGATTTGAGTAACTCACTTAAATATAGCATCAAGAGACAAATAGATGAGAAATATGAGAGGATGAGCTATAGAGAAAATAAGAAAGTCAAATATAAATCTAGTAAAAGTCAAGAAGGAAAGAGGAGGGATGGAAAAGAAACTGCAGTAAAGTGATAATGACTAAGAACTGTCCCAAATCATAAGACATGAATCCACATATAGAAGCAGCACAATAATTCCTAAAGAGAATAAAAACGAATCCATCTCCAACCACCTTGTAGTGAGTGTAAAACACAAATAACAAGAATATCATAAAACAATTAGAAACAAGATTACTTACAAAGGAACAACATTAAGACTGTCAGATTTCTTATCAGTAATAGAAGTCACAAGGCAATAGAATAGTATCTCCAAAGTACTCTGGAAAGTGTCTATGTAGAATATGGAACTCTACAACTACTATTCAAAATGAGGGTTAAAGACATATTTGGCCAAAGACAGAGAATCTTTACCCTCACACTCTAATTCAAAGAACTACCAAAGGAGAATCTTTGTGAACAAGAAAACTGAACCCAGGAGGAAGGAAGGATGCCGAAAGCAACACTGAGCAAATACCGTGTTTCCCCCAAAATAAGACTGGGTCTTATATAAATTTTTGCTCCAAAAGAGGCATTAGGGCATATTTTCAGGGGAATGTCTTATTTTTTCATGTACAACAATCTACATTTATCCAAACACAGTCATGTCATCTTCTGGAACACCGTCATAACGTACTAAATGCGTCCGTCTAGCTGACGATCTCAACTGGGACTTATTTTCAAGGAAACGAGGTAAGTTGGTAAAAATGTAGTAAATATGTGCACTGACTGTAAAACAAATAATAAGTGTGCATGTTTGTGTGTTGGGGGTAATTAAAAACAGGGTCAAACTGAAGTCCTGGACAACAGTGGCATGGGGTGGGGGTGAAGCATCTCATTAGAATTAAAGCATGCTATGGTCCTTGGATTTCTTAGGAGGGAAAGGACTTTATTAAAACAACTGAGTGTTACATTTTAAGGGAAACTTCTAAAAATAAATGGAAGGTATCACTTCCAAAATAGTACAAGGGAGACAAAGGCAAGGAAATACTTGCTCCGCTCCACTGAACACTGGAGAAAGAAAACAACACAGAAAAGCATGAACAGGAAGCACAATTTCTTTTATTTGTCCCAGTAAGGCTACACTGAGAGGTTCCACCCTGTTTCTGGATCCTCATGTGTATAAAACAGCACCTGACACAAACAAATCCCTCATTAAATGGCAATATGCTCATTGAATTTTCTCCATTTTTATAGGAAAAATTATCACCTCATTTTAAATCTTTGGAAACTAATTAGTTTCAACATTTGCCCATTAATCTAATTGGATGTAGCATATCTATGTCCTTTAACCTTTTTAAAATGGGGGTCTTAATATTTTACTTTTAAATGTTGTTTACAAACGTCTTCACCCTTTGCCTGTGTTCTCCGCTATAAATTTTATCAGTCTGTTGAGTGGCTTTTTAGTGATTTTACAGTTCTTAATTTTTCCGTAATCAAGTCATTCCATCTTTTTTACTTCTTCCATCACTAAGTTTAGAAAGTACTGTTTTTCAGGTATCTCACAACTTCAATTGCCTTTGAGCTTGGAGAACTGTTAGGATCTCCATCAACAGATGTATCTGGGCTGCGCGTGGCCACAGGCTGGTTCATACGCTCAGGAGATAGAGGTTAGTTTGAAAGAACATCAGCCCATGAATCTGGAAAAATCCTGTGCCGGGACCACATTAGAATTACAAAACAAATACTGGACGCCTTAAAAGGTGACAACTCTTACATTTATTACTGTTACTACTACTGCTCTGTGAACACTGTTCATCTTTCTGAAATCCTCTTCGATTTCAATGGCTTGCGGACATTTGTCTTGTCCAATACAGTAGCCATGAGGTGTATGTGACTATTTAAAAGGAATCAAGTTTAAAATTCAGTTCCAGTCCTACTAGCCTCATGCGCACAGTAGCTACATGTGGCGAGCAGCTGCCATAGCGGATGGTGCAGAGTATTTCTCGCTGCACAAGGTGCTGTTGGACAGCTTGTCTTGTCTTTCAGAATCCCCAGGTTCTTCCTGGGCTCTTCCCCGCCCCCCCAACCCTATCTCATGAGTCCTCTCCTCCAATTTTATTATTTCAGGAACATTCTTGCTCTCCTTGCAGCTCCACACTGACCCTTCTGAACATGCAGGCTGCTTTAACTCAACATTTACTAGTAAGTACCTGCTAGGTGCCATGCACAGGGAAACGAGGCACATATACCAAGTCTGAATGTTACTCCACGTCTGGTAGTACTAGCAGCAGGCCTGCCTCCACTGTGCTGTCGCCATTCACCCACCTGCCATCGACAGTGACGAGCCAGGAAGCCATACGCAGACCCACTGCTGACCAAGTTCTACTTGGGGCCTGCAATCTCCGGAGGCCCGTTTTTCATCTCGGGGTCACATGCAGATATTTTTGTCCAGTTAGAGCTCCTTACAGCAATCTGAAGGCAGTCACTACATGCATTTCTTCAATACTTTTCACAAGTCAAGTGCATGTGTAGGTCCTTGGTGATAACTGCTTTTATATAATACTAAATTACACCAACAGGAGGTCTGACCTTTGGCCCAGAACTCTCCCCAGGGGCAATTTGAGTATGAACTAAATATTAAGTATCAGGAAATCCTTGCCAATGTTCCTAAGTCCAATAGTGCCTGCAGAGCAAAGTCAGTTTTAAAATGCATGTGTTAAATATTTCAATGAAGTGCCATGCTGTCTGCTCTCAAATACTTCCTAGAAAAACAGATAAAGCAAATATTACAAGTGTTATCCATTAAATACAGGCGATGAACACACAGGTGATCAGTATCTCAGGCTTTCAGTTTTTCTGCTTGTTTAAAATTTTTCATAATAAGGGTTGAAAAAAGTCACACCACTGGCATACCCTGTGGGCTTCAGCATTTTTTTCAGTTCGTTCCTTTTTACTGCTTATTACTAAATAGTATTCTACTGTATGGACAGGTCACCTTTTGTTTATCTACTCACCAGTTGGTGGGGATTTGGATTGTTTGTGGCTATTAGGAATAATGCTGCCTTGATTATCTACATACAAGTCTGTATGTAGGCTTTATGATTTTATTAATAAGTTAAAACATTAATGTTTTTTAAAAATGACTTGTGCTCAGGCCCCATTCAATGATGCTATTTTTCAAGTCTCAAGTTCAACCAATTTCAATAAGACCATAATGACTAGAACTTTCAGGAAAGGTTCTCTGGGCCTACCTTTTCCGGCCATCTTGGGGTGTGGAGGCCTGCTGGGAACAGAACTTCTAAAACGACAAATATATTTGGAAGGCTGGGGTCCCAGGCCATTTTTGCTGGCTATAAGTGGGGTCTCTGGAACCAGAGAGCATACAGCTCTTCTTAAAACTGCAGGTGTTGATGCTCGACATGAAACTGAATTCTATCTAGGCAAGAGATGTGCTTACAACAGTGACCCCTGGTGGCAAAGCAGACAAAGCCAGAGTATTCTGGATAAAGGTAACACTTGCTCATGGAAGCAGTGGCATGGTTTGTGCCAAACTCCGAAGCACCCTTACTGTTAAGGCCACTGGACACAGAATCTGTGTAATGCTGTACCCCTCAAGGATTTAAACTTATTGAAAAGTAAATAAAGTGGATTTGTTGCCTTGTTAAAAAAAAGAAAAAGGTGAGGGTTTGACAACATGGTTATCTTTTTTTTTTTTATTGGGGAAGGGGAACAGGATTTTATTGGGGAACAGTGTGTACTTCCAGGACTAACATGGTATCTTCTTATTTTGCTTCAATGTGTCCCCCAATTCTGCTTTTGCCAAATAGCACAGTAAGCCTAAACAAATATTTCAGAGATGATTAAAGGGTTTGCAGAGTCTCCTGATGACTAAACAGAGAGCTGTTGTCCAGGACTGTAGAGAACAATGTCCAGCAGAATGTGTTCTCTAGGCTGAGTCTAGAACATAGCGTGAGGTTGTTTTTACAAGTACTTCCCCAGTAGAAGTTATTTTTACAGAACCTGCTCCTCATCATCGTACTACCACTTGCTAGTGCCTAACTATATATATCCAGGCCACTTTACACACTTTTGGACTCTCATTCAGCTCACGGACTCCTGGCATCCGGGGTTGTGAAGATGGTGGCCCTGCACTGTTCTCACCAGGCACCATATGCACTGGGGCTGTAACTGAGGTCAGTCGTCCAGGTCTGTTCTTGCTACCTACCACTTGGTGCCACACGCACATGGACCTGCCTCTCTTAAACGATAATTTGCACACTTAAGGAGGAAGCGATTTGGTTTGTTTTCATAGTCTCGTACCAGTACCAGTCGATATGCTACCAAGTTCTTGTACTAATTTCTGTGAAGCAAGTTGATTATCACCTATGTATACTTGCTCATCTACTGAGCATAATAACAGCTAACATTTTTGGGACATAATGTATGTCAGACACCAGTGGGCTGTACCTTCTCAAAATATCTATGGAATATACTATCATTATCCACATTTCACAACTGAGAACACTGATGAGTCTCAAAGAAGTGAAGTTGCCCAAGGGTGGAAAGATTATTTCCTTCAATTTTTTAAAGGAAATAATTGCCATTTCTTTCAAATATTGATCAGTAAGAATACTGGTCACTTAGAAACCATGTCATTTCAGAAATTGACAGAATTTGTAAAAATAAGAATATTTTATTTTTGCCTTAGCCAGCAGCTGACATAAAACTATTTTGATTTTTAAAGCCAGCTTTGTTCTTCCCTCAACTCTTTCTGTGGATCATGAATTCATTTGCAGCCAACAAGTATTCCAAAGAAAAATTCCCAAATTGTAAAGAAAACAGACATACTTCCCTTCAGATAAAAACAAAGCTAGAATGTTTAGTGATTAATGTTTCCCCGAATTCGCCTCAGCTCGAGTGACTTCACTGCAGAGACTCGGGAAGGGGCAGGCTCCCTCCTACCAAATCACCCCCACCGCAGAACACCTGTTGCCAAGCAGCAAGGCAGAGGTTGGGACAGGATGCCACATACAGGGAGACTTTGGTGCGTTCACTCCTTCACTTCGGCCTTGAAGGAAAAAATCTTAACTTGATAGTAACAGAATATCTTAGGGTCACCTACTCCAAACCTACATTCTGTGAAAGTCCAAGAAAACAGGCAAACTCGCTGTGTACATGAAGCCCATGGGCCCCCCAGTGCGTGGCAGTTACCCTCAGCTGTGACTGCTCTCCTTGGTGAGCTGCTTCCATCTCCTGGGCTAAGCAAATGACACCCAGGGTCTCCCACGGTTATTAACACTATCAGCCCTTTTCAAAGAATTTCAAACAATCATACAGGTCTGGCTTAAGTCTTCCTTTTGCATTTAAATAAGACTGGTTTCCCATACCAGTTTTACATGGTCTAGTTAGTTTTAAAAACTATAAACACACTGAAATTAAAACATGAAATATTAGGAACCAAAAATAACACGGGCCCAAAACCATGGAATGAGGTAGTCAGCGGTGTGGCTTCAGAAGCCCCAGTGTCTTCAGTGACGGTAGAATTTCTGAGCGGGTCAGCCCCGATCCTGGGCGACAGTGGCGCTGTGCTGGGGATGTGGTTCCCTCGGCAGCAGACTGATGTCTGGAGACTAATACTGAAAGCTGCGCTTGGTCTGGATATCATCAAGAATCTGCTGTAGCTCCTCATCCTCAAACCGTCCCTCCAGGCTACAAGGAGAAACCGAAGGAAACAGGGCCTTAGCGAATGACACGTTCCCTACACGCTTCCTTTGTGCACGCTCATATTTGAGCACCACGTACCCACATCCCCACTTACTTCTAAACAGACACTGCTACCTTTCAAGTATATTTCTTTCCTTTTAAAAACATTATGAGGTATTTCAAACATCTAAAAAGTACAGAAAATAAGTGAACAGTCATCCCTACTTGATTCAGATTTCTTTAGTAAACACAACAGGACCAAACTGATACCTCTGTGTATACTCCCCATCCTACCGAAAGTAAGACCTAGCCGGACCATCAGCTCTAATGTGTCTTTTGGAGCAAAAATGAATATAAGACCCGGTCTTATATAAGACCCTGAATTTATTTTATTATATATCGTATTATGTTACATTATATCATATTATATATTATATAAGACCGGGTCTTACTTAACTATATAGTTTTACTAATATTTTACTATATAGTAAAATAAGACCCGGTCTTACATAATATATAACATATTAATATAATATATTGTAACATATTATAGTAAAATAAGACCGGGTCTTATATTAATTTTTGTTTCAAAAGACGCATTAGAGCTGATTGTCCAGCTAGGCCTTATTTTTGGGGAAACATGGTGGTACCTTCCCCTTCTCTACCCCACAAGTAACCACTATCCTAAATTTGGTATTTATCATTCCTATGCATATTTTAATACTTACTACATGTATCTATAAGCAATCTGCAACAATGATTTTAAACTTTATAAGAAATGGCATCATACTGTATGTATCTGTCAGAAATTTTTTCGCTCACAATTCATTTTGGCATTTGTTGACATTCTTCCATGTTGTCCTAGTTCATTAGTTTTTTCACTGCTATATAATAAACACTGTACGATCATATAATGATTCATTTACCCAGTCTCCTATTGACTGACAGACTTCTGCCAGTTTCTGCTATCACTAACAATGCAGCAGTGAATACTGGAACACGTGTCTCCTTTGAAACTCTGAGTGGCTCTCAGCATGTATGCAGGAATGGAGTTTTGGGTTGTGGGGTATGTGCATCTGTAACTTTACCAGGTGTAGCCAAATTGCTCTCCAAAGTGCCAGCACTAATCTGCACCCCACCATCAGTGTATTAGAGTTTCAACTGTTCTACATTTTTGCTGCCAGTTGGTATGCTATAAAATCTTCATTCTCACACTTAAAAGACACTCTCGTTCAATGTTGGTATCTATCCAGATTTTAAATGCACACATTTTTCAGACACAGTAATTCTACTTGTCGGAATTCATATCCAATACACACTGAACTTCTCCCCGCCACTTACCTTGGGATTAGAGCCTTGGACTCCTCGGCAGTCTCTGGACAAAGGTTGGCCAAACAGGCCAACTCAAACTTATGAAGCTTCTTCTGAAGCAACAAGCTGATCATGGGCGGGGGGGGGGGGGGGGGGGGGGAGAAAAAAAACAAACATCAAAAAATTATGAATAAGAAAAAGGTCATCAAATGCAGCAAGAAAGAGAAACAGTAAAGCACCTGCAATCTTTCCATTCTGGTCAGAGCGCTGCCAAATCCCTCTTCCAAACTCAATGGAAAACGGGAAGTTACAACAACACCAGCCACACAATGAAAGTAAGAGAGCAGTTCGGGCAGAGAATCCCTGCTACTGTGACTTTTAAGAAACCTATATGCCTCAAGGACTATACAGTCTTCCCCTAGGAATTTGTTTTGTTGCTCTCTGCTCTTCCTACCACTCTTCCTTGCTTCCCTTGTTAGTAATTTTATGTCATACACATGATGTTAGATGTCCCTAATCTATTAGGTATTTAATTTAGAGGAAATTCTTTTATCAAAATAAATAAATACAGGCTTACCTTACTTAGTACAAATATATGTATAACCTGTATCTTATTTTAAATGTACTTCTAGTTCAAACTATATAAAAGAGCACTGTCAATACAAATAAAGTCTCGGACTTTCATTCCTCTACCTATGAAAACAGAGCTCATTCATGGTAAATGTGGTTTCAGAGAGGACCGTAATTATCTGTTCAAAAACAACACTTGCTGTGCTTATTACTCATTATAAGCATATTAATGTACAAAATTTAGAAAATACAGAAAGACAGCAAAATGAAAGCTACCCATACTGACACCTAAACAAAACCGACATTACCATCTAAGTATACCATTCCAAATATTTGTTTTAGAATATAACCTCACCCCTTCTTTTTTGTAACTCTGTCTTTTAACAAAAGTACGAGTATTTTCATTTTGTAAAGCAAATACAGTAAACTCAGTCACATGGGAAGAAGTTCATAATGTACCATGTGTATGTGGAGGGAGCAGTTGTAAAATGAACACATGCTCATTTACAAACAATACCAGAAAGTATCAGTAAGGTGAAAATAACCTGAAATCCTACCTATAAATAACCAGTATTAACATTTTCATGGAGATTCCCTTCTCTTCCTCTTTCTGTAACATTTGTAAAATAAAAGGAATTATACCAAACGTTATTCCGTGACCAGCCTTTTTGTCACTCGACAATATGGTAGCTGTTTTCCATGTTAGTACACACAGCTCTACCCAGAGCAGCCCATTCTGCTGAAAGTTTGTGCCGTAAGTTATACATCAGATTTCCTGTGTCGAACATTTCAGTTATTTCCAATTATTCACCATTTTAAGTAATGCTTTTTGAACACCACTGTAAATGCATATTTCTCTGTGCACTTGATCAATTACTGTGTTTTAAAAATAAACTCCTGGAAGTAGAATTAGTCAAAGGATAGACTCTCTGGAAGGCTTTTCAGAGACAGTGCCCAAAAATGGCTTTATCAGTATACACTTCCACCAGCAATACATGACAGTGCTCACTCCCCCTATTTATTACACTAGGTTTCCCCTTCTTTTTAATCTTTTTAAATCTACTTAGCTATTTTACCGTTTATTTGACTTCCTTGAAGATAAACATTATTTCATGTGAATTACATAGCCATTTCAAGTTCAAAATGTGTTTGCCCCCAATTAACGTATATATATTTAGTGCCATTCTAAATCCTCAAGGGAATGGGCAGGGGAGCTGAATAAAATGATCTTAAATTTGTAAGATTGAGCCATAATCTGGGTGTTATTTAAGGATATTAATCCTTTCCCAGTTTTTTTATACTTACTTTTTTTTAAATCGTATTAGCATTAAAATTTTTCTGGATTTAGTTGGATTTCCAAAAGGGAAATTTTAGTTGCCAAATATTTCAGAAATGCAATAAAGCATTACATATATGTAATGAGCTCTTACCTACCAAAAATACGTATGTATATCTATTTATATTTATTGGTCTGACCTTCACTGAAGTTCTTTTTTTCTGGCTGGACATGAGAAACGAGTAAGTACACCAACGCTAGCTTTATTTCTTTGTAAGCAATAATTTGAGTCGTATGGCATTTTACTTGATATAGGGCGGTTAAAAATATTTATGCAAATTTATTTACTTATTTCACTAATTATTTAGTGCCTACAATGAGACTGACACAGTGATGAATCTGACCAAGTTCCTGCCTTCACTAAGCTTACATTCAACTCGTCAATGAAGTCTCTCCACATTTAAAGTCTTGCTAACCATGGCCCAGACAGTATATACCTTCACTCGTGCTATTACACAACACTTGTATGCATCATAGCTTATATCTAAATCCTTAATTTCTTAGGAATTTATTTTGGTATAACGTATAGAGTTCAAATTTTGCTTTACAGTATTTCCCCACTAACTTACACTGCCATCTTTACTATATGTTGGACTCATGTAAAATATAGTAAATTGGTATTTGAATCTGTTCCTGAATTTTCTATCCTGTTCCAATGAGCTGTCTATTCTCATGCCAGTGTCACTATTTTTATTTTAATTACTGTCATTTTTAATGTATTTTAACATCTTGTAGGACAAATTCCCCTTCATTTTTCTTTTTGTTTAAAGATTTTATTGGGGAAGGGAAACAGGACTTTATTGGGGAACAGTGTGTACTTCCAGACTTGTTTCCAAGTCAAGTTGTTGTCCTTTCAAAATTAGTTGTGGAGGGTGCCATTCAGCTTCAAGTTGTTATCCTTTCAATCTTAGTTGTGGAGGGCGCAGCTCAGCTCCAGGTCCAGTTGCTGTTGCTAGTTGCAGGGGGTGCAGTCCACCATCCCTTGCGGGACTCGAGGAATTGAACCGGGAACCTTGTGGTTGAGAGCCAACTGGTCCATGTGGGAATCGAACTGGCAACTTTTGGAGTTAGAAGCACGGAGCTCTAACCGCCTGAGCCACCGGGCCGGCCCCTAATTTTTCTTTTTTAAAAAATTTTCTGACAATTCTTACAAATTTAAGATCATTTTATTCAGCTTCCCTGCCCACTCCGTTGAGGATTTAGAATGGCACTAATTATGTATGTTAATTTGGGGAAAACTGACAATTTTACGATATAAAGACATTTCATTCATGAATTGTAAGTGCACCTTCATTTACTCAAGTTACTGTTCAGGCCCAACAGTTTGTGGTCTCGTATGGAAGCTTCAGGCATTTCCTTCTACTCTTTTCTCCATGCAAGCATCCACACTTGACAGAGTGGGCTACACTTCATGTTCAGTTTTACCATCTTCATTTTCTGCACACCTAACACATGTGAATATCTTTCAATTTCATTCTCTATCACAGGTTTTAATGACACTTAGCAGCCCATCAAATGGACTTTACCACAACGTATTTAATTACTGTTGAATGTTTAGGTTGCTTTTTTTACCTTTGGCTCTTATAGACAGCTCTCTGAAGAATATCTATGTATATACTACATCTTTTGTCCGTCTGCTCTTAGGACAGTACTTCTCAAACATTTTCACCACAGTAGAGCCAACAAGCACTGCTAGGCGACCTGGGGGCACAGGCTGAAATGACTTTCTACAACTGCAAGGTTCTACGTCTCATCATTTAACTCAAGAATTCATATACACCTTTTGTTTTATTCTACAATACGCTGGTATCTGTTTGCTTTAATATAGAGAAGCCTTAAATTACCTACCATCAAGTAGAACTGATCCTCAGGAAAATGGGTGGTCGCCCCATGGTCTCCTGTCTGCCCTCGCGCACCACTGCTTCTCAGGGCACATGCAACCCAATTTGAGAAGCAGTGTCTTAGGAAAAAAAGCTCAAAGCTGGTCTCTTTTTGATTTTGAAAGGTAAAGCAAAGACCCAGAGAGCAGGCTCCTCACTTATATTTATTAACGTATAAAGAGCTCTAAGACATTTCAGGCGAATAGTAAATAAGTAAGTCCACTTTATTTTTTAAAAGAAAACCACCCCACAAAACAATGTAATGAGTTTTTTATAGCCATATATACAAATAAATGAATGCATGGAAAAAGATCAGAAGGGCGAACAACAAATTGTCAACAGCAGTTACTGTGGAGGGAAATAACTGGGATTTGGGGTATGGAAGAAGGTGGCCAAAGAGGAATTTGGCATTATTAGCAATTTTTAAATTTTTGACAAAGAAATTATTTTACACACTTGAATCCTAGAGATGATGTGGTGGGTCGGGAGGAAACAGCATTCTACCTGCAAAAGGCCAATAGTGTGGATTAATAAAAACTTTCTTTTAGCACTCACCTGCGGACACTGGCGATGGTTTCTCTGTTTTTGAAACGACTGAAACGGGCTGTGTAGTTTAAAGTTTTCATGAAGACTTCAGAAAGTTCCTGTTCATCCTCAGCACTCTCATTCTGTTGCTTTCGATGCTCCAGAAGCATATGAACTTCTGAATTTAGAAGAGTCTCAGCTGTTTCAAACTCTATTTGTGAGAAGCATAAATGTCAGCTGAAAATATTCCTTCAAAACTCAGCTTCCAAATGTTAATTTTTGCCTTTGAGACTAACACAAATCTCTGTCCCTGTAGAAATCAGAGCCTTCCTATCTCATGAATTTATCTTTAACCAGACTTGTGTACCACAAGGCACAATGGCGCTCATGAGACACTAAAATTGAGCTCATTTGGGCTAGACAGTTTCTGACATCAAAGAACCTGACCTAGACATGCTATTAAATAATGACACAGCATTATCCTAATAAGGCCAGTTACTGATTTCAAAATGAGCATAACCGACAATTATTTCTCTCGCTTGCATGAGTTCATAATCTTTTTATTTCCATAATACTAGTATTATATTCTCAATATTTCTGACTTTTGTAAAATTTAAGTATAGTTGGTATACAATATTGTATTACTTATATTAATTTCAGGTGTACAATACAGTGATTCAACATTTTTATACCTTACAATTGTGGCCACCCACTAATTCTAGTAATCATATCCCCGTGCAAACTTACCATGATATTATTGACTATATCCCCCTCCCCTCTGGCAACCATCCCTTTGGTCTTTTGTTTTTTCATTTGTTTTACTAGATTCCAGATATAGGTGAGATCATATGGTATTTGTCTTTCTCAATCTAATTTATTTCACTTAGCACAATATCCTCAAGGTTCATCCATGTTGTCACAAATGGCAAGATTTCATTCTTCTTTTATTGCTGTGTAATATTCTATTGTGTGTGTGTATACACACCACGACTTCTTTATCCCATCATCTATTGATGGATACCCAGGTTGCTTCCATAATTTGGCTATTGCAAATAACACTGCAATGAATATAGGGCTGCATTTATATTTTCAAATTAGTGTTTTTGCTTTCTTCAGATGAATACCTAGAGTGAAATTGCTGGGTCACATGGTAATTCTATTCTTAATTTTTTGAGGAACCTCCATACTGTTTTCCATAGTGGCTGCACCAATCTACATTCCCACCAACAGTACACAAGGGTTCCCTTTTCTCCACATCCTCGCCAATATTTCTTGTTTGTTGACTTTTTACTAATAGCCATTCTTACAGGTGTGAGGTGATAACTCATTATAGTTATGATTTGCATTTCCCTGATGATTAGTGATGTTGAGCATCTTTTCACGTCTGTTGGCCGTCTGTATGTCTTCTGCTCGTTTTCTGATAGGATTATTTATTTCTTTGTCATTGAGTTATACTAGCTCCTTATACATTTTGGGTCTCAACCCCTTATCGGATGTATCATTTGTAAATATACTCTCAATTTTAAGAATTATTACGTTAGGGAGGGCTAAGCATTTTAAAACACATATTAATAATGTACCCCAAATTCTATTTTTGCATGTGCACAAATCTATCATTTACTCATAGGCCCAGGTCACTGCCTATTATGTACTAGGAACTGGGCTTGCAACTAGAAGACCTTACTCTCTACATTTCATGGTCAAAGGCCGTTTATCAATTAGACCCAATTCAAATATTTACCATGATGCAAATCTCTTGCCCTTGACACTCATTTGAAATAATCCTCTGGACCAGTAAGAACACCTATGAAAGCAACCTTTAAAAACTAAATTTAAAAGAAAAAAAGAAACCCTTGGTTCCTTTCCAATAATATATGGCAGCCCTTTCCTATATTTTCAGGATAACATCATTAAAAATGCTATCATCTCTTTGGAAAAATCATATCTCCCTCACATTCCCATAGGAATATATGTTCCTAATATGTGTCACCAAGTATTAGAGCTGGATTTTATCTGCCGTTCCCTTATCAGTGAGTTCCCCCAGAGTAAAAGTGTGCATTCATGTTTATAATCCCACACTGATGAAGAGGAAGCAACAGTGAGAAAAATCCTATTTGACATTTACATGTGATATCCGTATGTTTCCTACTGGGGACATCACAGACATGAGAGCAATGCCTTCCATTTCCTGGGCCAGGGCACAAAGGCGTCCCACTCCCTTCACAACTGTTGGTGTGTGTGTGGAGGGGCAGGGGTTGAGGAGCATGTAAGGAGAAAACTATTTTTATTTGAAAGGTTCTCATTGCTACTGAATATAACAGGCACACAAAAGCTATTTTCTACTTCAGGGCAGCATGGTTTGAACGAGAGGAAGCTCAGAGTTGATTCCAACCCAACCCTCTGAGGTGGTATACAGGTGAAGAAACTACGGCCCTAGAGCAATGAAGTATCAGGACATATGACCCCAAGTCTCTGAAGTGAAAAGAGTTAAGTGACATAAGGGGGATAAATGCAGCAGCAGCTAAATAGTGGGTCAGTCTCAGCTTCTGAGGCTGCAGCATTAATACAGCCTTAGAAAATGGAAATTAAGAGGCTAAACAAGTTACTACTAATAATTACCTCCAAGTTTATTATAGCTGTCGATGTTTTTAAGGCTTCTGGAAAATCAAAGTTAGAGATGTCTCCCCTTCTGCACTAAAGAAATGTACCTGTGAAATATAATGGGATGGAACTCAGGACACCAGGAGTCTAGTCACCTGTTCCTTCGATAGATGATTAGATAAAGAAGATGTCGTGTATATACACAATGGAATACTACTCTGCTATAAAAAAGATGAAATACTGCTGTTTGTGACAACATGGATGGATCCTGAGATTACCGTATCATGCTAAGTGAAATAAGTCAGACAGAAAAAGTCTCTCATATGTGGGATATAAAACCGAAAGCAACAAAGGAACAAGAGAAACAAACAAACAAAAACTCATAGACACAGACAATAGTTTAGTGGTTACCCGAGGTTAAGTGGGAAGAGAGGTGATAGATGAGGGCAAAGGGGGTCAAATATATGGTGATGGAAGGAGAACTGACTCTGGGTGGTGAACACACAATGTGATATATAGATGATGTAATATAGAATTGACACTTGAAACCCATGTAATTTTACTAACCACTGTCACCCCAATAAATTAAAAAAAAAACGTACTCAGAAGCTTTCGGTGGTCTCCATTTTTAGTCCTTGAACTAATTACACGTTTGCTTACTTTCCATCCTACAGCAAAGGCTTTCTCTAAGGACTTACTGTTGTTCCTATATATATACATATATTCTAAAATACATAAACTTTACATGCTGTATCAGCTGAGAAGTTAAGAGATAAGAGATGTTCAGAACTCTGACACATTGTTAACTGATAGGATCTAATTATCCCCAATTCAATAAAATATTCATGAGTACCAGATGTTACCTGATTTTATCTAAACAAGTATTTTCCAGGTTAAAAAAAACACTAAGTAAAAAGTACCTACACAAAACCCACATACAAAAAAACTGGTTTAATTTATCATGAAATTAAGAAAACCATTTCCTTCTTAGTTATTATACCTTAAAAAAGAAACAAATGTGTATTTCCATTATGCTAAAAACTTCCATGAAGCTATCCTATGGAAATATTTGCACTTGAGTCTATGAAATAAAAAACTGGAAGCAACCTGTATGTATATCAATAGATAAATACTATTATTTATATTTAATAAGTAATAGTATCTGGAGCTTTAAAAGAACAGGACCTTTCTATACAATATACCATCAAAAATTTTTAAAGCTGTAAGATTTCTATAGCATAATCCCATTTTTGAAAAAAGTGTATATGTATATGCATATATTTATGAATAAGCATAAAAATTCGTTTGGAAGGATAAGCACTAACCCGTTTAGTTTCCTATGGGTGAAAGGGTGTTGCATTTCACATTGTATTGTGGATATAATTTTTAAAACAGGAGGATATTGTCAAGGTTCCCTCATTTACTTTGTAATCAGTATCTGTAGGATGCATTAGTTTAAAATCTGAAGTTTTCTCCTTCCTTTGGGTTTCTAAATTACAAATAAGGGACATCACAATGCAGACAAAGCTCCCTGACAGCAAAATGTGCTTTAGTTGCTGCGGTCTGACAAAGATTCTCCCCGTGACCGCTTTCTAGCCAGGCTCCTCTGAGCCCTCTTCCCGACCAGGCCTCAATTTTGGCCCATAAAGGCTTGATTAAAACATTAATATGATTTCTAACAGCTCAAGGCTGTATCCCTAGAATGACCTTAACTCCTTTAAAGCGCCGGCCTGTGAAAACTGAATGCAGCCAAAATAATTTAGTTTGTTCCAGCCAACAGAGGGCGGGCAGTGGGATGGTAGGAATCTAACTTCCAAAGCTCCAGCTGACAAACCCAAATGGGTTTCAAAAGGACCAACCCCCTTCCCACTTTCTGTAATTTTTCACTTCCCTGACTCTAAGCCCCGCTCACCGCCGCTCCCTATCCTTTCATTCTCCCTGTAAAACGCTGTCACCTCTACACAAATGAAGTTGAGTTCAGTCCAAGCTGGACTCTTCTCCCTGTCGCAGCTGCATATTACTGATTAAAATTCGTACCGACCGCTTTAACTAGTGTCAGCTTTGTCTTTGACGCATCTCTCGGGCACTTTGCAGTCTATCAGAGAAAACGAACTACTGAAACAAGGAGCCGCAGCCGCCCGGGGCACCCCCGAGTGGCGCCGAAGGCTCCAGGAGCCCTTCTCCCGGCACCGAGCCCAGCGGCCCGGGCCCTCCAGGTCCGCAGGCGCCTCCTCCCTGCTGGTCGCCGCGCCGCCACCCGCCGGGCTTCGGGGCAACGCCAAGTTCCGCGGCGGCCACGCAGAACGGCGGGACAATCGCACGGCCCCAGGCCTCACCTTTTGGAAAGATGAGCTGGGAGGCGTCCTCCTCGACGTCGCCAGCCAGCGCATCGCTGCCACCCGCCGCCATCGCCGAGCTACGCGCCGCCACCCACACCGCCGGAAGCGGAAGCGTGGGGACCCCGGTGCAGCCACGTCCGGGGCGTGGCGGGGGCGTGGCGGGCCGGGGCCAGGACGCTGCGAGGGGAGGGGTTGTGCCGCGAGTCTTGGAGCGGGTCCCGGGACCGTTTTGAGCCTCAGCTTCTCACCCGTGAAATGTGGGTAAGGACACCTGCTTCCCAGTGGGGAGGGGTGGGCTGGATGACATACAGGAATGTGCCGGCTGACCCCAGGAACTCTCCGTTGAAGGGATGCCGGGTCGGTGACCTCGAAAACGTACCGGGGAATTTCTTCCAATGCCTTACGCATTTTAAATTTTGACGTGTAGTGGATTATTCTGATACTTCTGAGCACGTGGACAGTGATTTTGAGAGGCCTTTAATGTCTGTTGAAGCACTTGGATTATACATAGAAAAGTAAGCAAATGGAAAATGATGTTTTCAAATTCAGAGAAAAGATTGTAAAATAAAGGACATAATTATAGTGCATTGCTTCGCTCAGTAGTGAGCAGTGTTTAGGTATCATGTAAGCTCTGTTCAAATGAAAAATAAACCACACAAGAATATGTACCTTGTATTCCTTTACTTTATAATTTTTACAAAATTAATTTGCTTTGTATGTGTATTTCTAGAAGAAATGTATTGGGTATGTCGAAAGAATGCCTAGCCTAAGAAAGTCTTATAAGAGTTTATTTGAGCCAAACGGATGACAATTGCAGGCAAACAAAATCTCAACAGATTGAGAAAATGCTCCAGAAAATGGCAGTTTTGCAGCTTATTTTATACATTAGAGTCAAAGGAGGAGACCTAAGAAGGTTTACATGACATCCATTGATGGCAAATAAGGGGTGGGAGAAAGCAAAACGGAGAAATCTCTGGCATTGGATAAAAAGCAAAACGGAGTGGACATACTTTATATACATTGGTGGGCACAGGATAGTTAACATTTACAACACATAGAGATGGTATGTGAGCAACCATTTAATAATGTTGTCTTGTGCTCTGGTACCAGCGGTTGTGCCTTCGCGGGGACAGGAAAAGAAAATTACTCTGACATTTTAAAGGTATGTTATATAAGATTGCACAAAAACAATAGACAATTTCAAAGGTAGACTGACCTTTGTCAAGGAAGCTATAGGCCCTATAGGCCTAGGACGGGCCTACCCAACATGACCTGCTTTTACTTAGGAACTTTTATGTTCTGGCCATCTTGTGTGGTTACTTTTGGTCTCTGAGTATGTATATATGCGGGCCTCCCCTGAGCTTGTCAGGTTCAGTACACGGCCCCCTTTTGGTCCACAGGTAAAATAACAGTAGGTTATTGTGGGGACAGAGTCCCAGAGAGCAGTTTCTAGGCTCTCAGCCTCACGTGGAAAGGTACTGGCTCAGGTAGTAAATGGCCATCAGCTGTGACTAGTTGGCCATCAGCTATTACAGGTTAGCCATTAGCCACTAGTATAACTTCCGTGGCTACGCGGGCAGGTTGGTTGGTTGGCAGAGAAGGGCGGATTGCGGCTAGCAAGGGGGATTGGTTCACAGAGAAGCGGATGGCAGATGGCAGATTGTGTGGATCCTGCTTCTATATCTCCAGCCCAGCCGCCATCGAGAATGTAGTGGTCTGACTCCCCTATCTATGGCTCTGTTGTTCCTTTTCGGCCTCGCCATATCCTGTGTTCTTGTGCAGGGAGCGTGACCAGAGTCCCTGAATGACAGTTATATTGTAGTAGCAGATCTTGTTACTGTTTCAAAGTGCTTTCTGTACGGTTCATTAGAGCTGTGACAGATGTACTGTTGAGGTGTCTGGGCACATGCAGCAGCTGGGGGGGGGGGTCGGAAATACGCCTGGAACTCTGTAGGCTTCTTTCTTCCATGTATCCATCCAGCAGGCCCTTACAGAGTACCTACTACTTACTGGACCTTCCCATGTGCTGGCCCAAGAGCTGGCTGGATTCCCAGCACTTGGTGTCTTCTGCATACACAGCAGTAGAGAAGACTATAGATAAAGAGAAGAGAGGAGAATAACAAGTAATACAAACATGATGTTTCAGGTTTGTTTATCCAGAACATTATCATTCAGGAAACCATTGTAAACATTTCTGTGCAATGCTCTAGGCTTAAAAAGACAGTCATTGATCTGTCCCCACAGGGAGCTCACCAAGAACAGTTGACTTATTTTCCATAATAAAAGAAATGGCGGGTGGTATGAGAAAGTCAAAGAAAGTGCTGTAGAAGACTACGGAGAGAAAGAGGTCACTTCTGGTTGGGAGTAGGTGAACCACAGGAGGATCTGGGGAGCAGGGACTGGCCTGGAAACTGCTCCTTAACATGTAGTCAGAGAAGGGAGAGGGGTAACATGAACGAACTTGCCAGGTACATACACAGAATATTCACTCTTCAAGGTAAATTCATATTTCAACTTCCTTAAATGTCACAGTAATTATATAGAACTTACACAAACCCAGAACAATGTTTGCTATAACCGTTTTCATTAATGTTGCTATATCATTTTTTTCAATCAAGTGAATAGTTTACACCTTTTATAACCTTTTAGAATGCTTCTCAAAGAATCCCTTGTGGACTGAATCACTCATGTTTTCTGCCTACACCCAGGTGTTTTGCCTCTAAAATAGATGTTTCCCAGTTCTCCATGTACTCAAGGTTAATGTACAGAATCTCCCAAATTTAAGCTCTTCTCTCATAAATTAAAAAAATCTTTGGCACCTGCTGCTGGAAGTCTGCTGGTAAGCGCTACAAAGGAAGCCAAAAGGATAAACATGTAACCTCCCTTTTGCTATTAATAGTCTCTCGAGATCAAAGGAATGAGGTATATGGGGGGCGGGGAGGGTTGTGTGACTCTGCAAACCGCCCTTCACTTCCAGGGACAACTTCCAGAGGCTGTCCTGGGAGTCCGGACTTGGGTTCTAAGTCCTATCTGCCTGGCAATGTGACAGGGCAGTGAGACCTGAGAGGGCTCATCCACTCCATGTGGCTGTGGTTTGACTCTGAGAAACCCTTTTCTCAGGTCAAGCTGCGCTTACTTCAGCACCCACCTCTCTCAGGAAGCCCGTCGAGTCGGGGGGCTGAGCACACCAATTATGCTGCCTCCTTTTTGTGTCCAGAGTAGCGTAGGGTTCTGAAGGGTTCACATGGGCCGTTTTCCCATCTTCCGCCAGCACTGGATGCTACTCCAAATAGTCACAGCCATCCTGCCACTGCTGCATGTGCTGGGGCCTCAGCAAAGTGTTTTTGACAGGCTACCTTGGAAATTCAGTCCTGTCGCAAAGCAGGAAATTCAGCTCAGAGTATTACTTGTCTGGTTCTTAAATGGCAGGACCAAGATTCAAGCTAAAGCCTGTCAGACTACCAGCCTGTGAAAGTCCCAATGTCAGCACTTTGGGTTGCTTATTTGTTTGGGGACCAAATAAGAATGGCCATACTGGGGTTGGGGTCTGAGTGGCAGCAGGAACTTGAGTGACTGACTGGGACTCTCTCCGTTGCTTCCTCCACTGATGGTTAAGTTTTGGAATCGAAGGGGTTTTCAGTTTGCTGTAGCATACAGAACCTACTACAAAGAGCAAGTAAGCAGCAGGAAGAATCCTTGTCAGTTTCATTTAGCATTAAGAAAAGGCTCGAAGGGACAGGGTTTGCATTACCTTCTTCAAGATGCTACTCTGGCTTCTTTGTACAGTATTGGTTTAGAGTCAAGTCCTTCAACCAGCTCAGTGAATAGTATTTAAAAGCCAGATATTCAAGCCAAGGTAACAGACTCCAGGTTCACCTGGAAGCAGCTTTACACCCACACCCCAAGAATCAGCACCACCGAACTCTATGGCTTAGTTCACCTTTCAGGTAGTAGGAGTGGTTAACATGGCGAATTGTTCCAGTGCACTGCCACCACCACCACCACCACCACCACCACCAAAAATACCCCAAAACACAGCTGTATTTCATGCTGTTTAACACAGATGGTATTAAATAGGTAATAATATGGAATGTTCATCTCTAGAACTGTAATTTTTCGAAACCATTCCTCTCACACACACACCCACCGTTATTACCAGTCTATGTTTAACCAGTTGGTAGTTTATGTCCAAAATTATCATCTAACCCTGACAGCACGTATACCTGTAGCCATATGCTGATGAGTTCTGCCAGGTGTAAGAGCCTCAGAACTGGGTATCTTAAGAAAAAAAATTACATCCTTGTAAATAAAAATTTAAACTAAAGACTGTCAATCCCAGAATATGAATGAATGTCTGAAAAACGACTCAGCATTTTCTCCATATCTCATCCTTTCTGAGCTATTCAAAAGCAATAAACTTTTTTTTAAGATCGGAACACACCAACATCCCAAGGTCTTTGCTTGGATTAATGTCACCAAATATCTTAAATCTGAGCATTTCTTTCCTCTCTTCCGTTTTTAGCTTTTTGGGCAAGGCCAATTTCATTGGAAAAGCTAATGAGAACTATAAACCTTTCTATTATAGAAAAGTCCAAATCTTAAAGGATTCATGAACACTGGTTCAGGAAACTTGGCTCTAAAAAAAAACCAGTGGCATTGCTACCAACCAGAAATATACCAGTGCCAGGTTACTGGAGGTCACGAACACCACACAAAATACAGGCTGACTGACTACTGCCTGGTTGGCTGTCTTCAAAAATAAGATGACTGTTGTTATTTCAAACAACAAAAAAAAAGAGGCCAGACAAAGAACAATTTTTACCCATTATGATTTATTCTCTACAATACTTCGTTAAAGAGTTCAATGATTTGCACTCAGAAGTTATATAGCCAAGAGGCAACCAAGTGTAATACGAAGAATTGGTCTGAAGTCTGCACTGAAGGCCATACAGTCTCTTGCTTCAGGGAAATAAGAACGAAAATTAACAAAAAAACACAAGCTCCCTAGGCTCCAGAATCTCAATAGAAAATAACATCAACGGTTAGTGAAACTGTAGGTGTTAACATATCATGGAAAACAGATCTTGTGCAAATATTAAAATTAACACCTGGGACTTTTGTATAGATGATTTTTATTATAAACAATAAAATATACGTTATGTTTCAACTACAAACCTTTCATGTTGAAAGGGTCTCTAACGTGAGTTGCTTTAATATTATGAAGAGAAAAAGGTTAAGAACCTCACAGTGGAAACAATCCAACACCGACAAACTCTAGTGATCAAAGACATTCTCTTTTAATGTAAAACAAGGACAATTCATAATTACAGAGAATGTCCTAGCTGTGGGTATTATGAGACAAGCCAACTTTCCAGACCAAAAGGCACTCACAGCTAGGGATGATACGAACTCTGAACCAAACCAGCCAAGTTGGGTTGGCTCCTTGAAGATAGTGGTCACCTACTGTTCAGCCTGAACAGCCCAAGGACAAAGGAAACACCCACAGAAAACACTCCCTTCTCTTTAACCCTGCCCCTCACACGTGCTGGCCGTCCTCATCACTGCGTTGGTCACGTGGTGAAAGGCAGTGCGGAACCGTCCTCTCCCTATGCAAAGCTGCCATGCGGCTGATCCAGACTTAGTACTTTTCCTGAGCGCCACCTGCCACACATCTTCATGAGGTGACCATGACCGTACACTTCCAGGTTGTTTCCTGACTCGGCCCCATTTTGGATGGACACTGACAGTGCCATTCCTTCCGGGGCCAAATACTTTTCCTTGGTTGACCCTGAGTCCCCTTGACAAGCAAGAAGACCAGGAGCATCTCCACTGCTGGACTTGAACAGGAGCATGAGGGAATATGCAGGGAGTAAGGCTTCTTCACTCCAAAACCAGAGCCACTTCAGCGTGGTGTAGGGCTTAACCAGCCCGATTTCTTGTGCACTGATTAATTTTCCCCATTTTGTGGGTTTTAAATTTTCTGTTCATTTTCTTAAATGGTAGGTATCCTACTCCACCCTCAATAAAATAAAAATAAAAAACATACTATACATTGGGGAAGACAAAAAGGGCAACGTGTCTACAAGAAAAAAGAGGCTTGAAGAACATGGCACTGTAAATGCTTGCATGACCAGTCTCACTGAGCGTGCTCAGGGGGGAAAGGTTAGCACCAATTTTTTTGCTTTTTTTAATCTTTAGAAATTAAACAACTTTTAACATAGAACACTAGAACAGTAACGAGTGTGTAGCCCTATGTACCAATACTGTTGTACAAATTGAACGTGGGTGGTTTAGTCCAGAGCTGACCACCCTGACATCCATCCATGGCACCTAAGAGTAACCGTCATCATGTCTGTAACAAGAAAGATATTATTCTCAGCAGCAGGAAATCATGAAACAACCCCTTCATCTTCAATAGCTTTTTCCATTAACTTGGCAAGGGAAAAGTGGCAGGATGCAAGAATGCAGCACAAAGTAGGATGGAGTGATACAGCCCGGCCTGGGCATCCTGATGGAGGTGGCCCCATGTTTCCCTTGCGCATTCCATATCCTCGTGAACGGAGGATGGTGCCAAGCAAACCTGCTCACCCTTACCCATCTCTTCCAGGAAACGAGACAGCAGTGCCTATAACAGCACGTGTTGTTTCTTCGATTGTGTCCCTGCTCCCCCTCCCCCACTCCTGGTAGAAGAAAACTCAAAAGACCTTTTGACTTGCATATTTGTCCATTCTGAAAAGTCACACCATCACCACATAAACTTTTAAAAATAAATCAAAACTTTTTGTTCACTGGGTTGACTTCTAACTCACTTCAGGAGTTCTCTAAGCATGTTGTTGAGAAACATTGTATCACTCTTAGGGTCTTTTCTTCCAACTGGCCACCTCTTCCTGTGAATACTTTCAGCAGTGCCTTTGACATTGTTTCCAAAGCATCTTCCAAGTCCCCAACTTCTATGAACTTTGCCACCAAATGAGTTGAAGAGCAGGCAAGTGGGAGGAGAAACTTGCTGACAGATATTTGGAGTTAGCAACAGTGGGAAAGGGAAATGTGCCACATGGAAGTCTGATTGACCTAGAATAAAATGAGCTATTTGGAACCTTGTCCTGGTGGGGTAAAGATTCCCAGCATATTAGGCAAGATAAAGATTCTCCTCGTTTAATTATACAGCTTTGTTCTCAAATCCTGTAAAGGACTGAATCATCAAACATCTTCCCACTTCTACAGGCAAACTAGGAAAAGGGAGCGCCTCTGCTTAAAGGCTGTTTGCCTGCAAAGAAACACAGCCTTCTCTCCTATGACAATGTATCTTTCTAAAGCCCAACCCAGGTGCTTGTCTGAACATCCACATCTTCTGAGAATCTAGACGCAGCTATAGGCACTGCTACCAGTACAGAGTGAGGTAGCCGGGTGGTAAGGAAGAGGCCTCGCCTTGCCCGCTGCCTGCAGCGATGACACTGGGCCCTCCTGCAGGCGTCCCAGTTCCTTCCTCAGCAGGCTACACCACAGCTCTGTTCAAGACCAGGAGACTCAATGCAAGAAGAGTGCCAGAAAATCCAACTGACAGCGGGATGAGAATGAAAACCTTCAAGGCTAACTGAGCGATGAGATCTGCAACGCCATCCAAAGGGCTTCTGATCTTGATGTGGGTCTCTGTCCAGGAGCCTCAAAGGACTCACGGTGCCCACGTCCAAACATAACATGGCGTCCACGTATGTATGAAGCATGGAGGTTATAATTAACTCTTGGTATGCAATAAACTGGAGGTTTAAAAAAAGGAATTTAAAACAACCTAAAAATGTTTCTTGTTGGTCTCCGTTGCCCAGACTGCCAGGGGAATACACCTACTTGATCTGGGGAGGCTGTAGGGGTGTGTGTGGGGTACACCTTCAGGAATCATCAATGCCAGCTTTCACTGTGTGGCCAACACACAGGGGGCAAACCACTAGTGGCACCTGTGTGCCAAGGGTCTTCTGAACCCACACGGTCATTCTCACCAGTCATGGAGGAGCCCCAATCCAACGGAACCCCATTATGAGGAAAGGCTGAGATAAGGCTTGGGCTCCTCAAGTTCTGTTTCATTCAGTGTAACCCCATGCCTCCAATCCCCCCCGTCAGCTGGAGGCAGACTTGGCAACGGAAGCTAGCATCATAAAATGGTGCAGTAATAGAAGTAACTGGACCAGGAAGAGGAGGCATCTGCTCCAATGATGTCATAGCCATTGGTGGCCACAGAGGGGTGGGACTGGTCATGCAGCCGTGTGTCAGGAGTAATGATTGTAGAGGGGCGGGGCATGAAGAGTGCCATTCTGGAAACAGTGCTGTCGAGAAGCAATATATTCTGCATAAGTGATTGTCACCTTCTCACTTCGGTACCTGTGTAAGGAAACAGGAAAGGGTATCAGGAACCTCAAACACTTCATTTAGTAAACTCACTCAGCAGAGAAAACCAAAAGCTTATTCCACATTTTGAAAGAATAAAATGGAAGACCAAGAGCAACCTTACTTACAGAAAATGAAAGACAGCACAAAGAAACAATGTTGTTATTACGAATGAACAAGATGAAAAGCACAGTCACAGTCCCCTGAGAATGTACTTTCTGCACATCCCACCTTAAACACTGCAAATGCTTATCATCAGGCTGCTCTTAAGCAATCTGCTACTGGGGGCGGGGTGAAGAATTTCAAGGTCAAATGACATGGGAGGCAGATTGGAAGACGACTGCACCAACGCTCAGTGTAAACTGCGTATCTACTGTCAGGTTAAAATGTGATAAATTGACAGAAATGCAACCTCAACTTGCAAAAAGCAATAAACAAGTCATTTATAACCAAAAGGGCACAGATACCTAATTCTGGGTCATATTCTCATGAAGCAGGTTAAAGGATCCTGGGGCTACATAGGACGGGTCTCAATTCCCAGATGAATATGCCATATCATATCACAGGGTCGTCAGAACAGAATTCATAGCACTTTGGCTTTGCTCTGGAAAGAGCCACGAGTCAGGATGCGAAGCATGGGGTGTTACAAACCTATGGAGCCTACTACAGACCACAGGAGCTGGGTGTGACAGTCCTTACCCAGAGCCATCTCTTTCCCACTGTAATCACTCCTCCACTGCAAGGTGGTTATTCCTGAATTTTGACAGGGAAATGGCTGTTCAAATAAATTATAATAATAATAATAATAATGCTTTGTATTTGAAGATTTTTTTTTGGAATCCAAAGCATTTCAAAAAACACTGGGTTATCTTCCAAATAGACCTATGAGGTTACTATATGATTATTCAGCATTTTACAGATGAGGGGGCCAGAGGCCCACAGAAGCCCACAGAAGCTAACCCTCTCAGTGTCTCCGATTTCAGGAGGGATGGGAAGAGAACTGACATCTCCTGACCACCTACAATACTGCCTGGTCCTGGTCTAGAAATTCCACACACATTATCTCACCACACCCTAACACAACCCCAAGGCATTATCACACTTCTTACAGACAGAATTTTTCTCCACTCAGAGGCAGAATAACTGACCCAGGTCACATAGCTAAGTGGTAAAGCTGGGTTTCAGACCCCAGGTCCATGTACATTCTATCACACTAGGCAGAAGCATTCACCCCAAACAGGCGTTTCCTTGTAACGCTTTATTAAAAGCATTTTCTGACTAGTCCTTTCACATGCCACCCATGTCCCTGCCACCTGACTGCATGTGACTTCAACTGAGCCTGGCCTTCCACAATGACAGCCTTCTCTAGCGTCAGGCTTTCCTTTCCCCTCGGCCTCCCCACCAGAGAGTCTGGCACAGATACCCAACTTGCTCTGTGGCCCAGGGCCTGCTCCCACCCTGCTGCCGCTCAGCTGTTGGGCACCCAGGAAGCGGGTGCCTCTGCTGCCTCAGAGCCTCAGCCTCACCACACTTCTGGGGTTTAGGAACATTCGCCAAGAAAACTTTCTTCTTCCCCTCTCACTACAAGTATCCTCCATCTAACTCTAAGTTAAAACGACAACGAAAATGAGACAGTGGCTTACCTGGTGAGTTTGATCGTTTTTCTGAATTCACTGGTAATTGGAGCCTTAAAGCCACCTTTCCTGAGCAGGGAGTCTATTGTCTGGATCTGATCCCAGTCTGAGGAGAAGAGGCATACCGAGGTCAGCGCAGAACAACCGAGTGGGACATGCTCTAACGCAGGGAGAGAAGGCAGGGAGCTGTCTGCCGCACTGACCGTCCAAGGAAAACTGTGGAGACCTGAGATTAGGGCCTGACACACACCAGAGTGGTATCCCCAGGCAGTCCAGCTCCTGCCTCTTTCCTGTCAGATGTGATCCCAGGACAGGCATCTAGGAACAAACTTGGTCCCAACTCAAATAGCCTGTTGGCCCAGTGCTGCTGACCAGGCTGTTCTGTGGAGAGAGAGTTCAAGTTCTGCAGCTGATACTCCTTCGTGGGGCCTTCCTTCAATCTGATGATCTGTAGGCATCCTGGTTTCTATTACAGAGAACTGATTGGGAAGGAAGCTTTTCCTTTAAGAAGGATGGGAAAGTTGTTCACACATATACTGTTGTGTTGTTCTCGCCGATTTTTAACAGATAAAACCCAACATACCAAATTGAAAATCCCCTAAATTACTGCAGCATGTGCCAATTTTTATTTTTCCTAACGAATTTTCAAATAGCAAAGTAATTTATTTAAATTATCATCACATCTCAGTATTAGAAAATACTTATGGCGAGTCACCTTGCACAGATACGTCAGATTTATGATCTCAGAGCTGGATAAAAGGCTTCCTTTTTAGGTCACATCCACACTTCTTTTGAAAAAGTTTTAACACAACCACAATGGAAACCAACAAAGCAACTGCTTTCCACATAATTCAGTGACATATTAAACTGGATATTATTCTCTATTCCAGGTTCACACCCAACAAATAAATACTGTGTGTTTCACATATTAATTTGAAAAACAGACTAAATTCAAGAAAGAAAGAAAATCGGGTTACATATCACAGAATGCACAAGCAGCATTTAAAGGTAATTCTTTTAAAGAGAAAACCTGCCCAACTCATTTCTTAGCTTTAATGTCACATTATAGGAATTTAGTAACTTAGAACCGAATTCTTAAAAAAAAAACAAAAAAAACAAATTATGTTTTGCCTTTTTTCAAGTATAACATTGTTTCATAATTCATGACCAACCATTCAAAATCCACTGATATGGGCAGCTTCCCTTTACAATGAATTCCATAATATGGTCAAGTTAATTGGTGCAATTTTGCTACAAATATCACTGTCATTTTGGGGGCCAAGAAATAAAACTATTCACTGAAAGTAAGTGAAACAAGCAGGTGAGTAAGAGAAATCTTGACTCCTTTTCTTTTCACAGCTTCTGCATCTTTTGGGGAGTTTATTTCTCCTTCTGTAAGAAAGGCACTCATTTTTAGTTGCGGTTGGGCTGAAAGACAACATACTCCATTTTCCTGACCTGCACTTGGCAACACCGGGAACAGCATCATTCACTGAAATGCCATTTGTCCAACTCACCTTGTTCCTTAGCAACCTCAGGTAAATATGTGGCTGTACGTTTGACACCTTTTTCGTTGATGAATTCAATTCGAATCCCATGGACCCCTACCTACAGAAAAAAAAAAAAAAACACCAAATAAATGGCATTGACTTATTCTAAGGGCACTTCAGTCATCCACATAGAAACTGCCAACGTCCCCTGACCAGTTTGACCCAGGTCTGAGAAAAGGAGACCTTTTGCTTTCCATGACTCACTTTCTCTCTCAGGTATAAAAGCCAAAGAAACTTTTGCTTGAGGGAAGGTGTGATTCTAACTGTAGCCACCTCTGAGAGTTACAGATATAAATTCTTTCAATAGCTCATCTGATAATCTTGAATATTCCACTTTTAATTTATTCCAGTAAATGAACATGCCACAGGGTTCTGATCTGGGTTCATGACTCTTCATAAGTGACTCGAAATAACAACTTTTACTCAATGGCTTGCCAAGAGGGATCTAGAATGTTCTGCTTTATCCCCATTATTTATTAGACATAGGAGAAGGGTGTGGACCAGAGTGGACTGGGAAGAAATGGGAGAAGAAAGAAAGCCGTCACAATTTTTCTGCTTCTACTATCACAGCAGCTTTTCTGTCACTTATGTTGCCCACAATTGCTTCCAAACTCAGCTTTCACATTCTTATGCCCTTAATGAAGGAGATACATTACCATGTACTAACCCGAACCCAAATGCAACGAGAGACGCAGAGTTCCGAATGCGGCGGTTCTCACCTCCCAGTCCAGGTAATCACTGGCATCCTCAAAGTTAGTGAGGAGGGAGACCGAGCAGGACAGTTTAGGCAGCTCCTCTCGGGTCAGGGGGGGGAAGCGGCTGTCCTTAAGTGCACTGGAGGGGACAGAAAGCATGTGTGAGGCTACTCTCGAGTTGGGAGCCAACACCACGTGCCCTGAGCTACAGAAGGCAGCCATTTCCGTCAATACTACAGTGCTAAAATGTAACTTATTAACTGTCTATACTTGAACTGATACATGACTCATCAGACTAAAGCCCCCACATTCTCGGATTACCAAGAAGAGAATACTCATTCTTAGAAGAAATAAAGTCAGGCAGTTGTTTTCGATCCTGCAGATAAATCTGATTGCCAATGACCAACAGATCTGATGCCTGGTGTAATTAATTACCTGGTTAACGTGTATTCCCTGAGTCCTGAATGAAGATTCATGGCTGAGAAGGTCCCAATGCAGCCACGAAGCCGCTTGTCCCGCCCTGTCTTCCATGTCACAAAGAGCGGACTAAAACAAAACACAAAACACTCGCCAGCCCCAAATTACTCATGGGTAAGAACAAAACCTCGGCTTTATCCCTGTTCATTTCTGCTATTCCCCCAAAGGGCTGTTTTCTGAATTGCCGGCCAGCTGCCTGCCTTTCTGGGAGTTGCGCAGTCCCTGCAGGGAAACAGAGGGGACAGCTCAACAAGGCGGTGTGAAGACAGGCTCTCTGGGCCGCCTTGCCTGGGAGCCTGCTCACAGCTCAGACACCACGCGTATGTGCCACACTCCTCATCCTCTGCTAAGGAGTCCACTTCCTGTCCTTCTAACTCTCCATGTCTCTCTCCTCTTCTGTATTTTGAGTGTCCATGTTCCCCAGTTCCATCCTTCATGAAGACACACTGGGCCTGTGTACCCTCTCCTCTTTAGCTGTCAGCATTCCCTGCAACCCCACACTGTTCCCGTAATTATCTGTGTTCCTGGCAATTACAAATAGCTCCTGTTCACAAATGTTCAGAAAAGAAAAAAATGTCTTTTGAAGAGAGTTCATTATTAGCAGAAGTTGCCACTTTCTGTTTCTAGGCCAAAGTCATGCTTCACTAGGCTACATCAGACTGAAGGTGACAGATTTTTTAGAAAGAGGTTACAAGTCTGTCCCCTCTTCCTGAGATTCCTCCAAATTCCTCTGCCCTTACCTCTTAAGATTGTTGAGTTAAACACTTCTAAAAAGCAACTAAAATTTTTTAAGTTTTCTACATCTTTGATCATTGTTACAAAGCAGATCTCCCACCTACCCTTTTTTTCCTTGCACTAAAACACCTGAGGGGCACCAGCCAAGGTTACGGTCTCCAAATCAACCCAAACAAGATTCCCACTGTCTGCAGGATGGAAACATTAATATTAGCCCATGAATGTAACAGCCCATACACTGCACCCACTCTTCTAAATCTGTGTCCCTCTCCTTACGGGACACACCTGACCACCTCAGACCAACACTCACAACCCCCAGCTGCTCAGTCAGGGTTCGTCTGACCATGGTATCCCATGGCAATCCTTCCCTGACAGGTTAGCAGATTTTCTCTCCTCTGACAGTCACACACGAGCGACGTCCCCTCTACTTCTGCCCAGTGTGCCACAGACACTGCTTAGCTCTGTGTTTGTGAACTGCCAACTCAACAAGTCTCCCAAGAGCAAGTACTTTTTCTTTATGCCCCTCCACGGCCCACTCAGGGGGGCTATGTAGTGCCCTGGTGTGGCACTAAGAGTTGAGAAATGGATGCTCTTAGGTCAATGAGCGCTCCAAAGCATCTCCTAGGAACAATAACCTACTGGGTCCTGGAAAAACACACTTCAATAAAGTTAAAAAAAAAAGCAGTAGTGCTCTTTAAAGCCAGCTCAGAGCTGTTTCCAATTCTGAGAAAGACGCAAACAATGGCTGAGTGTCTTCACTTTGTGCTTCCTGACACACACGAGTCAACACTCTTGAACTACAAACAGCAGTGCACATTCTGACATTCTCGGGGGAGCACCGGCGGCCCCAGGGGATGACCAGGGGCTTGTGGAAGGGCAGTCAGGAGCATCACAGCTCCTGCTAAGTAAGCCACTAGTCTCCAATCAGGCCCTCAGAAACCCCCAACCCATTTGGACGTCAACACTACAGGGATCCACAATGCTGCGACCGTGTGACCTCTACACCTGAGAGGTTAAAAGCGCTGAAACCAACATCCTCCTAATTTGAAGACTCACGCCTACACCTCACCTCCTCCACACATAACCTAGTCCTCTTCCATTACTAAATCCTGTGAATTGTCTAGATGTTACTGGACATTTCTCATTTCTCATCATCCTATTCCCGTTACCCTTTCCCCAAATCACAGGAAAGCTTTTATAAGCAGCAGACTCTCTCAAGAGAACGACCCCAGAAAGAGGCCATCATGCCTTTCTCACTGATGGATTGCCCTGCCCTCACATGCCTGCCCTGATGGATTTACTCACTAGGGGTCATTGGTGAATCTAGGAAGCCGGGGCTGTGGGAAGCCATAGAGGTGACAGTAGAGGACGTCAAAGCAGTAGCAGCACATCTCTGCAGTCACCACCAGATTCTTGGTGGTGTTGGCAGTTCCGTTGGGACGGGGGAGAGGGCTCAGCGCTCCCGATGTGGGATTCATTCGTGTGATGGGAGAGTTTCCAGGTCCCAGCGTTAAGTCTGACACATTCTCCCGACCACTGCTGCCATCCACATGCTGGTGATTCTGAAGAGGTCCTGAACTGGAGCCAGGGACAGTCGTGGACTGGTTCCCGTGGGTGTGCGCTCCACTGCCAGATAACTTGGGCTTCTTGACCCCACAACAGCCTGCTGCCAACTTGGGCTCGAGTGGAGGAACACAACGTCTTTTTCCCATCCTGATTCAGTGCTCGAGGTCTGGAATGCTACAGAACCCTAACCAAAAAGAGAATAAGTGAGATTAATTCAAATGGTTAGTTAAAAGGAGAAAACAAAAATCAAAGAGAAAGAGTCTACCTGGAGAGGTAAGAATCGCCAATTCTTTCTCTCACCCGGGTTACATGGTCACAATCGGTCGCAGACCTGAAAGGCTAGGAGACCCTGAATTCCACACCAGAAGCTCCTAACCTTTTCCTAAAGGGGAACAATTTATTTTCCATAAAGCTATGATCAGCATGGATGGAGGCATGCGAGAAGGTTCTCTGTTGCCCAAGACTGTCTTGGGCAGAAGGAAGGGTGGGGTAGCAGCCATCTTGAAACCGGATGAGGACATTTCGAAATTGACTAGAAGAGTGCACCTGACCTGTAGGACTCTGGCAGATCGCTTTCTCTACCTTTTTAGAGGATCCAGATTGAACCACCCTAGTTTTAAAGGATCCCAGAGGAACTTTTATGCTTCTGCTTGTTAACCACATCCTTTCAGCATTTTCCTCATCACTAACCTAAATCTGTGTAATTTCAGCCCCAGATCTGAGGGAAGGTGAAAAGCAGTTAGCTGCCATCCTGAAAAGAGCACACCTTCTAACACAAGCTCCCACCTTTCTGCCCTCACAGCTCTCATTCTCCGAGGTCTTACTCATTTTCTTTGGCTCTCTGAAATTTCTACACGTCTCTATCCTTTCAAGACCCCATTCAAGAAAAGCTACAACCTAGCGGAAACCTTTCACACAAATGACCCAAGCTCCAGTCCTTTTGTGAGGTAGACATTTCTGTCTTGTCATAGCAAGGCAGACATATGCAAAGCCACTCAGTTTATCAAAATGCAGCCTCAGATGCGCCAGGAAACCAGTGTCCCATCTGATGATGTGAAGGGGGGAGACTAAATTTTCTTTTCTTAAAAAGCCTAAGGTAACAATGTATAGCAATAACATAACCAAGATCCCTTATCCGTTGTGTCAATAGTCAACAGAAAAAGGGAAAACCGATCCTAATTATTTCAATGTCGTTTACACCAAAGTTTGTAAAATTCTGTTGACTTGAGAAAAGTATACTGTTTTCTTCTCAAGTCATTACATGTTAGTTTTAGCCCCCACCCCCAATTATAATGCATTATTCTACCTAAAACTTTCTCTTGTGATTTGAACACATACCATATAACTATCTTTTCAGACACTGGTCTACAACACAGTGTTTTGGTCGTAAATTCTACCTTTTAAATCAAATTAGGTATTTACATACCCATTTGCAATGCCATTTCTCCCAAAACAATCCATCACTTTAAATTGAATGAGACACAAAAATTTCACAAACGTTATTTACGTTCTTGATATATGCTGATCTGTAACAAAATACACATTTTTGTGTCTAGGACGATTCTCAGTGAGATAAAAAGTTGTCTGTAGCCAAGGAATAACAGCTTGCATACTTCGGTACCTGGCTTCTTTGTGAGAAAGCCTCATGCACTTGATACATGAAAACCTCCAAAGACTAGACTGTTCTGAGCGTGGACGTCTTTGTTTTGTTTAGACTACTAAGACAGGGAGCAGAACGTCTCGGTTAAAAATGCTACCTCAGAGCCAGTTGGCCTGGGTTCAAATCCTGATTCCTTCAGGATTACTTCTGTGACTCAGTTTCTTCACAGTGAGAGTAACAACAGGATTTGCCTCATGCGGTTGTTAGGAGAATTAAATGAGTCTAATGCATGTAAAGTGCTTACTACAGTGTCTGGCATGTAGCAAATGTCAATTTACTTAGCTGCTCTCATCACCTGGCTTTTGCTGGACTGCTCGCACTAGGACAGAACTCCCAGAAGGCAGGGACTTCACTGAGCACCAGGGCTTAGCGCAGGGCTGGCAATGCACAGGTGTTCTTTAAACAGGGTTCCATGGAACCCTCAAAACCACTCAGCAAGACAGACGCCGTTACCCTCATTTTACAGAGGTGGGGCTTCAGGCTTACTAAACCAGATAACCTCCCCAAAGCCAGACTGCCATTAAGGGGCAGAGTTAGTACTGGGCCCACAATCTATCTGTCAGACTCCAAGGCCTGGGTTTTCCCACCAGGTCACAAAGAAGAGTGAGGGCTGCCAATAATAGCCATTGGATTCAGTCCCTATCCTCAGGGCATGATGGAAAACAAATTACATTCAAAGGCATACTAAAAACAAGCCTAATAGTTTGCAGAATCCTGCCAACAAAAACAGAGCAGGGAAAAAAACACCAACACCTAAGTCCAAAGCCATAACTCTGACAATCATCAGGAAACCTGACACTGTCATTTGAGTTCACAATAGATGTCACCGGCCTCTGAGCTCTCTTTTTCTTTAAAATACATCAGAGAAGTCCATTTTTTTTAAATTTGGCAATATTGGGGATCAGTGTGTTTTTCCAGGATCAAGTCGTTTTTCAATCTAGATGTGGAGGGCGCAGCTCAGCTCCAAGTCCAGTCTCTGTATTCAATCTTTAGTTGCAGGGGGCACAGCCCACCATCCCATGTGGGAATTGAACCGGCAACCCTGTTAAGAGCTCGCACTCTAACCAACTGAGCCATCCGGCCGCCCCTCTGAGCTCTTTTTTGACTTTCTACCTTGTACATGCAGGGAGTTTAGGACACGTGTTGACTGAAGCAGCGACAACTATCTCCAGAGAGCTGGAGTTTTAGCAGGGCCCAAAGGCTCTGCCTCTGGAGAACCCCAAAGTCAAAGAAGCCATGAGAAGGGATGAAACAAAGGTTAAAAAAAGAAATCTTTCCTCATTCTCGTTATACCAAAGCACGCCTGAAGAGCCACGTTATCAGATAGTGGCAATTCAGGTGTTCCTTAGCAGGTGTTATCAACTACCTGACCAGGGAAACACCCCACAGCAGAGCAACTGAAGGGGTTTTCAAACCGCGCCAAGGCAGAACTGAAGTCCAGGCATATTCTGCCTACACACCACGTACAATCACTGATCTGCAGTGGGGCATGATCACAACTGATTACTTTTAACAATTCCCCCACACCCTCCCAAACTATGATGTGAAATCAACAGAACCAACCCAAATCTTGTGGCGTTCTGGCCCAACCATTTCTCAGGAGGTCACTAAGCAAACAATTTAACTGATATTCTCAAAGTGACCACAGGCAGAGTTAGAGACTTTCTGCATCAAAAATACATGAGAAGGCATTTCTTTAAGAATTTACTCTATAAATTTAAATCTATGTAAAATTTCAAACATAAACAAAATAGTATAATGAACCCTGTACCCAGCTTTAACAATTTTCAACATATGGCCAATCTCATTTCATCTACAGCCTACCCACTCACTCCATCTCCCCATCTTCACTGAATTATTTTGAAGGGGGCCAATATTTCACTTATCTGTCAGCATAAAGCAAACATTAAAAGAACTACAGTAAAGAATGTGAAGTAAATCACGGTGCTGGTAGTAAATACTTTTAATTTACAACATTAACCACTATTCACCAATTTCATCAAAACTTTCTCATTAGGTTGGAGACTCTTCTAACCCAATCTAACAAAGTGGGTGTGGGGACACAGTCCCAGAGAGCAGTTTCCAGGCTCTCAGCCTCACATGGAAAGGTGCCGGTTCAGTTATTAGATGGCCGTCAGCTGTAACCAGTTCGCCATTAGCCACTAACATAACTGCTTTGGCTACGCTGGGGGGGTTGGTTGGTTCGCAGAGAAGCGGATGGCACATTGCGGATCATGTGGATCCTACTTCCTGTGTCTCTCCCGGCCGCCAGCGAGACTGAGGTGCAGGAAGACCCCTTGTTGGGGTACTGGCAGATGTTTGCTTTTGTGTCTCGACCAGCTGCCAGCAAGAATATAGTGGTATGAACCCCCTATCTATGGCTCCGTTGTTGTTCTTTTTCGGCCTCACCAAATCCTGAGTTCTTGGGCGCGGAGCAGGAGCTGAGACCCTGCGTGACAGTGGGCATCTCCTCACAACCAAGTAGTCCCAGACTCAGGACTGCTCTACAATGATTACAGACACTTGTTTCTCCCACAGCTTGGTGTCTGAGTACAGTGTAAGATACCTCAGAAAAACAGCATTTCAACATAACAGACTAACCTGCAGTTTGACCAGCTAAAAACAAATACCCCTAATGATATACTCAACATTGCTTCTAAAATGACGTGGGTATTTGTTCTCTCATCCCCAAACCTCATAAAAACTACCAATGATAGTATTGTGATCACAGTAGGAGTAACTAAGTGGTTACTGTGAAGTCGGTTCATCTGAAATAACTGGAATCAGGTGTAAAACCCTTGCTTTATAGACACACATCACCGAGACCCTCCCAAGCCTTCAGTTGGTTACCCTTTCAAAGCTAAACTCAAGGTCCACTTTAAGAGCCAGCCGCAGTGATCTCATTTTCCTACTGTCTGTCCACTTGAGATCAATAGGGTGAGCTAGTTACAACTGGTTCTCCACCAGATGTAGACCAAGCCACACTTCCACAAAAATACTGGAGGAAATAAAAGGAATGGCTGTTTTACCTCTTCCCTTTAGACCTCCTGACCCAGCAAGTGTCAAATAAAATATGCTGTGTTGAAGTTCCCGCACCTTTCTTTACCTGACATGCAACACTCAAGGGGTCCTGACCTTCCTTAGGGTCCCCAACAAAGGCCAGCTGGGGACTTCCTCCTTTCTTCAGGGAAGCTGAGAGGCATTCTCTTGCCACTTAAATTCCAGCTGGCACTGAAATCATCCTCACCTCTACTCTCAGAGGCTGGGTCTCATTTGTGTTTGATCTTTCCCAGCACCTAACATGGTGCCCTGAATGTAGCACACACACCAACAATCTTATCTACAGATCTCCTAGTAGTGTCATTTAAGTTTGCCTTTTTAATAAAAAGAATGTTTATGGCACAACCTAATCTTTAGATATTTGGTTCCATAGTGAGGTGCTAACTGAAGTGTATCAGAAGCTGAAGTAAATTACAAGTATCTATTCTTATCACTGTCAACTCTGTTCAGCCCAAACCTAGAAAAGGCGTAATTCATAGCAAAATGGAGCGCCAATATGGACAATTCATTCAGAAATTAGGTCAAATACCCCCACATAATGTCTTGGTTTGATTTATGCTGGTGGTGGTCTTCTTTACTAAAATACACCAGTAACTGATGTAAGTCCTGGGCTTAGCCTCAGTTTCTACCGTGTTTCCCCCAAAATAAGACCTAACCGGAAAATAAGCCCTAGCATGATTTTTCAGGATGACATCCCCTGAACATAAGCCCAGATGCGTCTTTTGGAGCAAAAATTAATATAAGACCCGGTCTTATTTTTAGGGAAAAACAGTATTTTACTTTAGGTTGCTCAAGGCTTTCCTCTGACAGGCCATACCTAGTTTCTGAACTGTACTTGAGGAGAATTTTGTTTGTTTTGAACGATGGAATGCTTTAAGAGCTACCCACTGGGGCACTATTTGCTTGGAGAGCAACATATGATTTCGAGAGTTCACAAAAATCAATGCCTTATAAGTTGCTGATGTTTATAAACAAGGCATGGAGACCAGTACTGAGGGAGGGTATGAGGATGCCCTGACTGAAGTGGCTGGCAGGGCAGAGGACCTTCCTCCCTCTCTGGCACGGGTCTCTTTCAAGGCTCATAGCTCCCACTGTCAGAGGACGGAGCCTAGGCTCTGGGGTTGCCGTCTAGGCTGAAATCCCAACCCTGACTGGCCACATACTGGCCATGCAAACTCAGGCACGCTCTCACATCTCTGTGGACCTGGGCCTGCTGCCACACAGGACTATTTGTGAGCATTCAGTGAGAAGATGTGAACAGCACTAGCAGTCCTTCAGCACGTGTCTGCTACTATCAATACTATCACTACCTCTGCTACTGAAAGCAGGGCTGGGTCTAAAAATAACACAGCTCTGAGTTCTCGCCTTCTAGAGAAATAAATACCTCCATAATAAAATTCTATTAAGAACTACCTTGTAGTCTAAAAGATCATATTATTAACATGGGATCATTACTCCAAACACCTCAATGCTTTTCCTCTTTGGAGAGCAATAGCTTCTAATAAATCATCCACTGTTCTTTTCATTGTGAAGGCCAGAAAACATGAAGAATATTGGGCTGGGAGTTGTACACAGTTCTATTCTACAGAGGTCCTCTTTTACGCTCACACTAAAAAGAAACTAAACTTGCTAAATACACTATTATAAGTCTTGATATATATTGAGTACTAACAGAATTACTGCATCAAAGTAGTTAGATTTCAAACAATAACCAGATTAAAGTACCTAGAAGAGCATGGAGGTGAAAAAAAAATCTAGATTCACCATTTGAAGACAAGCCTCAAAAGAGTTTATTAGGGAGTACAACCTTATAATAACAAAGAAAACAGATTTGAGACGTGGGAAAGAGACAAAGAAAAATGGAGTCTCTGCATTTTCTTATTACTTAGTGTATAGATGTCCATTCAAACCAAGGTTTATACAGAAGAGAACAGACTATTGTTTTGTTTGTGACAGAATTTAACTGAAATTCAACTTAATAACTGTTATATGAGTAGTGAAACAACACCTAAGCTATAATTCTGGCCTACTTATGAAACTATTCCAAAAAATAGATGAAAAACCCACAAACGTTCTGGTATATCATTTCAAAGAATTATTTCTATATATTTGAAACCCCATCATACATGTCCTACTCATATCCAAAAAACAAAAATAGAAACACGTGCTGTGTGAAAAATTTCCCTGAAAAATAGACCTACGTATACAATTGCTTTTAAAAGTTGCAGATTTAGAAAAATGCACAGAACTATACATTTTCATGTCAACTTAAAAAAAAACATAAATATAGGAGTCAGAAGTTCTATTTTGTTTTTAGATCCGTTCCCATGTGACCTATGGCAAGGTGCCAGATCATTCTGGGCCTCAGTTCATTCATTTGTTAAATGAAAATATTTGTTCCCTGCCTCCCTCACAGAGGATGTGTGAGGCTCCAAAAAAATGTGAAGCACTCTGAAAAACTCTCTTACAAGAGTTATTAATAAACTCAAGGAGACACATCAGTAACATAAAATTTTCCAGAACTTTGTTTGCATGTAGAATTTTAATTACTTTTAAGATAATACCATGTTTCCCTGAAAATAAGACCTAGCCGGACCATCAGCTCTAATGCATCTTTTAGAGCAAAAATTAATATAAGACCCGATATTGTATTATATTATATCCAGTATTATACCATCATATTATGTTATATTATATATTATGTAAGACCCGGTCTTGCATAAGACCCGATCTTATAGTAAAATAAGACTGGGTCTTATATTAATTTTTGCTCCAAAAGACACATTAGAGCTGGTTGTTTGGCTATGTCTTATTTTGGGGGAAACAGGGTAGTATCACCATAGCAGATTTAGGGCAAAATGTTCCAAAAATCTCTGAAGATTAGAACTGTATGGAAGAGACCCAATAATTGATTTTGACAGGAACTGTGAGTTACAATCGTCGTTCTTAAAAAGAAAAACTAATTTGGGAAGGGGGCAGAGCCAGACTTTCGTACTAAAAACATAGAGAGTAAGTGTAATGCTGCACCACCATCTAGGTCATTCTAATGGGATTATAGACAATAAACCTTTCTTTACATATTTAAATTATTTTAAAACAGTGCAAGTGGAAGGAACTTCATCAACATTAGGAACCCCTCATGGAAATAGAAAAATACATGTGGACAAAGTAAACCTATACCCTAAAATCCTAATACAAGCCTAAAACAAAAAAAGCAACAAAACTCTATTCTAAATATGTCCAAGGTAATACTCACTGAAAGCAGAAAGTTTGTATTGCCAGGGGAACAGCTATAACAGAGGAGGGGAGCTATTTTGTCTCTGAAATGAATTTTCTTCCTTCCGATTCCATTCCTTCGTCCTGTACCTAAGATGGAAATGCAGGTGCAGTGAATGAACAAAATCAAGGTAGTGCAGAGGTAAGAGATGGTTTTGAAAAAACTACAACTCAATAGAGCAATTTCTAAAAAAACAAATAGCTAAGGAACAGGCTCTCCTTACTTCAAACAAAACATTTCAAAATGTAAATATGAGGTGGCAACAGCAGTTCCATGCACTGAGTCACCTCACCCTTGGCGTCATCACCAAGGGAGGACACTGAGGATCAAAGGTTTTATTGAACCTGAACATGAGACACACACTAAAACTTCCTCCATCACTACTTCATAACAAAACTTGCTCTCAGGCCAAGATATACCATTTCAAGGCTCTCCATTGGTTTCAGAATATAAACACATTCCCAAATCCTCTGTAAAGATGGTGCTAAAGAATTACTAGACAGCATGCTAGGGTCCTGACAGGCCATCTTGTTACCCCAGGGGAAGATGATAACTGCTGGCAAGCCACTCATCCTTAGTCTTACATAAATCTCTTCAAAATCTCTCCCCAGCTCTCCCCATCCCCAGTTAGTAGAGAATCAAGCTATTCCTAAAGATGTAAACAGGAGACTCCAGGCCCCACCCACTCTATCCAAGAAGAGGACAGTGAAAGAGGATAGGCCTACAGGGATGAGGGAAGGAAGTGTGGCAAACTGAGGAGTTCAGATCAGGACGCGGAATGGAGGACAGGGAATGAAGGGCAAACCCCACAGCCTGGAGGGAGAGAGGCATAAAACCGAAAGATTGTAAGGTGGAGGGACAACGGAAACGAGGGCAATGGGTGGATAAGGAAGGAGAGACTGAGGGTAGGGTTGGCAAAAAGAAAAGAGAAGAGGAATAATATAAAAAGCATGCGTATGAAAAGAGAGTGAAGCCAAGAGAAACACGAGACAGAGTGGGGAAAGGAGAAGCCAAAGCGGGCAGGGGCAAAGCAGGCAGAGAGAAAAGGTGAAAGGTAAGAAAAAAAGGGGGTCGGGAATGAGAGTACAGAGAGCTGGGAGGAGTTAGGGAGACCGCCCAGCGACGGGTAGGGCAGCGAGGGCTCAGCCGCGGGGGTGGAATCCAGACGCCCGGCGGGGGAGGGGGCGGGGGAAGGGTGGGGGCCACCAGGCGGAGCTGGACACCACCAAAACTTTACACGGACCCGAGACTGTTTCCTCGGAGGGCGTGCGGAAAGGAGCGACAGCCTCGCCTTGCCTAGCGCCCCAGGGCAGGGGCGTCCGGCTGCCCCCTCCCCAGCAATGTCTTCCGACCCCGCCCTCAGCGGGGACACGCGGCCAGCAGGCCTCGTCTGCCCGCCGCCTCCTTCCACCGACGCCCGGGAGCCCCTCCCCCACGCTGCCCCGGACCCTCGCCTCCATCCCGGTGGTCCGCGCCCCTGCCGCTCCGCTTGCCCGGGTGCGGAGGCCCGGCGGGCACGTCGGCGGCGGCCCGAGGGAGGCCGGGCCCTGCGGAGGAGGCGCCAGCACGAGTTTCCCACCTTCTCTCCTGGCCCAGGCGCAGCCGGGGCGGACGGGACCTCTCGCGCTCTGCCTTCTCCTGCTTCATGGAGCCATGCGCCTGGGTGGGGGCTCCCGGGAGAAGCAGGCCGCCGTTCGCGCGGCCGGGGCGGGGCGAGGAAGGCCGGCGGGCGGACGGAGGAGGAAGCGGCAGGGGGCGGCGGCAGGAAGAGCTGGAGGTAGTACCCGGGCAGCTGGAGGTCTGAGTCGAGCCGGGACCCGAGTCCTCCGGAATCCCAGCAGCCACCAGAGGCAGTGAGGTAATGGAGGAAGGATGTAGCGAGTCCTCCAGTGGACCACACGCTCTGTAAGCGAGCCGCGAAAACCATAGAGATCAGGGCGCCACCAAAGCACCGCCCTGCTACTGTCACGTGGACTGAGTCTGCACACTTTATTGGCTGGAACCGATTCTTCGGATTGAATGTAGCAGCCTGTTTTGCTTTGGTGGGGCCGAATCCGGGGTAGTCGGAATAGAGAGTTCAGTAGCGAGGAGGAAAAGGAGGCCGGCGGCCTCGCAAGTAGTTGAGTGGGCCCCGCACGGGGCCCCACTGTCAGACCGGCCGGCCGGCGCAGGGCACGCCGGGCCCCTCGGCATCAGGGAGCCAGCGAGCGCAGGGCACGCTGGGAGTTGTAGTGGGGGCCGGAGAGGGTGGACATCGTTGTTCGCTACGAGGCCCAGGCGCCAGCTTCTGACGCTGGCCCTGATGCCCGGCGTTGTTGTTTCGTGCTGTTCCACGTTAGGGCCCAACCGTTAACTGCCCACGGCTTTTCTGCCCAGGCTCACGTTGCCTCATCCGACTCGGCAGCAGACTTCCAAAGCAGCCACGAAGGGGCAGCCCAGACCACCTTTAAATCAAGCCGACCCACTCGCAGGTCTGGCCCACAGGGAGGGTTCCAGGTATCAGCTTAGTCGTGGACCCGGAAGGGCAAACGACACCTAGCTTTAGGTGGTGTCTGGAGTACTCTCTGTTTTGACCCCCGTGAGTCCCCAGGCCCGAAATAACTTAAGTGGATAACTCAGTATGCCGACTAAGCACATTCCTCAGCGTTAGCCGGAGGGCAAGGGCCTCAGAACAGTATAAAACACTTTTTTAAAATCAGGAGTAAATTATTTTAATTTCACATACTTGCTATTTCATTTAAGTTCATGACTTAGTATTTTTATTTTTAATGACAGATGGAGTTGCACTAAAAGCCTTACTTGCGCCATGTTCCCTCACCCTAACCACCCCGAACAGTGTAGGTTTAGGCCTGCAGCATGGGCATGGCCTGTTTTAAAGCAGTACCAGCCTTGTCAAGAACACAGACTCAAGCCCACAGATAGACTGATTTATGTTTTGCTATTCTGTTTATTCATTCACAAAGGAATCCTTAACATGTTTGTCCCCAAAGAGCAAAGAAAAGTATCTACTATAAGATGCAAAATGTACTGAAGTATAATAAGCTCTACTAGGACAGATTTTTAGCGTAAATACCTGTGGGCAACAAAACCCAAGAAAACAATGTCTGGTGCCTCTTGGACCTGGGGCTCTCAAAAAGAACCTGGCAAAAGACACCAGAGAAAGGAAGAGACTACAGTGCTTTATACATCAGGAGGTGGCTTTTTAAAAAGCAATTTCTATGGCAGTCTTCATAATTCCTCTCAGTCTTGACACACTTAACTGCTGTCCAGGCCACATTTGCCAGTTTCTAACCTCTGACTGCCTGAAAAACTACAAATTAGATGACCATATGGCTTAGAGCCAGAAATGCAGGAGGCATTAAGCCAGAGGTCAGTTCTTTTGTTTGTTTCTGAATAAGATGGAATCATGATTTATAATAATCAATAAATTTCACTATTGAAAGCCTTTCACTTTGAACCGGGAAGGGCTTTCCAGCTGAAAGTCTTAAAACAAGGCATCTGGAAAAGGGCCTTCGTCTATTGCTCCGAGGGTAGTACTGTATTGACATTAAACAGCCCACAAATTAGGGAATTACTGGTCCCTGGTTATCAAACTGCCAGGAGGTAAATGATGGAACTAAGTTGGACTTGAAACACTCTCAAATTAAAACAAAAAACGAAAACCTTGTTTTGTGCTGTCGAAAAGGCCTTTTCTTAAGTAGGACCTCGATGCTGCTGCTGTTATTTAATACCAAAAGGCAAAGGGTCAGGAGTTTTTGAAAGTTACTTTGGAGTCATCTCACATCAAGCAACAGGCCGAACTGACGTAAAGGTAAACAGAATGAAATTATGAACTGGAGGAAGAAACTAAGGGCAATCTATGCCATAAATATGGGAGAGTCTGTGTCTTATCTATGTACTTGTTTCCTACACATAAACAGAAACCTGGTACATAGTAGGCATATAATAATTATTTGTAGCCTAAACGAATAAGTGAAGAAGAAAGCCAGCAAGCAGTAGGAATATAGTTGCGAAAGGGGAACTGCACAAAAACCAGGTGGCCAAGTCCTCTGCATGATCCTGAAATGTCATCCCAAACTGCTGTGACATAGCTGTACCACTCTACCAGAAATACCTCAAAACAAATCATCTGCCGCCCTGATGCACAGCTTTCCATCATTTCTTAGCTTGAGTGGTTAAAAATATATTGGTAATGTAAGAGACTAGATCTTAATTGTTCCCACCACAAAAAAGAAATGATAATTATGGGACATAATAGAGGTGTTAGCTAACTCTATGGTGATAATCACATTGCAACATGTAAATGTATCCAATCAACACACTATATACCTTAAACTTACATAATGTTATATGTCAATTATATCTCAATTAAAAAAAGAATATAGGGTAATTATATTCTGGAATCAGATTGCATTGGTTCAAATTCCAGTCTTGACACTGACTACCTGTGAACGTAGGGCAAGTTAATATGTCACTGACTCAGTTTATCATATGTAAAATGGGGATTGTAGCAGTATCTAATTCAGGGTTATGAAATTTAAATAAGTTTATACATATAAAGATATTATAGGATTAACCAGTCAAAAAATGCTCAGTAGCTGTGAGCTGTGAGCCTCATTAGCATTGGGGTATTGTGATAAGTGTGAAGTTAGCCTGCACACCTGCCATGCACATTCTTTTGGATTTGCACCTTGGATAAGTGATGCATTGACATGCTAAGAGCACTTGTCAACCTGTAGTAATGAAACAGTTTTCATAGGAGATATTGATGGGTGGTATAGATTTCATCTGTCCCACTTGCCAGATTGACATGAATCTGGTCTGACATGAGTAGATACAGTCTGAATCTGTGCTCTGGCCTTCACAAAAGGGAGGCAAAGAAAGACTGTAATCTCCTCCAGAGATAGTGCCTGTCTTCTGTGTATCCTCCACAAGATAAGTCCAGTTAGGCACTTAAAAGGGATGATGGATACTCATCTGATCAAAACAAATCTTTATCTATATATACAAATATGTACATGGGTTGAGTATTTCAGAAATATTAAGTAGTTTAAAAAAACTGATAAGACCCACAGTATTTTGTTTGTAGTAGAGTTAAATGATGAGTTAAACCATAAGTAGAGTTAGACCATAAAACTCTGAGATGTTTTTAAACTTTGTATGTCAGTTGGGTACAAAATTTAACATTGTTCCGTGAAAAGGCCGTATATGCAAAGTGGCCCGCAAACACTAAAGGAGCTGAGAGACCAAAGAATAAGGCAGATGAGTCCAACTTGGTTAATGAGTTTAATAGGGACTTACATACAGAAATGTGCTCCCAGGGGGCAACAGGACATTCAGAACCCTGCATCTTTTACCCCTTAGCCACTCTCTTTTATCCCCCTTTTTTCTTTTTTTAAAAGATTTTATTGGGGAAGGGGAACAGAACTTTATTGGGGAACAGTGTATACTTCCAGGACTTTTTCCAAGTCAAGTTGTCCTTTCAGTCTTAGTTGTGGAGGGCACAGCTCAGCTCCAGCTTCAGGTCCAGTTGCCAGTTGCAGGGGGCCCATCCCCATTCCTTCGGGGAGTTGAACTGGCAACCTTGTGGTGGAGAGGACGTGCTCCAACCAACTGAGCCACCTGGGAGCTCAGCGGCAGCTCAGCTCAAGGTGCCATGTTCAATGTTAGCTGCAGGGGGCGGAGCCCACCATCCCTTGCGGGACTCAAGGAGTTGAACCAGCATCCTTGTGGTTGAGAGCCCACTGGCCCGTGTGGGAATCGAACCGGCAGCCTTCGGAGTTAGGAGCACCGAGCTCCAACAGCCTGAGCCACCGGGCCGCCGCCGCCGCCCACCTGCCCCCTCCTCCCCCCTTAGAGGTGGACCTGTGTGCTAGGAAAGGAATGGAATGACCAGGGGGAACAAAGGGACAAGATACCAGGGAGGCTTTAGTGCCAACATGAGCTAAGAGATAGGTAACATCAAGGGCGCCTCATCCCTGAGGAAGGATTAATGGGAATTCTGTGATTAGCCCAAAGCCTCTGGACACATTCCAGAGTCCACCCAGGGGAAAGCGAGGGGATCAAAGGTCTGGGTTCATTCGTTAGAAGTTAAGATGGTGAGATAGCTTGAAGATGGAGTCAGCTTTACAAGATGGAGTCAGCTCTGCCCGCACCAACATCAAAAAGTTTCTAAACATCTAGTATTACCAGTGAAGTAAATGAAACCAAGGTGGAGAGCTCAAGTCACACATCCATTTGTTCTATAAATAACTCCTAAAGTCTAGTCTGTACCAAGGATTTTGTATTGCTTTTTTGTTGAGCTATAGCATACACATGCAGAATGCACAAATTTTACGTATACAGCTTGACAAGTTTTTACATTGGTATACACCCATGTAACCACCATCCAAGTAAAGATGTAGAAATTTCCAGCAGCCCTAAAGGCTGCCTTTGTGTCTCCCCCAGGTGCTAATCCTCCTTCAAAAGATAACCATTACCCTGACTTCTATCACCGTGGGATAGCTTTGCTTGTTCTTGAATGTCATAGAAATGGACTCATACAATATGTATTCTTTTGTGTCTTGTTTCTTTTATTCAACATTATGTCCCAGAAATTCATCTCTTTGGTTATGTGCAGCTATAGGTCATTCTTTTATTTACTGCACAGACTATTATGCCATTCAATAGATATTAAGTGAATACTACTCAACACATGTTAAATAAATATTGCACAATTTGTCTATCCAACATTACTTTAAAACAATCTTGTTTCCTGCCCTGTCCAATCAGAACTGCACAATTTAGATACCTCATTTACATAAAATGGACCTAGTTGAGAACCTGCATGGGAACTTTCACTGTAAAAGGTGGCCTCCTCTTTGTCTCTGGGGAACACAATTTAGGTTGCTACCTGAATCTGTGTCTCCTGGGCTGCCGCTTTTCTTTGTTCAAATGCTTTTTGTTCTTTTTACAGTCTACAATTAATTTTGGTTTATAGTATTGGTGGCAACAATGGGATTCCAAGGTGACAGTCCTTCTATCCCTGGTGCCACCATGGATTCATGCAAGGTACCAGCAAGGGGCCGTTGTTCTCTGCCTTCTCCTTTGGAGGTTCTGGCTTTCAGTGGTAAGTCATCCTGGATCCCAGCCTCCCTCCTTGGTTGAGGTTCTGGCCTTTATTTAAGCTTGTCTTCCTTCCTTCCTTCCTTCCTTCTTTCCCTTCCCTTCCCTTCCCTTCCCTTCCTTTCCATCATTCTCTCTCTCTCTCTCTCTCTCTCTCTCTCTCTCTCTCTCTCTCTCTCTCCCTCCCTCCCTCCCTCCCTCCCTCTCTCCCTCCCTCCCTCCTTTCTTTCCTTCCTTCTTTCCTTCCTTTCTTCAGTTTGCTGGCTTCTAGTTGTCTGAATGGGAGACTCAGATTCAAGGACTTCCATCTCCTTTTCTCAAGTCAGAGATTCGAGTTTTGTTTTCTTAATCTCCACTTGTCTACAAGGAGCACCTCAGGAAAAGGACCCGTTGTCTAGTATATGGCTTGGTCCATACGGTTTCTCAGACCAGGGAAGGAAGTCTTCATCCAGTTTTGGGCTTGGTCCATGTGGTGGCAGACCTCGTCCATTAAGCTCAGACTCGGCCCTCTCATAAACGTTTGTGAGGATGCTCACGCTGAAGGTGCACTCGAGGGGATGCCTTCATCAGGTGAGTGCAAGTGGGAACCCAGACTAAAGTTACAATTGGTTAGGTCTTTGAACAAAAATTACTTGGGATGATTTACAGCTACAACGGCATCTGAGGTTTCTTCCCATTTCCCCATCTTCTTTCTCTCCATACGTGTGGCAGCCACCATCTTGTGCTCAGGCTCGACCTTGATGCTGTCTTCCTCTGGGAAAATCTGCTCCTTTTAAATTCAGGCATTCTGAAGCTGCCCAGCTACTTTCTGAGTTTTCCAACTTTAATGTGCACACTTGCTTTTTATTTCTTTTTGTTTGTGTTTGTTGATGAGTCCATCTTAAAGGGCTCCCTTAAAGGAGAGGATCTCAGACCTCTCAAAGACCATAGAATGTATTCTTTGGTTTTAAAAACAGCTTTAAAAGGAATTCTTACAGCATGCAAAAGCTTTGGCCATCTGAGCAAAACCTTAATTTAGTCCATCTGCTACAAGCATAATTTGGATCCAGTTTTTCTTCTTAGGTTTGTATTTTGCCTGGGACACAAAAGCTAGAGTTTTAAAATTAAAGCTATAAGATCTCTGTGTTTGTGTGTTTATGTATGTTTATGTTATGTTATAGATATGGCATATTTCTACTGCTGGGTGGTATTGCCAAATTTGATTTGTAATTTCAAAATTAGGTTATAAAGGAGTCTTATTCAATTGATTTAAATTTGAGAGCTCAGATAAATTGAAGAAATAACAGAAACTAACCAAAATTCTTTTCAAGTGGACATGATCTAGGATTAATCTTTAGTAAATAAAAGTTAGCTTAATGTTGTTGATAAAATGGTCATGACTTTAGTTATCAAAGCTGAAAAATAATACAGATGTACAGCTTTCATTCTATCTGGGTTTATTTGTCAAAAAGCTCATATTATCTCTGTTACAAAATTTGCCAACAACAACAACAAAAAAATATATATATATATATAATAGCTAACCACTTTAAAGTCTCATAAAATCTTCAGGAGTAATCTAAATATGATTGTTAAAAAGAAATGGTTTAACTAGTTATAATTGGTATAAGAGTTTCTAGGTGAATAGTTTCTAGCAAATAGTTTCCTAAAATGTTTTGGTAACTTGAAACCTCAGAGTTTTGCCAAGCTAAGTTAAATGATGAGTCAAGTTAAATTCCTTGAATAGCTAAATCATTACCAAATAAGATAAAATACTGAAACATTAATTGCTAAATAAGTCTACATCTATCTATTTTTGACTTCCTTTGCCTCCGGCTTTCAACATCCCCTAGGGTGGCCATGGCAGTTGTAACTTCATGCATCCGCCACCCCACATAGGGCATAAGAATGGTGACCAAGGATCCAAAAGCACTCGTAGGTGCAATATCCAAAACCAGATCTCTCATACTGGCTGTAAAAAGCTCGTCATCAGGCCCCTGCATGTTAAGGTTAAAAATAGCGTGTCTCATACCCATTTCATGGATGATTTGCATAAATTCCGTATATGACTGCCATTGACTCACAGTGTCTGGCAGCTCGCCAGCCTGTCCCCATACTGTGTGTACCGCAGCAGTGAGCCACTCCATTAGAGTGTGGATGCCCTGGTCTTGGGCCAACCTATGGCAGTTCTGTAACCTTTGTCGCAGGGACGGATGCACTGTCACGAAGGCTAGCTTTTCCATCTCGCCTGGGGAGCAGAGAATGTTGTCTGCTCCCTCATCCCATAAACGTAGTAGCCAAGCCGAGACTGGCTTTTCAGGGCGCTGTCGGTACCGCCTCCCCAGCTCCTGCAACTCAGTGGGAGTGTATGGGGTGTAGGTTGTGAACTCAGTCACAGCTGGGTTGCCTGCAGCAATGCCCCCGGGGCCCAAAGGTTGCTCATGCTTTACTTTTGCTTCAAGATAGGCGGGGCTTGGGGTTTAGGAACTACATTGTCTCTACTCACTTCCTCTGCCTCCACCTCAGAGTCTCCAATGTGGGGCCCCTCTTCTAACAGGCGGACCCGAGCTTCCAGCGCGTCCAACCAGGACACCTGGTCTAGCACCTGGGTTATTTCATTAGGCGCATTTTCCGTGTTGAGACTTAAGGCCGTGAGGAACATCCAGCCCATGCAGCCGGCTGTAGCCTTCGCCTCCTCCAGCAACCGCTGAACCAGAGCCTGCAGGGACCTCTCCACGCTGGCTGGAGAGCCATCCATGTCCTCCCAGCCCTCCTTGGGGGTCCAACTCCTGAGAACAGTGGCCAACGGACACCACACACTGTGTGGGGGCCACACGTCCTCCTGCCCAGAGTCAGACTCCATTCCTACCTGGTCGGAGTCTTGCTCACTGTGCCAGGCGTCCGATTGGGTGGAGGCCTCAGTGCAAGATGTCCACAATTCTCGGAGCCTACAGCAGCAGCAGATTACTAAAAGGAAGGTGACGCTGTCCATGGCCAGGAGGGAGGTGTACCATCTGGAGGCTCGAGTCTCCCAGGCAGACCGCGCCTCCCATTCCCAGCGCAGCTCCTCTTGGGCCTCCCGAAGCTGAACTTTTACACGCACACACTGCTCCACCATGCTTCGGTAGGTTTTGGCCGGCACCATACTCTGCTCGCTGCGCCATTTGTCGTGCGGGAGACCCTGCTCGCTGCGCCATTTGTCATGCGGGGCGGCCTGTGGGGTCTCTGGTCCCGCTTCCCACACAAGAACGCAGGACATGGTGAGGCCAAAAAGGAACACCCATGGAGCCCATAGATAGGGGAGTCATACCACTATATTCTCTCTGGCGGCTGGGCGAGACACACACAGTAGTAGCTACATGATCCGCAGTCCACCATTCACTTCTCTGCCTGCCAACCAACCAACCAATCAACGCAGCCCCGCAGTTACATCAGTAGCCAATTGGCTAACTGGTTACAGCTGATGGCCAACCAATCATAGTCGACCAATTCACTACCTGAGCCAGCACCTCCCCACACAAGGCCCAGAGCCTGGAAACCTGCTCTCTGGGACTCTGTCCCCACAACTCTGCAGGCTAATTGCAGTGAATAGAGTTCAGTATTTTGAAGATGACTTCCCTTGTGAGTTCCTTATCTTTCTCATGCCCCTGTTTAAAACTGAAATGCATTTTAAGTGCTGTCAGAGAGAATAAACCTAACATTTAAAAAAAACCTATTCCTATGGATAACATTTAATGTAACTTTTAAAAGTTAATGACTCTGTAAATTATGTTATTAGAGTTAAAATGTGCCATGTGATGGATCAGTGTTTTCTTTGAGGGAGGAAAAAAAAATCCTGTTCCAGATATTATCCACAAAATGGTACTTATGTCCACAACACCTAGCAGGTTCCATAGAGGATACAGGAGGAAGTAAATGAGACATGGCCCTATTTACTAAGAAATTTTAATTTGGTAGAGAAGATCAAACTGTTATCTAACAATTAGGGAACAGTCTGTCTTCATTGGCAATTGGTCTTCTCAATCATTGATCCAGGAATATATTTCAACCAGAGACACGGCTTTCTGGCAGACAGGCTTATTATACAATACAAACATTATTCTGGAAGCTAGAAATTCAATTCATCGGATACTTTAGAGCACCTATATTAGTGTAGATGCTGTAACAACACTATATCAGATCATGAGAATGGGCAAAAACGGTAAAGAAATGGAATTGTTCCCGTTTCACCTCCTAAAGTATGATGAGGTATTGAAGATGGAGGAGCATTTAAAATCTCTCTTCTAATGGGGTTACATTTAGGTGAACCCATGTTAACACTGAAACAAATGCTTAGAAATACAGGGATAGTGAGTCTTCACCCTTATAAATTTGAGCTGTTTTCTTCATTGGTATAATTTGCTATATATTAGTACTATTTTTCATAAGGATTTCATTCTACTAGCCATTACAATTTCACAAACAGCTTTGTAGTAAAACTAGCTATGTTCACAAACAGCTAGTTGTGTAGTAAACAGATTATTATGTCTGTTTATATATTTGAGTATGATTCTAGTGCTTCTGTGGATGTAAGTGGTACTTTTTAAATTCTAAATTAGTTTATGTATATAGCAAATAAGTCCAGCTATATAATTTTAAATGCCATCTGTAGAAGCTTGTAAGGCTATGGGTGGTTTTCTTTTTCTTTTTGCTCCTGATTTCCTATAGTCCCATTCGTAACTCTTCTCAGATGTAGCTCAATCTTGATCATTCCAAGATGATGGCAGATAGAATTTTGAGATTAATATAGGAGCAACCTCTTCCTTAGAACTGGAGGCTCATGGACTGGCCTTGGCATTGCTCAATTATATATAATGAAGAGAAACCAAACCAGAACAGTTAACAGAATAGGCTGCTCAGCTGCTAGAGCCATCAGAACTCAACAGAGATCTTTAGACCCCCTGGCTTGACTTGTTCTTGACAACAGAGTTGCCTTAGATTATTTTTTTGCAGCCCAAGGACGAATTTGTGCCAGAGCTAATGCCTGGTTCTTGCTATGCCTGGTTAAATACCTCTCTCCAGGTAGAATTAGAAACAACCAAGCTTCTTAAACTTGCAAAATCTCATAAGGGACATTCCACTTTTGCCATGAGTACCACTAGCTGGTTAAGGTTTAACTTTTCTGATCTTTTCATCTGTCTCCCAACTGGGATCACGGCTGTTTTGAGGTCTGGATTGCAAATTATTCTACTCACCATTGTTCTAATTTGTTTAATGTACCTCAGTCAACCTGTAGGTGTTCTGTATAACCAGGTGTCTAAAACTCCCTATAAAGACTCAAGTCATGGTTGCATGAAGAATAGAAATGATACACCATTAGTGACGTCATCAAAATGGCGGCGTGAGGTGAGCCTCTGTAAAGCTCCCCTGGAATTTACAACTAATCGAACAATAATAACTCCACAAAGGACTCCCTGCACAGCAGACAGGCAAGACGACGAGGCCCACTACTTAATTCACCTAAAGGTGGGTGAATCACGCGAGTGGGGGAGGAGGGAAGGGAGAAGTGCGGGGACCGAGCCGCGCGTGCGGGCACAGGACGCAGACCTAGCTTAGTGCTCCTAGCTCGCTGCATCCTGGAACTACCGCAGCCGTGGGAGAGTGAAGAACTCGGACTGCTAGGGCTCTGCTTATGGCCCACAGGGCTGAGGGGGCAGCATATAACACAGCTGAACCCAACGCTCACTGCAGAGACCTCGGAGCAAAGACTGAGGGAAGAAGGCTGAAAACGGTGGTTTAAGCCCTCACTGCCGAGCAGAGAACCGAAGCCTTAGGCCCTGAGACTAGCCGCCCCCTCCCTACCCTCCCAGAGCTCGCCCTACCCCCACCTGCCTGGTGTTAGAAGCGGAACAGTAGCAGTGTCAGATCAAAAAGACAGAATATTTGCTGTTCTGAGAACTGTGGACTACAGACACAGATTCGCAGCCCAACTTGTTCCGGCAAAGGGGAGGGAGCTGTGGAAGCAGGACCGGCTGTGGTGGTGGTCGCCGCCATTGCTCTGAGCCACCTCTCACAACTCACCCCGCCCCTGGCCCCACCTATCTGGGTGGATCCCTGCAGGAGTAAACAGAACTGCTGAAACATACGGGCTCTGAATCTGGTGCAGGAAGAGCTTTGGAACGTCTAAACCTCTCTGCATACCGACACGGACACGGCGCCCTGTGACCCAAGCGAAATATTAACAGAGGAGAAGCCCCTTTCCCAGGGAATCCCACCATTGTGTGAGAATCTGGAATAGTGCAAAGAAAACATAGCACTACCGTGTGAGAGAAATAAAAGGCTGCAGTCGGAGAGAAAATAAAACATTCTACCAACAAGTACTGGAAAACAAAAGAAAGACATCTTCCTATCAACCTGTTGCAGAGGCCACTCCTGTAGCTGTCTAGGAAGAGAAATAATAAATCAGTAATTGCCATGAATAACCAAGGCAACAAGACAGCTCAGAAAGAAAGTGAAAAGTCTCCAGAAAAGAAACTTAAAGGTATGGAAATATGTGACTTAAACGACAGAGAATTCAAGATTGCAGTTCTGAAAAAACTCAACGAGATGCAAGAAAACACAGAAAGGCAGTATAATGAACTCAGAAACGCAATCAAACAACAACATGAGCATTTTACGAAAGAGATTGAAATTTAAAAAAAGAACCAAATAGAATTTCTGGAGATTAAGAACTCAATAGAAGAAATTAAGAATGAAATAGCCAGCTTCGGTAGTAGAGTTGACCAGATGGAGGAAAGAATCAGTGACATCGAAGACAGAAACCTGGAAATTACACAGATGGAAGAAGAAAGAGACTTCAGACTTAAAAGAAATGAAAGAACTCTACAAGAACTTTCTGACTCCATCAGAAAGAGCAATATAAGAATAATGGGCATACCAGAAGGAGAAGAAAGAGAGAAGGGAACAGAGAATATATTCAAACAAATTGTTAATGAGAACTTCCCAAACTTGTGGACAGACCTGGATCCTCGAATCCAAGAAGCAAATAGAACACCTAATTGCCTCAATCCCAACAGGCCTTCTCCAAGGCACATTGTATTGAAGCTGTCCAAAATCAACGACAAAGAAAGAATCCTCAAGGCAGCCAGGGAAAAGAAGACGGTAACCTACAAAGGAAAGCCCATTAGATTATCATCAGATTTTTCAGCAGAAACTCTACAAGCCAGGAGGGAGTGGAACCAAATATTCAAACTATTGAAAGACAGAAATTATGAGCCAAGAATAATGTATCCAGCAAAGATATCCTTTAGATATGAAGGAGGAATAAAGACCTTTCCAGACATACAGAGCTGAGGGAATTTTCTAATACACTACCTGCACTACAAGAAATGCTAACGGAGACTGTTTGACCACCATCAACAGGGACAATTTGTGGCAACCAAAACATAAAAAGGGGGAGAGTAAAGGCCTGAACCAGAATATGGGAATGGAGAAAGTAAGCGTGCTGAAGAAAATGGAATACTCTAAATGTCAAACTTTCTATTACATAAACTTAAGGGTAACCACTCAAAAATCATCCAGAACTGAAATACATACTGTAATAAAAAAAAGAAACAGAGGGAAACATTATAGAATACCACCACACAGAAATAATAGACAACAAGGAAAAGGCAAAGAAACAATGGAGACACAGCCTTACCAGAAAACTAAAGATAGAATGACAGGAAATCCTCACATATCAATAATCACCCTAAATGTAAATGGACTGAACTCACCAATAAAAAGGCGCAGAGTAGCAGATTGGATCGAAAAACTAAACCCAACCATATGCTGTCTCCAAGAGACACATCTCAGCTACAAGGACAAGCATAGACTCAAAGTGAAAGGGTGGAAATTGACACTCCAAGCAAATGGTATCCAGAGAAAATCGGGTGTAGCCATAATGATATCAGATGAAACAGACTTCAGGGTAAAAAAGGTAACAAGAGACAAAGATGGACATTTCATAATGGTAAAGGGGACTATACAACAAGAAGACATAACAGTCATCAATATTTATGCCCCCAATCAGGAAGCACCGAAATATACCAAGCAACTACTAACAGAACTGAAGGGAGAAATTGACCAAAACACAATTATACTAGGGGACCTAAATACATCACTGACAGCTATGGATAGATCATCCAAACAGAAAATAAATAATATAATAGCAGCCCTAAATGACACATTAGATGAAATGGACATAATTGACATATATAGAGCACTTCATCCTAAAACTTCAGACTATACATTCTTTTCTAGTGTACATGGAACATTCTCAAGGATAGACCATATATTGGGACATAAAATCAGCCTCAGCAAATTTAAGAAGATTGAAACCATACCAAGCATATTCTCTGATCACAAGGCTTTGAAATTGGATATCAACTGCAAAAAGAAAGCAGGAAAAAACACAAATACATGGAGATTAAACAACATACTTTTAAAGAACGACTGGGTCAAAGAAGAAATTAGAGGAGAGATCAAAAGATACATAGAAACAAATGACAATGAAAATACATCCTACCAAAATTTTTGGGATGCAGCGAAAGCAGTTTTAAGAGGGAAATTTATATCATTACAGGCCTATCTCAAGAAACAGGAAAAATCCCACATAAATAACCTCATGTTACACCTTAAAGAACTAGAAAAAGAAGAACAAGGGAAACCCAAGGTCAGCAGAAGAAAGGAAATAACAAAAATCAGAGCAGAACTAAATGAAATAGAGAACAAAAAGATAATAGAAAAAATTAATGTGAGAAAGAGCTGGTTCTTTGAAAAGATTAACAAAATTGACAAACCCTTGGCTAGACTCACTAAGATAAAAAGAGAGAAGACACTAATTAACAAAATCAGAAATGAAAAAGGGGAAGTTATCACGGACACCACAGAAATACAAAGGATCATCCAAGAATACTATGAAGGACTATATGCCACAAAATTCAATAACCTAGAAGAAATGGACAAGTTCTTAGAAACATATAGCCTTCCAACGCTGAACCACGAAGAACTGGAAAATCTAAACAGACCGATCACCAGTAATGAAATTGAATCAGTCCTCCAAATCCTTCCCAAAAACAAAAGTCCGGACCAATGGCTTCACTAGTGAATTCTACGAAACCTTCAAAGAGGATCTAATACCAATCCTGCTCAAACTCTTCCAAAAAATCGAAGAAGAGAAAGTACTCCCTAACTCATTTTATGAGGCCAACATTACCCTGATACCAAAACCTGGTAAGGAAAACGCAAAAAAAGAAAACTACAGACCAATATCTCTGATGAATACAGATGCAAAAATCCTAAACAAAATTCTAGCAAATCGAATGCAATAATGCATTAAAAAGATTATTCATCACGATCAAGTGGGGTTCATCCCCGGGGCACAAGGATGGTTCAACATCCGCAAATCCATCAATGTGATACATCACATAAACAAAATAAAGGACTAAAATCATATGATTATATCAATTGATGCAGAAAAAGCATTTGACAAGATACAACATCCATTTATGATTAAAACACTTAATAAAATAGGTATAGAAGGAAAATACCTTAACATAATAAAGGTCATATATGACAAGCCCTCAGCTAATCTCATAATTAATGGTGAAAAACTGAAACCCTTTGCTCTACGTTCAGGAACACGACAGGGCTGTCCCCTATCATCTCTGCTTTTCAACGTAGTGTTGGAAGTCCTTGCCAGAGCAATCAGGCAAGAGAAAGAAATAAAAGGCATCCACATTGGGAATGAAGAAGTTAAATTGTCACTCTTTGCAGATGACATGATGCTATATATAGAAAACCCTAAAGACTCCACCTAAAAGCTACTAGAAACAATCAACGAATACAGTAAAGTTGCTGGCTACAAAATCAACGTACAAAAGTCCATTGCATTCCTATATGCTAACAATGAAATCTCAGAAACAGAAATACAAAAAACAATTCCTCTTGCAATTGCAGCAAAAAGAATAAAATACCTAGGAATAAACTTAACCAAGGATGTGAAGGACCTACATGCTGAAAACTATAAGACATTTTTGAAAGAAATTGAAGAAGACACAAAGAAATGAAAAGACATTCCATGCTCATGGATGGGAAGAATCAACATAGTCAAAATGGCCATATTACCCAAAGCAATATACAGATTTAATGCAATCCCCATCAAAATCCCAACGGCATTTTTTAAAGAAATAGAACAAAAAATCATCAGATTTGTTTGGAACCACAAAAGACCCCGAATAGCCAAAGCAATATTAAGAAAAAAGAACAATACTGGAGGTATCACACTCCCGGACTTTAGCTTGTACTACAGGGCTACAATAATCAAAACAGCATGGTATTGGCAGAAAAACAGACACAAGGACCAATGGAATAGAATTGAGAACCCAGAAATAAAACCACATAAATATGGACAGATAATTTTTGACAAAGAAGCTAAAAACATACAATGGAGGAAAGACAGCCTCTTCAATAAATGGTGCTGGGAGAATTGGAAAGCCACGTGCAAAAGAATGAAACTGGGGCCGGCCCGGTGGCTCGGGCGGTTGGAGCTCCGTGCTCCTGGCTCCGGGGGCTGCCGGTTTGATTCCCACATGGGCCAGTGGGCTCTCAACCACAAGGTTACTGGTTCAACTCCTCGACTCCCACAAGGAATGGTGGGCTGCGCCCCCTGCAACTAGCAACAGCAACTGGACTTGGACCTGGAGCTGAGCTGCACCCTCCACGGCTGGGACTGAAGGGACAACGGCTTGAGGCTGGACGGCACCCTCCACGGCTGGGATTGAAGGGACGGCAACTTGACTTGGGGGAGGGTCCTGGAAGTACACACTGTTCCCCAATAAAGTCCTGTTCCCCTTCCCCAATAAAAAAATCTTTAAAAATCAAAAGGAAAAAAAAGATATGACAGTCCTGTGATGAATAAACTAACTTGAACCAAGAATTCCTTTAAAAAAAAAAAAAGAATGAAACTGGACAACTGGACTTCTATCTGTCACCATGTGCCAGGATTGATTCAGGATGTATCAAAGACTTAAGCGTAGGACCTGACGTGGTAGACTGCGTGGAAGAAAACATAGGTGCTGAACTTGTGGACCTTGGGTTCAGAGAGCATTTTGTGAATTTGACTCCAAGGGTAATGGAAGTAGGGGCTAGAATAAACGAATGGCACTATATGAAACTTAAAAGCTTCTACACAACAAAAGAAACCATTGACAAAATAAAGAGGCAACCAACTGAATGGGAGAAGATTTTTGCAAACAGTGCCTCCGATAAGGGGCTAATTTCCAAAATATACAAGGAACTCATGAAACTCAACAACAAAAAAACAAACAACCCAATTGAAAAATGGGCAGAGGACCTGAAGAGACATTTCTCCAAAGAGGACATACAAATGGCAAATAGACATATGAAAAAATGCTCAACATCACTAATCATCAGAGAAATGCAAATAAAAACCACAATGAGATATCACCTCACCCCAGTCAGAATGGCTATCATCAACAAGACAAATAGTAACAAGTGTTGGAGAGGCTGTGGAGAAAAAGGAACCCTCATACACTGTTGGTGGGAATGCAGATTGGTGCAGCTGCTATGGAAAGCAGTGTGGAGGTTCCTCAAAAAATTACGAATAGAATTACCATATGACCCAGCAATCCATCTCCTGGATATCTACCCAAAAAATCTGAAAACGTCTACACATAAAGACAAGTGTGCTCCAATGTTCATTGCAGCTTTGTTTACAGTGGCCAAGACGTGGAAACAACCAAAATGTCCTTCAATAGATGAATGGATAAAGAAGTTGTGGTATATATACACAATGGAATATTATTCGGCGGTAAGAAAAGGTGATATAGGAACATTTGTGACAACATGTATGGATCTTGAGAGTATAATGCTAAGCGAAATAAGTCAGACAGAAAAAGCAGAGAACCATATGATTTCACTGATATGTGGTATATAAACCAAAAACAACAAAAGAACAAGACAAACAAATGAGAAACAAGAACTCATAGACACAGACAATAGTTTAGTGGTTACCAGAGGGTAAGGGGGGTGGGGGGTGGGAGATGAGGGTAAGGGGGATCCAATATATGGTGACGGAAGGAGAACTGACTCCGGGTGGTGAACACATAATGGGATTTACAGATGATGTAATACAGAATTGTACACCTGAAATCTATGTAATTTTACTAACAATTGTCACCCCAATAAATTAAAAAAAAAATCATAAGGAAGAGAAAACAAAAAACAAAAAACAAAAAAAAAAAGAAATGATACACCAAGTCACTACCTCCTTTAATTTAGAATGATGTGAACTCTTTCCTGTTATACAGGAATTGCTTGAATATATATCTGGATCAGGAAGATACAGGCTAATTAGGTGCATAAGTCTGATTGTCTTTTGCCTATTGCTCTTGATTTACCCAATATTTGCAGAATTATTGCCAGTTCCTGTTTTTCAGGTCCTTTTTTTTTTCTTTCTTTTTTTTTTTTTTTTTAAAAGATTCTATTGGGGAAGGGGAACAGGACTTTATTGGGGAACAGTGTGTACTTCCAGGCCTTTTTTCCAAGTCAAGTTGTTGTCCTTTCAATCTTAGTTGTGGAGGGTGCCGTTCAGGTTCAAGTTGTTGTCCTTTCAGTCTTAGTTGTGGAGGGCGCAGCTCAGCTCCAGGTCCAGTTGCCGTTTCTAGTTGCAGGGGGCACAGCCCACCATCCCTTGTGGGAGTCAAACCGGCAACCTTGTGGTTGAGAGGATGCACTCCAACCAACTGAGCCATCCAGGAGCTCAGCGGCAGTTCAGCTCAAGGTGCCGTGTTCAATCTTAGTTGCAGGGGGCGCTGCCCACCATCCGGAGTCGAGGTTTTGAACTGGCAACCTTGTGGTTGAGAGCCCACTGGCCCATGTGGGAATCGAACCGGCAGCCTTCGAAGTTAGGAGCATGGAGCTCTAACCGCCTGAGCCACCGGGCCGGCCCCTTCAGGTCCTTTTTTATTCCAGCCATTTACAGGACAATGTTGAGACGTTTTGCTAAAGCCTCGCTAATTCAACACCTCATGGCAAAATCCACCTCAGAAACTTTCCAGGTTTACCAGGTACCTGAGGAACCCCTTAAAGGTAATGGCCTTGGTTGCCCAGTTGGCTATAGTTCAACAATAGGAGTCCCACCGAAGGACTAGATGGACTGGAGCAGGTAACCAAAGCACTCCAGTATTGACATGGGATGAAACGAACCCGGGACAAACTGATTGACCATCAGTGCTGTCTGCTGACAGGTTTCAATTGATAGGGGGAAATATAGACTCTGAGAAGAAAGATTCATTGATGTGAACCACAAGAAGGAATTTATTTGCTGAGATGGACTCCTCTTGGTCAATGAGGGCCTACATTTTATAAATAATAAGAGCCTAGTGGCCATTTGCTGACAGGGGCTCCTCCCATACTCTATACCAGGAAGAAGCTCAGACTGAACTTGGGCTTCCCGCACTATGCCCTGCTTGTTTATGCCGCCTGGCCAACCACTGCAGGGAAACCCTGGTTTCTTCTTTTTATCAACGGACTGAGACCTGCTTCATCCAATCAGAACTGCACAACGTGATACCTCATTTACATGAGACAGACCTAATTGGGAACCTGGGTGGCAACTTTCACTATAAAAGGCAGCCTCCCCTTTGAATCCGGGGAACACCATTTAGCGTGCTACCTGTGGGGACAGAGCCAGGAGTGCAGTTTCCAGGCTCTCAGCCTCACGTGGAAAGGTGCTCACTCGGGTAGTAAATGGCCATCAACTGTGATTGGATGGCCATCAGCTGTGGCTAGTTGGCCGTCAGCTGTAACCAGTGAGCCATTGGCCACTAATATAACTGCTGTGGCTACGCTAGCAGCAAAAATGGGGGCTCACAAGAAGATGGTGGCAGAGTTAGCAAGTGGTGGAGTGTGGATTGCGGATTGTAGAGAGGCGGATTGCAGCTAGCAAGTGAGGTTGACTGGCAGAGAGAAGTGGACAGCAGGTTGCAGACAGTGTAGCTCCTACTTCCTGTGTCTCCAACCCAGTCGCCAGAGAGAATATAGTGGTATGACTCCCCTACCTATGGCTCCGTGGGTGTTCCTTTTTGGCCTCACCATATCCTGTGTTCTTATGTGGGGAGCAGGCCGTCCCGCACGACACTACCTGAATCTGTGTCTCCTGGGCTGCAGCTCCTTTTTGCTGAAATAAATGCTTTTTATTGTGTAACACAGTCTAAAATTAATTTTGGTTTACATGTTTGTGGGGACAGAGCCAGGAGTGCAGTTTCCAGGCTCTCGGCCTCACATAGAAAGGTGTTGGCTTGGGTAGTAAATGGCCATCAACTGTGATTGCATGGCCATCAGCTGTGGCTAGTTGGCCGTCAGCTGTAACCAGTGAGCCATTGGCCACTAATATAACTGTCGTGGCTACACTAGCAGTTAATGGTAGATGGCAAGGGCGGATTGCAGTTAGCAGGGCGGATTGCAGTTAGCAAGTGGGGTTGGTTGGTTGGCAGAGAAGCAGACAGCCGGTTGTAGATCGTCTGGCTCCTGCTTCCAGTGTCTCCAACCCAGCTGCCAGGGAGACCATAATGGTATGACTCCCCTATCTATGGCTCCGTTGGTATTCCTTTCTGGCCTCACTATATCCTGCGTTCTTATGCGGGGTGCGGGAGCTGAGACCCTGCATGACAGCCTGCATGACACATGGCGCAGCGAACAGGGTATGTTGCTGGCCAGAATTTTCAAAGGGGTAATGGAGCAGTTTATACGTGTGAAAGCTCAGTTTCAGGAAGCCTGTGAGGAGCAGCACCAGGAACGGGAGGTGTGATCTGCTTGGGAGAAGTGTTACCCCTCAGTAAAATGGTGGGTCTCTCAAGGTGCCGGAAGGCATGCCCCCCTTTTGGCCCTATCGGGCGTCATGTGCTTTTTGGTGGTCTGATGCTGCTGTAGGCTCCGAGGGTTGTGGACATCTTACACCGAGGCCTCCACCCACTCAGACACCTGGCACGGAGAGCAGGATTCCAGCCGGATAGGAATGGAGTCTGACTCTGGGCAGGAGGACGTGTGGCCCCCACACAGTGTGTGGTGTCCGGTGGCCACTGTTCTCAGAAGTTGGACCTCCGAGGAGGGGTGGGAGTAAATGGACGGCTCTCCGGCCAGTGTGGAGAGGGCCCTGCAGGTTCTAGCTGAGCAGTTGCCAGAGGAGGAGAAGGGTACAGCCGGCCTAGTGGGCTGGATGTTCCTCACTGCCTTGCATCATAACACGGAGGACGGGCTTAATGAAATAGCTCATGTGCAGGACCAGCAGCCACAGGGGGAGGCGCTGGAAGCTCGGGACCACCAGTTAGAGGAGGTCCTCACTGCATTATATCATAACTCGGAGGAAACGCTTGCTGGAATAGCCCAGGTGCGGGACCAGGTGTTTCAGTGGGAGGCGCTGGAAGCTCCGGTCCACCTGTTAGAGGATGAGCCCCACAGTGGAGACTCTGTGGCAGAGGCGGACTACGCCAGTGGAGACAATGTAGCTCCCAACCCCCACGCCCAGCCCATTAGGAAGCAAAAGTAAAACGTGAGCAACCTTTGGGCCGCAGGGCGTTGCTGCCTGTAACCCAGCTGTGACTGAGCTCACAACCTACACCCCTTACACTCCCACTGAGTTGCAGGAGCTGGGGAGGCGGTACCAACAGCGCCCTGAAAAGCCAGTCTCGGCTTGGCTACTATGTTTATGGGATGAGGGGGCAGACAGTATTCTCTGCTCCCCAGGTGAGATGGAAAAGCTAGCCTTCGTGACAGTGCATCCGTCCCTGCGACAAAGGTTACAGAACTGCCATAGGTTGGCCCAAGACCAGGGCATCCACACTCTAGTGGAGTGGCTCACTGCTGCGGTACGCACAGTATGGGGACAGGCTGGCGAGCTGCCAGACACTGTGAGTCAATGGCAATCATATATAACTTACTCAAATCATCTGTGAAATGGGTCTGAGACATGCTTTCTTCAACCCTAATATGCAGGGGCCGGATGACAAGCGTTTTACAACCAACATGAGAGATCTGGTTTTGGATACTGCACCTGCGAGTGCGTTTGGATCCTTGGTTGCCATTCTTACACCCTATGTGGGGCGACGGATCCATGAAGTTACCATTGCCATGGCCACCCTGGGGGATGTTGAAAGCCGGCAGCAAAGGAAATTAAGACAGGAGGTCTGAGCAGTTGAGACCTGGAAGCCCAAGTCAAAAGTAAGGGAGCGAAGTTGCAGGCCTCAGAAAGTAACACGCGCACAGATGTGGCGTGATCTCGTGGCAGCAGAGGTTGATCAGAAGAAAATAGACCGACAACCCAATGCACTCCTGCTGGAACTTTGAAAACAGTTGCGTCCAGAACAGCAATTCCGGAGAAGCCTAAAGGAGAAGTCTGGGAAAGCGCGACCTCTGTCCCTCCAGGATTTCATGCAGCCGCTTGAGGCCGACTCCTTTCAGCTTGATTAGGGTGTGGCCAAGGTACCCGGTCAGAGGGGACAAATGGGGACCAGATGTCCCATGTGGAACTGTCCATACATTGGTCCCCTTCTAATGTGCAAAGGGTTTTGGCCCTAGTTGACACTGACGCAGACTGCAGTCGTGTTTACGAGAAACCCTGGCTGTGCCCAGAAGGACTAGTGGTGCCCTGGGAACACTGACTGTGCCCAGGAAGTTTGGCGGTGCCCAGAAAGGCTGGTGGTACCCTGAGAACACTGGCTGTGTCCAGAAGGTCGGTGGACATCGAGGGACACCCCCTGGGACATTACTTGAAGTGGACTGAAACTTCTTCTGGTGAGTTGGGTTCCTGACACAGGGCCTCTCGCGGAAGATGCTTGTCATGTAGATTGTGAGGCGAGACCCTGTAAGGGTGGAGTGTGGGGACACAGTCCCAGAGAGCTGTTTCCAGTCTCTCGGCCTCACGTGGAAAGGTGATGGCTCGGGTAGTAAATGGCCGTCAGCTGTAACCAGGTAGCCATTAACCACTGATACAACTGCCGTTGCTGAGCTAGCAAGCGCGGATTGCAGTTAGCAAGGGGTTGGTTGGTTGGCAAAGAAGCCCATGCGGCTCCTGTTTCCTGTGCCTCCAACCCAGCCACCAGCGAAAATATAGTGATATGACTCCCCTATCTATGGCTCCATTGGAGTTCCTTTTTTGGCCACACCATATCCTGCATTCTTGGGTGGGGAGCGGGAGCTGAGCCCCCGCCTGACCCTCCGCATGAGTCCCTGCATGATACGGGTGCACTACAGTAGCTGACAGTGGGAAGAGCTGCCCTTTTTCTCTCCTCTCCCTTCCAGTCTTCCATCAGTGCATCCCACTGGCAGAACTTGAAATCAGGTGGCAAGGGAGTCTGGGAAAGGAGTTTGTAGAATCTCAGACAAGGCATCACAGAGCAGAATCAAGATGGGTAGGCTTGGCCTGAGCAAGAATAGGTAAACAACAGCATAGCCATCACCTTAAGGTTTCATCAAAGGATGAAAACTGCCCTCTGGTTTTTCTGGGAATATGCCCCTAGCAAGTCTTTCGGGTCTTGGTTGAAATCTTAGAAGTTTTGGGCATTTTCCCAATAATGCTGAAAGCTGTCACTGTCCCTGAATTGTCTACACCTTAGGGCTTGCTGACCCCTGCACTTCTAGCTCCTAAAGTTGCAGCAATTAGATACATACCAGGGGAAGTAATGAGCCAGAGGTCAGACAGATACTTTCTGTTGTTAGCCTTAGCTGATAGGGACACATTCTAAGAGTCAATGCTTTACAAAGTTACAAAGACTCAATTAATATAAATGAGCTTAAGTTTCTCAGAGATAGAAATAAGTAAGAGCAACTTCAGACCACCATCTTTTCCCCCCTCGCTGTTCTGTTAGAAGACCGTTATGGGGGAACAATGACACTGAATAAACAATTCACATTTAGTTATAAGAGGAAAGGCAGGATGTGGGGACCCAGAAGGAAGGCGCTGGAGAGAAGCTACACACCCAGATGGTGATTCATGCTGAGGAAGGTCACCATTTGCTTGGAGTTTGCTTAGGGACCACAGAAAGTAACAATGCTGAATGGAAACCAATGACCAGACAAAAAGCAACAGAAAACATTGAATTATGGAGGGTGACACCAAGGCAAAGTAAAAGATGCTGAGTATGCCTGAAATCACCAGGAACGCTTGCTCACTGAGCCTGCTGTCACTTCCTGCCTACTAGAATCCACGAAGCCTTTCCAGCTGAAGCTGGGCTGCTGGAATGCTGAATGTACCAAAGTGTGAAGTATCAGGTAGCTTCAGCACTGGACACAATGTGTCTGCCTGAAAGAGTGAATGAATGAATGAATTTGAAAGGCTTATCATGCCATGACTATTTTTTACTTCTCAGAGCAAGGATTCTAACTTACGAAGAAACTGAATTCATTTAGAATTTAAGAATTCCTTGAAACTTAAGCTTAGAACACTGGCACATATATTTCTAGACAGAGAGCCGAGACATCCTAATCTAGTGATCATCTTTCTTCACAAAGTTGTAGGAAACAGGGTGCAGGGAGAATAGGCAAGGAGGACCCAGGAGGGAAAAGGGAACCGAGTGTCTGCTCACAGCAAGGCAAGGCTGGGCAGACGTGCCCATGGATGCTGGGCCCACTGCTCCCAGTTTGGGCTGGGAACTCATGTTTTTTAGCCTCTAAGCTCAGAGGTATTTTTGACTCAGCACTGTGACAGGATAACAATAGCTCAGCTGCTGCCACCTGCCCAATTTAGATAAAAGACCTCTACAAATTTCTATCTCTTGCCTACTCAGACGGAGGACTTAAGGATCTCCCATCAGAACTGAGTTTTTCCATATTCATTTTCTTTAATTATACCACTTGAGCTTCAAAGGAGTGTGTTTTTGGGATCTCCAGAACCACATAATCCATTGTACTTGTGAGGAAGAGTTGCTCCCAGTGTAGGTGCCAGCCATGTCTGAGAAACCTCCACGGGTTTCCATGCCCATCTCCCACCACCCCAGGGGTTAGGAAGGGAAGGAACACGGGTTCCTTTGAGCAGCCATTGTGCCTGTACCTAGAGTCCATACTCACCTCCTTGGGTGCTGGTCCCTCCCAGGAGAGCTGTGATTTATTTATATGTCTGTTTCTCCTTCTGGAATGAGAGCTGTTTCTCCTTAGCTCCCAGGATAAAGGTGTGCACATAGTACATGCTTAATAAGTGTTTAACAGATACATTTTTTAAAAACATTCTAAAGATAATTTAGGAGGAAAAAAAACATTATTCCTTGGAAAATAAAAAAAAATAATTTCTATAATTCTCTTTTTTAAAAGTGAAGAATGTATTCAGCATGGTTCTAGAAGTTCTAACCAGTGCAATATAGCAAGAAAAGGAAATAAAAGAATACAGGTTGGAAAGAAATTAAATGTCCTTATATGCAGATGACATGACTGTCTATGTAGATATCCCAAGGAGACTACCAAAAACTCCTAGAACTAATAGGTGAGTTCAGCACGACCATAGGATACATGATCAACACACAAATATCAATTGTACTTCTATATCCTAGCAACAAACATACAAAACCTGAAATTAAAAAAATATATATACCAGTTACAATTGCTTAAAAAACACATAGGTGTAACAATATATAAGAGCTTGTGTAAAGAAAACTACAAAATGCTGATAAAAAATGAAAAAAGATCTAAAAAATGAAAGAAAGTGTGTTCATGGATTGGAAGACTCAACATAAAGATATTGAACTATATGTAGATTTAATGCAATTTCTATTAAAATTCTGCCAAGATTTTTTTTGTAGATGTAGAAAAGCTATTCTAAAATTTATATGGAGAGGAACAGGAACTACACTATCTTCGACAATTCTGAAAAAGAAAAATAAAGTAGGAAGACTCATTCTACTTGATATTAAGGCTTACTTGCATAGCTACAAGACTGTGGTATTGAATAGAAATTTTTCCAAAGAGAATATATGAAAGGCCAACAGACATGAAAAGATGCTCAACATCACTAGTCATTAGAGAAATGCAAATCAAAACCACAATGAGAGGTCATCCCATGCTGTTAGAATGGCATCATCAAAAAGATGAGATAACAAATGCTGGCAAGGATGTGGAGAAAAGGGAACCTTTGTGCACTGTTGATTGGATTGTAAATTGGTGAAGCCTCTATGGAAAAACAATATGGAGGATCCTCAAAGTATTAAAAATAGAATTACTTTATGACCCAGCAATTCCAATTCTGGGTATACAAACAAAGGAAGTAAAAACACTAACTCGAAAAGATATCTGCACCCCATGTTCATAGTGGCATTATTTACAATATCCAAGACATGGAAACAACCTAACTGTCCCTCAATGGATCAGTAAATAAAGAAGTTTTGGTAAATACGAGGTGTGATCAACAAATACAGTGAATGTTTAAATTTTAAAAAATTATTACAGTAAAAGACGCATTGCCATCAATCCCCCTCAAAATACTCCCCCTCACTAAGAACACACTTATCTCATCATTCTTGCCACTTTCTGAAGCAGTTCTGGAAGTCCTCTTCCGTGAGTGTCTTTAGTTGCAGTATTGTGGCTGCCTCGATGTCCTGAATCAATTCAAAATGTTTACCTTTCACAGTCATTTTGACTTTGGGGAAGAGCCAGAAGTTGCATGGTGCCAGATCCAATGAAGAATGTGGATGAGGACACACTGTAATGTTTTTATTTGACAGGAATTGCTGCACCAGAAGTGATGTGTAACACAGAGCATTGTCATGATGGAGGATGAAACTGTTTGCCGATTTCTCAGGCTGTTTTCTGTGCACATCATTTCTTAAACGCTCTAATAAGTGCTTATAATATTCAGAGTTCACTGTAGTGTTCCTGGGTACAAACTCAGCTCACACGATGCCATCAAGGTCAAAAAACACAATTCACATCACCTCGATGTTGCTCATAGATCTTGATTGACGTGCTTTTTTCGCACAAGGAGAACTGGGTGATTTCCATTGAGAACTCTAAACTGTGGCCTCAGGATGATAACCATAGACCCACATTTCATCTCCCATGATGACGTGTCTTAAAAAGCTGAACTTTGAAATGGCAAGATCATGCAACTCCAATGAAATTGACAAATGTTGTTGCTTTTGTTTGACAGGTAAAACGCATGGAGCAAATTTCACAGTCACTCGCCTCATGTTCAAATCTGTTGTTAAATGCTTTGAGTGGAACCATGTGAGATGTTCAGATCCTCAGAAATTTTCCTAATAGTCAATTGCATGTTTGATTGAATCATTTTGCTTACTCTTTCAACATTCTCTTGGGTTTTTGACATTGAAAGACTTCCCGATCTCTCCTTGTTTTTAATCGATTCACAACCATTATGAAATCACTCGAACCTCTGGTAAAACAGCTTCATAGTCACTGCAGCATCACCATAAACTAATTTTAACATTTCATGTGTTTCTTTAGCACTTTTTTGCAGTTTGAAACAAAATTTCATGTTAATGCATTGTTCATGATCCATAATTTATGGCACACTTAAAACACACCTTTATTCAACTGTAGCTCACACCCAATTGACTGCACCAAACAAGTTGAAACTTGTCACACATTGTTACTAAGGTCCAACATGCCACTTCCCAAATTGAAGATCCCTGCTTTTCCATTGGATGGCACTCAGCTGCAGTATTCACCGTAGGTTTTGATCACATCTCGTAGATCACAGAATAGAGAACCCAGAGATAGCCTACACAAGTACAGCCAACTGGTTTCTGACAAAGATGAAAAAGCAATTCAACGAAGAAAAAGAGAGTCTTTTCAACAAATGGTGTGGAGTAGACATCCACAGCACCCCGTCCGCCCACAAAAAAAAATTCCAAATAAGAACCTTGCCTTAACCTCAAACCATTTACAAAACTTAATTCAAAAATGATCATATATTTTTAAAGTAAAATGTAAAACTATAACACTTTTAGAAGAAAATAGCAGAAAATCTTCAGGGTCTAGAGCTTGATGAACATTTCTTAGGCATGACACAAAAAACACCATCCGTAAAAGAAGAAAATTGATAAATTAGATTTCATAAAAACTTTTTCTCTGTGAAAGATCCTCTCTGAGAGGATGAAAAGACAAGCTACAGACTAGGAGAAAAATATTTGCAGACCACGTAGCCAATAAAGGATTCATATCTAGTATATATAAACAACTCTCAAAAGTTAACAGTAAAAAACAAAGCATCCAATTAGAAAATGGGGAAAATGCATGAACAAATATTTTGTTGAAGAGGATATAGGGAAGGAAAATGAGCACATGAACAGATGTTCAATATCACTGGCCATTAGGCAAATTAAGAATATCTTGAGATAGCAGAACACCAAGCAGAACAGCTGAAATAAAAAGAGGTAGTGATGCTAAATGCTGGTGAGGATGCAGAGAAACTGGACCCCTCATCTATTGCTGATGGGAATGTGAAATGGTACAACCACTTTGGAAATAGTTTGGGTTTCTTAAAAATTAAACTTATACTAGAATACAGCCTGACAGTTGTGCCACTAGACATTTATCCTTGAGAAATGAAAATTTATGTCCTCACAAAAACCCTTACATGGTTGTTCAAAGCAGCTTTATTTAGACTAGCCTAAAACTAGAACAGCCCAGCTGTCCTCCAATAGCTAAAGGGTTAAACAAACTGCGGTGTGTCCACACCAGGGATACAACTCAGTAATGAAAATGAACAAACCATTGATAAATGCACCCACCTGGATGGGGTTCAAAGAGCAGGAGCTGGGGACCATATGTCAAGCCGTCCCCAAGGAGCACATCTCTGCCCCTTTCCTGCCTGTGTTTCAGGTTGGCTCGACTCCACTTACCACTGCAAGGACAGGATAGGACTCAGGCCTGGCATTGCACCCTCCTCATGCCAGTCAGTGGTTCAGGCCTGACCCCCTGACCTGATTCAAGCCAAAGACAGTTGCTGAATGAGAGCCGTGGCTCACCTTTCTCTCCTGGCACTGCTGGCTGGTGTCTTGCCACCACGTAGCGCATGACCTAGAAGAGCTGGAAAGAAACCATACTGATGACATTGTCTGAGCCTCTGAAACAGTCCCTGCGTGAAGGCCAAACTAACCCTAGACCCATCACTATGGGAGCCAATAAAGCATGTCTCCTATTAAAAGAATAAGCAAATTATAAAGAGTCCCTGAAACACTTCACTTGGCAGCAGACAATGAAAATGCCTCTGAATGAGAGTTGCCAAATTCCCAAACTCTAAAGGAAGGGAGTTATGTTAGAGAAAAATTACCATAGTTTGCCATGTATAATGCGCTCCCAAATATAATGTGCACCCACGTTTTTGGCCCAAACTTTCAGGAAAAGAAATCTTTCATTTTAGTTTTTTAATTCAAAGTCCCCTCCCCCCTTTCCTCTGCCTACCCATCTCCAGTTCAAGCCGTTGTTTCTCAGTCTAGTTGTGTAGGACACAGCTCCTTGGCCCATGCTGGTATTATGAGCCTTGCGCTTCCCCGGCTGAGGCAGTCGGTCACCGGTCAGCTGCTCACAGCAGCTCACGGCAGCTCTCGTTGGCTGTCGGCCACTCACGCTGGCCACCGACTGCTCATAGCGGCACACAGTAGCACACAGCAGCACACAGCAGCTCACTGCCAGCCACTCACTGTGGGGACAGAGTCCCAGAGATCAGTTTCCAGGCTCTCGGCCTCACATGGAAAGGTGCTGGCTGGGGTAGTAGATGGTCATCAGCTGTGACTGGTTGGCCATCAGCTGTAACCATCTAGCCAATTAGCCTCTGATATAACTGCCGTGGCTCTGTTGGTTGGTTGGTTGGTTGGTTGGTTGGTTGGTTGGTTGGCAGAACAGCGGAGGGCAGATTGCGCATCGTGTGGATCCTACTTCCTGTGTCTCGCCTGGCCACCACCGAGACTGGGGTGCAGGAAGACCCCTTGTTGGGGTACTGGCAGATGTTTGCTTTTGTATCTCCAACCCAGCCGCCAGCGAGAATACAGTGGTATGTCTCCCCTATCTATGGCTCCGTCAGTGTTCTTTTTGGCCTCACATATCTCTCGTTCTTATGTGGGGAGCCGGACCAGAGACCCTACATGACACTCATGATGGCTGTCGGCCACTCACTTTGGCCACTGGCCACTCCTGGAGGCACATGGTAGCCCACGGCAGCACACAGCAGCCCCCGCTCAAGCCAACCTCCAGCTGCTCTCTGCAGCCCAGCTCCAGGGAGAGCTGTTGTTCACAATCTAAGCTGTAGAGGGCGCAGCTCACTGACCCATGTGGGAATCCAACCCGCGCCCTTCTGGAGCACGCTCCAAGTGCCTGAGTCACCGGGCCGGCCCCAAAATTTTTATTTGTTAACATTTAGGTATACTTGTTTTTTGTATTATATAGGTATATTATGGTACAAAAAATTTTATGTAACAAATAATTACGAAACACAAGAACAGATACAAGGTACAATTTTATGTACCGGTAACAAATTTATGATATTTACACATCATAGAAGGCCAAGAACTCTCCATCATTGCAAGTTCGTCATTAAGTTCAACACAACCAATGATCATATTCCAGGGTATTATTTTGCATATGGATATCATTATTGATATCTAGTTACACTTTTAATTCATAAGCATAAATAAAAGAATTAAAAATACTTATATAGATATGGAATTAGTACTACCCATGTATAATGAGCATCCTTATTTTTCCCTCACAAATTTGGGCCAAACTATGTGCATTATACATGGCAAAATATGGGTATTCTGTGTTACCTAAGCTCCATCTTCCATCTTCACAAAAATAGAAGATCTCTAATAGCAGCAAAAGATTTTTGCAGGAGTTGTTGCCCGTTTTTATGACCCTCTTTTGTGTCAATCTCATTAAGGAATAACTTTCTAGTTCCATCAGTGGAGCAATAATTGCAATAATCAGATTCTTTTTCTGATGATGAGAAAGGCTTGCAAAATACAGGTAACACACAACCCATGTGTAATGCTCCCTCCCTTCCCTAGAGACGGGTGGGTGGGGGGAGGCGAGTGAGGGTCTCCAGCCCAAGAGAGCCCCCAGTTCCTCACACTCTAAACAGAGTTCACTGGAGAGGTGACATGAATGTTGTTTTAGCAGCTTCAAGGAAACCAGTCTTTTTTTGTTGGCTCAGCATTTCTGTTAGCAACACTTAAAGAGGTAGTAAGTACAGAGGCCTGGCTGTGGTTCCTGTCTGTCTGAACATCTGGCTACTTTGCCTTCCCTTTAACAAGTCACCTGTATGTCCTGGCTTCTAACAAGAAAAGTGAGACCCTGAGGACATGGGGCTGGAATAACGCACAAGTAACCCACCAATCATTCGACTGTTGAATGATAAAAACTATACTAGCCAACTTTGTAATTAAGGCCCACAGACTTTAAATACTTTAGCAGAAAATTTATGACCAAATTCTCATGAAAAAGTCACACTTTTTGTGAGGTATTTCAATAACCCTGGCAGGAAGAGGAAACTGCCCCAAGGTATCCTAACACATTTCAAATAATTATAAAGAAAGTGATTTAAAACAAAAAAATGTGACATGAATTCCTTTATTACATAGGAGAGGTGCCATCGACTGAATGTTTGTGTGTCCACACCCCCCATTTCTATGTTGAAACCTACCCTCAATTTGATGATTTTTGAGGGTGGGGACTTTGAGAGGTGATTAAGTCATGAGGGTGGAGCTCTCATGATGGGATTGGTGCTTTTATAAAAGAGACCTCAGAGAGCTCTCTTGCCCTTTCGCCATGAATGGGTGCAGGGAGAAGGTGGCCATCTACGTATGAACCAGGAAGAAGGGCTTCACCATGCAGAATCTGCTGGTGCCTTGATCTTGCACTTCTTAACCTCCAGATCTGTGAGAAATAATTTTCTGTTGTTTATAAACCACTCAGTCTCTGATATTCTGTTATAGCAACCTTAATGGAGCAAGACAAGTGGTAAGATTGAAGACATGATTCAGCATCTACTTAATCAATTCATTATTTCATTCAATTGAAGGGGTTTTCTTTCTTTTATTGGGGAATACTGGGGAAAAGTGTGTTTTTCCAGGACCCATGAGCTCCAAGTGAAGTCGTTGTTTTCAATCTAGGTGTGGAGGGCGCAGCTCACTGGCCCATGTGGGAATTGAACCAGCGACCTTGGTGTTATGAGCACTGCGCTCTAACCAACTGAGCCAACAGGCCACCCCAAGCCTTTTTTTTTAAAGTTGTAAAAATTGGTACTTTATTTACTTTATTTTTTGTAATAGTGATATTGGTTTTCACATTATCACTACCATCTTTCAAGGTTGAACTCAATTTTTACTCTACTTCAAATCTATTCTAATAATCAAATTAATATTGCCATCTTATTCTCTAAACTCCAACAGCACTTCACAGTTTAGTACCTATTATCTTACATCGCTTTATATTTATTCATGTGTGTCAGTACTGCCCTCAGAATTAGATTTTTTAAAATTGTGGTTAAAAAACCCCATAAAATTTGCCATTTTGACTATTTTTAGGTGTATTAAATACATTCATAATGTTGTACCACAGATCTGAAAACGTTTTCATCTTGCAGTACTGAAACTGTACCCACCCCCTCCCCCAGCCCCAGGCTACCACCATTCTACTTTCTGTCTCTATGAATTTGAGTACTCTAGGTACCTCATATAAGTGGATACATACAGTATTTGTCCTCTTGTGACTGGCCTATTTCACTTAGCATAATGTCCTCAAGGTTGTTGACTTAAAAATAAGGCCTTTCAAAGTGAGAAGTAACAAGTGTTTATTGAGATCAATAAGAATAACTATTTGTGAAGGACTGATTCAGGCAGAAGCCCAAATAGTGTTCTGGTTAGGAGACAAAGGCAAGGGGTATTTATGAGAAGGGGAGCGGAATAATTATATCAGTAGAAGGAACACCTTTCTATTGGTGCTGATAACATGTAGTGAATTTAATTCTAAATGATGTTTTACGTTTTAGTCCAGTAGTCATAATGATTTTCTTGTTATCCTCGCAAATAGTTTTTTGAGGCACAAGGTTGCTTTAGTCCTAGTGTAAAGGTTATTTTGTCCTATTTTTCACATCCCACAAGTTTGAGGTATAGGATATGCAAGGCACTTTCTCTGGGACGGCAGCACCGACTCCATTTTAAAGTGGCTCTGTTTAATATTATTGTTTACAAAGTTCATCCATGTTGTAGCATGTATCAGAGTTTTCTTCCATTTAAGGCTGAATAATATTCTGCACGTTTAGGAATGATTATTATTTAAAAAGATTCTTTTAAAAACGAAGTTGACGTTGTATAGGAATGATTATTGACATGGATGCAGTAAAATCTTGCCTTAAAGCACTTGTTTTTCCCAGTGAACAAATCCCGTGAAGCCCCTCAGAGACCTCGTCTCTCCTACCTGACTGAGAACATGGGAAGACCGTCATTGGCGTAACTGGTCTGAGGAACTAGGAGGGGAAAGGAAACTCAGTTAAAAGACAATACACTGCATGGTGGGAAATCAAAATTAAACATGAACTAGCAACTCTTAATTACCATTGTGGTACAATAAGAAATATTCGTATATATTTGGTCTTTGTCACAATTTTCTGTACAGAGCTCCTAAAATGCTTGGGATGTTACAGTAGCACCTTTGTTATTTGTAAGTACCTTCAGCCATACTAGAGTTTATGCACTAGCAATCCCCTTGGTGGGCCACTAGACAGCTTCCCAATGGCGGCTGGGTGCTGGAGGAACCCACCATGTCATTGGAGGGTTGGAACTTGCAGCCTGATCTCTGGGGAGGGTAGAGGGTTAAAGATCAAATTTGACCAACAATGGCCAATGATTTAATGAATTATGCCTTTGGTGGAATTTCTATGAAAACCTCTAAGCCACAGGGCTCAGAGGGCTTCTTGATTGGTGGAGTTAGTGGGGGGCTGGAGCACCGTGAGAGCACAGAAGCCCTCCCCTGTGCATCTCTTCTGTTTGGCTATTCCTGAGCTGTATTCTTCATAATAAACCAGTAAACATAAGAAAAGTGTTTTCCTGAGTTTTGTGAGTCAAGTGGATTATTGAACCTGAGGAGGGGGTCGTGGGACCCTCCTGTCTATAGCTGGTCCACAAGGTCTGTGCCCCATGCCCCAGGACTTGCAACTGGTATGTGAAGTGGGGGTGGTCTTGTGGAACTGAATCCTTACACTTGGGTCTGATGCTGACTCTGGTCCATTAGTATCAGAGGTGAATTGTTGGACACTCACTTGGTGTCAGAATCTGAGAGTTGGTGCCAAAACCACAAGACGGGCAGGCCCGTACTCCGGCTCTGAAAGGACATGGGCAGGCAGGCCTGCTCAGTGCATCTGGTGTCTATCAGGTGCTCAGTACCTGAAGAAGAAATGTTTATTTAAAATAAGTATTGATGAAATGCCTACAACATGGGGGCATCTAGAGTATTCTAGTAAAGTTATGGGATGTTTACCAAAGATTCTGATTTGAAATCATTATCTGTGCTCTTCACATTGAAGTTAGTCCCATAGGACAGGAGAGGCTAGGCTTAGCAATCTCATTCTGAGTCTGTACAATATAAACATCTCTATTTTTTAAAAATGCCGTTTCCTCAATTATTTGCAACCCTGTCCAAATCAGACACAAAAGTTCTCATGCAAGCTTGTGTAAAGATAAACGCGTTAGCTAGAGAGAGGGTGGATGAGTGAGAGGACGGTAAGGAAGACAAACCTTGCTCAAAGGAGGCTGTTGCTGCTTGATGGCTGGGGCAGTGGTTTCCCAGCTAGAGGAGTGTCATCAAGGGAACACGTCGCCAACACAGAGGAAGCTTTCCACCTTAGGCCTCCTCTTCAGTGTCTTCTGGACAGGATATGAAATCTAAGTCATATTTTCCAGGGTGTTCTAAAGCCACCAAAGTCTGAGAAACACTGGCTTCTGCTATTGATTGAATTGTGTCCCTCCCAAATTCATTTGTTGAAGCCCTATCCCCATTGTGACTATATATGAAGATAAGATCTTTAGGAGATGATTAAGGGTAAAAGATCATAAGGGTGGGGCCCTAATCCTATGGGACTGTGACCTTATAAGAAGAGAAAGACAGGGCTCTTTCGCTCCCTTCAGTGTGAGGACACACCCAGAGAGCTTGTCTACAGACCACTCACCAGGAACCCTTGATCTGGGACTTGCAGGCCCCAGAACTGGGAGAAATTTCTATTGTTTAAGTCACTTGATTTTTGTGGTACTTTGTTATGTATAACGGGCTGATTAGGCTAAGACAGCTTCAGAGATAAAGAGAAAATAACCAGCCCATTGTTTGCGACAGAGAAGCGACCCTCATTCCAGACATCCAACCTATGGTGTGAAAAGTCAGGTGTGTGATTCTCCTTGGGATGAAGGCTGGGATCGATAGCTGGGAGGAGGCATAAAGGAGCTTCTGAAACACTGGGAATGTTCTGGTTTTTGGTCAGTGTGATTACACAGATGTGCTCATTTGAAACTCCATTGGTCTGTATACTTAGGATTTGTGTACTTATCTGTACATACTTGCAATTTAAAAAATAAGTGACAATATTCAAATAAAAAGTTCAAAGGTGATTACCTCTTAGAACTGTGAGGATTAAGAGATCATATATGTAAGTGTAAATGATGGAGAAACTGATCTAAAATGGTGGCCCGAGAGGAGAGAGAGTCCCCAGCCTAAGCCCCAGCCCACTTCCACATAACCCCCTCCAAGCCACACCCCGAGCCAATCACCAGAGGACACCTACCCCTTCCCCAACTCAAGGAAGTCCCCAACCCATAAAAACCTGCTCAAAACCTTGCTAGGGGCTCAGTCTCTGGGAAGGATCCCACTGAGCCCACCAGCGTGATAAAGCTGACTCTCCTAACTCTGAGTGCCGTTTGGGTTCTTTCCGGTCCTGGTATCCGTAACAAACAATAACATAAACAGAACCACTTTAAAATGGAGCCAGAGCAGACATCCCAGAGGAACTGCCTTGTACATCTTGTGCCTCACACTTTGGAATGTTAAAACGGAACAATAACCTTTGTACTGGTTCTAAAGAAATCTTGTGTCTCCAAAAAACTGTTTGCAAAGATACCAAGAAAGCAGATATTATGACTACTGGACTGAAAATTAAAAAAGTTGTTTAGAATTAACACCTCTACATTATGTTATCTTCACCAATAGAAATACCTTCCTTCTACTAATGTAATTGTTCTCCCACTCTTCTTATAAATACCGAAGGCCTTTGTCTCCTAATCGGAACACGAGTTGGGCTTCTAGCTGAATCAGTGCTTCCCAATAGCTATTATTGATCTCAAATAAATGCATGTTGCTTCTCACTTTGGAAGGCCTTTTTATTTTCAAGTTATCATGAGGCACCCAATAGTTTTTAGCACACAGGACACACTTGTTGGAGTTATTTGCCAATTCTCCTCTGTTCATTAGATTTAAGGCCAAGTGAACATACAAATGACCAAACTGGGAGACAAGGGAACCATCAGTCCACAGCAGAGTTGAATGGCGCAAGGAGAGAAGCACACTGGTGTGACGTGTGTATTTAGGCTCCTCCAGTCACTGAGCAGGCACTAACCTCTCTGAGCCTCAGCTTTCTTCTCAGCATCCAACAGGTCAGTTGCCAATATTAAACAACATGGGTAACCTGTACACATAGTAGAATTCAGTAAGTGTAAGCATGATGACGATGAAGGGAAGACGTGATGTGGCACAGCCCCAACTTCCTACAGTCTGGGTCACGAACATGCAGGAGGAATCTGCGGGCAGCTTTAATACAGACTCTACAACGGCCACTGACGCCTATGCATTGATTGTCTGGAGCTTCCAATATTGCTCTAGAAAGTTAAATTTTCCAAGAAAGACTGTTTACAATTTACCTTCAAGGAAATCCTTTGCAGTTCCAGCTGCCATGCCTCCACATTAAGCTTATTGCTGGTGATCACTGTGTCAAGACTGCTGCCAAATACAGCCTTCCAAGTGACCGTAAAAAATTAAGCTAATGGCAATTTTATGTTTTATGGAAGCTTTTCCTGTCTAGTAACTGCCAACAAGAGCCAGTCCTGGTCTCTTCTGCCTACGTCTCAGCCTGGACATTTTAGGAAACTCAGCAGGAAATTATATCAGTGCAGATTAAAATGCCTCTTAAGTGTACTGTGAATTTTAGGAGGTAAAGCCATACAACTAAGTGCCTAGAAACATGGTTTAAGTGTATATTAACATGCACAGTAATAACTTCCACAACTACACATGCCTGCTACAAGGCAGGGATGACGGCAGGCATACCCACAGGTTTCTTCAACAACAACTTCCATATTTACTTAACCACCACAGGAAAGGAGGAGTGTTATCTCCCACTCCCTGCTTCTCTCCCATATTCCCTTGGCCCTGCGAGGGCTAAAAGGCCGCACATCATCGTTTTCTACGTGTAGAAGGTCCATATGATACACTGATAGAACACATACATCAAAGATCAACAGTGGGTTAGGAGATCTAAGCTGATGGCAGACAGATGTGCTATGGAGGAAGTGACATCTGGGCACCTGGATTCTGCTTGCGAATCTGCTCTTTGAAAGGAGGAGGCCAATGGACTGGTGACCCCAAGAAACTGTGCCTCCTGATCAAAGTGGGGAGAGAAAGGCACTCAGAAGAAGTGGCATCTGCTGCTGTACACTGCTCGGTTCAGAATAAATGTTCCAGAATGTTCTGGGAAGAAAACTTGCTTGGTTGACTTCAAGGCCCATGCTAACTTACATAAGAGAACTTATGTTTAAAAAAGAGAGCAAATTAGGAGCTTAGTATTTTTTTTTTTTAAATAAAAATGCCTTTGAAAAGGCGTTAGTAAGTGTTTGCTTACATGATGGTAAATGAAAGGGAAATAATAAAATTATTAGGAAAACAAAGCTAAAGTGAAAATTTTGCGCTGGGAAAAATACAACATTCTTAATAGTCAAAAGGTTAATACACAGAATCATGATAGAGTAATTGCTAATTAATAAGAAAAGGTCAAAAAAACTAAAAGAGGGGCGGCCGGATGGCTCAGTTGGTTAGAGCGCGGGCTCTCAACAAAGTTGCCGGTTCAATTTCCCCATGGGATGGTGGGCTGCGCCCCCTGCAACTAAGATTGAAAACGGCGACTGGACTTGGAGCTGAGCTGAGCCCTCCACAACTAAGATTGTAGGACAATGACTTGGAGCTGATGGGCCCCAGAGAAACATTGTTCTCCAATATTCACCAATTAAAAAAAAAAAAAAACTAAAAGAAAAATTGGTCATAATATGAACAGCAACGCATATCATAAGTAATACAAATGGCTAATAAACATATATTAAAATGACAATCCTACTGGCAACTAGGAAAATGTAAATTAGGACAATTTTCCATCATTAAACTAGTAAAATGTAAAACTATTGACACTTTTCAGTGTAAGAGAATATGGAGAAACGTGGAATGGTGGGAAAGTGATTGGCAATACCTATCAAACCCAACCTCAGCCCTGCTTTTATTAGTATACACAAGCCGTGATCTATTTCTGTGCATACGTGTATTTCTCTGTATTCTTATCGATCTGCATGCCACAGCCTGGAAACAAGGCTGGAAGGATACACAGCAACGTTAGCGGTTTCCTCAGCAGAGAGGCCTTTTGTCACAGCTCCATTTCTAGGCAGCACATGTGCACAAAAATGCAAATACAAGGATGGGCAGCATTTTTATGATGCAAAAAGGAATTTTTTACCACCTAATTTAATAACTAGGGAAGATGAGTCCAGAATTCACTATGGTGCATTCATATAAGGAAATCCACGTGGCTGGGAAAAGAGCCTGGCGGGGCTGGACATCCGACAAAGAAAACTTTCTATGAAAATGTGAAGTGAGAAATGGGCCCCACTCAGCCTATTTCATTCATGCAAAAGCACTGTGATATGCCTGTGTATGCTTATCTGTGTATCTGCATGTCACTCTACGGAAAAAAACTGGGAAGTAGACACACAATTGTTAACAGTGGTTTCCTCTGGAGAGAGGACAGAGGTGTGGCAGGGCAGGGGACAGGAAACAGCTCGTTTTCTTTCTTTCCTGTGACTTGCCTGAAAGGTAGAGGGGACAAATGTGGATTCCCCATACGGAGGGGTGGATGGTGGGGGTGAAAGGGAGTCCACTCTTACTGGACCTATGAGTCAGTGCTGATTTGAAAGTTTTCTACCCCTTAAATAAGAATAAAATTAAATATTACATGTATAAATTAATACATACAAATTAAATATCTAAAACTGATACTAATTTTTATTAAAATCAGGGAATAGAAATATTTATAGAAGGAGAGAAGGAAACCCAAATTTTAAGTATCGGTCTTGTTAACCATAACCACACATATCTGTTTCTATTATAGAAAGAAATGTAACCCAAGAGGAAATTATCCAGTCCAAAAGTTTCATTTTACAGACAAGGAAATAGAGGCCCCCAAAAGTGGAGTGATCTGCCCATAGTACAGAAGTGTTGCTAGCTACGTCACGAGGACCATCAAAGTCTCAGAACAACTAGGCCGCACTTATTCCAATGTATCAGAAGCTTTCCTAAAAAGCAGAGTCTTCTATCCAAACACTAACCATCCTGACCATGTTAAACTTTCGTGATCAGACATTAAAAGGACATGGCTGCGTTTTGAGATTACATCCTCCAAGTTAACTACGAAGTCCAAAATCATGGACAGTGGGACAAGGAAGGAAATCTCAGGTGTTCTGTACAGGAACATAGAGTGCATGCATTCCTTTCTACGCTGTCTGTAAAGCTGTACATCCTAGGGTGTCATTGGGGAGGGTTTTTCAGGTCAATTCTGAACCTAAACCCTGGACATTGCAATGGAGGAAAATTAATTTTCCTTCTACACTTCTAAGTTCTGGCTGGTCCAATAATTAAATTGACATGAGACAGATTAACAGGAGAAAATAGCCAAATTTATTATGTATGTACATATGGGGGTTTCATAAGAGAATGGGCCTGAGGACACATCTGGCAGTAGAAGCTCAGATGCCATGTTGAGTTAAGGAGAAGGGGATGGATTGTGTGGCTTGGGACTTGAGAGGGCAGGAAAGCAGTTGCCACGGATGAGGAAAAGCACATTTGGTCCATAAATGTTTGCTGGGCCACCTTTAACAATGGGACACAGAGAGGACTTTGGTCACATGGGCCTTGCTAGGTTCCTCCCTGTCTTTCACACTAGTTCGTATGAAACTGGTTATCTGTGATGAGAGCTCTCTTCCTGGAGCAGGTCCTCTATCTAAATTCCTTTCAGGCAGTTAGGGGTGTGGTCAAATGTTCTTGAGTCTTTTGTTTCTGAAAAATAACCAGTTTAAAATCAGTATCTCAAAAAAGACACCTTTTGGGGTGGCAAACTCTGCTCCTCAAAGTGAGGACAGGTAAGCATGCTCAGGCTCTCATGGCAGCCCTTGGAAAATGTTTCTTTAACGAGGAGAGGGAGACCTAGGGGAAAGGGTGGGTAAGCACTGGATAAATTTAATAGAATTTAGGCTCAAATTAATCTGTTATTCCCCAAAGCAAAACTTTAACTATCTCTTACTAACAAGAGGCTGATTTCGTTTTTTCTTATGCAACCACTGTCAAAAGCCGAAAATGAGAATAACAAGCTGTTGAATCCTTTAAAAAAACAAATCTGAACAAAATAACTGTTGTCCGTATACTTTTAGAGGTATAATTCATAGAACACAAAATTCACTCTTTTAAAGTGTACAGTTCAGTGGTTATTATTATATGCAGCATTATACAACTATCACCACAATTGATTTTAGAATATTTTCAAAACCCCAGTAAGAAACCCCATGCCCTTCAGTGGCCACTTCTCACCTTCTTCCTCCAGGCCCAGGTAACGAATAAGCTACTTTCTGTCTCCATGGATTTGCTTCTCTGGACAGTTCATATGAATGAAATTACACAATGTATGCTCTTTGTGATCAGTTTCTTTCACTTAGCATCATGTTTTCAAGGTCCTTCAATGTTATAACATGTATCAGTGCTGCTGGAAATGGGTTCTTGGTATCGTCACAGGAAAGAATTCAAGGACACACTGAATAAGCCAAGCAAGCACAAAATTTTATTGAAAGAGGATAGTACACTCCCAAGGTGGTGGAGCAGGCAGGCCTGGAGAAGAGCAACTGCCCTAAAGAACAAAGAGGATTAGGAATTTATTATTTCTAAAATGAGGGTGCGAAATATTCAAGATTTAGGGGTGGCATCACAGGCATTCCCAGGATGGGTCCTTGCTGACCACTCCTTCCTGTTGGAAGGAGGGATTTTTATCCTTATTTGGCCCTTGTAGGAACTATGATGGCAACACGGGGTGGTGGTGGTGGTGGTGGTGGTGGTGGTGGTGGTGGAGATTTTCCCTAACCACAAAGCTAATAATAGTAAAACCCATTATAATTAGATAAAGGTCACCTGAGGGGCAAGATGGTGTGCTGGATCTGCTCTTGGCCACCAAAATCTAGTTCTGGCCAACCTGTTTGCTGTATTTTTTAAGAATGACCTCATCTCCTCCTTTGTTTTCCTGCACTTCCACCTTCTCTTCCTCCCCCTCTCTCCTCTGTTCTTTTTGCCTACAGTAACAACTTTTTATGGTTGTTATTCATTTCTTTTTATGGTTGAATGATAATCCATTGTATGAGTGTACTGAATTATATTTATCCATTCATCAGTTGATGAACATTTGAATTGCTTCTATTTTTTATGTTTTATAAGAATTGCAGCTATGAATATTTGTGTCCCCAAATGGGGCCCAGGTTGCCTGGACCCAATTCCGACATGTGTGTGGAGGCTTCACCCCACCAATAAGTAATTCTCAGATGCCAGTAGGGGGCTGGGAGTAAAATCTTTTACGCCCAGCCCACAAATTAAGTCTTATCCATAAACATAACAAGTCAATGAGAATGGACAACTTCCCCAGAGGTTCTAACTGCTATATGCATAGCATTCGCCTATCAGTAAGGGTACCCAGCTTCAAATGGCAAAAATCCACTTTGGCTGTTTTAAGGAGAGGAAGAATTTATGGAAAGACAGACTTTGGAGAGCTGGTGAAGCAGCTTGGCTCCTGGGCTGTGCAGGGAGAACCACAGTCAAAATTGTACTTCAGCACAGGTTCTGTGACAACAGCAAGGTTGCTGCTAATGCGGATGAGACCCCAAAGCTCAGCCCATGGCACAGTGCTGCTGGCATTCATGCCCCAGAAAAGGGGAATCTTCTTACAATCCCTAGAGACATAAGATTCTCTACTCTTCCTGACCCTTTGCATCTCAGGGATATACTTCAAGTCCAGGGAAGATAGATCTGACTGGCTTGATCCAACTCATGTGCCATGGTTGACCCTTCCAGAGTTTAATCATATCCAGTCTTCCTTTTCTGCTAGGGATGATAGAAATTATGTTTTCTTATCCCCTTGCAGTTAGGACAGGGCAATTATTTGTGAGTCTGGCAAAAGTGCTGTGACTCCAAGTAACAAGTCTTACTTCTGGGCTAAAGCATTTCATTGCCTGTGTGAACCCCTCCCAGCAATCTATTCCTCTGGGTGTTAACAGTGAGGGCAGGTATTCCCAGCGTCACAGATACAAGATGTCAGTCTGGCTCACGAGGTGACGGTGGAGCAGAGCCCTTGGAAATCAGTGTTACATATGTAACATAAGCAAGGAATAACTTGTGCTGTTGAGCCACTAAAATTTTTGAACTGTTAGTTCCTGTAGAACAGTATAACTTAGAACCTATACTGATTACCTTAAAAATACATATAAATAACAAAATCAAACTGCAGAAGGAGGTGAAGAGGAAAGAAGTTTAACATTTTTGTCACAACTAAGAGTGAATTTTATCAGAAATCAGCTATAAAAAGAAAACTGGAAAAAACATAAATATGTGGAGATTAAATAACATTCTAGTAAACAACTAATGAATCAAAGAGGAAATCCAAAAATACCATGAAACAAATGAAAGTAAAAACACAACTCCCCCAAATCAATCAATGCAGCAAAAGCAGCTGTAAGAGTGTACTTCATAGCTATACAGGTCTACCTCAAGAAACAACGACAATGCCAAATAATTTTATACCTAAAGGAACTAGAAAATAAAGAACAAAGAAAACCCAAAGTAAGTAAAAGGGAGGAAATAATGAATATCAGAGTGGAAAATGAAACAGACTTAAAAAAAAATAGAAAAGATCAATGAAACTAAGAGCTAGTTCTTTGAAAGGATAAATAAAACTGAGAAACCTCTGGTCAATTGTTGAACTGAACAATCCATTAAGAAGATTATAACACCATGATAAAATAGGATTTACACCAGGGATTAAGGATGGTTCAATATCCACCAAGCAATTAATGAATCATTACAGCAACAAAACCAAGGCTAAAAATAGTATGATTGTCTCAACAAATACAGAAAATTCAACATCCGTTTATGATAAAACTCTCAACAAGGTAAGTATGGAAGGAATTTATCTCTAACGTCATACTCAATGGTGAAAAGCTGAAAGCTTTTCCTATAACATCAGGAACAAGACAAGGATGGCCACTCTCACAACTTTATTAAATATAGTGTTGGAAGTCGAAACCACAGCAATCAGACAAGAAAAAGATAAAAAAGGCATCCAAATAGGAAGAAGTAAAACTGTCACTAGTTGCAGAAGACATGATACTATATATAGGAAACCCTAAAGACTCCACCAAAAATTATTAGAATTAATAAATGAACTGAATAAAGTAGCAGGATACACAATTAATATACAGAAATCTGTCACATATCTATACATTAATAATGAACAATTAGAAGGAGAAATTAAGAAAACAATCCCATTTACAACTGCATCAGAAAAAATAAAATACCTAGGAATAAATTAAACCAAGGAGGTGAAAAATCCATACTCTGAAAACTGTAAGACATTTAAAAAAGAAATTGAAGAGGACACAAATAAATGGAAGGATATACTGTGCTCATGGCTTGGAAAGACTAATATCGTTAAAATGTCCATACTATCCAAAGCAATCTACAGATTCAACGTAATCCCTATAAAAATACCACAACATTCTTCTCAGAACTAGAAAAAGTAATCCTAAAATTTATATGGAACCATGAAAGATCACAGATAGCCAAAGCAATCTTTGGAAAGAACAAAGTTGGAGGCATTATGCTCTGTGATCTCAAACTATCCTACAAAGCTATAATAATGAAAACAGTATGGTACTGGCATAAAAACAGACCCATAGATCATTGAACAGGCTAGAGAGCCCAGAAATATACCCTCACTTATGTGGTCAAAGGAAGCAAGAATATACAATGGAGAAATGACAGTCTTTTCAATAAGTGGTGCTGGGAGAAATGGACACATACATGCAAAAAAGTGAAAAGGAAAAAGAAATAGATACTGGACAGTAGATTAAAGGCGTAAATGTAAGACCTAAAACCATAAAACTCATAGAAGAAAACATAGGTAGTAAACTCTTTGACATCAGTCTTAGTCATATCTTTTGGACACGTCCCCTCAAGCACAGGAAACAAAAGCAAAATGAACAAATAAGATTACATCAAACTAAAAAGCTTTTGCACAGTGAAGGAAACCATTAACAAAATGAAAGACAGCCTACTAAATGGTGGAATATATTCACAAATGAGGGGCTAATATCCAAAATATATAAGTAACTCATATAACAAAGAAATAAACAATCTGATAAAAAACTGGGCAGAGGATGTTTCTCCAAAGAGGACATACAGATACCCAACAGACATACAATAAGATGCTCAACATCACTAATCATCATGGAAATGCAAATCAAAACCCCAATGAGATACCACCTCATATTTTCAGAATGGTTATTATTCAAAAGTCAACAAACAACAAGTGTTGACAAGGATGTGCAGAAAAGGCAACCCTTGTTCCCTGTAGGTGGGAGTGTAAATTGGTGCAGTCACTATGAAAAACAGTGCGGAGACTCCTCAAAAACTAAGAATAGAGCTGCCATATGACCCAGCAATTCTACTTTGGGGTATTTATCTAAAGAAAATGAAAACACTAATTCTAAAAGACAGATGCACCCCTATGTTTATTGCAGCACTATTTACAATAGCAAAGATATGGCGCAACCTACATGTCCATTGATAGATGAATGGATAAAGAATGGAGAATATATATATATTCTGATATATATATAATGAATATTACTCAGAAATAAGAAGAATGATATCTTGCCATTTGTGATAACATGGAAGGACCTAGAGGGTATTATGCTAAGTGAAATAAGTCAGACGGAGAAAGACAAATATGGTACGATTTCACTTATATATGGAATCTAAAAACAAACAAAACAAAGCAAGAGGTGACTCATGAAACAGAGATCTAATTGATGGTTGCCAGAGGAGAGGGGGTGGGAGAGAGGCGAGGAAGGGAAGGGAGATATAGTCAGTAATGGTGTAATGACTGTCCTGCGGGAGACCCTGCTCACTGCGCCATTTGTTGTGCGGGGCGGCCTGTGGGGCCTCTGGTCCCGCTCCCCACTCCATTAGAACGCAGGACATGTCTAGGCCAAAAAGGAACACCCACGGAGCCACAGATAGGGGAGTCACACCACTATATTCTCTCTGGCAGCCGGGCAAGACACACCCAGTAGTAGCCACACAATCAGCAGTCCGCCATTCACTTCTCTGCCTGCCAACCAACCAACCAATCAAAGCAGCCCCGCAGTTACATCAGTAGCCAATTGGCTAACCGGTTACAGCTGGCGGCCAACCAATCACAGTCAATGGTCATTCACTACCCGAGCCAGCAACTCCCCATGCGAGGCCTGAGAGCCTGGAAACTGCACTCCGGGACTCCGTCCCCATAGCCTTTGCATGATGACAGATGGTTATTAGACTTTAGTGTGTCCAATTACTCTGTTGTACACCTGAAACTAATATAATATTGTATGCTAACTATATTTAAATAAAAAATAAGGGCTGGCCCGGTGGCTCAGATGGTTGTAGCACCGTGTTCCTAATGTAGAAGGCCACTGGTTCGATTCCCACATGGGCCAGTGAGCTGCCCCCTCTACAGCTAATTATGAACAACAGCTCTCCCTGGAGCTGGGCTGCTGAGAGCAGCTGGAGGTTGGCGTGTGTTGCGGTGGGCAGCTGTGTGCTGCTGCGGACTACAGTGTGTCGCCATGTGTGGCTGGTGGCCATCATGAGCGGCTGGCAGCCGGTGAGAGCTGCTGTGAGCGGCCGACCGAAGTCTGGCGACCGGCTGCCTCAGCCGGGGTGGAGTGCAAGGCTCATAATACCAGCATGGGCCAGGGAGCTGTGTCTTACACAACTAGACTGAGAAACAATGGCTTGAACTGGAGGTGCAGAGGAGGAAGAAAGGGGAAGGGGAAGAAAACAAAATAAAACCCTTACATATGCTGCCTACAAGAGACTCACTTCAGAATGAAAGACACACACAGACTGAAAGTAAAGAGATAGAAAAGGATATTTCATAAAAATGGAAACAAAGAAACAAAAGCTGGGGTAGCTATATTTACACCAGACAAAATAGACTTGAAAACAAAGGCTATCAGAAGAGTGAAAGAATGGCCCAGCAATTCCACTTCTGGGTTTATTAAAGAAACTCAAAACACTACTTTGAAAGGACATGTACATCCATATGTTCATTGCAGCATTATTTACAATGGCCAACATATGGAGGCAACCTGGGTGTCCATCAATTGATGAATGGATAAAGAAGAGGCGATACATCTCTATAATGAAATGTTACTCAGCTATAAAAAGGAATGAAATGTTGTCATCTCTAACAACATAGATGGACCTAGAGGGTATTGGGCTGAGTGGAGTATGTGAGACAGAGAAAGACACATGCCGTATGATTTCATTTATATGTAGAGTCTAAAGAAGAAAATAAGTGAACAAACAAAACAGAAACAAATTCATACAAAGAATATTTTGGTGGTTGCCAAATGGTAAGGTGGTTGCGGGTGGGTGAAAAATATGAAGGGATTAAAAATACAAATTGGTAGTTTTTACTAACAACTGTCACCCCAAGAAGCACACAAAGAAGAAAAGTACAGAGCAATATATTTTATAAATATGTACTTAAAAAAAAACCAAATAGCGAATCAAATCCTTTCCTAAATAAAAAGGGGTATACACCATGACTAAATGGGATATAACCAAAGGAATGTATGGTTGGTTTAACATCTGAAAATAATGTAATACACCACTTCAACAGGATAAAAGACAAAATCCACATAATTATCTCAATAGATGTAGAAAGAGCATTTAACAAAACCCAACACGCTTTTCATGATAAAACCACTCAACAAACTAGAAACAGAAGAGAACTTAACCTCATAAAGGGCATCTATGAAAAACCGACATCTAACATCATACTTAGTGATGAAAGACTAAATGTTTTCCCCCTAACATAAGGAAAAACACAACAAAGTTCTCTCACTACATTTACACAATATTTTTGAAAATTATAGATAGGACAATTAGACAAGAAAATGAAATAAAAGTTGTCCAGACTGGAAAGAAAGACGGAATAACTATCCTTTTTTGCACATTGCACAATCTTATATATAGAAATTCCCAAGGAATCCACTTAAAAACTGTTAGAACTGATAAACAAGTTTAGCAAGTTTGCAGGACACACGATCAATATACAACAACCCACTGTCATATCAAAGATGGAACTGTAGGAAGCTCCAGGAATCCTTCCCTCCACTGAACCATTTGCAGGAATTGTCTGAAGCAACTACTTTGTAACTTGTATGTAGTAGAACAGTTGCAACATCTAGGAGAGAGTTTGATGAAGGGGCTGGTAAATTTTTGTCAATTTCAGCTTTGGTGAAATTGGGGGCTACCATTCTCTATCTTCCAGTTCCAGAACAAGCAGCTATGGCTACAGAAGCCCACGTTCCTGGCTGGAGCCAGAGTAGGCAATAAGGACTTTGTCCCTCAACAGTCAGGTTTGTGGTTTCTGATTGCTAGGTTTTTGGTTTGTTTTTTTTTTAAATCAGTGAGTGGCAGGTATGGAGGTTGGCCATTGTCTCAAACCTCATGGGCCAAATTGCCTCCCAGCCATGAAAGAACTTCAACAGACAGGATGCATTTTGTTCTCTCTCTCTTGGGAACCAAACATTTAAGGAAAACTTTGTCAGGCTAACTGTAGTGAAAACAGAAGAGAAGCTTCAGTGAACACACACAAAAAAGAATACACACTTTGCAAAAATAGAATGGAAAGCCAGAAGCAGATGCCTCCAACCATCAACAAACTAAATGCAGCAATCCCCGATGAGTGGGAGAATTACATTTTCTTAGTTTATCACAACATGATGCTCAGAATGCCCACTTCCCAAGAAAAAAATTACAAAACATAAAGAAATAGAAAAGTACGGCCCATTCACAGGAAATAAAGAGTTTGACAGCAACTATCCCTGGGGAAGCCCAGATATTGAAATTATTAGTAAAAGATATTACATCAACTGTCTTAAATGTGTTTAATGAGATAACAAAAACCATGGACAAAGAACTAAAGGAAATCAGTAAGATGATGTCTTAAAATATCGGTAAAGAGATGAAAATTATAAAGAGCAACCAAAAAAGAAATTCTGGAGTTGAAAAGTACAATAACTACAATAAAAATCTCACTAGAGGGATTCAACAGTAGATCTGAGCAAATAAAAGAAAGGATTGATAAACTTTAAGATTAGACATTAAGAAATTACCCAATCTGAGGAGCGGAAAGAAAAAATGAATGAAGAAAAGTGAACAGAGTCTAAGGGGCCTATGGGACACAATCAAACAGACCAACCTAAGCATTATAAGAGTCCCAGAAGGAGAAGAGAGAGAGAAAGGAGCAGATAATTATTTGAAGAAATGATAGGCAAAAACTTCCCAAATATAATAGAAGACATGAATATACACATCCAAGAAGCTCAACAAACTCCAAACAGGATACATTTAATGAGATCCACGTCAAAATGTATTATAGTCAAATTGCTGAAACTCAAAGAAACAGAGAATGTTGAAAGCTACAAGAGAGATGTCACTTTTCATGTACAAAGGATCCTCAATAAGGTCAACAGCAGATTTTTCATCAGAGACCATGAAAACCAGAAGACAGGGGATGACATTCTTTTTTTTTTTTTTTTTTTTTAATTTATTGGGGTGACAATTGTTAGCAAAATTACATAGATTTCAGGTGTGCAATTCTGTATCACATCATCCATAAATCACACTGTGTGTTCACCACCCAGAGTCAGCTCCCCTTCCATCAGCATACATTTGATCCCCCTCACCCTCATCCCCCACCCCCCAACCCCCTTACCCTCTGGTAACCACCAAATTACGTTCCCCAGATTAATTTTCAAACCCGTGGCCATCCTGTGGTCACCAACTGCCCTCCAATCCCCTCACCCTCCCCCCCACCCCCCACCCCTCCCGCCCATCTAGCAACCCTCAGTTTTTCCTCTTTGTCTCCAAAACTGTTTCTGATTAGTTCATTCACTTATTCTTTTCTTTAGAATCCGCAAATAAGTGAGATCATATGGTACTTATCTTTCTCTGTCTGACTTATTTCGCTTAACATAATGTTCTCTAGGTCCATCCATGTTGTTGCAAATGGTAAGATTTCTTTCTTCTTTATGGCTGCGTAATACTCCATTGTATAAATGTACCACAGTTTCTTAATCCAGTCATCTACCGATGGGCATTTCGGTTGTTTCCATGTCCTAGCTATTGTGTATAGTGCTGCAATAAACATAGGAGTGCATAAAGATTTTTGAATTGAAGTTTTGGGTTTCTCCGGATAGATACCTAGGAGTGGAATTACTGGATCATAGGGTAGTTCCATTTTCAGATTTTTGAGATACCTCCATACTGTTTTCCATAGTGGCTGCACCAATCTGCAATCCCACCAACAGTGCACAAGCGTTCCCTTTTCTCCACATCCGCGCCAGCACTTGTTGTTTGTTGATTTATTGATGATAGCTATTTTGACTGGGGTGAGGTGGTATCTCATTGTGGTTTTTATTTGCATTTCTCTGATGGTTAGTGAGGTTGAGCATTTCTTCATATGTCTGTTTGCCATCTGTATGTCCTTTTTAGAAAAATGTCTCTTCAAGTCCTCTGCCCATTTTTTAATGGGGTTGTTTGTTTTTTTGGAGTTGAGTTGAGTGAGTTTTTCATAGATTTGTGATATTAATCCCTTATCAGGTATATCATTGGCAAATATCTTTTCCCATTCAGTAGGATCCCTTTTAGTTTTATTGATGGTTTCCTTTGCTGTGAAAAAACTTTTTAGTTTGATATAATCCCACATGTTTATTTTTTCTCTTACTTCCCTCGAGCGAGGGTATATATCAGTAAAAATCTTACTCCGGGTAATGTCTGAGAAGTTTCTTCCTATATTTTCTTCTAGGTATTTTATGGTTTCAGATCTTACATTTAAGTCTTTAAGCCATTTTGAATTTATTTTTGTATATGGTGTAAGGAGGTGGTCCAGCTTCATTTTTTTGCATGTGTCTGTCCAGGTTTCCCAGCACCATTTATTGAATAGACTGTCATTACTCCATCGTACATTCTTCCTTCCATTGTTGTAGATTAAATGGCCATATAGGCGTGGATTTATTTCTGGACTCTCTATTCTGTTCCATTGATCTATGTGTCTGTTTTTATGCCAGTACCATGCTGTTTTGATTACTGTAGCCTTGTAGTATAATTTGAAGTCAGGTATTGTTATACCTCCCACTTTGTTCTTATTTCTCAAGATTGCCTTTGCTATTCGGGGTCTTTTATGGTCCCATATAAATTTTAGGATTATATGTTCTATTTCTGTGAAAAACGACATTGGCAGTTTGATAGGAATTGCATTGAATATGTATATTGCCTTAGGCAGTATGGGCATTTTAACTATATTAATTCTTCCTATCCATGAACATGATATGTGTTTCCATCTATTTATATCTTCCTTCATTCCTTTCTTCAGTGTCTTATAATTTTCTGAGTACAGATCTTTTACTTCTTTGGTTAAATTTATTCCCAGGTATTTTATAGTCTTTGGAGCGATTGTAAATGTTTTTTTAATTTCTCCTTCTGATGTTTTATTATTGGTATATACAAATGCCACTGATTTCTGAATATTAATTTTGTATCCTGCTACTTTACTAAATTCATCTATCAGCTCCAACAGCTTCTTGGTGGAGCCTTTAGGGTTCTCTATATATAGTATCATATCATCTGCATACAACGATAACTTTACTTCCTCCTTACCAATCTGGATGCCTTTTATTTCTTTTTCTTGTCTGATTGCTGTGGCTAGAACTTCCAGCACTATGTTGAATAGAAGCGGAGATAGTGGGCAACCTTGCCTTGTTCCTGATATTAGGGGGAATGGTTTTAGCTTTTCCCCATTGAGTATGATGTTAGCTGTGGGTTTGTCATATATGGCCTTTATTATGTTGAGATATGATCCCTCTATTCCCACTTTCTTAAGGGTTTTTATCATAAATGGCTGTTGGATTTTATCAAATGCTTTTTCTGCATCTATTGATATGATCATGTGATTTTTATTTTTCATTTTGTTTATGTGGTGTATCACATTAATTGATTTGCGGATGTTGAACCACCCTTGCATACCAGGGATGAATCCCACTTGATCATGGTGAATGATCTTTTTAATGTATTGCTGAATTCTGTTCGCTAATATTTTGTTGAGGATTTTTGCATCCATGTTCATTAGAGATATCGGCCTGTAGTTTTCTTTTTTTGTGGTGTCTTTATGTGAAGATAAACTGTTGATTAGTGCTGTTTCTTGTTTCTTTAGGTAGGCCTGCAAAGCTATGAATTTCCCTCTTAGGACTGCTTTCGTGGCATCCCATAGATTTTGGGTCGTCGTGTTTTCATTTTCGTTTGTCTCGAGATATCTTTTGATTTCTTCCTTGATCTCCTGCTTGACCCATTCATTATTTAGTAATAAGTTATTCAGCCTCCATGAATTGGTGTGTCTTCCAGTTTTTTTCCTGTAGTTCATTTCTAATTTCATAGCATTGTGATCGGAGAAGACAATTGGTATGATTTCAATTTTCTTAAATTTATCAAGACTTGTTTTGTGGCCTAACATATGGTCTATCTTGGAAAATGTTCCATGTGCGCTTGAGAAAAACGTGTATTTTGCAGCATTGGGGTGAAATGTTCTGAAAATATCGATTAAATCCAAGTGGTCCAATGTATCATTTAAGGCTGTTGTTTCCATATTGATTTTCTGTCTGGAAGACCTGTCCCTTGTTGTCAGGGGTGTGTTGAAGTCCCCTACTATACTAGTGTTACTGTTGATCTCTGTCGTTATGTCAGTCAGTACCTGTTTTATATATTTAGGTGCTCCTATGTTGGGTGCATAGATGTTTACTAGGGTTATGTCCTCTTGTCGGATCGATCCCTTTATTATTATATAGTGCCCATCTTTATCTTTTAGTATGTTCTTCATTTTAAAGTCTATTTTGTCAGATATAAGTATTGCAACTCCAGCTTTTTTCTCGTTTCCATTTGCATGAAATATCTTACTCCAACCCTTCACTTTCAGCCTGTGTGTGTCTTTTGTTCTGAGGTGAAGTCTCTTGTATACAGCATATACAAGGGTCTTGCTTTCTTATCCAGTCAGCCACCCTATGTCTCTTGATTGGAGCATTTAATCCATTTACATTTAAAGTGATTATTGATAGGTACATAGTTATTGCCATTTTTAAATTTGTAGTTAGGTTGTTTTGATCTTTCTTCTATTTACAGAAGTCCTTTTAGTATTTCTTGCAATGCTGGCTTGGTTGTAATAAATTCCTTTAGCTTATTTTTTTCTGAAAAGCTCTTTATCTCTCCATCAACTTTAAATGATAGCCTTGCTGGATAAAGCAATCTAGGTTGTAGGCCTTTGTTTTCCATCACTATGAGTATCTCCTGCCACTCCCTCCTGGCCTTCAATGTTTCTGTAGAAAAATCATTTGATAGTCTTATGGGAGTTCCCTTGTATGTAACCCTCTGTCTTTCTCTTGCTGCTTTTAGGATTCTCTCTTTGTCTTTAAGCTTTGCCATTTTAACTATAATGTGTCTTGGTGTGGACCTGTTTGGGTTAATCCTGGTTGGAACTCTCTGCACTTCCTGGACTTGTATGTTGGTTTCCTTCATCAGGTTGGGGAAGTTTTCAGACATTATTACTTCAAATATGTTCTCAATCCCTTGCTTACTCTCTTCACCTTCTGGTATTCCTATGATGCGCATGTTGTTGCGCTTGATGTTATCCCAGAGGTCTCTTAGGCCATCCTCATTGTTTTTTATTCTTTTTTCTTTCTGTTGTTCCGTTTGGGTGATCTCTGCTACCTTGTCTTCTAAGTCGCTGATTCGGTCCTCTGCTTCATCTAGCCTGCTGGTAATTCCTTCAAGTGAGTTCTTAATTTCGGTAATTGTGTTCTTTAGTTCTAACTGGTTGTTCGTTATGATTTCTACATCCTTCTTTATGTTTTCTCTAAGCTTGTTCGTTATGATTTCTACATCCTTCTTTATGTCTTCTCTAAGCTCCTTAAACATTCTTATCACCAGTATTCTGAACTCTGTCTCTGAGAGGTTGGTTACGTGTGCTTCATTTGGTTCCAGTTGTGAAGGCTTCTTCTGTGCTTTTATTTGGGATGTGTATCTTTGTTTCCCCATTCTGGCTGACTGTGTTTATTTTGATATATTAGGTAGATCCCCTAGCGTTTTTAGTTCTTGCTAGGTTATCTTATGTAGTATGTGTCCTTTATATTTGACTCGCACCACGTCGTCCTCCTCTGCATGTGCTCCAAAGGTGACTCTTGTGTTGTGTACACTGCCCCGTTCAAGAAGATCTTTAATTGCTTTTTGCTTGTAAGTAGGTGGGGTTAACTCCTGGGCTGACCCGTTATGAGACTTGGCTCTGCCCCCCGCAGGGCACTCTGCTGCGTGAGGGTTGACCACCCTAATGTGGTTTGGCCTCTATGAGCTCCAGTGCCTGCAGAGAGCCCCCTCTGGGTGTGTGACCTGCAGGTCAAACCCGGCAGCACTCCGGTTTGGTCTGGAGTTGGCCCCTGGATATGCTGAGTCCCGTGCCTCTCAAGCTGGGCCCCGGCAGTGCAGCCTCAGAACAAAGCAAATCACCAAGCACAACAGCAAGGACAACAGCAAAAAAAAGAAAAAAATCAAGTACATTCACATGCAAAAAAAACAGCCGATAACCCCCGCTCGACACAGGCAAAGATATCAGAGATATAAAGACAAAGCAAAACAAAACAAAGCAAAGCAAAACAAAAAGCAGCGACCGTCTCGGCCTGAGCCCACCAAGCAATGTCCAGGTTGTCCTCTGCTGTACCAAAGAGCCCCCTGCTTATTGCGCAGGCAGAGCTGGTCACCTGGTGCCCAGAGTGACTTTGGGACTGCAGACTTAAATGCGTGGGCCTGAGGCGTCTGGATGATAGTTTTTACAAAGTCAGTGCAGTTTCTGCCCTTGTCTGCACTTATGCACACTGAGAGTAGCACCACCAGCCCCTTGTCCAGAACTCCTGAGTCCTAGGGCACTTCTTCAGTGTGTGTATGTATGGGTGCGGGTGGGAGATTTCTGATCTGCTGACCGTGCCTCACAAGCTGGGCCCTGGCAGGGCAGTTTCAGAACAAAGCAAATCACCAAGCACAACAGCAACAACAACAACAAAGAAAAAAATCAAATCAAATACATTCACATGCAAAACCATCTGATAACCCCCACTCGACACAGGCAAAGATATCAAAGATACAAAGACAAAGCAAAACAAAACACAACAAAGCAAAACAAAAAGCAGCGACAGTCTCGGCATAAGCCCACCAAGCAATGTCCAGGTTGTCCTCTGCTGTACCAAAGAGCCCCCTGCTTATTGCGCAAGCAGAGCCGGTCACCTGGTGCCCAGAGAGACTTTGGGACTGCAGACTTAAATGCGTGGGCCTGAGGGGTCTGGGTGATAGTTTTTACAATGTCAGTGCAGTTCCTGCCCTTGCCTGCACATATGCACACTGAGAGTGGCACCACCAGATACGTGACCAGTACTCTTGAGTCTTAAGGCACCTCTTCAGTGTGTGTGTATGAGTGCAGGCGGGAGATTTCTGATCTGCTGAAAGCCCAGAGCTGCGCCTGCCTCACTGCTGATCTCCGGGTGTGTCTCTGCAGCTGCACCCGCCCCACCCTAGGCAAGCCAGGAAGGGTGGGGGCTGGGGATGGAGGGGTCTTCACTCTCCCAGCCCAGCCGTGCGTCACCCTCTTCCCGAAGGCCAGAAAAGGTGGTGGCTGGGGGTGGAGGCGTCTCTTCTCTCCTAGCGCAGCCAAAATCACGCACACTTCCCAGTCTCCCTGGGTCAGGGCTGCCCGACAGGATTCCCAGAGCCTGAGAAATACGGCTCCTCTGTAATCTGACGCCACTCCTCAGTTCAGGGGCCAGTTTAAGTCTCTGGAAGGACGGAGTAGGATTGGAAGAGCGGGGCGGGGGAGGGGCCCAGGTATGGAGTCTGTGCTCCTTGTTCGCCGCAGGGCGCCCTGGCCGGTTCCCCGGTGGGAGAAATCAGCCGTGGGACGCAGGGAAAGAGCCCCCCTCCTGGTCCCTGCGCTCTCCGTTCCACCCTGGGATCCCGTGCGTGCCCGGCACAGCGGGTTCCACCGCGGTTTCCAGTTTAAGTCTCTGGAAGGGCGGGGTAGGATTGGAAGAGCGGGGCGGGGGAGGGGCCCAGGTATGGAGACTGTGTTCTTTGTCTGCGCTATGGCCCTCTAGCTGCCCTCCCGGCGGGAGAAATCAGCCGTGGGACGCAGGGAAAGAGCCCACCTCCTGGTCCCCGCGCTCTCCGCTCCGCCCTGGGATCCCGTCCGTGCCCGGCACAGCGGTTTTCGGTTTTCGCTCCCACCAGCTGAGGCTCCATTGCGGGCTGGGCTCTCCCGCCGCTGCCGGCCGGCCGGCCGGGCGTTTTCACTCCGCTCCTCTTTTTCCTTCCCCTGCTCGCCCAATTAGCGCACCTTCAAGTACTCCTTAGCTTCAAGTAATCCACGAATCTCCCCGCTATTCTGTGTGATGAGCGAAAAGTTCTTTGATGGGTTATAGGCCTCGTTTGCAACAAGATCCGGAGGAGAACTCAGAAAGTGCGCCCTGCTGCCGCCATTCCTATGACGTCACTCGACATTCTTAAAGTGTTGAAATAAAAAACTGTCACCCAAGAAGTCTATATCTAGCGAAACTATCTTTCAACAATGAAGAAATTAAGGCATTTCCAAATAAACAAAAGCTAAGAAAGATCATTACGAGTGTACCTGCCACAAAAGAAATGCTAAAATGAACTATTCAGGCTGAAATGAAAGAACACTAGACAGTAACTGAAAGATATAAGAAAATATTAAACAACACTAGTAAAGGTAACTTTATGGATAAATATAAAAGCTAGTATTATTGTACTTTTGGTTTGGCTTATAATGTCCCCATTTTCCTATATTATTTAAAAAAAATGCATACTGTAATTATAAATCTACAATAACAGGTATACAATGCATAAACATGTAACCTGTGGTAAGAACAGCGTAAGCAGGAGAGATGCGACTGTATAGGAGCAGAGTGTTTGTATGCAACTGAAACTCAGTGGATGTTACTCAAAGCATATTGTCATAAATTTAGGATGTTAATTGTAATATGCAACGTAACTCCTAAGAAAATAACCTAAGAATATACAGAAAAGGAAAGAATAACGGAATCAAAATGGTACAGTACAATAATCAAGTAACTACAAAAAAGGCAGTAATGGGAGAAACTGAGGAACAAAAAAGCATAGAAGACACCCAGAAAGCCAATAGCTAAATGACAGAAGTAAAACTTTCTTTATCATTAATCACATTAAATGTAAGTGGATTAAACTCTTAATAAACAATAAGAGAGGCTGGCCCTGTGGCTCAGGCGGTTGGAGCTCCTTGCTCCTAACTCCGAAGGCTGCCGGTTCGATTCCCACATGGGCCAATGGGCTCTCAACCACAAGGATGCCGATTCAACTCCTCAAGTCCCACAAGGGATGGTGGGCAGCGCCCCCTGCAACTAAGATTGAACATGGCACCTTGAGCTGAGCTCCCAGATGGCTCAGTTGGTTGGAGCGCGGACTCTCAACCACAAGGTTGCCAGTTCGACTCCCACAAGGCATGGTGGGCTGCCCCCCCCTGCAACTAGCAACTGGCAACTGGACCTGGAGTTGAGCTGCGCCCTCCACAACTAAGATTGAAAGGACAGCAACTTGAGTTGGAAAAAAGGTGTGGAAGTACACACTGTTCCCCAATAAAATCTTAAAAAAATTTTTTAAAAAAAGATAAGAGATTAGCAGACTGGAAAAAAAAAAATCAAACCAAAACAAAAACCCCAGAACCAATCCATATGCTATCTATAACTCATTTTAGAACAAAATAAAGAGCTTGAAAGTAAAAAGATGGAAAAAGATATTGCAAATAATAACCAAAAGAGAGCTGTGGTGGCTATATTATTGACAGAAATAAACTTTAAGTGAGAAAAACAAAAGATTGGAAGAGACAAAGAAGGCCATTTCATAGTGATAACACTTTCAACACAGCAAGAAGCTATAACAATTATAAACATTTGTACTTAAGGATCCCCAAAATATATGAAGCAAAAATCAACAGAATTGATGGGAAAAATAGACAGTTCTACAATAATAGTTGGAGACGTCAATACCCTACTCTTAATAATGGATAGAACAACCAGATAGAAGATGAACAAGGATATAGAAAATTTTGGGGGCTGATGGTGGCTCAGTTGGTTAGAGCACGAGCTCTGGGTAACGGGGCTGCCGGTTGGACTCCTCGACTCCCGCAAGGGATCATGGGCTGCACCCCCTGCAACTAACAATGGCAACTGGACCTGGGGCTGAGCTCCACCCTCCACAACTAAGATTGAAAGGACAACAACTTGACTTGTAAAGTCCTGGAAGTACACACTGTTCCCCAATGAAGCCTGTTCCCCTTCTGCAATAATAAAAAAAAAGAAAAAAAGAAAATTTGAACAACACTATAAACCAATTAGACCTAGCAGACGTATACAGAACACTTACCAAAAGAGAATACACATTCTTCTCAAGTATATATGGAACATTCTACAGAATAGACCATGTATTAGGCCTCAATACATTTAATCAGATAGAAATCATACACAGTATCTTTTCCAATCACAATGCAATTGGAAATAACAGCAAGAAAACTAGAAATTTCCACAAATATGTGGAAATTAAACAAACACTCTTAACCAACTAATGGGTCAATGAAGAATAACAAGGGAAATTAGAAAGTTACTTGAGACGAAAAGAAAACATTACAGCAAACTTGTGGGATGAAACAAACACAGTGATTACAGGGGAACTTGTAACTGTATATGTATATGTTGAAAAAAGAAATATATCCCAAATCAATAACCTAATTGTACATATTATAGAGGTAAAAAAAGAAGAGCAAACTAAACCAAAACTAGCAGAAGGAAATATTAACAGTAGAGCAGAGACAAGATAGAAGAAGATAAAAATCAATGAAATGAAGAGTTGGTTCTTTGAAAAGATCAACAAAATTGACAAACCTTTATCTAGATTGACTAAGAATGAAAGAGAGAAGATTCAAATTACTATAATCTAAAATGAATGTAGGGACATTACTACTAATTTTACAGAAATAAAAAGGATTATAAGGTAATACTATGAATAGTTGTACACCAAATTAGGTAACCTAATATAGATGAAATGGACAAATTCCTAGAAACATATTCTACCAAAACTGACTCAAGAAGAAATGGAAGTGTGCAAGGGCTACCACGGGTGGTGACAGGGTGGCATTAGGCCAGTGGGGGGTGAAGGCACTCCACATAATTGTTCAGCCAGGCCTACACATTCCTGTTCGTGTAACATAAAAACTTCAACAAGAACCCTTCTCTGTAAAGACACAAACAGTATGGCTCTCTGAAAAGAAATTTGAAAGAGCTCTCACCTCAAAGAACCCAGTACCTGTGTAACAGTATGAAAACTTAGATGCTGGTAAACAACATTTGATGAATGAATCCTTCCACCTAGAGAGTGATTTTTTTTGGACTTAATACTTTGCATTTGCAATCAGATTGGATCTCTTCCCATCATAAGTCTCCCAAAGACTTTGAATAGGTTTTTAATGATCCGTACAGAGAAATGCAGTATTTAATATACAGTTCATTGTTATATACTGGATCTCCAGGGAACACCAGAATTCCCAATGAAGAACGTATTAAATGGCACAAGGGTTACTATGAAGCATTTTTCTGTGGCTCTTAGAACTGCTGCCTGTCTCTGCAATGAGGTGTTCCTTTAGAGTCAACAATAACACAACAATAACATCATGGATGGCATATCCTGTAGTTTTTTTAAAAAAAATCTGAAGGTACATTCTGTTTTGTGGGGATAAGAATAATTATCTTTACTCAAGATACTCTTGGAATTTCTGGACAGGACTCTGACAGATGGTGTGAGAATATTCAGCTTTGTCAGGTATGACAATGATTTTGAGAGTTCACAAATACAAAGTGGAGAAGCTCCAAAAAACATCAAGTGAATATTTAACTTCTATTACATTCCTGAAACGACTAATACTTTGCTACAAGTCTTGGCAGACTTTAACCTATGAGACTGGACACATATTTGGATGCAACATGGTCAGGCCTTGGATGCCTAACGCAAGGGTCCAACCACTTGGAAGAAGCCATCGGTGATCCCCGGAACTTTGCCCATCCATTTATTCACGTTGCAGTGTGCTGCTGGCTTCAGCATATTGTGGACAGTTAAAGTGCTGGTGAGGTGGACTGATGATAAATCTGCTGATGGACCTGGACTCAATCTGAAATATGTTTGTGAGGATAATGTGAATTTGCCAAAACTTGTGGAAACCTTTAAGGAATAAAAAAAGTGGTAATAAATGCCTTACAATCCTCCAAAAATAAGCACCATATAAAAGTAAAATACAACACTTACACATTTAAAAAAAAAGAAAATCTGAATAATTTATTCTATGAACTGGATGTTTGTTTCCCCCTAAAATTCATATATTGAAATTCTAAGCTCTAATATAACAGTATCAGGAGGAGGGGCCTTTGGAAGGTAATTAGGTCATGAGGTCAGAACCCTCAGAATGGGATTAGTGTCCTTATAAGAAGAGACACAGAGAGCTTTCTTCCCTTTCTGCCCTCCCCCCTGTGAGGACACAATAAAAAGACGGTCATCTGGAAAGCAGGAAGAGTGGTTTCATCAGACATCGGTATGGTGGCACCTTGATCTTGTACTTCTCAGTTTCCAGAATTGTGAGAAATAAGCCTCCCAATCTATGGTATTCTGTTACAATAGCCTGAATTAAGATAACCTATCATTGCTAAGGAGGTTAAACTATTAGGTTGGGGCAAAAGTAATTGCGGTTTTTGCAATTATTAACCTTTTAAACTGCAATTATTTTTGCACCAACCTAATAGTTATTAAAAACCTCTTTAAAAAGAAAATCACAGAACCCGATGGTTTCATTGGTGAATTCTACCAAACCTTTAAAGAAGAATCAATACCAATTATTATCAAACTCTTCCAAAAAAATGAAGAAGAGGGAACACTTCCTGACTCACTCTGAGGTCAACATTCCCCGATACCGAAACTATACAAAAGTACTACAAGAAAAGAAACTGTAGATGAAAATCCTTTATGAACATAGATCAAATATTCAACAAAATACTAGCAAACCAAATTGAGCAGCATATCAAAAGGATTACCACATGACTAAGTGGGATTTATTTCTGGAATGGAAGAATGGGTCAACATACTAAAATCAATATAGTAAATCACATTACTGGAAGGAAAAATAAAACCACATGATCATCCCAATTGATGCAGAAAAAAGCATTTTAATAAACTTAATATAAAAACATTCAATAAACCAGAAATAGTAGGTAAATTCCTCAACATGATAAAAACCATCTATAAAAACCCCACGGCTAACATCATACTCAATGGTGAAAGACTGAAAGCTTTTCTTCTAAAACCAGGAATAAGGCAACAGAGTCAGCATTCACCATTTCTATTCAACTTAGTTTTGAAATTCAAACCAGAGCAATTTCATAGGTAATAAAAAGAAGTAAAAGACATCAAAACTAGGAAGGAAGAAGTAATGTTATCTTTGTATGCAGACAACATGAGCTGATATGTTAAAAAAGAAAAAAAAATGATTCCATAAGAACTTTTAGAGCTAATAAACAAATTCAGCAAACCTGCAAGATACAAAGTCAACACACAGGAATCAGTTGTATTTCTAAACATTTGCAATGAACAAGTCAAAAGCAAATTAACAAAAAAAAAAAACAACTCCATTTACAATAGCATCAAAAGAATAAAACACTTAGCAATGTAAAATTGTACACCTGCAATAGGAAATAGTATGGGGGTTCCTCAGAAAGCTAAACACAGAATTATCACGATTCAGAAATTCCACTCCTAGATATATATCCAAAGGAACTGAAACCAGGTACTTGAACAGACACTTGCATGCTAGTTTTCATTACAGCATTATTTACAATAAGCGAAAAGTAAAAACAATCCAAGTGTCCATTAATTAATGAAATAAAATGTGATACATACATCTAACGGAATATTATTCAGACATAAAAGGGAATGAAGTTCTGATGCATGCTGCAACCTGGATGAACCTTGAAAAGCATATAGAAAGTGAAATAATCCGGACACCAAAAGACAAAGATTGCATGGTTCCACTTATATGAGGCACCTAAAATAGGCAAATCCATAGAGACAGAAAATGGTTTAGAGTTTATCAGAGTTTGGGGTAGGGAGAATGAGTTTTTGCTCAATGGTTAGAAAGGGGTAATGAAAATACTTTGGTAATAGATAATGGTGATGTTTGCATGTTTATAATGTAATTAATGCCACAAATTATATACTTACATGGTTAAAATGGCAAATTTTATGTTACACCTGGTTCCAAAAAAATGTAAACACATTATAAGAGATGTTATCTATGTATTACTTTTCGAAGTTGAATTGAATTACGGTAGCAATGTGTAGTATGACGTTCGCTCAAAAGATGGCCTTAATCAAAGAATGCTAGCGTCACCATGCAACAGGCAGGGCTGTCAAAGAAAATGGCAGAAGCACGGTTGTCATTCCAGGAGCAAGACCATTTTGAAGTGGTATTTGAAATGAGAATGTTGTTGAAATACAACAATGGAGGCATAAGTATGCATCAGAACCGCCAACACATCTAACAATTGCACGCATTCGTGATAAGTTTGACACGCATGGCACTGTGTGAAGAATCGAAACAGCATGCACAGCGATACAAGTGGACACTTTGGTCAACGTTGCTCAAGCAGTTCACCGTAATCAGAACGTGTCTGAATGCTGATAACGACTTTGAGCACCTCTTGTAATTACAGAAGTCAAACGTAACTTGTATTCATCTTTTGTTATCAGTATATATTATTACAATTTTAATAGTTTTTTCATTTCTTAAAATGTGTATACCTTTTTTTGGCATCCTCTGTATATTTTTTACTACAATTAAAAAAATTAATAGTGTAATATATCAAAAAATCTTGAATTATGTACTTGAAGTGGGTGAATTGTGTGGTATGTAAATTATATTTCAAACTGTTCCAAAATAAATAATACAATATTTAAAAAATAAATTATCTCTATACAGTAGTAATGAACAAAAAATGAAATTAAGAAAGCTATTCCATCTATAGCAGCATCAAAATAATAAGTTAGGAATGAGTTTAACAAATGAAAAACTTTTACTCTGAATACTACAGAAAACTGTTGCAAGAAATTAAATTAGTACTAAACTAATAGAAAGATAGGCTATGTTCATGATCAGAAGACTTAATAATAAGATAGCAAATTTCCCCAAATTTACCTATGGACTCAACACACCTATCAAAATCCCATATGACTTCTTTGCAGAAATTGATAATCTGATCCTAAAATTCACCTTGAAATTTAAGGGACCGAAGACAGCTAGAACAACCTTGAAAAAGAGTAACAAAATGGAGAATTCACACTTCCCAATTTCAAAACTTCAAAATTTCAGTAAATGACAGTGAGGTAGCGACTTAAGCTAGACATGGACGAGTGGACTATAACTGAGAGTCCAGCAATAAGCCTTCACATATACAACTAACATACCTTCAACAAATTGCCAGAACAATTTAATGGTGAAAAAATCTTTTCAACAAATGGTCGTGAGAAAACTGGCTAGCCACGTTCAAAAGAATAAAGTTGGATTCCCCTACAATAAATTAGATACAAACATTAAAATGGATTAAACTTCTAAATGGGAATTACAGTTACAGGTTGCAGGCCTTGTTTTGGGGGCAATATTCTAAAATTGACTGTGGTAATGGATGCACAACTCTGTGAATATAGTGAACGTCAATGAATTGTACATTTTAAGTACGTGACTTGTATGTTTTGTGAATTTTTATCTTTTTAAAAATGAAAGAATGTTCTCACTACTGATCCATGGACATGAAGAGGATAATAAAGGAATACTATAATCAAGTCCATGCTGACTGATTTAATAACTTAGATGAAAATGGCCCAATTCCTTGAAAGATAGAAATCTACCAAAGCTCACACAATCTGAACAGGCTTGTATCTATTTAAAAAATTGAATCAATAATTAAAAATTTTCCAAAACAGAAAGTACAGGATTAGATGTGAATTTGACCAAATATTTAAGGAAGAAATCATATAAATTCTCTACATTCCTTTGCAGAAAATAGAAGCAGAGGACACTTCCTAACTCATTGTATGAGGCCAGCATTACCCTGACAATAAAACCAGACAAGTACAAAAAAGAAATCACAAACCAATATTGCCCATAAACATACATGCAACTAAATATTGGCAAATTGAGTCTAACAATGTGTAAAAAGAGTAATACACCAGAACCAAATGGGATTTATTCCAGGTATGCTGGTTTGGCTGGTATAATAATAGAAAATCAATGAATGCATTCTATCATATCAACAGGCTAAGGAAAACTCAGATCATCGTTATCAGTTATGTAGAAAAAGCACATTGACAAAATCCACCATCCACTTTACGTCAACAACTCTCAGCAAATTAGGAATAGAGGAGAAATTCCTCAACTTGATAAAGAACATCTACAAAAAAACCCTTATAGCTAATGTACATAATGGTGAGAAACCGGACACTTTACTCCTAAGATTAGGAACAAGACAAGGATATTCCCTCTTACCACTCCTATTCAACATCTTACTGGAAGACGTAGCTAGTGCAATAAGACAGGAAAAAGAAGTAAAACTATTCAGATTGAGAAAGAAGAAATAAAAGTGTATTTGTTCATAGATGGCACTGTTTATATAGTAATTTCCAGAGAACCAACAAAAGGACTTCTGTGAATATAGCAACATCACAACATACACGGTTAACAGTATATAAATGTTGTTGCTCTCAACATACAAGGTTAACAGTATATAAATGTTGTTGCTCTCTCATCTACTACCAGTGAAAAATTAGAATTTGAATTAAAAACACAGTACCATTTGCAATAGCACAAAAATATGAAATACTTAGGTATTAATCTAATGAAATATATACAGAGTATATATGAGGAAAACTACAAAACTCTGATGAAAGAAATCAAAGATCTAAATAAATGGAGAGTCCATGTTTCTGGACTATAACACTCAACATTATTAAGATGTCAATTCTTTCCCAACTTGACCTATACATTCCTATGTAATACTAATCAAAATCCTAGGAAGTTATTTTGTAGCTATTAACAGATTCTAAAATTTATATGAAAAGACAGAAGACTCAGAATAGCCAACATAATAGTGAAGAACAAAGTTGGAGAACAGACACTGCTCAATTGTAAGACTTACTATGAAGCTACAGTAATCAAAACAGAGTGGTATTGGCAAACAAACAAGTAGATTAAAAGAACAGAATAGAGAGCCCAAAAATAGGCCCACACAAATATAGAAAACTGATCCCTGACAAAGGAGCAAAGGCAATTTAATGGAAAAAGATAGTCTTTTCAACAAATGGTGCTGGAACAATTAGACATCCAAATGCAAAAGAAACAAAATACTTACACACACCTTACAACTTTCAGAAAAATTACCTCAAAATGGATCATCGTAGACCTAACTCTAAAACATGAAACAATAAAAACTCCTATAACAAAACACAGGAGAAAATTTAGGTGATTTTGGGTTTGGTGATGAGTCATTAGATAACCCAAAAGCACAATCCATGAAAGAAAAAAGTGCTACTGTACTTTATTAAAAACTTCTGCTCTTCAAAAAGCACTATTAAGTAAATGGAAAGATAAGCCACAGAATGTGAGAGAATATTTGCAAAACACATATCTAAAGGACTGGCATCCAAAATGTACAAAGAACTCTTGAAACTCAAGTCAGAAGACAAACAACATAATTAAAATATGGGCAAACATCTGAACAGATACGTCATCAAAAACGATATAAAAACAGTAAATGAACATATGAAAAAATGCTTAAATCATGTATCATTAGGGAACTGCAAATGAAAACAATGATACCACTACACACCTATTAGAATTGATAAAATAGAAAACACTGACAACACCAGCTGTTGGCAAGGACGCGGAGCAAGAGGAATTTATTCATTGCTGGTGGGAAGGTAAAATGGTGCAGCTGCTTTGGAAGACAGTTCAGCAGTTTCTTACAAAATTAAACATAGTTTTACCTTATGATCCAGCAATCATATCCTAGGTTTTTACCCAACTGATTTGAACATTTATTTCCACACACGAACCTCCATGCAAATGTTTATAACAGCTTTATTCATAACAGTAAAAAAATGGAAGCAATCAAGATGTCCTTTAATAGGGAAATGGATAAACAGTTGCATATTCACACAGAATACCACTCAGCAGTACAAAGAAACAACTTATGATACATACAACAAATAGACGAATCTCAACTTGTTGAGCAAAAAAGCCAGACACAAATAAGTGTGGATGGTATGATTCCATTTACATGAAGTTCAAGAACAGACAAAAGAAATCCGTGATAGATCAATGTTTACTCTTGTGGGGGAGGTGTGGGACAGAGGTATACCGACTACAAAAGGGCACTCTTTCTGGGGTTATGGTAATGTCATGTGTCTTTATTCAGATGTTAGCTATGGTTGTATATATTTGTTGAAACACATAAAACTGCATATTTAAGATTTGGGTATTTTACTTTATGCAATTATTATGTAATAAAGTTGGTTATTTAAAAAAAAAATTGAGATACTGGTTATTTTGGAGGGATGTAGAGGATTGTGATTGGGATGGAGCAGTTGCAGGGCTTCTAAGGTGACTAGTGTGGCCCCAATAAGAGTGTATCTGCCAAAAAGGATAACTCATGGTTACTTGAGCTCAAATTTACAACCAAAATCTAGCAGCCATTGTATGCAGAGGTGTTCACACACTCTGCACTTCAGGGAAAATCTATAGACTGGGCTACCAAGCCTCCTGCACAGTGCTCCTGCCATCTGAGTTGACCCTTATGAGAGCTCCTAGGAAAGAAATTTGACCAATCAGAGCTGTGCAGCTATGTCCTCATTTGCATCTTCACTGACAAATCAGAGCAGCTCCATTCGGACCAGTCAGGATGGTGCTATTTGGACTAACCAAACTGTGAGGATTTGGAGGCCTCATTTTCATAGAAATGGACCGATCACGGACCAGGGGTGGGCACTCTTCTCTATATAAGCCAGCTTCACCTCCGCCTCAATGGCACACTTTCATCAGTTTCTATTGCACTCAGTTTCTCAGGCTGGAGCTGTTACATTTGATTGGAGCAGAGTGGAACTGTCTCGCCGGAGCTGAGCTGTGACACCAGAGTTGTAACACCAGAGCCTTCTCACCCAGGTCGCCTTGCCAGAGCTGTCCCACAGTCGAACTGTTCCACAATTGAGCTATTTACACTGAATAGTTTCTTCCCTCACTGCACCCCAAATTGCAGACTCTTTGTTGACAGTGAATTGGCGATGACAACCTTCTGTTGCCAGTAGCCAAGCTCTATTTCTTACCCTTCATGCTCATTTCAAAGTTGTTCTTTTAAGAATTTATGAAGCTACACTTTTGGTTCATGTAGTTTTGTGTATCTGTGCCATATTTGACAAGAAAGTACGAAAAAATACCTTCCAAATGTGCCCATTTCATCACAGGTTGGGTTGGACTATATGACCTCTAAATAACTTTTAAAGCCTAAAATTGGGTGAGTCTATATTACAATGATAAAATCACTGAAAATGAATATAAGGCATTTTCTATTTAATATTTAAAACATCTAGGTTTAAATAAATAATATGAAAGATTTTCTAGACCAAACACACACATGGGATAACACTTTCCCCCCAAGTTTATGCTTCTTTTATTTCACTATAAAGAACAGAAACCAAATCCGAGTCTTAACCTCAAATATATTTCCAATTCTTTCTAATCTTTAAGTATATGAATGATAGTTTTTTGGACCAAGAGCCACTAAGTCTCTCAACTCCTCAGCACTATCTCCTGGTCGTAACTTTCTGGAAAGCACAACTAACATAAAACCACCAATTTAAAAAGTTGTGTACAGGCATATGTCCATACAAAGAACAGCAATGTGCCAAGCAGTTGTACCTGTAATAACCAAAGCTGCTAACAACCAGAACGCTTCCTAGGTGAATGGATAAACACCTTGTGGGATATCTATACAGTGGGATGCTTGCTAACCAGCAATTAAAAAAAACCAGAACTATTGAAACAAGCAACATGAATCTATCTCAGCATAAAAATTCCATTATGCCAAGTAAAAGAAGCCAGACTCCTTCCATTAAAAAAGAATACACTGGATGATTTAATTTATATAAAATTCCAGAATATGCAAATTAGAGTGACAGAAAGCAGATTGTTTACCGGAACATGGGAAGATAGATAAGGGTGAGAAAAATCAGAGGCACAGGCCACTTTTGGGTGTGACAGATGTTTACTGTCTTGACTGTGGTGATGGCTTCAGGGGTGTACACGTATGTCAAATCTTATCAAAACGTATACTTTGAAATGTTTACTGTGTGTCAATTAGTTTCCAATAAAACTTTTTAATGTTGTGCACTAGGCAAGAGTCATCTCCCCCTGCCTCTCCTAACTTCTAATCATATTGTCCTCATAAGGCGAGAGGAAACTGAAAACACTATTCTTCTAACCTCACTGACAAGCTTCCCTTGACCAGGCTTACTTAAGTTTTGTTTAAATGGAGGTCGTGATACTTTGAGGGAGAACGGGTTTGCAGTGCAGGATCCCCAATGTCTGACCCTGTCCTTCACTAGGCAGGAACACAGGATCACTGGGGCAGTACACACAGACGAGACAGGCAAACCCACGGTCCCAGCACTCATACTGCACTGGCACCTCGTAAACAGTCAGTGATCTTCTCAGTTGGCTCCACGCCCCAGTGAAACACTAGTGGCGCAGCCCGACTGTCACGGCCCTTAGGACGAGGCTATGCCGGCCTGCATCCTAAGCAGAGGAAGATGAAGCCTGCTTTCATTCTCTCCACCAGTCCTTTACCAGGTGAGAACTTTCCATTTTAATGTGAGGAAGGCGGTCACAGGTGAGCCAGTCTACAGAGCAAGAGCATTGGTCCCAAAGGCCGTCAGAATTGGCAGATCCCATCTCAAATCTGTTCAGATCAGGGCAAAGGGAAGAGCTCTAGCCCAAAGTTGGCAACTGGAAATAAATGTGTAGCTGGAAGGAAAACATCAGGCAGAAGGGAGATATGTGGCCCCCTTTACCCAAAGCAAGCAGGCCTGGCTACCTCAGCACACCTGACCAGGCTGAAGGAGTAACTGTGAGGGAAACCCACCTTCCTGGAAGCTCCCCCACTACTGCAGCCTTCGTGGTCCTATCTAATGAATTTATACCTGCAATGGGACACAATAGTCTTGTATTTACGATAACCACGAGCCAGCAGACTTCACCACTGTGACACCTTCAAATACCAGGTAAGCAGAACTCTTTCTGTGGAATAACAGAACTTTAACAGAGAAGACTCTCAACAATGTGTGAGAAACCCCGGCAGGGTCAGCACTCAGGTCATGTCCTGCACAGCGCGGATCAACTTGATGAAGATGCACACCGCTCATGTACAAAACCTCCGAGTCCTTTATTAGTACCTGGAGATGCGCAGTACATACACTTACCAGCCTCACACCAGCTACCGAAGTACAGAGAAGCGAGACTGCCCTCAGAACAAGGCTCTCAGAGCAATTTACGGTGCTGTCTGCTCTGAACTTCCACAAAACTGAACTCAGACGCACGCAGGACAGACAACATAATAATTTCACTTTGAAATGGTTCTTAAGCAATGCCATTAATTGATAATTCAAACTTTCCAGAGTGTGAGACGCGGCAGGTCTCTGGGTGCCATGGCACTGCCATAAAAGGCCATCAGGCATTTGAAGGTCAGACAGTAAGAACCGGCGGGCGCGGGGGGAGGTTTGCCTTTCAGTGTAGATAACAGATGGTCCAAGTGGATAACTTCAGTCCAGGCTCAGTATGGGTCCTACAGAAATCCACCAGAGAAACACAGTTTATAAACCAGAAAGCTGGAAAATGCCAGCTATCACTTGTTACTGACTCCTACTGGTAGACACGGAGGCACTGGGAGTCATTTACAACACAGCAAGTTTAAGAGGGAGATGCCTGGAAGAAAGAATGGAATTCACTGTGTCAGATCCACTCTGATCCTCTCGTGACACGGTGCCATGAGTCCCTCTGCTTTCACATGTGAATTAAGAATTGCTTCCTTTATTTCAATGTTCCATTTTGAAAATAACCAAACCCTTCCCCGGACCCCCATCATTCTTCATAAATTCTGTTTGCAAAGTCCTGATTCTTCTGGATCTAGACTTTTTCCTTTCGCTTCAATTTTGATACCTTCTTGACTGTCCCATTCTTATTCAGAAGCTTTAGGACACGGTCTTTATGATCTAAAACCTTAAGCATGGAGTCTCTGGCCTCGCTGATTTGATCCATCACAAGTTTACACCTCTGCATATTTCCCTGAAACAAAGACATGAAATCAGTAATCAGTAATCTCGACTGTGGATTGAGGCCATTTTGAGGCTTTGACATAGATAAACGTTTTAGTGTCTCTTGCTAATGTAGGCTGAAGCAAACACTCGGTTTTTACTTGAAGGTATTAGCAGATGAGGGAGGGAAAAGGAGAAGCAAGATTTTACAGTAAACAACTCCATACAGTGGATGATCAAAAGGGGAAGGGCTCATTCAAACCTGGATTAGCTCATTTATTCGGTGAAGGTCATCATCGGTTGCTGCCTTTTTCTTTGGGATAATACCTTCCTGCAGGTTGGTGAGTCTTTCATAAACATCATGTTCAAGATTCGTCTGCAATACACAAGGGGAAGGCATCGTGACCTCAGAGATACTTTTCTTTCTCAACTGCAGGCAAATACACCCACTTGAATTCCCTTGTAAACCAGTATGAGGGCTATTCGGGTGATGAAATCCTTCTTCTCAATGACTAAGGTTATGGAAGCTTCAGGAACGGAAACTGATCAATAACAATTCACACTACAATTTGCTGTAATTCAGAGCCCATCTCCAAGGGTAAATTTTAAATCCTGCCCTGAATTTATAATTTGTCTGGAAAACAAGTCAAGTTTCACAGAAATGTGCTTCTCTGATAAGTATAAACCTAGCCATGGCACTACTTTTTAAATTTTTTAAAAATATACTTGTAACAAACAATGTTTTTCAGATCACAGCTACTCCAAAAATAGAACTTCACCAGGTTGTCTTGATCGTCTCACCTTCACCTTGCTGATGAAGGCCATTCCTGCCCTAGGGTTCTGGAAATGGTTGAGCCCCCACTGACACTGGAGAGATGAGATCAATCTCAGCTTACTAGCCAGTGTGCTCACAGCCCAAGGGAGGGGGACACTCCATGCCCTCCGTGGCCACGGGCGTTGTATTCAGGAACAAAGTGAACAAGCAGGGGCTCCAGGAGGCAGGCTCTGCAGTGCCAAGAACGAGAGGGCCCCTGGTTCCCAGGAGGATGTGACTTGCTTATCTGAACATCACACGTTGGCAGAGAACTGAAGGCTAACGCTCAGCGAGAAGAGGGAACTGTGCCTGGTCCCCGGGGTAAGGAGAAGAGTGGGTAGGCGGGGCTTCCAGTGAGGCCAGCCGAGGCTCTCCGTTTCACAAGGCCTGACAACGCATAACACTGAAACTTAACTGTAGGTCTCACACCACAGGTATTCAATATATTTTGGTTCTGGGTACCAGAACTAAGATGTATTTAGAGGATAATTACATATTACATAGCACACGTAAAAATTCTATCATCACCCATGTTAACTGGGAATGTTTCAGAATTATTCAGAAGACAATGCTCTGTGAATTCAGAAAGCTAGAGCATCTGTCCCTCTCTTCAGCAGGATGTAACAACTCTAAACTCCACCTACCAGCTGTAGCAACTGGGCAGCACAGAGGTGGACTTTCCAGCCTTGGGCACGACAGGACACTCCTTTCTGATTAGCTATTTCCTGCAGCATAGCTTTCTTCTCCTCTGGAACCACAAAAAAATACAAAGGACAATTCAATTTTTAGAAAGCTAAATGCTTAGTGTTCAAAAAGCCACTGAAGCACTACTATTTTATCAAGAATTTCTTTACTGGGGTCAGCCTGGTGGCTCAGGTGGTTAGAGCTCCATGCTCCTAACTCCGAAGGCTGCCGGTTCGATTCCCACATGGGCCAGTGGGCTCCCAACCACAAGGTTGCCGGTTCGACTCCTGCAAGGGATGGTGGGCTGCGCTCCCTGCAACTAACAACTGGAAACTGGACCTGAAGCTGGAGCTGAGCTGCACCCTCCACAACTACAACTGAAAGGACAACTTGACTTGGAAAAAATCCTGGAAGTACACACTGTTCCCCAATAAAGTCCTGTTCCCATTCCCCAATAAAAAAAAATCTAAAAAAAAAATAAAAAACTAATTAAAAAAAAAAAAGAATTTCTTTACTTAAGTATCTTTAAATAATTGCTTTGCATTTAAGTCATGAGGAATAGAGGTCAACATGAACAAAAGCTCTCTTTTTTTGTGCACTCCAGAGGAATGCTTTAAAGACATGCTGATAATCTAGTGAGTTCAAAAGACAGCGAGTTATTAGTCTAACCTCTTAAAGGAGGGAAAATGATCTTTAGTGGGTAGGAGCCCTGCTCATGTGTGATGCTTGTTAAGCATGTGGAGAGTTGGGCATTAAGTCTTAAAAACTCTTTGGTGTTATCTAGATCTTGGAGAAATCACAGGAATCAAATCTGAATAACGTTTAATCAGGATTGTAGAATATACCGTGTTTCCCCGAAAATAACACCGACCCGGACAATCAGCTCTGCGTCATTTGGAGCAAAAATTAATATAAATCTTATATAATATAAGACTTATCTAATATATAAGATTTATATTAATTTTTGCTCCAAATGATGCATCAGAGCTGATTGTCCGGGTCGGTCTTACTTTCGGGGAAACGGTATTTGAAATGGATCATTTGTGCTAGAGAGAGAGAAAGTAGATTTGAGGGGTACTTGTCAAAAGTGAGTTTAGCTATACCTGGGAAGTTTTAATTATTGTGTAATTAAGACTTAAAATATGTTTACACACTACATGGACAATTAAAAATTATTTTTAAGAATTAAAAAATTATTTTATTATTTAAAAAATTAATCTTTAAAAAGCCAATCTGATTTGTCAAAACCCATAGAATGTGTATCACCCAGACTGAACCCTAGTGTAAATGATGACCTTTGGGTGATGTAACAAACGCAGCACCGTGGTGGGGATGCTGACAGTGGGGCAGGCTGTGCGTGTGGTGGCGGGGCGTGTACAGGAAATGTGTGTATCTTCTGCTCAATTTTGTTGTGAACCTAAAACTGTTCTAAAAAGTCCATCAATTTAAAAAAAAAAACCCCTATCTAGCAGGCAAATATTAGCATGAGTATGATTAAGCAATCTTTAAACTTTCTGAGGTAACTGTGGTCTTTCATGCAGTTGTATGAAATAACAGAGACCCAGTGCGCCCTTAACCCAGTTCCCCAACAGCAACACCCTGCAAACCACACACAGCATCACAGCCACGACACTGACAGTGCGCTGACCTACGGATTTCATGTTTTAGATGTACTGTGTATTTTCATAAGCATTAAAAACACTTTTTAGTTTGAAATAAAGATTCATAGGAAGTTGCGAAGATAATAGATATATCTGATAAGGGACTTTTATCTAGGAATTCCTACAACTCAATAATAAAAAGACAAACCACAGTTAAAAGGGCAAAGAATCCAAATAGACATAAAGACGTTCAATATCATGAGGCATTAGGGAAATGCCAATCAAAACCACACTAAGGTACCACTTCCCACCCACCAGCATGTGGTAAATCAGAAATCATGTAAGTCATGGTGAGGATGTGGAGAAATCAGATGCCTCATGTATTGCTGATGGAAAAGTAAAGTGTATTCACTTTGGAAAAGTCTAGCAGTTCCTTGAAGGTTAAACACAGAGTCACCAAACAGCCCAGAAATTTCATTCCCAAGAGAAATGAAAACAGATATCCACACAAAAATTTGTACACAAATGCTCATAGCATCATTTTCATAATAATTAACACGTGGAAATACACAAATGCCCAAGTGATAAGTGGATAAAATGGGTATATCCATAAACTACATTATTATTTGGCAAGAAAAAAGAATGATGTACTGATACATGCTACAACATGGATGAACCTTGAAAACATTATGCTCAGTGAAATGAGCCAGTCACACAGACTGTGGATTACGATTCTATGCATATGAAATCTCCAGCATTGGGAAATCAAGAAATGGAAAGTAGGTCAGATGCTGCCTAGGGTTGGGATGAGGAAGGAGTGAAGATGGCGGGACTGAGACTGAAGGCTAAGGGGTATAGAGTCTCTTACTGGGATGATAAAAATGTTTTAAAACTGTAGTGATGTGCACAACTCTGTGAATACACTAAAAATGGAATTGTACATTTTAACAGGTGAATTGTATGCTACATAAATTATACCTCAATAAAGGTATTAGAAAAAGACAGTAAAGAGAGGTCAAGTTTGCCCCACTAGTTACATCTTACCTCCTAACTACAGTACAGTTCAAACCCAGGAAATCATTACTGATGTGAAGTGTGAGTGTAGTTCTTTGTAATTTATCATGTGTGCAGATTCATGTGACCACCACTGCAAGAGATTCAGAACTAGTATACAGCAACACAGCGGTCTCCCATGCTACATCTTACGGTCACACCACCCCCTTCCCACATTATCCCCGATCATTCTCCATCTGTATCAGTTTGTCAGATAGGACTCTCATTGTGGGTGTCCCTTAAAGGCAGGCTTTCCCCACCAAGCACAAGTGTATGCCCTCGAGACCGACCCAAGCTGTCCCACAGCAAGTTCTTCCCTTTGCATTCCTGAGTAGTGGTCAATGGTACCAGGTGGTTGAATCATTTGCCTATTGATGGTCACTTGTGTTGTTTTCAGTTTTGGGCTATTACAAAAAGTTGCTATGAACCCCAGTGTACAGATTTTTGTGTGGACACAGGTTTTCTTCTTCTCGGATAAGTGCTCAGGAGTGCAACTGTTAGATCATATAGTAAGGGTATATTTTGTTTTTATGAAACCGCCAAAGAATTTCTAGAGTAGCTCAGCAATGTATGAGAGTTCACTTGCTGTACGAGAGTGCTCTGCTAACTTGCTCCCCAGTGAGACTGGTGAAAATTAAAATAAAAAACCCATCTAAACCCTGGGGAAGGTCCTAAGGGCAAACAGCAAATGCAGAAACATGCTAAAATGTGGTAAGAACAGCAAGTCTGTGGTGTCTGGACAGACTGTTCCCTCTCCTCCTCCCTCCCAGCTCAGTGAGGCAGAGCCCACTGCAGGCAGCTACGCAGGGCACCCCTCCCTCCAGCTGGGCGGAGGGCTTTCTGCCCAGGAGGAACAGCACTTCTTATCCTGCCTCCACTGCATGTACGTCACAGGTGAGTACAATCAAGATGTAGGGGCTCCCTTCTGCTCAACCCCCACTCGTGGAATGGACTGTACCTGAGGCAAGATGTGCTGAGAACACTGGGGCGCCGGGAGCCCTCTTTCTGGCTTGTGAGGCAAGCCGGGAGGCTCCCAGCTGCTCAGTCCTCTGCACCTGCACTCATCACTCACTCACCATCTAGAGAGCTGGGTGTTTATTACTCAGAGAAGGTGACCAGTGTCTCCACCCCCATCTCCATAGACCTAGGTTCAGAGAGTCTGCCTGTGGGGAGAAACAGGCCATAAAACTGGTAGCTTCTAATCTCTTCCCAGAGGGATGGACTCCATTTGCAAAATGGTGTGAAGTTCAAACAGAAAGGTGCTCCCAAGAACAGTGGGAGGTTGTAGTGAACACACAGGAGAGAAAATTCTTAGATCTAATGAAGACACAGCCTAGACTGTGGGCTGACTAGTTTGCAGGAGAAAACAGAGTGGGGAGTGGGAGAAGCCCTCCCGGGGTCAGAACAAATACCAAACACCAACCTCACAAATTACTGTGGCAACCAGCCAGCATCGGACTGGGTTAGTTTGCAGGGGAATTTAATTTGTGTTACAGGGCAAACTCCAGCATGTGCTCTGTTCTAGTAGAGCAAATGACAAGCAATTTGTGAAGTTTATCAGCTGGGTGGAATCCGGAGAGTGGGAAAGAGCCCTCCAGTTCCACTCTTTCCCAGGACGACTGTGGCCACAGCGGATGCTACGACTCCCTGAGGAGGAACATTAGAGGCTGAACACTGGGTGGGGGGGTAGAGGTGGTAAGACTTCATTAAAACAATCCCAGCAGTCACTAAACAAATAAACAGGCAAATAGTAACAATGGGGGGGGGGAGATGAAGACCAGTACCCAGAGATGCTATAAAATTATCTACAGTATTCAGTTTCCAACAAAAAAGACGCATGCAAAGGAAACAGGAAAAGCATGACGCATCCATGGGGCGGGGGGGGGGGGGGGAGGGGGGAATGAATGCAACAGAAAGTGCTTGTGAGAGTGACCACTGTCAGACTTACTGGAAAAAAGATTTGAAAGTAGCCATTATAAATCAATTCAAGGAATGAAAGAAAAGCATGAGTGAAGTAAAAGGTATGATGATGATGTCACATTAAATAGAAAATGTCAAAGAGAAAGGAAAAAAAACAAATGGAAATTCTAGAATTGAAAAGTACAATAAATAAAAATTTACAAAATCCACTAGAGGGGATCAACAGGTCTGAACTGGTACGAAAAGGAATTAGCAAAGTTGAAGACAGATGGACAGATATTATGCAAGCTGAAGAGCTGAGAGAAAAAGACTGAAGAATAATGAACAGGGCCTCAGACAAATGTGAGACACCACTAAGAGCACCAACATATGTGTACTAGGAATACAAGAAGGAAAAGAGAAAGGAGAAGGAAGAATATTCCAAGAAAAAAAATGGCCGAAAACTTCTCAAATTTACTGAACCCCCCCACCCCCCCCACAAAAACAACTTATATATCCAGGAAGCTCAAGGAATTCCAAGTATGATAAATGCAAACAGACACATCATAGTAAAAATCTTAAAAGTAGCAAGAGGAAAAATGATGCACCACTTACAAGGTAACCCCAGTAAAATGAGTTCTCAGGAGAAATAATGGAGGCCAGCAAGCAGTGGCATAACATATTCAAAAAGCTCAAAGGAATGTATGAGAGATCTAGTTTCTCCATATCCTCACCAGCATTTGGCACTATCAGTATTTTATTTCAGCTGTTTTGATAAGTAGTGACATCTCAATTTAAATTTCTCTAATGGCTGGTGAGGTTGAACTTAGGGAAAAACAAAAAAAGAGGTTGTTTTCTGTTCCCGAATCCAATCCAGACACCTCATTACATTTACTTATCTCCCTAGACTCCTCTTGGCTTGATTATTTCTCCGACTTTCCTTGCTTCTGATGACTGACAGTTTTGAAGAGTACTGATCAAGTATTTTGTAGGATGCGGATGTGTCTAATGTTTTTCTTAGGGTTAGACTGTAGTTATGTTTTTGAGAGACATACGGGGAAGTACCATTGCTCTCGTAGCCTGTGATGGGTGCATACTATTTTCACAATTCATCACTATGGATACTGACCAGATCACCTGGCTGAGGTGGTATGTGCCAGGTGTCTTCATTGTAAAGTTACCCGAACCCCAACCTCCTCCACATAGGACAACTTTGCAAAGCCCACACAAAAAGACTATGCTTTAGTTCCCTTGAACATCTCACGTGCTTGTCAACGGTGTATCCTCTTTGGTGAAATATGTCTTTATGCCTTCCTCCATTTCTAATTGGATTATTGTTTTTATTTACTGTTAAGTATGAAGAGTTCCTAATATATATTCTAGATATGAGTTCTGTACGAGATATGTGGTTTACTAATATTTCCACACAGTTTATAGCTTTTCTTTTCATCCTCCTAACAAGGTCTTTCACAGATAAAGTTTTTATGAAGCCCAATTTATTGATTTGTTTTTCCCCTTTATAGATGTTTTTAGTGTTATATCTAAAAACTGTTCATTATGTCCTAGGTCCAGGCGACTTTATACCAGGTATTCTTCTAAAAGTTTTATAGTTTTACATTTCATATTTAAACCTATTCATTTTGAGTTCAGTTTTGTACAAGACGTGAGGATTAGGTGGAGGCTGTGGATTTTGTTTTTGAACTTACAGGTGTCTAGCATCATTTGTTAAAAAGACTTTCCTTCACCACTGAATAGCTTCTGCACTCTGGTCAAAAATCAGTCAAGCATGTTTGTGTGCGTCTATTTCTGCATTTTCTATTCTATTACAGTCATATAAACATCTGTCCCCTGCAAATACCACAAAGTTGTGATTACCGTAGCTGAATCACAGGCTTTAATATTGGTAAGAATGATTCATTTTTTATGATTATTTTACTTATTCTCGCTCCTGTGCCTTCCCACATAAAGTTTAAAATAAGCTTTACCATGTTTACAAAAACCTTTCTGTGATTTTGGTAGGAACTGTATTAAACCTATTGATCAATCTAGGGAGAACTGACACCTTTATGCTGAGTTTTCTAATCCATGAACATTGTATGTCTCTTCATTTATTTAGATGCTTTTTTGTTTCTTTCATAGTATTTTGCAGTTTTCAGCAAACAAACTTTGAACATGTTTTACTAGATTCATACCTAAGTATATCATTTTGGGGAGAACTATAAATGGCATTATGTTTTCAAAATCATAAGGTCATTCCAAGTATCTAAAATTACAACTGATTTTTGTGTGTTGATACTGTGTCCTATGACTTTGCTGAATTTACTAGTTCCTAGAGTTTTTTCAAAGAATCCCTTGGGATTTTCTACAGAGACAATGATGTCATCTGCAAATCAAGACAGTTTTATTTATTCCTTTCCAACCTGTATAGTCTTTTATCTTCTTCTTGCCTTACGGTGCAGCTAGAACTTCTAGTTCAATGTGGAGTAAGAGTGGCGAGAGAGGATAGCCCGGTCTTTTTGTTAATCTCAGGTAGAAAGCATTCAGTCTCTCACCAATAAGTGTAATGTCGACTACGTTTTTTTATAGACTTTATCAAGTTGAGAAAGTCTTTATCTTATTTTTCAGAGTTTTTATCACAAAAAAGTGTTGAGGACCGGCCCGGTGGCTCAGGCGGTTGGAGCTCCGTGCTCCTAACTCCGAAGGCTGCCGGTTCGAATCCCACATGGGCCAGTGGGCTCTCAACCACAAGGTTGCCGGTTCAACTCCTCTAGTCCCGCAAGGGATGGTGGGCTCTGCCCCCTGCAACTAAGACTGAACATGTCACCTTGAACTGAGCTGCCTCCAGGATGGCTCCATTGGTTGGAGCGCGGGATGTCAACCACAAGGTTGCCGGTTCTACTCCCGCAAGGGGGCTGCACCCCCTGCAACTAGCAACTGGCAACTGGACCTGGAGCTGAGCTGCACCCTCCACAACTAAGACCGAAAGAACAACAACTTGACTTGGAAAAAAGTCCTGGAAGTATACACTGTTCCCCAATAAAGTCCTGTTCCCCTTCCCCAATAAAATCTTAAAAAAAAAAAAAGTGTTGAATTTTGTCAAATAATTTTTCTGTATCAGTTAATATGATCATGTGATTTTTCTTCTTTAGCTTTTGTTGTAGGATGAATTGTGTCCCCTGCAAAAGGTATGCTGAATTCCTAACCTGTGGTAGTCATGAATGTGACGTTATTTGTAAGTAGGGTCTTTGCAGATGTAATCAAGTTAACAAGGAGCCATACTGAACCCTAAATCTAATGAGTAATGTCTTATGAGGATGGAGAGGGCTTAGATACACAGGGAAGAACACTGTGTGGAAATGGAGGCAGAAACTTGAGTGATGCAGTTGCAGGCCAAATAATACCAAGGATTGCTGGCAGCCACCAGAAGCTACAAAAAGGTAAGGAAGGATTCTCTTCTATAGGCTTCAGAGTATGATTCTGCTAACCTTGATTTTGGATTTCTAGCCTCCAGAACTTCTATATTCATGAGAAATATTGATAATGTAGGTTTCAATATTTGTATTCTCTTTGATTATCATATCAGGGAAATACCGACTTCATAAAATGAATTTGGAAGTGTTCCATTCTATACTTTGAAAGAGACTGTGAAAACCTGATGTTGACTGTTCATTTAAACATTTGATAGAATTTCCCAGTAAAAGTATCTGAACCTAGAGATTTCTGTTTGGAAGTTTTTAAATAATGGATTCAATTTATTTAATATATATAGGGTTATTCAGATTTTCCATTTGCTTATGGTGAGTTTTGGTAGTTCGTGCTTCTGTAGGTACTGGTTGATTTCATCTGAGTGAATACGGACATAAAGGTGTTCACAGTATTTCCTTATTATGCTTTTAATGGCTGCAGCACAATCTATAGTAATATCCTGTTTCATTCCTGATAGTCATAGTCTGTCTTCTATTTCTTCTTTCGGCAGCATTTAGTGCTATAAATTTCCCTGTTGGCACTGCTTTAGTTGCCTCCCACATATTTTGGTATGCTGTATTTTATTTTCATCTTCATTCAGTTTATGTATTTTTAATAATTTCTCGAGAGTTCCTCTTTGACCCATTACTTAAAAGTGTGCTAATTTTCATGGTTTGGAGATTTTTTTTGGTTATCTCTATTATTGGTTTCTAATTTGATTCCCTTATGGTCAATGAAGACAACTCTGTATGATTTCAGTTCTTTTAAATCTGTTGGTTTGTTTTATGATCCAGGACACAGTCTGCTGCATGGGCACTTGACAGAATATGTATTCTGCTGCATTCTACAAATGTTTATTAGATGTTGGTTTGTGGTATTCAGTTCTATATCCTTGCTGGTTTTGTCAAGTATGAGGTGTGATTAAAAAAAAATATGGTGAATGTTTGTATTAATAAAATTTATTACAGTAAAAGACACAGTGCCATCAATCCCCTTCAAAATACTCCCCCTCACTTTGAACACACTTATCCCATCGTTCTTGCCACTTTCTGAAGCAGTTCTGGAAGTCCTCTTTCATGAGTGTCTTCAGTTGCGCTGTCGTGGCTACCTTGTTGTCCTGAATCGATTCAAAACATTTACCTTTCATGGTCATTTTGACTTTGGGGAAGTGCCAGAAGTGTCAGATCCAGTGAATAAGCACACACTGTGATGAGGACACACTGTAATGTTTTTGACAGAAATTGCTATATACCAGAAATGATGTGTGACACGGTGCCTGTCCACTATGATCAAAAGATACAGTGAATGCTGCTGCTGAGTGCCATCCAATGGAAAGTCAGGGATCTTCAATACGGGAAGCAGCATGTCAAACCTTAGTAACAGTGTGTGACAAGTTTCAACTTGTTCGGCGCAGTCGGGTGTGAGCTACAGTTGAGAGAAGGTGTGTTTTAAAGTGTGCCCTAAATCATCCTCCATCATGACAATGCTCCGTGTCACACATCACTTCCGGTATACAGCAATTTGTCACATAAAAATATTACAGCATGTCCTCATCCACCTTATTCAACAGATCTGGCACCGTGAGCCTTCTGGACCTTCCCTAAAGTCAAAATGATTCGAGGCAGCCACAACAGCACAACTAAAGATACTCATGAAAGAGGACTTCCAGAACTGCTTCAGAAAGTAGCAAGAACAATGGGATAAGTGTGTTCAAAGTGAGAGTTAGTATTTTGAGGGGGATTAATGGCAATGTGTCTTTTACGGTAATAATTTTATTTAAACATTCCCCATATTGTTTGATCACACCTTGTATTTCTACCAATCGCTGAGAATGGATTGTTGAAGTTCTCACTATAAATGTACATTTACCTATTTATTTCTTCATCTCTACTGTTTTTTGCTTCAGGTATTCTGAAGCTCTTGATTTTTGTTGCCTCTTACCTTTTTAAACAGTATATAACGTCCTTCTTTGTCTCTAGTAATTTTCTTTCTTCTGAAGTCTACTTTTACTTGATATTAATAAAGCTACTCTTGCTTTTTTTGATTATTTTTGCGCTGCCTATATTTCTCCATCTGTCAGTCTACCTAAGTCATTAAATTTGAAGTGAACTTCTTATAGACAGAATATAGCTGAATATTTTTTTCCATCTACTCTGCCATTTTGTTTTAATTGGTATGTTCAGACTATTTACATTTAAGGTAATTATTAGTATGTATAGCTAAGTCTGCCGTGCTATTATTTGTTTTCTGTGCCTCTTGATCCTATTTTTCTTTTCTTTCCTGCCTGTGAATTACCTGACCAATTTTTAGTAGTCCATCAGGATTTATTTATATGTGATTTTAAAGCTCCAGCAAAGTAATTCAACTAAAATTTAATAGTCAACAGACTTGGCGCAAAGGTGATTAGTATGTATATATCCAAATGTATAAGATTTAGGAATCATCAATAGTTTCAGTTGTCAAATTACCCTTCTTGATATAGTTATGAAGAGTGAGTCCCAATAAACAATGAGAATTTTTTAGTATGGCTTAACAGGGATGTTACCAGGGAAACCTTTAAATATTTTACTGCTATGATATGGAATTCTTGGGGTGTGAAGAGATGTTTAGTGGTCCATATCCTGCTTCCACCAAAGGTCAACACTCCGTGACCTTTGGTAACCTCACCCTCTTCTCAAACCTCAGGGTATACTTGTCAGACATAAAAGCTGGGAAGTGCTGCCAGCTCTGTATTTCCATTAACTGTCAGGACCTTCAGCTCTGCTCACAGGCAGTCATCAGTCCCTTCCAACTATGACTCAAAATGAGGTTACAAGGAAAACTTCAGAGAAGTTTCCAAGTAGAATTTATGTGAGGGGGTGGGAAATATGACCAAGTCTCTGAAAACTCACACTTCTTTATGCAATGACCATATCTGACACTTCAAGTCCATCAGTAGAAATATTTGCAAAGTACTAGCAGCCATTTTCATTATATGTGGGTTTATTAAAATGTTATTCTTAAGTTCAACAACAAGAACATGTATTGAGGGCTTGCTCTGGACCATTTCTAGAGCTACACATATGTTAAGCCAAAGGTCTTTTGGAAAATAAAATTTCTGAGGGCTTACGATGCATGCACACTGGAGTATCCTAGGGACGAATATGTACTATGCCAAATAACAATCTAGTACAGCTCTTCCCATAACTACTCTGGGGGCTAAGGAGGTCATCTGCCACCACTCGGGGAGCTGGTAACACATGAATTTTACTAAAAACAAGGTTTTAACTTATTCATTAGACTGGGTTTCCAATAAAGTACACAACTTTCTGAAGCAGAAGATAATTTTCCAAATTTTATACTCAAAAACATATTTTGCCTAAGTTAAACACCAAAGTCTCAAGACTTTATAACAAAATAATGATGTTTTTTGGAAACTAGAAAGTTGTGATTCTGTGTTTCTATTCTACTGTGATTGCTATATAGGCAAGTGAAAGACCAATTTCATGCATTAAGAGTGGATGTTTCTGGGGGGAACTAACCTTTCACACGGACGTCACTGTATCGCTGAAAGTGATGGTAAGCAGCTTTCCAAGGATTCCGATAGTGACGGAGCAAAGTAATGGGAGGTCTTGGACGCACTGGGACATACCTCACACCCTCCTCATCTATTCAAAAGAAAAAGAAGACGTTACAAAGCTTACTACATATTTGCAACAATCTTCCAGGTACAGTTCCAGTAAGTGAGCTGTAAACAGCTTCAGGGATGGACTCCCAACTTAAGTGGGAAAGCTGCACATGACAACAGTTAGCCTAAGTGACCATTACCGATATATTCCTTGGGAGGAGACTTGCGCTTCTCAGCCTTCACCAAAAGACTTTTGGCAGTGGACTTCTCATCATCAGTGCTGTTTGTCTCCATCATATCCCCTTCTTCTGTTGAAATCACGTGCTGCTGCTTTCGAGGCTTTTTCCTTGGGGAGGCACCAGGTGGTAGGTCACTTGTAGGCATGGACAGGTTGTTAGCCAGCAGTGCAAGAGATGGAGACATGGTGTTAGCAGCCAGTGGAGGAACTGCTGTCGTAGGAGAAAGAGCACACGTGTGAGAACCCCGACACAATGGAAAGCTTCACTTGATGCCCGGCAATGAGAATGATTAGTTAGACAGAACACAGAGATAACATGTGTTGACTTTTCTTTGTGTTGGGCACTGCGCTAAGCACTCTAATTGCAGCAGAGGCTGCCAACTGCTTCCTAATACCTCAGACCTTCACCTTTGTTAGTACAAGGACCCTCACATTTAGATGGGCACACTGTCACTCAGCTGAAACACTGTATTTACTAGCCTCCCTGACAGTTAGGTGTGACCATATGCAATGAAAATAGAAGTGTTTTGTAGCACTTCCAGGAAGTTTCCTTAAAAGAAAGAAGGCATGATTTTCTCTTCCTCGTCTTCGTTCTATGACTCTGGAACTCAGATGTAATAGCTGGAGTTCTAGCAGCTATCTTGAATCAAGAGAATGAGGGTTTTCTGACAATATAGATTGACCTACAGGGTACTGTGATAAGTGAAATTAAGTCAGAATGAGAAAGACAAATACCATATGATCTCACTTATGTGTGGAATTTAAAGAACAAAATAAATGAACAAAAAAAACCAGAAACAGACTCATAAATACAGATGATGTTTACTAGATGGGAGAGGGGGGTTGGGAAATGGGGGAGAAAGGCAAAAGGTTAAGAAGTACAAATTGGTAGTTACAAAATAGTCATGGAAATGTAAAGTAGAGTACGGGGAATATACTCAACAATGTTGTAAAAACAACGTATTACTGTCAGATGGGTACTAGACTTCTTAGGGGATCACTTCATAAATTATATAAATGTCTAACCACAATGCTGTACACCTGAAACTAATATAACATTGAATGTCAACTATAATTAAAAAAATAGTCATGGGGATGTAAAGTATAGTACAGGGAATATAATCAATAATATTGTAATAACTATGTACAGTGTCAGATGAGTACTAGACTGACTGGATTATCACTTTGTGAGGTACATAAATTTCTAGTTACTATATTGTTTTGTACACCTGAAACAAAAAAAAAGAGCATGATGGTCAAATGGCAGGAGTGGTAGGAGCGTGGGGCCCTAATGATTTTATGGAGTCCACATACCATCTCTGGACTGTCTGCCTCAGGATTTGCTCCAAGGGAGACAAAAATCTTATGTTCAAGTCACTATTTTTCAAGGCTTTTTGCATTAATTCCTAGCAGATAACCTATTAAATCACATAATCTTAAAAATAATATGAAGAAGTAGGCACTGTTTTATTATCCCCAATTTAAAGACAAGAAAATGGTACAAATGACACAAGTAAAGTGGCAGAGCTGGGAGCGGACAGAGGCAGCAGAGCTCGCCCTCTGACTACCACAGTGCACGGCCTTCAGATAAATGGTACTCACAGTATGAAGTAAACATTTGTTTGGGCTTGTATGGATCATACATCCGGGGACTTAAAAATCATGATGAAAGTTCACCTCAACTCTGATTTTCACTCTGTCACTTCCTTGTGCCATCCTTTTCCTCCATCCTACCTCGGCCACCCACTCCCAGTAGGCATACCCTAAACATTGTCATTACATCTCAATTTCTAGAATCTGAGTGTCCAGCCAAAACCAACTCATCTTTCCAGGCCACTTTTCTTAGTAACAAGTCTCCAACAATCCGTAGGCTCCACTAGGAACTATTATTCATTAATCCTTCCTTTTTTTGCTGTCCCTTATTCCTGTAAGTTCCTCTATCACTGGGTTTTGATTCTACCAGCAAATGTATTAGTTTTATTCATCCTTTGTCCCTCCTCTTGCTTCACTGTATTCACTAAGCAAAAGCACAACAGGTGAAAGCCAACTCTCTAACTAGCCTGCACCCATGTAGCTGAATGCTGCCTGAGAAAGATGCACAGCAAAGCTGACTGGTCTCATGAACACGCTCACCAACCACAAGTAGGCCCCTACTGCTATGGGACAAGCCTACCAGATGGGCCAAGTCCACTCTCCACGTGATCATTTCACACTTTCTCCTCACACCTTCAGCACATCCTATACCATCCTTACTCTCAGCTGATGACCTTGCTTTCAACTTTACTGAAAAAAAAAACAAACAAACAAACAAAAACAAACCCAGGAACAATCAGAAGAAAACGTCCACAAATTTATACTACCACATCTACCTAGTTTCTTGCATGGTGACCACGCAATTCCTTTCTTTGTGCTTTCAGCAAAGACTGATCCTTTCACGTACACAACAGATCCCACATACTGTCACCTCCTCAAATAGTGCCCTAGGAATCCTTCTCCTGCATCATCAGTTCTTTCCTCTCTACTGGATTGTTCCCATTAACATACGACACTGTCATTTGTCCCATCTTAAAAATAACTTCCTTTTGACATCATTTCCTTTCAGATATTGCCCTTCCTTTTCCTATCCCTTTATAACAAATTCCTCCAGTGTTGTTTATACTCATTGTCTCCAATACTTCTCTCCAAGTTTCTCTTGAACCAACTCCCAGTCATACCGTGTTGTCCTGAAAATAAGACCTAGCCGGACAATCAGCTCTAACGTGTCTTTTGGAGCAAAAATTAAGACCCAGTCTTATTTTACTATAATATAAAACCAGGTCTTATATAAGACCAGGTATAATATAATACTGGGTATAATATAATATAACATAATATACTGGGTCTTATATTAATTGTTGCTCCAAAAGACACATTAGAGCTGATGGTCTGGCTAGGTCTTATTTTCAGGGAAACACAGTACTCTAACTGATATCATAAAATGAAAACTGCTCTTCTCAACATCTCCAAGACCTCCACATTGCTAAATCCAATGGTCACTGTGAGCTCAGCCCTTATCTTAACTGATCTCTCAGCAGCATGTGACCTGGCTGATTACTCCCTTTCCCCTGAAATATGTTTGTCCTGGCTTTCCAGGACACCACATACTCTAAGTTTTATTTCTACCGCTCTGGCCCCTCCAGTCTCCTTTGCTTGCTTCTGCCTCCTCTCCCTCCTCACAAAGTGCAGTACCCTAGCGGAGCTCCGTCCACAACTGGTTCTGTTTTTCATCGGCACACATTCCTTAAGTGATCCATGGCTTTAAACATAATTTATATATATAAAATTACAACTCCCAAATTTATGCCTGCGACTTCACTTTCTATTCCAAAAGCCAGGCTCATAGATCCAAACTCCTAAATTTTTGACGTCTCCATTTGGAGTTCTATCAGATACGTCAAACTTACCATATCAAAAACTAACTCCTAATTTTCCCTACAAAATGTGGTCCTTCTGCAATCTTCCCTATCTCAGCTGATGGTAACTCCATGCTTCCAGTTACTAAGACCAAAAATATTGTAGTTGATCCTGATGATATTCTCTCACACTCAACATCCAATCTTAAATGAAACCCTCTCAGTTCTACTTTAAAAACATTCCTAGACTCCAACCACTTCATACCACTTCTGTGGCTACTAGCCTAGCTGAAGCCTTCAATGTTGCCTGCAAAGAAAGCAGCAGCCTCTTCCTAATTCCATCCTTGCTCCCAGTCTTTCCTCTACACAGCAGCCAGAGAGGTCTGTTCAAAAGGGACGTGAGCTCCAGCCCCCTCTGCTCAAAACTCCCTAATAGCCCCCCGCCCTCCGAAAGCCCAAGTGCCCCCAGTGGCCCATGGGCTCTCAGTCAGGCTTGATCCTGTTTCTGACCCTGTCATCTAGTGCTGCCTCACGCACTCAGCGCCGCCTGCCTCTGCCCTCTGCTATTCTGTGAGCACACCAGGCACACTGCTGTCTTAGTCTCACACTTAGTGCTTCTCTTCTGGTCCGGAACGCTCTTTCCCCACATAGCCTCACACTCAGCACTTCATCTCTTTAATGTCTCTCCTCAAAGATTACACCCTCAGTAGGCCTTCAAGTCTTTTGGAAATCACAGCTCCAGTCCTACCCTTCCCTTCTGTTTTGTCCCTGCTTTACTGACTGTGTGCCGCCTGTTAGGGTGTGAGCTCCAAGAGGATGGAGGAGCGCCTGTGTACAAGGTTGTGTGAGCAGAACCTTTGCAGCGCCCATAGTTTCAGGCGGGGTTACCATCAGTGCGCTAGAACTGAGAGGCAAGAGGAACAACCCAAAATGAGAGACAAGACGAACAGCAAACTTGAGAACGTTTCATTTCCCCTTCTGGGTTATTCATGGTATCTTTCAATGGAAGTGCTGAGGCAAAGAATGGGTACCACAGAAGGATATTTCATGGCATAATAAATGAAAACAAACAAGCGAAAAAACAGCAGGCTTAGAAAGTGTACATACCGCACGACCACACCTCTCACTGAACAAAGGCAGGAGACACAAAGGCCTTCTCGCCCAAGTGCTCAAAAGGGTAACACTGGGTTACTGGCAAACGAATGACTTGCGTCCCCTTTGGTTTTGTCCGTACTTTATAAATTTCTCACACTGAATTCTACTTTTGTAGTTATGAAAAACAAGATCCACATTAAAAAAAAAAAAAACTCTCCCAAGTGACCTGCCTTTCACAAACTTGAAGTTTACAGTCGAGAAGAAGAGAGAAAAAGGGTAATGAATAGCTTTAAGATTTTACTAATCACATGTAAGTTTACCAAGAGAGTATTTTCAACAACATAAATCTTACTTTATTGCATAACAAGGCAACAAAATTGGCAGGGAATAAATTGTAAATAATCAGAACTTAGGTATGATCGTATCTTGACCTCTTTTACATGGAGATATTTTCTTAATGAATACAAAGAAGTTGTATTTAAGGATATCCTTGGGGAAATACTAATCTTTTTCATGATTTTGGTAAGAAATAAAAATTATAAAAGGGCAGCAAACTGGTTTTAGTTTTCAAAAGGAGCTTCCATTTACTAAAAACTAATGAAACGCAAATTTAAAATGGGCCTGGAGGAGTCAGGCTTCCTGGCTAAGGGTAACACAAGAGCTTGGACTCTGAGGAGAATCAAGAAAAGGGGAAGCACAACCATCAATAGAGAGTATTCGGTGAATGAACTTACCAGAAACTGGCCTCATGATATCCATTGGTTCCACTTCTTCTTTAACTTTTATCTCAGGTACAGGAGGGCCCAAAACAGAGGAGAGACTGCTACCCACAGCTGCTGATGGCGGGGGGGCAGCTGCAATGGTAGTGATGGGTGGAGTGATGGGAACTGCTCCAGGAATGGTTGAGAGGGTGACCGCTGGTTGTGATGGGGGACTAGCTGCTGCAATCATGGTTGGAATGGTTGGTGGAGGCTGCTGAGTGGTGGGAGGGACTGCAATGGTGGGCTGATCATTATTTTGATTGGACACGGTCTCCATGGACACAGTGACTGGAGTGGCCATTGATACGTGGATTTCTGACTTAGGTTTGGCACTAAAACACAAAAGCAAAGATAACGTAGCAAACAACAGAAAAAGGCCTTAATTTGTAACATTTCAGAGGATGCGTATTTGTCCAAACCTTTTTGTAAAACACACAGCAAAACTAAAACAATATAACTTGATTCTAAAAGTTGAAGTTGAAAAAGTAAAAGGAAATTCAAATTTTAAAAGGATCCCCTCCTTGCCCTATACCCATGTTTTTATAAGCAGTAATAAAATTAATTTAGAAAACCAAGAACATTTCAAAGAAATCAAAGTCACATCATCAAAAGACAACCACATTTCATTACATTAGTGTATTTTCCTCCCAGAATTCCTTAAAGCATGTGCTATCTTAGGTTTTTTGATATTACAATTGTACTCAGACTTCATACGTAGTTTCTTCATATATATATATTTTTATGAAAGGAAACTCATGCACATGGCAAAGATACAAAAGAATACAAATTGAAAAATAACTTCCTTCCACTTTACACACTCAGCCCTCTACCCAGAGGCACCACTCAAACTTCCAGTATATTTTACCAGAGACACTCTAGGCATCTAAAGCAGTCACAAATACAGTGTTCAAAAATGTATACCCTATTTTTTTTCAGTTTTATAAGAACAATTCATTCATGTCATTACAAATTCTTAAGCATTATTTAAAAATAAAGTTTCATTTAATAGCTATAAAGGTTTACCTATTTACATTACTACTGCTGAAAATTCAGGATATCAAAAGCAAAACAAAACAATACCGCTCAAGGTGAAGGCCCAAAACAACTTCCATAGGCAAAAAAATTCAACACCAACCTAAACTTCATACCATATACAAAAATGAACGCAACACGAATCATAAAGCTAAATGTAAAATGTAAAACTATAAAACTTTTATAAGAAAATACAGAAGAAAACCTAGATGTAGGTGAAATACCAAAAGCATAATCCATAAAGGAAAAAACTAATAAATTGAGTTTCATCAAAATTAAAAACTTTTGCTTTGCTAAAGACCATTTCAAGAGGTTGAAAAGACAAGGCACAGATTGAAAGAAAATATTTGTCAGACATATCTGTCAGAACAGAATGTACCTGGAGGACATTATGCTAAGTGAAATAAGCCAATCAAAAAAAGACAAATACTGTGCAATTCTACTTATATGAGGAACCAAGAGTAGTCAAATTCATTGAAAAACAGGTGGTTCCCAGGGGCTGGAGGGAGGAAAAATGGGGAGTCCTTGAATAATGGTTACAGAGTTGCAGTTTTTCAAGATGAAAAAGATCTGGAGATTGGCTCCAAAACAGTGTGAATATGCTTAACGTTACAATGTACCCTTAAAAATGGTTAAGATGGTAAAAAAAAAAAAAACACCCAGCAATGACAAAAAAAAAAAAAAAAAGCCACCAAAATTTCTGAAAAAGGAATTATATTCAAAATATATGTATTACCACACACCTATCAGAATGGTGAAAGTAAAATTTAAAAAGCCCAGTAACACCAAGTGCCTGAAAGGAGCAATTAGAGCTACAAAAAAATTGTTAGCAGTAACGAAAGAATTTATTTAGCCAGGCTGCAGGGTGAAAGGTCTCAAATGGTGGATGTGGGAATTTAAAATGGTATAGCCACTCTGGAAAACAAGTTGAAAGTACTTCGTAAATGAAAAATGAAAAATAGATGTACCAAGCAACTCACCAACTGCATTCTTGAGATTGACCTTAGAGAGATGAAAATGTGTGTCTATCAAGAAAGGTGTACATGGAATGTTTGTAATAGCAGCTTTATTTGTAATAGCCCCAAACTAGAAACCCCAACGGACTTCAGTAAGCAAATAGATAAAGAAATTCTGGCACATCCATGTAGTGCAGCACTACCCAATCAAAAAGAACACACTAGTGATACACGCTACAATGAGGATGGGTCTCCAAAGTACTACGGTGAGTGAATATAAGCCAGTATCATTATGTTATTGTATGTAAAATGTTATATATGCAATGCATGTAGTATGTATGTGATAGTTATGAGATTTCACTTACATAAACTCTCAAAATGACACAATTATAGTGGTAGAGAAGAGCTAAATGGCAAGTCACTCGGGTTGGGAAGAGAGTGCACATGAGAGAATATCTCTGTGGTAAATAGTTCCATACTCTGATTATGACACTGGTTTTACAAATCTCTTCATGTCATAAAATTTCAAATTAGTATACACCAAAGGAAAAAGTGCATGTAAAAACTGGTGACATTCTAATAATTCTGTAATTAAGTCAACAGTATTGTAGCAATGCCAATTTTTTCATTCTGAAAATGGACTAGGGTTATGTAAGATGTAATCACTGGGGGAAGCTGGGTAAAGGGTACATGGGAACTTTCTGTACTACTTTTGTAACTTCTTGTGAGTCTTAAATTATTTCAAAATAAATATTTTAAAAATAAGGGTGGGGTAGAGGTAAAGCTTAGTCTGGAATTAAAGTGAATTAAAAGACAAAATAACCAGTCACCAGCAAAAAAACAAGAGTAAGAATCTTTGAAAACTCTCTTTCATAAAAGCAACAAAAATCTGGCAAAAAAGGGCCAGAAACAACTTTTTCTGAACTCTGGAAATCAAACAAAGGTTGCCAACAATACGGTAAAATTATTTAAGAAAATTGGCTGAACCTCGGCAAGAACAGTCAACTTCATTATGTGTTTTAACTTGCCCCATTTCCATTCCTCCATCTCCAACTTTATGGTAGGCTTGCAAACCAACAGTCCACACTCAACAGTGAAAAGCAGCAGCTTGGCAGCTACCAGTGTTAGAGCCACTTCAAACCCTCCTTTTACCAAAGAACTATCATTATATGACATGTCTGGTACTTATTTGCAAGACTGTCTTATTTGACCTGAATTGGACTTTGTCCAGTGCAAACACCCTTTTCCCATGAGGTGTTTGTTGGAAAAATATTAGAGGCAATTGCTTAGCTTCCCAGCTGACTGAGAGGATGGTAACAATTGGAGCAAACAATAAGTTTCCCAAAAAACTTTAAAGGAAAAGCTGGAGAATGAAATACCCATAGGGGCTTTGAAAAGCACCAACATATTTCTGGCCATCTAGGAAGCAACGCGTAGGTAGGACTGCAGGCACCCCCGGGGCTTTGCGGCCCTGCACAAGCCGGAAGAGCCGGGGGAGGCAGAACTGTAAAGCTGCCTGCCCCAATGTTGATGGGGTACGGCAGGACACACACAGAGCCCCTTTGCAAACACAGGGAGACTTATTGGTTCCAGGCTTTCAAGGAAATCTGTTCCATCATCAGCCGACTACAAAGTTATCCAAGTAGAGAATTCAGTGGTCACACAAGACAAACATATAGATTTTTAAAGAATTAATTTAGAAAAGTAAACAAATAACCATAACTACAAGCAGCAATAAGAAATCCCACGGACGGGGGGAAATCTGATTTTCAGAGCTGGTACATGATATAGTTTAAAACGTCCAGTTTTCAACAAAAGATTCTGAGGTATGTAAAGAAACAAGAAAGCACTGGTCAAACACAGGAAAAGAAGCAATTAATTGAACCCCATTGAGGAAGCACAGATGTCAGACTTACGAGAAAAAGAATTTAAGTTAGCTGTTTTAAATATCTTCAAAGAACTAAAGGAGAGATCTAAAGAACATCATGAAAATGATGTCTCAGCAAATTGAGAATATCAACAAAGAGACAGAAATTACAAAAAAAAAGATCAAATAGAAATTCTAAAGTTGAAAAGTGTAAAAGCTGAAAAGAAAAAGTCACTAGAGGGACTCAAAAGCATATTTCAAAAGGCATAAGAAAAAAATCAACAAATATGAAGATAGGTCAATTGAGAATATCCAGTCTGAGAAACTGGAAAAAAAAAAAGAAAGAAAAGAAAAAGAGGGAAAATAAACAGAGCCTCAGAGATCTCTGGGACAGCAATAGAAATACCAACATATGCATAAATGGGAGTCCCAGAAGGCAAGGAGAAAAAGGGGCAGAAAGAATATCTGAAGAAATAATGGCCGCAAACCCCCCAAATTTGATGAAAATCATTAATCTATACATCCAAAAGTTCAAGAAACTCTAAATAGGAGAAATTAAAAGAACCGACACCTAGACATATCATAATTAAATTGTCAAAATGCATAATAAAGTATTTAAAAAGTGAAATTCTGTAATTTAATTGTACCAAGAAAGGTAATAATGGCAAAATGTTAAAACAATTAAATCTAGTTGAATAATATTATTTTCTCTATTTTCCTTCACATTTATAGATTTTCATATTAAGGACTTAAAAATAGAATGCTATTAAGATAAAGTTGAAGATGTCACCCAGAAAGAAAAAGAGTGTTCCAATTTAAAATTCTCCTAGCCATTATACCATGTTTCCCCGAAAATAAGACTGGGTCTTATATTAAATTTTGCTCCAAAAGACGCGTTAGGGCTTATGTTCAGGGGATATCATCCTGAAAAATCATGCTAGGGCTTATTTTCCGTTAGGTCTTATTTTCAGGGAAAGACATTATCATTTAAGAGTGTGGGCAGGACTTACATTTATGGAAAGATGGCACAGATGTACTTTTTCCTATTCTTCCTGCTAAACATCATGAATGTTAATCATGACTATTATATATAAAACAAACAAGCAAGCTGAGGAAAGGTGAAGAGTAGACAGACTTGGCTAGGAATCCCAGGACCCAAGGAATGACACAACAGCGAGTTCCTTGGGTTTCCTTTTTGCCTCCTGTGTCCCACACTGTATGCTAGACAGCAGGCAACCCAGAAATATCAAAGGGCACTGACAAAAAAAAAAGTCCCAAGAAAAGACTGCTCTCTGCAGCCAAAGGAGCAGCTTAGCAATGAAAAGCTTTTAGACAATAACTGCTCTACTCCAGTGAAACACATTACAATTGTGATCCCACCCCACGCCCTCCAGCAGAGGCTGTGGAGAAGGAAGGTACATTTACACACTTGCCGGGCTGTAATGTGGTGCCCCAATCAATTCCTAACCCCACTACGAAAGTGGCATTAAGAGAGACCAAGCAGGGAATGATGACTTCAGCTCCCACATGGCAGTAACAAGACAATGCTTTCCCTTCCCCAGCTGGGTAGTGTGAAAGGGGGACTGCTAAAACAAAAACTATATAAATAAAATTCCAGTCTCATAATACCTAAAATGTCCAGGTCCAAATAGAAAACCACTCGTCTAAAGAAGATTCAGGAAAACTACAACTTGGAAATGAGTGATGTAGGAATTAGCTGACAAGGACTTTAATGCAGATGTCATTCAAACAAAAAACCAAAAATCTCAGCAAAGAAATCAAAGTTAGAACCAAATGGAAATTACAGAACTGAAAAATAAAACGGAACAAATAAACTCAGTGGATATTCCCAGCAGTAGAGATGAGAGAGGACAGAATCAGTGGACTTCAGGACAGATCAGTATAATTTACCTCATCTCAGTAACAGAAAAATAGACTGAAGAGTGAGGGTAGAATAAACATTTTCCTGATATGCAAAGTGTCAAAAATTGGCATCTTATGTACTCTTTCTCTGCTACAAAAGAGCTGTAAGAAATCAAGAGTAAACCAAGAAAAAGGAAGTGTGTGGGCTCCAGGTGTTGAGCTGAAGGGAAGTCAGAGCTTTATGGAAAAAGGACGTACCAGGAATAAACAGCTGGGCATCAAGTCCAAGAGCAACCAATGCAGACTGGAGTAGGAGGACACAAGGCTTCAAAGAAGGATTTGATCCAGGAATAATGGAACCGACAGAGATCTGCTAAATCGGCCTGTACTTAGAGTTCTACAGATATGGTGAAGTTTGAGAAAGAATTAGTGTGATTGGCAGGAAAAACCAAAGAAAACATTAGCAGTAGCCTTGTAGTACTATGTGACTTCTTTTAAAATTCAATTAAAAAACTTATTTTGGGCCGGCCCGGTGGCTCAGGCGGTTAGAGCTCCATGCTCCTAACTCCGAAGGCTGCCAGTTCAATTCCCACATGGGCCAGTGGGCTCTCAAACACAAGGTTGCTGGTTTGATTCCTTGAGCCCTGCAAGGGATGGTGGGCAGCGCCCCCTGCAACTAAAATTGAACACAGCACCTTGAGCTGAGCTGCCACTGAGCTCCCGGATGGCTCAGTTGGTTGGAGCACGTCCTCTCAACCACAAGGTTGCTGGTTCGACTCCCGCAAGGGATGGTGGGCTGCGCTCCCTGCAACTAACAACTGGCAACTGGACCTGGAGCTGAGCTGTGCCCTCCACAACTAAGACTGAAAGGACAACAACTTGAAGCTGAACGACACTCTCCACAACTAAGATTGAAAGGACAACAACTTGACTTGGAAAAAAGGCCTGGAAGTACTCACTGTTCCCAAATAAAGTCCTGTTCCCCTTCCCCAATAAAATCTTTTAAAAAAAAAAAAATTTATTTTGACAGCTTCTGGACTTACTTTTAATATCTACTGTTTTCTAATTTAAAATATTTTAATTTTCCTGAATTTTTTGTTTGTTTTGAATTAGTAATATATTCACACTTTAAAAGTCTCCTCTGTTCCTGAACCAATCCACAACCATCTCCCCACAATACCACTCTATTGCTATTTTTCATTGAACTTGTCTACAAATACACAACACACCAATAGTGTGTACTACCTAACCATAGATTAATTAATGATAGAATATTGACATGCCATTAATTTTAAATCACATATTGATTTCAGAAACATGTATATGCTGATCTTACCTGTATCATACTATGTTTTGCATGGTTTTTATTTGTTTCTTTTAAAATTTTTCTTCACTTTTTTCTTTTCTAGCCTCCGTGTCCACATTGTTTTGTTTTAATTTTGGCTTAATTCTGTGATGGTTTCTTCTAGATCACCTTCATATTGATCCTCTTATTACTCATTGGTGAATGAGTTGGGCAATTCCTAACAACAGCTAGCTACTTACATGAAATTCCTCTTACGTGGGCGTGGGGTGTGAGGAGACTGCTCTTTCAGCTTTTTGTCACTTCCTTCCCGTACCACAGAAATAGACTGCCTACTACGAATAACGTCAACCTGGGTGTCGGGTGGGACCCTACGTCCAGTTTCTCTGAACCATACTAAGGCCAGGAAAGATTCTACAGATAGCCCCTCTGTACCCCGATTTCTACACGTTATTGTGCACAAGGGACACAGTTTTGGGCTTCACAGTGTGTTCTTCATCTTCAGGAACTATATGTTTTTTTCTAGCACTTTAGAAGTTAACTCCATGTGCTACTTAAAAAAAAAGTATTTTAAAGAACAAAAAATAATATATTACGTTTGTAAAAGTTACTATCTAATGTTGGCAAAAATGTGGAGAAAATGGGAACACATATTTCATGAGGATGTAAACAGATATAGTAATTGGAAACCAGAATTTAAGGGCACATTTACCGTAATCCAGCAATGCTACTTCCAGAAATAGAGCCCAGAGAAGTGACTGCTAAAGGACTCAGTGATGAAGAGATCCACTGTAGTATTGATTATGACAGTGACAATGGAAATTCCAAAAGTGTTCATTAACTGAGGACTAATTATGGCACCAATACATCTGGGAAAATCACACAGCACAGGAATAGTCTCCTCTGGTTTTCCACTTCTTGACCTCTAAAGATGGCATGTCCTAAGGCATGGTCCTTGTACCACTTCTATTCACACTCATTGTCAATAGAAGTGGCATCTCTTCCACTGGGATCTCTTCCACTCTCATGATCTTAAAGAAGGTCTACCTGTTTGCAATTTATAAACCTTAATCACCAACGTGGACCTCTATTTTTAATTCTAGAACTGTACACACTTCAGACTTTTATATCCAATCATGCAAATGACATCTCCACTAGGGTGTGTCTAACCACTTGGCTATCTCAAAAGTAAACTGTTTAAAATCAAACTTGATTTCCTCCATTATCCTCATTTTAGAAGGCTAATTCCTTATCTGTAGTTGCTCAGTCAAAACCTTGTAGCTTTCCTTGACACCTCTCTTTCTCTCCACTCTATCAGAAAATTCTGTCAGCTGTACCTTCAATACATGTCCAGAATCTGAACTCTTCTGAACACTTTTACTTCCTCCAAGCTGGTCCAAGCCTCTGATAGACTGAGATACTATCATCTCTCACTTGGGTCTACCTGCTTCCACTCTTGCCTTCTTGCAGTTTATTTTCACCTCAGTAGCCAGAGTAATCCTTTTAAAAATGAGTCAAATCATGTCACTCCCATGCTTTAGCCCTCTGATGGCTCTTACCCAGAATAAATTCCAAACAATTTTGAACGGTTCACAAAGCCCTATAAAATCTGGCCCTCTGACCATCTTGTATAACTCTCCCCTTGTTCTAGGATGCTCTCCCTTGCTGTCCTTTTGAGCATTCATAATACAAAGGCAGTCCTCACTTCACACGATGTTGATGTGTGAATTATACAAACACACACACCACCCTAGATTATACAAATACCCCACCGACACCATTCAAATTTCAGTTACCACAGTGTATTAACTGTAACTGCATACATTGCAAACTTTGCTGCTAGCTCTTCAGTCCACAAATCAGTGTGTAACTAACATACCGTGCTTTATGATCTGTGACCAATCACATCACCTCTTTTGAAGTATGTCACTGACTGGTTACTGCACATCTGTTATTTAGTTCATGCAGACAGCAAAGCATGCATTTGGACTGTCTTGTTTCCCAGTGAAAGCCCAGGTGAAATTTTACAAAAATGGATGAAAGAGAACTGGCCAACAAAGATGAAAATGCACTAAAAAGGGGGATAGTTCTGGAAATAAAATTGGACGTGATTAGAAGATTTAAAATGGTAATAGCAAAGAGAATACAGGAACAGACCTAGGCTCGTATGAAACCATGGTATGGACCACACTGAGAAAGTCCAATTAACATGGGGAAAAAAAAAAGGTAAAGTCGCTTCACATCACTTCTTAGTTTAAACTGTAGTATGAACAGACAGCCATGATGGTGAAATGAAGTATTCACTTCTTCTTTGAAGATTGTTAAAAAAAAAAAAGTCCTAATGATTCAGGCCAAAGTGCTGAAGGCAGCTTCCACACTGAAAGAAAATGGCAATACTAAGGAACATGAAAAACACCTCCTGCTACTAGAGGATAGTTTTACTGTTTTAAAAGTTAGCATGAATTTGGTTAATATGAAACTATCTGACGAAATTGCTAGCTCAGATAAAGAAGTTCTGTAAAATGTGCACCCAGATTCCAAGGATTAGTTAAGGCAGGTGGTTTTGATGAAACAGATGATGTCCCTGGAAGTGGTGCTGGCAAAAAACCTCATGATAAAGGAGCTCTTGGAGATATTTTTCACAACAGTGAAAGAGAAAAGCTAAGATGCCAGAAGCAGAGGTGGGTCCAAGATGGTGGTGTAGGAGAACACTGATTTTGCCCCTCCCAAGAGCACATAGAATGTATACCTGTATTTAGAGCAATACCTCCTGAGACACAACTGAGGGCCAATTAACAGCTTACGCACAACTAACGAGAGAGAGAGAGAGACAGACAGACAGACAGACAGACAGACTGATTGCACAGAGAAGGCTAGGGAACAGCAAAAGCTCTCTTGGGAGCTGAGGGAACTCTCTTATGGACCAGAGGCACAGTGAGTGCCTTGTTCGTATTTCCCCTGAACTTGGATAGCAGGCGGTATCTCTATCTAGGTGGTCAGGCTGATCTGCAGAGCTGCTGTATTGCAGCCCCAGGCAGCCCTTCCACAGCTAGCTCCAGCAAGAAGAGGAGCGCACGTCAGACTGCACGCACAGGGCTTCACCCAAATCCGGATCCTGGTGTCACTGTGCACACCCACTGGGATGCACGTGCCTGCGGGGCCCCCACAGGGAGAGAGTAGGAAGTAGCAAAGCACTGTGGTGTCTGCATGCAGTGCTGCTTTGTCTGGAGAAACTGCGGAGACAGTGGGGTGCTGCTGCACGCACACGTGGGGCTGTGCCTTCCGCAGAAAGTGCAGAACCACTGGGGTGCTGCTGCGAGCCCACAGGGTTGCCCCAACTGGAGCACTCGCAGAACTAGAAAGGCACTGCAATATGCACGCTCCGGGCAGCCCCACCGAGTCGTGGTTGGGCAAAAACTAAAGCAACAGGGCTCCGTCCAAACAGAAGGGCAAGCAACTGTGCACACATCGGGCTGCCCAACTCCAACTATGTTGTGGCCGTGGACAGCAGAACAACAGGGGCGACTGCACACATGTATACCCAGCTGCCCCACATGAAACCCACTTCTCTGTCCATGTGGCATACCAGGCACTGCGAGCGCCTACTCCAGCTATATCCAGCCTGCCAAAAATATCTGCCACACACTCTACAAAGAGGCCACTTTTTTAAGACTGGGAGAGAGCTATTTTATCTACCTCCTAGGAACACAGAAAGTCAAATACAATGGGTAGACAGAGTATGTCCAAATGAAGGAAGAAGAAAATACCCAGAGAAAAACTCTAATGAAATGGAGATAAGTAATTTATCTGATAAGGAATTCAAAGAAATGGTCATAAGGAAGCTCAACAAACTTGACAGTAGAATAGAGGAACACAGAATTTCAACAATTAGAAAATATAATAACCAATCACAGATGAAGAATACAATAACTGAAATGAAAAATACATCATAAGGAACTGACAGCTGATTAGTTAATAGCAAAGAACAGACTAATGTCCTGGAAGACAGAATAGTAAAAATCACACCATTTGAACAGCAAAATGAAAAAGAATTTAAAAAAATGAGGATCGTATTAAGGGACCTCTGTACAACATCAAATGCTCTAACATTCGCATTATAAGATTCTAGGAGGAGAGAGAAAAGGGCAGAAATATATTTAAATAAAAAATTGGCTGAAAATTTCCTTGATCTGGGGAAGGAAATAGATATCTAAATTCAGGAAGCACAGACAGTTCCAAAGAAGAACCCAAAGAGGCCCACACCAAGACATACTGCAATTAAAATGGTAAAAATCAAGGACAGAGAGACAATCTAGAAGGTAGGAAGAAGGAAACAGGTCACATACAAGAGAAATCCTATAAGGCCATCAGCTGATACCTCAGCAGAAATTTTATAGGCCAGAAGAGAGTGGTAGGAAATACCTGAAGTGCTGAAAGAAACCTACAACCTAGAATATTATACCTGGCAAGATTATCATTCAGAATTGAAAAAGAGATGAAGACCTTCCCCAGACAAGGAAAAACTAAAAGAGTTACCCACCACTAAACTGGCTTTGCAATAAATGTTAGAGGGTGTTCTTTGGGCAGAGAAGGCCATAACCAGAAATAAAAAAAATACAAGAAAGAAATGTCACTGGTAAAGGCAAATATATAATGAACAGTGAACCAACCACTAAAAAAGTTAACATAAAGGTTAAAAGACAAAGTAGCAAAACTAACTATAACTAAGGAGATATACAAAACAGAAATATATAAAATATGCCATCAAAACCATAAAGCATGGAGGAGGCAGGAAAAATGTAGACATTTTTTAATGTGTTTGGAGTTAAATGACTATCAGCTTAAAATAGACTGCTACAGATACAGATGGATATATACGAACATCATGATAACCAGAAGTCAAAAACCTGTAAGACATACACAAAAAATAAAGGTAAAGGAAATGGAAAAAAAAAAACTAAGGAAAACCAGCAAATCAAAAGGAAAGATAGCAAGAGAATAAGAAAGGGAACAGAGAGAACAAAAACAACCAAAAAAAAAAAATCAACAAATGGCAACCTATCGATAAGTAATTTAAATGTAAATGAACTAAATGCTCCAATAAAAGACAAAGGGTGGCTTAAAGGATAAAAAATGAGACCTACCTAGATGCTGCCTACAAGAGACTCACTTTAGATCGAAAGACATACACAGAAAGTGAAGGAATGTAAGAAGATAGTCTATGCAAACAGAAACAAAAAGAAAGCTGTGGTAGGTAGCCATACTCAGACAAAATAGACTTTAAAACAAAGAATGGAAAAAAAGAGAAAAAAGGACATTACATAATGATAAAAGGGTCAATCCAAGAAGATATAATAATTGTATATATATGCACTCAACATAGGACCACCCAATTATAAAAAGCAAAAATTAATGGACATAAAGTCAGAAATTAACAGTAATACATAATATTTGGAGAATTTTATACTCCACTTACCAGAATGACAGATCATCCAGACAGATAATTAATAGGGAAATAATGGCCTTAATGTCTACTAAATTAAGTAATGATCTACTTAATTTAGAGTAGATCAACTTAGTAAACATTTATAGAACATTTCATGCCAAAACTACAGAAGGCACATTTTCCTCACATGCACATGAAACATTTTCCAGGACAGACCACATATTCGGTCACAAAATCAGCCTCAACAAATTCAAGATGGAAATTACATCACAATGGTATGAAACTAGAAATTAACTACAGGAAGAAAACAGTAAAAAAAATAAACCAACCCCAAAATACATGGAGATTAAACAACATGCTACTAAAAAAACAATGTATCAAAGAGGAAATCAAACAGGAAATCCAAAAACACATTGAGACAAATGAAACCACAAATTTCCAAAATTTATGTGCCAAAATAAAAGCAGTTTTAAGAAGGAAGTTTACAGCTATTCAGGCCTTTCTCAAGAAACAAGATCAACCCCAAATAACTTAACTTCACACCTAGGAATTAGAAAATGAATTAAATAACCATCTAAAGTAAAAGGAAAAAAATAATGATGATCAGAGCAGAACTAAGCAAAATAGACTAAAAAAATAAAAATTAGAAAGATCAATGAAATGTACAGCTAGTTCTCTGAAAGGATAAAAAAAAAACTGATAAACCTCTAGTGAAACTCATCTAGAAAAAGAAAGCGAGTTAAAATTTAAAAAATTTGAAATGAGAGAGATTACAGAGATACACCTGACACCACAGAAGTACAAAGGATTGTTAATCAATACTATGAACAATTATATGCCATCAAAATGGACAACCTAGAAAAAATGGGTTAACTTTCTAGAAACATACTACCTTTAAACACTAAGGCAGGAAGAAACAGAAAATCTGAACAGACCTATTACTGGCAATGAAATTGAAGCAGTAATCAAAAATCTCCCAACAAACAAAGTCCAGGACCAGATGGCTTCAAAGGTGAATTCTGACAATTATTGAAAGAAAAATTAATACCAATGCTTCTCAAACGATTCCAAACAACTGAAGAGGAAGAAACCCTCATTTTACAAGGCCAGTATTAGTATGCCGATACCCCAACCAGACAAAGACACTACAAAAAGGAAAATTATAGGTCAATATCCATGATGAACACAGATGTAAAAATTCTCAACATAATACCAGCAAACTGAATTGAACAATCCATTAAGACAATAACAACATGATAAAATGGGATTTATACCAGGGATTAAGTAAGGATGGTTCAATATCCACCAAGCAATTAATGAAACATTACAGCAACAAAACCAAGGATAAAAATAGTATGACTGTCTCAACAAATACAGAAAATTGAACATTCATTTATGATAAAACTCTCAACAAGGTAGGTACAGAAGGAATTTGTCTCTACATGACAAAGGCCATATATGACAAGTCCCCAGCTAACATCATACTCAATGGTGAAAAGCTGAAAGCTTTTCCTGTAACATCAGGAACAAGATAAGGATGGTCTCTCTCACACGTGTTATTAAATATAGTGTTGGAAGTCGAAGCCACAGCAATTAGACAAGAAAAAGAAATAAAAGGCATCCAGGTAAGAAAACCAAGATGTAGGTAAACACTGTGTTTACCTTCTCTCACAACCACATCAAAATTACAACTAATCTACAAAACCACCATTATTCAGAATTGCCTAAAATCAAGCTGAACTGAAGCCTTTCAACTAAGGTGAAGAAGCAGCCACCTCCAGACTGGTGGAAGGGGAATAGACATGGAATGGGCTGGTCCCACACCCACGTGTGACCATTAAATATCAGAAGGGATATTTCGGCTGTGTGTGTGGGGGGGTGCCACCCCATTCCCTAGAGGAGCAAAAGATCCCCATCCCACCCCATCCCAGGGTTCCAGTAACAGAGAGAGAAGTCCCCATAATTTTTGGTTGTGAAAACCAGCGGAAATTGTGACTGAGTGAGACAGAGCACAACCGCACTCCCAAGCGCTCCTCTTTAAGGGACTGAGCACGGACGTACCCACCAATGGAATCACTTGATTTGAGCTCCAGCCCTGAGGCAGCAGCTGGAGAGGCGGCACAGACATATGGTGGGGAACTAAGTCATCTGGCTTGGGATGGGGGATGGAAGGGCGGCTTTCTCCTGGACGGGGGAGCTGGCGGAGGCCACTTTCTTTACTGAGCCCTCCCTCTCCCCCACATGTGAACACAGGCAGCCAACACAGACTGTGCCTTTTGTTTGCCAGGCCCTGGCGATTCAAGACCCCCCCCGTCCAACTTTCGGGCACACCCAGGCTGCTTTCAGTGGCTTTTTCGTGCAGAACGCCTGCCCTAGCTCAAGCTACAGACTTTTCTAGGGTCTCTCAAAGGTTCGCAGAATCCAGAAAAGCAGCATCTGGCTTGAGCGTGTCCTGTACCTCTGGCTGAGCAGCCCTAAGCCAGCACTAGCGCAGCCAGCCTTGGTTCACAGCTTGGCCTCTCAAGGTACTTCCAAGCACAGCACGGGCGGCAGCCATCTGCGGATTTCTTTCTGGCTCCCACTGGGTGGCCTTGGGTGGGACACAGGCTTTGACTGAAATAGACCTACAGCAAATCCCCTCCAACGTGGCCTTGGGGCTAGTGCCCCAAGTGGCCAGCTTTAAAATGAACTGGAGCATCACCTAGCAGCCTCCAAGGACGACACACCCAAGGGGCGGACTGGGCAGGGGACCCTGTATGATCAGCCCCTGCACAACTCTTCCACTATAGTCACAGCCTGTCCTCATAAACAGTAAGCCCAAAGGGTCAGTCCCTCCCATTGATGTGCAATTATCAACCAAGACTCAATTGTAAGAGGAGAGCACACACAACCCATACAAGGGACACATCTGGAGTGCATGGCTCAGGTGACCAGAAAGACTGCGTCACTGAACCCCACAGCACACCTACTATATAGGGCCACTTTGCTAAGACCGGAAGACATAGCAGCCCTACCTAATACATAGAAACAAACACAGGGAGGCAGCCAAAACGCGGAGACAAAGAAACATGTCCCAAATAAAAGAACAGAATAAAACTCCAGAAAAAGAACCAAGAGAAAAACAGAGATAAGCAATCTATCAGACGTACAGTTCCAAACACTGGTTATAAAAATGCTCAGTGACCTCAGTGAACTTCAACAGAGAGATAGGAAGCATAAAAATGGAGATGGAAACCATGAAAAAGAACCAGTCAGAAATAAAGGATATAATAATGGAAATAAAGAATATATTATAGGGAATCAACAACAGATTAGATGAAGCAGAGGATCCAACCAGTGATATAGAAGATAAGGCAGCAGAAAACACCCAACCAGAACAGCAAAAAGAAAAAAGAATCCAAAAGACTGAGGAGAGTTTAAGGGGCCTCTGGGGCAACACTGAGTGTACCTACTTTCACATTATAGGGGTACCAGAAGGAGAAGAGAGAGAGCAAGAGATTGAAAACTTATTTGAAGAAATAATGACAGAAAACTTCCCTAACTTGGCGAGGAAAATAGATATACAAACCCAGGAAGTGCAGAGTCCCAAATAAGACGAACCCGAAGAGGCCAACACCAAGACACATCATAATTAAAATGCCGAAGGTTGAAGACAAAGAGAGAATCTTAAAAGCAGCAAGAGAAAAGCAGTTAGTTACCTACAAGAGAGTCCCCATAAGAATGTCAGCTGATTTCTCAACAGAAACTTTGCAGGCCAGAGGGGTTGGCAGGACATATTCAAAGTGGTGAAAAGCAAGGACCTACAACCAAGATTACTCTACCCAGCAAAGCTGTCATTTAGAATAGAAGGACAGATAAAGAGCTTCCCAGACAAGAAAAAGGAAAAGGAGTTACCTTTTACAAGGAATCTTAGAGGGACTTCTTGGGGATGGGTGAAAAGGGGAAGGGATTAAGAAGTACAAATTGATTGTTACACAGTAGCCATGGGGATGTAGGGTATATCAAAAGGAAAACAGTCAATAATATTGTAATAACTAGGTATGGGGCCAGATAGGTACTAGATCTATCAGGGTAATAGATGGGAATGGGGTTGGGGACAGGGTGAAAAAGTTGAAGGTATTAAGAAATGTAAGTTGATAGTTAATACAGTGTGGGGAATATAATCAACAATGTTGTAAAGATCATGTAAGGTGCCAGAGGGGCACTGGACTTATCGGGACGATCACGTCATAGACAGTGTAGATGCCTGACCAATGCACTATACACCTGAAGCTTTAGTAGAGTAATATCGAATGTCAACTACAACTAAATACATAAATATATATAGTCATGGGATGTGGAGTACAACATAGGGAAGATAGTCGATGGTACTGTAATAGCTATATAAGATTTCAGAGGGCAGTAGCTTGGGAGGTGGGTTATCACTTCACGAGAGGTTTAAATATCTACTACTTTGCTTTGTACACCTAAAACTAAAAAAATATATAAAGAAATAAAAATAAATACATAAAAGGCATCCAAATTGGAAAAGAAGAAGTAAAACTGTCACTATTTGCAGAGGACATGACACTATATATATAGAAAACCCTAAAGACTCCACTAAAAATTGTTAGAATTACTAAATGAATAAGTAAAATAGCAGGATACAAAATTAATATACAGAAAACTGTCACATTTCTATATACTAATAGGGAGAAATTAAGAAAATAATCCCTTGGAACAAGACAAACAAATGAAGAAACAAAAACTCATAGAAACAGACAATAGTTTAGTGGTTACCAGAGGGTGGGGGGAGGAAGGTGATAGATGAGGGTAAGGGGGATCCAATATATGGTGATGGAAGGAGAACTGTCTCTGGGTGGTGAACTCTCAATGTGACATATAGATGATGTTATTACAGAATTGTACGCCTGAAAACAATTTAACTTTACTAACAACTGTCACCCCAATAAACTTTAATTAAAAAAAAATAATAATCCCATTTACAACTGCTTCAGAAAAAATAAAATACCTACCGTGTTTCCCCGAAAATAAGACCCAGCCAGACCATCAACTCTAGTGCGTCTTTTGGAGCAAAAATTAATATAAGACTCGGTCTTATTTTAATATAAGACCGGGTATAATATGATACATAATTAATACAATACAATATAATATGATTAACATATGATATAATATAATATAATACAATACAATATAATATCAAGTCTTATAATAATTTTTGCTCCAAAAGACACATTAGAGCTGGTGGTCCAGCTAGGTCTTACTTTCAGTGAAACACCGTACGAATAAATTCAATGAAGGAGATGAAAAACCTATGCTCTGAAAACTATAAGACACTGAAGAAAAAAATTAAAAAGGACACAAATAAATGGAAGGATATACCGTGCTCATGGATTGGAAGGACTAATATTGTTAAAATGTCCATACTATTCAAAGCAATCTACAGATTCAATGTAATCCCTATCAAAATACCATAACATTCTTTTCAGAACTAGAAAAAGTAATCCTAAAATTTACATGGAACCATGAAAGATCACATATAGGCAAAGCAATCTTTAGAAAGAACAAAGTTGGAGGCATTAGGCTCTGTGATCTCAAACTATCCTACAAAGCTATAATAATCAAAACAGTATGGTACTGGCATAAAAACAGACCCATAGATCACTGAACAGAGAGCCCAGAAATAAACCCTCATTTATGTGGTCAAAGGAGGCAAGAATATACAGTGGAGAAATGACATCTCTTCAATAAGTGGTGGTGGGGAAAATGGACAGATATATGCAAAGAAAAAAAAAAAGAAATAAAACAGTAAATTAAAGGCTTAAATGTAAGACTTGTAACCACAAAACTCATAGAAGAAAACACAGGTAGTAAACCCTTTGACATCAATAGTATCTTTTGGATATGTCCCCTCAAGCAGGGAAACAAAAGCAAAAATGAACAAATGAGATTACATCAAACTAAAACGCTTTTGCACAGTGAAGGAAATCATTAACAAAATGAAAAGACTCAAATATGTGGTGATGGAAAGAGAACTGACTCTGGGTGGTGAATACACAATGTGATATATAGATAATGTATTACAGAACTGTACACCTGAAATCTATGTTACTTTGCTAACAATTGTCACCCCAATTAACTTTAAAAATTAAAAAAAATTTTAAAAATTTAACTAAAAAATTTTTTTTAAAAAAGTAAAAGACTACCTACTGCAACATATACTAACATAGGGGGGAATATACTAACAAAGGAGGGGCTAATACCCAAAATACATAAGGAACTCATATAACAAAGAAATAAACAATCCGATCAAAAACTGGGCAGAGGACACGGAGAGACATTTCTCCAGAGGACATACAGATGGCCAACAGACATATGATAAGATGCTCAACGTCACTAATCATCAGGGAAATGCAAATCAAAACTCCAATGAGGTATCGCCACACCTGTCAGAATGGCTACTATCAAAAAGTCAACAAATAACAAATGTTGTTGAGGATGTGTAGAAAAGGCAACCCTAGTGCCCTGTATGTAGGTGGGAGTGTAAATTGGTGTAGCCACTATGGAAAACAGTGTGTAGAGTCCTCAAAACACTAAGAATAGAGCTGCCATATGAACCAGCAATTCTACTTTTGGATTATTTATCTGAAGAAAACGAAAACACTAATTTGAAAAGATACGAGTATATTCTCTTCACACTGCTTTCTTTTTCTTCACACATTTATTCATTCTCTACACTCACTAGAAAGTAAGCTTAAGCAGAATGGACACTTTTTCTGTTTTAATCACTGTTATATAACCCCCAAATTCTAAAATGACACTTGGTATCCTCAAGATATTCATAACTTCTTTCTTGAATGGTTTATGAAGTAGATCTAAATATATTACCATGGTAATATTAGGTTAAATTAAAATTATACAGAAAAATAAGTTATAGAATAATCACTCAGCAAGATCTTGTTTGTAGAACCTAACCATCTATGTATATGTTGGAAAAGATATGGAAAGATACTTGACAAAACTGTTACCCATCAGTATTTTTCTGGGCATTGGGATTGAAAAGGTGGGTGGAGACTAGGACAATGATTTTCACTGTATATTCACTTTTAAATTATTTTTCTGTTGTCTCATTTTTCCCCCAAAATAATTTCACTTTTGGAATTCAGATGATAAAGAATAAAAAAAACGCATGTATTAACTATTGTCGTGAAGCCATTTTTAGCAACAAAAACAACGGGTTGCTTACTATGAGGCAGACTCTGTTCTAAGTATTTTTAATGCATCATTTCATGTAAATACATAAGAATCCCATGAGGTAATTGTTATAAGTATGTCCACTTTATAAATGAGGCAAATGAGGGTCAGAGAGGTTGAAAAATGTGTCCAGGTCATGTAGCTAAAAATAGCATATAAAACATGTGAAATTCATGGTATGTATTAGTATTTCTCCTCCTCGATTACAGCAGGTGGAAGCGAGAGTGGGAACCATCATGCGCTCACCTTGCAGGCCTAGGTGACCCGGATGTAGTGCGCATAGTGCTCTCCACTCGAGGACTCGCCACTTCAGGAGGCTGAGGAGGAATGAGGGTTTTCCGAACTGCCATTCTGAAAGAGACAAGAGGCAAACCTGGAAAACAGCAGTCTCAAAGCCCTAAAAAGATAAGTATGAGACACATATTTGCTAGGCATAGCTATTGCAAAAAAAAGCACTAAACTGAATTTTTAAATTAATTTGTAATATTTAAAATTTTATCAAAGCAATATAGGCATGTTATTTAAGAAGTCAAATAGTACTAAAAGCCTTTCAACAAAATACAGCAGGTCCCTTCCCTATCCCTCCCCACTTCGTGCCCAGAGCTCTCCAGAAAGCCATCACTGTAACTCTTTTAGTTGCTTTTACTAGCATGCCACATCTCCTTTTCACTTAAAATTTAAATCCATATTAAATGTCTACAGTCATTATAACGCCTATGTATTTATATTGACCCGAGCAAGTTCCTGGAAGCCAAGTGAAAAAGGCTGATCTAGGTAATTAGTGACCAACTCTGCCATGCGGTAGAGAGACCATGTATGGCTCAGACTGAGAACTGATCATTGGGCTCAGCAATGTGGAAGTCATGAGCGACCATGACATGTTAGTGCAGGCAGAGTGGTGAGAGCGAAAGTTAGATGAGATTAGGTATGAGAGAGAATTGCTAGAACCAGAATACATCATTTTGCAATGCCCAATAACAAAGGGACCCAGATACTGATCTTCAAGACAGGTAACAGCTCCAAAAGGGTGACCACCAGACACCCTGTCTCCTGGTAAAAGACTAAACCATAGACTTATGAAGTAGTCTTGACAAAACAAAAATTTAAAAACTGAATTTAATCAAGCCTTCAGAGTCAAGTAACAACTAGAGAAAATGGGGAGGAGAGAAGAACAAGTAACACTACCCTATAAGGTTAGTGGTTTGAATTGTGTTCCCTAAAAAGATACATCTCAGTCCTAATCCCTGGCACGTGTGAATATAATAAACAGTCTTTGCGAATGTAATTAAGTTAAGGATCTTGAGCTGAGATCACTCTAGATTCAGGGAAGGCCCTAAATCCAATGACTGCAGTTATAACAGAAAGGAGAGGGAGACCTGAGAAGGGAAAGCCACGTGAACATGAAAGCGGACTGGAGTGAGAAGTCCACAGGCAGGGAATGCAGAGGACTGCCAGCAGCCTCAGCAGCTGAGAGACAGGTACAGGATGGCATGCAGAAGACAGCATTCTGACAGCATTCTGATAGCATTCTGATAGCATGCAGAAGAAGCGACCCTGCAAACACCTCGAATGCAGACTTCTAGCCATCAGAATCCTGAGCATAAATTTCCGTTGTTCTTAGCCACTAAGTTTGTGGTGATTTGTTACAGCAGTTCTAGGAAACTAGTACAAGGTGGATACAATCAACAAAATCCAGGGGAGGGCCGGCCGGGTGGCTCAGGTGTTTAGAGCTCCGTGCTCCTAACTCCGAAGGCTGCCGGTTCGATTCCCACATGGGCCAGTGGGCTCTCAACCACAAGGTTGCCAGTTCGATTCCTCCAGTCCCTCAAGGGATGGTGGGCTCCACCCCCTGCAACTAAGATTGAACACGGCACCTTGAGCTGAGCTGCCGCTGAGCTCCCAGATGGCTCAGTTGGTTGGAGCACGTCCTCTCAATCACAAGGTTGCCGGTTCGACTCCCACAAGGGATGGTGGGCTCTGCCCCCTGCAACTAGAAAACGGCAACTGGACCTGGAGCTGAGCTGCGCCCTCCACAACTAAGACTGGAAGGACAACAACTTGAAGCTGAACGGTGCCCTCCACAACTAAGATTGAAAGGACAACAACTTGACTTGGGAAAAAAGGCCTGGAAGTACACACTGTTCCCCAATAAAGTCCTGTTCCCCTTCCCCAATAAAATCTTTAAAAAAAAAAAAAAAAAATGCAGGGGAGAGAGGGAGGGACTCCACAGGACAAAAGACAAAGTTTCTTCAACAAATAAATTCCAAGGAAAAAAGATGGAGGAAACCTATGTATTAGAAGAGTCTTAAGAGACATATCAACTAATCATAACGTGTGCACCGCATCAGAATACTAATTCAAGTAAATATAAACCAAAACAAAACTTGTGATATTTGAGATCAGTGGATATTTAAACAATAACTAGATATTTGATATTAAGGAGTCATTGTATTTTTTTAATATGTTATCTCTCAACAGACATGCTAAAAAATATAAAAATGAAACGATGTGCTGTTTGAATTTGCTTCAAAATAATATGGTGGCAAGGGGTGGGTGGGAATAAAGATAAAATTGGCCATGAGCTGTTACGTTGATAACAGAAGCTGGATAATGGGTACAAATTCATATGTTCAAAATTTGATTATGTTTAAACTTTTCCATAAGAAATAAACAGAAAAGAAAGATCAACTCCATTACCCACTCCCCAAAAGCAAAAATAAACAAAACAACCTAATGAGATACAGCAGTATAAACACTGAATGACTCAACTTTAAAAAAGTGCCAATAACAAGAGCGGGTAATAATGAATGCAATGATCCCCACAGCTGGCAAGGGTGTAAACGGGTATGAGCACCTGGAAAAACGACTGGCACGATGTACCAGAGCTGAACATAAGCACAGCCTACAACTGGATTAGACCACTCATACCCAGCATGAGCGGTGGCATCTGGCACAACTGGGCCTACTCACCCATCTGTGGTGGGTTTCTTCCGCAGTATACTTGGCCGGGGCGATGAGCCCTGGGCTGGAGCGCTGCTGCTAGCACTCTGGCTGTGGGTCTGCACCACCGTGGTTGCGGCTGGGGCAGCACTGAATGGACTGCTAATGGGGTTGGCTACAATTGTGGCTCCATCTGCCAGGACCACTGCTGGAGGACAGGGAGGGGCAGGGAGAACAGTGAAGAGAGGGAAACGAAAGAAACACTACTAAAATGTCACATAACAAATAAAAAGCAATCAGATCACCAGAATCAGAGCATATATGCTATGACTGTCCAATTTCAAGAAGATAAGGGATAGGAGTCTTTTGGTATGTAATCAATAACCATTTTTCTTTGCTCTATGATCATCACTCCTAATAAATGAGGTAAGATACATAAAGTACACAGTATACTTCAAGAAATGTTCTCCCAGTTTTCGTAAAACACAACTGCCTCTCAATCCCTAAAAGTGGTATGAACAATTCAGTCAATCTTAATTTTACAGCTTTACATACAGCTTAAAAAAATCTTAAATGGAATGAGAATATTACTATTATAAGGTGAATTTGCTCTCTCAACTAAGAGTCCTTTACAGAATGCAGTTCTCACCACGTGTAAATGGCTACTAGGTTGTTTATGTATTTCTAATGCTTACAATGACCCTGACAGGAAAGTTCTAAGCAACTCCTGTTCCAACGAGGAAATGAAAGCCTGGAGAAATTACCTGAGACAACAAAGCCAGCAAGCGGCAGATCAGGATTTAAACCCAATATATCTCTTTTCTTCACACCAACTTCCACGCAGAAAGTAAAATTACCTGACGTCTTTCCTTCGGGTGGAGGCTGCTGAGTACCTACTGCTGCGGGCTGAAGTCCCTGTGTGCTGAGTGGGGTTGCTGAGTGAATTCCCTGTGTGCCAATGGGTGCTGGCTGCATGCCTGGTGTCCCAATGGGGGCTGGCTGGATCCCCTGGGTACTGATGGGCGCAGGCTGGATCCCCTGGATATGTCGAGCATGAGATGCATCCACTGTCATCAACTGCATGGGGTTTAGGTGGACTGTAGATGCCACCCCAACACCAGTCTGAGCTGTTATGGCAGAGTTTGGAGCCTGAGCTGAAACTAAAAACAATGCAAAAAGTGACTACAAGAGTGTTAGCTCTGATTAGACACAGTCCACATAGGAGAAAAGCACTAAAATGAAAATAGAACTGTTCTACTGTACAAGATATAAACCCTCGGTTAAAAACAAAAAAGCACTATACAAAACTACATATCAAGGCTTTTTTCTCCTTTTCGCTTCCTATCAAGTTGCTATGACCTTTCTACAGATTACTAAAAATAGCATTAAAACAAGAAAAAAGCAATCACCTACTAAATTCCAAATGTGAGCCATGCAATTGTGCTAAATAATTAATATAAAACTTCTGAAATACACTCATGGCTCCCAGGTCAAGAATCTTTGTTTTACTTGATAGAACCACTATCATAGACAGACACTTCTGAAATATAAGTCATGAATTTTAAATTCCATATATCCCCTGAAGAGACAGTACGAGCAAGTTTTCTTGTTTCTGTCAAGCAAACACATCATCTATGTGCATATCACGCGCGCACACAGTAGTACTCAACCATACAAAAGGAAATCTTGTTACTTGCAACATAATGGACCTTGAGGGTACCGTGCTAAATGAACTAAAGACAGAGAAAGACAAATACTGTATGATCTCATTTATATTGGAATCTCAGTAAAAAAAAAACAACAAACCAAGCTCACAGATGCAGAGAACAGACTGCTTGTTGCTAGAGGTGGGGCGTTTGGGGGTAGGGGATGAGTAAAATGGCTAAAGGGGGTCTAAGGGTACAAATTTCCAGTTATAAAATAAATAAGTCAAGGGGGTGTAATGTACAGCATGGTGACTATAGTTAATCATAGTGAACTGCTTATTTAAAAGTTGCTATGAGAGATCTTAAAAGTTCTCACTTCACAAGAAAAAAATTATTTTAACTATATGTGGTGATGGATGCTCTAGACTTATGTGGTGAGCATTTTGCAATAAAGACAGATATCAAATTATTATGTTGTACACCTGAAACTGATATGTCAATTATACCTCAATTTAAAAAAGATATAAATGAAAAAGTTTTATAAACCATATAAGATCAATTTTTATTTTGAAGGAGAAAAGTAGAGTGAAAAGTTAGTACATGCAAATTTATACTCACTGCTATATTGCAATTTCCCCCTTGATAAATAAGTAAATAGTCCCAGAGCATTAGTTTCCTCCTGAGAAGTGTACTTCTGTTCAATAATAGTTTTTGGTAGCTTGTCTGTTGTAGACCATGCAGTCTAGTCACCATTCCATGCCTTTTCAAGATCCAATCTTGAAAGGACTACATCCTCACTCACACTGTGCTCCAGCCCAAACCGAACCACTCTGTTCCAAAAACACATTCTATGCTAATACTTGATTCACAGACAGAAATGTGCTTTTCTCTGATCCCACCACAGCTCTGTCCTGTCCATTCTAAGAGATGCTTTCCAAATGCTACTTCCTTTAGGAAAATCACTCCTGACCTCCAACCTTACCCTGTCATGTAGAAATAACCTCTCTTACCTCAGAAGGAGAAAGGCTTTCTTTGCTCAAGCCTCTCTTCTGGGACTTATTATTCTGTCTACTATAATATCTCTTCATGTCTTACTTCCATACTAGACTCTAAGCTTGTTGAAAGCAAGATATGTTTAACAGTCAACTTTAATAATAGAGCCTGGTATAGGACCTTACATACAGTAGGGTGTCAATAAATATTTGTGGAATTAATAAATGCAGGAATGAATAAATGAATACATAAAATGGAAAACACCTCTGAAACAAGTGAAATTTTGGGAACAATTTGAGAGAGATCAATCACTTATAAACTGTAGATTACATATATTCATAATTACATATTCATATCTATATTTAACTAATAAATAATGGGTCAAGATTCCACCTTTATAAGCAACCAGAGACCATGAACAATTAGTCTAATCTGTCACGATCTATGTATTAGAGTAATCCCATATTTGGCAAGATTGGAGCCTACTATATAAAAATTTTTCTGTCCTCTTCCTGATTTGAAAAACATCTGTTTTGGAATTATTTGAAATGAGCCACTGAATCTATAATGCTTGAAACAGGACATTGTAAGCTGGTTCATAAATCATTCCTTCAGTTGTATTCATCCATACATGGGTTCATATGTCTGACAAAGAATGTATTACCTCTCATCTGCACCAACAATGGTGCAGATATTGGTACTGGAAAAAGTAAGTTTTGCTGACTGTACCATTCGTTTTTCTGTGTTAGGATCCATCAGTGCTATTGTCGTGGTGAAAGACACTTGGAAGAATGTAGAAAACCAGGTGATTGGCAGGATCCCCAACACTTCTGATAGTGCTGGTATAATGGATTTTTACAAATGTTTATAGAAAATGACTGGGCTAGCTCAGGAGACACTCTGCATATTCTTTTCAGTTGGCTAGCATTCAGAGAAATAAATCCTGGTCATGAGTCACCTTCTCTAGAAAGGCAAATTGACTGCACTGTTACTGAAGTTTCAATTGGTCAAGGTAGTTGAAGGAACATGAAAGTAAGAGCTGTCACTGATAACAACTTAAGGATTTAGAGCAAAAAGTGTAATACCTTTGGTGACAATCAATTACACACTTTTATCTCTATAAGATTGTCAATAAGGAACACTGCTAGGAATTTCCTTTAAAAAGATGGTATTAACGTATATCAAAACATGGCAGAATATTCAGAACAATTCAGCTATTTTCCCACATTAGAGGTAAAAATTAAAAATAAAACTTGGAGAAAGTTTTGCAAAAAAAAAAAACCCAAAACAAACAACAAACAGAGATAAAAGAACCTGTTTTCAAAGCTATTTAAATACTTTCCAGTGTTTCAAAGTTTTAGACCAGCACTCTGTAAATAGAAGCCACACATGTAATTTAAAATTTTCCTGTAGCAACATTAGTAAAGTAAAAAGAAACAGGCCAAATTGATTTTAATGATGTATTTTGTTTAATCCATATATCCAAAATATTATCATTTCAAAATATAATCACTATAAATGTTTTAAATAACATCTTTTACATTCTCTTTCCATGCTATGTCTTCAAAATTCAGGGTATATTTTACTCTTAAAGCGTGGCTCAATTTAGATACTAAATTTTTATCACAAAAATTATATTTGTATTTTGATTCCATAAAATCTACACTTTGATAAAGTAGTTCCACACCACTAAGTTGTTTCAAACATATGTGAAGTTTCTCTAATTTTAAGTAAAACAAAAAAATTCAGTTCTTCATTTGCACCGGGTCCCTCTTCAGTCCTCAATAGTGACACGTGGCCTGGGCTGCAGCCCTAACCGGCACAGTGGAGGGCAGTGTCCACTAGCTGAACAATCTGTCTTTCTCATGCCTACAGTGAGGTGAGGGTTCCACAGGAAAGTATGACACAAATGCTGAGGGGCTTAAGGATCATTCTTCCTGGATTTTCAAAAAGAATACTATTTACAAGAATGGTGAGTGTTCAGCATAAGTGAATTAACATGAAAAACAACACAAAGTTCATAAAATAGAAGCCCTGTGAGAGTACAGCTTTACTTATTTTAACTGTATTACAATTTTAAGGTATAATAAAAATTGTTAACATAATTATCCTCACAGTGGGATAAAATCATGCTAATGTCACTAATAATACTAACCTTTTTATGAACAAAGAGATGGTGATTTAACACCGTAAAGCTTCAGATTTTAGCTTTATGTAAATTTGAAAATAGAAGCTGCAGTAATTAAATCCGCACTAGGAATATTCACTGTTCAGTTTTTATCTCATTGCTACAAAAATTAAAATTCTAAAAGTCATCTTAACAGGGGGGCTCATACCTGGATACTGTCGGATGGTGGACACTGAGCTGGTGATTGGGGTGTACGTGTGAGCAGCCAGTGGGTATGCAGAAGGTGGGTACGTTGGCAAAAAGTACTGGAACTGAACTGGAACAGATGGTCTATAGATAGAACACAAATAATTTGAACCAAAATGGTCTATTTTCTTCTTTATCTTCAAATGATCCTATCCCCCAGATCCTCTTCAGACTCTTAACTGCCACACTAACATTTCCCAAATTGTGTCCCAATTAGATGAAAGGATACAGATAGACAGACTAAGATTTTAAAATAAATACTATAAATACTATATCATTAAATGTAAAACACATATGGGATAATAATTACTAAAACTGATTCAAAAAAACCTCAGCAATCAAAGGTCTTCTCTGCTCAATTCCACTTGAAAGACTCTAAGCTCTGATTATTTTTACTGGCAAATTTTATCAAACAGATAATCCCAAGCTTATACAAGCTGATTCAGAGGCCAGAAAAATAAGAAAAGTAATCTAATTTATTTTTTGAGCTTAACTGGACAGGAAGTGTACGAAAAAAATTATAAACATATCTCTCTGTATTGACACAAAAATCCCTAGATGAAATTGAATCAAGTACTATATGTAAAATTAAACACATCTTGATAAAATAAGGTTTATTATAAAAAGATAGGAATAATTCAATCAGAATTTCTATTAATGTTTTAGATATTAAACAAGTAAAAAAAATCATTTGAAACTTTGCAAAAGCTAAACAAAAAATATTTAATAGCTCTCAACACTTACTCATGACATGAATACCTAAGAAAACAGGATTATTACCCCAAAATCTATCATGAAATTTCAGAAGAATTCCCACTCAGGTCAGGAATAAAACAAGGATGCTCACTCTCTCTCCTCTATTCAACATCATATTGGAAGCTCTAGCCAACAAGATAAACAAAGGTATACAAAGCAGAAATGAAAAAACTCCCTCATCCCTCAAAAAGCTGTCCTTATTTGTAGATGAAATAAACATCTACAGAGGAAATCCAAAAGAATCTACAAACTTTTAGAGTTAACAGTCATGTTCAGAAAGATGGATGGACACACAATCAACATATTAAAACCTGTAAGCATTCCTATCACCATAATAGTTAAACAAGATCATTTAAAAATGACCAAATTCTGAACTTACTTTATGTGCACCTACCAGGTTCTCACTGAGGGAGAAGGGAGATACAAACATGAAATGGGGGAGCTAATGGGACTGAACTTGAGGAGTAAGTACATTCTAAGGAGTTTATAAAATGTTACATGCTCCCTACCTCTGCCTGCTGAAAGGGCCTAGAAGAATTGACAATCCAGTAACAATGAACAAAGCCAATGCCTACATCTTGGTTTCTAAATGATGAAAAGGAACCAAGACTTCTTGGAGAAATGGCAGATTCCAAAGCTCAGACAAAGTTCAGGAGGAGCTTGGAGAATCTTGTTGTGGTAGGAAGGTCTAGAATGACCAAGACATGGCAAAACCACAGGAACTTGTCTGAAGGGGTTCCCAAGGACCAGCCCAAAGACAATCGGAGCATCAAAATAGATGACAATAATGGATTTATTATAATAATGAATAAAACCAAATCCGTGAGCCTGTGCCGATTCTAAAAAATAAAATACACAACGAAATAAGTAAGTGGGGACAGATAAATTTCGTTATATCAGAATGCCAACTGATACAGAAGAAATTACGGTTTAGAAAAAGTCACTACTTTTGCAAACATCATATTGCAACCATTGGTTCAGCCAAGAATAATCAATAGGCACTAAAATTACTGAGTGAAAGCTTATTGGGGAACAGTATATTTACAGTCTCAAAGTATTTCCACACAGATCACTTGTTTACAAAGAAGAAAAATAACCCTTTATACAAGAATCTGGCAAACATTACCTTCACTAAGTCATTAATGCTGACATAATTAACAATGGGACAGAGGGGTAGCAGGAGCTCTCTGATGTAATAGCAGTGAGAAGGACGTATCACCTAGATGGTATTAACTCCAAAAATACATAACCTGAATCTATGAGAAAATAATCTGACAAGCCCAAATTGAAGAATATTCTATAAAAACAACTGGTCTATCTATACTCTTAAAAAATGTCAATGTATGAAAGAGAATGGAAAGCTAAAAAATCGTTTCAGGGATAACTGTACTGCGCTTAACAAAGTATCTGTTCTTTGGAGATGAAAATTGAAGTACTTTGGGATAAAGGGTAGCGATGCTGCAACTGTTACTCTCAAAATAAACACAGAAGCACACAAATAAAAAAATGGTACTAGGAGAACATCCATCAAAAGAAGAATTTTCACAAAATTAAAAGAGAAATAACACAATATATTATTTTCAGGAAGAAATTTGAAAATAAGCAAATATATGCCATATTTGTGGGACATTTTGTTTTACTGAAAATTCAGAACGATTTATGACATCATGGAGCAATGTAACTGGCATATTCCCTCCTACCTGTTGTCACTGCGGGTTTCCATGGCCACAGGATTTGGAGAGGCCCGATGTCCTGAAATGGGAATGAGGCTACTCCTCTCCGCGGGGTAGTCAGGCTGGATCCGAGGAGAAGTGTGTGTGATCTGCTGAGGCACCACCTTAGCTACAAAAAGCAAAACCCACTTACATCACCACTCATGTGCTTTTACTGGCATGCCAAATCATTCTTGGCCAACAATAACCTTACCAATGTAAATCATAAGAAGTAGTCTGGATTTTTAGTTTTCATCAAAATAAAAAATGAAAGATAAGGTTCAACTGAATTGCTCCAATCCAATGATCCACTAATAGTTTCACACTGTTATATGTCAAAACAGGGTTAAAATTAATACTTTAACAAAACTATCAGCAACCAGCCCCTATTCCCCTGACCTGGTTTCTTTTGAGATCCTTTTTTTTTGAGACCCTTTTTTTAAAAGGAGAAAACTTTTTACTTAAAAAAAGAAAAAAAAAATCAACAAAAATATGTATACAGAAATGACAAAGACCTTAGATTCTATTCCATAATTAGTTGGATCCATAACTACTTAGTAACATGTAGCTAATTAGTAATTAGTAGATCCTTTTAGTTTCCAAGTCTCAGTTCCACATCTCTGAAGCCTTCTCTAAGTAATGACTTAATTTTGAATCTCCTGATTTTGTACAATACTTCATAGCAAAATCAAAATGACCACAGAATTTTCAAATTTACCATGAGGCTCAAAATTTGCTTTCCTCTACTATTTGCCATCAAATTTTGTTCAGAAGGTATTGCTCAACTGGGCTGTACTTTATAGTTCTTACAGACCTGTGAGTTAACTCTACGCCTGGGAATTTGGAAAGAAAAGTGTGATCTCAGAGATATAGAGAGACAGCTTCCATCCGTGTAAAGACCCAAGTTACACCAGTGACAGGCAAATAACCACTAGAGACTAGGATGCCACCACGTTACCCAAAGTGCAGCACATGAAACACCAACCGTAAGCAGCACAAACCCACCACGATGCCTGGCTATTTCCTGAGGGAGGCAGCCGGAGAAGTTTCTGCAGGATGATAGCTGAGATGCCCAATGTGACCACTGATGATGGCATCTATTGGCTAATGCAGAAGGAAGCTGGCATGACACGTTTTCCATCAGTAGTGAGTGTTGAGTTAAAAGCAATTATGCCTAGTTTTTTCACTGTGCCCATTAAAAGCAGGACAAAATAATACTTCTAATAGGAACGCAGCTGTCATTTGGCAGGGCAACTAACCAGTGCTTGCTAACCACACACGTACCCAAGAGTTTGTATCAAATTTGTATCTTTACTTTTTCAAAGTAAAAAAGCCATATTCTCAATTATTTAAAATAAATAAAACCTAAGAAAAAATGTAAAGCAGAAATCCCACGTTGGCCACAATGCTAACACCCAAGATAATTCGTTTCTGAATCCTGTGACTGTCTGATTTTGCTTTTTCTAATTCTAAGACCACTGTCATATGTGGGCCAAAATATGGAGAAAATAAGGATGGGGAGAAGGTATAAAATGGCAGATTAGGTAAACGCTATGCCTGCTGCCTCCCAGGATCATACCAAAATTACAACTAAATTACCGAACAATCAACCTCAGGAATCATCTGAAGTCTACCTGAACAGAATCCCTATAATTAAGGATCTAAAGAAAAAGGGCACATCGAGACTGGTAAGAGGGGCTGAGATGCAAAATGGGCTAACCCCAAACCCACAGGTAGTGGGTAAGCACCTGGCGGGAGGGAAGGGACACCAGCTCATACCGGGCTCCCCAGCCACTGGGTCCTGTGCCAGGAAGAGGAGTTTCCATAACACCTGACAGTGAAAACAGCGAGGACTCTGTCTGCCCATCCCAGTGAGACAGAAGGCGGCTGGAAACCACCCAGACGCCGTCATAAAGGGCCTGCACACAGACTCACTCGCTTGCAACCATTCACCTGGTTTCCGGTGGAGGGGCAGCCACTCGAGAGGCACTGGACACATCTGAAGAAGGACTGAGTTTTGTGGCTACAGGGTGAGGACTGGAGGAACAAGCCATTGTCCTTATGGGGAGCCTGCCTCATGTGTAGCATAGAGGAGGGCTCCATCTTTTCATGTTGAACCCTCCCGAAGCAGCCAAATCTGAGACCACATTGGTCTGGTAAAATCTGTGTGTGCATACCACCTTGGTGACACCTTGGGTGCCTCCCCCCGCCCAGCTGTAAGGGTATTGCCGGGGACACTCAGGCTCCTGGACTGTTGGCCCTTCCCCACATGCTGCCCAAGTCTTCTACAGCAGCAGATAGCCCCTGGTTGCCAGGGGAAATTTTGGTGATGGGCAGTGTGCCACAACGCACCCTGCAGCCTCTCTTGGGCTGCTCTTGGGGACCTGCAGGCCTGAGGCAAGGGGTGGCAGGCTAAGGTGTTCTCAGGGTGTTTTGCAAAATGTTCATGAGCCCAGCACTAATGCAAGAACCGAAACTGCATTAATTTTGTAAAAACCACTGCCCACACCCTGTAACTTCCTGGAACCCAACCCCGCCCACCTAGTACTGCATTACTGGGACACTCTCAATTTAAGGTCAACCAGCCTGGCCAGCACACCTAAAGAGGCTTTTTCAAAACCGGAGACATACAGGCAGGTGGCAAAAGGCCTAGTGAGCCCTGGGCCTTTTGCTAAGCTGCCAAAGGCCCAACTGGTGGTAGCTGGCCTCAGTTCACAATGTGCGGTTCCCACGTAGGCCTATTTCAGCCTTGCCTATTACTAGCCTGTGGCTATCTGGTAGGAGCTGCACAGCTCAATGTGGTTGGCTGCTGCCTCACATGCTCCCAGGTCCAGCACAGGCAGCAGCCAACCACGTATAGCTGCGTAGCTGCTACCAGATAGCTACAGGCAGGTAAGAGGCAAGGCTGAAATAGGTCTACGTGGGAACCCCTCCCAAGAGACACCAGAAACCAGAGCACTACCTGGTTAGCCCCACAAGCAACACACCCAAAGTGTGGTCTTAACAGGCACAAGAACTCACAGTGGTGAATCCCTCTCCAAGGGCTCAGCCCACACACAATAGCTCATACACTGTGGGCGCAGCCAGTCCTCACAGTTAGTCAGTCTGGGAGTCAATCCCACCCACTGATACACCAAAAGCAATCAAGGATCAACTACAATAGGAGAACACACACAAGGGACACTCCCAGAACATTCGCACAGGAAAACAGGGAGACTGCACCACTGGAACACACAGGACACATACTACATAAGTCCAGCCGGCAAAGACTGAGAGACATAGCAGAACTACCTAATACCTAGGAGTAAACACAGAGTGGCAGCCAGAATGAGGAAACAAAGACATATGTCCCAAATAAAAGACCAGAAGAAAACTCCAGAAATAGAACTAAACAAAATGGAGGCAACCAACCTACAAGTGACAGTTTAAAACACTGGTTGTTTGAGGAAATCAGTGAGACCTTCAACAAAGAGATAACAAGCATAAAGAAGGACAAAGAAATCATAAAAAAGAACCAGTCAGAAATAAAAACTACAATACCTGAAATGAGGATACATGAGAAGAAATCAACAGATTATATAAAGCAGAGAATGGAATCAGAGATTTAGAAGACCAGTAGAATAAACCACCCAACTGGAATAAAAGGAAAAATGAATAAAAAACACAACAACAGCCGAAGACAGTATAAGGGACCTTTGGGACAACATAAAGCGTAACAGCATTCACGTCACAGAAGTACCAGAAGGAGAAGAGAGGGCGCAAGGGATTGAAAACCTATTTGAAGAAATAATGACTGAAAACTTCCACAACCTGGTGAGGGAAACAGACAAGTAAGCCCAGGAAGTTCAGAGAGTCTGAAACAAGATGAAACCAAACAGGCCCACAAAAAGAAACATAGTAATTAAAATGGCAAACATTAAAGACAAAGAGAATCCTAAAAGCAGCAAGAGAAAGACAACTAATTACTTACTAGGGAGCTCCCATAAGACTATCAGCTGATTTCTCAACAGAAACTTTGCAGTCCAGAAGGAAGTGGCAGGAAATATTCAAAAGTGATGAAAAACAAGGGCCTACAACCAAGACTACTGTACCCAGCAAAGCTATCATTTAAAACTGAAGGACAGATAAAGAGCTTTCCAGACAAGAAAAAGCTAAAGGAATTCATTACCACCAAGCCAGTATTACAAGAAATGTGAAAAGGACTCCAATTAAAGAACAAGGGGAAGAACAAACAAAACAAGATCAAAAATATGAATAATAAAAGGACACCAACTATATACCTATCAATAATTACTTTAAAATGTAAATGGATTAAACATTCCAATCAAAAGACACAGAGTAGCTGAATGAATAATTAAAAGACCCATGCATATGCTGTCTAAAAGAGACCCAACTCAGAGCAAAAGACTCAACAGACTGAAAGTAAAAGGATGGAAAAAGATATTTCATGCAAATGGAAATGAGAAAAAAAGCTGAAATAGCAATACTTCATCACACAAAATAAACTTTAAAACAAAGACTATACTAAGAGATAAGGAAGGACATTACATAATGATAAAGGGATCAATCCAACAAGAGGACATAACTCTAGTAAACATCTAGGCACCCATCATAGGAGCACTTAAATATATGTAACAAATATTTACCGACATAAAGGCAGAGATGAAGAGTACCGTGTTTTCCTGAAAATAAGATCTAGCTGGACCATCAGCTCTAATGCATCTTCTGGACCAAAAATTAATATAAGACCCAGTCTTATTTTACTATAATATAAGGCCGGGTCTTATATAATGTTAATGTAATGTAATGTAATTAATATAATACCAGGTCTTATATTAATTTTTGCTCCAAAAGACACATTAGAGCTGATGGTCCGGCTAGGTCTTATTTTCGGGGAAACATGGTAACACCATCATAGTAGGGGACTTGAACACCCCATTGACAATAATAGACAGATCCTCCAGACAGAAAATCAACACAGAAATAACGGCCTTAAATGACACACTAGACCAAATGGATTTAATAGGTATTTTTAGAGTATTTCACCCCAAAGCAACAGAATATACAACTGACAATTAAGTTTGCGAACTCATCCTAGAAAAAGTGCTACATATCTCATTGCTGAGTATCACTATGGTCACCTTTGAAGTACTCCCCTTGAGAAGCTATGCGCCGACGCGAGTGCCTATTCCACCCTTGAAAGCAATTCTGGAACTCTTTTTCTGGAATGGCCATCAGAGCTGTCGTCATATTACCCTTGGTGTCCTGAATGTCATCAAAATGTCTTCCTTTCAATATTTCCTTTATCTTTGGGTAAAGAAAGAAGTCATTGGGGGCCAGATCAGGTGAGTAAGGAGAGTGTTTCAATACAGTTATTTGTTTACTGGCTAAAAACTCCCTCACAGATAGTGCTGTGTGAGCTGGTGCATTGTCGTGATGCAACAGCCATGAATGGTTGGCAAAAAGTTCAGGTCATTTTCGTCTTTTTCACGCAGGCTTTTCATCACTTCCAAATAGTAAAGTTGGTTAACTGTTTGTCCAGTTTGTACAAATTCATAATGAATAATCCCTCTGATTTCAAAATGGTTAGCAACATAGTTTTGACTCTTGATTTGGACTGATGGAACTTAGTTGGTCACGGGGAATTGGCTGACTTCTACTATGCGCTGTGTTGCTTTGTTTTAGGGTTGTATTGGTACACCCATGTTACATCACCAGTGATTTCATGATACAAAACATCATCTTGCCGGTCAAAAAGGACTTGGCAAACTTCAACTCTTCCTCACTTTTGTTCATCGGTGAGCTCCTCTGGGAGCATTTTTTGCACACACCTTTCTCATGCCAAGATTTTCTGTTAAGATTTTCCTAACTGCTTCTCTATCAATGTTTAGTTGGTATACAATGCTTCTCACAGTTAACCAACAATTCTGACACACAATTCAATGAATTTTTTCAATGTTTTTTATCAGTTCTGCTCGATACTGGCTGCCATGACCTCTCTTCATCAGTGATGCGTTCTCTCCCCTTTAAAAAACGTTTAATCCATTTGTACACTGTTGTCTTCTTCATGGCATTATCCCCAGAAACTTAGTGTGACGTGATTTCACTTCCACTTTTGCCAAGTTTAAGAGGAATTTTAACGTTTTTCGTTTCTCAAATTCAAGCTCAGACATTCTCACAACAGCACACAAAAACACACAATAATGAATGCCACTCAGCAAGACATTGCCACGTCGACATGAACACAGCTGTGAGACACTGATACACCAAGGTTATGAAACCTTACTAAGCTGTTTGTACAGTGCTGCCAATGTAAGCGCACGGTGGCAGGTTTGTGGCTTGTCAAACTTCGTACATTGTTTTCAAGTGCATATGGAACATTTTCCAAGACAGACCACATGCTAGGACACAAAACAAGTCTAAATAAATTTATGAAGATTGAATTCAAATCAGAAATCTTCTCCAACCACAGTGGTATGAAACTAAAAATTACAAGGAAAAAAAACCTGAAAAACACATACACATGAAGAATAAACAACATGCTACTAAATAATGAATTGGTCAACAATGAGATCAAGGAAGAAATCAAAAGATTCCTTGAGACAAACGAAAATGAAAACACAACAACCCTAAATCTATGGGACACAATGAAAGCAGTCCTAAGCTGGAAATTCACAGGACTATAGGCCTAACTAAGGAAAGAAAAATCTCAAATCAATGTTCTTTTTTGATACCTAAGGGAACTAGACAAAGAGCAGCAGAATAAGCCCAAAGTGAGTGCAAGAAAGGAAATAACAGAGACCGGAAATAAACAAAATTGAGACCAAAAAAACAATACAAAAGATCAATAAAACCAAGAGCTGGTTTTTTTGAAAAGATAAACAAAACTGTCAAACCTTTAACCAGACTCATCAAGAAAAAGAGGATCCAAATAAATAAAATTAGAAATGGAAGAGACGTGACAAATTTGACACCACAAAAATACAAAAAATGTAAGAAAATACTACAAGCAACTATATACCAAGAAATCAGGCAATCTTGAACAAATGGATACATTCCTAGAAGCATACAATCTTCCAAGGCTGAATCAAGAAGAAACAGAAAATGTGAACAGACTGGTTACAACTAATGAAATCAAACCAGTAATCAATAAGCTCCCAGCAAACAGAAGTCCTGAACCAGATGGCTTCAGAGGTGAATTTTACCAAACATTCAAAGAAAGAATTAACTCCTATTCTCTTCAAACAATTTTAAAAAGTCCAAGAGGAGGGAAGGATCCCAAGCTAACTTTGAGGCCATTACCTGATTCCAAAACCAGACAGACATTACAAAAAAAGAAAAAATATAGGCTGATATCCCCAATAAATAGAGATTGCAAAAATCTGCAACAAAATATCAGCAAACTGAATTCAGCAATACAGTAAAAAGACCACACATCACGATTAAGTGGTATTCATTCCTGGTATGCAAGGTTAGTTCAATATCCACAAATCAATTAGCATGATACACTACATTGGCAAAATAAAAACTAAAAATCGTATGGTCATGTCAATAGATGCAGAAACAGCATTTGAGAAAATCCAGCATCCATTCATGATAATAACTTTCAGTAAAATGGAAATAGAGGGAAACATAGTAGAGGCCATAGAAGACAAACCCACAGCTAACATCACACTCAACGGAAAAAAGCTGAAAGCATTCTCTTTAAGATCAGGAACAATAAAAGGATATACTCTTTCACCACTTTTATTCAACATAATACTGAAAGTCCTAGCCACAGCAATCAGACAAGAAAAAGAAACAAAAGGCATCCAAATAGGAAAGGAGGAAGTAAAACTGTTATTATTTGCAGATAACACACTATATATAGAGGATCCTAAAGATTCCACCAAAAACCTGTAAGAACTGATAATTTAGTGAAGTAGGATACAAAATTAATATTCAGAAATCAGTTGCATTTTTATACCACAATAACAAACTATCAGAAAGAGAAATTAAGAAGACAATGCCATTTACAATTGTATAAAAAAAATACTTATGAATAAATTTAACCAAGGAAGTAAAAGACTTGTACTCAGAAAATAAAAGAAATTGAAGAGAGAAATTAAAGAAGATACAAAGAAATGGGAACACAAACCACGCTCACGGACAGGAAGAATATAATTAAAACATCCATACTACCCAAAGCAATATATAGATTCACTGCAATCCCTATCAAAGTACCAATGGCATTTTTCACAGAATTATAACAAATAATCCTAAAATTTATATGGAATCATAAAAGACCCTGAATAGTGACTGCAAGCCTGAGAAAAGAAAAACAAAGCTGGATATCATGCTACCTGATATCAAATTCTACCGTGTTTCCCTGAAAATAAGACCTAGCCAGACCATCAGTTCTAACGCGTCTTCTGGAGCAAAAATTAATATAAGACCGGGTCTTATATAACATAAGACCGGGTCTTATGCTAAAATAAGATTGAACACGGCACCTTGAGCTGAGCTGCCACTGAGCTCCAGGAAGCTCAGTTGGTTGTAGCATGTCCTCTCAACCACAAGGTTGCCGGTTCGACTCCCGCAAGGGATGGTGGGCTCCGCCCCCCGCAACTAAGATTGAACACGGCACCTTGTGCTGAACTGCCACTGAGCTCCTGGATGGCTCAGTTGGGTGTAGCATGTCCTCTCAACCACCAGGTTGCCGGTTCAACTCCCACAAGGGATGGTGGGCTGCACCCCCTGCAACTAACAACAATAGTAACTGGAACTGGGGCTGAGTTGCGCTCTCCACAACTAAGATTGAAAGGACAATAAATTGACTTGGAAAAGTCCCAGAAGTACACTGTTCCCCAATAAAGTCCTTCCCCGATAGGGACGTTCCCCTATCCCCATAAAAAAAAAAAAAATCTTAAAACCACAATGAGATACCACCTTACTCTGTTAGAATGGCTATCATTGATAAATGAAAAACCAACAATTGTTGGTGAGGATGTGGATAAAAGGGAAGCTTCGTGCACTGTTGGTGGGATTGCAGATTGGGGCAATCTATGGAAAACAGTGTGGAGGTTCCACAAAAAATGAAAAATAGAACTATGTTATGACCCAGAGTATAATTTCACTCTTGGGTATTTATCCAAAGAAATCCAAAACACTAATTTGAAAAAATATATGCACCCCTATGATTACTGTCACGTTATTCACGATAGCCACGATATGGAAGCAACAGAAATGCCCATTCATAGATGATTAGATAAAGAAACTGAGGTACATTTATACAATGGAATCTTTATTGTGCTATAAAAAAGAACGAAATCTTACCATCTGCAGCCAAATGGATGGACAAGGGGGCATTATGCTAAGTGAAATAAGTCAGACTGAGCAAGACAAATACCGTATGATTTCACTTATATGTGAAATCTAAAGAACGAACAACAAAACAGAAATACTCAGATGCAGAGAACAAATAGACGGCTGCTAGATGGGAGGGGCGTATATGATAAAGGTGAAGGGATTAGGAAGTACAAAGTGGTACTTACAAAATAGCCACAGGGATGCGAACACAATATGGGGAATATAGCCAATAATGTAAAAACTATGTATCCTGTCAGATGGGTACTACTTATTGAGGGGGATCACTTCACAAATTATAAAAATGCCTAACCACTGTGTTGTACACCTGAAGCTAATATAAACTAATACTGAATGTCAACTATCGTTACAAATAAATATACAGTCATGGGATATAAAGTACAGCATAGGGAATAGTCAGTGATGTTATAATAGCTATGTAGTGTCAGATGGGTAGTAGACTTGTTGGAGTTATCACTTTGTGAGGGTGTAAATGTCTAATTATGTTGTTTTGTACACCAAGAACTAATTTAAAAAAAGGAAAATAAGGATGGTATTCTATTGGATATAAGTGTTCATTCAATGCGAAAACCCACTGGTCATCGTTTATCAGGTTTTTCCCTCTCATCCAACAAGCTCTTATCAGCAACAATGGCTGAATTCAATATTTAATCTCATCTGGAGAAATCAAGTGTCACTTGGAAAAAGCCACTTAAGTGATTTTATCTCCTATACCTGAACTTGAAAATCTGTGCTCAGGTTTCCCTTCTCAACATTATTATGTCACAAAGAAGTATAAAACTAGAGCATAAATCTGATGGACCTTACATGAATCACATTAAGTGGCAGATGTTAAATTTGTTTGGACACTTATGTCAAATAATTTTCATACCTAGAATTTGGTAAATGGTTAAAATTCAAAGATAAATGAGCTGGGGAGATATAGAATAGAGTAATACAGTAACTTAGGACAAGTAAAAAGTTGGTAGTTTTAGCCAAATGAATGAAGATATTAACTTCCACAGTGGAAGTCAGTGGAAAATACAGTGACATTAACAAGAACTAATCCCAAAATAATTTTTCAGAAAGGGTTCAAGATGAAATCAGGGAACCCCTTTAAGGTACACTGCCCCCTCTTTACTGGTCTGAGTTTTCATTATAGCTGCAGATTCCCTAGTGGGATTCTCAACTGCAAAAATCTAAACAAGAAATTATACACTGGGCCATAAGATAGTTCTATTTTTCATTTTTTGTGGAACCTCCACACTGTTTTCCATAGATTGCCCCAATCTGCAATCCCACCAACAGTGCACGAAGCTTCCCTTTTATCCACATCCTCACCAACAATTGTTGGTTTTTTATTTATCGATGATAGCCATTCTAACAGGAGTGAGGTGGTATCTCATTGTGGTTTTAAGATTTTTTTTTTTTATTGGGGAAGGGGAACAGGACTTTATTGGGGAACAGTGTGATGACATTGTCATGTACAGCCAGAAATCGGTTTGAAATGACTATATGGAACAATCAATGATCTTTTTCAACAAAGTGCATTACTGTGAAACCCACACAAATATATAAGAAACTTCTTTCTGTGTAAGTGAAATTAAATTCAGACGAATCTGAGAGAAGTTTGGTGACTAGTGGCAGTGAGCAGTCATATGAGAAAGACCAAGCAACAGTGTTTTCTCTGCTAAAAGTCTTCTGTGGGGCTTAGGACCAGTTTAAGGGCTGGCATGGCCCAGGTACCTAGATGAGGAATAAGGGTGTCCTGGGTCCAATCATTATTCTGGACAAGTGTCCTCAAAGTTTGCTGAGGGCTGTGAAGCTGCAGCCTGCCTCGCTCTTTAAAGAAGGAAGTAGGGAGAGACCACCACACGGCTGGAACACAGAGGTAGGGAAGCCACCCACACTTCTGTGTCTGGTCACCAGATTCTGATGGTTCAGTATGTTGAGAATCATTTCACAAAAAGCAGTCTTACTTCTAAGAGTAGAGTATGTTAAAAAATATGGCAGCCATCCCAGATCTTTGGGAGTGGAGAACAGGATGATGACATGTTCATCATTACAGAACCAAGGCAAAAGGAACCCTGGAAACTGAAATCTGTGGCTTATAGATTAAAGAGAGCAATGTTCTGCCTCATAGGTCCCAATCTCTGTTTTGGGAATTGTGACAATGATGTATCAGCCCCTAGGATAGGCGTTGGCAACGGTGAGACAAATCCTGCCTGATGCCTGTTTCTCAGGCCTGTGAGGCACAGGTGCACACTTTTAAATGGTTGGGAGGGGGGAGGGGAAATCAAAGTATTTCGTGATACATAAAAATTATATGCAATTCAAATTTCTGTGTCCATCAAGTATTCCTGACACATAGCCACACCCACTTGTTACTGTACTGTCTGCCGATGAGTAGTTGCCACACAGAAAGGAGGCCTACAAATCCATTTACTATCTGGCCCTATAGAAAATGTGTGCCAGTCCCTGCTCTTGATGACTGAAGTTGGGCTGTCAGAAACTTTTTAAAGATTTTTTATATTCAAAGTATACACACATTTAAAAGGGAGACAAAGCATAGAAGAAATTTTAGGATGATTATGAAGTATCCTCAGGCAGCACTCAGACGAAAACCCAGGGTAATCAACTCGAGGTTTAGCATTCTTCCCATTGTTTCATCACCCAGAGATTTTTCCTGAACAATCTATGAGTGTACAAGAGCTCTTCAATCCAGATCTTTGCTTCTTTCTTGCTTTTCCTGTTGTTCTTATCTATGTCAGTAAATTTACTTCTTTAAAAGGTACACATAAAAGAGATAAAGTTTGATAAATGAGGAAGTCAAAAGTAGAGTTAAAGTTTACTTTGAGCTCTCAAAGATTACTATCTTCTCTTTCCCCTACCATCAATGTCAAATCTACATGACAAATATTTTTAAAAGTTACATTCAGTGTTGCTTTGAAAATAAACAATAAAAAAATCACTGCTAGCCATCTGTATGAAGAGCTAGTCAGAAGGGCTGAAAAATTCCTTTTAAGATTCCGTCTGAAGGCTGCACAACACTTACCGACTGGGATGTTTGAGGTGGTCACAGCGGTAGCATGGGATGAATGTGAGGGCATTGTCATGGTAACAATTGTACTTGTGGGAGCTTGTGTGTGTGACACAGATCCTGAAAGGGAAGAAAAAAGGAAAATTTTCAACAATGGCCTCTCTGAACACATCACAGATTCTTAAAAACCTGAGAAAAGCTCTTGGGAAAAGTTAAAAGAATTTTTGTAGCCTATTCTTTTTCTCTGACTGAAGCTGAGAAAAAATTAACTCACCACTTACGTTTCATTCTTCCCTGGCAAGCAAGCACAGAGCTGCCGACTTACCAGCTGTAGTTGCTGAAGAAATGGTGTTGGTTGCCAAAATAGGTGCTACTGTTGCTGCAGCCACTGGTGTGCCAGTACTGAAGATAGTTTTCTGTAGAGGTGAAGAGGAATCACACAGTACAGAATTATAAACAAGACCATTTCCCACTCAAACCAGGTTAAAAGCAATCACTGCCTTCAGTGTTGCAGGTGCTCGGCACATTGGCACAGTTCTGGTTTTAACCCAGAGTACACAGGTGGTGTTCACCTCTATTTTTACCTGAGCCATGGTATGAAGCTGCTGTTTTGGCGTCCCCAACGCAGGGTGAGATGGCAGTGTGATTCTCGTCGTTACATCCCGGGCCTGGGCAGGACGCTGAATACTAATTGCTGCAGATGGTGGATGCTGGATAGACAAAGTCGGCCGACTGAAAAGCCAGAAAGGACATTATGATTTATAAGATGTCTCCAGACGCAATGCAGGCAGTCAAGGCCGTTTACTATCTAGTGCTAGATTACATAGTTGTATTTTTTCATAGGTTTGTGAAGTCCACAGTTGAACCAATGAAGCAAATGGCCCATTGAGTTTCTCTCAGAACTGCCATGAGCTTCATGTTAAGAGGTATCAATATGTACCACGAACTAAATAAATGAATCCTTATCATTCTCAGTACCCTCCAAAGAGTTAATCAGTGTTCTACGCGAATCCAGAGTAAGCAGTACTGTAATGAACACTCTTCACTCTGTGGACAAAGCTGAAGATAGACACCAAGGTTCTCACCGTTCTGAGGGAAGATTACAGACAACCTCGATTAACAGCAGCTTAACTTATGACCCTTGAAGTACCGACCTGCCCCCACCGCAATTTTATATCATTTCTCACCAACTGATAAAAAGTTAGTTATGGCTGCCTAATGATTGAAAGGGATATCAACACAGATAGCCTATTAATTCAACTGGCAACGAGCTACTGAACTGCAACAATAGCAAGAACACCTGACAGTGTAACAAAGTTGGCATCTCATGTTGGGGTGTGGGGGGAACTATTTAATAAATTATGCTGCGAAGATTGTATAGCTATTTGGAAAAAGTAAATTTAGATCCATACAGTACACCAGGACAAATATAAAAATGATCAAAGACTTAATGGAAAATAAAAAAGTACATGGAGAGAAGATAGGAGAATTTTTTAATAACCTTGGAGTAGGAGAGCGCTTTCTATCAAAAGCTTTCAAAATCCCCAAGCTATTAATATAAAAGACCAATAAATTTGACTCTGAATTAAGTAAACTTCCTACATAGCAAAACATACTATGGACAAAGTCAAAAGACTCATAGGTAAAAGTGTAATCTTCTGAATATATATTAAGAGCTCCTAGAAATCAATGAGAAAAATAACAACCAAATAAAAAACAGGCAAAGAATAAGAATAGTTTACTAAAAGAAAACACATATGGCCCCTTAATAAAGAAAAGATGCGCATTCTCACTCAAAGAAAGAGAAACAGAAGTTAAAATACACTGAGATATCATCATTAACCTATCAGATTGGCAAAAATCCAAAAAAAGACAGCCTACTATGTTGTTCAAGCTGTAAGGAAACAGGCACTTTTAAACATTTGGGAAGGAGTGTAAAATGGTATCAAGCCCAAGAAACACAATTAGACAGACAGGAGGCATCAAAATAGTCACACATACCCGCTGATCAATTTTGGGAATTCATAATACAGATATTCTTGCACACATGACCTACATATAAGGTTATTCACTGCAATATTATTTGTGATAGTAAAGTGCTAGAAACAACCTCAAATCCATTTACACAGTGAATCACCATACTGCTAAAAGAAAAATGAAACTCTCTAGGTACTGAAATGAAAAGCTTTCAATATATGTTACTATGTGAAAAAAAGTAAAGAGGAATATATGAATTAAACAATCTTTTGGCTAAGAAGGATAAAAGTAAGGATTGCATTTGCGGGGCTGGCCCGGTGGCTCAGGCGGTTGGAGCTCCAAGCTCCTAACTCCGAAGGCTGCTAGTTCGATTCCCACATGGGCCAGTGGGCTCTCAACCACAAGGTTGCCGGTTCAATTCCTCGAGTCCTGCAAGGGATGGTGGGCTCCACCACCTGCAACTAGGATTAAACACGGCACTTTGAGCTGAGCTGCCGCTGAGCTCCCAGATGGCTCAGTTGGTTGGAGTGCGGACTCTCAATAACAAGGTTGCTGGTTCGACTCCTGCAAAGGATGGCGGGCTGCAACCCCTGCAAATAGCAACGGCAACTGGACCTGGAGCTGAGCTGCGCCCTCCACAACTAAGATTGAAAGGACAACAACTTGACTTGGAAAAAAGTCCTGGAAGTCCCCAATAAAGTCCTGTTCCCCTTCCCCGATAAAAAATAAATAAATTAAAAAAAGAAAGAATTGAATTTGAATTTGACTGTATTTAAGAAATACTGGAAGGATTCTCCGAAATAGCTATTAACAGGTTACCTTAGAAAGGCAAAGGGAAAGGAACATAGGAATCTCATGGGTGGGGGAAAAGGAGAGATGATACTCCTTATTGTGTACGTTTTTATGCTTTTGTATTTTAGAACTATGTAAATATGAAGTAGGAAGAAGAAAACTTGGTAAGTTGGGCTGGAAGGGTGAAAACGTGATTGAGATGTCAAGTAAGCAGTGATTTCACAACAAGGGTCTTTCTCAAAATGCTTTAAGATCAGACTTGGTGGAACATCTGTGAATAAAGTTTATAAACTGAATAAAGGATGGTTTTCTACCTGCAGAAAGAACTAAATGGCATATCACTCAAGTTCAAAGGATAGCTGAAAGCCTGGCCGCAAATGCAACTACTGTGTTTCCCCGAAAATAAGACCTAGCTGGACAATCGGCTCTAATGCAGCTTTTGGAGCAAAAATTAATGTAAAACCCGGTCTTATATAAGACCCGGTATTATTTATATATTATATTATATTACATTATATTATATTATACCCGGGCTTATAATAAAATAAGACCGGGTCTTCCATTAATTTTTGCTTCAAAAGCCGCATTAAAGCTGACTGTCTGGCTAGGTCTTATTTTCGGGGAAACACGGTAGGAACAAGAGAAGAAAGCCCACTATTGGAGATTGGATTTTTATTAATTGACGATGTACGTCACCAAGTACAGTGCCATGAAAGCCCCATACTCCCGGCACTTACAATATAAAACATTCAGAGAGATACATGTATACACAATTAAAACAGTTACAAATTTTAGGGTAAATAAACCTAATTATGGACATAATTTTGAAGATCCTTGAAACAAAGAATGCCAAGAGAATCACCTGGGAAGGGTTTCCTTAATTCAAACTTAAACACGTTCATAATTTAAGAGGTCCAGATCATATAAAAATAAACCCTAAAAATAATATTTATATTAAGTATTTAATGTGTTTGTGTTTCTGAAAGCACAGAATATAGTAATCTTTGATTTTCATTTACTCTAATGAAAAATAGCAAGTGTTGGGCTGGTCCGATGGCTCAGGTCACAGGTCGATTCCCACAATGGGCCACTGAGCTGCGCCCTCTACAGTTAAGATTGTGAACAACGGCTCTTCCTGGAGCTGGGCTGCCGTGGGCTACCGTATGCTGTCAAGAGCAGGCAGCGGCCAGCGTGAGTGGCCGGCAGCCAGCGTGAGCGGCCATGGGCTGCTGTGTGCTGCCAGAGGTTGGCGTGAGCTGCCGAGGGCTGCCATGAGCTGACATGTACTGCCGTGGGCTGCTGTGAGCTGCCGCGGGCTGCTGTGTGCTGCCGCGGACTACCGTGTGCTGCCATGAGTGGCCGGTGGCCAGAGTGAGTGGCTGCAACCAGCATGAGCCGCCGACCTGGGGTGGGAGAGAGGGGCGCAAGGCTCATAATACCTGCATGGGCCACGGAGCTGTGTCCTATACAACTAGACTGAGAAACAACGGCTTGAACTAGAGTGGTGGTGGGGGGGAAGAGGGGGACAAGGAAGAGGTGGGGGTAAAAACAAAACAAGTGTTAATATATATATTATGTACATTACATACCAGTTACGTTTTAAGTGCTTTATATATATTACTTAATTACTCTTCATAATGATTTCTGAGGTAGGTAATATAACTGCCATTTTTTAGGTGAGGAAACAGGCATTTACTCTTTGACCTAGCACTCCTACTCCCATAAATATACCTTGAAGGTATACCATCACAAACACTCAATAGTATATGCCAAAACATCTGTCAGTACCCCATGAGCTGGGGTACAATGCAGCCTAAAAGAATGACTGAGATTCTCTATGGGCTAATTTGGAGTCATCTACAGAATATACTGTTAAGAGAAAAATGCAAGGTATGAAACAGTGTATGTAAATATAACATACTATATTTTCTATTAGAAAGGAATGGAAAAAAGGAAATGTGTGTGTTTATCTGTGTGTATACTTATTCTCATGGAAAGAAACTCTGAGAGAGCACATCAGAGAATGATAAAATGGAGCCTCCCAACAGCAGATGGTGACTTGGGAGGGGACAGGGGTACTCTTGAGTTCATCTTTACATTGGCTTTGACTTTTGAACCTAATCAATATTTTCCATGTTTAAAATAGTTAAATTGAACGCAAATCCTAAAATTAAAAACAAATTTAAACAAATATATAACTAGTATATGTTAAATTATAATAAACACACACACTGGAAAGAAACCGAAAAATTAACAGGTTACTTTAGAAAGCAAAGGGATAGGAACACGGGAAATTGGTATCTGCGGGACAGATATGAGAGTGACACTCCTCATTGTATATATTTTTTAATATGTTTGTATTTTCGAAATGTGAATATAAATTAGGAAAAAAAATCCCACAGAGAAAAGAATTACTTTAGGTGACTTTTGAACACATTCCTACTCTACTTAGTGGGTTCTAGTCTGAGGACAAAAAGAATGTGAAGTAATCTTAAACTTTACTCAGTAGTCTTATTGTTAGTAGTAACCTACAGAAAATAAGGGATTAATTTATGACAAGTGGACTTTGGACTCTGAAACTATTTTTGTATGTATTATGGAGGAAAAAAACCAAGTAGTTATATTAATGTCTTTAGGAAACAAGGCTTTCGATGTAAGAGAAAATATGCACAAAGATAAAATCTAAGCAAGAAAAACACCTGCATGTTAAATTTCATTTAGAAATATTGGTATGACAGCATGACTGTCTTTCCTGCATTGACCACCTCTTTCCACAGAAACAATCCAAAAGCAATGATACACGAGAAGCATGGTGTACCCCTAGCACTAAATACTATTCTCCACTAACATGAACCAGGAATCCATGGTGATATGGTTGATTTCAAGACTAGGGAAGCAGGGAAAGTAAAAAAGAGCCTGAGTCATCATGTTCTAGAAAGAAGAAAGTATTCAAAGACTTAACAGGTGTTATCAAAAGGACACCCGAGCCAGTTCAAAGGGGTTCTCAGTAGCCAAATTTGAGGCAACTGGGAGAAAAAGAAAGGTGTTTTGATTAAAACACTTTGAATAAATCAAACATCCTTGAGTCCATAGTGGCAACTCCACTCCCCACCCCAAGCATCAAAATGATCAAGTTCAGCCAGCTAGAAAGTGCTCCCAAATATGCTATCCTAATCACTATACTATTTCTCCCAATGATCAGATTTTGTTTTTAATGGCCTCAAAGGTAACTCTAGGGATAGAGATACAATTTAGAAACTGGACATATACAGAAATCAAGGGGTTAATTTACAAGTGGACACTGACCACCTACAGTGTTTAGCTGGGTCCTTGTATTGACTTTTCTGGAGTTAAGGACAAGAATTATTGCAAGTAGGGACTTCCAGTTTGATACTTTCTCCTCCTTTCGGAGAGCAGTAACAAGGAAAACTGAAAATAAGAATGCAGTCTCCATCTCTGGCAAAACTAGGAGACACCTGAAACCTCAACCCACAGAATAGGTAGCAGAATTGTCAGAGGTAGCAATAACCAAGGGACACATGAACCAATGGAGAAAGGATTTCTGCAGCTATAATGTAAGGGGTAAAAATCCAGCAAAGTATAATTTCCCAAAGTGAGGAGCACACTGACATAGGAGACCAACATCTTGCTACAGCAGTGGGAGCTGGCAGTGAAGCCGACCCAGATAGGTTCTAAGATTGAAGTGGCAAAGCAGGACTAGGAATCACACAGATGCAGATTAAGTCCCATGCAGGAAACTGTGTGTGGTGGGATCCAGCGAAGAGAGAAACTCTGCCATTTTGAGCAATCTATCTACGCCAGCAGGAGAAAAATAATGGCCCCAAACTGCTCAAGCACAGGACTGTGAGTCAGGAAAATTTCTCCTAATGCAGTACAGTACACAGCCCAGCCTACAAGACCAATTATAAATAGCTGATCCAGAATAAATTCAATTCATTCAGAGATGAGCACTCAGAAAGGAACCAGCACAGGATCTATTTAAAGATGCTACAAGAAAAAAGGTAGACAGAAACAGAGAAGTTCACTAGAAATGCTTTCATGAAGCAGATGAAAATCGTGCCATGAAATAAAAACTTAAATAACTGCTTCCATGAAATGAAAACACAAAGATGCAAACGTTCACTGGAAGTGATGACAAAACAATGGGGACAAACTAAATGCACAAACACAGCTCGAGAGAGACAGAAGAAAAGCATTCAGCTGTTTCAGGAATGAGGCAAGATTAAATGCAGAACAAGGGAGACAATGCTAAAAATGCAGTAAGAAACACAGATCGGGGGAAAGAAGATTCTGAAGGGGATAAAAAAAGTTAAAAAGGATCAGAGAAGGAAGTCATGCAAAAATATCCAAAAAACACATAATTGGATGCAACAGAATGAACATATAAAGATACAACTCAAGAAAAGTTTTTACAAATATGGTTTTATGCTGCACGTTAACAAGGCACACCATGTTACGGACAAAACGATACATAATGGTCACTACAACACAAATCCTAGTGAAGCTGCTGAAATTCAATGATCAAGAATCTTAGGCAATCAGGAAAAAATATCAAGGTCCTTTAAAGGGATTTAAAAAAAAAAATCAGGCTAACCTCAGCCTTTTCTGTACAGTATTACCCAACCCTAGAAGGCAGAGGAAAATACCTATAAAGTGCTCATGGAAAGAACACAGAAACCAAAAAAATTCTTTATCAGCCAAACTACTACTTAAGGACATCTGGGAAACGATTTTAAGCATGTGAAAAAAAATATTCGTTCTATAAGCCCTTATTGAAGAAAGTAACAGAGAATAAATTGCATTCCATAAAATAATGAACAAAAAAAAAATCGAAGAACTGTAGACAGGACTGAATCTACTTAACAGAAGGAGTAAGACTTACCCCTTAAATTGTTTTTTTGATCTTTCCTTCTTTTTCTACGCCTTAAATATATACATACACACACACACACACACATATATATACACATATACGTATACATATACATATATGTGTGTATATATATATACATATATACATATATGTGTGTGTGTGTATATATATACACACACACATGTATATATATATAATATTTTTATTTTATATACGTGTGAGTGTGTATATATATACACACACACATGTATATATATATAACATTTTTATTTTATATACGTGTGTGTGTGTATATATATATATGTATATATATATATACACACACACACACGTATATATATATAACATTTTTATTTAAGTGTGTTTTTCCAGGACCCATCAGCTCCAAGTCAAGTAGCTGTTTCAATCTAGTTGTGGAGAGCGCAGCTCACATGGCCTGTGCGGGGATCGAACCGGCAACCTTGTTAAGAGCACCGCGCTCTAGCTAACTGAGCTAACCGGCCTCCCCCGAATCAATTTAATTATTACTGTTTTATCTGGTCATTGGGATTGTAGTAGAATTCAGTGAAATAGCCTGGGCCTGGTGCTTCTCTGGGAGAGACTACTCTGAAATTTTTTTCTATTTCTTCTATGGAAATTAGTCTGTTTAAACTTTCTATCTCCAGAATTTAAAGGGAGTAAGATATTAGGAATTTATCACAGTTACATAAAAAGAAAATGAATTTATGTTATATCTGACATTAGTGTTTTTGTCTGTTTAATTCACTAATGTATTTCCAGTGCCAAGAGCACTGACTGGCACAAAAGAGGTAAACAGTGACTATGTGTTGTATGAGTGAATGTTGAAAATATATCAGACAAAATTGATATATGTCTGAAAAATGTGTTTTTCATTAAAAACTCAATATCCTGGAAAAGACAGATACTTCAATAACATAGTTTTAAAGTTTTCAGTGTATACACACCTGTACCTTTTGAATTTCATCCTACCATCTGAATATATTAACTTTTTAAAAGCACTCTGAAGTTAAAATGACAACACACACTCTATTCCATGTTGGGCAGTTGTGTCTCACTGTACCTCAGGCAATACATTCTACTTACCAAAAAGTGTCCTCATTTTATTGAAGAGGGGAGTAAGGATCAAGGAAGCTGAGAAAATGGCCTAAGGTCATACAACTAGTAAATGATAGAGCTAATGGTTGAAGATGAGTCCTGGGCACTACTCCGCATTTCAATGTTCTCTGCTTCAGATTTTGGTGCTAGGCACTCTTTTCATTCTACACATCCCCCCAGACAGACTCAGACACCTCACCACTTTAACTGCAGGCCGTGTGTTGGTGACTTCTGAACCCGCATCTCTGGCATAGACAGCCCTTCAACCACCTGTTGACCACAACCACTTGATGCTCCACAGAGAAACTCAGTATCCCCAAATGCAACTGTCTTTCTAAAACCTGCTTTCTTTCCCTTGTTTCCTTTCCATGTACTTGGCCAAGCAACAAAAAAACAGAGGAGGTGTCTCAGACTCCTCCTTCCACTCTGCCCTGCCTCCCGCTTGTAATCACATGTTCCAGAGGGCCTCTAGGTTCTTACAGCTCTATCCCTCATATCCACTACCCCTTCTCTTGTTTAGTGAATCACTTCTTGTTTCTCTTGTCAAAGGTTTTCCCTGGCATCTACATCACCAACGGCAGGAATCAAGCAAGACCACTGGAACTGTGTGCTCCTGACAAGGCTCATATCCCATGGCCTTCCCCAACCACACTTTCATAGCCTCACCACCCCAAATGGCTTGGGGACCATGAGGACAAATCCTATTACGTCTTCATCCCTGATTCTGTCCCTCATATCTGAGGTCATCCCTCATCTACCAGACTTTATCCCTGTCTGGCTCCATAAATCTCTTAATTACACTATCTTCCTTTTCAAACACCCAACCCTTCCTCCATACCTTCTGGACTTACAATACATGTTTAACAAAATCGCCCAAATCCTCAACCTCTTCTCTGAATCAGCCTTACCTTCCTGCGCTAATGAATCCTGGTTCTCCCCTGAGAACACTGCTTTCCCCACAGCCTTCTAAACGGGGAGCTGTTTTCTGTCTCATAAACCTCTCCCCATTTATACTGTCTTTCTACATTAGCTCCCCCAGAACTCTTTCCTGGATTCCACACTCATATAGTAACTTATCTCAACACCTCCAATTGGGTGCTCAGAAGTTAGCACAACCTTAAAACAGTCCAAACCAAAGTCTCCATGGAATTCCTCTCCAAAACCAACTCCTCCAACTGTTCTTCATCTCGAGTTAATGCAACTCTCCTGCTAGCTGAACAGACCAACTCGTCTCGTTCTCCCACAGCCCTCTATATAATTCCTCCAAAATCCTCTTGACTACCTTCAAAATTCTATTCAGAATCTAAGCACATCTTTCTACCTCCAACAATCACCTCTCCTGGATTTCTGCCATGCCCTTCTAAACAATTTCTCTGTTTCCAACTTTCCCTCTCTACAGCCTACTCCACCTAGCAACCAGGCTGATCCAACCAAAACTTCAGATCATGGCACTGCCCTGCTCCAACTCTGCCAAGGCTCCCTACTGCACCCCAGCAAGTCCAAATCCTTGGCGTGGTCTGTAAGGCCCACGTGATCTAGGGACCCGGTTACCTCCCAAAATCATCTCTTGCTGCTCCTTCTATGTGGCAAACACACCCGTCTCAGGGCCTTTGCTGTGCCCACTGCCGAGAACACTCCTAACCCAGACAGCCATATGGCTCACTTCATCATGTCTTTCAATTTTCTGCTCAAATGTATTCTTATCAACAAAACCCTCCTGATCAGCTTATAGGAAAAAGCCCCCCGTATTGCCTACCCTGTCACTCCAAATGTCATTCACTCTACCCTAATTTTCCCTCAAAACACTTTCATTATCTAAAAAACTCAATTTTTTTACTGTATGTCTCTAGACCCTAAAAATAGAAACTCCAAGGACAGGAATTTGTTTGTTCACTGCTATCCTCAGGATCTAGACCACCAAACAGCTCATTAAAAAAAGGACTCAGTAAGTTAATTATTGAGTTAAATGAAGGAATGAAGAAAGGAGAAGGGGAGAGAAGATGGATGGATGGCAGATGGCTAGGGTCCAAACCCCCTATGTACCTCAGTGCTGAGTCGGTAGCATGTGCAGCTGTTGTAGTGATGACTGGAGACTGAGCTCTGGTGGCTGAGACAGTTGCGACCACGGCAGGAGGGATGGTATTAGAGGTGGTCACAGGCGGACGAGACTACCGAGAGAAGAGAAAAACGTTTCACATCAAGCAAAAGGCAAAATAAAATATAGTAAGTCAAACACTGAAAGTATAATCGGAAATGTGGGCCTTCAAATAAGTATGTTAATGTCCAAATGATAGTAAATTCTCACCATTCTGATTAAGGAATTCTCTTTTCAAAGGCTGTTATAAAAATAAGAGTCAGAATAAAAAAAAATCTGATTTTGTCTGAATATACAAATCCCTCCTTTCCAAATACAACTGGATCAAAAATTCTGTCATACTATTAGTACAAACTGGGATCTAACCCCGAGATCTAGAATTCCCCCTGATCTGCTGTGGTCCTGGTGGTGACATTTACACGATCACACAACCGAGTGCTGTCCACAGAGGACCTACTCAGCCCCTGGGCAGAGAGCTGTGGCTCTCAGGCCATTCAGCATGGCACACTGAACGCAGCAGGCACACGCTCCTATGCTCTTCGCTGGTGGAAGACTCAGGTGCCCACATACTTTCCGGATGTTTTCATGTGGATATACTTCCCCTACCACCAACTACATCTGTGTGTAAAATTTTCACCTGACAAACTAGTTCCACATTGAACTTCATCTGCTTGTCCACTGTCAATTCTTCCATCCAGCTGTGCTTTGCGTAGTTCCTTTCCTGACCTTGTTACATGCAGTTAAATCTGCAAACTCTGCCCATTCCTGACCTGTCACTCCCTCACCTACTGCACCTATCGTTGTAACCTGATGTCTCACAGGAGGGCTGCTGTGCCATCTTCCTCTCTAGAGCTCCTTGTCGTGGCTCTCCTTTCTGTAGTCCTTCCTATGCACCACATATTGCTGGGGGCCTTTCGGTACCCGAGGATGTCCTGGTAGCAGCAAGCTCTTGCACTTTGAAGGCTCTGGGTGGACATGTACTACCCGGTGTCATCAGCACTGCTCTTACTGTCTTAAACCCAGCTGTTTCACACACACTACCAGTCTGGCCACCAAATGTGTTTCATACCACCTCCTGTATGAAATTTAGCTAGATTAATGTTTCATAGGTATTTCACTGATCATACGTTACTGTGTTCAAAAAATGTAGTGGCTCTCTGCAGTGTACAAAATCCACTTACACTCCGTATCTAGAGTTCTGAATTTAGAGATACAACACCATCTAGTAATGCTTTATACTTCGAAAGTACTGGCCACAAATTTCTTTCAAAAAGCATATATAACATGCTTATATATAACATGCCATCCAAAAGCATATATATGTGTGTAAAACGTTTAGGGGATTCATAGCTCCCTGTTCACATTAAAACTCCTCAGTTTTAACTAGCCTTTACTAAGCATTTTGCATAATCACCACTGTCTTCCTTGCCACAGTTCAGAGTATTGCCCCCCGACTTCCTCTTCACTTCTCTGAATCCGCATTACCACATCCATCCTCACAAAAAGCCTTCCCTTACTACCGCTTCGAAACTCCTACAGCAGGTCAGAGGACTGGCTACAATTCAATCTTCCCCACATCTTAGCAACTAGACTAAAAGTCACTTCAGGCCCAAGGTCTGTCACAGTGCCCAGCAGAACGAATGACTGAGAGCAGGCCCTCGATTCTCGCCGGTCGATCCCACACCCTGGACATGCCTGGATCGGCTGGTGAATGATGTGCTGCACCGCTGGCTGAGCTGTGGCAGCATTTGGCAACTGGGAAGTCGGCCTCAGGACAGTGGTCACTTTAGAACTAGACATCACAGCAGCAGCAGCTGCACCTGGAAGAATAATTCTTTGCATGAGTATGGCTCACAATTTAAATACGTCCAATTATAATCCCTAGGAAAATCATCGGAATTTCTAAAACTCCGTATGTCAGTGTTCACCTGAAGTGCTTTATGAATACCTATTTCATCACACAGAAAATTAAGATAACACTCACTCAAGGGTTGAGATTTAATAAATCTGATAATCTATACTGCTTCTTTGAGGACACTCTTAAATGAAAATGGCTACACGTGTGCAGCCATGGGCACACAATGAACACCAGAGCGTGGGGCCGCTGGCCTGGGTCCAGCCAGGGTCCACCACTTTAACCCCGAGAGTGAGAGTTCAGTGGAACCATCACTGCTTCTGCACCACCAGTGCAAATGCCAGCACTGTGAAAAGAAAGGCAAACGACGTCTTAGTGTCATCATGAAAATAGTTTTGACCTTACACAGACCCGCTGTGGTCTGCGAACCTCACTCTGAGACTCCGAGTTCTGTTATGACCGAGTTAACCTGCTTTTGTATTTGTTAGTTTGATTTCACGAGCAATGATTTTATACTCTCCAACAGAAGATAACAATTTCTTATCAAGTAGTTGAGAAAACTCATTACATTTAATACTTCTTAACCTATTAGAACTGAATTATAAAAATAAACTCATTTTATTGCTATGCGAGTAAAAATTTTTGAGTAACCATTATTGCTAAACTTAAAAAATATTCAGTATTAACATTTGTGACTTTTATTTTTTAAAAATGAAGACCATGTTCAGGCTACCATAGCCTTGAGGAGTTCCTCATTAAAAGGGACGATCTTTAGGCCACACTAAAAATTTGAATTGCTTTAAGTTTAAACACACATATATACACTTGCTGTAATGTATCTACAACAAGCACATACTAGACCCCTCTAAAAATGTATATTGCGCTTACTTCTGCTGTCCTGCAGCTTTAGTAAGCTGGATGTGGTTTGTGTTACCGTGTCCTCTACCAAACGTACGTTGCATTGCAAGAGTTTGAACAGAATAGGCAGTCTACCTCGAGGTAAATGAGAAGCTCCGATGTGCAGAGGGGGCCCGGGAGCACTGCTGCGGATAATAGACATCTGTACGTTTGTGGTCATGATGTGATGCAGGTTACTGGGGTGGCCCTGCAACACAGCGGGGGGGGGGGGCAATGTCATCTTCTTGGGCTTGGCCAATGTGCTTAGCCATAGCTTCTAAGAAGTCCACTGCCTCCAAATGTGGGTTAGGTTGTTCCTTTCATACAGTGAGTAACCCAAGGAAAGCCCTTCGGCTTTCTTTACACAGCACCCTGTATGACAACTGTACCAGCAGGCAGGTGTAAGACTGTGAGGATGCACCAACCGCCTTGAGCACAGCAAGGTGCTAGATCCCTGTAACAGACGACAGAAGTGGCTGTCCACTTTTGGACTCTCATCTTTAATTATCAGTCTTTCACACTTGTTTTCTTTCTTGGCCAAAGTTATCTTTTTCCTGTCCTCACTATTTCCTTTACACGCCACTGCAGTCATCCATTCTGTATTTCTAAGTAAATGTCAGGTAGCATCCAGTAGGTACCCCCGTACCAGTTCCTCAGCTCAGCCCTGAAACATACCTTCCTCACACTCTCCCAACCCTGCTGCCAGTGCTTCTCAGGTATGTGTGTTGCGGGAGGGTGGAGAAGGTTCCCAGTACTTCTGAGAGTACTCAGCAGTACGACAAAAGGAAAACAACACAGCACATCTTTTTGCAATACCAATGCTTTCTTGAAAACTTGAAGGGAAAAAGTTTTGAGATTCAGTTGTTTTGACAGGTAATTTAAAATATTTAAATAAATCAAATACATATTATGCAGTAGGACTATTATTTCAATTTTTTTTTTTTAAGTTAAAACACAAGACTATAAAATAAATGTTCATGATTGGTGGCTGCCTGAGGGAACCACTGAAGAGATATACCTTTGCTCTCTGAGAAAAATGACTGTGAGGTTGTTCTCAACCCCAAGGACGTGGGCTGTCTTCTCTAGATCTGCAGCATCTCACACTGAGGGTGGAGCCGCAAACACAAGACAGGCTCAGGGCCCATTGGCTAAACGACAAAGACTACTGCGCACACTGGTTTACTTCCAGTAGCTGTTCTTTCCTCTCAGACCTATCTTCCCCTTGTAGATATCAGTGACCATTTTTTACTTAGTACAGAGCCTAATGTACTGCTGGCATACAATAAATAATGATCGACAGTTTGGCATCTCAGTTTGAAAATCAGCAAATTAAGAGGAAAAAAACCTGTTGTCCACTGATTGTTGCCACAGGAATGGCTGAAGCTTGAGGGATGCTACTCTCCATGGTAACGGTAACCTGCCCTGGAACCTTGGGGGGAAGTGACAAGGTAGAAGGTGGAGCAGGAGCAATGGGACGGCTAGGCATGGTGGGCTTCGGGGGCGGCTGCAAACAGAAAACCACACGAAATATATCAACAACTTTTTACTAGTGATGCATTTCATTCTATAGTTAAAAGTACACAAATCAACCCTGAAGAGTGCCAGGAAAGATGCCAGGAGCCTTATGTTTGATCTCTCAGCATCACAGCTTTTGCACTAATGTACTAGCATTTCCATTTTACAGACAAATGAGGAAATGTGCAAAGCAAGGCTAAGTCACTTGCTCAAAGACACACAGACAGTAAAATCTAGACCTGGCAATAAAACCCATATCTGTATAGCTCCTAGCTCACAGTCTTTCTTCTATACAACGCTGTCCCTCTCCCCAAGTTTGGGAGGAAGTAAACAAAACTTTCACTACCTGAAACATAACCACAAGGTAATACACAAGGCGATATTCTCAGATACCCCAAATTAGCAAGCTACTGAAACAAAACCTTGGAGAAGAGTGCCATTCCAAGATAAAATGAGTCAGCAGACCCACAACACAAATAAAATCAATGTCAAATGGATATCAGAAAAGATCCTGTGATGCCAACTGCCCAGAGGCACAAGAAAAAGCACTGCAGAACAGCAGAACTCTGAATTACAGAGAAGAGCTGAACTGACAGGTCAAAAACCCAAACCAACCAAACCAAAAACCTATGAGCCTAGGGGACAGCCTGAGACTTCGTGAAAATTATCAGGAACGTATTAGCCAGTCTTCAGCTTTTGTTCAATGTGAAATTTTAAACCTCGCCATTACCTTCATAAGTCCCTCCGAAAATGAGAGTGGCACTGCTGGCGTCAGATGTGCTGGTGGGGCTGTCACTGTGACAGGTGTGCCCGAGGCCACAGCATGGTGTGTAGACAACATCTGCACCTGTGGGTAGGGCCTTACCACGACAGGCTCTTGCTTCTCTTCACGGGGCTGCAGGGAGCTGCTGGAGCCCAGGTGCTCCCTGGCTGTGACTTCAGCATCTCGACTAGACTCATCATTGACTATAAAAGACATTAAAGGGAATACAGCATGTCATATCCTTCCAACATTAGTTAATACAGCAGCACATACAAGAGTAGTACTTGCAGTTAAGTTTTGGAGTCAATAAACTAACCATGTTCTTGTGAGATTTTCTTCAAAAGGAGAATTTGGGCAGTAGATTCCCGATGGACATCAAATCCAAGAGTCCCACACGTGGAACACAGGACTTGCTTGGAATACTGTGGCTTTCCCACTCCTCTATGAACAAAGGACCTCACAGCTATCTAAAATGAGCTCAAATGGTTCAAAGTGCAATACAAGATACAGACAACTTCATTTGAAATTTATTTAAAAAGTTATACAAACCTAACATTAAAAGATAACTTAAGTACAGTCTTAAGTCCAAGAACATATAATTTTTGTAAACAAATTTCTCAGTCCAAATCCCTACAGAGTGAACATGGCAACCTCTATCATTATTGCAACCCACACACCCTCTGAGGCTCAACAAATCCACTTGCAGGAATGTGTCCTATCGATACACAGCATATGTGTAAAAACAGTTATGTACACGTCATTTGTTTCAGCATATTTATACTAGTAAAGAAAGTGAAAAAAACATACATGCTCAACAACAGGAGACTGGCTATGTTAATTACGTATACTCCCACAACAGACTACCGTGCAACTATAAAAATAAAACAAGGAAGGGTTTTAGGTACTCTTACGGAAAACTTGTAATATAAAGAGGATGCCAGGGTGGCCGGATGGCTCAGTTGGTTAGAGCGCGAGCTCTCAACAACAGGGTTGCTGGTTCAATTCCTGCATGAGCCAGTAAGCTGCGCCCTCCACAACTACATTGAAAGACAACAACTTGCAGCCGATGGGCCCTAGAGAAATGCACTGTTCCCCAATATTCCCCAATAAAAAATTTAAAAATAACATAAAATAAAGGGGATGCAAAAAAAAAATATTTTAAGAAAGGAAAAAACAATTAAAATTGTAATACTCAATATATACCGAAAACCAAAGATAAATACAAGTCATGTGTACACATATTTTTGGCACCCCCGGTATATTATGAAAAATTACATAACATATAGATGACAAGAACAAAATTCAGAACTGTGAAAAAGTAAACAAAATGCACACAAAACATACATGCATGTATATTTGTATATAGATAAAATATCTCCAAAAGCACCTTGGCTGCCTGAAGAGAAAGAAAGTAGACAGGGGGACAGGGATGGGAGAGATACTTTTCACTGTATATTTTTTTTCATTTGGAATTTTGGACCATGAGCACACGTAACCTATTTAAAAATCAAGTTAAAAATCAAGGAACTCATGTAATGATGGAAGAGAGTCTGTGAAAATATTAACTCATTCTTATCCATCACTTTTCCAAAATAATATTATTTTTCTGAAAAAAGAGATTATACTTACGGAAAAAAATTTAATTGTTTGGGAAAGTATAACGAAAGTAAAGCTGCTCCCAAAGGCATCAGCAGTTAATATTTTCGTAAAAACTCAGATGCTTCTCACTTCTTTAATTTTGGGTGGGTTTTTATTTAACTTTTTAATTGAACTATTTAACTTTTTAACTTTATTTAACTTTTAATTGAACTTTCATACAGACAAGTGCACAAATGTTAATTGTGCAGCTCAATGAACTTTCACAAAGTAAACACACCTAAGTAATCAGCATCCAGCTCAAGAAGCGAAACATTACTGGTTCCCCAGAAACCTGTTCCGCCCAATTCCAGTCCCTATCCCTCCCAAAGATACTAACTTCTAATACTATAGATTGAACTTTATGTAGTCTCGTAACAAATGTATCGCCCCATTGTGTCTTGTCTCTTTCACTTATAGGTATGATATTCATCCATGTTACTGCACATAGCTATGGATCTTTCATTCTCAGTACGCCATTGCGTGAATAAACCAAATTATCTACTTTACTGTTAATAGGCATTTCCCAGTTTTCTGTTTTTTTGCTATTAGACATAGAAGTGCTAGTAATATTTTTGCACGTCTTTTGGTGAACATACGAGGTGTGATCAAACAATACGGTGAATGTTTAAATAAAAAATTTATTACAGTAAAAGTGACATTACCATTAATTCCCCTCAAAATATTTCCCCTTGCTTTGAATACACTTATCCCATCGTTCTTACCCCTTTCTGAAGCAGTTCTGGAAGTTCTCTTTCATGAGTGTCTTCAGTTCAGCTGTCGAAGCGAGGGAGAGTATTTTGAGGGGGATTAATGGCCATGTGTCTTTTTACTGTAACAAATTTTTTTATTTAAACATTCACCGGTATTGTTTGATCACATCTACATAGTATGTCCCATTTCTATTTGATATATCTCCAGAAGTGGAACTGCTGACTAATATAGAATACACACTGCATCATTTTTAAAATGTTAAATGGAATTCCACTGCATGGACCACTGCATAGCTTTTTAAACCATTATATCATTGATGGGCTTTGGGGTTGTTTCCAAATTTTTGCTATTAACAAAAACTCTGGGATGAATATCTGTATGTACTTATATTGAGTCCTTGTTCAACGATCTCCTCAGGAAAAAAATTTCTAGAAGTGGTGAGTGAAAAAACGGACGCATATTTAATATTTTGCTATATATTGACTTTCCTCCCAGGTCAAATTTTTTAAAAGTTTGATTTTTTTTTTAAACTTTAGTTAAGTGTGTTTTTCCAGGACCCATCAGCTCCAAGTCGAGTAGTTGTTTAAATCTTGTTGTAGAGGGCGCAGCTCACAGTGGCCTAAGTAGGGATCAAACCGACAACCTTGTTGTTAAGAACACCGTGCTCTAACCAAATGAGCTAACCAGCCACCCATAAAAGTTTGATTTTTAAAACCATGTTACTGATGTATAATTTACATACAATAAAATGGCTACTCTAAGAGTAGTTTTCAACTTTACACACACACGCACACACACACACAAATACATATATATATATACATGTATACACATACACACACACATACACACACCTATACATATACGAACAAACTTTCTCACCAATAACCTAGGAGGATGGTTGGGTCAAATGGTGAGTAAATGTATAACTTCATATGAAACTCCAAGTATTACACTTTCCAAAGTAGTGGTATCACATTATGTCCCCAGCAGCAGTGTATCAGTTCCAGTTGCTCCTCATCCTCACCAATTCTTGACACACACACATTCTAGTGGGTGTACAAGCGGTCACCTCACTGTGGTTTTCAGTAGCATTTCCATGATAACTGGTAATGCTGAACTCCTTTCTATGTGATCATAGGCCACTTTCATATGTATCTGCCTTTGTGAAGTGTATGTTCCTGTTTTTCGTCCATTTTTAATCAGCTTTACTGAGGTACAACTTACACAAACTCCACTAATTCCTTGTGCAATCGGTTAAACTTTCACAGAAGTACACAGTACTAGAACCACACCACAAGCATGATACAGAACATTTTCCATTCCTCTAAACGTTCATTCATGCCCCCTTTGCAACGAATTCCCTTCCTCCCACACCTACTCCTTACAAACCATTGATCTGCTTTCTATCACTACAGCTTTGTCTTTCTGGAATTTCATATAAACAGAATCATACAATATGTGGTCCTTTGTGTCTGGCTCTTCTCTTAGCATAACGTTGCTGAGGTTCATCCATGTTGTTGTGTATACTGGTAAGTTTTTTCCTTTTTATTGCTGAATAGTATTCCATTGTATGGATAAATCAAACTTTGCTTATCTAGTCACTAGTTAATAAAACGGGTGGTCTCCAGTTTGGGGTTATTATAAACAATGCTTCTATGAACACTGAAGTGTAAATCTTTGTATGTACGACATACATTTTCATTTATCTTGGAGTCAATACGTAGGAATTGGATTGCTGGTTTGTATGGTAAATTCATGTTTTAGAACGTACTGCCAAACTTTTCCCCATATTTGCCAACAATGTATGAGTTCTACTTGCTCCACAGACACATCAAAATTTGGCATTGTTGGTCTTAATTTTAGTCCTCCTCACTGTGGTTTTAATTTGCACTGCCCTTAGGATTAACAATGTTGAGTATATTTTAAGTGCTATTTGGCATTTAAATAGGGTCTGGTGAAGTGTCTAGTCAAATATTTTGCTCAATAAAAGAAATCAGCCTGTTTATGTTTTTTACTATTGAGTTACAAGAGTTCTTTATATACTCAGGATGTTAAGTACTTGGAGGATATATTTATTGTAAATGTCTTCTCTCTCTGTCTGTGGCTTGCCCTTTTGTTTTTCTAATGGTGTCTTTTGAAAAGCAGTCATTTTTAATTTTAATGATGTACAATGAATGTATCAGTTGTTTCATTTATAGTGTTTTTTGTAACCTAAGCAATTTTTGCCTACCCCAAGGTCACAAACAGCTTCTCCAATGTTTTCTTTTAGAAGTTTTAAGTTTTATATTAGGTCCATAATAATACATTTTAGTTTTTGTGGATGGTGAAGGTAAAGGTCAAGGTTAATTTTTTTCCATATGGATATTCTGGTGTTCTAGCACTATATTGTTGAACAGACTATCATTTCCCTGTTGAATTACCCATGTACTTTTGTCAAAAATCAATTGACCATTATGTGTGGGTCTATTTCTGAATCCCTCACTTTGTTCCAATGATCTATATTTCTATCTTTATGTCAAAATTACTATCTTGATTAACATAGTTTTATAGCAGAGTCCTCCAACTTTCTTTTTTTGATCAAAATTACTTTGATATTCTAGGTCCTTTGGCTTCCATATAAATCTTAGATTCAGGCTGTTAATTTTTACAAAAGAGCCTGATAGGATTTCTCTGAATCTGTATGATCCCTTTGGTAGAACTAGTGTCTTAAAAATACTGGGTTTTCCAATCTATGAACATGACAGATCTTTCCATTTATCTAGGTCTTTAATTTCTCTCAGCAATGTTTACATAGTTTTCTAACTCCAAGTCTTATACATATTTTGTTAATTTGTCCCTAAATTTTCTGGGTTTTTTTTTATGCCATTGTAAACACTTTAAAAATTTCACTGTTCATTGCTAGTATTTAGAAATAGAATTGATTTTTTTTATATTAAATCTTTATCCTGCAACCATTAATTTCATTTATTAATTCTAACAGCTTTTTACATTCTTTAATATTTTCTGCATACTTGATCAAGTTGTTTGTGAATAAAGACAGTTTTACTTCTGTCTTTCCATTATCAATTTATTTTTAACTTTCCCCAGTTGTCCAAACAGATTTCCCCTAATTAAGTTTTTAAGGGAAATGGACAATTTCATAACTTCCCTCTAAACTTATCTGTCCAGGAAGACTTTGATTTCTGACAATTTCATTAAGATATAATGTTCTGACCACCTCCTGTGAAGTTCTTTTTGGAACCATTTATCATTTCTTTCCAGACATTTTAAGTTCTCGATTTCAGTTTATTTTTACCAGAAAAGAATCTTGAAGCAGCAGTTAAGAGAAGTGATTGTAACCTATTCTTCTGAACTTTGAACATATACTTGAAATCCTCACGTGCTTAGGATCCCAAGTTACTTCTTCTGATAAGAGCAATAGGAAATATAAAAAACATCTAACTGCTTACAGAAAATTTTTCTTTCCTTTTCTTTTTTTTTTTTTTTTGAGCCACTGATGAAAAAACACACTATTCAGAAGTAAAATTATACACAATTTTGGTCTAACTCAATGATTTCCTTTTCAACAAAATTTGAGGGCAATTATTGATGGCTGACACCTTTTTAAATGGGCAAGTTTATTCTTTGCAAAGAACAGATGTTCAAAAATATTCTCTTTAGCTATGCTTTTAAATTATTCTGCTGTGAACGTATACCAAAGACAAAATAGTGTCAAAATATTTAAGGAGTAAGGAACATAAGTGGCTTTACAAGAACTAGTTGACTACTACTTTGTGCATTACACTATATAGCAAGCATAATACATACAAAGGTGCATGAGACAGACAAGCTCCTGGCCTTCACTGCAGGGGGTTGCAGGGCCATCATTTTACTGGCTATATATAGAGAAAGAGACTATTTGGAGTTCTTCAGCTTGCACATTGTAGGATGGTCAGCAGCATCCCCAGCCTCTAAATATCAGATGCCAATAGCACCTCCTAGTTGTAACCACCAGAAATGTATTCAGGCATTGTCAAATATTCCCTGGGAGGCAAAATCATATGCCACTGAGCACCACTGATCTGCTGCACTCCAAGGGTCTACAAGTAAAAATCAAGCTGTACATATGTGTATACATACTGTTTTTAGCCTCTTTTCCTAGATAGTAAAGAAGGCAAGACCTATGCCTTACACACCTTTGGGTTCGCTCATGGCATTGATTACCATACCTCTGGCCTCAACTAACTGAGAAGACATTAATATATTTAAAAAATAGCTCTTCCTGGCATGCTCACCGTAACTTTCATGTATATTCTAGTACATGTAAATGAAGTGATTAAAACAGGAATGAAAAAGCCTTGTTTAAATTAAAATTGCCATATGTCTTTTCTTTAAATTTGATAACCTATTAGTATTTACTAAAATCCCAGAAGGAATTTGCTAATTTTTAGATTAGAAAACTGACAATATTTTTTAAAGTGGAAAGCAATATAGAAGAATGTCACATATCTCACCTGTAGCTGCTGGGTTTATCAAGCCTGCAGCACCACTGTTTGCAATCTGTGAAGGAGCCTGGCTTAGCCCAGTGGAAGGAGTGCCTAACCGAGGAAACTGTTGAGAACTCATTTCCACCTGCAGAGCATACAGTCATATGGTTATTACTGGATTCTGAGATTAGAATCTATAATGAGAAATTAAAGCATCTTTAATACCTATATCTTCCCTCAGAAAAGCAAATGCAACATCATTTATCTAAAACAATTACTTGTGATCAATATACAGTTCAGAAATGATCTAAATTCTTTAGGTTTTTGATGGAGATAGGTTCAATTAATAGTAAAATCGTTAACAGGTAACATGGTGGGGGGATACTATGACCCTCCATAAATACTTGTGGATTGCCACAAAAATCAATATTGAATCCTACACAACAGCCACAATACATCAACACAATACGCATGTGTCTGTGTAAAGTTTTATGGCAAATGTCATGTCCCTTTGAAAGACTTAACCCTCACACCAAGGTGAACATTGTCATCAGTAAGTCATAGGAGGGATCAAAAAAGAGATGTCCTGTCCTAAGAATCAGAAACCTTACATTAAGACCTGATCCAAGAATTCTCAAATGCTTTTTTTTTTTGCATAGGCCTCCCCTTACCCATTTCCCTTCCCCCCATTTTTCACAGCCCTCCACCCCCAGTGAGCCAGAGGGACCCAAGATCTTCACTGCCTTCTCTAAAATCGACCGCCCACTTTTCCCTCAGGAGCCAGGCTATGCCGATATCCCCGATTCGCCCGCAACCCCACCCCCACCCACCCCAGTTGAGATCGGAGAACACAGGTTTCCAGACACTTCGGGTATGAGACTCCGTCTGGGGGCCAGGGACAGGCGTTCCGGGGAGCCCCAGGACAAGCAGTGAGCCTTTACCTGCAGCCGCCGCCCGCCGCCCGCCCCTCCCGCTTCCATCTCGCCTGGTTGGGGGTGCCGTGTAGGGCCCATTTCGGTGGTAGCGCTAGATTCCGGGGTCGTGGAGAGGACTCGTGCGGAGCGCGTTTCAGGCCCGCCGCTGTCCAGCCCCTCGGCCCCGCTCACCCCGCCGCCGTTCTGTTCCAGTCCTCTTCTCCCGAACCTGCCCCTACCTCCACCGACCGCCCATTGGCCCCAGGACGGGCGCGTCACTCCAGGGCCGGCACCAATCCGCCGCGGCCTCCGCGCTCTGATCCCGCCCCACCCTCCCGCCGACTGCCAACCTATCAGGCACGAGCCTTGTCCGCGTAGCCCAAACTCCTCGAGATGGAGCCAATAGCAGAGAAAGAGCAGCTCTCCCGGCGAGGGGGGCGGAGAACTGGGAGGCCCCGCCTCGGTCGGGGTCTAAAAGCGGCGGGCGCAGGGCCCGGATGTGGAGAGTCACTTTAAAGTCCTGTAGGAGCCAAACTCTCAGGGTGTCCGCCCGCCCGCGCTCCCCAGCAGCTTTGCTTCCCAGCCAAGGCCCACGCCCGCCACGCCCCCAAGCCCGAGTCAGCCCGACGCCTCTTCTTTCCTTGCCGTAGGACACCCGGCCCCTGCCACTGGCCCAACCGTCATGCCCAGCTTGCCACAGAGCCTAGGTCTGAGCCGCCGGAGACGCGGCACCGCTGCCCTTCCCCGGGGACGCGCAGCGGGACGGACGCTGCAGCCCGGCTCTGCCGCCCCGCCCCCTCGTCTCCTCCCCTCCCCTCCCGGGCGCCTGTCCCGCCATTACCTGGGTGCTGCGCCGAGTGGCCACCGCGCCGCCTCGAGCTCGCTGCCGTGCGCTCTCCGCCTGTGGGGCCGACGTCCTCGGCTCCGGACCCGCCGCCGCCGCCGCCGGGGCGCGAGCACTCTGCCCCCCACCCCTCAGCCCAGCGCCGCTGCTTCCGCCGCCGTAACGAGCCCCTCACCTATTGGCTGTAGTAGGCACCTCCCTCACCCAGGAAAGCCAGTCATCGCTCAGTCTGAGCGGGAGAGCGGACGGGCCCGCCCCCCGTAGTCGCGGAGGCCTCAGGGAAATGTAGTCCCGGCGCCAAGAGGGCGGGCCTGGGCGGGGCCTCCCGGAGACAACACCGCCTTTTGCTGTCTAGAGTTGTCCCTGGCTTTTCTCTTTGCCTAGTATAAAGATAATGGATCCCGCCCCTTTGCCTCAGCGGACAGCGATGCCTTTCATTTTCCCGAGGGAAGTGCGGCGCGGGAACAGGGTAATGGAGAAGGCTGGTTGCAGCGGGGAAGGGGGTCATCGCAAGGCCGGCCGAGGGTTTTCTTAACTAAGCTCGCTTCCCCGCGCTGCGAGTGGGCCTTAATACACCACCGAAGGCCACGGACCGCAAAGCCTGCGCACCGTGGGAGGATCAGGGTGCCGATCTGGGGAGACTCCATCGGGTTTGCCTGCCCCAGAGCCGAGCACCCTCTGGTTAAACCAGGCCGGCTCGGATAGCGGTTCCTGGCACAGGGCTCGGGTACTGTGCACCTGCTCAGTTTTTCCAGTTGCAAAGAAGCGAAGGGGGGATGGTGTTGATTTGTTGTTATTATTTTGGGGAGATTTAAGGGTCGGAGTTTATACACTTGTAGAAGTCTTAGACAAAGCTGCTGAAGCAAACTTTGGGTCTGATAATAAAGATTACGTCCCCCTTCCTGCCTTCCCAAGGTAACAATTTAGACCAGGAGTTTTGTGACTAGTTAAATAAACGGGGCGTAAATCCCTTCTTTCTATCGTGCCCAGCTGTGTAAGATAACGGCTTGCTAGAATGAGTGTCAAATACCCATCCTCTTTCCTCAAGCCATTTTCCTTTCTTCCCTTACCAAATTTCTTCTGAAAGAGCTGCTGCAATACACTTTAGCCTCGTCTCCTTAGGCAGTCTCCACCCTTGTTGGATTCTGCTCCTGCCGCCCTTCTCAAAATGCTCCCTAAAAGTTGCCAGTGACCTACTCAACTTCACCCGGTGGTCCTTAGTTGTCATCTTGTCTAGCTTACTGACGGTAATTCCTCTTTACAGTGTTCTTCCCTTGGCCTCTATAACCACCCTCTCACCTGGTTTTACTCTTATTCCTATCAATCTCCATTATCCCCCCTCCTTCACAGATACTGTATAGCATTTTCTAAGACTCCAACCCTCTTTTAATTCTATACTGTCTTCCTAACTTGTTTAACACCCTCTTACACTTTCAAATATAATTCTTGAAAATGACAAAATTTTATGTACACGGTGACTCTCTTTGAGTTGCACACTGACAGTTCCACCTGCTGTACCAGTCCATATGTGTCTTACAAGTCCCTGGAATTTACCACATTGAACACATTGATTTGCCTCCTCTCTGCACTCCTGACTTCTGGTTTTTGTTAATGGCATCACCATCCTCTCTGACTTTAGTTTTATTCTTGTTTCCACTCTTCCATCTCCCAGAGTCACCATATATACCTCTCTACCCCCTTTCTACTCACTTCCATAGCCTCGGCTCAAGCTTTCATTATTCTTGTCTGGATTATAGTAGTGCTGCCCCAACTCAAATCGCTTCCTACCCTCAATCTGTCCTCCACAGAGTTCTTTTTCTGAAGCATTAAACTGAGCCTGTCCTTTCCATCCATGATGTTGTAATAACTTTGGAATATATTCCAAACCTCTAAGCCCTGTATTCAAAGGCCTTAATAATTTAGTCCCTACTGCCTCTCCAAACATTGGATGCTCTCTCAACAATAGTTTCTACCAATGCTCCACACAATTTGGCCCTAGGGGTTTGCTCAAGTCTGAAGTTCCTTCTATAGGCCTCAACCTTCAGCAATCAGCCAGCAGAGTGCTGCCAGTTCTACGATGCCTACCTGGAAAGAAAATTATTTATATTCTCCAGGAAGCCTTCCTTGAATTCCTCGCCTTCCCCTGCCCTGCGGGATATTTTCACGGAACTTCTCCAGTTCCCCTGTCACAGCACCACACTATCTGCTCTGTATTCCTCCTGGAGTAGGCAGAGAGAGAAATCACTCTTTATATCTCCATCAACAGGAAGGATTAACAAATGTTTACTGAGTGTAATCACAAGCACATCATAGTACATGAATGAAGTCTGAGTTTTCCTTACTAACTAGGGACAGACAGTATCACCCAAGTCTCCAGTCCCTCAGATAGTGGACTCTTGAAGGAAAATAGATGTTTCACCCACGGTTGTGTTGCTAGGGCTGAGAATCCCCATCCACTGAGCTTGGTGTGATGAAGACAGCCTCCTTGTGCCCCAGCCAGGTTGAACCTTTCACACCTCTCAGGTTTTGAAGTCCCTGACCAGTTTCAGGGGCTTATTAGTATCCTAGGTTCTTCAAAACGATGTTGTCCACACAAGGTAGTTTGAACGGATTGAACAGACACCAAAAGGCATCACACCTGCTGGGTGATTATCTAGAGAAAAGCAAATAACTAATTCTTTGTGGTTCCTTTACGTCCAAATCCCACCCCCCCTCGCCCCGGCCAGTCCCCAGTCAGGGAAATCCTAGTCTCGTCCAGTTCACTCATCTGTAAAACAAGAATACTATTACGTATCTTGACCTGATTGTATAGATTAAATGAGCTACACATATAAAGATTGTGAAGTTTTTGAACTTGCTTATATCCATTATTTTTATAACCTTCACCTGTCTGTTACCCAGGCCAAACTCAGCATGTGTCTCGTCTGGGCACCACATTCTGTACCACTGTCCTCACCCCAAATGCATCTATGCTAGGTGTGGTATGTTGTGGACAGACCCTAGGATGACCCGACATGATTTCTCTCCTGATATTCATGCCCTTGTATAATTCCTTTTCCTTGAATATGGACAAGACCTGTGACTTTTTTCTAACCAATAGAATGTGGCAAAGATGAGAGGATGTCACTTCCTTGACCATGTTACATTATATAAGACTGCCTTGCTGCCAGACTCACTCTGGAGACTCTACTGGCTGGTCTGATGAAGCTCCTATGTGGCTCACATGGCAAGGAACTGCAGGTGGCCTATAGGAACTGCAAGCAACCTCCAGGAGTTGAGGGTGGCCTCCAGCCCAACACTTTCAAGAAGCTGGAGCCTCAGTTCTACACACCAAGGAAATGAATACTGCCAACTGAGTGAGCTTGGGAGCTGATGCTTCCTTAGTTGAGCTTCCACTGGAGAACCTAGTCCAGCTGATACCTGTCCAGCTGTAGCCTGTGATACCTGGGCAAAGGACCAAGCTGAGACAGGCCTGAACTCCTGACCCACAGAAATGGCGAGATAAGAAAGGTTGTTGTTCTAAGCTGCTAAGTTTATGGCGATTTGTTACACAGCAATAGCTAACTAGTACACCAAGAGTGGGATGGCATCTGATCCTAGGGTAACTCTTCTATAGGCTGATGGAAGGAAATTTCTGTCTGTACTAGAATGAATGCAGCTAACCAACCTTCTCAAATCTCTCTAGACTTTGAAAGTGATGTAGAGAGATCAGAAGGAGCAGTAGCTGAAAAGCCTGAGCCCCATGAATCCCATAAGAAAGCTGAGCCAGGAATAGGCTGAAGCTGTAAGACAGAAAAGTACACCATGGAGTTCCCAGGGACAATGGGCAGTCAGGGCCACATGCAGAAGCAAAACAGGGAGGGGACAATTCACCAGGCAGATGGAGAAACACCTCTTAAGCCAGAGACCAGCTACTCAGTGTCTGAACTGATCAGGAGCCTCATGAATCTTCATCCACAGCCTGCTAATTATGAGACAGAATGAACACCCATCTTTAAAGCCATGCATAACTTTTTGATAAATTCACATTAACTTGAGTGTGTCTGGTTGTGGTAGCCAAAAGCTGTGAAGTTAAAGTGTGATATCTGAAGGTAGGCAGTGCAGCATTTCTATGGTGGCTGCACAAGCTAGAAGGATCCAGATCACTATCTTCTGCACTGCCAAATTTCATCGGCTGCCTCATGTTCCAAGTTGGCCACACCAGCTCTAGCCATCTACTTACTTTGTTTCCACCCCAACTGGTATAATGCTAACTGGACTGCAATTCAATCCTGACACTAACCACCCACTTAATGCAGGGGCCACAGGTTGAGGGCAGAGTCCTCCACAAAGTTGCCCTCACTTCAGATGCCAACCACAAGTCTCAGGTGATCCCCAGGCCACCTGCACTTCTGACTGACTGGCTACAAATTTGGGGATTCTCACGAATCTATTCAGTAATTCGCTAGAATGACTCATAGAACTCAGGAAAGCACTATGCTTACAATTACAGTTTTATTATAAAGCATACACACAGGGTGATGTCTGAGAGGGACCACAGAGCTTCCATGCCCTTTCCTCTTAGAATTGGAATGTGTCACCCTCTCAGCACTTCAATGCGTTCACCAACCAGGAAGCTCCTCTGAACTTCAATGTCCAGAGTCTTCATTGGGGTTTCACTATGTAGGCATGCTAAATTAACTCGTAGCCACATGATTGAACTCAGACACCAGCTCCCTCCCATCCCGAGGTTGGGCAGCTGAAAATTCCTACCTTCTATACCCTCTAACTAGAGGCCCACCAGGGTCACCTCATTAGCATAACAAAGACGCTCCTTTCCCCCAGGAAATCCCAGGGGTTTTTGAAGCTTGATGCCAGGAACTCAGCACAAAGGACCAGAGGAATTATTGTACTAAACCATTACAGCTGCATTCTAGTCAGGAATAAAAGACAAAGAAGGCCCTATATCTTTCCTTCAAAGACATTTACTGGAAGCTGCATGGACTATTTCACTTACAGCTCAATCACCAGAACACAGACACTGTGCTGCAAGGGAGCCTGGGAATGTATGTCTTACCTTGACAACGATGTATCTAGCTAAACAGAGAGAGAAACACAAAAGGTAGAAAGAAAGTTTTTTACTTCAGCCTCTGTGGGAAGTTGACATGTCAGGAACGACTACTAACACAGCTGTGAGCAGTTTCCATGGTAACAAATGCCAGCGTCCTGGCCCCCAAACCCGAGATCTAGCTGTTGCTGCCAGCAGCAGAGCTGAGAGTGCCCACATCAGCAGTTCCTGTCTGTGGTATCAGCAGGGACAGGAGAGATCACCCCTGCAGCCAGAGAAAACAACAGCACGTGTCTCATGGAGCAGACAGGAAGAAGGGCCACTCACTTGTCAATAGACTGGGTGACAGGCACCTCACAGAGGTTAGGTATACAGAACAAGCAAACAGACCCATCGCCATCCTCAGGGAACATTACATACATACAATAAAACTTCCCTGCAGAGAAGGAGGCAGAGTCAAAGAACTAATAATTTGTGACCATTATTGTGACAATATTTTTACTTCCAGGTCTGTGTGGCTATGGAAATCTGCTAAAAACACTTGCTCAAATGTTTTTAATAGAAGAACCCTGATTGAATGTTGTAGTGAGCAACTGCTGTTTGGCTCATCCATAGTCCTTTTTAGGAACTCCTTATCTCCACAGCCCCAAGTGAATTGAGGACAATCACGTGCCCTGTCCCCTGAACTCTGGTGGGTGTGGGCTCCTACTGGAGGAGTGAATCCTCTCCCCCGAACTGAAAACCTGTGTTATAGAGACACACAGAGACTGAGTGTGCGTGGAGCCCTGTCACCCATGGCAGCCCTTCCAAGGTCTGGTGCACAGGACGCTGCACATTCAGCTTTTGCTTTGGTTCTGTGTAGCTCTATAGCATGTATCTGAATTAGTTTTCCATTGCTGTAATAACAGAGCACCACCAACTGAAAAAAACCCACGATTATTATCTTACTGTTTTGCAGGTCATGTCTGATGTGAATCTCACCAGGTATCGGTGGCTACTTTCTTTTCTGGAGAATCCTGGCTTATTTAGGCTGTTGGCAGAAATCAGTTCCCTGTGGTTGTACAACTGAGATCTTTGTTTTCCTGCTGTTCTCAGATGAGGGCTGTTTTCAGCTTCTAGAGGCCACCCACATTTCTTGGTTTCGTCTCCTTCCTCCACTTTTAAAGCAACCGGTGCAGGTTAAGTCCCTCTCGTGTTTTGAATCTTCTCTCCTTCTTCCATATAATTTCTCTGACCAAGGAAAAGTTCTGTATTTAAGGACTCATGTGATTAAACTGGGCTCACCTTGCTAATCCAGGATAATCTCCCCATCTCAAGGTTCATACCCTTAATTACATCCGGGAATTAGGCTGAGGGCATCAGTGGTAGGCTATTATTCTACACACTAGCACACCACACATCTGATTAATCCCTGGGGGCCAGGGGATCTGATTTCTATCTCAACTCTGCTTCTAGTCAGCTGTCTGACTCTGGGCCAGACACTTCCTGTCTTTGAGGAAGGAGGTCATGTCCTGGTAAGCCATGTTGGTCTGACTCAGGGCATACGGAACAGGTCAGTTCCCTGGAAGCATCAGGGCAGACTGGAGGGAAGCAAGGCTTCTCCTGAGGAAGAGAGCCAGGGGCCTACTGGAGAAGCTGGAGAGGCAAAGTGGGAGCACTTGTCTCCAGGAAGAGGCTGGGCTACCGGAGCTCACAGGAGTCAGTCAGCATCAGGGCACAGCCAGGCCGGCAGGGACCAATCTTATACCAATGCCCTGGCCCTGGGTCCCTGCCAACTCCATGGGCCTTTGGAGATGCTCAGCTTGGCCCCTTTTGACTGTTGGTGGCCTTGTATCCTCAGACCCTCTGAGTAGTCGGGATGTGATCTCACTCATGAACACAAGCCCACTTCCCCCCTCTTCACACAGTGGCCTTGCGCCCCTGAAAGTCACTCTCCTGAGGTGCAGAGACCGGCTCCACGCCTGCCTCCCTCCCCGTCTATAAGGCTTTGTCTGGCAAATCGCAGGAGTTCCCCAGTGCCTAGCTACTTCTTCTGATTGTGCCTTTGGTCAAAAAATCCTTGAGTTGGAGTCCAGCCCCTTCAGGAAGTAGGTGATACACGAATAGACTTAGGGACTACTGCATCTTCTTTTGGATCTGGGATACGGAAAAGCCAAGTGGCCAGCCAGACACACTGATCCAGGCCATTTCCCCTGCCCTGATTCACTTATCTCAAAGTCACCTGACTTTCTCTCACAATAGTTTGAATGGTCCAGCTCAAGGGCCTCTGTTCCTGGGCCCCTTTTTCAGGAAGCTAGCCTTGAGGAAAAAACCACCTGGTCGCCTTTGAGGCCTGACTCCGTGGGGTCAGCGTTCTTGTGAACAGTTCTCAGATGGCTCTGGATCTAGCAGTGATGCTTTTCAGGATTTGAGCATACCTTGCTCTTGGCTTTTTTTTACCATATCTTTACGCCAATGGCGACATTTTTGCGGATGTAATACCATTAATTCCAATATTGATTAGCTGCTCTGTTTGCCCTTCTTAGCTCCGTCTCCAGTCCCGTCACTGTCTCCTAATCATCCCTGATGCTCCCCTAGTTCCTCTTTATCCCTCAGCTCTGACAATTTCCCAGCCCCTCCCATCTACTATGGCTCCACACACATGAAAAACTGAGCAGCGACCCAGCAGGGGCATCCTCTGGGCATGGGGAGGCTTCAGAATACGTTGAGCCAGATTATATCCCAGAACAGCGAGAGAAAAGTGGGAACTGCTTCAGGTCAGTCCCTGGCCATGCTGGAGGTGCTGCCCCATGGAGAGCTCCTGAACTGTGCTGAGGGGGCCATGCAGAGAAGTGGAAGAAGCCCCCAACCCCAGGAGCGAGAGCTCCTAGGGGACGCTTTGGTGGAGGGACTAAAGGCAAAGGAGGCAGCAAATTCTGGAGGGGCCAGAGAGGTTTTTAAATATTTTGTAATATTTCCAAATGTTTATATTTGAAAATTTTCTTGATTTTTATGAATTCTGTACACTTAAAATAATGTAAAAGGCCCATTCTAACATTGGTGTTCCTATATTATCTGTGGGGACAGAGTCCCAGAGAGCAGTTTCCAGGCTCTCGGCCTCGTGTGGGGGGTTGCTGGCTCGGGTAGTGATGGCCATAGGCTGTGATTGGTTGGCCGTTGGCGGTCGCCAGTTGGCCAATTGGCTGCAGATGTAACTGCCGTGACTGCGTTGGTTGGTTAGCTGGTTGGCAGGCAGCGAAGGGACCAGCAGATTGCGGATCCTGTGGATCCTGCTTCGAGCGCCTGCCCGGCCGCCAGCGAGAGTGTAGTGGTATGACTCCCCTATCTATGGCTCTGTGGGTGTTCCTTTTTGGCCTCACCATGTCCTGCGTTCTTACGTGGGGAGCAGGACCAGAGACCCCGCATGGCACCCTGCATGACATATTCCAAATAAAATGACAATACTGGATTTGTCCTCTTGCTTCACCATTGCCATCACTTGATTACTGCAGCCTTGACAAGCTAAGATGGCCCCAGAAAATTGGCACACGTGGGACCAGGGATCTACCTGCTTCAGGTGCCTGCAGGCCAGGAAGTGAAATCAATGAGGCCCACATCCTGGAAAACTAGAGAACAACAAAGTAAGTGAATGTAGCAAGGTCATAGAGAATAAGTTCAGTATCTAAAAATCAATTGTGTATCTATATACTAGTAATGAGTTTTCAGAAAAGGAAATTTCTAAATAATACTCTTTACCATAGTGGCAAAAAATGAAATACTTAGGGATAAATTTAAAATATGTTCTGTAGTCCCCCCCTTATCTGCAAGGGATACACTCCCCCAGTGATGCCTGAAATCATGGATAGCACTGAACCCTATATACACTATTGATTTTTCCTATGTATATATACCTATGTTAAAGTTTAATTTATAAGTTAGGCACAGGAAGGGATTAACAGCAACAGCTAATAATAAAATAGAACAATTATAATAATATACTGTCGTAATACTTATGTGAATGTAGTCTCTCTCTCTTTCCCTCTCTCTCTCTTTCTGCCTCCCAAAATATCTTGTACTATATTCACCTTTTCACTTAATGGAAATACTTCATGGCTTCTCTTTGGCATATCCAAATCGTCAGCGTCACTACCCTTGCTCCTTGAGGCCATTATTCAGTAAAATAAGAGATACACAAACACAAGCAACTGTGATACCACAACAGTCAGTCTGATATCTTAGACATCTACTAAGTGACTAAACCGTGGGCAGCATATATAGTGTGGAGATGCTGGGAAAGGGATAATTCACATCTCGATGGGATGAAATGGGAGGGTGCGAGATTTCATCAAGCTGCTCAGAACAGCACACAATTCAAAACTTATGAATTGTTTATTTCTGGAAATTCCCATTGAATATTTTTGGACCACAGTTGACGGCAGGTAACTGAAACTGTGGAGAGTCAAACTGAGGATAAGGGGGTACCATTATATAAGATGAGGCATACTTTGTTTTACTGCACTTCACAGATAATGCATTTTCGTCAACATTAAGGCAAGACCCTTCACCAGGAAAAAGAATATGACTTGCTGAAGGCTCAGATGATGGTTAGCATTCTTTAGCAACAAAGAATTTTGTTTTTAACAGGAGAAAATGTCCAAAATGTATTATGGATGTATATGTGGAGGTGACGAAAGAATATGAGACCCATAAACACATTGGGCAGTTGAGACTTATAACCCATTCTGAAGAGAGGAGAAAGGAGGCAGGGGTCTCGGATTTCAAAGGGAAAGCAAGGCAATTTACAGGTTGATGAGAAAGAGCAAATGTGGTAAACAAATTCTTGCTGGGCCACCCAGAAACAACGGGAAACAAAGGGAAGTTCAATAAACAGCCTTTGCTAGATTTCTTCCCATCTGCCATGTTTAGTTTATATTATGATGCTAAAGCAAGCTCCCTTCCTTTAAACAGATTTTACTATCTGAATTCCTTTAGGCAAAGAAGGGGTAGGGAGGGTCAGCAATTCTCTGTGAGTTTATTTCTTAACAACTGGCTTAAAATCAATATCTCAAAGACATATTTTGGGGTGGTAAAACTTTGGTCCCCCTCAGTCTCGCCTTTGAAACTTTGAATAAAAAGTTTCACATTCCAGAAGTGAGTTGGTAGATTGTTCCATATCTCATTGAACCAATCATTCAGTCCTGAAAAGTAAGTCAGTTCGGTTAAACCACTATGTCACATTTCAGAAGGTGATGGTGCACACAGGCCCCCACCGGTTAGCCTATATTGTGCAAGCAAGCAATCAGGTGCTTATAAGCGGCATTTCTATGGAAACAAAGGAAAAACAAAGGTTAATGATTAGAGAAAGTATAAACCCAGTTTCTGAGCCTGGAACGCTGCCAGTTAAGATGAGATGTTAGGTTCAAAGCTTTTTTTTGCTGTAGTGAAGACAGTGACAATCTGATAGATAGATTTTCCTGGTTTGCAGTTTGAATGTCTCTGGTGATCTCATCAGGTGTTCAGGCAAACTTTTGTGTGTGTGTGTGTGTGTGTGTGTGTGTGTGTGTGTGTGTGTTTGTGGTTTACACAACACCAGTCACAGAGATTATGTAAGCGTGAGTGGTTGCGGTGATTTATCTGAAATTTATTTCAAGTCATGTGGCTGCAATTTGCAAAGCTTCAGGAAAAATGGCAATGTTAGCTCTCAATGATTCCAAATCAAAGGATGGGAGAAAAAGGAAAATGTGAATTTGGAGAGTTGTAACCAAATATTTTAAAAAGCTAGAAGAATTCAGGATTCAGTCCAGTTTAAAAGCTAAATAACAAAAACCTCACAAAGTTAATAGGACTAGAATTTAATATCCACACGTGTGTATTATAGTTCCTACTGAATCATAATTTTTCTCTCTAAAATCACCCTCATTTTTTACCAAAGATAGCCAAAGTAAGACTAATTTATTTGCAAAATAAATCAAGCTTCAAAATAAAGTTGGCCTGTTACTTGGCCTGTAAATACCACCAGAGTAGCCATGGATCATATAGGCTATTTGAAATCTTGCTGCGCTGGAATTTTTCACGAGGAATCTCCAGACAACCTTTAATGGCCTCTTGAAGCTGAGAGGTTAAGCACATACTCGCCAATACACTTTGCTTGCAGTACCTTCAGATTTGGATCAATTCTTTTCTTCTAGAGGCCCCCCAAATATCCTGAGGTTCTCTGCCTCTGCCAGGAAGTGACCTTCTTTACTGAGCTGGAAAGAGTTCTGGGAACCCTATGAGCAAGGCGCCAGGCTGTTTTCCCAAAGAGTTTGTATTGGCTTTCATAGTCAACCTAGTGCCTGCAGTCTGCATCTGAGTCTATGAATCTCTCCCTTAAACATGACATTCTAGTCAAAACCTTGGTAATATTACCGGGTTCCAATTGTGTCCTGTTACAAAAAGAACAGATTGATACCGAATTTATGCAAATAACCACATTGCTGTGAAAATAATACTCACTGAGTTTTTAAATTCTAGAGGGATCTGGTAGGAAAAAAACAGAAATGTTTCAATTCTGCTTCCAAAGGTATAATTTACCAAAGTGCTCTAAATTATAGGTAGTTTAAAAGAAACATGTTTCCTTATATCTGGGAAACAAAAAAATTTAAAAAAAATCAGCAACATGTCAAACAAAAGGTCATAAAATTATAATCGCCCTCAGTTCATTTAATCCATGTAATTAATTTTTGTTTATCTTGGACATTTGTTAGCGTTTTTATGAATCCAGTTTTACCTTAGAGTTTTGCAAATTTTCATCCAATTTAAAGGCATGATCTGAAAGTTTGTTCTCAGAACACTGAGAGTAAGTCAAAGTCCTCTCCTTGGCTCTTTCTAAAGATGAGACATAGTGATAACATATTTTTAAGTTAAGGTATTTACATTGTTTTAGTAGACATAATGCTACTGCACACTTAATAGACGATAGTATAGTTTAATGTAACTATATGTGCACTGGGAAACCAAAACATTATGTGACTTGTTTTATTGCAATATTGGCTTGATTGCGGTGGTCTGGAGATGAACCTGCAATGTCTCTGAGGTCTGCCTGTACTGAAAGCCTCAAAAAATTTGCTGAGAGAAATTAAAGAACTAAACACATGGAGACATATATACCATGAGTTTATATTAATAAACTAGATTTTAAGGTGACAATTTCCCCCAAATTTATCTATAGATCCAACACAATCCCAATCCCAATACCAGCAAGTTCTTGTTGCAGAAATTGACAAGCTGATCTCTATGTGTTTGGAGATAGATATTTTAGAATCATGAGATGCAAAGGAGCTAAAAGAACCAAAACAATCCTGAAAAAGAATAAAGGTTGAGGACTTTCATTACCTGATTTCAAGTCTTTCAAGACTTACTATTAATGTAGTATTGCAGTAAGGACAGCTGTGTCATTCAGTGGAACAGAATAGAAAGTCTAGATACAAACCACCCTCATATATGATTAATTGCAGTTCAAAATGGTGCAAAGGGGATATACTCGTCTTTTTAATAACTATCGTTAGAACAATTGGATATTCATATACAAAGAAAAATGAATCTTGACTCCTACCTCAAACTATATGTAAAAATTAATTCATGCTGAACTTATGGGTAAGACCTTTAAATATGTTCAAAGAAAGAAAAAAGAAATAGTTATCCCAATTTCTTAGGTGTTATATAAATGTTAATGAAAATGCCTTCTAAGTGTCATTTAATGGTATACTGTGTGTCAAAGGAAGAGGACATATGAGAAATAATCTCCCATTATACATGGATATAGGACATTTGATTTTTGATAAATCCAGTGGTAAATTTAAAAGTACCTTTCAGTGACAATAGAATACGAGGTCTGACAATTAACTTCGCGAACACATCCTGGAAAAAGTGCTACATACCTCATTGCTGAATATCACTACAGTCACCTTCAAAGTTACTCCCCTTCGGAAGCTATGCACCAACACCAGCCCCTAGTCCACCCTTCAAAGCAATTTTGGAACTCTTTTCCTGGAATGGCCATCAGAGCTATTGTCATATTACCCTTGAAGTCCTGAATGTCATCAAAATGTCTTCCTTTCAATATTTCCTTTATCTTTGGGTGAAGAAAGAAGTCATTGGGGGCCAGATCAGGTGATCAATGCAGTTATTTACTTACTGGCTAAAAATTCTCTTACAGACAGTGCCGTGTGAGCTGGTGCATTGTCGTGATGCAAGAGCCATGAATTGTTGGCAAAAAGTTCAGGTCGTCTAACTTTTTCATACAGCCTTTTCAGCACTTCCAAATAGTAAACTTGGTTAACGGTTTGTCCAGTTGGTACAAATTCATAATGAATAATCCCTCTGGTATCAAAAAAGGTTAGCAACATTGTTGCAACAATTTTGCGAACTTAATTGCCAGACCTCATATTTCATGTAATCTGTGCCAGTGACAAACATTTAGAAGAACATGCAGAATTTGCAGTCCACTTGCTGAGAGCAATGATGGTGTAAGCAGTGCAACTCTCTAGGTTTAAGTCTGGTGTGAGTGGCAGGACTGTTGGATGGAGTATGTGTTCATATATTTATCACATAGTTACTTAGTGCGCAGTGTAAGCCAGGCATTTTTCCCAGTGCTGGGGCTATAGCAGTGAATAAAACAGATCTCTACTTAAACAGTGTTTACAAAGTAGTGCTGTCTAAAATTAACCTCAAATACAAATGGAAACTTATAGAATTGGAAAAATACAATGCTGAACAATGTAAATTAAATTTAAAATGTACTCAAAAAAATTAGAAGTGATGGAATGGTAAATAGAACCAGAAAACAGTGCATAGATGAGGTCTATGCTGCTAATAGAAATGCTGGGTGGAATCACTCTTTTTATATATCATGAAACTTTGGTATCCAAAGAAATTTTGCCAAATCTCATGGATACACTAACAAATGCAGTGAAAGATGTTCATTTTATGCTGTTCATGTAAGCTTGCTGAGTAGCCAGATTTGGGACATGTTCTGTTCAGAAGCTGGGGCAAACCAGACCCACTTGTTCTAACCTATTCAAGTCGTTGCTAGGAATGGGATGAAGCACGGGGTTTGAGTACTAGAATAAGTATCACATTTTTCTAGTTGAAAAGCAATCTCATTTGGTAAATATTTTAAACATGATATTTGGGCAACAAAATTGGCATATTTAATTAGTTTTTTTGGTGTTCTTTTAAAATAAATTTGAAACCACATGTTCAGAATATTAAGGGCTCAAAAGACATTGCTGTTACAGTAAGTAAAAAAAAAAAGTGATTGCCCTAGCTATAATATGAAGCAAATAAAGATAGTTTGAACAAACACAATTACAGATATTGTTACATCTCACATTATCTGTCTAAACTTTCGTTCATTACTTTACATAAGAAAAAAAGTTACAGAAAAGTACTTAGATAAATTATCCATTTGCTGATTACTGAATTAAACTTGGTGCCTGATTTCTTAGTTACATTGAATGATGTCTGGAAGACATTAAGTAGGATGAAAAAAATTTTAGTTGGCGAGTAAAAAGAACGTATTGTTATTATAATCACTATTTTCAGTGTGAACTACAATTTTCAACTCCGACCTGATAAAAATAAACAGGCTTGACCGTTTATCAGCTGTGTATTCTTCCACATGTTTCAGGCTGTGCTAAACTAATCTGCAAGCAAGTGCACCCATTGCAATAAGTATAAAATCTTTCCTAATTTTTTGGAGGGGATTTACTTGATACATTTAAGTGTTAGTAAATAACATTTTGTGTAAATATAGTTATGTTTTTACTTTATTTATGTTATGGGCTGAAGTTAAAGTCCTATGTTAAAGTCCTGACTCCCACGATCTCAGAATGTGACTGTATTTGGAATTAGGGCCTTTAAAGAGGTGATGAAATTAAAACAAAGCCATGAGGATGGTTCCTAATTCAATCTGACTGGTGACCTTATAATAAGAGGAGATTAGGACAGAGAGACACCAGGGTTGTGTTTACACAGAGGAAAGGCCATGTAAGAACTCAGTGAGAAGGCAGCCATCTGCAAGCCAAAGAGGGAGCTCTCAGGAGAAACCAACCTGCTGACACTTTGATCTTGGACTTCTATCCTCCTGAAATGTGGGAAAATAAATTTCTGCTGTTTAAGCTACACAGTCTGTGATATTTTGTTACGGCGCCCTAGCAAACCACATACTATACATACACTATATGTAGTAGGGTATTGTTTTGTGAAATTTTAGTTTATTGCATGTATGTGTCTCAACGCAAGATGCGTTTCCTATTATTTGTCATAGGTCAAAGCTTTAGAAAAACATTGAGCTATAGAAAAAGAAGGATTTTGCCTCCCATCTCTGAAACAAGCCAGTTGAACTACGTAGGCCACCCAAGGAACTGATGGTCATTAGAAACCCAGCTAAAATCAATGGCAGGGTAGAATGGGAACACTTCAGTTCCAGCCCCAAGGACCTGCTCTTGCCTCCTGAGGGTGTCAGGCTTACTTTTGTGGCTTCCCTGACCACATCCTTCCATACTTGGACCCTCAGCTCATGACCTGAATTTGTAGCACCACACGAGACTCTCCAGACCCAAGATGTCTGCATTTCCTGCTCACCCATTGATGGCCATGTGGGTCATGTCCACCCCACAGCTTGTCGTCCACCAGTTAACAGCAGTTAGGCTCTTCACTCTCTGTGTTTCCCCTATGCACACAGCACTCTCATTCTGGCTTGCCCACCTGCCAACATTGAGGGAATTTCACACTCCCACAAAGAACAGAATGACACCTTCCAGTGGTGGGCAAGGGCCACTACTAAATCTCCTCCAACTGACCCCCTTTGTGAGAGGGCTCATCCGAAAGAGCAGGGCATGCAGCTCAGCTCCTGCATGACCCAGGTGTCAGTGGTACACTCTGGTCTCCAGGGGGACCCTATAAACCAGGAAGAGGAGGAGGAGTAGCCCTGAGCCTTCAGGGAATGCAGGTCTGGAGCCTTGAACCACCAGCTGTCCTGGGAGGTGGGGCTCCTTTCCTGACCACATATCCTAATACACTGACGGCCCTTAGTGTCCTTTGGGCAGGATGCCCTACTTGATTAGCCAGTGTCCCACTACCCACATTTATGTATGTGGTGGTCATGATCAGATGGATAGCTCTAAATGTAGAGCTAAAGCTACAAAATTTTTAGAAAACTTAGAGAAAACATGGGAGTAGGTCTTCATGACTTTGGGTTAGGCAAATTCTTCTTAGATATACCCCAAAATCACAAGCAACAAAAGAAAAAAATAGATAAATTGGATTTCATTGAAAAAGTGAAAAGAGGCCGACCCGGTGGCTCAGGCGGTTGGAGCTCCGTGCTCCTAACTCCGAAGGCTACCGGTTCGATTCCCACATGGACCAGTGGGCTCTCAACCACAAGGTTGCCAGTTCAACTCCTTGACTCCCGCAAGGGATGGTGGGCTCTGCCCCCTGCAACTGAGACTGAACAGAGTACCTTGAGCTGAGTTGCCACTGAGCTCCCAGATGGCTCAGTTGGTTGGAACACGTCCTCTCAACCACAAGGTTGCCGGTTCGATTCCCGCAAGGGATGGTGGGCTGTGCCCCCTGCAACTAGCAACAGCAACTGGACCTGGAGCTGAGCTGCACCCTCCACAACTAAGACTGAAAGGACAACAACTTGAAGCACCCTCCACAACTAAGATCGAAAGGACAACTTGACTTGGAAAAAACAGTCCTGGAAGTACACACTGTTCCCCAATAAAGTCCTGTTCTCCTTCCCCAATAATAATAATAAAAAAGTCTTAAAAAAAAAAGTGAAAAGACAACACAGAATGTGAGAAAATATTTTCAAGTCATATGTCTGAGAAGGAACTTATATCCCGAATATATAAAAAAACCCTTATAATTCAATAATAAAAAGACGAATAACCCAATTAAAAATGGTCAGAGGATCTGAACAGACATTTCTCCAAAGCGGATATATAAACGGCCAACTAGCATGTGAAAAGATGCTCAATATCACTAGTCATGGGAGAAACACAAATCAAAACTATAATGAGATACCGTTTCACATCCGCTAGGACGATATAGTCAAAGGGGCAATAAGAAGTGGTGGTGAGGATGTACTTGCAGTTGGAATCATCATCCACAGCTGATGGGAATGAGAAATGGTGCAGCCACTTTGTAAAAAGTCTGTCAGTTCCTGAAATATAGAATTATATAATAGAAATTCTACTTTTATAGATATACCCAAGAGAAATGAAAACATACGAGTATGTCCATGCAAAAATTGTACATGAATGTTCATAGCAGCGTTATTCAAAATAGCACCAAAGTGGAAACAGCCCAAATGTCCATCAATTAAAAAATGAATAAATTAAATGTGGTTGATCCAAATAATGGAATATTTATTTAGTCATAAAAAGCAATGAAGTACGGATATGTGCTATAAATGGGTGAACCTTAAAAACATTATTCTAAGTGAAAGAAGCCAGTCACAAAAGACCATATAGTATATGATTCCACTTATATGAAATGTCAAAAAGAGCCAAATCTATAGAGACAGAAAATAGATTAGTGGTTGCTGAGGGATGGGGTGGGGACTTAGTGGGAAATGGGTATGGGGTTGTTTTGGGGGTAATCAAATCTTCTAAAATTGATTTTGGGTGATGGTTGCATCACCCACAATCAATGATTATGCTAAAAACCTGTGATTTTTAGCATAATCATTGTGATTATACTAAAAACCATTGAATTGTATACTTAAGGGTGAATCGTATGTTATGTGACCTATATCACAATAAAGCTATTTAAAATTGGGTAACTTACTTATCTTAGATGCATGAATAATATATTCACACCAAAGCACACCAAATTTCCACTGCTTGTTGGAAAGGGTATTTCAAATTCAAGGAAGCCCTTAAGTGTCCATATTATTTAGGTTTTACATTATATTTTTTATGAAATCATAGATTATTATCTGTATATACTGTTTTACTTTATAAGTCTGAAGTTAAGAAAATAAAAATAATAGTTGCTTGAAAAATGTTTTTCCCAGTAGCTATTTAGTTGTTCTCAGTAGAAGTTGAACCTCCTAGATCTTAGTGTCTGCCAGTCCAAACCCTCCAGCACCAGTCATTAATCAGAATCAACAAAACACAGGGATTGTCTCGTCTCCTAAGTCCCAGCCAGGCCTCTTCTCTTAGAATATTATGGGGAGATGCTCCCCCTGGTTCATCATGAGCTTGCTGTTTTTCCCTCTGGTCTGTGTTAACTGTCTTACTCCTTTTCTTATGGCCTTCCGTAGTAAATGTAAAACATGCATGGAAGTTCTGGAGAAGGGAAGGTCTGAGACAGGAATGTTGGCTAGAAGAATGTCCTGGAATTTCTGTACAGTCGTTGCAGACTTCTTCTAGGGAACTTGATAGGCTTCTTTAAATTTGTAATTTTGGTTGTCTGCTCTCCTTTCATTGTTTATTTTTTAATTTTTGCAGAGGTGCCTTCAGTGTGTGGTGCTGTTGCTCATTCTTTTTATAAGCAACTTAGTAGTAAATCTGAGTCCCTTTCATTTGTCTTAAGATTTTTCTGGCAGGTATTAATCTGTAAAAGTCTGAGAGCGACATGCCCAAACATCAGCAGCTTTGCCCTTAACCATGTTCTCCTGGGCTTTCTGCCTCTGATCTCTTGTTGTCCTTTTCCACCTTGTAGGTGCTAAACATTTATCTTCCCTACTGGCTAACATGTTAGTCTGTTACTGTTTCATGGGTGGTGGCAGAAGCTACCAGACTCCTGTAATAAATTTCCACTGCATGGACTTTTATTACCCACAGCACAGCAAGAAGCACGGGTGGGCATCATGTGTACAATTCTTTCCCACCACTCCTGCCACAGACCCACGGCAGGCAGGGGAGTGCAATATGAGCCAGATATCATTTGTGCACACAGTGAGTTTGCATGGCAGCTGAGAAACACTGAGCTTGGGGAACCTACTAATTTATAGCAAGCAGAGTTCAAGCCTACTTTTTGTCCCAGTGTGAAACATTACCGCATCCCTCAAGCCTGCTTGCTGCAGACAAAATCCTGAGAAATGACCTGAGGAAAGTGTGGTCAGGGACTTGAATTCTCAGAAAGATGTGAGAGGCCCATGGAGGACTGTCTCTTCCAAACACCTCTCCTATTTCACATGTGTGTTGATCCTCCCTTGAGAGACCTCCGCAACAGCTCCCCTAGATGGAGTGATCCACCATCTAGGAATTTACTGGATGGCTAATGACAACCAATAATAAGCATAAAAGATGAAACTTTGTTAATGCTCACACCAGTGGGGGCTCTCAGGGAAGAAGAAGCTTTCTCAGCTGGAATCAGGTGGTGTAGGGTAATGGGAGAAGTCGAAAGATTACAGAAGCAAAAGTACTTATGTGTTAATGAGGGTTGGGCTACATTGTGTGCAAGTTGTTATTTGATTGGTTCTCGTGTGTGTGTATGCATGTACGTGTGTGCATGTACGTGTGCGTGTGCATGTATGTGTGTGTGTGTGTGTGTGTGTGTTATGTGCCCTTGAGTCAGCTCCAACTCCTGGCAACACTATGAATGAGTGATGTCCACAATGTCCTGTCCTCTATGATGAGACAAGTAAAGACTTAACGGGAGTGGGCTTGTGAGTTTGCAGGATGGGATGGGCAAAGAATTAACAGGCGCGAGCTTGTGGGCTAACGAAACAGAGCTTAAACATTAACTGCCTGGCTCTGAATTCCCCGTCTCGCACTGCACCTGCAAGCTGACAAGCACCTTACATCCATCATAGGTGAGAACAGAACAGTTCCCAATCGCAACGGCAACCCCCTACAAGCTGACATCCATCATAGATGGGAACAGGACAGTTCCCAGGAGAAGACAATTGTAACGGCAGTCCCTCCTTGCCCCAAGCTGACAAGCAACCTACATCCTGCTTAGAAAAATATAAAACTTGAGCTAAACAGAAACCCAGCGCAGCTCTCTCTACTGCTGCCCTGGCTAACCTTTTGCCAGTTCCCAACAGAACTCTCTCTCTGCCTGACTTTCAATAAAGCTCTCTTGCTTTCCCACTTTGTAGAGCCTCATGAATGCTTTCACATTCTATGAATGTGAGTTTCACATTCTATGACCAGGAATTAATTCTACGCCAATACACTCTACAGCCCTGCTTGGCTCCTGTAGACTCATGCCTGTGTATCCTTTTCTGGAGTCAGTCCACCTCATATTTGGTATTCCTCTTTTCCTGCTGCCTTCTGTTTTTCCCAGCATTCTTGTCTTTTCCAAAGAACCCTGCTTTCTCATGATGTACCTGAAGGACAGCTTCAGTATTGTCATTTTTGCCTCCACTGATGTTTAAGACTTAAGTTGCTTGAGGACCCACTTGTCTATCATTCTGGTGGTCCAGGGTATACACAGAGTTCTCCTTTGGAACTTGATTTCAAATGAATCAAGTTTTCCCTGTCAGTATTCACTGTTCAACTTTAGCATCTGTACATAGTAATAGGGAATACGAGGGTGTGGATGACCTTAGCCTTGGTTTCTAATGACACATCTTTGTGATCTTTACTAATTCTTCTTCCATTGCTGCTCTTCTGAGTCTGAGCCTTCTCATGATTTCTTGGCTAGAGTGTCCATTTGAATTGATGATGGAACCAAGATAAGCAAAATCTTTAACAACTTCAGTGTCTTCATTGTCTGTGTTAAAGTTGTGTATTTTTTCTGTAGTCATGATTTTTGTCTTCTTGATGTTCAAATGCAGTCCTGTTTTGGCACTTTGTTCTTTCACTTTCATCAGAAATCATTTCAAATCATTGCTATTTTCTGCCGGTAAGATAATGTCATGTGCGTATCTTAAGTTACTGATACCGTGTTTCCCCAAAAATAAGACCTAGCCAGACAATCCGCTCTAATGTGTCTTTTGGAGCAAAAATTAATATAAGATCCAGTATTATATTATATTTTATTTTATTTTAGAAGACTGGGTCTTATACTAATTTGTGCTCCAAAAGATGCATTAGAGCTGATTGTCTGGCTAGGTCTTATTTTCAGGGAAACACGTTACTTCTTCCACCAATTTTGACTCCTTTGAGTCTAGCCCAGTTTTTCATATGATATGTTTTGCGCACAGATTAAATAAATAAGGAGATAAAATGCACCCTCGTCTGACACCTTCGCCCATAGGAGACTGTTCTGTCCTCCATAACCTGTCCTGACAGTGACTTCATATCTACAACACGGGTTATGCATCAGGACAGTCAAGTGCGGAGGCGCGCCCATTCCTTTCAGAGCAACCCATAGCTTTTCCACGTAGTCAAGGCTTTACTGTGGTGCATAAAACACAGACTAACCTTTTGAAATTTTTAGGAGCACTCTAGTATCCAGTTAATGTTTGCAATCAGGTCTCAAGTATTTCTTCCTTTGCTGAATCCAGACTGAACATCTGGCATTTCTTGTTCCACTTAAGGTAAAAGCCTTTGTTGCAGCACCTAGAACATCACTTTATTTGCATGGCAGAGTAGAGCAACAGTCCTATAGTTATAGCACTCTGTGGCATCTCCTTTCTTGAAAATTGGGATGTATTTTGAATGTTCCTGGTCGGTAGGCTGCTTGTTTTCCATATTTGTTGACAGATTCAGTCTCTGTGTCTTGAAATAATTCTGTTTGTATCCCATCTACCCCTGATGATTTATTTCTTCCTAATACTTTCAGGGCAGCTTTCACTTTGCTTTCTAGAATTACAGGTTCTTCCTCATAGGAATCTTCTTCAAAGGTTTCTGTCATCCTTTTGTCTCTTCTGTATAGATTTTCAGTGTACTCTCTCCACCTTCCCTTTATTTTCTCCTGGTCAGATAACGTGCTGCCTGGTTGGTTGCTCAGCATCTCTTGTTATTCCTTTATTTTTGTTATTCTCCTGTATCCCATTATATTGACTATTGTAATAGTCTTTTTTATGTATATGTGATAGTCATTGAAAAACTGTGTCAGGATTCTAATACTACTTTTGTCACCTTTAACTTTGGCCTCTTGCCTGTCTTCAACAATTTTTAGTGTTTCTTCTGTCATCCATCTCAATTTTTCTTTCCCTTTTACTTCTGGCATCTTCTTTTCTTTTTTCCTTTTTTCTAGTTTCAGTCCACAGTTCTTCTGGTTCTCCGTCAATTAAGTTTAACAGTGCAAATTATTCTTTTTGTGAACTTCAAATGCATCAGGAATGTTATTTATATTATATTTTAACTTTCATTTATTTAAGTGTGTTTTCCCAGGACCCATAGCTCTAAGTCAAGTAGTTGCTTCAATCCAGTTGCGGAGTGCACAGCCTGCAGTGGCCAACGTGAGGATTGAACTAGCAACATTGCTGTTGAGAGCACCGCACCGTGCTCTAACCAACTGAACTAACCGGCCGCCCCTTTATATTATATTTTGGCACTGTGAATTTTTTTTTAAATTTAAAAAAATTTTTTTTTTATTGGGGAACAGTGTGTTTTTCCAGGGCCCATCAGCTCCAACTCAAGTTGTTGTCCTTCAATCTAGTTGTGGAGGGTGCAGCTCAGCTCCAAGTCCAGTCACTGCTTTCAATCTTAGTTTTAGGGGTCGCAGCCCACCATCCCAAGCGAGAATTGAACTGGCAACCTTATTGTTGAGAGCTCGCACTCTAACCAACTGAGCCATCCAGCCGCCCCCTGGCACTGTGAATTTTTTAGTGCTCTTCTTCAGCTTTACTCTAACATTTGATATTTACAGTTTGTGGCCAGTACCACAATCCGCTTCTGGTCTTGTTTTGGCAGAGAGAACAGAGTTTCTCCATCTCCTGCTTCCACTGCATAATTTATTTGGTTTCTATATTGGCCATCTGGTGATGTCCATGTGTACAGTTGTCTATTCAGCTATTTGAAGCATGTGCTTGCCAGTGGACAAGTTGTTGGTTTTGCAGAAATCCATGACTGATTGCCTGCTTCATTTCTGACCCCTAGTCCAAACTGTCCAACCATATTTGATTCTGCTTTATTTCCAACTTTTGTATTGCAATCACCTATAGTTATCAGCATGTCTTCTTTTGTTGTGTGATCAGTTTATTCTTGCATACTTTCATAAAAGCTTTCAATTTCTTATTCTTCAGCCTTGGTAGTTGGAGCACAGACTTCAATGATGGTTATGTTAATAGGTTTTCCTGGAAGTCTGATTATTATTATTTGGTCACATCTTGCAATGTAGCCCCTAACGGCCTGCGCTACATGTTACCTCAGAATTAAAGCCACTTGGTTTCTTCTGAGTTTATCATTTCCAAAGTAACACACTCTGTAGTTGCCTCACAGGAAATGTCCCACTGCAGTCCATTTTAGTTCGCTAACAGCAAGCACAGTGATGTTTAGTGTCACCACGCAGCAGCCTACCCGTCTGTCTCCTTGTGCCTGCCCCCAAAGAAAGGAGAGTCTGTGAGACGGATCCTTTCAGGGACTTTGCTAAACCTTTGTGTTTGCACCTTATGCCTCCCTGTTTGGTCCCAGAAAGATGACTGGTCAGTCAATGATGAGTAAGATTCCTCACAGAAGGAACAACTCAAGCCAGACGCAGTCATGTGGGGACCAACAGGAGAACCCACGGGGTTCACAGAGGTGGGCACAGCCCCCCACCTTCCTCAGGCTAAGGAGAGCCTCAGCCTCTGTGGCTGCATTCCTTCCCAAAACCTGCAAGGGAAGTGGTTCAATGAGGTGCTCTCCATCTATTCATATGCATATAGGTTTTGTCCCTTGGGGAAGTACAAACATCCTGAGACTTATGTCCAGGTGTCTGCAGGCAAGGGTGATTGACTTAAATAGGTTTCCTATTATGATGTATAGGATTCACAGATCTTGAAATTGACAAGCTTTATCTCCTTTACTTCCCCAATGACTAATAAAAGCTGATGCGAAGCTCGAAGCTCCATTCGGTGCTTCCAGTCCTTGAGATTGGGGGTTCCTTGGCCTCCACACTTAAACTCTATTCATGATTACTGTCTTTTCTTAATCCTGCGCCTCCCTCCTCGCTCCCCACAACTCTCGTCGCACAGGATGCAGCAGTTTAGATGTTTCATTTCTTGCTTTATAATATCCAGTTTCCCATGGTTCATGCTTCTTATGTTCCATGTTCCGATTACATGTGTTGTGCAACATTGTACATTCCTTTCACCTTTCTACACATCGGCCACTAGATGTCCTTCCGGCCTTGGTCTAGTTGCGTCATTAGCAACGCTATTCATACTTTTTCTCTGCTCTTTGCAGTAACTGAGTGCTTCCCGATCTGGGAGTCTCATCTTTCAGCACTATCTTTTCTTAATTTATTATTTTTCAAAATAATTTTTTTATTTTTCAATTGCAGTTGACATACAATATTGTATTAGTTTCAGGTATACAATATAGTGGTTAGACATTTATATAACTTATGAAGTGATCAACCCAATAAATCTAGGACCCATCTAACACTACACATAGTTATTATAATATTATTGATTATATTCCTTATGCTATACTTTACATAAACATTACAATTTTGTAACTACCAATTTGTACTTCTTAATCTGTTCCCCTTTTTCATCCATCCCCCCAAACCCCCCTCCCATTTGGCAACCATCATAATGTTCTCTGTATCTATGAGTTTGTTTCTGTTTTGTTCATTTTGTTCTTAGATTCCACATGTAAGGGAAATCACATTGCATCTGTCTTTCTCTGTTTGACATAGTCCAGTCAGCACAGTACCCTCCAGGTAGTTCCGTGCTGCTGCAGATGGTGAGAACCCATTACCTTTCATGGCCAAGCAGTATTCCATTGTATATATGTACCACCTACTCTTTGTATCTGTACTTCCATTGACAGATACCTAGGCCACCTCAATATCTTGGCCATTGTAAACAATGCTGCAATGAACATATGGATGCACACTTCCTTTCGAAGCAGTGCTTTGGGTTTCTTCTGAAGGGGGATTACTGGGTCCTTCTTTGTCTCTTTTTATAGCCTTTGTTTTCAGGTCTATTTTATCTGGTATAAGCATTGCTATAGCAGCTCTTTTTATTTGTTTCTTTGTTTTTTTCAATTTTCATGAAATATCTTTTTCCGTACTTTTACTTTTAGTCCGTGTGTGGCTTTCAATTTAAGTGAGTCTCTTACAGGCAGCATACGTAAGGGTCTTGTTTTCATATGCATTCAGCCACCCTATCTTTTCTCTGGAGCATTTAATCTGTTTACATTGAAAATAATTGTTGATAGATATGTAGTTATTGTCATTTTATTATTAATTTTTTTTTTTATCTTTTTCCTTCTTCTTCTTAAAGAAGTCCGTTTAACATTTCTTATGATACTGGTTTGGAGGTGATGAACTCCTTTAGTTTTAAAGTGGCTCGATTTATACTATTGTTTACAGTTCATAAAAATTTTGTTTTATTAACTATTACAAATTTCACAAACAGCTTTGCATGCTATACCTATTTTTATGTCTCTTTGTAAATCTTAGTATGCTTGTACTACTTTTGTGGATATAAATGATACTTCTATTTCAACACTAGTTTGGTACAAAGCAAATAAACCCTGTTGTATAATTTTTAATTGTCATCAGTAGAAAACTTGTAAAAGCATCTAAGACTATGGTCTTAGTTTTAGCTTCTAATTTCCTTCAGTCTGTTCTTTTAAATTCTTCTCAGAGGTAGCTGGATCTTGATCATTCCAAGATGATGGCAGGTAAAAATTCGAGATTAATATGGGAACAAATGCCTCCATGGAATTGTAAGCTCATGGTCTGGGCTTTCACTGCTTAGTTAGATATAATATTGTGAAATCTTACCAGAACAGTTAACAGAATAGCCATTCAGCCACTAGAATCATCAGAGCTCAACCAAAATCTTTAGATTCCCTAGCTTGATTAGTTCTTGACACTAGCATTGACTTACACTATTTGCTTGTAGCCCAAGGAGGTGTTTGTACCATAGCCAATACCTCCTGCTATACCTGGAGAAACACCTCTTCCGGGGTAAAATTAGAGACAACCAAACTCCTTAACCTACAAGATCTCTTAAGGGACATTCTGGTTTCACCTCTAATATCACGGACTTGTTAAGATTTAGGTTTTCTGATATTTTCAGCTAGCTCCCAGCTGGGCTTAGAGCTCTTTTAAGGTCTGGATTACAAATTGTTCTACTCATTGCTGTTCTAATTTGTTTAATGTACCTTATTTTTGGGTAACTGATGTTCTGTCTGACCAAATGTTTAAGCCCCCTACAAAACTTGAGCAATGGTTGCATGAAAGCTATAAATGATCCACCAGGCCACTACATTCCCTCCATGTTTGTAATCCACATTAGTTAAAACTTTTACTTCTGACTCTAAATATCTTTTACCAATTACCCATGATTTTTCTTGATGTTACAAATTAAGAGCCTTTGTTTGCTCTCTATTGCTTCCTAAAATGTTTTGGCCATTTTACAGAAGAGTGTAAGTTTATTTGAATTTGGCAGGTGCCTAGGTGCCTCTTGTAAGCAAATGGCTCTGGTTGCTCTATTGGCTGCTGCCCAATCACAGGAGTGCCACTGAGGGACCAGAATGACCTGGAGCAGGTAGCCAAACCACTCCGGCCTCAACATGGGATGAGCTGGTCTGATTGATCATCGACATTGTCTGCCAACAGGTTTTGACAGAAAAAAGGAAATGTTAATAACTAGGTATGGTGCTGACTGGGTACTAGATTTATTGGAGTGATAAGGTATTTAATGTCTAGTCTCTATGTTGTACACCTGAAACTCATATTATATTGTGTGTCAACTATAACTGAAAAATGAAAAAGGAAAGAAGAAAATGTTGAGCTTGAGAAGGCATATATCTATCCAAAAGGACTCCTTGTAGTTAACTGGGCCCAAATTTATAACCAGAGTCTAGCAGCCATTGTTATAGGATGTCTCTCACATGTGCTGCATTTCAGGGAAAAGCCACAGACTGGGATGTAAAGGCTCCTGCACTGTGTTCCTGCTGTCTAACAAGGGTTTGCAAACTCTCCACCTGAATAAAGTCTCTCCTTTTTCTGCACCACAGACTGGGGACTCCTGTTGGCATTGGATTGGTGGCAGTGACCTTTTGTTGATTCTAGTCATAGAATTATGGGACAATTTGCCTCCCATCTACTTATCACCACATCAGTAGGGCTCTTGTATAATAATGTAGATTACAGCTAAAAGAAATAAATGATCTGGTTCTATTTAAGAAGCCAACAAAGGAGATAAAAACAAGGACACTAGAGGAAATTGAGGTCTTTGACACTTACAGCTATAGCAGAAAGTAAACACATACCAATTCCTGGCCAGGAAAACATAAAATTTCAAATGAAGGCATATTGATCTGAGTTCCTTTAATCTAGTACATCTACATCACGTTTGGCTTTAAGCAAAAATTACAGCCATACTAAAAGGCAAGAAAAAAATACAATCTAAAGAGACAAAGCATCAGAATCAGACTCAGATATGGCAGAGATTTTAGAATTATCAGACTGGGATTTTATCTTTTTTTGCCCCCTCTTCCCCAACTCTGAGTCAAGCCATTGTTCTCAGTCTAGTTGTGGAGGATGCAGCTCACTGGCCCATGTTGGTCTCATGAGCCTTGCAGTCTACCCAGCTGAGCCAGTTGGTCGCCAGCCACTGGGTCACGGCAGCCCAGCTCTAGGTTGAGTCATTGTTCTCAGTCTAGCTGTAGATGGTGCAGCTCACTGGCCCATGTGGGAATCGAACCGGTGACCTTGGTGTTAGGAGCACAGCGCTCCAACCACCTGAGCCACCTGGACGCCCCAAACTGGGATTTTAAAGTAACTTTGATTAACATGCTACAAGCTCAATGGAAAACATGAACAACATGCAAGAACAAAGGGGTAATCGTTTGATGGAAACTAAGAAAATCAAAAAGTAATGCTAAAAATTACAAACACTGTAACAGAAATGAAGAATATCTTTGATGGGATCATCAGTAGATTGGACATAGATGAGGAAAGAATCAGTGAGCTTGAAGATATGTCAGTAGAAACTTCCCAAAATGAAATGTAAAGAGAAAAAGGAATTTAAAAACCAGAACAGAATATTCAAGAACTGTGGGATAATTACAAAGGTTTAACATTTGCATAATGGGAATACCAGAAGAAGAAGGAGATAAAGAAGCAGATAAAATATTTGAAGTAAGAATGGCTAAGAATTTTCCAAAATTAATGAAAGAAACCAAGTCACAAATCCAGGATGCTCAGAGAACACCATGTAGAATAGAAAATAAAAAAATCTACACCCAGATATATCCTATTCAAACTGCAGAAGCCAAAGAGAAAGAGAAAATTTTGATCAAAGCCAGAGAGAAAAACAACTTTACCTATAGATGAACAATGATAAGAATTACATCAGACTTCTTTTCACAAATTATGCAGGCAGAAATAGTATGGAGTGAAATATTTAAAGTCTTGAAGGAAAATAATCAGTACCAAAGAATTTTGTATTCTGTGAAGTTATTTTTCAAAAGTGAAGGAGAAATAAAGACTTTCTCAAGTAAAAACGGAGAGAATATTTCTCTAGTAGACCTGCCTTGAAAGAAATATTCAAAGAAGTTCTTTAAAGAACAGGAAAATGATGTAGTTCAGAGGCTTGGATCTATAGAAATAAAGGAAGAACATCAGAGAAAGAATAAATGAAAGTAAAATAAAATTTTATATTTTCTATTGCTATCTAATCTAATAAATAACTGTCTCCAAAGTAGTAACAGCAACAATACATTGGTTGGTTATAGCATACAGATGAGTGAAATGAATGGCAGCAATGCAGTAATAGATAGGATGCAGAAATTGGTAATATTCTGTTGTAAATCAGTACCACCCTGAAGTAGTATAGTGTTATTTGAAAGTGCATATGGACTAGTTGCAAATGTATATTACAAACTCTAGGGAATCCACTAAAATTTTTTTTTTAAGTTTAGTTCATATGCTGAGAAGACATAAAATGGAATCATCAGAGGACATATGAGTATAATGCTCAATTCCAAATATCATCACATTGGGCATTAGGTTTCAACATACCAATCTTGGGGAGGGAGACAAACATTGGGACTATGGCAGATGGTGAAAAGGTCAGTTGCTAGGGATTTGGGGGGAGAGATGAACAGTTGAAGCACTGGGTTTTGTTAGAGTGGTGAAACTATTCCGTATAAAACTGTAATGGTGGATACATGTTGTTATGTATTTGTGAAAATCCATAAAACTGTGCAATGCTAAGAGTAAACCCTGATGTAAACTATAGATTTTAGTTAATAATAATCTAAGAATGTTATGTCCACAACATTGAATTTTGAGAGTCCTTTATATATTTTAAATACAAGTCCTTCGTCAGATATGTGGTTTGGAAATTATTCCATTTGAAAATTATTTTAAATATTCCATAGTATGGATGTAACCTTAATGTACCACACTGATGCAAGATGTTAATAATAGAGGAAATGCTGTATTGGGTGTTAGGTGTTGGGCATATGAAACTGTATGTTCAATTATTCTAAAAAATTAAAACTGTACTAAAAATAAAGAATATTATTTATTTTTAAAGTGTGAGTCTCATTTTTCTTCATTTTTACAGTGAGGCTAGAGAATTAGGTTATCTTTATATTTCTTCCATCTTTAACATTTATGATTTCCCCCTTTTCAATGTACTTTAGTGCTCACTTTGGCAGCACACATACTAAAAATTGGAATGATACAGAGTTTAGTGTGTCCTCTGCTCAAGGATGACATCCAAATTCATGAAGTGTTTCACATCTTAAAAGTGCACCTATACTTTATTTTTAGAACAGTTTTAGATTCACGGTAAAATGAGTTCTTATCCACCCTCCCCGGCATATCTTCTCCCACTATCAACATCTTACACCAGACGGATACATTTGTTACAACTGAGGAACCTACATTGACACATCATCACCCAAAGTTCATAGTTTACATTAGGGTTTACTCTTGTAAGTTCTATGGATTTGACAAATGTACAAATACATGTATCCACCATTAGAATTAGTTTCACTGTCCTAAAAATCCTCTGGACTCCACTTATTTGTCCCTTCTTCCCTCTAACCCAATGGAACTATTCCAGCACCACAAAGATCTGTATCTTGATTTTGGTTGTAGTTACACAAATCTACACATGTGATAAAATAACAGAACTATACAGACACTGTACCAATGTCAAATTTGTGATTTTGATATTGCACTATATTTAAGATGTAGTCATCAGGGGAACTCGTTGAAGGGAACATGGGAACTCTGCACTGTCTTTGCCACTTCCTTGTGATTCTATAATTATTTCAAAATAAAAAGCTTTAAAAATTGCATCTGTCTTTGTTCACAGAAAACAGCACTGAATTTTTTGAGAAGGATTTGGAAAAAGAGAAACCCAACTTTCTTGGGAGCTCTGCACTTAGTTTTATAAGTAAGCAAACTGGCATTGTTGACAAAAGGTCCTTGTCACTAATTCAGTGCCATCAGGAGTCCCTGACCTGGGGTTTGATGAAGAAAGAGAATTTACTGGAGTGATGCCGCTCAAGTGTTGCAGCTCTGGTGTTACAGCTGAAGCTGGGGAAATGGAGCAGAACGTACACTCCATTGAGACAAAGGGAAGGCTGGCTGGCTTATATATGGAGAAGTTCCTGCCCCCAGTCCCTGATTGGTCCATTTCTAAGCAAAGTAGGACTCCAAATCCACCTAGTTTGACCCAAATAGCACTGTCCTGATTGGCGGGCTCCACATGTTCTTATTGGTTGTTGTGGAGCCACTCAAATTGGTCAGTAAAGATGCGAAAGAGGATTTAGCTATGCAGCTCTAATTGGATGGGGAAGGTCTCATTCCTATTGGTCAAAACACTAATCCAGAAACTCCTTTATAAGGGTAGGCTCAGCAAGCAGGAGCACAATGCAGGAGGCTTGGCAGCCCACCTCTGTGGCTTTTCACTGAAATGGAGCTTTTGTGTGTGTGTGTGTGTGTGTGTGTGTGTATGTGTGTGTGTGTGTGTGTGTGTGTGTGTCCCTGTTTATAGCTTCTTGACTCTGATTATGAATTTGGGCTCAGTTAACTACAAGGAGTCCTTTTTAGCATGTTCATTCTTTCTCAGAATCAACAGTGGTGTTCATGTATCACAGAGCAAAAGACCAAGTGTCATGCAGGGTGTCACGCGGGGTCTCGGCTTCTGCTCCCCACATAAGAACGCAGGATACGGTGTGGCCACAAAGGAACACCAACGGAGCCATAGATAGGGGAGTCATTCCACAATATTCTCGCTGGTGGCTGGGTTGGAGACACACAAAGTAGGATCCACACAAAGTAGGATCCACACAATCAGCAATCCCTGCCTGCCAACCAACCAACGCAGTCACAGCAGTTATATCATATCAGCAGCCAATTGGCCAACTGGCCAACCACCACCCGAGCCGGCACCTCGCCACGCGAGGCCGAGAGCCTAGAAACTGCTCTCTGGGACTCTGTCCCCACACAAAGGTAAAACAAAAAAAAAGTGAAAAATCAACTCTGTAACGTGGTGAATTAAAAAACATTTCCTTTTTAATGGAAACACCACCTGAAGAAATTTAAAGGGTGGTAGAAAACACACAATGGAAATCCACTAACACAAATGTTTACTCAAGAAATGAATTTTAAAATGCTTATTTTCATTCCTTAAAGTTATTTTAACTCCATTTGTACTAGCAAGGAACAGAAAACCCAGTAGACAGCTCTGAAGTTCTTAAGCACAGTATTTAGTTGTTGTTCTGGCATTCTCGGGGGAAGGGCTGTTTGTGTCATATAATCAAAAGTCAGCCAAAATTTTACACTTTTTATGTAATTTTTAATGCATTTTTGGTTTTTAGTTCACTTTCACATAAAAGTTAAAAATATACCCTCTAAACACATTCATTTTTGGATGGGTAAAATGATCTGCCCAGTGTCACATATTCAAAACAATTTTACATAATGATTTATAGTTGTCAGTCAATCAATCAAGTAATTCCAGCAGATTAAGTTGCCAGTCCCAGTATAAAATAAGAGAAATTCTCTCATAAAATTTAAAGTCTTGTTTTCCCCATGCTACCTAGAACGGATGCTACCACAGTTTATGGCTTCAAATAAAGCCTAAGATGCAAGGAACATTGTCATTTTGTTCTTTATTGTGTAAAAGTGCTTTTTTTTTTAACAGTGCTTTTAATAGAAGGATTTAAGGAAGTAGACTCTGAAATGCTCATAGTCCAAATCGGAAAGAAGGTTGAAACCCCTGTCTGGCCTCACCATCTGGTAAAACTTTTGGGTCTCAGCCGACCGTCCTATCATACACCCTCTCCATACCTGGAACACTTAAGCCGCCCTAACTACGCCAAACTGGAAAAAGCACGAAGGGAGGCGGGGGCTCCTCGGATATAAGATGGCGGCTCCCTCCCTGACGCTCTAGGCTGCCCCAGCTGTGACTCGGTAGCCGGAAGTCCTCCGGACCTCGGCAATGGGAAGCGGAAGTAAAGGGCCGTTGGCAGCTGTGCTGTTGCTCCGCGAGGCCGGCTTACGAACTGAACCGCGGAAAGGCGCGTGTCGGCTGCTCACTGGCGCAGCAGCTGCCGCTACCGCCGCCGCCCCCGCCCTTCCCCCTCCGCCCCGGCGTTGTCGCAAGCGCAGTCACGCACCGAGCGCGGCCCCAGCTTGGGCAGGAAGGGGGACACGAGCGGCGGGTGTCGCGGCTGCGCGGCAGGTGACAGGTACCCCTGGGGTGGTATGGGTGGTATGGGGCGGTCTCGTGGACTGGAAGAGGGTTCGAGGCGCGGGCGACCTTGTGCCTCGGTCTCTTGAGCTTCCGCTTCTTCCCTGACTCAATTTCCCTTTCTGTGCCCCAGCCCTCACCTTTCTTGCGAGTGGCCGGATTGTCCCTCACTGGTCTTCTGTGCAAAGTACAGGTTCTGTGAAGGCGGCCGCGCGCTGTCTTTAGCTGTTTTGAGCCTTCATTGAAGAGCTTTGAGACCCATGTGCCCAAGTGCCCTAACATGAATTTAGACCAAAGCTGACCTTACGTTAGGTCGAGAACCTACAGTTTGTGGGACTCTGGAGAACGACGTGATCTTTTTTTATAGATTTCTGTTTTCCCTAACCTGACTTGGGCTGCTGCACACTGGCTGCCGTTTTCATTTAATACAAGGATCTGTCGGCTGGAAATAAGATGATCCGGTTTCACTTTTAGTCTGGGAGCTGCCAGAAGAATAAGATCTGCGTATGCCAATAAGTTACGGATGTCAATTGTTCTTGTTCTTAGTCAGAATCTCTAGATTGTTTTGCCTTTCTTGCCAGATTTGATAACTGGCGCATTTTGTTCATTTGAAGTTCTGGGGTCTTATGTCTTACTGTGCTTCACTGTTTTGGAAACATTCATTGTGCACTTGCCAGCTAATTTTAGTGTGGGGTTTGGAGACATTTAAAACAGCTATGTAACAACACTGCGAAGTTTAGGATGATGGTAGCCTTTCTAATTGACTTGCTTTTGATAAACTTAGCTGAAACTCATTGTTATTAAAGGAAATGAACATTGCTTCGTACAGGAGCATGGTGCCTTCGCAATGCACATTTAATTTGAGGGGAATAAATTGAACTGTGGAGAAAATTCTGTTAGATTTTTCTCTGCGGTTATCTGTGACCATTTTCATATTAAGATGTATAGTAACTGCTTGTATCAGAAATTAGATTTATGTGGTTCACAACAAATGGTTTTGTAATAGGTGTAAATGTATATTAAGTTTAATTATTTGAGAAGTAAATTTATTTCACAAGAAGGGTACTTTCTAATATTGTCCCTCACTTTTATCGTATATGTTGAAACTCAGATGGCTTTCTGTAAACTTGCAGCATGTAAGTTATTTTGTTTGTTAGCTATTATCTTCAGTTGAAAAATAGAAGAAAAAGTTGGTGATGACCTAGAATTTCATTCCTCTTCTGCTTTCCATAAAGTGAAAAGCATTTTCCATATTATGTCTTTTTAATGTTTCCAATATCTTACTATAGATCAATAAGCAAGAAATAGGTTTATCAGTCATGCCACAAGCATTGTGCCTATAATCATGCAATGCCACACTGCAGATTCTACAGATGTTATTTCTCAGACTATTCATTGTTATAAGCAACATTTAAACGTTATTAATCAAAGTGATAAGGGATCTTGTAAAATGAAGGCATCCTCAAACAAAAGGCCACTTCAGTGAGGTCCTTACCTTTGCTTCTCCGTACATCCTTTTCCTCTGGTGTTACCTCTGGAATCAAGGAAGTGGGCTCAGGGTGGAAAAGCTCTTTAATGTATACCTTTCCTCCCTTTTTCATTTCTCATGGTGCTGTACCTTGCCCCAAGAACTCTCTCTGTCGCTGTTTTCTAAAAACAGTGCAAGAGGATCTCTGGTGTATCGCAGGATATAATTTTCATTTTTACCGTTTTTAAGTTCTAGGCTTTTTGTAGTGTCTTTCTCTTGGTGCCACACTCCTTTCTTTCTGGTTTCTTTCATTTATCCCTTAATGAATGACGCCTGTATTTGTTTATTTTATTTTGAGAACCTCCTGTGTTCCAGGCAGTAAGCTAGGCATATAACAGTGAAAGACACAACTCCCTGCTCTTGAGAGCCCACACTCAGTCCCTAAAGGCAGCCAAGGTATGGCTCTGTCAGGCTGGTTGGATGGTTTGCTTTGGTCCCAACTTCAGACCTGCCCCCTTGGTTTCAGGAGGAAACTGTTCCTCTCTCAGTCACCTGTGTCCCAAGGATTCTGCCCTCACAAAATCTTTAGACTTGCCTTGGTTCTCACAAGAAAGCACCTTGCTTGGTCTGGGTTTGCACGGTTTGCATCTTTACCACTCGTAAAGCCAGAGAACCAGGGGAGCTAGCTTGGTACTGCAGAAATTTTAAAAACAGGCAGATATGGGTTCCAAGCATTGCAGATTAGTCGGTGAAGCTACTCAGCCTGTCTGAGCTTCCATTTTCTTATTGTTAAGCAGGAATGATAGTGTTTCATCCATTATGTAGCATACTTTTGGAGTATCTACTGTTTGCCAGGCACTGCTGTGCGCTGTGGTGAGCAAAGTAGACATGGCTGCCACCCGCCCTCAAGGGAATGCGGTCTCTTGTGTGGAAGGACTCAATGACACGCATACACAGCGCCTGATGCAGTGCTGCCGGAAGTAATGGCTCAGTAAATGCTCGTGTTTCCTCAGGGCCCTGGCCAGTCTCAGTCCCTTAACGTCGCTGTGCGGTGGTGCCCAACTTGTTATCCGGAATCCTCACGTGGGGGATGACACATCTAGGCCCCCTGCAGGAAAAACCGCAAATAGCCGTAGCATAATATTCCTTCAGTATAGTTCATACACTCTCTGTCCAGTTTAGAAACTTAGTGAGTTTGGGGAGGGTTTATTTTTATTTTTTTCCCTAGCCAAGAGGATAGGTTTCCGAGGCATATTTTGAAGCTATGTAATAACAGTAATGTGTTAGTCTATAATTTAGAAGTAGTTTTTATTTCTTTCCCCTTATGATGTATTTTACTAAAACAGTTAATGTACTTGGCACTTTACGAAGTGATTTTCATATTGCCTTTCCATTTTCACAGTGACCCGGTGTGGCACACACTGGTGGTATTCCTGTTTTAGAGTCTGGGAGACAAAGGGGCCAGAGATATTATTAGGTAACGTGCTAAGGATTAAAATGCTAGTAAGTAGCAAACTCCAGGAATTGATCACAGGTACCTGCTCCAAAAGTTTTTCTCTTTTCGATAACCATGTTTGTTCTGTGGTGCAGGCAGGTTTCTGAGACTACAGTCCATGGACCTGTAGGGAAGGGTGTCTAAAGATACTCTTAAGAGAATTCTTGTGTGGTCCGAAATTGTTTGTAAAAGTTTGGGTCCTTGCTTGCAAATCTGTAGGAAATGGTGGTAACTTCTGCTAGCTTCCAAAAGGGGCCTGCATCGTCTACTCTGCATCCCTCCACCTGCCAGCAGTCCCCCACCACCGACCCCTAAGCCAGGAATCACCGCTCGCAGGTGTCATTGTCAAAAGTCTAGTTTGATTAGTCCTTGTCTTTACAAATGTTGATATGAAAAATATTTATTAATTATTTTTTTTTAAAGTTTTTATTGGGGAATTTGGGGGAACAGTGTGTTTTTCCACGGCCCATCAGCTCCAAGTCAGGTCGTCCTTCAGTCTAGTTGTGGAGGGCGCAGCTCAGCTCCAAGTCACCCCTTTTCAGTCTTAGTTGCAGGGGGCGGAGCCCACCATCCCATGCGGGAATTGAACTGGCAACATTGTTGTCAGGAGCTGGCACTCTAACCAACTGAGCCATCCGGCTGCCCCCAAAGTATATTCATGTATGGAATGTTCATATGAATTTTTTGTTTCCAAAGAAGCTGGCAGAGCCTGAGCTTAAAACTCATCTAAAAGCAATTTTTCTATTTGGTATAATTTATTTTGCTTTTGACCATCGTCCTTTAGAGATATTGTGTGTTATATGAACAGAATGTTGGCACAAATGATAATGCTTTTGTAAAAAGACAATACTGACTGGTTCCCCGCAATATGGACTGTCCACCCAACAATAGATTTTACAGCCAGTGTTGACGAATTGGGGTGAGCCTTTCCAGATGTTAATGTCCAGAAGCACAAATTTGGTTTAGTGTTTCCTACATATTCACATCCTCTTTGGGTTCCCATTCAAACGGGTGGGACTTGGATGTTGACTTTTATTTAGCCTGGAGCAAGTCTGGTTAGGGTTCTTCATATTAGACTTCTGGGATGAAAAACCAGATAAAGAAGTCGGCAGCTGGAGACACTTTTCTGGAATGATCTGGACACTGTGAGATCACTGTGCTTGGGGAGGCCGTCGCTGAGAGCTTGGGAGCCCTGCATTCTATGGTCATACCAATTTACCAGGAACCCCAGTTTCTCTAGTGTGTACATGGGGACCCTTTGGGTTCTTAACGTTTCCTCATTCCAGGACCTATCTTTGGGTTTATGTTGGAGAACCATCATATTAGCTTCCTAGGGCTCCCAAGACAAAGTGCCACAAACCAGGAAGCTTAGAACAACCACAATTTATTGTCTTACAGTTTTGGAGGCTACAGGTTCTAAATGAAGGTGTCACAAGACCTTTTTCATGCTTGTTTGTAGAGGAGGGTCTTTCCTGGCCTCTTCCTGCTTCTGGTCACAGCTGACATTCCTCGGCCTGCAGTAGAATCCCAGTATCTGCCTGTCTTTACCTGGTAGTCTGTCTGTGTCTTTTCATAGAGCCTTCCCTCTGTGCTTGCCTGTCTCTGGGTCCAAGTTACCCCTTTCCCATTAAGACCAGTCATATTGGATGAGGGCCCACCGTCATGACCTCATTTTAGGTTGATCACCTCTGTAGAGACCTGATTTCCAAATAAGCTCCCATTCTAAGGTACTGGGGCTTAGGACTGCAAGGTAACAGCCATCATTTATGTGTTTTTTGTCTCAGGTTTATTTACTCTCTCGCTTCGTGAGGGATGGTTGTGTGCAACCTGCTTTGCATCAACACTGACTTGTATCCCTCCGTATAGGATAGATGCCCCAGGAAGGGAACCGGAGCCTTTGTGGGAAAGAGTGGGCATAATGGGCCCCACACGCCTCGGTAGGCGTCCATTAGTCAGGAAATAGCTGTTCAACTCTTTAGGTATTAGATACTGCCACATTTTGGAAGCATTTCTAGTTCTGTAATATTCATGTTGTTTTGTGTCTCTAAGTATTAAGAAACAGGTTTCAACATTTCTCTGTAGCAGAACCTTTTTTTCTTTTTCCTTTTTTAGGGGTTTGCTGTAAAATGGGACTTCTGATTGTAGTCACTGGACTCTGGCTCTTTTCCTCAGTAAAGGCAGATTCAAAAGCCATCACAACCTCTCTTACGACAAAATGGTTTTCTACTCCGTTGTTGTTAGAAGCCAGGTAAGAAGACATTTTTTTCTTTCACATGTTTGAGCAAAAATGTAGGGTCTGCTAGTGAATATTCAGGCACTTTTTAGGAAGTGAGATTCTCATCATTAAATGCATTTAGTGATAGCCTCTTTCAGTGTGCACTGAGCTGTTAGAATCTGTTAGTAGGATAGGATTCATAGGGATACTTGGGGACTTCTTTAGACAAATATATTGAACTGGTTAAATTATTCTGCTATCTTCCAGGAAAAGTATAAATGTGGTAATAAGGGAAGACAGAGATGTACTTAAAGGAAATTTTTTCTTTATTTAGAAGGAAGACGAGAGCTTGGCCAGGTGGGGTAAAGAGGACAGGTTGCTCTTAAGAACGTGGAATAAGACCCCAAGATAAGAGAGCACAAGGAGACAGCTGAGGAAATGTCCAGATTTTATCTGTCCTAAGATGTACATGTTCTGTATTTTAACATCTGCAAAAATCAGGATGCAGTCTAATGAAATCAAGATGTTGTCTTACAATTAGAATTGGTACCATCTTTCATTCTTAGTGTTTCATAAAGTTATGTCTTAAAATCTATAGTGTCTTAAAAATCAATAAAGTACAGTATAGTCAATGATTTCTTGGGAAGTTTGTCTTCCAAGTACACTTATTACTTATATTTATAATATAAATATAACCAGATACCTCTCTTTTAGTCAGTTTTTTAATGTTTATAGATGGAAACTTACTGTATCTCAAACAATTTATAGCTAGGACTTGCAGAGAATCTTCCTAAAGCGTAAATTAGGTGGATTGAATGTCAAATGCTTGGTAAGTCTCAGAATTTGATAGTGTTAGAAATTTGAACTTTTGGGTTTCTTCAGTTAACTTTTTGGTCTTCAACTTAGAATTTCATCTTCTAACATTTTCTGCTTAATGCCTAGAAAAATGGGAACGAAGAGTTTATTTCTGTAGACTGTGTATACGAATAGTTGCATCTCCTAAGGGAAAATCCTCACGTGGCCTTGGTGAGAGGACAGGTAGGCAGGTGGGACAAGTGGGAGCTGGTCTCGACTTGCTGAGGAGCAGATTCTGCGGAACAGACTTCCTTCCGTTTCTTCTCTGAGTCTGTCTTTTCTCAGCAATAAAATGGCAAAAAACAAAACGAAACAAAACAAAAAAAAACAAACAAACCCAACCTAAACCAAATCAAACCAAACACTAAGTGTACTTCATAGTGATGTCACAATAACTAATTTGATAAACGGGATGAGTTCCTCAAATCTTAGAACTTTATTAGATATAGGGTAGTTGTGAAAGTGAAGTGACCGAAGGTCTTTTGATATTAGAGACTGCCTGAGCCAGGACTCTAATAACTGAACTTTGTTTTCTCTTTTTGCTAATCTGATTTTTGATGATTTGGCTGGCATAAATCTAGGTCGTTGAGATTTTCTATCACTTTCAAGTGCGTTTGTACAATTAACTGTAATGGATGTTTTATGATATCCTACTTAACATTCTTAACTGAGTTATATTCCATTACTCTTACTTACACTAACTAACTCCTTAGTTTTGCATTGTCGTAGAAGATTCTTATGGCCTCTAGATATGGACTTCTGAGAAGGTATGCTAAAATTGTTCGCCTCAATTTACCAATTTTTCCAGTTTCTTTGCTGTCGGTGAAGTGAGTATTGGATACTTCACCAACTTGCGCATGTCAAACATCTCCCCTTTTCATGGTATCCTGGCCAAATGCCATTCTGGTGCAGTTTTTAGTCCTGTGGCTATTTGCAGATAATTTGCCAAAGTTATTGGCATGCAGGCAACTCACAAGTGAGCTGTGCTTGTTTGAAACCATTCCATCCATAGTCACTTCCAGAGCTGGCTGAGGCCACCGTTCTTCCCTCCTGGATTCCTGGCGAACATTCGTGGTGGGTTGTGGCGTGGTCTGTGTATGGCTGAGGGGAAAGGGTAGGTGAAGGGCACATTCTGTCCCCAAAAACCGACACATACAGCTCCAACAGGCCATTTGCCTTCCTTCCATCTAGCCCTTAGGGATTAAAACTATTCCCGTGTGTATTTTCAGATCAGTCCTGATGCTGCTGGAGGGGTTGTAGCTTTGTGCTTATGCAGGAAGTGATATATATTTAATTGAAGTAAAACTCTGGGTGTAGTTTGAGCAGCTATAATACCTAACAGAAATATGTGTAAGTAAAGTACTATTATTAAAACAAAACTGATAGTCATTTATTGAGTGCTAGATATTATAAAGCCCAAGAGTGCAGCATGATGGAGACGTAAATCAAACAGATTGGAGTTTACATTCTAGATTTTTCACTTAACTAATCTCACCTTGAAGCAAGTTAATAACCCCTCTGAATTGCAGTTTCTTTATTCTAAAAATGGTTATAACTCAGAGTTGCTGTGAGGATTTGGGGATGTGGGTGAATATGCTGAGCGGAGTGTCTGTCACACAGTAGTCCTTCTTTAAATACTCATTTTCCTTCCAGTCTAGTTCTGTATAGGAGGGAGACAAATTCTTTTTTTTTTTTTTTAACATTTTTTTTTATTAGTTTCAGGTGCACAAAACAAAGTAGTACTTAGACACTTATCATTTATATCCCTCACAGCATGTGAACCCCCCTCCCCCCATCCACTACCCCTCTGACATCGCACACAGCCATTACATTTCCACTGCCTCTATTCCTAATGCTGTACTCCACTTCCTGTAACTATATATATAAAGTTGTAGTTGACATTCATTATTGTTCAGCTTCAGCTTCAGGTGTACAGTGCAGTTATCAGGCATCTACATCATCCCTGAGGTGCTCTCCCTAATGAGACAAGTGTCCATCGGATACCCTACAAAATCTTTACAACATTATTGATTACATTCCACAAATTGACTTTCGTATCCCACTGACTGTGCTTTCTAATCCCCTCACATTCCTCCTTATCCCCACCCCACCTCCCATCTAGAAACCCTCAGTTTTTCCTCTGTCTCTGAGACTGTTTCTGATTGGTTCATTCATTTATTCTTTTCTTTAGATTCCGTGTATAAGTGAGATCATATGGTATTTGTCTTTCTCTGTCTGACTTATTTCACTTAGCGTAATGCTCTCTATGTCCATCCATATTGTTGCAAATGGTAAGATTTCTTTCTTCCTTATGGCTGCGTGATACTCCATTGTATAAATGCACCACAGTTTCTTAATCCAGCTGTCTACTGATGGGCATTTTGGTTGTTTCCATGTCTTGGCTATTGTGTATAGTGCTGCGATAAACATAGGGGTGCATAAATTCTTTTGAATTAGAGTTTTGGATTTCTCCGGATAGATACCTAGGAGTGAAATTGCTGGGTCATAAGGTAGTTCTATTTTCAGACTTTTGAGATACCTCCATACTGTTTTCCATAGTGGCTGCACGAATCTGCAATCCTACCAACAGTGCACAAGGGTTCCCTTTTCTCCACATCCTCGTCAGCACTTGTTGTTTGTTGATTTATTGATGATAGCCATTTTGACTGGGGTGAGGTGATATCTCAGTGTCATTTTTATTTGCGTTTCTCTAATGATTAGTGAGGTTGAGCATGTCTTCATATGTCTGTTTGCCATCTGTATGTCCTCTTTAGAAAAATGTCTCTTCATGTTCTCTGCCCATTTTTTAATTGGGTTGTTTGTTTTTTTTTGGAGTTGAGTTGAGTGAGTTTTGTATACATTTTGGATATTAACCCCTTATCGGATATGTCATTGGCCAATATGTTCTCCCATTCAGGAGGATCCCTTTTTGTTTTATTGTTAGTTTCCTTTGCTGTGAAAAAACTTTTTAGTTTAATGTAATCCCATGTTTATTTTTTCTCTTGCTTCCCTTGCCCGAGGGGATATCTCAGTAAAAATCTTATACCGGGTAATGTCTGTAAAGTTTCTTCCTTTATTTTCTTCTAGGTGTTTTAGGGTTTCAGATCTTATGTTTAAGTCTTTAATCCATTTGAATTTATTCTTGTATACGGTATAAGGAGGTGGTCCAGCTTCATTTTTTTGCATGTGTCTATCCAGGTTTCCCAGCACCATTTATTGAATAGATTGTCTTTACCCTACTGTAAATTCTTGCTTCCATTGTCGTAGATTAAATATAGGCATGGATTTATTTCTGGGCTGTCTATTCTGTTCCATTGACCTATGTGTCTGTTTTTATGTCAGTACCATGCTGTTTTGATTACTGTAGCCTTGTAGTATAATTTGATGTCAGGTATCGTTATACCTCCCACTTTGTTCTTATTTCTCAAGATTGCTGAGGCTATCTGGGGTCTTTTATGGTTCCATATAAATTTTAGGATTATATGTTTTATTTCTGTGAAAAATGTCCTTGGTAGTTTGGTAGGAAATGCGTTGAATCTTTATATTGCCTTAGGAAGTATGGACATTTTAACTATATTAATTCTTCCTATCCATGAGCATGGTATGTATCTTCTTTAATTTTTCTCTTCAGTGTCTTATAATTTTCTGAGTACAGATCTTTTACTCCTTTTGCTAAATTTATTCCCAGATATTTTATAGTCTGTGAAGCAATTGTAAATGGGATTGTTTTCTTAATTTCTCCTTCTGATATTTTGTTATTGGTATATACAAATTCAACTGATTTCTGAATATTAATTTTGTATCCTGCTACTTTACTAAATTCATTTATCAGTTCTAATAGTTTTTTGGTGGAGTCTTTAGGGTTCTCTCTATATAGTATCATATTATCTGCACATAGTGACAATTTTACTTCCTCCTTACCAATTTGGATGCCTTTTATTTCTTTTCCTTGTCTGATTGCTGTGGCTAGAACTTCCAGCACTATGTTGAATAGAAGTGGAGAAAGTGGGCAACCTTGCTTGTTCCTGATCTTAAGGGGAATGGTTTTAGCATTTATTGATATGATCATATGGTTTTTATTTTTCATTTTCTTAATGTGGTGTATCACATTATTTGATTTGCGGATGTTGAACCACCCTTGCATACCAGGTATGAATCCCACTTGACCATGGTGCATGATCTTTTTAGTGTATTGCTGAATTCTGTTCACTAATATTTTGTTGAGGATTTTTGCATCTATGTTCATTAGGGATATCGGCTTGTAGTTTTCTTTTTTTGTAATGTCTGTCTGATTTTGGGATCAGGGTGATAGGGGCCTCGTAAAAAGTGTTTGGGAGCCTTCCCTCCTTCTAGATTTTTTGAAATAATTTGAGGAGAATTGGTGATAATTCTTTTTTTGAATGTTTTGTAAAATTCACCTGTAAAGCCATCTGGTAGAGGGAGACGAATTCTGATCTCCCACAATAACTTTGGGAGTCAAGTCCAGTCACCAGCACCACTACACCCTCCTCCTTTCCCCCGCTGGAATATTTTAAAGCAAATCCTAGACATCAAAGAATTTCATCTGTAAAATTATAGTTTGTCTACTCAGTGGAATAGGTATAAGCTGAAAAACAATTCAGGACAGAAAGCAAACAAACTGAAGTACACTGAACAAATGGTTAGCACTCTTTTGCATAGTATCTTGTGTTGTTCTTACCTTCCCTGGATTAGTTCAGTGATCTAGTGATTAATTTTCTTAAGACTGTTTGAAAGTTAGACATTGTAGGACTTATGTATGCAGTGGGATGAAAAAGAATGTGTGTTCCAAGAAGTTTTCCCGTATGTAACTGAAAAGCATGTATTTTTGCATACGGCCTTTCTAGGAGGGTCTGAGCCTCAGTGAATCCTTGTTCTTACCAAGGCAACTGATGATTTGCTTATGTTGTGAATGAAGCTTTAATTCGTGATCTTTATGTTTATTTGCATATCATAAGCTGTCTTAGTACCTGCCTATAAACTATTGTGAGGTTGGTATGAATTCTGTGTCAGTTCCAGAAAGCCTAGAAAAACGCCACACTCCAGGGGGCTCCAAATAATTTAATTGTGATAGTGGGTATTTTCAGAAACCTGTTTTTAGAGAAGCTGTGCATTACCAGGAAGTGTTTCTTATTTTCCCCATATTTCTGTGTCTAGCTGTGGAATAGAGTGAGAACTGTGCACCTCGTTGACAAGGGGAGAGTCTTCCTGTGGCTCGGGAAGCTGAGATCCAGGTCTGCGGTGCACTTGAGGACAGGGAAAGGTCACCACTACATTAGTGTTGTGGCTGAGAGGAGAAGAGAATCAGTTTGTGTTAAATGTTCAGTTAGTACATGCATTTTCTGTTAGGGATAAATGACTCTTGAATGAAAGGGAATTTAGCATAGCCATTATTTTAGGTCAGTAGTGTAAAGTCAAGGAAAAATAATTAAGACGGCATTAAGGTCTTAAGACCTGATTTTATTATGTCAGTGTTAACTTTTTAGTTAATTTTAAACTAAAATGTGGTGATTTTGAAAATTTGGATTTATGGATATTGAACGAGTACAACATGCTGCCTTTTATCTCCTAGAAATTTTTCTAGGGTTCATGTTTTCCTTGGAAGACCCTTAGTCGACGTATATTGTTTTTGTTCTTTGTAAGGTCTTTCAGAAAATAAGTCAGCAGAGCTAGTGCTAGAATGATCAATTGCTAATTCTGCTGCCACTACGGAGGGCATTTCCACATCCTGGGGTTTCTTAGCCTTTTTGATATTGGCACTTTTCTGTTGTTACAACATTTCTATTCTAGATTTTTAAAGGAATACCCATTAAGCTATTAAGTAAATCATCTAAGCTAATTAGTTATTAAGAGCTAATAGGCTAGTAAGACTTTTCTTATCATTAAAAATATATGTTATGCATGTTTGTGTAATGTATACTTAAATTAAAAGTCAGACCACGGACATTTGGAAACTTAAAAACCTATTTTATTCTCTTTAGTAATAGCGTTTATATTAGATTTTGTTAAGTTGTTGTATTCTGATATTTCCCCCTTTTTTCCCAGTGAGTTTTTAGCAGAAGACAGTCAAGAGAAGTTTTGGAATTTTGTAGAATCCAGCCAAAATATTGGATCATCAGATCATCACGGTAAAATTGAAGCAAATGCTTCTTTGACTTTGGTGTCTGGGAAAATAGTAGAAAAAATGGTTTCTTTCAGAGCACGTGTGGCATGGCAGTTAATGGGAAACATTTTTATCTTAATGATTAGAGTAATGACAATAGCCAGCAGAGCCAATACAGGCTAATAATTATTTTTGAAGCAGTTTATAACTTTGGCTATAAGCAGTATCCTTGACTCCCCCACCCTTTGTGTGTGTGTGTGTGTGTGTGTTCTTTTATTACAAGTGTTGTTTGAATATTTTGTGGCAGTCAGATTCATTTAAAATCATTTAGTATTAACTTAATAACTATCAGATTTGACTCACTCTTTTTTTGTTATGAACTAATTACATAACTGATCTATTACCCATTAAGTTTATCATTAAGTTAGTGCCATCCAAAATGTTTTCCATGATGCCTGCCAGCCACCCACAGCTTGAGTGTCAAGGTATCAAATTAATTACAGTGTAAATTCTATCATTTGTTTACAGTTGATGATGTGCTTTCATAAACATTTTCTAATTCAATGTAAGCTATATAGAGTATAAACATTAGTTGTCAAAGATGCTGATACATAGCACCTAAAAACCTTGATAATACATTGACATGCGTTTAAGTCTTGTTGAAGAGGAAATGGGTGAAAATTTTGTGACTGCTGTTAATATTGAACCAAATTGATTTCTAACTCTGATTTTTATTAATATACATATTTTAAAAGTTAAGTCTGAATTTTTTTTGCCATGTAAATACATAAAGGTTTTTAACAAGCGTTTGTTTTAGTTATACATGAAATTTACAGTCAACTAGAATTGTTTGAGTTATCAAACAAATCATTTTACTTTTAGTTTATGATTTCATAAAACACATTTATTTATTTTTTTACATTTTTTTATTAGTTTGAGGTGTACAAAACATAATGATTAAACATTTACACACCTCACAAAGTGATAACCCCAACAAAAACAAATTTATTCAAGTGGGTTTCATAATGAATTTGCTCTCTGACATTTAAAATGAGATTTCTTCAGTATAAATGATAATGTGTTCTTGGTTAGAATTAGGGGCATATGGATTCTTGGAAGTGATCGTAAGTATGTTAAACATTGATTTGAAATATTATTTGTAGTCCCACCACCCAAAGATATTCACCATTAACATTCTGGCAACATTTTGAGGTATTTCTTTCTGATCTCTTTTTCTACTTAGAAAATGTTTATGCAATGTGGAACCTTTTGTATTTTGCTTTTTAGAACGTTAATATTTTCTTTAAAAATAATTTTTGATAATACGTGATTTAAAAGTCAAAGGTAGGGTGGATGGGTGGCTCAATTGGTTGGAGCGCCTGCTCTCAACCTCAGGGTTCCCGGTTTGACTCCCGCAAGGGATGGTGGGCTGTGCCCCCTGCTACTAAGATTGAACAACAGTAACTGGACTTAGAGCTGAGTAGATAATGTGCTAAGCACTGGGGAATACAAAGATAAATAAGTCATAGCTTCTACTTGTGGGGACTCAGAGACTATTTGGGGAGGGGTAGATAGTGAATACATAATTTAATAAGTGATGTGATAAGTGAAAGAGGTAAGCAAAGAAATATTATGGGAACAAAGAAGAGATGTGCTTGGTCCAGTGAGGCACGGGGTAGGGTTGGGCTGCTTCCCTTCAGTGGTGGTCTCACGGCTGAATTCTTTGCTCAGGAAGTAGGTAGGAGTTAGTCATCCTGGGAAGTGAGAAAGTAGCAGTCTAGGGAGAGGGAAGAGCTGACAAAGGGAAGAAGAGGAAAAGTCCAATTGCAATGTGTACTCCCGGGAGTTCTAAACATTTGACAAGACAGTATGGTGGTACTATTTTGTGATCGTATGCCTTTGTAACACAGCTTTATACTTCTGGAACTGTCTTACTTGGATATCTCTAGTCATATATGATTATTTTGGTTACTGTTCTTCCTTGACAGGTACTGATTATTCCTATTATCATGCAATATTGGAAGCTGCATTTCAGTTTCTGTCACCTCTACAGCAGAATTTGTTGAAATTCTGTCTGTCTCTTCATTCATACTCAGCTACAATTCAAGCCTTTCAGCAGGTGAGTTCAGTGCTTGCATGTAACAGTATGTTTTAGGGGTTTAAAACACGATTGGTTAAATTGCAATTGTCCTGGCATTGGGTTACAGAGCTGTAACTTTTCTGCCTGAAATTTCCTAGGATTTATGTTTTTTTTAATAAATAACAGGCACAGTTGATGTTAAATCTTCAAACCACAGATTATTAAAAAAAAATAATTTGCACTTATTTTCATTTACGAAATTAAAAAAGCATGCACACACAAAAGATTGTGTGCGCCTCATTTACAAAACAGCCTAGGAGGTGGTCTTGTTAAGCCAGTTGAGCCTGAATCTGATCACAGCTTATAGATCTCAAAGCAGCTTACAGGAAACACAGGAGATGGGAAGCATGAAGCTGTATGACGGGGACACAATCAGGTAAATCCAGAATGCAAGAAACTTTGTAGTAAAGTGATGTGATTTCTTCAACAAGTAAGTTAAAAGGAAAAGGAAAGAGGGAGGGAGGAGCTCCAAGAGAAACTTTAAAAATGTGTCAGTTTAATGCAATTTGTTGATCTTGTTCAATTTTGAGTTGAACAAACTCCTATTATACAAAAAAGACCGAGAAACTTGTATACACTGATGGCATATTTGATATAAAAGAAATATTAATTTTAAACCCATGTTTCAATTATAAAATAAAACAGGTATAGAAAACCATTCACAAGAAGTAGGAATTATGATAAAGTGAACAGTCTTGTAATTTTCACTCAGGTCAAGATCTAGAACTTATCCAGCCACACTGCAGGGTTGCCAGTGCTGTGGCTGCATCGCAGCTGACTCTTGCCCTCCAAAGGAACCGCTTTCCCAATTTTTTGTAGGAATCAAGGAATCACTTGCTGTGGTTTTTATTTTATTGCCCAAGAGTATGTCTCCATACAGTAGAGTTTAGTCTTGCCCATTTAAAAATGTTTGATAATTTTTTTGTTTTTGGGTATATATGTATGTGTGTGTGTGTGGGGGGTCTCATACTTTACAAGTTCTTTCTTTATCCCTTTCTTTTCTGTTGAGTAACTTGGACTGTTTGCCCTATACATTATTTCACAATTTACATTTGGTTGATCACATACTCATGATGCAGTTCAGCGTATTTCTCTGTCTTCTGTTCCCTGCAACTCGGCTGCTGGATCCCGGGGCTTGATCATAATAGTGTTTCATCCCTCTGGCAAGTCTGTAGGTAGTGTTCTCTTCTTCCATTAGGAGGCACCTACTGTCTGAGTTCCTCTTTTTGATTTAGCTGCCTTTACTGCTCATGCTTAATCCATTCATTCTTGGGGATTAGAAAGTGGTGACTGATTCTGTTGTTCCTCTTTCATTTGTTCTTGGAACTTGGATATAAAGAAGTACGTATCCTCCCCCTCTGGCACTATTTCATGGTACTGTTCACATAGAGTAGGCAGAATACATGTTTGATTCTTGCTTTTTATACCAGGTTTCTGAATGAGTTTGATTCTCTATCCTTTTTTGACCATTTAGGTTTTTTCCCCATTTTGTTTTTATTGTGCTAAAATATGCATAAAATGAATTTATTTTCCTGTCCTTTTCTGAGTGTACAGTTCAGAGATATTTAGTTCATTCATATTGTTGTGCAGTCATCACTGCCATTCATCTTCAGAACTTCTTTCATCTTGCAGAACTGAAGCTCTGTACCCATCAAATAATAGCTCCTCACCCCCTTTTCTTCCCACCAACCCCTGGCAACCACCATTTTACTTATTATCTCTATGAATTTGCCCATTCTAGAAACCGCACATAAGTGGGATCATGAGTGTTTATCCTTTTATGTGTGGCTTATTTCATATAGAATGATGTTTTTAAGGTTCATCCATGTTGTAGCATGCATCAGGATTTCATTTCTTTTTATGGCTGAATAATGATGCATCGGATGCGTGCACCACATTTTGTTTATCCCCTCATCTGTTGATGGACACTTGGATTGTTTCTGCCTTTTGGCCGTTGTAAATAATGTTGCTATGAACATTGGTTTGTAAGTATCTGGTGGCATCCTTGCTTTCAGTTCTTTTGGGCATGTACATAGGAGTGTTATTCATGGATCATATGGTGATTCAATGTTTAACGTTTTGAGGAACGGCCAAACTCTTTCACATAGCAGCTGCACCAGTAATGTACCAGGATTCCACTTTCTCCACATTCTTGCCGACAATTGCTGTTTTCTGTTTTTCTTTTTCTTTTTAAATAATGGCTGTCCTAACGGGTAGGCAGTGGTATCTTGTGGTTTAGAATCTCAGTTCTCATTTTCCTAATGACAAATGATGATGAACATCTTTTCATGTGCTTATTGGCCATCTGTATATCTTCTTTTGTAGATATGTCTATAGAAGACCTTTACCCATTTTTGAATTGGACTGTTCGATGTTTTTGTTGTTGAGTTGTAGGACTTCTTTATATACTTTGGATATTAATCACTTGTCGGACATACACTTTACAAATATTTCTCCCATCTGTGGGTAGCCTTTTCACTTTGTTGATAGTATCCATTTATGTAGAGAAGGTTTTAATTTTGATGAAGTCCATTTTATTTTTCTTTTGTTGCCTGTGCTTCTGGTGTCATATCCAAGTACTCATCACCAAATCCAATGTCATGAATCTTTTGCCCTGTTTTCTTCATGAAGCTTTCCCTTATATTTTCTCCTCAGAGTTCTATAGTTATAGCATTAGCTCTTAAATTTAGGTCTTTTATCCACTTTGAATTAATATTTGTCTATGGTAGAGAGTAAGAGTCCAACTTCATTCTTTTACGTGTAGATAACCAAGTTTCCCAGCGCCATTTTCGAAAAGAGTATCCTTTCTCCATTGAATAGTTTTGGCATCCTTGTTGAAAAACCTGTTGACCGTATGTATATGTAAGAGTTTACAAATGCTGGTTTACAAATGCACTTATGACAGTAGCACACTGTTTTGATTGTTGTAGCCTTGTACTACTTTGGGAAATCAGAAAGTGTGAGTCTTCTGCTGAGTTCTTTTGTTGCTACCCTAGTAGTCTTTGGTTGCTTTCTTGCTATCTGGTATGATAAGAAGTTTCAGGTTCATTTTGTACATCTCTGGCCCTAGATTTGTGATCAGCTGTTTTCTAAGAGGCTTGTTAAAGGGTTTTTTTTAAAGGGTGTATGTGGAAGGTGGTATTTTAAGAGCACAGTCTAGGCACTGGGGATATTGTTCTCAGGCCTCTTAAGTGGGCAGAGATAGGAAATACCTGCACATATATCTAGAGACCAAATACATAAAGCCTTGTAAAAATGAAATACTTTGTGAGTTCATATGGATATTTTAAATTTAAATTAAGGACTACTTTGTTACATGTATATCTGTTTTCTTCTGCATTAGAATCTCAGTTCTCAAGGGTATAACGGATGATAGAATTAGACTATCTCTTGATGACTTATTTGTTTTATCCATGTTATATACACAGTAGTATTAATAACAATAGTCATTCTGTTGCCACAATAACATTTACTGAAAATAGTCAAAAAATTTTCTTTTGGCCTACTGATTCCCATTCTCCATCCCTCCATTTAAAAAATGAGTATATTCTGTGTAGAACATAGATGTTTCATATTATACTGTCTCCCCATTAGTCCCCATTTAGTCTCGTTTCTACGATAATTTATATTTTTAATGCTCACCACCAGTCCCTTTGCCAAACGTCTCTACTCAGTTGACTTTCCTGACATGTGCTGACTGGTAGGTTCTTCAAGAAGGGCTCACGGGAACAGTATTTCCTTGGTTTTTGCATGTTTATATAACAATCTGGCTATAAAATACTTAGATATTTTTCTCCCTTGATTATATTAAACATATTATTTCATTTACTTTCAGTATAAAGTTTTCCTGCAGAAAGTGTGATGATACAATGATTTTTCCCTTAAAAGTCTCTTGCTCTTTTTATCTAGAGACCTAAGGGATTTTTTTCTTTTTATTTAAAGTCATAATTTACTAGAATATAACTTAGCAGTGATTGTTCTGGGTCAGTATTTTCAGGTATACAGTATGTTGTTTTAATATAGAGTTTCAAATAATATTTTATTTCAAGAAAGTTCTCTTGAAAACTTATTGTTCTGTTCTCTTGTTTTGGAATTCGTATCATCTATATGCTTAATTTTCTTTGCCTAACTTCATTTTTTTGTCACTTTCTCTTGGATCTCTCTTGTCTTTCTTTTTGATATAAAAGTTTTTCCTTCTTTCATCTTCTGTTTAATCATTACTTACTGTGTTTGTTTTTGTGCTCATTCTGGTTTAGTCTTCATTTCTAAAATGATTTACTTATAATTTTTGCTTCAGTCTGTCACCTCATTTCAGTTTTTCTCTTATTCTGTTATTCTCTTATTTCTCTTATTCTCTTATTTAGGTTATTCTTTATATCTTATATAGTTTTCTTCGTGTATTTTTACTTACTTGAAATAGTAGGTTACATTTTTATCTGTTTTCTGGCTATGTATTTCTGACATGGTTTTATTGACTATAGCTCTGCTGTCCAATATGATAGCCACTAGCCACATGTGGCTACTTAAATTTAAGTCAATTAAAATTACATGAAATAAAACATTTCGCTCTTCAGCTGCACTGGCCATATTTTCAGTGGCTACCATATTGGACTGTGCAGATGTAGGAGATTTCTGTCATCGCAGCAGTTTTTCTTGTGTAGCGCTCATCTGGGAGAGGAAGAGTACTATTCCGTCCCCCACCCCTTTTCTTACAGTAGCTTTGGATGGGATCTGACATCAAGACTTTTCTGCTCATTTTGATGTGGAATTAGTTTTCCTTAACTTGCAGAGGTTGGCATGGCTCCCCCTTCTGTTGTTTAATGTAAATATTAAACAATAGTGGTGGCTTAAAAAAAGGTGGCTTGGTTTTTGAAATTTCTGACTCTGTTCCCCTTCTACACTTTTATTTGTACTTTGTCTTTCATTGTCTCTATATCTCTGTCCTCTTCAAGTTTTATTCTGCCCTCAGCAGTTTCTCCTTAGAGTGGGGCCCTTTCCTAGAAGGGCATCCTCGCTTGTGAGTCTGAGGGGTCAGAGTGGCAGAACTGCCTGAACCCTTTTAACCTTTACCATGGATCCCTGTGCTCACCTGATATTAGCACATTGACCCACCATACTTTCCAGTGAAGGCTGTTGACTGGGGTTTTCTTGCTCTCAGGAGCATCAGAATTTCGTTTCCCTCTGTGTCCTTCTCCATGGCATTCTGATAACTGTAGGTCTTGTTTGTGTTCTGTATCGTGGGGATTGCCTTCCACCTAGTTTTGTCAGAAGTGTGATCCACTGGTCTTTGCTATCTAGTTGCTCTATTTTTATGGGGACGGTGGGAAGGTTGAAAAACTATGCTGTCAGTTGCCATTTATGCAGTATTTTATTACTTTTATTTAGAATTCATGTGGAAACGATTCAATGGAGTGTGGTAGAAAGGTAGATGAAATAAGATTGGCTATGAGTTGATAATTATTGAAGCTGGCCCATGGGTATGGGCCATGGGGGTTTATGATACTATTCTTTGTTCTTTTCTTGTGTTTGTAAGTTTTATAATTAACAGAAAAGTAAAGAACGTAATGAAAAGTTTTAGTATCAGTTTTTCATAGCAAGCTTTCCGTTTCTTCTTTTATTATTTTTTTGTATTCCATCTATGGAAAAGGACATCTTAATATGAATGTGTTACATAAAAGATCTTAGTTCCTACACCAGTGCTTGTCATTGTATCTTTTCCTTTACTCATCATACTCGCTCTCCTCAGTGTGCCTCTCATTAAAGGTGCAGATTGACTTGTCTCATTATGTATTGGCATGAATGCGTTTCACTCTAAACATAAATTCACGCCTCATTCAGCCTTTCCTTTGAATGTCTTACTATGCTTGTTAGATAATTTTACCTTTCCATCAATAGTCTTTTCTTAGGCCCAGTTGTTTTTTTAGATTCTATGTCATTCTTTCTATTTCAGTGAGGGGCTTCATGTTAATTTGCATATCATATTTAATCCTTAATACTATAAGACTACATCCTTATACTTTAGCATTTAAAATTTAAAATTGACATTTGTAAGCTTAGTTTTCTACAAGGTATATACTGCATTCCCTGGATATCTTTTGATATAGTCTGAGAGAATTTCAAGGTCCTATTTTGGGGATAATAATAACATCTTTCTCATGGGATGATACTGGGAGGAACTAGAAAAAGATTATACAAGGAAAGCAGTGACACGTAAAGTTCTTACTTGCTGTCACATAATGGGTATTCAATAAATGTTAATTTTTGCTTTACGGATGTTGTTTTATTATCATTTTATTACCTATTTGGAATATTTATGTCTTTATCTCATTTTTGGTTAGAAAAGTTATTTTAAAAAAATCTTGTGTCTTAAATGACAGATAGCAGCTGATGAACCTCCACCAGAAGGATGTAATTCATTTTTTTCAGTGCATGGAAAGACGACTTGTGATTTTGATGCCCTTGCGACTCTTCTTCTTACAGCACCTGAAAGGTAGACTGTGTGTTTCTCTTTATAGTTGTCATGTATGCATTGTGCTTTCTATATCAAGTCCACCTGCTGATTTTTCTTTTTTTTAATGGGTTCTGTAGTCTATAGGTGTGGATGCTGGAACCAAACTGACTAGATTTGAATTCCAGCTCCATCACTTAAAATGTAGGCAATTTATTTAATCTTTCTTTTCTCATTTTAAAATGGAGATAATAAGAGTATGTAATATTACTGTTACTATTTAGCAATGACTGTATCTAGAAATTATATAGACTTTGTCATCAGTTTAGTAAAGAATACTCTGTATTAAAGCCATTGTCTGAGTAATTATGTTAATGATCTCAGGATATTACTGGTTTCAGACAAAGTAGACTATTTAAAAGATAATCGCAAGCTTAATTTCAACATTAAATTGGCAGTTAATGGGCTGGCTTTCTGCTGACAGGTCAGTTTCCTTTGTGGACAAATATAATAGTACATCTTGCTGTCTGGTTGGGCAGTACCCTTTGTCCTTCCTCCTTTGGTGGCCTTATAAATAGGATACCAGTTATCTCTCTGCTGTGTTGATCTGCTCTATCAGAAGTGCTAAGGGTGCTGTAGGTGGGGGTAGTTCTTCTTCAGTGAGGTTACCCAGCACTGTTCTCTGCCCACCAAATGGCATGAGTGCTTCTTACTGAGGGTGACACCCAAAAACCCAGCGTGCATTTCAGCCAGCTCAGGGTCAAGGTGGCTGCATGGTAAAGTAGTGCTCCTTTGGGGAAAAGAAAAGTGATTAATTCTTTGTTTAATTTTTTACAATATGCAACCTTTGTAAAGAAAAGAGTGATAGTGTATCCTCTTCTGAAAGGTCATAGTTATTTTTAATGGTTTGGCATGTATCCTTTTTGACTTTTTTTCTGTGGTTATAAATTTATACAGGTAGGTAGGCTTGTTTTAACAAGAGTCATCTTTCTTTTAGTGCATGTAGGTGTACCTCATTAAGAGGAGTTGGTGGGTCATAAAGTCTGTGTTAATATCTGTGAACATCTGTATGCCATTCTTAGAGAATTTTTGAGGTGGCAAGTTTTAAAATTTATGAGGAAAATTTAAATGCTAAACCTATTAATAGGAAGATCATAGTAGTAAAGATGACAGAGGAGGGAAATGCTATGCATAATTGGTGAGTTATATGCTTAAAGTAGTCCTTTACCTTTTTGTATTATTTGTACTTAGGTTTTCAGATAAAAGGATAATTATTTGCTGTTTGTATGGTGGAATAATTTATTAAAGTTTTAGTACTGTAAGATCTGGATATACATCCTTTTTCTGGTTTTTCCCCCCTTCTGTAGGAATTGGTTCACAATTATTAATCAGTCTGTATTTCAAGTTAGTATTTATGTAATGTACTTTTATTACTTTTTTTTTTTTTTAGATTTTTTATTGGGGAAGGGAACAGGACTTTATTGGGGAACGGTGTGTACTTCCAGGACTTTTTTTTCCAAGTCAAGTTGTTGTCCTTTTCAATCTTAGTGGAGGGCGCAGCTCAGCTCCAGGTCCAGTTGCCATTGCTAGTTGCAGGGGGCGCTGCCCACCATCCCTTGCGGGACTCAGGAATTGAACTGGCAACCTTGTGGTTGAGAGCCCACTGGCCCATGTGGGAATCGAACCAGCAGCCTTCGGAGTTAGGAGCATGGAGCTCTAACCGCCTGAGCCACCGGGCCGGCCCCTTTTATTACTATTTTTAATGATGAACAAATAAGACTTATGCCTGACAGCATTCTTACTCACTGAAAATGATTTAAAATTTTGATACCTTTTATATTAAGATGCTTATAATCTTACATCATCAAGCTGCATTTTGTTTAAAAACTTTGTTAAGTTTACAATTCTAAGCTTTTGATATTTGTTTTCAGACCCAAACCCTTATTGTTCAAAGGCGATCACAGATACCCCTCATCTAATCCTCAAAGTCCGGTGGTGATTTTCTACTCTGAGATCGGCTGTGAGGCATTTTATAATTTCCACCGCCAGCTTGTATCAAAAAGTGATGCAGGCGAGATCAATTACATATTCAGACATTATATATCTGTAAGTATTGACTTATTTTATAATGTTTTAAATATTAATTTGCCCAGCATGACCTTAGCACATAAGCTAATAATTTCCCCCTTTATAAAAGTATTTGTATTTTTTTGAGAAGTGTAGTACTTTCATCAAATCTGTTATTTCCACACAGGAGGCACTTTGCTTGCCTTTCTCAGGAAATGTAAAATGGTTATGCTTAAAAAATAATAAATTTTCCAGTCTATTTAAAAAATGAACCATGTAGATTGTTCATTTACATGAACAATCCAGATATGGTCATTATACTTTGAATTCAGTTCTTTTTCAAACCTTTTTTTTCCTTTTTGAAATCTTTTCATTAGATGGAAAAGGAAGGGTTTCTAAAGAGGTAAAATTAAGCTTTTAAAACCTTGTGTAATATTTAGCATTTAAAGTATTTATATGTAAAGATTGTTAGCCCTAGAGTTTCTGTGTCATAATAAATTCAATAAATATTGGATACTAAGTCCATGCACGTAAAATAAAAGTTTTAAATGAAAATTTGTGTGAGCAGAAACGGATTTATTGGTATTTAATTTTGACAACTGCTCTCCTTCCCAGTGTCCCCCAAGCTTGTGGCTGGTATCCAAGATTTAAAATGTCTAAAGGGCCACCCTCATTCAGGATGGTGGTGAGCTGGTGACGTTTGGTCAGCCCAAACCCTGATTGCAGACATTTAAATTCAATAGAAAACATACACGCACACATTTACACACATGCTCCCCACAGAGCACTTCTGGTGAGGTTTGAAACCTCACCAGTTTCAACCCTGCTACATAGGTCTGGAACTCTTTTTCTTTCTCCATTTCTTTACACGGTTTGGTTACCTTTTCCCTTTCTATTTTCCCTTCCTCTGGTTTTGCTTCTGTCTTGGAATCCTTGTTCTCACACTAGTGGCATGATGCAAAATCTAGAGGAGGCTGGGAGTCCCGTGGCAGTTGAAGTGTATTTGAGCATATAATCCTAGGTGACAGCTACGCGGCATTAGCACGGTCATGTTGTGTGTACACCGTAACACGTGAAGGCCTCGGTGGTCATGCTGGAATCGCTTGCTCTGCCTGCAGAATCCTAAGCGGGAGCCTGTTTATCTCTCCGGCTATGGTGTGGAACTGGCCATGAAGAGCACCGAGTACAAGGCCAAGGATGATACTCAGGTGAAAGGTGAATTTGTAAATTAGACCAATGTGTTTTCTTTTTCTTTCTTTCTTTTTTTTTTTTAAATTTATTGGGGTGACAATTGTTAGTAAAATTACGTAGATTTCAGGTGTACAATTCTGTATTACATCATCTATAAATCCCATTGTGTGTTTACCACCCGGAGTCAGTTCTCCTTCCATCACCATATATTTTGTTTTCTTTTTCTTAAACATAAAGGGGAACTCGTTTCTTTAATGAAAAAGAATAGATTTAGGAATATGATGAACCTGTGTTTGAATCCTGGTTCTCTGACATCCAAGTTGGGTGACATTAAGCAAACTCTCTACGTCCTAATTTTTTGCTCTGTAAAGTGCAGATAATGATATATATAAAGTGCAGATAATGATCTTAAAGTATTTGTGAGGAGAAAATAAGATGTATAGGTAAAGGCATTAGTACAGTTTTTTGCACAAAAATGTTCAGTAAGTAGTAGCGATTGTTACCGATATGTAGTTCACAAATAGCCATTAATTTGTGGCCCAATGTGAAATCTTAAACTCTCCTATAATTAACGAATTATTTAATGGTTTTTATTATTTTCTGCTCTTGGAACAGTTTACTATGGATACTTGCGTCATACTCTAGGGTTTTGAATTCATTATTTCAATTAAAACAAGTTTCATGTACAGTGTCTTTTGAGATTATTTTAAAGATACAAATGATTGGCTTGAGTACATGGAAGATAACCTAGTAAATCTTCATTATGTTCTCAATAATTCTATTTACGATTAAGTTGCCTGGTTACATAGTGTTCAGAATTTTCATATTGAAAAATCCATTTATAATTTTAAAGGCATTAATTTTGAAATTTTTAACATGTAGTTTCCCCAAGTTTAAGGGAAAAACGCATTCTTTATCCAGGAACATCAGATATATTAAAAACACATTTATTCTGTTTGTCACCATGCAAAAGGTTAATTGAAGTATTCAACAATTTCAATGGTATCACAATTTCAGGTGTTCCTAAATTTTTTCACATTATTCAGACTTTATCAGGTTAGTAGTATTATATTTTCATTTCTAATCTGAGTGATTATACATGTATTTGCTGTGCTTTTGTAGGAACTGAAGTAAACACCACAGTGATTGGTGAAAATGATCCTATTGATGAAGTTCAAGGATTCCTCTTTGGAAAATTAAGGTATGTATATTTTTTTGGAAATGGTTTTATTCTCTTTAAACCTCCAGGCTTTGGAGCGCTGAATTCTGCTTTTTTTTTTTTAAAAGATTTTATTGGGGAAGGGGAACAGGACTTTATTGGGGTACAGTGTGTACTTCCAGGACTTTTTTCCCAAGTCAAGTTGTTGTCCTTTCAGTCTTAGTTGTGGAGGGCACAGCTCAGCTCCAGGTCCAGTTGCCATTGCTAGTTGCAGGGGGCGCAGCCCACCATCCCTTGCGGGAGTCGAACCGGCAACCTTGTGGTTGAGAGGATGCGCTCCAACCAACTGAGCCATCTGGGAGGCAGCTCAGCTCAAGGTGTCGTGTTCAATCTTAGTTGCAGGGGGCCAAGCCCACCATCCATTGCAGGATTCGAGGAGTTGAACCGGCAACCTTGTGGTTGATAGCCCACTGGCCCATGTGGGAATCGAACCGGCAGCCTTCGGAGTTAGGAGCATGGAGCTCCAACCGCCTGAGCCACCGGGGCCCTGAATTCTGCTTTATCTGGAAATCTTAATTAGGACATCTGTGTGCTTTTCTTTTCTTTCTTTCTTTTTTTTTTTTAAGAAAGGGCTCATATAGAAATAATATGTATAGATTCAGTTTCATATACTCAGCTTTAACATTTGGCTGAGTGAAGAATTTAGCAGGGATGACTGAGTTCATGTTGAGTCATTGTGGGCATGTTGAGTTCATCCCAGGCACGTGTACATTTCTGAGTGTTTCACGTCAGTTTTGGCCTAGTTACTAGGTAATCAGGTTCCATTTTTTATTGGCCCCAGGTTTCCAGAATCCCTTCAAACATTCATGTTTTTTGTGTTTGTCTTTTTGAATAGCATTATGATTTTATGTTTCTATAGCAAAAGATAGACTATTGAAGAATTTGGACATTCAGAATAGTTATTTAGCTAAAGTAATGGGACTGTAATTTTGGTCTTTTTATTTTGAAGAGGAGTTTGTAGCAGCTGATAGGAAGTGGATTTGTTGGCAGGTGAAGAATCTGAGTAAATATTTTACTTTCTGCATGTTGTATTTATGAAATTTTGAGTTTCTATCATTTAAAAGAACAGAATGACTCTTACCACCCATCTGTCTGTCTGATCTAAATGATACATCCCTGCTTCTGATAACTTCTGTTGTACTAGCTTTAGATAGAATACACTATACAGTGGTATCTCGGTTTTCGAACATAATCTGTTCCGGAAGACTGTTCGAAGTTCTGAAACGTTCGAAAGCTGAGGTGCGCTTTCCCCATAGAAAGCAATGGAAAATGGATTAATCCATTCTGGATCTTTAAAATCAACCCGTAGAACTGCAAATTTAGCATGAATTTTACTATCTAATGATACCATAGATCCATAAAATTTATGGCGTTCGTAAACCGAAATGTTCGTCAACAGAGACTTTTGAAAACCAAGGTACCACTGTATTTCAAGATAAAACTAAACAAAACCCAGTAATCTTGGTTAGATATAATCTTGAATTATATTCATGTGACCAAAGGATTTATGAGCATGTTGCTGAAAGAAATTCATTTTGGGATCAGTAGCCATATATGTCCAATTTTTTTTTTAAATTAAAATTTGGGGTGACAATTGTTAGTAAAGTTACATAGGTTTCAGGTGTACAATTCTGTAATACATCATCTATATATCCAATTTTATTTTGAGAAATTATAAAGATACAGAAAAGTATGGAGAATAATACAACATACCCATATACTCACCACGCAGAATTGATTATTGCTATTGTACTTGCTGTTCTGTACCAAAGAGCCATTTATCAACTTTTTTTTTCCTTCAACGTACTCCTTTTAATTTAAAAAAGAAAGAAAGAAGCAAGATGAGTAAAACACTGCAGGTAGAGTTGAAGTTCCCTTTGTTCCCTACTTCCAGTGTCATTCCTCTCCCTCCCTGAAACATAGAGAATCACTGTTATAGTGATTCATTATTTATCTGTAAATACTATGGTTTTTAAATTAACCTTTACTCACAGGATGTAAAGTACAGCATAGGGAATATAGTCAATATAGTGTTGTAACAGCTATATACGATGTCAGAGGGGTAGTAGATTGCAGGGGGAGTTATCACTTTGGTGAGGGGTATAAATGTCTATTATGTTTTGTATACCTGAAACTAATAAAAAAATAAATTGACCTTTTCTATATTAACTGATCTTTTCAGAAACGTAATTATAGTTTAATTTTTTCCCGTATATTGTAGGAATTTTTCCAATGATTAGAGGGGAAAATCATGAAAATAAAATTGGAGCCAACTTCTAAGTGTGCTTTGAGAAAGAAAAGACACATGAAAAGGACTGATTTTATGTTTCTTTCAGAGATCTGCATCCTGACCTGAAGGAACATTTGAAAGAACTTAGAAAGCATCTTGTGGAGAGCACCAATGAAATGGCACCTTTAAAAGTTTGGCAATTGCAAGGTAATAAAAATAAAAGCATAAAGGAATCACTGGCCTACTTTTTGAGTAAATTTTGTGGTATTAAAAAATGTAGAATTTAGATGTAATTGCATTTATTCACGTGATTCTAAGGGTACCACAGATTTTAAAAACAGAATGATGTATTATGATTAATCAGAAAAGAAAGTCCTTTTGTAGACAGATAACACTATGCAGAAGTAATATATGTAAATGAGTGCCAGATCTTTCTTTGTGTGACCAGATACATAAGGTAGATATAAGCTTATGTATCTGGTTACACAAATACTAGAAACATGTTTGCCTTGGTCTTTATTGTCTATATGTACACATTTATTCAACAGCGTATCTACCGAATGTTAGAGGCATGTCAGTATGGGAGAATGCATGCGTGCTTTTCTGGTCCAAAAGACTACTTATCAGGTTTTACCCAACATAATTTATAGTCTTTTGTTATACTTTGTGATTTGTTTTAAATTCAGAAGAGGGAAAAGGACTTGGGATGGATTTATCTTGTGCTAAACGTTTTAATATATGCATTAATGTTTTATGCAGGTAGATCAAGAAACTGTTAAAATAAATATTCTAGGGACCGATAAAGAAAATAAAACCGGAAATTAAACCATGGGCACTCTCTGAAATGGTTGGCTCATGAGGCATTCTTAATTACCAAGAAAATGGTGGGAAATAAATGTTTTTTCCTATTTCTCATTGCATTAGATTAACACATTTTATATTATATTTGATGTTGTTGCAGATCTAAGCTTCCAGACTGCTGCCCGAATCTTGGCTGCACCTATTGAATTAGCTTTGGTGGTTATGAAGGATCTTAGTCAAAATTTTCCTACCAAAGCCAGGTAATTAGAGTAATAAGGCTTTGAGGCATTCTTCTTCTTGACATATACCTAGTTACTTAATGTTTAAATGCAAAATAAATAATTAAAATATGGAAATGCTTAGAAAATGAGAGTTCTCTTACTACCACCACTATATTGCTAATGGTACTCTCTTTCTGAGAAGGTGGCAAGACTGAATTGTGTGGTTGTGTGAACTTTGTAAATAAACGCTTTGCTCAGCACTGAAATGCAAATAACAACAGCAGCCTTTCAGAATTTGTTGAGTTAACAACATGTAACGTACGGAGATGTAACCGATCTGGGGTCTCACAGGGATGATAGTGTTTTTCTCCCTGAGGAGTTTCATGTACATCATCTTATTTAACCTTTTTGAAGAAAATGTTCATCCTGACAGAATAAGGTTTTGAATGCAGCTTTTCTGATACTGCTTTCAATTATATAACGACCCTCTATATCACATAAATGCAAGGCAAAATTGCTTTAAAAGCCAAAGTTTTAGAGACTAATGACTTAAATGAGTGTCAGTCTTTCTTGAGTCACTGAATCAGGTGTTTTGACTTCTGATGTGAGATGTTTTGTAAATAAATTTGTTTATTTGATTAGTCTTGAAAATACTTCCTAGACAGGACTTACATATATCATAATACAGTTTCCTTTAGTTCAGTGTGCTATTGATAATACACATGTAGGATTCCGCCTCCACCGTAAGTGCTTAAATAGGACGACCAGTCTGTTGCCTTATTTCATTTATATTATCTTTTAGCCTGTGAGGTGTGGACATCATATATAGGAATGGAGCTACATCTGTTTAACTAAGATCTTGGAAATAACTGCACTTGCATTAAAATGCTGCCATTACTGCTACTTTTCCTTAGTATTGTGTCTTGTAAAAATGGAAATGTATTTCAGTTGTAAAGATTTAAGGTTTTTTTCCATTTAATTTGTGTGTGTGTGTGTGTGTGTGTGTGTGTGTAGTTTATTAAACAATTTGTTGTTTCGTACTTAAATATAGGGAAATTGAAGACATATTAAATGTTAAACCAAGCATTGACCATATTTTTATTTCCTTAGAGCAATAACAAAAACAGCTGTGAGTTCAGAACTTAGAACTGAAGTGGAAGAGAATCAGAAGGTATTAACCAGTGGAAAATAGTGGCCTTTCTGTTTTGTATTATGTCTTTAAAGATAAAGAATTGTAAGTTAAATCAGTGACATTAATAGTTTTAATCTCCTTTTATCAGACATAGTATTATTTGGATTTATTTCTGTAATCTTTTTTTTGTATTTTTAGTTTTTTAAAAAAATATTCATTTATTCATTTTTATACTATTAAAAATGTTTAATGTCATATTTTTAGTTTTTAATCAAAGTTGAATATTAATATAATTCAGAGCACCAGTTGTGCCACCAATTTATTTGGAAAAATAGCACCTCCCAACACATCTCACTCCCTGTTATATCCCCCTTCCCAGAAACATCTGCTTGCAAATCTTAGCTGACTTTTGATATTTGTCTCCAGACTTCTAGCAAGCTTAGACTGGTACTTTATTTTTCAGTGTCAGCCCTCATATATTGGCCTCCTATTACAAGGATGAGGTTTCCCTTTCTTTCACTGATCCTTTCCCCACCACGTCTACCGGAACTCCATATTGGCATTTTCCCCATCTCTTCAGTTTCCCTGTAGTTTTATGTCATGATTTTATCAATTCTTGATTTGCTCCACTGTGGATGGTTGTTCTTTATGTCTACTGCATAGCAGTTATCCTGGGGACCTTCCTTTAACTTCTTTTGTTGCATCTCCTATTTCTTGGATTCCAAGTCTTTGTTTTGGGTTTATTCACTTATTTTGGTACAGCAAATCATTCTTCATGAGAAAAGTTGCATGCAAGGTAAATTTCAGACTCTGAGAAATCAATTTTCCATTTCTGTTTTTATTCATAGCTTGGCTGGGTATAGAATTTTAGATTGGAAGTCATTTAGAAGTTTAAAGGCATGATCCTTGTAATTTTGGTTTCCATTGTAGCTATTGAGAAGTCTGAAGTTTTTGTATGAGATCTGATTTTTCTTTCTGGAGTCATCTAGGATCTTTGACCCTAATAATCTGAAATTTCACAGTGATATGCAATTTTTAAAATTCTCTATATTGATGGGTGGTTGGTGGGCCCTTTAAATCTGGAAAATCGTTTTCTCTAGTTTGGAGAAATTTTCTTGAGTTATTTATTTGCATTTCTTCCATCTGGTTTCTCTTTTTCTGTTTTCCTAGAACTGTATTTATTTTTAAGATTTCACACCTTCTTGACTAGCATGGCCTAATTTAAAAACATCTTTTCTTTCCTATTTTCCAATTCTTTCATCTTTTACTTTTAAGTTTTCTAGGAGGGATTTTCAACCCCTTTGTTGAGATTTTTCCTGTAGTTCTCAAATTTTTAATTTCCTAGGGTTATTTTTGTTCTTGGATTCTTTTTATAGTCTTCTCATATGTTTCTGAAGGTATGAGTGGTGCATGTGTATATTTTCTTCTCTTTGCATAGTCTATTTCCACTTAAGTTGCCTTCCTTTTTGTCTTGATCTCTTGTCTTTTATGTTAGAGGCTTTCCAAGATGTTCAGTGATCTGTGGCTAGCTGCTCATATTGAAGAATGAGACAGTCAAAAGCTGATTGAAAAAAAAAAAAGCTGATTGGAAGCCCTAACGATGAGACCTTTTCACTTTAGGCTATCTTGGAATGCCTATTTCTTAGGAACCCCAGTGACAGTATCTTTAAACCGTTCTTCTTGAGTTTTTCAATCTTCAGAAAAGGATCTTCTAGTCTTCTGTCTGGAGGGTGAAGTCTGGTGGTCAGAGTTGTAGAAGCCAAGTAGGGAAGAGCACTCAGAAACTTCTACTCAGTCCCCTAATTTCAATGTGGGATCCTCATACTCAGTTGTGCTTCACTTCCCATAGTTCCCAGATTCTCTGTTTTACTCTTTCCAGGGATGAGCCTCCATTGTTTTGGAGTAGTGGGAGTCATGACAGCAGCTACCTGCTGTGTGAAATCAAGGGAGTCTGCAGGCTATTATCTTAAAAAGGCCCTCTATCAGAACTAATTTTTTAAACTCTTAGTTACCCCAAATCCCCTCATACATGTGTTCCTTGTGCTGCCAGTTCCCAGGGTCCTTGTTGGCTTTCTCCTCTGTCAGCCTAGCAGTCAGCTTTCTCAGGATTGCTAAGACAGTTGCTGCTCACACATTTCCATTTCAGGTTGCAAAATTAGTTGCCTTTCTTCTTTTCTGGTCTCCTTGTCATTGTGGATTTATAACTTTAAGAGAGTCCACTTTAAAAAACTGACCTTTCAAGAGAATTTCAAAAGGGAACAAAAAATGCTTGTGTTCAATCTACTATCTATACCCCCTATTTTCTTAATCTTTATGTATATTAGTTACTTAAATAGACTTGAGGAATAAGTAAACCAAATATTTGCTAAATTGAAGAAACCTATGACAGTTTTTATTTACTTAATTTTTAATTTCCATGATAACAATATCAAATATTACCTTAATTTTAGGGCTTCTCCCCACCCCTACGAAGAAAAAAACGTTAAATTGTATAGGTTATATATTGGTACTTCCTGAATTCTTCATTTTTTGGAGTGAAATATTTTATTAAAGTATAAAATACAAAAATATAAAACAAATACAAAAAAAAATATTTTAGTGTGATGAATTTTCAGAAGCCATACCAACCTGTGTCGTCTACATAGATCTAGAAATATGATCTGTGTTTACCAGCTGAGACTCCAATTTTCCTAGAGTCAAAGGGTACTGTACTTGCAGTCTGGGAGTGAGTGGACATGGAAATTTTTCTCTCTCATGTAAAGAATTCTGATTCTCATTGATGGAGCTTTCCACTGTCCACTTATCTTGCTTGCCATTTAATCCTAGTAGGGCAAAGAAGCAGAAGCCGTGGCTTCCTTGTCGTTTTTTTCCCCCCATGCAATCCTAGATCTTAGAATGTATTTCTGTTAGTCCGCTGACTGCTAGAAAATGAAAGGAGCTGATCAGCCCCTGTCCTTCCTCCCCCAGCCCTGGGAGAACCAGGGGGCCACTGTCTCAGGGAGCAGCAGTTGAAGCCCCCTCCGTGCGCCACCAGGGAGGCCAGGTTTTGGAGAGCTAGGTTGCATGTAGGTGCTGTCCTTAGCACAGCAACTCAGAGTTTCTTGGTGGACCTTAGTTTGAAGGTTTAAGGGAGTGTGGGGTTTTGAAACCCTTTTAGATAAGGTCTCTGAACTTTATCATGAAGGCCAAGCTGTTGTGACTGCTGTCACAACCTCGGTTGGCATCACAAACTGAAAAGGAACAGGACTCCTCTTTTATGAAAAGTGACCCTCAGCACTTGGCTTACTTGACTCCCCACCACCATTATAGGAAACAGTTGTATTAATTATTATTGGAAGGACAGAGGGACGGAGGAAAGGTGTGTGCTGCATAACCAGCAGTGTCATTACAGTGTAGTGAATGCTAAGAAGGGTCTGTGGGAATACACAGAAGGAAATCTTAACCCAGCCTTAGGCTTTCCTATGGTACATAAGAGGATGTCAACATTTACATATAATAAAGTCAGAAATGTGGAAATTTCAATTAAGCATTCTCTTCCTGCTCCTTAATAATTTTTTTATCATTTCAGTATTTCAAGGGAACGTTAGGATTACAGCCTGGAGATTCAGCGTTGTTCATCAATGGACTTCATATTGATTTAGACACGCAGGATATATTCAGGTATAGGTAATCTTTTTCATTCTCTGAAAAGTTTTTACACCTGGTAGCTCCTTGGGATGCGTTCAGATTGTCCTCCTTGCTGTGGCATGTTGGGAAGCCTGATGGCTCACTAGCCCCAGTGCGTGCGTTTGGGTAGGACCATGTTCTGACCGAGATGGGTATGATGACACTTGGCCAATTTTTATCATAATGTACATTGAAGGCCTTGGACACTTAAGGCCCAAGTGTCTTTTCAGGATGCCCTTTTAGAAGCTGTAGTTTTCCTGTTAACCATGGAAACAGAAATGAGCAGCTTATTTTGCTTTTGGGAACATTGTGAAGTAGGTTTGTTTATTCAAAATGCTGCCTCTAGTTTCTTAGAACATGTTCTGTCTTACATATGTTATTTGCATGGCTACCTTTTTGTTTGTTAAAATGTGATTCAGGGCTGAATTGCTCTAATTGTCATTGTGAATTTTTGGCGTGCGGTAGTAGACAGTCAGGTGGAAGTCACATTTTATCCTTGGAATTAACATTGGCACAGATGACACTATGGCTTTGTAACAGTAAAAACAAAAGCTATTGCTAATGCTTCAGAAGCGGTCGTTTCCACAGTAAGATTATTGTAATTGAGCTTACGTTTACATTACTGCTTTATAGAGCTAGTAAAAAATTAATGAAGGACACTTTAAAAGGTTTTGTTTTGTTTTTTATTAAAGAAACATATATATATCTCATTGTAAAGAGTGTTAAATAATACAGAGATAAAGGAACTGAAAAGTAAAGTCTTCATCCTGTCTTATTTCTTCCTCATCCCCAGCAAATGTCTCTGTTGGGTGTGACTTCTCCAGACCTTTTTCTGTGGTCATATGTGTGTAAATTGTAAATTGATTTACAATCTATGTAAATTGATAGTGAAGCATATATTAGACATATGGAGTCTACTGGTTCTTTTTGGTGTTTTTTTAAGTAAATTCTTTATTTTGAGATGATTGTAGATTCATGTGCAGTTGTGAGAAGTAACATAGAGTACTGTAGTGTTTTTAAAAATGTGCGATGTAAAATCCACATTTAGGATTATTTCATCCTCAACATTATGTCTATATTTAGAGATGCTTTCTGTATACAATATGTTGATAAGTATAAACAAACATGAACCAAGAAGCAGATCCCATCTGCTTTGTCCCACATACTTTGACAGGATGAAGCAGAGGACAGTGCTCCCTTTTTTGATTTCTCAACAGGTTTGATGGGGATTTGAGTTTGAACTGATATATTTTTTTCGTGGCAGGGATTCTTTTTAAAGCTTTTTCTACCATTTTTTTTCAGTCTGTTTGATGTCTTGAGGAATGAAGCTCGGGTCATGGAGGGTCTGCATAGACTGGGGATAGAAGGCCTTTCTCTGCATAATATTTTGAAGCTGAACATCCAGCCCTCTGAGGCTGACTATGCTGTCGACATCAGGAGTCCCGCTATTTCCGTAGGTATTCTGTGAGCGCGTCCGGGGCATCTGCCAGGCATTTTGTTATGATGTCCTCACTTGGTTTTTATGAGAGGTAAGGTATTCCTGCCATCTCTCTTGTTGGCATCAAAAGTGGACCACACCATCATACTTACCTGGCAGGGGAGATACCATGATCACGAAGGTGGTTTTTCCGGGGCGAGGCTTATCCATTGCACTCTGGATGTGCTGACCCCTGCGATTTCCCCAAATGTGGGAAACTCGACTGCGTAATTTGTGGTAGTGGAGGACTGCGTTCATGCTCTCCCCTGAAAAAAAAAAAAAAAAAAGGAACACACCTGCTTACATGGGGCTATGTGTGTATAATAAAGTAGGCTCTTGGATGCTCCAAAAGCTGAGTTACTACGTTTGATATGGTTAAGGCAGTGATTTTCCCACTTTTGTATCCCCCAATAATTCAGCTGAGCATCTGTTGGGAAAGAGTGTGTAGTTTGTATTTTCTCTGTTGCATACAAGTTTTGTGTGATTTTGTTTAAAAACGTCAATTTTTAGCCAATAAGCTTCTTTACAAGGCATTTGAGATTTTATATGTGAAGGATTTATATAGATTAATATCTGCTTTGGTGTCTGGGTCTTTGTCTTCTCATCTGTAAAAGAGGACAGAAGGAACATAGCTAACCTGGGCAGTCATGGTGAACGTGAGACCAGTGGTAGAAATGTGCCTGGCACACCCTTGGCATGCCAGCTTTCTGTAGTGTAAAATTTTTCTGTAGTGTAAAATTTTTTTGAAAGAGAAATCATGTAGAATCTAGATAGTCATCACTTGGTGATATAATGGCTATTTTGGTTAATACTGTTGTGTTTGTTTTTCTGTTAAAATGTTCTGTTAAAATTACAAAGAGTAAAGACACATCATTAGCAGCCATGTGTCCCATCACCATACTTACTAAGTGTTGCCATTCAGTCATTTAGTGTCAGATGTATGGTTTTCTTGGAAGAAAGTATGTTTCAGTCAAAGCCCTCCTTGCATCTCTTCCCAGTACCACCTCTCCCTCCCTGAGGGTGATTCCTCTTCAGGAGTTGGTGTGCGTTCCTCCTGTCCCTTATTTTATTTATTTATTTTTTAATTAAAGTTTATTGGAGTGGCAATTCTTAGTAAAGTTACATAGGTTTCAAGTGTACAATTCTGTAATACATCATCAGTATATCATGCTGTGTGTTCACCTGTCCCTTATTTTATCATTTGATTCCCTACTGTATGTTCTAAAATTTTGAAAAATGCCATATCAGTATCCTTAATCCGTTTCCTTTATTATTCAATAATTTTTTTCAAGACATATGTAGGTTGATACCTATAGATCTAATTTTATCATATCATGTTTTATATTTTACTTATTTTTTTAAAAATCTCTTATACATTCATAGTTGTTAAGATATACAAAAGTATATATTGAAGTCTCATCACCCAGCTGTCCAGTTTTTCTTCTCAATTATTTGTATTCCAGAAATACTCTGTGTTTACATGAGCAAGGTAATACACTCAGATTCCCTCCCTGCCTTTTTCCTATGAATGGTACGTGCTGTTTATGTACCCATTACTGTCTTTATGGACATTAAGCTGTTTCTAATTTTTGGCTGTTAGAAGCAGTATGCTAATGGCTCTTTCTGTACCTCTGTCTTCGTGTACACATGTAGACTTTATTTGGTGTAGAGCTAGAATGGCAGTACTTCGTGGTGAGGTAGAAATGAAGTCTTACCTATATTCGGTCTTCTCTAAAATGACTGTTCCAGACACCAGCAGTGGGTGCGAGTTCCCAGTATTCTGTATCTGCCTCCTCTTGGATAGTGACAGACTTTAAAGTTTTTTCAGTTGAATGAATATGGAATTTTATTGTGGCTTTAGTTTATATTTCTCAGATGACTAGTGCCGATGTACATCTTTCCTTGTGTTAATTGCCTATTTGAATTTCTTCTGTAAATTTCTTATTCATATTCTTGATTCAATTTCACTTCTCATTTGTTGCTTGCCTTTTTTTATAGCTACGTTAGATTTCTATACATATTCTTGACACTAGTCCTTTATTGCTTTTGTACGTTGCAAATATCTTCTATTCTGTGGCTTATGTTTTAGTCACTCTTTTTTTTTTTTTTTTTAGTCACTCATTTTTCTACTTGATCTTTATATTTTTGAAAATGGTCTTTTCCTGTGTAATTTTTCTTAAAATATTGAAAGTCTTATTATTTCTGCAAATTTCACTAATGGTGACTAAACTGTATGCACAATGTTGTTTTATCTTTTTCTAGTGGATCAACAACCTGGAAGTCGATAGCAGATATAATTCATGGCCTTCTAGTCTACAGGAGTTGCTTCGACCCACCTTTCCTGGTGTTATCCGGCAGATCAGGAAAAATTTGCATAACATGGTAAGTAAAACTCCTTATTGTCTGGTCATCAACTCCATTTCTGCCTTGGTGTGTCTCATCTGACCCCTTTGTCATATCTAGAATGTTAACTTCTCTCCTTTACTAGCCGCTTCTCCCCAGCACTACCACTGCTAAATAGACTTTTTTTAACTCCATATCCAAACTGAAAGGGTTTTGAAATGTATCGTCGTTTGTAGAGCTATGAGATGTCAGTGTGTGAGGAAACTCATCCTTCACCTGAAGATTCAGACTGTGTTAGTTTTAATACCCCTTTTTTACTCAGAAGATGAATACATTACTACTATTTTTCTTGAATATCTTTTTTCCCCCCCCATTTATGTCACCTCCCCCACCACTCCGATTCAAGCCATTGTTTCTCAGTCTATTTGTGTAGGACACAGCTCCCTGGCCCATCCAGGTATTATGAGCCTTGCGCTCCCCACGGCTTGGTCGGTCGGCCGCTCACAGCAGCTCGTGGCAGCTCTCGTGGCAGCTCTCGCCGGCTGCTGGCCGCTCACGATGGCTTCCAGCCACTCATGCTGGCTGCTGGCCACTCACGCTGGCCAACAGCCACTCATGGCAGCACACGGTAGCACACGGTAGCTCACGCTGGCTGCCAGCCACTCCCGCCTGGTCACCAGCCACTCATGGCGGCACAGGGTAGCCCACAGCAGCACACACAAGCCCACAGCAACACATGCCAACCTCCGGCTGCTCACGGCAGCCCAGCTGCAGGGAGAGCCAGCCGTTGTTCACAATCTTAGCTGTAGAGGGCGCCGCTCACTAGCCCATGTGGGAATCGAACCACTGACCTTGGCGTTAGAAGCACGGCCCTTCAACCGCCAGAGCCACCAGGCTGGCCCTTTAGTGAATATCTTAATCCCTAAAATTTAATAGTCCAATTATTCCCGTAAATAAGTCTTCCTGTCATCTCCTGCTCGTTATTCCTTATTTCACGGCTATAGAGAGATAGAGGAAGAGGGTTCTTAGCTGGCCCTCTTTTCCCCTCTCATTTCTTTTTCTTCCCTTATGTAGCTCCTAAAGAGACGGGGCCAGTTAGTGCCAAGGTCGGCTTCTGCAGAATGTGCAAGGGAAACTGTCCTTTGTACTTTTTTCGCTCTTGAAACCACCTTTTTGCCTTCCCAGTCAAAATTTTAGTCTGTTTCTCTCCTACCACATGTCTGAACTTTACCGAATGAGATGATATATATTATACATATATATATATATATATGTATAATATATATGTATAAAATATATATATATATATTTTTTTAAATTAAAGTTTATTGGGGTGACAATTGTTAGTAAAGTTACATAGATTTCAGGTGTATAATTCTGTATTACATCATCTGTAAATCCCACTGTCAGTTCTCCTTCCATCACCATATATTTGATCCCCTTTACCCTCATCTACCACCTCCCTCCCCCTTACCCTCTGGTAACCACTAAACTATTGTCCGTGTCTATGAATTTTTGTTTCTCATTTGTTTGTCTTGTTCTTTTGTTGTTTTAGGTTTATATACCACACATCAGTGAAATCATATAGTTCTCTGCTTTTTCTGTCTGACTTATTTTGCTTAGCATTATACCTCAAGATCCATCCATGTTGTCACAAATGGTCCTATTTCTTCTTTTCTTAACCGCTGAATAATATTCCATTATTTATATATACCACAACTTCTTTATCCATTTATCTATGGAAGGACATTTTGGTTGTTTCCATGTCTTGGCCACCGTAAATAAAGCTGCGATGAACGTTGGAGCACACGTGTCTTTATGAATAAATGTTCTCAGATTTTTTGAGTAGATACCCAGGAGAGGGATTGCTGGGTCATACGGTAATTCTATTCGTAATTTTTTGAGGAACCTCTACACTGCCTTCCATAAAGGCTGCACCAATCTGCATTCCCACCAACAGTGTACGAGGGATCCTTTTTCTCCATAGCCTCTCCAACACTTGTTACTATTTGTCTTGTTGGTGATAGCCATTCTGACTGGGGTGAGGTGATATCTCATTGTGGTTTTTATTTGCATTTCTCTGATGATTAGTGATGTTGAGCACTTTTTCATATGTCTATTTGCCATTTGTATGTCCTCTTTGGAGAAATGTCTCTTCAGGTCCTCTGCCCATTTTTTAATTGGGTTGGTTGTTTTTTTATTGTTGAGTTGCATGAGTTCCTTGTATACTTTGGATATTAGCCCCTTATCAGAGGAACTGTTTGCAAAAATCTTCTCCCATTCAGTTGGTTGTCTCTATTAGGTCGATGGTTTCTTTTGCTGTGCAGAAGCTTTTAAGTTTGATATAGTCCCATTCATTTATTTTAGCTTTTATTTCCCTTGCCTTTGGAGTCAAATTCATAAAACACCGTTTGAACCCAAGGTCCATAAGTTTAGTACCCATGTTTTCTTCTATGCAGTTTATTGTTTCAGGTCTTATGCTTAAGTCTTTGATCCATTTTGAATTAATTTTGGTACATGGTGGCAGATAGCAGTCCAGTTTCATTCTTTTGCACGTGGCTTTCCAGTTCTGCCAGCACCATTTATTGAAGAGGCTGTCTTTCTCCATTGTATGTTTTTTGCTTCTTTGTCACAAATTATCTGTCCGTATTTATGTGGTATTATTTCTGGGTTCTCAATTCTATTCCATTGGTCTATGTGTCTGTTTTTCTGCCAATACCATGCTGTTTTGATTATTGTAGCCCTGTAGTACAAGCTAAAGGCAGGGAGTGTGATACCTCCAGCATTGTTCTTTTTTCTTAAGATTGCTTTGGCTATTTGGGGTCTTTTGTGGTTCCAAACAAATCTGATGATTTTTTGTTCTATTTCTTTAAAAAGTGCCATTGGGATTTTGATGGGGATTGCATTAAATCTGTATATTGCTTTGGGTAATATGGCCATTTTAACTAGCATAAGACCACGAGAACATCACTCATCCTTTCAGTTCCATATTCTTTGGACATAGGGGAGAGTAACTGCTGTTTGTGTATCTCCTCTCTTACGTGGTTCAAGAGTAGCTGGGAAATACTGCCTTCAAGTGTAAAGACTAAGGGCATTTTTATTGGCCCAGTGGCATTTTGATGAGTGTTATTTCAAGTGTTCCTTTCCCTCTCCCTGCAGATTTTCATAGTTGATCCTGCTCATGAGAGCACAACAGACCTGATGAGCACCGCCGAGATGTTCCTCAGTAATCACATCCCACTAAGGTAACACCGATACAGGTTTGAGGATGTGTCTAATTTAGTCCAGGTGTGTGTGTCATTTTTAAATGCAGTTCTGGTGCCACTGAATTGTATGGTAATTAGTAATGGGGATCGTAATGGAAGTTTTATCTTTTGCTCAGTAAAAAGCCAGTATCTTTTGGGATAAAGAATTTGATTCTCAATGAATAGAAGCTTGCCACCACTAGATTATTAATAAATAGCTCATGTGAAACACAGAGGGTGCCAACAAAATGTATACACATTTTAAGAAAGGAAAAACCTGTATTAAAATTGTAATACAATTGTAAAATTGTAGCATATACTGATAACAAAAGATGAATACAAGTTATATGTTTTCATTTTTTTGGCTCCCCCGGTAGTTTGTGGTGTGAGCTCCTTCCCAACGAAAGGGAGTTTTTCCAAGTGAGTGTCCACATCCCAAAGCCCATCTCTACTTCCGGTGGAGATAAAGAGCTTTGCTGGCAACTTTGGTTAGAGTGTCAAGGACTAAATGTCTATGTACACCTATATAGATGCAGACAGACACATTGATTTCATTTGTGCTGCAGTTATGCCAACAAGGTACTTGAATGGCTGGCTTTCCATTGTACGTTTGAAAAACAATATTTTAAGGTTTTTACATATAAGTGTTGAGATATTCTCATTTACCTTCTGAATAATATCTGGTAATTTTACATGTTGACAAAATTTAAATTCTTAGAAAAAATGAAAATAAGAAAGGAAATAACTCTTTAGCTAACAAATGTTATTGTGTATTCCGTACCCAGCACTGAGCTAAATATTGTGAAGTACATAAACCACATTTCTACCTTCTTCGAAAAAATACTGTGCATACTTTCAGACACTTTAAGAAGATATTTTATGAAGTGTTAGGTTATGTCCTATTAGTTACAAGTGCTTTAGAATTTCAGGGAAACAAAAGATTATAGACAGATATTTGGAAGGACAAAAGTTTCATGGAAACGTTGGATTTTTATAGACCTTGAAGAAAAAGAGAGTTTTTATTAATGGAAAAGCAGAGATTTTGAGTTGAATGAACTTTTTCCTGTAAAACATGCATACAACCTGGTTAGATGGAGCAATAAACTACTGGATTACAGCCAAAGCTATGTTTTGATTAAGAGGGAAATATAGGACACAGAAGAAGGTGGCTCATGATACACAGTGGGCACTAATGAAATATTTATTGACGTGCACTGCGGGACAGGAAGAGGGAATGCAGGCTGAGGCTGCGGTGGTGGGTGAGAGGAAGGCGGTAGACAGAATGCCGTGAACAGTGGGAGGAGCCTACGGCAGGCAGCTGTCGCTTCACCCTTTGTTTGGGTTGATGTGTGCAGCAGGTGTTTATGGGGTCAAGGAGAGGAGGGGACAAATCTGAGAGGCTCCTGAGTGATTTGGTGAAGGGCTGGGAGAAACACAAGTCAGAGTTTGGGTGCTTTGCTAAGAAAAACTGATGTTCTTTCTAGAAATTGGGATCTTGGGAAGGGGAATTACTTCGTGAGGAGCTAATTAGGCTCTAGCCATTATTTTAGTTTTTGTGGGAGTAACACTTAGGTTATTTCTGCCTGGAGTCTACTCATGATTTCTGTCATTAATGGGATTTTAACAAACAAAGCCAATTTTCATCTGAAAACAAACTCTCTCGCTAACCCCATCCATGTATACATACCTTGTACACATACATCTTGAGACCTTGAAGTTTGATATGCTTTTTCTATTTTTAAGCTATATCTTTTTAAAAAAATTAATAGACTTTGTATTTTTTAGAGTAATGTTAATTAATTAACTGGTATTGATAATTGCTATTTAAAGTCCATAGTTTACTCTTTGAGCTGTGCATTCTGTGGGTCTTCACAAATGTATTATGACGTTTCCACCATTATAGATTCATACAGATGAGTTTCCCTGCCTTAAAAGTCCCTGTGCTCCACTGATTTGTTCTGCCCTCCCCGCCGCCCCTGGCAACCACTGGTCTTTTTATAGTCCCCATAGTTTTGTCTTTCCTAGAATCCTGACCTATGTAACTTTTTTATATTGGCTTCTTTCACTTAGCAGTATGCTTTTAAGGTTTGTCCATGTCTTTCTGTGGCTTGATAGCTCATTTCTTTTATCACTAAATAATACTCCATTATATGGATGTACCATAGTTTTTTTTTTTTTTTTTTAATCCATTCACCTATTGACAAACATCTTGGTGGCTTCTAAGTTTGAGCAATTATGAATAAAGCTGCTATAAACATCTGTATGTATGTTTTTGTGTGGATGTAAGTTTTCAGCTTGTTTGGATAAATACCAACTAGCATGATGGCTTTATCTTATGATAGCATGTGTTTGGTTTTGTAAGAAACTGCTGAACTGTCTTCCAAAGTGGTTGTACCAGTTCGCATTCTCATCAGCAATGAGTGACAGTCCCTGTTGCTCCAGAATTTGGTGGTGTCAGTGTTTTGGATTTTAGCCATTCTAATTGGTATATCTCATGGTGGTTTTAATTTGAAATTCCTTAATGATACGTGATGTTGAGCATCTTTTTATGTACTTATTTGCCAGCTGTATGTCCTGTTTGGTGAGGTGCCTATTCAGACTTTTTGCCCATTTCTAACTTTTTTTAAATTGCGATTTAAGAGTTCTTTGTATATTTTGGATATCAGTCCTTTATCGGATACATGTTTTGCACAGGTTTTTCTGCCAGTTTGTGGCTTGTCTTTATTCTCTTAACAGTTTCTTTTGCAGAGCAGAAGTTCTTAATTTAAATGAAGTCCACTTTATCAATTCTTTTTGTCATGGGTCGAGCTTTCGATGTTAGATCTAACAAGTCATTAACAAACCCAAGATCACCTAAATTTTCTCCTATTGCATTTTCTAGGAGTTTTATAGTTTTGTATTTTGCATTTATGTCTGTGATCCATATTGAGTTCATTTTTGTGAAGGTTATAAGGTCTCTGTCTAGATTCATTGCTTTGCATGTGGATGTCCAGTTGTTCCAGCACCATTTGTTAAAAAGACTATCCTTTCTCCATTGAATGGCTTTCACTCCAATATGGAGGATAGTGGCCTCTGTTGGCCAGTGCAAGGGTTTTGTTTTTTGCGTCTGTAGATGTGTAATGGTATCTCTTTGTGGTTTATTCCTTTATTTAAATTTTTAAAATGTAATAAACTTTAATCTTGGTTGTAGCTTTTTGCTCAAGGACAATAATAAATGTTTTTATGCTTTCCATTTATCTATGATTGCCATTGCCTGTTAAATCTCAAAGTCACCCCCCCCATATAGTTTCACATTCTGAAATTTTTCACTTACCCTAATTTTTGTTGAAAAACAGGACAAAAATCTTTATATAAAACGATAGCAATACCCATCATGTCAGTAAAGGCCTCATTTCACAAGGTGGAAATGGCTTCCTTTAACAGTTGAAAGCCTAAGCCCCTTTGGGAACTTGCTTCTCTTTTTTAAAATTTTTTTAAAATTGGGGAATATTGGGGAACAGTGTGTTTTTCCAGGACCCATCAGCTCCAAATCAAGTTGTTGTTTTCACTCTAGTTGTGGAGGGCGCAGCTCACTGGCCCATGTGGGAATTGAACCAGCGCCCTTGGTGTTATGAGCACTGTGCTCTAACCAACTGAGGCAACTGGCTGCCTCGGGAACTTGCTTTTCTTATTCTGTAAGTGATGAAAGCGTTTGCCAACCATCTCAGACTTAAGTGTGAGCTGTGCTTTTCAATAGAGGATCGTTTTCCTCTATCAGCTACAGTGTTTGTGTGGGGTACGAGGATGCCATTCCTTTTAACCGGTTGTATTCTTTGAGATAAGTTTCTTTTTCTTCTTTTCCCTTCCTCCTCTCCCTCAGACTTGGTTTAATCTTTGTGGTTAACGATTCTGAAGATGTGGATGGGCTGCAGGATGCCGGAGTGGCTGTACTGAGAGCGTATAATTACGTTGCCCAAGAAGTGGATGACTATCACGCCTTCCAAATTCTGACGCATGTATGTGTTCATTCCAAATGTTGAATAATTTTAAAAGTCAAACTTACTCTGAGAAGCAGTATGTGGTAAGGGGATTCGATATTTCTGTACAAAGAAAAGTAAGAAATTGTTCATACAACCTTTATGTGTTTGATATTTTAGGAGTTGTCTCTACTTTATTTTTATTTTTTACATTAAAATCTTTAATTTTTTTTTTTTTTTTTAAGATTTTTATTGGGGAAGAGGAACAGAACTTTATTGGGGAACAGTGTGTACTTCCGGGACTTTTCCAAGTCAAGTTGTTGTCCTTTCCATCTTAGCTGTGGAGGGCGCAGCTCAGCTCCAGGTCCAGTTGCCGTTGTTGGTTGCAGGGGGCGCAGCGCACCATCCCTTGAGGAAGTCGAGGAGTTGAACCGGCAACCTTGTGGTTGAGAGCCCGTGTTCCAACCAGCTGAGCTGTCTGGCCACCTGGGAGCTGAGCAGCAGCTCTCTGATTTCATTTTAGTTGTGGAGGGCGCAGCTCGCTGGCCCTTGTGGGAATCGAACCGGCAGCCCCATTGCCCAGAGCTCGTGCTCTAACCAACTGAGCCACCCATCCCTCCCTGTCTCTACTTTATTGATTCACCAGAGTTAATAAAGATTGCTGTGGTTTCAGCCAAGATAATCTTCCTTAGAAGCCACACTAACGTCCGTTAGCCTCTGCCTTCTTATGGTTTGAAATCACTCATTCATGCCTTTTGGTAAATGTGATGTTCTCTACTTGTTTAAAAAAATGTTTGCTCCCCCTCCTTTAAGACCATCATAATCTTTTCATTGGGATTCAGTTTACTATTGAAGTCAAAATTCTTAATTGTTTGTTTTCTCCATATTAACTGGAGATTTTGAAATGCCCTGATTTTTATATATGTTTGAAATACTGCTCAAATTCAAAGAACTCTCCTTGTTTTCTTGTTTTTTTTTCTATTTTTAATATAAAAAACTTCATTTTCAATATATTCAAAAAAGTTATATTCAGAAGTAACAGTTCTTTTGTTTACAGATTAGTGGTAATTATTGAATTTTACCTATAAACATGATGTCAGTCTGCTGTTTATTATGTTTGTTATGTTCATTGTTTAGAGATTCAGTTAGGGGCATTTTTTATTAGTTAAAATGTGCATTTATGTATTCGGCTAACAGTCACCAAGGACCTACCACTTACCAGACCTGGTCCTATCTGTGAGGGATACAAAGAAGAGTAAGACGTCACCTCTGTTTTCAAAGCCCTTACAGTCTAGTGGGGGCACCTCCACACAGAGGATCTACTTGTGTGGGGAGCACAGCTGGCTATGACAGCACCAGGCCCTCTCTCCACTAGAGGTGGCCATGGGCATTTTTGTGGAGTGGGACATTGTCCCAGCTGAGTGGAGGAGGAAAAACGGGAATTGGGTGAGCAGTGGCTTTAAGTCACAGGTGCTGATTCCAAGTTGTTAGTGTAACTTGAGCAGAGTATTGTGAGAGCAGAGTGGAGAGGGGAACCTGGTCGTTGAAGCCATGAGGGGAGGTAACAGGTGTCTAATCACAGAGTTAAACTGTAATTAAAAAGATCATTCTGATGCGTGTGTGGAGATGGATCTGAAGCAGGGCAAAGACCGTGGCAGGGTACTAACTGATGAGCTGTTGCTGTGACCGCTGAGCAGTGATGGTGATGGTTGTTACCAGCAAGAGGGCTACGGGGAATGAAATTAGTTCAGAAGAAGTTGCTAAAGCTAAGAAGTGTTTTAAAGTCTGCTTTTTAAAGTTTTTCCCCCTCATAGCCATGTGAAGGAAAGGATAATGTGAGTTTTAATTTTTTTGTTTATTTTTAATTGAAAAAGTAAAAAAAAATTTCATTGTAAAAAATTTTCAAATAATATTAAAGTGTGTCAATTTAAAATTTCTCTGTCCCTTACCCTCCCTAATCCTGCTCCTTGAAGGTAGCCACTATTAAAAGATTGCTGTTATCCTTCTAGATATTTAACTGTACATGTACAGATGTGGTGGTGTTTGTTTTATGTCTCCTTTTTCAATTAGCAATAATTACGTCTTGGATAAACCTTGTTGGCTATGGTATTGCCACTGTGTAAAGCTATGTATGCTTTTTAAAAACAGGGGTTGTACCATACATGTTTTGCACCCTGTTTCCCCTAAATATCAGGGACATGAATTCTTATTTCAAGGATTACTTGTAAATATTGAGATTTTAAAAAATTAACATGTTTTTGCATTGAGGACTTAATATGAGTATGAACTGATTGTGTCATTTTAAAAGTATGTATAGTTTCTAATGTAAGAAGGCATGTTGAGGTATATGGAAAAGGGAGAATTGCTATTCCCATTGGACCTTTTAAGAAAAATAGCCATGTTTTCCTCTACATTCAGAAATCTTTTTAATAAACACTCTCAAATTTGAATTTAAAAGTGTAGTTGGTTACCTGGTTTTCCTTTCTTCAGATATACAACAAAGTAAGGACTGGAGAAAAGGTGAAGGTTGAGCATGTGGTCAGTGTCCTGGAGAAGAAGTACCCGTATGTGGAAGTGAACAGCATTTTGGGGATTGATTCTGCTTATGATCAGAATCGGAAGGTAACACATTCTTTCTTTGGCACTTCTCGTGTGACTGCAACACTGCACTCTCCTCACCTCCCTTTTTAGGTTGTCATTAACAAAGGTGGTGGTGGTTCAAGTATTTAGGTACTTAGCGTTTATAAATTCAGAACCCAGATCACTTTTCTTTGTTTACAAATGCAGTTTATATTTTAGTTTTGTGAATATATCATTGATAGTTAACTGGCATGTTAAATATTAAAATATAAAGCCATTTCTTTTTCACAATGCCCTGGTAGTACTTGTATGACATATATTCTGGATGAAATCTATTGGACATATGATGTGTGGTTGTCAGGATATGAGGTATAGCTTAATGTCTGTCATTTATAGTTCAGGTTAAAGATGGGAATGTATTAAGAAATGTAATAAACAGAATGGTAAAATGTGGTAATAAGGATATAGAGAAACACTTAAAAATATTTATTTAAAAATAATAGTGTTTCTTGTGAGATTCTAAGTGCAGTAAAGGTCTCTTATTTATTGCAAACAGGAATGAGGTAGTAAGTTTATTGAAAATAAATGTTAAAACAATGAATCAAAATACATCCCAAAACATTTTAATTTAAAACGAAAATGTATTTGCTTACCACCTTTTTTCCTTTTTTCAAATGAAGGATAAGGCCTTTGGTTATTCTGTTTGGAGATTGGAGCTACTTTCCTTTAGAAACCATATTCATAATAAATTGTTTATAATTTCTTTTTCATCTGAGTACTGAATCCTTTGAGATTTTTGTAATCTCCCTCCCGTGTTTTATAGTTGTTTTACCCACATCTCATTCAGCATCAACTGTTTTTAACTTTTCACCTTTTTGAGTTTTTCTAGTCATTGAATTTATTTTTTTGGGTAGACCACCTTTTTTTCCCCACTCATATATTTTATTGGCTTGAATAATATTGACTTACGTTGTTTCATTAAGAAAAATAGTTGGTTTGGAAACAGACACAGCTGGTCTTTGATAAACATACAGCTCAAACAAGGAGAGCAAAAGTGTGTGCATTCTAGAGAGTAGCTCACCAGTGTAAGAGCTTAACATGCTTTAATGGCAAGTGTTTGTTGCTATTAACTTGGTTAATTTAGATTGGTTAAGAGATCTGTTACTGTAAATTGATCCATTTTTTAAGGGCTTAAACAAAACACTATTTAATGAGAACAAACACAAGAACTTAACTAGAGACACTCCTGAAATACTTTGAAATAAGGAATAAAGTTTTAATTTTAAACACATATGGTAGTACTTGATAACTTCTCTGTGCCAGCCCTGGTAATAGAAAGTTGAACAAGGGGGTGTGCCTGTACTTGGGGCGTCACACAGCCTTTTGGCGGGTGATACAATAAAAGCAGTGAGGTTTTGGTGATTGAGAGGTAGTAGGGTTTGCTTCAGGCCTAGAGGAGGGAGGGGTGGGCGGCCCTGCCAGTTTAGGACAAGGTGACTGTTGAAGGCTTCCTAGAGGTGGTGACACCTGCCTACCCTGCAAATGAAAGTTTTTAGGGAGATAAATGTAAAATCAAAACAAAACACAAACTCACAGGTTATTATCTGTGTAAATTGATATTGAGTTCAGCACTGATTAAAATACTGGCTCTCTACCAGTACTTTGTAAAGGTAAGTTCACACCAGGAGCTAGTGGATCTGTGAGAGTGAGCCGGTTTGCCTTTTTTCTCATTACTGTTTTTGATTATGTGCTTTAGTGTTTTTTATTTTTTTAACAGCCAATGATAAGGATTTCCCCCCAGCATTATCGAGATATAATTGACATTTCACATTGTGTAAGTTTGAGATGTACAGCGTGTTGATCTGATGCACAGTTACCACAGGAGGGTTAGTTAACACCTCCATCACCTCACATACTTGCCATTGCTTTTGTGGTGAGAATATTTAAGATCTACTCTCTTAGCAGTTTTCACGTGTACAGTACAGTATTGTTAACTAAAGTCACCGTGCTGTACATTAGATCCCCAGAACTTACTCATCTTATAACTGGACATTTGTGCTTTTTGACCAACATCTCCCCATTTCCCCCATGCCCCAGCACTTGACAATCATCACTCAAATCTCTCTCTCTTTTTTTTTTTAAATTTATTGGGGTGACAATTGTTAGTAAAATTACATAGATTTCAGGTGTACAATTCTGCATTACCGAATCTCTTTTTATGAGTTTGGCTCTTTTAAATTCCACATACAGGTATCTGTCTTTTTTTCCTGACATATTTAAATTAATTAGCATGCCCTCAAGGTCCATTCGTGCTATTGCAAATGGCAGGAGTTACATCTTTCTCATTGCTGAATAATATTCCACTGTACAAGTGTGTGTGTGTGTGTGTGTGTGTACGCGCGCGCGCGCATACACACCTTATCTTCTGTATCCATTCTGATACACACTTAGGTTGTTTCCTTATCGCTGCAATAAACATGGGAGTGCAGATATCTCTGAGATCCTGACTTCATTTCCTTTAGATACATACCCAGAACTGAGATTGCTGAATCATATCACAGTTTACTTTAAAATTTTTGAGGAACCTCCATACTGTTTTCCATAATGGCTGTACCAATATACATTCCCACTAACAGTGCACAAGGGTTCCTTTTTCTCCACACCCTCACCAACATTTATTATCTCTTTATCTTTTTGATGATAGCCATTCTAACACGTATGAGATGATATTTCATTGTGGTTTTGATTTGCATTTCTCTGATAATTAGTGATACTGAGCGTCTTTTTTCATGTACTTGTTAGCCATCTGTATGTCTTCTTTGGAACAATCTCTTTTCAGTTTCTATGCCTATTTTTTAATCAGACTTTTTTTCCTTACATATTTTAGATATTAACCCCTTATCAGATATATGAAATGCAAATATTTTCTTTCATATCATAGATTGCCTTTTTGTTTTGTTGATTGTTTCTTTTGCTGTATAGAAGCTTTTAATTTTTCATGTAGTCCCATTTGTTTATTTTTGCTTTTGTTGCTTATGTTTTTATTGTCTTATCTAAAAAAATCATTGCCATGACCTGTGTCAAGGAGCTTTTTACATAGGTTTTCTCCTAGGAAGTTTACGGTTTCAGGCCTGTTGAAACTGAAGTCTTTAATCTATTTTGAGTTAATTTTTGTGAGTGGTGTAAGATAGGGGTCCAGTTTCATTCTTCTGCATGTGTTTATCTGGTTTTCCCAGCACCATTTATTGAAGACACTGCCCTTTCCCCATTGAATATTCTTGGCTCCCTTGTCAAACATTTGTTGACTGTATATGCAAGGGTTTATTTCTGAGGTCTTGATTCTGTTCCTTTGGTCTCTGTGTTTATTTTTATTCCAGTACAATGCTGTTTTGATTACTATAATATTATAGTATAGTTTGAAATCAAGAAGTATAATGCCTCCAGCTTTGTTTTTTCTCAGGATTGCTTTGGTTATTTGGGGTCTGTTTGAATTTTAGGGTGGTTTTTTCTTTATTTCTGTGAAAGACACCATTGGAATTTTTATAAGGATTGCATTGAATCTATAGGTAACTTTGGGTAGTATGGATATTTTAACTATATTAATCCTTCTGAATCATGAGCATGCGATAGCTTTTTTTTTTTTTAATTCAAAGCCGTATAGTTTTCAGTATACAAATATTTTGCCTCCTTGGTTAAATTTATTTGTAAGTATTTTATTGTTTTTGATGCTACCGTGAGTAGGGTTTCCCCCTGCCTGCCCCCCGCCCAGATATTTTGTTGTTGGTGTATAGAAAGGCAAATGATTTCTGTATGTTGATTTTGTTTCCTGCAACTTAACTGAATTTTTTGATTATTTCTAATAGTTTTTTTTGATGGAGTCTTTAGGATTTTCTACATATAAGAGTATATCATCTGAAAACAAGAGCAATATTACTTCTTTCTTTCTGATGTGGATGCCTTTTGTTTCTTGTTCTTGCCTGATGGCTTTTGCGAGGACTTCCAGTACTATGTTAAATAGGAGTGGTGAGAGTGGGCACACTTGTGTTCTTCCTGATCTTAGAGGAAAAGCTTTCATTCTTTACCTCTGAGTATAATGTTACCTGCCGACTTGTTATATACAAGCCTTAATTATGTTTAGGTATGTTCCTTCTATAGCCAATTTGTTGGTTATTTTTTATCATGAAAGGGTATTGTATTTTGTCAAATGTTTTTTCTACATCTGTTGAGATGATATGACTTTTATCTTTCATGCTATTATTATAGTATATCACATTTATTGGTTTGCATATACTGAACTATCCTTGCATCTTAGGGATAAATCCCACTTGGTCATAGTGTATGATTCTTTTCATGGTTGATAAATTTGGTTGGCTAATACTTTGTTGAGAATTTTTGCATCTGTATTCAGGGATATTGGTCTGTAGTTTTCTTTTAGTGCCCTTATCTGTCTTTGGTATTAGGATAGTGCTGTCCTCATTAAATGTTTCTGGAGTGTTCTGTCTTCAATTTTTGGAAGAGTTTGAGAAAGACTGTTATTAACTCTTCTTTAAACATTTGGTAGAATTCACCAGGAAAACAATATGATCCTGGGCTTTTCTTTATGGGGAGGTTTATGATCACTGATTGTTACTCATTATTCATTGGTCTGTTCAGATTTTCTATTTCTTCATTATTCAATGTTGGTTGATTTTATGTTTCTAGAAATTTATCCATTTATTCTAGGTTGTCCAGTTTGTTGGTGTGTAATTATTCATAGCAGTCTTTTTATTTCTGTGGTATCAGTTGTAATGCTTCTTTCATTTTTAATTTTATTTGCTTGAGCTTTTTTCTCTTTTTTTTCTTAGTCTAGCTAAAGGTTTGTCAATTTTATTTTTTAAAAAACCAGCTGTTAGTTTTGTTTATCTATTTTATTGCTTTTCTGGTTTCCATTTTTTTTTGCTCTGATGTTTATTTCCTGCTGATTTTATAATCTTTATTTCTGCTAACTTTGGGCTTAGTTTGTTTTTTCCTACTGCCTGGAGGTGTAAAAGTTGATTGAGATCTTTTTTCTTTTTAAAAAATATTTTTATTAAAAAATATAGCTAACGTACAATATTATATTAGTTTCAGGGGTACACCATAGTTAGTCAACCTTTACATACCTAAAGAAGTGATCACCATGATAAGTTCAGCAACCGTCTGATATCGTACCATGCTGTCATAATATTATTGACTATATGCCCTATGCTGTACATTACATTCCCATGACTTATTTGTTTTATACCTGGAAATTTGGACCTCTTATTCCCCTTCACCTTCCCCCTCTTTTTAAATTTTTCAGTTACAATTGAAATTCAGTATTAGATTATATTAATTTCAGGCGTACAGCACACTGGTTAGACATTTGTATAATTTAAGAAGTGATCCCCAATTAGTACCCACTTGGCACTATGCATAGCTATTATCATATTATTGACTGTATTTCCTATGCTTTACTTTACATCTCCATGACTGTTTTGTAATTACCAAAGTGTACTTTTGTTTTTTTAAAACTTTTATGTATTTTAAGTGTGTTTTTCCAGGACCCATAAGTTCGAAGTCAAGTAATTGCTTCAATCTAGTTGTGGAGGGTGCAGCTCACAGTGGCCCATGTGGGGATCGAACCAGCAACCTTGTTAAGAGCACTGCGCTCTCACCAACTGAGCTAACCAGCTGCTCCCCAGTGTGTACTTCTTAATCTTTTTCACCTTTTTCACCCTGCTCCCAACCCCCACTTCTATCACCGTAATAAATTGAGTACCCATCTGACACCATATATAGTTATTACATTATTATTGACTATATTCCTTATGCTATACCTTACATCCCCATGACTACTTTTTAACAACCAATTTGTACTTCTTAATTCCTTCCCTTTTGTGATTCACACCCTTGCACCCCACCTATCTGGCAACCATCAAAATGTTTTCTGTGTCTGTGAGTTTGTTTCTATTCTTTTTGTTTATTTTGTTCTTTAGATTGCATGTATAAGTGAAATCACATTGCATCTGTCTTTCTCTATCTGACATACTCCACACAGCATAGTACCTTCCAGATACATCCATGCTGCTGCAGGTGGCAAAAACTCATTCCTTTCCATGACCAAGCAGTATTCTATTGTATATATGTACCACCTCCTCTTTATCCATTCATCCATCGATGGGCACCCAGGCTGCCTCCACATCTTGGCCACTGTAAACAATGCTGCAATGAATATGTGGATGCCCATGTCCCCTCGAAGTAGTGTTTTAGGTTTCCTTGGATAAATACCCAGAAGTGGCATTACTGGATCCTTCTTTGTCTTTTATTATAGCCTTTGTTTTAAAGTCTATTTTGTCTGGTATAAGTATTGCTACGCCAGATTTTTTTGTTTTTTTCATTTCCGTTTTCATTAAATAACTTTTCCATCCCTTTACTTTCCATCTGTGTGTGTTTTTCAATCTGAAGTGAATCTTTTGTAGGCAGCATATGTAAGGGTTTTGTTTTCTTATCCATTCAGCTCTCCTGTGTTGTTTGATTGGAGCATTTAATCCGTTTACATTAAAAGTAATTATTGATAGATATATAGCTATTGCCATTTTATTATTCATTTTTTTGATCTTTTTTTTTTCTTCGAAAAGAAGTCCCCCTAACATTCCTTGTAATACTGGTTTGGTGGTGATGAACTCCTTTAGCTTTTTCTTGTCTGGGAAATTCTTTATCTGTCCTTTGATTTTAAATGATAGCCTTGCTGGGTAGAGTAGTCTAGGTTGTAGGTCCTTGTTTTTCATCACTGAATGTTTTCTGCCAATCCCTTCTGGTCTGCAAAGTTTCTGTTGAGAAATCAGCTAACAATGTTATGGGGGTTCACTTATAAGTTACTAGTTGCCTTTCTCTTGCTGCTTTTAGGATTCTCTTTGTGTCTTTAACCTTTACCATTTTAACTGTGATGTGTCTTGGTGTGGACGTATTTGGCTTCATTTTGTTTGGGACTGTACTTCCTGGCCTTGTATGTCTATTTCCTTTGCCAGGTTAGAAACTTTTCAGTCATTATTTCTTCAAATAGATTCTCAGTCCCTTGCTTGCTTTCTCTCTTTTCCTTCTGGTACCCCTGTGATATGAATGTTGTTGTGCTTGATATTGTCCCAGAGGTCTCTTAAACTATCCTAATTTTTTTGGATTCTTTTTTCTTTTTGGTGTTTCCTGCTACTTTGTCTTCCCAGTTGCTGACTTGATCCTCTGCTTCATCTAGTCTGCTGGTGATTCCCTCTAGTGTATTCTTCATTTCAGTTATTGTATTCTTCAGTTCTCACTTTTTTTTTTATAGTTTCAATGTCCCTTTTTATGCTTGCTATCTCTCTGTTGAAGTTCTCACTGAGTTCCTTGAGCATCCTTATAATCATTGTTTTGAACTCTGTCTCTGGTAGGTTGTTTACTTCCATTTCTTGTAGTTCTTTTTCTGGAGTTTTCTCTTGTTCTTTCATTTGGGATGTATTTCTTTGTTTCCTCATTTTGGCTGGCTCTCTCTGTTTGTTTCCATGTATTAGGTAGATTTGCCATGTCTCCCAGTCTGGGCCAGGTGGCCGTATGTAGTAGGTGCCTTGTGGGGCCCAGTGTCAGTCTCCGTGGTCACCTGCTCTGGTTGCTCCAGGGGTGTTCTGTGTGTGTGTTGTGTGTCTCCTGTTATAGTTGAGCTTTGATTGCTATTGGCGTGCCACTGGGTGGGATTCACCTTTAGGCTGATTGGCTGTGGGGTTTGGTCATGGCCACAGCTTGCAGGCTTTTGGGTGGTGGGGGGCTTACTCTGCCATGTGGGATTCACCTTACCATGTTGGGTGCCCATTGAGGCTGCGCTTTGTGTGAGCCACTTGTGGGGCTAATTGGGCAGAGCCCTGCTGGGGTCTGAAGCCAATCTCTAACTATGTGGTTCTGGGGCCTCTTGGAAGGGGCTCTGTTACAGGCCCAGGTCCCCACTGCCTGTGACTGGCCAGGGACCACCTGGTAGGAGCTATGGTTGTTTGCACCTGTGCTAAAGTTGAAGGCATATAGGAGAGGATACACTGCAAACCAAAGACAGCTACCACCAGTACCAGGCCTGGGGTAGCTCTGCAAAAGCCAGGACACCCTGAGGCCTGCTGCCACCTGCCGGCCTCCTTAAGGGTCAGGCACTGATAAAGCCTCGTGCGGTACGCGAGTTGGGTCCCACGGAGTCACTAGAGTGGGAAGAGTTGTAATCATCAGGTTAATGTGGACTGGTTTGCTGTCCGTTCTGAGCCTGGAGCAATCAGCAAAAGTCGCAGAGCACACCAAGGCCAGTCACTGCTCACCTGGGGCCTGTAAACTCTGATAGTTTTCCAAGAATGAGTGCAATGTGAGTGGGGCTGGCTGCAGGAGGTGTACGGAGGGGGTCCCAGTGAGGCAGCAGCAGCAGAGCTTACCAGGCCAGTCAGATTCAGATCTGGTTGTGGTGGGGACAGGCCGTAACAAAGGAAAGATGGCACCTGCCTGCAGGCTGCATGGGAGAAGGACCCCACACAGGGAAAATGGCGACTGTCCTCCAGCCCTGCCCCAAAGACACACAACTCAGTTTGTCCTCCATATGCCTCCCACGCCTCCAGAGTCATCGTCCCTCCACTGGAGCCTAGGGTGAGTGCCTGCGAATGAGTGAGTCCATTCAAGCCATTTAAGAGGGCATCTGGATTTCCCGCAACCTTCCATTCCACCCAGATGGTCATAATCCCCACTGTGTTTCACAGCCAGATGTAGTGAGGGCTCCTCGGTACCAGCCCTCCGGGCTGGGGAGTCTGGTGTGGGGGGCTGGAGTCCCTCGCTTCTTTGTGGGGAACCTCTGTGGCCAGGATGTCCCTCCCAGTTCTCACACGGAGGTTTGGGGCCAGCCCATTTCACATCTCCATCCCTCCTACCAGTCTGGACGTGGCTGCTTCTTCATATCTTGAGTTATAAAACTTCTGTTTAGTCAGACTTCAGATGGTTCTGTAAGTTGATTTTCTTATGATTTAGTTGTAATTTTAATGTGTTCACAGAGGGAGCAGGCACAGTGTAAACTACTCCGCCATCTTGGGTCTCCTTTTCTTTTTTCTTAATGTAGGTATGTATCTCTTAGAACTGATTTGCTGCATTTCCTAAGTTTTAGTATGTTGTGTTTCAATTTTTGTTTGTTTCAAGATTTTTTTATTTTCCTTTTGATTTCTTCTTGATCCATTGATTGTTAAGATGTGTGTTAATTTCTGCATACTTGTGAATTTTCCAGGTTTCCTCCTGCTATTGATTTTTAGAATGTTACTTGGGTGCTTGAGAAGAATGTTATTCTGCATTTGGATTAAATGCTGTGTAATGGCTGTTAGGTCCTTTGATCTAAAGTATGGTTCAATTCAACGTTTCCTTATTGATATTCTGTCTGGATTATTTATCCATTGTTGACAGTGAGGTGCTGATCTCTCCTACTAGTATTGTATTTTTGTCTATTTCTCTTTTGAGATCTGTTAGTATTTGCTTAATATATTTAGGTGTTTCGATGTTGGGTGCATATATATTTTTGATTGTTACATCTTCTGTTTATCGTTATATAACGACCTTTTTTCTCCTTATAGTATTTGTCTTAAACTCTTGTTTTGTCTGATATAAGTATAGTTATTCCGGGCTGGCCCCGTGGCCCAGGTTGTTGGAGCTCCTAACGCCGAGGTCGCCAGTTTGATTCCCACATGGGCCAGTGAGCTGCACCCTCTACAGCTAAGATTGTGAACAACAGCTCTCCCTAGAGCTGGGCTGCTGTGAGCAGCCGGAGGTTGGCGTGGGCTACTGTGGGCTGCTGTAGGCTGCTGTGAGTGGCCGACCAACGACTGGAGACTGACTGCCTCAGCCGGGGGGGAGCGCAAGGCTCATAATACCAGCATGGGCCAGGGAGCTGTGTCTTACACAACTAGACTGAGACACAATGGCTTGAACCGGAGTTGTGGGGGGGGGAGGAGGAGGGGTGGAAGAAGGGGGAAAATAAAGTGTAGCTATCCCTGCTCCCTTTAGTTTCCAGTTGCATAGAATCTCTTTATTTTGAGCTTGTGTGTGTCCTTAAAGCTGCAATGACTCCAGTGCTGGGAGTCCAATCTCTTGTAGGCTCATATAGTTGGATCTTGTTTTTTTAATCCATCCTGTCATTCTTTGCCTTTTGATTGGAGTATTTAATAGTTACTTTTAGAGTAATTATCGGTATACTAATGACATCTTATTAGTTAATTTGTGGAACTGTTTTATAGTTCCCTTATTTCTTTCTTCTGCTCTTGCTTTCTCCCTGGGTGAATTGATGATTTTCTGTGGTGGTATGCTTTGATTCCTTTATCTGTGGTGAATCTACTGTAGATTTTTGCTTTGTGGTTACTATGAAGCTTACATAAAACATCTTATAGATAGAACAGTCTGTTTCACACTGGTAAAATCTCAGTTGTCATTTGTGAGTGGCTCATTCATAGATTTTGAGTGTAATTAATGTTTTTAAATTATTTATAATTAGCATTTTTAGTGATCAGTTGATAGAAATTCTCACATGTAATTTTTAAACTTCTCTCTTTGATAATTGGGCTATTCTGTTATTTGGTCTGGTAAACTGTTTACAATTTGTAAAAATGAAAACTGCAGTCAAAACATATCCCTCCACTCCTGACTTTCACTTAGTTGCTATTTCTAGAGACAACCATTGTTACTTACCTCTTATTGTCACCTTGAGTTAGAATATAGTCTTTCTAACTCTTAAAGTTTTGTTGGGTAAATGATTTTTCAAAGCTCAAAATATATTAAAATTGAGTTTTTATGAACTTCTTTGAAACAGTTGAGATGTCAAAGAACAGAATTAACATGGTTAAAATTTTGGGAGTGCAAATTTTAAAAGTTTAAACAATGATATAGAGAAACGGCAGAAATCAACATAGAAGGCACTTCTGTCTGTGCTCTATTTAGTCCCTCAGATAGGTTTGTACCATCATTCAGTGCGGTGGCTGGATCTGATTAGAAACTTAGTGGTCCATGGCTGATGACTGGTCTTAGTTACCCAGTTGAAGAACTTCTTTATTTGTGCTATCTAAAAAGGTTACATATAAAAAATTACTGCTATTTTCAGAAAATACCAGTTGCAAGATGTTTAATAAGAAAGTTTTAAGGAACTCTTTTTAATACCTTGCATAGTAATACAGTTTTTACTCTGAAAACTTAGTCTTGGGGCTGTGGTTGATATATGGGGAATGGACCTATGTTGCCAGGGAAAAATGACAGGAAAAAAATATATTCATCTCAGATATATTTGCCATTTTGTTGGCCTAGCATTTCCCTGCCAAAGAATCTCTTTTGTCCTGGAGAAGGAAAAAGATTGAACTCAGTATATTGTAGAGCAGTGTTTGAGCACTGTTTCCTCACTAATCTTGTTTTGTTTTCTGTAGGTGCAAAAATTTTTTTTTTGTTTTTTTTTTTTTAGTGATATGGATGGACCCTTTTACATATAGAATTGGGCCTAAATATTCTCAGGATATCTGCCCAGGAGCACAAATAATGAGTCTGTTGTTGTGCTGCCCATTATGGGGAGCTTCTAGCCACATGTGACTTTTAAAATGGAAATTAATTCATTTCACGTGTTTAATAGCCACATGGTTAGTGGGTACTGCTTTGGACAGTGAAAATAAAATGTCTCCATCACTGCAGAAAGGTCTGTTGTATAGTTTGGGTTATAGTATATGTAATTTAGGTTTGGTAGCTTGGCTGCTTAAAATTACCCCAACCTTTACCCCCAAACCACTTCCTAATTTGCCTGGTTTTGTGTTTTTATAAAAACTCCGTAACTTAACTTCACATTTGCCCAGTAGGATATTAACTATGATGTCACCTTGGATATTTTAAAAAAGAAATTTGTTTAATTATTTCTTGGCGACTATATACGTATGTTTGAAAAATATGCTTTGTTCCATTTTGAAGGACCAAAATGTGCTGTTTGTGGTCCCTTGTGTTTTAGGAAGCAAGAGCCTACTATGAGCAGACCGGAGTTGGCCTACTGCCTGTTGTTCTGTTCAATGGGATGCCCTTGGAAAAGGACCAGCTAGATCCTGATGAGTTGGAAACCATCACAATGCACAAAATCCTGGAGACCACAACCTTCTTTCAGAGAGCAGTGTACTTGGTGAGTTGTCTTTGAAGGCTGATTTTGAAAGAGAAGATTTACTTACATTTTTGTAGTCTCTGTAGTAGTCAGTGAAATTCGTTAAGTATCACTGTTTTCTATAAACCACTTGTAATTGATTTGCAGACTCCCAGCAAGTTCTGCTGTAATGAAAATAGTCATTAGACTTTCTCTACATTGTTTTTGAAATAACTAATTTTACTGGTTTCAGGATTACATTTTATTTTAAAAATACTTGAGAAGTTAGCCATTCTAAGGACACATTTGTTCTACTTGTAAGGAATTTTGACTTAGAAAAGGATAAATTATTATATACATGTATAGTTATTGTTGAGATAATAACTCACATGCCATAAAACTCAAACTTTTAAACTGGACTATTCAGTGGGTTTTAGTAAATACAGAGGTATGCAATTATCACCTCTAATTTCAGAACGTTATCATCACCCCCCGCAAATAAACCCGGCACCCAGTAGCAGTTACTCTCCATTTTCCCATACCCTAATAACCCCTGGCAACCATGAATCTGTTTTCTCTCTCAATGGGTTTGCCTGGTTTGGGCATTTTGTATAAATAGACTCATACAATATGTGGTCTCTGTGACTGATTTCTTTCACTCACCGTGACGTTTTCAAGGTTTATCCTTGTCGGAGTATGTGTCAGTACATACTTCATTCCTTTTCATGGCCAAATAATAGTCTCTTGAATGGATATAACATATTCTGTTTATCCATTCATTGGTTTTTTCCCCACTTTTTTTGCTACTAGGAATAATGCTGCTATAAACATTTTATGTACAAGTTGTACTGGATATATATCCAGTAATAGAATTGCCTGCTTATTTGAATAGCTTGATGAACTACCAGACTGTTTTCCAAAGCAGCTGCACCATTAAACGTAATGCATCCAGTTTCCACTTTCTTGGCATTCTAGTCAGCACTCGATCTTGTCTGTCTCCTTAAGTATAGCCTAGTGGGGTGGCGTGTGTCTCACTGTGTTTGGATTTGTATTACTCTAACACGAATGCTGTTGAGCATTGTTTCCTGTGCGTATTGACCATTTATATCTTCTTTGGAGAAATGTCTATTCAAATTACTTGCCCATGTTTCATTGGGTTACTTGTTTTGTTACTGTTGAGTTGTAAGAGTTATTTATGTATTCTGGATACCAGTCACTTATTATATATATTATTTTCAAATATTTTCTCGCCTTTTGTGATTTGTCTTTTCACTATTTGGTGGGGTCCTTTAAAGCTTAAAATGTTTTGAATTTTAAGTCCAATTTACTTCTTTTTCCTTTGTTGCTTGTGCTATTTGTATCATATCTAAGAAACTATTGCTTAATTCTAGGTCATGAAGATTTATACCTATGCTTTCTTCTGAGCATTTTTAGTTTTTCCTCTTAACATTTAGTTCTTTGATCCATTTTTAGTTAGTTTTTGTACATGGTGTGAAGTAGGAGTCCATCTTTTTTTCCGTATCCAATTTGGCATACAACCAGGTATATTTTGGGATAATCAGTTGTTTCAGCACCATTTATTGAAAAAAATGTTCTTTCCTCATTAAATTGTCATGGCACCCTTATTAAAAATAAATTGCCTCTTAATGAATAGGCTTACTTTGGGATTGTCTGTTGTTCTCCATTGACCACTGTATCTTTTCTTAGGTAAGTACCTTATAGCCTTGCTTACTGTTGTAATCTTTCTTTTTCTTTTTTTTTTTTTTTTTTAATTTTATCGGGGAAGGGGAACAGGACTTTATTGGGGAACAGTGTGTACTTCCAGGACTTTTTTCCAAGTCAAGAAGTCAAGTTGTTGTCCTTTCAGTCTTAGTTGTGGAGGGCGCAGCTCAGCTCCAAGTCCAGTTGCCGTTGCTAGTTGCAGGGGGTGCAGCCCACCATCCCTTGTGGGAGTCAAACCGGCAACCTTGTGGTTGAGAGGATGCGCTCCAACTAACTGAGACTTCCGGGAGGCAGCTCAGCTCAAGGTGCCGTGTTCAATCTTACTTGCAGGGATGCTGCCCACCATCCCTTGTCGAGGAATCGAACTGGCAACCTTGTGGTTGAGAGCCCACTGGCCCATGTGGGAATCGAACCGGCAGCTTTCGGAGTTAGGAGTATGGAGCTCTAACCGCCTGAGCCACCGGGCCAGCCTTTGCTTTCTTTTTTTTAAAAGACTGTTTGACTCTCGATGTCTTCTTCATTGCCATATGAATCTAAAGATCAGCTTGTCAGTGTCTGCAAAAAAAAGGGCTATTGAGATTTTGATAGGAATTGCTTAAAATCTGTAAATCAATTTGGGCAATATTGACATCTTTTAACAATACTGAATCTTCCAACCCATGAACAGAGGATATGTTTCCGTTTATTTTGGTCTTGTTACTTTCTTTCACCAATATTTTGTTGTTCTGAATGATGAAGTCTTACACTTCTTTCCTTAAATGTATTCCTTAATATAATTATTTTTTATGCTATGTAAATGGAATTGTTTTTTAAATTTAATTTTTGGATAGTTCATTGATAGTGAATAGAAGTACAGTTTGTATATTGATCTTATATGTTGCAACAATATTGAACTTTTTTGTTAACTCTAATAATGGTATTTTGTGGATTCTTTACCACTTCCTATGTAGAAAATATTGCCATCATGTGAGTACTTCTTCGGCAAAAAGAGATAGTGTTGATTCTTCCTTTTTAATCAGATGCTTTTTACCTTTTTATATTTCTTCTGTTCTTGTCTAATTGTTTAATTGCTGCCTTGCACTATGCTGAATAGAAGTAGTATTGAGTGAACATCCTTGTTTTGTTGTTGATCTTGGGGCGGGGGCAGGAACGGTTGCGGGGGAAGCTTACAGTCTTTCACCAGTAAATATGATGTTAGCTGTTGGTTGTTTTCCAGATTCCCTTTATCGATTTATGAAAGTTTCCTTCTATTCTTAGTTTGCTGAGTGTCTTTTATCATCAAAAAGTGTTAGAATTTGTCAAATGCCTTTTCAGTGTTTATTGATATGATCATGTGGTTTTTGTCTTTTATCTATTAATGTGGTATATTATATTTGGGCGTATTTTTTGGAGTGTGTGTATGTTTTTCTATAAGTTTCAGGTGTACAAAACAACATAATAATTAGACATTTACACACCTCACAAAGTGATAACCCCACCAAAGTTCCCTACCCCTCTGACATCATATATAGTTGTTACTATACCATTAACTATATTCCCTGTGCTGTACTTAACATCCTGTGACCATATATATATTTAATTATAGTTGATATTCAATATTATTCTACATCAGCTTCAGATGTGTTGTTTTGTTTGTTTTTTTTTAAAAAGTTTTTTGGGGTGAAAATTGTTAGTAAAATTACATAGATTTCAGGTGTACAATTCTGTATTACATCATCTATAAATCCCATTGTGTGTTCACCACCCAGACTCAGTTCTCCTTCCATCACCATATATTTCATCCCTTTTACCCTCATCTCCCACCCCCCACCTCCCTTACCCTCTGGTAAGCACTAAACTATTGTCTGTGTCTATGAGTTTTTGTTTCTCATTTGTTTCTCTTGTTCTTTTGTTGTTTTTGGTTCATATACCACATATCAGTGAAATCATATGGTTCTCTGCTTTTTCTGTCTGACTTATTTCGCTTAGCATTATACTTTCAAGATCCATCCATGTTGTAACAAATGGTCCTATTTCATCTTTTCTTACTGCTGAATAGTATTCCATTGTGTATATATACCACAACTTCTTTATCCACTCATCTATTGGAGGACATTTTAGTTGTTTCCATGTCTTGGCGACCGTAAATAAAGCTGCAAAGAACATTGGAGCACACGTGTCTTTATGTATAAATGTTTTCAGATTTTTTGGGTAGATACCCAGGAGAGGGATTGCTGGGTCATCTGGTAATTCTATTCGTAATTTTTTGAGGAACCTCCACACTGCCTTCCATAGCAACTGCACCAGTCTGCATTCCCACCAACAGTGTATGAGGGTTCCTTTTTCTCCACAGCCTCTCCAACACTTGCTACTATTTGTCTTGTTGATGATAGCCATTCTGACTGGGGTGAGGTGATATCTCATTGTGGTTTTCATTTGCATTTCTCTGATGATTAGTGATGTTGAGCATTTTTTCATATGTCTATTTGCATTTTGTATGTCCTCTTTGGAGAAATGTCTCTTCAGGTCCTCTGCCTATTTTTCAATTGGATTGTTTGTTTTTTTGTTGTTGAGTTGCATGAGTTCCTTGTATACTTTGGATATTAGCCCCTTATCGGAGGCACTGTTTGCAAAAATCTTCTCCCATTCAGTTGGTTGCCTCTTTATTTTGTCAATGGTTTCTTTTGTTGTTCAGAAGCTTTAAGTTTGATATAGTCCCATTCATTTATTTTAGCTTTTATATCCCTTGCCTTTGGAGTCAAATTCATAAAATGCTCTTTGAACCCAAGGTCCGTAAGTTTAGTACCTATGTTTTCTTCTATGCAGTTTATTGTTTCAGGTCTTAGGCTTAAGTTTTTGATCCATTTTGAATTAATTTGGGTACATGGTGACAGATAGCAGTCCAGTTTCATTCTTTTGCATGTGGCTATCCAATTCTCCCAGCACCATTTATTGAAGAGGCTGTGTTTTTCTCCATTGTATATTTTTTGCTTCTTTGTCAAAAATTGTCCATATTTATGTGGTTTTATTTCTGGGTTCTCAATTCTATTCCACTGGTCTGCGTGTCTGTTTTTCTGCCAATACCATGCTGTTTTGATTATTGTAGCCCTGTAGTATAAGCTAAAGGCATGGAGTGTGATACCTCCAGTATTGTTCTTTTTTCTTAAGATTGCTTTGGCTATTCAGGGTCTTTTGTAGTTCCAAACAAATCTGATGATTTTTTGTTCTACTTCTTTAAAAAATGCCATTGGGATTTTGATGGGGATTGCATTAAATATGTATATTGCTTTGGGTAATATAGCCATTTTAACTAGTTGATTCTTCCCATCCATGAGCACGGAATGTCTTTCCATTTCTTGTGTCTTCTTCAATTTCTTTTAAAAATGTCTTGTAGTTTTCAGCATATAGGTCTTTCACATCCTTGGTTAAGTTTATTCCTAGGTATTTTATTTTTTTGCTGCAATTGCAAAAGGAATTGTTTTTTGTATTTCTGTTTCTGAGATTTCATTGTTAGCATGTAGGAATGCAATAGACTTTTGTACGTTGATTTTGTAGCCGGCAACTTTACTGTATTCGTTGATTGTTTCTAGTAGCTTTTTGGTGGAGTCTTTAGGGTTTTCTATATATAGCATCATGTCATCTGCCAAGAGTGACAGTTTAACTTCTTCATTCCCAATTTGGATGCCTTTTATTTCTTTCTTTTGCCTGATTGCTCTGGCAAGGACTTCCAACATTGTGTTGAAAAGCAGAGGTGATAGGGGACATCCCTGTCGTGTTCCTGAACGTAGAGCAAAGGGTTTCAGTTTTTCTCCATTAATTATGAGATTAGCTGAGGGTTTGTCATATATTGCCTTTATTATGTTAAGGTATTGTCCTTCTATACCTATTTTATGTAGTGTTTTAATCATAAATGGATGTTGTATCTTGTCAAATGCTTTTTCTGCATCAATTGATATAATCATATGATTTTTGTCCTTTATTTTGTTTATGTGATGTATCACATTGATGGATTTGCGGATGTTGAACCATCCTTGTACCCCGGGGATGAACCCAACTTGGTCGTGATGAATGATCTTTTTTAATGCATTGTTGTACTCGAATTGCTAGAATTTTGTTTAGGATTTTTGCATCTGTATTCATCAGAGATATTGGTCTGTAGTTTTCTCTTTTTTGCGTTTTCCTTACCAGGTTTTGATATCAGGGTAATGTTGGCCTCATAAAATGAGGTGGGGAGTACTGTCTCTTCTTCAATTTTTTGGAAGAGTTTGAGCAGGATTGGTATTAGATCCTCTTTGAAGGTTTGGTAGAATTCACTAGTGAAGCCATCTGGTCCTGGACTTTTGCTTTTTGTAAGGTTTTGGATGCCTGATTCAATTTCTTTACTGGTGATAGGTGTGTTTAGATTTTCCAGTTCTTCATGGTTCAGCCTAGGAAGGCTATATGTTTCGAAGAACTTGTCCATTTCATCTAGGTTATTGAATTTGGTGGCATATAGTCCTTCATAGTATTTTTGGATGGTCCTTTGTATTTCTGTGGCGTCTGTGATAACTTCCTCTTTTTCATTTTGATTTTGTTAATAGGTGTCTTCTCTCTTTTTAGTAAGTCTAGCCAAGGGTTTGTCAATTTTGTTAATCTTTTCAAAGAACCAGCTCTTTGTCATGTTAATATTTTCTATTCTCTTTTTTTTTCTCTATTTCATTTAGTTCTGCTCTGATTTTTGTTATTTCCTTTCTTCTGCTGACCTTGGGTTTCATTTGTTCTTCTTTTTTAGTTCTTTAAGGTGTAACATGAGGTTATTTATGTGGGATTATTCTTGTTTCTTGAGATAGGTCTGTAATGATATAAATTTCCCTCTTAAAACTGCATTCGCTGCATCCCAAAAAATTTGGTAGGATGTATTTTCATTGTCATTTGTTTCTGTGTATCTTTTGATCTCTCCTCTAATTTCTTCTTTTACCCGGTCGTTCTTTAAAAGTATGTTGTTTAATTTCCAAGTATTTGTGTTTTTTCCTGCTTTCTTTTTGCAGTTAATATCCAATTTCAAAGCCTTGTGATGAAAGAATATACTTGGTATGATTTCAATCTTCTTAAATTTGCTTGGGCCGATTTTATGTCCTAATATATGGTCTGTCCTTGAGAATGTTCCATGTACACTAGAAAAAAATGTATAGTCTGATGTTTTAGGATGAAGTGCTCTATATATGTCAATTATATCCATTTCATCTAATGTGTCATTTAGGGCTCCTATTTCATTATTTATTTTCTGTTTGGATGATCTATCCATAGCTGTCAATGATGTATTTAAGTCTCCTAGTATAATTGTGTTTTGGTCAAATTCTCCGTTTAGTTCTGTTAGTAGTTGCTTGGTATATTTCGGTGCTCCCTGATTGGGGGCATAAATATTGATGACTGTTATGTCTTCTTGTTGTATAGTCCCCTTTACCATTATGAAATGTCCATCTTTGTCTCTTGTTACCTTTTTCACCCTGAAGTCTGTTTCATCTGATATCATTATGGCTACACCCGATTTTCTCTGGATACCATTTGCTTGGAGTGTCAATTTCCACCCTTTCACTTTGAGTCTATGCTTGTCCTTGTAGCTGAACTGTGTCTCTTGGAGACAGCATATGGTTGGGTTTAGTTTTTTGATCCAATCTGCTACTCTGTGCCTTTTTATTAGTGAGTTCAGTCCATTTACATTTAGGGTGATTATTGATATGTGAGGAATTCCTGTCATTCTATCTTTAGTTTTCTGGTAAGGCTATGTCTCCATTGTTTCTTTACCTTTTTGTTGTTGTCTGTTATATCTGTGTGGTGGTATTCAATGATGTTTCCATGTGTTTCTTCTTTTATCACAGTTTATATTCGCGTTCTGGATTTTTTTTGAGTGGTTACCCTTAAGTTTATGTAAAAGAAAGTTTGATATTTAGAGTATTCCATTTTCTTCAGCACGCTTACTTTCTCCATTCCCATATTCCGGTTCAGGCCTTTACTCTCCCCCTTTTTTATGTTTTGGTTGCCACAAATTGTCCCTGTTGATGTTGGTCGTTTGGGTCGTATAGTTGGTCCTTTAGTATTCCTTGTAGTGCAGGTCATGTATTAGAAAATTCCCTCAGCTTCTGTATGTCTGGAAAGGTCTTTATTCCTCCTTCATATGTGAAGGATGTCTTTGCTGGATATAGTATTCTTGGCTCATAATTTCTCTCTTTCAATAGTTTGAATATTTGGTTCCACTCCCTCCTGGCTTGTAGAGTTTCTGCTGAAAAATGTGATGATAATCTAATGGGCTTTCCTTTGTAGGTTACCGTCTTCTCTTCCCTGGCTGCCTTGAGGATTCTTTCTTTGTCGTTGATTTTAGACAGCTTCAATACAATGTGCCTTGGAGAAGGCCTGTTGGGATTGAGGCAATTAGGTGTTCTATTTGCTTCTTGGATTCGAGGATCCAGTTCTGTCCACAAGTTTGAGAAGTTCTCATCAACAATTTGTTTGAATATATTCTCTGTTCCCTTCTCTCTTTCTTCTCCTTCTGGTACGCCTATTATTCTTATACTGCTCTTTCTGATGGAGTCAGAAAGTTCTTGTAGAGTTCTTTCATTTCTTTTAAGTCTCAAGTCCCTTTCTTCTTCCATCTGTGTAATTTCCAGGTTTCTGTCTTTGATGTCACTGATTCTTTCCTCCATCTTGTCAACTCTACTACCTAAGCTGGCTATTTCATTCTTAATTTCTTCTATTGAGTTCTTAATCTCCAGAAATTCTATTTGTTGTTTTTTTTAAAATTTCAATCTGTGTCGTAAAATGCTCATTTTGTTCTTTGATTGCGTTTCTGAGTTCATTAAACTGCCTTTCTGTGTTTTCTTGCATCTCGTTGAGTTTTTTCAGAACTGCAATCTTGAATTCTGTCGTTTAAGTCACATATTTCCATATCTTTAAGTTTCTTTTCTGGAGACTTTTCACTTTCTTTCTGAGCTGTCTTGTTGCCTTGGTTATTCATGGCAATTACTGATTTATTATTTCTCTTCCTAGAGATCTACAGGTGTGGTCTCTGCAACAGGTTGATAGGAAGAGGTCTTTCTTTCATTTTCCAGTACGTGTTGGTAGAATGTTTTATTTTCTCTCCGACTGCAGCCTTGTTTTCTCTCTCACACGGTAGTGCTATGTTTTCTCTGCACTATTCCAGCTTCTCACACAATAGGGGGATTCCCTGGGAGACGGGCTTCTCCTCTGTTAATAGTTCGCTTGGGTCACAGGGCGCACTGTCCATGTGGGTATGCGGAGAGCTTTTGAAGTTCCAAAGCTCTTCCTGCACCAGATTCAGAGCCCGTCTGTTTCAGCAGTTCTGTTTACTCCTGCAGGGATCCACCCAGATAGTTGGGGCCAGGGGCGGGGTTAGTTGTGAGAGGTGGCCCAGAGCAATGGCAGCGACCACCACCACAGCCGGTCCTGCTTCCACAGCACCCTCCCCTCTGCCGGAACAAGTTGGGCTGTGAATCTGTGTCTGCGGTCCACAGTTCTCAGAATAGCAAATATTCTGTTCTTTTGATCTGACACTGCTAGTGTTCCGCTTCTAGCACCGGGCAGGTGGGGGCGGGGTGAGCTCTGGGAGGGTAAGGAAGCGGGCAGCCAGTCTCAGGGCCTAAGGCTTCCGTTCTCTGCTCGGTAAGTGAGGGCTTAAACCACCGTTTTCAGCCTTCTTCCCTCAGTCTTTTCTCCAAGGTTTCTGCCGTGAGCGTTGGGTTCAGCCATGTTATATGCTGCCCCCTCAGCCCTGTGGGCCATAAGCGGAGCCCTAGCAGTCCGAGTTCTTCCCTCTCCCGCGGCTGCGGTAGTTCCGGGATGCAGTGAGCTCGGAGCAGTGAGCTAGGTCTGAGTCCTGCGCCCGCCCGCGCGACTCCGTCTCCGCGCTTCTCCCTTCCCTCCTCCCCCACTGGCGCGATTCGCCACCTTTAGGTGAATTCAGTAGTGAGCCTCTTCGTCTTGCCTGTCGCTGTGCAGGGAGTCCTTTGTACAGTTATAGTTGTTCCATTTGTTGTAAATTCTGGGGAGATTTACAGCGGCTCACCTCACGGCGCCATTTTGATGGCATGTTCAGTTCTTTGGTTTTATATATTGACTTAACTTTGAATTCCTGGGGTACACCCCACTTTGTTATGGTATATATATAGTCCTTTTTATATAGCATTTATTTAGTTGTTAAATTTTTTGTACTAACTTAATTTCAATAGTAGAGAAAAACTTTGCTCTTCTGTAGCTCTATGTAGGCCCTCCTTTATGTTGTTACTGTCATACAGATTACATCTTTCCAGATAATATGTCTATCAGCCTTGATTTATAACTGTTGCCTTATTTTATAGTTGTCTTTTAAGTGAAGTAGGAAAAAGAGTCACAGACAAAAATATATGTTTATACTCTTTATATTTACCTGCATGATTACCTTTAGTCGTGCTCTTAACTTTTTGTGTAGATTCGAGTTATTGTCTTGTGTCCTTTCATTTTAGCCTGAAGGAATCCCCTTAGTATTCATAGGTTAGGCCTGCAAGTGAAAAATTCCCTCTGTTTTTGTTTATCTGGGAATGTATTCATTTACCCTTGATTTTTGAATGATTATTTGCCTGGGTATGGAATTCTTGGTTGGCCGTCCTTTCAGCACGTCGCATATATCATTCCAATGCCTTTTGATTCCTGATTTCTCTTGAGTATCGGGTCTATAGGATTCGGTAATAAGTCTCTTCTCTTCTGTTTTCATGATCCTCTCTTTGGTTGATTTTAGGATCTTTCAGTATCTTCTTTCATTTTTGACACTTCATAATTATGGCTAGGTGTGGAACTCTGAGTTTTTCCTCCTTGGAATACATTTCCTCTTCCCTTCCTTCCTTCCCTCCTTCCTTCCTTCTATTCTTTCACAATAAACTACAGTTAACCCTTGAGCAATGCAGGTGTTAGCGGTGCTGACCATCCTACGCAGTAGAAAATCCACATATAACTTTTGATTCCCGAAAACTTACTACCAATAGCCTATTGTTGACTGGAAGCCTTAATAATAACATAAACAGCTGGTTAACACATATTTTGTATGTTGTATGTATTATTTACTGTATTCTTATGATAAAGTAAGCTAGAGAAAAAAGGTTATTCAGAAAATCATAAGTACAGGAAAATGCATTTACAGTATTTATTGAAGAAAAAATCCACATATAAGTGGACCTTTATATTTCAAACCTGTGTTATTCAGGGTTAACTGTGAACGTGTGTCTATAATATGAGAGGTACAAAAGGGAAGAATAAGTAGTAAATGATTTCTCGTCCCCCCAATGTAATTGTGACTCTGGAAATGTAGGGTTGCTTGAATTCCTGAGGCTGAAAAAAGCTTGGGGTGATTTTTATAACAAAGTATAGTAACTCCTTGACAGAATGCATTTGGCTTTCTTTGGAGAGAAGTGAATAATAATAAACAGATTCAGAGTGGATTTCTGCTTACATTAACTCTTAACTAGTTTGTAGAGCTTGCTTATTTCTGGGGAAGCAGAGTGGTATGTGGAGAGATCACATATTCCTGGATTTGCATTTCTTACTCACTTCTCATCAGCTCTGTGACTTTGAGTCAGCTATTTAACCTTTCTGTGTCACAACTTCCTCATCTTTAAACTGCATGTTAGCAACGTCTGCCTCACGTTGTTGAAAGAGTTAGCGATACTATTCATAAAGCGCCAAGCTGTGCTTGGCAATGGTGGGATCTGCAATGTGGTAACTTGGTTTTAGCTGTTACCGGGACATAAGAAGATATTATAAAGTTAATGATTTCTTAGATTCTCATAAATTATTTTTGATCACATTTGTTTAACACTCATTTACCTCTGTCCTGTTTCTTTTTTTAGGGTGAACTATCCCATGACCAAGATGTGGTAGAGTATATTATGAATCAGCCAAATGTTGTTCCACGAATCAATTCTAGGATTTTGACAGCTGAGCGAGAATACCTGGACTTAACAGCAACCAGTAAGGAGCGTTTCAGGAACATCTTTGAGTTGTTTTTGGTTTGTCCTTCAGAATCTTTGCATTTACTGGGTTTTCACATTCAGAAAATAACCTGAGATTGTGATACAATTTTATGTTTAAACTCATTGCACTTTGAGTTTATAATACATACTTCTAAATTCACAGAAGTTTCCTCCAAAAGGAGAGAAATTCTTCCTGGATAAATCCTTGTAAACTTTGAAAAATATTCAGTGTCTTGTAGATACCAACTAAACAGACATTAGATGATAAAACGTACCTGTATTGTTGACTTTCTTAGTCATAAAGGTCTTAAGCAATTATCTTTTTTTCATCTTTCTCCTGGAATCAGGCTGCAATAACGTCGACAAATATCTTAAGTAGTTTTACTCTGAGAACATAAGAATGCCTTTCTAAGAAATAAAGCTTAATTAAAAAATAGTGCCATGCCATAAAACAATCTATTAAAAGTATACACTTTTACAGTGTTTAGTTTTAGTATATTTTTAAAGTTGTATGATCATTACCACTATCTAATTTTAGAACATTATCATCACCCCAAAAGAAATGATGTACCCATTAGTAGTCATTTCCCCCTTCTCCTATTCTCCATGAACCACTAATGTAGTTTTGTTTCTGAGGATTTTTCTATCCTGCATATTTCACATAATGGGAAGTGTTTGTGCCTGGCTTCTTTCACTTAGAAGAATATTTTTCAGGTTCATCCATGTTGTAGCCTGTCCCAGCACTTCACGCCTCTTTGTGGCTGATTAGTATTCCAATATATACTTATTCCACGGTTGCTTATCTGTTCCTCAGTTGGTGGATGTCGGGTTGTTTCTACAGAAATACCATTTAAGAGGTAGATATGGTAAGCCCAGATGCAGTTTGTTCCTTTTGCCTTTCAGTGAGATTCTGAAGGCCACTTTAGCAAACAGATGGAAATAAGGTAGAACTGTCATCACTTGCCCAAGAAAATCTCACTGTAGGAGAAAAGATAATGTGTACTGGTGAGGTCAAAACCAAGTGGATTCGTTATTGTAGTTGAGAATGATGAATATATAGGTCTGTTTATGGATGTTACTTTATGGCAACTATCTCTAATTTAACTTAAAACCGAATTCCTTTTCTTGTAGGTACATATATGCTTATACTTGAAACGCTTATATCCTTATATATATGCTTATACTTGAAAAAGAAAGTAGTCAGAACGTGAGCTGCATTCTTTGTTCACAGCTAGGTTTTAGCTTTTCTCCAGTTTTTTTTTTTTTTAAAGAGCTGGTCCCAAGTTCTTTTTTTTTTCTTCAATTTTTGTTGCGGAATATTGGGGAAGAGTGTGTTTTTCCAGAATCCATTAGCTCCAAGTCAAATAGTTTTCATTCTATTTGTGGAGGGCGCAGCTCAATGGCCCACATGGGAATTGAACCGTCGACCTTGGTGTTACGAGCACTGCGCTCTAACCAATTGAGCCAACCAGCAGCCCTTCTCCAGAAGTTTTAATAGAGCAAGGCAAACAGTGTCATGAGTCTGTGTCCTAACTTTTTGTTGTTTTCATCATTTAAATTAAACTGAATGGTTATCTTCAGATTGCGCATGAATAAGGAGCACACGAACAGTTCTGTGTGTTGGATACTTTGTCCATTGGGCACCGTGGTCATCACTGAAATGTGCTAGGCCATGGTGGCAGAGCTGCAGCCTCTGCTGAGCATTGGAAACCTCAGGGAGGGAGCAGCAGGCACCCTCCCGGCCCAGTGGTCACAGCTCTACTCCCACGCTGCCCTGGCCCTTACCGTCCTGGGGCCTTTTTAGACAGTACTGTTTTAAGGCCATCGTGCGTCCTCCCCTCCCACGCATGATGGCATGGCCGGGTCTGTATGATTTACTGTTGCTGTTCTTTACTAGACTATTGACAGAAAGGAGAGTAGGCCCTTCGTGTGCCTTGGTGAATGAAAGGCTAGGTGGGTGAGTGGGTGGACAGACAGATAAATGGGGGGTGGGCAACAAGCTGAGCTGGGAGGACAGAGAAGAATGGCTTCTGGGTTGGGGTGTAATAATCCGTAAGACTGGAGACGTTACTGGAGATAGAGCACTTATGGCACCAGGCTGGAGACCATTTTGTAGGTGAGAAGAAATTACTGGGGAGTTTAGAGCAAGCGGGTAACTTGATGAACTGGAATTTTGTCAAGAATAACCTGAGGGGGAACATTCTCTGAAGGGCACTAATCAGAGAAGATACGGATCTGAAAACGACCTTTTGTTTCTGTTAGGGCTAAACTTATATTGTGGCACATGAAAAAGCTAAAATGATAGTTTTCTTATATTTTTTATCTCCCAATTGTTCTCTCCCCTTCCCCTCCACCCCCCATAGGATAGGGAAGAGCTTAATGTGGTAGATGAACAGTGGGAGGGAGAGATGAAGTTAAGGGCATCCCTTTGAGAGATCATTCTGTAGTTGTACAGTGATAGAAGTGGGAATAGGATAAATTTAAACAATTAAAGTGATACACACGTATATGAGAGTTACATGAGATATGTACATTTTTATTAACTTTGTGTCTTACAATGTGATTAATGGGATGGTGTCAGTGGGGTTGTAAAGTTGTGCAGTAAACATGAAACTATACTTCACTCATGCATTTTTATAAAATGTGTGTTATGGTCATATCAGATTACCAGTTGAATATTAACATTAGGTTGAATTTAGGCATATTAATTGCAAATCTACTTCAATTTGTTTTCCAGATAACTTTTTTGTGGATGATTATGCTAGATTTACTGCCTTGGATTTCCAAGGCAAGACTGCTGCGATAGCCAATAGTATGAACTATCTATCAAAGAAAGGTAATAAATACATTCCAGGCTTATTTTGGATTCAACTTTCTGTGGGTTTTTTTTTTTTTTTTAGTATTTGCAAAAAATTTAATTGTTAGTGTCTGTTGGGAGAGAGGCTCCATAATTTATTAATTATTTCTTATAATGATTTGAGTGTAGAAAATACCTGTTTAAAATTTAATTCTTTATAAATTTTTGAAAATTTAAATGTCTTCATAAATTTTACATTAAATATTAAAGTCAAAGGAAAAATTTTTCATGGTTCAAAATGGAAAAACATTTATGATGTAAAAATGGGTCAGTGGATTGAAAATTGGTTTGACTTGCCTCTTCAATGACAACATCAGGTTAGTTTTTTCAAGATAAACTTGATTCTAGAAACACTTGTGTAAATTTTAAAATTTATTTTCATGTAGAGTTCTTTATTTAGACTAAGATTGTGTGAAATGATATTGTGTTAATGACAGACAGATGCTTTTCCCCTTTGGTCGCACATACTACCCTTTCAAAGCACTGATTGTTATTTAAGCTCGCTGTTTTCATTCCCACTGTAATCTCTCAGAATTTCTGGTTTCTTATATCCAGAGGGTGTCAAAAAAATGTATACACTCTTTTTTTTAATTAAAGTTTATTGGGGTGACAATTGTTAGTAAAGTTGCATAGATTTCAGGTGTACAATTCTGTAATACATCATCTATAAATCACATTGTGTGTTCACCACCCAGAGTCAGTTCTCTTTCTGTCACCATATATTGGATTCTCTTTACCCTCATCTACCACTTCTTTCCCCCCTTACCCTCTGGTAAACTGTTGTCTGTGTCTATGAGTTTTTGTTTCTTCATTTCTTTGTCTTATTCTTTTGTTGTTTTCAGTTTTATAACATATCAGTGAAATCATATGGTTCTCAACTTTTTCTGTCTGACTTATTTCGCTTAGCATTATAATCTCAAGATCCATCCATGTTGCCGCAAATGGTACTATTTCATGTTTTCTTATGGCAGAATAGTATTCCATTGTGTATATATACCACAACTTCTTTATCCAATCATCTGTTGAAGAACACTTTGCTTGTTTCCATGTCTTGGCCACCGTAAATAAAGCTGCAATAAATATTGGAGCACATATATCTTTACCGATAAATGTTTTCAGAGTTTTTGGGTAGATACCCAGGAGAGGGATTGCTGGGTCATATGGTAATTCTATTCGTAATTTTTTGAGGAACCTCCACACTGCCTTCCATAGCGTCTGCACCAGTCTGCATTCCCACCAACAGTGTACGAGGGTTCCTTTTTCTCCACAGCCTCTCCAACGCTTGTTATTATTTGTCTTGTTGATGATAGCCATTCTGACTGGGGTGAGGTGATATCTCATTGTGGTTTTTATTTGCATTTCTCTGATGATTAGTGATGTTGAACATTTTTTCATATGTCTATTTGCATTTTGTATGTCCTCTTTGGAGAAATGTCTGTTCAGGTCCTCTGCCCATTTTTTAATTGGGTTGTTTTTTTTGTTGTTGTTGAGTTGTATGAGTTCCTTATATATTTTGGATATTAGCCCCTTATTGGAGGCGTTGTTTGCAAAAATCTTCTCCTGTTTGGTTGGTTGCCTCTTTATTTTGTTGATGGTTTTTTTCACTGTGCAGAAGCTTTTTAGTTTGATACAGTCCCATTCATTTATTTTAGCTTTTACTTCCCTTGCCTTTGGGGTCAAATTCATAAACTGCTTTTTGAACCCAAAGTCCATAGTTTAGTAATTATGTTTTCTTCTATGTAGTTTATTGTTTCAGGTCTTATACTTAGGTCTTTGATCCACTTTGAATTAATTTTAGTACATGGTGACAGATAATCTAGTTTCATTCTTTTGCACGTGGCTTTCCAGTTCTCCCAGCACCATTTATTGAAAAGGCTGTCTTTTCTCTATTGTATTTTTTTGGCTTCTTTGTCAAAAATTATCTGTCCCTATCTGTGTGGGTTTATTTCTGGGTTCTCAGTTCTATTCCATTGGTCTGTGTATCTGTTTTTCTGCCAATACCATACTGTTTTGATTATTGTTGCCCTGTAGTACAAGCTGAAGTCAGGGAGTGTGATACCTCTAGCATTGCTCTTTTTTCTTAGGATTGCTTTGGCTATTCGGGGTCTTTTGTGGTTCCATACAAATCTAATGAGTTTTTGTTCTATTTCTTTAAATATGCCATTGGGATTTTGATGGGGATTGCACTAAATCGGTATATTGCTTTGGGTAATATGGCCATTTTGACTATGTTGATTCTTCCAATCCATGAGCATGGAATGTCTTTCCATTTCTTTGTGTCTTCTTCAATTTGTTTTAAAAATGGCTTATAGTGTTCAGTATTTAAGTCTTACACATCCTTGGTTAAGTTTATTCCTAGGTATTTTATTTATTTTGTTGCAATTGCAAAAGGAATTGTTTCTTTTATTTCTTTTTCTGAGATTTCATTGTTAGTATATAGGAATGCAGTGGACTTTTTGTACGTTGATTTTGTAGCCGGCAACTTTACAGTATTCGGTTATTGTTTCTAATAGCTTTTTGGTGGAGTTGTTAGGGTTTTCTGTATATAGCATCATGTCATCTGCAGAAAGAGACAGTTTAACTTCTTCATTCCCAATTTGGATGCCTTTTATTTCTTTCTTTTGCCTGATTGCTCTGGCAAGGACTTCCAACACTATGTTGAAAAGCAGAGGTGATAGGGGACAGCCCTGTCGTGTTGTTTACACATTTTGAGAAAGGAAAATCTATATTAAAATTACACTGATGGTAACCACTTTGAGCACCTCTAGTAGTTGCAGAAGTCAAACATGACTTGTATTCATCTTTTGTTATCAGTATATATTGAGTATTACAATTTTAATACAGTTTTTTCCATTCTTAAAATATGTATGCATTTTTTTGGCACCCTCTGTAGATATAAGTACAGGGAATTGATCCATTAGATTCCTCGAAGAAATGGGTCATGAGGGGTGTTGGGACAGTGCTAATACTAGTGGGCCAAGGAGCTCACAGGAGCTCTGTTAGGCATTGTTCGAATCTGGCTCTGATAGTAGACAGTAATTACAGAAGTGACATTTTCTTTTCCTCTACTCTTTTTCCTTTACCTTTGTCCAGGAATGTCTTCCAAGGAAATCTATGGTAACTTTAAATTTCAGAATATTCTGTTCCTTTTCTTAATTATCTTATTTCAGGCACCATTATAATTCAAAATTTATTGACCCTTTATTGGGATGTGTCTGGAACCTGTCGGTAACAGTAGATAATTTGTCCATGCAGATAAATTTTGTACAAGGGTTTGCAAAGAATTATGTTTCAGAAAGTTACAAATTAATATAATTAAAGATTGTAATATGTTACCCACACGTTCAGAGACTCTTTTTCATTTTACATGCTAACAGATGCCCAAACTATAATAGAATTAACACATGTGCATGTTCCTGGCTTATAATTAAGCAGGGAAGGTTACCCTGCTTTCGTGCTATATCGAAGTTTCTGCTTTGCATCCTTATTAAACTTTTCATTTTTTATTTTTTGCATGGTTTTCAGAAATTATTTAGCTTAATAACAGTATTGAAACATAGTCGTAGAATGTACTTCTTCCCTCCTACTCAGATATGTTGTTTTGTTTTTCTACAGATGATTCATTTATTAGGCCAGTAACTTTTTGGATTGTTGGGGATTTTGATAGCCCTTCTGGAAGGCAGTTATTGTATGATGCTATTAAACATCAGGTAAGTGTCTACAGCTTCACTCCGTTATCTTTGTTTGAGCCTGCCATTGTGCACGAGCCCCTGTGTGCCGACACTCATATTCTGGTGGGGAGGCACGAGTCCTGCTGTCTTAGTGCATGAGGGAAAAGAGTGTTGTTTTTTCAGAGGTGTGCAGCTAGTGTGTAAATAGAGAAGACTACAATATTCTGCCTTTATTTGAGGGAGTAGATTCTTTTAGAGGAACAAATAGGAGATGTTCATCAGAGACAGGTTTTTATTGTATCACCGCTCGTGTTCTTATTGCAGAGATGCTGTGAAGACCATGTTGGTATTATATGGGAGAGACGGGCGCCTTATGCTGAGGGATAGGGTGTGGTGGCACTGTGCAGGTGCGTGAGTCCACACACGGTAGCAGGAGATGTGGGCACGCAGGGACGCACACACAGGTGGTCTGACAAATGTGCGGCACAGATCGTGGAACTTGAGTGAACGACAATGCTGAATGGTTGACAAGACACTGTCTCCTTTAGAGAGTGCCATTGTCAGAGAATGAGATGTTCCATTCCTTTTCCTGAGCAGTTCCATATTTCACATCCGTCTCGTGTCCCCTTGGCACCTTGTGTCCCAGGGAGGCTTTCTGAAATATCCAGGCGATTTCAACTTTACTAATATGCAGCGTGCCTTGTCGTATGAGGAAACAGCCTAGATGCTGTGGTTAAGTCAAAGTTATATCCAGGGTAGACTGTAGGTATATGTACCAGGCACTGTAAAATTGATCAATACGCAAGCTATGGGAGAGTGGTAGAACAAGAGAGGGAGAATTGAATACTTTAAGTAAATATTTTAATGGAAGTAAAATATAGGTACAGAAGTGCACAGATCACAGGGTACACAGTGTCCCAAATGAACATACCCATGTGACCACCCCCCAGGTAAAGGAGAAGTCTCAGATTCCTGAAAGCCCGCCCCCGTTTGTGGCCCCATTACCACCCCTGCCTTTTTCCTCTTTTATATCATAGAATATGCCTGTTTATTATGTTATTTAAATGGAATCTGATAATATATATTTGTTTGTGTTTAGTTTCTTTACTCAACATTTTTGGGACTTATTCATGATATTACAAGTAGTGATAGGTAGTTCTTTTTCATTGTGTGGTATTGTATCATATGGTTATACCACAAAGTTCTGGTTGCTTGTTTAGCGTATTTGATGGATAATTGGGTTGTTTCTAGTTTGGGGCTATTTTAAGAATATTCTTGCTATGAATATTCTTGCACATGTCTTGAGCTATATGTAAGTATGAATTTCTGTTATGCTCTTGATACGAGCCCTTTTTTGGTTTTATGGGTCCCACATATCTTCTCCCACATGGACTCTTGTCTTTTTACCCAGGAAGAGATTGTTACTAGAAATCTAGAAAGGCTATGTGAATGAAAAAGGGTTTGAGCAGAGCCCTGAAGAATGGTTGAGACTTAAGAAAGCAAAGATGGGTGTACGTGTTGTTCACATGCCAATGTGAGGCATGACGTGTATTAGAACACAAAATGTGGGGGACGGGAGGAGGAGTTTAGGACTCTGATGGTGTATTTGCAGGGATGGTAAGAAATGAAGTTGGAAAGGAAGGCTGGGGGTCAATTCATGTAGGGGTTTGAATGTCTGTTATAGCATTTTAATTTCATTCTGTATGCAGAGGAGAACTAAAGCCTTTTAAAAAATATATATATATATATATATTTATAATACTCTTTATCACCATAAAGACTTTTTAAGGGAGGTATTACTTGCTATTTATGGAATATGACTGATATTAATGCTGCTTTTTAAGGTCAAAACATCTACTATATAACCCTTATTTCCCGTTTTGTAACTAGAAATCCAGTAACAATGTTAGAATAAGCGTGATCAATAATCCTAGTGAGGACTTAAGTTATGAGAACACTCAGATCTCCAGAGCAATCTGGGCAGCTCTCCAAACGCAGACCTCCAGCTCTGCTAAGAACTTCATCACCAAAATGGCCAAGGAGGAGACCGCGGAGGCTCTGGCGGCAGGCGCAGATGTGGAGCAGTTCTCTGTCGGGGTGAGTGTGTGTCTGCGCGAGGTGCATCCCTGTTACCTACCACGGAAGTCTGCTCCTGGGGCTGACGCTCTGTCGTGATTCAGGACTTGTGGTATTATAATAGGTGGAGTCTCAGGGTTTCTCTCTTTAAATTGGAAGAATCTTTCCAAGAAATAACAATTCTGCCACATTCCCTTTATTGCTTTTAAATTTGCTAGGTTTCAAGATGTGCATGATATAAGTTCATGTATGCTTTAAGCACAAAGCCATTTGTATAGTTTTTAAAAGACAGACAATATTTGTTTATAGAGCAAAAACCTGAGACTTAAGCCACTTAATGAGTTAGAGGCTTACGTCTTCTTGATGTGTTTCCAATATAAGCCCATGTTTATTCATTTATATGTTACTTTTTACTGTTGTGTAGTTTTAAAATTTCTTATAGAATTATGAGTATGCTTGATGTTTCAGTTAGAAAAAAGGCTCTCACTTGAAATTAGCAAGCTTTTAAAATGCAGAATAAAACACTAGCTTGCCAATTGATCAATCACTTATAAGAATGGGAAAAAGAAATAAGCATTACTTGATAAGTGGGCGGGTAGGAAATTGGGAGGGAAAATGGAGACATCATAATGTTAATTATTCAAATTAGTTATTACTTTCCATTAATCGAGGATTTTATGATTTATTCATTATGATTACTCATTTTTATGGTTTAATAATTACTTTTCCTAATAACAATTACTTTCCTAGGGCATGGATTTCAGTCTTTTTAAAGAGGTCTTTGAGTCTTCCAAAATGGATTTCATTTTGTCTCATGCCATGTACTGCAAGGATGTCCTGAAGCTGAAGAAGGGACAGAGGGCAGTCATCAGCAATGGAAGGGTGAGGATTTTGTCCTGAGACAAACTGGACTTCAAATTAGATCAGTGAACAGTCTTGGCAGCATTCTCCTGGGAAGCTAGTAAGCTCTTCCAGCAGAGCCAGTCTTTTTCCATAGGAGATTAGGGCTTATGCAGTGCTGAGGATATTTCTGCTTCCTTATTTTAAGGAAGCTTGCTCATTTTGACCTGAACATCTTGGGTGGAAACTTCTTGCTGGTTAATTTTGTCCCGCCATTGTGCACGGTGGTGAGACTATGGTGGCTGTCAGAACATAAACCAGTGAGGCCTTTGATACATTAAATATTCATCTCTGCAGGGACCATATTTATACTTTGTGCAGTCCATAGGAATTTAATCGGTCTAGGCTTAGACCGTTTCATGAGATCTGCAGCCACTGAAATGAGACTCTGGTGAACGTACCAAACTTTAAATTCTCAGCGTGGAGGGTGAAGTTTCTGGCATCTACACTACATCTCATTCTGGCTTCGTTATTTATACTCTGTGAGAATTAATGAAAGCGGTTTTATCTTACTTCCGAGTTTGCTTACTGTAAAAATGTTGTAAAGTATACAAGTCCACACTCTATGTAGTTGAGGAATTGATAAGTAAATAACTGTATGAGTTGATTGGGTTTTGTTTTTACTTTTGTTCATTGATGTTGTTCAGATGGAAACATTCTGGGGTCTTTCATGTGATTTGGTTTGTCAGCTAGCCTGAGGATGACAAAGACTTCTTTATAGCTCATGGATTCCCGCACTGACCACCCTGCTCTTCTTCACAGATCATTGGGCCACTGGGGAATAGTGAACTCTTTAATCAAGATGATTTCCACCTCCTAGAAAACATCATCTTAAAAACTTCAGGACAGAAAATCAAATCTCATATTCAGCAGCTTCGGGTAGAAGAAGATGTGTAAGTTTGCATAGAAGTTAATTTGTTCATGTGGTAGGAGCTATATTAATTGGACTTTCCTCATGCTACCGATTCCAAGATATTTTATTTCCAGCTTTACAATGTAATAATGCTTTCTTTCTTTTCTTTTCTTCCTTTTTAAAAAAATCTTTATTGGGGAATATTAGGGGACAGTGTGTTTCTCCAGGGCCCATCAGCTCCAAGTTGTTGTCCTTCAATCTATTGTCCAGCCGTCATTTTCAGTCTTTAGTTGCAGGGGCCACAGCCCACCATCCCATGTGGGAATTGAACCGGCAATCTTGTTGTTGAGAGCTCAGGCTCTAACCAACTGAGCCATCCGGCTGCCCCTGTAATAATGCTTTCAATTCAGGTTTTTGTTTATGCATCTATTGAAACAAGTTAATTTATTTTGTAGCCAGCTATTTAAAGAACTGAAAGAGTTCTCTCCATTTTTAATTTTAATCCTTGATGGTGGAAAATTTCAAACTTACGCAAAAGTAGAGTGGTAAGTTTATTTATTACCTTGGAATATTTATGTATAGAAATGCTTCCCTTATTATTTCTTTAGTTACCTGTCAGTTTTATTTTGTTCAGGAAGGGGCAGGTTAAATGCTTCTTTTCCTGTATTTACCATTATGGACTAATGACTTGTTTCTCTTGAATCCTCCAAAGGTGATGATGAGTTGGTTATTATTGGTTGGTTTTTAATTTAATTCTTCCATTATTATTATTAACTAATGCATTTTAATGAGTTATTTCTCAATGGAAGAAAATAAATTATTTAACTGGTCCATGTATGTGCTGTATAACTGGAGCCTCTAGTCATATACACATGGTTCCTACATTAAATATAAAATGAGTGTGTAGTTGGGGATATATTTTTATGTTTAATTTTTTGAGGAACCTTCATACCTTTTTCACAGAGGCTGTACCATTTTACTTCTCACCAGTAAGGCATAAGGGTTTCAATTTCTCCACATCCTCACCAACACTTGTTATTTTCTGTATTTTTTTAAAAAATAATATCCATTCTAATAGGTATGAAGCTCTTTATGGTTTGACTTGTACTTCCTTAATGAATAGTTATGTTGAACATCTTTTCATGTGCTCATTGGCCATTTGTATATCTTTGGAAAAATACCTGTCCAAGTCTTCTGCTTATTTTTAATTGTTTATTTCGTTGAGTTGTTGGGGTTTTTTTATATATTCTTGATAGCAATCCCTCACATATACATAATATATATATCTTTATATATACCGGGGGTGCCAAAAACATATACAAGTGGACACTTTGGTCATCGTTACTCAAATAGAGGTTTGCTGTAATCAGAAGTGTCTGGACGGTGATAGTAACCACTTTGAGCACCTCTTGTAATTGCAGAAGTCAAACGTGACTTGTATTCATCTTTTGTTATCGGTATATATTGAGTATTACAATTTTAATGCAGTTTTCTTAAAATGTGTATACACTTTTTTGGTACCCTTTGTGTATTTATTTATTTATAGCCATTAAATATGTATGTATATTTCTTTAAAAATATAGAGAAATTATGAATCAAAATGTCTTAATGCTAATTTCTTGATAAAGGTATTGTTTACTCGTATATCTCAGTTTCTCATTATATTTTTCCTGAAAATTTTCTAGTGAATTATCACTCTAATAATTATAAAAAGTAATAAAGTTATTAAGAAGAGGATGAGGGAGGATGTAAATAACATTAACTGACAGTTTGTTATGGGCTGGACTGTCTGTTTAGCCAGTGCAGTAATTATGAGAGCCGTGGAAAGCAGGCGTTATCTCCATTCACGGATGGAAAGGTCAGTACCTTCCCCAAAGTTATAAAACTAATCACTCACAAAATCAGTACTTTTTTCATGCCTCTTGGTACAAAGTTTATACCTTCTTCAGACTGTCTTGTGGGTGTTCGCAATAACTGGAAGAACCTTCATTTTAAAGAGATGCTAAATTTTCACCGATTACATCTTTCAGGGCAAGTGACTTGGTAATGAAGGTGGATGCTCTCCTGTCAGCTCAACCAAAAGGAGATGCAAGAATCGAGTACCAATTTTTCGAAGACAGACACAGGTATAGAAATAATGTTGAATTTGTGTGTATTCATGAATATAAGACTTTTTTTAATGAAGAAGTTCAATGTATTATTATTAAACTGTTTCTTGTTTTCCTGCAAGGGTGTTGCTTCACTGTATAAAAGCATCACCAGCACATGCAGTATGTTGCAAAATTCAGATAGTAGCGTCCAACATCTGACACTGTACGGCTAACAGAAACTCTTCTCCACTGCCAGTTAGTTCTGATGGGAAGATCATTATGTATTTTGACCCAAATCCAGAGACGGGTGTAAAAAAGTTACAATATTATATAGGGCTTAAGATAACAGTGTTATCCTTGAATTACCTAATTTTTATAACTAGATTTTACCACAGATAATTTCAGGAATTCTGAATATTACAACTGTCGCCTAGTCTGAAAGTCATAGGGTATTGAGAAAACGATGCATATTGTGTTTGTCTTCAAATATTAAAAGTTAAGGGGTATTTTCTTCCAGTAGCATTGTTGTAAGTACCATATTTTGCCATGTATAATGTGCACTTTTTTGCCCAAATTTGTGAGGGAAAAATAAGGGTGCGCATTATACATGGGTAGTACTAATTCTGTATCTATATAAATGTTTTTAATTATTTTATTTATGCTTATGAATTAAAAGTGTAACTCTAGAAATCAATATAATATCCGTATGCAAAATAATACCCTGGAATATAATAATCGGTTTTGTTGAACTTAGGACGAACTTGCGAAGACGAAGAGTTCTTGGCCTCTATGATGCATAAATATCGTAAATTTGGTACATAAAATTTCTTGTACCATAATATGTTAAAAAATAAATGCTAAAATTCCTTTATAATACAAAAAACAAGTACCTAAATGTAAACAAATGAAAATTTGAATTAGAAAATTAAAATGAAATATTTTTTTTCCATGAAAGTTTGGGCCCAAAACGCGGGTGTACATTATACGTGGGAGTGTGTTATACAGTGCATTATACAATGGAAAATACAGTAGTTTCTTTTTGCATTGGTATTACTAAAGGTTGCTTTTTTAAATTTTTTTATTGGGGAAGGGGTACAGGACTTTATTGGGGAACAGTGTGTACTTTCGACATTTTTCCAAGTCAAGTTGTTGTCCTTTCAGTCTTAGTTGTGGAGGGTCCTGTTCAGCTTCAAGTTGTCCTTTCAGTCTTAGTTGTGGAGGGTGCAGCTCAGCTCCAGGTCCAGTTGCTGTTGCTAGTTGCAGGGGGCGCAGCCCACCATCCCTTGTGGGAGTCGAACCGGCAACCTTGTGGTTGAGAGGATGTGCTCTAACCAACTGAGCCATTTGGGAGCTCAGTGGCAGCTCAGCTCAAGGTGCCGTCTTCTATCTTAGTTGCAGGGGTCGTAGCCCACCATCCTTTGCGGGACTAGAGGAATTGAACTGGCAACCTTGTGGTTGAAAGCCCACTGGCCCATGTGGGAATCGAACCGGCTGCCTTCGGAGTTAGGAGCATGGAGCTCTAACCGCCTGAGCCACCGGGCCGTCCCAAAAGTTGCTATTTTAAATCTTCTATCCACCACTAATTTAAGACAAGTATGCTAGATTAAGTTGTTTCATACTGTTTTATTCAGGGGGTTCCATTTTCACTCCTCAGTAGAGTTGATGTATTTCTCACATGCCTCTTCACTCATTATCTCTTCGAGTTCTGGAGGGTTACTCAGAGTCATTTTGAGCAGCCAGCCATCTTCATAAGAAGATCTGTTAACAAGTCCTGGGTTTTCTGCAAGAGCTTCATTAATTTCAGTTACTTCTGATAGAGGAGAATAGAGTTCACTAGTGGCTTTCACACTTTCCAAAGCACGAAACTCACCTTGTTTGTTCAGTTTTGTCCCAACCTCAGGCAGACTACAGTAAACAACATCTCCCAAAACTTCCTGTGCAAAATTGCTGAGTCCCACTGTTTCAAAACCATGTTTTGTTATCCATTCATGTTTCTCTCTGAATTTACACACCAAGAGGAGAGTGGGGCCAGGGCTCAGCGTTTTGACAGTGCCCACCCTCAGCCTTCAGGGCCATGGCGGGCATGTGGCGCGCACTGAGCTGGCACGGATCCACACCCTCATCCCGCATCCGCACCCCACACCCCCTGCACCCCAACCCTGCACCAGCACCCACATCCTACACCCTATGCCCACACTCCTCTACCCACACACCCTGTACCCCACACTTCATACCCACACTCCCTGCACCCCACACCTCTCACTCACACCCACCACCACACCCCAGACTTGTGCCATCTTGAATATTAAGCTTTTAAGGTTGTCTTTACCGCAGATTCTTTATTTTTTCATATAAAGTGTGAATGTAAGTTCTCATATGAATGGAAAATGTGTCTGGTGTGTGCAGTTTTCATATATATTCATGTTCATATGTAAAATTCATATACAGATCTAAGTTACATAAAAGTTGACTTTTATTTCTAAATCTGAGATAGTTCTGAGTGCACTATTTTAGAAAGAAAAGCATTTAAATGAAGCGGATCAGTTGTAATTTTCTGATACTCAAGAATAAACAGAATTTGTTAGAGCACGTGTCTCATTCATCTTATATTGAAAACTGTTTTGTTTTCAATAAAATAAAACTAAGTTTAGCATTATGAGGAAGTACTTGCCATATGTTTTCCAATTTTTATTTTGAGAAGTAAATAAAATTCTCAAACCTAGAGAATAGTTGAAAGACTATGACAGTGAATACCCAAATATGTTTAACCCAGATTCACCAATTGTTAACGAATGCCATATTTATTTGTCACCTGTGTGTGTGTTTGTGTATGTGTGTGTGTGTATGTGTGTGTGTATAGTCCATGTAATGTATATAGTGCATATAAAAACATAACGTGCACTCACATGCTTTGTGAACCATTTGAAACTACATTGGGATGTCATCACACATCATGTCTGACTTCTTCAGCATATGTTTCCCCAGGGCGAGGAGTTCTCCACAGTACCTGTTAGCATACCTCAGCCGTAATTCTTGACACAGTAATACTAAATAATGCCAGTTCATATTCAAATTTCTAGTAATGACCTTTTACAGCTATTTTTTCGTTATTTTGTTTTGGTCCAGATCACAAATTGCAGTTAGTAATTATATTTCTTTAGTCTCCTTTTATATAGGTAGAACAGTTCCCTGCTTTTCTATTCTGTCTTGTCTTTTATGAGATTGACTTTTAAGAGTCCAGGCCAGTTGTATTGTAGAGTGCTTCACAGTCTGGGTTGTTTCCTTATGATTGGACTTAATGTTGCCTTGTCTTTAGGAATAACCCCTACGGTTGAGGTATGTAGCCCTGGTCTGACCAGGAAGGTAGACATCTTTATTGTGCCTCAGAATCACCAGGGAGGCTTTAGACACAGAAGCCTGCATCCTGCTCCTCTGTGATTCTGGTTTAATTCATCTGGGGCAGATTCGACTTTGGTTTAGTTGACTTGTGCTTTCTCACACCACCCCTTATGGAGATCAAATTGGACAGACTATTTGACAATTTTAGGCTAGAATGGAGACCCTCTCCTTTCTCACTGGCTGTGTCTCCTAATGTCTGTGTTGCCAGTGAGTGGAAACTTCTGAGGCTCCTTGCTAATAACCCTACTTGGATTTTGCCCATTAGCACCCATCTTCTCATCACTCTGTATATTTTCAGGAAGTAATTCATTATCTAGTTACTGCCGCAGGAAACATTTCCTAATTGATCTGACATTTTGTTTGCCTTTCGTGGTCAAGATAGTGAATCCTGAGCAAGAACTCTTCCCTTTCTAGAATGTCATATTCTCCATGAGTCTTATATAGTTAAAATATCCTAATTACAAATTCTATTATGATAAAAGTTATAATTAGAGAAGTTCTTATTGGGGTTGTGTTAGTTGAGTGTTTGCTTTATTTAAATCAGAAATTTCTTATTTTTGCAAGACACGTAAAGGTCTTAATTATCAGTAATGTGTACTCTTGCCCTAAAAGAGTGGTCCCTGGTGCAGCAGTGGGGCACTGCCTGGGAGATGGTTGGAAATGCAGTGTCTGGCCCAACCCAGACTTCCTGAGTCAGCATCTCCATTGCAATGGGGTCCCCTCCCCCCAGGTGATTCCTGTATGTCAAGATTGGTGAAGCTCTGTATTCTTGGACATTTGCTGTACTAACCTCATAACAATGTCTATGAACCCTAAATCTTGTTCCTTTGTCTTTCACTCTTGACCCTATTCTGGTCTTTTCTCTGACCAATACGACAAGTACATTTAAACATGATACTATTAGTTTATATTGTTCTCCATTTTCTTACCAGTATTCCTCTTTTCTTGGTTTTTGTCTTGCCCTCTTTTTTCTGTCATAGAGATTGGGGGTGGTTAAAAGACCTGACAGGATCAGTGCTTGTTGTGGATCACCTAGAACACCGGCTTAGAACACGATATGTCAAACAGAACTCGATCCCATACTGCCAGGATCCTGGGATTTGGCCTGGGCAGGCCTAACTCAGACGCTGTCCCCTGGAGGACTGTGGGGACTTCACTTCTTGTTTCCAAGCTTTGTGAGACTCTGTGATGCTATTGTCTAATGAGCTTTGCCTTCTAGAATTCTAGAGTCTTACAGAGGTCCAAATTATCTGAGGGCAATGATTCTCATAGTTTTACTTACAGAGTTTGTTAAAATGCAGATTGCTGGACCTTCCCCCAGAGTTTCTGTTTCATTCTGTCTGGGTTGGGGGCCTGACAATTTGCTTTTAGAAACTCCCAGGTAAAGCTGGTGCTTCTGGTCTGGGGCCACACTTTGAGAAGAGCTGTATCAGTAAAAACATTTTCTTGTATTGCAATAATTATTGGTAGCTGAAGTTGTTACTATAAAAAATTGAGAGCATCTGCTACAGTACAGTCATAAAGCTATTCTGATGTTTATTTCCAAAGCAGTTAAAATTTAACATCATCATTTAAACTATAGTTACCCAATTTTATTAGTTATGTTCTGTTTTATACTTTTGTTTTCATCCTGCTGAGCAGATTTTCTTGCATAAAAGTCGTGGTTAGCATTGAAGCCACATTAAAATATTGTTCAGAGCAAACAAAGATAAACAGTAATTTAAATAATTCATGTTTTGGGAAAATTGGATGTATTTTTAAATCCCTTAATGTGTATTCCTTTAAAAATGTATCAGAGGCTCCGCTCCTCCTAAGTAACTTAAGTCAATATAACTTTAGAAGGAAGCAATGCAACTGGAAACTACATGTGGGAAAATGCACACTCTTCCCAGAAATCTTACCAGTACAAGCTGAAACCTAACCAGCTGCTGTTTTTCACTTATTAAGAACAGACATAATCTGTGTAACTTAATGCTGACAAAATGTGGTGAGGTTCATTTCTTGGTTTTGTAAATTTGTTTAGTTCTTCAGGAAATGTGCTTGTCAGTATATATTAGCCACAGAAATGTGTGTATCCTGTGACTCAGTAATCTTATATCTAGGACGTCATTGACTCTAAGGACATTTCCAAGTATGATGAAAGCTGGATGGACAAAGTTATTTTACAGATTGAAAGCCATCTAAATGCCCAGCAATAAGGTAGCTGCTTAGGTAAACTATGGCAGACTCACTTGGTCACCAGATAATTACTTCTTACTCAGTATATTAGATGTGTAACAACATGGAAAAGAAAACTATGATTTTTGTGGTGGGGAAAGAAGAAAACTGAATATTCTGTGGGTATAGCTGGTCTTTACACAGACATTTAAAGACTGCATGGAATATGCCACACAATGGTTGGGTTGGGATGATGAGATTTTATGATTATGTAGTTTCTTTTTCTCTCTTTTGAAAATCTTCTGTAATGTTCTTGAATTCCTTTTCTTATGTAAAAAAATTTTTTTTCTCTCCTCATACCCTTCTTGCCAAGAAATAAAAATTGGTATAATGTTCTGTAATTGTCAAAAACAGATAGAAGCTTTTAGCAGTTTTTGGCTACATACAATTTCAAGCTGGTTTTCCTCTTTTAACACACACATTTCAATCCATTTTGTGTGGACCTGAGTCATTGGAGGGTTTTGTAAACTCTGAGGTGGACGCAATCATGTAGTTGACCACCGTGTAACCTTGTTGTTCTAGATCTAAAATTTTTATTGAAATGCTGAGAAGGCTGATAGGCTATGTTGGACACCCCCCGACCCCCCACAAAAAACAAACAAAAACACCTTTGTTTCCTGTTTACCTACAGATTAATGTTTTATCTTTTGATCTTTGTAGTGCAATTAAGCTGAGGCCGAAAGAAGGGGAGACGTACTTTGATGTCATGGCCGTCATTGACCCCGTCACCAGAGAATCACAGAGACTTGCCCCACTGCTCTTGGTAGGGACAGCTGCAGAGGCAGTTCTCAGCTGTATCTGAAATGGTCACATGCCCCCGTGACTCTTGAGAGCATCACTGTTTGCTTAGTTTTCTTCAAAGGGCATGGAAACCGCTGCAGGGAACCTTGGGCGGCACATGTCTTGTCTCCATAAAGACTGGTCATAGCTCTGAAAACAGCTTCATAACCTTAGTTGGTACAGGTTTGGTAGGTTAGCTCATATAAGTAAGAAAAAAAATTACCCTATTTAGGAGCAAAATGTCTGAATTAAATCTGTTTATGCCATATTTTAATTTGTAATGGTGAAGAGGTAAAAAAGTAAAAGAATTCTGCTTTATCATTTTTCTCTTTTACAACTAGCATGTTTTGGTAGCATGTCTTTTAGATATATATATAAGATACTACAATTTTAAGAAAATTTTAAGAGCTCTGCCTAAAACAGTTGCCCCAACTTTTTTTTTTAGTTTTATTTTTTTAAAGACAGTTTTAATAAAGTATAATCAACTAACCTTTTTTTGTGGAGATACACACACACACACACACACACATCCCCCACCTCCCATACTGTAGTATGTATCCTGCACTGATGAATCTTCCGAATTTTCCTGTGCAGACAGCTCTGCATTACCTGTCTGTTGCTTCACCCACACGGGGACAGTGATTTCAGTAGCCCACTTCCCATGTTTTTGGTCATGTGATCCATATGTGTGATTTAGATTGTGCACTAGAGTTGTGATTTTCCGTAAGTGCCATTGCAGACTTTATGGCACTTACCTCTTTGTATCTTTTCTTGAGATATTAAGAAATATTCTCTCTGTTAACTCAGTATCATGTGGTAAATTTCTGAAGAGAAAATGTAAATATTTTGTCTCAAATATTAGTCATTTTCTGTATAGGAAAAAATTTATGTTTTGTCATTTGGTTTGCTCTTTCAGGTTTTAACTCAGCTGATCAACATGAATCTAAGAGTATTTATGAACTGCCAGTCTAAACTTTCTGACATGCCTTTGAAAAGGTAAAACAAAAGCTGTTTAAGAAATCAACAGTTGAAAAAGTGTATTAAATCTGAAAGCTGATATTCAGTGTTAAGGATTAAATGGGTTTATAGGTGAATGTTGCATTTGAAAAGACCATTTACTGAGTGTTTCGTTTTGCTAAATTTTGCTCTCATCAGAAGTTCTGTGAACTTAATATGGGCCTGGGAGTGTTTTGGTGGGATTAATCCAAGATCCGTGCCCTCGTGCTTTTCTTCTTTCTTTTCTTGGGTCAGAATTACACGGTTTTCTAAGTTTAGAACATTTGGACCAATATAGTTGTTAAATGTACCTAGTCAGCTGTGCTGAGGAAAGATCTGTTACTTTTTCATCTTAGAAGAAGAGCAGTTATTTCAATTTGGAATATGTTTTTCAGAGGAAGCTTGCTGAGGCTCCTTTGTGCATATCTTGAAAAGGAGGGCAGGCTTAGATGAATATTCTCTGAGCTTTGAAATGGTCATTTATGGAAAAAGTTATATAAAAACAGTTAAAGTAATAGTGTAGCACATGTTGGGGCTTTGGAAATTCTTAATTTACAAACGTGCCTGTGTTCTGTACATTACATCCTAAGTGAACTGAAACAGGTTTGGAAGTGACAAGAGGGTTCCCAGCTTCCACCGTTGTCCCTGGGCAGGAGCAGGGTTCAGACTTGCATGTCGTGTTTCTAGGGCTTGCCTGAGAACCCATCACCATTTAGGATTTTGTTTTTAAGAGCAAAATGAGCTTTTGTCAGTGAAGGGAGGCAAGCGCTCAGGATATGTTTGCGGTCCCAACAGCAGCACCCATGACAGTACAGGAAGGAGGAACCTCCATCTCAGTCCTGTCCCTCCTGCTCTTCTCCTGCATCTGCAACAACCATAGGACGGCTCATCATTTAGGAGATATTTGCAAACACTTCCCCAGTCTGGAAGGATACTCTTCCAAATCTGATTTGTTGTAAGCTGGTTGTTTACCTGTGTGGATGCCTGGAATCTCAAAGACTGTGATTGTATTCGAAAAAGAACATTTTTCTTTTTCTTATTATTAGTAGTTTCTGGTGTACAAAACAACATAGTGATTAGACATTTATACACTTCACAATGTAATAACCCCACCAAGCCTACTCCTCTGACACCGTATATAGTTATTACAATACCATTGACTATATTCTCTATGCTGTACTTGACATCCCATGACTATATTTATTTTTTTAATTACAGTTAACATTCAATATTATTTTAAATTATTATCAGGTATACAGCACAGTGGTTAGACATTTATATAATTTATGAAGTAATCTCCCTGATACATCTAGTACCCATCTGCTAACATTTTTCTTTTTAATTTCAGCTTTTATCGTTACGTCTTAGAACCAGAGGTTTTGTTCACTTCAGATAATAGCTTTGCTAAGGGTCCAATAGCGAAATTTTTGGATATGCCACAGTCTCCTCTGTTCACTCTGAATCTGAACACACCTGAGAGTTGGATGGTAGAGTCTGTCAGAACGCCGTATGATTTGGATAATATTTATTTAGAAGAGGTAAGATCATTGCTTCCAAGTATCTAATCATGTGTAAAACCTGTTTAAAATGTAGTCATGATAGTTTCTGACTGGATAGACTGGATCACAGTGTAGGCAGGCTTTTCAGACATCAATGTTCAGGCATAATTATATTTTTAAAAATAACAGTTTCATTGAGATCTAATCCACATACCATAAAATTCACCCTTTTAGAATGCACAGTTCTGTAGTTTTAATATATTTACAGTTGTGCAACCATCATCACTATCTAATTTTAGAATGCTTTCATCACCCTGAAAGAAACTCAGTACCCATGAGCAGTCACTCCCCTTCCTCCTGGCCGCCACAATCTATTGTCTGTCTCTATGATTTCATCTAAGTAGAATCACATAGTTTTATGACTGCCTTCTTTCACTTAACAAATTTTCAAGATTCATCCATATTGTAGCGTGTATTAGTATTTAATTCCTTTTTCTTGCCAGATAACATTCCCTAGTATAGATATACCACATTCCATTTATCTGTTCATTTGTAGACATTTGGGTTGTTTCTACTTTTGGCTGTTAGGCATATTGTTGCTGTGAACATTCATGTACAGGGTTTTGGAGATATACTTTTATTTCTCTTGGGTATATACTTAGGAGTGGGATTGCTAGATCATATGGTAATTCTCTGACATTTTGGGGGATTGCTGAGCTGTTTTCCAAAGTGTAACATTTTGCATTCGCCCTTATGACAAATGATGTTAAGCATTTTTTCATGTGTTTATTGGCCATCTGAATACCATCTTTGGAGAAATGTCTGTTCAAATCATTTGCATATTTTTAAAATTTGCTTGTTTTTTTTTTGTTGAATTATAAGAGTTCTTTATATGTTCTGCATACAAGTCCCTTATTTTATATATTATTGGCAAATAATCTCTTTCATTCCATGGGTTGTCTTTTCACTTTCTGGATAACGTCCTTTGAAGCACAAACATTTCAAATTTGATGAAGTCTAATTTACCTATTTTATTCTTTCATTTCATGTGCTTTTAGTGTTCTACCTAAGAAACCATTATTTAATCTCAAGTCACAAAGATTTGCTTCTATGTTTTCTTCTACGACTTTCAAAATTTTAAACTCTTACATTTAGGTCTTTAATTCATTTTGAGTTAATTTTTGTATATGACATGAGACAGGGTTCCAGCTTTATTCTTTGAGCTTTATTCTGTCCCAGCACCATTTGTTGAAAAGACTTGTTCTTTCCCCATTGAATGGTCTTGGCAGTTTTGTTGATCAGTTAACACTAATTGTGAATGTTTATTTCTAGGCTGTCAATTCTGTCCCCTTGATCTCTGTGTCCTTAGGCCAGCACCACACTGTCTTGTCAAAACTCCCTACTGTAGCTTTGTAGGGAGTTTTGAAATTGGTATGTATGAGTTTTCCAATGTCATTTTTCGTTTTCAAGATCGTTTTGGCTATTCTGAGTTCTTTGCATTTTGAAACCAGTTTCTTAGAATCTGCAGCAAAGGCTGATGGGATTTTTACAGGGATTGCATTTAATCCCTAGTCAATTTGGAGAGTTATCATCAATAATATAGAGTTCTGATTCATGAATATGGGATGTCTTTCCATTTATTTAGGTCTTTAATTTCTTTCAACAGTGTTTTGTAGTTCTTAGTATACAAGCCTATATACAACATCATGTCATCTGTAAACAGAGGTAGTTCTTCTTTCTTTTCAAACTGGATATCTTTATTTAATTTTCTTGCCTAATTGGGAAATTTAAAAAGTACTAATTCAATCTCTTGTTATAGGTCTATTTAAATATTCTGTTTCATCTTAAGTCAATTTCCAGAGTTTTTTGTATCTTAGGAATTTATCCATTCCATGTAGGTTCTCTAATTTGTTGACATACAGTAATTCATAGCATTTTCTTATAGTCTAAGTTCAGTAGTAATGTCTCCTTTTTCCTTGCTGATTTCAGTAAGTTAGCTCTTCTTTCTTTTTTCCTGGTCATCTACCTAAAAGTTGGTCAATTTGTTGATATGTTTGAAGAACCGGTTTTTGGCTTCATTGATTTTTCTCCATCTTTTCTATATTTCATTAACTTCCATATAACTGTATTCTGAGTCATTAAGGTAAGTGATCCTTTTCTCCTAATCCATTTTCAAAGATAGAGAGTTTACAAGTGTAATTTCACTGACATCTCTTCACAGCCCTCACTCTCTTGTACGTAGCTCAGAGTGTATTAACAAAGGAATTAAAAGACATGGTCTTTACTTTCAAGGAGCTTAAAGCTTCTCAGAGCCTCCTTCCTTTTTAAGACATTTGTTTCTGTATCTACCCGAAATATCTCTTGCTACACTTGAAGCTTGTTTCCTGATTCTGTTGTTTTGGGAATTGGGAAACCAGGAACTTAAAAATAGTTACCAAAGGATTTCTCAGCATTCTTTTCATTAAGTTAAATAACTCTAGTTTCTTTAAGAAGAACCCTTTAAGTACTAAGTTAGGGGAGTGTGTGTGTGTGTGTTCACACTTACTCCCCACCCTAGTCCTGTCCATCATATTTTTAGGAAATACAGTCGTTGCCCTTGAGGAACCAACTTTTGTTAAAAAGATTATAAAATGGCCACAAAAAACACTAAAGAACAGTGCAAGGAAGTCCAGAATCAGAAGCAAAGCAGGGTGCTTTCCATATCTTCAGACCTTTTGCTGCTCTTTCTTAGGCCCCCTCCAGTTTCTCTGCAGTCCACTGCAAATACAGAGCCCGAGGCTTGGAGAGCAGGTGGAGGCTACCTCTTAGCTCTTATTATTCATTATACTTGTGGAATCTAGCATTGCAGTACCATATGAAGTTCCAAATAGTGCATAATTAGCAGTAGCAAACCAAGTTTGAACTAGGCTTTAATTAGCTAAATCCAAGCTCCCCCAAGAATTGTAGTTATAGCATATTTTCCACAAAGAATCAGTAATAATTTGGGCAGTTGTAAAACATGCATGGTTTTATGCCATGTGAAGCCATTAAGTACATTTTAAACATTGACATTTAGAACAGCAATATTTTCAGCTATATTCTAAAGACCAAAATGAATTTGCATTTTCCTTTGATGTTTCTTGGGTCTTTCTCGTTGTTTCTCTGTTGTCTCATGGAAAGTAATCCTTGTAGAATTGTCTTTTCTATCTTTTCCATTATTTAGCTTTTAGATCTATTCATTCATTGGGCAGTTTATTTTACATGCTTTTCCCAATGCTACCTTCCTAGATGAGAGTCTTATCTTCTCATCTGTACTTTTGGAATAACTTCCTTATTGTTTTCTATGTGTCCTTTTTTCCTGACTCTCTTTTCAACCCACCTGAGTTTTAGAAATTGTATACAGTTGTTTGTCACCAGCGCAATTAAGATACAGAGCATTCCATCACCCCCAAAAGTTCTCTATGCCCCTTTGCAGGCGTCATCCTTCCCCACTTGTGGCCTCAGGCAACTGCTGACCTTCTCTCTGTCGCTATAGTTTTGCCTTTTCTTGAATTTCTTATAAATGTGATCATGCAGTATTTAGCCCTTTATGTCTGGTTTCATTCACTTTGCATAATGTGTGTGAGATTCATCCATGTGGTTGCATATAGTTTGTTTCTTTTTATTGCTGAGTAGTCTTCAAGTGACTTAATTGTGGTGTTGCAGGTGGACGGCGTTGTGGCTGCTGAGTATGAGCTGGAGTACCTCTTACTGGAAGGTCACTGCTATGACGTCACCACTGGCCAGCCCCCGCGAGGACTGCAGTTTACGTTAGGAACTTCAGCCAACCCAGTCATTGTGGACACCATTGTTATGGCCAATCTGGTAAATCACCAGGACTTCAGATGGTGATACTGAGTCGTGTTACTGTGGGCACTCCCATTTGTGATGGAGCAGCTGGCATTCTGCACCCAAGCGAGATGAAAATGCATGAGGGACTGAATTGGATCAATATAAAGATCCTCAGTTTAGTTAAACTTACAGATTGTAATTACATGTCACCTTAAAAGAAAACATGCTAGAATATTCTGCTGTGAACCAATTGGCCCCTGGAAGTGTGAGACACATCACTGTTCTTTGTGTTGGTTTGCAGCTCACTCATCATGTGCTGATTCTACCCTAAAGTACGGCTGGCGGGCAGGATTCTTGGCGCAACTGGTGTATTTTGCTAGTGTTTCTAATGTGTAGATTTTTTTAAAGAGTTGCACTGATTTGTTAACTTATTTAGAATGTAGGTGACTGATATTTCAGAAAAAGAAGTAACTGTCCCTTAGAAACAGCATTTTGATATTTCAAAGAAAACTAAAATTTGTCTTTTCTTCTTATCCTAGGGTTACTTTCAGTTAAAAGCCAACCCAGGAGCTTGGATTCTCAGACTAAGGAAGGGCCGTTCTGAAGATATTTATAGGATCTACAGGTAGGATTAGGTGATGCAGGTGCATTTTTTTCAGAACATTTTGCTCTGAAAATCAGCTCAAATTGACTACTACACTGGCAGTGGGCCAGGGAATAAGAATTTAATTTATAAATGTATGTGTGATGAAACATTGCTTTTCCAGGAAATTAAACATGGAAGAATGGGAAGGGTACAATTGGGTAATAAGCACTAAAATAGTAATAAGTATAGGGAAGCTTCACTTTTTAATCATCCCTTTCTGCTGCCAGTATCCTAGAATCAGATCGTCTGTCACTGTGATGAAAACATAGGCAGATGAGAAGCTGAGTCATTTTAAGAAAGGAGGAAGGAAATGAAGGACAGTCCGACTTTTCTCCCTGGGTGATACATTTCCTGCCTTGGAGTGAGCTGCAGGTGACAGTGCCTGTGAATTTCAGTCGTGACACTTTGGTGCTCATGCTGCTCCTTCCTGGCCTGTGTCACTCCCAGAGCGTGTCATCAGAGGTCAGGGTTTTGTTTCAAGGTTTGCTACAAATGACTATTATTAATAGGTAAAAAAATTACACTACCCCTTAAAAAGGTGTGTTCTAAATTCTGCCTAACGCAGTTTAAAGTAGCCTTAGGCCACGTGAAAAGACCTCATGTGATGTATTTAGGGAATGATTTCCATTAGGGTTTGGTTAAACACCCTCTGTTGGATCATAGGTGAAAGCAGTATGAATTCTTGCATGTTTTTTTTTTCTTTTTAATTAAAGTTTAGTGGGGTGACAATGGTTAGTAAAGTTACATAGATTTCAGGTGTACAATTCTGTATTACATCATCTATAAATCCCATTGTGTGTTCACCACCCGGAGTCAGTTCTCCTTCCATCACCATATATTGGATCCCCCTTACCCTCATCTCCCACCCCCCACCCCCCTTACCCTCTGGTAACCACTAAACTAATGTCTGTGTCTATGAGTTTTTGTTTCTTTGTTTGTCTTGTTCCTTTGTTGTTTTCAGTTTTATATCCCACATACCAGTGAAATCATATGGCTCTTGACTTTTTCTGTCTGACTTATTTCGCTTAGCATAACAATCTCAAGATCCATCCATGTTGTCGCAAATGGCTCTATTTCATCTTTTCTTATGGCAGAATAGTATTCCATTGTGTATATATACCACAACTTTTTTATCCAGTCATCTATCGAAGGACACTTTTTTTTCCAGGTGTATTTCTTACTCAGGAAATAGAGGATGCTTGTATTATAATGATATCTTTATTGTAAGCAGTAGGTTCTCCTCTAAGTAATGCTCTCCCCAAATAGGGTTTACAGAATTTTAACTATCATAAGTAGTGTATCTGTTGTCCTTTTAAACCCTGTTCCTTCTGTGTGCCCATTCCCTGGCCATTGTCCCCACTCCCTAGGAGTGTGGGACTGTCCTCTCTTCCTACTCTCTAGAGCTCCCTGCCTCCTGTGCTTCCCACTGGGTACTCCCAGCCTTTGGAGTTTCTCATGCTCCCCCACTAGAATCTTCTCTTTGCCTGAGAGCTGTGCCCTCTGTGGGATGACAGCGAATTCATATTTTGTCATGGCTTTCTACAGTCAACACCTTGAAAATCGGTGGCTGGAAATTGTAGGCATTGCAGTTAGTTGGTAGGGAACTGCTTTCCCTCCTCTGCCCCGTCTGCCTGCAGGTAGAACTTGTTAGCTCTCCTCTGCCGGAGCATGGGTCCCTGGCTAGTCAAGTGCGTCTGTGCAGAAGGACAGAGCAGGTGCCCTTATGAGCCTGAAGTGGAGCCATGCTGTGCTGCTCATTCAACAGGGAGTAGAAGGGATGTGCTTTGCATGACTGCAGAGCGGCCCGTGGCCCAGGCACTCCTTTACTCACAATGCTGGGCTGAGCTCAGACCTCGTGATTACAGATGGTGGGCAAGTGCCCAGCCTGCGCTTCAGCACCGCGACCCTCTCACGCTATGAAGGTCATTTCAGAGGGACTCAGACGGAAAGTTTGGGCTGTGGCCGACTGGAAGGATCAGTGTTTAAAGCATAGAGATTTTGGCTGGTGCTTCTGTATAGCTTGAAGGGGCTTCCTCCAGGTCGTGAAAAAATAATTTGTTCCTGAAAACACCTCTGTGATAAAATGATGAACCAGTATGGTGGATTGATTTCAGATCGTTTACTGTGATTTGTAGTATCTGCCTTACAGACTCCCTTTCTTTTTTCTCTAAGCCATGACGGTACAGATTCTCCACCTGAGGCTGATGAAGTTGTCGTTGTCCTCAATAACTTCAAGAGCAAAATTATTAAAGTAAAGGTGAGTTTGGCATGTTAAAGCAGCCACTCTTTTCTAGTTGGTAAAAGTGGCAATATTCTGGTATTTGGTAGCTGTTATCCAAAAATATGTATCTTGAAACCAGCCCCAAATAATATGTGAGTTGACGGATATGTTTCCTCCAGTCATCATGCCTTATTGTAATACTCATTTCACAATACATGTGTACACAAAGTCAGCACATTGTATATCTTAAATTTATACAATGTTATTTGTCAGTTATATCTCAGTAAAGCTGAGGGGGCAGAAACAAATCCAAGACTTCAATTCACCTTTGGAATTTTATTCTGGTGCTTATAGGAAGGCTGCTTTAAATGCAAATTGTCTTCTGTAAATATGCATTTGTGGCTTTCTTCAACTGAGGGTGAGCACCTTTTGGATAATCTCAGCAATACAAGTCTCATTTTAGGTAGAATGTTCTCGTAGATACTGTGCTGCTTGTCTAACCACAATTCACATTATTCGCGATGACTTCATTCTCAGAAAATCGGAGAGCATGCCAACGAAGGTTTCAGCAACAGTGGTGAATGGTAGCCCTGTTTAATTTCTTCTCACTTCTATTTCTTAGTCTCAGAATTTTAAAGTTCTTGTTGCCTTAAATTCGAGTGAAAGTTGTTATGGAGTAAGAGCAGGCACTCCTTTTTATTGCACTTCAAATTGAAGGAAAGACCGTGCACCAGCAAAAAGATGCCATCTAGCTTCATTGAGCTCCTTGCTTTATTGCAGTGGTCTGGAACTGAACCCAGTGTCTCTGAGTCTGCCTGTAATCCATACACAGTAAAATCTAAAGCAGCCACACATGGTGGAGCAGGGAAATGGTCCCTATGCTGTAGAGAAAATGCACCCTGTCTTTCCTAGAAATGCACCTAGGAAATCCTGAAAAAGGCTATGACATTAAATGACTCCTTCCTGCACTTTTTACCTAGAACTAGATGTTAGCTTGGTGAACTGTTGTTCTATTTTTACTCAGACTACATTTCCTACACAGTTGAATTTGAGGTTATTTGCCCATTTTAAAAACTGAAAACAGTTATTGTGTGATTAAAGGAGGTTGGAGTCTTCTCACTTAAGGCTTTATGTGATATGATAAAGGTGCTGCTGAGGCAGATGTCCAGCCTCTGGGTGGGTTGTACCTGCTTGTGGGAGGATTGGCCCCCGTTGTGGGCAGTATTCACTGTGGACGTCTGTCTGGCCAGCTCAGTTTGATGTCTAGCCCAGTGGGAGGAATTAGCTGGTCCCATACGTTTGCAGGTTCAGAAGAAAGCGGACATGGTGAATGAAGACCTGCTGAGCGATGGAACCAATGAGAATGAATCTGGATTTTGGGACTCCTTCAAATGGTAAATAGGCTTCATTAAAAAAAGGAATATTTTGGGGAAAAACTGAGATACAAGCACCATCCCTCCCTTCTTCTCAGTATAGTAATTCTGTCCTGTGCCTTTCAGATTCTGCTCTGCACAGCCAAAAGGTGCACTTACACTGACCACAGCTGAGTATTTACCACTGATGGACTAAAAGAAGTTAATGTCTCCTCAGTGTGGTTAATTCTGTTCCATACTTCTTGGCTCTTGTTGGCTCGTGCCTGCCCTTCGGAGGGCTGACTGGTGATGGCCCAGTTACTTCCCTTTGGACGGACTGCGTTCTGTGGACTAGCTAGCCTGTGTTCAGTCTGTTCCCAGAGCTGCACGGTGCCCTGCCGGCAGCATCCTTGCATTGTCCCGTGGGTGGTTGTGCTGGCCATGTGCTTTCCCCGGTTTCAGGGAGGCTCTGTGCCGGCTGCCCCTGCACCGCCCTCTAGGGGAGGAAGGGGTGTGGGGAAACATCATCTCTGCTTCTCTTAAAGGGCCGTGTGTCTGCACCAGCATTTCACATGTGCTTATGTTTCCCTTGATTATTATTATAGGGGCTTCACAGGAGGACAGAACACTGAGGAAGTGAAACAAGATAAAGATGACATAATTAATATCTTCTCTGTTGCATCTGGTCATCTCTATGAACGATTTCTTCGGTTAGTCGCATTGATTATTTCAATATATATATATATATGAATGAATTTGTCACAGTATTCTTATTTAGAGAGTAAATGTTTTATGGGATTCTGCCCATTATACTTGTGTCTATTTGAAGCACTCTGAGGGTTGTGAGTAGATTACCACATATAATTGTATTTGTTTTAATCTGGCCGACAGCATGAAGTTAAGCTTATATTAAATGCATCTGTGGTTATTCCAAGACTATAAATCTTTACTATCACTGTGCACACATTATACATAGTGGTGTTTAATTAGACCACAGATTAGGTTACCACAGAGAACAGAAGCAGAATAGGGCCATAGACCTGCCTTCTAAAGACTCAGGATTTTAGAGCCGGGTCATTTTAGTTCATATAGAAGAACATTTTAGTTCGGGGTGAAGGGACTCCCCGGAGGTCACACAGCCAGCCCAGGAGAGGCCACAGGGTTGCACTGGTGCCATAATGATCACAGGGAGAGGCCTCGGGCCCTGTGGTCAGTGATCAGGACGGCGCCTGGTCCTAGTAGTGACTTTCCTAGTGCCAGGTTCCTGTTACTTTTCATTTCCCACTACAAATCAGGAGTGTAGCAAATAATTCAGAATGTCATTTTACTCATGTTTTAGACCTCCTACTTCCAAGAAATAATATCTGATCTAAAATAGCAATGTCAGAGGTTAGTAACAACTGAACTCAATTAAATTCCTTGACCCAAAATGTGTTTTTGTTGTTTTCAAAGTAAGGAATCCTGAAATTGTAACTACCTGCTGCCCCCTTACCAGTCCCCGCTCTTCTCCTTGGCAGGGATCTCCAGTACAGGTGTGGGAGGCTGGGCAGTTCCACGGAGTGGCTGTGGCTTTCCAGGTTTTCTTTTTAGCATGACATAGTCAGTTAACCACAACCTCCATTATTCATTTGTATAATAATCAGTTCATGAAGCAGTATATTTAAACATGTGACATAATTAAAACATTTGCCTTTATCAGTAGGTATATTTTTACAGGTGAGAAATACTCCTCCTTTCTCATTCAGTGATAACTTTGTAAGAAGGAATAAGTACAATTTTCATTTTCCATTACTGAGGGTCTCTGCCTAATTGAGCCATGAGTAAGCTCTGCGGTGACAAACATTTAGCAGTCTCATAATTGACTCTACTTAATTTTGTTGAGGTTAAAGAGCTTTGGAAGATTATTATTATTATTTGCTTTTCTTTGACAGCATAATGATGTTATCAGTACTGAAGAATACCAAGACTCCTGTGAAATTCTGGTTCTTGAAGAATTATTTGTCCCCCACATTTAAGGTTTGTTCCTCAGGGAAGAGGAAAACCTTCTTATTAAGGAGATATGTGTAGTATAATATACTTTTTACTACTTCTATGTTATCTGTATAATTTAAAAACCTTCCTTTTATTAAATTACCCTGATTCAGTTGCATAGTTCTATGTCAGTTACTCTTCCAGACTGTTCTATTTTGGGGGAGCAGTTGTTACAAAATTGAACACAAAGTTATGTCCTGTTTGAAGCGTGGCTAACAGAGGAGGAGAGTCCCTATCTTCTGCTTTGATGAAATACCACTCTCTTCCTTTGAGTGGCATGTCCTGTCTACTTAGAAAGCTCCGTGCTGGTTTCCAGGGAGATGATTGCTACTCAGTAATCTATGGAAGAAATGCTTCATCTCTGTAAAACAAAAATCACACTTGGAAAGTTTTCTGCTTTATTTACATCAGTTAGTATTTGTCATCTAAATTGATTTATTTGTATCTTTTTGTTGTTGTTCTGTAGAATTTACTATTATAAACCACTTTTAATGTATTCAGTAATATCTCTCCTGGATAAGTAATTCACTTCTGCTCCCCTAAAGGTACTTGTATTTAGAATTTGAAAGACTTACTGACAGCAGATCTGTTCAGAGTGTTTGGGTTTCTCATGTCATTCCCTGGCTTAGACCTCTCAGAGAGAAAGGCTTGAAATCAAGCTGAAACAATGTTTTACTGGTCAAGTTTAGACAAATTAACTTCAAGTTCATTTCCCTTAAACACACACACACACACACACACACACACACACACACACACATAAATTAATTATCTAAAAGCCTTCACTTAAAGATTTCTGTCACATTTCATGTCGTGCTTAGAAGTCATAAAGACATTTGACAAAAATTTCTGTATTTTATGTAGTCACAAGTGAGTCAGGGTCAGTTTTTTTAATTAGACCACTGTTATGGTAAATGTTTTACTTGTGCCATAATCATGTTGGTTTACTTATATTAATTAGTCAGTTTTCTTAATCAAAGTAAATGATTGTGTGTTGTTCCTTGTGTGTGTGTCTAAAAATAGGAGTTTATACCTTATATGGCAAACAAGTACAATTTCCAGTATGAGCTTGTTCAGTACAAATGGCCCCGGTGGCTTCATCAACAGACTGAAAAGCAGCGCATCATCTGGGGTTACAAGATCCTCTTCCTGGATGTGCTCTTCCCACTAGTCGTTGACAAGTTCTTGTTTGTGGATGCTGATCAGGTAAGCTCTTCCAGGCCACTTTCAATCGTTTGTGTTAAAGGCATGAGACTTCCTTTTCCTTTTGGAATGGTTTTATTTTTCCAGTTATGGAAAAGTATATGCTCATTTTCCATTATTTAGAATATATGGAAAGGTATCATCCAGATATGATCACTTTTAAATTTTGCATTTGACATAACTCCTTTTCATATTTTTTCTATGCCTCTTTTATAGTTGTTGTTATATCATGTATGCAGTTTTGTATCTTACTTAATTCATTTCACATACAGACTAAAAATAAGCATTGTTTCACATTTGTCCATATATTAATTCATGTAAACCTCCCAACAACCCTGTGAGATCTCCATATTACAGATGAGGAAACTGAGTCACGAAGACGCTAAGAATGTAAATTTGTTTTATTTCTGCTCTTTTCGAATATTTAGACTACTGTGTGCCAAGCACTAGGCTAAGTGTCTAACATGTTAGTCAGTGGGCACTCAGCTGATCGGTGGGAGAACCCAGGATTCAGGTGGGAACTGGCCTCCTGCATCACCTGTGCTCCTAACCACAGAGCCGCCCTCCCTCAGTGAGGTGCTCTGTGTGTTAAGGAGACTGCTATCTGCGTGCTTGTGTAACAACAGATGTGTGATCTTCTTTTCTCCAGATTGTCCGAACAGATCTGAAAGAGTTAAGAGATTTCAATTTGGACGGTGCCCCTTATGGTTATACTCCTTTCTGTGATAGCCGAAGGGAAATGGATGGCTACAGGTTCTGGAAATCAGGGTACTGGGCCAGCCACTTAGCTGGGCGAAAGTATCATATCAGGTACTGAAAAAGGAGCACTCCTAACACTGGTTTTTTAATTTTCTTTTAAATTAATGTTGCATAATATAACCATGAATAGGTAATCGTTAATATGGTTCATAAATAAAAATTATAAAATACACAAAAAGTCAAAAAAATCTTCCCAATTCTGTCTGTCTTCCACCTAGTTCCCATCCCACAACAGATAACCTCCTCTATTAATTTACTGTATCTGTCCTTCCAGAGTTTCTTGATTCTTACATAAACAACTGTGAATTCTTTTTTACACAGAATGTGAATTGTCTTTTATATAAAATATACCATCCTATTTGCCAGTTTTGTGCCTTGCGCTTTTTTGGGTTTTTTTACTTAATATCTCTACTGGATCTTACTATATCAATACAAAAGACCTTATTCCTTTCAACATTTACATATCAGTGTTATAACAGTATGTGTGTTACTACATTTGTGGTCTTTGGCTGTGACATACAATATTGCAGTAAGTAATTAAATACATTATTTTGTATATTTCAGTATTGCTACAGGATAAATTTTCCTATGTGCATTTGTTGCTTTTCTAATGAGTACTACATTGTCTCTCTGGTCAAAGTGTTATTTGGAAGATTTGGAGGGTGAGGGGACCGGTAGGAAGCAGTACGTACAAAGATAAATGTTGGGGTGTGGTAATTTCAAGTACTGTACTCTTATGTTTTTGGTCAAAAAGAATGGTAATACTGTTTGGGCTAACCCCCCACCCCCGCAACATTTAAGACATCAGAATATCTTTGACTAATGATTATTTAGCAGTTACTATAGCTTTTATTATCTAATATGCTGACATTTTGCTAGAAATCTTTTGTCAGAGATTATTTCCTGGCAATTAAATAAGGAACAGTCACAAATTGAGCTTGTGGTGGCAGAATCTGGGATTTGTAATGACTTTCTTAGCCATCTTCGAAGTAGTACATACTGACCCTGAGCTTCACTGCAGCTTCCCTTTTCAAAAAGAAGCCAGAATTTTTGCCTAGTGGCCTGTTCCATTATTCAGTAGAGTTACTTTTTCTGCTGTAATCCATAGTCATAACAAATGATCGTCTTTCTCCAGTGCACTGTATGTTGTTGATCTGAAGAAATTTAGGAAAATAGCTGCTGGTGACAGACTCAGGGGACAGTACCAAGGTCTGAGTCAGGATCCTAACAGCCTTTCAAATCTTGATCAAGTAAGTGGCTATTTTTTTTTGGTTAACACTTTCAGTGATGGGTATACAATGTTGTGTCAGAAAAATGAAATATTATTTGCTTCTCAGTTCTTTCTGTTGGGACAGTGTTTTATTTCTTTATTGAAAGGAATTTTGTATATATGTGTGTGACATTTTTATCTGTCCTCAAGAGAAGACACACTAGTGAAGAATGTCATAGGCTTGGTGTTCGCTTGGGAAGGGAGATGGAGGGAGGGTGCTGCCTCTCGGAACCATTACTGTGTCTTTTCATTTTGTACCCAAGCTAGTCTGATAAATTTGTTTTTCTGCCTGCTGGGGTCAATTTGTTTCTCTTCTTTAGGCACTAACCAGCTCAGGATTCACAGTATAGACTACAGTGTCACAATACCCCTTTTTTCTATGTCAGAAACTATAGTGTTTTTCAAGAAATTTAGCTGAACCACAGTTTGTTAATGCTAAACATTTTCCAGAGGTGAGATTACAGTTTAAATGTTTTAGATAGTTTCACATATTTTGTTTTGCTTAAGTCTACCTTAAACATTTTTAAACCTTTGTTGTGATAGCATCCATAAAGAAAGGTGTTCAAAACAAAAATATACAAATATTTACATATTTATATGCATCAATGAATTACCACAAAGCAATTTTCTATATACCACCACCCAGTTCAAGAAACAAAACCTAACTATTATCTCAGAAGCCATCCTTCTTTAACAAAAGTATCCAGCGTCCTGACTTCTGTGGTAATGATCCCATTGCTTTTCTGTGTAGAATTACTACTTAAACGTGTATTCTTAAAAATTATAGTTTAGTTTTGTCTGTATTTTTCCTTTCTCAGTGGCATCATAAAAGATGTAGTCTTTTGAAGCTGCCTTCTTTTGTTCAGAGTTTATGTTTGTGAAGTTCATCCACGTTGTGTATAGTCACACTGTTTTGTTTTTCTATTCTGCATTTGGGTGATTTTCCATTTGTGTCTTCCACGGGGGATGCTGTTGTGGTCATTCATGCACATGTACACGTATTTCTGTCGTGTGTACAACTACAAGTAGAATTGCTGCGTCATTAGATTTGTGTATCTTATTCTTTACTAGATAATTCCAAACAGTTTTCCAAAGTATTTTTAATTTATACTCCCATCCGTCATGTAAGAATTCCTGTTGCTTTATATTTTAACCAATACTTATTGTCAATCTGTTAATTTGGTAGATGTGAGCTGGCATCCCATGTGGCTTTCAATTGGAGAGTTTAATGCATTTACATTTAATGTAATTGTTAGTGAGGTAGGATTTACATCTGCCATTTCCTGTTTGTTTTCTATACGTCCTCTTGTTTTTTGTGTTCTTCATATGTTATATAGACATTTTAATTCCCTTGTTTCTTTTACTATATATTTTTTTGTTATTTTCTTAGTGATTGTCTTGATGATTATCATTAACACTTTAATTTATGACAATCTAGTTCAGATTAATAATAACTTAATTTCAGTAGTATACAAAAACTTTGTTCCTATATAGCCTTGTCCCTTCCCACACTGTTATTGTCATACATTGTATGTGTTTACACATTATATGCCCTTCAACACAGATTTATGATTGCTTTTTGTAGTTGTTTTTAAAATCAGATGGGGGGAAAAAGGAGTTCCAAACAAGAAACACGTTGATATGTCTTTTTATATTTACCTGCATACCTTTACTAGTGCTCTTTAATTCTTCATGTGGACTTGAGTTACTGTCTAGTGTCCTTTCATTTCAGCCAGAAGAACTCCCTTTAGTATTTCTGGTAGGGTGGCTCTGGAGCTATCAGCTCTTGGGGAATGTTTAAATTTCTTCATTTTTTGATGAATAGGTTTTGATGGATATAAAATTCCTGCTTGACAGTTTTTTCTTTCAGCAGCTTGAATATATTGTCCCACAGCCTTCTGGCCCCCATGGTTTCTGATGAGAAATAGCTGTTAACTTTGAGAATCCTTTGTCTATGACAACTCCTATCTGTCTTGCTCTTTTCTAGGTACGTCATACTGTCTTTTGACAGTTTGATTATGATGTATCTAGGTGTAGGTCTCTTTGAATTTATCCTCCTTGGAGTTAGTTCATTGAGTTTCTTGGATGTTGTATATTAATGTTTTTATCAAATTTGGGAAGTTTTCTTTATTTCTTCAAATATTTCTGCTCCTTTCTCTTCTCTTGGGACTCCCATTATGTGTATGTTGGTATATTTGATGGTGTCCTACAGGTCTCGGAGGTTATACTTATTTCTCTTCATTCCTCTTTCTGTTCTTGAGACTGGATAATCTCAGTTGATCTGATTCTTTTTTTCTGGTAGCTCAAATCTGTGGTTGAACACTTCCAGTGAATGTTCATTTCGGTTATTGTATTTTTCAACTTCAGATTTTTTGTTTGTTTTTTTTTATATAATTTCTATCTCTTTGTTAATATTATCTAATTTTTCAAACATTATCCTCATACTTCTTTTAGTTCTGTTAGACATGGTTTCCTTTTGTTATTTGAACACATTTAAAATACGTCACTTAAAGTCTTTGTCCTATAAGTCCAATGTCTGTGCCTCTGAAAGTATAGTTTCTATTACTTGTTTTTTTCTCCTCTGTATGGGCCATTTTTCCTTGGATTTTTTGCATGTCTCTTCATTTTTGTTGAAAACTAAACATTTCAAATAATATAGTGTGGCAACTCTGGAAATCAGATTCCCCCCTCCCCCTCACCAGGGTTTGTTGTTGCTGCTTGTACTAATTGTTTGTTTGTGCCTTCTAAACTAGTTCTGTGAAGTCTGAATTTTTTGTCTGTCTGATTTGCTTAGTGGTTAACCAAAATTGGACAGAGATTTCCTAAGGCTCAGAATCACTAAAACTGCTCCCAGTTTTTGCCCAATGCCTCTAGGTACATGTAAGGGCACATCCTCAGCAGTCAGCCAGGCAGGTTACAGCTCTACCTTAGCATCAGGTTTTCCTTGCAAAGAGCTCTGAGACCAGCCAGAGCCAGAGCTTGGCCCGTCTGAGGTCCTTCTTGATTATGCGCACAGCCCTGAGCATGCAGAGCCTCACACGTACGTTGCCTTCCATATTCCCAGGAGCATGTCTTTTCTTTTCAAAGTCTCTATGGATATCTTATTGTTCAGCTTTTCCTTTAAAGATTTGTGGTTAGTTTGTTCTTTGCTTTATCTCCGGCAGCCTCAGGAAGCTTAATATATTCAAGAAGTGCTGCTAAGGAGAAGCTTTTGGCATTGGGCAAGTTCAAGTGAGATTGAGTAGAAATAAGCTTTTACAGTACAGTCTTCCAGGGAATGACCAGTCAGTTCAAATAATGACTGTGCTTTAGGAATGAAACTTTGAAAGACCTTCAGCCTTCTTCCTCCAGTATGGAAATGCAGGCGGTTAATTTTTGACGCTGAAGGAGAGGAGGAGAATGGGAGTAGGGTGCAAGTTAAAACACCACAAAGCTCACTGTTCTTACCGACATGCGGCCATTTTTGTTGACTTTTCAGTGCTCGTTTGGTTGCTGCAAGTCTTTGGTTAATTTCCAAAGTTCTGAAAAAGTTATTCTTACTATTTTTGCCAGATTTTGAATTGCAAATTTTGGGTGAATTGTCAGAGCTCCACACTCTGCCATTTTTGCTGATGTGGCTCCCCATTGTGGTTTTATTTTGCATTTCCATAATTAATAATGAAGTTGAATACCATTTTGTATGTTTGCATCTGTTTAGATATTGTCTTTTGTGACATGCTTATTTAAGTATTTGGGTTGTGGGTTGTTTGGTGTTTTTCTTCTTGATTTATGGGCATTCTTTACATGTACTGATAGTATATCCTTTGTTAGCTATCTATTTTAGAAAATTTCCCACTTTGACTCTCTTACTGGTATCTTTTGTAGTCAGCTGGTCAGTATTTTCCTTTATGGTTAATGCTTTTTGACTGTTGTTAAGGTTATGAAGATGTTTTGTATATGAACTTTATTGTTTTTCTTTCACATTTAGAATCTATATTCTAGTAGGAATTTGTTTTATGTATGGTGTGAGATAAGAGTTCAGCTTTCATTCTTTATGTACATAGTAGGTACAGTTCTATCAGCATGATTCCCCCCTCCTCCCCCCCTCCCCCATCGCCCACCCTCCCCCCTCCCCTAGCCCTCCGCCCTCCGCCCTCTCCCCCTCCCCCCACGCGCACGCACACGCACACTCAGGTTCAAGCCATTGTTTCTCAGTGTAGTTGTGTAGGACAGAGCTCCATGGCCCATGCTGATATTATGAGCCTTGCGCCCCCCCCCCCCCCGGGCTGAGGCATTTGGTCGCCAGTTGTCAGTCGTCTGCTTACAGCAGCTCATGGCAGCTCTCGCTGGCTGCCGGCCACTCATACTGGCCACCAGCCGCTCCTGGCAGCACACGGTAGCCTGTGGCAGCACTCAACAGTGCACGGCAGCTCAAAGCAGCCCGCCGCAGCCCATGCCGACCTCCGGCTGCTCACGGCAGCCCAGCTCCAGGGAGAGCCGTTGTCCACAATCTTAGCTGTAGAGGGTGCAGCTCACTGGCCCATGTGGGAATCGAACAGGTGACCTAGGCATTAGGAGCGCGGCGCTCCAAACACCCGAGCCACCGGGCTGGCCCATGATTTTTTTTTTTTATAAAACACATTGCTCTACAGTGCCACCTTTGTCAGATATGAAGTACCCATATGTGCATGGATTTGTTTCTGGCCCTTTATTTTATTCCATTGGTCTCTTTGTCTCACAACCATAACTGCAAATCTCTCAGTTACTGTAGCTGGTAAATCAAATCCTCCCACCTCATTCTTCTTCAATAGTGTCTTAGAGTATTCTTTATCCTTATTTTCCCGTGTACATTTCAGAATCAGTTTGTCAAGTTCAGGAGGAAAAAACACTTGCTAGTATTTTATATTTGGGTTGTGTTTAATTTCTCTCAATAATGTAGATTACTTTCTTTATAGAGATCTAGTACATCTTTGTTAGAGTTATTTTTTAAAACGTTTGGTTTTTGTTGCTGGTATCTAGAATTGCAGTTGAGGTTTGTTCATTGGTGTATTCAGCTACCTTGCCAATCTGTATGTACTTTTGGGTTTTCTACATTCATACTCATATTATCTACAAATAATGACAATTTTACTTTTTTCCCCCAATCTTACATTTCCAAAGATTCTTGCTTTCTCCATTGGCTCTGACTTACATATTGTTGAACAGAAATAGTGGTTATGGACATTCTTGAATCAAAAGAAAATATTTCAGCATTTCACTACCAAGTATTATGTTTGCTGTGGTTGTTTTGTAGCTACCTCACACTCAGATTAAGGAAGTTCCTTTTATTCCTAGTTTGCTGCTCTTTTTTTTCTTTAATCTAGTGTGTTAAACGTTATGTTTTCGACATCTGCTGAGATAATACGATTTTTCTCTTTTATTCTGTAATATAGTTAATTATATACTTATATAATTTTTGAAATATATTACAACTTGATCATGACTTACTATCCTTTTTTATATATTCCTGGATTCTTTATGCTAGTATATGTGTATGAATTTTGCATTTATGTTTTTGTGTGACATTGGCTTGTGATATCCCTGTTAGGTTTTGGTATCAAGGCAGTGTTGGCTTAAAAAAATGAGTTAGGTTTTGTTCTTTTTCATTTACCTGTAATTGGTTTGTGTATGATTGGCCTTGTTTCTTTCTTAAATGTTTGGTAGAATTCACTAGTGCAGCCACATAGAGATTTCTTTGTGTTTAAATTATGACTCCAATTTCTTTAAGAGTTATGGGACTTTTGACATTTTCTATTACTTCATTTGTCACTATTTTTGTTAAGTTGTATCTAAATTTCCTAACGTATTGTCACGAAGCTATTTCTTACAAATGGCTGTGTACAGTGACATGCTTAAGTACATGTCAGATCTTAAGTGTACTATTTAATCAGTTTTGATTAAAATGTCTATGAAGAATTAGAATGTTTCCATCATACCAGTAATCTCTTTAAAGTCTGTAGGAACTGTACTGATTTCTTATCTCTCTGTCTCTCTCTCTCTCTCTCTCTGTCTCTTTCTCTCTCTCTCTCTCTCTCTCTCTCTCAATTCCTGGCCTTGTTTATTTGTGCTTTCCCTTTTTTCCCTTGGTCAACTCCCTAGGAATTAATCAGTTTTATTAGTCTTTTCAAAGTACCAGCTTTTAATGTTTTTCATTTTGTCTACAGTGTTTCCTATTTCACTAATTTTTGTTTATTGTTTATCTTTTACTTTCTTTAATTTGTTGATTTTTTTCTAATTTCTTGATATAGATATTTAAGTTCATTTGAAATTTTCAAATTCTATCTCAGCAAGACTTTGGTTACATTCCATGCTCTATGTGTAGAATTTCCTTACTAGGTTCAATGTGTTTCTAGTTTCCATTGTAATTTCTTTTTAAACTCGAGTTGTTTAAAAATGAAGGCAAATACATGGGGACTTTCCAGTTACATTTTTGTTATTCTAGCTCATTTGTTCTATGATCTGAGAATGTATTCTGTGTGATCTCAGGCATTTGAAATTTGAGATTTACTTTTTGACACAGATATGATCAGTTTTGGTAAACATTTTATCTGCTTTTATATTATACAGTTGTTCAGTGTAATATTTTTCTATGTTCATTAGGTCAAGTTTAGCAATATCCTGTTATGTATCTTTTGTCTGTCCTTTTTCTATTAGTTGCTGAGATAATTGTGATAAATTTTTTTTTCTATATTGTGAAATCTTTCTTGTTTTTGGCTTTGTTAAATTTTGCTTTACATATTTTGAGACTATGTTATTAAATGGCTAAAAACTTAGAAGTCATATATATATTTCAGATTGGTAACACCTTTTCTTTTTCTTTTTGGCCTTAAAAGTGTGCTTCATCTAATATTAGTGCAGCTGCACGAGTTTTCCTTTCAGTTAGTGCTACGTGGTATTTTTAAAAAATTGTTCTATTTTCAATCTTTCTCTATCCCTATGTTTTAGTTTTATTTCTTACAAATAACTTGTATCTGTTTGTTTTTCGTTTCGTGTGACAGTCATTTAATTTGAACACTTAGTTCATTTATAGTTAATGTAATCACCAATGAGTTTGGCTTTTCTATAGTACTCCTACTTATTCCATGTGTTCTGTGTTTCTTTTTTTCTCCTTACTCCATTTCTTTCAGATTGATTGAGAGTTTTTATACTTTCATTTTCACTATACACTTTTTTTGCAATTCTTTTAATGATTATCCTAGCAATTACAGTATACATTTCTGACTTTGCAAAGGCTAATATTAATTGGTGCATTTTATTTATCTACCACGCAGTGCAAAAAACAGAACAGTGTTTCTCAAATTTCAGCATACATAAAAGAATAACCTGGAGGACTTATTAAAGCATTAATTCCTGGGTCCCATTCGCTCAAGCTGGTTCAGTATGTCTATGGCTGGGTCTGAGAATCTGCATTCCTAGCAGGCTTCTTGCTGTCAGTCTGCATACTACATTTTGAGTAGCTCTGTCTTAGGACTTATTAACTGCATTTATCTTCAGCCCACCTTAAATGCCTTGTTGCTGTGTATTTTATATCTCTCTGTATTTTCAATCCCAGAAAAAGTTATTATTCTCGTGTAGTACAGTCATTATCTAGATTCAGACTTACTCACATAGTTACCTTTTTAGTTACTCTGCCTTCTTCCCTGCATTTCTGGGCTTCCACGTAGGGTCATTTTCCATCTGCCTGAAGAATATCCTTTAATTTCCCTTAATGTGAGTTCAGTAATAATAATTTTTTTTAGTTTTGTTGCTGAAAGTGTCTTTATTTTAGCTTTCTTATCATTTTTAATTGTGGTAAAATATACATAACGTAAAATTAATCATTTTTAGTTGTACAATTCAGTGGTATTAAGTACATTTACAGGGTTATGTAATTGTCCATCTCTAGAAATTTGTTATCATCCCAAAGAGAAACACTGTATCCATTAAACATTAACCTCTTCTTTGCTCCTCCTCCCCTGTCCCTGGTAACCTCTGTTCTATTTTCTGTCTGTGTGAATTTGCCTATTCTAAGTACTTTTGGAATCATACAATATTTTTCCTTTTGTGTGTGACTTACTTCACTTAGCATGTTTTCAAGGTTCATCCATGTTGTAGCATGTATTAGAATTTTCTTCCTGTTAAGATCCAGTAATATTCCAGTGTATGAGTATACCATATTTTGCTTATCCATTTGTTTGTCGATGGAAATTTGGCATATTTCCACCTTTTGGCTGTTGTGAATAATGCCTCTATGAACATTGGTGTAAATATCTATTTGAGTCCCTGCTTTCAATTCTTTTGTGTATATACTCAGAAGTGGAATTGCTAGGTCAAACTGGTTGTTTTTGGACAATGGAATATTTTGTGTCAAACTCAAAAGGTTTTCTGAAAAAAAGCTTCAAAGCATAGAGTATATAGTTGGCTAGAAAACATGTGGGCTTCATCCATTTGGGATCAGGCATCAGTAGACAAGATGGATTCAGAGCCTCTTTTAGGCAAAACTGTGAAATACAAGAACAATACTCTATTTTTATTGACTTTCAAAGGCCTGAGTATTTTTCTTAGAATTGCCCTCTGGTGGGAAGTCTAGCTGCAGGCTAGTTGTGAGTTTTAAGCTTACAGTTTTCAAGTAAGGTAAGTATGGGTAAGTCCTCTAAATTTTGTGGATTTTAAAAGCACCATAAATTTTTTAGCTTCTCTAAGGTTTTTGGTAAGGGCCCTTTCAGCTGTAAAACTGTGTGATTGGCACGTGTTATGTAATGAGCGAACATCACTAATTTGCTATGCATTTATTTAAATTTCCCCACAACTTTAGATTGTTGTGTTTTATTTTCTTTACCTAACAGGATTTGCCCAATAACATGATCCACCAGGTGCCAATTAAATCACTCCCTCAAGAATGGCTTTGGTGTGAAACATGGTGTGATGATGCCTCTAAGAAAAGGGCAAAAACAATTGATTTGGTAAGCTGTCTGCCGTTCTTTTCTGTATCTTAGTCCAGGGTGATGACTAGATCATTGTTAATGCAGATTCTTATTTACTTTTTCTCTGCTGTTGTATAGTTTAGGGACTGCACAACAACTCATAGTAAGCAGATCTCTTTTCTGCTTGAGGCAGAAAGCCACATCCTCTAATGTCCGATGGGGCTGTGTTCACTGTTTGCAGTCAGTGAAGGTACTGCTTCTGCTAATGTATCATTTGGTTCCTCCATATTATCCTTTTTGTCCAGTTAGCACTTGTTATGCAGGAACAGAAACACCTTTGAATTCTGTATAATGTGTCCTTTCTACACTCAGTGGAAGGATGTTATTTTGCTTTTTCACAGTGTAATAATCCAATGACCAAAGAGCCCAAGCTGGAAGCAGCTGTTCGAATTGTCCCAGAGTGGCAGGACTATGATCAAGAAATCAAACAGCTACAGATCCGCTTTCAGAAGGAGAAGGAAACAGGAGCGCTGCATGAGGAGAAGACAAAAGAGCCACGCCAGGAAGGTAGGAAAAACCTTGTCTTTGGGCAAATGTTCCTTTGCAGTTCTCATTTCTGTTTACTGCAAAAACAACAGAATCATAAATAAAAGGAAAAGAAGAATTACTTATTAATCCTTTCATTCTGACATCACCAGTGTGTATTTTCCATTTTCCTTTTTCAGTTGGCCTTCTAAACAGTGGTTTTATTAATGCAACTTTTGCCTCTTTCTTTCCTCCCCCCACCCCGCTTTTTTTTGAGAAAGAATGCTTTGTTTATGGATATTTAGGTTCATGAGTTGTGATACATAAGCCAAACCTGACATTGTTTGGAGGATCTCTTGTCGGATTCCTTGGTTTTTTTATTAAATCTGTCCAAGCACTGGTGAATGAACACATTTAGGATCAAGACAAAGTACATATTGATTTGAAAAAAAGGAATTCTTTCAAACAAGAATATTGGGGTGGCGATGGAGTGTTTGTACTTAACTTAGGCTAAGAATAGAAAGGACTAAGTTTTCCTATTTAATGCTTTCCCTGTTACGTGTATATCTCTAATGGTAGCCAGTTGAAAAAAATCATTAGAATACAAAAGTGACCTTTTGTAAACTATTAATAAGCTGAGCTCTGGATTTTAACATTTATTCAACTCAAAACTAATTTTAAAAAAGCAATTCAAGAACATGGATCTTGAATGATTCACCTAAACATCCTGAAGACTATATCATAATATTAAATATCATAGCTAAAAGGTTGGGTATTTACCATAAAAATAATTAATTCAGGTATATTAATAAAACCTCAAGTGTTTCCACAGATAAATGGGCAAAGAATGTAGAATACTGTTCAAATAAGAGGAAAACAAATAATAAATGAATTTGAGGAAGCAGTAATCAGATTAAATATCTACTACACAGAAAAAAATTACATACTGATAATGCCATTTGTTGGGGAGATGGTCATGCAAATGTTGTGAGGCTTTGTGTCTGAGAACAGTCCTTGTTACAAAGCAGTGAGTCTTCTGTCGTCAGGAGCCATTACAATGTGTGTTCCCTCAGTAATTCCTCTCCAGAATTTACCTTAAAGAAATAATTCAGCAGAAGAAAAAAGTTAGATACATGGGGAAATTTATTTTACTAATATTTATAAACAAAAAGCGTTAAAAACAGTTAAACTTCCAAAAATAGACAACGGTAAATGAGCTACACTGCAACATAGGAAAATATTTATGTATTATTAAGTGGAACAAAAAAGACTTGGCTAAAAATTTACATTTTATTGGAAGTAAATACTCTACCGTGAAAATAGTTCACACTGAGTAGGGATATGCTGGTAGTTTCAATGTTTGTAAAAATAAAAATGTCGTTTTTATTTTGTTTTTGCTTTCAAAATATAATACACACACCAAACTAAAGTTCCTAATAAATTTTAAAAAGAGATAAATTGGAGGCTTGGGCACAAATGACAGGTTGTAATATAGAAAATGCCCCGTCTGTATTTTTATACTTGAGGACAGTCCATTTTCTTTTTAATTGTTCTCTTTTTCCATAGGACCTCAGAAACGTGAAGAATTATGATCTCCAGAGAAGGATGGGAAATGACACGGTGTGAAAAACACTTTTATATTGAGCACTAGTTATTTCTGATTTGTCTATACAACTACTGATGAACGGGCTGAGCAGGCTGCGTGCCTTTGATTCTGAGCTTTCTTTTGACTCCTGCACACCGGCGGGCTCCGCCTCTGCAGAGCTAAGGCTCCCTTGGATTTGTACCTCAGAGGAAGACCAGTGGCCGAGCTGTTCGGCCTCTGCAAAGAGCAGTCTTCTAACAGCTCTAGAAAAGAAATTGGCAAAAGCAACGGGAGTAAAATGACCTCCTGTGCTCCCACACAGAGTGCACAGGTGCCACCCGCTGTGTGAGCACCGCTGCGGGAGCCCTGTGGGAGCCGAGCAGCCCTAACCGCTGTGTCCTTCCTCACTTCCGCTGACGGCAGGCAGCTGGGCGCAGTCTGCCGCCTGGGCTGCAGGCAGTAGCTCTGTCCAAGGTCTACACCTCGAGGTTTAGGCCAGGGCGCTCCTGTGTCTTTTCCTGCGTTTTCTCCCCAGCATTAGTTCATCGTTGAATTGAGACCCAACCAACAATTGTGTGTCTTCAGGGTTAGCTCGGGGCAAATTAACTTGGGGACAGGATGGGGGTGGATTGGGGTGCGGGTAGGAGTAGGGCTCTGGGGTGTGGGAGCAGGTGAGGAAGACTGGAAATTGGCCGCTGTCTTTATAAACCATGAATACCGTTGTGACTAATTGGAAATGAAAACATTATCCTTATTCCCCACCCAGCCTCAGCGAACTTTTTAGGTAATTATTTTGTAAACAATTTTTGTATTTGTGAAAATATTCACTTTTTTTTCCACTTTCTAAAGAAATGTCGTTATGATTTCCTTACTGGATACAGCCATAGTGAGCCTGCGTGAAGGCTCGGGCTCCCTCAGGAAGGTCACTCTGTCCCCGCCCTCTCCTCCTGTGTAGGAGTTTCTCCGCCAGACCCAGGGGCAGTTGGCTCTGACTTTTCTCTACAAAAGACTCCCAGATCTGAGAGCAGGAGGGTTTGACTGTGTATCTCCTGGTTTTCTTACACACTTTTTCATAGTCCCTTCAGTTTAGTGCTGTGGGTCGCCTTTGGCTTGCAGTTGCCAGCACCGCTCCTGTTCTCACTCCACACAGTTGCATCTTGAAACCACAGAAGCCCCTTAAGTCGATGCTTTTTATGTCTGTGTTCAGCAGCCCAGGGTGGTCTGGAGCAGCCTGTCCTGGTGAGTGGGCAGGGCTGGGTGGGAGTCCCCCAGAGGGCTCCTCTGGTGTGCTGTTGGCCCGTGTGGGGTGGGGCTCCGGGTCCTTCCCTCTGCCTCCCAAGCTGCAGGGTATAGCACGAGCACGTGGTGCACGGCGCCCCCTCCCATGCAAGCACGCTTATCACATACTGCCTGCTTTTTAGAAACATGCGGTGGGTGCGAGGGGGTAGCTAAGGCCTCACTCTTCTACGCCAGGCCACATACTGATTTGCAGTCTTTTTAAAAAATCAAAGTCTTATGATAAATATCAGGTAATTTATATTTTCCATATTCACAGTATCTTAGGAGTCTCTTAGGTAGTCTGAAGGAGCTTTTGAGTTTGCTTCTATAATTCCATTAAAATTGGGGAGGGGGAGCTCAAAAGATTTTTAGATAAATTGATCCAACACTGAAAAGGACCCTCAGAATCATTGCTGGTGACAAAGGCTGTAGCATGAGTTCTGCTGCCCTGCCCCTCACCTCAGGGTCAGAGCAGCTGAAGGGATAGAACCAGTGAGGGTAAAAAACCATTTGTTCAGCAGGAGAGGCGTCTGCTGCTGTGGACAGAATTGTGCATTTTCCCAGTTTCTTTTCTGGGAGATTGTGCAGGAAATGCTAAAGTCACTGGGATAAGCTTTTTAAATGCCGGTTCCCTTGGGACGTGACCCAGACTACCTTTCTCTGTGTCTTTGTACCAGGTCTCTGTGCATATTTCATTTGAGGAAGGTACAGTGTCACATCTGTTCCTGTATACTGTGTGTTCTCATTGCCCTCACCTGTCACCACCCTATTAATCGTTGAATCGAAATATGCAAGACCCAGCTTGCTTCTGAAATGATCTGGGGCCTTCCTTCTCTTGCCAGTAACTCTTGGTTCAGGTGCCATAAGCATCTTTCAATATGAACCTCTAATGCCCTAAGAAACTGTTACCACTAAAATTTGGTCTTGGTCATCTTTGTCGTCTTTACTGTATGAAAGCAAATTGTCACTAGAAAGACAGGAGAGTTTTTTTTTCCAAGAAGTGAGGATTGATTGCATTGGAACATTCTAGCTTCTGGAAACTGTTCACAGTGTATTGTTTTTAACCACCATTTGTATGTAATGGATTTTTTTCCCCCTCTCATCATGCTGTAATGGAAAATTTTTCTGAATGAGTGCCAAAATGATGTGAAATAATGTGACATGTCAGAATGACATGCAGCAGTGTGACTATTTATGTTCTATGAACAGTGGTATTGGATTGAGATCAGAACCTGTACACACAGCCTGCTGCTAGGGCTGTGGGGACATGCCTGTGTTTTGTTTTAACATTGTACTCAATACTACCACACTGAGAATGATGGCATATTCTCTTTCCATAAGACTGATGAAGTATTGAATCTGTCAAATGTGGCATTTCAAGTTGAAACAAACAGGTGATTGCCTACCTACTAAGTGCATGCATCGTGGTACGCGCTCGTCTTGTGTGAACCCACCTCTTGGGAGAGCAAAGATTTTACATTGACTCAGTTTCCAAGAATGGAGCTTCATCTACTCTGCTGTCCTGTAAGTCCTTATGGATGATCCTTGGTAAGGCTCTGCCTGAACAGACAGCCTTGATGTGGTGCAAGATGAAGGCTGAAAGCTAGGGAAGGCTGTGTGGTGTTTGGAAGAGACTGGCCCGGTGATAGGGAGGAAGGAAATCCCAGGTTCCTGTAGCTGGGAATTTTGGTTTACCGATGCTGTAACCTGGGACAGGTCAGACCCCACCCTCACTGCGATAAGTATAAAATGGCTCCTCTTAGCCCACACCTCCCCTATGAGTAAATGTGGGTACTTGAAAGCAATCCTTTTCTGAAATTGCCATGAATGATTAAAAGAAATAATTCAACTCAAGAGTTACAGGGAATATCTAGTACATTTTTTTCTGAATAAAATACTAGTACTGTGCTATCAAATTTCATGGAACTGTACATGTTTTGGGAAAGCCACCTAAGGGAAACTTTCTCTTGGTAATACAAACGGAGGGTGCATTGTGTGCGAAGTTATTTATATATTCCACTGCTGTGTAATTTTAATAATTAGTTTTTTTAAATATTTTATTTTATGGGGACATTTTTGTGGGATGATTGGAATTAATCAACTTAAATATAAATGTGTCTAGTTTAATGAGATAACATTTTTAAATTTAAGTTCATGTTTGCCTTGCCTTGGTGTAGTGAGGAAAGATCTTAATCAGGACTTTGGTAATTATATGATTGAATTCAAGCAAATTAGGCTCATTAATTCAGGTCATTACTGATAGTTCAGAGTATCTGGAGGATACCAATTTCTCTTTTATTATGTGGTCTTTGACCTCTTGATCTAACACAGAAAGGACACTCCTAGGTGGCAGTGAGTGAGTGCACTGAGTAGATCTTTCCCCTCAGGGGATACTGACAATTTAGAAAAACAAACCACAAAATCAGCTTTAAGCAGCGACATGCTCTCCATAAAGTTTAAACTCCGTGGTCATTCTTTTGCAAGCAGGAGGCTATCTCCCGAGTCTACCCCAATTACCTAGCAACACAGACGCCAACCGTGGAAGATTTAAGTAGAACACAAGTGAGTGAAGGACTTCATCCCATCTGTAATTTATGCCTTGCCTTACTTGTCACAATTTATCCCTCTCCAGAATGAAAGTATCAGAATACATTAACCTAAGGGCAACAATTTGAGAAAAAGTTTGTCAAGTACATGCTTTCCAACCACTTATCCTTGGTATAAGGTAAACAGAAAAATATTAGACTTTTAAAGAAATTATGTACTTAAAAAAACTTTCTTTATAAAAACGATTGTATTTTACTGTAATTCTGGTCCATTAAATGCAACAGAGGTCCAGGTGCTTGGGAAAAAGGGCTCTTAAGTGTCTCCAGAGCCGTCTACACCGGACTGAATTGAATGAATTTCCTGGTACTGTAATGAAAATAAGGTCTGCTCAACACAATAAACTTCCTCTCTCCTTCCAAGCTGCCTGGTCAGTCATTCAGCTTTTATGTTTAGTAAGGGCAGATTGTTAGAGCTCAAAGTTCTCCCCCCTGCATTTGACAGAAGAAGTGGGCCAGGACAGGGAGGAGGGCTCTCCTTACCTGAACGTCTTACCTGGGGACGGAGCTGGGGCCAGTTCTCTGGGATCTGGATAGCACGCCTGCCTCTTCTGGGTCCCCAGCCTTCGTAAACTGCTGAGGCAGGATCTGGCAGCAAGCTGCCCCATCAGCACTAACACTACCAAGAAGGATAGCATGCATTTTGTTCATTTGCAAATTCTCTGAGCTCTTGCTCAGACTAGGTTTGGACCTGGAGGTGTGGTTCCTGCTGTTCAGGTTCTCACTGGACACTGTAAGCTAGTGTAATGAGTGCTTGTTAAGGTGGCGGCTGGGGAGGGAACTTAGGGCTGTGAGAACACAATAGAGGGCACCTGAAGTGTAGCAGAAGAAACATTTATTTGGTGGTCTGGAAAAGCTTCTACAAGGAGATGGTGCTTAAATTGAAGCCCAAGGAACAAGTAGGAGTTATCCATGTCGGGTGACGGAGGTGGGGATAGAGGGAGGAACAAGAGCTAGTGTATTTCATTTAGGGATCTGCAAGGGAGCTTTTGTAGCCAGAGTCGTGGCCAGGAGGGAGGTCCCGGGGGGGGGGGGGTCCCAGTTTGATCCTGGGGCCACAAGAAAGCCCCTGAGAGGTTTTAAACTGGGTGCCAACATGAAATTGGTTTTTTCTTGTAATAAGCTTTTTATGGACTTACAGCACATGTAGACACAAGTATATAACTGTGAACCTTCATAGATTTTTAAGTGAACACAGTGGTGTAACCATCACCCAGATAAAGAAATGAAGTTGGATCTTGTTTAATCTTAAGTAACTTGGAGACATCTGTTCACAGTCTGGCTCCAGCAATGGCAAGAGCATGTTGTATCAGACCATCCTACCAGTAATTATACACTCTGTTGAAATGCACTGGAGAGTAACCAGAGACAAGCAAAACCTGGAGGGGGTTCAAGCACTGAAGAGAAAAATATTGGATAAAATCATATTTAAGTGACTTCCTCATGTGGCCCACAGGGAATAAAACAAAAAGTGGCAGTCTTACTGGGCTGAGAGGCTAAGTTAGACTGTGGCTGTCTGAGCAGCTGAAACGAAAGGGGAAATCCCAGAATGAAAGAAACCACAGAGCCTTGAGTTTGTCTTACAAGTTCCCATGAAATCCTTCACTGACTCCTCTTGGTGTGTGTCTCTCTGGGCATATTATTTGGGGGACTCTGTGCTTCCTGGGCTTGTATGTCTATTTCCTTCACCAGGTTAGGGAAGTTTTCTGTCATTATTTCTTCAAATAGTTTTTCAATCCGTTGCTCTCTCCTTCTGGTACCCCAATGATGTGAATAGGGGTTATACTTGATGTTGTCCCAGAAGCCCCTTAAACTATCCTCATGTTTTTGGATTCTTTTTCTTTTTGCTGTTCTGTTTGTGTGTTTTCTGTTACCTTGTTTTCTAAATTGCTGGTTTGATCCTCTGCTTCATCTAATATATTGTTGATTCTAATGTATTCTTCATTACTGTATTCTGCAGTTACTGTATTCTTCATTTCTGACTGGTTCTTTTTTACATTTTCTATCTCCATTTTGATGTTTCCTCTCTCTTTGTTGAAGTTCTCCCTGAGATCATTGAGCATCCTTATAACTAGTGTTTGGAACTCTGCATCTGGTAGATTGTTTGTCTCCATTTTGTTTAGTTCTTTTTCTGGAGTTTTGTCCTGTTCTTTCATTTCAGACATGTTTTATTTTTTTTTCTCTCCCCATTTTGGCTGCCTCCCTGTGTTTCTTTCTATGTATTAGGTAGGGCTATATGCCTCCTGGTCTTAGTCGAGTGGCCTTATGTAGTAAATGTCCTGTGGGGCCCAGTGGCACGGTCTCCCTGGTCAGTAGATTCAGGTGGTCCAGGTTTGTCCTTTATGGGTTGTGTGTTTCCTTCTGTTGTAGTTGAGCCTTGATTGCTGTTGGCACATCATTGAGAGAAATTGATCCTCTGGCTGATTGGTTGAGGACAGCTGTGACTACAGTGGAGGAGCTGTTGTGCAGGGGCTGACCCTATAGGGCAGGAGTCACTTAGCAGGGCTCTGGTGCCTTCCCTGTCTGCCCTTTGGGTGTGTTGTCCTTGGAAGTGGCGAGGTGATTCCCCGGCTTGGTCTGAAGTTAACCACCAGGCATGTGTTCCCCAGGGCCTCCTAGGAGTGGACTCCCTGCAGGCCAGGGTCAGCTACAGCCTGTACTCTGCCCGGGGCCACCTAGCATGAGCCCCAAAGCAATCCACAGATGGCTGCTCCCTGCACTAGGCTTGGAGATGCTTCAAGAGGCTGAGCCATGAACTGAGGTTGGCTGTTGCTAGTGCTGGGATTAAGGCTACTAAATCAGAGGTACAGGACAATGCCACAGCTAGATGCTGGTTGTTTGGGTTTTGTGAACGTTTGAGAGATTTTAGGAGTTTTCTAACATAAGCCAAAGTCAGGCCGCTTGCATAGAAAAGCTGCTGGAAGCAACTTGGGTGGTCTTGCAGGTTGAGTGGGGTGGGGTCTCAGGATCCCTATGGTGGGGCGATCCATGTTAGCTGGGTTGATGGAGACTCAGATACTGTGACACCTGCCTGCTGGGGGAGGGCTCTACAAAGGAACAATGGCTTCTGCCAGCACTTCTGCCTGGAAGAAAATTTCCCCTTCAGCCCTTGTCCTGAAGCCAGACGACTCAGTTCCTTCCCATATGTCCCTGGAACCTTTCAAGCTGCTGCCCCAGCGCTGTAGCTCAGAGCAAGTGAGTCTGTCAGCAAGTAAGTCCATGCAAGGTCTCTTAAAGAGGAGCGCCTGGGATTGCAGCCACCCTCCTCTCATTCAGGCACAATCTCCACTGGTTTTCACAGCCAGAAGTTATGGGGACCTCTCCCCAGCACTGGAACCCTGGGCTGGGGAGCCTGGTGTGGGTTTGGGACTCCTCATTCCTCCGGGGGTGGGGGGAAGTTCCTCTGCAGCTGAGCTATCTTAAATTTTTAGTGGTCATATTGAGGGTGTGGGACCAGTCCATTCTGCATCTCTGCCTTTCCTACCAGTCTCGAGGTGGCTTCTTCTGTAGGTCCTTAGTTGTGGGGCTTCAGTTCAGCTAGACTTCAGGCAATTCTCAATAATGGTTGTTCTGTAGTTTAGTTGTAATTTTGATGTCACGAGAGGAGGTAAACACAGCATTTACTTACTCTGCCATCTTGACTGGGCCAAGATGAAAGAGAAAAAAATTTCTATTGTAATGTAAAATGCACTTATAAAATGTCCACAAAAGGCATGTAATTCTTCATTGCTATATAAATTTTATTGGGAATACTTTATTCGCCTATTGTTATGATGATGTCACCTAAAACATACTGTAAATGATGATTATACTCTATAAAAAATGCATCACTGATTTTCAGCAATCATTGGTTTAATAATTAGTCAAAGACTAAGCTATTTAGTCTTTTTTACTGAAGTAAAATATACATAAAATTTACCTTTGTAAGTGTACAATTCAGTGGCATCACGTATGTTTACAATGTTATGTAACCATCACCACTGTTCAACTCCAGAACTTTCTCATCATCCCATACCAGTATTGTATCTATTAACTCCCCATTCCCCACTCCCACTAACCCCTAGTAACCTCTATCCTACTTTCTGTCTCTATGAATTTTTCTTTTTTAGGTACTTTATATAAGTGAAATCACACAATATTCACCCTTTTGTATATGACATATGAGGTGTGATAAAAAAATACGCTTAATGTTTAAATAAAAAATTTATTACAGTAAAAGACACATTGTCATTAATTCCCCGCAAAATACTCCCCCTCGCTTTGAACACACTTATCCCATCGTTCTTGACGCTTTCTGAAGCAGTTCTGGAAGTCTCGTGAGTTTCTTTAGTTGTGCTGTCATGGCTGCATCAATATCATCCTGAATCGATTCAAAACATTTACGTTTCATGGTCAGGGGCCAGAAGTCGCACGGCGCCAGATCTGGTGAATAAGGTGGATGAGGACACACCATGATGTTTTTATTTGACAGAAATTGCTGTACCAGAAGCGATGTGTGACACAGAGCAATGTCATGATGGAGGATGATTTATGGCACACCTTAGAACACACCTTCTCTCAACTATAGCTCACACCCGACTGGCTGCACCGAACAAGTTGAAACTTGTCACACACTGTTACTAAGGTTCAAAGTGTTGCTTCCCATATTGAAGATCCCTGCCTTTCCATTGGATGGCATTTGGCAGCAGCATTCACTATATTTTGATCACACCTCGTATTTTGCTTAGCATAATGTCCTCACTGTTCATCTGTGTTGTAGCATGTCATAGTCAATGTAAGCTGTCATGACTGAATACCATAGTCTGGGTTGCTCAAACAACAAATTTATTTCTCACAATTCTGGAGGCTAGAAGTCTGAGATCAGAGTGTCTGCATAGTCAGGTTCTAGTGAGGGATTTCTTCTTGGCTTGCAGATGGCCACCTTCTTGCTGCATCCTCACACGACAGAGAGAGAACTCTTGTGTCTTGTTCTCTTATGAAGGCATTACTCTCATCATGAGTTCCCCATCCTCATAACCTCATCTAAACCTAATTATATACGGAAGGTTTCATCCCCACATAGGATCACTTTGGGGGTTAGGGCTTCAACATGAATTTGGGCAGGTGGGGATACAATTCAGTCCATAGCATAGCACGCATCATAATTTAATACATTTTTAAGGCTACATAATATTCCATTGTATGTATATACATTTCGTTTTTCCATTCATATGTGAATGGACTTTTGAGTTGTTTCTGTCTTTTGGCTATTATGAATAATGCTGTTGTGAACATTGGTGTACAGGTATCTGCTTGAATCCCTGCTTTCAATTCTTTGGGGTAAATATCTAAGAGTGGAATTGCTGCATCATATTGTTAATCTGTATTTAACAATATCGCTCAAATGAGTTGATCAATATCGCTCAATATCGCTCATTTGAGTTGATCGCTCAAATGAGGCTTGGCCCCTGTGGGATTTTGTGTTTGTAGAGACTTCCCTCTGGGTGTGTCACTTGTAGGTCAAACCCAGTAATACTCTGGTTTGGTCTGGAGTTGATCTCTGGCTGTGCTGAATCTTGTGCCTCTTGTACTGGGCCCTGGTGTAGGGCAATTTCAGAACAAAATAAGTCAACAAGCACATCAGCAGCAACAACAACAGCCACAAAGAAAAAACCAAACACAGTCACATGTAAAAACAACTGATAACCCACACTCAACACAGGCAAAAATATCAAAAATACAAAAACAAAACAAAACAAAAATAGCAGCGCCAGTCTTGGCTTAAGCCCAGCATCTCCAGGTTGTCCTTTGCTGTACCAAAGAGTCCTCTGCATCTTGTGCAGGCAGAGCCGGCCACCTGGTGCCCAGAGTGACCCTGGGACTGCAGTTCTAGATGAGTGGGGCTATGGGTCTTGATGGTAGTTTTTAAAAAGTCCATGCAGTTTCTTCTCTTGCCTGCACATATGCGCACTGAGAGTAACACAGCCGGCCTTGTGCCCAGGTCTCCTGAGTCTTAGGGCACTTCTTTCGTATGTGTGTGTGTTTGTGTGGTGTGTGTGTGTGTGTGTGTGTGTGTGTGTCTGTGGAGGGGGGGAGATTTCTGAGTTGCTGAAAGCCCAGAACTGCCTCTGCCATCTGGTGCTGTCCCCTGGGAGTGTCTCCACAGTTCTAATTGCTGTGCCCTAAGGCAGGCCAGAAAGGGTGGGGGCTGGGGATGGAGGGGTCTTCTCTCTCCCAGCCCAGCAGTGTCACACTCTTCCCACAGGCCAGAAAGGGTGGGGGCTGGGGGTGGAGGAGTCTTCTCTCTTCCAGCCCAACAGTGTCACACTCTTCCCAGCCTCTTCCCTGGGTCACAGCTGCAAATGGGGTCTTCCCAGATCCTGAGCGCTAGGGCTCCTCTGTAATCTGACACTACTCAGTTCAGGGGCCAGCTTGAGTCTCTGGAAGGGTGAGGGTAGGATTGGGAGAGTGGGGAAGGGACCAGATATGGTGTTTACGTCCTTTGTCTGACCTAGCGTCCAGCTGGAGGTCTCAGCTGAGGTTACTGCATCAAATGCTGGATATGCTGCTCTCTGGGCAGGAGAGATCAGCTATGGGATGCAGGGAAAGACGCCACCTCCTGGCTTTTGTGGTTTCTGTTCCATCCTGGGACCCCCTGTGTCTCCGCAGCAGTGGATGCTGGCTGCGTCTCCACTCTGCTCCCTTCCCTCTTCCCCTGCTCACCCAGTTTGCCCACCTTCAAGTAATCCTCGTATGAGTCTCTTAGCTGTTCTGTGTGATGAGCAGAGAGTCCTTTGATGGGTTATAAATGTTCAATTTGTGGTAAGTTCCAGAGGAAAACTCAAGAAAATCACCTCACTGCCGCCATTCCTATGACATCCTCATTTGTAGTTTTAATGTCATGTCTAAGAACTCTTTGCTTATCTCTAAGTCCTGAAGATTTTGTCTTATGTTTCTTACTGAAAACTCTTAGTAATTTTACAGCTTATTTTTAAATCCATAATCCAATTCGAATTAATTTTTATAAGATGTGAGACCTAGGTTGAAGCTCATGTTTTTGCTGATGGATGTCCAATTGTTCCAATACCATTTGTAAAAGACTATCCTTCGTCCATTGAGTTGGTTTTCTACTTTGTCAAATATCACTTGGGTGAATTTATGTGAATCTATGAGTATTTGTGGGTTCCATCCTTCTGGACCAGTCTCTGCTGTTCCACTGCTCTTTGTGTCTATCCTTCCGCTAAGGTTTTGATTTCCGTAGCTGTGCAGTTAGTTTTAACGTCATGTAGGTGCTTCCTCCTTCTTTATTTTTCTTTTTCAAAATCGTTTTAGCTATTCTAGTTCTATTAACTTTCCATATAAATTTTAAAATATTCTTTCCTAGAGCTACAAAAGTATCTTTCTGGTATTTTTACAGAACTGAGTTAATCCTGTATATCAATTTGGGGAGAATCGGCCTCTTTACTATGTGAGTCTTCTAATCCATGAACATGGAAGGTCTCTCCTTTTATTTAAAGCTTTTTTTGACTTCCATCATCAATGTTTTGTAATTTTCAGCATACAAGTCCTACATGTATTTTGTTGCATTTATAGGTAAATATTTAATTTTTTGAAAGGCTTGTAAATGGTTTTATGTTTTTAACATTGGTTTTCACCAGTTTGTTGCTAGTATATAGAAATACAACTGATGTATGTATGTTCATCTTGTATCCTGCCACCTTGCTAAACCCACATTAGTTCTAGGAATTTTATTTTTAATAGATGCCTTAAGATTGTCTATGAAGTTAACCATGTTGTCTGCAAACTATGGCAGTTTTATTTCTTCCTTTCCAATATGCATGTCTTTTATTTCCTCCCTTGCTTTACTGTTTTGGCCAGGACTTCCAGCATTGTGTTGCCTAAGATTTGTGAGAGCGATATCTTTGCCACGTTCCTTATCTTAAAGGGAAAGTATTCAGTTTTTTACTGTTAAATATGATGTTAGCCATTGGGTTTTTCATAGGATACTTTTTATGAAGTTGACAAAGTTTCCCTTTATTTCTAGTTTTCTGAGAATTTTTATCATGAATGTGTGTTGAATTTTGTAAAATTATTTTTCTGCATCATTTGATATGATCATGTGGGTTTTCTAGCCTTTTGATATGGTAGATTACGCTGATTGATTTTCAAATATTGAACCAGACTTGCTTCCCTGAAATAAATCCTACTTGGTCATAATGCATAATTATTTTTAAACATTGCTCAATTCAATTTGCTAATATTTTGTTGAGGAATTTTGTATCTAAGTTCATGAGAGATATTGGTCTATAGTTTTCTTTTTTAGTATGATCTTGTCTGGTTTTTGTTTCAGGACCTCATAAAATGAGTTGGGAAATGTTCCCTCTTCTATTTTTTGTGGAAGAGATTGTATAGAATTGTGTTAATTCTTTAAATATTTGATAAACTTCTCCAGGGAAATTACCAAGTCATGAAAATTTCTTTTTTGTAAACTTTTACATTATAGATTCATTTTTAAAAAATAGGTGTATGATTTGTTCAGCTTATCTATTTCATTTCAAGTGTGTTTTGATAGTTTGTGACTCTCTAGGAATTGGTGCATTTCATCTAAGTGGTTGAATTTATATACATGGAGGTTTCATAATATTCTCTTTATATCCTTTTAATGGCCACAGGATCTGCATTGATATCCACGCTTTCATTCCTGATATTGGTGTATTTTCTCTTTTTTTGTGTGTATTTTCTCTTTTTATTTTTATCAATGTTATTCAAGATTTATCAATCTTATCTTTTCAAGATCTTTTCTAATTTATTTTTTCTATTTTTTCCTGTTGTCAGTTTCATTGACTTCTGCTTATTTTTATTATTCTCTTTTTCTTACTTTGGGTTTATTTTCCTAGTTTCTTGAGGTGGGACTTAGATTATTGATCTGAACCTTTCCTCTTTTCTAATGTAAGCATTTAGTACTATAAATTTTCCTCTCTGCACTGCTTTAGCCATGTTCCACTAATTTTAATATGTTGTGTTTTTGTTTTCATTCAGTTCTATGTGTTTTTTACTTCATTTGAGGCTTCCTCTTTGACTTGTGGATTATTTAAAAGTGTGTAGTTTAGTTCCCAAGTGTTTGGAGATTTTCCTTTTGTCTTTCTGTTATTGATTTCTAGTTTAATTCCATTATGATCTGGGAATATACTCTATATGATTTCAATTCTTTTAAATTTGTTAAGGTTTGCTTTATGACCCAAGATATGGTCTATCTTGGTGAATATTCCATGGACTTAATAATGTATGTTCTGTTATTGTTGCTAGAATGTTCTATAAATGTTATTTAAATCCTGCTTGATATATTGCTTAGTTCTTCCATGTCTTTACTGGTTTTCTGTCTAGGTGTTCTATCAGTTTCTGAGTAGGGTATTGAATTCCCCAACTGTGGTTGTGGATTTGTGTACTTCTTTCAGCTTCAAGTATTTCGAGGCTTTGTTGTTTGGTGCATACCTATTTAGGATCATTATGTTTTCCTAGTGAATTGATTCTTTTATCACATTCAATACTCCTCTTTGTCTCTAGTTTTTTTCTCTAAAGACTACTTTGTGTGATACTAATATAAAGTCTCTCCTGCTTTTCTTTAAAAAAAGTTAACATTGGCATGATATATCTTTTTTCCATCCTTTAACTTTCAACCTACCTGTGGTGTACATTTGAAATGAGTGTCTTGTTGATAGCATATAGTGGGTTTTAGTTTTTCTAATCCACTTTGCCAATCTGTCATTTAATTGGTGTATTTAAACCATTTTCATTTAAAGTAATTATTGATATGTTAGGGCTTAAGTTTCCCATGTTATTATTTGTTTTGTATTTGTTTCCTGTGTTTCTTATTACATTATTTCTCTTTTCTTACTTTCCTGTAGGTTACTTGAGAATTTTTAAGGATTCCATCTTGATTTATTTATATGAATATGATTTTAAAGCTTAGTTTAGTAATCAAGAGGCTTGGCTCAAAGGAGGTAGTTATGATGTACATACATATCCAAATAAGAGATTTAGGGATCATCAATATTTCCAATATTCCAACATTTGCAATATTTTTCTGTTTGTTTCTTGTTCTTCTGTTCCTTTTTTATGCTTTACTCTGGGTTAATTGAACATTTTTGTGGGGCCTACATGATTATTTCTCTATAGTTTTTTATGTCTCTATGTATACTTTTTTTTAGTAGGTACTCTAGGTATGACAATATACATACACAGCCTACCACAAGAAAAGTAAAGAAAACTTATTTCCATTCGGGTCCTTTTACCTTCCCCACCTTTAAAATATAGTTGTCTTACGCATTTTCTCTACATATACTGATTCACATCAGATAATGTTATAAGTTTTACTTCAACCATCAAGTACAGTTTTAAACAATTTATAAGGAGAAGAACACATTATATTTACCTCTACTTTTTACCCATTTCACTGTTCTTCTTCTTTTTTTTTCAATGTTCCAAAATTCCTTCTGTTATCATTTCCATTCTGTTTGGAGAATGTCTTAAGCCATTTTTTAGGAGATTTGCTGGTGACAAATTCTCTTAGTGTTTCTCTGCCTAAAATGGCTTCATTTCTCTTAATTTTTAAAGGATGTTTTCACTGGGTATATTTGGTGTTGACAGTTCTTTTCTTTCAGCATTTGAAAAATGCTGTGCTACTTCCTTTGGCTTCCTTGGATTCATATAAGAAATCTGTTGTCATTTGAATTGTTTCTCTCTAGGCAAGGCATTATTTCTCTCTAGCTGCTTTCAGTTTTTTTTTTTTTTTTTTTTTTTTTGTCTTCAGTTTTCAGAAGTTTGATTATAATATGTCTTGAAGTGGATTTCTTTAGGTTTAGCCTATTTGGGGTTTACTCAACTTCTTGAATGAGTAGGTTTACGCTTTTCACCAAATTTTGGAAATATTCATCCATTTTTTCTTTAAATATTTTTTTCTGTTCCACAGTTTCTCCTTTCCTTCTGGGACATCAGTGACACAAGTGTTATATCTTCTGTTATTTTCCCACAGGTCTCTGAGGCATTGTTCATTTAATCACCATCTATTTTCTCTTTGTTGATCATATTGGATAAATTCTATAGATCTGTCTTCAATATTCTTTTATCTCTCTTCTCTAATCTATTATTGAGCCCATCCAGTGAATTTTTAACTTTGGTTATTTAACTTTTTAGTTCTATAATTCCCACTTGGTTCTTTTTATATCTTCTATTTCTTTACTGATATTTTATATTTTTATGTGTTACAAGAGTATTTGTAATTGCTCTTTGAAGCATTTTTGTGATGGCCGCTTTAAAGTCTTTAACCGATAATTCCAACATCAGAATCATCTCGGTGTTGCCAGTTGTTGTTTGTCCTTCCCCTTCCAGTTGTGATTTCCCTGGTCCTTTGTATAATGAATGATTTTTTTTTCTTTTGTATCCTGGACATTGTGAGTATGATGTTATGACAGTCTGGATCCTATGTAAATAGTCTATTTTAGCAAACAGTCATTCTGTTTAGGTTAGTATGCTGGCCCTGACCTACTTTTGTGGGCTACAGGTCCAATGACAATTTAATTTCTGAGTCCTTCCAATGCTATTCTGGTGTGGGATTCAAAAGCTGGGTCTCAAACTTTTTGGTGTATTCTTTCTGGCCAGTTTCTCATGTGAGTCAATCAGCTGTCTGCCCAGAGTATCCTGTACCAATTTAGAGGATTCCTTTATCCAGTTTTTTTCTCTCCAAAATCGTCTCCCTAGTCCCTAGTTTGGAGGGTCAGGGGAGCTGTCTGCCACTGCTGGGCCAGAAGAAATCCAAGCACCCGCCGGGTTCTCTGCTGATGCTTCTCCCAGGGGAGGGAAGCTCTGGGGCCTCAGCTGCTGCTGGTTGGTGGGGGGAAGTCCATACTCCTGCCTTGGCTAAAAAAGCAGGCAGTGGGGAAGGGAGTGCCCCCAGGTCACCTGCTGTTGCTGCACTGCCACTGGCTGTCCTACTACTGGGGGCGGGGTTGGGGGTGGGACTACAGTCCAGAATCACCACTTGGTCTCTGTTGCGCCACACTTGGAGGGGAAGAAAATACTCCACGCTCGGCCACTTGTTGCTACCAGGTGGAGGGAAGTCTCTATTCCTTCTCCACTGACCAAGTGTTGGAAGGATAGAACAGTGTTGTCTTCTGGCTGCCCTGGCTGTCTGCCACCACGGAGTAGCTAGGCTGCCTTCCATCTGTCGTAGCCCTCATTTTGGACTGAATGTTTGTGTCCTCCCAACATTCATAAGTTGAGGTCCTAATCCCCAATTTGATGATGGTATTTGGAGGTGGGGCCTCTGGGAGGTGCTTATGTTTAGATGAGGTCATGAGGGTGGAGCCTCATAATGGGATTAATACCCAGAGCTCAGCCCCCCACCCCTCGAGTGGGAACATGCACCAAAGAAAGACAGCAACCCAGGAAGCAGGCCCTCACCAGGAAGCAGGCTCTCACCAGACACTGAATCTGCTGGCACCTTGATCGTGGACTTCCATCCTCCAGAATCGTGGGAAGTAAATGTTGTTACAGGCTACAGTATTGTGTTATGGTGGCCCAGCTGACGAATATAATCCTCAGTGATTGTCAGTTGTGTTATGTCCAAGGTTTTAGTACTTAGTGGAAGGAACAGGGAGCAACGGTGTCTACATCGTCTTATCTTGCAGCTTCCTTCTTGAAAGAAGTTTTTTATTTTTTATTTTTTAAGGATTTTTATTGGGGAAGGGGAACAGGACTTTAGTGGGGAACAGTATGTACTTCCAGGACTTTTTTCCAACTCAAGTTGTTGTCCTTTCAGTCTTAGTTGTGGAGGGTACAGCTCAGCTCCCAGTCCAGTTGCTGTTGTTAGTTGCAGGGGGCGCAGCCCACCATCCCTTGCGGGAGTCGAGGAATCGAACTGGCAACCTTGTGGTTGAGAGCCCATGCTCCAACCGACTGAGCCATCTGGGAGGCAGCTCAGCTCAAGGTGCCATGTTCAATCTTAGTTGCAGGGGGCGGAGCCCACCATCCCTTGCGGGACTTGAGGAGTTGAACCAGCAACCTTGTGGTTGAGAGCCCAGTGGCCCATGTGGGAATTCCCATGTGGGAATTGAACCAGCAGCCTTCGTCATTAAGAGCACAGAGCTCCAACCACCTGAGCCACCGGGCTGGCCCAGAAGTTTTTTATTTTTATAAAATCTAATTTATGGATTTTTTTCCTGTTATAGTTCATGCTCTTTGTGTCATATTTAAGGCATTTTTTTCCCAAACCCAACATCACTGTATTAGTTATCTATTGCTGCATAAAAAATTACTCCCAACTTAGCAGCTTAAAACAGGAAACATTTCTTATTTTCAATGGGTCAGGAATTTGGGAGCAGCTTGGCTAAGTAGTTCCAGCTCAGTCTTTCATGAAGCTAAAGTCTGCTGTCAGTTGTTAGTCAAGCTGCAGTCATTTTTTTCATATCTATGAATGTAATAGCGTATCTTTTTATTTTTTAAAAGATTTTTATTAAAAACATAGCTAACATAAAATATTTATTAATTTCAGGGATACACCATAGTTATTCAACACTTACATACCTGAAGAAGTGATCACCATGATAAGTCCAGCAACCATCTGACACTGTCCCACACTATCACAATATTATTGACTATATTCCTCATGCTGTACATTACATCCCCATGACTCATTTTATACCTGGAACTTTGGATCTCTTGTTCCTCTTTACCTTCTCCCTGCGCCTTTTAATTTTTCAATTAGAGTTGACATTCAATATTATTTTATATTAACTTCAAGTGTATAGTATAGTGGTTAGACATTAATATAACTTAAGAAGTGATCCCCTTGACCAGTCTAGTACCCACCTGGCACTATACATAGTTATTACCATATTATTGACTATATCCCCTATGCTTTACTTTACATCCCCATGACTACTTTGTAACAACCAATTTATACTTCTTAATCCCTTTTCCTTTTTTTACCCACAGCCCCAACCGCCCTCCCATCTGGCAACAATCAAAATGTTCTCTGTATCAATGAGTCTGTTTCTGTTTTGTTTGTTTGTTCATTTTGTTCTTTAGATTCCACATATAAGTGAAATCACATTGCATCTGTCTTTCTCTGCACAATACCCTCCAAGTCCATTCATGCTTCTGCAGACGGCAGGACCCATTCCCTTCCTTGGCTGAACAATATTCCATTGTATCTATGTACCACCTCCTCTTTATCCATTCTTCCATCTATGGACACCCAGGTTGCCTCCACATCTTGGCCATTGTAAACAATGCTACAGTGAACATATGGATGCATGGGTCCCCTTGAAGAACCGTTTTGGACTTCTTCGGATAAATACCCAGAAGAGGGATTACTAGGTCCTTCTTTGTCTCTTGTTATAGCTTTTGTTTTAAAGTCTATTTTGTGTGGTATGAATATTACTATCAAGCTTTTGTTTATTTGTTTCCATTTTCATGAAATAACTTTTCCATCTCTTTATTTTCTATCTGTGTGTCTTTCAATCTGAAGTGAGTTTCTTGTAGGCAGCATATGCAAGAGTTTTGTTTTCTTATCCATTCAGCCCTCCTATGTCTTTTGATTAGAGCATTTAATCCATTTACATTGAAAGTAATTGCCATTTTATTATTCATAATTTTGGTCTTTTCCCCCCCTGTTTTAAAGAAGTCCCTCTAACATTCCTTGTAATATTAGTTTGGTGGTGGTGAGCTCCTCTAGCTTTTTCCTGTCTGGGAAGCTCTTTATCTCTCCTTCAATTTTTAAACGATACACTTGCTGGGTAGAGTAATCTTGGTTCTAGGTCCTTGTTTTCCATCATTTTGAATATTTCATGCCAATCCCCTCTGGCTTGCAAAGTTTCTGTTGAGAAATCAGCTGACAATCTTATGGGAGCTCCCTTATAAGTTACTAGTTGCCTTTCTCTTGCTGCTTTTAGGATTCCCTCTTTGTCTTTAACCTTTGCGATTTTAATTGTAATGTGTCTAAGTGTGGGCCTTTTGGGATTTATTGTTTTTGAGACTCTGTGTTTCCTTGACTTGTATGTCTATTTCCTTTGTCAGGTTAGGCAAGTTTTCAGTCATTTTTTTCCTTCAAAAATGTTCTCAATCCCTTGCTCTCTCTCTTCTCCTGCTGGTACTACTACAATGCAAATGTTGTTATGCTCGATGTTGTCCCAGAGGTCTCTTAAACTATCCTCTTTTTTTTTTCTTCTTGTGGTTCCAATTGGGTGTTTTCTGTTACCTTGTCTTCCAGATTTGGATCTTGTACTTCATCTAGTCTGCTGGTGATTTCTTCTAGTGTATTCTTCATTCCATTTCTTTTATTTTTCGCTTATGACTGATTCTTTTTTATGGTTTCTATGTTCTTTTTTAATGCTTGCTATCTCTCTGTTGAAGTTCTCCCTAAGTTCCTTGAGCATCCTTATAACCATTGTTTTGAAGTCTGTCTCTCATAGGTTGCTTGCCTCCATGTTGTTTAGTTTTTGTTTTTTTTTCCTGGAGTTTTCTCCCATTCTTTTATTTGGGATGTATTGCTTTGTTTCCTCATTTTGTCTGCCTCTCTGTATTTGTTTCTATATATTAGGTAGATATGCTATGTCTCCCAGTCTTGGCCTGGTGGCCTTATGTAATAGGTGCCCTATGGTGCCCAGTGTCACAGTGTCCCTGGTCACCTGCACCGGGTGCTCCAGGAGTGTCCCTTGTGTGGGTCGTGTGCCCTCCTATTGTATTTGAGCCTTGATTGATATTGGCATATCAGTGGGTGGGATTGACCCTCAGGCTGATTGGCTGTGGTGTTTAGCCACGTCCACAGCTTACAGACTGCTGTACGGGAGGCTTACCCCACTGAGGGGGATTCACCCCAGTGGGTTTGGGTGCTGTTGAGACTGCTCTTTGTGTGTGCCAGTTGTGGGGCTAATTGGTTAGAGCTCTGCTGTGGTCTGAAGCCAACCTCCAAGTATGTTGGCGCTAGGGCCTCTTGGGAGGCACTCTGGTGCAGGCCCAGGTCACCTACTGCCTGTGACTGACTGGGTACTACCTTATACTTATGTCTATGATTGATTCCAAGTTAAATTTTGTATATAGTGTGAGGTTAAGATCAAGATCCTTCTCCCTCTTTTTCTTTTGCATATGACTATTTATTGAAAAGATTATCTTTTCTCTATTGAATTGCCTTATTGGTAATTAATTGACTACATATATATAAGTCTATTTCTGTATTATCTATTTTGTTCCATTTAACTGTATGTCTATCTTCACATTCATATCACACTGTTGATTTCTGCTGCTTTCTAGTAATTCTTGAAATCAAGTGTAAGTTCTCTTTCACCATTATTTTGGCAATTTTAGGTCCTTTACATTTGCATATAAATTTTCGCATCTACTTGTCAATTTCTACACAAAAGCTTCTGCCGTGTTAATTAGGGTTGCATTGCTCTTTGATCAATTTGGGGAGAACTAACCTCATAACAATATTGAATCTTCCAACCAGTGAACATACTTTCTCTCTCCATTTGTTTAGGTCTTTTAAAATTTATCTCAGCAATATTTTATAGCTTATAGTGTATGGGTCTCATACATCTTTTGTCATATCAGTGGAGGCTAGAAGCACCAAACAGCCAGGACTAGAGAGCCAGGCATGTCTCGCTAGGATAGAGGTTCAACAGTACAGCCAGGTGGTTGAAAGAGCGATAGAATGAACAACCAGTATATTTCTGGTGCCAAAGTTCACAAGTTCATTTCTGATGATCCCTTTATCTTGGATTGGTAGAATAATCCTTAGCCATGGGTAGCAGCCTGGATCTCCAAGTGGGTTCTGATATATGTTCATAGTGATTGCTAGTTAGCAGGGGGTGGGGCTGAGCTTTCAGAGGGTGAGATCACAGAGCTTTCCCTCACCTGATTTCCCAGAGATGAGGTCTGTTAAGTCCTCAGGGAAGTGATCTTCTTATGGCTCTAACCCAGGTCAGTGTGGCAAGCACCTTACAGGTGTTGAATTCATTTACTTTTCATGACAAACTTCTTATGTAGATGTGATTTTTGTCCCCATTTTTGACAGAAGGGGAATCTGAGACATAGAGATTAAGGAGCTTGCTCCCAATTACACAACTGATAGGAGCCACTGTTTAACAAATGTTTGTTGCACCTGGATATGAATAAAAACTACCAAAATATAGAAAATGTACCAAAGTCCACATCTGTGTGGTGTTTTACACTGCATTCTTTTTTAAATTTGAAATATGTCTTATACTAAGAAGACTATATAAAGCACACGTGTTCAGTTTAAAGGTTCATAATAAAACAATAGACCCCACTGAGACTGAGAAGGAGAACATTATAGGCTGTCGTTTAGAAGTGACTCCTCTCCTCCCACTGTGCCCCCTTCTGATCACATACCTCTCTCTCCCTACTAGAGGTTATCATATTTCTAAACTTTGTGTTAGTCATTCCCTTACTTTATAGTTTTCTCTCCTGCATATATAATTTAAAGCAATGTATTGGATCAAGCCTTATGAAATTGAATATAGGAAATTTCATATGGTTTAACCCATACATTTTCAGTGGAAGCAATATTGTCCCAAGAGGGTGAAAATTTGTTCTTGGTTGGGATAGTGCAAAAAAAAAAATCAAACCCAAAACCCTGAGATATCACAGTGGTTTGTGGTGCCCCACCCAGCCACAATATATGGACAGACATACAGTATATCATGGAATTAAAATTTCATGGGAGGTTGGCATTTTAGGGAAAAAAATATAAGGTGTGATAATTAAGTTCGCAAATTTGTTGCAACAATATTACTAACCTTTTTTTATATCAGGGGATTATTCATTACAAATTTGTACCAACTGGACAAACACTTAACCAAGGTTACTATTTGGGAGTGCTGAAAAGGCTGCGTGAAAAAGTTAGATAACCTGAACATTTCGCCAACAATTCATGGCTCTTGCATCACGACAATGCACCAGCTCACACGGCGCTGTCTGTGAGGGAGTTTTTAGCCAGTAAACAAATAACTGCATTGGAACACCCTCCCTACTCACCTGATCTGGCTCCCAGTGATTTCTTTCTTTCCCTGAAGATAAAGGAAATATTGAAAGGAAGACATTTTGATGACATTCAGGACATCAAGGGTAATAATGACGACAGCTCTGATGGCCATTTCAGAAAGAGTTCCAAAACTGCTTTGAAGGGTGGACTAGGCACTGGCATCAGTGCATAGCTTCCCAAGGAGAGTACTTCAAAGGTGACCGTAGTGATATTCAACAATGAGGTATGTTGCACTTCTTCTAGGATGAGTTTGCAAAATTAATTTTCCAACCTTGTATGTCTGAATAGGCTTCTTTGGGAGATATAATGAAAAAATAGGTTGAGGAACACTGGTTTAACCTAATATTATTTAGTATTACCTGGTTTTTGAACTTCATATAAATGGAATCTTATGCATGTTACATAGACATCAGGTTTGGGGCTAGCACACGCAGGCCATTCCTTTTCCTGGCTGTCTCCCAGTCAGCACAGAGACATACCAGTTTGCTCACTCACTCCCTCTCCAGTAAATGACCTTTGGGTTGTGTTCAGGTTTTTTGCTGTTACCAACAAGGCTGCTCCAAACATTCTTTCCCAGGGTTGAGGTGTGCATGTGCTGGCATTTCTGTCGGGAACCTACATGGAGTGGGGTCTCGGGCCACTGAGAGGCAGGTGTGTTCGATGTACCCCATTATTAGATTCCAAGCTGTGTTCCAAAGTGATTGCTCCATTTTATATTTCCACTAGCCGGAGATGAAGCTCTTCTTTTTTAAAACCTATTTTGACAGACTTTAACTTTTGCTAATCTTGTGAGTATGGAATTGGATATCATTGCTTTAATTTGTTTTCTTGAAAACAAATGAAGTTGGCCATCTTTTCACACATTTACTGGCCCTCCTGTTTCCTTTCCTAGGAAGTAGGAAGTTCTAGGTTGTAAGCTGTTGAGTTGTATCTTTTTTTTCTTGGTTCATAGACTTACTTTTGTTTGTTTGTTTGTTTTTAAAATATATTCTGGATATGAACCATTTCTCAAGTATATGTATTGCAGATACCTTTTTTTGTTGTTGCTCTCTTTTTTTGTTCTTTATGGTGTCTAAATTTTAAAGACCAGAACTTCTTAATTTTAATATAAACAATTAAAAAATACCAATTTTTCCTTTTTGGTTTATGCTGTTTTTTTGTTTTACTTAAGAAATCTTTTCCTACCCCTAGGTAGTAAAGATTTTCTATTGTATGCTTTTTTGTGTCACTGGTATGCTTTCTATATTGATGCTTGGAGACTTTCACACCCTCCAAGTGGCTTCACCACTCCTCATCCCCACTGTCCCCCAGGAACGCTTCTGGGCAGCCGGCTTCGCAGTGTGTGTGAAACAAGGCGGTGGGTTGGGGAGGTGCAACTACAGCGGGCGGGAGCCGCCCGAGCAGGAACCCACAGCGGTCGGCAGGTGGCGCCACCGCCCCGCGCTCCTACGCACCTGGCCTGCCGCCTCCTCCAGCGCCCAGCAGCTGCTGCTTGCTGTGTCATGTTGGTTTCTTCCTCCCCTGGTCCCGTCTCCAAAATGCGCCTGCTCTCTGGGCTTTCAGGATGATTAAGGATTATCCAGGCAACGGCTAGAGCTGGAGGGGCAGCTTCCTTCAGAGCAGCTGTTCTCTGCAGTCCATACCACTCTTGCCTGAAGCTCCGGTCTCTGGCTCAGCTCCCTAGGCACCTGGAGGCATCTGTGACTGAGATCCCCTTTTCGGACTTGAGTCCTCTTCCATGGAGAGGAACGGGGGGCTTCGTGAGTCAACCATTGCTTTAAAAGGTTAACTCCGATGATTACCTAAATAGTTTAGAAAATCTGAAAGCTGCAGAAAAACAAGAAAAAATAGCCTATATTTTCACTTCAAAAATAAATACTGTATATATTCTTTTATAATTTATCTTGTCTTCTTTTTGTGTAGTCCGTTCTTTTAAACGCCTTTAGAGAGCATGTGCTGTGTTCTCAGCTGTATTCCAGGCCTGGAGCCTCCCTGGGACTACAGGAGCCACAGACAGACCCGGGCTGGCCCTGCCATGGGGACTGCACGATGGACCGCGCCTGCCCAGTTGCTGGACTGAGTCTGGTCTTGGTTTCTGCGTCAAGTGGCCCAGGACAGGGCTGCCCGCTGCCCTGCAAGTCTGCCAGGGTCCGCTGAGGCGGTGACCCAGGAGAGCAGAGGTCGGGTAGGCGGTCAGCTTTCCTACGTCCTTCCTGTGCTGCTGTCCTGCTCTCCTGTGGGGTGACAGCCATGGGTCGTCAGGGGGTACTGCCATGCAAATATGGGGTCCCGGGGCCAAGGACCCTGGCGCCAGTGCTCTACACTAGAGTGGGACCCCAGGGCGGAGCTCCTGCCTAGGTAGCGGATGCCCCAGCTCGGGACGCCTCTGCTTGCAGACCTCCCCTGATTCTTGCGGGCTCTGCGGCTGGGTCACAGGGCCAGGCGGATGAGACAGCGGCGGGAGGGAGGGGCTGCTGGGAGAGCACTGCGCGGTGCTCAGAGGAGACAGAGCCCTCTGCTGGCCACGTGGTCCTGACATTCTCCACGCTAGACAACACTACCCATTTTCATGACCTTACCTTCCAAAGGTGGGTTTTAATACCACGTGGAAATCTCCGAAGGGCAGGCGGCATTCAACCTGACTGCGAGGTTTGAGAAGCTGTATGGCCCCCAACAAGTCCACATATCCCGTTAGTATCAACGGCAGTTATTAAAAAATGAAATAAAAATAATTCTTTCAATTTATGTATATGGCTTTCAAACAGCTACTAATTATTAGCATATACATACTTGTTAAATGGTTTGGACCTAACTGCTGAATAAATGGACCCCTTAGCGTTTCTGAGACAACAAGGGCTCTGATCAGAGAGAGTTTGGAAACTCTGGCTTAGATGGTTCTGCCTCTGAAAATTAACATCTGCCTTTAGGAGGAACAGCTGCAGGTAGTTCCACAGCTGGTTTGGTAGTTCCCTTTGGACAAGCAGGACCCCAGGGAGGCCTGGATATCAGGGGAAGGAGAGGGTGGAGGCGAAGCTGCCCTTGTCCCCTGGACCACTGATGGGTAGTGTTCTTTCTCCAAAGGCAAAACTCTACAGGGGACTTTGGGTGTGACTTTTATTTACACCTACTGGTGCTGATCAGCTGATGACATTTAACTGTGCCCCAGAAAAGCTGGAGAAGCAATGGGACGTGGACTAGTCAAAGGCTTCACACAGAGCTGTGTTGAACAAGTGGGGAACTGGGGCCTGTTGGTCCCCGGACAGCCAGTGACAGCCTTGCATACTTGGGGGCCCTGTGGCCACAGCAAGAAAAAACTCAGGTCTTTCCAGGGTTGGGCATCAGGCTACCTGAAAAACAGTTGGGCAGCATTTGTTAAAACTAGAAATGTATATGTTTTTAGGCCTGCCCAGCAGCCACTTTGGTCCATCATATCAGAAATAAAGTGCAGTGACTGAAGCTGTGTGCGCAGGGATGGTACCCCTGCCCCTGAAGCGGGAGCAACGGGACTGTTCAGCTCGGAGGAGGGCTGAGCAGCTCACAGCCATGCACACGTGGAAGGTGAGGCAGCCACACGAAGACGCAGTGGACATCGGGGCAGAAGATTTCACAGGGGTTTCTACAGGATATCACTGAGAAAATCAAGATGCAGAAAAGTGTGAAACAGGATCCCACTTTGTAAAGCAAATGAATCAAACCCTCTACCTATACATGTATGTAGGTGTACATATGTATTAATATGCATATATATGCTTGATTATTATTACATATGAGTATGGAAGGAAATGTGTATGGAATAAAAATTAGGTTATTAGTATAGAATATGAGGAAACAAGATGCAGACAGGAAAGAAGTTGATGTGGAGCCAAACAAAGAAGGAAAAGAGAAAGGATTAAAATCAGTGAAAACAAACCCCTCCTTATGTGTTTCTATAAAGTGTTACACACCCATATATTTACACACATGCATACAGACGTTTTTTATGTAACTAACAGTGCTTACCATATGAACAGGCAGAACGGATCACCAGCACTTCTGTTCAAATGCATAAAACAACCATCCATTATGTTCATAGAGTCTGTGGGTCAGCCACTTTTGGGAAGGCTCAGCCTGGCACTTGGTGTCACATATCAGCTGGGGACGGAGTCATTTGAAGGCTCCCTGCTGGAGGGTCCTGTTCCACTGGCACGGCTGGCAGTGTGGCACAGCTGTTGGCTGGGTCCTTGGTTGCCCTCTAAGAGGGCCTGTCCCTGGGGTCACTAGAGTATCTTCTTGGCAATGTCTAGGGTGCCCCATGTGAAGCATTGTAGTAGGAAAGCAGCCATAGACGCAGGGAACGAACACATAGGGCTGTGTTCCAGTGAACGTTAGGTACAGAAATAGGCTGTGGGACATTATTGCTTGTGGGCTGTAATCTGCTGACCGCGACATGCAATACATCCTTGTAGGCCAAGCTTAATACTTTGGCTTTTCCCCTCCCTCCCTTTCTACCTTCCTTCCTTCCTTCCTTCCTCCCTCTCTTCCTTCATTCCTTCCTCTTACCCTCCCTCCCTTTCAACGGTAGAGCGCTGCCTCCTGTTAGAGGTGAGTGTCAGGGCCACGGGCCTCAAGTTGTCCACGAGCACACTCATTTTGGAGGACTTACCACTCAGTTTTATTCTCTACCACACCCTAGTTAACAGGGGGTCCCATTGCGTGGAGTGGCTGCTGTCTGTGGGCCTGAATGGAGGTGACACAATGTGGAACAGGAGTTCTCACTTTCAGTTTCTGGTGAACTCCGAGGTTGTGTGCACGTTTTGTGGGTATGTGTCTGGGCCTTTGTGTTTTCCAGATAGAACATCAACAGTTTTCACTTGATTCCTGAGGCGTCTGGTCTAAAAGACGATAAGACAGTTGCTTAGGTGGCTGGGGGCCTGGGCCTTGGTCTGGTGGCTCAGGGCCAATCTCTGAAGGACTCAGGGCTGAGCATGTGACCCCTCAGAGTGCTGTGCAATGGGACAGTCTTTTCAGGCCTGTGCTGCAGAGACGGGAAACTTGCCTGGAAGTGACATACCAGACCGTTCGAAATCCATTATCTTATTTGATCCTCAGCAACCCGGGGTCAGGCAGGTGTTATTGCTAATAGAATTCCTATTTCAGAGGAGGACTGAGGCTCACGGAGGTTTTGGCCCAGGGCCTTTCCTCTGGGAGCTGACCACTCCGGTCCCTGGGCCTGGGCGTTGCTGCATGTCCCACACCGTGTGTGGACACTGAAGAAGCTAATTCGTTTGTTTTGCTGGCTAGCAGGTGTTCCTTATATTTCCAACATGAGTTAGAACTCATGAGATTACTTCTATTTGTATCTCATAAATCTATTTTTGTTGGTTCATTTCATCACTAAAGGCCAAATCTCAGGCACTTAGACCATTATGGCCACACTTTCAGGTCAAGAATAAAGTGTTAATTTGAAGCACCCATTCTCGACCTTGACAGCCCACGGGGCATCTCCTGGGGAGACTACATGCTCTCTGAAAAAATGGTGTTCCTGAGCCTCCCACCCAGGTCCTACCGAAATCATGGGCATCCCAGTTTTTATAAGCTCACTAAGTAACTCTGATGGACAATGAGAATTACGACCTGCTGACTTAGAAACTGAAGTGAGAACAGAAGGGGAATTAGTGAGTTTGCTAACTGATCTTTCTTTATATATCAGTTTTGATTAGGTTCATCTATGAGGAACCAAGTCATAAACAATAGAGGCTTATACAAGATAGAAGTTTGTTTCTGTCTCATATAAAAGAAGTCTGGAAGTAGACAGTTTTAGGGCTAGTATGGAGTCCTCATGATGTCTCAGGCTCTTTCTATCTATTTTCTGGCTCCATTCCCAAGATCGCCTCATTGCCTAAGATGTGTGTTACTGTACCAACCATCACATTTGTGCTCTAGGCAGCAGGATAGAGAAAAGAACGGTGAAAGGCATGCCCTATACTTTTAAGTAGGCTTCATGCGAGTCTTATGTATGATTTATTCTTACATTTATTTGGCCGAAAAGACATAAAAAACACTAACCAAAAAACAAACAAAAAATAGTAATTTAGACTTTATTAAAATTGAGAACCTGTCTTCATCAAAGAAGTTCATCAAGAGAGTGAAGCCAAAGACTGGGAGAAGGTATTCATAATACATACATTTGACAAAGGGTTCCTACAAAGAGTATATAAAGAATTCATACAAATTAATAAAAAGACAAACAACTCAATTTAAAAAAAAACACCAAAAGACACATTTCACAAAAGAAGATAGCCACAAGCATATGAAAAGATATTGAATATCATTACTTATCTAGGTGATAAAAATTAAAAATCACATGAGATACAGTTAAGTGCTCACTTAACGTTACCGATAGGTTCTTGGAAACTGTAACTTTAAGCAAAACGACATCTAACAAAACCAATTTCACTAATGGTATAAACAAAAGTTCCTCCAGCATATTTCTGGTCACAAAAACCAAGCTTTTGAATAAAGACCAAAAACACTTCTAATATTAAACATTGAAATAAATGTGAGTACATTTAAGAAAAATAAAAAAAAAACCTATCATATAGTAAGTTAATGACTTTCCAACCCACTTTCCAATCCAGTTCAGAGTCGCAAGTGGCTGAAGCCCCTCATAGCAGCTCAAGGTGCAAAGCAGGAACCCTGTCCATTGAAGGACACACAGACACACACACACACACACTCACACACACTCAGTCACACACACACTCACACACACACTCACATGCACACACTCCCACATACATACACATACACACACACTCACTCAAACTGGAATAACATGGACACTTCAATTCACTTACTGTGCACATCTGTGGGATGTGGGAGGAAACCGGAAGTCCTGGAGAAAAGCACACAGACCTGGGGAAAACGTGCCAACTCCACACACACAGTGGCCCTGGCTGGGAACTGATATTTTTCTTCTCATCAACGTTATAATGCAACAACATCTAAGGAGACAACGTTATTCAAGGACCTGCTATACCACTATTCAACTACTGGAATGTCTAAAATGGGAAAGATTGATATCAACAAAGTTTGGCAAAGATATGGGGCAATGGAAACTGTCACCCACTGCCTGTTGGGGTAGATTAGTTCAAACACTTTGGAAAACTGGAAGTCTGTTATAAAGTTAAAATATACTTTTATATAGCCCAGAAATTCCACTCTTTGGTATTTACCCAGTAAAAATAAAAATATATGTCCATGTAAATAGTTTGATAACAACTGCATTCATAACTAGCTACAAATTGGAAATAACCCAATGTCTAACAACAGGAGGATGGGGAGAGAAATTGCATACATTTTTATAACACAGATGTAAAAAAGCACAAAGGCCCTCACTGCAGCCACATGTGCAATAAGCCCAGCTGCTAGCACAAGCTGCTCCCCACAAAGGCTCTGGGCTGGGCCTGGGACCCTCTGCAGCAACTGCAGGAGGGGGTACAGGGAGCTGAGAGCTGCAAAGAGCGCAGCCTGCCCCCCCACTGGCACCTCCTCCTGGGGACTGGACTCCACTGGCCAGTGTCTGCGAGAAGTTGCATGGAACACCCATGGCGTATAACATGTATAGCACAGACCACAACATGTAACACAGTGTAGAAGATGCACAACATGCAATATAGCATGTGTACATAGAACATATGCATATAACATGCAACACACATAGGTCTGACGTGTATGATGCGTAATACAGAGCATGTAGCACACAGTGAGTAATATTATGTGTGACATACACAGCACATCATATGTATAACATGTAACATATACAACATATACAGCATACAATGCATTACACACAACACAGATAGCATGTAACATAATATGGTACATGCTACACGTACATACAGTGTATAACATGCATAGCACAACACGCTAGTCATACGTGTATACCATGTAACACACAACATTTAATGTAGCATGTAACACAGTACATAATATGTACGGTATATAACATATAGGGTATGAAGCACAAAGCATATAACATGCATAGCATGTAATAGATACAGCATGTGCACATATCTAGCACATAACACACAGAACATGAACACACAGCTGTGGTTTGCCCGTCCACAAGGCATGTCTCTCCTGTTATCTCTAGCAAGTACAACCAGGCTTGTTTTGCCCCACCCCACCCGCCTCTACCTTTATTTTTTTCTTGGGGCCTGGCCTGACTGAGCTGCTCTAAAGAAGGGGGTTTTGTGATATGGCTATGAGCAGGGAACAGCCCGGGACACTCTTTTCTGTAGTAGCCCCGGAGCCGCATGAGGTGGTCACTCCTAGCAGTGCCAGACTTCTGGCTCCTTGTAGGCCTGACCCTCAGGCTGGGGGTGTGAGGAAGCTGGCTTTCCTCCCCTCAGCCCTCCTGTGGCTCCATCAAGGGAGAAGCAACATGGAAAGAGGACTTCTGGAGGCTGCCCTGGAGTCAGGGTCTCTAGGTTTGTGTTCCCCCAGATAGAACCCAAGTGAGAATCCAACGGCAAGCGGTGTGTTTAGGAGCTGATTCTAGGAAGCTGCAGAATGTGCATGAGGGTGTGAAGGACAGTGACGGGCGTCTCATTCACAGGTCCCACCAGGCCACTGGGCGTCAATGCCCTTGGGATTCCAGGAGACGGTTCCTCTTCCAGCCGGGGCCATTAATGCTCCAGTTACAGATGCCATCTCACAGGGAGGTCCAGGCAGCTGTGACCTACTTGCATCTCAAATCTCATCTGACTGCTCATTTTATGCTAGAAACACATATTCACGGAGAGGAAGCATTTTTGCCCCAAAGCTGGCATGTGGAGGGGCTGGAGGTAGAGTTTCACACCAGTTCCCAGGCTGGTAAGTTCAGGACCAGAGTGACATTCAAGGGTGAGTGTGAAAGGAGAGCCTGTGAGGACTGGCCTGAGGGCAGTGGGGGCATCACGGGAGCCCCTCCCTTCCTGAGCCATGAAAACATGAGCAGAGTTGGGGTGAGGCAGGAGCCCATGGGGCCCCCTCCCTGGCTCAGTGCCCTTCCTGTCACTCAACTTCGTGTGACAAGGTCCCACAGTGAGCCCAGCCCTGAAGGGAGGCCAGGCCCCGTGCAGGAAAAGCCAGCGCGTAGAGCTCATAGTGGCCTTCCATGGAGCGGGTCCCCTAAATGAGCTAAAAAAGAACCAAAGAGGTAATTGCAGAGAAAAGGAAGGCAGTGGTCCTACTGCTTGCCTGGGCCCTCGAACAGATGGCTCTGGCCTTGTGAACGATGTTGGTCCTTCCTCTTGCTGGGGAAACTCAGAAATAGCCTGTCAGGAGGGGTGATCTGAGTCGGGGTTTGCTGGCAGAAGGTGGGAACATCGGGACCTGATACAGTTATGTTTTTCCTCGGATCAACTTTCTCAAGACCGTGCCTGCGGTCCTTCCTCACGGAGCCTCCTTTAAATTGATCGAAGGAAATGTTGGTGGCTGTGCTGGGTTAAGAATAACCATGTCCAGAGGCAGCTTCATTGAAATAAAAATAAAATTCTTCTGGTGAGGAAGCTTCTGCTGGGAATGTGGAGTGGACATACTTTTCTCTAGTGCTCCTGTTAAGTACTACGGAAAACACTGCATATTTCGTAGAGATAGAGATGCAGATATATATATATGGTGTGTGTGTATCATATATATGATAGATATTATATTATACAACATACCATCTATATCTATGTATCTATGATCTATCTATCTAGACCCTAAAATGTAGAGAAAAGAAGACAGACCAGTGAGGGACCTTGAGGCCCAAGGAATGACATGCTATGAGTTCCTGGGTTTTTTTTTTGCCTCGTGTGTCCCAGAATTGGAGCAGAAGCAGCCAGCAGCCCAGAGATGCCAATGGGCATAGATAGAAAAGCCCCAAGAACACCCGCTCTCTTAGCCAAGACCAAACAGAAAAGTTTTAGGCAATAACCACTCACTGCAGGCAAAGGCCACAGGACGCTCTGTGCCCCCCCTCCCCCACTCCCACTGGCAAAGCCAAGTGGTGATCCTGGACTCTACAAGCCCAGTGCCCCTCTGGGCGGTGTCAAAGCCGGCCCAGGAGGGGGCGAGGACTCCCATTCCTACCAGCTGGGATAAGCCTCCACCAGGTGTCAGTAGTGAGGCACCCCACGCCAGGTGGTAAGAGGGGTCATATGGGGACCCTACCTGTACTTGGGGCTCTGCTGAAGGGGACAAACAGTTGTGTGAGGGAGACCGGGCTCACACTGGGGAGCAGCAGGATCACAATACAACTCATGCAGCAAAACGACAGCAATGAGTGCTCAACGCCACGTCCCTCAGCCCCACAGCTCAGCCTGCAAGTTCTTGGGCCAGGCTGTCGGGCTCCCTTCCTGTTTCAGGAGCCTGAAGCCTGAGTAGCAGCCTGAGCTCCTGCACTGCCTCACGTGTAAGCTTGTAAGCCACACGGGTGGCTTTATTTTGAGGAACATGAAACCATAAAGAGAAGTACAAAGAATAATACTACAACAACCCCCACATGGACACCCAGCAGTGACAGCTGTTATTCTTTTATTTGCCTGTTTTCTAACTGTAACACGTAAAATGTTACAGATAAAGTTGGAGTTCCTTTATCCCTCCAACCTGAGTCCTACCTTCTCCCTGTTCTTTGAATTCTGAGAAAATCATGAATTTAGCAGTTATCTTCCATTTTGCTTTTGTTTTTATTTTCAGCCACCTATTTCATTCACGTTTCAAAATTCAAAAAGTGCAAATGGGTATTCTGCATCGTAACACGTCCATGTGTATGATGCCAGGAGCCGCAGGTGGGTAAACCTGAAGCAGAACGTTCCCAGCAGCTGGTGGAATGAGCTGTTGTCACTTGAGCTGCTGCCTGCAGCTGTTTCCGTTGCAGAAACACCACCTTTGGTGTCCATGCCATGGGGCCCATCATTGTGAGGATTAGGTTTAGTTGAGAGTGACAGAAACCCCAACGAGCAGCAGCTTAACTAAGATACATATTTATTTCTCTCCTACGTGAATGGAATGTCTAGGTAGGCAGCCCAAAGCTGGTGGGGTGGTTCCATGGTCATCAGGGACCTACCTTGTTGCTCTCCCGTCCTCAACACAGGCTTCTGCTTTGTGACTCAAGACGGCTGCTTTACTTCCAGCCATCACAGCCTCATCTAGCCGTTAGGCAGGAGGATGGAAGAGAGAAGGGCACACTGCTTCTCTTTCAGGATTGTTTCCCGAAGCTGTGAGTGTCATCTCCTCTTGCACAGTTGGCCAGAATTTAGTGCTACAGCCACATCTCACTGTGAGGGACTGGGAAGTGTGGTCTTGACCCTGGCTGGCTGTGCTCCCACTGACATGTCAGGATGGAGGGGAAGACAAATATCAAGGGACAAGTAGCAGGCTCTGCTGTGATGCCCGAGTTTTAAATGCTTTGGAGTGGAAAAATGACTTCCTATGTGGAGTGCCAGCTGAGAATGGGCAGAGACTCCAGGCCGGTCCTGGGCAGTACCTCTCGGCCTGCTCCGGAAGCACAGGCTGGGCTGCGCTTTTAAGCTGCTTCCTAAAGAACAATGTGTGAGTTATTCAACTGGAAGCCCTCTTGCTGGAGCTCAGGGCCCTTTGTAGCAAGCACCCGCAGTGTGTGCGGCTGTCACACCACGGGCCCTCCCTCGAGATGGCCCTGTGAAAGCACTGAACTAATGTGTTCAGCAACTCAACCAACAAGCCTGCTTGGAGCTCCCGGAGCCCTGCATCCAGCCTCGTGCCTCCCAGGAAGGGCAGCACCATTCAGAACAAAGCCGCACTGCTAACCAGCTGAGCCTCGAGGAGCCAGGCTGGCTCCTTAAGTCTTGGAGAGGTCAAGTCTTGAATGCTTAGCTTTTGTTTAAGAAAGAAGTGTTTCCCACAGTCCCTACACTTCCTTTCCCAGAGTTCCCATGAGCGAGAAAGCAGGGCAGGAGAAGGGGCCCGGTGAGGATGGGCCCGTCGGAGAAGACTGTGAGAAGCTCCAGGGGCACTGGAGGTGGGGAGCCGTCAGGCAGAGAGGAAGGGGAGGCACCCTGGGCCTCAGGGCTCAGCCCACGGCCTTTGCCAGGGCTAGGCCTCACAGCGTGGATGGGCGAAGGAAGCAGAAAGGGGGGACAACACCCAGCCCAGTTGCAGGAAGATCAGCTGCAGTGGCATGGAAATGGCAGTGTGGTAAATTTACAGAGAGCGGGCCTCCCGTGGCTGGCGGGGAGGTGGTCTGTTGTGGGGAGGTTAAGAACCCCATACCCATGGTGGTGGGGGAAGTAACCTGTGGCAGGGGGAGGGGTGGAGAGAAGGGCAACAGGGACAAGAAAGCTGAGGTGGGGCTTGTCATTAGAGCATCAGAGGGGACAGATTGGACCCAGGAGGGATCTCTATGCCTCACCCAAGCCAAGAGGGTGACACTGAGCTCTGATTGCCCTGGACACTCTGCAGCGGAGCCATGAGGACAGACTGGTGGTCATGGCCACGGGCAGATGGCCGTGGTGACAAGGTGGCCATATGTGAGCACCCTGCCACCCATCACTGGGGGACAGGAATGTCCCCTGGGCCCCAATGCCACCCAGAGAGGACAGGGGGAGCCCCAACACTCTGGTTCTAACCAGCAGAGACTGTTAAGTAAAATGGACAAATTTTAAAAAATCAAATCACACTTCAGAGGGAAAGGAAACAAAGTCAGGGTGTGAGCTATTTCTTTAAAAAGGGCATGTTTGGGGGCAAGGCTGGGCAGTGCTGTGTGAGTTTAGACACCACTGGGCCTCCCCTGGAACCCAGGTCCTACCTGAAGCCTGAGGCCCTCGCTCAGAAGGCCTGAGGCCTGGGGGGGGCTGGGCTGGGAATGGAGTGGGGTGGGAGGCCCAGCAACGTCTGCCAAGGTGGTCTTTTGTATCTGTTTGGCGGGACAGAAGGCTGAGTGACCCATCCACCTCGTAGGGGCAGAAAACAAGATGGTGCTGATCGGGGGGGATAGATGGGGCTGGCCGGTGGAGGACCTGAAAAGTTGTCAAGGTCATTTGAGGGGAAAAAAGGAAAAACAGGATAGTCCTTAGGTATGCCCGTGGGAAGTTGAATTCCAGGTGGCTTTGCTCTGCTGGTGGGCAGTGCAGTGGACGTGACTGAGCTGGTCGTGGGGAGGGTCAGGACATTGCTTCTAACAAGTGCCCTCCAAGCAGCCTGTCCGTGGTTAGGGCTGGAGACAGATGAGGGATAGCACAAGGTCTGCCTCTTCAAGGCCTGATTGTTCCTCCAGAAGCAGGTGGATCCTTACAGCACTTTCTCATTTCACAGAGCAGGGCAAACAGCGGGTCAGTGCCCCAGCCGGAATCTGAACTCCGATCTGACAACAAAGTTGTTCTTAAGTTTTCTCTGCTGTAGCATGGAGGGGAGCCAAGACCAGGCTCCCCACAGCAAGAAGTCTCCTTGGACCACGAGGTGTAGCCCTCCAAGCCAGGCCTTGTCAAGGGAGCTGGGTGCCTACCCTGGTCCACTAGGGCAGGAGTTTGTGGGGAGGGGACCTGGTCCACCAGAAAGGGTCTGGGCAAAGTGTCCCTATGACATCCATGCAACCAGTGCCCCCGAGGGCTCCGAGTCTTGGAGGTCCCAGAGACCAAGTACGTGCCCCTGGAGAGGGCTGTGGGTTTCCCTTCCCTCGGGGTTGGCCAACAGCCCCCAGGGAGCCTGAGTGCTCTGGGCGCCAGAGGACCGGCTCCTCTCTAAGCCATCACAAAGGGGAGGGACCAAGCTCAGGCAGGGCAGGACATCCCTTAGGAAGAGAAATGAACCAGGCAGAGCGCCATGTGAGGGTAAGTGCTTGGGGGTGTACACCCAGGGAAAGCATGTAGGTGGCAGGCCCACCCCAGGAAGTGGCAGCTCCTGGTCACAGCTGGAGTTTCGGGTGTGAAGAAGGGACAGCAAGGGAAGTAGGGGTGCAGTGGATGGGGCGCGGCAGCAGCTGGACACGAGGGGAGGGGGAGCAGTGAGAACCGGAGACCCAAGGCACAAGCAGGCTTGCCCGTAGTGCGGGAGGCCAGAGGGCCATGGGTGCAGGGACACAGGGAGGCTACACTGAGTGCAGGCCTCGGCGAGGGCTGCGCAGGGACGAGAGCCGCCTGGGCCTCAGGCTCAGGGGACTTGGAAGGGCCTCCCCCTTTAATACAGGTAGGAGGATGAAAACCCCCACCTGGGGGGGTATGTTCTTAGGACTTCTCTCACCTCTGTGTGCTCACACACTGGCCCTGCGGAGCTGAATGGAGCTCCCCGAGTGGAGGGCCCTTCCATCATGGGTTCCTGAGGACTGGGCTGAGGGAACCAAATGAGATGTTCCCGGAGTGGTCTCTGTGTAGGTCTCTCCACATTGGGTCCCCTTTGGAGTCTGTCTCTGCTCTTCCCTTGCTCTGTATTTGGATCTGAGTGTGGGGTGTAAGGGGCAGCCACGTGTGTCTCTGTCTCCCCCACGTAAGAGACACAGCTCTGGTGACCAGAAGGTGGGGCTGCGTGGGTACTGGCTGTGACTCTATTTCCAGGGTTTCTGCTCGGCCCTTCATTCGCTTGGGAGGCCTGACCTTCCCTTTCTCTGCAGGCAGCGTGGGTCGGAAGCTTGACACACCTGGCTCCTTCCCCCAATTCCTTGTCCCACGTGGACTTTATGGGGTCAGATTCCAGGTAGAGATACTACGAAGGTGGAGAAGGAGGGACCCCCTCAGGCCTTGCGGTCCGAACCACTCGAGGGAGAGGTCACTGAGAAAGCAAGTAGATGGTGTCTGTATCTGTCATCCTGCCTTTCGACTGAGTTCATCTTCTCAAGTTCTGCAGGTAATGATTACTAAATTGTTCTTTGTGGTGATGAGAATCGCATCTTTCATTGTCACAAAGCACTACCTAGTGAAACAGTGTTAACTTGTCCCTCATGGCCTGAGGGAACTCCCTCTGTTCCTGCATCGGGCCCTGTGCTCACAGATCATTTTGAAAATCAAACCAGAAGGTCCCTGCCACAGCACGCCGGGCGGACTATGTCACCACAGACCACAGCACACCAGCGGCTCCTTTTCACGGTTTATTTCATCTGCTAACATTCACTCTTGCCCTAGACAAAAACAATTAGATGATTACGACTTGCTTTTCCATCAACTCATTTTTTGTATGAATAACCAAAAGATTTCTTCTCAACACTTTTTTTGTTTTGTTTTTTTTAAGAAGCTATAAATAAATAAAGCTTTAAACGCTCCTGGGTTCAAGTTAAACACTTCCAGTTCCCCAAAAGTTCAGACTCATTGCTCGCACAATTCTGTCGTCCCTGGTTCCTCGTCCAGGAGGGGACATTGCAGGCCTGTGTGGGGAGTGAGTGGCTCGCTCACTGCGTGTTTCTTCTGTCCTTTCAGCCCTGGGAAGGGCCCTGGGTGGGGCCGCCCCATTCTGTTTGTGGAGCCCAGCCCTGGCATTGGAGATGTTGTAGGCACAAGGAACCTTCACCCCAAAGCAGGTGGCCTAGTGGAAAGTGCCAGACTGGAGCCCAGAAGGGCCGAGGGGCATTGCATCTCTGGGCAGCTCAGCCTAGGTGCTGCCCGGAGGACTGTTTTCTAGATGCAGCAAAGCAACTGAGGAGAGACCCATGTTTCCGTGTGAACGGAGACAACAGGCCATACGTTGAAACATTCCAGTATGTACAGAACAGAGCCTACGCTCAGGCCCGCAGTAAGGAGAGCCATTTTCTCGGCCAGGCCTCAGGCAGAATGGGCCTGAACTCTCCACTTATACCCTGGAGTTGGCCACTTCCTGACGGGAGGCCAAAGGCCCCAGAGCTCTTGTGAACACACCCCCCTCCTCCCTGGAGCTACCTGCCCCAAATGCTGAGCCTCTGAGCAGATCCCCACCCCCACGCTGTCCTTCACTTTCTTCTGCAAGAGCCATTAAGTCACCTGGGTGCTGCCTCCTTAGCACGATGTGCCCAATCCTGGGGGTGGTCCTCGGTTGGGCTGGCACGGTGCTCATCATGGCCTGCTGACTGCTCTGTCCTTGAACTACAAGATGAAGTGGCCAGTGTAGGAAGCTGCAAGGCGGAGCCCTTATGCCAGACAAGCAAAGACTAAAGCCAATTCCTCCTGGGCAGCCACCTCATTTGACACCAAGTTGGCTTTTCCTGAGCTACAGAAGGTTCCTTGCTCCCCCACTCCTCACTCCCTGGTGAGACAGCTGGGGTGGCAGAAGGAACCAGGGGCAGGCAACTGCTGGCGGGATCTGCCTATGAAGCTGCTGCCCTTGCCAGCCCGCTGCCAGGTGGCCTGTGGCACTCGGGGCACATGTGCTTCCTTTTCTGGAGAGATGGGGCACCTGTCACCATCAGTGTGGGGCTCACACCCAGCATCCCAGAACACAGGTTTTGGGCCTCATTCGGGGAGGGCACCCCCAGATAAGGCCCTGACCTGGCCTTCTTGAGCATAGGACAGAATGGGCATGGGTAAAGTGTAACATGGCTTCTCCACTCTGCAGGGCTGCTGGAAACAGTGCATGACCGGCTTGGGGGTGGGTGGTGGTGGGGGAAGGGTAGGGCAGGGAAATGCAGGGAGAGCTCAGCGTGCAGGGCTGTGAATCTGCATATCAGAGAGCCACCCAGAGCCGTTCCTTCCCACCCTACTGAGAATCTGAAAGCCCAGTCCCTTTTCTTGGCCATCCAGAACCACCATGCTTGAGGTATGGCTCATGGGCAGCAGCTGTGGTCCGTGTGTTCCTGCCAGTGGAGGCTTACCTGGACTTTTATACATCGGGTGGTGGGAGTCATCGGGTATGAGCCCTGAATAAATGTCCAAGTGATGGCTTGGGGCTGGGGCATTACACTGACAAGTCCCAGGGGTCAGAAAAGAGAATGGGGCAAGGGAGCCCTCGATTTCCATCCCCCTTCCTGTCTGAGCTGGTCTAACTGGGTGGTTACCCCAAAGGCCAGCTCGGACATAGCCTTGCCACTCCTGGATGCCCTCTGCCTGCCTATGGAAGGCGGCAAGGGGCAGTGCAGTGTGAGGCCCATTCCCAGCCCCAGCCACCCCCCGCCCCAGCCTCCTCAGCCTGAGGACTGTGGAAAGTGGAAGGGCCCAGGCCAGGAGGTGTCCGCTGATCTCCTGACCCAAAGCAGGAAGCCAGGGAGGGGAGGGGCTACCCATGGGCCGGACTAGAGTCTTCTTGGCTTCAGACGGCTGGCCCTGACATTGAAGGTGGGCAAGCGTGGAGCTCCATTCCTGACAATACCTCAAATGGCTGCCTGTGTTCCTGGGGAAGGGGCTTCATAAACGCCTGGGGCAAGGGGGCCACTGGAGGCCGAGGGGCTGCTGGGATGGCCCGAGCCTGGCGAATTCCTACCAGCTAGTGCCGGGAGAGGGGGGATGTGCAGGGCAGGCGTGGGACACACTCCCCACTCTCGGCTCCACTGCCTTTCCTTGTCTTCAAACTCGGCTGTTGTGACAGTGAGGTGGGGACCTGGAGAGCAGGGACGCCCCTTGCCCCCGGTCTGTGCAGGCCTGACTGGGGTGTCCTTCAAGCGGGCTTTCCTCTGAGCCAATGGGCGGCGGCACAGGTTGGTTTCGCAGACCCCGGGCTGGGAAGAAACGGTGAGAACCGACTCGGCTGGGTTCTACTCCCAGGTTCTACTCCCAGGTGTTTGTTCAGGACGCATCTGCCTCTGGCGAGCGGATCTGGGACTCTCTCCCCGTAGGGTTCTGGGCAGGCCCGCGTACGCCATCCGTCTGATTCCACCTCCCTGTGCCGAGCGCCCCAGGAGCCTCCCCACGGGCCGCCACTACCACTTCTCGATGATGTGGCTCATGTAGTCCTCGGTGGGCACGCGGCCCGGCTCCTCGGCGTCCTCGCGAGGCGGTGCCTCTTTGGCGCGGTGCAGCAGGCGCTCCTCGCGGCTGCGCAGGCGCTGCTCCCTGCGCTCCAGCTGCCGCTTGTACTGGTAGCGCTGCTGGAAAAGGTCCCGGGCGTAGTCATAGAGCTGCATGTCCAGGTCGTTGAGCTCCTCGATACGCCGGATCGTATCCTCGTCCACCTCCACGCCTCCTGCCCTCGTGCTATTGTACTGCATGAAGGGCCGGATGAACTTGAGGTTGAACGTCCGCTCGAACAGGTACTGCGTCTTGCGCTGGAACTCCGTCAGGCCGAAGAAGGCCATGCCCCGCAGGTTCTTCTTGGCACTCTCCAGCAGCAGCTGGGCCCGCTTGCCCTCGGGGATGAAGGACAGGTTGTAGCAGCCCACCAGGCTCAGGTCGGCCAGCATGCGCACCTGGCGGTTGTTGGCCAGGTTGTAGGGGCAGTCCATGAACTCCTGCAGCGTGCAGCCCGACCAGTCCGTGCCCTCGTAGCAGGGCGGCAGCTCCTCGGGTGTGGGCGTGCGCCCGTCACACATGTGCAGAGACGTCTTCCACGTGGCGCCCCGCTGCACGTGCCGCCACTCACTCAGGTAGCGGGACACCGGGTCTCGCAGCAGGGTGATGTAGTAGAACTTCCTGCAATGAGATGGGGACAGGAGGTAAGGTCAGGGTGCAAGGCTGCTGGCTGTGCAGGGACCGTTATGGGGTGAAGGAGGGAGGGGGCTGGAACCCCAAGTCTGACTGCCTGGAGTCTATACTCTGGGAACACAGACAAGTGACTTCCCCTCCGATGTTTAGATCTCAAAATGACCACTTCTGAATGAGAAACCTAGCCACCATCATGGCTGCAGTATGACCATTGTAGTCTCGGCAGTGCCTGGCCTCAGTGCCCTCCCAAAGGCCCAAGGGCTCCCCTGGAGGCCTTTCCCCGAGCCCAGGCATACCCTCCTGCCTGCTCACACCTCAGGAGGGACAACCTGGCTTTACCCTGATGCAGGTGGAGAAGGGTGGCCCCAGAGCCCACACGGCCTGGAACCAGTGGTTTAAAAAGCTGTTCAGTAGCAAGGCTCAGTGCTGCCCAAAGCGCCACTCAGCAGAAGTCACACATAGTCCCAGGCTGCACGGGCAGGCCTGGGTCAGGGTCTCCCTCTAGGCACACCCTCCTACGCCAGGTTCCCAGGAGGCCCAGTGGGGGAGGACACCAGCAGACCCGCAGCCCAGGACCCCAGGGTGAGCTGTAATCTGTGATTTGTGTTGTCTCCCCAAAACTGTTCCAGTACCACAGAGCTGGGCATCCCTCAAGATGTCACTTCCCCACCATAAGGGAGTAGTGTCCGTACCATGGACGAAAGGACTCAAGGAAGGCTCTACCCAACACCCCTCCTGTGACAGGAGCCAAGTATCATTCATGTCCCTGCAGGGCATGCTATGACTGGCCCTATGGCACCAGGACACCGTGAGCCATGGGGCAGATGCCAGAGGTTCCTGTGACAGGCCTGGTGTATGTGGGTCCACCTGGAGGGGTCTACAGCTATTCTTGGAGGCCCCTCCTCCAGAGCTGGCTGAGCTGGCTGACTGCATGGTGGTGGGCCTCAGGCCAAGGAGAATGAGGGCCTGGGGTGGGCAGCCTGTAATGTCCTTGATTGAAAGCAGGCAGCAGGAGCCCTCTGGGCCCCACACACCACTCTCGGGGGGAGAAGACCCAGGCTGGACCTCCCCCACCCCCTGTATGTCCCGGATGGCAACATGGACGTGTACCCACATTGCCCTCTCCTTGTTGAGGCCAAACAAGAGTGCCCGACTCATTCATTCCTCACACTGCTCTCTGGGAGAGCCTCGGGGCACAATGTCTGCTGGCATTTCCTTGACCTGACCAGGGGTAAGGGGGCCCTGGTGGGTGGGTGAAGTAACTGGCAAGGGCAAACGTGGCAGAGCACCAGTGGAGGTCACCCCAGCCTAAGGGGAGCTCAACCAGAAAACCTCAGGCTAGCAGCTCTGAAACACCTCCTTTAGAAGGCTCGGGCTCCTGAACAGGAGAGGCAGCTAGCTGATGGCTCCAGGCGGCAGATGGAAAGACTGGTCTGGCTATGCTCAGATTGCTGAGGAAGAGACAGGGCAGCTGCTGGCTGCCCTGGACAGTCCCCAAGGCACCCATTGGGGCTGAGCCACTCGGGGATGGGCAAGGCAGAGCCAGGCTCTACCACTGAGAGTTTCCAACAGACAGTGGGGCCAGGGCTTGGACAGAAGGCACCCCAGGGGCTGAGGGCCCACCAAAGGCTGGGGGGAGAAAGTCAAGAGCTTCTTTTTTAGCAAGGACTAAAGAGCAAAATGGGTATGTTGACTCCCGCCCCTGCCCCGAAGCCTGAGTTCTGTCTGCACTCTGCCTCAGGTCTGGGCTCCACCTCACCAGCTGCTGTCTGGGCCAGGCCGAGGGGTGAGCCCGACAGGCCCCCATCTGCTCTAGAGCATCCTCCCCATGTGCCGTGCTCCAGCCCAGGCAGTGACCACTTGTACTGGCTTGTGCAAGTAGCTCATGTTCCAGCCCCTCCAGAGAGAGTAACTTGTGGCCCAAATATGAATCCCCCCAAGCTCCTCTGGCACACACTTCAGGGGCTCTTGTCACCCTTGGTAGAAGAACAAAGGCCCACCTGTGCCCTCCCAGTCCCTCTGTGACTGGGACTCCTCTTGGCCCTCTCCCTGGCTCCTGAAGACACCCCAGGGCCTTTGCACGGGCTGTGTCCTCTTCCTTCTCTACTTCATCTGCTGGCTCTGGCTCATCCTCTAGACCTTAGCCAATGCCACCTCCCAGGGAAGCCTTGTGTTGGAGACACGGCTCCCTCTTGGGCATTTGTCACAGCAGTGACGTCACATTGACCGCTGAGCTCATCCTGGGGTAGGAAGTAGGAAGGCACGGACCTGGCTCCTGTGTGTGCACTAAGCAGGGCCATGATGCCTCCCAGGGGACAAGACTGAGAGGGGTGAGGGGGTCCAAGAGATAAGGTGTCTCAGGGTGGTCACCTCACACAGAACCTTAAATCACTGAGAGGTTAAGCAGCTGCCGAGAGGCCCCAAGCAGCTTCAGCGCTGGTGTGGGGCGGGTGGTCAGCCTCCTCTCTGCAGATGCTGGTTTGGTGGCCTCTGGCCAGTGTGAAAGCCCTTAAGTGTGGCCAGGACCAGGGAGATGAATTCATTGAAGGGCCAATTTCCTAGAGACCAAGTGTAAGACATTTATAAATCCTGACCACGACCACCACTTCTAAAGAGGCCACTACGGACAGGCAGACACAGAGTAACAGATGCAGGCCATGCCTAGAAAGACACAAACAAATCCCAAGAGCAAGATGAAGGCACACACGTGTCTGCTGCCATGGCCAGCTGGCTCCTGTGTCCTGCCCTCAGGCCCCACAGGGAGGCTGGGGCTACACAGACCTCCCCCCATCCTGTGGGGCCCTGACCTCTCCCACAGAAACAGGCTAGTGTGACGGTTTCTTCTGGACACAGAAAATCAAAGTGACGTATCAACTGACAGAGAGGTTTGTCTACCTGGCCCCCTCCAAGGCCACATGGGGCTCAACGTGGCCCCAAGGTAACCTGAGGTCAAGGATACAGCGTACACAGTGGCGCTCCCTCCCCAGAGTGTGATGGTAGCTGGCAGTGTGGTGCCTGAGGCCCCAAGGAGGCCAGGTTAGACCTCCCAGCAGCCCTTAGCAGTGAGGCATTCCTGTTGTAGGGTGTCAACTCACAGAGGTAAAGGTCACCCAGTGACCTACCTACAGCTGGGGCCTGTACAGCCAAGACGGAGGGGAGCCCTGCCTGAGGGGCAAGGCCACCTGTATTCCAGGTGCCTCTGTTCATAGCCCAGAGATGGCATGTGATTTGCTCTGCCTCACACAGTGAGTTATATGTGAGGCGGGCTGGATGGAGTCCACGCTGGCTTACTTGAAGCCCCACAGGCAGCTGTGCCTGGTTAGACAATCGGACGGATTGTGTTGGTGTTTGAGGGCTTGAGGCCCCACCCCATGGATGGGGTCGCTGAGGACGCTGTCTGCGCTGATGTATATGGAAGGTTCCAGGAGATGGCGTATGAGCCTCTGGTCCCTGTGTGGGCTCTGGTGGAGCCAGACAGGCTGACTGCGCGCCCTGGGCCTCATGCTGACCCCATAGCTGCTTGTGTGACCAGGGGTGCTGAGTGAGCTGGCTTCCCTCCTTGCTGCATTCCCGGATACTGGCCCAGCTGGACAGGAGCAGGGGTTTGCCCACAGCCGGAGTGACTGGGACAGGTGTTAGGATGGGGCGTGCCACGCCTTCTCTGCTCAGGACCTTGTCATGCCGTGGGCCCCTGATTCTGTTCCCCAGACATGGCCAGTGGTGGAGACAAAGGGCCCAGGCAGATTCTAGAACCTGCTTATAGGGCCAGCAGCCCCAGGTCACTGCCCACTTCCTGCCCTGCTCCTGCCTGGTTGGGGCTGGAGCCCTTGTCGGGAACGTACACCTGTACTCTGCCAGCCTGCTCAGGAGCTCACGCGCCCGACCTCCACTCGCCTCGTGTACCCTGACCTCATGCACTCTGCCACCATGACACCGCAGGCTGTGCCCTGGCCACCCTCTGCCCAGAAGCCCCCACTCCCATCTCTCGCCTGGCTCTTTTGTCCATTAGACACATCACCAGACACACTGGCTTTTCATGTTCTGGTTTGTTGTCTGCCAATAGGGGGAACGAGGGCCCAGCGTAGTGTGGGGAAGACCCCCTGATGGCAGACCCCCACATCTGGCAGCTTTCTGCCCAGGATGAGACCTGATGCACTCTCTGGAGGCACTCACAGCTCAGAGATGAAGAACTGAGCATGGGGCAAAACAGGTGTCCCCAGCTCCGCCACCAGGCCAACCTAATCCTGCCCTATCCCCACCCACAGGAAACTGGATGGACTCTGCTCCAGAGCTAATTTCCTCTTCTACTGACACCTGGGGTTTCCCACAAAACAGGGGGCTTTCTGCCTATCACTCTCCCACGGATCTGTTCATCCAGGTGGACCAAGTGCTAGCCAATGTTTCCAGAAAGAGAGGGAAGGAGCTGATGAAAGAAACAAGAACTGCAGGAAATAATTCATTTAGAGTGAAATGGCTCACCAAGTGCCCAGCAAATGAATGTGGGATCAGACCCAGGATTAAAGAGATGACCCAGGATGCATCTGGACAGAAAAGACAGACTACATAAAGAGGACTAGTTGTCAGACTGGGACTAAACTTCTTTACAGTAACACCATATGCTAAAAATCAACGGGTAATGGCTTCAAAATGCTGAGGGAAAATGACCAAGTAGATGTCATACCCAGCCAAACTATCGACCAAGTGTGACGGGAGAGTAGAAACATTTTCAGACATGCAAAGAAAGACTTAGGAAATTTATTTCCCAAGAATCCTGCTTTAGGAAGATAATGGAGTATGTATCTCATTTAGTAAACAAGGAAAAACCAAATGTGGGAGCCAGGAGCCTCAACCTAGGAGAGAGAGCCAGGATGTCAACTGTGCATCCTGCTGGGCCTGTCAGGAGCAGAGGGACATGGGTTCCAGGAAAAGGGGACATGGAATTTATTCCTCACACAACAGAGCATTTGTGGAAAAGAATGAATGGTAGGTACAGGGCAGATCTTTGGAATCACTTGGAGAAAGTTAAGACCATGAAGATAGAAAACAAAGCAAGTGAAAAAAAAATAGGGCAATCATTAATTCCAGGAAAACCAAAATGTTATATAAAAAATGAAGTATACTATTAGGCTCAGAAGTAGACAATGGTTTTAGGGACATCATAATGTAAGCAGTGATTACTGACTTAGTGAAAACTTGAGCTTTAACTCCACTTGGAGGATGAGTGGGATATGGAGAAGGATGTATAAGGTATAGGAACACGTAATCTTCATTTACCAAAACAGAAAATAAACGGTAACGTTTAAATCACTAAAGCAAGAGACAGCACTGTGCATTATTTAGAAATAAGGAGGTAAGTGCAAGTGGTTCTTTGGGAAGGTTTCAAGGCAGACCTGTTGGTTTTTACCATAAGACTCTTGGAACTATTTATTTGTGTTTTTTTCAGTGTTTATATATATTTTTAAGATTTTTATTAAAATATAGCTAACATACATTATATCAGTTTCAGGGGTACACCACTGTTGTTCAACATCTACATATCTAAAGAAATGATCACCATTATAAGTCCAGCAACTGTCTGACACCGTACCACGCTATCACAATGTAACTGACTATATTCCCCATGCTGTCCATTACATCCCCATGACTTATTTGTTTTATACCTGGAAATTTGGACCTCTTATTCCCCTTCACCTTCCCCCCCTTTTAAATTTTTCAATTGCAGTTGACATTCAATATTACTTTATATCAATTTCAGGAGTACAGCACAGTGGTTAGACATTTATATAATTTAACAAGTGATCCCCCTGACTAGTCCAGTACCCACCTGGCACTATGCATAGTTACCGTGTTTACCTAAAAATAAGACTTAGCCGGACCATCAGCTCTAATGCGTCTTTTGGAGCAAAAATTAATATAAGACCCCGTCTTATTTTACTATAATATAAGGCCGGGTCTTACATAATATAGTATAAGACCGGGTCTTATATTAATTTTTGCTCCAAAAGACGCATTAGAGCTGATGGTCCGGCTAGGTCTTATTTTTGGGGAAACACGGTATCACCATATTATCGACTATATTCTCTATGCTGTACTTTACATCCCCATGACTGTTTTGTAACTACCAATCTGTACTTCTTAATCCCTTCACCCTTTTCACCCTGTCCCCCATCCTCCTCCCAGCTGGGATAAATCTAGTACCCATATGATACCACACAGTTATTATAATATTGACTATATTCCTTATGGTATACCCTACACCCCCATGATTACTGTGTAACAACCAATTTGTACTTCTTAATCTCTTCCCTTTTTCAGTCACCCCCTTAACCCTCTCCCAACTGGTAACCATCAAAATGTTCTCTGTATCTACGAGTTTCTGTTTTGTTTTTTGTTCTTTAGATTCTGCATATAAGCGAAATCACATTGCTTGTGTCTTTGTCTGTCTGACATACTCCACTCAGCACAACACCCCCCAGGTCCATCCATGCCTCCGCAGATGGCAAGGACGCATTCCCATCTACGGCCGAGCAGTATTCCATTGTACATATGTACCACCTCCTCATTATCTGTTCTTCTATTGACGTCTAGACACCCAGGCTGCCTCCACATCTTGGCCATTGTAAACAATGCTGCAATGAACATATGGAACTATTTGTCTTTAAGTATAAATTATTTTAACTTAAAAAGTAAAAGGAACAGAAAACAATAAGGAAACTGGCTAAAACAACCATATGGGAAGATGCTCCACTTCGTCAGTCACCGAGCAATTGGCAGCTTAGACCCCAGTGTGACACCTACTAGAGTGGCGAAACAGAAGGGAACACTGCCAAGTTTTGAGAGGTGCTCATGGGATGTGAACTGGGGACAGCCATTACGGAGCGTCTTCGCTGGGGAGCTGAGTGCCTGCGTCCAGGCGCGTCCGTGTGCGTCCACTGTGGGATGTGGACGAGACTGCCCGCAGGACCGCTGACAGCCCCAGCGCACGTGCATGCTGACAGTGGTCATCTCTCAGCAACAGAAATGAACCGACCACAGCTACTCACAACAACTCGTGTAAATCTGATGAACGAGATGTTGCAGGAAAAAAGCAAATTAAGAAAATGTAAGAGTATGATCCTGTTTATCAAGTTACCAAAAATAAACAAAACCAAAGAAAATACTATTTAGTGATATACATATATATTGAAATTATTTTTTTAAAAGGTGATACATGTGAACATTCAAGTCAGAGGGTCGCCTGGGGGTGGGAGGCCGCAGTGGCACTAGGTCATGGTGGCTTCTTATTCTTAAGGCAGGCAGTGAGGGCACATGTGTCTACTTTTATATTTCTTATGTACACTATGCAAGCAGTTTTATATGTCCCAAACACTCTGTGCAGCCCACCTGGGACTGAGCCACGCACACAGCATAGGGTGGGGGTGTCACGCTTTCAGTCCCTCTGCCTCCAGTACCAAAGCTGCACACAGAACTCAGGGGGCCAGGTGGCTGTCCCCCAGAACCCGCAATGGGAATGACCTCGGTCAGGTGGGGGAAATGGGGTAAGGAAGGGAGGAGGAGGCCAGTGGCTTCTGCCCTGGCACTCCAAAGGCCCCACAGCACGCCACCAATGCTCAGATGACATGAAGCAGGAGTGCCACCAGGCCCCTCACAAGTGACAGTGGCCACGGTCACTCAGCTTTCCAGCATGCCAGGCACAGCTAAGGAGGCCTCTCTCCTCTTTTAGAGAATGAGCCTCGGTCTCACAGGCAGAGAACAGCTCTCAGTTACCCCATTTCCAAGAGCTCAGGGCTGGGTGGGCTGGGACCAACAAGGGCAATAAGACATGACGGAGGGCGGGAGGGCCAAAAGCACCACTCCCAAACGGGCGGGCTCAGGGAGGCTTCTCAGAGACGTGGGAGCACAGCCTTCTGGAGAAGGGGATTAGTGCAAGCACAAGGTGCACGCAGGGCCAGACTGGAAGGGGTCTTGTTCCTTTCACAGAAAAACAAGCTTGGATGGGTCATGGCACAGAGTGCAAAATTCACGTGGGTTTCAAAGTTAAACGTGAGTCTTCAAAGAGATTTCATGCTATAAAATGAATAATTCTAGTCTGTACGGGCTGCAGCCCTTCCCGCCCTCCCCGAGGACTCACGGACTGGATCATGCATTCTCACAGGAGTCGTGCTTGGTTTAAGCGTTCTCTGGTGTGACCCTAGCTGTTCTCAGTTTGTGTGCACGGGTTTAGTGCAGCCCACAGACATGTAAGAGCCTAGTGGACAGGAATGTGTTTCGTTCTTGGGTGCAAACACTGCTGCCAGGGAAGGGCCAGCCCTGAAGTTTTACGATCTGAGTTCTTATGGGACCACTTGAGTGCTGGACCCGCAGGCCGCTCCAGTGACCACACACACAGCCAGCCTCTGGGAGGGTTCTGCCAGAGGCAGCAGCTGAGCCTGCTGCTTCGTCCTTGGGGGGTCGGGGGGGAGGCACAAGTGGCCGACAGCCGAGCCATGGGGACTGCACGGCCTGCTCGAACCCAGGGCTAGGACCAGGGAGATGCCACCCTCCCTCCTGTCCCCTGCCTGTGGGCATCAGGCAAGCCGAAGCCCACAACCTTGACTGAGAGCCTGATTGCATCACTCAAATTGTACCCGTGATGTGGGAACCGGACTCACAGAGGCCCGGCGATTGATCCCAGGCCACCTGCACTGTGAAGTGGGAGCTGCCGCCCACGAGCACGGGCCCCCTGTCCTCGCACAGGGCACACCAGCGGCTGGAGGGGCTTCATGTTCCTTTTCTGCCCCGAGGGTGTGCGTACGACCCACATGCCCAATACACCCACTGCTGACCTCCTGCTGAGCCCAGGACTCTGCTCAGAGACTAGACTTGAAGCTCACACCATGAGAGGCCCAGGCCTGTGACAGTTGAGAGCCTGATCCGTTTTCTGTCCCATTCTGGGAGGGAGTCTGCTCCAAGGAAAACGGCCGAGATGTGACAAAGCGACCGCAGGACGCGGGCTGAGTGTGAGCCCTCACAGGCTGATGAGGAAATAAAACGAGGTGGATCACAGACATACACAGCAGACCATCCTGCAGCCAAGCGCAGAGATGCTTGCAAGACTGAAGACGGAACAAGGCGCTGCGCCCACCTACCAGTGACAAGCGCTGTGACCACCGCCCAGGACGGGAAGGTACTTATTAAAGGCTGCCTAGGATGGCAGAACTATGGATTTCTTCCAGCATTATAAAAAATTTCAAGCTTAAAGTTGGAAGTTCACTGAATACCCAATGTGTCCAAATGGGTGATTTTAACATTTTCTTCTTTAAATATTTCCGTATTGTCTGCAATGAGCATGCGTTATTTAAATAACTGAAACATAGTAAGAAACGTTATAAAACATCCCTGTTGCCTAGAATGGGGTGTTGGGTGCAAAGAGGCCACCAGACGGGGCCAGCTTTGCAAGGTTTGTGTTCATTTGTCCTCTGTGACAAAACGCCATCAGGCTGGCATCTTACAGGGGCACAGTTCCCCCTCACTTCCTCTCCTGGGCCACAGGCTGCCCCCTTGCCTCCTCTGCTGGGCCACGGGCTCAGAACACAGGGATTTTGTGAACAAGAGTCTAACTCACAATTCTCTGAACTCAGACCCCAAAACAAAGGTGAATTTTTCTACCAGTGCCCTCAGCGCTGCAGCTCCTGAATTGCTGGGGAGGACACAGTTATTTAGAAGCAGAATTACAGTCTTTTTTCTTTTTAAAGAAATACTATTGTATTTCTGGATACATAGTCACTGGGGGAAAACTAATGCCATGTGTCACAAGAGTCCTAGTCAGGGTCCATGGGGACCAGCTTCAAGCAGCAACAGAATACGTGGCCACTTTCTGCCCCAGGGTGAGCTCTGGGGGTCCCAGAGTGGCTAGGGAAGCTCTGTGAGGGGTACATGGGCCCCCTTCTACCTCTACTGTGTCCTTTGGTCTCCCAGGGCCCAGGAGTCCCTTCATGAGGACAAAACCCACACTGTGACACCAGGATGCAAATGATTATTTTACAAGCCATACTCTGAGAACAATCTGTATCTTCAGAGGGGGACACGGAGGACTAGCCATGGGGTGCCCCTCGTGTGCAGGACCACGGGGGCTGGCAGGGCTCACATGTGGGCACCCTGCCTCCCCGAAGCCTTGCTCTGATTACTGTCCCACCACGGGGACCAGGGGGCACCTCCGCGTAGGGGAGCCGGGACCCCCGCCTAGGCTAGGGTCCACTACCTCAGAGGAAGGAAACCACCACCTCAGTGCTGGCCCAAGCCAGGAGCCACGGCATGACCTGCCTCGGTTAGCTTACTGAGAAGAGCCTCGTCAGGGCTGCCTGCTGCCCACCCCGGGCCCCCTGCCCCTTATGGGGGCCCAGAACGCTGCATGTGGGTCAGGCCAGCTCCAGAGAGTGTGGTTCATGTGCGAAACACCTCAGCAGAGTCCAGGTGGGGATTCAGTGCCTTAGAAGACACGCAAGTCTGACTTTAGCTTGATTCCCACCACTTGTGTGCGGCTGGCTGCTTCCTTTTCCTTCCTGTGGCAGGAAGGGGCCTGCAGGCATAGGTCCCCAGGGTGAGGGCCAGGCTGGCTGTCAGCTGTGTCACCTCCCCTCTATGAACCAGGACCCTCATGTGCATCATGGAGAGAGCACAGCTGAGGGAACAGGGCAGGCGAAGGAGGACGCAGGAGAGACAGGCAGCACAGGAGTGAACGAGCACCCAACAGAGTGAAGACCCCACGGCGATGGTGGTCACCCCTCCCTTGGGGGGCAGCACGGCTCTCAGCCCCAAGCACGGTGCCTTCCAGTGCCTGCAAGAAAAACCCGGATCACCAGGTGTTGAGCTGGCAGTGCAGGCAGAGGAGCCCCTTTCCAAACGCAGTGCAGAAAATGCTGCTGTAAGGCTGCCTCTTCCTGGGCAACAGACTGGAGAGCGGCAGAGCGGCTCTGAACTCACAGCCATTCTTCTTGATTAACTGACTCTGTTTCCAAATATGCCTGGGTTGAGAGAGCAGCGCCACCCCGTGGTCAGGTGCTGTGTGCTGGCAGGCGTGCAGCTCCACCCCTCCCCCAGAGCACCCTGCTTTGGGACTCCCAGAGCAGGAGAGCCTAAAGCTGCCACTTCCTTGGCAGGACACCAGAATGGAAGTTCTGGGGTGGCCCCACATTGATCAGGCCAGTTGGAGAAGTGGGAGGCTGACACCCAGAGATGCACACGGCCGGCTCAACCGTGGGGGCTGTGCTTGGAGCCAGTGCTAAAGCTCGTGCTCCAGAGCACCACCCCTTCTTCAGGGATGAGCTGCAGGGCTGGGCACGTGGGCGCTGTCATCTTCCTCCAGCAAGGCCTACACTCGCAGGGTATCTGGACCCAGGCAGGGCTGGCGGCTGGTGCTTGGCTGACCTGCCCTTCCCACCTCCAGCAGAGCAGGCACGGCCTCCTTGGCTCCCCCAGGGAGCTGCTCTCAGAGTGGGAAGAGTCCAGCTACAGGGAGCAGAACTCAGTGGGCTCCGGGTGACACCACAGGCTTAGGAATCAGCACGGAAGCCCCTGAGGAGGAGAAGCCGGGGAAATGTTCTGCAGCCAGGTGTGGCTGAGTGACAGGTCAGGGCATCAGGGTGTTCTTACACACACATCCTTCCCTGTTCTCCTCCTGCTGGCTGGAATGACGTTGTGACTACAGAGCGCCAGAAGTCATTCTGACCGTGAGGCAGAAGCCCTGCTTTCTAGGGTGGTCGGGCAAGAGAAAGAGCCTGGGTTCTTGGGGCTTCCTGTGGCCGCACCACCAGCCTGCCTATGCTGAGTCCTGTTCAAAGGGAGGGGAATAAACTGCATCCTGTTGTGGCCTCTGAACCCAATCCACCTATTCAGGGCCGACACACTCAGGACCTGGGTATGATCAGAGGAGTTCCCAGGGTGGGCCAGCCAGGTCTGGGTGAGGCCTGGGTATCAGGGCCTCAGCATCAACAGGATTAGTTAATTTAGCAAATGCTCAGTCCTTTACCCTGGTTATCCTTGACACTCAGACACCCTGTAGGATGGAAATACTCCCATTTGCAGACGAGGTTATGCCCAGAGAGGTTAAACATCAACCCTGGCCACAGAGCCACCGGTGGCCATGCTGGGGTGGGAGCCCAGGCCTGCCTGGGCCCAGACTAACTGCCTGATGAGACCTGCTCACTTGCTGAGCCACAGCCCCCAGAAGGCACAGAAGCATGTCATCTGGCAAAGCCGGCCCCTCCTACCTGCTGACCACTTGCCAAACCACTAACTACGAACACAGTTTACACTCCATTTTCTTTAAAGTACAGTGAGTTAGTTAAGTCAGAGGGGTCTGCATACAGAAAAATACACGTCCAGACCTGCAACAAGGACAGAGCAGCACTGAGCTGAACCACTGCACCCAAAACCGCCCTGTCATGGTGGCCATCACAGGGAGGGGAAGCCCTGGGCTTGGACCCGACTCAGGTGGAACCTTGAGGGGACGCAGGGTGGGCCTCCCCTGGGCCCCCCGGGCAGGCTCCTGGTCTGGTCATGCGTGCTGCCCCAGCCCCCATCTCCTGATGGCAAGTGGCTGATGCCACTGTTACCTCACAGCCTAGAGCTTGGGAGCAGTGCTAACAGCACTCCTGTCCCTGCTGGGAAGCCAGATGGACAGAGACCCTGAAGCAAGAGACGGGGGGGGGGGGCATGACTGATCCTCACGGGGCTCTCGAGTCTCTGCAGAGGCAGGGGTCATGCGACTTTGAGCAGGGCTGCTGTGACCCCATTAGTGCCTCAGCGGCTCTGCCGTAACCCCTTCCCCACCCCTGCTCTACAGTCCAGCTCCCAGGGAGAAGCCTGCGCCCCCCCAGAGCTGCCACCTGGAGGATGAGGGCTAGGCCAGGGGCCTACGTGTGTCCAGGGTGTACGGGCCACACGGGCCCACAGCTCCAGACACAGGCCTCTCTGACTACCCCCCTTCCAGGGCCCCTGGATTCAAGGTCTCGAGGGACTGGCAGGGTCTGTAGGGGAGTGGTGGTGCAGCCCCAGCATGCAGGGTACCCCCTTCCTGCCCTGGGTGCTGAGCCGTCGCTGTTGGCAGGGGGCTGTGTGACCAGGGGCCCCAGGAGCTGGGGCCAGGACTTCCGGCAAGCTCCCATCAGCAGAGGGCCTCCCCTTAGGTCCCCCTGCCTGCACGTCTCCCACCAGGCTGGATCCTGCCTTGAGGTTTGGCTGTCAGTTATTGCCCAGTGCTGGCTCGGCCTGAGCCCTTCTCCACAGGGGGGGTGGTCCTGGGAGCTGAGGCCCAACCCCTTCCCCGGGCCAGCATGGAGGTACTGTTTGTCCCCAGTAGCCATCATGGTAAGGAGCTGAGAATGTAAAGGAGACAGTGGAGGGCAGGTCCAGAGTCAGACTCTGCCAGGGACCCCTGCTCCCACGCGGCCCCCCTAAGCCTGTTACCACCTCCTGGACCTCCCGGGTTCCTGCAGGATATGGTAAAGAGAGTATGTACCAGGCACCACAGCTAGAGGATGCACAAAGTGACGACCTCACAGCTGGGCAGAAGCAAAGAGCTGTGGGCAGGTACAGAAGGTGTGAGCGGGTGATGTCCCCTGCCTCAGGGCTCAGCTCCTGGGCTCCATGGTCCCTGCAGGCTGACTTACGCTTTCCTCCTTCACAGGAACCCTGGCCCATATGCAGGACAGGCACAGCCCTGCCCTCCTGCGGCATCTGGAGGGGGTGGGAACGTCGCCAGGAACATCCCGATGAGCACGTGCCAGGAAGCACAGGCTGTGCCTAATTCTGACTCAGGGTCAGGCAGGGCCCGAGGTGCGACAGGAGCTGACATGTGAGGGCGAGGGAGGGTGTGTGAGTGTGGTGGGGGAGGGGCAGCGCTCCTGACAGACCCCCAGAGGACGAGAAGGGGGGACCCCAGACCGCAGCTCATGTAAGAGCAAGGTCACTGAGCAGGGGAAAGGCGCTTGTGGCTTCATGTTGTTGAACGGTGGGAAATAACGAAATTTCTGTCCTCATTTCAAAATTCCAAGTTGTGGAGAAAATATGAAGAAAAACAAGTGTTGTGAGTTTAGCTTAGGAAATAGGTCCGCGTTGTCTTCCTCCGCCCCTGACAACATGTGTGGTTGTGGGCGTGTGAAAAGCTTCCCGCGACTTACAAACAAGGTTAGCAAAGTTTCCGCAAACAGCAGGCAGCCGCATCTCTGGCTCCACCTCACAGAGAATCCCGGGCACTACCAGGGTCCCTGCTGGTCTGGGGGATGGCAGAGGGGTCCCCAAGGCAGGCAGCCTCTTTGAATGCATTCCAGGGGGCTGAAGCCCCCACCTTCCTCCTCAGGCAAGTGACCAGGAATTGGGGCCCCACGCTTTGTGATCTCATCGATCCTCACAAGGCCGCCTGGTGACCCATGGGGCAGGGAGTGACTTAACCATTAGGGCAACATGCACTGTAGGGTGCTGTACAGGCCTCATCCCTCCGCAGGCACAGATGGGGAAGGCCCAGCCCAGGGCTGGGGTGCCATGAGGCACAAGAGTGTGTGGACGCAGCCGCAGACTGGCCCTGCCAGGGCCTCCTGCCCGCTCCCCTGGCTGCAGGCTGGCTGCCAGTCACCTCCCTTCTTACCAAGGTGACCCCTGTAACAGCATCTCAGTGAACATGTCCGGGACCTGGGGCTTGTAGCATTCCACCCACGAAGAGGCACGTGAGGTCACCTTCCCCAGAAATTCACTTCCCAGCTACGTGCTAGGACAGGTACCACTGTGCACTCCCAGAGACATCCTCTCCAACGGGCACAGGACTGGCTGAGGCTTTCTGTAAGCCTGCCCGCTGTCCTCACACCCACCATGGCCAGGGGCAGCCCCAGCCCTGGATTTCAGGGCAAACGTCAGAAGCCGCACTCCTGTGGGTCTTTGGAGAGAGAGAGGTGAGGAGGGAGGCGTCTCCTCACACGCCCAGGAGCTCTTCCTCACATGCCTCCCCCAACACCTCCCCCCCCGACCCCCCCACTCCCCCCAGCACCTCCTCACAGTTTCCCTATGCCCTCCGACTGCACCAAGCTCCCGCGTGCGGCTAGGGGTTAAGCCAGCGCTGTGCAGTTGGACCCAGCCAGGCCCCTCGCTGCTTACCCACGCACACAGCAGCCCATTCATGCTCCACATCCGACCACCCGGCACTTTCTGGCTCCTGACACCCAGCAGGGGAGACTTCACTTCCACCCCAGGCTAAAACGAAAGGGCTGTGCCCTGCGGCTTCCCTAGGAGGGGCCATGTGTCTGCAGACTCAGCGAGACCTGCCTCCAGAGCCTTGGTTTCCTCGTCATCAGCTTGAATCCTGGCCAAGAGCTCTCAGACTCACTCTTTCTGCTTCCTGGCCTTTGAGGCTCTTCCCCCAGGTCCTCACAGCCGGGAACTGCACACTGTTACCGCTGCCAGGGCCCCAGCAGGGAAGTGGCCTGTGAGAGAAGCTGGGGGCAGTGTCGGGCCTGCCAGGGCTCGACCTGCTGCTCCATCTCCACGCAAGCCAGCCTCTGGGTCTCTGTGCCAAGAACATACTGTACGCGCAGCCAGGCCGAGCCCCGGAGGCCACGCAGCACGCCACGTCTTCATGGACTCTGTCCTGCAGGGGTACAAACAGTCCAGGACCTCGCGGGAGCTCAGGGGCCCACGGCCTGATCCCTATGCCTGGCAGCTCCATCGCAACTGGGGGACACAGCCCTTTGGGAACTGGAGGGACACAGGAGCACACTAAGCGCCACATCACAGCCCGTGTTACAACTTGATGCCACTTCTGGAAAACACATGGACTGGGCACAGAGAAAAGGTGGGAAATGCAAAAAATGCCACAAGCCTTCAAAGGGGGCTTTTCCCCCAGGCCTGGAACCCCAGGCAACTTGTTCTTCTGATTCTCATTTTTTTGTACTTGAGATGTGAAGCCAGAGCCTGGGAGCTCTGGGCCTCCCCAGAAGCCACTCGAATGTCTCCAAAGCCATGAGACCACCAGCTATGTGCATTTCTACAGATGAGGAAGGCCAGAGCCTGTCTGAGGGCCACTAGGGGTATCCCAGGCTCAACTTGCTAACCCCACAACACGTGGTTGGCTCTACGCCCCACAACACCCCTCCTGTCAGGATGCTAGGTTGATCCTCCTTTCTTTCCCATGCAACCCCATGGAGCCTGTGAACAGAGAGGAGGGGCTGACACAGCCCCGTCGCAGGCACACACCTCATCCCGTACATGCCTCAGCCTACACACGCACAGTGAGCCAGGGAGCGATGGCTTCACATGCTCTTGGAACATAAACTCTTTTCCCCGAGACAGAGACATTCAGAGTCTAAACAGCACACTCCAGACAGAAGCCATTCGAGACCCAAACTAACGGCAACATCCCACCTGCTGTCCTAGGGTCCCTGCTGACCCAACTCTGCTCTCCCGCCTGGAGGGTGACCACCTCTGGCTGATGAGCTGGAAAACTAGTCACCTCAGCAGTAACCCTTGGTCCTGGGGACTGGGATAACAGGCCTTTCTGGAACCAGGAACACAAGGCCACTTCTGTGGGCAGGGGTGGGAGAAGGGGGTCTGCGGCTTGGTGTGGAGCATGAGGCCCGGCAAGCATTCGCCTCGCTGTATTCCTACAGCCTCTGGGGTGGGTGCCACCGTTACACCCCCTCTGCAGATGGGCCAGAACCTCCCAGCTATCAAGGGCTTCCACGTCTGGTGTGTGTCTGCCACTGACCAATCCTGGACTTAAGGCCTCAGAGGAGCTGGGCAGGGTGCCCACGGGCACTGAGTGTGCTGTCGTGGGCATCAGGAAGCGGTCTGCCACTCCGACTGTGTGGTCCTGACACGTAACTTGAGGAATTCCCAGCATGTGTTTCCTCACTGCATGACACAGACGCCTGGCTTCCTAGAGTCCATAGCACAGCACCCCACATGGGGGGCATCCCAGGGAGCCCAAAGCCAGCCACGAGGGAAGGAGAAGAGGGCTAGGAGAGAAGGGGAAGAATGGACTCTCACTTGTTCTCACCATCCGTGGGTGGGGGGGCCCCAGGAGAATATGTAAGGTGGGGGAGAGGTAGAGAAGCCGTCAAACAAAAAAACATAAGTAGCCCTATAATCTTAAAAAAGTCAAAGTCGTTAAAAATCTTCCTATAAGTATTCAAGTATTGAGGAATGCCTGCAGCGTAATTTCAAACAGTTCTGCCAAAAAGGGGAAAAAAAAGGTGCCCACACAGAAGTACATATACCCAGATACACACGGACATGCAGACAGCAAGAGCTAGCATGCACAGGCACGCAAGCCGAAACATTAACAATCAGCACGTCTGGGTGAAAGGGACATGTTTTACTCCTCTTCCACTACTTTGTAGGCCTGACATGTTTCAAAATGAAAAGTGTGTGTGTGTGTGTGTGTGGGAAATTCCTACAAAGAAAATGCCAGGCTATTTTTACCAAAGAACAAATTATCCAACTTTATGCAAACTCTTCTAAACAACAATAAAGAAACGAACTCCCCATCCCCCCAAAAAAACTCATTCTGAGGCCAACATAACCCCAGTATCGAAATCAGACAAACACATGAGAAGAAAGTAAAATTATAGCCCTTTTCATTCCCAATGGAGATGTAAAAGAATCCCAAATGAAAATCTTATCAAATCAAATCCAGTAGAGTCTATAAAAGATATGACACTGTGACGTCAGGCTATCCCCGGTACGCAAGGATGATTTAATGCGAGAAAATCTAGACACGTGATTTATCACTCCAACAAATACAGATCTCAGCAGGTGTACAAGAAGCATTTGCTGGAGTGAAATACAGTGGCACCTTGGTTTGCGAACATAATCCATGAGCTCTGAAATGTTTGAAAACAGCCGACAGCTAGGCCTCAGGATCTCGCACTCAGTGGAAGCCGTGTGACATGTTTGACTTCTGAGTCGTGTTCGAAAACTGAAGCATTTACTTCCGGGTTTACGGCGTTTGTAAACCGAAATGTTCGTCAATGGAGACGTTCGAAAACTGAGGTACTGCTGTACCTAGTCACGATGAAAACTCAGTAAAGCAGGAAAAGGAGGGTTCCCTTAACCTGATAAAAGTATCCAAAATAACCTAGGACAAACACGGTCGGTACAAGGAAGAGTCAGAGGCATTGGCTTTAAGAACAGGGCAAAGACACCCCCTCTCCCTGCTGCAAACCTGCGTTGTACCAGGGGGTCTCCGCTCTCGACAAGGAGCCTATCTCACCTGTGCTGAGCACCTGTGTGCAGGAACTGGTTGGGGGCTTTGCCCTTCGAACCCCGGCCAAGGGAGGGAACTGCTTCGCACATCCTGTGCCCTGGTGGGGGTTCCTAGCATGCCACACAGTTAAGGGTGCAGGCTGCTCTCAGACAGCGGGCTTCTGGAGGTTTGAAGCAGCCACACCACCAGAGCAGCAGGAAGCGCTGCCTCCATCAGCCACATCCTCCCGTGCCAGCCTCTTGGGGTGCCGGGTGACCTCAGCAGGTGCCTCTGTGGGAGCCTACAGCTCTGTGGCCCCAGGGTCTCCAGGGGCTGAGCCCTTCCTGGAGCAAGGTGGACCTGGAGGGCACCCATGGAGGCAAGATGCGGGGCCAGGGCGTCTCCCGGCCTGTTTCCTTGCTCTGTGGCCCAGCCCTGGCTGCCTCCCGTCAGCTGGCCCCTTGTCTGCCTGTGGGAGTGATGGGCGTGCTGAGAACAGGAAGCAAGCAGGGTCCTGAGGGTGGGTTCTGGACAGACCTAGAGGAGGAAGAAACCAGCCAGCCCGGTGCCAACAGCTCTGCCCAGGCCCTGAGTGCACAGGGTCCTGCAGTCTGCTCACACGTCATGTGATTTTGCCCACAGGTGTTTCCCTGAGCACATGTGTGCACACACACTGCTCCCTTTCCTCCGTCTAACTCTCTCACTGCTTAGGATCCTTCCAATGCACACTTCCTTGGGCCCACCTCAGTGAACCCCAGCCAAGTTCCCTGATTCTGAGTTGGCTACAGTTGAGGGGTCTGGCTCAGAAGGTCCCTGCAGGCCAGCAGAGGAGCCCAGGGTTGTCTGGAGAGGAGGGAGCTGGCTGGGGAGGCTGACTGGGAAGGGAGAGCAGGGGCAGGAGGCCAGTGGACTGGGACTGAGCAGTCCCCAGGCCCAGCTTGGATGAAAGGCGTGGGACCTGAGAGGGACTGTCCCCAGCTGCCCTGCCTGTCCTTCTGTGGAGTCTGAGCCTGGCAGGACACTGGGTCGGACAGGCTCCTGAGGTGGTAGGTGGGGTGGAGGTTCCTGGTACATTTCTCTACCATGCACTCAGGCCGGACGTTATGAGCGATACCCACCCCACGTGCAGAAGCAGCAGCAGCGGTGAGCCCAGCCCGATCCCAGCGTGGACGACCCAGCTCGAGCCTTGTACTAGAGGGGAAAGTGTGCTCCGTGCTAGGAGCTCAGGGACCTGCCTCCCAGGAGGAGCAAGTGCCCATCTGCGGGGCTTTCCAGGCCCTGGGGATCGGGGGGGCGACCGGGCAGGATGACGGAGGGCTTGGATCTAGCAACCTGCCCCGGGGGGACACTGACGGTGTAATGGGGAACCGCTGGCACGGGGCGGGAAGACACCTGTGTGATGCGGGTGGTGGCGCAGTAGAGACAGAGCCCTCCTGGCTGTGGGCGCCCAGCAGAGGCCTGGGTCGAGCAGTAGGGAACAGAGGCTGACACTCGGGTGGGGAAGTGGTGCCCTGAGGCAGAGGCAGCAGCACCTGAGGAAGTGAGCAGAGCCCCAGATTTGGGGTGCTGAGTGCTGTCGTCCAGGGTATGAGTGGGAGGGCAGTGACTCACCAGGCACGGGTGGAGGCAGGCTCAGGGGGCAGGTGGGGTGCCGTCAGGTGACAGGCTCCGGATGGAAAAGAGGGCCTGAGTCACACGGGAGGGCTCCTGAGACGGGGGCTTCTGAAAAGGTCAGCTTGAGGGACCAGAGCTGCGGCTGGGTCTGTGTGTGCCCACACCCACACTGCAGGTCAGCCGTGTTCCTCCTCTGTGAGGACTTGCCCCAGCACAGACAGGCTGCCCTCCCTGGCCTCAGAGATGGGGTGCGGAGCCAGTGTGCAGCCACCGTGGGGAAGGAGGGCTATAGGCTGGGCCTGGAGTGCAGGGCACCAGGGCACCACTGACCGCGGAGCGCCAAACTCTCAGGGCATCCACAGGCAAGACCAAGGCCGCCGCACAGGGTTGCCCCGCCAGACAGCAGCCCCATTATACCCTCCCCCAGCCGCAGTCACGTCAAGCCTCCCAATGGATGCGTCTGTCTGCCCAAGGGTCAGGTGGGCCAAGCCCGTGGCCCCGCATGCTGGGGAGCTCAGAGAGGCGTGGAGCGAGACTGACCAAGGAGCACGCTGTCTGCTCCATGGAACCAGGAGCAAAAGCAGTCAGTGGTGGTAGCACAGAGCGGGAGGACGTCCAGGAAACGTCCACGCTGCTCCAAGCCCTAGAAAGGCGGGGCCTGTCCAGGCTGAAGCAGCAGCAGCAGATGACAACAGGCCCCAAGGGAGCTGGGGAAGGGCCATCCCTGCTTGCTGAGTCCACAGCCGCCCAGCGTGTACAGCTCGGGGGCGAAGCAGGGTGGGCCTGGGTGTGGATGGGGAAGGCACTGCGAGATGGGGAATGAGACAGTGTGCCCTGGAGGGCAACACGGAGGCCCCACCGCACGTCCTCCTGTTGCCTACAGCTTCAGCTTTGGTACTCCACGGCCAGTTCTGCCTAGGGCTCTGGAGTGGGGGGGGGGTGTCCACAAGGGAGGGAAGGTGCACTGCCCAGCAAGCTCGCCAGACCGCAGGTGATCTCAGAGTGGACACACACACACACACACACACACACACTTAAAAACCTCACAAGGGGGAATAAAAACGTGGCCCAGACTGCCTGCAGGATGAGCCAGGGCTGTGGCATCCAGCCCTCCAGGGCACTGCCAAGGCCCTTCCTGCCAGCCAAGAAAGGCCTCTGCGACTGATGGCCTGGGACGCCACGGCCCCTGCACCGTGTCCAAGATGTGGGAAGCAGGGAACAGGGATGTGAAGGCTACAGGCCCGCAGTGGCGACACTTGGGTGATGAACACCCCTCCTGGAGGGCGGAGCCCCGCGCCCAGGGGAGGAGCGCTAGGTCTGTTACAGCCCCAGGCCCAGGAAAGTACAGCGCCACCCACAAATGACCCTGTGCAGGGACCCCTCATAAATCCAGGGTCCCGGATACCTTGAGAGCTTGACATGCACTCCCAGCCTACCCCCCACCCCCCCGCACAGTGGCCTGCTTGTGGTCCTCAGGGACAGGCAGAGGACGTCTGCATGGCCTGGCACAGGGTGCCCATGCGTGCACAGCCTTAGGCCAGGCAAAAAGCAGGGCAGATCATACAGCTGAGCACAAAGACAGTGCTTCCCGACTACCCAAGGGGGCTGAGGGATTCACAGCCACCCTTGGAGGTGGCGGGAAGCTGCAGGAGGCCCGTGCCATGAGCAGGCATCTGTGGCCACCACAGGGCCCAGTTGGCCCCACGGGTGGCCTCAGACCGTGAGCCAAGCAGAAGCTGAACTGGCCATGAGGAAATCACTGGGGATGGGGCCTGGGCCCATCTGGGGCTCTGCAGTGACCCCAGTGCAGGGACAAGCACACCATGAGGTGCGAGCGGTAGGCGTGGGCTCGGTGCCTCCTGAAGGCAAGGACCTGACGTTCCTCTCTGTCCTGCCCCCACCTCCAAAGTGCGGTCCTGGGCCCCCCGCTGGGCCCACTGAGTCTGAACCTGGTCTTGCCAGACTCCCCCAAGGCCCCACACTTACGAGGTTTGACAGTTAAGTTCACGAACTTGCCACCGTGTGCACTTCCATCGGCAGCACTGCACAAACAGCCCAGTAAGGCTTCATGACCTTGGTATGTCAGTGCCTCACAGCTGTGTTCCTGTTGCTGTGTGGCGGTGTCCTGCTGAGTGGCGTTCATTATTGCTGTTGTATGTTTCTGTGTGCTGTCGCGAGAATGTCTGAGCTTGAATCAGAGCAACGAACAAACATTAAATTTCTTGTTAAACTTGGCAAGAGTGGAAGTAAAATCAGGGACATGTTAGTCCAACTTTATGGGGATAATGCCATGAAGAAAAGGGCAGTGTACAAATGGATTAAATGTTTTTCTGAGGGGAGGGAATGTGTCACTGATGAAGAGAGGTCAGGGTGGCCAGTAACGAGCAGAACTGACGAAAATATTGAAAAAATTCGTCGAATTGTGTGTGAAAATCATCAGCTGCCTGTGAGAAGCATAGCAAACCAAGTAAACATCGACAGAGAAACAGTTAGGACAATCGTAACTGAAAATCTTGGCATGAGAAAGGTGTGTGCAAAAATGGTCCTAGGCGTGGCCGGACGGCTCAGTTGGTTAGAGTGTGAGCTCTGAACAACATGGTTGTTGGTTCGATTCCCACATGCATCAGTGAGCTGTGCCCTCCACAACTAGACTGGAGACAACGAGCTGCCACTGAGCTGCCAGAGGGGTGGCCAGATGGCTCAGTTGGTTAGAGCGTGAGCTCTCAACAACAATGTTGCCAGTTCAATTCCCACATGGGATGGTGGGCTGCGCCCTCTGCCCTCTGCAACTAAAGATTGCAAAACAGCGACTGGAGCTGAGCTATGCCCTTCACAATTAGATTGAAGGACAATGACCTGAAGCTGATGGGCCCTAGAGAAGCACACTGGTCCCCAATATTCCCCAATAAAAAAAAAAATAAATTGATCCTGAAGGAGCTCACCAATGAACAAAAGCAAAGGAGAGTCGAAGTTTGCCAAGACCTTTTGGAGAGGCAAGATGATGTTTTGGGCCATGTTATCACTGGTGATGAAACATGGCTGTATCAACATGACCCTGAAACAAAGCGTCAAAGTGCACAATGGAATTCAGCCAATTCTTCATGACCAGAAAAGTTCCATCAGTCCAAACCAAGAGTTAAAATGATGTTGCTAACCTTTTTTGATATCAGAGGGATTATTCATTATGAATTTGTACCAACTGGACAAACACTTAACCAAGTTTATTATTTGGAAGTTCTGGAAAGGCTGTGTGAAAAAGTTAGACAAAAACAAGCTGAACTTTTCACCAACAATTTGTGGCTCTTGCATCACAACAATGTACCAGTTCACACAGCCCTGTCTGTGAGGGAGTTTTTAGCCAGTAAACAAATAACTGTATTGGAACACCCTCCCTACTCTCCTGTTCTGGCCCCCAATGACTTCTTTCTTTACCTGAAGATAAAGGAAATACTGAAGCAAGACATTTTGATGACATTCAGGGCATCAAGGGTAATACGACGACAGCTCTGATGGCCATTCCAGAAAAAGAGTTCCAAAATTGCTTTGGAGGGTGGACTGGGCACAGGCATCAGTGCATAGCTTCCCAGGGGGAGTACTTTGAAGGTGACCATAGTGATATTCAGCAGTGAGGTATGTAGCACTTTTTCTAGGATGAGTTCGCGAACTTAATTGTCAGAGTGCACAGTGTGTTCTTGACTGTCCTACTGTAGGCAGTGACACGTCATTAATCAGAAAATAAGAAATGTTGGTAGAGATGTAGAGAAACCGAAACCCTGATGCATTCCTGGTGGGAATGTAAAGTAGGATGGTAGTTCCTCAAAAAATTAGACATGATTGTCACATGACCCAGCAATTCCACTTTTAGATGTACACCCAAAAGAAGTGAGAGCATCAGCTTGAACAGACATTTGTGCGCAGGTGTTCACAGCAGCATTATTCACAATAGCAAGAGGCGGAAGCCACTCAAGCATCTTTCTGTGGATGAATGGATAAACACAATGTGGTCCATACATACAACATAACGTTGTTCAGCCTTAGACAGGAAGGATGTGTCTGCGGACACAAGTACTATATGGGTAAATCTTGAGGACATTATGCTAAGTGAAATTAGCTGATCACAAAAACACAAATACTGTGTAGATTCCACTTATGTGAGGCACCTAGAATGGTTCAAGTCACGGAGAGTGGAATGGTGGTGGCACGCCCCCCACACCGTGCCTCACCCCACGCAGATATAGTGACCCCAGCCTTGCTGAGGAGGCCTCACACCATCAGCGGCCCATTAGGTGGTGCTGTCTTCCAGCCTCTGAATGAACAAACTGGGGCTCCGAGAGGCTCCGCCACAGGACCACAAGGAGGAGCAAGTCCTGGGTCCCTCGTTGCAAGAAGGCAACAGGACACAGACGGTGAATTCAAGCTACAGCAACAGGGAAGCGGCTGGCTGCCCTTCAGGCTCCACTAATCTCAAACTTGTGACATGCGGGTGGACGGGACAGACAGTGGGTGGTACCTTCTCCTCCAGGACCCGTCACCTGGGCACCAGGCACCCCAGGAGGCCACATTTCCCACCCCCAGGTGAGTTTGAGAAACCAACACCAGCCCCGTTTAACAGATGAGGAAACTGAGGCAGAGAGGTCAAACGCGCCCAAGGTCACACTAGTGAGGAGCACAGTGAGCTGGGCTCTAATTGAAGGTCATCAATCAGAGGTCACCTGCTTAGCAGAGCTAGGACCCACAGGTGAAAGCTGGTGGCCCAAGCCTGTCTTGAGAGACCCCAGCTGCTGATGGGACAGAGGCCAACAGGGCAGGGGCTGTGGCAGACAGGCTCATGGCCCCTCACCCACTCCCGGCCATGCACGCACTGCCCATCTGCAGGCAGAGTCTGTGGGCTCCAGGCTGGTAGAGGAGCGAAGTCTGCGGCAGCACAAACACCTGCCCCTGGGCCCTTCCTACCTATACCTGACACCCAGGTTTCTCTACAGCCAGCTCCCTGCACCCCGCCTGCGAGCGCTATGCTGCCTCTGTCAGCGTCACCAAAGGACTCCTGGGCTCCCCCCTTCTGCACCTTCAGCAAACTTCACACACAAAAAAATCGACGCCAGATCTTGACCCCGAGGTTCCCACAGCCAGAATCACAGCCTGTCTCTAACACCCAGTATGAGCTGAGGGCAGGGCTGGCATAGGCAAGATGACACTGGGAGGCTCCTGGACAGGGAGGCTGGGACATCGGTGACCGAACAGCCTCAGTGGTTCCCCAAGTCACTCAACTCCCTGAGGTGGCAGATGAGCCTACAGAGAGGGGGTGGCTGCCGAGAGTGCAGGCAGCCTCAGGGTCCAGCCCACCACCCACCCACACGCTGACGGGACAGGCGGGATGAGACCGCGGCCCGTCACCTTCCTCCAGAATCTCACACAGGACCTTTCCCATGACAACAGGCAATTCCCAGGAGGGGTGGTGTCCACAGGTGTGCCTGTCCCCTTGCTCCTGCACGTCTGGTCTACCTGAGGGCTGTGTGTGTGTGTGTGTATGTGTGTGTGTGTGTGTGTACATGAGGGGTCTGTTGTCAGCTGCAAGAAAGAATATACCTGCCAAAGACTCCATGTGATTAACTGGGCCCAAATCCATAGCCACAGGTCCTTCAAGCACACTACACATCAGGGAAAAGCTGCGCACTGAGCGGCCAGCCTCCTGCACTGTGTTCCTGCCATCTGAGTTCACCCTTATAAAAAGGACTTCTAGGATAGGAATTTGACCCATGGGCTGAAGACCTGTCCCGTGCAATCAGAGCTGCGCAAATACCAGATCTGATAACTAAGTTCGCAAACTTGTTGCAACAACGTTGCTAACCTTTTCTGGTATCAGAGGGATTATTCATTATGAATTTGTACCAACTGGACAAACAGTTTACTATTTGCAAGTGCTTAAAAGGCTGTGTGAAAAAGTTAGACAACCTGAACTTTTCACCAACAATTCATGGCTCTTGCATCAGGACAATGCACCAGTTCACAGGGCACTGTCTGTGAGGGAGTTTTTAGTTAGTGAACAAATAATTGGACTGGACTATCCTCCCTACTCACCTGATCTGGCCCCCAATGACTTCTTTCTTTACCTGAAGATAAAGAAAATATTGAAAGGAAGACAGTTTTGATGACACTCAGGACATCAAGGGTAATATGATGACAGCTCTGATGGCCATTTCAGAAAAAAAGTTCCAAAACTGCTTTGAAGGATGGACTAGGCGCTGGCGTCAGTGCACAGCTTCCCAAGGGGAGTCCTTTGAAGGTGACCGTGGTGATATTCAGCAGCGAGGTGTGCAGCGCTTTTTCTAGGAACAGTTCGCGAACTTAACTGTCCGACCTCATATACCCTCACATTTGCATCTTTGCTGACCAATCACAACAGTGTTATTTGGACCAATCAAACTGTGCAGATATGGATTCCTTATTTGCATGAAAATGGACCATGAAAAACCAGGGGGTAGGAACTTTCTCTATATAAGCCAGGCACCCCTCTCTGTCTGTGGGGCATTTCCTGGCCTTGAGCTGTTGGCACTAGAGCTGTAATACGTGCAGGCGGAGCCCTCGTGCCTGAGCTGCCTCACAATTGAGTTGTTTACTGCACAAGTCTCCCCCTTCACTGCTTCCCAAATTGGGGACTCCTGTTGATGTTGAAATTGGTGGTAACAACCTTCAGTTGAGAGTTGTATCTACCTGGGGGGCCGTGTGTGTGTGTGTGTGTGTGTGTGTGTGTGTGTGTGTCTACGGGGGGGGGGTCATGGGGGTGGTGTGTGTGTGTATGTCAGGGGAGGTCCTGTGCTCATGGGGGTGTCTCAGCCACGGAGCAGCTTCTGTGGCGAGAGGTCCCCAGCCCCTCCCCAAGATCTCTCCCCCGTGGATGAGCCTCTAAACCCCACTACCGTCAGTAGGCCGTCTGTACCTTATCTCTCCAGGCAGGCCTGAAAAACAACTGGGGAAGGACAGGCACACATACTGCACAGCCACACGCGTACTCCCGGGCCACCTGGGGCCCTCAGCGCCAGCTGCCCCAGTCACTGTGAGGCCATCCCAAGGATGAGCCTGTCCACAAGGCGGCAAGTGCAGACCTAGTGTTGCTGTCCAGAGCAGCACAGCCTGTCCATGCTCAGGTCCTCCCTTCCTGTGGGAGCCCTGCCACGGCGTCTCGGGTGTAGTGAGGGCAGCCATGATGGCACACACAGGGAGCAGCCAGCACACCCACTGCTATGGTGACTTAGGACCCGAGGGCTGCTGTCACTGGCATCAGCCAGGTCCCTTCTCCTGGGAGGACAGAAGGGGGAGGGAGCCCCCGAGGTCCAGCTGTCAGGAGTCTGGTCTCTCAGCCCTGTGCAGCCTCCCCCAAAGCCCAGCAGCGGCACTCCCACCCTCTGTGTGGGCAGGGGACCCAAGGGGCAACAGGCTAGCTCCAGGCTGCCCCTTCCCTGCTTCTGCAGTGACAGAAAATCTCCCATGAAAACACACTTCCCTCATACCCTGGCCGGTCCTGAGGGGGCAGGGACAGAGCGGTGGCCCAGCTACAGAATGGAAAATTGCTCAGCTCTTAAAGGGGGTTTGTGGGAAGGAATTTCAAAAGGGAGGAAATGTCCCAAAGTGCCAACCACTTGTAAGAAAAAAAGGAATTCTTGTTCCAGGATATTTCTGAGTCACTGCACGCTGCTGGGAGGGAGTAAGGGAAGAAGTGGGGTGGGGGGAAAAGAGAGAGAGACAGGCTCTATGACTGGGGTTGGGGGGTCTTGTGTAGCCTGTGTCTGGTCAGCGCCGGGAGCCCCAGTCGCTTACCCTCTGGGAGGAGGGGCCGATGTGCCGACCCACATAAGGTCCAGTCATGCCCTGAGGCCACTGCTCTGTGAGGCAGAGGACAGCCTGTGGTTGGTGGTGACAGGGAGCACAGATCACACACTAAATAAGGGTGTGTGCCATGTGGCCGGCCCCAGACGGACCTGGACCCTCCCCCAGCATCAGTGCCTATTACCTCTTATCCTGGGTTGTGTGCATAGCCGCATGGAGTGGGAGGGGGCTGGGAGTCAGCAGAGACCCAGAGGTTATCAGACGTGTGCATAACCTGTGCACAGGGTGAGGGCAGAGGTGCTTGTCCCAACCTAAGGGACACGTGAGTGCAGGTTCGAGGCCTGTGGCTCTGCCTGCTGGAGCCTGGCCCCCACGGGATCCCTGGTACCTGGGAAACCATGGCTGAATTTGTCCTCAGGGCTTGCCTGGCCCAAATGGCCTGTCCTCCACCAGCCCACATGGTTGGGGGCCGATAAGCAGTTGGGGACAGCATGCCTCCACTGCCAAAACCACTTGGAGGTGCCAGCTCGGCCAGAGGGCAGAGGCAGGCCAGAGTCAAGTCCCCACCAGAAAACATTCCCGCCTGAGCAAGAGCTAGTCCTGGCCCTCAAAACACCTGATAGCACCTGGAAACCAGGTGGGGATCGGGCACCGATGGCCCGGTCTCCCTGACCACTCGCTGTGCAGTGTGACCACAGGCCCTGAGCTCTCAGTTGGCGTCACAGGCTTCAGAGGCCTGAGAGAGGTGCAGCAAGGATGGCTGGGGGTCCAGTGTCGGGCCCCAGATTCCCTGGCTGGCTACTGAGCTATGGCAGTTATTACTGTTAGAGGAAGAACTGAAGATATTTAAAAAGTAATGTTCAGGTCTAGCAGTAAATTTCCAAGGCCCTGAGTTTCTTCTTTGCTGCACGTGGGACAGACGGGGCTGCCTCTGGGCGACCCTGGCCCGGCCCAGGATGTTGGTTGTGTTCCTGCAACCGCCTTCTCTTAGTCAGTCACTGCTCTTTGGGGCAGGACAGGGGCCCTTCCTGTGCATCACCCCCTCTATGAAAACTGGCTCCAGAACAGCTGCCGCCAAGTGGCTGCAGCCAGGGGAGTGGACAGGGCCAGACAGGGCTCCAGAATGCCTGGGTTCAAGGCCCGAGTCTGCTGCCTCAGCCATGTGACAAGTCCCTGACCTCTCTGTGCCCGTTCTCCCATCTGTAACAGGAGCAGTGGAGACCTTCACAGCCTGTGCCGAGGCCCAAGAATGAGTCCTAGCAGGGGCCAGCCGAGTGAGCAGGGGTCCAGGGTGCACCCAGAGCGAGATGAGAGCGAGATGTGCGTGAAGGGACCCTGACGTGATGTCACGTGGAGAAGACCAGCATCTGGCCTGGAAGATGGACAGCAGAGATGCCACCAGAGGGTGCTAGGGCCCTCCGATTAGCCCTGTAAACTCAAGGGGTCCACCAGCACAACCTAAGGGAGGTGCCAAAGACCCCCAGGCCCTCCCAAACCTGGGCTGCCCACCAGACATAGCTGGGGAGTCCTGGCAGGGAGGGCGGGCTGGATCCTATGTCAGTGTCCCTCTCAGGACTGCATAGAGTGAAAGCTCAGTGAAAACCTGCTAAACAAATTAAAACGACGCAGAAGGCTCCATGACAGAGCCCAGGCTGGGTTCCTATTAGCTCAGCAGACAACAGCCACTAGCTGGCCTGCAGAGTCGGGCTCCTTTGCCAGCTGTCTGCATGGCTCGGCCAGGGCTCCGAGCTGGGCGGGCAGGGAAGCCGGTAACCAGTGCCCACACACGGCTGCAGGCCCGTCTCCCCCAGACTCTGGGGTAACCACTCACCCCCTGGAGAGCATTTCCTCTGGAAATGACCTGCACAGCTCACGGATGGTTGACTGTCCAGCAGGCGGTGGCTGGGCTGCAACACCACTCAGCCCTTCCCCCGCACCTGGGGCACACTGTGCGGCCTGTGCGCTGGGACTATCCCACCCCACATCTGACACCACCGTAGGCCGCCTCTGGCCTGGCCAGCGGAGGGACATAGTGACCAGATGGCAGAGGTGGGGGGGTGGGGGGCAGTGCAGAGAATGAGGGTGGGTGAGGCATGGGTGGGTGCTGTCACACAGCAGCCTAGCAGACTGTCCCCCCGAGTCTTTCCTTAAGGAAAGAAGAGTCTGTGAGACTGTGCATCCCTGGGACTGCGTATTTCTACTTAGTCTCCAAAAGAGGGTTTGCGGCCAAAGACGAGTAAGATCCCCCATGGGGTGGGGGGGGCACAACTCAAGCCAGGCGGAACCCCATGGTGACCCCCATGAGCTGCCTTAGAAAGATTTGGGAAGGGGCCTTGTCTCCCCTTCCCCCTGCCTGGGAAAAGCCACTGCTGGCTCTGACTTTTCCCTCTCACCTAATTGGGAGGAAAGTCTTGAGAGCGGTAAGATTAAGCTCTCTCTGCTCAGCTCTGTAAAAAAATTTCAACATGTGTGATGTATGTCCCTTAAGGGGGTCACATACCTCACCTCAAGGACTTTCTGCTTTGGCTGTTTGAAGATCGACATAATTGGTTTGGGTTGTTTCTATAACGTGATAAGTGAGTCACACAGCCCGTGCCCAAAACACTGCTACTCCCTTGTATACTTATCAATAAAACCTCCAGTCGGCTTTATTCCGGGCTCCAGTCTTTCATGACTGTGAGACCCCTGGCCTTCTGAGATTTAAGTGCATTAAGTCTCTGTATGCTTCTTTCTTAAAACTTAACACAAAGCCGCCCCTTCTTGCACCCTCACTGCCCGTGTTGCGCTGGACGCGACAGGAGGGCCCCAACCCCCCGGCAGGGGGTTTCCTTGGTCTGTGGGAAGCCCCTGCAAACTCAAATCTGCTCTGCTGCCCAGAGAGGGCCTCGTGGCAAGTGCTGGCCCTCAGACAGGTGCTGTGGTGTGTGAAGGGGCCCAAGGCACTGGCCACTGGCCTCTGCTTCTCGTCTTCTGTGCACCTGAAAGGCCGAGTCAGGGCTTGGTGAGGCAGGAGGGGCCTCGCATGGAACAAGTCAGAAGGACACGTCAGAACGGCAGGGCCCGAAGCACTCACTCGGACTCAGCTGGCCTGCAGTGCAGTCTGTGCCCGAGCCAGCTGCCTGAGGTCTGCTGGGACCCTTTCGACCCAGCTGCCTGAGGGTCTTTTCCTGCTCTGGGACACTGCACACCAATCCCATCACCCCCCTTTCACCCGCTTGGCTGAAACCTGACTGCCTTCTACTTGATAAGAATGGTGTTTTCCGCTGGGCACAGCGCCAGCCCAGCGTCCAGGAAAGAAAAGAAGCAAACCTCTCCTACAGGGCTGGGCTTCGTGAGTCCCTATGCCTGACGGTTTTAAAGCAGGACTCATTAGGCCCCGAGCTTTCACGGGGTTCAGATGGTGCACCAGAAAGCAGCCTTCTGTCTGAACTTACGTGAGCAAAACAAACTGCCCACATCTGCCTGCCCAGCCACCTGCCTGCCACCAGGGAGCAGAGGAGAGAAGGAGGGGGCTGTACCTGGAGCTGAGGTGTGTCCTCTGCAGGAGGGGGGCCCTGGGGCGCTGCCATGGGCTGGGCGGGAAGGAGGGCTATGGGAAGGGTCTGAGGCTACAGAGGAGAGGCCTTAGTTCTCCAGAGAGGGTAGGAACTGTGCTCTCATGCCATGGCTCACTTGTTCCCTCTCCTTACAGGTGACACCAGACGCCTTCCTCCCCCGCAGGAGACCACCTGCTCTGCCTCTCCGGGAAGCTACACATCAGACCTAAAGACTTGGCTGTTTCCGGCAGGCAGCCAGCCACTCATTCAGCTGCGCCTCAAGGAGGATGAGCTGCCAGTCACTCAGCGGCCTCCCCCCAGTACCCCTGCACCATCTTGGGCTCCTGGGACAGCCCATCCTTGAAGCGGTCACGCTGCCCTCCACCACAGGCAGTGTGGCCAGTTGATGCCTGGCACTCGCTCCTAGTTGAGGACCTCTCCTACTCCTTGTCACCCTGCGGCCACAGGCCTGGGTGTGAGCCCCAGCTATGCCACCTGTGACGTTGGGTGACTGGTTATATTTGCCTCAGTTTCCTCATCCATACTGTGGGGCACCTAACAGTGAGGCAAGAACGAGGAAGGCCTGGCAGTGAGTGAGTGCAGAGCATGTCACACGCACGCTCTGCCCCAGACTGTGCTCCATCCCCCCAAGTACAATACACGCCCTGTAAGTGGGGTGCCTGGGGAATAGCAGTGCACCTCACAGACAGCACCTTCCCCAAGATCCCCACTCCGTGAGCTGTGGTCTGGCTGGAGGACTTCTTCTTGCTGTTGCAAAGTTCTCTCTGACAAGAACATGATGCAGGATTCCAGAGAAAACGCAGTGCTCCACGTTATACCCTGACCTCACTGCCTGCCTCTTGCTGCAGTGATACAAATGAAAAACCTCAGTGCTGGCAGGTCCTCAGTTCCCCAGGACATGGAGGCTCCAAGGAGGTAAATATTTACATGTGAGCCTTTAAAACTCCTAACTCAGAGGGGTGCTGCTCATGGCCATCCTTGGGCCACAGATGTGCCCACGATTGTCTCTGGGACCCTGTAAGTCCTGTGGTGGCAGAGCTGTCTAATTCTCCATGGATGGTGTCTTACGGGCCACCACTCCCAGGCCAGTGAGAGAAGTGGGCTAGGAGCAAAGGCCACAGATATGGGTTTGGGGTCAAGTGGGGCTGGCGGGGTGCATGCCAAGGTTGATGGAACAGTGAGGGAGCCCTGCCCTCATGCCCCTCCCCGGAAGGAGGCAGGAAGCTCTGTCTACAGAGGGCCATACAGGGGCAGCCCTGGGGTGTGGCTGAGGAGACAGGGTACAGGGCACCAGGCAGGAGGCAAAGGGACACAGGCAGCCCCACCCAGATTTCCATCAGGAGGGGCAGGCAGATCCTGTGACTTCAGGGCAGTGGGCTCCAGGCTCTGGTTTTGGTTGCAGGATCCTTTCTTCCAATCCAACCTCACAGAGACCCCAACAAACCAGGGGCAGCAGGCGTGAGACGCCAGCCAGAGGGCCCACCCACTCATCTGGCCTCTGGGCTCAGCGCCCGCAGTGGCCACCCTGCGAGCTGCTGAGGACTTCACAGGACAGCCCTGTGGATGTCCCTGCTGCAGGGAGGATGGCTGGTTTTAGTGGCCATCTGACTACCCACTCAGCCTCCTGGGCTTCTGGCTGAGCCCCCACAGGGCGTCCCAGAAGGATTCAGAGGTCAGCAGGTCCACTCCCCTCCGTCTGCTGCATGCACACTTGGTGCTGTTGGCTGGGGGATGGGCGTGCTGGCCCCCAGCCCCTAGGGTGCAGGTGCTGGTAAAGCAAACACCCAGGTCACATGCGGTGTGGGAGGACAGCCGTGAGGAGCCTGGTATGGACATTCCCTGCAGAACTTCGTCATAGGACATGTAAGGGGACAAACCACCCCTCACGGGAGAAAGAAGCCCAGAGACACCAAAGCCAAGAGGCGGGAGGAGACTGCAGAGGCCAGTAACCACACAACAGCATGCCCGTCTCAGCCGTCAATAGGAAAAATGTGCTAAGACCACGGCTACTGGCAACGTCTGACATGCCAAGTGGTGGGGAACCGCAGGACAGCATGCGGGGGTCGGAGGCAGTCTGGAACGTTTTGGTCCTGTCCAGTACAGCTGGGGACAGACCACCCACACTCCTGCCCACGCTGGGGACGCGAGGAAGGGGGCAAGCCCGTCCCCATCACCTGTCTGTGAAATACTCCTCCCGTGTGCTCTCAGAACAAGGTATAGGGAAACAAGAGATGTGTCTAGACAAATTTGATGTTAAATCTAGCAGTCAATGAATTAAGTATTCATGTCATGGACCAATATGGATAATTCTCAACAAGGCCGAGTGAAGAAAGCAAGTTGCAGAAGGTCAAGTACAGTCTGATGCAAGTTCTAGAAAGTTCGTAACACCTAAACAGTGCTGTGCTGTGCACTGTTTATGGGATACACATCTGCCATGAGAGCATAAAAGGGTGCAGGAAAAACGCACAGTGCAGACAGAGGTGATGGGGGCGGGCAAAGGGCAGGCCACAGCGGGCTTCCTGTGCCCTGTGCTGGAGCTCTGAGCCTGCAGTAGGGACCGAAGTACAGGCAACAGAGGTCATGGCAAACACCAAGTGAAAACACGAGCCTGCCCCCTCACACGCTTGTGGGTGGGTGACTACAGCAGCCCAGGGCACACCCCTAGGCTTCTGCAAAGCTAGCCTCTCTGTGCCCAGTCGAGGTCACCCACTTTTCACCTCTTCCTCCCCTCGCCACTGAACTCTTCCTGGTTGCGTTCTCAGAGGGACAGCTGCTGCTGACACAGGCCATAGACAGCAGGACCAACTGGACATCCCCACAGGTGCTGGTTACTGTGCTCCTTTCATCTGGGCTGCTGGCCAGGGGGATGGGGGCCTGCCGGGAATCCCGGGGGCAAACACAGCAAAGCCCTTTAGCTGAGTAGGCACGGACAGGAAGGAACAGGCTGGTCCCCGGTGCCACAGCTGTGGGGGTGAGCAGACCCCCACAGCTGAAGAACGGCACAGCCCAGGTCATCATGTAGGAAAGTCAGTGATGCTTGGTGCATGTCCCAGACAATGGCGCCCTAGCTGCCTGGACTTCAGCTGCTGTAAGGGAAGTGCCCTGCTGGCCCCTGAGCTGACCAATTCAGAGTAGGGTCAGGAGCCAAACTCCTCGCTGGCTCTGAAGGGCCCTGCCCTGTCCGCAGAGAGAGGAAATGCATTGCAGCCTCGTGTAAAACAGAGTCCCCAGCACCAGGCACAATTCCAAGTACCGTTCTATGAGGCAGGCACTGTCAGTATGCCCATTTTACAGATGGGAAACTGAGGCACAGAAGTCACAGAGCTTGTGAGTGGCAGAACTGGGATCCAACCCATTGGTCTGGCTGTACGCCTGCGCCCCCACACTTGCTCTATGGCCTCCTCTTCCCCCGGCTATGGTCATGGATTTCCTGCTCTTGCTCTCCCATCTGTTGCAGGCTATTTTCTTCTAGCTGGCTTCCTTGCTGCTGGGCTGCCCATGGACCACGTCTGTCCTGAATTACTGTGGAGGGCAGACACACGTTTCAGGAGCCGAGTGTGGCGTTCGGTCCTCCCACCACTCCACAAGGCAGGGAAGGGACACCAGGCTGAGGGAGCTCTAAGCACACCCAGGTGTGCAGCCAGGCCAGGGCTGCAGCGATGGGCGCTTTCCCGAGACACCTGGGTCCCCAGCTCCTGCTGTGACCAATGCAGCTGGGTCTGCACAGACACAGACCCCCTTCAACTCCATAGCTTTATAATCAATTAACGGTGGAGTTTTCATCTCTTCACTGTCCTCCCAGACGACTACTGATTTGCTGACGCCCGTTCACCATGTAAACAAACAGGACAGCAGCGCTGCTCACACGTGGCCCTCAGACAGGCCACGCTCAGCCATCTGAGAGCTGCCTGCCTCTCACCAAGTGCCCCAGCCCCGGGCTCCAGGCCCCATCCCCTGCCACCATGGCCAGCCTCCCACAGAGCCGCGGGAAACAAAGCCCCACTCCTGGGCAGCGAGGCCTGTGCTCCACCTCTGGACTGTAGAATTCTAAGGGGTTATGAGTGGCCACAGCTCCGACGAGACATGTACACAACAAGCTGAGGCTGGAGGGATCTTGAGGTCACAGGAGGTAACAGGTCACTGGCTCCTCTACAGAACGAGACGACAAACGCCACCATTTCAGAGATGGGGACTGAGGCTCAGACAGATGGCTGCCCTAGGCCCATGAGAACCCTGGCTCCAGACACAAGGTAAGAGACGCTGCCTTCCTCCTCCGGTTTCCCGCTGGGCCCGCTGAAGCCCAGAACTGCTGCCTGGCTGCCCGGAAGGAGGCGAGGGGCTGAATCCCCACATGCCTCAGCCCTCCTCTGGAGCCTCAGAGAGGGCCCAAGAGCCCTGTGGTGGCCTTGCGGGACTTGGGGTGACAGTCCCTGCAGGTAGCCCTTGGTAAGGTGGGGCCCCAGACCCAGGGTGCTTGGTTGGGTGAATAAACAGACCAACGGCTGGGTGAGGAGGGGCCCCAAGCAGTCCAGCCACCCTGGAGACTGCCTCGAAAGGGGTGCAAGCAGGCAGCACTGCAGGGTGGCGGTGTGGGGGCACTGCGCACTCTCAGCTGGCTAGGAGCCTGGTCACAGGCAGCTGGTGGCAGTGGGAGGGAAAGGCTGCCCTGGCTGGTTTCTGCCCTTCCATCAAGGAAAACAGGCCCCAGGCCCAAGCCAGGGCTGGGCAGGATGTGTGTGGGCTCCAGCTGCTGGACAGCCTCCTTCCCTGCCTGCTCAGCTGACCCTGATGTCCTCTGAAAGTGTCCAGGTCAGGCAGTCTGCAATCAGCATTTTAACTCTGTCTGGGGTGTGGGGATGTGCATGCCACACTCTTCCAAAACAATAGGCCCTGGAAGCTGGGGACTTGGGACAATGCCATACCAGAAGGGGGCATTTCACCCAGGGAGGGACACAGATTAGGCCGGAAGTCCCACGGCCGGAAAGTGACAGACATGCACTCAGGGCAGACTGTGCACCAACACCTGGGCCTCTGCCCGCCCCCCTGGTAGAGCCCTGCTCTGCTCACTGTCCCGCATGCCCACTCCCCTTTTTTGGTCTACCTGTCCCTGGTACTGGCTGTGTCTCAGAGGACGCGTCTGGAACCTAACAGTGTTTCCAGAGCACCACTCCTGTGCACACTTGTACTCATTCTGCAAACCCTGTGTGTAGGCAGCTTCTCCAAGCCCCCAGATGCTACAGGTCACACCTCCTGCTGTCTCCACTCACAGGCCTGCCCATTTGTGTGGCTGGGCAGCATGTCATCATCCCCTGTGGCCTTGACCAAGCTTAGGACCTTTTTTCTGCATAACACCTACCACCCCCAGCAAAAAAAAAAAAAAAAAAAAAAGACCCAAATCGCAAAAATTTAGTGGGAATAGAAAGAGCCAACTAAGTTCTAGAAGAGATAAGAACAAGACTCTTGAGAGATGAAAACCTTGCGAACATGTCTCCCTACCTGTGAGTGCTGGCCAGGGAGGCCCAGGTACGGGCCTCAGGGAGGCGGAGAGCATGGCTGCCAACGAGAAACGTCCCTGTGGTTGTAAGGAGAAGCAGTCAGACAACATGCTGTCAGGAGAGGGCCGAGCCCCAGCCGCTGGGCGTGCTCTCTACAGACCAGCAGATGCCCACCTGGCCTGAGTCACACAACCTCCCGACGGGGCCAGGTGGTGTGGCTGGCGGCTCCGTCCGCAGAACCACTTGAGCATGGCCGACTGCACAGGACTGGCAGGAGGCGGCACTGGCCTTGCCGCCACGGTGGTCTAAACTGCCAGCAGCGCCGACGCCATCAGCAAAGCTCACCCAGGTACCTGGCCAGAGCCAAGAGGATGTGGCCTAATTAGGGTCTTGCCGCCATGGCAGTGAAGGCTGCCAGATGTTTCCCGGTGAACGGAACGACACAGTCTGCCTGCGGAATTGACCGTGTCTGCCCAGGGTCTGGGAAGCCCCCACACGCGGAGCGGGCCTATCTGCCCTAATGGCAGCCTACTGTTCTCGCCTACAGGCAGTCTCCCACCTGGGGGAACGCAGGGCGGCAGCCACAGGCTGGGCGGGCACGCAGGCTTCAGGACAGACAGATAGCTGAATGTCAGCTCTTGGCTCTCCAGACTGAGGGACTCTGCAAGTTCCCCAAATTTTCTAGGCCCTGATTTTTCTTGTGTGGAAAATGGGGACAATCGTCACACACCTGCTTTGGGGGGGGGACCAAATGAGACCCATTCCAAATGCCTGCTGAGCACTCAGGGGACAAGAGCCAGCCTCCTGTGCACAGCCTTCCCCTCTGACCCCCGGCTCCCCTCACGGCCCAGTCACCCCTCACCGGACTCCAGACGGCAGAGCTGCACCCCTCTCTGAGCAGGGGTGACACGCACACATCTGAAACAAGAAAGTGATGGGCGAAACCCAAGGGTACACTCATCAGGCAGGATTCTTTCATAAAAACCATAGACAGATCCATTTTGATGATTTAAGAAACTAAACCCTTTTTAAACCCACAACAACATTCAGTACAAAGAAGCTGCTGCTGAGATGGGCACTCAAATACCACAGGTGGCAACATTACGGGCGCAGACTTTATGAAAAGTAATTTAACAGGTATGTGGAGAGCATTTAAGCATTCAGACCATTCAACTCTCAAATTCCCCTCCTAGGAATTTTCCGAGGAAATCAGAGATACGCCAAATATTTACACACAAGGACGTCCACTGCAGCACTGCACGGGGTCAGAGACAGCGTCTGCAAACCAATGCGGGGTCATCTGCAGGCCCTGAAGTATCGTGCTTTTAATGACAAGGAACAACCTTAACAGAGAATTTGTATTACGGTTTCAATTCCAGAAGAAAACGATGCATGGAGTATACGATGACTTCTTTTATACCTTCCTCCCAAGTATCCATCACACTCATTACTTTACAACAACAACAAAAAGAGAGGATGTGAGAGACTCAGGGCCCCTTAAGGACAACAAAGTCAGGCCCCCGCCACCGCCTGCCACTCCCTAACTGCAGCTGCTAAACCTCTCAGACCTCCTACCAAGAAAGAAACCCCTATTGATGGCGCTTCAGCGGCCCCTGGGCCTCAGGGCCCCAGGGGAAGCCTCTCTGACCCAGGAGAAGACCAGCCCCCAGACAAGAGGCATGGCCACAGAACAGGGTCCAATGGCCTCTGCATGGCCCCAGGCTCCACAAGGGCAGTGCCTCCAAGGACAGGCAGCCCTGGCCCCGTGATTTAGAACAACATGGCAACTTCACAAGCCAGAGCACCATTTAAAATGACTGTCAGTAAGCCATTTGAAAGTTTGCTTAAAAAGCAAGTTGTCATGCATTTGCTCAAAAGAAGTTTTGCTGTGTTTTAAATGAAAATCTTATTCTGAACATCTTGACTTCAGATTCTTTTTGGCTTAACCCAGGCACTCTCCAGGTGATTCAGGACATGGGAACACCCCAGTCAGGTCCTTGAGGTGGCAGGGCCCTGTTCATTGGTCCCAGTCACATGCTCTGGGTGACATCTGCTCCACTGAAGGCAAATGTGAGTTTTATCCCTTCACGGCACATAAGAAAGTGATTGTAAAGGCAAGTTGGGAATTGCTGAGTGCCATAGAAAAAACACTGTGCCAGAGCCACTCCAACCTAAGTGCCCCAACGGGCCGGGCCCACCGAGGAGATCTCGAGGAGCTGTGGGACCAGCACTGCACTCAGAGCCAACTCCCTAAACCTGACTTATTCAGGGAAAGCCAGCTGAGCGCAGCTCCTGGAGAGGCTGTGGGTCCAGGAGAAGAACATTTCCACTGGTGCCCACAGGCGGGAAGCACCCACTGGCACCCAGCCTGTGCCAACATGCCATGAACATGCCAAGATGGAGAGCGGCCACAGGGACCTATGGCGACAGAGTACTGCCAGGGAAACCTTCCTGGAGGAAGGTGCAGCAGAGCAGAGGCAGGAAGGAGGTGGAGGCCGCAGAGGAGTGAGAGGAGACGAGGGCAAGCCAGGCAGAGCGCAGCACAGGCATATTTCAGCGACCAGAGGGGACTTCAGGATGGTGGAGAGAGGAAGCGTGACCGGAGATGAGGCTGCAGGACGGAGAAGGCACACTCCATCGATGCCAGGCTTCTTGGCTCCTTGTAGGAGGCACAGTCTCTGAGGGCAACAGCATAGGTGCTGGGAGCCCACCAGGGGTTCTGGGGGGCCCTGCCACAGGGAGGGTGTGGTCAGCCCAGGACCCCAAGAAGGTGGCCCAGAAGCCACATTCAGGTCCCAAATGCGCTTACTGGCTCCAAATGAAGCCTAATGATTTCAGGGAGATTTCCAGGGCAACCCAGGGAAGACCATGACTGTGTCTTCTATCCCCTTCAGGCAGATGGGAAGAGAGAAGAGGAACATTCTGGCAGCTTGAAAGCACCATTCCAACCGTATGAGGCGACCCGGGAGACACTCTAACCAAAGTGGTTCTTGACAGCAACAGCCAGCTACCTGCCAGCTGCCCCTGGGCAGTCACACCTCTCAAGGCCAGGTCTTCCTGGGGGGGCCTTACAAGCTTTCCTGGCTAATGTCAGCAGGTGTGGCAGCCCTTCGATGGGCACAGGACAAAAGAGGGACCTGCCAATGCTTCGCTCACACACCTATCTTTCTTTTCCAAGTCGGAAGCACTAAGAGCTGCTAGAACTTTTAAACCATATTCCAGGAAGGCGCTGAAAACCTGTCCAGCTGCACTTGTCACCTCAACACGTGCCCAGTTAAGATGACCAAGGCTGACCCATGGGATGAAAGGTGTAGCTGGGAATACGCTCACTTTTTGCACAAGGACCACTTCTCCTAGGCCTCAAAATACCGCAGACGCTGGCACCAGGAGCTGGGAGCTCGGAGGAGAGGTTCTAGAAGCGCCCCTCATGGCAGGAAGGCATCTGTCTGAACCCTGCCACGTGCTTGGCCCTGGGATCAGAGAGGAGGAAAAAAGGGTTCTCATTCCAGGCCCACGCCCCAGCAGCACCCACTGGTCCACAGGAAGGGTGGGACCTGGCCCTGCTGGAAGGAGGGCAAGGGTGACATCTGAGACTCGTGAAACCGGGCACCACCAACCCCAGGCACCCCATGGAGGCTGGGCACTGGCAACATCCTGAGAGGGGCTGGGTGCCTGCACAGATGGGAGAATTGCACCCCAACCTTCACAGACTAGGGGAGCACTGGCAGGTAAACTTCAGTGCAGATGGGCTTATAAACGCAGAAACCCAAGATTATCTCAGCCTCGCCAGGAAGCTCATTAAAAAAGCCATCCACCTAGTGCCTGGAAAGAAATGAGAGGAGGGGGAGGAGAGCGCCTTGGAAGGCGACTCTGTCACCTGCCTGCTGGCACAGAGCTCCCAGAGTGGAAGGCAGAGCAAGGGCCTCCTGAGGACCCCAGAAACCCCTCCTCCACCAGGCCTGCTGCTGCTGCTGAGCTCAGCAACTTCCAGGGCAGGAGGGGGCGGGTAGCCCACGCAGCCAGAGGCGGCTGGCTGAACAGGCAGGCATTTCCCATTCTTGCTATACGCACCCCCCCTGGATGGGACACTGGGCAGGGCGGGAAGGGGGCTAGTCAGTTCCACATGATCCTCCCACTTCTGTCTGTGAGGGCGGCTGGCCTCCTATTCTGATGGACAAACTGCAGAAAAGGGAGGCCAAGGGCCCTTCACCCTACTGACCCAAAGGAAAAATCAATCTTAGGAGGTGGGGCTACAGGAGTGTCCTCTTCGCCAACTAGGGCCGCAGCCACGTGTACCGGGCAAGCTTGATTCAGTCCTCGCGGCAGCCCCCAAACCACATTCTGCACACTCTCCCTAAAGGAGCTTTCCTGCGCTAATTCCCTCTGGCAGACAGGACAGTGTATGTCCCCAGCCCCAACTCCTGCAGGCAGGGATGTGCCCATCTGGGCCTATCTGAGTTCGGCAGTGCCCAATTCCCAGGAGCCCACAGTCCTGGTTGGGGGTGGTGGTAGTGGTGATGGCTGCAAGCCCCCAGGTCAAGCTCAGTCTAGCACAGAGCGGCTGAACCATGGGGGGCAGAGGCCGGACGGTGGGTGTGACCCCAGGAAAGTGCATCCAGGCAGACGCAGGCCAAGGGTGGGCAGGAAGCAATGCTTCATGGGCCCTGGACAGGCAGATCTGTAAGCACTGGCCGTTAGGGGTGGGGACCATCACCTCTCCGGCTAGGAGCTGTTGGGGGAAGGAGAAGGATGTGGCGGCAGGTGGGGGAGGAGACGACACAGCCAAGGGAAAGTGGGAAGACACCCCCACCTCCGGCCAGTTCTAGAGCCCCAATTTCCTGACAGTCTGGGAAAGACCCCAGGAAAAGGACTGAGGGCCGAGCGGGGAGAGCATTGCATGGGCGTCACTCAGCACTGGACTGGCCAGATGCCCAACTTGCATCCTCCAACCTCACCAGAGACCCTACACCTTCCTAACAACCAGTGCCGAGGAACAGGACGGCCACACAGCTCCCCACCCCACCCATCTGAGAACGCAGTCATAAGGCAAATATGGAAGGTAAACCAAAAGCAACAAGACCTCACTCCTGGCCTTTCCCAACAGACATCCTGGGGAGAAGGCTCCACAGGGCACCAACACCAACAGGAAGGAAAAAATGCCGACGCTAAGCAGCTGAAACCCAGCACTGCCCCCACACTGCCTTGGGGTTCTGGCTGCAAAGTGCTTCTCAGGAGAGATGCGCCCCCCCCACAGGCAGCCCCGTGCTCCCAGCCTCCACAGTAGGGGGCCTACAGGAAAGGTGTCTGGCTGCACAGGTACCCTCGACCAGCTCAGCTTCCCCAAACCTGCCTGTTGGACCGCTTTTGTTCCTTTCAGAGCATGATTGTACCCGGTTCTGACCCAACTTAGAGGGCGGGCAGCAGTGCTGTCTACCTCCTCCCCGCCCCCAGCCCCAGGTCACACTCGGGCCTTTGTTCTACCTGCACACACGGGCAGGCGGAGCCAATTCCCTTCCCTGGCAGCTCCTCCCCAGCCCGGCTGACGGGCTGGGGGCCCCACAGGTGCAGGAGGAGAGGCCCTCCACTGTTCACTTACGCTCTAGATACGAACAGCGCAGGAAAGCGAACACTCCAGGTGGGCTACGCACGCACAGGAACCCACTTTCCCACCGGACGACCCAAGGCCAGCCTGGGCCTATAGCTGGCGCCGGCCCGGTGGAAGCCCAAGCACTGCGCAGCCCGGCGGGAGGTGGGGAAAAGTAGAGAGGCGCGGAACCGGAGAGGAGAGCGGTATTAGACCGCAGTGTGACAGCGGCCGCAGCAGACCACCTGGGGGCTTCGGGCGCCTGGCAGGCGGGAAGGGTTCCAGAAGGGCTGTGGCTAGTGGGGGCCCCCAGAGGGCAAGAGAAGAGAGCAGGGAGGAAGAGCGGGTCCAGGGGCATGGCCCCGGGAGCCGCCGCAAGCTGGGTCCGGCGCTACGGTCCCGACAGCGTGGCCACGCATCGGGCGGGCCTCACCTGGGCGTGCGCAGCGCGGCGGGGTCGCGGCGGTCCAGCACGCCGGGCACGCAGTTGGTGAGCTCCGTCCAGTCGGCGTGCAGCCCGCAGCTCCAGCCGGTAGAGAACCGGGAGAAGAGCCAGGTCTCGCGGCGGTTTGGCCGGTAGCAGGTGCACTTCTTCTGGCCTGGCCGGCAGTCGCAGGGCACTTCGAGGCGCACGTTCTGCACGAGGTGGCGGCCAAAGGTGGTGCCGCCCGTCTTCTGGATGTGCAGGAAGACGATCACGTCGTCGCCTTTCATGTCGAAGCGCAGCGAGCGCTCCAGCTCGCGCACCGGGAAGTAGTACTTCTTCTCGTAGTGCGGGTCGGGCGTCGGGAAGAGGTCCAGGTCGTCCGGCGGCGCGCGGCCGCCGGGCGCGCCCAGGCTCAGCCCCGGGCCCGCGTACTGGTACAGGATGAGCATGAAGCACGCCGAGCCCGCCACCACCAGCACGAACTTGCTGGCGCGCTCAACCATGGTCCTGCCGCCGGCGCGCCGCCGCCACATGTGTCACCATCGCCGGCGGCCGGGGCGCGGGGCGCTGGGCCTGCGAGGGCGGGGGGCGCGAGTGCAGCTGCCTCCGCCCGCGATCCGGCCTGCCTACTCGGCGCCCAGGCTGCTCGCAGCGGATCGGGCCCTGGCCCTGAGCGGCGCCATGGCTGCTCTCCGCCCGTCCCGGCTCCCCGGCCCGATCCCGGGCTCGACTCCGGCTCGGCACCCGCCCGCACCCCCGCACCCACACAGCACCGCTGCGCTCGGCTCCGAGAAGGCTCTGCGCCGCCCCGCACGCCGCCGCGTCTCCGCAGTCCGCCTGCTCCGCCTCCGCCCCGCCCCCGTGGCGCCTCTTACCGTCGCCGCCCGCGCCGGTCCTCGGCTCCGCCCCCAGAGTGCGCTGGGCAGCAGGCCCCGGCTGGGCGTTCACTCCCGGTCTCTGGCCGCCGAAGGCCTCTCCGAGGCGGGATGCCGCCCGCTGGGGACCCATTCCCGTGCGCCGAGGCGTGGGGAGCGGCGGCCCTTCTGGGCGGGAGGGGCGCCTAGCGGCCGGCGCCTCGGGGCTTGGGTCCTCCTTCCCCTGGGTCCGGGCTGCGAGTGGACTAGGCCCTTCCCCACTTCTCGGGAGAAGAGGCATTGACCTTGCACACTGGGTACTCTGAAGTTCCAAACGCCAAAAGGCGGGCTACATTTGGAGGGACTTGAGGGCGGTGGGGGCCAGGAGCACCTCGTTAGGGACGAGAGCCGGGGAGGGAAAGGAGGGTTGCAGAAGGAGGAGCCTGGGCGGGCGGCCGCGATAGGCCACCCCTCCCCCACCCGCCGTGGCTTTGGGACAATGAGCCGGAGCCCCTCCTGTAGAAATGCTTAAATGTTCGCAGAGGCCTTCCGGCCAGTTTTATGAAGTCCGTCTGCAGTGTGCATTGTTTTCTCAATGTTTATTACAACCCAATGAAAAAGTTGTAAAAAGTTGAGCCAATATTTAAAAATTGTGAGTCCATAAAAAAATTTTCAGTTTCCAGCTTTGGTGGGTCGTTGGGAGGGTCTGGCTGCTCTGGGCCTGACTGGTCTGCCGTGGTGCCCTGGCGTGCCCGGCTTCCAGCTGGGGCCCTGCGCAGGGCTTCTCTGGACCGCTGCCGGCAGGTATCTAGAGAGGGCCAAGCTCATTCCCACAAGGGTGGCACCTCTACGGATAAGGAGGTGGGCTGGGGTGTGAAATGACTGGCGTGTAATTTCAGCGCTAGTCAGCCGGGATTTTACTCAGGACAGACTGGCCTTGGAGAGGGAGTACAGCTACCAGGACTGGGTACAAATGCCTACACAAACCCCTGTCAGGGGGTCCTTGGTTTCCTTCTGTTGGGGATGATGAAAGCATGGGGGGGTGGGTTGTGAGGCTTTATTATTCAATTATACCTCGGTAAACTTTATATTAAATTATACCAGCAGACTGCTGGAAGCAAACCCAGAGCGCTGGAAAAATCACCCCCAACACCCCAAAACCCACTAAGGGAAACATGCAATTGTCAAACGGGTCTAAAAGAACAGCCACTCTGGACAGAAGGGTGCAGTGTCCTGAACACAATGCAGAGTGACAGAGCTGCTGGGGGTTGGGGTGGTGAGACCTTGGGTCCCAAAGCCCCCACTCATCCTTAGCTGTTTTAAAACTATCCCTGGCCTAGGGAAGCTTGGGGTGACCTGATCATACTTCCCCAGGAATGATTTCTTCTTGCCAGGAGTGGGGCTGGCACCAGGTGTGCTAGGAGATGCCCACCTCTGCGTGCAGTCACTTGACCCCTCTTTAGGCTGAGTCCTGGGGAGTCTTACTTCATTGACCTGGGGGCTGAAGCCCAGGATGCCGTGGGTCAACCACAAGGCATAAGCATGACTCTTCTACCAAGTGGTAAATCACAGTTGAGGCTGCTGTTCATCCAGAATTACTGTTAATGTGTCATTCCTAATCCCATTAGCAAGCTATTTTACAGAAAACAGGCTCAGAGGGGTGAAGGATGGCCCTGGCCAAGGCCACGTGGCTGGCTGGTACTTCTGTAAGGGTGACAGTATTTTGCAAGATGTAACAATCTAGTTTCTTTTTCTTTTTATTTTCTTTGTTTCCTTCCCCTCTTCCCTGATTCAATTACTCAGTTACATGCATACCTAGTTAACCTGGTTAATTGCCAGAACATGGACTTAAACGAAACTGTTTCAGCCCTTAGACCTCTAGACTCCAATAACCAGGCTGCAACTCCCTTGCAATTTTCCACCAGATGATGCATGAATCGCCCCTATGACCGGGTCTGAGATAACATTATTTTGAACCAGACCCTAGGATGTGTTTTTCCGGATGTAAGCATTCAGGAATCCTTGCCTAACGCCCCCTTTCCTTTGTCCTGCCTCTTACATGAAACCTTCTGGCCATTCTAGGAATGGGGAGGTGGCCTTTGAGACAGGAGTGGGCCATCTTCCTGGAATGCCGGCATTTTGAATAAACGTCCTTTTCTTCCCACCAACAGTTGTCTCCTGGACTTTAGTTTTCCTGTGGCAAGCAGCTGAACCTGGTTTTTCAGTAACACTTCCTCTTCCTGACTGAGGAGAGCAGGCTGAAGCCTCCTGCATGGGCACCCCTGCCCTCGGCCCTGGTGTCTGGGCCCAGCCTGGAGCCCATGGGTGTCTACCAAGGTCAGCCAAGCTCCTCTCACTCTTGTGAGAGAGTCAGCCTAGCTGGGAATCTGATCTTGGGCAATCTGGCTCCAGAGACTGGCCGTTTTCCACTTCTGCACCCACTTCAGCTCCCCCATGCTAGGGGCCAAGGCTAGGGTGGGGGGCTGTGAGAAGGTCTAGAGGGGCTACTTCTTAGCTCCTGACAACTGTCTCTGCTGCCAGATAGGAATGTGGGTCCAGAGTGTTCAGCAGAAAGTTAGAGTGTTATCCAAAGGCCACCAAAACCATCTGTGCTTGGCCCGTGGCTCCATCTTGTGACAATCTCACTGTCTCAAAGGAGAAACTGAGGCCTGGATTGGGAAGGTCTAATAAAGGGTCCCCAGTGGGTGGCTGCCCCTCCCATGAGCAGCCTGACCCACAGATAAACAGCCTCACCCCTCCCTCCCCTACAGAAGCTGTTTAATCCAACTTCGTACCTACTGGAATGGCTGATAAGGAACCCCCTACTTAGCCAGGGAGCCTTAGAGTTCTCTTAGGAGGAAGAAAATTTCCTACTGGGCTACAGGATTTTACTCTATTTTCCCCTTTGATCTAAGCGAGGGACATGCACTGAGGCCCCAAGGCTGCAGGTCAGTTTCTCACATTAAAGTGAAGCCAGATGAGCCACTAACCCTGAGTGAAGTTGCTCCAGTCAATCAGTGAACATGCCGGAGCAGGATGGAATGCAAACTACACCTCATTGCCTGGCTAGGAAGCTTTCATCAAGCTATGCTGCATTGAGCCTTCAGTGTCGCCCCCTGAAAAACTACCAGAAACGTGCACATTAAAGGGCAGTCGTAGATTTGAAGTGACATCACAGAGCACAGCCAACTCCTCGCACTCAGTAGGTCCCCTTCACTTGGCAATCTGGCTCGATTTACGGGGCAGCCAAGTTTCCCCTTGGTCTTAAGGTTGTATATGAATATGAGGCAGTCTAATAGTTTGCTGGAGGCAGCGTCCAGCCCTGAGTGTTTTCAGAGTTCAAGCATTTGCAACTCTTCTGCTCTGTGACTATCTTTGAACCCTGAATATCCACTTCACAAATTCTTTACTGTATGATTTCTGACTGTCAAAGAAAAAGAAAAGAACATGGTTAGTGGTGGGAAGTGATGATCAGATAAAAACAAGTCATTGTACTGCTGCTCCGGGAAAGCGCAAGCTGCGATAAAATTTCGGCTTTAAGAGTGAAATGCAATTTTCTGTGAACCTGAAAGAGCTTCAGAACACAAATGCAAGCTTTCCCACCCTACCGACAATACGTCCTCAAAGTCTGAGAACCAGGAGATCAACCCTCTCTCCCCTACCTCCCGGGCTGCAGTCCCGCCGGAGGTCGTGCGGGGGCAGCACCGCCGCCGCAGGCCACCTCCCGCGCCCCGCAGTACGCGTTGCGGGATAGGCGGATTTTCCATACTCTGTACGCTCATTCTCTTTCTGCCTCTTCTCGTAGTGGTTTCCGAAGGGGAGGAGGACAGCCACGTTTGTTTTCAGAGCTTCCTCTGGGGGTGGCCCCGATGCCCACGGCGGGGCGAGAGAGGGGTTTGATTTGTGGACAAACTTTTTAAGGGGACTCTGGATCGCGGTGGAATCGGCGTTGCTACTAGACATGCTGGAGGCTGGGGGGCTGGGGCAGCGAGGGGCGGCCCAGATCCCAGTGGCAGACCCAGCTGGACCGAGAGGGTGGGGCGCCAGGGGGCGGAGCCGGCAACCACTGGCCACTCTGGTTTCACCTATGCGTCCTCCCCTCTGTGGAGGCCCACCTCTCCTGGGGTCTCCATTCTCACCCCCTTGGCGCCCCCTGCCTGTGTCCTCACTACTCTGCCCCGGTCTCTTGCGGAGGCCGGCCCGCCTGTGTAAGGCCATCTCCTCCTCCAGGGAGCCCTCTCACCGGCTCCTTCCCACCGCAGTGCTGTCCCCGTGGCCAGGTCCCCTCCAGCTGGACTATTGGCTTGCACTCAGGCTCTGCGAGGTAGAGTGCCCTTCCTGCCCCAGCCCCGCACAGAGACCGGCACAGTGTCGTCCCAGGGTAGCTGTCTTGTGGGTTGAAGGACACAGGCTTTAGGAGGCCGCCAGGGCCAGTGGGGACCCTGCAGTCACACTTCTACCTGAATGAACTTTGAAGGGCCTGGAATGCCAGACATGGGGGAGGCGCGCTCAGAGCAGCCATCTCGAGTTCTCTCTGCCTGTCCTGACCATTCGTGGAGAGTGGGCAGTGGCTGAAGGGCATAGCAGAGCCAGCTGAGCAGCACTCGGCTGGTGTCCTTCTGAGCAGCCTGGGCCTCCTTTTCATCTGCTTCTCACTTTTCTTTGTGCTTTCTCCTGCTGGATTTTAGGCCCCGTGAAATCCTTTTGGGAAGAAAGTGGGAGTGTAAATAAATTAATGAGAATCAGAGTAATTCAGATGGAAACAACATGGCCCTGATCTGCCCCCATCCTCAAGAGCTGAGGTTTGTGACCTAGTTGTGGCTGTGGGAGAAATTAGTGTGGCCCTTCACGGCCCCTGCCCTGCAGAGCCTGGGTGACTGTTCACCCTGGCTGAGCAGGGGCACCTGGGAACTTGGCCCTGCCCTCCCCGTGGGTGGTTGGGCAGGAACCTGCTTTGCCTGCTGCTGGGTGTAGACTCTGTCCTGCAGTGGAGGCCCTGTTTGGGTGTCCCTCCCCACCTGGAAGCCCACCCTCCCCGCTGCTTGTTTCCCTGCTGGCAGGGTCGTTGAAGGGACAGGGGCAGGTTCTCCCGGCTTGGTGAGGCGTAGACAGGCATAATGTTATCCTGAGGGCATTGTCCTCTTTCTTGCAACCTCTCCTAAAGGGACACGCCTGTAGAAATTCCAGGGCAAAGTCAGGCTCCAAAAGTCTGTGTGGCAGGGAGAGGTAAATAGAGAGGTTGAGAGGTGTCTGTGTGGAGTGTCCAGCTCCCAGCAGGACCTAATCTCAGATTTATATCATTGTTTTTCCTTCCCAGAAGGGGCCCCAACCCAGCAGGGATGGGGGGGGGAGGTAGCTACCAGGGAGGGCAGTGGGGTGCTTTGGAAAGAGGCACCGATGGGAATATACCCTGGGGGCATAGTGACTCTTTTAAGGGTTAAATGGAATAGACTGAGAAAAGCCACTGAACCCCACCTAGGGTTGAAGCCTATTGGGGCTGGGCATGGGGGTGCGGGCAATGAAAGAGTGCCTGTGCAGGGGTCCTGATGCTTTTGCAGGCCTGGGGGGTGGTCAGCGCCCTCTGGCAGGACTCTTTGTTTGGGTTTGTGACCAGCTCATGCCTCTTTCTGTGTTTCCTGGGCTCAGCTGGTCACCCCTCACTGAGGCAGCTTGCCCTCTACAGCTACTTCTCTGTAGAACACATTCCGGGGTGTTTCCCCCTCTCACCAGCTCCCCTCACCAGATGATGGCCTGCCCCCTCCTTTATCTGGCTTGGCTTCATCTCGAATGTTATTACAGTCACCCTCCTCATAGATTAAAATCTGCATGACAACTCAGCTGATTTTTCTAACGGAAGCTTCTTTCTGGGGCAGGGCTACGAGGCCTTTCATGGGGTCTGGCCCTGGGTGGGCACACAGGGTAGAGAGCACTGGCATCTCCAAGGACAGAACCAGGTTTCAGAGAGGCTGTCTCCTTGTCTGCCCTGCCTGCCCCAGCGGCACTGTGGGGAAGGGGCCTCTCTGTCCTGGAGACCAGGCCCTAGCAGGCAACCCCCACTCTGTCCCTGGGCCAGCAGCTGTGAACCTGGCTGGCCATGACACTTTCTCCCAGCTCTGCAGTGACCATCTTTCTTTTGCTCCAAATGGGAATGTTCTTGCCATTCATTTCTCCCTTCCCCCCTTTAACCTCTTCTATTAAAGAGAAACCTTTTATGGTAATGACACAGCCTGGTCCAAGGGTTCTGAGCAGCCAGCGGAAGGAGGAGGCAGCACCCCTCTCGGCATCACAAGAGGGGTGGTGGCAGGTAGGGAGCCTAACCTGCAGCCAGAGCATCTATGGGATGTGATAAAAAACATACGGTGACTGCTACTGCTGAGCGCCATCCAAAGGAAAGGCAGGGATCTTCAATACGGAGAGCCATGTGTCGAACCTTAGTAACAGTGAGTGCGTGACAAGTTTCAGCTTGTTCAGTGCAGTCAGTGGGGTGTGAGCTACAATTGAGAGAAGATGTGTTGTAAAGTGTACCCTAAATCATCCTCCATCATGACAATGCTCGGTGTCACACATCGCTTCTGGTATACAGCAATTTGTCACATAAAAATATTGCGGTGTGTTCTCATCCACCTTATTCACCGGATCTGGCACCGTGAGACTTCTGGCTCTTCCCCAAAGTCAAAATGATTCAGGATATCGAGGCGGCCACAACAGCACAACTAATGATGCTCATGGAAGAGGACTTCCAGAAGTGTTTCAGAACGTGGCAAGAACGATGGGATAAGAGAGTTCAAAGCGAGAAGGAGTATTTTGAGGGGGATTGATGGCACTGTGTCTTTTACTGTAATATATATTTTTAATTTAAATATTCACTGTATGTTTTGGTCACATGTGTGTTGGTTGTGGAGCCTCTTTGAAGGGGTTCTGGCACAAGCCCAGGTCAGCTGCTGCCTCTGCCCAGCCAGGGGCTACCTGGTAGGAGCTACAGAGTCATCTGCGGTTGGTATACCTCATCTAGAGCCATGCCTCATTTTATTGCACTTCACTTTATTGTGCTTTGCAGATGCTACAGTTTTTACACATGGAAGGTCTGTGGCAACCAACCCGCGAACCAACCCAGTAAGTCTATTGGCACCATTTTTCCAACTTTGTGTCTTTGTCACATTTTGATAATTCTCATAATATTTCAAACTTTTCAATATATTTGTTATGGTGATCTGTGATCAGTGATCTTTAAAAAAATAAAAAAATTAAATTACAGTTGATGTTGAATATTATATTAGTTTCGGGTGTACAGCATAGCGGTTAGACACTTATATAACTTATAAAGTGATTCCCCCAAAAGTCTAGTACCCACCTGACACCATACATAGTTATTACAATATTATTAACTATATTCCCTAGGCTGTATATCATATCCCTGGGACTATTTTGTCACTACCAATTTGTACTTCTTATTCCCTTCACCTTTTACTCATCCACCCACCTACCCTGCCCACCTGGTAACTATCAGTTCTCTGTATCTATGAGTTTGTTTCTGTTTTGTTGGTTCATTTATTTTGATTTTTGTTCCACGTATAAGTGAAATCGTATGGTATTTGTCTTTCTCAGTCTGACTTATTTCACTCAGCATAATAGATCCACTGCAAATGGTAAGATTTCATTCTTTTTTATGGCTGAATAGTGTATATATATATATATATATATATATATATATATATTCCACCTCTTTATCCAATCATCTATTGATGGACACTTCTTTCATATCTTGGCTATAGTAAATAATGCTGCAATGAACATAGGTATGCGTATGTCTTTTCAAATTAGTGTTTTGTATTTCTTTTAATAAATACCCAGAAGTAGGATTGTTGTGTCATAAGATAGTTCTATTTTTTATTTTATTAGGAACCTCCATACTATTTCCCATAGTGGCTGCACCAATTTGCAATCCCACCGACAATGTACAAGGGTTCCCTTTTCCGCACATCCTCTCCAATGCTTTTTGTTTGTTGATTTTTTCATGATAGCCATTCTGACAGGTGTGAGGTGATATTTCACTGTGGTTTTGATTTGCATTTCCCTGATGATTAGTGATGTTAAGCATCTTTGCATATGTCTATTGACCATCTGTATGTCCACTTTGGAGAAATGTCTATTTAGGTCCTCTGCCCACTTTTTAATCAGATTGTTTGTCTTTTTGGTGTTAAGTTGTATGAGTTCCTTATATATTTTGGATATTAACCCGTTATCAGAGGTATCATTGGTGGATATCTTCTCCCATTCAGTAGGGTTTCTTTTTGTGTTGTTGATAGTTTCCTTTGCTGTGCAAAAACTTATTAGTTTCATGTAGATCCATTTGTTTGTTTTTTCTTTTGTTTGTCTTGATGAGGATGCAAAGGTTGTTACACTTGATGCTGTCCCAGAGGTCCCTTAAACAATCCTCATTTTTAAAATTCTTTTTTTTTTCTTTTCTTTTTTTTTTTTTGCTGTTCCTGTTACGGGTGTTTTCTGTTACCTGGTGTTCCAAATCACTGATTTGATCCTCTGCTTCATCTAATTTGCTGTTGATTCCATCTAATATATTCTTCATTTCAGTTTCGTATTTTTCATTTTTGACTGGTTCTTTTTTATGGTTTTTGTCTTCTTTTGTGTTTACTATCTCTTTGTGTAAGTTCTCACTGAATTCATCTATTCTTCCCCTAAGTTCATTAGGGGAATATAAAATCACTGGTTCTTATAACCAGTGTTTTGAACTCTGTATCTGATAGATTGCTTGCCTCCTTTTCATTTAGTTTTTTTTTTCTCCTGGAGTTTTGTCCTGTTCTTTCATTTGGGACATGTTTCCTGGTCTCCCTAACTTTGCTGCCTTCCTGTGTTTGTTTCTCTATATTAGGTAGATCTGCTACATCTCCCAGTCTTGGCGGAGTGGCCTTATGTTATAGGTGTCCTGTAGGGCCCAGTGGTGCACTCTCTCTGATTACCTGCTCCAGGTGCTCCAGGAGTATCCCTTGTGTGGGTTGTCTGTGCCCTCCTGTTGTAGTTGAGCCTTGACTGCTATTGGCATGTCAGTGAGTGGAATTGACTCTCAGGCTGACTGGCTTTGAGGACTAGCCATGACTACAGTGGATTAGCTGTTGTGTGGGGGCTGACCCCATGGAGTGGGATTCGCTTTAGTGAGGCTCTGGTGCCTGCTGAGTCTACCCTTTGAGTGTTTTGTTTGTGGAGCTAATTGAGTGGTGCTATAGAGAGGTCTGAAACTAATTACAAGGTGTATTGGTTCTGGGGCCTCTTTGAAGGGGCTCTGGTATGAGACCAAGTCAGCTGCTGCCTGTGCGAAGCCAGGGGCTACCTAGTAGGAGTTACAGAGTCATCTGCAGTTGGTAGCTGCCTGTGCTAGGTTGGAGGTATCTAGGAGAGACTATGCTGCAAACTGAGCTGCCACTAGTACTGTTGGGGGCCACTTAGCAAGAGGTACAAGACATGTGAAGGCCAGGCACAGCTTGTTTGGGGTTTGTGGACCTTTCATAGGTCTTAGGTAAGTCCATAGTGTGGGCCTATGCCAGCTGCTTGTAATTAACAGCTACTGAAAGAATTTCCAGCCAGGGTGGGAGTTTGGTGGGGTGGGTTCTCAGGGAATTGTCAGGGTGGGTTGTTTGATGGAGACATAGATTTGGTGCCCTCCTGCCAGTGCGTACAGACTGGGTTAAGGGAGGGCTCAGACAGGGAACAATGGTGCCAACCTGCTGGCTTTGTGAGGGGAGGGCTCAACAAGGAACAAAATGGCAGAGAGAGCTGCCTTTCAGCTCTTGTTCTGAAGCCAGACAATTCAATCCTCCCTGTATTTCCCTGATGCTTTTCGAGATGCTTCACAGTTTTGGAGCTTAGAATAAGTGCATCCATCAGCAAGTAAGTCCATGCGTGGGCTCTGTCTCCATCTGGATGAGACAGAGGGACTCCAGCAGCCCTCTGTCTCATCCAGATGGAATTCCTGCTGATTTTCACAGCCAGATGTGGGAACTCTTCTTCCCTGCACTGGTGGTTGGAGCTGGAGCTGCCTGGTGTGGGGCTGGACCCCTCGCTTGTTGGGAGGACCCCACAGCTGAGATATCCCTCCTGTTTCCTAACTGACACATATGGATGTGGGACCAGCCTGTTTCACATCTCTGTCCCTCCTACCAGTCTTAGTGCTGCTTCTTTATATCCTTAGTTATAAGACTTTTGTTCAGCCAGTCTTCAGGTCGTGCTCAAGGATGGTTCTTCTATAATTTAGTTGTAATTTTGATGTGGTGTGGGAAGAGTCAAGCACAGAGATTACCTATTTTGCTATCTTGACTACAAGTGCGATCAGTGATTTTTGTTGTCACTATTTTATTGGTTTTGGGGGTACCATGAACCATGCCCATATAAGACAGCAAACTTAATTGATAAATTATGTGTATTTGACTGCTCTGCCAACTGACTCTCGTCATCTTGTCAAATCTCCCTATTCCCAGAGACACATCAATATTGAAATTAGGCCAGTTAATTTCCCTACAATGGTCTCTAAGTGCTCAAGTGAAAGGAAGGGTCACACATCTCTCACTTTAAATCAAAAGCTAGAAACAATTAAATTTGTGAAGAAGGCATTTTAAAAGCCAAGATAAGCTGAAAACTAGGCCTCTTGCACCAGTTTGTGAATGTAAAGGAAAAGTTCTTGAAGGAAATTAAAAGTGCCGTTCTAGTGAGATCATGACTGATAAGAAAGTAAAACAACCTTATTGCTGATATAGTACAAGTTTGAGTGGTCTGGATAGAAGATCAAACCAGCCACAATACAACGTTCCCTTAAACCAAAGCCTAATTCAGAGCAAGGCCCTAACTCTCTTCAATTCTGTGAAGGCTGAGAGAGGTGAGGAAACTGCAGAAGAAAAGTTTGAAGCTAGCACAGGTTGGTTCATGCGGTTTAAGGAGAGAAGCCGTCTGTACAGCATAAAGTGCAAAGTGAAGCAGCAAGTGCTGATGTAGAAGATGCAGCAAGCTATGCAGAAGATCAAGTAAGACAGTTAATGAAGGTGCTACACTAAACAAGAGATTTCCAATGCAGATGAACGTGTGTCACGCCGGGCCTCAGCTCCCGCTCCCCGCACAAGAACGCAGGACGTATGAGGCCAAAAAGGAACAACGGAGCCATAGATAGGGGGTTCATACCACTATATTCTCATTGGTGGCTGGTAGAGACACAAAAGCAAACATCTGCCAATACCCCAACGGGGGGTCTTCCTGCACCCCCCTCTCACTGGCAGCCGGGTGAGACACAGGAAGTAGGATCCATACGATCCACAATCCGCCATCCGCTTGCTAACTGCAATTGCCAGCCGCAATCCGCTATCCGCTTTTCTCTTCCAACCCACCCAACTTGTTAGCTGCAATCCACCGTCTGCTTCTCTGCCAACCAATCAACCCCCTAGCATAGCCACGGCAGCTATATCAGTGGCTAATGGCTAACCAGTAACAGGTGATGGCCACCCAGCCACAGCAAATGGCCATCTGATTACAGCTGATGGCCATCTAATAACCGAGCCAGCACCTTTCCATGTGAGGCCGAGAGCCTGGAAAGTGCTCTCTGGGACTCTGTTCCCATAAAGTGCCTTATGTTGAAAGAAGATGCCATCCAGGACTTTCATAGCCAGAAAGAAGTCAGTGCCTGGCTTCAAAGCTTCAAAGGACAGGCTGACTCTCCTGTTAGGGGCTCATGCAGCTGGGGACTTTAAGTTGAAGCCAATGCTCACCATTCTGAAAATCCTAGGGCCCTTAGGAGTTATGCTAACCCTACTCTGTCTGTGCTCCATAAATGGAAGAACAAGACCTGGATGACAGCACATCTGTTTACAATATGGTCTAATGAACATTTTAAGCTCACCGTTGAGACTTACTGCTTAGAAAAAAAGAGATTTCTTTTAAAACATTGCTGCTTATTGACAATACACCTGGTCACCCAAGAGCTGTGATAGAGATGTACAATGCGATTAATGTTGTTTTCATGCCTGCTAGCACAACATCCATTTATCAGCCCATGGATCGAGTAATTTCAACTTCCAAATTTTATTATTTAAAAAATACATTTCATAAGGCTATTGCTGCCATAGAAAATAATTTGCCTAATGCATATGTGGAAAGTAAATCCTTCTGGAAACGATTCACCATTCTAGATGTCATTAAGAACATTCATGATTCATGGGAAGAGGTCAACATACCAACAACATGAGTTCGGAAAATGTTGATTCCAGCTTTCATGGATGACTTTGAGGGGTCCAGAACTTAGTGGAGGAAGTAACTGCAGATGTCGTGGAAACAACAAGAGAACTAGAACTAGAAATGGAGCCTGAATATGTGACTGAATTGCTGCAACCTCATCATAAAAGTTTAAAGAATGAAGAGTTGCTTCTTATCAATGAGCAAAGACAGTGGTGTTTTTCAAAGATGGAATCTACTCCCGGTGAAGATGCTATGAAGATTGTTGAAATGACAACAAAGCATTTAGAATATTACATAAACTTAGTTGAAAAGCAATATCAGGGTTTGAGAGGATTTACTCCAATTTTGAAAGAAGTTCTACTGTGGGTAAAATGCTATCAAAAAGCATCTAGTGCTACAGAGAAATCATTCGTGAAAGCAATAACCAATCCATGTGTCAAACTTCATTGTTGCCCTATTTTAAGAAATTGCCACAGCCACTTCAACCTCAGCAACCACCACCCTGGTAGTCAGCTGCCATCAGCATTGACTCTCCACCAGCAAAAAGATTATGCCTTGCTGAAGGCTCAATGATAGCATTTTTTTACCATAAAAAATTTTTTAATTAAGGTATGACCATTGTTTTTTTTTAGACATACTGCAGTATAGTATAAATAATTTTTATATGCACTGGGAAACCAAAAAACTTGTGTGACTTGCTTTATTGCGATATTTGCTTTATTGTGGTGGACTGGAACCAAACCGGCACTGTCTCTGAGGTCTGCCTGTACTTCGGTCCCACAGCTGCCAGAGGTCAGGGTCACACCACACATGTGGGGTATACCAGGGCATACACCTCGCTGGGGGCTGGGGCTGAGGACAAGGCCTTGCTCAGGCTGTGCCCACAAAGGCAACAGGCTGGAGGCAGGCTTCCAGCACAAAGAGTAACAGGCGTAGGCTCCCCTGGGCAGTAAGGATTGCAGGCACACTTAGCTCTGCTTGTGCAGGACAGCCAACCTAGAGCCCCAGGCCGTATCTGGGACAGGAGCTAACCCTACTTACTGGGTATGCACTAAGTGCTTCTCATTTAATCATTCATGGGCACAGCAACTCTGTCGCCAGGCCTATGATTCACACCTCTTTACAGAGGAGGAACCTGAGACTTGGGGATGCTAGGCCACTCACCAAGACCACGACCAAGAAAAGGCAGGGGGTGACCTGAAGCCTGTGCCTCCAGAGCTGAGGCCTACAGGGCAGGGAGAGACTGCACCTCAGGTGAGGAATGGGGCCTGCACTGGGAAGCCTGCTTTCCAGGTCCTGGCCCACCCTGGGCCGGGTGAGGGCCTCCTTGTGGGTGTTTGTCTCCTGACTTTGGCTGTTGAGTGACCAGGCTGGGTGTTCCTTTCCTCCTCAGGCTGATCCCAGGAGGCCCACCTGGGCTGGAGGCCCAAGGAGTAGGGTCTTGGCCTCAGCCTTATGAAAACAAAGTCAAGTGGGGCTGTTAGGAGCAAAGGTGCTGCGTTCATATCCCAGTTCCATCTACTTCGCTGTGTGACCTGGGGCAAGTTACTTAACCTCTCTGAGTGTTGGTTTCTGAGTGTTGGTAATGTTAGGACTACTTCATAGGGTCACTGTAAGGAATAAGTGAGTCAACATATATAAAGCACTAAATATACTGCTGGTCTATAGTAATCACTATATTAACACCAGGGTATTAAATAACAGCTTCTCTCATGTACCAGGCTCTGTGCTGGTCTCCTTTGAACATCATTTCATTTGGCTCTCTTAGCAGCCCTATGGGCATCATTCCCCTATTTCACAAATGAGGAAGTTGAGGATGAGCAAGTATAAGTGACTCGGCTAAGGTTATACTGTCCCTGCCTGGAGACGGCCTTGGCTTTGGGTCCTCTCCACTTTCCCCCTTCCAGGCAGCTCAGTGTTGGGAAAACCAAGAACCAGGTTCTGGGGCAGAGTCCATCCCCCCGCTATGCCTGGGTTGGTCCGACTCGCCTTGGCTTGGAGATTTGGGACTTCCATGTTTCCCTCCTGGGACCCTCCTGAGAGTGCCTCTAGGCCCCTTGTTTCCCTCATATAGCCTTCGTCATATTTTTATGGGAATAACATTTTTGAAACATGTTAATACACCCATCTAATTTTCATCTCTTGGTCCTGACATCTCCCTCTTCTGCTGGATGCATCCATTTGCCTAAGGTACGTTGGGCTTGCAAGAGTGAATATTCAGAATCAGAACTGCAAAATGAGGCTTCTGAGTTTGCGCTTGGCCAGTAGGCAGATTTTTGAGAGGCAGATTTTGCTGATAGACAAAGATTTCATAAATCTTTTCTCTTAACATTTCAAGATGGAAGTAGGTATTCTTGAATACAGAGGTGCCTGTGAAGGGACCTGTCCCTTTGGAGCTGCTGAAGGCGGTCTGTTCTGGAGGGTGGCCTGCCCCAATAGGGGGAGCCCCCAGCAGTATAAACATGGGGGCTGCACAGTCAGGAGGATAGATAGGCTGAGTTTGTTCTCCCAAGTGAGGATGCAGAAGTTGGATGCATCCTGGGGCAGGGTGGCTCCCTGTGGATGACCCGGACCAGGCCACTCCCGTGACCGCCAGCTCAGGGGCTGCAGTGAGGCATGTGCCGTGCATGGTGCGCAGGCCTGACCAACCTCCTCACACGGGACAGTGGCCGGCTCATGTCCAGCAGCTAGCGAGCTCCCTGTGAGTTTCACCTGCCTTTTTGCTCTGCACCCTCTTGAACTGCTAAAGAATTCAGAATTCTGAAAGACCAAACATTTACTTGAGCCATGCAAACAGAGACCGCGCTGTCCAAAGAAAGGGTCTGAGGATCACTCTCAGTTACAGATGTACTTTGAAGCACTTTTGGAATTTGCTTTAAAATGTTCCAGTGGGGACGGAGTACATATGGAACATGGTGGGTGTGGGATGTTAATTGTAGATGCTGGGGAAGAGCAGGTGTGGTTTCACTGTGCTACCTTCTCTGTTTCTGTGTGAATTTTAACTTTTCAGAAACAAAAGCTAAGAAACAAAAAGAGCACTAACAATTATTGGATGAGGCCGGAATGGCCGGATGGGACTAGATCAAGTGTTGCCTGTTGTAATACTGGGATGGGGTTGTCAAACAGATCAGAGCAGGGAGAGGAATAAAAAGCAATGTTTCAACGTCCAGTCTGGACAAGGTGGCATAGACCCATTCCTCCCTGCTCGTCCCTGCTAAGTACAGCAACAAACCCTGGAAATGGCACCAGAGACAACCAGAGAAGGACTCTGGGAGGTAGAAGAGGAAGGCCAGCTGGTTTGAGGCTCCAGGATGGCAGGAACAGCAAAGAGGGAAGGCTGCTTACAAACCTCATCCACAGAAGAAAGGGCCCAGACCTGCTGCTTCCCGATCCCCAATCTAGCAAAATAAGGAGGCCCAGTGGGCTCATTCCTCCCTCAGTGGACCAGCAGTGCTACTAAAAACACAGGTGAGACAGGTAGGGTCAGGAGGGAGGTCTGATGACAATAGGTGGCCAGGGCAAACACTCTCCCTGCTGGGCCTGAGACACTCCCTCACTCCACCCAGAAACAATGGCACCAGCAAGGGGGACGCCACATCCACAAGTGTCCCAGCCCAGGAAGCCTCTTTGTCCCTCTACCTACCTAGAGGCACCAGGTAGCTGGCCTGGGGAAATCCCATCAGCTCCTTAGGCAACAGCAGGGACTTGTGGGAGCCCCAGCAACACAGGACAAACAAATCAGACCAAAATTGTGATGTAAGGCTCTGAAAATTAGATTCTCATTGAAAAAATAGACCACAAAAGTAGGCCAGACATGCATACTAAACCTAAACTGGCAATTGGCTGCTAAAATAAAACATATAACCATACACACAGTCTTCAAATATAGTAGAGAAATTGTCTAGGATACAATAAAAATCACCCATTATGCAATGAGCCAGGAAAATCACAACTTAAATATGAAAAGAAAATCAATTAATGCCATCCTGGAGAGGAACCAGATGTTTTAACAATCTAGCATTAAAATGCTTCAACAAGCAATGACAAATTCTCTTGAAACAAATTAAAAAATAGAAAACCCTTAACAAAAAAAGTAGAAGTGATAAAACTATACCTGAAAAATGCCATAACAGGAATTTTTAAATAAAGTCCAGTGGATGGGCTCAATAATAGAGTGGAGATTACAGAGCATAGAATACCGGTGAACTTGAGGACAGAACAATATAATTCACCTAATCTGAGCAACAGACAGAAAATAGACTGAAAACAAAAATGAAATCAGAACCTCATTATCTTGTGGAACAATAACAAAAGATCCAACATTTGTGTCATGTATCATTGGGGTCTAGTGGAAAACGAGAGTGGGAATGAGAGTATCTGGAGAAATCATGACTGAAAATATCTTGTATTTGGCAAAATACATAAGCCTAGAAATTCAAGAAGCTGAGTGAACCCCAAATAGGATAAGCCCCCAAAATTCATGTCAACACACATCATAATTAAACTTGTAAAAATGAAAGAGAAATGTGCTTTTTTTTCTTTGTATTTTTCTGAGACTCACCTTTTAAAAACAGTTACCCTTATCATTTTGGTATGTCATTTGATTTTAAAAACATCATTTCTAGGTTACATAAGTAATACATGGTGAATGTAAGAAAATTAGCACATTATTCATTAAAAAGATAAAAATTACTGCAATCCCACCACATAGCAAACACTACCATTAATATTTTGATATTTGTATTTCCAGACTTTTTTCTATGTATATAAATGCATATTAGCTAAAATGGAATCATAGAATACATATAATTCCATAATCTACTTGTTTTATTTTACAACATGTTGTGAACATCTTTTCTTGTCAAAAAAATGTACATCATTGTTCTGGACGACTATATAGATTTCCATTGTATGCATATACCACAGTTTAAATAATTGCAAATGTTAAAAATTTAGGTTACCTTGTTTCCAATTATAAATAGTACTGTGATGAACATTTTTGCATGTATATTTTTGTGCACTTATCTGATTATTGCCTCAAGACAAATTCAGAAAATTTGAATTTGGAGTCAAAGGATATGTGTGGTTTAAGGCTTTTGGTCAATATTGTCAAGGCTTCCTTCAAAAAGATTTGATAATGAATACTTCTGCCAGCAGTGTATGAGAATACAAGCTCTCTGACTCCTTATTATGTGCTCCACCTGGTTTCAGACAAGATGGCTTCTCTACTGTTATCTTGAGTGTGCCTAGCATGTTTTCCCTTCAGGCATCTTTGGCTTACTGATCCCTCCACCTGAAACATTTTCCTCAGACATCCAAATGGTCCTCACTTTCTTTAAGTCTCTGCTCAGATGCCATTTGACTAGAATTGCCTTTTCTGTTCATCTTATGTAAAAGAACAATTCCCCTTTCCCCATATTTCCCTAGCCCTCTTACTGTTTCTCATCACCTTGTCTTTCTCACACTAGGTCCTAAGGTTGTAAAAAGAGAGACTGTCATTCACTTCTGGATTTCAGTTCCCTGGGGTATATACACATGCTACATGTAAAAGATGCTAATCAAATATTTATGATATTAATGAAGGACTACATTTATTTTTTAAATTGTATTAGTGTGATAGGTGAAAAATGGTATCTTAATGTTGTTTCAATTTGCATTTATTCAATTACTAATTAAAGTGAACTTTTTTCATTTTTTGCCCATTTATTTTTCTTCCTTTGCAAACTATCCATTTATTTCCTTAGTTTGTATTTCCATTGAGGTTTGTATCTTTTTGTTTTTAATAGTTCTTTAAATATTAATAGGATTAACTCCCTATCATAGATTTTAGGAATAATTTCTCACAGATTTTCATTTATTTTTAAATTTATTTTTTCCATCAGATGTTTTTGTTTAGTCAAATCCATCCATTTTGCTTTATATTTTCTTATATTCGTGCTGTGTTTAGATTATCTCTCTATACTACTAGACTATATGAAAATCATCTTTTAAGTTCTTTTAGAGCCTTTATTATATCTCTTTTAACATTTTTTAAATTTTAAATCTACCTGGAACTTGTTTTGCTTTAATATATGAGTTAGAGATAACTTTTTTGAAATTATGAGTCAATTTTCTCAATAACGTTTATTGAGTAATTTATCCTAACAGTGAGAAAAAGCTGATAAGCTACAAAAATCATAGTTTTAAAAACCTACCAGAGAACTAAGGTTAGAGAGAGACTTAAATGTACCAAATTCCAGAAAGTGGAAGAGGCCATGGCTGCTTTTATTTCTGGTGGAGTGGCGTGTGGGGGGAAACTTGTTGTAAATGGGGGTAAGAAACAAATAGCCAAATAAATAGAAACATAGAATATAACAATAAACAGCAAGTCTGCACCAACCTGTCCACTAAAGCTTCACTAAAGCCCAAACCTAGTTCCACCCTCCACAATAGTGGCCTGAAAGAATAAGGGGAATGTCTTTTACTAGGGGTAAATGCCATTAACTTCAGTTTCAACAATTGTTTTATAAAGTCTAATATACCAAAAAACAAACAAACAAAAAGTGATGAGTTGTAAAAAGAAACAATGTAATCCATGGTCAAGACAGGATATAATCAACAGAAGCAGACCCCAAAACGGCCAGATGTTGGAATTATCAGAAAGAAAATTTAATATAGCTAGAACACATATGTTAGAGAATCCACCAGAAAAGATAGATAACTTGTGAACACACATGGGAAATTTCAAGAGAGGTGTTCAAACTATATTGAAGAACCTAGTAAAAATTCTAGAAATGAAAAATACCCTATAAGAAACACAAAAATTATTTGCTGAGCTCATTAACAGCAGAGAAACCAATCAGTGAACTTGAAAATTGGTTAAGAAAAAAATCTCCGAAATGAAATACAAAGAGAAAGAATATAAAAAAACAGGAGAGAGTATCCAAGATCTGTGGGACAATATCAAGTGGTCCAATATATGGGTGAGTGGAGCATCAGAATGAGAGGTGAAAGGGATTGGGGAAGAAGAAATATTTAGCAGAGATAATAGTAGAGAATTTAACAAGATTGATGAAAGACACCGACCCACTGAGGCAAGAAACTCAGAGAAACTCAAGAAGTATAAACGCAAATAAAACCATACCTTGGCACATCATAATCAAACTATTGAAACCCAAAGATAAAGATGAAATCTTAAAAGCAGCCAGAGGAAAAAAAAAGACATATACAGAGGAACGATGAAAAGAATGTACAATGATTATTTTCATCAGAACCAATGGAGGGTAGATGACAGTGGGATGATAATAAATGCTGAAATAAAAAACAAAACCAAAAAGTAGAAAACTTTTCCACTACAGATCATACAGATATTAAAGTGATAATGAGGGGAAATTATAAACAACATCATGCCAATAAATTGAACAATTTAGATAAAATTGACAAATTCCTTGAAAATTGCAAATTACTGAAATTCAGGATAGAAAATTTAAATAGCCCTGTTTATCAAAGATATTAAACCTATAATTAAAAGCCTTTCTTTAAGGAAAACTCCAGTCCCAAAGAGCTTCTTCATAAAATTCTATCAAACATTTAAGGTAGAAATAATACTAATCCTACAAAACTCTTTGAAGAAAATAGAGGAGGAAATACTTCTCAACTCATTTTATGAGACCAGCATAGCGCTGATACCAAAATGTGATAAGAAAATTATAGACAAGCATCTCTTTTAAACATATATGCAATCATTCTTTAAATTTTTAAAAATTATAATCGAAATACAGTATAATATTAATAATTTCAGATGTACAAATAGTAATTCAACATTTATATAAGGTATAAATGCTCTAGATGCTCTAGAGTTAGTAAATAGATTTCCTCCCAGTAAGGCTAGGTGTTCTTTAGACAACTAGTTTCTCACTGTGCCCTAGTCAGGTGCATCTGTGTGCGCAGCCCCTCGGTGCACCCTCCCTGTTGCAGGGCAATGTGTTGGGGGTGAGATTTCCATGATACCATATTTCTCTTTCCTATCCATGTCTATGTGGTCTCTTTCTCGTTTGATGTTCAGACGCTGTTCAGTCAGCCCTCCGTTCTTCAGGGGGAATTGCTCTGTCTGTAGGTGTAGATGTGATGTGTTCATTGGTGGAGAGGAGTTCAGGGTCTTCCTCTGCTGCCGTCTTGGACTGGAAGTCTATGTAAAAATTCTTTTTTTTTTTCCTTTTTTTTTTTTTTTATTACTTTTCATTGAAAATTGCACTGAATGCTAAATGTCCTCCTTTACAATAAAAAAATACAGTAACAGTTACACTAAAACAAAATGTATTTCTGATAGCCATTATTTTTCTGTTTGAGACAGTTTGAAAGGTGTTTTTTTTTTTACTTAGACGTTTATCATTTATATCCCTGACACTGTGTGAACCCCCCTCCCCCCATCCACTATCCCTCTGACATTGCACAGAGCCATTATATTTCCACTGTCTCTATTCCTAATGCTGTACTCCACTTCTTGTAAGTATATACATATATATATATATATATATACATACATATGTATATGTATGTATATATATAAAATTATAGTTGGCATTCATTATTGTTCAGCTTCAGGTGCACAGTGCAGTGATCAGACATCTACATCATCCCTGAGGTGGTCTCCCAAATGGGACACGTGTCTATTGGATACCCTACAAAATCTTTACAACATTATTGATTATGTTCCCCAAATTAATTTTCAAAACCCCGTGGCCATCTTGTGGTTACCGACTGTTTTCTAATCCCCTCACCTTCCCCCTTATCCTCACCCTCCCCGGCCCATCTAGCAACCCTCAGTTTTTCCTCTCTGTCTCCAAAACTGTTTCTGATTAGTTCATTCACTGATTCTTTTCTTTAGATACCGCATATAAGTGAGATCATATGGTATTTGTCTTTCTCTGTCTGACTTATTTCACTTAACATAATGTTCTCTAGGTCCATCCATGTTGTTGCAAATGGTACGATTTCTTTCTTCTTTATGGCTGCGTAATACTCCATTGTATAAATGTACCATAGTTTCTTAATCCAGTCATCTACCGATGGGCATTTCGGTTGTTTCCATGTCTTGGCTATTGTGTATAGTGCTGCAATAAACATAGGAGTGCATAAAGATTTTTGAATTGGAGTTTTGGATTTCTCCGGCTAGATACCTAGGAGTGGAATTGCTGGATCATAAGGTAGTTCCATTTTCAGATTTTTTGTGATACCTCCATACTGTTTTCCATAGTGGCTGCACCAATCTGCAATCCCACCAACAGTGCACAAGCGTTCCCTTTTCTCCACATCCGCGCCAGCACTTGTTGTTTGTTGATTTGTTGATGATAGCCATTTTGACTGGGGTGAGGTAGTATCTCATTGTGGTTTTTATTTGCATTTCTCTGATGTTTAGTGGGGTTGAGCATTTCTTCATATGTCTGTTTGCCATCTGTATGTCCTTTTTAGAAAAATGTCTCTTCATGTCCTCTGCCCATTTTTCAATTGGGTTGTTTGTTTTTTTTGGAGTTGAGTTGAGTGAGTTTTTTTTATAAATTTGTGATATTAACCCCTTATCAGATATATCATTGGCAAATATTTTTTCCCATTCAGTAGGATCCCTTTTTGTTTTATTGATGGTTTTCTTTGCTGTGAAAAACTTTTTAATCCCACATGTAGTCCCACATGTTTATTTTTTCTCTTACTTCCCTCGCGCGAGGGGATATATCAGTAAAAATCTTACTCTGGGTAATGTCTGTGAAGTTTCTTCCTATATATTCTTCTAGGTATTTTATGGATTCAGATCTTACATTTAAGTCTTTAAGCCATTTTGAATTTATTTTTGTATATGGTGTAAGGAGGTGGTCCAGCTTCATTTTTTTGCATGTGTCTGTCAAGGTTTCCCAGAACCATTTATTGAATAGACTGTCTTTACTCCACCGTACATTCTTGCTTCCATTGTCGTAGAGTAAATGGCCATATAGGCATGGATTTATTTCTGGACTCTCTATTCTGTTCCATTGATCTATGTGTCTGTTTTTATGCCAGTACCATGCTGTTTTGATTACTGTAGCCTTGTAATATAATTTGATGTCAGGTATTGTTATACCTCCCACTTTGTTCTTATTTCTCAAGATTGCTGAGGCTATCTGGGGTCTTTTATGGTCCCATATAAATTTTAGGATTACATGTTCTATTTCTGTGAAAAAAATCATTGGTAGTTTGATAGGAATTACGTTGAATATGTATATTGCCTTAGGCAGTATGGACATTTTAACTATATTAATTCTTCCTATCCATGAACATGGCATGTGTTTCCATCTATTTGTATCTTCTTTCATTTCTTTTTCAGTGTCTTATAATTTTCTGAGTACAGATCTTTTACTTCTTTGGTTAAATTTATTCCCAGGTATTTTATAGTCTTTGGAGCAATTGTAAATGGGATTGATTTTTTAATTTCTCCTTCTGGTGTTTTATTATTGGCATATACAAATGCAACTTATTTCTGAATATTAATTTTGTATCCTGCTACTTTATTAAATGCATCTATCAGCTCTAATAGGTTCTTGGTGGAGTCTTTAGGGTTCTCTCTATATAGTATCATACCATCTGCATATAATGACAATTTTACTCCCTCCTTACCAATTTGGATGCCTTTTATTTCTTTTTCTTGTCTGATTGCTGTGGCTAGAACTTCCAGCACTATGTTGAATAAAAGTGGAGAAAGTGGGCAACCTTGCCTTGTTCCTGATCTTAGGGGGAATGGTTTTAGCTTTTCCCCATTGAGTATGATGTTAGCTGTGGGTTTGTCATATATGGCCTTTATTATGTCGAGATATGATCCCTCTATTCCCACTTTCTTAAAGGTTTTTATCATAAATGCCTGCTGGATTTTGTCAAATGCTTTTTCTGCATCTATTGATATGATCATGTGATTTTTATTTTTCATTTTGTTAATGTGGTGTATCACATTAATTGATTTGTGGATGTTGAACCACCCTTGCATACCAGGGATGAATCCCACTTGATCATGGTGAATGATCTTTTTAATGTATTGCTGAATTCTGTTCGCTAATATTTTGTTGAGGATTTTTGCATCTATGTTCATTAGCGATATCGGCCTGTAGTTTTCTTTTTTTGTGGTGTCTTTGTCTGATTTTGGGATCAGGGTGATAGTGGCTTCATAAAAAGTGTTTGGGAGTCTTCCCTCCTTCTGGATTTTTTGGAAGAGCTTGAGGAGAATAGGTGATAATTCTTTTTTGAACGTTTTGTAAAATTCACCTGTAAAGCCATCTGGTCCATCTTTTGTTTTTTGGGAGATTGTTGATTACTGATTCAATTTCCCTGGTGGTAGTCAGTCTATTCAGGTTTTCTGTTTCTTTTTGAGTTATCCTTGGAAGGTTGTACGCCTCTAGAAAATTGTCCATTTCTCCCAGATTGTAAAATTTGTTGGCATCTAGTTGCTCATAGTAATTTTTTAAAATTTTTTGTATTTCTGGGGTGTCTGTTGTCACTTCTCCTCTTTCATTTCTGATTTTATTAATTTGGGTCCTCTCTCTCTTGTTTTAAATGAGTCTGGCTAAAGGTTTGTCAATTTTGTTTATCTTCTCTAAGAAGCAACTCTTGGATTCATTGATCTTTTGTATTGTTTTTCTGGTTTCTATTTCATTTATTTCCCCTCTGATCTTTATTATCTCCTTCCTTGTGCTCCCTTTGGGCTTATTTTGCTATTCTTTTTCCAGATCCCTTAAGTGTGAAGATAAACTGTTGATTAGTGATGTTTCTTGTTTCTTTAGGTAGGCCTGCAATGCTATGAATTTCCCTCTTAGGACTGCTTTCGCGGCATCCCGTAGATTTTGGGTTGTCGAGTTTTCATTTTCGTTTGTTTTGAGATATCTTTTGATTTCTTCCTTGATCTCCTGGTTGACCCATTCATTTTCTAGTAACATGTTTTTCAGCCTCCATGAATTGGTGTGTCTTCCGGTTTTTTTCCTGTAGTTCATTTCTAACTTCATAGCACTGTGGTCAGAGAAGACAATTGGTATGATTTCAATTTTCTTAAATTTATCAAGACTCGTTTTGTGGCCTAACATGTGGTCTGTCTTGGAAAATATTCCATGTGCCCTTGAGAAGAACGTGTATTCTGCAGCATTGGGGTGAAATGCTCTGAAAATATCAATTAAATCCAAGTGGTCCAATGTATCATTTAAGGCTGTTGTTTCTCTATTGATTTTCTGTCTGGAAGACTTGTCCCTTGTTGTCAGAGGTGTGTTGAAGTCCCCTATTATGATAGTGTTACTGTTGATCTCTGTCTTTATGTCAGTCAATATCTGTTTTATGTATTTAGGTGCTCCTATGTTGGGTGTATAGATGTTTACTAGGGTTATGTCCTCTTGTCGGATCGATCCCTTTATTATTATATAGTGCCCATCTTTGTTTTTTAATATGTTCTTCATTTTAAAGTCTATTTTGTCAGATATAAGTATTGCAACTCCAGCTTTTTTCTCATTTCCGTTTGCATGAAATATCTTACTCCAACCCTTCGCTTGCAGCCTGAGTGTGTCTTTTGATCTGAGGTGAGTCTCTTATATACAGCATATACAAGGGTCTTGCTTTCTTATCCACTCAGCCACCCTATGTCTCTTGATTGGAGCATTTAATCCGTTTACATTTAAAGTGATTATTGATATGTACATAGTTATTGCCATTTTTAAATTTGTAGTTAGATTGTTTTCATCTTTCTTTTATTTACAGAAGTCCTTTTAGTATTTCTTGCAATGCTGGCTTGGTGGTAATACATTCCTTTAGCTTTTTCTTTTCTGGGAAGCTCTTTATCTCTCCATCAACTTTAAATGATAGCCTTGCTGGATAAAGCAATCTAGGTTGTAGGCCTTTGTTTTCCATCACTTTGACTATCTCCTGACACTCCCTCCTGGCCTTGAATGTTTCTGTAGAAAAGTCATTTCATAGTCTTATGGGGGTTCCCTTGTATGTAACCCTCTGTCTTTCTCTTGCTGCTTTTAGGATTCTCTCTTTGTCTTTAAGCTTTGCCATTTTAACTATAATGTGTCTTGGTGTGGACCTGTTTGGGTTTATCCTGGTTGGAACTCTCTGCACTTCCTGGGCTTGTATGTTGGTTTCCTTCACCAGGTTAGGGAAGTTTTCGGACATTATTACTTCAAATATGTTCTCGATCCCTTGTTTCCTCTCTTCACCTTCTGGTATTCCTATGATGTACATATTGTTGTGCTTGACGTTATCCCAGAGGTCTCTTAAACCATCTTCATTGTTTTTAATTCTTTTTTCTTTCTGTTGTTCGTTTGGGTGATCTCTGCTAACTTGTCTTCTAAGTCCCTGATTCGATCCTCTGCTTCATCTAACCTGCTGTTAATTCCTTCAAGTGAGTTCCTTATTTAGGTAATTGTGTTCTTTAGTTCTAACTGGTTGTTCGTTATGATTTCTACATCCCTCTTTATGTCGTCTCTAAGCTCCTTAAACATTCTTATCATCAGTGTTTGAACTGTGTCTCTGAAAGGTTGGTTACCTCTGCTTCATTTGGTTCCAGTTGTGGAGGTTTCTTCTGTTCTTTTATTTGGGACATGTTTCTTTGTTTCCCCATTCTGGCTGACTCTCTGTGTTTGCTTCGATGTATTAGGTAGATCCCCTAGAGTTCTTAGCTCTTGCTGGGTTATCTTCTGTAATATGTGTCCTTTATATTTGACTTGCACTACTTCGTTCTTCTCCTCTGCGTGTGCTCCAAAGGTGACTCTTGTGTTGTGTATATTGTCCTGTTAAAGAAGATCTTTAATTGCTTTTCGCTTGTGAGTAGGAGGGGTTAACTCTAGGCTGACTAGTTGTGAGACTTGGCTCTGCCCACCGCAGGGTGTTCTGCTGCGTGAGGGTTGACTGCTTAAATGTGGTTTGGCCTCTATGGGCTCTTGTGCCTGTAGAGAATTCCCTTTGGGTGTGTGACTTGTAGGTCAAACCGGGCAGTACTCTGGTTTGGTCTGGAGTTGGCCTCTGGATATGTTGAATCTTGTGCCTCTTAAGCTGGGCGCTAGTAGGGCAATTTCAGAACAAAGCAAATCACCAAGCACAACAACAACAACAAAGAAAAAATCAAATACATTCATATGTGAAAAACAATGACAACCCCCACTCAACACTGGCAAAGATATCAAGATATAAAGACAAAACAAAACAAAACAAAACAAAAAAGCAGCGCCAGTCTTGGCTTAAGCCCACCAAGTAATCTCCAAGTTGTCCTCTGCTCTACCAAGGTGTCCCCTGTGTATTGTGCAGGCAGAGCTGGTCACCTGATGCCCAGAGTGATGTTGGGACTGCAGATTCAGATGCTTGGGGCTGAGTGGTCTGGATGGTAGTTTTTACAAAGTCAGTGCAGTTTCTGCCCTTGCCTGCACATATGCGCACTGAGAGTAGCACCAAGAGCCCTGTGTCCAGTTCTCCTGAGTCTTAGGGCACTTCTTCCATGTGTGTGTGTGTGTGTGTGTGTGTGTGTGTGTGTGTGTGGCGGGCGGGAGATTTCTGAGCTGCTGAAAGCCGGGAGCTGCGTCTGCTGCTTACTGCTGATCCCTGGGAGTGTCTCCGCAGTTGTATTTGCCCCGCCCTAGGCAGGCCAGAAAGGGTGGGGGCTGGGGATGGAGAGGTCTTCTCTCTTCCAGCCCAGCAGTGTCACACTCTTCCCGCAGGCCAGAAAAGGTAGTGGCTGGGGGTGAAGGGGGTCTCTTCTCTCCTAGCCCAGCCAAAATCACACTCTTCCCATCCTCTTCCCTGGGTCAGAGCTGCCTGCCAGTCTTCCCAGAGCCTGAGCACTAAGGCTCCTCTGTAATCTGACACTACTCTTCAGTTCAGGGGCCAGTTTAAGTCTCTGGAAGGGCGGGGGCAGGATTGGAAGTGGGGGGAGTGGCCCAGGTATGGAGTTTGTGTCTTTTGTCCGGTCTAGGGCCCAACTGAAGGTCCCAGCTGAGGTTATTGCCTGGAATGCTGGATATGCTGCCTCCTCTGCGGGAGAGATCAGCTGTGCGACACGGGGAAAGAGCCCACCTGCTGGCTTCTGTGCCCTCTGTTCCGTTCTGGGATCCCCTGAGACTCTGCAGCTGCGGATGCCGGCCGTGTTTCCACAGCCGCAGATGTGGGCCGCATCTCCACAGCCGAAGGTGCGGCCACGTCCCCACAGCCACAGATGTGGGCCACGTCTTCACTCCGCTCCCTTCCCTCTTCCCCTGCTCGCCCAATTTACCCTCCTGTAAGTAATCCTTGCACGAGTCACTTAGCTGTTCTGCGTGATGAGCAGAGAGTCCTGTGATGGGTTGTATGTCCCATTTGTGATAAGATCCGGAGAAGAACTCAAAAAGTGCGCCCTGCTGCCGCCAGTCCTATGATGTCACTCCCTAAAAATTCTTAATAATATATTAGAAAATTGCATTCAGCAATATGTAGGAAGAACAGTATATAATGATCAAATGTGATTGATCCCAGGGATAAAGACTTCATTTAATATTACAAGATAAATCAATGTAGTTCACCACCATAAGGTGGTGACTAAAGGAGACTAAATAAGTAAAGGAGAAAAATGATATCATTATCTCAATAAATTCAGAGAAAGAATTTGATAAAGTATAACACATATTTATCATATGTGTTATGATAAAAAGTCAGCTAACCAGAAATAGAAGAAAATCTTTCCAATCTTATAAAGGAGGTATACAAAAACCTACAAAAGTGAGATTACAAATACTTTTAAAAATAACATTAAAAATACTTATGAATAAATCTGATGAAAGATGAGCAAAACCACCATTTTGAAAATGGCAAAAACATTGTTGAGAGAAAATAAATAAGAGTCAATTTAATGGAGAGATACATCATATTCATGAATTGGGTTCACACTGTTGCAAAGACATCAGTTTTCTCCATATTGGCTTATAGATCCAACACATCCCAAACAAAAGTCCAGCAGTCCTTTTGAAGAAATCTGATTTTAAAATTTATATGGAAAAGTAAAGGATGCAGAACAGCCAAAATGCTTTTGGAAAAGAAAAAAGTGGAGGATGCGTACAACCTGGTCTTAAGACTTCCAATAAATTTATAGTAATCAAGATGGGACAGCACTGCCATAAGCATAGACAAACGGGTCTGTGGGACAGGAAAGAGGTTTGGGAAATAAACCTACCTAGTATGATCAACTGATATTTAAAAAAAAAATCTCTTCTTTTCTTTCATTCACTTCCTTTGGTAATGACTATTTCACTCTCTGTTACTACGAGTTCAGCTTTTATTACTATTATTATTTTTAATATACTGCATGTAAATGAGATCATGCAGTATTTGTCTTTCTGTGTGTGGTTTACTTTATGTAGTATAATGTACACCAGTTTCAGCCGTGTTGTTGCAATGGCAGTATTTTCCTCTTTTCTAAGGCTGAATAACATCCCATTGTGAGGATATATGTGTTTGTGTGTGTGTGTATAAATAAAATGTGAATATATCCATGTATACAATCCCATTAGCCCACTGATGGGTATTTGGTGTGTTTCCATATCTCGACATTGTCAGTAACGCTGCGGTCAACACGGGAGTGCAGATGTCTCTTCTTTTCAGTTGATTTTTGACCAAAGAACCAAGTTAATTCAAAGAAGGAAGAAAAATTTTAAACAAATGGTGCTGAAACAAACTGGATATATGTATAAAAATAAACACTATTACACAGAAAATGATTTAAGATGAATCAGTCATCTAAATATGACCCTAGAACCATAAATCTTTTAGAAGAAAATGTAGGAGAATATTTTCAACTTTGGGGACGACAAAAACACTAACCAAATCAGTACAAAAAACATGAACCATAAATAAAAAATAATAATTGGACATCATCAAGACCAACATTTCTATTCATCAAAAGATAATATTAAAAAAAATGAAGTCAAACCACAGATGAGAAAAATATATTCATAATAAAGATATCTGATAAAGGATTTGTATTCATAATATGTAAAGAATTCCTAAAAATCATTAATAAAAAGACAGATAACCCAATTAAAAATGGGCAAAGACTCATAGACAATTCATGGAAGATATAAAAATGGCCTTTAAGCACATGAAAAGATATTCAATATTAATAGTCATCAGGGAAAAGCAAATTAAAACCACAATGAATTACCACTATAAACCTACTAGAATGGATAAAATTAAAACAGCTGATTATATCAGCTATTGGTGAGCATATGGAGAAACTGGAACTCTCACACATTGCTGTTGGGCCTGTAAAATAGGAAAGCAGTTCCTTCTAAAGCTAAACATACCCATATCCTATGACCTGTCAATTGCCCCCTAGGTATTTACTCAAGAATTCTTAAAAAGCCTTGTGCGTGAATGTGCATTGCAGCTTTACTCAAATAACGAAACACGGGAAAAATTCCCAATTCATCAATAGGTGAACGTATTAAACACTTTTGATATATTCAAAAATGGAATACTGCTAGCAATAAAGTGAACTGTTATGTGGTTGAATCTCAGAAATATTATGCTGCATGAAAGAAACTGGACACAAAAGAGTTTATCCAGTGCGTTCCATTTATACAAATTTGTAGGACAAGCAAATAGAAATCAGACTGATTGTTAATGTGCATGGGGGGTATTGACAGGAAAAGAGCATGAGGAAGCTTTCTGGAGAGATGGAAACATTCTAGATCTTGACTTAGGTGTTTATAACTGCCAAAATTCTGGAACTGAAAAATGGAAATCTGTGCTTTTTGTGGTATGTAAATTATATATCAATGAAAAAGAACAGTACTATGGAGGGAAGTTTATATCTAGATATTTATTATTTATTGTTGTTATAAATCTAATAGTTTTTTTCTATTGTATTTTCTAATGGGTACAAGCAATTCTATAGTCAAAGTCTACCAAAGTTTTAGGAAGTAATTTCCATCAAATTTCCTTGATGTCAAAACTTGATTGTCAGTATCTACCCACTGTGGGCATGCATACGCACTCACGCATGGTGTATTCACACAACTGTAGGCAAAGTGAACTTTTGAATATTAAAGTAAAAACACTAACTAATAGAAATTTTAATCCAATAGCCCCACACCACGACAAAATAGGATTTATTCTAGGAATATTAAGAGAAAAACACATGATTATGTTAACACACACACACACACACGCACACACGCACACAACTTTTGAAAAGGCCATGACGTCGGATGGAAGGGGACTTGCTTAACATTCTGAGGCCCAAGTGTCTCGTACAGCGGGCGTGTCAGTCCCGGGGGCAGGGCCTCTGCGGGCGAGGCCTCCTCAGGCTCTGTGGGCCAGTGGCTGGCATCTAGCAGGTGCTCAGTAAGCACTGATGGGACCAAGAAATTAAGTCAACAACCGTTTTACTGTATCCCCCCTCTCTTGTCCCCGCCCCCGCGTTTGACCTCCCAGAAAGTCATCTACAGAGCCACATCCTCCGTCTCCTCAGTTCTTCTTTTGAAAAACTCTCTAGTGCTAGCCAACGAGGTGTGACAAGGGCTTTATCTGGTTCTGATCATTAAATCCCGAGCCCCAGCCACGTGGGCCCTGTTCCTATTCCCCCGTCCTGGCCTCTGGTGGTCGGGGGAGATGTCTATATGGTACGGGTGGTGTGCTCACTCATGCTGCCCATGTCCTCTGCACTGGCTGGAGGCATTCAGGGCAAACCCCACCCTGCTGAGCCGTGGAAATCCCTGGGGAAAACCCTGTCTGGAGGAAAATTGGAGAAATGCACCCAACTATTTTAGGTGGTGAGACAAAAGACAATGGAGGAAACTGGGATAACACTTCCTGAGCCGTCGCCTGAGTGGACTCTGAACTTAGTAGCTGCAGGAGCATTAACTTCTATTATTTTCATAACAGCCTCATAAGGTGGGATTTCTGTTGTCCCAGTTTACAGAGGAGAATGCTGAGGCCCATGGAGTGACTGGCCCACATGCACAGCTTGTGTCTAGAGAGTGTCCTCAGAAGGTGTGGACCTGTGGTGGCCTTGTGTGAGGATGTAGGCTGTGGAAGGCTGAGGACCTTGGTGTGAGGGAAGCCAAGGGTCATGGAGAAGTGGGTACTCGCCTCTGGCCTTCCTCAGGGCACCTTTTGGGCCAGTCACAGAGCCTGGCAATGCTAGTGTTAGTATGCGTGGGACCACAGCCACTAAACGTGCCCTGCTCACCAGGCGCTGTGTGTCTCTCTCCTTGCACCCTGCCAAGGACAGAGCCTGTAGACAGCAGGGACACAAGGCTTCCCAGGTCCATCACAGGGAAAGCAGCACACAGCCTGGGTTTGTCTGCTGGTTCAAACCCAGCTATGTGGCCTTGGATTAACTACTTAAGTCTGTCTGCCTCAGTTTCTTCCTCTAAATGGGGATAACAATGATAATACCAGAGAAGACATTTGGTGTTTCATATGTGCCAAGTGCTGTTCTAAGTCTGCTGCACAAATGCCCTAGATAGTAAGGGAGCCCTATTTTACAGATAAGGAAACTGAGCCTCAGAGAAGTTCGGTGCCCTAACCAAGCTCCCTCGCTGAGCTGTACCAGGACCATCTGTGTTCTTTGGACTCCATCAGATGTCTGAGAACAGGCCTTCACCCACTAGCCTCAGCCCCTCCTGTGGGTTGGGGTGGGGTGATGGGGAGGGCAGGTAAGCCCCCTCCATGGAGAAAAGGACAGGCTGCCTAGGGGAGGGGGCTGGGACACAGAAGAAGGGTCTCTATTCCGCCCACCAGCCTTGTCACCTCCGCTGCGGTCGGGCCACTGCACCACTCTGTTCTGCCCAGCCTCACCCCTCCAGGCTTTGGGATGATTCCCTGGGCACCAGGGGACCATAGCAAGACCAGTTTCAACCCCAGGGAGTGAGGCCAGTATCTGCATTTCTGCCTGCACCCGAGTCCCTCTTTCCTTGAGAAAGGGGGCACTGTTCTCTCCCGCCCTCAGCGGGAGCTGTCTCTGCATCTCTTGTTTGTTCCACAGTGTGCAGGACCCCTTTGCACCCACCAGCCCTGGCACCACCTGCTAGGGAAGAAAAGCCCCAGCTCCCAGAATTCCCCAGGCATCCAGACTTGGAGCCATGGTCATGAATAATTGTCTTTTTTTTTTCCTGGCCTGAGTGGCATTTATTTATATATTTTTTCCCTAGCCTGAGTGGCAAATCTTATGTTTTATGTGGACTTTTCTTCTTTATAGTTGACATAAAATATTGTACTATGTTTCAGGTGTACAACATGGTGATCCAACATTTATGTACGTATCTTAATTGTTCTCTGTTGTTGAAAGTAAATTCAACTCATCACCAACCAGATTTCCACTAAATTTATATCAAAAAACAGAAACAGCAAGGATTTGGAGACTTAATGGAGTTAAGCATGCAAATATAGAAGTTGTAATGTCTTTTCTAACAGAGACTTTGCATTTTCAGCAAGTGAATTTTCCTCCTTGAACTTCATTTGCTCTGTTTTGCCTTTGGTAGAGTTTGTTCTGTGCTTTATAAAAAATATCAAACTGCTGTTTAATGGCCCAATGGTTCATCACTTAATTCCATGCAGATTCTGTGTTTCCACAAACCTTAAAATAGCCTGGGGTTTTATAGTCAAATTCCACCAATGGCTGTGGCTGGGATGCAAGGATAGCGTGGACAGCTGTTCTCACCACCAGTGATACTGTGGGCCAGCTTCTGGAACCTTCTCATGGTGGTTTTCCATATGGTGACTTTGAGCTAATTCCAGTGGAATTTGTGACAACCTCTAATATTATGTATTTAAAAAATGTTATTACTTTCAAGTAATAGCCAAAAATGGAGTTTGGACCAGAAATTTTGTCTTAAATTCTCCTTTCTATAGTAATTGAAGAAATATCACATATGGTTCATGTTTTAATAGTGAGTGTGAACTTGATTGAAGGGTGTGTTTCTTGGGCTGGTTAAACATTACCTCCCGCTGTTTTACTTTTAATAATGCTTATTTCTTTAGCAGCCCCCTAAATTCATCTTTACTTAAGAAACTTCTGCCCAACTCCTGTTGCCACACTGGAGTCTTCTGGAAGGAAGTGTCCCTGAGGGAGAAGAAAGTACCTGTAAGAGAGAGAGTGAGTGTATGGGGAGATTATGCAGAATGGTACAGGAGGCCAGCAGAACTGGACCGTAGCCTCCTGAACTGGCTGTCACAGCGCGAGGCTTTACACTTTATGCCAGCTCTGGCCCGTTTTGGGAACCACACATTCAGTATCTCAGTGACTCAGCGTGCAGGACATGGGGCTGGGAGGACACACCCCTGGAGGCCTGGTGGAATCTTAGGTATGTAGGGGATGGGTAGAGTAGTTTGAAAAGTTCCTACTAAAAGTCTGATGCGGCCCCATGCCTCCTACCTCCATCCAAATCACCAGAAGAAGCTGTGGTGTGTGTGTTGGGGATCATAGCTAGGGGCTTGTGGAACCCTGTCAGCAGTCTACTCAATAGCATCCTTCCCTCTCATTTTCCTTGCGATGTAGAAGTACCTCAGTTTTGTTTAGGTCAGTCATGTGCCAGTCTCAGGTGACATAGTCTCTTTCTCAGCCTCCCCAGAGGCTTGTGGTGGATATAACTCATAGTTCCTGCCAGGGAGACACAAGCTAAATCTTCTGCAGGGGTGGTGGTGGTGGTGATGGTGGTGGTGGTGATGGTGGTGGGGGTGATGGTGGTGGGGGTGATGGTGGTGGTGATGGTGGTGGCGGTGATGGTGGTGGTGATGGTGGTGGTGGTGGTGGTGATGGTGATGGTGGTGATGGTGGTGGTGGTGATGGTGGTGGAGATGATGGTGGTGAAGGTGATGGTGGTGGTGATGGTGATGGTGGTGATGGTGGTGGTGATGGTGGTGAAGGTGATGGTGGTGGGGGTGATTGTGGTGGGGTGATGGTGGTGGTGGTGGTGGTGGTGGTGATGTGGTGGTGGTGATGGTGGTGGTGGTGATGGTGGTGGGGGTGATGGTGGTGAAGGTGATGGTGATGGTGGTGATGGTGGTGGGGGTGACGGTGGTGGGGGTGACGGTGGTGGTGGTGAAGGTGGTGAAGGTGATGGTGGTGGTGGTGGTGGTGGTGGTGATGGTGGTGGGGGTGATGGTGGTGGTGGTGAAGGTGGTAAAGGTGATGGTGGTGGTGATGGTGATGGTGGTGATGGTGGTGAAGGTGATGGTGATGGTGGTGATGGTGGTGGGGGTGACGGTGGTGGGGGTGACGGTGGTGGTGGTGAAGGTGGTGAAGGTGATGGTGGTGGCTTGGGGGAAGCAGGGACAGATCTTCATTTTTTACCTTTCTTTTATGTGACCATGAGGTAGCAAGGATGAGGATACAAAATAGTTTACTACAGGAGGTCAAGTGGAGAGGTGAGAGCCTGGGCCCTAGATGCCGCAGTTGAATAGTTGAACTGGTGCCAATGGAAGCCCTTCTCTGAATTTGTGGTTATATGAGAAATAATCCTGATTTGTTTTAGCCATTGTAGATCAGTTGGGTTTTCTGTTACTTGTCGTCAAATACAAGACTACTGACAGAGGAATCTTCTTGGGAAGTGAGAAATGACTGATGTTAACACATGCAGCATTCAATATTTTATCTGAGTACCTGCCCTCTGTTTTTCTACAATACTCTGCTCTTTTTTTTATAATTCCATTTCTTCCTTTATGTGTTTGACAATATAGTACTTGTCAGCTGTTCCCATTATATGAAATATTTGGAGTTCTGATTCTCTGTTTTTTCTTTTGACTCTTGGTTCTGATTATTCACGTCCATGACTGTTTTGTAATTTTGGCAGGAGAGCTAGGGCTTTTTCTGAGGGACTTCTTTGTGGCCTGGATTGAGGGCATTGACATTGACTTTTGCCAGGTGCCCATGGTATGTTACCAGCTCAGGAATACTTTTCATTTATTAACTACTTGGTTTGTTTGGTACCTACGCCATGAGGTACAGTAAAGTTGAACACTAAACCTATGCAAGTTATGTCTTGAGTTTACAAAATCTTGGGGCTCATCCGCCGTCCCCTACTTTGGAGCTAAACAGGGAAGTATACTTGTTTCCCCTCTTTACAAAGTACAACCTGCCCTTTTACAAAATGTGAAGCGTCTGAGGTGCCACCTTATGCTGGGATCTCAGCCACAGCCCCTCACCCTGCTGGGCCCATGACCTCTTCTTTTTTATACAGACAAAATCCATGCTCTAGGGGTCGTCAACGGACCCTGCTGTCCCCCTCCCTCTGAAGTACAGCACTACTTAGGCCTCTTGTTTCCATGTCTTTTCCCATTTTGGATCCTTAGTACTATTCTCATTTCTTTTTGAACTCAGTTATTCATTTAAGAAGGTGTTTATTATGTTTTAGCCTGCATCTAGCACAATGTCAATTCAGGCACATGGGACACAAAGAGTTAGGTTTCCGAATGTTCTCTGGGCCCCTCCCCCAAGGCCAAGAACCTGAGTCTCCCTTAAGGTGAAAGTCCCCTTATAGTGAAAGTTAGCTTCCTGAGGACTGAACCGGGTTGATTTTTTTTCACCAATTTATCACTAGAACGTAGTAAATGCTCAGTCAGTTTGGGGTTGAATTTTGAATTAGGAATTGGTAATTTAATTGCAGCACATTCATATATGCCTTGTTAACTGCACTAGAATTATTTTGTTGGGAAAATGTTTTTGACATATTATTAGTAAAAAAACAAAACAAAACAAGAAAGGCGACATAGGTTGCCTGACTACTAGATGCAGTATAAGTGCTATTTGGAAAAATGAAACGATGAAAGGAAAACATGAGAAGGATATATAAAAAATATTAAAAGAGGTTATCTCTGGAGTGGGATTATAAGTAATACTTTTGTTTACACATTTATATACTTTCTAAGTTTTCAAAGTAGAGAATATGCATGACTACTATAATAGAACTTGTTTTAAATGTGGCTGACAGGGCAATCTCAGAGAGACTGTGCTGGGACTGGCTCACTCCCAGAGCTCACTGTCCATGGGGAGACCTGGCCCCACCTTTGCCCTTCACACTGTTAGTCCTGCAGGGCAAGTCCCAACACCTCCCCTTACATACTGGGCTGATCCTGCTTAGGAATTGGGGCTTATGGAGGAAAAGATTAAAAAAGAAATAAGAGCAACATCAACAACATTAATAATAACAGTTAACATGTCTGCTTCATACTCTATGCCAAGCATATATATACTCATTTATGTGTATTATTCATTTAGTCCTCATAACCTCATAACATGTCATCCCAATTTTATAGATGAAAAGAGTGAGGCAAATACATGTTATAATAAAGCATCTGTCTAGAAAGTATACTGTTTTCAAATATATTATTGTGTCAGTTAGGATAGGCTAGAGTTTGCTGCTGTAACAAACATTCCCAAAATCTCAGAAACTATAATAAAAACAACACATTTCTCCCATATACTACATGGCCATCATGGATCCACTAGGGACTGATCTTCTTTGCTTAAGGACCCAGGCTCCATCTCTTTGTCTACTGCCAAGGCAATGTGAAAGGGACTATGAGACTTGTAGACTGGCTCTTAAAACTTCCTTCTGGAGGTGGCACGGGTCACTTCTGCTCATTGAACGAGGGGAGTCCCATGACCATACCTAACTCCAAGATGCCAGGGGCCTGGCTTCCTACCGTGTGCCTTAAAAGGAGAACAAGACTTTTTGGGGAATGGTGCTAATGAGTCCATGCTTATCTACATTGACCGTTATAAAACCTGATGATTATTCATTTTAGATTAAAATGGTTAGCAGACTTTCTAAAGGGACCTAGCCAGGAAGGGGGTGGGTCATGGGACCAATGCCCATGTTCTAGTGTCACAGAATTCTAGACTGTCCCAGTGCATCAGTCATCATAAGAAAAGTCCTACCATCTTGTTCCTTCATTCTCGTAGTAGTTTTCATTCATTCCTGAGAGGATGTATTGCTTTTCCCATAGGGGCCAAAACTTCTCCAAGTGAAGGAGTGTGACCTTTAACAGCCCAGAGGGATGAAAGTGTTCAGTAATGCCATAAACTAAACTGTGGTTCTGCCTCATCTTCCTCCAGCTGTGTGAGCCAGGCAAACACCTAATCTCTGAGTCTCATTTTTCTCATCTGTAAAATGGGCCACCATGCCCATTCCCACTTCCAAGGGTTCTTGTGGGAACAAAATGAGACAAGGTAACAAGTGCAAGAGCACCCTAGTGCCTGGCACATGTGGTCACTCACCAAGTATCACTGTCTTCCCTTCACCCATTCACACAAGTTATTTGCTTGTGTATCCCTCAGTTTCCTCATTTATATCATGGAATTACTAATAGGGCAGTGGTATTGATATAATGTAAGTGTGAATGTGTTTTAAAAAGCTGAAAGCACTCTAGAAAATGCAAATTGTTAAAAAATGCTCATGGTAAATCTAAACATGTTGAACTTTTATAAGATGTATCTTAAATCAGTGAGTCTAACACTTTTTAAAAATAGAGTCAAGTTTGGCGGTTTCCACTAGTACAAAATCGAGCTGGAGGCAATCACCCCACTCAATGCAGGAGGGGGTTCCCCGAGCTGATCTAGGGCTTGGCTGTCAAGAAATAATTGCCATCCATCAGCAACTGTTCCCCAAGTCCAGCAAGGTCCCGCAAGAGGAAACAGGAAGCCCCAATTGCCCAGATGGAGGGCTGTTTGGCCCACTGGAATGGGGGATAGGGAGAGTGAGAAGAATGGGGTGGGGAGAGTGTGTAGCGTGGCCAGTGGATTAAGCTGGTGGCCCTTGGTCTCACTTGCTCCCACCAGAAGGAAATCTGTGGGTGGTGGGAATCCCCAGTCTCTCCCTTGTTTCTGCCGGGTTGCCCAGCTGAGTTCTTTCATTACCAAGGCTGCGCGGAACGCACACAGTCCACTCTCTCCCATAGGATGCACTGGGACTGTCCCACCGCCTTGTTTCTCTCCTGGACCCTGCCCACTCCTGCCCAAGGCCTGGCCAGACCTCAGCCTGGATGGGTCTGTACGCAGGCTCAGTGACTGGCTTGGCTGGGACAGTGAAGGCATGGGGACCTCTGGGGAGGTGCCCACATCACCCAGACCCCTTCCCTGCTAGTGCCACAAAATCTAAGACAGTAACATGGATGGGAGACTGAGTGGCAGGGTGGGTTTTGGCTGTGCAGAGAGTGAGAACACCAAACCTCAGTGCTGCCAATGGAGGGTCAGCCTCGGACCCGAGGAGAAGGGCCTCGGGGTCCAGAGAAGCACCTACAGCCGAAGTAAACAGGCGGGCTGGGCCCACAAGGTGTGATGCGACACCAGCATTAGTGCACCCCAACTGTGGCACGCTCTGCACGACACCCTTGCCCTGGAGGGGAGAGGCCTGCAGACCCCCCGCTACAGGTAAGAGACCCAGGTTCAGAGTGGTGGCTGCCCAAGGCTGCAGACAGATGGCCCTGGGTACCAGGTTCCAGGTGCAACCTCAGCCCATTCCCTGCATCCAGGAGCTGCTGGGAGCACGTGGAGTCCCAGATGCTGCTGGGGCTGGTCTGTACTTACCACTGAGGGATGTCTCTCCAACAATAGCCTTGGCCTTCCGAAGGAAGATTATAGATCTCCTGTCCTACTAATGGCCCATTCTCTTGTTTACATCCAGGGGCCCTCCGGCTGGTTATGGGACCAGGTGCAGGTTAGTGACAGAACAGTACAGGGACTGTTCTGCCTGAGCTCCTCCCTCCCGCCCCCCCACTCCCCCAGAGCTGTTAGGAGGAGCATCTAATCTGCTCTAAGTGCTGGGGATTTAATGCTGAATAAAACAATCCTGGTTCCTGTCTTCACAAACTCAGTCTAGGGGTGGGAGTGGGTGGATAAGCACTAAAGAGCAGTTCATGGCAGAAGTAAACATCTCTTCCTAATTGGGGTGATGCTGTGAGGCCAGGTGGGTGCCGTGAGGTGTGTGGCTCCCACACTTGACTCGTCGGGGAGCAGGGGCTCCTGAGGAGGAGGCTGAGCAGCTGGATGGTGAGGGAGGTGTGGGGTAAGGAAGCACATCAGGGTCCAGGAACAGCCTTCAGGAGGCTCCGGGAGCAGAGAGGGAGAAAGGTCGAGGCTGGGCTAGGGCTGGAGAGTGGCTGGAGACCAGAAGCGCCCTCAGGAGGTGAGGCCCTGGTGGGACTTGCTTGAAGACAGGCCCTGTGTAATGGGCCAGGGATGGGAGCTGTGCGGGGAGTTTCTCCTGCCCCGTCCCAGCCTGTCCTAATACCTGGAGACCCAGAGCCAATTGGGCATCAGCCTGTGAAGCGGGGCTCTTTCTGGAGAAGCCAGCCCCTTGAGAATGTAGGCAGACCAGGCCACTGCCCAACTTGGCAGCCATCCATTCATTCTTCAAGTGTGAAAGATAAGAACAATGTGAGTACTTAACCATCTTCCCTTCCCGTAGGGCCACTTGAAGGCTGTCATGCTTGTGGGGTCAGCATGTGTGGAGACTCGTGTGGGGTCTTATCTAGATAAAGCCCACAGTGGCTTCTCCCCTGGTACAGTCCCACAGGCTGGCAGCTGTGTGAGTGCGAGGTCCTGGCCCCTGATCCCCGGCCAACAAAAGGAGACAGCTGGGGCTGGGCATGGGGTGGGGGGCCACAGGGGTGGGGCGGAGCGAGGCGCTCTCACGGGAGGAGTCAGGGAGTCCTCTCTGATTTATTGGACGCCATGCTAAGTAGTTTGGGTTTATTTCAAGTTGGAGGAAGCTACGGAGAGTGTTTAAGCAGAGAAAAAACTTCTCTCCTCTCCTCCCTTCTCCTCTCCCTCCCCTCTTCTCCCCTCCCCGCCCCTTCCCTCTCGTCTCCTCTTTTTTTCTGTCCTTTTATGCCTTTAAAAAGTTCCCTCTGGCTGCTGAATGGAAATTAGCTAGAGGTAGGAAGGGTGACCAGGAAGGAGCTGTGGCCAGCCTGCGGTCCTCCAGGTGAAAGGTGGTCATGCAGGGAGGTGGTAGTGCAGGCGGGATGTGATTGGATCTGGGGACTCTGTGGGTGAAGGAGAGGAGGCAAGCAAGTACAGACTCTTTCCCCTCAGACACTGACCTTCAGATTCTAGTCCCGCATACGGCGGTACACAAGGTAGCTGTCTGGACTGCTATGTTGCTTGGTCCCGTGGGCCAAGCTGAATACCTTTAAACCTCACGAGCAGTCAGCCACAGGAGAGCACGCAGCATCTGGGGGGTGGGGGGCACCCAGGGGTGCTGCCAAGCCACAGTGGTCCAGTAGGAAGGGGCTGTTGTCAGAGTCAACACCCTGACCTGTCTTTGTCTGATCTCTTGTGCCTCCCACAGGCTGAAGGTGACAGGAAGCTGGAGGGTAAAGGACATTCCCCGACTCTTCTGTCGGGTGGAGGAGGGTGATCAGGAGGGCCAGACGGAAAAGGCTGGCACACTGGCTGCCACCTTTGGGGGAGGGTCTCTGCACTCGAGCGCCTACGTGGTCCTGTTGTCCCTGCAGAGCCGTGGGCTCATACAGTGGACCTTTGGCTTCTGTATTTACATATCCGGGCACAGGAGGACAGAATTGGAGCAAATGGCTTGGCCAGGTGTCTGGTCTGTTCCAGAGAATGCCAAAAGGAGGAGGGACATGTCCTGGGGTTGCTGGGCCGGGTAGGAACCCACTCAGAGAGTGGGGCCTCCGAGGGCTCAGCATCAATGCCCAGTCATCTGCAGAGCTCTGGGCAAATCCACAGGGCATCATCCGGGCTGCTTACCTTTCACTCTGCTGCCGTTCCACTGCCATGCCAGGCCTGCCCTGGGCCCTGGGCCACAAGCCCTGGCCTTGGCTGCTCTGTGGGAAAAGCCATGCACTCTTAGGACCAAAAAGGCCTATCAGTGCAGTCTGGAGTTAAAACCAGAAAAAAGAGGCCCACACCCCAGGTGCCATGCTGTGGCTGCTGAATTGCTGCCTTTTTTCTTGGCATTTTCTGGTTTTTGCTTCTCCCGAGAATATCTTGATGTGAACCTGCCACGGATTTGGATTACCCTTGGCCTCCTTGTCAAGGCCCCTTCCTCCATCAGGGTGGGCCACCCAGGAGCCCATGTCCCCTAGCATGGGGTTTGAAGTGGCATCTGAGGCCGATTATAGAGGCCCTCGGCAGGGAGGCTGGGACAGGGCTGCATCTACTGAGTATCCGTGTTGATAAAGTATATGGGGCCCTTCACACATGTTATTTCATTGAGTCCTCACCACTACCCTGTATTATAGATAAAGCAACTAACGTTTAAGGACTACCAAAACTTTTGGTGATCCAGCTGTAGTGGTGAAGCAAGATCTGGAATCCACCGTGGGGCATATCACACTTGCCTCTGCCCCTCTTGGCCCTGCAAGCCATAGGGATGGGCCTGCAGATAAAAGCCCCGCTGACATGCATTTGGCCTGCTCCACATGCTTACACATACCTATGCACATGTGAACATACACATGCTTACCCAGGCACATGTCTGTCTCAGACTCCCCCTGCCTGACCCACATCCCATGAGGCTCTGTTTTCTGAGCCTATGTCCCACTTCCAGTCATTACCACAGGTGTTTGCCAGATGGCCTGTGGGCTCTCCCAGAGTCTGCTCCTTTTTTTAGCCCACAGTGCCTGGCTTGGCTGCAGCAGGGACCAGGGATGTGGAGAGCAGAGCTAGAGATTCTTCCTAATTCCAACCAAGTCCAAGCCATTGTCTGCAGATGCAGCCCTGCAGCCGCCTCGTTTTTCACAGGCGGTGCCTTGCCAAGAAAAAGAGGTGCCTCTGCCAGCAGAGGAGGGGGAGGAGAATACCAGGGTAGGCCTGGCTTCTATGCGCCAGAGTGAAGAGAAAATCAGAACTGTACTATAGGGTAAGATCAGTGGTAAACTGATATTCAGAAATCATATCCTGAAGTCTAACACAATTATTGGAAGTGGGCAGCAAATTTGAAACTTAATTTCTTGGTGGCTAAAGCAGAACAGCTTAGAAAACTCAAATCATGAATATATGCATTCTTGATTTATGACAAAACTGGCAAAGTAGAAGGAAGGGAAGAGCTTTTTATTTTATTTATTCTTTTTCTTTCAGGGTTAGAGTTAGGGTTAAATTGAGTTTATGATTAGGGTTAGTTTTAGGGTTAGAGTTAGCTTTGAGATTGGTGTTTGGGTTTACATTAGGTTTATGGTTATGATTGGTTATTATTATGGTAAGGGCTAGGTTTGTTGTTAGGTTTAGGTTTAGGGGTAGGGGTAGGGAGAGACTTTTAAGCAGGATATAAGAAAGCACAAGCAGTAAAGAGAAAGACTAATAAACTGGGCTACTTTAAAATTAAGAGTACCATTAAGAGCGTGCAAAAACAAGCTAAGAGTGGGAGAAAGTATTTACAGCACATATAACTGACAGTATTTATATATACATAAATTCCTATAGTCATATCCAGACTATAGGAATTTATGTATGCACACACACACACACACACACACACACACACACACACACACACACACATATATATGCTCTTAGAAATCAACAAGGAAACACAAACAACACAATAAAAAAATTGGGAAGGAGACTTGAATATGTACTTTATAAAAGAGTTATAAAGAGTTTCTTGGTCCCAAATGGCCAGGAAACACACGAAAATGTGTTCAAGTTAATTAGTCAGAGAAACACAAATAAAAATCACAATGACATACCACTGGTAGTTTTAAAATATGCCCACAAACTCTTTAATATTCCTTTTTTTCAATAAGTAAAACTTAATTTCCGTCCCTTTGAATGTGGACTGGACTTATATGACTTATGGTTAGGTAATGGTGTGTCACCTCCAATACTGGGTTGTAAGTCAATGTAGCCTCTCTCTCTCTCTCATTCAGATCTTTCTGGAAGCCTGATGCCATGTCACAAGGACAGTCAAGCAGCCCTATGGAGAGGCCCATGCGGGGAGAAACAGGCTTTCTGCCATCATGTGAGTGAAACCTTAGAAATGGATGCTCCAGCCCCAGTCAAGCCTTTGAATGACCACAGCTCTGGCTGACATCTTGACTGCAATCTAGTGAGATACTTTGAAGAAGAGCTACCCATATAAGCAAATCCTGACTTCCTGACCCACAGAAATACTGAGACAATGAATGTTTGCTGTTTTAGGATAACTTGTATGCAGTAACAGAAAACTAATACACCACCTTTACTTATCAGAACGATTAACATTAAAAAGACTAAGATTGAATCAGTAATCAAAACCTTCCAAACAAACAAAAGTCCAGGGTGAGATCGTTTCACCGGTGAATTCTACCAAACATTCAAAGAATAATTAATACCAATCCTATCAAAATCTTCCAAAAAATAGCAGAGGAAGGAAAACCTTTAAACTCATTTTATGAGGCCAGCATTACCCTGATACCAAAACCAGACAAGGACATCATAAAAAAGAAAAGAAAAAAATTACAGGCCAATATCCCTGATGAACATAGATACAAAAATCCTCAAAAAAATTGGCAAACCAAATTCAACAATACATTAAAAGGCTCAATCATACACCATGATCACGTAGGATTTATTCCAGGGATGCAAGAATGGCTCAACATCTGCAAATCAATCATTGTGATACACCACATTAGTAAGATGAAGGATAAAAGTTATGTGATCATATCCATAGATGCATAAAAAACATTTGACAAAATTTAACATTTATTTATGTAAGAAACTCTCAACAAAGTGGGTATAAAGGGAACATATTTCAACATGATGAAGGCCATAAATGACAAGCCCACAGCTAACATCATAGTCATATCTTTTCTGCTAAAATCAGGAACAAGACAAGGATGCCCACTCTCACCACTTTTATTCAACATAATATTGGAAGTCCTCGCCAGAGCAATTAGGCAAGAAAAAGAAATAAAAGGCATCCAAATTGGAAAGGAAGAAGTTAAATGATCACTATTCGCAGATAACATGATATTATACATAGAAAACCCCAAAGACTCTACCGAAATATGTTAGAACTAATAAATAAATTCAGTAAAGTTGCAGTATGCAAAATCCATATCCAAAAATCTGTTGCATTTCTATACACTGATAACAAACTATCAGAAAGAGAAATTAAGAAAACAATCCTATTCACAATTGCATCAAAAAGAATAAAATACTTAGGAATAATTGAAACAAAGGAGGTGAAAGATCAATAAGACATTGATGAAAGAAATTGAAGAAGACATAAATAATTGGAAAGATATTCTGTGCTCATGGATTGGAACAATTAATATTGTTGAAATGTTCATACTACCCAAAGCAATCTATAGATTCAATGTAATCCCTATCAAAATTCCAATGGTATTTTTCACAGAACAATCCAAAAATTTGTATGGAACCATAGAAGACCTTAAATAGCCAAAGCAATCTTGAGAAAGAAAATCAAAACTGGAGGCATCATAATCCCTGATTTCAAACTATATCACAAAGCTATAATAATCAAGTCAGTATGGTATTGGCATAAAACAGACACATAGATCAATGGAAAAGAATAGATTATCGAGAAATAAACTCAATATATGTCAACTCATATATGTATATGGTCAATTAATTCACAACAAAGGAGCCAAGAATATACAAATGGGAAATGATAGTTTCTTCAGTAAATGGTATTGAAAAAACTGGACAGCCACTTGCAAAAGAATGAAACTGGACCACTATCTTATACTACCCTCCAAAATTAACCCAAATTGAATTAAAGACTTGAATGTAAGACCTGAAATCATAAAACTCCTAGAAAGAAACATAGGTGGGAAGTTACTTGACGTTGGTCTTGGCAATGATTTAAAAAATTTTTTTTATTTAACACCAAAAGAAAAGCCACAAAAGCAAAAATAATCAAGTAGGGCTACGTCAAACTAAAAAGCTCCTGCACAGCAAAAGAAAACATCAGCAACATGAAAAGGCAACCTACTGAATGGGAGAAAATATTTGCAATCACGTATCTCATAAGAGCTTAATGTGCAAAATACATAAAGAACTCATACAAAACAATAGCCAAAAAACAAACAAGCCAATTTAAAAATGGGCAGAAGATCTAAATAAACATTTACCCAAAGAATACATGCAGATGGCCAGCAGGTACATAAAAGAATGCTCAACATCACTAATCATCTGGGAAATGTAAATCAAAACCACAATGAGATGTCACCTTACATCTGTTAGAATGGCTGTTATCAAAAGACAAGAAATAAGAAGCATTGTAGATGCCTGATCACTGCACTATACACCTGAAGCTGAAGCTGAACAATAATGAATGTCAACTACAATTTTATATATATATAGTTACAGGAAGCGAAGTACAGCATTAGGAATAGAGACAGTGGAAATGTAACGGCCCTGTGCGATGTCAGAGGGATAGTGGATGGGGGTAAGGGGGTTGACACTGTGTGAGGGATACAAATGATAAATGTCTATTACATTGTTTTGTGCACCTGAAACTAATAAAAAAAAGAAAATTCATCACACACACACAATAAAAGAAGTGTTGGTGAAGACATGAAGAAAGGGAACCCTTGTACACTGTTAGTAGGATTGCAAATTGGTACAGCCACTATGGAAAACAGTATGGAGGTTACTCAAAAAACTGAAAATAGGGGGCAGCCAGATGCCTCAGATGGTTAGAGCATGAGCTCTGAACAACAGGGTTGCCGGTTCGATTCCCACATGGGTCAGTGAGCTGCACCCTCCACAACTAGATTGAAGGACAGCAACTTGGCACTGATGGGCCCTGGAGAAACACAATGTTCCCCAATAAAAAAAAAATTTATAAAAAAAATTAAAAATAGAACTACCATATAATCTAGCAATTTCACTTCGGGGTATTTATCCAAAAACACTTATTTGAAAAGATATATGCACCTCTATGTTCATTGCAGCATTGTTTGCAGTGGCCAAGATATAATAACAACACAAGGGTCTATCAATGGATGAATGGATAGAGAAAATTTGATCTATACATACAATGGAATATTATTAGGCAGTAAAAAATGAAATCTTTCAATTTGTGACAACATGGATGGACCTTGAGGTCATTACGCTAAGTGAAATAATTCAGACAGAGAAAGACAAATACCATATGATCTCACTTATATGTGGAATCTAAAAAAACAAAACAAAACAACTCCTTCCCCCAAACAAAAAACCAAGCTCATAGATACAGAGAAGAGATTGATTATTGCCAGGGTTTTGAGGGTGTAGGTGGGAAAATGGGTGAATGGGTCAAAAGGTAGAAACTTCTAGTTATAAAATAAATAATCCATGGAGATGTAATGTACACCAGCATGACTATAGTTAATAACATTGCATTGCATATTTGAAACTTGCTAAGAGAGTAAATCTTGAAAGTCCTCATCACAAAAAAAAAAGAAAGTAACTATATATGGTGCCAAGTAGACTATTGTGGTGATAATTTTGCAATATATACAAATATCAAATCATTATATTGTGTACCTAAAACTAATATAATATTGTATGTTAATTACACTTCAATAAAAATAAATACAATAAAATTCCTCACTCAAGTATGGAAATAAATGTACATCTATGCTCTGAAATATATAGCTAATAAAATTGTTTTCAAAAGTATATAACATGAAACATGCTTACTGTGTTATAATAACTTTACACGTTGGGTAGCAGTTCATTTACGCTAGTGTTATTAAACTTGGATAAATGATAGAAACTGGATATAAAGAAATATGTGGAAAAATATACATAAAGAGGCAGATTGTAAACATCTGATTTTCCCAAAATCACACTGAAATTTTTTTTAGTAAGGTCTTTTTATCTTAAAGTCATAATTTCAAAAGGACAGAAATAACAGAAGAGAAGAAAACTACAAAATTTTGAAAATTGCAAAGTGAATGGAAGATGAAAAAGAGCAATTGAAAGCAAATTGTAGGAAAAAAATACTGATAGTATCAAGTATTTATGACAATGTGGAGCAACTAGAACTCTCATACCCTGCTGGTGGAAGTGTAATTTGGTGTAAACATTTTGGAAAACAATTTGGTATTATTTCTAGTTCTATTATTTTCTACATAATTGAAGGCATCCATTTCCAATGACCTATCCCCAATGACCCAGAAATCCAACTTATAGGAAGGAGTGTACGCAGCAGAAATGTGTATATAAGCGCACACCAGGATGCATACACAGAACGTTCCTAGCAGCATTATTTGTATCAGGTTGGTGCAAAAATAATTGCGGTTTAAAGGTTAAAAATAATTGCAAAAACCGCAATTACTTTTGCACTAACCTAATAATAGCCCCAAACAAGAAATGGACCGAAGTGTACATTCACATTTGTACAGTGGAATATTGTAAACCATAAAAATTAATAAATTAACAAATTATGCCTCCATGCAATAACATGAATAGGTCTCATAAGCATAATTTTGAGTGAAAGAAGCCTGGCATAAAAGAGTACACAACGTATGATTCCACTTAAATGAAGTTATCTTTGATTAGGGGCTTCTGGGGTGTTGGCAATGTTTTATTTCTTTATCTAGGTGATGATTACATGGGTATTCATAATATTATCTGCACAGTTTTGTTTTGTGCTTTTTTTTGTGTGAATGTATACTTTTACAAGATTTTGAAAACCTCAAGAAACCAACAGCATAAAAACACCAAAACCTGACTTCATGGCCTGTCTTAACAGTCTTCAGTATGGATCAGCAGACAATCCTGATAGGCTTGCTGCTGTTCGGTGGGTGTGACCTCCAGGAGCCATGGAACATGTGCTCTCTGGGCGATCCCCGGTGAATAATATTCCTTTGATCAAAGCTGGAGAACAGAGAGTTTGTTGTATGTTCTCTGGTGGGAGCCTGACGAGAGGTCGATGCACCCACTTTAGAGACTGCATGGTGTCATGGCACACTTGACATCTTAAGAAGGCCAGGTGGTCTCAGCCTGCTTCTCATCTGAATCCATATCTATATGCCACCCGGGATCGGAGCCGCCTGGGACTTTTCTGCTGATGGACCAAATGTTCCCAGGGGCTCGCCACTGCGGAGCACGGCTGTGGGGATTTAGGCTTGATGTTTCCAAAGCTGGTGTTAGTAATTTCCCCAACGCCAAAGAAACATCTCAACATGCATGCCCTATCATGTATTTAAGCAGTGCAATCAACCCTCTTCAGGATAAGGCTGTGGACTAGCTCAGGGGATTCTAGGGCGGGTGTCAGTCATTGTTCCAGTCACCTCCTCAGATCCTCTGCTCATGGAAGCAGCAAGCTGCTCTGGCCCAGGGCAGACCACTGCTTGTACCACATGGGCATCTGACCACATGGGCTGGCCAGCAGTCTACGGAAGTGGGGATGGTGGTTTCTGAGTATCTCTTGGGATCCCTCTACAGTCCCTGCTCCTCCAGGGCCTGAGAGAGAGTAGCCGGGAGGCATCAAGACCCAGGGCATTTGGGCAAGAGCTTGAGACTTTGTTCCTTCTCTGAAGCTGGGTGGCAGGACGTCTGGTCCTGCACACAGCTCTCCTAGGCCATGCCTGGTCCTGGTGGCCTAGGCAGTGACAGCCAGCTCTCCTTCCCATTCATGCTCTAGGAGAAAGTAGGCTGCCTTTTTGACAGTGGAAAAGGCAAGAAAGCAGGGTAGGGCATCCCATGGAGTATCAGAGAGGGGAATTTTGTTTACAAGAAACAGGAAATCTCCCTCAAATTGACTTAGACAATAAGGATCATTTTGTAAAATTCAGATATAAAATTTACCATTTTAAAGTGTATGATTCAGTGTTTTTTTTTTTTAGCATAGTCACAGAATTGTGCAATCAAAACCACTAAATGCAGAACATTTCATCATCCACCAAAGAAACCCTGTACACATTAGTGGTCACTCCCTATGTCTTCCTTCCTCCAGCCTCAGGCAACTATGAAGCTACTTTCTGTTTCTTTGGATTTACATATTCTGGAAGTTTTATGCAAAATGGAAAATTTCTGTTTCTGCCTTCATTCATTTAGCATTAGATTTTTTATTCTTTTTGTAAATTTATTTTTTTTGTTAGTTTCAGATGTACAAAACAACATAAATATTAGACATTTACACAACTCACAAAGTGATAACCCCAATAAGTCTACTACCCCTCTGACACCGTACGTAGTTATTACAATAGCATTGCTATACTCCCATGCTGCACTTCACATCCCATGAGCATATATATATATATATATATATGTAGTGTGTGTGTGTGTGTGTGTGTGTGTATTCATTATAGTTGACATTCAATAGTATTTTGTATTAGTTTCAGGTACACAGTGCAATGAATAGGTATTTACATAATTTATGAAGTAATTCCCTTGATAAATCCAGTACCCATCTGACACTATACATAGCTTTCACAACATTATTGACTATATTGTATTTCACATCCCCATGACTTTGGTGACTACCAATTTGTACTCACTAATCCTTTCACCTTTCTCACCCCACCCCCAACCTCCCTCCTCCCATCTAGCAACTATCAGTTTGATTCCACATTTAAATGAGATCATATAGTATTTCTTTCTCAGTCTGACTTATTTCATTTAGCATAATATTCTTTAGGTCAGTCCATATTGTTGCAAATGGTAAGATTTCATTCCTTTTTATGCAGAGCAATACTCCATTGTATTGTGGTACATTTGTACCACAATCTCTTTATCCAGTCGTCTATTGATGGGCATTTTGGTTGTTTCTATATCTTGGCTATTATGAATAGCACTGCAGTAAACATAGGGGTGCATATATTTTATTGAATTAGAGTTTTGGATTTCTCCGGATAGATACCCAGGAGTGGAATTGCTGGATCATAAGGTTGTTCCATTTTCAGATTTTTGAGATACCTCCGTACTGATTTCCATAGTGGCTGCACCAATCTGCAATCCCACCAACAGTGCACAAGGGTTCCCTTTTCTCCACATCCTTGTCAGCACTTGTTTTTGTTGATTTATTGATGATAGGCATTTTGACTGGGGTGAGGTGGTATCTCATTGTGGTTTTTATTTGCATTTTTCTGATGATTAGTGAGGTTGAGCATCTTTTCATAGGTCTATTGGCCAGCTGTTGGTACTCTTTGGAGAAATGTCTGTTCGGGTCCTCTGTCCACTTTTTAATTGGATTGTTTATGGTTTCAGTGTTGAGTTATATGAATTCTTTACACATTTTGGACATCAACCCCTTATCGGATGTATCACTAGCAAATATCTTCCCCCATTCAGTAGGATGTCTTTGTGTTTGTTGACAGTTTTCTTTGCTGTGAAAATACTTTTTAGTTTAATGTAGTCCCATTTGTTTTGTCTCCCTTTCACGAGGAGATATATCAGTAAAAATATTACTAAGGGTTATATTTGAGAGTTTACTTTCTGTATTTTCTTCTAGAAGTTTTATGGTTTTGGGTCTTAGGTTTAAGTCTTTAATCCATTTTGAATTCATTCTTGTGTATGGCATAAGAAGGTGGTCCAGTTTCATTGTTTTTTTGCATGTATTTGTCCAGTTCTCCCAGCACCATTTATTAAACAGACTGTCTTTACCCTTATGTAAATTCTTGTGTTCTTCGTCATGGATTAAATGACCGTTACGGGGAGGGATTTCTTTCTGGACTCTCTATTCTCTTCCATTGATCTATGTGTCTATTTTTATGCCAGTACCATGCTATTTTGAGTACCATGGCCTTGTAGTAGATTTTGATACCAGTAGGTGATACCTCCAGCTTTGTTCTCTCAGGATTGCCATGGCTATTCGAGGTCTTTTATGGTTACATATAAATTTGGCACTTATGGTTCCATATAAATTTTAGGATTATTTGTTCTAGTTCTGTGAAAATTGCCATTGGTATTTTGATAGGGATTGCATTGAATGTATAGGTTGCTTTGGGTAGTATGGGCATTTCAACTATATTAATTCTTCCTATCCATGAGCATTGTATATGTTTTCATTTATTTGTACCTTCTTTAATTTCTCTTTTCAATGTCTTATAATTTTCTGAGTATAGGTCTTTTACTTCCTTGGTTAAATTTGTGCCTAAGTATTTCTTTTTTTTTTTAATGCAATTTTAAATGGAATTGTCTTAATTTCTTTTTCTGATAGTTCGTTATCGGTGTATAAAAATGTAACTGATTTCTGAACATTAATTTCATATCCTGCTACTTTACTAAATTTATTTATCAGTTCTAATAGTTTTCTGGTGGAATCTTTTGAGTTCTCTCTATATAGTATCATGTCATCTGCAAATAATGACAGTTTTACTTCTTCCTTTCCCATTTGGATGCATTTTGTCTCTTTTTATTGTCTGGTTGCTGTGGCTAGGACTTCCAGAACTATGTTGAATAAAAGTGGTCAAAGTGGGAATCCTTCTCTTGTTCCCAATCTTAAGGAGAATGCTTTTAGCTTTTCCTCATTGAGTGTGATATTTGCTGTGACTTTGTCATATATGGTCTTTGTTATGTTGAGATATGTTCCCTCTATTTCCACTTTGCTAGAGTTTTTATTATAAATGGATGCTGGATTTTGTCAAATGCTTTTTCTGCATCTATTGATATGACGATAGGATTTTTATTTTTCATTTTGTTTACGTGGTGTATCATGTTCATTGAATTGCAGATATTGAACCAACCTTGTGTACCAAAAATGACTTTCACTTGGTCGTGGTGTGTGATCTTTCTAATGTGTTGCTGCATTCAGGTTGCTAACATTTTGTTGAGGATTTTTGCATCTATTTCATTAGGATTATCAGCCTATTATTTTCTCTTTTTCTGTGGTGTCTTTGGTTTTGGAATCAGGGTATAGGTGACCTCATAAAATGAGCTAGAAAAACTTCCCTCCTTTTGGATTTTTTGGAATAGTTTGAGGAGAATAGGTGTAAATTCTTGTTTTGAATGTTTGGTGAAATTCACCTGTGAAGCCATCTGGTCCAGGACTTTTCTTTTTTGGGGGCTTGTTGATTGCTGATTTCATTTCATTCGTTGTAATTGGTCCGTTCAGACTTTCTGTTTCTTCTTGATTCCGCCTTGGGGGCTGCATGCTTCTAGGAATGTATCCATTGCTTCAGATTGTCCAATTTGTTGGCGTAGAGCTGTTCATAGCATTTTCTGAAAATTTTTTTTGTATTTCTGTGGGATCCACTGTCATGTCTCCTCTTTCATTTCTGATTTTATTTATTTGGGTCCTCTCTCTTTTTTCCTTGATGAGTCTGGTTAAACGTTTGTAAATTTTGTTTATCTTTTCAAAAACCAGCTTTTGCTTTCATTACTCTTTTGTATTTTTTTTAGCCTCTATTTCATTTATTTTCACCCTGATCTTTATTATTTCCTTCCTTGTACTCACTTTGGGCTTTGTTTGCTGTTCTTTTCCCAGGCCTCTTAGGTGTAAAGTTAGACTGCTTGTTTGAGATTTTTCTTGTTTCTGTAGGTAGGCTTGTATTGCTATGAATATCCCTCTTAGGAGTTCTTTCACTGTGTGCTATAGATTTTGGATTGTTTTGTTTGTCTTGAGGTATGTTTTGATTTCTTCCTTGATCTCATTGCTGACCCATTCATTATTTAGTAGCATGTTATTTAGCCTCCGTGTGTTTGTGTGTTTTTCGTTTTTTTTTTGTTTCTTATAATTCAATTCTAGTTTCATACTATTGTGATCAAAGAAGACACTTCCTATGATTTCAGTCTTCTTAAATTTATTGAGACTTGTGGTACATCTTGGAAAATATTCCATGTGCACTTGAAAAGAATGTATATTCTGCTGCTTTGTGGTGAAATGCTCTAAAAATATCAATTGAATCCATCTGGTCTAATGTGTCATTTAAGTCTGCCATTTCCATGTTGATTTTTCTATCTGGAAGATCTGTCCATTGGTGTCAGTGGGGTGTTAAACTCCCCTACTATGATTATACTGTTGATCTCTGTCTTTATGTCAGTCAGTATTTGTTTTATATATTTAGGTGCTCCTATGTTGGGTGCATAAATGTTTACTAAGGTTATGTGCTCTTGCTGGATTAATCTCTTTATTATTATGTAATATCCTTCTTTGTCTCTTATTATAGATTTTATTTTAAAGGATATTTTGTGTTATATAAGTATTGCTACCTCAGCTTTTTTCTTGTTTCTATTTGTATGAAATATGTTTTTCCATCCCTTTGCTTTCAGTCTATGTGTGTCTTTCGATATGAGGTGGGTCACTTATAGACAGCATATTCATGGATCTTGTTTTCTTATCCATTCAGCTACTGTAAGTCTTTTGATTGGAACATTTAATCCATTTACATTTAAAGTGATTATTGATAGGTACATAGTTATTGCCATTTTATTATTCACATTTTTGATCTTCACTTGTTTGTTTATTTTCTCCTTTCTTCTGCTTAAAGGAGTCCTTTCAATATTTTCTGTAATACTGGCTTGGTAGTAATGAATTCCTTTAGTTTTTTCTTGTCTGGGAAGCTCTTTGTTTCCTTCAATTTTAAATGATAACCTCGCTGGGTAGAGCAGTCTTGGTTGTAGGCCATTGTTCTTCATCATTTTGAATATTTCTACCACTTCCTTCTCGCCGGCAAAATTTCTGTTTAAAAATCAGCTGATAGTCTTATTGGAACTCCTTTGTCGGTAACTAGTTGTCTTTCTCTTGCTGCTTTTAGGATTCTCTCTTTGTCTTTAACCTTTGCCATTTTAATTGTGATGTGTCTTGTTGTGGGCTTGTTTGGGTTCATCTTTTCTGGGACTCTATGAGTTTCCTGGCTTGTATGTCTATTTGCTTCACCAGGTTAGAGAAGTTTTCAGTCATTATTTCTTCAAATATGTTGTCAATATCTTGCTGCCTCTCTTCTCCTTCTGGTACTCCTATGATGAAAATGCTATTATGCTTGATGTTGTCCCAAAGGTCCCTTAAACTATCTTCGCTTTTTTAAATATATAATCTTTTTTCTTTTTGCTGTTTTGATTGGGTGTTTTCTCCTACCTTATCTTTTACACACTGATTCAGTCCTCTGCTTCTTCTAATCTGCTATTGATTCCTTCTACTGTATTCTTCATTTCTTCATATTGTATTCTTTATTTTTGACTGTTTTTTTATAGCTTTTATTTTCTTCTTTATGCTTACTCTCTCTCTGTTTAAATTCTCACTAAGTTTCTTCAACATTTTTATAATCAGTGTTTTAAACTCTGTCTCTGGTAGGTTGGTTGCTTCCATTTTGTTTAATTCTATTTTTGGAGGTTTCTCCTGTTGTTTTATTTGGGACATGTTTCTTTGTTTCCTCATTGTTGCTGCCTGTCTGTGTTTGCTTCTATGTATTAGGTAGGTCTCCTATGTCTCTCAGTCTTTTCTGGGTGGCCTTATGTAGTATGTGTCCTATGAGGTCCAATGATGTGGTCTCCCTGATCTCCTGTGTGTGTGTTCCAGGAGTGCCCTTTGTGTGTGTTATGTGTGTTTTCTGGTTATAGTTGAGCTTAAATTGTTTTGGCGCATCAGTGGGTGGGATTGACTCCCAGGCTGACTGACTATGAAGACTGGCTACGCCCACAGTGTACGTGCTGCTCTGTGGGGGCTGAACCTTCTGAGAGGGGCGAACCCCCGTGGGCCCTTGTGCCTGTTGAGTCTACCCTTTGGGTGTGCAGGTAGTGCTCTGGTGTGGTCTGAAGCTGATCTCTGGGTGTATTGTTTCTGGTGTATGTTGGGAGGGACTCCCATGAAGGCCTATTTCAGCCTTGCCTGTGACCAGCCTGGGGCTATCTGGTAGGAGCTATGCAGCTATATGTGGTTGGTTGTTGACTGTGCTGGAACTGAAAGCATATGGGGGTGGCCTTACTGTGAACCAAGGCCAGCTGCCACCAGTAATGGGCCTGAGGCAGCTTAGAAAAAAGGCCCAGGGCCCCCTAAGCCTGTTGCCACCTGCTGGCTTTCCATAATGGTCAGCCATTGAAAGAGCCTCCTTAGGTTTGCAAGACAGGCTGTTGACCTGGTGTTGAGACTGCCTCCAGCAATGCAGCCCTAGGTGGGCTGGGTGGGATTCCAGGGAGTTATGTGGTGTGTTTGGTGGTTATTACAAAGTTAATGCAGTTTCAGTTCTTGCATTAATGCTGGACCTGGGACCACTTCACAGAAACACCCTGAGAATACTGCGGCCAGCCACCGCTCACCTCAGGCCTGCAGGTCTCTGAGAGCAGCCCAAGAGAGGCTATAATGAAGGTTGTGGGTCACTGCTCACCACCCAAAGTTGCTCAGGCTGTCGTGGGCCGTCTGCTGCTGTAAAAATCTTCCTCAGCTCATGAAGTGAAGCTGGCTACTCAGTAGCCGAGAGTGCCCCTGGTGATGCAGCACTAGCTGGGTGGGGCAGGGACCCAGGGTGTCACTAAGGTGGTGCACCTGTGCGGATTTTACCAGACCAATGTGGTCTGAGATTTGGCCCTTTGGGGGAAGGTTCAATACAGAAAAGATGGTGCCCTCCTGTAGGCTACACATGAGGCAGATTCCACACAGGGACAATGGCTGGTCCCTGCAGCCCTCAGTGCGATGCCAAACAACTCAGTCTTTCCCTATATGTCTCTGGTACCTCTGAAGTTTCCGCCCCTCCATCAGAGACCACATGTGTGTTTGCAAGTGAATGAGTCAGTGTGTTGTCCCTATAAGAAGGCATTTGGGTTTCCAGCTGCCTTCCATCTCGCTGGGACAGACAGACAGAGTCCTTGATGGTTTTCACTGCTGGATGTTGTGGGAATTCCTCTTCCTGGCACAGGACCCCTGTGCTGAAGAGCCTGGTGTGGGGCTGGGACCCCTCCCTTTTTAGGACCGACCTCCACCACTGAGGTGTCCCTCCCAGAGTTCAACCACTATCTGTGCATGTGGGGTCAGCCTGTTTCACATCTCTGCCCTTTCTACCAGTCTCCATATGGCCTCTTCTTTATATTTTTAATTGTAGGGTCTCTGTTCAGCTAGTCTTCAGATGATTTTTGAGGTTGATTGTTCTATAATTTATTTGTAATTTTGGTGTGATCCTGGGAGGCACTAGGCATAGCATTTACCTAATCTGCCATTAGGTAAATCTGCCTTTTACCTAAGCACTGCCAAAGAGCCTGTGCTTCTGACCGATTGGCAGTTTTCACAACTCCCTCCTCAGGTTGGATTAAATTGCTGATGCAGCTCACAGAATAGGAACCCAGTTTTAGTAGATTACTGGTTTATTACAAATGATATTCAAGGACATAAATAACAGCTAAATTAGTAAATACATAAGTCTGGAAGGGTCCTGAGCACAGGAGCTTCTGTCCTCTGGAGTTTGAGGTGTATCATCTTCCTAGCACACGAACACTTCTTGTTCACCAACCTGAAAGTCCTCTGAACCCGGTCCTTTCAGGTTTTTTTAAGGAGGCTTCATTACATAGGCATGGCTGATTAAGTCACTGGTTTTTGGGGATTGATCAGCCTTAGATTTTAAAGATTCATGCATGTTGTAGCCTGTATCAATATTTAATTCCTTTTTATGTGTGAATAATATTCCATTACATGGATATACCATATTTTGTTTATTCATCATATGATGGACTTTGGACTGTTTCCATTTTTTTGTTATTATGAATAATTTTGCTATGAACAATTTTGTACAAATTTTTGTGTAGACATGTTTTCATTTTTCTTGGGTATGTACCTAGGAGTAAAATTGCTCAGTGAAATGATAACTCTGTTTAGTTTTTTGAAGAATTGTCAGACTATTTTTCTAAAGTGACCACATTTCCATTGGTAATGTGTGAAGGTCCCAATTTTTCCACATGCTCATCCACACTTGATATTGTCTGTCTGTTGGATTAGAGCCATCCTAGTGGGTATAAATTAATAGTTCATTGTGATTTTGATTTACATTTCCCTAATGACTAGTGATATTGGGCATTTTCTTATGAACTTATTGGCTATTTACATAACTTCTTTGCAGAAATGTCTATTAAAATCCTTTATCCATTTAAAAATTAGGTTATCTTTTTATAGTTTGGATATAAACTCATCAGTTATATGAGTTATAAATATTTTCTCCCATTCTGTAGGATGTCTTTTTACTCTCTTGATAGTGTCTGTTGATGAACAAAAGTTTAATTTATTTTCCCCCCTTCTTCCGCCTCCCCGCCCCACTCCGGTTCAAGCCATTTTTTCTCAATCTAGTTGTGTAGGACACAGCTCCCTGGCGCATGCTGGTATTATGAGTCTTGTGCTCCCCCCGCTGAGGCAGTCATTGTTTGGCCTCTCAGGATGGCTGCCGGCCAGTCACGCTGGCACACGGTAGCCGAGGGCAGCACTCAGCAGCCTGCGGCAGCTCACCACAACCCACGCTAACCTCTGGCTGCTCACGGCAGCCTAGCTCCAGGGAGAGTTGTTGTTCACAATCTTAGTTGTAGAGGGCACATCTCACTGGCCCTTGGGGGAATAGAACAAGTGACCTCGGTGTTAGGAGCACAGCACTCCAACATCCTGAGCCATCGGGCCAGCCCCAAAAGGTTTAATTTTGATGAAGTCCAATTTACCAATTTTTTCCTTTGGTTGCTTGTGTTTTAGGTGTCATAACTAAGAAACTGTTGCTTAATCCAAGGTCATGAAAATTCATACCTGTTTTCTTCTAAGATTTTTGTAGTTTTAGCTCTTACATTTAGGACTTTGATCCACTTTGAGTTAATTTTTGTATTGTGGTGTGAGGTAGGGGTCCAAATTCATTCCTTTGCATATGGATATCCAATTGTCCTAATAATATTTGTCGCATTGTCTTGGCACCATTTGAAACTTAATTGCTTATAGATGTATGAGTTTATTTGTAAAAACCTCAATTTTGTTACATTGATCTGTATGTATATCCCTATGTCAGTACTGTACAGTCTTGATTACTGTAGCTTTGTAGTAAGTTTTGAAATTGGGAAGTGTGACTCATCCAAATTTGTCCTTTTTCAACATAATTTTGGCTATTCTGAGTCTTTTGCATTTCCATATGAATGTTAAGATAAGTTTGTCCATTTCTGTGAAAAACGCACCTGGAATTTTGGTATGGATAGCATTGAATCTGTAGAGCAATTTGGGGTGCATTGACATTTTAATGATATTAAGTCTTTCAATTCATGAACACCAGGTATCTTTCCATTTACTTCAGTCTTCTCTATTTTCTTTCAACAACGTTTTATAGTTTTCAATATATAAGTTTCACACTTTGGTTAAATTTATTTCTAAGTATTTTATTTTATCTTATTTTTGATGCTATTATTAATAGAATTGCTTTCTTTCTTTCATTTTTGGATTGTTCATTGCTATTGTATAGAAATATAACTGACTTTTGTATATTGATCTTGTATCCTGCAACTTTGCTGAACTTGTTTACTAGCTCAAATAGTTTTTTTGGGGATTTTTTTACAGTATTGTATATACAAGAGCATGTCATCTGCAATTAGATAGCTTTACTTCTGTCTTTCCAGGCTGGGTACATTTTATTTCATTTTCTTGCCTTGTTGCTCTGGCTAGAACCTTCAGCATATTGTGGATTGGAAGGGCCTCATTTTGAAAGTTTTCCTAGAAGCATTGTGTAAGAACTTCCACTATATACCATTGGCCAGGTTATAGTCACATGGTCACATTTATTAGCCAGATAGGCTAGGAAGTGGAGATTTTCTCATGGGCACATTGCTGTGCAAAATCAAGTTTCTGTTACTAAGAACAACAGAGGAAAGAATGCATGGTTTTGTAGGCAACCTATGGTCTCTGCTACATTGTGTTCTGTAAGTAAAATTCAAGAACTCTGGCTTCATTTCTCCGTGATTCTCCTGCTGTACTGAACTCTGGCCAGTCTCATCTCAGCCTGACTTCTGTCATGCTGGCAGAACGACTGCTGCAGTTCCAGGCCTCACTTCTGCACAGTTATTGAGCTAGAGAAAGCGCCTGTGTCTTAGACTTCCTGCCAAAGTATCCTGAGGTTTGCTTTAGTCTGATGAATTTAGATCACATGCTCACACCTGAACTAATGACTGAGGCCCAGTGGATGGAGTGTGCTGTTTAGATCAGCCTATGCCACACATTTCCCCTCCTGAAAGCAGGAGTCAGCTGAGAGGTTGGTCCCCTTATGCCCCCACCCCTGCCACTTTTACAGGCACTGAGGGCCTGGCAGCTGAGTGTGTACATGAGTGTGGCCTCGTCCCTTTCTGGCCATCAAATCTGGTGGGCTTACGGCCGTTACCAGTGAGGAGCCACACCGCCCCCAGGGAAGACTCTGGCCCTCCCTCTCATAGCCCTGGGACAATGGTGGGGATTCCCAAAGTTCAACTGGAGTGAGACAAGTGTTGATGGTAGTGCCTTACTTTGCCCGATGAGTGCAGCATGTGTTGAGGATTTGGAAACCCCGTTCCATTTTTTTCGTATTCCAGTTTTTTCAGAAGTGCAGTTGTGTTGTTTCTGATGGTGTATCTGAGACTCATGGGTTCTCACCCTTGACCTCCAAGTTTTGGTGGCTGAGAGCTGTGGCATCAGTCAGGCTTGGGGCAAATGCTGGCCCCACTATTTACCAGCTGAGTGACCTTGGGCACACTACTTAACCTTTCTAAACCTTTTTTTTTTCTCAATTATATTATATATGTTGGGGGATTGGTCCTGCTTATCTTGTGGGGGTTGGGAAAGTTCAATGAGATTGTTTGTGTAAAAGGCACTTGACACATTTTAAAGTCACTAGATGGGGGATGATGACAAAGATGAAGGTGATGCCATGTCCAACATTTACTGTTTGTTAATTCAGTCTGGAAACTGTTAATTCCTTCTGCTCAATGATCTGTTTCCTCATTTCCCCATTGCTGGCTATGCTCCTGCAAATGAAAATGTAACTTTTGATTAATGGTCACTGAAACCAAACTTCTGTCACCCTGCTTGGACAGAAAGGGAATTTATTGGTACTCACATGGGACACCCAGGACTGGAGGTCAGGGGGCTCTAGAGCTGGGGCCTGGGTTCACGGTAGCCCTCAACTTCGCTTTCACCGCTTGTTGGTCTCACCTTCCTTGTAGGGAGGATGGTGGCAACTGTCACTGCAGGCTTGCCTTCTCCCAGCCAGCACCCTAAGGAGAGACTGTACAGGACGTCCCAGGGTAGCCAGAGGGAGGTGGAGTGGCCTGGGGACACCCACCCTACAAGTGGCACATGGGACAACTTCCTGGGCGGAGCATGGGAGATAAATAGGCATCAGGTCTTCTGGTCCCTGTGGGACAGAAAATTCTGCAGCTTGGAGTTTCTAGCTGGGTGCTCAGAGGGATTTACACTCAGCAGCTACTGTCTCCTTCACGGGGTGCCCTTTAGGGCATGAGAACCATGGCTTCATCCTGGTGCCTTTCTAGCCAGTGGATACCCAGAGGTCCTGCCTCAGTCCCAAGGCTATTTTATACCTTTGTCATGCTGTTTCCTGCCACCAGGGTACTTGCTCATCCTCAGGACACGGGGCATCCTGGCTGCTCTTTCTTTGCCTGGCACACGTTCCTTCCACTTAAAGACCCCCTCACACCCCACCTGACCAACGGACTGGCTGACGCCTCCTTTGGGCTTTGCAGCGGTCAGCAATCTGTGGCCCCTCCAGGTTCTCTTAGTTTCCTTGTCTGTGTCCCCAACAGCTCAAAGGCAGAGCAACATTATTCTTCTTGGGGCTCCCAGCTCCTAGACCAGACCCGGCCTGATGGAGATGCTGGAAAAACCATGGTGGGCAGTGGCAAGATCAGGATGGTCACAGGCCCACTGGGCCTTGAGTTTGGCAGCTGCACATCTATTATGGGTTAGTTTCAGGGTTGGTGCATAAACTCACACGTAACCTGTTTGGCTTAGTCTGGCTACCTTCCAGAGAGGTCTTTTTCCCTGTTAATCATCCTTCAACCCACCAGGTTTCCTGCTGCTCCGTTTGTGTGCCCGCTCAGCATGCCTTCCTGCAGTGGGGCTCTGGGGTCCTTGGTGAGGAATGTACCTCAGAGCAGCCCAGGGAGCGGTGCCAAGGAGCTGACTATAGCCAATTTCATCAGAAATCAGGTCTACCTGGAAATAGAGCCCATGCTCTCCCCACTGCTCCTGCCCCTAGCTGAGGGCCACATGGTCACCATCCCCTTCTCAGCCCTCCTGCTGCACTTTCTGCTGGACCCTTCAATTGACCCTTCACTTGCTAGAATCTTCCACCAGGGACTCTCCAGTCAGGTTGGAGCTTCCGAACGGTGGGGACCAGGTCCTTTGCCTCTCATGCCCCAGTGGTGCCCGCAGTCCTTTGTACAGTTTTTTGATCAGGGGTGATGTAGAGAAGTGGTTCTCAAACTGTTTTTTATTTCAGGACCTTTTTACACTTTTGAAATTGACAAGGGACCCCTTCATGTGTGTTCCCTCCAGTGGTACGCTGATCTGGGCTGTCTGTCTCTCACCAGCTGGTGAGAGCTGACTGCACGTCTTTTTTTCCGACACTGTTCATGACCTGACTTTGGGAGCTTAAAGTCAGTCATGGTGAGAATATTTACACCATGGAAACTGGCAAGTACTACATATCACAACTTTACTGATGGAAACCTGGTTGTTTAACATGTACCAGCATACCATGGTTATATCTATCTATGTTTACTATCTCACAATTTTAAATTGAGAAATTTCTAAAACGTGAAACACACAGTACATGTTTTATTAGCCATCAGTGGCCTTGAGTGTGCTGTGGATGCCCAGAGCTGGGCTCTGGTGGGAGACTCACAGAGCAGATGGCACAGACAAGGGTGGGGACAGTCCCCTGAGACCATGCCCCTGGAGGCAGCCCCACACGATTCCGCCAAGGGGAGGCTGTACCTGGTGAGAAGGACTCTCCCTCAGCCTGTCCTCGCCCTGCCATGCACAGTACGATGAGTTTTAACAAGACTAGGGGCATGGACACTATTCAGTGTAACTGGAGTTCTTAATACTTGGATGTGTCCAAAGAGAGCTTGGCCACACAGGCTGATAGTGGGGACTGGAGAAAGAATAATACCATTTTGTGTTGGAACTACTGCTGTCAGACTCAGTGGTGAGCTCCTCGCACATGTTTTTCTCCTCCCACCTCTCCAACGTAGCAGAGTGTGGGAGGGTCTCCAACAGCAGAGGTGCCAGAAAGATGGCTGTTGTCCCATCGTTGTCCCTGTTTACTGTGTCCTACCCATCGTGCCCTGTGTGCCATGTCCTGCCTGCTGTCTGTTATTTGCCATGTTCTGTCTGCTCTGTCTTGTCTGCTGACCCTTGTCTGCCACGTTCTGTCTGCCATGTCCTACTATATGCTGTCCCTGTCTGCTGTTCCCTGTCTGCTGTGTCCTGTCTGCCATTCCCTGCCTGCTCTGTCCTGTCTGCTGTGTCCTGTCTGCTGTTCCCTGCCTGCTGTGTCCTGTCTGCTCTGTCCTGTCTGCCATTCCCTGCCTGCTCTGTCCTGTCTGCTGTCCCTTTCTGCTGCTTTCTCTGCTGTTCCTTCTGTTATCCCGTGTCTGCTGTTCCTGTCTGCTGTGTCCTGTCTGCCATGTTCTATCTGTTGTCCCGTCTTCTATCCCTGTCTGCCATTCCATCTCTGCTGTGTTCTGGTTCTTCCCTGTCTGCTGTTCTGTTTGGGGTGTCTGTTCTGTCTGCTGTGTGCTCTGTGCCGTGTCGTCTCTGCTATGTTCTGTCTGTTGTCCCCTGTCTTTGTCCCTTGTCTGCAACATCCTGTCTGCCGTGTCCTGTGCCACGTCCTCTCTCTGCCCCTGTCGGCTGTGTCTTGCCTACCGCATCCTATCTGCTCTGTCCTGTGCACCATGTCTCGTCTATTGTTTGCTGTCTGCCAGGTCCTATCTGCTGTGCCCTGTCTGCCAGGACTTGTCTGCTGTACACTGCCTGCAACTGTGGGCACACTCTTGCCTACTGGAGGTAGCCAAGCTGGGTCTCAGCTTCATAATTTATTCTTAGAGCAGATTCCTCCCTACCGTCAATCCCAGGCCAGTTTCTTGGAGTTCATCATGAACATGTGTCTTTTGGTGGGTGAACCCCTTCTTTGCACCAATCCATGACCTTTTGTGACTAACATCATGGAGGGTCATCTTTCTCGACGAGATGAATTAAGAAGTGCTCTTTAGGAGAAACAGGAGTTTGCCAAGTGTCAGTGGGAGGGGGACTATCTAGGGTTCCTCCTGCCTGCTTGTGTCTGGGGGGGTGGGACTCAGGGGTCGGTAGGGGAGAAGGGGCTCTCCTAAAGACCGTGGCCCTAGGGTGCGGTCACTGAGGGCCGCATTATCAGGGGAGACAGTGTGCAGCATTCCTTCCTGGAGCTGGCCCCCTGGCACACAGGCAGCTTTGGCGCTGGGTGGGTGCAGATTAAATCTCAGGCTAGACTGGGGCGGGGGCATGAGTCCCGCCCTGTCTTCGGGAGGGCTGAGGTTTGGGCTTGCTTTCCCAGCCCCACTCTCTGAGTTCCAAGAGGCTTGGGGGGGGGGTGCCTGAGACAGGGGTGCATTTTTGGAATTCCGAGCATGTCTGCTTCCTTTCCGGCCTGGCTCAGCCTGGAAGCCAGGAGCTGCGCAGAACTGTTGGCTCCAGGCTCCTTTCAGTCCTACCCCATGGGTCTGGGGGTGGGGTCTTTCCAAAATGTTGCCAGATGAAATCTGCTAAGGCTTGCCAGACCTTCCTAGTCCTCCCATTGGGGAGGAGGGGATGCAAAAAGGGGTGGGGAGCGCTCCTACCAGGCCTCTCCCAGCCTACATGGGATGGCAGTAGGGGACTTTGCCCCAGAGCACATGGTACTAAAGAAAAGACCACAGAAAATGACATCACTTAGTTTAGGGACCAAAATACCATGGGGAATTCTTTTAAAAGAGGTTTGCTTGGGGGCAGCCTGTTGGCTCAGTGGCTGGAGCGCAGTGCTCAAACACTGAAGTCACTGGTTCGATTCCCACGTGGGCCAGTGAGCTGCGCCCTCCACAACTAGACGGAAAAACAACAACTTGACATGGAGCTGATGGGTTCTGGAAAAACACACTGTTCCCCAATATAAATAAAAAAAAATAAAGAGGTTTGCTTGGGACATGATATTGAAATATTAAATGTAAACGTTTTTTAAAAAGCGCGGTCGTATCTTATTCTTAAATTTTGGTTATTACTCCCATGCAAAGATATGTGTGTGTGTGTGTGTGTGTGTGTGTGTGTGTGTGCATGATGTTACTGAGAAAGCAGGAAATCTAGTGCTTGCAAAATGGTCATAGAAAGGGTCACTTTTTTATTTTAATTTGTTTAATTAGTTAATAGTAACATTGATTAATAACATGCACATTTCAGATGTACAACATCATTATTTGTGTCTGTATACCTCATTGTGTGGTCACCACCAAAAGTCTAGTTTCCATTTGTCACCATATGTTTGACCCCACTTACCCATTTTGCCTTCCTTTCATCCCCCTTCCCCTCTGGTAACCACCGTTCTGTTGTCTGTATCTATGAGTTTGTTTTTGTTTTGTTATATTTGTTATTTTTTGTTTTATATTCCACATAGGAGTGAAAAAATATGATTTTTGTCCTTTTCTGTCTGACTTAGTTTACTTACAATAATAAGAAAAGGTCACTTTTGAAAAGAAAAATCTGCCTGCTTATCACATTTTCTGGGCACCCTGAGAACCTTGGTACCCGGTTGGTGGCCTTGTGTCTCTCCTTCTCGTTATGGGTGGGGGTTCTCCCTCTTCAGCTGGTCACCTGCTCACCATGCTGATCCCTCTTTCCGAGCATGTGGGGTGTGAGGGCAACAGCTTTCCACCACCTTTCCTTGACTTTCCCACATCCTGCATTTTTCTTGAAAGATTTGCCGTCTCCACGTAGAAAGTCTCTGTAGGGTGTGTGCATTGTTGAGATGGGCAGTGAGACAGTCTGGGGTTAAGACAACAGACATCTGCATATGGTCACAAGAGGTCCTTTGTGGGAGGGTTGTCCTGAACCATGACCTTGGCTTTTCTACCCACCTACAAAGCATCTGTGGTACCTCAGAAATCACATGCTTTCCATCGCTTCATGCCTGGCCAGGCTGGCGCCTAGGCTGGAATGCTGCTCCAGAGCCCTCCTCCTACTCCTCCTTTCAGGCCAACCTGAGAGCTAGAGTGTCCATGGACCAGTCCCCACTTGAATTTGGCTGCTGTTCATGGCAGCTGTCCCTGGGCAGAGCCCTTGGCGTGGGAGCTCTGACATCCCCTGCCAGTAGGATGGCCCTCCGCAGCTGAAATTGAGTGTGCATTTCAAGTCAAGTCCTGCCCACTCTCGCCAGGCACAAGCACTCAGGGTAGCTGCTATGAGTTCCCTGCCCAGCATGGCCTTTCACTGGGCTTCAGGCTGCTGCCTGAGTGACCCTCCCTGCCACAGCCCCACACTTCCCAGGGTTCCCAGGTTCTGGGTGACATCTCATCCCTGACTCCAGCAGACTCTCTTGCCTTTGCTGGAGCCACACCCTGCTTCTGTGGGACAGAGCATGCCACTCCTTCCTGGACAGGTTCATGAGCTCTTCCTGCCAGTACTGGCCTGGGGGTCCCTCAGGTTCACCCCTCTCCTGGGAGGGGATCTTTGGGAATTGAGTTGGTTATATATTGCTGGGTAACAAGTCACCCCAAGATTTAGTAATTTAAGAATAACAATAAATTTTCTTTCTCGTGAATCTTCAATTTGGGCTGCTCATGGCATCAGCCAAGGGGTCCCTTCCAAGATGGCACACTCACATGGCATGTTGGTGCTGGCTGTCAGCTGGGGGATTGGCTCAGGATTTGGGCTTGAGGACTTGGCTCCTCTCCACGGGCTGCTTGGGCTTCCTTTAAGCAGGGCAGCTGAGTTCCAAAAGTGAATATCTCCAGAAAACAAGTTGAAAGTCTTAAAAGTCACATCACATCGCTTTTGTTCCTTGACATGGATTGAAACTTGCAAAATCTTACCCAGGTTCAAGGAATGGGGACATTGGTTCCACATCTTAGTGGGTGAGTGGCAAGGTTGTAGAGGAGCACATGGTTTTAGAACAGCATGTGGTTCTAGAAGAGCATGTGTTTCGGGAAGAGCAAGATTCTAGAAGAGCATGGTATAGCCAGTTTGGGAAAATAAGATCTGCCACAGGAATGAAAATGTGGTAGGCAGCCACTGAGATGGCTCTAAGACGCCCCTCTTTTTGGAATTTGTGCCCTTGTGCCTCTTGAAGGTGGGTTTGACTTATGCATGTACTTCTAATGAGCAGAATATGGCAGAAGTGATGGGATGTCATTTCCAAGATCAGTTACAAAAAAGCTGTGGCTTCCATCTTGGATGCCTTCTTTTGCTCCCTGTTGGATCATTCATTATGTAGGACACCAGCTGTCACGTCCGGATGCGGCCCTGTGGAGCACCCACATGGCCAAAGTCCATGGCCTGTCAAAACCATGTGAGAGATCCTGAAGGCAGGGTTTCCAGTCAAGCCGTCAGAGAAGGCTGCACAGCCTGCTCACAGCTTGACTGCATCTTCATGAGAGATCCTTGCCAGAGGCCTCCAGCTAAGCGAGTCAGATTCTGACCCACAGAAACTGCAGGGTAATAAATGTGTATTGTTTTAAGCTGGTAATTTTGGGGTGATTTGTTACACAGCAGTAGATAACACAAATGGTTTTGCCATAAAAAGTAGGCTGAACCCATTACACCCACGTGTCCTTTCAACCCAGAGAAGATGAAGGCCATTTCCTCTTTGGATATTCTCTTGTTTTTGCCTGCTCCATGGCTGCAAATAAACTATGGGTCATACCGATAGCAGCTAAAACTTGTTTGAATGAAGAGTGAAGGAAGGAATGAAGAAAACAGCATTTTCGTGAAAAGGTTTTTATATCAGGAAGTAGGAGTTTTGTCAAGCTCCCACCTCTCCACCAATTTGCTAGGTCATTCATGTGATCCAGCCAGTATCTCTGGGCAATGTTCCAGGCTGTGCTGTGTTGCAGACAGATCCACATTTTAACACCGGTGGTGAAAGAGATGGGCAAGGCCCTGTGTGGGGCAGGCCCAGGTTGCAGGAGGAAGGCAAGTACTGCCTGGTGAAAGGCTACAGAAGAGAGACGTCTGGGTGGGCCTGCAAGGAGGCCCAGGTGTTTTGAGAGGCTGCGGGAAATAGGTCAGATTTGGGCAGGGAACTCACTGCTGACTGCTTGGCTGAGGCAGGTGACTGATATTTTGGTGCCTTGATTTTGCAGGGGAGAGCTGGTGGGAGCTGAAGGTGCACATCTGGCCTGCAGTGGAGGCGATGATTTTGGAGAATTTTTGGCAGCCAGGTCTGGGCACAATATGAGAGGTTGTCATGGGCAAGTGAGGACTCAGTAGGTGCAGCTTCTCTCCAAGACCTGGAGGATGCTGTCCATATTGGGAGATACTGCCAGCTCTGAGAATGCCTCCCCTGTAAGGGGAAACCCAGACCCTGGGGCTCAGCTGTGGCTCCAGGGCCAGCCCCTCCCTGGCCTTCACCACTCTCGCTCACCTACCAGCTGCTTCGCCACGCTGGAGCCTCTGCTGTGCTTGGAGTGGCCAGGCTGTTTCAGATGCTCTTTGTGGATGCTTCTCCCTCTCCCTGGAGCGCGCCATCCCCAGTTGTCACTGTGATCTGTTTGGGTGTCTCCTCCCTTCAGAGGTGGAGGGGATCCCACCTGTTGCTTCCCTGCCTGGTAGTGTTTCCACCTCCTGCCCCACATTCCAGGCTTTCCTTCCAGACCAGGGCTTCTCAGCTGGTGCTCAAAGGCACTAGGGGCCGTGGTTGGGCCTCCTGACCTGCTCCCCTCGGTCTTGATGTCCTAGCTCTGCTGTACAGACAACCCATCCTGGGAGCCTCCTGCTGACTCATTGTGAGGCACTTCTTTGCATGGACATGAGTGTTCAGAAACTCAAAGCCAACCAGAACTGAGACAGGCTTCCGGGTCTCCTGATTCCCCCCCACCCTTTCCGCCACTCGGAACACTCCCCTCCACCCTGGGCACCTTCGCTTTGCTCCTCCCATTTTGTAGTTTGGACCTTGAACCAATGTCCTACAGTTCTGTGGTTCTGTGTCCGAGTCACAACTTTTCTGCTGACAGACTCCAAATTTTATCAATCACAGAAGTCCACATACCTGGGATCTCCTGAAGGGATGTTAATTAATGTTTGGAAAAGTTCCAGGGGCCCTTGTGGAAAGGTGCTATGTGGAAGAGATATTCTTTTAAAATCTGGTTACATACTCCCTCCTGCAACTGTTGCTGCACTTGAGTAGCTGCAGCTTTAATATCTAACTAGGTTGTAATTAAGTTGGGCCTCCTGGAATCTGATGCCAGTGCATTGCTTTGCAGTTGGGGAGAGAATTCCACCTGGGTAGCAACAGGAATGTATTGGATTCCAGGAACTTTGCCAATTATTTTTTCTATAATTCAAATGTGGTTTTAATCTCCCTCCTTGCAATTTCCTCTTTGGTGAATATAAATGTCTTCCTGTCTCTTTACACTTCTCTGGTATTTAATTAATCAAACATCCTGTAGCTAGCGCTACATGTGAGGGTTTCAGTTTGAAGTACTGATTCAGCCTCTGTTCCAGAAGTAGACTCAGAGAGGATGTATGTGGGGAAATCCAATGGGAGGATGGGTGATGGGGTGCAGGGAGCCAAAGCCTGGAAGTCTAACCTGGAGCCTGTGGTAAACTGGCCAGATGTCCCAGTACCTCTTTGTGGGCACACTTGGACTACATTTCCCAGCTTCCCTTGTAGTAAAGCTGCGGACATGTGACTATGTTTTGGCCAATGGGATGTGGGCAGCAAGACATGGCGTGCTAACCTTCAGGCGTGGCAAAGCCATATCCTGTAAGGTTCTCCATACTTTCACTCATTGATGGGCACAATGAAGGGGTCCAGAGGAGGACCCCCACAACCCTCGAAGACAGTGCTCTTGTAAAATGGCAGGAGCTGGGATCCCTACGTGGGGACAGAACCAGGAGTGCAGTTTCCAAGCTCTCGGCCTCACGTGGAAAGTTGCTTACTTGGGTAGTAAATGGCCATCAGCTGTGGCTAGTTGGCCATCAGCTGTAACCAGTGAGCCATTGGCCACTAATATAACTGCCGTGGCTACGCTAGCAGAAAAATGGGGGCTAGCAAGATGGTGGCTGAGCTAGCAAGCAGTGGAGTGTGGATTGCAGATTGCAGAGAAGCGGATTGCTAGCAAGTGAGATTGTTTGGCAGAGACAGGTGGATGGGGGGTTGCAGATAGTGTGGGTCCTGCCTCCTGTGTCTCCAACCCAGCCACCAGCGAGACTATAGTGGTATGACTCCCCTACCTATGGCTCCGTGGGTGTTCCTTTTTGGCCTCACCATATCCTGCGTTCTTATGTGGGGAGCAGGACCAGAGACCCTGCCTGATGCCTTGCATGACAAATGGTGCAGTGAGCAGGGTCCCCTGCATGACACCCTGAATCCCCCCAAAGAGCTGAGGACCAGAGCATCTGCATTGGCTTTGCATGAATATGAAATAAGCTTGTATTGTGTTAAACCATATTTGTTTGGTTGTTACAGCAGCCAGCATTAATTACCCAGACTAATACGCTAATACGTGGAGATTCAATTTTCTCACCTGCCAAATGGATAGAATGGCACTGTCCCCAAACTACCTCACAGGGCCTTTGAAAAGGCAGACAATGGATGGGATAATACTTTGAAGTGGGTAATTGTCCTCAAAGGAGGGACTGTGTTTAGAGTTCAGAGGCAGCATGCTCTGCTTTATTTTAAAAATGATGCTTCATGGACAGTTCATAGGCTGGCTAGACAGAGAGCTAGGGCCTGAGGTGGGGGTAGCAGGAAGGCAGAAGCCTGGGCAACTGAAGCCCCAGGATGTATGGAGACTAAAGTGATTGTCAGGTGTCCCACGGTGGTGGGAGGCCTGGACCTTTCCTCTCTGCAGGCGCTGCCCTCTGCCTCTCAGTGCTGGCCATCCCGTGAACCATGGCCTCAGCTGCTTGGGAAAGTCTGGCTCTCCCATTTCAGGAAAGGGCAAGCAGGCTGATGATCAGCACAACTGCTGCAGGCCCCTCAGGGCTGCAGGCTGTACCCTCAGAGCACCCTAGTGGGGGAGAGACCAGCCCTGAAGCCCACAGCCTACGTACTGAGTGGCCAGGTGTCAGGCCCCTTAGTGGAGGAGAATGCGAGGAGATCCTGGCACCCAGGAGTCAGGGAAATGCCTGCTTCTCTCCCTTCTTCCCTGTGCTCCTGCTGGGAGCTCAGAGCAAGAAGAGCTGTTCCCGGGCCCAGTACCCTCCTCAAGCAGGTGCCCAGGTTGTCTTCCCATCTCCCCAGTTCTCACCGCACCCTCCTTTGCTCCTGCTCGGCTCCTGCCACGTTTCCTTCCTCGGGCCCTGAGAGGCCCTTGCCAGAATGTACTCCTCCTATCCTGCACCATCTGGGTGCTGGAGATGGAACTTTTTCTCAGATTGCCCCCATGGCCTTGACCTCCTCGAATCCTAGTTTCTTCATTTCCTGGGTTAATGGTACCACTTTTCAGGGATCACACAGCATTCAATGAGGCCGTATGTGGAAAGTGCCTGGTACAGAACAAAATGCTGAGAATGACTACACCTAACACCGTGCAGTGCCCACCTGCACTGGCACTGCCACTGCACATGCTTATGTCCTCCTGGGACCCTGTGGACAGAGCCCACCACCTACAGCCCCATTTCAGACCAGGCACGAGTCTCTGAGAGATGTGGTGGGCGGGGTTCACGGGCCCCCAGTGCAGTCACAGAGCTGGCCTTAAGAGCCCTGATGAGGCATGCGGTGACCCCCGCTGGAGGAAGGGGTGAGTGCCAGTCAGTCGTGTCAGCCCGCCATATGCAGTGGCTGACCCATGGGGGACACATACAGGAGTAGGACTTCCACTAGTGCCACCGATCTGCCCACCCACACAGGAGCCGGGAGCTCCATCTTTCCATGGAGGGAAAGAGACGGGGGTGTCTTCAGGATTGCTGGTTATTTTGAAGACTGGATGTGGGTGGTGGAAGATGGGCCTGAATTTAGGAGCCCAAGAGGATGCTCTGAGGACACAGAGGTGAAATGGGAGCTATTCCGAAGCTTCTGCCCCCTCTCACCTCCCTTTAGATTCTCGCAGAAGGCAGGCTGCTGACGGTGACCATCCTGCTGAGGAAGGTCATAGACAGGAGGCGGAGGTGCAAGTGTGGGGCTGGGACTTCCCTCAGCTTCCTGGAGGAGGAAAAGTGACTGCTCCCTTGGGGGAGGTTACAATCATGGGTGGGACATGGGAAGACATCCCACAGTTCTGTGGCTCAGCAGCAGTGTAGAAGTGGTGGATTCCCCTACTCGAGCCGCCATTACAGAAGACCACAGACAGTGTGAGTCTTAAACAACAGGCATTTATTTTCTCACGGTTCTGGAGTATCGACGTCTGAGATAGTCCAGGGTGCCAGCATGATGGGGTTCTGGTGACCTCTCTCTTCCTGGCTTGCACATGGCTGCTTTCTCACTGTGTCCTCATGTAGGGGTGGAGAGAGACAGAGAGAGAACGAGCAGGAGAGCATGTGCAAAAGTGAGACACTCTCTGGTGTCTCTTCTTATAAGGACACCACTCCTATCAGATCAGGGCCCCACCCTTATGACCTCATTTAACCCTAACTACCTCTTAATGGGACCTATGCCTAAATACTCACATTGGGGGTTAGGGCTTCAGCATATGAATTTGGGGGAGATACAATTCGTAGCAAATAGTGACATTGTCATCCAATAGAAAATGAAAACTGTCAAGTTTTCCTTAATTTTTTTCTGAATTTCCAGGCACTTTAGTGGTGCTATGCCTGTGCTCACCACATAGGGGTCAAGAGACCTGGGTTCTAATTTTGGCTGCACCCTAAACTACCACCTGTGTCTAACCCACTGTATCAAGTCCCTCCTCTGCTCATGGCAGGCATAACTAATCCACCACAGAGCACTTTCATTCTGAACTGACAGGTAGCTTCAAAATCCTTTTTAACGCTCTGCTCCAGGCAGCTCTGATCAACTGGCCTCAGGTGGCCTGTGACTTAAAAACCACCTATTTTTTCATGTGTAAAAGTGTGAGGTTGCTCAAAGCAGGGCAAGGGCTTCTCATCTTTGTGTCTTGCATGCCCAACTGTCTGCCTGCCTGGGGCGGGCCGTGCAGAGGCTCACTGATGAGGTAGGGAGCTGGTCAGGTTTCTTATCTTTCACACGATGAGGATGATTCCTGTCTTGACATATCACATTGTGGGTAGAATCTGAGGTGGCAATGAAGGATCAGGGTTCATTAGAGTAGCGATTTCAAGCACAGAGACTCAGATGGAGCTCAGTCCTTGTTGCTTAAGTACCGAGGGGTAAAATATGAATATTGAGAGCAGTAACAGTGAACGCATGGTGCTCAAGGCGGGGTCTTGCCTAAGCACTTTTCTCCAGGATGCAAGGTGGGTGCTATTGTTGCCCCTCTGTAGAAATTAAGCAACTGAGGCACAGAGAGGTAAGGCAAATTGCCAAGGTTGTGCAAGCAGGTAGGAGAGCAGGTGGAGAGGTGAGGAAGATTGGGGTCCACATATTTGCTTCCTCCCAGGCCATGAAGTCCTTCTCTAAGCACCCAGACTTTTCTGACCAAAACAGTATGGACACCAGCCAGTTGCCTCAGCTGGAGCTCAGGGGCCCAGAAAGTCTGGAGCTTGGAGGGGTAGAGGGAGAGGGAGGGGATGGAGAGCTGCGGGGGTGGGGGTGGGCTGCAGGAGGCTGGCTGAATGGGGGCCGCCAGCACGGCTGCAGTCAGGCTGTGATTGGAATCCCACTCAGGTTTCTCTACGGGAGGTCTGTGCCTGTTCTCAGCACAGCATTGTCCCTGGAACAAGGAGGGCTTTTTATGTGGGCTCCCTGGGAAATCAGACATGTCCAGGCTGCCCACCACATGTCCCTGTTCCCTGCAGGCTGGTGGAAGATGCCTGTGCGGTTCTTAGCACTTGAGAACAACTTGCTTAAAACCAAAACAAAAAACAACCTCATTGTTTTCTTTCCTCCCTTGATTTACAAAGGCATGCACATTTTCTGCACACTATGGACACATGCAGTAGGTAATGAAAAGTAAGTGGAGCCCTTGGTAAGCTTAGCAGCCTAGGTGTCTGTGGGGAAACCTCCTCTGCCCGCGGGGGTGAGCACCCCATGAGCTGGCCTTCCGGACCGTGGGAAAAGGCTGCTGGAGGGGCCTGGGCGGGATGGCATTGTCCCATGTCCCGCTCAGCCCATAAATCCTTCTCAGCTGGAGTCTGAACTGTCTTACGGGAAGATTGATGCGGACTTTGCGCCTGTCAGCTGTCTCTGTCCTGGCAGACTTGTGATTTAAATCCCCTGACAGCCTGGGGGAGCCTCTGACACTGGTCCTTGCAAAAATGCCATTCCTGACCTGTGGAAGGTAGAGGATTTGGGGTCACCCCCCCAAGGCGACATAAGAGGTCAGGGGTGGCCAAGAGGCCATAGCCTGCCCTCGATCTGCCCAGCAGGAGGTATCTGTGAATAAGGAAACATTCTGGTAACTGCCCTGAGGAGAAGGTCAAGGGGCACAGAGGATCTCCCCATAAGCACCTGAGGGGGTGGGCCCAACCTTGTCAGTAAGGACACCCCTTACTCTGGCCTCCTGTCTGCAACTGCTGCAGGTTTGGAATAATTTCCCAGAATTTCAAGGAATGAAAATTTGAAAATTGAAAACACCGCCACTCCCCCACCCCCATATCTCTGCAGGGGAAGAGTTGAGTAAATGAGCTTATGCTAAAAAAAGCGGCTGGTGTAAGAGAAAGGGCAGTGTCTTTGGAGCTGGGAGACCTAGTTAGTTCAAGTTAGCACTCTAGTTACTTCTCTTCCTGAGCCTCAGTTGTTTCATTTGTGAAGTGGGAGTGACTGTTGTGCTGCTGTCCTACAGGCAGCCGTCAGAGGGGGTCTTCAGTGATCAACAGCTGCCATGTCACCTGTGTGTCTCAGTGTCACCCCTTGAGCTCGCTTCCTCCCACCAGCACTTCTGCTAGATGGGAACTGCCAGCCCTGCCAGGCCAGGCTGGTGAGGAAACCGGTCTCGGAGAGGCTGAGTGGCCTGCTTGAGATTCCAGGTCAGGCTTGAACACAGTTCTGCTCATTCCAGGCTCCTCTGGCCTCCGCCCGGTTTAATCTCACATCTCCGCCTTCCCGTGCAGGACAGGGCCCGCCTGTGCACAGAGGAGCCGCTGCCTCTGGCTGGGCTGGCCTCCACGATGGCCCTCCAGTGGCCCCCACCTCCAGGCTGACCCTGCCACACGATGAAGAACCTGTCTCCCCACAGCTACTCCCAGCAGCCAGGTACCGCTGCCCATCCCTCTCCCACGACGGGCCACACTGTCGTGTCACTGGATGGTTGCTCTAGACCAAGGTTACTGTCCTCTTCACTTGTCCCTCCTCCCACCCTTCCATCCCTGAACTGTCTGTGACTCACACCTAGACTGTCCTGGGAGGGCAGCTCTCCTGATGGGGCAGATGCCTGGTCTGCAGGACTTGCCTCTCCCAGGAATTCTTACTTCTCTCTCTAAGATGGCTTATAATCCTGACAGTGAGAGGACCCCAGCAGACCTGCTGGCGGGAATCCTAGCCTCCCAGCAGATATCACAGCTCCCTGGGGCCAAAACTTACCTGAAAGTGGCAGAGTCTCCGCCCCAGTTGTGAGGTCCAGGCCCAGCAGCACCACTTCCCCTAGCCATGGGCTCCTTCTCCGCGATGTGTGTGGCATCTCTGGGACAGATCTGGGACTGGCTGAGAGTGCTAGTCCTAGAAAGTACCCCAAAAGCCTGGGGGCCAGGGGCCACAGATGACCTCACAGCCTGGTGAGAGGGGCGATCCAGAAACTGCCCCCTGCCTTAGTGAGCTTCCTCCTCAGACCTATCCCCGTGAGTGCAAGGAGAGGACGGCTCTGCTTTCAATCAGCTCTGAAACATTTTCCCTATTATCTCTTAAAGTAAAATATTTGGCACATGCAAGAGAATATATGAGGCATGACCAGGAAATGAACTCGTGAATGTGTACCCAACCGAGCACCTTGGTCTGATTGCTGCCCGACAGAGAGAAGCAGCTGGTGGAGGCAATCAGATGTGGACTTGAACTTATCTCTACCACTCACCACCCGTGTGACCTTGGAAAGGTCAGAGCTGCCGAGACCTCAGTGTGTCCTTGCTGAAAAATGGGTACACAAACATTTCAGGGTATCTTTGAGGAATGTGTCCTGAGACACCTGCAAAGCTGTTCCTTTATTGTTTCCCACTTCCTGCACCAAGACTGACTGTTGATTCCCTTTTGGGGGCCATCTTGCACAAAGGATGAGCTCTGACCTGTGCATGCTCCATGAGTGAACACCCACGTGCATCTGGGTGGGAGCTGGGTGGCTGACATGGTGTTTGTCACCCCAGCATCCACGGCTGCCCTGCCCTGGGCTCATCAGTCCAGCATTAGTGACGTTACTACCTCCAGGCACCTTAGATTTCTGCTGTAGCAGGAAGGGCCACGTTGAATCTCCAGGAGCTCTTGGTGTGCAGGGCAGCTGTCCTCCCTCAGTGGCACCCGGGGCCTGCATGGCATTCTGCGGCTGCCATCCTGCACGTGCTCAGTGTGTGTGAGGCCACAGATGTCCTGGCACAAGAACTGAACGGAGCGCTGCCTTAGCCCCGTTCTCCCGACCTGCTCCTGGGTCCACGGCCCATCACTGCTCACCCTGTGGTCCCTGAGAACCCCAAGCTGTTTGGTCCCCTCTCACCAGATTGTCTCCTCACAACCATCTCTCTGCTCCTCGGGGACTCAGCCAGAAATTACACACATCTAGTAACTTCCTGTAAATTTATGACTCTTCTTTTGGCTGAGAACACACAACTTCTCCTTCCTGCTTTTGAGCTGCAAGACTGGCTTTGTTAATTCCCAGGGTGACATCAACAGAACCTGTTAAGATAACTGAAGACCCAAATGTGTAGATTAAGAAAGGGAGAAATGTCACCAAGGTGTGCTTTGTGGTATTTCTTTGGTGGGCAGCATGTGGGGGGATGGGGTAAAGTGGGCCTAGGGAGATGCATAGTTTTGGGGAGATCAGGCTGGGGTCTTCATGCCTAAGGTCTCGTGGCTGAGAGGTGGGCCATGGAGGCCGAGTGTGGGGCACGGACCAGGGGGTCTGGGCTGGGACCAGCCTCTGTCTCCCTGCTCTGTGCTCTTGTACAAGGTGCCTCCTTTTCTCAGCTGTGTGGGCTTCACACCTATGGTTGTTGTGAGGCTTTCATGGGATGACGACGACCCCGGGCAGGTTGCTGTCAGCACTGCTGTCTGGTCCTCTGGTGGCAGGCCTGAGGATACCAGCCAGGGAAGGAAGGGCCCCCTGAGCACAGGGCCCAGTCGGGACCGGGCAGCGAGGCCAGGCCCAGGGACCCAGGAGGACTCTTTCTTCCTCATTCACACGCCACCCTGTCCTCTTGGCTGCATCTCTCAGTCGCCACTTGAGTTGTGCAAGTCTTCCGTTCTCATCTTGTCTCCCCGTGCGAGGCACAGCCCTGAGCAAAGGGGGCAGGTGGCAGTTTTTCTGCTCACAACTGTCTCCCCCACTGCTCAGCAGCGTGCTGCACACACTAGATGCTCGGCAAACATTATGGCAGCAAAGGTCAGAGGCCTTGCTCGAGCCGGCAGTCCTTCGGCAGCACCCACTGAGGGCCCCTCCTGAGTCCAAGGCGTTGCTCTCTGCTCACATGTCCCTGCCAGTGTGTGGGTGTCTCTGTCTAACTGTCCCCTTGAGGCCTGGCCCATGGGGCCCCACAGACGGAAGGCAGGTGCAGCGCAGACCTTTGTTTGGAGAAGTCTTCCCGGCCTTCCTGTACCTGCTGTTCCCACTCTCTTCAGCGTTTCCCCCACAGCCGGCCTCCCCCTTCCCAGGGGTGTGTCTGGGTCTCACACTGGTGCCGCCTGGGGGCAGGCGAAAGCCTGCCTTGGCTCCCCACTGTCCTCAGGCTAAGTTCTGCTCCTTGTTCCCAGTCCTAGGGCTCGGTCTTCCCTGTTCACACCTCCTTTCCCCTTGTACTCCAGCCATTCAAGCTGTTGGTGTTCCCTGACCCGGGCAACCGCCCCTTCTCCTCGCCCTCTACGCTTGCCATGCTCTCCTCCTGGAACACTTCCTGCCCCGCAGGCCTCAGGCGCCCGCTGCAGGGCCGCCTTCTCTGGGACCTCTCCAGCCCTCCTAGCAGGCCACCCGCGTCTCAGACTCCCCCACCTCAGCGGGGACACACAGGCACATGTCCTCACTTGCTGGTCTCTCTCCTCACAGGGCTCTGGGTGACTGGAGACGGCTGGCATCTCTGGAGCAAGAGGTGCTGCTGACATGCCTGCAGGCTGCAGCAGCGGATGCCTGGCCTCCCATCCCCTCAGGGCTGCAGCAGGAGCTCAGGGCTGAATGCCTGCCTGTGGGTGCCCCCTGCCCTCCTCAGTTCGCTCTTCCATTGAAGATGCAGCCCTGCAGTTCTGCTACCAGACTGCTCCAGACATGGGCACTTAGGGGACACTCAGCAGACGGGGCTGCCTGGTGGACATGGGCAGGGGTGGTCTGTGGCTGCTGTGGCTTGGCGAGTTAGCGGGAGAGGAATAGTAAGTATGTGTGCCATGTAAACACAGCCCAAAGTCACAGCCACGTGTGCAAGTGCCTTGGGTTTCCCTCTCTGGTCCCCCACCTGGGGGTGTCTAATCTGTACCCCTGGCTCAGGGAGCAGTGGCCCAGGGGATAGCCTTTCCTCCTAGACTTTCTGGGCATCTGGAGAGTGGGGCCAGTGTTGCCACAGCCTCCTGGGCCCCTGCTATGGTCTGGGTGACATGCCCCAGCCCCACAGGGAATGCTGTGCTCTGGCTGTAGTGACAAGGAAGGTTGTAAGCATCCACAGCTCACACTGTCACCTCAGCTGTTACGCCTGAGGACTTTCCTCCACACCACGTGGCTCCTGGCTTATGGGAGCTGCCCTCAGGGCCAGGGCTCCATCATCACCCCCAATACTAAAGCCGTTGGGGGGAGGGACAGGAGAGGGGCTCTGATCCCTGTGGCCAGGCCCTGCCTCTGTGAGGACGCACGGACAGATGGGCAGCCTGCAGCCCCCCTCCTGTCCAGGCTAGCAGGGCAGGAGGACACTCTCATCCCAGGGCAGGACCTGGGGGAGTGGGGGTATGAGGTGGGAGCACCAAGGCCACCACAGGGCCGCTCATGGAGTGGGCAGTAAGCAAGCTGCCACACTCCACCCAGGTTTACTCCACTTCTCTTTCTTGTGTAGATGTTCTCATTTTCATTGCAGACCCTTTCCTTCTCCCTGCAGGCTGAGCCGGCTGGGGGAGGGAGGGGAGGGCTGGGAGCTACACCACAGGTCCAGGAAGGCCCATAAATAGATGATGGTGACATCCTCTCCATCTTGAGGAATTTGGAGGAAAACAGATGGTTGTAGCTGGGCGACGTTTACTTTACTTTCTGTCAATATTTGAGAGGTTTTATTACTTTGCAGTGCCAGGTTTTAGAATAAATTAAATGGCTAATGAAAATATTAAAATAGAATTAATTTAACTAAACAAATACCACTGGGAGGGTTGGTGTATTTTGTTTAGAAGTTACTAAATATATTTTCAAAATGAAGCGTCAGGGAGGGGGAGTCATTCCTTACACACCTGGGAGGAGCCCAGGCAGCCAGGCTGTCCCACCCCTTTCTGGGGCCAGGACTGGGCTGGTATTGGTGTGAGGCCAGGCTGGCCTGGGAAAGCCTGCCTCTGGAGAGCTCACAGCTGGCAGCCCAGTGGGCAGGGGGCAGACGTGGGGGCTACAACCTGCCCGTGATTCCCTCATGTGCACAGGGCTGATGGTGGCCCCAGGAGACGAGACTGCCTGCTGCTTCTGTGTCTTTGTCATTCCCTGGGCATTTGCTCAGTACTCAGTTGGAGGTAAAAGAGTCAGAGAATAACTGGTTGTGTACCTGCCCTCAGCAAGGTCACAGTTTAAGGGAGGGAGCAGGAAAGGTTACAGGTGAGATACTTTTAAATAACACAGCGCTAGAGGTATGCTAAGGGTGCTGAGGGAGTGTAAGGGGAAGTTGTTTTTATTTTTGTTTATTTATTTTTAACAAACATTGATTTGGTGCCCATTGAAAGAAATATGGAAGCAATTCTTTGCCCAATGGCACATGACAGCCTCATGGCCTGGCCTTTTTGTCAGAACCCACATCATTAGAAAGTTTTTTCTTGGACTAGAGCATTGCCTTCTTCATGTGTCTTTTACAACGCAGGGTGTGAGACCAAACCCTAATGGCTTTCCTCAGAAACAGAGAGGTGGGCCTTTATAGCTTTGGTTCTTGAGAAGGAGAAGAAGGAAGAAGGGAGAAGTGGCAGTCTGGGATGTGGAGGTCAGGGACGGTCCACGGAATCTTTATTTAGCGCACTCAGCCCCGTGGGCTGGGCAGCCAGGCAGGGCCTGGGCTAAGCAGGACTCTGAAAGCCATCCTCGCCTTTGGATCTTATTCCACATGGACGGGGACCCAGGGAAGGCTGATGTCTGTGCTGTGGAGACATGATTGCCTTTGCTGCAGTGGGTGCGTGAGACTGAGTGGAAGCAGGGAGCCAGAGAAGCCTGGTCTCAGATGGCAGGTGGAGCCGGGGTGAGGTGACGCGGGCCGCGGCTCGCTGTACATGGCCTGGATGGGGGAGGAAGAGTTTGGAACGGGGTGCCTTTGAGATGCCTGGGAGAGGTGAGGAGATGCCCAGTCAGGATGGAGGAGAATCTGGAGTGAGGGTTATGGACACATTTGGGGATGAGCTCACTCTGATGAGCCCCGACAGGAGCAGGGAGGGCTTGGGGAGAAGAGTCAGGGGTCGCAATCAACCCTGAGGCACCAACGCTCAGCGCTGCAGCCCAGCAGGTCAGTCCAGGGCCCTGTGGGCCCAGTGTGAGCTGGTACCTGGTCCCTACATGCCCCACCCAGGTGGCATAGGTGACAAAGGGCTCAGGTGGCATAGACCCAGAATCAGCATCTAATAGTCCTTGAGTGCATGGGCACCCCTCCTCCCAGCACGTGGCTAGCCAGGTGAGTGGCTCTGGGACCCTTAGGGAATGACTGAGGACGATGCCCTGTCTTTGCCCTGGTGTTTTGAGGCTTCGTCCCGGAGCTCATTTTCTCTTCCAGTCAGTGGCTTCAGATCGAAACCTGGCTTAAAGGACCTGGGGCTTTTCAGTGGAGCCTTTGTCCTCAGTCTTCTAATCACCCAACCCTGACTTGTCCTGACGTGTGACCTCCGACCACTTGCCCTTGGCCTGTCTCTCATGCCTCTGGGAACACTATGGCTCTGCAGCTGGGTGTGGGTGCTGCTGGCTGCCACTCAGTTCCTGGGGCTCCTTTTGCTCACATGCACACCTGGCTTTTAACGTCCCGGCCTCCTTTCCGGTGGGCTTCTTTGCACTGCCAGCGGGGAGCCCAGTTCTCTGCAGCATCTCCAGTTGTCAGGCCTGCATGGACACCCAGCACTGAGATGCTCAGGACCTCTGGGGCCACTCCTCGCTCCTCTCTAGTGGGTGGCACGTCCCCAGGTCCTCTTGGGGAACCCGGACACCAGCTGATTTCCTTCCTGCATAGTCTGTCACTCAAACAGGCCCATTCTTGGAGTCCCCTGTGCTCTGCCTAAAGCATCTGTTGTGGCAACTGTGGCACTTTCATGTCGCCGAGTGTGGGCCACTGCTCCCTGTAAGCTTCCAGGAGCCGTGTGTGAGTCCCGCTACCCCGGGTCCTGGCCAGAGTGTTAAATCCCATAAAGCCCTCTGTCTCAGTACTTCCTCTCTTCTCCAACTTCTCTATCCTTTGGCACAGCTCCCCCAAATCTAGCCCTGTGCACACCCCCAGCTCCCGCTGGGCATCCTGGCTGGTCCTGCAGCTCGGGGATGCCATCTCTTCCTTTGTTCCCCAGGCCCAGTGCCTTCCCTGTCAGGCTGGGCTGGGTGGGATCCTAGTGCTTGGGCTGGTGGCCATGAGGGAGGTGGGCACCTTCAGGGGACAGACATTGTCGTGTGTGGCTCCCACCGAGTTTGGGCTGCTGCAGGGCCTGGCCTCATGAGGGAAACCATCTGTTGGAAGGGAAGTGGGCTACTCCTCTCTGCAGGGTCAGGGACTGGCGGGAGAGCCACCAGATTCCCCATCCTGAGTCGCAGGTCCCATGCTTTGCACATGGGCCGTGACGGTGGTGTGGGCCTGCCAGGGCAGAGAAGCCTGTCCTCTCGAAGCTCGACACTCTTACAGTTAACTCCTGAGCTTGGGCCCTTCTCTCTTCTCAGCTGCAAGAGATTCACATTCCCTTCCAACTGTCAGGGAGGCCCCTTTAGCTTCACATTTTGCCTTGAGCTGGTAATTAATCAGCCTGAGCCTGTCATTCTCTTTCTTCAACGAATCAATGACCTCAGAAACTGTCCCGCATTCCCTAGTCCTTACACTCACCTCTTCTGTCCACCTCTCCAGGACAGGGACGCTGCCCGACCCATGTGTCCTCTGCTGCCCGCCTGCAGTCCCTGCTTGCCACCAGCACGCTGACATGTGTGCCAGTGCAGGGGAGGAGCCCCACTCCCCACATACACCAGGACTGGCCACACTGCTGGGGGTCACGCGAGAGCTGAATCCACGATCCCCTTTAAAAAGAGTCTGTGTCCTGGGACTGCTCCTGCACCAAGTGTCTTAGGTTAGGTTTTCTGGAAACAGAATGTGAAGTGGAGAGCTGGTACAGGACGTTCCCTGGAGGGTGACTTCAGGAGACACGTCAGCAGAGGAGGAGGAGGCAGGGCTGGACAGCAGGCGGCACGGGCCCACGCCATGCTGCAACTGATGCCACAGCACGTTATCCTATGGGCACTCGGGGGTGGGGGCGGCCTTCAGAGCTGTCCCAGATGGAGGCAAGGGGCTGAGCCTTAGGGCCCCCTCTCAGGCCACCCCTGGCCCTTACAGGCCAGCCCGGTAGGGGGTGGTGTGGTTGGGCGAGGTGGCTCTCTGGGGCTGGGGGCAGTAGCAGCGAGGGAAGCAGTTCTGAGCCCATCTTCCCAGCAGATCGGCACCCCGACGAGATGTGCTGTCCAGATGCCAGAGAGCAGCATGCTTCCAAGGGAGGAAGGGGCCCATGGAGTTTGCTGAGATGTGGACAGGAAACGGTCCCTTGTCACAGGGGAGGGTTGGGACCAGGTGCCGGAGTGGACAGGAGTGAAGACTTGCCCCATTGGGGTTGGGACGGAGCCACCCGGCTTGAGGACAAGTGGCCTGGCCAGAAGGAGATGGCAATGCTGCTGGTGGGTCATGGGCTGTGTGTTAGGGTGTCAGTGGGGCCCGCACTTGAGCTTGGGGTTCAGCAGACAGGACAGTTCTTCCCTTTTGTCTCTGGGCTCCTCTCTTTCCACCCAATATATTCCAAGAAGGCGGGGGAACAGAGAGGGAAGAACAAAATCACCAGCACCAGAGGACCTCTTGGTCATAGTTTCTTTGCAGTCTGTGACGGGGCAGCTGGGCTGGGCTGTGGGTGCAGGCGGCTCGCTCTCCCTTCACAGGCAGAGCTGGGCCCAGCCTGCCTGTGAATCATGGAAGGCTTTGGTTGATGAGGCCTTGCTCCTCCACCTCCGGTCTCAGATTGGTTCAAAGCCTTGTCCTCAGGGTCTGTGGATGCCCCTGGCTGAGCTGGAACCCACGCAATGTATCCTGGGTAAACGTCGGACTCCACTGGCTGCACTGAGGTCATATGGTGCCCTGGAAATCCTCCTCCTTACCATGGCTCCCTGAGCCCAGGAGAGGCTGGCTGAAGGCTCTGCTACCAGGGGAGCTGGTAGAGAGACTCACTGAGGTCACCCAGCTTTGCCGGTCTCCTCTGTGCCTCCCAGGTCTCGTTCTCAAATGGCTGGTCACCATGTATTTTGGGGACAGGTCGTGCCGCATGGAGAAGGAGCGCACTTTGTAGACAGCCTTATCTATGTCCTTAAAAGTTCATTGGGTAATGTTATAAAGGCTGTATAGCATCCCCCTAGTGATTTACCACGACACACTATCAACCCCCATGGCTGAAAATCTCGGCATCTCTTCAGGTAAGGTCCCTTGACATGGCCTGCTGGGGGCAAGCACGAGTGTCCTCCACTGTGCCACCTTACACCTCGTGCTTTGCACCCTTCACCATGGTTGCTGGGACCCACCCTCAGTGTCCCCAGCCTCCCCTTCTGCACCCTCACACCCAGGCAAGCCCTTCGGACCCTTTTGCACGTGTGTGGTTCTTACTCGTCTCCCTCCCGCACATTTGCTGTTGGCGCAGGCTGTGCTGCGGGCTGTGGGCTCCACCGTGTGAGCAGCCGTCAGCAGGCCCTGCTCCTCGGGACGTTGTCCTTTCCCAGCCTGGTCTAGCACAGAGGAGAGCCGCCTCGTGCCTCTGTGGGGCAGTGGGGACAGAAGTTCTGAGAGACCCAAAGCTGTGACAGCTGACGTCTGGCATGGCGAGGGTGTCATGCCGAGGAGGGCACTGCCAGGTCTGGATGACATCGCAGACGGTGGAGAAGGAACACGCCAGGTTGTCCAGCACTCTAGAGGCTGCCCTGGTTCCTGCCTTCTCTCCAGAACAGTTCAGGGGGGGCCTTTCCGCCCTAACAGGGTTCTGACATTTGCAGAGTCTGGAGGGCATCAAGCACCCTAACTGGCTGCTGACACATCAGGGTAAGCGTACAAGACGGAACCCCTCTTCCTTGGGTGAGGGGTGCCAGCCTACAAATGCAGTCTGATGTCTCACTCTGGGCCTCCCCCTCTCTGCCATCCTCTGCAATGTGTCTTCTCTGTGGGCTCTGAGGGGAGAAGCCAGTGGCTCCTGCTGCCCTCTACCTCCTTCTCCTGTCAAGGTGGCTCACCTGTGGGTGTCATCCCAAATATATGTGAGGGTTCAAGCACCCAACCGTGGGCCCAGGGCCTGAACTGACAGGTCTGGGCAGGGGGTGATAATACAGGCCTGCGCCGACTCCCATGTCCAGGGAAGCTCTCAGTGCTCCTGCAGATGACCTGTCCAGTGTTTGGGGACCAAGCCTGAGAAGGGAGGGCATTGCCAGCACAGGAGCTCAGGACTCCGGCTCCACCTGAGTCGGTGAGCAGGGTGGGACACCGGCCAGAAGAAAGGAGGAGTGGATGGTAGCCCAGGTAGCCTGGACCCCAGCACAGCCAGCTTTGGGAGCCCCTGCCGGACACACCTTGTCTTTCTGACACCTTGGCTTTAGGACCTCAGCAGTGCAGCTCCTCCTCTATAAAATGGGACTGAGGCTCAGCGTTGTAGGAATGTGAAGCCAGACGGACAGGTGAGGAGGAAGTGCCTTCCCGTGCCCCTCCCTGCTGTGGCTTCTCTGGGTCCTTGGCTGGCGCCCCTATTCTCCTCCCTCTGCCTGGCACTCAGGCCTCTCATGCTGTTGTTGCCTGTCCTATGGAGGCTGAGCTGTCTGATGGCTGTGCCCCAGGTCCCAGTGGCTCTGAGCAGGTGCATCTCTCTGGGTGGGGGGAAGCCTCAGACACAGATCACAGCTTCTGTTTGGAAGTAGTGCGCACCCCACTGAATCACCCTGCATTCATTAGATACCTGATGTGCGCCAGCCCCATGCTGATGCATTTCATGCATGACCTTGTTTGATTTAGTTCCCACAACAATTGGACCACGTACCTATTATCTTCCTCCTCTCACAGATGAGGGAACTAAAATCCAGAGAGGTTGAAGAACTTGCCCAGGGCTGCACAAGTCCTCACAGATGAGATGAAATTTAAACAGAGCTCATTGGGGTGGAGGAGGCCATCGGCTCCACGGCGAGGCCCTGGGGGCTCCTGGGGACTTGCTCCCCTCCTACGTCATGTACTTATGCATCTTTGAACTTCACGTGTTGTTATCGCAATGCTGACCCAGGACTGGCAACCTGAAGTGTGGGCCCTGGGCTGGGCTGGGATGAAGATCTGGGCACTACCTCTCACTTTCTGTGTGCTCTTGGGCACATGATGTCATCTTTTTGTGCCTCAGTCTCCTCTGTCAGGGATTTGGGGGTTTCTGGGATCAAAGGAGTTAAGACATGTAAAGCGCTTACAAGAAAACCTAGAAAGTGGTACACAGAAAGGGCTTCATTCATTTAGCCCTTGTTAATACTCTTAGTCATACTTATATGTACCGTTCAGCCCCAGGATGTCAGGTACTTTCTGTCAACACAAGGGCTCCTGGATATACTGACGGACACCTGGTGGTTTGGGTGGAACACACAGATGAGAAAAGCTGCGTCAGCCCGGAAGTGCCCTGTGAGTGGCTGGTCACCTGTAGGGATGGGTGCAAGTCTCTGTGGGCTGGCGGAGGGCACTCTCGGGGGGCACTCCCTGATGTGGCCCAGGAGGGGCCGATGTGGAGAAGCCTTCTCTTCAGTCATGCCCTTCATTTTATTAAAAAAAATTTGACTTGCTTTACTGAACAATATGTTATACAATTCCTTCAAGTGTAAATTTTCTTATTGTTTAAAAAATTCTGTTTAAAATATATTTTTATGTATTTTACACGTTTATATTTATTTTTGAAAAGCTATTGTTTAAAAATGTACTTGTTTTATTTAAATAGCTAATACCTAGACGTGGTCAAAACAATTGCTGGGCAGTGACAAGGCAGATAGGAAGCGCCCGGTCACCGCAGCCCTGCAGCTCCCTCCTGGCTCAGGTGTCACTTGTACAGATTTTTCCTGTACCCTTACAGAGGTATTCTGCCACCTCTTATGCACAACACACAGAGAGCCTAGCTGTCCCAGTCACAGCACTGCTTGGCTGTTCATTGCCCACAGCACACAGTGTTGCTCAAAGCTGCATCTCCCACAGGGTCTTCTGGCTGCCCAGGGTGTGAGATGCCCTAGCTGAAAACCTCCCATCCTTATACCCTATGATACCTCTGTTGGTGGCCCTTTGGATGTGGGTGGAGGCTAAGCCCGTAGAGGCCTATTCATTCTTCAAGCCTTAGGTATGTTTGGCGTGTGTTTGTGTGTGTGTGTGTGTGTGTGTGTGTGTGTGAAAATCATGCTGGTTTTGGAATATTATTTGGAGACTTGAGGCTGGGGAGGAATTTCGTTTCTCAGTTTGTCCAAGTCCTGCTGGAATTTTTGAGTCTGGGACTAAAAGCTGAACTGAAATTAAAGTGGGGAGTTTATTCTTGGCAAAAATACATTTGCCCCTTCTTTGAGAAAAGAGTGCTAAATGACTTACAAGAGGTTAAAAAAAAGTGCTTTGTGGATGTTAAGAATTCTTGCAAAAGATGTTTTTAATGATTGGAGTGTAAATTAATAAGAAACAAATGCATAGTATTTTCTTTCCTAGACTGAAAAAAAAAATAAGTAAGAAGGGCCTATGGGGAAATCATGTGTGGGTGGTTTGCCGTTTTCTGTTTGGCCGAGGACCCCTGAGGGTGTGTCACCCACCTGGAATCCAAGTCAGTGGGGATCTGGCTTGGCTCCTTGGCTCTGCCCTACCGCCCCAGCGCCTGCCTCCCTAGCTGGCAGCTTCCGGCCCACTTGGCAGGGGTTTGCTGACTGAATGGTAAGGCTCCTCCCCAGCGGGAGAGAGATCTGCTCATTGGCTCTCGCACAGACATTCCGCAGCCTTTGCTGCTTGTCTGTGCCAGAGACGGCTCTGCACAGGTGGAGACGGGCCAGCTCCATGAGTACCCTCGAGGAATTCAGAGCAACACATGAGCTATCTTAAACGGCCCCAGACTTTAAAACTGGACTTGAACAACAGGTGAGGGCTTTCATAACAGGCCAAGTTTCACTCCCTGGGAAGTGGGAGTTGGAGACATGCCTGCTGTTTTCCCTCTGTGCCTGGCAGTACACGACACGCCCCCATCTTCCCTCAGGGGCCTGCTCCTTCCCTCCAAAGCCCCACTCCTCCCTGTGGGGTTCGAAGCCCCCGTGTCAGCCTCCTTCCCTCGTCAGACCCCGTCTTCCTGGTGCCTGCTCAGCCTGAGTTCCCTGATGCATGTTTCACGCAGTGTACCTTGGGCAAGGAGACCTGCAGAGGCTCCCAACTCAAACATCACACTAGATCAGCAATTACTAAAAGAGATTTCCTCGAGGGTCCCTTTGGACAAGTGTAGCATTTTATAGGGCTAGGTTTGCAGAGAGAGAGCTTCTGCCAGGATGAAGGCAGTGGCCTGCTACAAACAGCAGCCACTCTGTCACTGCAGGCTGTGTGACCTTGGGCAGGTTATCTCTCTCAGCTGAGTCATAACATATCCACCTTGCAGGCTTTGTGTAAAAGGAAATAAGATAATGTATAATGCGTCCACCCTAAGTGCTGGCTCTTTCGATGTGTTTTAATGTTATGATTATAATGTCTGAGATATGATACCTGTAATTAGAACAAACTGGTACTGGCTTATAATGGAGCAGCTAGCTGTTCATAGCCTTTTCCAGGAAGACACTCTGCTTTTGAGAACCTTAAATTTAAACTAGAACTCACAGCAGAGAAGGGAATTTGTGAGTGTTCTCCTGAGCGTGGAGAGCAGCACAGGCAGCCAGTGATGCAGACGCCTGATTACCCTGCCCATTTTACATGGTATTGCAACCAGTATTCTAGTTCCACTTTTCTAATACTTCCACATCAGTTTTACGGTACAGATTTATGTAATCAATGTACTGTTTAGATAATCAATGCTTGAAAAGGTTTGAGAACTTCTTTACCTGCTTCTTTGTTTACCGTTGCTTCTACGTGCTTCAGTTTTCTTCTTATAGTTCTTCCTGTAGTGTTTTTTCAGAGAGGGTCTGTGAGTGGTAAATTCTCTCAATTCATTGTAAGTTGATAGATATTTTCTCAGCACTTTGTCCTCTGTCCCTGTTGTTACTAGTGTGGAGTCAGCCATTTGTCTAATTCTTCTTCCTTGTAGGTAATCTGCCTTTTGTCCCTGGTTGCTTTTAAGATGTTATTTTTGTCTTCTGGGTCTACAATTCTACTTCATGCGTCTACAGAAGTTTGTTTTTATTTATCCTGCTTGGGACTCTGGTTCACATGTATGTGGGTGAATATCATTTTGGAACATTCTCACTCTCATTAAACCTTCCAATACTGCCTTTCTTCCATTCTCTCTATTGTCTTTCTGGCGTTCCCACAATTTGTTGAATTTTCTCATTCATTTCACTTGTTTCTTAACCTATCATAGTTTCTCTTTATTTATTTTTGGTTCTTCTGGCTTATTCTTCAGCTCTAACTCCTAGTCAATAAATTCTCCTATCAACTGTTTTTAATCTACTGTTTAAGCCATTCATTGTTTTCAATTTCAGTGTCTTTGCTTCTTATTTGTACAGATGCTATTTGCTTATCTTTTTTCCAAATTGATCCATTCTTTTTAAAAATATTTTTTGTTTGAAATTATTCTTTTATTTCTTTAATACCTTTAAATTTATTTCAGAGTCACAGTCTGATTATTCTATCCTTTTTACCTCATGGGTTAATACTCTAGTTTGTGGTATTTGCTGACTCTCAGTCATGGTAGATGATTTTTATTGCATGTTTTATGATTTTTCATTATGAGTTATCTTCACAGTGCCTATGTCTTTGAGGATCTCTTATGGACTTCACTGAGGTCATGTATCTCCAGATTTAGTTTTAGCTTTTGCCAGGTGACCTAGGGATATCATTGGCTTATAGCTCAGTTTTTATGTTAATTTCTTTGCTTGGTGGTTTGTGGAGAATGAAGGTAAGGTAATTTTTAAAATATGAAATACATGAGTCTCGGGCTCATGTTTCAGATTCTCAGGGGAGCCATTTTATCTGTATTCAGAGACAAGGAGGAGCAGACAAGCCTCCTAGTCCTTGCTCTGTGTCAGTGTATGGGCTTTCTCCCATATTTCTCTTTCTTTGGATCTGCAGCCCTTCATACGTTTGACTAGATCCCACTTACTCAGTGTGGGCCTACTGTTCTCAGCTGCTCGTTCACTCACTGCTATTCTCTTCCATGCTTCCGCACAGCATACCTTTGTTGCCATATTCCTAGTGCAATCCAATTCCGTTCTGTCAATGTGTCTTACGTACCTACTGTGTTCCAGGAGCTGTGAGTTGCATTCCTAGTTCTGCTTGCTCCTGCAAACATGCAGATGAGCCCCAAGCTTTGGAATCAACAGGCTCCCGGCTTTCTTCTCCCTTTGCCTCTGAAGTAATCCCTAAGTCCATTGTCTTTCCCCATCCTAACAGGAGCAGGAAGAAAGGAAAGGTTTTGACTAGACCCTGAATCTCTCTATACTTCAATGTTGTTACTTTCTCTGGTTATTTTTTTCGTTCTTAAATTTGGAAGGGACCTCAAGAAATTTGGCCTGTCCCCTTTCTAGGTTTGCAGATGTGAGTCCACTGTGCTTTTCATGACATTATTCCATTGCTGGTGTAAGGATGGCCATAAAGCCAGAGACCTGCTTAGTAATCAGAAATCCACTTCAGTAGAAAGGTAGGCCATCGGCATGCAAATGGACTAATTAGAAGGAGGACTGGAATGAGTACATGAGTCTTTCCTTGGCCCTTTGCAATCCAGAAGAATCTGGGAGCCTGAAACCCAACATTAATTTAGTTTAGTTTTGATTTTTATGCTCTGTGGCAGTCTGGCCTCCATTACCTGTTACAGCTGAACTGAAATGTTGGCCAGCCAGTTGCCGATCCCAAAAGAAATCAGCTGATGCTGAAGACAGTGTGAAGACAGGCCTTGTGACACTGGGACAAGCTCCAGTCTCCAAGGCGTGAGATGTTGGTCCTAAAGCTGCTACTCTGCTATGTGATCTTGGATATATCACTTAACCTTGCTGAGCCTTGGTGCTGTCCTGCTAGGGAGGTTTCATAATACCTGCCGTGTAGGATTGTTGTGAAGTCAAATAAGGTAACACACGAGAGAGGTTTTGTTTGCGGGGGCAGGGAGAAAGAGTTTATAGTATTAAAAAATGTAAAAGACTATAAAGGAACCTGATTTAATTTGAGAACGTTTTTAAACAATAACGCTTTTAATACAGGAGTGAGATGACAAATGATCTTTAGTCTCTGTCAGACTTTTCTCTGGAGCCTGGCCCTTCTCACCTTGACAGAGTCTGCTCTTTTCTGTGGGAGAGATTTTTAAGCTGTTTAATTTCAATTGTCGGTGTCCCTAAGGTGCATTGGCTATGTTTCCAATTAAGTTGAGAGGGTAACTGAGCATCTCCTCCCATTGCTGGGACATGAGCTTGGCTGACTGGCCATCCACGGGCAGCAAGCACCAGAGGAAGCCCTGGGGTTTGTCTTCCTGTGAACGGAGGGATTCTCTAGGGTAACAAGCACTGGTGCAACCTTTTGGTCTGCTCCCTACTGGGAGCGCCCCACACTGGGGCTTTGGGAGAGGGGCAGCTAGGCAGAAATCTTGGAGGGATTCAGCCTTGGTTCACACGGGCTTTTGGAGAGGTTGGCACAGAAATAAGAATTCAGGACATTAGCTCAAAGTTTAAATGAATTAGAGGAGAAACTTTGTACCAAAAGCAAAGAATCCTTTTATATTGCTAGTAATTATTTTATTAAAAGCTTTGGTTGGAAAGTGCATATTTTCATCTTTTCAATATTTTAAAATTGGGTCCCTTTGAAAGTTGGAGTTGTCAAGAGTTCCTATGGAAATGAAGGTGCTGGGGCATGTACAAGAAGCTGAGAGTGGGTGAGTCCTAACTACCCATCCTTCTCTGCTTTTTCTCCTAGGGCCAAGGACCCTGGATAGGCCTTGGGAGGCTGAGGGTCTGGTTCCCAGCCTGCCTTTCTCTAGCCCTGGGATTTGGGCAAGTGACCTATGTTCTCTGGCCTCAGTATTCTCATCTCTAAAACCATGGGATTGAAATTCCGGACAGAGAAGGTGCCTCAGTGTCTGACAAATACTGCTGAATGAAAGAACACAGAAGTACAATTCCAAGAAGTTATTACTGCCTGTAAATGATGGTCTCCAGCTCGTTTCTGGGGTGTGGCTGAATGCTGTGTGACATGAGCAGTGGTGTCCTTATCATTGCTGTTTTAGAGGGAGGGAGGAAGGAAGGAAGGAAGGAAGGAAGGAAGGAGGGAGGGAGGGAGGGAGGGAGGGAGGGAGGGAAGGAAGGAAGGAAGGAAGGAAGGAAAGAAAGAAGGAAGGAAAGAAAGAAGGAAGGAGGAAAGAAGGAAAGAAGGAAGGAAGGAAAGAAGGAAGGAAGGAAGGAAGGAAGGAAGGAAGGAAGGAAGGAAGGACGGAAGGAAGGAAAGGGCACAAGGAAGCGTCTCTGCCGGGATCTGGATGGAGATGTCTCCTGTGCAAGTGCTCCTGTTTCTCCCACCTGGTCATCCCTGGGTCTCGCAGTCCAAGCCTTCCCCACCCCTGCAGCCTTCCCTTGTTCCCTGTGGGGCAGGCTGCTAATTCCCCAGTGGCTTGCACACCTGGCTAAGCTCTGGTTCATTTTTCCCTTGGTAGAAAGCATAGCATCTCCTGCCAAGCATTCTTATAACTGCACGTTAAGCACTCGAAACTTGCTGGCATTTTTCTGGGGCCCGGTTATTAAATTACTTAACAAACAGTCATTAAAAAAAAAAAAAGGAGAGGAGTCCTCTAGAGGCTGCCAGCCAGGATTGGAGAGCTGCTGGGCTCCCAGCCCTGCCCCACCTAGTGAAAGTCTGTGATAGCATCACAGTCCTAGGCACAGGCTTTGACAGGCTTCCAGTTCCTTCACTACTTTTCTTTCCCCTACCCAGCATGATGATGGCCACAGAGGGCCTCTGCCTTCTCTTCATTTCGAACTTCTAGTGGGTGAGCAGTTGTGATATAGAACCTTGTGGGGTTTGGGGAGCGCAGGTACTAGTGACAAGGCAACCTGGTCTTGAGGACACCATCCCAATGGTTAGTGTTGCCGACCATCTTTTCTGTGCTTATTTGACATCTGTCTATCCTGTTCTGTGAAATGTCTCTTCATGTTTTTTGCCCATTTTCTAATTGTATTGTTTGTTATTTTTACTGTTGAGTTTTATAAACAAACACACACACACACACGAGGTCTGATAATTATAATAAGTTCAAAAACTCATCCTAGAAAAAGTGCTACATACCTCATTGCTGAATATCACTATGGTCACCTTTGAAGTACTCCCCTTGGGAAGCTATGCACCCCCACTGTTGAAAAGAATGTTCATTATATATATTTTAGAAGCAAGTCATTTGTCAGGTATGTGGCTTGTAAATGTTTTCTCCCAGCCTAGCTTTTTTTTTTTTTGCAGGATCTGCTTTTCTTTTTTTTTTTTTTTTTAATTTATTTTTAATTTATTGGGGTGACAATTGTTAGTAAAATTACATAGATTTCAGGTGTGCAATTCTGTATCACATCATCCATAAATCACATTGTGTGTTCACCACCCAGAGTCAGCTTCCCTTCCATCACCATACATTTGATCCCTCTCACCCTCATCCCCCACCCCCCAACCCCTTTACCTTCTGGTAACCACCAAATTACGTTCCCCAGATTAATATTCAAGCCCGTGGCCATCCTATGGTCACCGATTGCCCTCCAATCCCCTCACCCTCCCCCCCACCCCCCACCCCTCCCGCCCATCTAGCAACCCTCAGTTTTTCCTCTTTGTCTCCAAAACTGTTTCTGATTAGTTCATTCACTTATTCTTTTCTTTAGAATCCGCAAATAAGTGAGATCATATGGTACTTATCTTTCTCTGTCTGACTTATTTCACTTAACATAATGTTCTCTAGATCCATCCATGTCGTTGCAAATGGTAAGATTTCTTTCTTCTTTATGGCTGCATAATACTCCATTGTATAAATGTACCACAGTTTCTTAATCCAGTCATCTACCGATGGGCATTTTGGTTGTTTCCATGTCTTAGCTATTGTGTATAGCGCTGCAATAAACATAGGAGTGCATAAAGATTTTTGAATTGAAGTTTTGGATTTCTCCGGATAGATACCTAGGAGTGGAATTACTGGATCATAAGGTAGTTCCATTTTCAGATTTTTGAGATACCTCCATACTGTTTTCCATAGCGCCAGCCTAGCTTTTTATTTTCTTTTCCATTAGGGTCGTTCACAGAGGAAAAGTTTTAAATTTTGGTGAAGTACAATTTATCAGTTTTTCTCTTTTATGAATGGTGCGTTTGGTGTCAAGTCTAACTGTTCACCAGTTCTAGGTCCTGAAGACCTTCTCCTATGCTTCCTTCTAAAAGTTTTATAGTTTTATGTTTGCATTTAAATCTGTTTGAGTTAAGGTGTGAAGTTTAGGTTGAACTTTTTTTTTTTTTTTTGTCTATGGATATATAATTGCTCCAGTACCATTTGTTGGAAAAACTCTTTCATCCATTACTTTTGCACTTGTGTTATAAATCAGTTAGCTGAATTTGTGTGGGTCTTTTTCTTATTTTTCTATTTTCGCACTGATTTATGTCTGTCCCTTTGCCCATACCACATGGTCTTTAAAATTTTTTTAAAATCATTTTTAAAGAAATTAATTAAATCTATTGGGGTAATATTTGTTAATAACATTATATAAGTTTCAGGTGTACGACATCATCTGTATACGATGCCAGACAATTAATTTCGCAAACTCATCCTAGAAAAAATTCTGCATACCTCATTGTTGAATGTCACTGTGGTCACCTTCAAAGTACTCCTCTTGGGAAGCTGTGCACCAATGCCAGCGCCTAGTCCACCCTTCAAAGCAATTTTGGAACTCTTTTTCTGGGATGGCCATCAGAGCTGTCATCGTATTACCCTTGATTTCCTGAATGTCATCAAAATGTCTTCCTTTCAATATTTCCTGTATGTTTGGGTAAAGAAAGAAGTCAGTGGGGACCAGATCAAGTGAGTAGGGAGGATGTTCCAATGCAGTTATTTGTTTACTGGCTAAAAACTCCCTCACAGACAGTGCTGTGTGAGCTGGTGCCTTGTCATGATGCAAGAGCCATGAATGGTTGGCGGAAAGTTCAGGTCGTCTAAATTTTTCACACCATAAACTTGGTTAACTGTTTGTCCAGTTGGTACAAATTCATATTGAATAATCCCTCTGATATCAAAAAAAGTTAACAACATCGTTGCAACAAGTTCTGGAACTTAATTGTCAGACCTCGTATATTCCCCATGCTGTACATAACATCCCCATGACTTGTTTTATACCTGGAAATTTGGACCTCTTATTCCCTTTCACCTTCCCCCCACCTTTTAATTTTTCAATTACAGTTGACATTCAATATTATTTTATATTAATTTCAGGTGTATAGCATAGTGGTTAGACATTTGTATAGTTGAAGAAATGATGCCCTGATTAGCCTAGTACCCATCTGGCACTATACATAGTCATTACCATATTATTGACTATATTCCCTGTGCTTTATTTTACATCCGCATGACTATTTTGTAACTATCAGTTTGTACTTCATTATCCTTTCACTTTTTTCACCCTGCCTTCCAACCCCCTCCCATGTATCACTCAACAAATCCAATACCCACCTGTTCCATATATAGTTATTATAATATTATTGACTATATTCCTTATGTTATACCCAATACCCCCATGATTACTGTGTAACAACCAATTTGTAGTTCTTAATTCCTTCCCCCTTTTCACTCCGCTCCACCCTCTCAAATCTGGTAACCATCAATATGTCGTCTGTGTCTATGAGTTTGTTTCTGTTTTGTTTGTTTATTTTGTTCTTTAGATTCCACATATAAGTGAAATCTCATTGCATCTGTCTTTCTCTGTCTGACACTTCAGTCAGCACAATATCTCTCAGGTCCACCCAGCTGCAGCAGATGGCAAGACCCCATTCCCATCCATGGCAGAGCAATGTTCTGTCACATAGATGTACCACCTCTTTATCCATTCATCCATTGATGGACACCCAGGCTGCCTCCACATCTTGGCCATTATAAACAATGCTACAATGAACATGTGGGTGTACACATATCTTTGAAGTAGTGTTTTGGGTTTCTTCAGATAAATACCCTGAAATGCGATTACCAGGTCCTTCTTTGTCTCATTGTAGTCTTTGTTTTAAAACCTATTTTGTCTGGTATAAGTAGTGTTACTCCAATTTTTGTTGATGTTGTTGTTGTTGTTTCTCACTTCCATTTTCATGAAATATAATTTTCCATCTCTTTGCATTCAGTCTGTGTGTGTCTTTCAATCTGAATTGAGTGTCTTGTAGGCAGCATATGTAAGGGTCTTGTTTTCTTATCCATTCGGCCCTCCTGTGTCTTTTGAGTGGAGCATTTAATCCATTTACATCAAAAGCAAATGTTGATAGATATGGAGGTACTGCCATTTTATTATTTATAATTTGGTATTTTTTCTTTTTTCATCTTAAAGAAGTCCCTCTAACATTCTTTGTAATACTGGTTTGGTGTTGATGAACTCCTTTAGCTTTTTCTTTTCTGGAAAGCTCTTTATCTGTCCTTCGATTCTAAATTATAGCTTTGCTGCGTAAAGTAGTCTTGGTTGTAGGTCCTTGTATTTCATCACGTTGAATATTTTGTGCCTATCCTTTCTGGCCTGCCAGGTTACTGTTGAGAAATCAGCTGACATTCTTATGAAAGCTCCCTTGTATGTAGCTAAGTGCTTTTCTCTTGCTGCTTTTAGGATTCCCTCTTTGTCTTATCCTTTGCCATTCTAATTATAATGTGTCTTGTGTTTGGGTTCATCTTGTTTGGGGCTCTGTTCTTTCTAAACTTGTAAGTCTATTTCCTTTGCCAGGTTAGGAAAGTTTTTAGTCATTATTTCCTCAAATATGTTCTCAATTTCTTGCTTTCTCTCTTCTCCTTCTGGTACCCTTATAATGTGAATGTTGTTTTGCTTGATGTTGTCCCAGAGGCCCCTTAAACTCTCCTCATTTTTTTGGATTCTTTTTTCTTTTTGCTGTTCCAATTGGGCATTTTCTGCTACCTTGTCATCCAAATCACTAATTGGATTCTCTGCTTCATCTAATCTATTGGTGATTCCTTCTAGTGCATTCTTCATGTCAGTTATTGTATTCTTTACTTCTGACTGGTTCTTTTTTATGGTTTCTACGTCCTTTTTTTATGCTTATCGTCTCTTTGTTGAAGTTATCACTAAGTTCCTTGAGCATCCTTATAACAATTGTTTTGAACTCTGTATCTGGTTGGTTGCTTGCCTCCGTTTTGTTTAGTTCTTTTTCTGGATTTTTTCCCCTGTTATTTTATTTGGGGTGTATTTCTTTGTTTCCTCATTTTGACTGCCTCTAGGTTGTTTCTGTGTATTAGGTAGATCTGCTATATCCTTTAGTCTTGTCTAGGTGTCTTGTGGGGCCTTGCCACAGTCTCCTTGGTCACCTGTACCAGGGTTCTAGTAGTGTCCCTGTGTGGGTTGTGTGTGCTGTCCTGCTAGAGTTGAGGTTGAGTGCTATTGGCACATCAGTGAGTGAGATTGACCCTCAGGCTGATTTGCTGTGGAATTTGGCCATGTCCACAGCTTACATGTTGCTGTGCAGGGGGCTTACCCCACTGAGTTGGATTCACCCCAGTGGGTTGTTGCCTGTTGAGACCACCCTTTGTGTGTGTCACTTGTGGGGCTAATTGGGTGGTGTTCTGCTGTGGTCTAAAGCCAACCTCCAAGTATGTTGGTTCTGGGCCTCTTGTGAAGGGCTCCAGTGCAGACCCAGGTCACCCATTGCCTGTTGGCCAGCCAGGGACTACCTAGTAAGAGCTGCACAGCAATCCACACAGTTGCTTGTTGCTTGTGCTAATCCTGGAGTCGTGTTGGAGAGGCCGTGCTGCCAACCAAGGACCTCTGCCATCACTACTGGGTCTAGGGTAGCTCTGCAAAATGCCTGGACACCCTGAGGCCTGCTGCCACCTGCTGGCTCTCTTAAGGTTCAGCCACTGATAAAACGTCATGAGGTTCACAAGTTGAGTGAGGCAGAGTCTCAGGGAATCACTATAGTAGGAAGAGTTGTAGTCACCAGGTTAATGTAAATTCTGGTTTGGTGACAGTGCTGAGCCTGAAGCTACTCAGCAAGTCTCAAAGCACACCAAGGCCAGTGGCTGCCCACCTGCAGTCTGCCAGACTCTGATAGTTTTCCAAGAAAGGTGTTGGCTGCTCTTGGAGAAAGTGCCTCTGGTGTTGTGGGAGCTGGGTAGAGTGGGGTCCCAGTGAGTCAGCAGGGCAGAACTGCAGAGTTCACCAGGCCAGTCAGATTCAGATTTGGCCTGTGCAGGCGGCTCAACACAGAAAAGATGGCGCCCACCTGCTGGGTGCATGGGAGCAGGCCCTCCCCAGAGGAAAATGGCAACACTCTTCCAGCCCTCAATCTGAAACAACACAAATCAGTTTGCCCCCTTTATGTGTCTGACCCCCACTGTGTTACTGTCCCTGCCCTGGAGCCCAAAGTCTGTGAGTGGAACCTTTAAGAGAACGCCTCGGTTTCCTGCTGCTGTGTGTCCCACCTGGATGGTCAGAATCCCCACTGTTTTTCACAGTCAAATGTTGTGGGGGCTACTCTTGCCAGCACGAGTACTCTGGGATGGGGAGGCCAGTGTAGGGCTGGGGTCCCCCATTCCTCTGTGGAAAACCTCTGTGGTCAAGATATTCTTCCTGGTTCTCAATGGCCACACAGAGGTTTGGGGTTAGCCAGTTCTGCATCTCCACCCCTCCTGCTAGCTTCTTCTTTATATCCTTAGTTATAAAACTTCTGTTAAGCCAGAAGTTTTGAACTTCTGTTTAGACTTCATATGGTTCTACAGGTTGATTGTTCTATAATTTAGTTATAATTTTAATTTGTTCATGGAAGGAAGCAGGTGTAGTGTTTATCTAATCCACCATCTTGGGTCTCCTCCTGTATAATATTTTTATTGGGCTTATTTATGAATTTTATTAGTTAATATTGTGTTAAGGATTTTTATATCTATGTTCATGAGGGATATTGGACTGTGGTTTTCTTTCTTTGTACTCTCTTGGTCTTTTCATTAGGGTAATACTGACCTCATAAAATTAGTTGAGAGTGTTCTCTCCTCTTCTCTTTTCTGGAAAAGACTGCATAGAATGGGTGTCAATTCATCTTTAAGTGTTTGGGAGAATCCTCCAGTGAAACCATCTGGGCCTAGAGGTATTTTTTGGGGGATATTTTAACTTACAAATGCAATATCTTTAAGAATTACAGAGTTATTCAAGTGACCTATTTCACATTAAGTTAGTTGTGCTTTTTATTTTCTTTATTTAAATGAAAAAAATCAGTTACAGTTGACATTCAATATTAGTTTCAAGTGTACTGCATAGTGGTTAGACATTTATATAACTTATGAACTAATCCCCCTGGTAATTCTAGTACCCACTTGGTATGATACATACCATGTTTCCCTGAAAATAAGATCTAACCAGACAATCAGCTCTAATGTGTCTTTTGGAGCAAAAATTAATATAAGACTTGGTCTTATATTATATTATATAAAATAAGACCGGGTCTTATATTAATAAAACAAGACTGGGTCTTACATTAATTTTTGCTCCAGAAAGACGCATTAGAGCTGATTGTCCAGATAGGTCTTACTTTTGGGGAAACACTGTAGTTATTGCAATGTCATTGACTATATTCCCTAAGCTGTACTTTATGTCCCCATTACTATTTTGTAACTACCAATTTGTACTTCTTAATTCCTCTACCTTTTTTACCCAGATGGCCATCCGGTAACCATCCGGTAACTCATAGACATCTGAATCTATGAGTCTGTTTCTGTTTTGTTTGTTTGTTTATTTGGTTATTTAAATTCCACATATAACTGAGATCATATAGTATTTGTCTTTCACTTAGCATAATACCCTATTAATCCATCCACGTTGCTGCAAATGATTTCATTCTTTTTTATGGCCAAGTGACATTCCATTGTATATATGTCCCATATTACCTTTACTCATTTATCTATTGATGAATTTAGGTTGCTTCCATATCTTGGCTATTGTACATAATACTGTTAATGTTTGCTTTATATATTGAGGTGTTCCTGTTGGGTGTATAAATGTTTACAAGGGTTGTATCCTCTTGTTGGATTGATTGCTTTATCATTATGAAATGTCATTTGTGTTTCTTGTTATAGCCTTTGTTTTAAAGTCTATTTTGTCTAATATAAATATGGCTACTCAAGCTTTTTTCATTTCCATTTGCATGTGTTATCTTTTTCCAGTCTCTGTGTGTCTTTATTTTCAAGCTGTATGTGTCTTTTGATCTGAAGTGGGTCTCTTATAGGCAGCATACATGTATGTATGGGTCTTGCTTTCTTATTCATTCAGCTAATACCTTATGTCTTTTGGTTGGAGCATTTAATTCACTTACATTTAAAGTAATTATTGATAGGTATGTAGTTTTTCCATTTTACTATTCATATTTTTAAAAATCTTTTCTTCTTTCTTCTTCTTAAAGAAATCCGTTACATTTTTTATAATATTGGTATGGAGGTGATGGACTTCTTTAGCTTTTTCTTGTCTGCGAAGCTCTTTATCCTTTGACTCTAAATGATAGCTGTGCTGTGTAGAGCAATCTTGGTTGTAGGACCTTCCTTGCTCTTCATCACTTTGAATATTTCATGCCAATCCTTTCTGACCTGCAAAGTTTCTGTTGAGAAATCAGCTAAGAGTCTTATGAGAACTCTTTATAGGTAACTAGCTGCTTTTATTTTGCTACTTTTTAAGATTCTCTTTTTGTCTTTAACCTTTGGCATTTTCATTATGATGTGTCTTGGTGTGGACCTCTTTGAGTTCATCTTGTTTGGGACTCTCTGTGCTTTCTGGACTTGTATGTCTATTTCCTTCACCAAGTTGAGGAAGTTTTTAGTTATTATTTGTTTAAATAGGTTTTCAATCCCTTGCTCCCTCTTTTTTCCTTCTGGTACTGCTATTATGTGAATATTATTATGCTTGATGTTGTCCCAGAGGTCCTTTAAACTATCCTCATTTTAAAAATTCTTTTTTCCTTTTGCTGCTTGTGTTGGTGTTTTCTGCTGCTACCTTGTGTTCCAAATCACTGATTTGGCCCTCTGCTTCGTCAAGTCTGCTGGTGATTCCATCTAATGTAGTTTTCATTTCATTTACTGTATTTTTCACTTCTGACTGGTTCTTTTTTACAGTTTCTATCTATTTGTGTAAATTCTCAGTGAGTTCATCTGTTCTTCCTGTAAGTTCATTGAGCACCCTAACCAGTGTTTTGAACTCTATCTTGTAGATTGCTTGTCTCTATTTTGTTTAGTTATTTTTCTGGAGCTTTGTTCTGTTCTTTTATTTGGGACATGCTTGTATCCCCATTTTGGCTGCCTTTCTGTGTTTGTTTCTATGTATTAAGTAGGGCTGCTATACCTCCCAGTCTTAGTAGAGTGGCCTTATGTAGTAGGTGTCCTGTGGGGACCTGTGGTGCAGTCTCTCTGGTCACCTGAGTCAGATGCTCCAGGTGTGTCCCTTGTGTGGGTTGTGTGTGCCCTCCTGTTGTAGTTGAGCCTTAATTGCTGTAGGCATGTCAGAGGGTGGGATTGACCCTTAGGCTGACTCATTGTGAGGACCAGCTGTGACTATAGTGGACGAATAGTTGTTTGGGGGCTGATCCCAGCAAGCAAGATTCACTTTAGTGAGGCGCTGGTGTCTGCTGAGCCACTCTTTGGGTGTCATTTGTGGAACTAATTGGGTGATGCTCTAGTGTGGTCTGAAGCTGGCCACCAGATGTGTTGGCTCTTAGTACTCTTGGGGGGTGCTCCCGTGCAGGCCAAGGTCAGCCACTGCCTGTTCTCAGTCCAGGGTCTCCTTTTAGGAGCTACAAAGTGATCTACAGTTAGTATCTGCCTGTGCTCAGTTTGGAGGCACCTGGGAGAGGCTATGCTGTGACCTGAGTGACCTGAGCCTGGCTCACACTAGTGCATGGCTTGGGGCCTCTTAGTAAGAGCTACAGGGCATGCCAAGGCCTGCTGCTTCTGGTTTGAGGTTTGTGGGTCTTTGACAGATTTTAGATAAGTCCTCAGAACCAACATGGCCAGCCACTTATGAGTAACAGATGATGAAAAAAGTTCAAGTCAACTGGTGTATGAGTTGGGTGGGGCAGGATTTTGGGGAATCATCAGGGTAGGGTGAGCTATGGTAGCCAGGTTAATGGAGTCTCAGATTTGGTGCCTGTTTGTGCCTGCTGACTGGGTGGAGGGAAGGCTCTCTCTAATGGCACAATGACATCTGCCAGTACTTATGTCTGGGAGAGAGTTTCCCCTCCAGCCCTTGCCCTGTAGCCAGACTATTTCATTAATCACTGTATGTCCCTGTTCCTTCACTAGAATTTAGGGCAAGATTTTGTGAGAGTAAGTCTGTGCTCGGGCCTCTTCAGAGGTTACCTGGGTCTATAGCAGTCCTCTGTCTCACCAGGTAGAGATAGATGTGGGGACTCTTCTTCATCGCACTTTTGCTCTGGGCTTGGGAGCCCAGTGTGGGGCTCGTACCCATCACTCCACTCCTTGGGGTGAAAGACCTCCACAGCTGAGATATCCATCTCTATTCTCAACCTCCCCACATGGGTGTGGGATCAGCCTTTTTTTTGTCTCTGCCCTTTCTACCAGTCTTGGTGTGGGCTCTTCTTTATATCCATAGTTATAAGAGTTCTATTAAGCTAGTCTTCAGGTGATTCTCAAGGGTGGTTGTTCTATAATTTAGTTGTAAATTTGATGTAGCCATGGGAGGAGGTGAGCACAGTGTTTATCTACTCTTATATCTTGACCAGGAGTCCCTAGTTAGTGCTTTTTAAGGAAGTGATCCATTTTATCTAAGTTGTATATTTATGTGTAAAGTTGTTAATGGTATTTCCTTCTTATCCTTTTGATGGCTGCATGTTTTAGCCCCTGTAATTTTTCTTTTTTTCTTTGTCAATGTTTGTAGAGGTTTGTCAATTTTATTGAAGATCTGATTTTTGTTTTGTTGATTTTCTCTATTGTTTCCTGTGTTCAATTTCATTGATTTTTGCTCTTCCCTTTCACAGTCTACCGGTCGGTTTCAATATTTTACTAGTTGAAATGAAATGTAGAAAATTTTCTTCCTTTTAAATCCCTTTACCTTCTCCAATTAATAACATGATTTTTGAATATTTCCTTTACATGCACTGAGAACCATATCAGACAATGATATAAGTCTGGCTTCAGCCATCAAACATAATTTAGGAAACTCAAGAGAAGAAGAAAAGTTTATTGTATTTACTCACATTTTTACTTTTTCTGTTGTTCATTCTTCTTTCCTGATTTTCTAAGATTCTTCCTTCCTTTTTTTTTTTGTTTCAAATGTTTTCTTTAGCTTTTTCCTTTGGGTGACTCTGCTAGCACTGATTCTTTTGATTTTCCTTCATTTGAGAATGTCTTGCTTTTCCCTTAAGCCTATTTTTGCTGGATGTAGGATTCTGGTTGACAGTTCTTTTTTTTTTCCCCCCGCCCTTGAAACATGTTGTGTTACCTGTTTCTGGCCTCCATAGTTTATGAAGAGCAAACTGTTATTTTTCAGATCATTTATTCCTTAGAGTAAAGTCTCATTTCTCTCTTGGTGTTTTCAAGATTTTTTATTCGTCTTTGGTTTTCAGAAGCTTGATTATGATATGATTGACATGGTTTCTCTGGCTTTATCCTGTTTGTTTATTTTCTTGAATCTGTATTTTGCCAAATTTGTGGAAATTTCAATTATTATTTCTTTTAAAACGTTTTTAGTTCCACCCTTTTTCTCTTCTTCTTCTGGGACTCAGATGACACACATGTTATAGTCCAATAGGTCCCTGAGTACTCACTTCCCCCCCCCCACCCCGCCACTCTATTTTCTCTCTGTTAATATTGGACAATTTCTGTTCCATCTTCAAGTTCACCAAGCCTTTCTCTGCCCTCTGTTCTACCTTTGAGCTCAACAATTTTTTTTTTCCCTTTAGTGATATATTTTTCAGCTCTGAAGTTTCCATTTGGTTCTTTTTTAGATATCTATTTTTTTTGCTGAGATTTTCTATTTTTATATTTATTTCAAATGTGTTTATAATTGCATTTCTGTAGCATTATTAAAATTTATATCATGGCTACTTTAAAATCCTTGTCAGATAATTCCAGTATCTATATCATATCAGTGTTGTTATCTGTTGATTATCTTTTCTCTCTCAAGTTGAAATTTTCTTGGTTCTTGGTATAATGAGTGACTTTCACTTGAAACCTGGGTATTTTGTGTATGATAAGACTGTGGGTCTTACTTAACCTTCTGTCTTAGCCAGCTTCCTTTGACTCTGTGCCTGTGGAGGAAGAGCAGGCTGCCTGTTGCTGTCAGGTGAGGGTGGGATCCAGATTCTCCCTGTGGCCTTCAAGGACACTCTGGGTGAGGATGGATGCCTCGTCATTGCTGCCAGAGGCACATTCTTATGTGGTCTCCGCTGACACTGCAGAGAGAGAGTTGGGTGTGAGCTCCTTACAACTAGATGGTGGTGACAGTTCCAGCTTTTGATTAGGCATCCTCTGATACATTCCAGCATGGAGGGGAGGGGCACCTCATTAGCACCAGATCGGGGTATAAATCCACGATCCCCACATGGACTCTGGGAGAGGTGCATTTATAGGGAGAAATGCATTTATTCCATCTTGTCTACAATTGCAGACAGGTTTCAAAATCACTGCAGGGTGAATCTTCCATGTTCTTTCCAGTCACTCTTTGGGGTTGGGTTGGGTGGGAGAACTCAATCAGGAGACTGCTTTGCTGGCCCAAATCAGGCAGGACACCCCGTCTCCTCCTCACTGCCAAACACAGGGCATCCTGGAGGGAGGCATGGCTCACATATTCTGCCAGAACACTGAGGGCATCATTAGTTCCTGGAGGAGAAGGCTCTCTGCCATGGACTTCTCTTTCACACCTAGTCCAACATCCTTGACTCCCATGAGGTTTTCCCGTTATCGACAGCCCAAGGCTGAGAAAAGTACTCTCCTCCATATGCTGCTGCCCCTGTACTTGTACACTGCTTCTCCCACTGTTGACCCACCTGTGAGTCCATGATATCGGGAGACACTCTGAAGTCTTTGTCACAATGGCTATTTTATTATTCCTTTTGTATGACCCTAAGCCCAGCCAAGGTCCGTCCCTCCTGAGCCATGAGCTGAGCTGGGTAGAACTCTACTGGCTGGGAGGGTGCCCTAGAGATCTGATTAAGTATGTAGTGTGCAGTGCTTCTAGGAACTGTGCTTTGGAGGTTCACCTCTGGGGAGGGTGTATTTGAGGTCTTTTGACTTCTAAGCATGATCTGTGAGATCCCCCATAGCTCCCAAATGACAGAGATCTGTGAGAGGCTTTTATTATGGTCAGGACCATTAAACATTTTGTCTTTCATCCAAGTCTCAAATCTAGGGGACTCTAAATGAAAAAGAACAGAATTCAGGATTAAATAAATAAACAGAAGATTGGTTCCTGTTAAACTACCTGGGTGTTTGAATATTCATCCCTTTTCAGAGAAATGTCAGAGGATTTTCAGGAGAAAGAAGCAAAGATTATCCCAATTTGTAGATCTTAAAGTAAGTTTGTTAAACAATTATGTTCATCAGTCAAAGGCTGGAGCTAGCATAAGTGAAGGGAGGAGAGGTAGGGTGGGATGGCATTTTTCATCAGACAGTGCTGGGCTTGGGCACAAGTGGCCTTGGAGAAAGGTGTTCCTTTTTCCCCTGAATGCTCTGCTTTGTGATCTTGGGTGATTTCCTGCCGTCTCTGAGCTATGGTCTCATCATTGGTTGTTTGAAGCAGTTGGAAATTCAATCCTGAAAACCTAATGTTCTGGGAGCCATAAACTTGACTCCTTTAAAATTATTCAGTGGATCCTGTGAACACCTAAATTAAGTCCAGTCTCTAAAGGGCCTCCTGCTAGCCCAGAAATAAGCCTTTGAGGATATGTAATCAACTAATCTTTGACAAGAGTGCCAAGAACACACAATAGACAGAGGACAGTCTTTTCAGTAAATGATGTTGGGAAAACTGGATATCCACATATGAAAGAAGGATACTGGACCCCTATCTTATACCACTCACAAAAATGAACTTGAAATAGGTTAAAGAAAAATGTAAGACCTAAAACCATAAAACTCTTAGAAGAAAACATAGAAAAATCTCATAGACATTGGTTTTGGCATAATTTTTGGATAAGGCACCAAAAGCACAGACAATAAAAGCAAAAATAAACAAGTGGGACTACATCAAACTAAACAGCTCTGCATTATAAAGGAAACAATCAATAAAGTGAAAGGCAACCTACTAAATGGGAGAAGATGTTTGTGAATGATACATCTGATAAGGAATTAATATATGACATATATAAAGAACTGATAAGGAGATAATATGTAAAGTATATAAGGAACTCATACAACTCAATAGCAAATTCCCCCCAACCCCAAAATATCTTATTAAAAATGGACTTATTAATAAAGGACTGAAATAGAGATTTTGCTAAAAAGACATACAAATGACCATCAGACACATGAGAAGATGCTCAACATCACTAATCATCAGGGAAATACGAGGTCTAACAATTAAGTTCGTGAACTTGCCACTGTGCGCTTACATTGATAGCACTGTACAAACAGCTCGGTAAGGTTTCATAATCTTAGTATATCAGTGTTTCACAGCTGTGTTCCTATTAATGTGTGGCGGTCTCCTGCTGAGTGGTGTTCATTATTGTTGTTGCGTGTTTTTGTGTGTCAACGCAAGAATGTCTGAGCTTGAATTTGAGCAATGAACAAACTTAAAATTTCTTGTTAAACTTGCAAGAGTGGAAGGGAAATCAAGGACATGTTAGTCCAAGTTTATGGGGATAATGCCATGCAGAAAACAGAAGTATACAAATGGATTAAACGTTTTTCTGAGGAGAGAGAACACGTCACTGATGAAGAGAGTTTAGGGCAGCCAGTAATGAGCAGAAGTGACGAAAACATTGCAAAAGTTCATTGATTTGTATGTCAGAATTGTCGGCTGACTGAGAAGCACAGCAGACCAAGTAAACATCGATAGAGAAACAGGAAAATCTTAACTGAAAATCTTGGTATGAGAAAGGTGTGTGCAAAAATATTCCCAAAGGAGCTCACCAATGAACAAAAGCAAAGGAGAGTCGAAGTTTGCCAAGACCTTTTGTAGAAGCAAGATGATTTTTTGGGCCATGTTATCACTGGTGATGAAACATAGGTGTACCAATACAACCCTGAAACAAAGTGTCAAAGTGCACAATGGAAGTCAGCCAATTCTCCACGACCAAAAAAAGTTCCATCAGTTCAAATCAGGAGTCAAAATAATGTTGCTAACCTTTTTTTGATATCAGAGGGATTATTCATTATGAATTTGTACCAACTGGACAAACAGTTAGCCACGTTTACTATTGGAAGTGCTGAAAATGTTGTGTGAAAAAGTTAGATGACTCGAACTTTCCACCAACAATTCATGGCTCTTACATCAAGACAATGTACCAGTTCACACTGCACTGTCTGTGAGGGAGTTTTTAGCCAGTAAACAAATAACTGTATTGGAACACCCTCCCTACTCACCTGATCTGGCCTCCAGTGACTTCTTTCTTTACCCAAAAATAAAGGAAATATTGAAAGGAAGACATTTTGATGACATTCAGAACATCAAGGGTAATACGACAATAGCTCTGATGGCCATTCCAGAAAAAGTTCCAAAATTGCTTTGAAGGGTGGACTAGGTGCTGGCATCAGTGCATAGCTTCCCAAGGGGAGTCCTTTGAAGGTGACCATAGTGATATTCAGCATTGAGGTATGTAGCACTTTTTCTAGGATGAGTTCGCGAATGTGATTGTCAGACATCGTACAAATCAAAATCATAATGAGATACCACCTCACACATATTAGTATGGCTACTATCAATAAGACAAGAGGTAACAAATGTTGGTGAGAATGTGAAGGAAAGGGAACCCTATACAGTGTTGATGGGAATGTAAATTGGTATGATCACTATGGAAGATAGTTAGGAGGTTCCTCAAAAAATTAAAAATAGAACTACCATATGATTCAGCAATCTCACTCTGGGTATATATCAAAAGGAAATAAAGTCATTGTCTTGAAGAGATAGCTACTACACTCACAGGTCTACTACAGCATTATTCACTATAGCCAAAACATGGAAACGACTTAAGTGTCCTTTGGTAGATGAATGGGTAAAGAAACTATGAGATATATATGAATATTATTCAGCCTGAAATGTAAGGAAATCCTGCTATTTGTGACAATATGGATGGAGTTGGAGAACATTATGCTAAGTGAAATGAGCCAGACAGAGAAAAACAAATGCTGTATGATCTCACTTACATGTATAATCTTAAACAAACAAGAAACATGGGTTGGAAAGTGGGGAGATATTGGTCAAAGGGTACAAACTTTTAATTATAAAATAAATAAGTTCTGAGGATCTAATTTACAGCATGGTGACTACACTTAACAATACTGTATTATATGCTCGAATTTGCTAGGAGAGTAGATCTTAAGCATTCTCACTACACCCACAAAACCTTAACTATATGGGGTGATTGATGTGTTAATTAACTTGATTGTGGTAAATATTTCACAATGTATATGTATGTAAAATCCTCCCCATTGTACACTTTAGGTATATACAATTTTATCAATCATATCTCAATAAACCTGGAAAAAATAAAGGATGAACAAAGATAATGTGAGATTAGAATATAATTAACAAGTATAGAAGACATTAAAGCCATAAAAATTATTATATGCAATTATATGGCAACACTTTTGAAAATGTACAGAAAATCAATGATTTCTTAACAGAATATAAATTAGCAAAGTTGATCCAAGCATAAATATATAACTAACATGGTATAATTGCTGTGCTAGAGATCAGAAATGTCATTAAAGATTTACTAAGATAGAAGTTCTTAGCTTTGACTGCATGTTGGGATCACGTGGGGAGGTTTAAAAATTCCTGATGCCATGCAAATATAAAATGGTACAGCTGCTATGGAAAAAAAAGACTTGGTGGTTACTCAATAAATTAAACATAGAATTACCATATGACCAGCAATCCCATTCCTAGGAATATACCTAAAAGAATCGAAAGCAGGTATTTAGACAAAAGCTTGTTAGTCACTGTTCATAGCAGCACTATTCACAATAGCCAAAAGGTGGAAGCAACCTAAAGCGCTATCAACAGATAAACAGATAAACAAAATGTGTTGTCATACAATGGACTGTTACTCAGGTATGAACAAGAATGAAGCATTTATGCATGCTGTGTATAACACAGATAAACCTTGAAAACATGTTGAGTGAAAGAAGCCAAACACAAAAGGCCACTTATAAGTCCATTTATATGAAATGTCCAGGGCAGATAAATCCATAGACATAGAAAATATTTAATGGTAACCAAAGACTGGGGGGTGGGGCATGGAGAGTGAGCACTAATGGGGATGGGGATTCTTTTGGGGTGAGGAAAATATTCTGGAACTAGAGAAAGGTGATGGTGGTACAACATCGTAAATGTACTAAGTGCCACTGAATTGTATCCTTTAAAATGGTTTATATGATGAATTAAAAAAATCCTGGTTTCTAGAATGAAAGTTTCTAGTGGGGCCCAGGTGTCAGGATTCAAAGCTCCCCAATGTGCAACCAGAGCTGAGATTGTTTGGGGTGTATTTACAGCATGTAGATTTTTTAGGCTCAGTAATATTTTGTACAGTTCTGGGGCCAGATGACACTTAGAACAATTAAAGATCAATATTTATAACATAAACAGCTGCAAATAAAACACAAACAATCTAAATGTGTTGAAATATGCAAATAATATTTGGATCTGGCAATCGCAAAAGAGGAAATCTTTGTTTTTTTAATTTATTGGGGTGACAATTGTTAGTAAGATTACATAGATTTCAGGTGTACAATTCTGTATTACATCATCTATAAATCCCATTGTGTGTTCACCACCCAGACTCAGTTCTCCTTCCATCACCATATATTTCATCCCTTTTACCCTCATCTCCCACCCCCCACACCCCTTACCCTCTGGTAACCACTAAACTATTTGTCTGTGTCTATGAGTTTTTGTTTCTCATTTGTTTGTCTTGTTCTTTTGTTGTTTTTGGTTTATATACCACATGTCAGTGAAATCATATGGTTCTCTGCTTTTTCTGTCTGACTTATTTCGCTTAGCATTATAATCTCAAGATCCATCCATGTTGTCACAAATGTTCCTATATCATCTTTTCTTACCGCTGAATAGTATTCCATTGTGTATATATACCATAACTTCTTTATACAGTCATCTATCAAAGGACATTTTGGTTGTTTCCATGTCTTGGCCACCGTAAACAAAGTTGCAATGAACATTGGAGCACACGTGTCTTTCATGTATAAATGTTTTCAGATTTTTTGGGTAGATACCCAGGAGAGGGATTGCTGGGTCATACGATAATTCTATTTTTAATTTTTTGAGGAACCTCCACACTACCTTCCATAACGACTGCACCAGTCTGCATTCCCACCAACAGTGTATGAGGTTCCTTTTTCTCCACAGCCTCTCCAACACTTGTTACTATTTGTCTTGTTGATGATAGCCATTCTGACTGGGGTGAGGTGATATCTCATTGTGGTTTTTATTTGCATTTCTCTGATGATCAGTGATGTTGAGCATTTTTTCATATGTCTATTTGCCATTTGTATGTCCTCTTTGGAGAAATGTCTCTTCAGGTCCTCTGCCCATTTTTCAATTGGGTTGTTTCTATTTTAGTTGAGTTTCATGAGTTCCTTGTATACTTTGGATATTAGCCCCTTATCGGAGGCACTGTTTGCAAAACTCTTCTCCCATTCAGTTGGTTGCCTCTTTATTTTGTCGATGTTTTCTTTTGCTGTGCAGAAGCTTTTAAGTTTCATATAGTCCCATTCGTTTATTTTAGCTTTTACTTCCATTGCCTTTGGAGTCAAATTCATAAAATGCTCTTTGAACCCAAAGTCCATAAGTTTAGTACCTATGTTTTCTTCTATGCAGTTTATTGTGTCAGGTCTTATGCTTAAGTCTTTGATCCATTTTGAATTAATTTTGGTACATGGTGACAGATAGCAGTCTAATTTCATTCTTTTGCACGTGGATTTCCAATTCTCCCAGCACCATTTATTGAAGAGGCTGTCTTTTCTTCATTGTATGTTTTTAGCTTCTTTGTCAAAAATTATCTGTCCATATTTATGTGGTTTTATTTCTGGGTTCTCAATTCTATTCCATTGGTCTATGTGTCTGTTTTTCTGCCAGTACCATGCTGTTTTGATAATTGTAGCTTTGTAGTACAAGCTAAAGTCAGGAAGTGTGATACCTCCAGTATTGTTCTTTTTTCTTAAGATTGCTTTGACTATTTGGAGTCTTTTGTGGTTCTAAACAAATCTGATGATTTTTTGTTTTATTTCTTAAAAAAATGCCATTGGGATTTTGATGGGGATTGCATTAAATCTGTATATTGCTTTGGGTAATATGGCCATTTTAACTATGTTGATTCTTCCAATCCATGAGCACGGAATGTCTTTCCATTTCTTTGTGTCTTCTTCAATTTCTTTTAAAAATGTCTTATAGTTTTCAGCATATAGGTCTTTCACATCCTTGGTTAAGTTTATTCCTAGGTATTTTATTCTTTTTGCTGCAATTGCAAAAGGAATTGTTTTTTTGTATTTCTTTTTCTGAGATTTCATTGTTGGTATATAGGAATGCAATGGACTTTTGTACATTGATTTTGTAGCCAGCAACTTTACTGTATTTGTTGATTGTTTCTAATAGCTTTTTGGTGGAGTCTTTAGGGTTTAAAGAGGGAATCTTTAAAAAATAAAATAATTGAAAAGATGTTCAACTTCTCTAGTAGTCTTGGAAATGAAAATGAAAGTAACAATGACATGCTTCTTTTCATATCAGATTGGCAATAATTAAAAACAAAACAAAACGCCTAGTGCTTGCAAAGTTGTGGTAAAAATGGCACTCCTGTATATTGTTAGCGGGACTGTTACTTATTATTGCATTTTTTGAAAGTTAATGTGACAATACCTATTTGAAATGCCATATCTGGGACTCCATCTTATAGAAATACGTTTACTGAAGAATTATTTACAGTGGTAACAAAAGATAAACTAGAGGTACCCTGCACGCCCTTAAAGGTGGAATGGTTGAATTAATTGGAATACACTCCCATTGTGGAGTCTTTTGCAGCTATCAATGACAATGAGCTAGACATCGATCTATTCTCCTGGAGGAATTCCATATTATATGTACTACCAAATTAAAAAAAGAAAAAACAAGCTTAGAGAAAGAAATGAAAAGCCTTTTGTATGGGGACCTAGCTATCTCTCTGTCTTTGTCCCCTCTTCCCAATTTTACTGTGTTCTTCAGTCATACCTGTGATTCCTGGGATGGGCCACACCTCCAGGCTTTGCCCACGCTGTCCCATTTGCCTGGAAAGCCCTCCACTGCTTGCCGCCTTGCTAATTCCTCCTAGGGGTCACATTAAGGAGATGTCCCTTCCTCCCAGAATCCATGCCTCACCTCCCCTCCCTCCGATGTGCCTCCAGGTCCCCAGGCTTCCTCTGCCCTGTCCTTATGTTGTTGCTGCTACTCATCCTTTGCCCTCTGGCCTGCGGGTCCTCATGGGGAGAGGGATCATATGTTGGACCCTTGAATGCTCCACGCCGGGCACTAGGCTGGAGAGGGTGTGGGGTTGGGCAGTAGGGTTATAGAGAAATGAAGGTGATTTGTGGCCATTGCCTGTAGGGGTAGGCTGACCATGGGGAATTGAACTGTGAGTGAGGAGACCATCGGAAACTTTCTTGTCTGCTTTCCCAGACTTAGTTTTAGGAAGTGTCTATCTATTTAAAGTGTTATGTTCTCTGTTACCAAAATATTTTGAATGAACCATTACGTATTTTCCAGTTCTTTAAAGGTAGTTAGAACTAGGGTGATCAGTTTGTCCTGGCTTGCGCAGGGCTCTCCTGGCTTTGGTGCTGAAAGCCCCATGTCCCAGGCAAAGCTTGATGGCTGGTACCCCTGCAGTCTGAGCTGGGGAAGGTTTCTTGTTTCCTCCCCTAGAGTCCATCTTGCTGTGTGAAGCATGCGGTCATCAGAAGAAGGCTTCTAAGGGAGAATGGTACTGGGTACTGGCATGGCCAGGTCTGGCCAGATTCCTGACTTTTAGTGAGTGAGCTCAAACAACATACTTAACTCCATGAGCCTCAATTTCCTACTACACAAAATGGGCATAAAAATCCTAAATCAGGTTGATGGCAATTTTCAGTGTGATATAAATAAAGCCACCAGGGCGAGGTGGTCGTAGCAACAGGTCTACCACTAGTAGCGCACAGTGGGGCCAGGCACTGTGGTTTTAACTTTCAACAATCTTAGGGATCAGAGCTGCTAAGACTTCATTTGACAGACAAAATGACTGAGGCTAAGCGATATGCCCAGGATTGCAGACAAGTAGGTGGCAGGGGTAGCAGCTGTTCAGACCGCTGGGGCCCTGTCTGTTTCTAATAACGGCAGGCTGCAGGTTCTGGGAGCTGGCCAGCATGCTGAGGTCACTCGACTCCATGCTCAGTTGGTGGTTTTCGCTTGGACCAGGCATCCCCATGATTGTTGGGCTATCCTGCTAGGGTGTCCCCAGCTCCCTCCTCTGGCTTTGCATACGGGGAACAGCTAGCAAAGCCAGCAGCCCGTGGTGCCTATGGTACATGGCTCAGGACTTCCTTAGAGATGGGAGAAATCAAGGGACCAGCAAGGTGATCTGGGCAGTGATTTATTTATTTATTCATTCATTCATTCATTTACTCATTCGAACAATTTTTCTTGTATGCATGGATTCATGCATTCACACACTTGCCCTCTTCATCACCTGCAAGGGAGGGAGAGTCCCACCAGTGAACACACTGGTGTCAGAGTGGGGGAGGGCTGTCTGTCTGGGGCAGTCAGTGAAGACTGGAGGAGGATGCCCTTAAACTTGCCTGGAAAGACTGACTATGCGGCCGGGTGGGCAAGCTACAGGCAATGTTCCAGCAGAAGGGCGGGAGCAAGGGAAGGCTGGAGTCACAGTGAGTGGGAGGCCCAGGGCAGTTTTGCACCACTGGAGTTCAGGGGGTGTTACAGAGCAGCGGTGGGGAGAACACACTGGCTCTGGGGCCTTATGGAGGCCACAAACGGTCACTGGAGAGTTCTGAGGGGCCACGGCAGCCAGGTTTGTGGGCTAGGAAGGTGCAGTTGGGGTTATTGGGGGGCTCGAGGGGCCCAGGGAGGGATGGTGGAGGCTGAGAGCAGGGCAGGGGGGGGTGAATCTCTCTTGCCCCTGCACATGGTACTCATGTTCTTGCCAGCTCCCCAGGTGGCCCCTGTGTCCCTGTCCCCCTGTTGGCCTGGTCTGGCACAGATAGCTGATAGAATGATGGTGATTGGACCAGGGACTCAGAAACTGACTGAACACAGTGGGTGAGAGGAAAAGGGAGAGATCTGGCCTGAGGTCCAGGGCCCAAAGTGGGGGGCGGGCAGGGGGAGAGGAGACAGAGGAGGAGGAGGAGGAGGAGGAGGAGATGGAGGCTTTCTGGGGTAAGAGGAGTGTGGAGGGCTTCATTTGAATTTGGAAAGAAAGACACTCCCTCCTGCCTTCCACTGAGATCTAGTGCCTCTCAGCTGCCCTGACAGTCCCCCAGCTGGCTGTTTTGCATAATATACGATTTCTTTGCATAACAGACAGAATAATCTAATTTTCTCACTGGCTATACAGCTTAGCTTTCAATCAATTATCCCCAAATACATTTTAAAAAGTTTCCGTGTCACATCTCTGCCTGCTAGGTGCTCCATTTTTCTTGCCAAGGAATTTGCAAATCAATTGCTTTAACAATACTTTCTACAAATTACCTTCCAATGCCTGTGATGTCACCCACGGTTAATGCACTCCTGCTAAATAATGCATCAGGAAGTGGGTGGCTTTCCCTCTCTCCCTGAGATGCAATGAAAGAAGCAGCATGTTTTGGTATTGGGCCACCTGGCTGCAGTCTTGGGGCTCTGGCGGGAGGCTGGGTCTGGGGAGAGAGCAAGCCAGCTGGGAGGCCCTGCTGCAGGGCTGCTTACTGTGGACGGAAAAGGGGCCACATGTTAAACCTGACAAGCTCAGGAGACTGAAAATAACCACATAGGATGGTGTGAGCATAAAAATTCCTAACTAAGATGGGCCATGGAGGGAAGTCACATCCTTGGCCTGTAGCTTCCTTGACAAAGGTCAGTCTTTACCTTAAGTGAGCCTGTCTGTCATCTTTTGGCATCTAAGACAACATACCCTTGGAATGTCAGAGTGATCTCCTTTTCAGGACCCTCCAGGGGGCACAACCCACCACACCACAGCAGGAAACTACAAAATCTCTCATTGTTACCTTTTTCCCCAAGTACCATCTCCCTGCACTGTAAAATGCTATTAGCTATCCTGTACCCACCAATGTAAAAGTACCTGGCTCTCCATTTTGCTTTTTATCCAATCCCAGAGATTTCCCTGCTTTGCTTTCTCCTACCTTCTTAGTCTACAACCAATGGATTTCATGTAACCTTCCTCCTCTGATTCTGATGTATAAAATAAGTTGTAAAACAGCCATTTTCCGGAGCGTTTTCTCAATCCGTTGAGTCTTTGCTTCCGGGCAATTGTCATCAGTTTGGCTCAAATAAACTCTTATAAGCTTTCTCTTTGGCTGGCTGTTTTTTCGTTGATGTTACACGCAGGGCCTCCTGAGCAAATCCTGTACCTTCCAGCACCTAAGCTTCTGCCCTGGAACATGGGGTGGGTATTCCTACGTTCTGATAGCTTTAGCGAAGGTCCGGATAAGTCCATCCTGGAGCTTCCCCACGGGAAATGTGGGATTGATACAGGAGAGTTAGCATGTCCTGAGGTAGACAGGGAGGTCCCTGGTGTAATAAATAAAGACAGCCATATCCTAAAACTCCAGATTTGAAATCACTCCTTCGCTCAAGGACATAATGTATCAAGGCCTTGAGGTTAATCATAATATTCATTTTGGCCTGACAAACGGAGCAGATCTGATAGATAATGTTGTAGGTGATGTTGGATCTGCGAGCAGTTTCTGAGTGTGGGCTGGGATCATGTCTCATGAAGCCGAAGAATGGAAACACGGACCAGGGAGAGGCAAAACGTTTTAAAAAGAGGATAGTTTATTAGAGGCAGGAGAAGAGGTTGCAGCTCTTGAGCGGGAGGGGGTCCCAAATGGGGGATGCCCCCTGACTGAGGCAAAAGCTCTTTTATACCTTCCCTTGCCTGCTTGGGGAAGGGGAGCTATTTGAAGAAGGTAACTGGCACCTTCTAATGAAATTCGTCTACCAGGTTTGTTCTGCTTGTGCATCCTAAAGGAATTAGCAAAGTAACCCTCTCTTATCTATCAGATAAGCTCCGTTTGTCAGGCCAAAAGGAATTTTATGATTAACCTCAAGGCCTTGTTACATTTTGTCCTGGAACTAAGGAGTGAGTTCAAAACCTGAAGCTTTAGGATATGGCTGTCTTTGTTTATTCCACCAGGGACCTCCCTGTCTACCTAGGGATATGCTAACTCTCCTGTATCAATAAGAGTGGGTTATTTTGCTAATTCCTTTAGGATGGACAACAGAACAAACCTGGTAGACAAATTTCATTAGAAGGCACCAGTTCCCTTCTTCAAACAAGTTCCCTTCTTCAAACAGCTCCCCTTCCCCAAGCAGGCAAGGGAAGGTATAAAAGTAAGAGCTTTTGCCTCAGTCATGGGGCACCCCCCATTCAGGACCCCCTCCCACTCGGGAGCTGCAACCTCCTCTCCTGCCTCTAATAAACTATCCTCTTTTTAAAACTTTTTGCCTCTCTCTGGTCTGTGTTTTCATTCTTCGGCTTCACGAGACACGATCCCGGCCTGCATTCAGAAACTGCCAGCAGATCCAACATCACCTACACCAGGATGGCTGTGGTTCTCCCTGTGCTGCAGCCCAGTGTGGCGGGGAAGCGACTTTTGGCTCCCAGTCCTTGGTTACCCTGGGGAGTGTCTGGGGTATAGAGGGCTTTTCTCACAGGCTAGGCTCCCAGCCAGAGGGACCCATGGATCTCCATTCCTAAGCTCTCACCATCCCACGTGCAGAGCCACCTGGAGAGGCTGCTGTGCTCTGAGTGTAGCTGGGACCCTGATGTAGGCCTGGGGTTTCTGCAGGAGTGGTGGTCCCGGGGGGAGAGCAGTGTGTCCTGAAGATCAGGCAGCACCTGAGCTGGTCTTGGTCGGTGGGTGGGGTGGTGCGAGGATCTGGGCCTTTGGCTGGGATTTATGCTGTTCTTTCATCAGAGGCTGTGTGTAGTGTGCGCATGTGCGTGTGTGTGCACGCTCCATCACTCTGATAGGGCAGGTAGATAGGCAGAAATGAGCAGGAGCAGGAGAAATCTAGCTCTGGTTAGAAAGCCCCTTGTTGCAGCTCCTACTTGGGTCAAGGCCCCTTGCAGCTGCCCAGCAGGATTCCAGGCTCACACATACCCCTAAGGGATGTGTTTGCACATGCCCCTAAATGAAAGAAAAACTTTAGAAGAGAAGACATCCTGCTTATCAGGGCACACATCCTGTTTGTCAGGACCATCAATATCTCACTAGCCCAACAAGATTTCAGGTTTTCACATACCCCAAAGGGGTGTGCTTACACATGCCCCCAAATCAAAGAAATGCATTTCTAAATGCCAGAGGACTAGGCACCCCAGGGGAAGAAAGAGAGATAAGAGAAGGTAGAGGGAAGGCAGTTCTACCCACAGAAGTAAAAGCCTTCACACATTGTAAGGAGAGGCTGCTTCCCTCTCTTGGGTCAGCCCGCTCTACGTCTCGGAGTGTACTTTCTTTCACTTACACATTTCTGGCTCTTTTATTCTGCACAAATTATGTCTGCTAATTGAAGTCTTTCCTTCAAGAAGATGAGAGCCGAGGTTTCAAGGCCATTTCCTGGTAACAACTGCATGAGTGACAAGGGGTGGGCCCTGATTCTGGGTTGAGGGAGGCCCTCCACACCAGGGGCCACAGAACCCGGGAGGGCCATCCTTTGGGGCTCCAGGACTTGCTGGCAGAAATAAAGTTTTTTTTTCCCCCTGTATGACTGTTAGTAGTACTAGTGTCTTAACAGCTGTATTTTAATATTGCAAGCTAAAATTGTAGAGTTTCTAGAAGATCAAAATAAATTGCAGCACAGTTTACAACAGCCACCACAAAGCAAAGGTCTGGAAGTGGCCTGAGCTCCCGGGTGCACAGAAAGACCTGGTCCCAGCACTGGCTGTGTCACCCTACCTGGGAAGCTCAGACTGCCATCGGCGTTGGACCAGGGCCCCGTGTGGAATGCACACTGCGTGTCCCAATCAATCAACTGCACTGTGTCTTATTCACGTCACGGGAGTGTGCACTGCTGGAGAAAGGCCTGTCTGCCTGCAGGGCTGCAAAGACCAAGGGAAGAAGGGTGTGACTGTCTAGGGAAGTGAGAGAGGGTTCTGCAAGGAGAGGACTTTGGGTGGAAGATGAAGGGCAAGCAGGGAGCATGGAAGTTCCTGAGACCACGGAAAGTGTTATCTGGAGCGCCTGGTGGAGCCCTGGGAAAGGGATTCGGTTATCTGGTGACAGGCTGAGGAGTCTATGTTGTCTCCTGCAGACTGGCATCCCTAGGTGTGCGTCTGGAAATGCTGACTCCAAAGGCTGGGTGGGCAGCCAGCAGGCGCTGTGAGGTCACAGCAGTCTGCAGTGTTGCCCACTGGGCCACAAACCCGGGCTGCTGATTGAGCGTGTGTGAGACAATCACAGCTCTGGGAGGTCCTGATGCTTTTCACCTAATGAAAAATGTCCCCCAAGCACAGCACCACCAAGTCGCTTTTATTATGTCGTTTGTATTAACATAGCACAGAAGTGGGTTTTGTGGAACAGACTCTGGGAAATACTGCTGGGGGTGGTGAGGAACCAGCGGGCTTTTCCTTGTTGCCTGTGAGTCACTCTGGCTGGGTTCTGGCCTGAGAAGGATGGGATGACTGATGCCGGAGCACCAGCTGGCTCAGGTGGTCCTGCCGCTCTGGGCTCTTATAGTGAGATCCTCTGAAGACCAGCAGTGTTTGGGGCCAGGTACACCTGGGGTCATTTGTGGCTGTAGTGTCCTGGTATTCAGGCCTTCATACAGAGAACCTGGTCTGATATTTCTGAACCATAGGATAAAGTGAGGAATGAAGAAGAAATAAAACTTGAAGTGTATTGAGTCAGAGCTAGTCACGATTCTTTTTCTGAATTTTAGGCCCATAAAGCCTGAACCCACCCTGGAAGATTTGGGGTCCCTTGGGGAGAAGTCGGGTCCAGGGGGCTCTCTGCCCTGATGTGTGCCCCTCCTACTTCCTACATTTCCTACACTCACTCTGAGGTCGGCAGCCCCGGGGGCCAGTACTCCTGTGGCAACATGAGCTCAAAGGCAAAACCCGGAGGAATCACAGATTAATCTTAGATGGGAAGGAGAACAGAGAGTAGGGTCAGGGATCAAAGGGGAAATACAGGCAGAAACTAGAGCAGTGCCTCAGCCTGGTCCCCTAGAAATCAGAGCCTGAGGCAAGGACAAATGCTAATGCTTTATTAGGGGACAAAGGGGAAGGAGGAATGGCAGCTGGGCACATGGGGTTGCATCACCTGGTCTTTGGCAGCATCTCATCTCTAAGTCTGGAGGTGGCGGGAGGAGCCAGGGACTCTGGGACTGTGACTGGCTGGCTGCAAGCAGGGGAAGTACAGAGTGGTCAGGTGTACTGGTGGCTAAGGGACCGGGAGGTCAAAGGTCAGGAGGTAGAGAGGCCAGGAGACCGAGAGACGGCCAGGAGGGGCCTTATTGCTGACAGTGAAGCAGTGACAAGGACTCCTGAAGTGACACAGATGAACCCTAGTCCCCTTGCCAGAGAGTGAGGATACGTACATGTCTTAGACCTAAACAGGCCTGAGTTTGAATCCTTGAGCAAACTGTAACTGCTTAGCCTCTGTTTCCACGCTGCTAGAATGAAGATAATGAGAGCATTACTTCACGAGAGTTTTGTGACTCTAACCCGCTCAGCATGGCTGCCCTCAGCACTGCACATCTCATCCCTGTGGGTGGTGGGTCCCCCCTGGGTGCTCAGCCACCCAGCCGCCCATCTGAACTCAGGACCATTGCATTTTGTAGCCTCCTCACAAGGAGTTTTTTTTATCATTGCAACACAGTCTGGGAATTCCCAGTGAGGTGTCCCTCTCCCAGGTGCCCCTCTCCCAGGGGCACAGTGAGGTGCCTCTCTCCCACCTGGAGTAGTACCTCCTTCCTAACCAAGCGCACCGTTAGTTTTTTCTCCTTAGGTGTCTGTGTTTTGACACCTGATTACATCCAGCTTCACACTCTGAGCTCTCCATGTACTAAGCATTAATTATTTCACATTCCTTCAATAGAGATAACAAAATACCACTTACTGCGTTAATTGGGATTTGTTTTACCCCCAGGAAACCTGTAGTGTACTCAGGTTATTCCATGTTTGTTCATTAGTTCAGCCATCCATGTGTCAGGCATCTATCAAGGTCTCACTGTGCACCAGGTGCAGGGTAGGCAATCAGGTTCCAGAAGTAGGATCCCCACTTTGCCCCAGGCACCACAGACGATGGGGACGACAGAGAGATGGCAGTGTGACAGGAGCTGGGTGATGTGCTGTGGGCACCGGGAGCTGCTGCCCCTGGAGGGCTTGTGGGCTGAGCTTTGCAGCGTGGCTGGGGTTTCTCAAGGTGGCAAAGCGAGGACCTGGTTGGCGGCATCCTCATGAGGTAGGTGCCCATGTTTGGAGTACAGGGACCCTGGGATGAGAGGATTAGCAGGAGGTGAAATTGGGGTCAGATAGATTGGTTTTGAATCCCAGGCCTGGGTGTTATTCTGTCGGATTGTAAGCAGGGGGTCACTGTGGTGGCAATAGTGGGTCGGGCCAGGAAGCAGAAAGGGGTACAGAGACAAAGAGGAGGTGGTGATCACAGACAGTGGCGCGTCTGAGGAGGGCCTGTGTGTGCAGGCCAGAGGAGGTGGTCTGCAGTGCACACACATTAGATGTCCCCCTAGTTGACTATGGTGAGCCCCCGGGTCCTGGCACCCTTGAGACCACCTGTCTCCTCATGCTTTCACCGGGTAGTGTTCACTGTGGACGCCTTTGCCTGCTGCTGTTGTGGCAGTGCTCAGGAAAGTAGGGTTTGCTTATGGAAATCCAGCTCTTGATTCTTCAAAAATTGATCTCTTGTTATATCAGGGAATGTACTTTATGAAACAGGACAGATTTTTATGTGTTAATGTGGTATACTCAATGTGAGGCATAAAGCTTTTAAACATACTACATGAACTATTGTGGGGGCTTAACAATATTTCTCCGGAAGAGTCTTGGCCCTTTGCAAAGAGGTGTTCATTTTGGCTTGTCCTCCAAACACCAAGTGACCCTCCTGCCTTAGAGACCAAGTTGAGCTTGGTGGAGCTGCCAAGAAGTGGCCGTGAGTGACCTTCCATGGGGGATAGAGACAAACGTCCAGTGCAGCCTTCCTGAGTGAATGAGTAAGCACTTGGGTTGGAATCAGCTGTTGATGGCCTGGAGGCAGGGCCACGCTTGCACCGGCTCCCTGGACAGCGCTGCAGACTTCTCCAGTGTGTGTTCTCTAACCCAGACACGAGGTCGTGTGCACACAGCACTACTCTCTGTTGTACATTTGTAACTGCAGGGACAGTGCCCTTCACCTCTGCCCTGTTTGTTTTGTAAGATTCATGGAATTCTGGTGCTTTTCTCTTACCTACTGATGCTAGATACTGGGAGGCTTCGGAAGGATCTAAGCAGTCATGGTGCCGAGGTGTGTGAGGCAGCAGGTTTAGCTAGGGATTTCCTGGTGCTCATGGCTGTGAAATGAGCAGGTGAAATGAGCAGACGGGGTTTTTAGGACCAGGAGATCCAGGTCGTTGCTCTACAGCTTGTGATGGTGACAGGAGGGGATGGGCAGTCTACACAAAAATGCAAACTCCTTCATGCTCCTTGCCCCACAACTCAGGGAATCAACACCATGTCCTAATTTTCTGCACGTCAGACTCATCTGTATGACTGTCCCAGTGTTGGCTCCTGCATTTCAGAGAAGCTGTGGCTCCTGGTGAGTGGGAGTAGCCAGTGGAGTAGCATGTTGTGGCATGGGGCAGAACATAGGAAAGGATACACACCCTTAGATAGACCAGTTACTGAAGTGCACTTTGGGCGAAAGCATTGAGTAAACTTGAGGATTACCTGCAATTGTCACTGAGATAACACAGAATGAGCACTGGCTAAGAACTGCAAGGGGCCTGGAGAGGATCAGGAGAGTCTGGGATGAGAAGATGTAGACTGGCCACACAGGTTCTACATGACGATATTGGAGTCTTCTGTATGCCCTTATGGGTGCCACTATTAATGTCTCTCACTTGTTCAGAGATATCATCTGATAGTGTTTCTCAAAGCAATGCCAACTAACTCCTTGGTTAACTGCATCTAGTCCTGAGTTAAAAAAATCTCTAGATGCCTCCAATAAGGGGCTGATATCCAAAATATATAAAGAACTCATATAACTCAACAACAAAAAATATCAAACAATGCAATTAAAAAATGGGCAGAGGACCTGAACAGAAACTTCTCCCAACAAGACATACAAATGGCCAATAGATACATGAAAAAATGCTCAACTTTACTAGCTATTAGGGAAATGCAAATCAAATCCACAATGAGATACCATTTCACACTACTTAGAATGGCTATCATCAACGAGACAAACAACAAGCGTTGGAGAGGCTGTGGAGAAAAAGGAACCCTCATACACTATTGGTGGGAATGCAGATTGGTACAGCCGCTATGGAAGGCAATGTGGAGGTTCCTCAAAAATTAAGAACAGAATTACCATATGACCCAGCAATCCCTCTCCTGGGTATATACCCAAAACATTTGAAAACATTTATCTGTAACGATATATGTGCTCTGATGTTCATTGCAGCTTTATTTATGGTGGCCAAGACATGGAAACAACAGAAGCGTCCTTCAATAGATAATTGGATAAAGAAGATGTGGTATATATACACAATGGAATACTATTCTGCCATAAGAAAAGATGAAATAATGCCATTTGTGACAACATGGATGGATCTTGAGATGATCATGCTAAGTGAAATAAGTCAGACAGAAAAAGTTGAGAACCATATGACTTCACTCATATGTGGGATATAAAACTGAAGGCAACAAACTAACAAGACAAAAAAACAAAAACTCATAGACACAGACAATAGTTTAGTGGTTACCAGAGGGTAAGGGGGGTGGGAGGTGGTAGATGAGGGTAAGGGGGATCAAATATATGTTGATGGAAGGAAAACTGACTCTGGGTGGTGAGCACACAACATGATATATAGATGACGTATTATAGAAATATACACTTGAAACATAATTTTACTAGCCACTGTCACCCCAATAAACTTAGTAAAATAAAAAAATAATAAAAGAAAATCTCTCTAGACAATTATCTGCTCACCCATAGTCAACATTATGGTGCCCGGAGTGGGCAAAGCCTGGGGCACTTCTTGCTCACGCATGGAGACCCTGTGCTCTCTCGCAGCATGCACATTAGAAAGCCCTGCTGTTGGAAAGAGCACGATGTGGGCACTCAGGCACTTGTTTCTGTGTTCAGCCACTCGGGAGCTGGGATTCCTCAGGCAGGTCACTGTCTGTCTCTGGGTGGCTGTTTGTTCATCCATAAAATGGGGCTTGAGTGGACTCTGTGAGCCCCATGGACCTTGCAGGTTTGAAACACTTGAATTCTAGACTGCTCCTCCTGGGCTGTGGAGACCATGTCCCTCCCACCCCCCCGCCCCTTGGGCCTAGCTCAGGTGCTTAGAATGATCTTAGCAAATCCAGGACCCCTGCTGGTTTTCTGCAGTGGGGCCTGTGTGGGTGCACTGACTTGGTGGACCCCAGGTCTTTGGCAGACAGTGGATGGCTGAGCAGTTCAGTGCTCTCCAGGGAGTATGTCATGTGGGCACGTTCTTCTTCAGGTATAGAATGAACGGCTTGGCCCAGGTGTTCAGACTGCACATCCAGGGTTCTTTCTGTGAATCCCAGGTGGCACCCCCAGGAACAGTGGAAGTTAGCGTGAAGTAGACAAGCCTTAGCGCAGTGGGTAAGTGAGGCATGCCTTGCAAGGTCACTGCAGAGAGCTCCTGGGTTCTGTTTCATTATTTACTTCACCACTGGAGTATGAGAAATGGTGGTGGGCCTGCCATGAGCTGTGCTTGCTACAACTCTGGTATGACTGGGGAGAGTGGTTTTCCGTGCCTCCTCATTCAGGGTCTGGTGCACAGGTGGTGGGGGTAAAGCTGCCCTGGAAGGACACTGTAATGGCCAAGGGAGATGGTGCAGATCATGCAGCTTAAAATGTGACTGCAAAATCAGTAAACTAATTACGGTGGTTAAGTCTGCCTTTTCAAAGCTGTTGGCCAAGCTGAGTTGCTTGTTGTTGCATCACACTGCAGGGCTAGAGGAGTGGATGGAGGGTGCCCTGAACCCATTCTCTAGTCTCCTCAGTAGAAAAAGCAGCTGCTGAAAACTCTTTTACATTTATTTAGATGTTGGAGATGAGGGTAAGAAATACTTTTTGAGTACCTACGGTGATTCATATATTACCATTACATCTTAACAACCCTGTGAACTAAGTACTGGTATCATTTCACATAGGAAGTCCATTAGTTTTCCCTGCTACAGAGCAAACCTGCTCAAAACTCAGTGGCTTATGAAAACAGCAATGGCCTTCAGCTCATGATTTTGCTGGTGGTTCTTCTGGTCTGGCCTGTCCTCGACAGACTAATCTTGGCAGGACTTGCTCATGTGTCTGTGGACAGTTCGGGGGTTGATTGGGACGCGTCAGTCCTTAGTGACCATATTCCCACGTCTGGAAGTCTGCAGGCTATTGGCTGGGGTGATGAGGCTGACTACCTCTCATCCCCCGGCAGGCTAGCTGGGGCTTGTTCCCTGTTGGCGGAGGGTCCTGAGAGTAGCAAGGACGGGAGCTGAAAGACCTCTCTTAGGTAGAGACTCAGTACGGCACAATGTCACTTCTGCTACTTCCTGTTGGTCACAGCCAACGGCTGGGCTAGTCCAGGATGATGGGAAGAGTGGCCACTTTTGTAATCCACCACAGGAAAGAGCTGAGTTTCTGAGACTGAAAACAGCTTGCCAAGGATAAGCGGCTAGAACTGGAAACTATCTGCTTGTCTAGTACTGTATGTGGTATGCCGCCATGGCAGAGAACCTCCACGTTTAAAGAGAGAGCAATGCTCAACTCAGATAAATAAATCTGTAATGTGGAATTTGGGGCAGCAATGGCTGATCGAGAGTGGGAGTTTGGGGATGGATGGCGAGTTTTTAAATTGCTGAGTACGGAGAGCATCTATTGTTGTGTGGCTGTTGAGTCCTCCTTGGCTGTGCTGCTATGACCCTCATGAGCAGCTGAATAAAGGGCCCCTTGTGTGCTTGTGTGCCCCATCACCCCGCTCTCTACCTGCTTTCTCCACGGCTGTGTTCTTGATTTGTCAGTTTCAAATTGTTTATGACTGCAATGCAAGGTGGTGATTTAGTTCGCCATGGACTTAACCTGCATTGGCCCTTCCACCATTCTTTGGTTTATATACATTTTTTTTGAAAGATGTTAAATTTATTATAGTATGCCAACTTAACGGCCAGGTTTTTTTTTTAAAGTTTTTTTTTTTTAAAGGTTTTTTTTGATTTAAAAAATATTTCAATTACAGTTGACATTTAATATTATTTTATATTAGTTTCAGGTGTACAGCATAGCAGTTAGACATTTATATAATTTATGAAGTGATTCCCCCAATTAGTCTTCTACCAACCTGGCAGTATACATAGTTATTACAATGCTATTGACTATATTCTCTATGCTGTACTTTACATCTTCATGACTATTTTGTAACTACCGATTTGTACTTCTTAATCCATTCAAATTTTTTACCCTGCTCTCCAACCCCTCTCCCCTCTGGCAACCATCAGTATGTTTTCTGTATCTATGCGTCTGTTTCTGCTTTGTTTGTTTATTTTGTTCTTTAATTGCACATATAAGTGAGATCATATGGTTTGTCTTTCGCAGTATGACTTATAATACCCTCTAGGTCCATCCATGTTTCTGCAAATGTAGAGATTTCATTATGTTTTATGGCTGAGTGATATTCCACTGTATATATGTACCATTTCTTTATCCATTCACATGATGGGCACCTAGGTGGCTTTCACATCTTGACTATTGTAACTAATGCTGCAGTAAACATATATCTTTTTGATTTAGTGTTTTGGATTTCTTCGTATAAATTCCCAGAAGTGGAACTCATAAAGTAGTTTAATTTTTAATTTTTTGAGGAACCTTCACACTGTTTTCCATAGTGGCTGCACCAATTTATATTCCCACCCACAGTGGTTCCCTTTTCTCCACATTGTCACCAACACTTGTTGCTTGTTGTTTTATTAATGATAGCCATACTGACAGGTATGAGATGATATCTTATTTTGGTTTTAATTTGCATTTCTCTGATGATTAGCGACATTGAGCATTTTTTTATATGTCTGTTGGCCATGTGCATGTCCTCTTTGGAGAAATGTCTATTTATGTCCTATGCCCATTTTTTAATTAGATTGTTATTTAGTTATTAATTTTTTTTATGTCGAGTTGCATGAGTTCTTTATACATTTTGGATATTGTATCTTATGTATCATTGGTGAATATCTTCCCTCATTCAGTAAGTTATCTTTTCCTTTTGTTGATGGATTCCTTTGCTGTGCAAAAACGTTTTAGTTTGATGTAGTCAGTCCTATTCGCTTACTTTTCCTTTTATTTCCCTTGCCCAAGGAGATATATCAGAATAAACGTTACTAAGAGTAATGTCAGAGAGTTTACTGCTTATGTTTTCTTCCAGGAGTTTTATGGTTTTGGGCCTTATATTTAAGTATTTAATCCACTTTGAGTATATTTTTGTATATGGTGTAACAAAGTAGTTTAGTTTCATTATTTTTGCCTGTATCTGTCCAGTTTTCCCAGTACCATTTGTTTACTGCATTGTATAATCTTGCCTCCATTGTCGTAGATTAATTGATCATATAGGTGTAGGCTTATTTCTGAGTTTCGGTTCTGTTCCATTGATCTAAATATCAGTTTTTATGCCAGTAACATACCATTTTGATTACAATACAGTGGTACCTCGGTTTTCGAATGTAATCCATTCCTGAAGACCATTCGAGTTCTGAAACATTTGAAAACTGAGGCACAGTTTCCCCATAGAAAGTAATGCAAAATGGATTAATCCATTCCACACCTTTAAAACCAACCCCTAAAACTGTAAATTTAGAATGAATTTTACTATCTAATGATACTATAGATCCACAAAATTTACAGAATTCGTAAACCGAAATGTTCATCAACAGAGATGTTCGAAAACCAAGGTACTACTGTAGACTTATAACTTGATGTTAAGTAATATGATACTTCCAACTTTGTTCTTTCTAAAGATTGTTGCAGCTATTCAGGGTCTTTTGTGGTTGCATATAAATTTTAGGATTATTTGTTCAAGTTCTGTAAAAAATACTGTTGGTATTTTGATATGGATTACATTGAATCTATAGATTGCTTTGGGTGTTATGGACATTTTAATGATGTTAATTCTTCCTATCCATGAATACCATATATGCTTCCATTTATTTGTATCTTCTTCAATTTCTTTCTTCAATGTCTTATAATTTTCTGAGTACAGCTCTTTTACCTCTTTGGTTGAATTTATTCCTAGGTATTTTATTTTATTTTATTTTATTTTATTTTATTTTATTTTATTTTATTTTATTTTATTTTATTTTATTTTATTTTATTTTATTTTTTATGCAGTCATAGTGGGATTGTGTTCTTAATTTCTCTTTCTGGTAGTTTGTTACTGGTGTATAAAAACACAACCAAATCAGAATATTAATTTTGTATACTGCTGCTTTGCTGATTTCATTTATCAGTTCTAATAGTTTTTTTTTTTTGTGTGTGTGTGTGTGTGTGTAATCTTTTGGGTTTTCATGTCATCTGCAAATAATAACAGTTTTAAATCTTCCTTTCCAATTTGGATGACTTTTATTTCCTTTTCTTGTCTGATTGCTGTGGCTAGGATTTCTAATACTCTTGAAAAAAATGATGAAAGTGGACATCTTTGTCTCTTTCCTAAACTCAAGAAAACACTGAAATTGTCACCATTGAGTATGATGTTAGCTGTAGGTTTGTCATATATGACCTTTATTATGTTGAAGTATGTTCCTTCTATTCTCATTTTGCTGAGAGTTTTCATCATAAATGGATGCTGGATTTTGTGAAATGCTTTTTTTGCATCTATTGATATGATCATATAATTTTTATCCTTCATTTTATTTATGTGGTGTATCATAGTTATCGAATTGTGGATTTTGAACCAAACTTGCATCCCAGGAATAAATCCCACTTGATCATGGTGTATGATCTTTTTAATGTATTGTTGAATTCGGTTTGCTAATACTTATTTGAGGATGTTTGTATCTATTGTCATCAGATATATTGGCCTATAATTTTCTTTTCTTCTTCTTCTTTTTTTTTTTTTTTTTTTTGGTAATGTCTTTATCTGATTTTGAAATCAGTAATGCTGGCCTCATACATTGAGTGTGGGAGCTTTTCCTCTTCTTGAATTTTTTGTAATAGTTTGAGAAGGATAGGTGTTAATTATTCTTTGAATGTTTGGTAAAATTCACCTGTGAAGCTAGAACTTCGTTTGTTGGGAGTTTTTGATTACTAATTGATTTTGTTAATAGTAATCAGTTTGTTTGTTCTTGATCCAGTCTTGGAAGTTTGTATGTTTCTAGGAATTTATCTATTTCTTACAGATTGTCCTATTTGTTGGCATATAATTGTTCATGCATTTTCTTTTATTTCCTTTATATTTCTGTGGTGTCAGTTGTCACTTCTCCAATTTCATTTCTGATTTTATTTATTTGGGTCCTCTCTCTTTTTTTCTTGATGAGTCTGGCTAAAGGTTTATCAGTTTTGTTTATCTTTTCAAAGAACTAGCTCTTGATTTCATTGATATTTTGTATTTTTTTAGACTCTATTTTGTTTATTTCTGCTCTGATCTTTATTATTTCCTTCCTTCTACTCACTTTGGGCTTGTTTGTACTTTTTCTACTTCCTTTATGTATAAGGTTAGATGATTTATTCGAGATTTTACTTGTTTTTTATTATTATTATTATTATTTTTTAAAGATAGACCTGTATTGCTATGAATTCCTCTCTTAAGGCTGCTTTCGCTGTGTCCCATAGATTTTGGGTCATTGTGTTTTTGTTTTCATTTGTCTCAATGTATCTTTTGACTTCTTCCTTGATCTCATTTTAAATCTATTCATTGTTTAGGAACATGTTATCTAGCCTCCATGTGTTTGTGCATTTTTTAGTTTCTTTCTTGTAATTGATTTCTGAGCTCATACCATTGTGGTTGGAGAAGATACTTGATGTGATTTCTTAAATCTTCTTAAATTTGTTGAGACTTGTGTTGAGCCTAACGTGTGATCTATCTTGGAAACTGTTCCACATGTGCATTGAAAAGAATGTATATTCTGCTGCTTTGGGGTGAAATGTTCTAAAAATATCAATTAAATCCATCTGGTCTAACGTGTCATAAAATTGCTGTTTCCTTGTTGATACTCTGTCTGGAAGATCTGTCCATTGATGTCAATAGGGGTGTTAAAGTCCCCTACTCTGACTGTATTACTGTCAATCTCTCCCTTCATGCTTTTCAGTATTTGCTTTACATATTTAATTGCTCCTTGGGTGCATAAACATTTACAAGGTTTATATCCTTTTGTTGGATTGATCCCTTTATCATTATGAAAGTCCTTTGTTTCCTCTTATTATAACCTTTGTTTTAAAGTCTACTTTGTCTTATATAAGTATTGCTACCCCAGCTTATTTTTTATTTCCATTTGCATGAAATATCTGTTTCCATTCCTTTATTTTCAGTCTCTGTGTGTCTTTTGATCTGAAGTGGGTCTCTTGTAGGTAGCATATGTATGGGTCTTGTTTTCTTATCCATTCAGCCACCCTATATCTTTTAATTGGGGCTTTTAAACCATTTACATTTAAAGTGATTATTGATAGGTACGTAGTTATTGCCATTTTATTATTTATATTTATGTTCTTTTTTCCCCACTACTTCTTAAAGAAGTCCCTTTAAGATTTCCTATAATACAGGTTTGGTGGCGATGAACTCCTTTAGTTTTTTTCTTGTCTGGGAAGCTCTTTATTTCTCGTTCAACTCTAAATGATAGCTTTGCTGGATAGAGTAATCTTGATTGTAGGTCCTTGTTTTTCACCACTTTGAAATATTTGTGCTAGTCCTGTCTGGCCTGCAAAGTTTCTGTTAAGAAGAAATAAGCTGACAGTCTTATCCCGCTCCCTTGTAGGTAACTAATTGCCTTTCTCTTGCTGTTTTTAGGATTCTTTCTTTGTTTTTAAGCTTTGGCATTTTAATTATGATGTGTCTTGGTGTGGACCTCTTTAGGTTCATCTTGTTTGGCACTCTCTGTGCTTCCTGTACTTGTATGTCTATTTCTTTAACCAAGTTAGGGAAGTTTTCAGTCGTTAGTTTTTCAAATAGGTTTCTAATCCCTTGCGCTCTCTCTTCTCCTTCTGGTACCCCTAGATATAAATGTTGTTATGTTTGATGTTGTCCCAGAAGTCCCTTAAACTATTCTCATTTCTTTTCATTCTTTTTTCTTTTTGCTGTTCCCTTTGGATGTTTTCCATTACCTTGTCTTCCAAATCACTGATTTGATCCTCTGCTTCATCTAATATGCTATAATATAATATAATATAACATAATATAATACAAAATATCATAAGTCTTCATTTTCTTTACTGTATTCTTCACTTCTGAATGGTTCTTTTTTATGGTTTCTATGTCCTTTTCTCATGCTTACTATCTCTTTGTTGAAGTTCCTGCTAAGTTTCTTGAGCACCCTTATAACCAGGGTTTTGAACTCCGTATCTGGCAGATTGTTTGCCTTCATTTCTTTTAGTTCTTTTTCTGGAGCTTTGTCCTATTCTTTCATTTGGGACATATTTCTTTGTCTCCCCATTTTGGTTGCTTCCCTGTGTTTCTATGTATTATGTGGGGCTGCTATATTTCCTGGTCTTTGCTGAGTGGCCTTATGTAGCAGGTGTCCTGTTGGGCACAGTTGAACAGTCTCCCTGATCACTTGAGCCGGATGCTCCATGAGTGTCCCTTGTGTGGGTTGTGTGTGTTCTCCTGTTGTAGTTTAGCATTGATTGCTGTTAACACATCAGTAGGAGGTATTGACTCCTAGGTTGATTGGCTGTGAGGATTGGCCTGACCATAGTATATAAGCTGCTGTGTGGGGGCTGACACCTCAGAGTAGGATTTGTCCCAGTGGTGTCTGGTACCTGCTGAGACCGTCCTTGTGGTGTGCTTTTTGTGGGCTAATTGTGTGGTGTTCTGTTGTGGTATGAAGCCAGCCACTGTGTGTGTTGGTTCTGTGGCCTCTTGGTTCAGGGGCTCCCATGCAGGCCAGTTTCAGCTTTGCCTCTGACCAGCCTTGGGCTACCTGGTAAGAGCTACAAAGTGATCTGCAGTTGGTTACTGCCTGTTCTGGACTTGGAGGCATGTGGGAGAGGTCACACTGTGAACCAAGGCCTGGGGCAGCTCAAGGAAAGGCCTAGTTCACACCAAAGCCTGCTGCCACCTTCCGGGTATCCATAAAGCTCAGCTGCTAAAAGAGACTCTGGTGATATTAGAGTTGGGTGTCTTAGGGAGTCACCACAGTGGGGCAAGTGGAGTTCAGCAGGCTAATGCTGATTTAGATTTGGCCATGTTGGGAGAGGGCTCAACATAGGAAAGATGGGGCCTGCCTGTAGGCTGCACAGGAGGAGGGCTCAACACAGAGACAATAGCTGTTGTCCCTCTAGCTCTTTCCTTGAAACCACACAACTCAGTCTCTTCCTGTATGTCTCAGGTGCCTCCCAAGCTGCCATTCCTCTGCTGAGGCCCAGAGCAAGTGCCCATGGGTGAAAGAGTTTGTGTGTGGGCTTTTTAAGAGGACACCTGGGTTTCTAGCAACCTTCCATCTCATCTAGAGAAATGGAATCCATGCTGATTTTTACAGCCAGATGTGTTGGTGCTCTTCTTACCGGCACTTGTGCTCCAGACTGGGGAGCCTATGTAGTGCTGGGACCCCTTGCTCCTTAGGGGGGACCCCCACACCTTAGGTATCCCTCCTGATTGTCCACCACCACATGTGCATGTAAAGCCAACGTGTCTTAATGTGTCTTCTTTATAGCCTTAGTTTTAGGACTTATGTTCAGCTAGACTTCAGATGGTTCTCCAGATTCACTGTTCTATAATTTAATTGTAATTTTAATGTGGTTATGGGAGGATGCAAGGACAATATTTACCTACTCAATATACTTTTATCACAACTTTTGGTTCAGTGTTTATGTTACTGTGACAGTAGACTTTGCTTACTGATAAGTGAAGTGACTATGATGGTGTTCCCTGGACTTAATACGTACATATTTTCCTTTAATTTGGTTTTCTATATTTATTTTTTCTAAATGCTTCACTTGATCAGTTATATGTAACTTGATTTTATTTTCCAGATAGTCAAGTTGACATTCTATCAGTTTCTTTTTCTTGGACCCTCCCGCATGGGCTTTTAGCTTTTGGTTGCTCTCCAGACTCCTGTACAGCCTCTCATCTTAGGAATACTCTTTTCAGCATGCTCTGGCTGAATTCCTAGGTTTCACAACTTCCTTTTTTGCTTTACACCATTATTTTGCTGAAGCATGTCTTTTAATAACTTCTTAAACTATTAGGAGTAAATTTTTAGGGTCCCTGCATGTTTGAAAATATTTCCTCCAAATAGAGTCTGAGACATGGGTTTGTGTGAAAATGATTCATTTGTAAAATACTCCCAGGAGAAACTGGGAAGGGAGTGGGAAAGGAGGACAGGGAAGAAGAAACCAGGCCAGGTTCAATTTCAGAAGGAGTGCCAGGCTCGGCATGATCAGGAAGCCCTGGAGTGGAAATTACACTGCAGAGTTTGTCTTGCAAGAGGCTGTCATTGGCTGTAAGTCACCTGTATGCAGGGGTGGGGTATAGGGGAAACTTACCTGGCATTCTCTCTGGGCCCGAGGGTAATCACCTGAAGACCATTGTGGTGTGAGCCATTGGTCGCCAAGCAGCTGCTGGCATAGGATTGGAAGTGGCAATCTGGGGGATCTGGACCAAACATCACAGGGCTCTCCAAATCTTCATCATGGCCTCATGCTTGATTGTCAGTTTTGCAGCTGTCTTAGCAAGGTCCAATGTTCAATGCAGGTAACATAAATCATTGTGGGGTTAACACAATTGTTAGAAGGGCTAAAGAAGCAATATCTAGGCAGGCCCTCTTGGAACGATTTTCAGAAGTTCCCACCAGGAAGCTGTTTCTCCTGAGGTAGGTAGCCTCAGGAACTCTTGCAAACTGGATATGGAGTCCCTCCTACCATGACAGGAACCACTGGACCCCTGGGAGACAGAGGACAGACCTTCAATTCTTCTAATCATGCTCAGAGTCATATAGAAAGAAGCTACTGCCTCTGCTTGATGTCACACCAAGGAAGCAGCAAGAAGAAATCTCAGAACCTGTTAAAGAAAAATGACTCCTTCTTAACCAGGACTGACTGCTGGAAGTTGCATTAAAATTGCCTCCACCTATTGAAGAACCTAATTTACATCCAGGACCCTAGCTGTGAGCAAGTCTGAGAAATGGAGTTTTACCTATCCAACCTTCACAAATAGGATGAAGGTGAATTGGAGGGTGAGAGAGTGTACAGCTGGATAGACAATTCTAGAGTAAACACTTTTTCCCCCTGAGAATATTGAAGGCTTTGTTCCATTATCTTCTAATTTCTGGTTTCATTGTTGAAAAGCCTACCATCATTCTAATTCTTTACAAGCAATTCTCTCTCTTTTTTCCCCTTCTGGAAGCTTTGAGGATCTACCCTTCTCCTTGGCTTTCTAAGATATTATGATGACGTACATTGATGTGAGTTGTGTTTCTTTCATTGCACTGGGTACTCAGTGGGCTCTTTCAATCTGAACCTTATGACCTGTGTGATGAACTGAAATTTGTGTCTCCTCCAAATTCATACTCGTATGTTGAAACCTACCCCCCAATGGAATGGTATTAGGAAGTGGAGCCTTTGGGCAGTGCTTAGGTCATGATTGTGGAGCCCTCATGAAGGGGATTAGGGCACTTGTAAAAGAGACCCCAGAGAGATCCTACGTAAGGTTACAGTGGGAAGACAGATGTCAGTAAACCAGGAAGTGGGCTTTCACTAGACATTGAATCGGCTGGTGCTGTAATCTTGGACTTCTCAGCCTCCAAAACTGTGAGAAATAAATGTTTGTTGATTATAAGCTGCCCAGTTTTTGGTATTTTTGTTATAGTACCCTGAACAGACCAGGACAACCTGGGAAATTTTTAGTATCATTTCACTGATAATTTTCCTCTCCTGTCTTTTTCATTCTCTATTTCCAGATTGTACATTAGTTCAGAATGACCCTTTAATTTTCTTGTCTTTCTCTTCTATTTTTCATCTTTTTGCTCTACTTTTTGTCTTTTTGTTCTACTTATTTCAGCCATTATTAAGAGTTCTTTGTGCATCTGTTACTTTTTCCACAGAAGTCTATTCTTGTTCTGTGCCTACAATATATTTCTGATTTAAATTTTTCCTATACTTGGTGACTGTTGGCTGCCAATTCATATTTAAGAATGAAACACAAACTGAGCAGGGAACCTTTAGGATATGGGTGGGGCTGGTCCACCAGAGGCTTTGCTATATAGTGAACAGGTGACAACGAGACCTTATCATCGGGGATCCCCAAACGTCAGGCCTTGGGGATCTCTTTTCTGCACAATAATCCGCTTATATCCTCTCTTGGGTGGGAGCCAGGAGTGGGCTGGGAGGTGGTGCTTGCATAGTTTAGAGTGTAGACTTCCCCTCATTCTGTGTTTCTCTTCTGCACCCCACACCCACCCTCCATTGTGCTTGGGTCCCCCAGTCTGGAGCCTCCAACTTAATTTCTCCAGAAACAAACCTCTGATGTCCTGACTTTGGAAGGGAGAGGATTCACTGGCTTTAAGAGATGTTGGAGGGCTCCTGAACTTTCTAGGGTCATTGTACACTGACTTTCACCAGTCCCAGGATTTTTCTCCCTAGGCCAGTCCAGGTTGTGTTTGTTGTCCTGGCATAATTATTAATAGTGGCTGTGGGGACAGAGCCCCAAAAAGCAGTTTCCAGGCTCTAGGCCTCACATAGAAAGGTGCTGGCTCAGGTAGTAAATGGCCATCAATTGTGATTGGATGGCCATCAGCTGTGGCTAGTTGGCCGTCAGCTATAACCAGTGAGCCATTGGCCACTAATATAACTGCCGTGGCTAGGCTAGCAGAAAAAGGGGGAGCTAGCAAGAAGATGGTGGCTGAGTCTGCAAGCGGCACAGTGAGGGGTGAGAATTGTGTGGCTCCTGCTTCCTGTGTCTCCAACCCGCCGCCAGTGAGAGTATAGTGGTGTGACTCCCCTACCTATGGCTCCGTGGGTGTTCCTTTTTGGCCTCACCATGTCCTGCGTTCTTATGTGGGGAGTGGGACCAGAGACCCCGCCTGACACCCCGCACGACACATGGCGAAGTCGGCAGGATGCCCTGTACGACAGTGGCCTTCCCCAAATTGTCCCTGTTGGGATAATAAATCTTGTGGCCCCCTCCCAGTGCTTCCTCCTCGCCCTCAGGTGTGCCCAGGCTTTCCTGTCCTGAGCCCTGCAGGGATTGTGTGGGACCAGCCAACCAGTTCCCCTCAACGTCGCCCCTATACTTCACCCAGGGTAACTCCTGGGCTCTCCTGGGTCAGCTGCAGTCCTCCATCAGTTTTCTAGATTCCAAAATGTACTGTAAGGTTACGTCTGCTGCTGTCTCCTCTCTCATTCTCTCAGTCCTTATGGGTTTGTATATTTTAAAATATCCACTGATGGAGAGTCGATAACAGGTGTGACCAGTCTTCTATGTTCACTTACAAGTCTGGAGGGGATGCCTGAGGGTCATGCAGGGCTGCCCCACACTTCCTGGATAAACATCCCCCCGCCCCGCCTCCAACCCTCCAAGCTGTGGCGGCTCAGAGGTCTACTGTTTAATTATTTAGTGTGTGGGATTTGCTGGCTCTCTAGGAGTTTACAGTGCATAAGATGTTCCTGGCTTCCTTGCAGTGCCTGGCGTTGGGCTGCTGACGGGGTGAGACGGTGGGTAGGTTCCTGACCACATGGCCTTGCATTCTGGTGGAGAGGACAGGTCTGGGACAGTGGGTGACAGGGCAGGTTCTGCACGGCTCCAGAGGAGGGCTACTGAGGAACCTGGTGGGAGGCATCCATGACTCAGGGCCAGACAAGAGATGTGAAGCATGAGGCTTAACAGGTGCCTTCAATACAGGGCATTTGAGGCTTTATCAAGGAAAAAGTATAAAGAAAATACAAAGAAGCTTTGTTGAGAAGGCAAGTCCTCCCCTTTTTCTTCTCCCCTGTCACCCACTAGACGGCAGACACCATGGGGGCCACCTCCTGTCTCTTCAGGAAAATCTACAGTAGCCTTGGGCGAACGCTTCAGGGCCAGTTCTAGTTCACATGCTCCTGGAGCATAAGGAGAATTTTCTTTCATCAGGGAAGATTTGCATAAGCTATGACAAGAACATGTCGGTGGCTCCCACATCTCTTCCAATATCTAAAAAAGAATTTAATTCAAGGCAGATCCTTCTCTGCCCCACCAGAGCAAATGTGATTCCATTTAATTTGCCTCAGATGAATTCCTTGAGCACTGTTGAACATTTTCCCTATATTAACTTTTTTATTCTGTGTAACAAATGACCAGAAACTTCATAGCTTTATTAGCTCACAGTTCTGTAAGTCAGAAATTCAGCATGGTGTGGCTGAGTTCTCTGCTCAGGTTTTCATAACCGTGATAAAAGCTTTGGCCAGGCTGTTTTCTACTAGAGTTTCTGGGGGAAGATCTGTTTTCTCATTCATTCTTCTCGGTTTTTTTTTTTTTTTTTTTTTACGTATTAAAGTTGTATATATTTGAGATGTGCAATGTGATGATTTGATATATGTATACACTGTGAAATGGTCACCAAAATCAAGTTAACACATCCATCACCTCCCATAGTTATCGTGTGTGTGTGTGGGGGGGGTTAGGTTTAATTTATCTACTCTCTTAGCAAATTTCAAGTGTACAGTACAGTATTGTTACCTGTAGTCACCATGCTGTACAGTAAACCCCAAAGTTATTCATCCCGCATAACTGAAACTTTTTACCCTTTGACCCACATCTCCCCATTTCCCCCTCTCTCAGTCCCCACTAATCACCTTTCTACTCTCTGCTTCTGTGAGTTTGACTTTTATATTCCACATGTAAGTGAGATCATGCAGTATTTGTCTTTATGTATCTGGCTTATTTTGCTTAGCATAATGTCCTCCAGCCCCAAGCATGTTGTAGCAAAAGGCAGGATTTCCTTCTTTTTTCAGGCTGAATAATATTCCTTTGTATATATGTACTGCTTTTCATTTATCCATTTATATGTCAAAGGACATTCCACTGTTTCCATGTTTGTCTATTGTGAATTATGCTGCTGCGAAACATGGGCAGACTAGCATCTTTTTAAATCCTGATTTCAATTCCTTTACCCATGTCATGTGGGGTGTCATGCCGGGTCTCAGCTCCTGCTCCCCACACAAGCACACAGGATATGTCTAGGCCAGAAAGGAACACCCATGGAGCCATAGATAGGGGAGTCATACCACTATATTTTCGCTGGCAGCTGGGTTAGAGATACAGGAAGCAGGAGCCACATGATGCACAATCCGCCATCCGCTTTTCTGCCAACCAACCAACCCACCCCTTGCTAACTGCAATCCACCGTGCTAACTGCAATCAGCACTTGCCAGCCACCACCGTTCGCTGCTAGCGTAGCCACGGCAGTAACATTAGTGGCCAATGGCTCACTGGTTACAGCTGACGGCCAACTAGCCACAGCTGATGGCCATCAGATCACAGGTGATGGCCATTTACTACCCAAGCCAGCATCTTTCCACGTGAGGCCGAGAGCCTGCAAACTGCACTCCTGGCTCTCTCCCCACAACCCAGAAGTGGAATTGCTGGATCATATATGTGGTAGTTCTGTGGTAGCTCCATACTGTTTTCCATAATGTCTGTACTAGTGTATATACCCATCCACAGCGCACAGAGGCCCTGTCGTGCGGGGCAGCCTGCGGGGTCTCTGGTCCCGATCCCCACATAAGAACGCAGGACATGGTGAGGCCAAAAAGGAACATCCACGGAGCCACAGGCAGGGGAGTCACACCACTATACTCTCGCTGGCGGCATCCGCCTCCCCGCAATTCGCCCCTGCCAGCTCAGCCACCATCCTCCTGCCAGCCCCCATTTCCTGCCAGCGTAGCCATGGCAGTTATACCAGTGCCCAATGGCTCACTGGCTACAGCTGACGGCCAACTAGCCACAGCTGATGGCATTTGATCACAGTCGACAGCCATTTACTACCTGAGTCAGCACCTCTCCATGTGAGGCCGAGAGCCTGGAAACTGCTTTTTGGGGCTCTGTCCCCACAGGCCCTTTTCTCCAGTGCTTGCCAGCACTTGATTTTTGTCTTTTTGGTAATAGCCATTCTAATAGGTGTGAGGTTTTGATTTGCGTTTGTTTGATGATTTGTAAGTTGAGCATTGTTGCACATACCTGTTGACCATTTGAATTTCTCCTTGAGAAGTGTCTATTGAAGGCCTTGGCTTGCTCATTAGTTTTGTTGGTGGAATCAGTTCCTTGTGGTTATAGGACTAAGGTCCCCTCTTGCTTGCTTGTATCAGCTGGGGACTGTTCCCGGCTCCTAAAATCCACCTGTACTCTTTGCCATGTGGCCAGCAAAGGTGCATTAAATCCTTCTCATGCTTGGAATCTGACTTCCTCTTTTGCCACCAGCTGGAATAAACTCTCTGCCTTTAAAGGGCTCATGTTGTTATGTTAGGTCCACCTGGATAATCTAATCTCAGAGTCAGCTGTGCCATGTGATAGAACCTAATCATGGAAATAACACCCATCATATTCACAGGCTGGGCACACCTTGGGACTTGAAACTCCTGGGGGCCACATGCCCTGAGCTGGGCTCCGTGTGGGGAAGGACTTGGTCTCAGATTCTTCATAGCTACACTCTATCCAGGTACCACTGATGACCTCAGTCTGGGGTGTGACAGTTTCAGGAGAGCCGTGTCCTACTCTTGTTGCTGTCACTTACAGCTGCCTCTCCTGGGGCTCAGTTTATAAATGGCTAATTTGGGATTAGCTGATGGGCTTTATCTCAGATGCCAAGTCTGACTGGCTGGCAGTGGTGCTTAATGAGTCCTGTGGGGTTGGCCTTGACCCTGGCAGGGAGTTGTGTGGTACTGATGTCTCCCAGGGACACTTGATGGGCTCTCATGTTATCTATTGACTGACCTCTAAGCCCTTCAGCTCATTTGTTCTTTGCCCATTTACTGAGACACATTCTCCACAGCGTTTCAGGTTACTGCCCAGTTCACAGTGAGTTACAGGGAGGTTTTTGGGCAGGGAAGCTTTCAGCTGGACTGTGATGGGTAGAGTAACAGGAACTCAAGACTGGGGTTCCCAGTCTTGAGGGGATAAGGAGAAGGAATGGAAGGAAATTGACATTACATCCATTATTCCTTGATGCCTGCTACACAGCATCCGTGCTACTCATAGCATGTCTTGGTCTCACTCTGCTGGGTGGATGCCGTATCCCCTTTTAATAAACAAAACCCCAAGTCTCAGAGAGTTCAAATCACCGACCTGGGACCACACAGCAGGGCAGAAACATAACAGAACAGTGGCCCTTCTGACAACATTAGCTCTGGGGTGTTAGACACCCTGGAGAGCAGGAGGAAGCCCTCCCCCAGCTTCCAGCCCTGGCGGTCATGTTCCCACTAACTGCTCGTCCTGCTTCAGGCAAGGAGCCTGGGGGCAGTGAGAAAACAGACCCTTTGTACCCAGGCAGTTGAGAGCAGAGGCGTCAGGGACTGGTTGCTCCTAGGTTTGATTCCTAATCATTTTTAATATCCCTGGTGCCTTGTGAATGAACATGATTACTTTCGTGGAAAGGAGCGGCCTGGAGCAGCCCATTGCAGACAGCTAACTGATCAAAGGTTGGATTTCCTCCTCTCACCTGGGTGTCGGGGGCAGATAACATGGATGAGGGTGGAGACGCTTCGTTATCCCTGTAATTCCTGCTGGGTTAATTAGTGTATGGAAGAGGGTAGCTCCCCAGACCTGTCTCTGGAGCTGTCTCTAGTCTGTGTATGGGCACTGGGCACTCCTGGGTATGGGATAGGCAGTGTAGCTGGCCTATCACCACATCACCCAGCAGCAGTCCCTCCCAGATTCTCTCTAGAGTCCGGAGTACAGTGGGAGGCCTGGGGGCATCGTGTGGACCTACGGATTAACACAGTCCCTCAACCAGGGATGAGGACAGCATGCCCAAGGCTGCTTGGGCCCCTGATGATTTGGCCCTGGTTCTCACAGTCAGGAGCACCTGGGGTGGGCTTCCGCCCCCCTGGGGTCTCTGCCCTCCTGTCTTCCCACGCTGAGTAGAGGGATTAGATTCAAGTGTCGAAAGAGGACGTGCGTGCTCTGCCCCAGCTTCCCTGGAGGGCCTCAGTGACCTCTCCCCTCCCTTGTTCCAGTTGCTGTATTCCAGGCTTGGAGAGTCTCAGAAGCTGCCCTCCTGGAATTTCTTCACGGTGCCTGCTATTTTCATTCCCCACCGTCTAGGCCTGGGCACATGAAGTGCCACTGTTCATTTGGTGGTGGGTGGAGGTTTCCACCCATGGGCCCAGCAGAGGTGCCCCAGTGTAGCACAGTGTGGGCCCAGGCAGGGCAGGACCATTGGTTAGCCTTCTGACCCCACCATCCCTCCTCTGTCCCAGGCTCACTGGTCCATGCCAGACTCTCTCCGGCTGTCACCCTCCCTCCCCTGACATCTCTGGGAACCGTTGTAGAATGTGGGACTGGGGTTTCAAAAAATAAAAACATTTATTTAACAAAGTCTAGGTTTGAACTCCATTTGAACTGAGTGTGGGCACATGCAGGTGTGTGTAAGTGTATCCTGATACACACAGGTCCCACAAGGAGGTTATTGATGACCCAGGCCCATGGAAGGAAGGAGAACAAAGGACGAAACTGCCGGGCAGAGACGCTGACCCCTCCCCACCCCGTCATGCCTCCTCCCCGTCCCTCCACTTTTGGGCCTTCCTTTTGCATGAGTGTAGTCTCATATTTTCTTAATAATACTACTGGCCACAAATTGCTAATCTGTGAAATGGGGATTATGGTAACCACTATATAGATGCTACCTCTGCTATCAGAAAGAACCCCATAGTGATACAGGAGAGTTAGCATGTCCCTAGGTAGACAGGGAGGTCCCTGGTGGAATAAACAAAGACAGCCATATCCTAAAACTCCAGATTTTGAAATCACTCCTTTGCTAAAGGACATAATGTAACAAAGCCTTGAGGTGAATCATAGAATTCCTTTTGGCCTGACAAGTGGAGCAGATCTGATAGATAAGAGTGGGTTACTTTGCTAATTCCTTTAGGATGGGCAAGCAGAACAAACCTGGTAGACGAATTTCATTAGAAGGCGCCAGTTCCCTTCTCCAAACAGGCAAGGGAAGGTATAAAAGTAGGAACTTTTGCCTCAGTCATGGGGCACCCCCCATTTGGGACCCCCTCCCGCTCGGGAGCTGCAACCTCTTCTCCTGCCTCTAATAAACTACCCTCTTTTTAAAACGTTTTGCCTCTCCTGGTCCGTGTTTCCATTCTTCAGCTTCACGAGACACGATCCTGGCCTGCACTCAGAAACTGCTGGCAGATCCAACATCACCTACATCATTAGGGTAGAACCATAACCCCATTTTATAGATGACACTGTTGGGCTCAGGGAGGCCATGGCTTGCCCCAAAAGCCAGAGCTGGGAACAGAGCCTGGAGTCCAACGCAGATCTATAAGACTCTGAGCTCCCATTCTCCCCAGCAGGAGAGGGCAGAAGGTCCCCACCCCATACAGGGCTTGTCAAGGTGTGTACATGTGTCTGCGTGTACGTGTGTGTGCCTTTGTGTGCATGTGTGTGTTTATGCATGCCTCTGGGTGTGCCTGTGTGTGTGCGTGTGTGTGGTCCATCACCCAGCAGCACTATAGGGCTGCTCTATTAAGGGTGTGGCTCACCAGCTGAAGAAAGTGGTGAGTGATCCTATCACTTATCTTGGTGGGAGTGGGGTGGGAAGAGCTTGCAACTAGCCAAAAGTTTTTAAGTGAAATTTTTTATTGAGAAATTTGTAAATTCACATGAAGAAATAATAATGATCCCTTATATGCTTTACCCTGTTTCCTCATGGTAACATTTTACAAGACCATAATGTCACAAATTGCATATTGCCATTGATACAACCCACTGACCTGATTTAGATTTCCCCAGTTCTCCCTGCACTCATTTGTGTGTGAATGTGTGTGGAGGGGGTGAGAGGCTTGGGGTCAATCAAGGGGCAGATGTGACCATGAGCGGCAGGAACACACAACACGCTTTATTGGGTGGTGCCGGGACAGGGCTGCATGTGGGGGAAACCCTTCCCAGCACGTTCTGTCTAGAGCCTCGGACGGGGGCATCACTACGCAGATGGAGAGGAGGGCAAGGGACCTGCTGGCAGAGAAGGGGGCCGGACAGGGGGCTCTTGTGTGTGTGTGTGTGTGTGTCTGCGTGCGTGTACGTGATGTCACCCCGCAGCATACCAGGTATGTCTAGGTCAGAGCTCAGAAGGGCAGCCACAGATCTGGGCCTTGTCTTACCAACAAGTAACAGCTACTGGGAGGGTTTCTGTGGGGTACGCAAAGCAGGCAGTCTCTGAATGGCTAAAAAATATGCTGGTCTGAGCTATTTTTTAAATCATTGGATGTGTGATAATTGGAATTTGGTGCCTGTGGGCTTTTGACCTAATGGGTCTCAGCCTGCAGGGAGGAAATAAACAACCTTGGGACCAACACTCACAGGCCATCATTGGCTCATTTACACAACTGGGTGTGTACGCACATGTGCACGTGCGCCTGTGTATTTATACAATTTTATCACCTGTGTAAGCAATGTATCCACCACTACTCTGAAGATACCAAGCAGTGTTAACACCTCAAATTTCCCTCCTGTTGGTTTGATAAGCCACCACCAGCCACCACCTTCCACTCCTGATCCCTAAGCCCTGGTCACCACTAGCTTGTCCTCTGTGTCTAAAGTATTGTCATTTCAAAAATATTATAGGAATGGAACCATATAATCCCTTTGGGGTTGACTTTGTTTTTCTTTTTTTCTTTTTTTACTCAGCATAGTTCCCTGAAGGTTCATCAGGTTCTTTGTGTTGGTGAGTTTGTGCCTGTGGCTGAGGAGTGTCCCATGGCACAAGGAATCACCCTTTGTTGACCCTTCACCTGTAGAAGGACCTCTAGGCTGATTCCAGCTTGGGCTATTACAAATAAAGCTGCTGTGAACATTTGTATTATGTCCCTGTGTGAACACAGGTTTTGATTTCTCTAGGATAGTGTTCAGAGTCATGTGGTAACTGCATGTTTAAAGAAACTGCCAAACTGCTGTCCTGAGAGGCTGTCCTGTTTGACATACCCACGAGCATGAGTGGTCTGCGTTCTCTGCATGCTGCTCCAGTATTTAACGTGGTACTGTTATCCTTTTTATTTAACCATGCTCACAGGTACATAGTGGTATCTCATTGTGGTTTTAATCTGCATTTCCCTGAAGGGCTGATGATGTTGACTGTCTTCTCATGGACTCATTTCCCATCTGTATGTGCTGTTCAGTGAAATGTCTTTTCATGTCTTTTGCTCATCTTTAGACTGGACTGATTTTTTTAATGTTGGATTTTCATGGTTCTTTATATATTTTAGATACTAATTCTTTTTCACATATGTGGTTTACAAATATATTCTCCCAGTCTGTAACTTGTCTTTTCATCTTCTTTATGTGACTAGTCGCAGAATTAAAGTTTTATATTTTAATAAGGTCCCATTTATCAAAATTTCCTTTTATAGATGATGCTTTTGGTGTCAAGTCCAAGAACTCCTTGCCTAGCTCTAGATCCAGGGGATTTTCTCTCATATTTTTTTCCCCAAAAGTTTAAGTGTTATGTTTTGCATTTAAGTCTATGATCCATTTTGAATTAATTTTTGTATAAGATGTGAATTTTAGGTCAAAGTTCATTTTTTTATTTTTTGAAAAGGCTAGTTTTCCACTGAATTCGTTTTGCACTTTTGTCAAAAATCTCTTGGGCATATTTGTGTGGTTCTATTTCTGTGTTCACTATTCTGTTCCACTAGTCTATATATTTATCCGGCTACAAATGCCACACTGCTTACTTTAAAGTAAATATCAGGTAGAGAGCGTCTTCCCACTTAAGTTTTCTTATCTCAAGATTGTTTACTGTTCTAGTTCCTGAGCCTTTCCATATAAATTTTAGAATAAGTTTATGTCTACAAAAAACCTTGCTGGGATTTTGATAGGAATTGCACTAAATCTATCAACCAACTTGAGGGAGAATAGTAAACATCTTTGCTATTTTGAGTCTCAATCCATGGAATATCCAATTAGTGGAATATCTCTCCATTTCCACTTAAATCTTCTTCTATTGCTTTGAGCAGCATTTTGTGATTTTAGCATACAGATTCTATATGTTTTGTTAAGTGTGTATTCATTTTCTTTGGAGCAATGGTAAATGGTACTGTGTTTTAAATTTGGCTTTCTGTATATAGATGTTTTTGCTGTTTTCTTTCTGATCTGTATGCTTTTTATTTCTTTTTCTTGCCTAATTATAGTGGCTACAACTTAGGGGGAAAAATCAGTTTTCAACCATTAAGTATAAATATTAGTTATAGTTTTTTTTGGTAAATGTTCTTTAGCAAATTGAGATAATTCCTCTCTATTCCTAGTTTTTTGAGAGTTTTTAAGAATTGTAAGTGGGTGTTGGATTTTGTCAAATGCTTTTTCTGCGTCGATTGATATGATATACCATTTTTCTTCTTTAGCTTGTTGAGATGGTAGATTGCATAGATAGATTTTCAATTACTGAATCAGTCTTGCATCCTTGATCATGGTGTATAATTCTTTTTATACACTGCTGGATTTCTTTTAAATTTTGTTGGGTATTTTTGCATCTAAGCCCATGAGAGAGATTAGACTGTAGTTTTCTTTTTGGTTTGGTTATGAGGTTATCCTCTCCTCTTCTGGTTTGCGGAAGAGATTTTATAAAATTAATGTTAATTCTTCTTGTAAATGTTTGGTAGGATTCTCCAGGGAAACCATCTGGTCCTGGGTATTTCTTTTTTGGAAGTTTTTAAATTATGAATTCAATTTATTTGATGGTTATAGGGCTATTCATATGTCTATTACATCTTAACTAAGTTTGGTACTTTATAGTTTTCAATTAATTGGTCCATTTCCTCTAAGTTGTCAAATTTATGAACATGAAGCTGTTCATAGTATTCTCTTATTAACTTTTTAATGAATGTGGAATCTGTAGTGATATTGGTGATTTGTGTCTTCTTCATTTTTGTCAGTCTTGCTAGAGGTGTATCAATTTCATTGACATTTTTTTGACGAACCAATTTTTTGTTTTATTGATTTTTCTGTATGATTTTCCTATTTTCAATTTCATTGATTTCTCTCTTATTTTCATTATTCCTTCCTTGTGCTTGCTTTGCATTTATTTTGCTCTATTGGCTAATTTCCTTTAAAAAAATTTTTTTTTTAAGAATTCAATGACAGTTAACATACAATATTATATTTGTTTCAGGTATGCAACATAGTGATTAGACATTTATATAACTTACAAAGTGATCCCCCAGATAAATCTAGTACTCACCTGGCACTGTACATAGTTATTACAATATTATTGACTATATTCCCTATGTTGTATTTTATATCCCTGTGACAATTTTGTAACTACTAATTTGTACTCCTTAATCCCTTTATCTTTTTCACCCAGCTCCCTCCCATCTGTCAACCACCAGTTTCTTCTTTGTATCTATGAGTTTGTCTCTGTTTTTTTTTTTCCTGTTGTTCATTTATTTTGCTTTTTAGATTTCACATATAAGTAAAATCATATGGTATTTGTCTTTCTCTGTCTAACTTAATTGACTTATCATAATACTCACTAGGTCCACCCATGTTTTTGCAAATAGTAAGATTTCATTCCCTTTTATAGACCAGTAATATTCCATTGCATATATGTCCCATATCTTCTTTATCCATTCATCTATTGATGGACACTTAGGTTGCTTCCATATCTTGGTTATTGTAAATTATGCTGGCAGTATTTGCTTTACATATTCAACTGCTCCTATATTGGGTGTGTAATATTTACAAGGGTTATATCCTTTTGCTGAATTGATCCCTTTATCATTATAAAATGTCCCTCTTTGTCTCTTATAGCCTTTGTTTTAATGTATATTTTGTCTGATATAAATATTATTATCCCAATTTTTCTTCATTTCCATTTGCATGAAATAACTTTTTCCATCGCTTTATTGTAATTCTCTATGTGTCTTTTGATCTGAAGTGGGTCTCTTATAGGTAGCATATGTAAGGGTCTTGTTTTCTTATCCATTCATCCACCCTATGTCTTTTGATGGAGCATTTAATCTATTTATATTTATAGTTATTAATAGATATGTAGTTATTGCCATTTTAGTATTCATTTTTTTTTTTATCTTTTTTTCTTTCTCTTCTTAAAGAAGTTTCTCTAACATTACTTGAATACTGGTTTGGTGAAGAGGAACTCCTTTAGCTTTTTCTTGTCTGAGAAGATCTTTATCAGTTCTTTGATTCTAAATGCTAGCTTTGCTGGGTAGAGTAATTTTGGTGGTAGGTCCTTACTTTTCATCACTTTGAATATTTCCTGCTATTCTCCTCTTGCCTGCGGGTTACTAACTGCTTTTCTCTTGCTGCTTTTTAAGATTCTCTCTTTGTCTTTAACCTTTGATATTTTAATTATGATGTATCTTGGTGTGGGCCTCTTTGGGTTCATCTCGTTTGGGACTCTGCATTTCCTGGACTTGTATGTTTATTTCCTTCTCCAAGTTAGGGAAATTTTTAGTCATTAGTTTTTCAGATAGGTTTTCAATACCTTGCCCTCTCTCTTTTCTCCTCTGGTAAACCTATAATGTGAATGTTGTTATGCTTTAGGTTGTCCCAGATGTCCCTTAAACTATCCTTATTTTTTAAATTCCTTTTCCTTTTTGCTGTTCCCATTGAGCATTTCCTGCTGCCTTGTCTTCCAAATTACTGATTTGACTCTGTGCTTCAACTAATCTACCATCTAATGTATTCTTTTTAAAAAAGATTGTTATTGACCATTGTCACCCCAATAAACTTTAAATAATATATATATATATATATATATATTAAATTAAAATTTAGCTAACATACAACATTAGATTAGTTTCAGGTATACATCATAATTATTCAACAGTACCCACCCTATGATACGTCCTATGATAAAGAAGAGATCACCATGATAAGTCCAGCAACCATTAGCCACTGTACCATGCTATCACAATATTTTTGACTATATTCTCTATGCTGTATCCCCAAGACTTATTTGTTTTATCCCTGGAACTTTGAACCTCTTATTACCCTTTTACTTCCCCCCCTTTTTAAAGTTTTTAAATTACAGTTGAAATTCAATATTATTTTATATTAATTTCAGGCGTATGGCATAGTGCTTACACATTTGTATAATTAAGAAGTGATCCCCCCGACTTGTACCCACCTGGCCCTATAAATAGCTATTACCATATTATTGATTATATTCCCTATGCTTTACTTTATATTCCCATGCCTATTTTATAATTACCAATTTGTATTTCTTAATCCATTCTCCTTTTATACCCTGTCCCCAACCTTCCTTCCATTTTTCACTCTGGTAGGTCTAGTACCCACCTGACACCATACATAGTTATTACAATACTATTGACTCTATTCCTTATGCTATACTCTACATCCCCATGACTTCTGTGTAATAACCAATTTGTACTTTTTAATCTCGTCTCCTTTTTCACCCACCCTGAACCCTCCTCCCATCTGGCAACCATCAAAATGTTCTCTGTATCTATGAGTTTGTTTCTGTTTCATTTATTTGTTTATTTTGTTCCACTTATAAGTGAAATTGTATGACATTTGTCTTTCTCGGTCTGACTTACAACACGGAGCACAATACCCTCTAGTTGCATCCATGTTGTTGCAAATGGCAAGATTTCATTCTTTCTAATGGCTGTGTAATATTCCATTGTATATAGGTACCACCTCTCCTTTATCCATTCATCCATTCAGAGACACCGAAATTGCCTTCATATCTTGGCTATTGTAAACAATGCTGCAATGAATATATGGATGAGCACATCCCCTCAAATCAAGTTTTGGGTTTGTTCAAATAAATACCCACAAGTGGGATTAGTAGGTCCTTCTTTGTCTCTTCTTATAGTCTTTGTTTTAAAGTCTATTTTGTCTGGTATAAGTATTGCTACCCCAGCTTTTTGTTTTTGTTTGTTTTCATTTTTCATAAAATATCTTTTTCCATCTTTTTATTTTCAGTTTGTGTGTGTTTTTTGATCTGAAGTGAGTCTCTTGTAGGCAGCAAATGTAAGGGTCTTGTTTTCTTATCCATTCAGCCTCCTTATCTTTTGATTGGAGCATTTAATCCTTTTACATTGAAAGTACTTATTGATAGGTATGTAGTTATTGTCATTTTATTATTCTTATTTTTGATTTTTAAAAAAATCTTAAATAAGTCCCTGTAAGATTCTTTGTAATACTGGTTTGGTGGTGATAAACTCCCTCTAAGATGTCAATGATATAAGTGTTGGATTTTTGTTGTTGTCTTACAGGTTTCTGAAATTCTGTTCATTTTTTAAATGTAAGTGTCATTTCTCTCTTGTTCAGTTTGGGTGAATTCTATTGTTCTGCCTCAAGCAGATTCTATTCTCTGTAAATGTCATACTAATATTAAACCCATCCAGCAATATTTTTATTTATTACATTTTAATTTCTATAATTTCCATTTGTTTCTTTTTATAATTTCTGTTTTGGGGGATGAGGTTTTCTATTTTTTAATTTGTTACAAGAGAATTTGTAAAAACATTTTTATGATATCTGCTTTAAAGTCCTTGATGGAAAATTCCAAATTTGACTCATATCAGTCTTGGGGTTAGTTGATTTTCTTTTCTCATTTGAGTTGTGATTTTCTTGTTTTTTTGTATGATGGATGATGTTCTTTTTAATTGAATCCTGAACATTTTGTCTGCTATGTTAAGAGACCCTATAGGGTTCTATTTAATCTTTTATTTTAGCAGACTGTCACCCTGCTCAGGTTTAGCTTGGTACTGTCAGTTGTGGTTCCCATGTAACTTCATAGCTTTTGTGATGTCACTTTGATCTGCTTGGTTTATCTTGTGCTGCTGAGGCTCCCACTGGTCTCTGCTGGTGCTGTCTGGGGGTGACAGGAGTTTTCCCAGGCTGAACTACCAAGGGTTTTTGGGTGGGGGAGAGGAGTGATACTGCTACTCTACTGTTGTCCCATGGATGTCCAGGTGTCTCCTAGTGGGGGAGGGGAGTCTTGGTCCCATAGGGACAAAAAGGCTCTCCAGACTAGGCTACTTGCTGTAGCTGAGCCCTTTACCCACCCACCCAGGTGTTTCACATCAGAGAGGGACAAAGCTTTCTGGACCAAGCTGCCTATGGTAGCTCCTCGTGCTGGCCTTGCCTATCACTCTTCTTGGTATCTCTCAGCAGAAAAGGAAGTCTCAGACTCAGCAGTGAAAGAGAATGCTTCTCTGATGGGTCTCCCAATTGATCAGTATTTCTGGTAGTGTTGGGCTTGCCTGATGGTGTGTGTGCGTGTGTAAGATGGGAACTCCTGATGGGCCCAGGGGAGGAATAACCCAGCTGGGCTGCCTTCTGTTGCTAGACTGGGAAATACCGGGCCTGGGTCTCCTTCTTCTGTTGGGTGGTGGGACGCAAAGCTCCCTGCTGCTGTGCTATTCCTTGATCCTGGAGTCCCAAACCAGCTCACCTTCTTACCTCTCTCCAGAAATCTCCTTTGTCAGTTTGTCTGCTGCACCATTTCCAACATCCATGGTGAACTTGGCGGGGAGGATTAGGGGAAAAGGGTCTACACTAGAAGTCAGTAACCAGAATTTTAATCAAGAAGTTTCAGAAAGACCCCCACTTTGCTCCAGGACACTTCCTCACCTTGTGGAGCTCCAGGTACCTAAAGTATCTGCACTAATGTCTTCACTTTGTTCCAGTATCATCTTCCTTGGGATCTGTCATAAATATGCATATGAGAGATATTAAAAGAGACAATCGGGTGTAAGGCAAAGAGTTGGCTGAGGGAGAAAAGATGTGAATTTAGCCTTAGCTCTGCTGCCAATTGTGTGGCCTTCGATGAGGAATTCCCTTTTCCACTCTGGGTCTCAGTTTGTTCATCTGTAAAATGGAAGGAGAGGTTTGGAATTGAAGAAGGTGGCCTTAAAAAGACCCTTCTAATGGTGATGTCCTTTGACTCACCCTTCCCATCTGGTCTCTGTGTAGTCTATGCTGTGTGGTGCCTCTCTGTGTGCAAAGGATGCTTTTCATATATGTGCATGCCCAAGGAGAAACTTCGAGGAGCCAGAGAGTAGAGCAGGGGGAGCTCAGGGAGGTGTCTCACTAAGCTGGACATGATTGGACCTGAGAAGCTCTACCCTGAGCATCAGGGTGAGCCCTTGGGATGGGGGAGGCACAGAATGGAAAGGAACTTGCCCACTGGTTCCTGCATGCTACTAGGTGAATTTTTGTCCTTGGGGTATTAATCTCTGGCTCCTGCATGCATGTGTGCCCTCCCCCTGGATGCCAGCAGACTTGCTTGGGTGGCAGGGGAGTCAGGGACAAGGGCAGGGGACTTCATTTTCATCTGTGTAAAGTTGTTCAGAGACCACACGGAGTAAGAGACAGGCGAGGCCAGAGGACGTGAAATGACACCCTCACTAACTCTCCTCGCAGTGACAGTGGCACTCATTCCTTCCTTCCTTCGCCGACTAGCTGAACACATGCAAAATGTCATGCCTAATGTCGATGATTTGACTATTCTCAGTCCATTTCTTCAACATCCAGACACCTGTAACCCTTTTTCTCTGAACGTGACAGCTCCGAGCAATTGACTCCGAGCTCCGAAATGGTGCAGGCAGAGCTTCCTGCCCCCCGTGACGCAGGCAGAGTGAGGCGTGCTCTACACACTGCTGTTCCATGGACTCCATTTAGAGAAAAGCCCTGGCAACTCACCATCTCAGAGGCTTGCACTTCTGTCACGCTGGAGTGTTTGCTAGGGGTCCCCTGACAGGGCTGCACATGTGGATTTGCTGTCTGTCAGCCCCTCCGTCTTCCCTGAGTTGCCGGAGGCAGGGGCCTTGTCTGGCTCAGCTCTGCTGTGCCTGCCACCACCTGCATGGTGTTGCTTTGTGATGATCTGCTCAGTGAATTGCCTTGTGTCCTGTGGTGCATCGTCTGAAGATTACCATTAGTGCATAGGTTTTGCTGGGTTGCAAATACATTCCCATGGGTCTACAGGCTGTGGGATGACTGCTGAGACTGAAACCAGTGCAGACGGATGATGGAACCATCAGGAAAATCCCAGACTCAAAGGGAAGACATTTACCCAATAACTGCTCCAGTCTATAGGAAGTCAAAACAAACCTTTTTTTTTTCTTTTGGTTTGCCTTTTTCTCTTTTTCTTTTGGCAGTGGTTCAGGCTATATGTCCAATTAGGGCATAGGGTAGAATTATTGACTCTCCTCCACTATGCATTGTTGGCCAAATTTAATATTAGGTTGGTGCAAAAGTAATTGTGGTTTAAAAGTTTAAAAATAATTGCAAAGACCGCAACTGCTTTTGCAGCAATCTAATATAAAGAGGTTGTGAAGCTTTCCTTGATGATAACAGTGCCAGCAGCTGTCATCTCCCTACTAGGAGTCAGGGAGTCGCCCATGGGTGTCTCATTTTATCCTCACAACAATGCTGGGGACAGACGTGTAAGTATATCCAGGTGTGAGTGTCGGTGAGTGTGTGTACGAGAGAGCGTGTGGGTACCAGCAGGGGTGAGTGTGCGTACGAGAGAGCGTGTGGGTACCAGCAGGGGTGAGTGTACGAGAGAGCGTGTGGGTACCAGCAGGGGTGAGTGTACGAGAGAGCGTGTGGGTACCAGCAGGGGTGTGTGTGCGTACGAGAGAGCGTGTGGGTACCAGCAGGGGTGAGTGTACGAGAGAGCGTGTGGGTACCAGCAGGGGTGAGTGTGCGTACGAGACAGCGTGTGGGTACCAGCAGGGGTGAGTGTACGAGAGAGCGTGTGGGTACCAGCAGGGGTGAGTGTGCGTACGAGAGAGCGTGTGGGTACCAGCACGGGTGAGTGTGCGTACGAGAGAGCGTGTGGGTACCAGCAGGGGTGAGTGTGCGTACGAGACAGCGTGTGGGTACCAGCAGGGGTGAGTGTGCGTACGAGAGAGCGTGTGGGTACCAGCAGGGGTGAGTGTGCGTACGAGAGAGCGTGTGGGTACCAGCAGGAGTGAGTGTGGGTGACCTTTGTGCTAAATCCTCTCAGAGTTGGGGCTGCTTTTCGAGTCTGTGCATCTGCTCCAGGTGTTCCCTGTGAGCTGACTAGAAAGTCATTAGCCCAGGCTGCCTATTCCTGGGGCTTCTCTCCAACATGTCCCCACTGGAAAAGGGACCCAGTGCTGTCTCACCTCTGGTGTCAGGCTGGGCCTGGGTCCCAGCATTTCAGCCTAGACTTACCCCTGGAGCCCTGAGTGTCCACATAGAGGTGTAACGCCCAGCGGAGAGGCCGCGTGGGGCGCCCTAAGACCATAAGGGAGCGTGGGACCTGGACTTGTGAGTGGGGACATCCTGGACCAACTGTGCTGCCCTCTGGGCACCAGGGAGCAATTCCAGTCAGTATCACGCAGAGCAGAAGGGCCAGCCAGCCAAGGCCTGCTATAATTCCTGATCCACAAGACAGTGAGATGGAAGAAAATGTGTTGCACTAAGCCACTAAATCTTGGGATGGTTTGTAAAACAGCAACAGATAAACGAAATAATCAATTCCTTTAATATTTCCCAAATGGTACCATGTGATGTTTGGTAAAATGTTGCTCTCATACTGCTTCAGTTTGGGAAGAACTATGTCAGCAAACTGTGACAATTAAAAAAAAAAAGCCCAAATCCCAGGGAGACCCAGTCTAGCTCATTTATTTGGATTCAGTTCTGATGATGATGACTTATTTTCCCCCGTGAGCAGCTTCACTAGTAACTAAAGTTAGCTTTGGCTCAAAAAATCAATGTGTTATTTTGCAGCTCAGAGCAGGCAGGGAGCTGTCTGTGCCTGGAGACGGGATGCCAGGGCTCTGGCAGGCTCCAGTTCCCCCGCCTCCCTGCTGGGCCTCCGGGGTGGCATCAGGGAGCAGCAGGTGTCCAGCTGCCCTGGAGGCCTCAGGCCCACACTGACGCAGACACTTCGCAAGCCTCCTACAGGTTTCCTGCCATCCTGAGGCCGTGCCTCCCTAGCTGCAACCGCGGCGATGCACGCCCACCAGAGCTGGGTGTGGGCTGAACGATGTCCCCCATTCCTGTGTTGAATTCCTCACCCCCTGCACCTCAGCATGTGATTTACGGTGTTTCCCCCAAAATAAGACCGGGTCTTATATTAAAGTTTGCTCCAAAAGACGCATTAGGGCTTATGTTCAGGGTATGTCATTCTGAAAAATCATGCTGGGCTTATTTTCCGGTGAGGTCTTATATGCGGGAAAACACGGTATTTGGACATAGGATCCTTACAGAGGCCATCAAGTTAAAGGGAGGTGACTGGGCCGGGCCCTCATCCAATGTGCCTAGAGCCCTTATAGGAAGAGGATGTCAGCAGACACAGAGAGAAGATGATGTGAAGACAGGGAGAAGGTGGGCATACAAGCCAAGGGGAAGGCCTGGGTCGGAACCCTCCCTCACAGCCTGCAGATGGAACCAGCCCTGCGGACACCCTGACCTTGCACTTCTGGCCTCCAGACCTGTGTGACACTCATGTCTGCTGTTTCAGCCTCCCAGCCTGTGGCACTTTGTTATGACCTCCTGAGTAGACCCGTACACTTGGTGTATTCACACCAGTCACAGCCACACCAGAGGGACGGCTACAGGCTTGTGTTGGCCCACACTCCTGGGCACTCGTGTTTGGAGGCCATCACTCACCAACCGGCTCCTCAGGTCTCAGTGAGTCAGACTCTCAAACCCCTTCCCGTTTGACCCTACTCCTTCCCAAGATGACGCTCACAGGGCCATGCTTCACTTATCGTATGACCCGTTACGTCACTTGTGGGTTTCTACACTCTGTGTCTTCATTAATGTGAGTGTCCCACGATTGAGACAAGAGTGACAACTCCAGCCGGGTGTTTGGTGCCTCTACTCTGTGTCTCATGGATGAGAAGTCCTCCAGTGGGACAACCCAGTCCATTCTAAATCACAGCTCCACTAGCAACCCTTCATGGCCCACCCCCAAGTGTCCCTGTGCACATTCACACCTGTCCTTCATTTGCTCCGCCTGGGCTCCCCCGAAGCCACCGCTGAGGCAGGGTGGAGCCCCAGGAGAGGCAGACTTGGAGGTACCTCTTGTGGGTCCTGGCAGGGCTCTTGGCCTTGATGGACTGCAGCCACGGGGGGAGTTGGCAGAGGGCAGAGGCTGCAGAAAGGAGAGTGTGTGGGGGAGGCACCGGCGAGGATCAGGGTCACGGAGAACAAGCCTGGGCAGTGTGCTTGCATGTGCAGTCACAGGGAGCGGGGGCGTCAGCAGAGGGGCAGGCTGACGACCCCGGCGTGGGGCTTGCCAGGCCCACTGCCCTCAGCACCGCTGCGGTCCTGGTGCTCAGGCGTGACTTCGAGCGTGGCTTCCTGGAAGCAGCCTCAGAGACAGCTTACAGGCAGGGTGATTTCTGGAGAGTGTGGGGGTAAAAAAATAATACTTTGCCTTTCCCTCCTTAAGTTCTTCTAGCTGGGCTAACAGCAAAATTAACGGAGACAGATTCACAGGAGAAAATCAAAATTTTCATACATGCCCATGGGGAATTCACATAGCCACGAACACTCCAAAGACAGTGAGGCAACACTGGGTATACATGACATTTTTGGACAAAGGAGAAGGTGACGGTGGGGCATTAGATTTCAGAAGTGAGAACTGCCGGTTTACAGGTAGGTGAGGAGGAGCTGAACACACATGGCAGGAAAATTCTTGCGGGGTGACAGAAACAATGGGACCCAGGGGGCGTCCAGCTAACAGGCCCCGCCTGAAGCCCTCCTATTTACCACACGTAAGTCAAATCAGGCTAAGGCAACATCCCAAGATTCCCTTCCTGGAGGAGGCCTTTCCATCTGAATCTCTTAGGCAGGAAGGGGGAGGGTCAAAGCTTCTTTCTGAGTCTTTACTTCTTAATAGTTTAAAATCAATATCCCAAAGGCAGCTTCAGGGTGGCACAATTTTGGTTCCCTTCAGGAGCAACCTTGGGGTGAAGTAAGAGTGTGCAGGGAGAAGTGGGATTGCCACGTAGGCACTGCCCAGGGAGCGTTAGCCTGGGGTGGCCTCCAGAGATACCCCACCGAAGGCGGAGGTGGCCATGCCCTCAGGATCCCAACTCAACCATGCCCAGGAGGGTGTGCCCTCAGGCCAGGCCTGTCTCTGCAGCTGGGCCCTCAGTGGCTGACCAGTAGCCGAGTGACCACTCAGGCTTTCCTGCTTTTGCCCCTTGCTCCTTCAGCCCCCCCACCCCCAGACACACACGTACACATTGTGCTCCCACCTTCTGTCCCTTAGTATGTAGGATCCTCAGGGGACATAGGGCAGATGCTGGCTCTTGGGAACTGGAGCTCATCTGGCGTCTGCTCACCTTGCCTTTTCTTCCTCCCTTCAAGCCCTGGCTCCCTCCAGAGGGGCTGAGGCCAAGGCCAATGGTGCCTGCTCAGCTGTGTGGGGCCAGCGCTCGGCTGATGCCACGTGTTGGTGCAGTCACTGCTGCTGTGGGTTGGGTTGGGCCCTGTGTTCTGCCTGGCCCCTCCCTGCTCCCCCCAACAGCCCCGTGCGCTGGCCACCTCCATAGGGGCTGCTTTGTGTCAGGCCACCCATCAGCGGGCAGGCAGCTGTGGTGTTCCCAGCCCTCAGTGCTGGCCCTCGAGGCATGAATCCTTCCTTGACGCCTGTGGTGACTGCCCTCCCTGAGGACATCCACTGCCCTAGCTGGCTGCCCTCATGGCTGCTCCTGTGCCCTCCTGAGCTAAGTGACAGAGGAGAGTATTTTACCTGGAAACCTATTTGTGGCCTCCCAGCCACCTAGGCACCAAGGAAAGGACCTGAGCACCTGTGCTGGGCCAGTCAGGTTCTGGAAGTGACGCTGTGAGCCCAGGAAGCCAACAGGGGCCGTGGTGAGAAAGAGTAGGGGAGCTGCGTGACGGTGGCAGGGGGATCCCTGGGCGGGGAGAAGAGAGCAAGCAGAGGTGCAGAGAAGGACACGCAGTAGGGAGCAGCTGGCTGGGTGGGGTCACGTTGCCTCAGGGACTTTGCTTCACCTTTGTGCTTACACCTTATATCTCCCTGTTTGGCCCTGGAGGATGGCTGGTTAGCCAATGACAGTAAGATTCCCCAAGGCGGGGGGGGGGGGGGGGGCAACTCAGGCCAGGAACAGCCCAGTAGGGACCAGCAGGAGAACCCACGGGGTTGATAGAGGTGGGCATAGACCCCCACCTTCCCCCGGCTAAGGAGAGCTTCTGCCTCTGTGGCTGCATTCCTTCCCACAACCTGTTTGGGAAGAGATTCAATGGTGTAATAACATCAGTTCTCCATCTATCCATTTCAGTAAGTTTCAGCAGAAAGGTTTTGTCTCTTGGGGAGGTACATCCTGAAATTGACAGTTCAGCTGCTTGCAGGCAAGGGTAATTAGTTCAAATCAGTTTCTTAGTATGTGTGAAATTCACAGACCTTGGAGAATACAATGTTGCTTTCTTGTGTGAGCATCAATAAAAGCCACAGGGCCCCTGATTTGGGGCTCTCAGTCCTTTGAGGCGGTGAGAGCCTTGGCCCCTGTTTCATAACTTTCTTGGTTTCTGTTTCTTAGCTTCTTAACCCTTTGCCCCCCTTGTCGTTCGCTCACTGCCTGTGTTCCCCCTTGTCGTTCGCTCACTGCCTGTGTTGTGCTGGATGCGACAGGGGCACCTCCAGAGTCTGGAACAGTCTTGTGTGAGGCCCCACGGTGGTATTACTGAAAGCAACCTGGCTGGTGCCATGCGTCCTCTCAGGAAGGACATCGCAGACCTCTCCCTAGAAGCAGGCAGGGCACCCCAGTCCCGCAGTGATGGTGGGGGCTCCATCCCAGTCAGAGACCACTCTGCTCGTTGTATGCTCCTCCTCCTTGTTTTGTTTCCACACCAGTAACGAACTCATCATCAGGTATGTTTCATGGACCCTGGCCCTAGGATGTGGCCCGGGGATGGTCATCAGTGCATGCACGGGGCATCTCTGCTACACCTGTGTGTTCCCGCCTCTGTCAGGAGGGGCTCCCCAGTCTACTCCTGGTAGGGCCCTGCATGTGAGAATGAAGCTACCTAACCAGCAGTAACCCCCAGGGTTGAATTCTCTCCCCACTGTCCCTCTGACCCTCCCCAGCCCCACCCCTACACCATCTCATTACTAGGATTCCTGAGGCTCTTAGGTGCCTGCCAGTGGTCCTCTCCACCTGCTCTCTCCCGTGCACAGCACCCTCGGGAGGATGTGCAGATGCAGCCCCTGGAGACCTCAAACTCCAGTCAGGGAATACTCCCCACCCTCCCCACCAGGCCTGTAGAGCTCCCAAGGACAGCCACCTGGATGATGCTCTCCCTTATGTCTGCCCAGGGCTCAGAGCTGGTCCAAAGGCCAGGTGGCACCCATCTGCTCCCCTCATCTCAACCCCAGGCAGCCCCCCAACCCAAGCCCCTGCTTTAGGAAACTTGGTGTGGGTGGTGGCCGGCAGGCACTTCCGGCTATGCCCAGCTCTCACCTGCTGGGCACGTGAGAGGGGAACTTCCTGGTTGCCGGGTAGTTGGATAGAACCCAGTGATGGGTCCTGGCTTACCTATGAGGGGATGCGATGCATTGATCCCAGGCTGGGCACTTACTCTCTGATGTCAGGTCTGTCAGAGTTCTCTCTTCTTCCAGTGACCAATAACGTTCCAGATAGCAGCCCTAAAATTCTTCCTGGGTATCGGAGGGAGGGGACGTGGGAGAATGCTGGACTTCTGTGGGTGCCAGTGTCAGAAATGCTGCATGTCTTTGAATTGAAAGTGACTAAATGTGTGCTGTCAGCTGTTGTGGCAGTCGTGACTGACACAGGCCCAGCAGAAACTGCCCCTTGTCTGGACAGGAGGAGCTGCTCCAGCTTCAGTGGCCTGGTGATCTGTCTAGTTTACCTCTTTCATTGTGCAGAGGGGAAAACTGACACTGGGATGGAAGGATGTGTCTCAGGTCACATAGTCATTTTGTGGCACTGCTGGAACCTGGTCTCTGCCAGTCGCCTTAGCCTGTTTTTTGCTGAGTCATGTTGCCTCCAGTGAGTGGATTTGTGGAAATGCTTCCACAGCAGCAGAAGAAAAGGAATGGCCTGACTTTGAGGTGAGGGAAAGTTAATAAAGTAGAAAGAATTCTTATTGGAAACTCATTACCAAAGCTATCCTGAGGCCAAGAGGGAGTGTGCAGCTGCTCCCTCACAGGCTGTGGGCTTCCTGGCAGGGGAGGCAGAGGCTGAGGCCCTGGTCACCTTTGGGTGAAGGCGTGTCCAGCTCTGAGAGCACAGACAAGCCCGAAGTCCATGAGGATGGCAGAAAGCAGAGAGCAGATGCAGGCCAGATCAGAGGGGCCCCCAGTGAATGGCCTTATTTGTGCCGTGTGCCACCTGGGACCCCGGACACCTCACATGCTGCATCAAGGAGGTGACATCCTCTGTCTTAGGGGATGCTTGTAAATGTTAAGTGGCGTGTCTAGGCTTATGTAACTTGTGAGTGACAAGCTGGGGTTTGACTCTGGGTGGCATGGCCTGGGACCTGTGTGTTCCCAGAGCCGGGTGGGGCTGCAGCACAAAACCTCGCGTGGCCTCCAGGTTTTGCCACTTTGAGCTGTGTTGTCTTGGGGCCCATTTTGCCTGTCTGAGCCTCAGTTTCCTCGCTGCCCATCCGGTGGAGGTCCTAGAGCAGATCCTGGGACTGACGTCTGGATGTTCCCAAAGTTTGGCAAACAGTGGATGTGAAAGCAGGCCAGACCCTTGACTGTGATTTCGGAAGCCCCGGGCCGGAGAGGCGGATTTAATGGGGTCTTTGGAGGTTTCTCAAGCACAGGCTGTCCTTGGAGCTGAAGTTCTTTTATCCTGGTGACTTGTGTGGGTGCTGGTACCAAACATTTTCCCCTTTTCCCTGAGGCTTTGTGGGCGGTTCCAAGAAAGGGATGGTCCTTTCTGGGAAGGAAGAAGTTAGAGGGGGTGAGAGTGGGGAGCAGCTGGGGCCCGAGCAAAGAGGTCAGGTGAGGGCAGAGGATGCCGGGAAGAGGGTATCGATCTCCTCCTTTTAAAAATGGACTCAAGTGAGGTCATTCATAACGTGCTCTCCCCACAGTGACACTGCCCATCCCCGTCGCTGTCAGGGAAGTGGATCCACAGCATTGCCTGCGATGTGGGAAAGACGGCTGGGTTCTGTCCCCAAATGCTTTATGGAGAGCTTGCTGGTGGCTCTCTGGCTGCAGGGCAGTAAGATGCACTGTCAGACCCTGCTCCCTGGATAAGTTCTGCACTGAGCATTGTAACCGTAACAAGCGGTCAACCCAGGGCCTCCAACCCAGGGGTACCGATGGAGCCTGGGGTCATGAGGCACCGGGGGAGCCAGCATTTGAGCTGAGTCTCAGCAGCAGGGGTAGCCATGCAGAGCACTGTACAGAGGGACGCCGCCCAGTACTTGGCTGAGTTGCTCCTTGCAGGGAACTGGCAGGAGCCTGGAGTGGCTGGGCCCATGGGGTGAGGGTGGGAGGTGGAATGGCGGGAGAGGTGGGCAGCGGTGGTCCTGGAGGTCCTGACACCTTTCCTTGCTGCCACTTTTCAGGCCTTTGGTCCAGAATACCTTTGGAGATGAGAGTGTGGTGGACGTGCAACCCTTGAAGGTCGACCCAAGATGCCCACTCAAGAGCTGGGCAAGGCAGGGTTAACTGAGTTCACTGCTTGGCTTCCCTCAGGCCCGGCTGGAAGCTCCTGGCAGCAGGGTGGCTTCGGTAGACACTGGGCTTAAGCAGCCATGGCCCCTGTGAGTGGCACAGCCCACTCCAGAGAATGCCCTGGGGCTAGTCCCTGCCCAGCCAGACTGCTTTGCCTGCCAGTGGGTCAGCAGATGGCCACATCAAAGGTGCACCTTAGTGTTGGTTCGTTCATTCATTCATTCATTCATTCAGTCAGTCACTCACTCACTCATTACTCATTCATTTCCCAGGAAGAACGTCAATGCCAACGCCTGCTGGGTGAGTTCATGGTGAGCTGGACTGACAGCATTAAGGGGGGGCCCCATGGACAGACACAGGCTTTGGAGCCAGGCAGACCTGTCACCACGTCACACACATTGGCATGTGACCTTGAGAAAGCCATCTAAGATCTCTGAGCCTCAGGTTCCTCAACAGCAAAACAGGGCTAATCCTTGTCAGATGGCTGTGGTGCGCCAGGGACACGGTAAATATGAAGTACTGGCCGCCAGGAGCCCCTTGTCTGAGGGGTACACACGCCTAAACAGAAGCCATCCAGGATGACGCCAGAGCCAGGTGATTCTCAGGGAAGGGAGGCCCTGTGGGGACCTCAGAGGGGTGCTTGGCAGCAGCCCAGTTGTCTCCTGGGAAGGGTTCTCCCTGACGTCCTCTCTGCGTGTGAGGGAGACCTGGTCCCCCAAGGCACCGAGAGCTGCTTTCCCCTGGATGTCGCAGGGCACACATAGGTAGTAGAGGGCTCTGTGAAATCTGTGTGGTGCAGCAAGGGATAAAATCAGGGTCCTATCCCACACCCCCACCCTAGCACTAGAACCCTTCTCTGGATGCTGAGCAACATGACTAAGAACATGAATGTTGCTGGGAGGGGACAGAGCTGGGTCTGCATCCTGCCTCTGACATGCTGTGACTAAGCTCACTGACCTCAGTTTCTTCACCTGTAAAATGGGCACAGTAACAACGTCTACTTCAAGGGGCTCATGTGGGGTCGCAAGCACATACTGGGCACATATTGGACCCTCACCAGATGCTGCTTGTTCTTGTTACTACTGGGGGATTCAAATTCATACCACAATGTCAGCGATAGTACTAGAGCTGTTCCTGAGGCCCTTTTGGGGGGCAGACACCTTGAGAGGAGACCACAGACAAGAAAGGAGGCTATGGCCTGGGGCACATCCAGCTACCACCCTGGTGACCTTGACCAGGGACAGCAGGTGCCTGTGGCCTTCCTGCTGTGGGGCAGAGGAAGCTCCAGGGAGGTGGCCAGGGCATTGGCTGTGCCTGGTCCTCAGGGCCTGAACTAAGCTGGCTTGGGGAAGGCCTTTGACAGGAGGCAGTTTCAGAGGTGAGGAGTATGAGGCATTCTTCTTAGGGTTGTTCTGGCAATACGCACTTGCTAAGCACCCAGTGTGTGTCTGGCTCAATGCCGGGGTTTCCAGCCCCTCCCTTCAAGGACTCAGGCCTCTGGCATCAAACTTCCCTCAGGTTGGCCAGCAGCTCCGAATAGGGAAGTGACATCTTTTTCTGGGATCAGAGATTTGTAGCCCAGGTTCAGTGGATAATAAGGGAGCATGGAGGCCAAGAGACAGCTGGCCCTGTCTACAGGATGGAGGGGTCCCAGGGCCTGTGCTGAGCAGGGCCACTTGGAGTGGACAAGGCTGCCCGGAAAGGGTGACCTGGGCTGGGCCAGCCTGGCACCGATGAGGGAGAGTTGGGAGCTAGCTTTGATGCTTCTGTGCTGTGGGCCCAGTGGCACCCACATGGCCATGGCTTGCTGCCGCTGGACAGCGAATTGGAGAGCCAAGAACATGCAGTTGTGAAATTTGCAGTCGCCTGAGCACAGACGGCCGGGTGACCCATTACCCGGTCGTCACTGAGGGAAGTCCGTGCCTTGTCCCTATATCGTTGGGTAATTTCAACAATCCTAGGTCACCCCTAAGGCCATTCCCATTTTACAGAAGAGGCAACTAGAAAGTTAGGGAAGTTTCAAGTGGGTGGTGAATGACGGTGCACTAGGGGACACCTTCTCCAGTTCTGGGTCCAGTGGCAGCGGTTTCTGTCAGGAAGATTGTATTTAGATCTCTGGCCCACCCTGCCCCTAACTTAGGTCCCTCCCAAACTGCCCGGATCCCTGCCTTGTCGGAAGACATGAGTGCCACACAGAGCTAGCCCCAGGCTCTGGGGAGACATTTCTCCTGAAGAAATCAGGCCCGTTGGCCTCAGTGAATCAAATCTAGTTCTCTCACCTACATATTTCATGGGCTTCCTCTCTGCATCATTTAATTATCACTGTCAGTGTGAGTGTCCTGGTTGGTACAGCTGTGCTCCCCAGACCCTTGGAGCCTAATGGTGCCACAGGGCTCCAAGGAGGAGCCAGTGAATGGAACCATCTCTGCGGCAACTGGCTGTGATACTGTTTTTGGTGATCTCTTGCTTTAATCTTAAGGGCTCTGAGTATATTGCCAGCATTAATAAATAAGTCTAAACAACACCCTGAAGAGATTGATATGATTCTATCCATTTTACTGATGAATAAACTGCAACTCGGGAGAGTTAAATGCCTAGCCTGGGGAAGAGGTGAGAAAGATGGTGATGCGGGAATGGAGGCTGAGGCCTCCCTGGGCCCTGGAAGGCTCCAGCAGCCCCGATGGAGAGGCCGGGTCAGGCGCGCAGAGGCGTCTGGGAGCTGGTAGGCACTCTGGATGTACCACCCGTTACTGTGTGTCTGGGGAGCCAGCCCTGCTTCTGTGGGCAGCAGGAAGGGCCCGCAACATTCTCCCCTAGTTTCTATGTCTGCACAGGTCACCCTGAGAGCTTCTATCCTGCGGTGTCTGTATGTTCAATAATCCATTTCCTGTAAGAAATAAACTTTCATCCAACACAGTGCTTAGCTCCCCATTGTGAGAGGTAGTGGGATGATTCTTGGGCCTGGGTTTCCACAGTGGAGAAGTAGGAGTGAGCAAGGGAAGAGGGCGCCTGTGAGGGGTGTTAGGCCAGCGACTGCAATGCCTACCTCTCCAGCAAATACATGCAAGTATGTTCCGCTTGCAGTTTTCCGACGATGGCCTTGGACTTTCATGTACCTTGTCAGAAGGAGACCACACTTTCCCTTGACCGTCCTGGGCTTCCTGGAGGACGTGCTCCTATTTTCAAGTGCACCACGCGCTTCCTGCCCCCCTCACCCCCACACATAGTGTCACTGCTGAACGCTGGTCCTGTTCAGCCCAGTGGCTGCTTGTCCGCCTGTTGTCACCTCCCTTTGTGTGCACTCACAGCTGCTCCAGTGGCTGGGTTCCAGTGCTGCTGCTTCTGCAGACGGGCCACAGAGGCTGCCCTTCATATCCAGACTTGCCTGCTCAGCACCGTGGACCTCACTCAGGGCCTCCCCATCCATCAGAGGGGTCCTACTAATGTGGGAGCAGAAGACTGCAGTCTTGTCCCTTCTGTTTGGGTACCTCTTTGGCTCCTCACCAAATTGACCTGTTCTCTTTCTCTGAGACCAGTTGTGTCAGTCTAGGAGACTTAGGTATAGCCTCAGGCCAAAATGTTCCTCATTTGGCAATGAAGCCGAATCACTTTAGACTCGTTCAGGTCTTTTTGAAAAAGAAGGTCAGTTTCAGGATGCTGTGCTCACGGCTCCTCTGGCTAAAGCAGCAGTGTGGCCTCCGCAGCCCCACCCTCCTGCTCGTCCTCCCCACTGTTCTGTGAGCCGCTGTGTCTTCCCTGTCATTGCCTGTGGAGTGGAGGTGTTTTCAGGGGTCTCCCCAGCCCACACAACCTTTCTCTGTACCTCCCTCTCTGGCCATGGCTAACTGGACCAGGTGTGAGCACTTGACCCAAGCTGGTCAAATCAGGTTCTCTCCTCCACTCATTTGGAATTGGACCCAGACCACGGCGCCAGAACCGAGAGAACATGCAGGGCAGGTGGTCTGGGCCAGCCACCTTGACCTGTGATCCTCTAGAGGGGAGGATGGTGTGAGGGAAAGAGGGAGGGAGAGAAGGGGGGTGGAGAGGGGAGGGGACAAGCGGTGGAGAGAAGACAAGGGAAGACAGAGGAGCAGGTAGAAACAGGAACCAGAGCCCAGGCAGCCCCTGCAAGAGGGTGGAGGGAGCCTGATGCCTAATAACTTTCTTACTCTATTCCAGAGGCCCAGCTGTCAGTCTGCCCAGAGCTCTGTGAAGTACTCTGTCCTTACTCTTCTTTGTGGCTGGTCAGGAAAAGGTTAACTGAGCAGGCCTGGCTTGCTCACACCCTGCACATTCCAAATAAAAAGGCTGTCTTCAGAAATCTTAGCCTATTATTCCTTGTAAGTGTGGTTTTGCATGTCTGCAGCCCTGGGCCAGGCTGCCCGAGTTTGACCAAGTAAGCTCTCAGACAATGGTTTACAGGAATACCCATGCTCTCAGGGAGTGGGCTGGAGTCCGAGCAGCTAACGCCTGTCATGCGGGGTGCCATGTGGGGTCTAAGCTCCTGCTCCCTGCATCAGGACACAGGATATGGTAAAGCCAAAAAGGCATACACCCACAGAGACGTAAATAGGGGGTCCTACCACTATAGTCTGGCTGTTGGCTGGGTTGGAGACACAGGAAGCAGGAGCCACATGATCCGCAATCTGCCGTCCGCTACTCTGCCAACCAACCAACCCCACTTGCTAACTGCGATCTGCGCTTGCTAGCTCAGCCATGGCAATTATATTAGTGGCTAATGGCTAACTGGTCACAGCTGATGGCCATCTACTACCCATGCCAGCACCTTTCCACGTGAGGTTGAGAGCCTGGAAACTGCTCTCAGGGACTCTGTCCCCACACCCAGTCACATATGTTCTCTGGCTTGCATGATTGACCCTATAAAACCCTGGACACCAGGTCTCCGGTGAGCTTCCCTGGCTGGGAACACTTTGTTTTCCACATTGTTGTGGGGAAAGTGTGTCCTCCTGTGACTCCGTTGGGAGCAACACCTGGAAGCCTAGTTTCTCCTGGACTTCTCCCAGGTGTTTCTTTGCTCTGCTAATTCTTATCTGTATCCTTTCACTGTAATAAAGAGTACCTGTGAGTATAACAGCTTTCTCTGAGTCCTGTGAATCCTCCTAGCTAATCAGTAAGCCTCGGGGTGGTGTTGAGGACCCCCAACACAGTGGGCTGTGCATATTTTTCTCCCTGCAACAAAACAGTCTTGCCTGAGGCAGCCTAGAATGCAAAGAATGTACCCAAAAAGGGTACCAGCAAGGAATGGCACAGCCAGGAGGGCACCAATGAGCTTGGAGAGATGACAACCCAGGAGCTGTCACCACTGAGGTCCTGAGGTGGGGGCGCCCAGAACCTGGAGAAGCTCTGGCTGTAGGAAGGAGCTGCTCACAGGTCACAGCCCTGCCCACTGTGGTCTGGCAGGGAGCGAGCTTGAGGACATCAGCCGGCTCCTGGCCCACCTTCTTTTGTTTTCAGGCTCCTGCAAGCGCCTCTCACTGGCCAGATTCAACAGGAAGCTCCAGGGCAAGTGGTCTGCATGGTCAAATGGAGGCTGTACTTGCCCTGACTACAGCGCTGCCAGGCCCGAAGCTGGGACTATCCCCCGTGGTTCCTGATGGAGGCTCAGGCTCAGGGTCTCAGGGCTTTGCCCTGAGGCTGCTGAGCTTGGCCCAATTGCCCAGATGGGAGGCAGAGAGGGACACAAGGTGGATCTAGTGCAGCTTGGGGTCCAAGTCCCCAAGAGGTGCTTGGAAAGTAGGAAGAGGGAAGCTGTGGGAACATAGTCCCAGAGAGCAGTTTCCAGGCTCTCGGGCTCATGTGGAATAGTGCTGGCTCGGGTAGTAGATGGCCATCAGCTATGACTAGCTGGCCATCAGCTGTTACCGATTAGCCATTAGCCACTAATATAACTGACATGGTTATGCTATGGGGTTGGTTGTTGGTGGGTTGGTTGGAAGAGAGGCGGACGGCGGATTGCGGATCATGTGCCTCCTGCTTCCTGTGTCTCCAACCCAGCCACCAGCGAGAATGTAGTGGTATGACTTCTGTCATGCGGGGTGTCATGTGAGGTGTCATGTGGGGTCTCTGGTCCCGCTCCCCACATAAGAACGCAGAATATGGTGAGGACAAAAAGGAACACCCACGGAGCCATAGATAGGGGAGTCATACCACCATATTCTCGCTGGTGGCCGGGCGAGACACATGAAGTAGGATCCACACGATCCACAATCTGCCATCCACTTCTCTGCCTGCCAACCAACCAACCAACCAACACCGGCCCGGCAGTTATCAGTGGCTAATTGGCTAACTGGTTATAGCCGATGGTCAACCAGTCACAGCTGACGGCCATCTACTACCCAAGCCAGCACCTTTCCATGTGAGGCTGAGAGCCTGGAAACTGCTCTCTGGGACTCTGTCCCCACACTGCACCCCTCCAGGGTCTCGCCTCACAATCTACGTGACAAACATCTTCTGCGAGGGGCCCTGTGCTGTATTAGCCTATAGGCACCTACGGGAGGAAAGAAATAGCATCTTAGGAACCAACAATGGCAAATCCCTTCCATCTGGGAGGATACATGCCAGCTTTTTGTCCTGGGAAAGGAGGGTCGCTGCCACTGGCACCTTTCCCGGTTTGTGGTACCAGACCTTTATGGCAGTGCTTGGGGTCCCTTGCGTAATTTCAACATGTAACAGAACAGGGGACCCCATAATAGGCCATAGTGAGAGCACATAGGTTCCCCCCAAATCGTCCTGGCATCAGGACCTCCATATACCACAGTCACTTGCGGTGGCCACTTGGCCACCACCCCTGGCGTAACTTGTAAATCGTGAGTCAAACCGGCCCCCCATGGGGCTATCAGGCCCAACCATTGACAGTGGGGGCTTTTGACCCGCCAGGGCCAAGTCCATTGCTACCATTCCCCTGCTTTCAAGCATGTGGGTGCTGGCAGCAAAATGTTTCCATTTCTGCCATAGTCTGGCTTTAACAGAGTCTCACTTGTAGTAACTTGTAATTGAATGGGAGGGGCCGTTCGATATAGCAGATCTTCTACTGATGTGGGCCCTCCCTTCCGTGGTCTCTCATTCAGGATTCTCAAGACGTCCCATAGACGCGAGGCTCAGTCGTGCATCGTGGGAGGGTGTTTTGACACCCGGAGGCCTTGCTTCAAAAGGCTGTTGTAGCATTCGATCATGCCAGCTTCTTGTGGATTGTACAGGGTGTGAAACAACCATTGTACGTCCATCCTGGCAGCCCAGTTCTGCACTTCTTGCCCCGTAAAATGGGTACCCCTGTCACTTTCAATGACTTGGGTGCCCCCTGAGAAGGCGCACAGTCCTATAAGAGTGTCCACTGTATGCCGCTGATCCGCAGCTGGACACGGCCAAGCAAACATCAAGCCCGTAGCAGTGTCCACTGCTGTGAACGCATACATCGCATTGCGGGCCTTAGGCAGCGGTCCAATGTAATCCACTTGCCAGCGAGTAAGGGGCACCCTCCCTCGCGTAATCTGCTGTGTCTCCCAGGGGAGCCTCCGCCTTTGGGGGTTGTCCTGGGCACAGACGGCACAGTCATAACAGGCATCTGCTGTCTCCTGCCATTTCAAAGGCAGACCCCAGTGTCTGCGCACCTGCCACATGGTTCGGCTTCCAGCGTGCTGCAATTTCCTATGCAGCCAATGGGCCACATCAGTGGCAGGGGCCTGTTCTAACCATCGGACCCGTGCTAGGGCATCTGCTTCATCATTACCTGGGGACACTAAGGGGGAGTGACCTGTGACATGCATTAGGATCACCTCCTTTCTCTGCCCTAGGTCCCAAAGGTCCTGCCACATGGTTTGACCCCACAGTGGATGGTGTCCTACCAACCAGTTTTGGTGTTTCCACATAGGGAGCCACAACGTTAGGTCCCGGAACACCACCCAGCTGTCAGTACAAATAACTAGGGGCCCGGGCTCGTGGCTGGTTATCATCCACACAGCCCGTAGCTCAGCCCACTGGCTACTCTGGCCCACCCCAGTATCAAACCAAATGGTGTCTGTTTTGGGCTGCACATCAATAGCCGTCCAAACGGCTGCAGCTCCCCGCCTAGAACCATCGGTAAACCAGGCATCCTCAGGTACTGGGGGCTGTCTTTCTCTGTAGGGCGAGGGCTCCAAGTCCTCCCCGCTAGGCAGAGCGCTTGGCTCAGCCTGGGCCACAAGCTCCAAGGCCCCAGGACCTGTTGTAGCTCTGTGCTCAAAGGGCTTGAACTAAGGGTGCTACGTTGCTCCAAGTAGGCACCCCACTTGGCGAGGGTGGTGGTCTGTGCCACTCCCGTTTTGGGTCCCTGGGTCCACGTACGGACCCACCCCTGGACAGGATAGGTTGTTCGAACCAACACCCGTGCCGTTCCTGTGATGGCTTCAGTGGCCACTAGGGCTGCGTACACAGCAGCCAGCTTTTTCTCTAGCAGACTTCCGCTCCTTTCCATAATTGGGACCAAAATCCCACTGGTGACTGGAGACGCTCCTGCCGTTGCCTGAGGCCCCATCCGTACCCCTCTTGGATTATGTGAACATCAAGTTCAAATGGGTGGCCGGGTTCTACTACTTGCAGGGCCTGTGTCTGCTGCACTGCCCGTTTTGTGGCAACGAAGCCTTGCTCTATAGCCTCTGTCCAATCCCACGAGGCCTCCTTTTTTTTTTTTATCATGTTATACAAGGGCCTTGCCATTTGTGCTAAATGGGGTAAAAACGCCTGCCAATACCCCAGCAGACCCAAATATGTCTGCAGTTGGGAGACCTTGGTCGGCCGGGGAAAGGCTTGTATTTTGTCAATAATCGCCTCAGGTATGTCTTACCCGATCACACAACACCCAAAAACTTGACGGATAAGCCAGGGCCTTGGATCTTTTCCTCATTCACTGCCCAGCCACATGACTTCAGGTGGCAGAGAAGAGAGGGAGCTGCTTGCTCTAAATCTGAAAGAGAATCAGATGTTAGTAAAATAACATCAACATAGTGAAACAAGATCATAGAGGACAGGTTATCCTACTGTGCCAAATCCTGGGCTACAAGCCAGTGGCAGATAGTGGTGCTGTATCCTTGCGGATACATGAAGTATCCTTGCGGAAGGACTTGAAAAGTCCACTGCCGCCCATCCCAAGTAAAAGCAAACTGCTCTTGACACTCGGGTGCAATGTCAATGGAGAAAAAAGCATTGGCCAAGTCCACTACAAAATGATACGTTCCCAGGCAGACAGTCCATCAAATCATTTATTGAAGGCACTGCTGCGTGCAAAGGTGGCGTCACCTTATTTAACACCCTATAGTCCACAGTCATTCACCGGATCCCATCTGGCTTCTTGACAGGCCATACTGGGGAGTTAAAGGGACTGTGCGTCGGCCTCACAATATGTGCCTTCTCCAAATCCAATATTGTACGACCAATCTCCTCCTGCCCTCCTGGCAGATGGTACTGTCGCACTGTAACCATGTGCCAGGGCCGTGGCCCTTGAGGAGGGTGGTGAGCATGCCCGCGTGTCACCGCTTTCACCACCCGGATCCGGAGACGGAACTCTCCTACCGATGTCTGTAAACCGAGGCCATGTAGCACGTCCACCCCTAGAATATACTCCGGAATGGGGGAGACATAAACCTTGTAGGTACGAGGGGGAAGCCTTCCTATACCCAGTGGTAAGGAAACGGCTTTCACAATCATAGTCTTTCCCCCATAGCCATCAATGCAGATTGCTGGTCCGGGGAACAGTTCTGGGTTCCCATAGATAAGACTGCAGTCTGCGCCGGTGTTAACTAGGGTCAAAAACCTCTGCACATTAGAAGGGGACCAATGTATTGATAGTTCCACATGGGGCCTCCGGTCCCTGCTCATCCCCTCTGACCGGGTACCTTGGCCCCACCCTTAATCAAGCTGAAAGGAGTCGGCCTCAAGCGGCTGCATGAAGTCCTGGAGGGATACAGGTCCCGCTTTCCCAGACTTCTCCTTTAGGCTTCGTCGGAATTGCTGTTCCGGACACAACTGTTTCCAAAGTTCCAACAAGAGTACATTGGGGACTGGCCCGGTGGCTCAGGCGATTAGAGCTCCATGCTCCTGACTCCGAAGGCGGCCAGTTTGATTCCCACATGGGCCAGTGGGCTCTCAACCACAAGGTTGCCAGTTCAACTCCTCTAGTCCCACAAGGGATGGTGGGCAGTGCCCCCTGCAACTAAAGATTCAACATGGCACCTTGAGCTGAGCTGCCACTGAGCTCCCAGATGGCTCAGTTGGTTGGAGCACGTCCTCTCAACCACAAGGTTGCCGGTTCGATTCCTCGAGTCCCGCAAGGGATGGTGGGTTGCTCCCCCTGCAACTAGCAACGGCAATTGGACCTGGAGCTGAACTGCACCCTCCACAACTAAGACTGAAAGGACAACAATTAGACTTGGAAAAAAGTCCTGGAAGTACACACTGTTCCCCAATAAAGTCCTGTTCCCTTTCCCAATTAAAAAAAAAAAAAATCTTTAAAAGAAAAAAAAAAGAGTGCATTGGGTTGTCGGTCTACTTTCTCCAGATCAACACCTGCTGCCACAAGATCATGCCACATCTGCGTGCTTGTTACTCTCTGAGGCCTGCGACCTCACCCCCTTACTTTTGGCTTGGGCTTCCAGGTCTTAACTTCTTGGACCTCCTGTCTTAACTTCCTTTGCCGCCGGCTTTCAATACCCCTGAGGGTGGCCATGGCAATGGTAACTTCATGGATCTGCTGCCCCACATAGGGCGTCAGAATGGCAACCAAGGATCCAAAAGCACTCGCAGGTGCAGTATCCAAAACCAGATCTCTCACGCTGGTTGTAAAACGTTCGTCATCCAGCCCCCGTATATTAGGGTTGAAGATAGCATGTCTCATACCCATTTCACGGATGATTTGAGTAAGTTATATATGACTGCCATTGACTCACAGTGTCTGGCAGCTCGCCAGCCTGTCCCCATACTGTGCGTACCGCAGCAGTGAGCCACTCCATTAGAGTGTGGCTGCCCTAGTCGTGGGCCAACCTATGGCAATTCTGTAACCTTTGTCGTAGGGACGGATGTCTGTCACGAAGGCTAGCTTTTCCATCTCACCTGGGGAGCAGAGAATGCTGTCTGCCCCCTCATCCCATAAACATAGTAGCCAAGCCGAGACTGGCTCTCCAGGGCGCTGTCGGTACCGCCTCCCCAGCTCCTGCAACTCAGTGGGAGTGTAAGGGGTGTAGGTTGTGAACTCAGTCACAGCTGGGTTGCCGGCAGCAACGCCCCCGGGGCCCAAAGGTTGTTCATGCTTTACTTTTGCTTCATAATGGGCTGGGCTTGGGGGTTTGGAGCTACATTGTCTCCACTGGCGTAGTCCGCCTCTGCCTCAGAGTCTCCACTGTGGGGCTCATCCTCTAACAGGTGGACCCGAGCTTCCAACGCCTCCACCAGGACACCTGGTCCCACACCTGGGCTGTTCCAGCAAGCGCTTCCTCCGAATTATGATGCACCACGGGGAGAACCTCCTCCAACAAGCGGTCCCGAGCTTCCAGAGCCTACCCCCAGGGTTGCTGGTCCTGTACATGAGCTATTTCAGTAAGTGTGTCTTCCATGTTATGACGCAAAGTGGTGAGGAACATCCAGCTCACACGGCCGGCTCTACCCTTTGTTTCCTCGGGCAACCGCTCAGTTAAAACCTGCAGGGCCTTCTCCATGCTGGCCGGAAAGCCATCCATGTCCTCCCACCTCTCTTCTGGGGTCCAACTCCTGAGAACAGTGGCTACCAGATACCACACACTTTGTGGGGGCCACACGTCCTCCTACCCAGAGTCAGACTCCATTCCTACCTGGTCGGAATCTTGCTCGCTGCGCCAGGTGTCCGATTGGGTGGAGGCCTCAGTGCAAGATGTCCGCAACCCTTGGAGCCTAAGGCCGCAGCAGATTACCAAAAGGAAGGCGACGCCTTCTATGGCCAAGAGGGTGGTGTGCCATCTGGGGGCTTGAGTCTCCCAGGCAGACTGTGCCTCCCGTTCCCGGCGCCGCTCCTCACGGGCCTCCCGAAGCTGAGTTGTCACACGCACAAACTGCTCCACCATCCTTCGGAGAGTTTTGGCTGGCACCATACCCTGCTTGCTGAGCCATTTGTCATGCGGGGTGTCATGCCGGGTCTCTTCCCGCTCCCCACATAAGAACGCAGGACATGGTGAGGACAAAAAAGGAACACCCACGGAGCCATAGACAGGGGAGTCATACCAGTATATTCTCACTGGCAGCCGGGCGAGACACACGAAGTAGGATCCACATGATCCGCAATCCGCTGTCCACTTCTCTGCCTGCCAACCAACCAACCAACCAACCAACGCAGTCACGGCAGTTATATCAGTGGCTAATTGGCTAGATGGTTACAGCTCATGGCCAGCCAGTCACAGCTGATGGCCATCTACTACCCGAGCCAGCACCTTTCCACGTGAGGCAGAGAGCCTGGAAACTGCTCTCTGGGACTCTGTCCCCACAGAGGGGGTCTTCCTGCACCCCGGTCTCACTGGCAGCCAGGCGAGACACAGGAAGCAGGATCCACACGATCTGCAATCCGCCGTCTGTTTCTCTGCCAACCAACCAACCCTCTAGTGTGGCCACAGAAGTTATATTAGTGGTTAATGGCTAACTGGTTACAGCTGATGGTCAACTAGTTACAGCTGACGGCTACCTAATAACTGAGCCAGCACCTTTCCACATGAGACCAAGAGCCTGAAACTGTTCTCTGTCGCGTCCTGGACGACAAGAGCTGTGGGGAATGAGAAGGGCGGTGCAGGGTTAAGAAAAGACAGTAGTCGAGAATAGAGTGCAAGTGGGGCCAAAGGACTCAATCCTCAAGGACTGAGCCCCGAATCCGGCCAACACACAGCTTTTATTAGTTAAATGAGGAAGTAAAGCTTGTTAATCTCAAGGTCTGTGAATCTCATGCATCATATTAGGAAACTGTTTCAAATGAATCACCCCTGCCCACAGGCAGCTGGAACCCAGAAACCCCAGGATTTCTTTGTAATTGTAATATGTGCCTCCCCAAGGCACAAAATATTTATGCAGGAACTTACTGACATGAATAGATGGAGAACTGATGTTATCACATCATTGAATCACTTCCCAAGTAGGTTGTGGGAAGGAATACAACCACAAAGGCAGAAGATCTCCTTAGTCAGGGGAAGGTGGGAGGCTGTGCCCATCTCTATAGACCCCGTGAGTTCTCCATATGGCCCCATGCGACTGTTCCTATCTTAGGTTGTTCCTCCCTTGAGGAATCTTACCCGTCATTGACTAACCAGCCATCCTTTGGGGCCAAACAGGGAGACATAAGGTGTAAGCACAAAGGAGAAGCAACGTCCCTGAAAGGATCAGTCTCACAGACTCTTCTTTCTTTTTATGGGTGGGCACGAGGGGACAGATGGCTAGGCTGCTGCGTGACAGCAGCTCTCTGGGACTCTGTCCCCACAGGGTCCACATGCTGTTAGTAGGGGGTTGGATGGGAGAAGTCTCAGGTGTCGGGGTTGCCTATGAAGGTGGCACCCAACTGCAGAGGTCCAGGCTTGTTGGTTGTCCATGGGGAGAGGCCATGTAAGGCAGGATGGGCTGCCAAGCTCTCTGAATGTGGCTGGCACACAGCCCCTCCTCCATACTACCCCCTCCCCATCTGCAAGTGGCTCAAGGTAGGTGTTGTGATGGGAACAGGAAGGCCTGTGGACAGAATGGGTGGAAAAGGACTTGCTAATTAGCTTGTTAATTAATGATTCCCTTCCTCTCCCCAAGAAGGATTCAAGGTAATTTATAAGACTGTACAGTTCAGTAATTACAAAAAAGAGGCAGAATCACTGGGTCAGGGAAAATGTAAACAAGGGTGCTGAGAGGGTGCTGCAGGCTGTCTGATGACCATTGGATGAAGTTCAACCATGCGCCCTGGACCCCAGCCTGGCCCTGTCCACCTACCCTTCGCTCAGGACCCCTTCCGCTTTGGTTCTGGGCTCCAGGGCACACTCAGCTTCCATTCGGTCTTCTTCTCTTCTGTACCACGTCATGGGGCACTGGGAACACTGGCTGCCTACCTGAGCTAGTCAGCTGGCATGGTTACCCACCTGGTCTCCATTTGTGTCTGTGCTGTGCCCTGCTGCTTCAACTGCAGACCTGGCCCTCCTTGCTCCATCACACCCTCCCTGCCGACCCCAGCCCACGTGTAGCTGCCTTTCCCTGCCAGATCTGTGAAAGGATGGGTCTGGGCCCAACTTCCTGGCTGCCTGCAGCCCTGGCAGGCTCCAGGCACATGGAGGAGCTGTGTAGAGTGATGCGCTGACCACCCTGGGTTGGGTCATCTTGCCGTCCATACTCAGCATACACAGCAGGGTTTTTTTAGTTTTTATTTTAACTTAACATTAGCTTGTTCTATATACAGAGAGTGCCAAAAAAATGTATACACATTTTAAGAAAGGAAATATTTACCGGTAAAAAAAGATGAATACAAGTCATGTGTATACACTTTTTTGACACTCCCGCTATGTAGCTTTGTAGGAACTTCTGTTTCGTTTTGGAACAGCTGAATGTATTAAAAATAAATAGAAGAAGAAGAAAGGAAGACAGCACAGTAAGTCCAAAAAAAGTCAGCATGCAAGTGAGCAGATGATTTGGGACTTACGTCATTTCTTTGAGCTGAGAGCTGGGTTCCAATGTGTAGCCAGAGCCAGTGAGGCCTGGGGTAGGGCTGGGGAGAGTACATGTTGTCAGCAGGGGTGTGTGCCCAGCGTCCCTGGCGAGCCACACCTTTCTCTGCATGGAATAGGGGGGGAATGTGCCCTTGCCTTTATATGTGCCTGGGAAGGAACAGTGGACATTGTCCCATTTGGTGGGAGGCCAGGAAGGGAGTGGGAGGAGGAAATGTCAGAGTCAGAAAGGAGGGGATTCTGCAGGGAGAAGAAGCAGGCCTGCAGCCTCAGCTGCTCTGCAGTCTCAGGCAGGACCTCAGGCCACCACAGATTCAGGGCAGAGGTTCGGACTAAGCCTGACTAGTCAGATGGCCACAGAGGCCAGAGGGGATTTTGATCACAGCAGCACAGTCACTGGCCCGGCCATGGTCAGCTCAGACCAGCAGCATCCTCAGAGGGCTCCTCCCTTCCAAGCACAGTGTGTGTGTAACTTGGATAAAAACAAAACCAATGACTGCACCTAATCTGTGTCCTCCATGCTCTGCCTCTCGATCCTGCTCTTCTCCCTTGCCAGCCTCAATATGTGTTCCCTGTCTGGAAACCAGATTTTTGGTCTCAAAAGCCCTGGCCTGTTTGTGTGGCAGGGAGCTTTGGTGTGGGCACACTGGGTCCAGCTCCCCTCTGTCCATTTTCAGCTGGTTCCCACCACTTCTCATCACTCATGCCATCCCTCAGACCCTCCTGACGCCTGCCAGCCTGTGTCCGTGCTTGTCCAGCGGCGGTGCTTCAGTCCGGCCAAGCCGATCCTCACCCCATGCTGTCAGGCGCCCTGAACTCTTCGCTCCTCTGTGAACCTGGGGGAGGGCCCTGCTGGTTCCCCCACCTCGTCCAGGAGGCCCCAGGCTACCTGACTGACTGTAGCTGAGGCCCTCCTGCTTGCCTGCTTACCACTGCCTACCTGTCTGCTATGGGCCAGTTTACCTGCCCTCTGTGCTCACCACCTGGAGTGCCAGCCTTGCCAGGGTTACTGTCTGGTCTGCAGGCCCAGAGCTGTGCTCCACATACTGGGATACGTACCAAATGTGCTCACTGATTAACTAATTAATGATGGTCAATCTGGGGGGGCACGAACACCCCCCTGGCAGGTTTCTTGAGCACAGTGCCAGGCACAAGCCAGCATCGGTTTGAAGTCTGCTCCTTCCCCTTCACACTGACTGCATACCAGTCCCTGGCCAGCCAGGTCCTGCCCAGCCTCGGCCTTCCTTACATCCCAGCCCAGACAGCCTTTCCTTTCATGGCCACTTTCAAACTGGGAGCAGAAAATAAAATTCACGTGGTTTATTTCCCTGAAGTCATTTTGTTTTAGAAAAGCCCCAAGCTGCCCACTTTTCTCTGTCACAGGAGCTCTTTACTTTTACTTAGCCACAGGCTGTGCTCCTGCAGAATTCGGCAATGCACAGGGGCAGGCTCACCCCACCGGAGCGGACAGTTCAACTTTTGCGAGCGTTATACGGGGGTAGTTCCATGCAATTACTAGAGACAACTAAGTTGCGCGAGCTTGCAGTTAAGTAAGCTAGGTTATAAACAAAGGTACTCATCATGTTCTGAGTTATTTCACCACCTCTTATCTTGCTCGACACCTCAGAGAGGCAGGCGTGTGAGGGCGAATTAGCTCCAGGGAGTGGACCTCGGCCAGTGAGAGTGGCAGGCAGAGAACAGACTGGGCTCTCCACCTGCGGTCGCTGTGTGCTGCAGGCCGGGTCCCACCTGGCTCTGCACTGTCAGGTTTTGCTTTCCCTCTTCCCTGCCTAACTTTTCTTTCCCCTCACTCCTATTCTCTGGAAGAACTAGTTCCCATATTTGACCTTGGGCTCTGGTTTCTAGGGAACCTGTGCTAAAATAAGTGCACACTACCTGCCAGGCTGCGTTCTGGGCACTGAGGACGCAGCGATGCACAGAACAGAAAAGCATCCCTGTCCTTTTGGAGGTAATGCTTTAGAAGTGTTGGTTGATTGGGAAGACAGTACACAAATAAATAAGTTACACACAGTGTCAGAAAGTGGTGACTGTTATGAAAAAGCTAAAGTAGGACCCAGGGTTGGGAGTGTCAAAGTGATGAGGAGAGAAGCCATTTTATATCAGGTGGCCCAAGAAAACCTCAACACCAACGTTGACATATGAACACAGACCTGAAGAAAGTGGTAGATTTATGTGGGGGAAGAGTGTTCTGGGTGGAAGGAACAAAGGTGCAAAGACCCTGAGGCTTGATATGTCTAAGGCCTAGGAAGAAGGCCAGAGTGGCAGGAGCAGAGTGAGTGAGGAGCAGGAGAGAGGTCACCAAAAGGCCGGACCATGTTGGGTCATGAGTCTTGTAGGTATTGGGGACTCAGGGAGATCCAAAGGCACTGTTGTGTGGGTGCACCCAGAGATGGTGGTGGCTTGGCCCAGCCTTCAGCAGAGAAGCTGATGGCCAGATTCCAGATAGAATTTGAAGTGGAGCCAATAGGTGTTAGATTTAGACATGAAAGAAAGAGAAAAGGCAAGGACGACTTCAAAGTAATTGGCCTGAGCACTGGAAGGGTGGTATTGCAACCGCCAAGGCGATGGGAGGAGTAGGATTTGAGGGGAAAGATCACAAATTCAGATTGTGCATTTTAAGTTTGAGATGCAAGTGGAAAGGGTGGGTAGGTAGCTGGATACAGAAGACAGGAGTTGGGAAGGTGGGTGTTCGGGTTGGATATTGCATACAGTTCTGCCTGCATGCTTTTCTACTTTATTGCTTCCACTTTGTAAAAGTTATCTATGTTGTTGCATGTGCCACGGTTTATTTATTTTGCTCTATGGGATTCCTTGTACAAATGCATCCAAATTTACCCATTTTACTTTAGATGGTTATGTGGATTGTGCCCAATATTTAACTAATATGGATATTTCTGCAGTGATCATTCTTACATGTATATACTGGCGCCCATGTGCTCACACTAATCTGGGCTATATATCTAGATTTGGAATTTCTAGGTTATAAGAATATTTTCAACTTCGCTAGATAAGGCCAAACCATTTTACAAAGTGGCTGAACACAAGAAAGGAGATAATAAAGATCAGAGCAGAAATAAATGAAATAGAGACCAGAAAAACAATACAAAAGATCAATGAATCCAAGAGTTGGTTCTTAGAGAAGATAAACAAAATTGACAAACCTTTAGCGAGACTCATTAAAAAAGAGAGAGAGGACCCAAATTAATAAAATCAGAAATGAAAGAGGAGAAGTGACAACAGACACTGCCGAAATACAAAAAATTTTAAGAAATTACTATGAGAAACTATATGCCAACAAATTTGACAATCTGGAAGAAATGGACAATTTTCTAGAGGTGCACAACCTTCCAAAACTAACTAAAGAAGAAACAGAAAACCTGAATAGTCTGATTACCACCAAGGAAATTGAATCAGTAATCATCAATCTCCCAACAAACAAAAGCCCTGGACCAGATGGCTTTAAAGGTGAATTTTACAAAACGTTCAAAAAAGAATTATCACCTCTTCTCCTCAAGCTCTTCCAAAAAATCCAGAAGGAGGAAAGGCTCCCAAACACTTTTTTTTTTTTTAATTTATTGGGGTGACAATTGTTAGTAAAATTACATAGATTTCAGGTGTGCAATTCTGTATCACATCATCCATAAATCACACTGTGTGTTCACCACCCAGAGTCAGCTCCCCTTCCATCACCATACATTTGATCCCCCTCACCCTCATCCCCCACCCCCCAACCCCCTTACCCTCTGGTAACCACCAAATTACGTTCCCCAGATTAATTTTCAAACCCGTGGCCATCCTGTGGTCACCAACTGCCCTCCAATCCCCTCACCCTCCCCCCCACCTCCCACCCCTCCCGCCCATCTAGCAACCCTCAGTTTTTCCTCTTTGTCTCCAAAACTGTTTCTGATTAGTTCATTCACTTATTCTTTTCTTTAGAATCCGCAAATAAGTGAGATCATATGGTACTTATCTTTCTCTGTCTGACTTATTTCACTTAACATAATGTTCTCTAGGTCCATCCATGTTGTTGCAAATGGTAAGATTTCTTTCTTCTTTATGGCTGCATAATACTCCATTGTATAAATGTACCACAGTTTCTTAATCCAGTCATCTACCGATGGGCATTTTGGTTGTTTCCATGTCCTAGCTATTGTGTATAGTGCTGCAATAAACATAGGAGTGCATAAAGATTTTTGAATTGAAGTTTTGGATTTCTCCGGATAGATACCTAGGAGTGGAACTACTGGATCGTAGGGTAGTTCCATTTTCAGATTTTTGAGATACCTCCATACTGTTTTCCATAGTGGCTGCACCAATCTGCAATCCCACCAACAGTGCACAAGCGTTCCCTTTTCTCCACATCCGCGCCAGCACTTGTTGTTTGTTGATTTATTGATGATAGCCATTTTGACTGGGGTGAGGTGGTATCTCATTGTGGTTTTTATTTGCATTTCTCTGATGGTTAGTGAGGTTCAGCATTTCTTCATATGTCTGTTTGCCTTCAGTATGTCCTTTTTAGAAAAATGTCTCTTCAAGTCCTCTGCCCATTTTTTAAGAAGGGATCCTACTGAATGGGAAAAGATATTTGCCAATGATATATCTGATAAGGGATTAATATCACAAATCTATGAAAAACTCACTCAACTCAACTCCAAAAAAACAAACGATCCAAACACTTTTTATGAGGCCACTGTCACCCTGATCCCAAAATCAGACAAGGACACCACAAAAAAAGAAAACTACAGGCCGATATCTCTAATGAACATAGATGCAAAAATCCTCAACAAAATATTAGCGAACAGAATTCAGCAATACATTAAAAAGATCATTCACCATGATCAAGTGGGATTCATCCCTGGTATGTAAGGGTGGTTCAGCATCCACAAATCAATTAATGTGATACACCACATTAACAAAATGAAAAATAAAAATCACATGATCATATCAATAGATGCAGAAAAAGCATTTGATAAAATCCAACAGCCATTTATGATAAAAACCCTTAAGAAAGTGGGAATAGAGGGATCATATCTCAACATAATAAAGGCCATATATGACAAACCCACAGCTAACATCATACTCAATGGGGAAAAGCTAAAACCATTCCCCCTAAGATCAGGAACAAGGCAAGGTTGCCCACTATCTCCGCTTCTATTCAACATAGTGCTGGAAGTTCTAGCCACAGCAATCAGACAAGAAAAAGAAATAAAAGGCATCCAAATTGGTAAGGAGGAAGTAAAATTATCATTATATGCAGATGATATGATACTATATAGAGAGAACCCTAAAAACTCCACCAAGAAGCTATTAGAGCTGATACATGAATTTAATAAAGTAGCAGGATACAAAATAATATTCAGAAATCAGTTGCATTTGTATATACCTATAATAAAACATCAGAAGGAGAAACTAAAAAAAACCAATCCCATTTACAATTGCTCCAAAGACTATAAAATACCTGGGAATAAGTTTAACCAAAGAAGTAAAAGATCTGTACTCAGAAAATTATAAGACACTGAAGAAAGGAATGAAAGAAGATATAAATAGATGGAAACACATATCATGCTCATGGATAGGAAGAATTAATATAGTTAAAATGTCCATACTGCCTAAGGCAATAGACATATTCAACGCAATTCCTATCAAACTACCAACGACGTTTTTCACAGAAATAGAACATATAATCCTAAAATTTATATGGGACCATAAAAGACCCCGAATAGCCAAGGCAATCTTGAGAAATAAGAACAAAGTGGGAGGTATAACAATAGCTGACTTCAAATTATACTACAAGGCTACAGTAATCAAAACAGCATGGCACTGGCATAAAAACAGACACATAGATCAATGGAACAGAATAGAGAGTCCAGAAATAAATCCATGCCTATATGGCCATTTAATCTACGACAATGGAAGCAAGAATGTACGATGGGGTAAAGACAGTCTATTCAATAAATGGTACTGGGAAACCTGGACAGACACATGCCAAAAAATGAAGCTGGACCACCTCCTTACACCATATACAAAAATAAATTAAAAATGGCTTAAAGACTTAAATGTAAGATCTGAAACCATAAAATACCTAGAAGAAAATATAGGAAGCAACTTCACAGACATTACCCGGAGTAAGATTTTTACTGATATATCCCCTCGCGCGAGGGAAGTAAGAGAAAAAATAAACATGGGGGATTACATCAAACTAAAAAGTTTTTTCACAGCAAAGGAAACCATCAATAAAACAAAAATGGATCCCACTGAATGGGAAAAGATATTTGCCAATGATATATCTGATAAGGAATTAATATCACAAATCTATAAAAAACTCACTCAACTCAACTCCAAAAAAACAAACCACCCAATTAACAAATGGGCAGAGGACTTTAAGAGACATTTTTCTAAAAAGGACATACAGATGGCAAACAGACATATGAAGAAATGCTCAACCCCACTAACCATCAGAGAAATGCAAATAAAAACCACAATGAGATACCACCTCACCCCAGTCAAAATGGCTATCATCAACAAATCAACAAACAACAAGTGCTGGCGTGGATTTGGAGGAAAGGGAACGCTTGTGCACTGTTGGTGGGATTGCAGATTGGTGCAGCCACTATGGAAAACAGTATGGAGGTATCTCAAAAATCTGAAAATGGAACTACCCTATGATCCAGTAATTCCATTCCTAGGTATCTATGGAGAAATCCAAAACTCCAATTCAAAAATCTTTATGCACTCCTATGTTTATTGCAGCACTATACACAATAGCTAGGACATGGAAACAACCGAAATGCCCATCGGTAGATGACTGGATTAAGAAACTGTGGTACATTTATACAATGGAGTATTACGCAGCCATAAAGAAGAAAGAAATCTTACCATTTGGAACAACATGGATGGACCTAGAGAACATTATGTTAAGTGAAATAAGTCAGACAGAGAAAGATAAGTACCATATGATCTCACTTATATGTGGACTCTAAAGAAAAGACTAAGTGAATGAACTAATCAGAAACAGTTTTGGAGACAAAGAGGAAAACCTGAGGGTTGCTAGATGGTCGGGGGGATGGGGGTAAGGGGGAAGGTGAGGGGATTAGAAAACAATCAGTAACCACAAGATGGCCACGGGGTTTTGAAAATTAATCTGGGGAACGTAATCAATAATGTTGTAAAGATTTTGTAGGATATCCGATAGACATGTGTCCCATTTGGGAGACCATCTCAGGGAAGATGCCGGATCACTGCACTGTGCACCTGAAGCTGAACAATAATGAATGCCAACTATAATATTATATATATATATGTATATATAGGTATGTATACATTTACAATAGGCAGAGTACAGCATTGGGAGTGGAGATAGTGGAAATGGGATGGCTCGGTGCGATGTTAGAGGGATAGTGGATGGGGGGCGGGGGGTCCACAGTGTGAGGGATATAAATGATAAACGTCTAAGTAAGAACAAACAAACAAACAAACAAAAAAACAAACAAGAAAAGAAAACTCATAGACACAAACAATAGTTTAGTGGTTACCAGAGGGTAAAGGGGTGGGGGTGGGAGATGAGGGTAAGGGGGATCAAATATATGGTGATGGAAGGAGAACTGACTCTTGGTGGTGAACACACAATGTAATTTATAGATGATGTGATATAGAATTGTACACCTGAAATCTATGTAATTTTACTAACAATTGTCACCCCAATAAATTAAAATAAATAAATAAATAAAAGCAACTAAAAAAAATAAACATTGAAAAAGAAAAAGAAAGTGGGAGGATTCACACTTTGATTTCAAAACCTACTTCAAAGTCAGAGCAATCAAAACAATGCAAAGGGCTCTAGACATCATGAAACAGAGACCTCCGTGTCTTATCCCTTTTACTGCTGTTGTGGGCATTCCCCCACAACCTGTGATGGCCCATTGGATGGAGCCTCCCTCATGCCGGGGAAGCTCTTTGGGGCTCATTCTCTCATTCTCAGCAACTGCTTCCCAAAGACCCACCCCTGGGCCATGACAGCTTCTGGGATGCGGTTCAGATTGGGTGAGGGTCACCTGTTTAGCCTCTGGGGTAATGTACTTCAGAGGCTAAATAGGTGCCCCTCACCTCACTTCTCAGAAAGCAGAGGTGGGTGTCTGCTTCCACCCTCCCCCCCAAGGCCTGTGTCTATGTGCAGATTGATCCATCATCAGCCTGCAAACTGGGGGTTCTAAAAGGATCCCCAAAGTGTCATTTATACCTCTATGTCCCACTGTTCTACATTACAAAACAGGGAAGTTACTTTGAAGGAGAGAAAAACCAGCTTCCATAGATTAAAACAAACGTGCAAACCAAACACCATGCCTATGTGTTTTGCCCGTTTTTACACACAGAAAAACACCAAAACGCCAAGAACGAAGTGGAATGATGGACAATTTTTTTTCTTTGTATTTTCCTGCATTTTATAATTTTTCAGAATTGAGACCTATCTTTTTGGTAAAAGAAAGCCATGTTATACAAATGTTGGGGATAGTCTTTTCCTCTCACTGCACTCAGCACTAGGATGGGTATGTGCCAAGGGCCTGCTGATGCATTTCACATTGAATCCATGAAGCACCGAAGGCCAACTCCCAAGGTTGGACACCAAACAAGGAGAGCCCCACCCAAGGAGAACCAAGTCCTAGAGAAACCCTGCCCCTTCCAGCCTGCCGCCATTGGCCACCATCACTCCAACAGGTTCACTAGAGGGTGACAGGTGGGTGTGGGTGAGTGCTCTAAAGAGGCAGCCCCAGTTTCCCTCAAGAGGCCTGGTAGTGGCTCCATTCTGCTTTCCCAGGTGGGCAAGGTCAGATGGGCCTCAGGCCCAAGTGGCAGCAACTGGTTGGGAGTGGGCTCTCTCACTTGGCCTCGTAGCTCCCCTCAGCCTCCCTTTCACCCACCCTGGTCTTAGGGCACTTCTTGAGCCCACCAAGCCTTTGCTCTGCTGGTTCCTCTGCCTGAAGCACCCGTCCCCCAGAAAGTGAAGCAGCTTGGTCACACTTTCATGCCCGCAGGCCTCTGCTCACTCCAGTCTTCTCTGAGCAACCACTCATGGCCACTCCATTGAAAATAGCACCTTCCCCAGGGTGTGTATCATATTAGTTTGCTGATTTTGCTGCTGTCTGATGGTTTCCTTGAAGGCAGAAACCTCATCTGTCCCTTTGCCCACGGAATCCTGCTGGGTACTCAGTAGTGCTGGATGAGGAAAGGCCTGAAGGTGAATCCTGCCGTGTCTCCCTCAGTGGGTCCTGTGGGGATCGCCACATTAATCCCATCTCTAATGTAGCCCTAAGGATATCTGTGTGGCCCTCTACCTCCAGGACCCAGCCTACTAGGCCTTCCGGAGACTGGCCTCTGGCCCCTCGACTCCTCTGTGACCACATCTTGTCCGTGCTCCTTGCCCTCGCACACGCAGTGTTCTCTGCCAGCAATGTCCTCCTTTTGCTCACCTGACAAACTCTTTTTTTGTGTGTGTCTTTATTTATTTATTTATCCCCCCCCCCAGTTTATTTAATTATTTATTTATTCAAACTTTTTTTTTTAATTAGTTTCAGGTTAACAAAACAATGTAATACTTAGACGTTTATCATTTATATCCCTCACACTGTGTCAACCCCCTTCCCCCATCCACTACCCCTCTGATATCGCACACAGCCATTACATTTCCACTGTCTCTATTCCTAATGCTGTACTCTGCTTCTTGTAACTATACACACACACACACACACACACACACACACACACACACATATAATTATAGTTGACATTCATTATTGTTCAGCTTCAATTTAGGTGTACAGTGCTGTGATCAGGCATCTACGTTATTCCTGAGGTGCTCTCCTTAACAAGAAAAGTGTCCATCAGATACCCTACAGAATGTTTACATTATTGATTACATTCTCCAAATTGACTTTCAGAACCCCGTGGCAATCTTGTGGTTACTGACTGTTTTCTAATCCCCTCATCTTCACCCTTATCGCCACCCCGCCTCCCATCTAGCAACCCTCAGTTTTTCCTCTATGTCTCTGAGACTATTTCTGATTAGTTCATTAATTTATTCTTTTCTTTAGATTCCACATATAAGTGAGATTATATGGTATTTGTCTTTGTCTGTTTGACTTATTTCACTTAACATAATGTTCTCTAGGTCCATCCATATTGTTGCAAATGGTAAGATTTCTTTCTTCTTTATGACTGCGTAATACTCCATTGCAAAAATGTACCACAGTTTCTTAATCCAGTCATCTACCGATGGGTATTTCAATTGTTTCCATGTTTTGGCTATTGTGTATAGCGCTGCAATACACATAGGGGTGCATAAATTTTTTGAATTAGAGTTTTGGATTTCTCCAGATAGATACCTAGGAGTGGAATTGCTGGATTATAAGCAAGTTCCATTTTCAGATTTTTGAGATACCTCCATATTGTTTTCCATAGAGGCTGCAACAATCTGCAATCCCACCAACAGTGCATGAGGGTTCCCTTTTCTCCACATCCTCACCAGCACTTGTTGTTTGTTGATTTATTGATGATAGCCATTTTGACTGGGGTGAGGTGGTATCTCATTGTGGTTTTTATTTGCATTTCTCTAATGATTAGTGAGGTTGAGCATTTTTTCATATGTCTGTTTGCCCTCAGTATGTCCTTTTTAGAAAAATGTCTCTTCATGTCCTCTGCCCACTTTTTAATTGGGTTGTTTGTTTTTTTGGAGTTGAGTTGAGTGAGTTTTTTATAGATTTGTGATATTAATCCCTTATCAGATATATCATTGGCAAATATCTTTTCCCATTCAGTAGGATTCCTTTTTGTTTTATTGATGGTTTCCTTTGCTGTGAAAAAACTTTTCAGTTTGATGTAATCCCCCATGTTTATTTTTTCTCTTACTTCCCTTGCCCGAGGGGATATATCAGTAAATCTTACTCTGGGTAATGTCTGCAAACTTTCTTCCTATATTTTCTTCTAGGAATTTTATGGTTTCAGATCTTACATTTAAATCTTTAATGCATTTTGAATTTATTCTTTTATTCTTTTTTTTTTTTATATAAAGCATATGTCCCAACAATAGTGGTTGTATGTGGGTAGCGGTATTATGGATGACTTTTGTTTTTTTTGTTTGTTTGTTTGTTTTTTGCTTTTAAATTTATTGGGGTGACAATTGTTAATAAAATTACATAGATTTCAGGTATACAATTCTATATTACATTATCTATAAATCCCATTGTGTGTTCACCACCCAGAGTCAGTTCTCCTTCCATCACCATATATTTCATCCCTCTTACCCTCATCTCCCACCCCCCATCCCCCTTACCCTCTGGTAACCACTAAACTATTTGTCTGTGTCTATGAGTTTTTGTTTCTCATTTGTTTGTCTTGTTCTTTTGTTGTTTTTGGCTTATATACCACATATCAGTGAAATCATATGGTTCTCTGCTTTTTCAGTCTGACTTATTTCGCTTAGCATTATACTCTCAAGATCCATCCATGTTGTCACAAATGTTTCTATATCATCTTTTCTTACCGCTGAATAGTATTCCATTGTGTATATATACCACAACTTCTTTATACAGTCATCTATCGAAGGACATTTTGGTTGTTTCCATGTCTTGGCCACCTTAAACAAAGTTGCAATGAACATTGGAGCACACGTGTCTTTCATGTATAAATGTTTTCAGATTTTTTGGGTAGATACCCAGGAGAGGGATTGCTGGGTCATACGATAATTCTATTTTTAATTTTTTGAGGAACCTCCACACTACCTTCCATAACGACTGCACCAGTCTGCATTCCCACCAACAGTGTATGAGGGTTCCTTTTTCTCCACAGCCTCTCCAACACTTGTTACTATTTGTCTTGTTGACTGGGGTGAGGTGATATTTCATTGTGGTTTTTATTTGCATTTCTCTGATGATTAGTGATGTTGAGCGTTTTTTCATATGTCTATTTGCCATTTGTATGTCTTCTTTTGAGAAATGTCTCTTCAGGTCCTCTGCTCATTTTTCAATTGGGTTGTTTGTTTCTTTGTTGTTGAGTTTCATGAGTTCCTTGTGTATTTTGGATATTAGCCCCTTATCGGAGGCACTGTTGGCAAAAATCTTCTCCCATTCAGTTGGTTGCTTCTTTATTTTGTCGATGGTTTCTTTTGCTGTGCAGAAGCTTTTAAGTTTCATATAGTCCCATTTGTTTATTTTAGCTTTTACTTCCATTGCCTTTGGAGTCAAATTCATAAAATGCTCTTTGAATCAAAGGTCCATAAGTTTAGTACCTATGTTTTCTTCTATGCAGTTTATTGTGTCAGGTCTTATGCTTAAGTCTTTGATCCATTTTGAATTAATTTTGGTACATGGTGACAGATAGCAGTCTAATTTCATTCTTTTGCATGTGGCTACCCAATTCTCCCAACACCATTTATTGAAGGGGCTGTCTTTCCTCCATTGTATGTTTTTAGCTTCTTTGTCAAAAATTATCTGTCCATATTTATGTGGTTTTATTTCTGGGTTCTCAATTCTATTCCACTGGTCTATGTGTCTGTTTTTCTGCCAATACCATGCTGTTGTGATTATTGTAGCCCTATAATACAAGCTAAAGTCAGGGAGTGTGATACCTCCAGTATTGTTCCTTTTTCTTAAGATTGCTTTGGCTATTCGGGATCTTTTGTGGTTCCAAACAAATCTGATGATTTTTTGTTCTATGTCTTTAAAAATGCCATTGGGATTTTGATGGGGATTGCATTAAATCTGTATATTGCTTTGGGTAATATGGCCATTTTAACTATGTTGATTCTTCCAATCCATGAGCACGGAATGTCTTTCCATTTCTTTGTATCTTCTTCAATTTCTTTCAAAATTGTCTTATATTTTTCAGCATATATTTCCTTCACATCCTTGGTTAAGTTTATTCCTAGGTATTTTATTCTTTGTGCTGCAATTGCAAAAGGAATTGTTTTTGTATTTCTTTTTCTGAGATTTCATTGTTAGTATATAGGAATGCAATGGACTTTTGTATGTTGATTTTGTAGCCAGCAACTGTACTGTATTCGTTGATTGTTTCTAATAGCTTTTTGAGGGAGTCTTTAGAGTTTTCTATATATAGTATCATGTCATCTGCAAAGAGTGATAATTTAACTTCTTAATTCCCAATTTTGATGCCTTTTATTTCTTTCTCTTGCCTGATTGCTCTGGCTAGGACTTCTAACACTATGTTGAAACACAGAGGTGATAGGGGACCTCTGTCCCCTGTCATGTTCCTGAACGTAAAGCAAAGAGCTTCAGTTTTTCACCATTAATTATGAGATTAGCTGAGGGCTTGTCATATGTGGCCTTTATTATGTTAAGGTGTTTTCCTTCTATACCTATTTTATTAAGTGTTTTAATCATAAATGGATATTGTATCTTGTCAAATGCTTTTTCTGCATCAATTGATATAATCATATGATTTTTGTCCTTTATTTTGTTTATGTGATGTATCACATTGATGGATTTGTGGATTTTGAACCATCCTTGTGCCCCGGGGATGAACCCCACTTGGTCGTGATGAATAATCTTTTTAATGCATTTTTGTATTCGATTTGCTAGAATTTTGTTTAGGATTTTTGCATCTGTATTCATCAGAGATATTGGTCTGTAGTTTTCTTTTTTTGTATGGTCCTTACCAGGTTTTGGTATCAAGGTAATGTTGGCCTCATAAAATGAGTTAGGGAGTACTGTCTCTTCTTCAATTTTTTGGAAGAATTTGAGCAGGATTGGTATTAGTTCCTCTTTGAAGGTTTGGTAGGATTCACTAGTGAAGCCATCTGGTTCTGGACTTTTGCTTTTTGGAAGGTTTTAAATGACTGATTCAATTTCGTTACTGGTGATCGGTCTGTTTAGATTTTCCAGTTCTTCATGGTTCAGCCTAGGAAGTCTATATGTTTCTAAGAACTTGTCCATTTCTTCTAGGTTATTGAATTTGCTGGCATACAGTCCTTCGTAGTATTCTTGGATGATCCTTTGTATTTCTGTGGTGTCCGTGATAACTTCCCCTGTTTCATTTCTGATTTTGTTAATTAGTGTCGTCTCTCTTTTTATCTTAGTGAGTCTAGCCAAGGGTTTGTCAATTTTGTTAATCTTTTCAAAGAACCAGCTCTTTTTCACATTAATTTTTTCTATTGTCTTTTTGTTCTCTATTTCATTTAGTTCTGCTCTGATTTTTGTTATTTCCTTTCTTCTGCTGACCTTGAGTTTCACTTGTTCTTCTTTTTCTAGTTCTTTAAGGTGTAACATGAGGTTATTTATTTGGGATTTTTCTTGTTTCTTGAGATAGGGCTGTAATGATATAAATTTCCCTCTTAAAACTGCTTTCTCTGCATCCCCCAAATTTTGGTAGGATGTATTTTCATTGTCATTTGTTTCCATGTATCTTTTGATCTCTCCTCTAATTTCTTCTTTGACCCAGTGGTTCTTTAAAGTATGTTGTTTAATCTCCATGTATTTGTGTTTTCCTGCTGTCTTTTTGCAGTTGATATCCAATTTCAAAGCCTTGTGATCAGAGAATATGCTTGGTATGATTTCAATCTTCTTAAATTTGCTGAGGCTAGTTTTACGTCCCAATATATGGTCTATCCTTGAGAATGTTCCATGTACACTAGAAAAAAATGTATAGTCTGATGTTTTAGGATGAAGTGCTCTATATGTCAATTATGTCCATTTCATCTAATGTGTCACTTAGGGCAGCTATTTCGTTATTTACTTTCTGTTTGGATGATCTATCCATAGCTGTCAATGATGTATTTAAGTCCCGTAGTATAATTCTGTTTTGGTCAATTTCTCCCTTTAGTTCTGTTAGTAGTTGCTTGGTATATATTGGTGCTCCCTGATTGGGGGCATAAATATTGATGACTGTTATGTCTTCTTGTTGTATAGTCCCCTTTACCATTATGAAATGTCCATCTTTGTCTCTAGTTATCTTTTTCACTCTGAAGTCTGTTTCATCTGATATCATTATGGCTGCACCTGGGTACCTTTTGCTTGGAGTGTCAATTTCCACCCTTTCACTTTGAGTCTATGCTTGTCCTTGTAGCTGAGATGTGTCTCTTGGAGACAGCATAGGGTTGGGTTTAGTTTTTTGATCCAATCTGCTACTCTGTGCCTTTTTATTGGTGAGTTCAGTCCATTTAAATTTAGGGTAATTATTGATACGTGAGGATTTCCTGTCATTCTATCTTTAGTTTTCTGGTAAGGCTGCGTCTCCATTGTTTCTTTGCCTTTTTGTTGTCTATTATTTCTGTGTGATGGTATTCTATGATATTTCCTTCTGTTTCTTCTTTTATTACAGTGTATATTTCAGTTCTGGATTTTTTTTGAGTGGTTACCCTTTAGTTTATGTAAAAGAAAGTGTGATATTTAGAGTATTTCATTTTCTTCAGCACGCTTACTTTCTCCATTCCCATATTCTGGTTCAGGCCTTTACTCTCCCCCTTTTTATGTTTTGGTTGCCACAAATTGTCCCTGTTGATGGTGGTTGAATAGCCTCCTTTAGTATTTCTTGTAGTGCAGGTCGTGTATTAGAAAATTCCCTCAACTTCTGTATGTCTGGAAAGGTCTTTATTCTTCCTTCATATCTAAAGGATACCTTTGCTGGATATATTATTCTTGGTTCATAATTTCTCTCTTTCAATAGTTTGAATATTTGGTTCTGCTCTCTCCTGGCTTGTAGAGTTTCTGTTGAAAAATCTGATGATAATCTAATGGGCTTTCCTTTGTAGGTTACCGTCTTCTTTTCCCTGGCTGCCTTGAGGATTCTTTCTTTGTCGTTGATTTTAGACAGCTTCAATACAATATGCCTTGGAGAAGGCCTTTTGGGATTGAGATAATTAGGTGTTCTATTTGCTTCTTGGATTCGAGGATCCAGGTCTGTTCACAAGTTTGGGAAGTTCTCATTGACAATTTGTTTGAATATATTGTCTGTTCCCTTCTCTCTTTCTTCTCGTTCTGGTATGCCCATTATTTCAATTTCTTTCATAAAATGCTCATGTTGTTCTTTGATTGTGTTTCTGAGTTCAGTAAACTGCCTTCCTGTGTTTTCTTGCATCTCGTTGAGTTTTTTTTAGAACTGCAATCTTGAATTTTCTGTCATTTAAGTCACATATTTCCATATCTTTAAGTTCCTTTTCTGGATACTTTTCACTTTCTTTCTGAGTTGTCTTGTTGCCTTGGTTATTCATGGCAATTACTGATTTATTATTTCTCTTCCTAGACATCTACAGGAGTGGCCTCTGCAACAGGTTGATAGGAAGAGGTCTTTGTTTTGTTTTCCAGTACTTGTTGGTAGAATGTTTTATTTTCTCTCCGACTGCAGGCTTTTTCTGCATCTATTGATATGATCATATGATTTTTATTGTTCATTTTGTTAATGTGGTGTATCACATTAATTGATTTGTGGATGTTGAACCACCTTGCATACCAGGAATGAATCCTACTTGATCATGGTGTATGATCTTTTTAATATATTGCTGAATTCTGTTCGCTAATATTTTGTTGAGGATTTTTGCATCTATGTTCATTAGGGATAGTAGCCTGTGGTTTCCTTTTTTTGTAGTGTTTGTCTGATTTTGGGATCAGGGTGATAGTGGCCTCATAAAAAGTGTTTGGGAGCTGTCCCTCCTTCTGGATTTTTGGAATAGCTTGAGGAGAATAGATGATAATTTTTTTTGAATGTTTTGTAAAATTCACCTGTAAAGCCATCTGATCTAGAGCTTTTTTTTGTTGGGATCTTGTTGATTACTGATTCAATTTCCCTGATGGTAATCAGTCTATTCAGGTTTTCCGTTTCTTCTTGAGTTTGCCTTGGAAGGTTGTATGCTTCTAGAAAATTGTCCATTTCTTCCAGATTGTCTAATTTGTTGGCATACAGTTGCTCATAGTACTTTCTTAAAATTTTTTGTATTTCTGCAGTGTCTGTTGTCACTTCTCTCCTTTCATTTCTGATTTTATTAATTTGGGTCCTCTCTTTTTTTTGATGAGGCTGGCTAAAGGTTTGTTGATTTTGTTTATGTTCTCTAAAAACCAACTCTTGGATGCATTGATCTTTTGTATTGTTATTCTGGTCTCTATTTCATTTTTTTCAGCTCTGATCTTTATTATCTCCTTCCTTGTACTTCCTTTGGGCTTATTTCGCTGTTCTTTTTCCAGATCCCTTAAGTGCGAAGATAGACTGTTGATTAGTGATTTTTCTTGTGTCTTTAGGTAGGCCTGCAATGCTATGAATTTCCCTCTTAGGACTGCTTTCACTGCATACCATAGATTTTGGGTCGTCGTGTTTTCATTTTCATTTGTCTCGAGATATCTTTTGATGTCTTCCTTGATCTCATGGTTGACCCATTCATTACTTAGTAGCATGTTATTCAGCCCCCATGTATTCGTGTGTCTTCCAGTTTTTTTCCTGTAGTTGATTTCTAATTTCATAGCACTGTGGTCAGAGAAGACAATTGGTATGATTTCAATTTTCTTAAATTTATCAAGACTTGTTTTGTGGCCTAACATATGGTCTATCTTGGAAAATGTTCCATGTGCACTTGAGAAGAATGTGTATTCTGCAGCTTTGGGATGAAGTGCTCTGAAAATATTGATTAAATCCAAGTGGTCCAACGTGTCATTTAAGGCCATTGTTTTCATATTGATTTTCTGTCTGGAAGACCTGTCCCTTGTTGTCAGAAGTGTGTTGAAATCCCCTACTATGATAGTGTTACTGCTGATCTCTGTCTTTATGTCAGTCAAATCTGTTCTATATATTTAGGTGCTCCTATGTTGGGTGCATAGATGTTTACTAGGGTTATGTCCTCTTGTCGGATCGATCCCTTTCTTATTATGTGGTGCCCATCTTTGTCTTTTATTATATTCTTCATTTTAAAGTCTATTTTGTCAGATATAAGTATTGCAACTCCAGCTTTTTTCTCATTTCCATTTGCATGAAATATCTTACTCCAATCCTTCACTTTCAGCCTGTGTACGTCTTTTGATCTGAGATGAGTCTCTTGTATAAAGCATATACAAGGGTCTTGCTTTTTTATCCACTCAGCCACCCTATGTCTTTTGATTGTAGCATTTAATCCATTTACTTTTAAAGTTATCATTAATAGGTACATAGTTATTGCCTTTTTTAAATGTATAGTTAGATTGTTTTCATCTTTCTTCTGTTCACAGAAGCTCTTTTAATATTTCCTGCAGCGCTGGCTTCGTGGTAATATTCCTTTTGCTTATTCTTTTCTGGGAAGCTCTTTATCTCTCCTTCAATTTTAAATGATAGCCTTGCTGGATAAAGCAATCTAGGTTGTAGGCCTTTGTTGTCCATCACTTTGAGTACCTCCTGCTACTGCCTCCTGGCCTGCAATGTTTTCTGTAGAAAAGTCATTTGATAGTCTTATAGAAGTTCCCTTGTATGTAACCCGCTGTCTTTCTCTTGCTACTTTTAGGATTCTCTCCTTGTCTTTAACCGTTGCCATTTTAACTATCATGTGCCTTGGTGTGGACCTGTTTGGGTTTATCCTGGTTGGAACTCTCTGCACTTCCTGGGCTTGTATGTCATTTTCCTTCACCAGGTTAGGGAAGTTTTCGCACATTATTACTTCAAATATGTTCTCGATCCCTTGTTTCCTCTCTTCACCTTCTGGTATTCCTATGATGTACATATTGTTGTGCTTGACGTTATCCCAGAGGTCTCTTAAACCATCTTCATTGTTTTTTATTCTTTTTTCTTTTTGTTTTTCCATTTGGGTGATCTCTGCTAACTTGTCTTGTAAGTCGCTGATTCGATCCTCTGCTTCATCTAACCTGCTGGTAATTCCTTCAAATGTGTTCTTTATTTCAGTTATTGTATTTTTTAGTTCTAACTGGTTGTTCATTATGATTTCTCTATCCTTCTTTACGTCATCACTAAGCTCCTTAAACATTCTTATCATTAGTGTTCTGAACTCTGTCTCTGACAGGTTGGTTACCTCTATTTCATTTGGTTCCAGTTCTGGAGGTTTCTTCTATTCTTTTATTTGGGACATGTTTCTTTGTTTCCCCATTCTGGCTGACTCTCTGTGTTTGCTTCGATGTATTAGGTAGATCCCCTAGGGTTCTTGGTTTTTGCTGGGTTGTCTTATGTAGTATGTGTCCTTTATATTTGACTTGCACCACTTCCGTATTCTCCTGTGCATGTGCTCCAAAGGTGACCCTTGTGTTGTGTATATTGTCCTGTTAAAGTGATCTTTAATTGCTTTTTGCTTGTCAGTAGGTGGGATTGACTCCTAGGCTGACTAGTTGTGAGACTTGGCTCTGCCCACAGTGGATGTTCTGCTGGGTGAGGGTTGACCACTTAAATGAGGCTTGGACTCTAAGGGCTCTTGTGCTTATAAAGAATTCCCTCTGAGTGTGTCACTTGAAGGTCAAACTGGTAATACTCTGGTTTGGTCTGGCATTGGCCCTTGGGTGTGTTGAATCTTGTGCCTCTTGAGCTGGGCCCTGGTGTAGGGCAATTTCAGAACAAAGCAAATCACCAAGCACAACAACAACAAAGAAAAAACCAAATACACTCACATGTAAAAACAACCGATAACCCACACTCAACACAGGAAAAATATCAAAAATACAAAAACAAAACAAAACAAAAAATGTAGCGCCAGTCTTGGCTTAAGCCCATCAAATAATCTCCAGGCTGTCTTTTGTTGTGCCAAAGAGTCCTCTGCGTATTGTGCAGGCAGAGCCAGTCACTTGGTGCCCAGAGTGACCCTGGGACTCTAGGTCTAGATGAGTGGGCCTGTGGGGTCTGGATGGTAATTTCTACAAAGTCAGTGTAGTTTCTGCCCTTGCCTGCACATATGCGCACTGAGAGTAACACAGCCAGCCCTGTGCCCAGGTCTCCTGAGTCTTAGGGCACTTCTTCCGAGTGTGTGTGTGTGTGTGTGTGTGTGTGTAGGGCGTGAGATTTCTGAGCTGTTGAAAGCCCAGAGCTGTGTCTGCCGCCTACTCACCTGATAAACTCTTATTCAGGCTTCAACACCAGGCCTCACTGTCTCCTGTCCTGGGAAACCTTCCCAGTCTGCTCAGACAGCTTTCCTGCCTGTTGGGAGCTCTCCCACATCTGGTGCACACTGCATGGAGATATCTGTAAGCTGAGCTGTTGGCCTCTCTCACTGGCTGGGGTTCATGGATTGGAGGGGGTCCCTGATCGCAGGTGGCACCTTCTCCCAGTGAGGGCCTGACTCAGAGAAGGTGGGCCAACAGTGCTGGGGCAGTGAGTGCCCCTGCTGCTGAACTCATTCCTGGGACACAACTACTCACCCCTTTCTCTTCTCCTTCCTCTTTCTCTGGTTTCCATTTTGTCTGTTAGCCTCTCCCATTTGCAGAAGGCCAATTGGCTTATGAAAAACAATCTGTCATCTTAATGTTTTTTATACTTCATTCCCCTAACAGCTGCAGTTTCCAGATGTTTATTACTGCTGTATTAGCAGAGGTTGTTAGTGACACTCAGGCTGACAGAATATAAATTGATTTTCAAATGTTATGCTGGTTGCTTAGGCATGTTTCTTGCACCCACTAAGCAAAATGGGGGGAAATAACTCATGCCACGTGGAGCATGCAATCTTTGATCCAAGGGTCTTGGGCCACATGTGAACCAAATACTGAAGCTATTACACTGACTGGGGAAGGTGTGGGGAGGGGTGGGTTTCTAGGGAAAGTTTGAGCTAAGCTCTTGGGACACAATACCTGGTGGTGACATGGACCTGAGCTGCTTTGTATTTTCTGGCTTCTGCTGTGGGCAGAGCACGGCCTTGTGGGGGGCAGGAGTGTGGACCCCAGAGTCAGATAGGCCTGGCTGGAATCCTAGCATTGCCACTTATTTGGGGGTGTGTGACTGTGGGAAAGTCATCAATCCCTGAGAACCTCATTGGCAAACTCAGACAACAGTGTGGGTATGTGTCTCCCACACACCTATAAGCATTATACAAGATGGCACGTACAAGACTGGAATCGCCCCCTGACCAGCTCAGTAGGACATGCAGGTGTGGTTATGTGGGGTGAGCTACTAGAGTCTTCAGCAGCCTTCATTAGTGGGAAGGGCAGAAACTCCCTGAACTATCCAAGGACGAGGAGCTCGTCCTGCTCCAAATACCGGGATAGAGAGACGTGGAGAACCTATCAAGGCAGAGGCCCTGTTACTTCTATACAGCCCAGTGAATGCTGGTGTGTTGCTGGGCCCAAGGCCCCGTTGCAGGGCCCTGTCAGGCTGTGCTGTACCTGCCCTGGACTGCAGGGTTGTGATGCTCTTCCTTTCCCTTCAAGAAGGCCCTGGGATTCTTTGCTAGAGATTGTACAACCCAGAAAAGTAAAGGTCCTCTTATAGCCTGGGGCAAAGTGCTTCACTGATGCCATAACTGGAGAGGGACAACACCTGTGATTTCCTGTGAAAACAAAAATGGACTGTGAGGTGACTTGTTTCTACTCCTAGACACACAAGCAGCTGTGTTGGTTTTCAAAATTCCAGCTCATCAGCCCTGCCTCACATGTGACGATCACCAGGCCCAAGTGACTGGTGCATGGTGCTGTCACTAATATCACCCACTCCCTTTTCCTTCCACCCAGGTGATTGGCAGGTCACAGGTTGTGTCAGAGGCCCTCGCAGGGTGTCTCAGGGTCCAGGATATTTATCTATTGACCATCCTGTTACCTTTACTCCTGGGAGCCTGTAGGAGTAGCAGATGGAGGAGACAAGATGGCTCTTTCTTGGAGCGTGCCATATTTGGCCAAGACGTAGGGACCTGGAAGCTGAGCTGGGGCACAAGGAGGCTCTCTGACCCGGTGTGGGGAAACTCAAGTTGGCCTGGGCAGAGCCCTGACGTCTGTCCTGACAGTTACTGGGTAGGTGGGACAGTGGTCTTACAGCACGAGGCCACAGCAGAATCCTACTCCTGCCACAGGTTAGCCAGAGGATCTCTGGCAAGTCACTGCCCCTGTACTGTGACTGGCGTTGTGCGGATGGGGTCTGGAACTGCAGCAGGACGAATCCACAGCATACACGGTGATGGGTTTGGAAGAGGCTGGGATCCTAGGGGCAGGGCAGGACCCGAAATGCTGGCTGATGGGAACAGATGAGAGGGTGTGACTGCGTGAGGCTTGGGCTGGGGAAGCAATGCCTGTACCGGGTATGGAGGCTAGAAATGTGGTCCTCTGGTACGGAAAAAGGGTTTGCTTAGAGGAGGGAGAAAAGACAAGAGGGAGGAGGAGGGGACCCTTCTCCTGGGAAGTGTCTGCCCACTTTCTGTGTGGCTAACCCTTCTGGTCTCAGCTTAAACGTTACCTCCTCAGGCAAGTCCTCACTGCTCCCCAGCCCCAGAGCAAGTAGATCCCTTGATTGTAAGGGCTTCCAGCCCGACGTGCTTTCTTCATTTTACCACAACTCATATTAAATAACTATTTGTGGACTATTTGTCATCTGTGAGCCAACAGGGCACCTAGCACTGGGTCATGCCCACAGATGATCTTACTGAATATTTGCGCCTGTCTCTGGGTGGAGAATCAGAGTTCCAACTCTGTCTATCAAAGAAGGTGCTGGGGAAGGGATCAGAATTTCCCTCCCAGGGTTGTCACTTGGTGAAGCAGGAAGGTCATTCCCCCTCTGGTCTCAATTTTCTCTGAGAAAACAGAACAAATTACTGAAGGAAATTATCTCCGGGTTTTCTTCCCGCTCCGAGCTTCTGGGTATCACAGAAGAGTGGCGTCTGTGAGTCGGCAAGGCCTCTTGGTCTTGGCTGGGCTGCCTGTTTCCTTGCTCTCTGTCCTCTGTCCTGCTTCCCTCCTCCAGCCCCCCACTCACTTCCAGGGACTGTGAGGGCAGCTCCTCTGCAGGACAGTACCTGCGGGCTCATGGGATGGGGCTGTCGGTCAGCCTCTGCACTGTGTGGTGAGTTTTCAGTTAAGTTGACCTTAGATGTCAGATGCTTCCTGATGTGTGCCTCCCCTCCCATTCCCCATTTTCTCTCCTTGTAGCCGACCCTGGCCCCCCTCGTTCCTCTATATAAGGACAGATGTGGTTGAGAAGACCAGTGGATGGGCAGTCACGTTGTCCCCAGACGTGTTCTCTGTCTCTGGGCCGTTACAGGAGATTGATGATGTGGTGCTGGAAGGCGGAAAGAGATGTCATCTTTCTTGATCGCACCAAGCACATGACAGATTACTGGGTTTCCTGAAACAGAGTTGATGATTAGCACGGACATTTACATTAGAGCAACCCCAAACCAGATTCTGCAGGTTGTTTTATTGTCTACGTGGAACGCCCGGCCTCATTGCTGTTGACAGACTGTTCTTTTCCTGTAACTGTTGTCTTGGCAAAGGGCTACGCTGCAGGGTGGTGCCAGGGGAAAGGTGCGCATCCCCATACCCAGCCAGGAGAAAACATCCTGTGTGTCTGCACCCAAGTGGAAGAGCCTTGAGGGTCCCTCCCGGGGTGTCGCCTCTGCGTCTGCAGGCTCTTTAACAGCCTGAGGACAGGCTGGCTTGACCTTGTGTACGGGTGGCTGTGCACTTCAAGGTGCCTGGTGATGGCTGGGGTGCAGAGTAGGTCTTTGGATGAGTTAATTCCCACGTAGTCTGAACACCTGTGGGAGAGAGACCATCACACCCATCTTGTGAAGCTCTCCGGGCCATACCAGCTGGAGAGGGCAGGGGCCCAGCAGAAAGGGTGGCTTTCACAGTACAAGTTTCCCTCGGTCCCTGGCCTAGACCCCTTCTCCCACATGCTGTGAATTGGGTCCCTGTTTCTCAAAGGAGTTGAACCTGAGCTGAGCTCTGATGAGCTCTCATGCTCATGCTGGACACTCCTGTTCCCCAAGCGTCGTCCTTGTCAGGGAGAAAAGAACAGTGCTCATGCTCATACAGGGGAAGGACACACACATCCGTAGGGGTCTGTTTTGGACTGGGCAGCAGGCATACATTATCAGAGTGTGGCAGAGGTAGGATTATGAGGGGAACTCGGCCTTGGCACGAGCTGCAGATTTATTCTGAGGTCAGTGGGCATCTCTGAAGGATTCTGACAGTTCTCTTGGGAGGTCTGGGCAAGGGGCTGATACACTGACTCTGGCTAGGTAATGCTCCAAATGCTCACCCAGGGGCCCTCTTTGACCCTCTCTCCTTGGGTTGTTGCTGACCTGAACATTCCCAGATGGCCTGGGAAGCTAAGGGGCCTGATCCTTTTCCTGGACTCAGTCCTGTCAGCTCCTCACTTTACCTCTGGAGTCTGATGACCTCCTTGCTGTGCCTGGAAAAGCCAAGAAACTTGTGACTACAAAGAGCCCTCTTCTGGAATCTCTGTGCATGTGCTGTCTCCCAGAGGGCCTTTCTCCCCTAGCTTCCTAGCCGCACCCCAGTAACTTCTGGAGCCTGGTCCCCATTGGTTGTGTTTCTATCCTTTGTCTAGCCCTCCATGTAGTGTGTGCTGGTCCACTATTGTTGACCCAGCCCCTAGCAGGGTGCCTGACAGATAGTAGGCACCATTTAAAAAATACATCAGTGAGTATATCGAAAGAGATGGGGTTGCACCAATCACTTGGGCAGGGAAGGGGTAGAGGGTATGCTGGAAAGTTGGGAAGCCTTAGGATGTCCACAGCAACATCCCTCATCCTTCTGTGGACACTTGGCCAACTCTCAAGGTAAGAGCTGCAGCTCCCCTGCCTCACACAGGTGATTCTCTGCTCTCAGATTGTGGCAAGGGCTCCTCTGTGGGGGCTGAGGTGCCCAGCCCAGCCTCCTCACCTGAGTCCTCCATGTGCTTTTGTTACTGAGCAAGTCTCTTTGCCCAATGTGCATAGAAGCCAATACTATGGCACCAGCTTTAGAGAAAAGAAAAGTGCTTTTATTGTGAGGTCGACCAACAAGGGGACAGGAGGCAAGGGTCAAATCTATCGTCCTGATCCAGGGTCTGGGGCAAGATTTAAGGAGTCAGCACTGGATCTTCCTGGGCAATGGACCCTTCGCTTCTGAAAGGGTTCTATTGCTCAGGCTCTGGTTATGTCCCAGGCCTTTGGTTCCATAGCAGAGGGTAGTTACGGGTTCACAAATATTACTTATGAGCAGTGCTCACAAGAGTTACTCGTAAGTGGTATATCCAAAGTATAAACCTTGGTTCTGGGTCTTGTTAGAAACATTTTAAGACTAGTTTCAGCTGGTTCTGTGGTTACACTTCAGCCTTGTCAGTTGGACTATACCACAGATGGGGACCTCAGGGTGCCCCCAATTCTCCCCATTAAAGCCCAGGTCACTTCATCCTGTACCCCTGACTCTCAGCCTTCATTGCCAAGGCTCCACTTCAACATCCCAGCCAGGTCCCATCCAGGTAAAGGGAGGAGTTGTATTATCACTTCCCTCCATTCCCCCAAGGTCTTTTCAGGGGATGGGGCAGGAGCAGGGAGATGGCAGACCTGTCACAGCAGCGGCAGGCTTGTCCCTTCCTCCTGTCAGTGTTTCTGCTGCGGCTCTTTCTGGTCCCCAGCGTGCTGCAGTAGGGACTGTCCGTGAGCAGGGACTTGGTTTGAGTTCAATTCTGAATCCTTCAGAATCCTTGCTCTTCATCTTAGGCAATTTAGGTAAGCCCCCTAAGCTTTCATTCTTTCTTATTTTTATCTGCAAAATAAGGATACCAAAGATATTTGATTTTTAGAGTGCTTTGAGTATTAAGTGAGGTTAGGGCCTCCGTTCAGGCTGGTGAACATCAGCTGCTTCCCCATGTTCCCTGCTGCAGCCTGGAACCAGGGAAAGGCCTGACTGGCCATTGAATGAGGTCCCGGGAGAGGCTGAAACGGCCTCTATTGTCTCGTGTACCAAAGCTCTGATTCTTCCGTTAAAATAACGTCTTCTGGTTGAGAGAGTGGTTTGCAAACTATTTGTGGAACTGTTTTTCAAATCCCTCCCTAAGCTTCCAGGGAGATGCTGCAGGGACTGCCTTGGGGGCGAGAGGGAGTCTATAAGGCGGGCTCTATCACCCTCCCCTCAATAATGCTTTTAAGTATTGAGTTTTATATAAGATTTCTTTAAAATACACAACTGTTAAAAAATTTGAACATGAACTTTTCCATAGCAAATATTTTTTAAAAGTTTGGACACCACTGTATTAAAATTACATCATCATCATCATCATCACCATTTAAAACTAAAATCATATAGAAGCTGCCACAGGCCAGGCAGCCTTCTCAACTCTGGGGATATAAGGAGGTGTGACATGGCTCCTGCCATCAAGAAGAGCATGTTCTCATAAAAATTGCTTTCACTCATTTCTGTGTGTTCGCCAGAGCCTGGAGGGGTGGCACATGAGGACACTGAGGCTGAGTTTCTAGAAAGTGGGAGCATCACCAACCAGCAGAACTCGGCTGTGCTCTGCTCTCACCGTGAATTCCCACCTGAAGTCATTCAGGCCCAACTACGGGTTCATAATGTCAGAGGACATGCACGCACGCACACGCACGCACAGCACGCACGCACGCACACGCACGCACAGCACGCACGCACGCACACGCACGCGCACATGCTTGCCTCTCCGATTACTCGGAGTACTGTCATCCGGGGCGGGAGAATGAAGACCTGCTCTGAGATAGTGGCCCTGACGTTTTCCACCCCTAAATCAAATCTCATCTAGTTTGTTCTAATATTTTGTTTTAGTGGGGCGATTTTTCAGGCAGACAAAGTCTGCTGCAAGTTTGTGTGCTGTGTCCACATCTGCCATTATGAGGCGACTTAGCTACATCACCACTATGACTCTGAATGAGGGTGCCTTGAGGTGGCGCTGGGCCCCCGATATTTTCAGGGATTGGACGTGGTCTTTCCCTGGCCAGGTCTGGTCCTGCCCGTGGGCTGTCCTGGGCTCGGTGCCGCACAGGTTTCAGTGCATCAGGCAGTTGGCTGCTAGGCATGCAAGGGGTCTAAGCCAAGTGTGCAGAAAAGCACCAGGCTCTGGGGCAGACAGTGGAGCTGTGACAGCTCTGGCAGCAGCCAGCCAGACCTGGGTGTTGTCCAGCAGCTCCGGGATCTCATCTGGAGGTGGGGAGGAGGACAGGGTGTCCACAGGGCCCAGGGCCTGGAGGCACTCATGCCCCGACTCTCATTCCTTTGTGGCCTTGTAACGCTGGGCAGGATTCTTTGGTAAAAGCAACAAAGTGTGAGTTGCCAACTCAAGGTAAAGGGAAAGTTTTCGAAGACTCTGGGGCAGCCACTAGAATCGACAGACAATTTGATCTGAGCCAGGACAGGAGCTGGAGCAGGAGTCCAGCACAGTCTCGTGCTGGGGACCTGGCAGGATGAGTGATTGCCAGCCTGCACTGGGCTCTGTGAGCCTGCATGAAGATCCATGTACCAGAGTGTCTGAGGCTCCTTCCTGTCTGGGGGAGGATGGGCTGCTTAGTTGGCTGCCTCACTAAGACTGGGTCTAGCGAGGAAGCATTTTTCCCAAGAAAAATTGGGTACTGCTACCTAGAGGAGAGGAGTGGACATAGGCAGGTCACGACTAGTGCATGGCCCCACCTGTCTCCACTTCCAGTATCATTTCCTTCCCATCTGACTTGCATACAAATGCTTAATCAATCTTCAGTTGCCACTTGCATCCTGTTATTCTCCTTAAAAATGCCTTTGGGGTGATGAGGAGGATCCTGACTGCCTTGGGGAGGACTTGAGCACCACTTACTACTCCCCTGTCACCACTCCTGTCCCACCCTCCCGTCCACCTCCATCCTTGGCACAGCTGCTGGCCACTGCCCCTCTTCTACCCTCCACCAGAGCCTGGCTCAGAGCAGACTGCTTTGGGGAGTTTCTGGATCTTACTTTGCCTGAACCTGCACACTCAGAGAGCCTCCACACTGGAGTGCCTGAGGGACTGAGACTTTTTATCTTCTGTGTTTGTTTTTTCTCTTTGGTTTTGAACTGAAACTTTGCCCTCTCCATCCTTTCCAAAGGTTCAAGTCCAGTCCTTGGAAGCCATCAACTTGGCCATCAGTTTCTTCCAGGGAAGGGGACACATCTTACTCTGTCCAATGTCTCTCCTTCTCTTCCCTGTCACTGGCCTATCACCCCCCCAGTGCCTGGAAGAGGGACCCATAACTGTGCTCAAGTGTACATCTGCGCAATGAGGTTGCTATAGTGGGGAGCTCAAGAACATGAGGTGTAGCCACATGATGAAAACATCAGACAGTCATTACATTCATGTTTTTGAAGAAATTCTAATGACATAGACAAATAGTCATGGAATGTTAAGTAAGGAAAGTACAACCTAACACAGAAATATATATATATACATAGGGTGCCACAAAAATGTATATACATTTTAAGAAAGGAAAAAACTATTAAAATTGTATTAGGATGTTGCAAAAGTGATTGCAGTTTAAAAGGTTAAAAATAATTGCAAAAACCACAATTACTTTTACACTAACCTAGTAATAATATATGCCAATAACAAAAGATGAATAAAAGTCATGTGTATACATTTTTCTGTATATACCCCTGGTATATACAGAAGACTTGAAACAAACAAGAAAATGCACCAACATTTTAATAGTTGTTGTTTGTGAATAGAGGGATTTTGTATGATTTGTATTTTCTTCTTTATACTTTTCTGCATTTTCAAATTTTCTCCAAGGATTATATATTACTTCCATTTTTATGCTTATATTATTTTAATAAAAAGTTCTTAAAAGTTATTGAAAAGTAACAAAACCATTTGTATTCTGAGGTGATGTTGCCCAGCTTGATGGAATATGGATGTGATTCAATTTTTCCCCCTTTAGACAAGTGTTTCATTATTTAATGGGAAGGTAAAGGGAGTTGTAACTTGAAAACAACAACACACATTTCTTCTTCTGATCACTCTATCAGAGAAACAGAGTAGAACTAATACAGGACAGTTAGCATGTCCCTAGGTAGACAGGGAGGTCCCTGGTGGAATAAACAAAAGACTCCAGGTTTTGAAATCACTCCTTAGTTCCAGGACAAAATGTAACAAGGCCTTGAGGTTAATCATAAAATTCATTTTGGCCTGACAAACGGAGCTGATCTGATAGATAAAGAGTGGGTTACTTTGCTAATTCCTTTAGGATGGGCAAGCAGAACAAACCTGGTAGACGAATTTCATTAGAAGGCACCAGTTCCCCTCTTCAGACAAGCTTCCCTTCCCCTAACAGGCAAGGGAAGGTATAAAAGTAAGAGCTTTTGCCTCAGTCGCTGGGCCACCCCCATTCGGGACCCCCTCCCGCTCAGGAGCTCTGACTCTTTGCTTTTAATAAACTATCCTCTTTTTAAAACTCTTTGCCTCTCCTGGGTCCATGTTTCCATTCTTTTCCATTCTTCGGTCTCGCGAGACACGATCGTGGCCCACACCCAGAAACTGCTGGCGGATCTAACATCATCTACATCATTTGGGGAATCACAGGAAAAATATTCCTCCATCAGAACTAAGTGGATTTATCAGGGTACCTCCTGGTGCCTTCAGTCCAGAAACATGCCTGAGTGTGGATAAAATATGCACCCTTTTGAACGCGTGGGAAGCTTACCTGAATCTGGTGCTATAATCACACAAACACTTAAATTCTTGTCTCAGCTGTTGCCCTTAAGCTAGTCATTCAGTCTTTCTCATCTGCAAAATGGGAACAATGTCTTCTTCCTGGAGGCTGTTGTGAAGATAATGATCATGTATGTAGTGTGCTTCATCTGGTTCTGGCACACAGTAGGAGTTCAGCCATGAGGCACTTGTGCTGTGATTACCTCCAAGCAGGCACAGAGCTCTCTGTGGCCTCCTTTGTTTCTCTGGCTCTGCTGGGACTTATCCTCCAGGGTACCTCCCACAGCTGCTGGGGGAGGCATCTGGGCACTCCTAGTCCTGAATGTCACAAGAAGGTCTGAAGATGTCTGACATGGGGCCAAGGCAGGGGAGAAAGAGTGAGGGAAAGCAAGGGCAGAAAAAAGATAGATGGGCATAAAAAAAAAAAAAGGCACTTGCGTAAGTATTAATGATAGTATAAGTGCATACTTTCATTTTTTCCTTTCTTATCTGATTTAAAAATCAATTGTATAAAAGAATGTGTTTATAATGTTTTGTAGAGTGGGTAACATATAGAAACTATCATTCTATCTATCTATCTATCTATCTATCTGTCTGTCTGTCTGTCTGTCTGTCTATCTATCTATCTATCATCTATCTATCATGTATCTAACTATGTATCTTTGTCTGAACGGTTTTTTCACCAGCAAACCTCTGCTAAGAGCTTCATCCCCTTATCGGAGCTGTCTCGCTCCATGCCCTTATTGGAGCTGTCTCCCGCAGGCACTAAGGTTAGAGACCTCCCCATCAAAACAAATTGTTGAAGAAACACAGCTGCTAGGGACTAACATTTAACCCTGGCCAGATTTAACCAATCCCTAGCATTGCAATAGCAACAGCGCGAATCTCCCCCAAACCCGGAGGCCTAACTCTATAAAACAAAGTGCCTGAGTGGGGAAGGGCTCAGTCTTTGGAATAATTCCGCTGAGCCCGCCGGTGTAATAAAGCTGTGTTCTCCCTGACCTCTGCGTGCCACTTGAGTCTCTCTGTCCTCGACGCTTTTCCGCAACGTCTTGAAAAAAATAAGAAAATGCATCAAACTTTTAATATTTGTTGTTTTTGAATAGGATTTTGTATGACTTATATATGTTGGATACACAAACACACACACACACAGGAACGACGATTTTCCTCGGTTCTTGTCTTTTTGAAGGAAAGAATTCAGTCAAGAGGCAGGAGTCAACCAAGCAGCAGACAGCAAAGTTTATTAGCAAAGCAAGTACACTCCGAGCATGGAGCGGACTGACCCGCGGGTGGGTAGCAGCCCAACGTCTCTGGGACCCTGGCCTTATATTCTATAGATGGGCTATTCTCCTCCTCCCCTTTTCCTGTTTTTTTTTTTTTTTCCTCATTCTGCACGTTTCTTTCTTCCTAGTGTGTTTGCATTAACCCAGGTCTTTGTTCTGGCTACTCGCTTCAGTAGGTCTGTAACAGGATGCTGATGACAACACTGGTTACCTGTGGGGCCTCCTAGCTCCCTCTCCACCTGCTCGTGTCTATCTTCCTGCCTACTCTATCATTCCCCCCTTAAGAGTCTGAGACCCTGAAATCTTTTAGGAGAGGGGCAGTGTATCTCTTCTGTATATATTTCCAGCTGAAAAGGGGCAGAGTTGTCTTTAGGGACTCATTCTCTTGCTCTCTGTCAGGATGCAGGAGGTGTTATCCCCGTATGTGTGACAAGAGTGAGGCAAAACCTGTATAACGGGGGTGGTAGCGTCAAGGGGAGACTCATACATCTCTAGGGTCTCTGTGTCCAAGGGGGCAGGTTGAATTTCCTGAAGAACCATTGTCTTGATAAGGAACTGTTGTAATCTCAAAAAGACAAATATGACAGGAAGGTTAAAAAGACAGGGGCTGAAAATCAGCAACAGGATGATACTGACTAAGGGCCCAAGCAAAGGAAGAACCAGGTCAGGGATGATAAAGTGCTTTTTATATCTTTTCAGATCGATTCTGTCGTGGGACTGCCCTTTGCAAATTTAGAAGCCATTCTGCCTGATCATAAATCTTTTGGATGTCTTCCTTGACCTGATTGGTGGTATTGGTAGAAGTACAGCAGGCCTTATTAATGACTGCACATACCCCACCCCCTTGTTCTGCTAAGAGGTAGTCAAGGGCCAGTCTGTTGTCCAGGACGACACTAGCTAATGAGTTAAGGATCGTTGAAGATTTTGGAGGGCATCTCTGGTCTCCTGGGCTAAGTTGGCTGGGGACTTTGAGGAATTGGTTAGCGTGGCCTCATGGTAGGTAAAGCCTATCCAGGAGGCTGCCAGGCTAATGGCTGCCTTATACCAACTAGTATCAATCGAACGACTGGTTTAGGGGGGAGCTGGGGGATGTTATAAAAGGTAACTGAAATGCCTGGGCGCCTAGAAGGCCTAGGGTGCATTGACCTTCAAATTAAGAGTTGTCAATGCAGAGATAGGCTAAGGCTATAGGTGGTTGGGGTATATTCCATAAGGCAACACTTTGCTAGGTAGTTAATTTTGAGGAGGGCCACAGAGAAATAAATATCCGAGAGGGGGAGAAGCTTGGTGTGGAGAGGAGGAATTAAACCAGGCAATTAGACCTAAGCTGCAAGTAGGGGGTGGTATTACATTGGGGGGATAAGAGGCCTCCCATTAGTTCAGCATCCCTGGGTCCTGTCGGTACACTTTCAGCTTTGGGAGGTAAATAGCAAAGTTTCTAGAATATGTTTTCAAGTCCTCCCCAATATGTGTATCTATTTCTGGGATTTATCTCTTGGTTATCGTCATGGACTTTGTGGCCTGCTGGACACCAAAAGGTAGTATTGGGGGTGCATTTTCTGTTAAAGGTCATGGGTAATAGGAGTAGTGGACAGATGGATGTAATCTTTATTCTGAAGTATGCAAATGCAACAAGGGCTGGAGATGGATGTGTAGTTACAGATTCAGACCCCAGTTGTACTGGACCGATTGAATAGTGGGGTTGGATGAATGCAGCCCAAGTTTGCAGCTGAGGGGTCTAGCTTGACAAATAAAGGGGAGCTCCTAGGGAACTCCTTGGGGACCCCTGAAAGAAAGGTAAGACTGAGATTAGAGGGGGAAGGTTGAAACTGGGGAGGAGGAAGAGCAGGAACAGCGTTTCCAGGTTGTTTATGGCATATACAGAAGTCAGAGAGGTCATTGCCTTTTGCAACTACGTGTGTTGAAAAAGTTAACAAGGGTGCTAGATTCCCATTCCCCTCAAGGTGCTGGGAGTGTAATAAAACTAAAAAATCAATATCATATTAATAAGTTAGTCCGTTTGTGTAAGAAACAATCGCGTAGTAAGGTATCAGGAGTGGCACAAGTGAAAAGAAAAATAAAAGCTATGATAAAAGTTAAGCAATAACTGGCAAAAAATGTTCAGTAGTTGAGTTTAGTTATTAGCACTTACTAGCATCTTCCTAAACAGCAATCTGGATCTTCTAGTGGTTCACAGGAGTACTGAGGTCCAGTTGGCAAGTCTTCTGCCATGATAAAGTATAAGTACTGACACATGGGTGAACCTTGAAAAATTATACTCAGTGAAAGAAGTCAGTCACAAGCGACCACATACTATGTGATTCTATATGATATGAGACTTTAAAATAGAGAACTCTACAGAGATGGACAGCAGTTTGATGGTTGCTTAGGGCTGAGAGGGGAGGTTGGGGGTATAGAGGAGTGATAACTAAAGGGTACAGGATTTGCTTTAGAGGTGATGAAAATATCTTAACATTTTTAAATGATGGTTGTGGTGATGGTTATACGTATCTGTAAATATGTTAAAAATCAAATCATTGAACTGTACATTTTATTATTTTTAAAATATTTTTTATTTTTCAATTACAGTTGACATACAATAAATATTACATTAGTTTCAGGTGTATAACATAGTGATAACACATTTATGTAACTTAAAAAGTGATCACCAGATAAATCTAGTGCCCATCTGACATCATACATCATTATTACAATATTATTGACTATATTCCTTATGCTATACTTTACATCCCCACGACTATTTTCTAATTACCAATCGGTACTTCTTAATCCATTCCTCTTTTTCACCCACCTTCTCTATCCGCCTCCCAGCTGGTAACCATCAATATGTTCTCTATATCTATGTTTGTTTCTGTTTTGTTTGTTTATTTTGTTCTTTACCCTTTTATTTTGTTCACCCTTGTTAACTAGATCCCACATATAAGTGAAATCATATGGCATGTCTTTCTCTCTGTCTTACTACATTCAGCACAATACCCTCTAGGTCCATCCATGTTGTTGCAGATGGCAAGATTTCATTCTTTTTGGCTGAGTAGTATTCCACTGTATATATGTACCACCTCTTCTTTATTCATCCACTGATGGGTACCTGGGTTACCTCCTTATCTTGGCTATTGTAAATAATGCTGCAATGAACATATGGATGCACGCATTCATTGGTAGTAGTGTTTTGGGTTTCTTCAGATAAATGGGAATTACTCAGAAATGGGATTACTGGGTCCTTCTTTGTCTCTTGTTATATAGCCTTTGTTTCAAAGTCTATTTTGTCCAGGATAAGTATTGCTACGCCGCCCCCCCCCCTTTTTTTCCATTTTCATGAAATATCTTTTTCCATTCCTTTACATTCAGTCTGTGTGTGTGTCTTTCAATTTGAAGTGAGTCTCTTGTAGTCAGTAAGTGTAAGAGTGTTTTTTTCTTATCCATTTAGTCACCTATCTTTTTATTGGAGCATTGAACCCATTTATATTTAAAATAATTATTGATAGATATGTAGTAATTGCCATTTTATTATTCATATTTTTGATCTTTTATTCTTCTACTTTTTCTTCTTAAAGAAGTCCCTCTAACATTTCTTACAACACTCACTGATTTGATTTTGATGAACTCCTTTAGCTTTTTCTTGTCTTTTTTTCTTATCTGTCTTTCAATTCAAGATGATAGCTTTGCTGGGTAAAGTATTCTTGATTGTAGGTCCTTGCTTTGCATCACTGAATATTTTATACCAGTTCCTTCTGGCCTGCAAAATTTTTCTTGACAAATCAGCTGACAGTCTTATTAATGGGAGCTCCCTTGTAGGTAATTAACTGCTTTTCTCTTGCTGCTTTTCAGATTCTCTTTTTGTCTTTAACCTTTCACATTTTAATTATGATGTCTTGGTGTGGGCCTCTTTGAGTTCGTCTTGTTTGAGATTCTCTGAGCTTTCTGTGCTTGTATTTCTATTTCTTTTGCCAGGAAATAGAAATTTCCCTAGGGAAGTTTTCCATCATTATTTCTTCAAATAGGTTTTCAATTCCTTGCTTGCTCTCTTCTCCTTCTGGTACCCTTATGATATGAATGTTGTTATACTTGATGTTGTCCCAGAAGTCCCTTAAACTATCCTGATATTTTTGGTCTCCTTTTTGCTGTTCTGATTAGGTGTTTTCTGCTACCTTATCTTCCAAATCACTGATTCGATCCTCTGCTTTATCTAGTCTGCTGCTGATTCCTTCTAGTGTATTCTTCATTTCAGTTATTTTATTCTGCATTTCTGACTGATTCTTTTTTATTTTCCATCTCCATTTTTACGTTTTCTATTTCTTTGTTGTTTTCTATTTCTTACGTTTTCTATTTCTTTGTTGAAGTTCTCCCTGAGATCACTGAGCATTCTTATAAACAGTATTTTGAATTTTGTATCTGGTAGATTGATTGTCTCCATTCTGTTTAGTTCTTTTTCTGGAGTTTTGCTCTGTTCTTTCCTTTGGGACATATTTCTTTGTCTCCCAATTTTGGCTGCCTCCCTGTGTTTGTTTCTATGTATTAGGTAGATCTACTATGTTTCCCAGTATTAGTAGAGTGGCCTTATGTAGCATGTTTTCTGTGGGGCCCAATGGCACACTTTCCCTGGTCACCTGAGCTGGGTGCTCCAGCTGCGTCCCTTTTGTGGGTTGTGTTTTCCCTCCTGTTGTATTTGAGCCATGGTTGCTATTTGCATGTCAATGGGAGGGAGGATCCTCAAGCTGATTGGTTATGAGGACTGGCCATGACTACAGTGGAGGAGTTGTTATGCAGGGGTTAACTGCATGTAGCAGGATTCACTTAGCAGTGCTCTGGTGCCTGCCTAGTTTGACCTTTGGGTTTGTTGTCTGTGGAGGCAGAGGGGTGTTACTTTGGCTTGGTCCGAAGTTGGCCATTGGGAGGCCCAGCCCTGTGGCCTCCTGGAGTCCACCACAGGCCATGTTCAGCTGCAGCTTGTACCCTGCCCAGGGCCACCTGGCATGAGCCACAAAGCAATCCACAGATGGCAGCAATTCATGCTGGCATTAGAGGTGCCTGGGAGAGGCCAAGTCATGAAATGCAGCCAGTTGGTTCTAATACCAGTTTGGAGTTGCTCAGCAAGAGGTACGGGACATGTTGAGGCCAGATTATGCTTATTTGGGGTTTGTAAACCTTTGAGAGATTTTAGGAAAGTCTGCAGCATGAGCTCCGACAGTCTGTTTATATGGAAAAGGCACTAGAAGTAGTTTAGGTTGGTCTAAAAGTTGGGTGGGGTGGGGTATCAGGGAATCACCAGGAAAGGGTGAATAATGTTAACCAGGTTGATGGATACTCAGCTATGGTTGTCACTTGTGTCTGCATGTTGGGAGGGGAAAGGCCTCAACAAAGCAATAATGGATTCTGCCAGCACTTCTGTCTGGGAGAGGGCTGCCCCTTCAGTCCTTGTCCTGATGCTAGACAATTCAGTTCCTCACATATGTCCCTGGAACCTTTCAAGGTGCTGCCCCAGTGCTGGAGCTCAGAGCAAGTGAGTCCGTCAGTGAGTAAGTCCGAGCATGGACCCTTTAAGGGGAACATCTGGGACTCCAACTGCCCTCTGCCTCACTTAGCAACAATTGCTGCTGGTTTTTGCAGCCAGAAGTTGTGGGGATTTCTCTTTCTGGCGCTGAAACTCTGAGCTGGAGAGGCTGGCATGGGACTGAGACTCCTCACTCTTCTGGGAGGACCTCTCTTGAGGTGGTCTCTTCTGTATGTCCTTAGTTGTAGGACTTCTGTTCAGCTAGACTCCAGGTGTTTCTTAATGATGGTTGTTCTGTAGTTTAGTTGTAATTTTCATGTGGTCATGAGAGGAGGCAATCACAGCATTTACCTAGTTTACTATCTGGACCAAAAATCTGAACTGTACACTTTAAATGGTTGAATTGCAAAGTATGTGGATTATTTCTCAATAAAGCTGTTAAAAACAAATATCAGTAAAGTTTTAATAATTCGGAAAGGAGAAAATGGAGAGAGAAAGAAGGAGAAAGGAAACAAAGAGGTCATTATTCAATGCCAGTCAATAAATCCTGGACTTTAGCTGGGGAAAGACATGGTTAAATACATGAAGATATTAGAAATCTGTGTGGAACAGCATATGGTCTGACATCATATGAAATGTCATCAAATGCTGAAAGGGACAAGAGGAACCTCCAACATTTGTGAATGGGTGGGAGAGATCAGAGGGGATGGGAAGAGTATGGGTAGTGGTGAATGAGCCAGTGTTATCCTGGGATTCAGGGTGGCTCAGTGACGCCCTGAGCTGGGAGGAGACAGATAGTGGAATCCTCTGACCTTGTTACAACAATGAAATTGACCACTATGCACTTATGTGGAAAGATGTCCGTGATTGTTAGATATAAAAACAGGGTGCAGAACAAGATATCATTCCATTTTTGTTAAAAAATAGAAAGATGTAGAAAAAAAAGTTTGGAAGGATCTACACCAATAATAGGGATCTATACCACAAAGGAGGGATCAAAGAGGAAGTTCATGCTCTATTTTATGATTTTTCTATGTCGTTTAATTTTTTTCAAGCATGTTATTTTTGTAATTAGAAAAGAAAAAAGAAGATAACAAACTAGAAATAGAGACCTAATTAACATTTGTTATTTACAGATATTCTTTGACGAGAAATGACGTAAACAAGAAGGATTATCATGATAGACCCAGCCAACTGTGGAAGAGCTGAAATACAGCAAGTGGACATTCCCACCTCTGCTGTTGTCTTTTCCGTCATAATGCTGCAGGCTCTTCAGCAGGGCACACGTGGCCCCTGGGAGTCCACCCCAGCTTCTCTGAAGCCTCATTTTCCATGACTTTCCCACTGGGCTGCCTCTTCTTCCATGCATCCTATGCATTCCTTATCCCATTGGAACTGGCTTTCCTCCCACTGCTTCCTCAAAACTGAGCTTGTCATGGCCACGGGTGACCTCCAAGTTGCCAAATGCAAACTCTCTGTCTTCCTCTCTACTCAGTGGTGTTTGACAGTCTGGCTCCCACCCTGTTCTCAGAATGCCCTCTTCTCTTGGCTTTCTGGCACCTTAGCTCACTGCTAGTTTCTCTCTTCTCACTGGCTGCCTCTTCACATGCAGCCTGTCCTGCTGCTCTGCACTGTCTGAAATGTGGGTGCATTGGGCTCTGCCCTGGCCTTTCTCTTCCTTATCTCTGCGCTTCCCTAGAGGACCTCATCTGGGCTCTGCTCCTTTCTTTCTTGGCAGGACCCCAAAGTCCATCTCCCCTCCTGTTTCATATTGAGGAAAAAAAAGAGGCAGAAACAGAGATTCAGAGAAAAGATTCTCAAAATATAAACAAACTTGTAGGGCTGGATTTTCCCCTCCCCCAATCCAGGTTAAAGCAGGAAAGGAGAGAGGGAAGGTGAAATCTTTTAGCTGGGGGCTGGTGGACAGAGAGAGAATAGGGGTGGGGTGGGAAGAGGGCATACTCGCGTGCTCTCTCTTTCTCTGGTGTCTCTTCTCATAAGGGCACCAATCCCATCGTGAGGACCCCACCCTTATAAGCCCCTCTAACCTTAATTACTTCAGTCAAGGCCCTATCTTCAAATAGTTACATTGGGATTTCCACATACAAATTTTGTTTTGGGGGGCGGGGGCATTCACATTCAGTCCATAAAAGACCGGCTTAGTGCTGAGCTGTTTCTCACCGGAAAGCTTGGTCTCTCTTCTCTCTCTCTCTGCACTCCTCTCTCCTGCTGCACACCTCATCCCCATCCCTACCCCCACCAGTGTGAGGTCACAGTGAGAAGGCCACAGGCCAGGGAAATGTCTGCAAGCCAGGAATAGACCTCTACTTAGAACCCAACCCTGACAGCACCTTGATCTTGGACTTACAGCCTCCAAAACTGTGTAATAAAAATGCCTGTTGGTGACGTCATAGGAATGGCGGCAGCAGGGCGCACTTTCTGAGTTCTCCTCCGGATCTTGTTGCAAACGGGACCTATAACCCATCAAAGAACTTTTCGCTCATCACACAGAATAGCGGGGAGATTCGTGGATTTCTTGAAGCTAAGAAGTACTTGAAGGTGCGCTAATTGGGCGAGCAGGGGAAGGAAAAAGAGGAGCGGAGTGAAAACGCCCGGCCGGCAGCGGCGGGAGAGCCCAGCCCCCAATGGAGCCTCAGCTGGCGGGGGCGAAAACCGCTGTGCTGGGCACGCACGGGATCCCAGGGCAGAGCGGAGAGCGCGGGGACCAGGAGGTGGGCTCTTTCCCTGCATCCCACGGCTGATTTCTCCCGCCGGGAGGGAAGCCAGAGGGCCCTAGCGCAAAGAACATAGCCTCCATACCTGGGCCCCTCACCCGCCCCGCTCTTCCAATCCTACCCCGCCCGTCCAGAGACTTAAACGGGAAACCGCGGTGGAGCCCCGCTGTGCCGAGCACGCACGGGATCCCAGGGCGGAGCGGAGAGCGCAGAGACCGGGGATGGGCTCTTTCCCTTTTCCCTGCGTCCCACGGCTGATTTCTCCCGCCGGGAGGGAGGCCAGAGGGCCCTAGTGCAAAGAACATAGCCTCCATACCTGGACCCCACCCCCGCCCCGCTCTTCCAATCCTACTCCGCCCTTCCAGAGACTTAAACCGGCCCCTGAACTGAGGAGTGGTGTCAGATTACAGAGGAGCCGTAATGCTCAGGCTTTGGGAAGCCTGATGGGCAGCCCTGACCCAGGGAGACTGGGAAGTGTGTGTGATTTTGGCTGCGCTAGGAGAGAAGAGACTCCTCCACCCCCAGCCACCACCTTTTCTGGCCTGCGGGAAGAGGGCGACGCGCGGCTGGGCTGGGAGAGTGAAGACCCCTCCATCCCCAGCCCCCACCCTTCCTGGCTTGCCTAGGGTGGGGCGGGTGCAGCTGCAGAGACACACCCAGAGATCAGCAGTGAGGCAGGCGCAGCTCTGGGCTTTCAGCAAATCAGAAATCTCCCGCCTGCACTCACACACACACACTGAAGAAGTGCCTTAAGTCTCAAGAGTACTGGACACGGATCTGGTGGTGCCACTCTCAGTGTGCATATGTGCAGGCAAGGGCAGAAACTGCACTGACATTGTAAAAACTATCATCCAGATCCCTCAGGCCCACGCATTTAAGTCTGCAGTCCCAAAGTCTCTCTGGGCACCAGGTGACCGGCTCTGCCTGCGCAATAAGCAGGGGGCTCTTTGGTGCAGCAGAGGACAACCTGGTCATTGCTTGGTGGGCTCAGGCCGAGACGGTCGCTGCTTTTTGTTTTGCTTTGTTTTGCTTTGCTTTGTTTTGTTTTGCTTTGTTTTGCTTTGCTTTGTTTTGTTTTGCTTTGTCTTTATATCTTTGATATCTTTGCCTGTGTCGAGCGGGGGTTATCGGCTGTTTTTTTTTGCATGTGAATGTACTTGATTTTTTTCTTTGCTGTTGTCGTTGCTGTTGTGCTTGGTGATTTGCTTTGTTCTGAAACTGCCCTGCCGGGGCCCAGCTTGAGAGGCACGGGACTCAGCATATCCAGGGGCCAACTCCAGACCAAATCAGAGTGCAGCCGGGTTTGACCTGCAGGTCACACACCTAGAGGGGGTTCTCTGCAGGCACTGGAGCCCATAGAGGCCAAATCACATTAGGGTGGTCAACCCTCACGCAGCAGAGCGCCCTGCAGGGGGCAGAGCCAAGTCTCACAACGGGTCAGCCCAGGAGTTAACCCCACCTACTCACTAGCAAAAAGCAATTAAAGATCTTCTTGAACGGGGCAGTGTACACAACACAAGAGTCACCTTTGGAGCACACGCAGAGGAGGACGACGTGGTGCGAGTCAAATATAAAGGACACATACTACATAAGATAACCTAGCAAGAACTAAGAACTCTAGGGGATCTACCTAATATATCAAAATAAACACAGTCAGCCAGAAACAAAGATACACGTCCCAAATAAAAGAACAGAAGAAGCCTCCACAACTGGAACCAAATGAAGCAGACGTAACCAACCTCTCAGAGACAGAGTTCAGAACACTGGTGATAAGAATGTTTAAGGAGCTTAGAGAAGACATAAAGAAGGATGTAGAAATCATAACGAACGAGCTTAGACAAAACATAAAGAAGGATGTAGAAATCAGAACGAAAAACCAGTTAGAACTAAAGAACACAATTACCGAACTTAAGAACTCACTTGAAGGAATTACCAGCAGGCTAGATGAAGCAGAGGATCGAATCAGCGACTTAGAAGACAAGGTAGCAGAGATCACCCAAACGGAACAACAGAAAGAAAAAAGAATAAAGAACAATGAGGATGGCCTAAGAGACCTCTGGGATAACATCAAGCGCAACAACATGTGCATCATAGGAATACCAGAAGGTGAAGAGAGTAAGCAAGGGATTGAGAACATATTTGAAGTAATAATGTCTGAAAACTTCCCCAACCTGATGAAGGAAACCAACATACAAGCCCAGGAAGTGCAGAGAGTTCCAACCAGGATTAACCCAAACAGGTCCACACCAAGACACATTATAGTTAAAATGGCAAAGCTTAAAGACAAAGAGAGAATCCTAAAAGCAGCAAGAGAAAGACAGAGGGTTACATACAAGGGAACTCCCATAAGACTATCAAATGATTTTTCTACAGAAACATTGAAGGCCAGGAGGGAGTGGCAGGAGATACTCAAAGTGATGGAAAACAAAGGCCTACAACCTAGATTGCTTTATCCAGCAAGGCTATCATTTAAAGTTGATGGAGAGATAAAGAGCTTTCCAGAAAAAAATAAGCTAAAGGAATTTATTACCACCAAGCCAGCATTGCAAGAAATACTAAAAGGACTTCTGTAAATAGAAGAAAGATCAAAACAACCTAACTACAAATTTAAAAATGGCAATATCTATGTACCTATCAATAATCACTTTAAATGTAAATGGCTTAAATGCTCCAATCAAGAGACATAGGGTGGCTGACTGGATAAGAAAGCAAGACCCTTGTATATGCTGTATACAAGAGACTCACCTCAGAACAAAAGACACACACAGGCTGAAAGTGAAGGGTTGGAGTAAGATATTTCATGCAAATGGAAACGAGAAAAAAGCTGGAGTTGCAGTACTTATATCTGACAAAATAGACTTTAAAATGAAGAACATACTAAAAGATAAAGATGGGCACTATATAATAATAAAGGGATCGATCTGACAAGAGGACATAACCCTAGTAAACATCTATACACCCAACATAGGAGCACCTAAATATATAAAACAGGTACTGACTGACATAAAGGCAGAGATCAACAGTAACACTATTATAGTCGGGGACTTCAACACACCTCTGACAACAAGGGACAGGTCTTCCAGGCAGAAAATCAATATGGAAACAACAGCCTTAAATGATACATTGGACCACTTGGATTTAATCGATATTTTCAGAACATTTCACCCCAATGCTGCAAAATACACCTTTTTCTCAAGTGCACATGGAACATTTTCCAAGATAGATCATATGTTAGGCCACAAAACAAGTCTTGATAAATTTAAGAAAATTGAAATCATACCAATTGTCTTCTCTGATCACAATGCTATGAAATTAGAAATGAACTACAGGAAAAAAACTGGAAGACACACCAATTCATGAAGGCTGAATAACTTATTACTAAATAATGAATGGGTCAAGCAGGAGATCAAGGAAGAAATCAAAAGATATCTCGAGATAAACGAAAATGAAAACACGACGACCCAAAATCTATGGGATGCCGCGAAAGCAGTCCTAAGAGGGAAATTCATAGCTTTGCAGGCCTACCTAAAGAAACAAGAAACATCACTAATCAACAGTTTATCTTCACATTTAAGGGATTTGGAAAAAGAACAGCAAAATAAGCCCAAAGGGAGCACAAGGAAGGAGATAATAAAGATCAGAGCAGAAATAAATGAAATAGAAACCAGAAAAATAATACAAAAGATCAATGAATCCAAGAGTTGGTTCTTAGAGAAGATAAACAAAATCGACAAACCTTTAGCCAGACTCATTAAAAAAAAGAGAGAGAGGACCCAAATTAATAAAATCAGAAATGAAAGAGGAGAAGTGACAACGGACACTGCAGAAATACAAAGAGTTTTAAGAAGTTACTATGAGCAAATATATGCCAACAAATTTGACAATTTGGAAGAAATGGACAATTTGCTAGAGGCGTACAACCTTCCAAGGCTAACTCAAGAAGAAACAGAAAACCTGAATAGACTGATTACCACCACGGAAATTGAATCAGTAATCCACAGTCTCCCAACAAACAAAAGCCCTGGACCAGATGGCTTTACAGGTGAATTTTACAAAGCGTTCAAAAAAGAATTATCACCTATTCTCCTCAAGCTCTTCCAAAAAATCCAGAAGGAGGGAAGATTCCCAAACACTTTTTACGAAGCCACTGTCACCCTGATCCCAAAATCAGACAAAGACACCACAAAAAAAGAAAACTACAGGCCGATATCTCTAATGAACATAGATGCAAAAATCCTCAACAAAATATTAGCGAACAGAATTCAGCAATACATTAAAAAGATCATTCACCATGATCAAGTGGGATTCATCCCTGGTATACAAGGGTGGTTCAACATCTGCAAATCTATTAATGTGATACACCACATTAACAAAATGAAAAATAAAAATCACATGATCATATCAATAGATGCAGAAAAAGCATTTGATAAAATCCAACAGCCATTTATGATAAAAACCCTTAAGAAAGTGGGAATAGAGGGATCTTATCTCAACATAATAAAGGCCATATATGACAAACCCACAGCTAACATCATACTCAATGGGGAAAAGCTAAAACCATTCCCCCTAAGATCAGGAACAAGGCAAGGTTGCCCACTATCTCCGCTTCTATTCAACATAGTGCTGGAAGTTCTAGCCACAGTAATCAGACAAGAAAAATAAATAAAAGGCATCCAAATTGGTAAGGAGGAAGTAAAGTTATCATTGTATGCAGATGATATAATACTATATATAGAGAACCCTAAAGACTCCACCAAGAAGCTATTAGAGCTGATAGACGAATTTAGTAAAGTAGCAGGATACAAAATTAATATTCAGAAATCAGTGGCATTTGTATATACCAATAATAAAACATCAGAAGGAGAAATTAAAAAAAACAATCCCATTTACAATCGCTCCAAAGACTGTAAAATACCTGGGAATAAATTTAACCAAAGAAGTAAAAGATCTATACTCAGAAAATTATAAGACACTGAAGAAAGGAATGAAGGAAGATATAAATAGATGGAAACACATATCATGTTCATGGATAGGAAGAATTAATATAGTTAAAATGTCCATACTGCCTAAGGCAATATACATATTCAATGCAATTCCTATCAAACTGCCAACGTCTTTTCTCACAGAAATAGAACATATAATCCTAAAATTTATATGGGACCATAAAAGACCCCGAATAGCAAAGGCAATCTTGAGAAATAAGAACAAAGTGGGAGGTATAACAATACCTGACTTCAAATTATACTACAAGGCTACAGTAATCAAAACAGCATGGTACTGGCATAAAAACAGACACATAGATCAATGGAACAGAATAGAGAGTCCAGAAATAAATCCACGCCTATATGGCCATTTAATCTACGACAATGGAAGCAAGAATGTACGATGGAGTAATGACAGTCTATTCAATAAATGGTGCTGGGAAACATGGACAGACACATGCAAAAAAATGAAGTTGGACCACCTCCTTACACCATATACAAAAATAAATTCAAAATGGCTTAAAGACTTAAATGTAAGATCTGAAACCATAAAATACCTAGAAGAAAATATAGGAAGAAACTTCTCAGACATTACCCGGAGTAAGATTTTTACTGATATATACCCTCGCTAGAGGGAACTAAGAGAAAAAATAAACATGTGGGATTATATCAAACTAAAAATTTTTTTCACAGCAAAGGAAGCCATCAATAAAACAAGAAGGGATCCTACTGAATGGGAAAAGATATTTGCCAATGATATATCTGATAAGGGATTAATATCACAAATCTATGAAAAACTCACTCAACTCAACTCCAAAAAAACAAACGATCCAATTAAAAAATGGGCAGAGGACTTGAAGAGACATTTTTCTAAAAAGGACATACAGATGGCAAACAGACATATGAAGAAATGCTCAACCTCACTAACCATCAGAGAAATGCAAATAAAAACCACAATGATATACCACCTCACCCCAGTCAAAATGGCTATCATCAATAAATCAACAAACAACAAGTGCTGGCGTGGATGTGGAGAAAAGGGAATGCTTGTGCACTGTTGGTAGGATTGCAGATTGGTGCAGCCACTATGGAAAACAGTATGGAGGTATCTCAAAAATCTGAAAATGGAACTACCTTATGATCCAGCAATTCCACTCCTAGGTATCTATCCGGAGAAATCCAAAACTTCAATTCAAAAATCTTTATGCACTCCTATGTTTATTGCAGCACTATACACAATAGCCAAGACATGGAAACAACCGAAATGCTCATCGGTAGATGACTGGATTAAGAAACTGTGGTACATTTATACAATGGAGTATTATGCAGCCATAAAGAAGAAAGAAATCTTACCATTTGCAACAACATGGATGGATCTAGAGAACATTATGTTAAGTGAAATAAGTCAGACAGAGAAAGATAAGTACCATATGATCTCACTTATTTGTGGATTCTAAAGAAAAGAATAAGTGAATGAACTAATCAGAAACAGTTTTGGAGACAATGAGGAAAAACTGAGGGTTGCTAGATGGGCGGGAGGGGTGGGGGGTGGGGGGAAGGGTGAGGGGATTCGAGGGCAGTCGGTGACCACAGGATGGCCACGGGTTTGAAAATTAATCTGGGGAACGTAATTTGGTGGTTACTAGAAGGTGAAGGGGTTGGGGGGTGGGGGATGAGGGTGAGGGGAATCAAGTGTATGGTGATGGAAGGGGAGCTGACTCTGGGTGGTGAACACACAGTGTGATTTATGGATGATGTGATGCAGAATTGCACACCTGAAATCTATATAATTTTGCTGACAATTGTCACCCCAATAAATTAAAAAAAAAAAAAAATTAGAAAAAAAAAATGTCTGTTGATTTAGTCCCCCGGCCTGTGGTATTTTGTTATGGCAGCTCAAGATGACTGAGACATCATCTATCTCAGAGTTCTCTGCTCCTCTCTGCTGCTCTGCTGGCTCCTTCCCCTCTCTCTCCTTACTCTTCGCTCCCTCCTTCAACACTCCATCAAAAAGATGACTCAAATGAGCACTGCTTGGGTAAGTCCAGCTCAAAGGCAACTTTCTTCTGGGTCTCACATTAAGTTCTGAGATGTGTCTGTTCAGCTCTGTCATCCATTCCCATGGGCACATGTGTCCATAGTCCTGCCTGGCAGGGAATGGACGCCTCTGGACTGCTCCTGCTGTTCTGGCCTAAAGCAGGCCCTTTGCAAGAGGGAGTGGGTGCTGGCCACTGGGCCCAGTTCTACCGTGTTTCCCCAAAAATAAGACCAGGTCTTGTATTAATTTTTGCTCCAAAAGACACATTAGGGCTTATGTTCAGGGGATGTCATCCTGAAAAATCATTCTAGGGCTTATTTACCGGTTAGGTCTTATTTTCAGGGAAACACGGTAGCACCCAATGGGTTGCACCCACTCAGCACGGCTGAGAGAACACCATGGAGTGTGCAAGCCTGTGGGAGACAGGGAGATGGGGCCCAGGGAGGGAGTTTGCGTGGGGGGAAGGGTCAGTGAACACCTGTGACCATTTGCTCTTCAGTCATTCCTTATACACATGTATTTCATCACACCTTCACGACTGCGGGGGAAGCAGGTGGTGGTACCATCTCACAGTGGAAGGAATGGGGCTCTGAGCATTAACGACGCTCCCCGGCTCTGGGCAGTGGGGGAAGGTGGGGAGTTAGGGGGCCGGGTGGGGGAATGGGGGTGGCGGGGCGGGGGCGAGGCTAGGAGATGGTGGTCTGGGGCCTCTGCCCTGGAGTGCAGTCGGCCTGCGCAGCCCCTCCCACATCCCATCCCCCCAAATCAGGGGATGGTCTGAGGCCCTAGAGCATTCCGGTTCTCCACCGACATCCTGCCCCCTTTTCCAGGTGAGCTTTCAGGTGCACGAGCTAAACCCCGGAACTCTTGGACCCGCAATTGGGGGGCAGGGGCCTGCCTTCTTTCCCAGGCCCCCTTGCAAAGAGAGCCTGGGGTGGAGGGCCGAAGAGATTGCGTCACAGAGGCGGCTGATGGTAACCAACCTTCTGCCTGCCTGTGGGGTCCAATTAAGCTCTTTGAATTAAGCCTGGTCCCTCCAGGCTTTGATTTGGTTACAAATTGAACCATTATCAGCAGCAACACCTTGGTGTGACTTCTTTATCAGATCCTTTTTTCTCTAGGCTAAGAATTGTACTAGAGAATAGACCTCTGGGAGATTTGAAGGGAAGCCAAGATTCTCTTGCATCACTCCTAAACAGTCTTCAGTTTAGGAAAATGTAATACATGTTTGACAACCCTCCCATGTTTAGGCTTCACTGCTCCCACTCTGGAGCCAGCTGCCCTTGTTCCAATGATGGCTTCACCTCCTAGCTGTGTGGACAAGCTGCACAGCTGTGTGTTAGCCTTCCTGAGCCTCCATTCCTAGCTGTGAGGTGGGATGTTATTGATACCTGCCTCCTAAAGGCCTGGCCAGGAGTGCCTTGTGTTCAATAAGGGCTCAATTACAAGAATAAGTATAACAATTAGTATATATGTGTTAATTTGCAGATTACAAAGCTCTTTGACATGGTGGGGACAACTGGAGTCAAAACCAGGCTCTCTGATTCCAAATCTACAGAGTCCTAAAAGGCCTTCGGTGTAGCTGGACTTCAGGTTGAGCACTGGTCCTGGATGAAAGGATGTCATCTCTCTGAGCCTCAGTTTCCCACCTGTAAAATGGGGATGCTGCTGTGGGTCTGCGGAGTTGTAGGCAGCAGATGTCGTAATGCAGGTTATCATCATCATTACATAGCCGCACTGGTCCTGGTGGGCTTCCCTGCTATTGCTGTGAATATCTGGGCTTAACTCATCTGTCTACAAAATGATAGCAGAAACCTTGAAGTGTGGGAGTGGGTCAACAAAAGATAAATTCCAGTCTCAGCCTGTCATCTCAGCTTTAGATATCAACATTAGCAGATTTTTCTGTGCTGGTGGAGGAAAAGCATTGAGACTCCTGCCAAGAGCAAAAACTGATTTGCCCACTTGCAGTCCAGCCCTGTGATCTGTCCTTGGAGCCAAAATAAGGAAACTGCTCTTTATCCAAAGCTATTTTTATCTGCCTCTGAGCAGTGCTTGTGATGGAGGAATATTTTCCTGTGATTCCCCAAATGATGTAGTTGATGTTGGATCCGCCGGCAGTTTCTGGGTGTGGGCCGGGATCGTGTCTCGTGAGACTAAAGAATGGAAACACAGACCCAGGAGAGGCAAAGAGTTTTAAAAAGAGGATAGTTTATTGAAAGCAAAGAGTCAGAGCTCCTGAGCGGGAGGGGGTCCTGAATGGGGGTGGCCTCGTGACTGAGGCAAAAGCTCTTATTTTTATACCTTCCCTTGCCTGTTTGGGGAAGGGGAGCTGTTTGAAGAGGGGAGCTGTTTGAAGAAGGGAACTGGCGCCTTCTAAGGAAATTCGTCCACTAGGTTTGTTCTGCTTGCCCATCCTAAAGGAATTAGCAAAGTAACCCAGTCTGATCTATCAGATCTGTTCCGTTTGTCAGGCCAAAAGGAATTTTATGATTAATCTCAAGGCCTTGTTACATTATGTCCTGGAGCGAAGGAGTGATTTCGAAATCTGGAGTTTTAGGATATGGCTGTCTTTTGTTTATTCCACCAGGCACGTTATGCATTTAACAGGTAAGGCGGCTATCAGCAGTGGAGATAACCACTGTGTGGCCCAGCCCTATAAATGGGCACCTTTCGTCTCCGACAGTGCTGGAAGAGCCAGGTTTGAGCCCCGCGCGAGCCTTGTCTGCCTGTGTTACAGAGGACCAGTGCTGCACTCCCAGGAACCAAGGCCACATTCTTAGAAGTTTTGTGAGCTGGTTATCAAACTGTAGCTTGAAATTGACCACGGAGGTATTTATGCCATGGGAATCTGTTAGTGCTGCGTGTCTGGACTTCTTTTCTTTTCCTCTAGCGAGCTATTTGTTAACACGGAGCAGCATAGCACCGTGGATCCCCCACGGGGAGACTTCCTGAGCCTGCTGTCAGTGTTTCCAGGCTCAGGTCCCAGAATCCACCTGTCCACTCCCACTCTGTCTCAGGTGTCCTGGAGGTCCCTAGGCCTGCACAGCTGCCGTGTGTGAGGTGTAGGGTCACTCTTTGGCCTTGCTCAGCTGTCACACTCTAAGCACATGCTCGGTGCTGCCTGGTAGAAGGAGCACAGTCTCCTCACAGACCCAGGGGTTTCACTTCTGCCCATGTCTGTGCCAGCTGATAAGTGATAGCTTCTGGAGTTCCAGTTTCTCCCTGGTCAGATGATGTTAATGCCACCTACGCGTAGTCTGGTTTGTCACTGATGAAGCACCTGCTGGTATGGTTTGATTGGGGACTTCTAGCAGTTACTTTGAGATGTCTCTCCTCCTCCCTTCTCCATTCAATGCCACTGATCTGCAAGAAGATATGTGAGGTACAGGGCTAAGGGCACCTTCTTGATCCCTACTGATGGAAGGAGCCACCTCTAGTGTCATCCTGGTAGGGTGCTCTCAGGGTCCTGGAAGTGTGGCCTACATAGTAAGAGCAGGTGCTGCGGGATTGTGACAGGTGCGTCTGGCTGTAGGAGCTCCTAGCCATGTGCAAATCTGGATTTCTATGCAATGAATTTGTCAAATTCTGGCTCCACTTTCAAATGGAGGACACACCGTATGCTCATGGTTGGGCTCAGTAGATCCTAAAGCCACTTTCTTCTGTCCAGTATTCACAGTTGCTGGTGCTGGACAGCCAGTGGACCCCACCTTGGCTTCTTCCTGGAGTGACTGCCTTCAGGACTCCAATTGTTATAGACTGGATATTGAAGCTATAAATCTCAGTGTGACTGTGTTTGGAGGCCAGGTGTAGGGTGGGGCCCTGATCCCACAGGACCGGTGTCATCCTAAGAAAAAATAAAAAAGAATTCTGAAAGATTTTGCTTGTTAAATATTTGCATTTAGAAAGCATTTCCTGGGGAATGGCTGCTAAGAGAGCACTGACACATGCAGGGAGACCCTTGGAGGATCAATAACCTTGGTGAAATATGGTGAAAGTCTAGAGGAGGGTGACAGCAGGAGGGTAGAAAAGAAGTGCGGACAGGTGAGATGTAACTCTAAATACATAATAACAAAACTGCTTATGAATTTGGAAAAAGAGAGGAAGAAACACCAGCCAGTGCCTTCCTCCCCTACCTCTTCCCACAGAGGAAAGGCCATGTGAGGTCACCTCAATAAGACATCAATTTGCAAGCTGGGAAGAGGGTCTCATCAGACACCAGCCGTGGAAGCACCTTGATCTGCCTTCCAGCCTCCAGAACTGCGAGGAAAGAGTGTGCCGCTGCAGCCACCCAGCCTGTGGTGCTGGCTGTGGCAGCTGAGTGGACGAGGGCACCAGAGATTACCCTCCTTCACTGAGCACCAGGGGCCTCACAAACATCATCCACACACACGCTTTATCTTTGTGTTATTTGGATGCGTTATTGCACTTAGGTATCCCCATTTTACAGATGAGGTGTCTGATGCAGTGAGGTGAAGTGACTTGCCCAAGGTCACCGAGAGCAGAGCCAGAATTTGAGCAAAAGAGGGGATCATCTGGCAAGCCACAGTCCTGACCCCACACCACACTTGGAGTTCCTGCACGAAACCCCTGGGGTCTGGCCCCTGCTGGCTCCTGAAGCCTGCAATGCTGTCACCTGCAGCGCCCCTGGCCACAGATGGGGCCAGAGCCGCTCATTCCCTGGCACACTGCAAATTAGGTTCAGGACTAAACCTCCAGCAAGTAGGGCCAGTTCTAGGCTTAGGGCATGGGCTCCTTGTGCAGCACGCTAGCATTTTGATGAATGAAAAATATTTCAAGTTTTCCTGTAAAATTATCTGTTGTGGAAAGAAAAGGTAATTCTGGCGCATGCAGAGGCGACTTAACTAATTTCTACAAGAATGGTGTTGCTTATTTTTAGCTTGGGGCTGGGTACAATGTGACCCTAATCTGCAGCGAGGGTGACGCTGGCCAGGCCAACACCAGTTCACACCCAGACAACACGGGCAGGGCCAGGACCAGTGTCTGCCCAGGGGTGCTGCCCCCACCCTCACCTGTCCACCTGGTGCTACATGCACTGGCTGTGGAGCCATCCCAGCCAGGAAAGAGGATGTGTGCCCACTTCTGAGGTTGGGAGGCTGAATGTGACACTGGGTCCTGCGTCTTGGGGAATGGCGGGACCTTGCTACACTGTGAACTCAGGCAGCTCCCTTCATCCATGCAATGGGCGGGGAGGATGGTGAGATGAGCTCAGCATTCTGGGGGTGCTGGAGCCATGTCTACTGCCAGATGGGGTGGGGCTGTCCCCTGAGTGAGTATGGATGGGACGTGTGCCTGGGACAGAGCTTTCACGTGTCATCTGTCCCGGTATGCCTTCATGTGAGGCCCGCCTCAGAGCTCCAGCGTGCAGCCTGCGAAGCTGGGGGTGGTCAAGGCATCTCCTTATCTGGCCTACGTCGGGCCCCAGTTTCCCAATAGAAGGGAAAGCCGGGGTTGTGTCTCAGCTCAGCTGCTGACCAGATGGCTGACCGAGCCTGTCATCTCTCCTCTCTGGGTACCGTGACCATCTGTGACAATGGGAGGTGGGTTGCTGTGAGATTGGGACAGGCCTCAGTGGTCTATGCATGCAGTGCTTGCAGCAGCAGCGCCCTAGGATGGAGGCTGCCTCCACTCATGCAGCTGCAAGGGACAGCCACATTTTGCTCTAGGCAGCAACTTCCTTCTGTGTTGGGGCGGCAGGATGGGTGGCAGTTGCCTCCACAGTCTCTGGAGGACTGGCTTGCCTTGGAATGGTGATGAAAACTTCAGGCCCCAGCCCAGCAGGGCCTCAGGACCTCCCCAGGCTCTGGCACAATCCCACTTTTTGATTCTCGGAAATTCTTCTTTGAGAAAACACAGATTTACCCTTGGGGAGCCAATGTCAGCACTGGGGTACACTTCACTCATCCATACAAGGGCCCAGGATTCCATCTGGAAGCTATAACCCACCCTGAATGTGACAAAGAGGAGAGGGAAGTGGATTAGAGATAGGACTTCTGATTAGCAGAGTTATGGGGAGCAGCAGCTCTGGCTCCTGGTGGAGAAGACAATAAGTGTCTGATGTGGGAAAGATGACACCCCGATCGGTGTACCCAGCCCTGCTGCCGTTCAAGTATGTAACAGGTAATTACATTGTATGTTGCCAAGAGAGCTGTGGCAGGGATTCAGTTACACTGCAGAGTGAGGAAACACCCCTCTCATCTCCTGATGACACGAGAGAAGAGGCTGCAGCATTAGGCGTGAGCTCCGCAGAGGAAGCAGCAACAGCCCAGCCACAGCCCAGTGGTGCTGTGTTCAGCAAAGGACCTTCCTACCTTTGCCAGAAACACTGACAGGTGCTATGGCCTGATTGTGTACGTCCCCCCAGATTCATCTAACGCTAGCCCCCAGTGTGATGGTGTTTAGAGGTGGGGCCTTTGAGTGGTGATTACGTTTAGATGAAGTTACGAGGGTAGTAACCTCCTTATGAGAAGAGGGAGACCAGAGCTCACCTTCTCTTTGCTGTGAGAGGACACAGTGAGAAGGTGGCATCTGTGAGCCAGGAAGAGGCCTCACCAGAGACTGAATTGGTTGGCGCTTTGACCTTGGATTCTCGGCCTCCAGCTCTGTGAGAAATGAATGTCTGTTGTTTAAGTCACCCAGTCTGCGTATTTTGCTACAGCAGCCTGAGCTAACACAGCAAATAAGAGCTCAATGAAAGGCAGGCAATGCCTATAAACAAAGCAGGGACTGTCCACAGGGACCAGGAGCCTGTCACCCTGTCCTCCAGGCCTGAGCCCCACACTCCTCATCCACTGTTCCCTGCAGGATTGGCCAGAGCTCTGCGTTTTATCAAGGAGCTGTTTGAAGTGAGGGACTGGGCTCCTCCTACCCGTTCCTCGCATAAGGTTAGATATTTTAACAGTGTTTTCCTTTGATCCTCGAAGGAATAAGCATTTTGAGGGGTGTTTAAGATTTCATGCTTTAAAGGATGGGGAAGCTGAGTGTTCACTGGGTGCCTGCTTTGTGCCAACTACTGTCTTAGGCACTGGACAAAATAAATGAATATGCTTACCCTTGCAGATCTGCATTCTAGCAGGGAGAAGACATAATAAATCAGGGATGTTACCAAGTATGTTAGGAGGAGATGTACTTCAACAAATTAGAGACGAGTCAGTGGGATTAGGAGGCCTGGGTGGGTGAGGGCAGGAGGTGGAAAGCAATGTCATATAAAGTGGTTCGAGCAAGCCTCAATGACAAGGTGATGATGAGCATAGATTCGCAGGAGGTGAGGCACTTAGCCATGTGGATATCCGGGTGAAGCACCCTGGAGGCAGAGGGGACGGCCACCACTAAGCCTGAGACGAGACATGCTAAGGTGCTCCCAGAACAGCCAGGGGGCTGGTGTGGTGGGAGCAGAGTGGTGTGGGGTATGCAGTAGCTGACGTGAGGCCGCCTCAGGCAGGACCTTCTACCTAGGTAATTGTGAGGTCTTGGGCGTTTACTCTGAAGTCGGAACCATGGAGGGTTGAAGCAGAGGAATAAAATGATCAGACCTTTATTTTCAGAAGGTCGTTGCGACTTTGTGTGTGGGGGTAGGGAGGAGCAGGTGGCGTTCTTGGGGGGCTCCTGAAGTAATCCTGGTGAGTGTTGATGGCGGCTCACAGCAGGATGATAGCAGTACAGGGACGTGTCAGATGCTGGGTATATTTTGCGTATTGAGCCATCAAGATTTCCTGATCCACTGGGAGTGGGGTGCTATGGAACAGATGGGGCAACAATGACCCCCAGGCCTTCCCCCGAGTAATTGGAGTGGACTTGGGGAGGTGCCGGCCAAGCAAGTCGGGGAAGAGTCATGAGGTCAGTCCTGGACAGCTGAGTTTGACGTGTCCCCGGGGGACTGGGAGCTAGGGGGCGGCTCAAGGTCCCAGAGCGTATTAGTGGTGGGGCTGGTGGGGAAAGTTAGATTTCCCACGTCTCTCTGTCCAAACCTCTGTCTGTTAGTCTATGATAATTTTCTCTTTCCGTAGTTGGGAACTAGACAATAGAAGGGGACTTGTGCAGCAAATGTCATATTTGCTTTTGGATTTGAAAGCCAGAATTTTCCCAGTTCCAGAAGACCTTTCCTTGAATGCCCTGGGTGGAGCCAGCAGCTCCCAACATGGTGCTGCACAGTCTGGGCCAACATCCATTTGCCTGCTCTGTGCCTGGTGTAATTGTTCATGCTGCCCTCTGTCCTTTTAGACTGGAGGTTCTAGAAAGTAGGACTGGACTTGTCATCTCTGGCTTCCCTGTGGCTCTTGAGGTGGCCTATAGCACATACTCAGTGAATGACTGATGTCACCCAGAGAAGCAATAGTTACTCAACATTTATATAACTAATAAAGTGATCACCATGATGAGTCCAGCAACTGTTCGACACCATACCACACTATCACAATATTATTGACTATGTTCCCCATGCTGTACATTACATCCCCAGGACTTACTTGTTTTATACCTGGAACTTTGAACCCCTTATTCTCCTTCACCTTTCCCCCCTTTTTAAAATTTTCAATTACAGTTGACATTCAATATTATTTTATATTAATTTCAGGTGTACAACATAGTGGTTAGACATTTATGTAACTTAAGAAGTGATCCCCCTGACTAGTCTAGTACCCACCTGGCACTATACGTAGTTATTACCATATTATTGACTATATTCTCCATGCTTTACTTTATGTCCCCATGACTATTTTGCAACAACCAATTTGTATTTCTTAATCCCTTCCCCATTTTCACCCACCACTCTAACCCTCCTCCCATCTGACAACCATCAAAATATTCTTTGTATCTATGAGTCTGTTTCTGTTTTGTCTGTTTATTTTGTTCTTTAGATTATAAGTGAAATCACATTGCGTCTGTCTTTCTCTGTCTGACTTACCACACTCAGCACAGTACCCTCCAGGTCCACGCAGCTGCTGCAGATGGTGAGAACCCATTCCCTTCCATGGCCAAGCAATATGTCTGGTAAAATTCACCTGCAAACCCATCTGGTCCAGGACTTTTGTTTGTTGGGAGCTTGTTGATTACTGATTCAATTTTATTAGTTGTATTTCATCTTCAGATTTTCTGTTTCTTCTTCATTCAGCCTTCGAAGATTGTATGCTTCTAGGAATTTATCCATTTCGTCCAGATTGTCCACTTTGTTGGTGTATAGTTGCTTATAGTGTTTCTTAATATATATATATATTTCTGTAGTGTCAGTCGTCACTTGTCCTCTTTTATTTCTGATTTTACTTATTTAGGCCCTCTCTGTTTTTCTTGATGAGTCTGGTTAAAGGTTTGTCAATTTTGTTTATCTTTTCAAAATAACAGCTCTTGCTTTCATTGATCTTTTGTATTTTTTTTAGCCTCTATTTTGTTAACTTCCACTCTGATCTTTATTATTTTCAGCTTGTACTCACTTTGGGTTTTATTTGCTGTTCTTTTTCGAGATTCCTTAGGTGTAAATTTAGACTGTTTTGTTTCTTTAGGTAGGCCTGCATTGCTATGAATTTCCCTCTTAGGACTGCCTTCACTGTCACATAGATTTTTGGGTCATTGGTCATTGTGGTTTTGTTTTCATTTGTCTCAAGATATCTTTTGAGTTCTTCCTTGATCTCATTGTTGACCCATTCAGTATTTAGTAGCATGTTATTTATCCTCCATGTATTTACATGTTTTTCACTTTTTATTTGTCTTGTAATTGATTTCTAGTCTCACACCACTGTGATCGGAGAAGACATTTGATATAATTTTAATCCTCCTAAATTAATTGAGATTTGTTTTGTGGCCTAACATGTGGTCTGTCTTGGAAAATGTTCCATGTGTACTTGAAAGAGTGCATATTCTGCTGCTTTGGGGTGAAACACTCTAAAATATCAATAAAATCCATCTGGTCTAGTGTGTCATTGAAAGCAGTTGTTTCTGTATTGATTTTCTGTCTGAAAGATCTGTCCATTGGTGTCAGTGGGCTGTTAAAGTCCTCTACTATGATTGTGTTACTGTTGATATCTGCCTTTATATTGTCAATATTTGTTTTATATACTTTGGTGCTGCTATGTTGGATGCATAAATGTTTACTAGGATTATGTCCTCTTTTTGGATTGAATGCTTTATTATTTTATAATGTCCTTCTTTGTCTCTTACTATAGTCTTTGTTGTAAAATTTATTTTGTTCAATGTAAATATTGCTTTTTTCTCATTTCCATTTGCATGTAATATCTTTTTCCATCCCTTTACTTTCAGTTTATGTGTGTCTTTCGATCTAAGATGGGTCTCTTGTAGACAGAATATGCATGGGTCTCGTTTTCTTATCTATTCAGCTACCGTATGTCTTTTGATTGAAGCATTTAATCCACTTACATTTAAAGTGATTATTGATAGTTACATAGTTATTGCCATTTTATTATTCATATTTTTGATCTTCTTTTGTGTTTGTTGGTTTCCTCCTTTCTTTTGCTTAACATTTCTTGTAATACTGGCTTGGTGGTAATGAATTCCTTTTGCTTTTTCTTTTCTGGGAATCTAGCTCTCCTTCAATTTTAAATATTACTTTGCTGGATAGAGTAGTCCTTGTTGTAGTCCCTTATTTTTCATCATTTTAAATATTTCCTGCCAATCCCTTCTGGCCTGCAAAATGTCTGTTGAGAAATCAGTGGACAATCTTATGGGAGCCCCCTTGTGTGTAACTAGTTGTCTTTCTCTTGCTGCTTTCAGGATTCGCTCTTTGACTTTAACCTTTGCCATCTTAATTATAATGTGTCTTGGTGTGGACCTGTTTGGGTTCATCTTGTTTGGGACTCTCTGTACTTCATGGGCTTGTATGTCTATTTCGTTTATAAGTTGGGGAAGTTTTCAGTCATTATTTCTTAAAATAGGTTCTCAATCCCTTGCTCCTTCTCTCCCCTTCTTGTGCTTTTATGATGTGAATGTTGTTACGCTTGATGTTGTCCCACAGTTCCCTTAAACTATCTTCATTGTTTTTTATTCTTTGTTCTTTTTGTTGTTCCAATGCTTTTTTTCTGCTACTTTGTCTTTTAATCACTGATTCAATCCTCTGCTTCATCTAATCTGCTGTTGATTCCTTCTAGTATATTCTTCATTTCAGTTATTGTATTCTTTATTTCTGACTGGGTTTTTTTATGGTTTCTATGTCCTTCTCTATACTCACTATTTCTTTGTTGAAATTCTCACTAAGTTCCTTAAGCATTTTTATACCAGTGTTTTAAACTCTATGTCTGGTAGGTTGGTTATCTCCATTTCATTTATTTCTATTTCTGGAGGTTTCTCCTGTTCTTTAATTTGGGACATGTTTCTTTGTTTCCTCATTGCTGCTGCCTCTCTGTCTTTGCTTCTCTGTATTAGGTAGGTCTCCTGTGTCTCTCAGTCTTTTCTGGGTGGCCTTATGTAGTATGTGTCCTACGTGGTCCAGTGGTGTGGTCTCCCTGATCTCCTGTGCGTGTGTTCCAGGAGTGTCCCTTGAGTGTGTTGTGTGTATTCTCCTCTTACAGTTGAGCCTAGATTATTTTGGTGCATCAATGGGTGGGACTGACTTCCAGGCTGACTGACTGTGAGGACTGACTATGCCCACAGTGTATGAGCTGCTGTGTGGGGGTTGACTCCTCAGAGGGGGTTCACCCCAGGGGCCTCTTGTGCCTGTTGAGACCACCCTTTGGATGTGCAGCTTGTGGAGCTAACTGGGTTGTGCTCTGGTGTGGTCTAAAGCTGGCCTCTGGGTTTGTTGTTTCTGGTGTCTCTTGGGAGGGACTCCCATGCAGCCCTATTTCCGCCTTGCCTTTGTCCAGCCCAGAGCTACCCAGTAGGAGCTATGCAGCTATATGTGGTTGGTTGTTGCCTGTACTAGTCCTGAAAACATGTAGGGGCGGTGGTCTTGCTGTGAACCAAGGCCAGCTGCCACCAGTATTGGGCCTGGGGCTGCTTAGCAAAATGCCTAGTGCTCCCTGTACCTTTTGCCACCCAGTGTTGAGAGTGCCTCTGGCAATGCACTTAGGTGTGGGGTTTCAGGGAGCTACGGGGTGTGGATGGTGGTTTTTACAAATTTAATGCAATTTTGGTTCTTGCACCACTGCTAGATCTGCGACCACTTTGCAATAACACTCTGAGAATACCACAGCCAGTCACCACTTGCCTCGGGCCTGCAGGTCCCCAAGAGCTGCCCATGAGAGACTGCAGTGCAGGGTGTAGCTCTCTGTTCACCACCAAAGATTGCCCAGGCCTCTGCAGGCTGTCTGCTGCTGCAAAATGATGCTGTAGCTCATGGGGTGGAGCTGCTCAGTAGCTGAGAGTGCCTCCATGCAAAACTTGCTGTGTGGGGCAGGGACCCAGGGTGTCACCAAGGTTGTGTGCATGCACAGATTTTACCAGACCAATGCAGTCTCAGATTTGGCCCTTTGGAGAAGGGTTCAACACAGAAAAGGTGTAGCCTCCTATAGGCTACATATAAGGCAGGCTCCAGGTAAACACAATGGCTGGGCCCTCCAGCCTTCACTGTAGAGCCACATAACTCAGTCTTTCCTTGTATGTCCCGGTGCCTCTCGAGTTGCCACCCACCACTGGAGACCAGGTGTTTATTTGCAAGTGAATGAGTCTGTGTGCAGTCCCTTTAAGAGGGTGTCTGGGTTTCCAGCCACCTTTTGTCTTACGAGGACAGACAGACAGAGTCCTTACTGATTTCTACTGCCAGATGTGGGAATTCCTCATCCTGTCATAGGACCCCTGGGCTGGGGAGCCCAGTGTGGGGCTGGAACCCCTCCGTCTTTTGGGAGAACCTGTGCCAAGGAGGTGTCCCTCCCAGTGTTCAACCACTGCCTGTGGGTTTGGGGTCAGCCCATTTCATGTCTCTGCCCCTCCAACCAGTTTTGATGTGGCCTCTTCTTTAGATCCTTAGTTATAGAGGTTCTGTTCAGATCGTCTACAGATGATTCTTGAGATTGATATAATTTATTTGTAATTTTGGTGTGATCCTGGGAGGCAGTAGGCATAGCGTTTACCTTATCTACCGTCTTGGACCTTTTCCACCTCTTATCTTTTTGATGATGCTATTCTAATAGGCATGAGGTGATATCTCCTTGTGATTTTGGTATGCATTTCCCTAATGACTAGTGACGTTGAGCACCTTTTCATATACCTGTTGGCCTTTCACATGTCTTCTTTGGGAAAATGTCTATTCATGTCTTTTCCTCATATTTTAATTGGATTATTTATTATTATTATTATTATTAATTATTATTTTGCTATTCAGTTGTATGAGTTCTTTATATATTTTGGATATTAATCCCTTCTCAGATATATGGTTTGCAAATGCTTTTCCCCTTTTTTCCCATTCTGTAGATTGTAATTTCATTTTGTTGATTATTTCTTTTGCTGTGCAGAAACTTTTTAGTTTGGTGTAGTCCATGTGTTTATTTTTGGTTATTATTGTTTGTGCTTTTCGTGACATCCAAAAAATCATTGACATGATCCATGTTAAGGAACTTTTTACTTGTGTTTTCTTCTAGGAGTTTTATGGTTTCTAGTCTTACATTTAAGAATACTCAATGGAGAAAAGACAGTCTCTTCAATAAATGGTGCTGAGAAAATTGAATATTCACATGTAAAAGAATGAAACCAGACCTCTAACTTACACCAATTACAAAAAGTAACTCAAAATGGATTACACACATACACTTTTAGCATGTCAATTTAACAAATGTAAAAGCATTCAGCCCTGCACCCTGCCCCAGATACTACGATGACCCTGTGTGCTTAGCTCTGATCATCCTCCTTCGCTTCACTTACTTACGGCTTATCATCTCTCTCACCCCAACAGGTTTCCCGGCAGTCGGTCTCTGGCTCTCTGCTGTATTCTCAATGCCCACCACAGTGCTGGCACATAGCAGGAGCTCAGTAGAATGCTGAAGGAAGGGAAATTGTTATTCATGAAGTCTGCTTAGTTTATACTTCCTACATTAGTCATCATCGTTATTATTGTTTTATATCTTTATTGAGTGGCTGTCACTTTTTCTTTTCATTAAGAACACAGCAAGAAATTTTTCGATGAGAAGAAATGTTTTCTCTCACAAACTAGAGTAAGCCTTATGCTTTGATGAGTCATTTCACTTGGTCCCAAGGTTACTGCATCTTCCAGTTGTGGTTTCTTCACCTCCAAAAAGAGTTGCTGTTCAGGGACCTTCAAAAATTATACAGGCTGGAAGAGTCTCAGCAGTAGTGTATGCTGTCCCTGGTTCATTTTTCTGCCCTGAGAAAGAATGAACCTTGAACACACATGCCAGGGATTTTAGGACAGCCTCCCAATTCTCCCCTCTTTTCTACATCATCATCTCCCCCTTATCTATTGGATTATTCCTGTGAGCATACAAATGTGTTGTCACGACTCCCATCTGGGAAGAACCCTTCCTCAGGTCACTACCTCCCTCAGAAACTGCCAGGCATGGAGCATGATTCAAGCTGGAGCTGGCAGGCTGCAGATGGCTTGGCGGCATCACAGGGAATGGTGTTGAGGCTGACACTGGGTGTTTGGTTTTCTCTCTTTGCTCTGCAGGGATTTGCAGGCTGTTCCATGGGAAGCTCGTGTTTTTGAGCTGGGGGCAAGAATAGGAAGGGCCAGGAAAGGGCCCAAGCTCCTCAGGCCATTTGTCATCCTTGAAAGAATTGGGGGGAGTCAGAGCCTGTGCTCACCTGGTCTCCGGACAAGACCTACTCTCCCTGCTGTTGCCAGACCTCTGGGGTCTGCAGGAAGGTGAGCTTGCCTCGCAGGCATAGCATTACCTAATGGACCCAAGAGGAGGTGAGGAATGTAATGTAGAGGGCCGTTATCGGACATTCCTTGGACTGGCCCTGGCATTGAGAGCCATCAAGTGGCCGAAGATGGGCAGAGGAGTAAGAGGAGAGGTCCTGGCTCAGTGAGAGGGATGTAAACTCCCAGCGGAGGGAGTAAACGGCCCTTAAAACAGGCTGTGGACTGCTGTTATTCTGCTGACCTGCCACTGCTTCAGCTCAGGCTCTGTCTTGCCAGCACCAAGGCTCCAGACATCTGCAGAGCGCCAGAGTTTCACTGTGGTTCCCCTCAGCTGATGAGGTTCAAAAAGCCCTGGGCCTCCATTCTAAACTGTGGCAAGCAGTTGGGGCAGCTTTCCCAGGTGCCACCTGACCCACACAGGCTGACTGAATTAACTCTCGACCTCACCAGGTGTACTGTGTGAGCAGTGCTCAACCTCCCGAGTCGCAGGTGCCTTCCCGGTCCCATGGGAACCCCTTCTTGGCCAAGTCAGGAGAGTAAATAAGACCATGTGTACAGGGGTCTTGTGCAGAGCCTGGCACACAGCAAGCCCTCTCTAAGGATCCTTCTCCTTCCTGTTACCGCCTTTGTGTGTGATTTTAGCTGAGTCAGGCCCTAGGTCTCTGTTTAATCAGCTGCTGAACAGAGTTAATCATTTCCATTCTCCTAACCTCTCTGGACTACTGAAAGAAACAAGTCGAAGACTAGACTCGAAAAAAGCTTAATGCAGTCCTGGAACCTGGTGCACAGAATCTTTACTTGGCCCCCAAATCCCCGGGCTGAACGGATGTCATGCAGGGACTCAGCTCTCGTTCCCCACACAAGAACACAGGACATGGTGAGACCAAAAAGGAACACCCACGGAGCCGTGGAAAGGGGTTCATACCACCATATTCTCTCTGGTGGCTGGGTTGGAGATACAGGAAGCAGGAGCCACATGATGCGCGATCCGCCGTCCACTTCTCTGCCAACCAACCAACCAACCAACCAACCCCCTGGCATACCCACAGCAGTTATATTAGTGGCTAATGGCTAACTGGTAACAGCTCATGGTCACCCAGCCACAGCGGACTCTGTCCCCACAACGGGGTTTCCACCTTCTGAGTCCTTAGAATCCACTGTGCCCTCTACTCAGATGACTGCATTTGGCTGCCAAGAGCCAGCATATGTGTCACCTCCCCTCAAGAGTCCCCTGGCCCATCTCCCCCCAACAAGACTAGGTTTGGACCCTTCCCTGTGGCCCCCAGTCCCCAGGCCTTTCTCCACCCCAGCGCTCATCACTCTCTGCTCTGCCTCCTCATCTATCCTTCCAGGGAAGACAGGGATCCAGCACAGGTCTGACAACAGACCCAATGGCATTTTAAACCAATGGATGCATGTCTGGATGAGTGAGGGAGCAGGCGAGCCTGGAGTGACTGCCAGCTCCTGGGAGGAAAGCAGAGCCAGCGGCTCACAGCGGGGGCACCCTCTCTGGGTGTGCAATGCCCCGAGGTCCCCAGGTTTCCAGTGACCTTGCTGCTTAGCCAAGGGCAACCCCAAAGGAAGGACGAGCCCTGAGTGCAAGGTGGCCCCTTGGTCACACTCCATTCCCTGTCCTGCACTGGGCTTCTCACAGCTCTCTCCTGTCTTGAGTTGCCTTTTTGCAAGTAGCAACATTTTGCATAGCCTGAAAGTTGAGTGTTGAAAAATAAAAAGGGCTCCATATTGGTTTTATTATTATTCCTTATCATTATCAGAGATGTTTCTTATACTGTCTCTAATTCCTCACCACCTGTTCATCTCGCAGCCCACTCACTGGACTTTCTCCCTAACCACCTCCATTGATCCTGGCCTTGAGTCCCCAGGTTGTCAGATCCAGGCTCCCTATTCTGTCAGAGACATCACACCACGTCACCAACTTCCTGGAAGCCCTCCCCTCTCTGGGCCTCAGTGATCTCATTCTGCCTGCCTTTCCCACTTCCTTCTCAGACTGTTTACGGCTTGTTCCCATCTTCCTGAGGTCCCCGTACTGCCCGCCCAAGCTCACCCATCACCAAGGCCCAGGCAGCAGCCCATCCGTGTATTTGTGGGCTGGGTTCCTCTGTAGATCGCAGCTCAGGAGCTACTTGATGCCTTCACTTCTCAATCCGGACATGCCCCAAACTCAACTGGTAATTTTTCTCTTGACGTCTGTTCTCTCCCGGTCTTTTTCAGCTGTAGATGACATTTCTATTCACCAAGCTGCTCAATCCTGAATTTTAGAACTCATCCTGCTCCTTCTGAGCCTCTCACACTTTACGTCTAACCCATCAAGTCCCATTGATTCTGCCTTCACATGGATCCCAAATCTGTCCACATCTCCCCACATGTTGTCTGAGTTTCCTGATGAGTTGTGAGCTCCACTTGTTAAATGAATGACTAAATTTCACTTCATCTACCAAGGAAATCCATGAAGTAGGAAGAGTAAGGGTTGTTACCCTCATTTTAGAAACGTGGATGGAGAGACGTGGAACCTGGATCCTGCTCCCCACCAGAGTCTTTCTGCTCCATCTCTGCTTGTGCACCACCTTCTCATCATGAGTATACTGTGGATTGGAGAGTACAGGCACACAGGTTTAGTCAAACCTGAGGTTCAAATTCAGGCACCATCGGCCTCACAGCTAAGGCTGAGGCCTTAGCTCTTTGTGCCTTGGTTTCTCTGACTAATTCCGGAAGAATCACGTTACTGTTTTAAAACGTTGTGAGGAGTGAGTGAATGAATGCATGGAGTGCACCGTGGCACCAGCACAGACAACACTCAGTGGGGTTGGGTGTTCACTGTTGTACCCACTGGAGTTTGGTACTGGGTTTCCTGTACAGCCATCTCTACAATGCTGGCTTACTTCCCTTTTCTTCCCCACTCAGACCACTCCCATCTCGTCCTCCCACCTCTCCGCTGGGAGCTGTTCCCCAGGGTCATCAGGAATGCTTGCAGCCACGAGTACAGCACACTTGTCCTTGCATCTCTCTGGATCTGGCTATGTGCCCTTGGTGGCTAGGGTACTCCCAGTTTTTCTCAACACCCCCCCACTTTCTTTTCTCTCCTCTCCTCTCCTCTCCTCTCCTGTCCTCCCCTCCCCTCCCCTTCTCTCGCCTCCTCTCTCTTTCTCTTCCCTCTCTCTCCTCTCTCCCCTTCCCTACCTTTCCCTTCCCCTTTCCCTTCCCTTCCCTTCCCTTTGCTTCCCTTCCCTTCTCTTTCCACCCCTTCCCTTCTCTTTCCACCCCTCTCTTGATGGCTGCCTCTTTCATTGGACCTCAAGGACTGGCATATGTCCCCAGCCTTCCTTGTTCAGGATTGACTCTTGTAGGAGATCTTTTCCATGCTTTTCATATCACTGGCCAGCCATTCACTGGTGACTCCTCCGTCCCCAACCAACTCTCCTCTCCTGCTCTGTCCATTTCCCTAAGCTCCCAATGCAAATATCTATGGCTGTTTGATGCCTTCTCTTGGGGTCTCCTGAATGAATATGTTTAAATGGAGCTGACTCACATTCATCTTCCCATAGGCACAGGGCCCGATCCTCCCCACACCTGGGAATCCTTCAGACACAGTTCCCTCTCCTTACATATCATACTCCATTACATTCTGTGCCATTTTCACCTGCTTCATGTTTCTTGGATCTATCTACTTTTTCCATGTCCGCAGATATCACTCTAGTTCCAACCTGTAATTTCTCACCTGGATGGATTACTTTCCTTCTCTAATCCATTCTCTGCAAAGCAGCTTATGTGATCCTTTAAAAACTTAAATTGGACCATGTTGCTACTTAGAACCCTTCCCTCTTGCCTGTGGCTCTGCTGATGCAACCCTGGGTCCTTGGTATGTGTGCGGCCTTGCTCCTTGAGTTCAGTCACCATGTGGCCTGTACCTGTCCTTGCTGCCCGACGTGCAGACCTCTGCACACTGTCCTCTGACTCTGCCTGGCTACCTTGCCCTCAGCCTCACCTTCATGTCGCTCCTCAAGGACACCTTCTTGTGCGCTCAGCCAAGTTCAGGCCTCACTACTGCCTGGGCTCAGAGAAGCATATCCAATGAGCACGTTGAAGAGTGTATGTATGATTTTTGTGTGATTTGTCAGAGGTAATGCCCTCCAGTCTCTGGTTTTAAATTCCATGGGAATACTGGTGCTTCCAGCCTGGCCTTCTCCCCTGGGCTCTCGGCCTGGATATCTGACTGTCCACTTGAAAACTCCATGGGGATGTCCAGCAGGTGCCTCCACATGGAGCATTCTGAAAACCAAATTTCGGATCCTGCTGCAGTCAGATGTGCCCCTCCTGCACTGCCCTGGGGTGTGGGGTGGGTGGGCATCCCCGTGCTCAGGATGCACTGCTGCGGGGCCACCATCCATTGGCTGCTTTCTTGCTCTCATGCTGGTCAGTCCTCACCTTTGGCTCCACCTCAGAATACATCCCACATCCCAGTGGCATTCTGAGAACATTGAACGCCCAGAGATGACTTTTTAAAAAACATCCTCTTTGTTATTAAAAACTTGGCGTAAGTCTCCTCCAAGTTCGCATGTTGAGGCCCTGACGCCATTATAATGGTGTTTGTAGTGCGACCTTTGGGAAGTGAGTAAGTTATGAAGGAGGAGCCCCCATTTTAAAAGAGGAGGACATAACCAGGGAAAAGGCCCTTATCAAGAACCCCACCATGCCAGCGCCTTGATCATGGACTTCCAGCTGTGAGAAATAAAGGTTTGCTTAAACCATCTGGTCTGTGGCATTTTGTTATGGCAGCCTGAACTAAGTGACACCCCTCTTCTATGTGACAAAATGATTTTCAGTAATAATCATGAAATAAAAGAAATACTGTCCAGAAAAGAAATGCAGAATGCAAAGTTCTTTAACTGAACTTTGCGTATATAATCATACCAATAAAAAAGTGAATTTCAGTGAAACAGAATGAGTTATAAGAGGTACAGCTTAGGCAACCACTAAAAGAGATCACTGATGTGACATTTTGACCCTTTTGTTAATTCTTTAGTTTTAAAACAATCAGTTAATTATAAAATGATAAATTTCAATACAGAAGATCTTATTTACAATCAGTAATAGTTCACGTGTGAACTAAAATATCCACTTGCCAAACAAAAGTTTGCACTGTTGCAGTGTTTCAGATTTTAAACACCAATAAACATCCAAAATAGTCACATAGAATGATGAGTTGAAGAACTCACATTCTGTTTCCTTGTCTTCATACTGTGCTATCAATGTTTATTTCAAATCTACTGTTTAAATGCAGGACCTGGAGAGCTGGGGGGTGCCCAGAGTTATCTCATGTGATTCTGAGCCACGTGAACTTGGTGTGATGGGTCCCTGTGCAGCGCACACTGCTGACTAAAGGATACATCATAAAATGTGCTAGCTTGATGTTTAGAGATGCACTAATAAAATTCAACAGTAACAACTGCAATAGTTTAGAAGTTAAACAAAGAATTTTGGAGGGAGGAGTATATTACCAGTGATATTTAGAATTGCCCAACCGTGGATGTTACAATCTCTGTGGACAATAGCCCCTCACTGCCTTCCCTTGGGGTGGACTGCTCCCTCACTTACCTTAGCTTCTGCCTGTAGGATTGGACACCTCACCATTTGGACACCACATGTCTGTATTAGGCATCCAACCCAGACGAAGGGGCTGAAGCAGTGGCAGGTGAGGGTGAGGCTCTGGGAGAGGATGCAACTCAGAAGCAGGGAGCTACAGGGCTGGTCTTGCCTGAGGTCTGCACGGGGAGGGCTCTGAGTGGCATTGAGAAGCCACGTAAAACCACAGAAGCTTGTAGTCTGTTGTGGAATATGACATGGAGATGACTCACTCACTCACTCTCTCACTCACTCTCTCACTCTCTCACTGTAGAGGTGTCTTCAGCCAGGCACCCAAAGATTTTTCACCTCCTCAGATGTAATGGTGAGGTTAGGGATGATAGAATGGAGAAATTCTGTGGCTGGGGAAGTGAGGGTGCATCCTCCATTTATTGTCAATGAAGAGACTGCACACTGGGTACAAAAATCTTATCCAGATGTGCTAGACACAGAACTCTTTTTTTTTTTTTTTTACACAAAGACATTTCAATGTGTATTTTGAAAACTTCTGGGTGAAAATTTCTAAATCTCATTCAATATAAAAACCTTTATCAAACTTACGAAAATATAGGGCTTAAAAGAGTCTAACAGTGCAACAAGTTTTGTTATGCAAAACAGTAATCCCCACACCATAGTTTCTTGCTCTCCAGAGGAAGCCAGTTTTCAATAGTTTTTTTGATGTTATGTTCACAAATCTAAATAAAATGCTTACATTACTAACTTTCATTTTCCAGTTTGGGTCATTATCCTTTTGCTACCTACCAAGGAAGGTGGGAATTATTTTTCCTCCACACTCATTCTGGGCAGCACCATACACATTTTGGAATACTTCCCATCCCCATTCCCCAACAACATAGTTACATCCTAATTCTGCATGGATTAAGAAAACAAAAGTTCCCACACTACTAGGAAAAGACTCATTGTTCTGTTGCCATGGTAACAAACAACGTTAAACCTTGTCAATGGATAGACACCAGCTGACTTCAATGAACATGCTTTGCAGACAACAAATCAGTGTCAGCCCCTGCTGAAACTCAGCCAATCGGAGATGGACACACTAGAATAGCAGCTTCTGAATGCCAGCCAGTCAACCTTATTCTCTCTCATCCAGTCACTTTCAAGGGATAAAGGATGTGGCCCCCCCAGTCTGATGGCCGGCCAATCCCTGCACTCCCCACTCCTGCTCTGGGAGATTGCCTGAGCAGCAAATCTCTTGCTTACTCAAATGAGCAGTAAGCTCAGCTTTGCATTTTATTTTAGAATTGAAGGATGGCCTCATCACTCTTGACAAAATTAGCATTCTCTGTTTACAGTGTGACTATGCTAAGGCCTTTCACAGCCAAACCCTTTCTTGCATAACTTTTTGTTTTACCTGGAGTTAGTGATTGCTCTATACTTTTTATTTGTTTAATTTTCTTTTCCTTTCTTGCATAAGTTTCTCTCTCACTTGGAATTAATAATTGTTCTGTATTTGACATTTGTGTGATATTTTCTTGTTCCTAAATAATACCCTCATTCCTCCCTGCTGCTCGTGCTTCTTTCCTTAGTGTACATTTCCTTTTATTGAGTTCCAATCCATTAGCTGTTCTAGCAATTTCATTTTCCTGCAAAGTGTCCCTGGGAGGCTCTGACCCTGCTCTCCGTCCCTCCCCCACACACACCCGCCCTGGCTCTTCTGGCCCTGCTGCTCAGCTCTTCAGGACTCCTTCGTTGCTTGTCTGGGGACTCCCTTCAGTTGCCTGTCCTGTTGGCTCCTGTTTCCTGCAGCCCCTCCTTTTAGAGAAACACATTCCCTGAGAGGTTCCTGAGGAAGGGTACAGGGGAGGACAACCTGAGTGCTTGCATGTCTGAAAATTTCTTCTCCTTTACTGCTGGTATTATAGTTTGGCTGGCATAGAATTCTTTGATCAAGATCATTTTCCTTTAGAATTTTGAAGGTATTGCTCTATTTTCTTCTGGTTCTCAGAATTACTAACAAGACACTTCTAGTGTTCTGACCATTGACTTTTGTATCTAACCCGTATTCACTTATTTTTGTGCTTTTTCTGAAAGCTTGTAAGATTATCTGTTTGTCCTCAGATTCTGAAATTTGAGACATAACAATGGCAAGCTCATTGATCCCAAGTGTTCTCAATTCCTTCAGGTTGTTGCAAATTTAAAATCATTCACCAATGTCTCTTCTCCCCCCATCCCACTCGAGCCACTCCTCCCAGGCTCTGAGGTGCTTGGGTGAAGTGGGGAGGGAGCATTGTCGTGGGCCCCTCTGCTAAGTGTGTTTGCCCAGGCTGAGTCCTGGTGATTGCCATCTATACCCACTAGCATCTGATGGGACATCCTGGTGCTGCCTTGGTCTGTGGTCACCTGATACCTGACACTTATCCTGTGTCCTCCCTATATGAACTCCGCGACCACAAGGACTCATAGAGCCCCTTAGCAATGTTGTTGCCCCGTCACATACACCCAGGGTGGGGGTGCTGATTCAGGCCTCTTCTGGGGTGATGGCTCTGTCCTGGGCTCACGGGTCTCTTGGTGATGCTGCAGCAGGCTGCCACATGGTCTCTCTGTTTTCCTTCTGCTGGGACAGCCTCAACTCCTGGGCAGCACAGGGGCCTTTTTACTTTTTCAATTTGTAGCACAAGTTCTTCCTCTTCCGATGAGATAACTTCCTTTGATGTCTTGTCCTCTGGCTTCTCTTACCTCCCCTGCTCTCCCCTTTGTTCCCTTGCAACCATTCACTGGTTCCTTGGCTGCGCTTCAAGCTGCCTGTCTGTCCTCAGGGCCTTTGCACCGATTGCCAATTCTTCTCCCAGCTCTTCCTTCCCATTGCATTCAGATCCTTCCTCAAGTCTTCACCAGAGTGGCTTCCCTCTTGACTCCAAGCGTGTCTCTTCCCCTTACAGAGCACTATGGAAACACACACGTGATACTGGGAGTATGTGGTTGTCTGTGTTTTACTTCATGAGTGGTTCCATACCACTGAACGTGGGCTTTGAGGGCAGGCACTTTCCTGATTCATCATACCATCTCTAGCCCTGTCTGCTGATGGGGAGCAGGCACATGGTAAGCTGTGTGGATGACTATGAATGGTGCTTGACTTAGTCTTTTCTGCCTTGAACACACTGGCCTGAGAGGGGTGCCCCACAGAACCCTCCAGGCTGTTCAACTAGGAAAACACTCACTGGTCACATAACAACATTCTTTTACCAGAGCTGCTAAACATGAGTGTATGCTAATTAGCCCTCTTGGTGTCACTATGACGGAGCTTTTCTGTCTGTCTGTCTGTCTCCTCTAAACCTCTGAACCAGGAGGGTCCCCGGTTCCATCCCTCCCATCCCCAAGCAGGCTCTGTTCTCTGCTAACCTGCTCACCGGGTGTTCTGCTGTGGAGCAGGTAATTAGCAGAGTGCCAAGCATGCTGTATGCCATGTCCAAGCCCAGTACCTAGAGCCCTTCTCTCCCCACCCAGCCAGCCTGGCCCTATCTGTGCCTTGCTTCTCCTCTGGTTTATGAAGCATCTGGAGCATGTGGCAGGTGTCATCAGACCCCATCCAAGTCCCTCAGGCCTTGCCCACTCCCGTGTGCTCTGGTGGACTTTATTTGCCAGTGTCTGAGGGCTTTATTTCAAGCAACGTAGGCTGCTCTGCCCCACGTGTGGGACACCACAGGAATACTGGGGATTAACGCTCCTAAAGCAGCCCTCAGCCAATGAGTGTCAGGACTTTTATAGAAATGCTCCAGCTCCCACCCTGGGGTGGGTGATTCTGAGGCTTCTTTTACACCATTCCCAATGGGAGTAAACTGGTGGTGTGCTGGTAAATATTTATCCACCAGTTCTCTGGGGGGGAAGAGAGCCACGTTTGTAGTGTTTGCCAATTTTCATTAAGCAAAACCCCCAGTATGGCTTGTTTCAGCTACCTTGTGACATCACTGAGCAGAGCTGGGGGGTGATGCACTCCATGAGCAGGTGTGAGCAGCTCCAGCTCACTTGGGACCAAGCTCTTGTCAGCATGACCACCTGCCTTCCCTTTTCTGTCTCACTCCGCCTTACTCCCACTGGGATCCCTGTACCTCCCATGTAAACGACTCCCATTGCAATCCTTGTCTCAGGGCCAGCTTCTGGGAAATCCCAATCTACACACTAAAAGTGAGCTCCAGAAGGGACAACAGAGATAGATGAGGATTTGGAGGTGCAGGGAGGGAAAATGACTTCCCAGGGCCCCATAGCTGGGGAGCAACAGATCCAGCTTCAGAAACCGCATCCCCTGATTCCTAGGTTAGGGGTCATCCTTGATCATGCCACCTACAATTTCTATGCCTGAATGCCCTCTCAGCCGTGTGGACCTGGGCTCGCACATATGGCTGGAAGGCCCAGGGGCGCAGTGCTTTCACCTGTCCATGTGCCTGGAGAGGCCCTTTGCAGGTCGGGTGCTGAGGAGCCCTGCTGCCCCAGGGTCCCAGCAGGACACGGAAGGGAAAGAGTGTGGGCTCAGGGGGTAAGGCACACGGGGTTCAGAATCTCACTGCGCCTCTCTAGGGTGAGCAAGGATATATTGCTTTTACATTGGAAGCCTCTCCACCTGCATGGTAGTGATGGCAATTGTGACCTTGAGAATCTTCCAGAGACCTCCACTTAGTTTAGCACATGGTAAGTCTTCAACCAGTGGTGATGAGAATGGTGATCAGTGCTAAGACACAGCAGTCCCAGCATCCCCTCTGCAAACCTTAGACTCCTTGTCTGCACGGTGGAATAATGTACATGTTAACAGGCTGGCTGGAAGCATGTGTGAGGCGGCCTGTGTGAGTGGACGAATGGCAGGTGAAGGTGGGCCCTACACTGGCAGGCCTCCTGAGCGACACCACAAAGCTGCCATGTCCTGCTTGCTCCAGTGACCAGGGCTGTCCTGGGTCACTTTGGAGTGGATGAGTGCCCTATCATGTCCACGTTTGCTGAAATTCAACCACACAGCCCCACTCAGGAGAAATGAGCTCCAGCAGACTCAGCTCCATCACAGAGCTGTCATAGCTAGAGACGGGGATGGTGCCATGGGCGATCACTGCAGCATGGAATCACTAGAAAGGGGCCCTTTATCCTGAATTTAGCGATATTTTCCTGCATCACTCATTTACTCAGTAAACATCCCTGACGTTATTCTGATACAGGGATGACAGTATTAGATTCTGGTGAGGGCCCTTACTGTCTTGTTGAGGAGACAGACATAAGCAAATGGACCCAATATGATGTATTGGGAACTATGACACGGGGAATGAGGGTTGTAGGGCCAAATTCTGAGGAAGAATGCTCAGTCCAGATATGGACATAGTCTATTAATTATGGGCTCATAGTTTGCTTGAAACTGCAATGAGGGAGGAGAACCCTCCTTGAGCTCAGGATCTTGTCTTTTTTTCTAAAAAGTTCTCCAGATTTAGGTGTCTACTGTGTTTCCCTGAAAAATAAGACTGGGTCTTATATTAATTCTTGCTCCAAAAGACACATTAGGGCTTATGTTCAGGGGATGTCATTCTGAAGAATCATGCTAAGGCTTATTTTCCTGTTAGGTTTTGTTTTGGGGGAAACACCGGTATTTAACAGAAGCAACAAAATAACAAATTTTTATCACCCTTCACCCTCCCATCTGAAGAAAACTATAAAAGTAGACAAAATGTACAAAACAATGATTTTCAAACATTGTACTGTGATCCCTAAAGAAAGTAAACAAAAGAAACGAGCCCTAAGATCACCCTACTTACTGCCTATAGAGTTTCAACCACTGTAAAGCGAAGGGGAATCCAGGCAGAGCCTGCTGGTCTTTATGAGTTGAGGAGACAGAGCTGGGAATCTGGGAGGCCAAGGCAACTAGAGTTTTCAGGTCAGATATGGAGAGGAGAGAGATCCAGAGATACATGGAAGGTCCGCTGAAGTCTTTAGCTGAGCACTGATCAACATACATGTGTCAGGAACCAATCCAAGTCCAGGAAAGAAACCACTTGAAAGGAACAGAGGGAACAACCACCAGAGCTCACAAAGGGCTTGGAAGACTTTGTGTTCTCATCAGCCAGTGGTAAACCTTGTAACTCATGGGGAACTGGGCAGAGTACCTACGAGGGTATTTTCTCAGAAGATAAACCTAAGTAGCCCCAGAATAATGGCTGCTCTAGTCCTGCCTAACAAATCCTAATGGTAAGCCTTGAAGAGATCAAACTGTTTCCAAATAACTGAACCATGTCTCAGAACAAAGTTCAAGAATATTTAAGTATTTAAATACAAAGACATCCAATACACAACAAGGTAAAATTCACAATGTCTACCATCTAGCAAACAATTAGTAAGTATTCATCAAAGCACGAAAATATGATATATAATGGGAGAAAAATCAGCTACAGTCATGCGCCGCTTAACGACAGGGATACATTGTGAGAAATTCGTCATTAAGTTGATTTCGTCATTGTGCGAACATCATCAAGCACACTTACCCAAACCTGCATGGTATAGCCTACTACACAGGTAGGTAGGCAGTAAGGATATAGAAAACTTGAAAACACAACTGAAAAAAATAAACTTGACATATTGGCATTTATATAACACTCCACCGAACAATAGCAGAAGATACATTCTTTTCTAATACCCATGGAACATTCACCAAGATATTCTAGACCATATTACAAACTGCAACAACTTTAAAAGTCTTGAAATTCTACAAAGTAATTCACAAACCATAGCAGATTTAAACTAGAAATTGAATCAATAACATAAAGATATCTGGAAAATCCCCAAATACTTAAAAACTAAATTGAACATCTATACGCAAAAAAGAAAAAAATGAACTTTGATTCGTATGTCATGGCATTTAAAAAAAGAACTCAGAGTGGATAATAGGTTTAGTTGTAAAGTGTAAAATTATAAAATTTCTAAAAGAGAACACAGGAGAAAATTTTTGTAACTTTAGGTTTAGGCAAAAAATTTTATACATGAAATCAAAAAGCAGTGCATAAGAGAAAGAATAGCTATATTTAAGTTCATCCAAATTAAGAACTTTTGATCTTTACAGAACTATTAAACCACAAAGTGGGAGAACACTTTTGTAATGAATACATCTTATAAAGAACTTGAATTCAGAACATATAAAATATTCTCAGAATAAATAACAAGAAAACCAACAATCCAGTTTAAAAAACAGGCTGAAAGATTTGAATAGATAGTTACAGGATAAAATATAGAGATAGTGAATATGCACATGAAAAGATGATTAATGTCATTCATTATTCAGTAGGAAATGCAAATTAAAACCAGAATGTGATACCACTACAAATAAAAAGAACAGCTATACCAAATTGTGGTAAGGTTGTAGGCAACTGTTATTCTCATACACTATTGATGGAAATATAAAACGCTATATATTAATATATTAAATAGTTTTCAAATAAAGTGAAACATTTACCTATCATACGAGTCAACCATTCCACTCCATGAGAATAGGAAGCATTATGTCCATATAAAGTCTTTGTTATTCATGAATACTGTGGGGACAGAGCCCCAGAGAGCAGTTTCCAGGCTCTCGGCCTCACGTGCAAAGGTGCTGGCTCAGGTAGTAAATGGCCATCAACTGTGATTGGATGGCCATCAGCTGTGACTAGGCGGCCGTCAGCTGTAACCAGTGAGCCATTGGCCACTAACATAATTGCTGTGGCTACGCTAGCAGCAAATGGGGGCTAGCAAGAAGATGGTGGCTGAGCTAGCAAGCGCGGATTGCAGTTAGCATGGCGGATTGCAGCTAGCGAGGGGAGTTGGTCAGTTGGTAGAAAAGCAGACAGCAGGTCGCACGTCGTGTGAATCCAGCCTCCAGTGAGACTATAGTAGTGTGACTCCCCTACCTATGGCTCCGTGGGTGTTCCTTTTTGGCCTCACCATATCCTGTGTTCTTGTGTGGGGAGCAGGACCAGAGACTCCGCAGGCCGCCCTGCACAACAAATACTCATAGCACCTTTATATGTAATAGCTAAAATCCAAAATCCCCAAATGTTCATCAACAGCTAAATTGATAAACAAACTGATGATGCATATATACTATTGAATGTGACTCAAAATATAAAACAATGAACTATTGATATACACAGAAAATGGATGAATCTCAAAAATAAACATGCTGAGTGAAATAAGCCAGAATGAAAAGAATACTGCTGTATGTCGTGCGGGGGACCCTGCTCACTGCGCCATTTGTTGTGCGGGGCGGCCTGTGGGGTCTCTAGTCCCGCTCCCCACATGAGAACGCAGGACATGGTGAGGCCAAAAAGGAACACCCATGGAGCCATAGATAGGGGAGTCATACCACTTTATTCTCGCTGGCGGCATCCGCCTCCCTGCAATCCGCTCTTGCTAGCTCAGCCACCACCTTCTTGTTAGGCCCCATTTTCTGCTAGCAAAGCCATGGCAGTTATATTAGTGTCCAATGGCTCACTGGTTACAGCTGACGGCCAACTAGCCACAGCTGACGGCCATCTACTACCTGAGCCAGCACCCCTCCACGTGAGGCCGAGAGCCTGGAAACTGCGCTCTGGGGCTCTGTCCCCATACTATATTACTTGATTACATACAACTATGGAAAACGTAGACTAATATATAGTGACAGAAAGCAGGCAAGTGGTTGGCTATGGACAAGGAGGGCTGGGAGCAAGGGACATGAGGGAACTTTTGGGGACAATGGATATGTTAACTATGTTGATTGTGATGAAGGTTTCATGAGTTAAACTTGTCACCAGTCTTCCCAAAGCCAGAGGCAACTACGTTATACCCTTTGAGGTTTTTGGGGAGCTAATTTTAACATTTACACTTCTCTGTCTTTTTAAATAACGTGCATATACTGTTACATTTGACAAATGTAGGCTTTTGCTATTGACTTACTCTTATGGAAGGTGATGGCTTTGCTCTTTCCCCCTCTTTATTCTATCTCAGCCACACCCTCTATCATTTTCACAGTATAGTTATTGCCATATTTTTTCAATGAATTTTCAGTATTTACTTTAATGTGTTGATGTAAATATTACTCAAGGAAGAGCCATATAGTATACTGTGATTATATTTTTCTTTTTCTTTTTTCAATGAAACTAATAATTGCCTCATCTTTACTTTTTATTTGCTTGGTTTTCTCTGTACTTATATTCTCCATACCTTTTCAGGTTTTTTCCATGACATTTTCCAGAAGGTCAATTACATCAGGTTGTCTGTAAGTTCAAATTTTTATTTTGGAGTTCTCTAGTCACTAGAAGCCAGTTACTGTCTAGTCCTGCTGCATAGCTGTCTCTATGGAGTTTCCTTTATTCTCATCCTTGGACTTTTCTTGGCTGGAGACCCTGCATCCTGGGCCCCATTGCCTCTTTCTTGATTTATTCCCTTGGTTGGGTATCTTCTCTAGGAGTTTCTTCAGGTTCAAAAGGGTGGACTGTCAGAGGGCATGGTGATGACAGTCCCACCAGCTCCAGTCTGGGCTGGATGCCCGTCTGGGTCTTCCTTCCCATCACCCTGAGATTCCCTTCACTTTCTTCCTTGTGGAACCTCCTCTTTCCTGGATCCCATGCCCTGCTGCTCCTGGCCTACTTCCTCGTATTGGTGCATATCCTCCAGTAATTTATGAGAAAGGAATCATGGGGTAAGTGTTCTGAGATGTGATTTATCTGAAATTATCTTCATTCTGCTCTCATGCCTGATTAATAGTTACCTGAGTACAGAACGCTGATCGGAAATAATTATTCCTCAAGAAGGGGGTACTACCTTGTTGTCTAATATCCTGTGTGCTTCTGAGAAGGCCAAAAGCATTTTAAGTCTTAATTTACTGTATGTGATCTAGTTTTTCCTTTATGAAATGTGTACAATCTGATTCTGTCCCCAGTCAAGTGTCTTTGGGGTGCGTCTGTCTTCACTTGTTTTGCTGGTTACTCTATAGACCTCTCAGCCTGGAAATGTAAGTCTTTTAGTTCAGGGAGTTTTCTTGTTTGTTTGATTTCCTCCATTCTGTTTTCTATGTTCTTTACTTTAGAAATTCTTTTTGCTTAGATATGTACATTGCCTTCAGTTAGGCCCGAAGAAGCAGACCTTGGGATGAAGGTTTGTGTGCAACTGATCCATTAAAGAAGCGCTTCCAAGGGAAATGGGTGAGGGAGTTGGAAGAGGGGAGGGAGGGAAGCAGCCAGAAGGTGAGGCTTCAGGCCAGGCCCCATGGAGTGGAATGGAGCTCAGTGGTCCAGCTGGGGACTCTGAGGTGTGAGCTGAACTTCAGAACTGCCCTGCCATGATGAGGAAGCTGGCCTTTCATATTCCTGCCTTACACTGACCCAGGGAATTCTGGGGATCTAGACTTCTAGTACTCCTGAACCCTGAGGATACAAGTAAAGTGCCTCTGCAGCCTCTGAGAGCAAAAGCACTCTGACGCTGAGGGAGGGGAGCAGTGAGGTGGGGCATTTGGACAGGATGTGGACAGGATATGGACAGGGGTCACTCACTACATGGTCTCCTGCACATGGCCTCTCATTTTCTTTTCTTTATTATTATCTTTTCTGCCCTATTTTCTAGACCTTTGCCTTTTTCTCTCCTTCCTGGAAGATGTCCTCCACTTTTTATTCCACTGCTTCTATTAATTTTTAAATTTTTACTACATTTAAAATTTTTAAGAGCTAGCTTTTGTTTTTTGAATATTCTTTTTTTAAAAGTATCCTTTCACCTTTCATAGATGCAATATATTTTCTTATCTCTCAGAAGCTATTGATGATGGCTTTATTGAAATTTCTCTTTATGTGTAAGTCTCCTCCAAGTTGCTCATTTTTTCTCTTTCACAATGGAGACTTTCCTCAGATGTCTGTCCCCCTCTGGCCTAAGAGCCAAGGCTCAAATGCTACTTGGGTGTCAAACCCACAAAAGCATCACCAAAACCAATGCCAAAGAGCTTACTGCCTTTGTTTCCTTCTGTGAATTTTATTGTTTCAGATCTTACATTCAAGTCTCTGATCCATTTTGAGTTAATTTTTATGTTAACAATGGTCTAGTTTATGTAAGACAATGGTCTAGTTTCATTCTTTTGCATGTGGCTTTCCAATTTTCCCCTGCACCATTCATTAAAGAAACCGTCCTTTCCCCATTGTTCTTGCCTCCTTTTTTGTATATTAATTTTGTATATACGTGTAGGTATATGTCTGGGCTATCAGTTCTGTTCCATTGATCTGTGTGACTGCTTTTATGTGAATTCCATACTGTTTTGATTACTGTAGCTTTGTAGTATAGTTTGAAATTAGGGAGCATTATACTTCCAGCTTTGTTCTTTTTTCTAAAGATGGCTTTGGCTATTCAAGTTCTTTTGTGGTTCCATATAAATTTTAGAATTACTTGTTCTAGATCTGATGCTGGAGACAAGGGAAACAAAAGTCAAAATAAATGAGACTTCATCAAACTTGAAAGGCTCTGTACAGCTAAGAAAACCAGCATCAAAATGCAAAGACAACCTATTGAATGGGAGAAGATATTTGCAAATCATATATCTGGTAAGGACTTAATATCCAAAATATATAAAGAACTCATACAACTCAACAACAAATAAACAAACAATCTGATTAAAAAATGGTCAGGGGATCTGAATAGACATTTTTTCCAAAGAAGGAATATAGATGGCCAACAGGTACATGAAATGATACTCAACATCATTAATCATCAGGGAAATGCAAATCAAAATCACAATGAAATATCATCTTATACCTGTTAGAATATTTATTATCAAGGAAACAAGAAATAAATGTTGGTGAGGATGTGGAGAGAAGGGAACCCTCATGTGCTGCTGGTGGGAAGTAAATTGGTGCAGTCACTGTGCAAAACAGTGTGGAGATCCCTCAAAAACCTAAAAAAAATAGAGCTACCATATTACCCAGAATTCCACTTTTGGGTATTTATCTGAAGAAAACAAAAACAGTAATTAAAAAAGATATATGCACCCCTATGTTCATTTTTATAATAGCTAAGATATGAAAATAACCTAAGTGGAAATAATTGATGGATGAATAAATAAAGAAGATGTGACACACACACACACACACACACACACACACACACACACAATGGAATATTCAGCCATAGAAAAGATGAATCTAGAGGGTATTATGCTAAGGGAAATAAGTCAGATGGAGAAAGACAAATATCATATGATATCAATTATATGTGGAATCTGAAAAACAAAATAAACAGACAAATTAGAAACAAACTCATAGATGCAGAGCACACACTGATGGTTACCAGAGGAGAAGGGGAACAGGGGTGGGTGAAATGATTGAAGAGGGTTAATTGTATAGTGATGAATGGTAACTAGACTTTTGGTGGACATCACTTTGTAGTGTATTCATATGTCAAATTATAATGTCGTATACCCGAAAATGTATGTAATGTTATATAACAATTTTACCTAAATAACAAAACAAAAAACACTGTTTGGGAGCAGTGAGTGGGTAGGCAGGGCTTGTGGAGCTATGTGGGAAGGGTTCTTGTGGGAGACCCTTGTTTCTTTATTTTTAGGTCTTTCTTCTGGGACAAATAGCTCTCCCCAGAGCTTGAATAACCTTCTCATCTCCTGCCTGGAGAGCAAAACATCAATTGTGGTGTTCTGGGGGCCAACATGGGGAGATTGTGCATGCAGTTGGTTATAGCTTGATGTTTGGAACGACACTCATGGGCTCACTGTGCTGTCCCTGGGCCAAGAGTCTTCGCTTTACTGTGTCAGAGAGTCAACCTCCAGTCTTCTGCTGAGCGAGGAGGTGTGGGGTGGGGGAGAGTAGCCTCTGCCTGCATGGTGGAGACAGGAAGAGGGGGTCTAGGGAGCCAAATACTTCTCAAACAGCTGTAGGCCTGTCTTTCTGATTCTAGTTTTTAGTGCTGCCAATTCCTGAGCATTTTGAGAATTCTGCAGTATAAATTGGGTCGATTCTTTGCTTTCCCCATTGCTCACTTTGGATTTGTCTTTTTTTCAGTTTACTTTCCATCTTTTAAAATTTTGTAGATGAGGGTAAAGGGAGTCATGGAAGGGTAAAGGGTGATGGAAGGCAAACTGACTGTGAGTGGTGAACACACAATGTGATGCATAGATGTTGTATTACAGAATTGTACACTTGAAACCTATGTAATTTTACTAACCATTGTCACCTCAATAAATTTTAATAATAAAAAAATCAAAAAGGCAAAGTATAGTACAAAAAATTTTTTTGTTGGTGTTGCATCTTCTGTTCTCCTCGTCCTTGTGGGTTTCTGCCTTTTTAAAGATTTCTTCACATTTGTTTGTTTTTTAAATAGATTTGGGAGGTGGTAAAATTAGGTATGCATGCTCAATTAGCGACGTTAAATCAGAAGTCTTCCTGTCTCTTTATCCTCCAGAGGCCATGTAGCTCCTGGAGCAGCAAGTCGGGCAAATTTCAATGCAGCTATTCTCCCTCCGAGCCAAGCAAGTCTGGGCTGCAGCTGGGGCCTATAGGGCACATGAATGAGTACGTGGGACCTGTGACTGGGTGCCATGCTGATGTCTTTCTGGTGGTGTCTGCGGTTGACCTGTGTAGAGGAATCTGTCCAGCCAGGAGTGGGGAGGTGGGGTGAGGAGGTGCTTGGGCATGTAGTGATAGTTCAGAGGCTCCAACGGTAGTCCAGTGCCCCGTGCTTGTAGACCACTTGCACACATGCATTAGTTGGTGCCTCTTGTCAACACATGCTAGTGCTCAAGATTTCTCACTTATTTTTTACAGTAACCTTGTAAAGTTGTTACTATTACTTTCCTTTCAAAATCAGGAAGCTCAGCCCAATCAGGTGGGCCAATGTGTATCTAACAATACAGAACTGGGAACTGGGAAGTGTCATGAGTCCTAACTCCACATTCAGAATCTTTGAAGCATCTTGGGGACAAGTTAGAGGTAAAGGCCACAGAACCCCAGTTGTGTGTGAGTGTTCATGATTGAAATTATAATAAATTGTTGAGTTATCTATAGGGTCTTTAAACACTTTACCTAACTATTCTTTGTTCATCCCTGTGGTCAGTAATTATTTCGCAAAATAAGTACTCATAATAAATTTGTACGGTGACCGATGGTTAATAGACACATCGTGGTGATCACATCATAAAGTATATAAATGCAAAATCACACCTGAAACTAATATAATATTGTATGTCAACTATACTTTTATAAAAAAAAAGTAAAAGAAATCAATTTGAATCTATTGTGTAGTTATACCAGAATTAGTATCCAAATGATTAAACTGGGGACTTTGGAACACTATAGCAGGCAACTACTGCGTTTCCTTTCTGGTCAGAACTACAGGATACAAAAAGCTCCAGTAAATACTGTGGCTTTAAATAAAATAAGCATGGGCTTTGGAGACACACAGGCCTAAGATCAAATCTTAGTCATTTACTAGCTGTATTAAAGTTCAGAAAGTTATTCGTCTTCTATGAATTTGTTTCTCTACTTATAAAGTAGAAAAATTGTAGGTTGTTACAAGGATTCAATGAAATAACCAATGTATAATGTCTAACTATAAATGATGCTCAAAAGCTGTTCATTTTTTTCCACTTGTGTTATCAGTAGCTTGTAATCATTAGGGATGACATCATTTTGGATGAGAGATTTTTTCCCCAGAATACTTACAGCTTTAAAATTCACTGTTTTCCAATCTAGTAAATGCTAATGACTATCTAAAAAAAAGAAAACATTCAGAGAGAAATATTTTTGAAAAGAAACAGTGATTGCTGGGAGCCTGCATGGGTTCATTAAAAAAAAAAAAAGTCATGGCTTAATGATATTCAGTTTTATTACACAGATATAATAAGACCCAGTGCTCTTAAGTAAAATGCATTATGAATTCTGTAAATTATTTGACATTTTTAATTACGTTATTGTGGATAAAATGGGCCAGTGAGCTTGGGTGACAGTGACTGCAGTTAGACGAACACAAAGTGGGCCAAGTTTTGTATTCTCAGCTTGAGACAAGAGCCTCATTTGGTTGAGATGCACTTTAAAAAAATATTTCAATTACAGTTGGCATTCAATATTATTTTATATTAATTTCAGGGGTACAGCATAGTACTTAGACATTTATATAAATTAAGAAGCAATCCCTCTGATAAGTCTAGTACCCATCTGGCACCATTCATAGTTGTTACCATATTATTGACTATATTCCCTGTGCTGTATTTACATTCCCATGACTATTTTGTAACTACCAATTTGTGCTTCTTAATCCCTTCATCATTTTCACCTAGCTTACCAACCCTCTTCCCATCTTGCAACCATTAGTTTGTTCTCTGTGTCACTGAGTTTGTTTCTGCTTTGTTTGTTCATTTGTTTTGTTCTCCAGATACTACATGTAAGTAAAATCATATGGTATTTGTTTTTCGCTGTCTGACTTATTTCACTTAGTTAATACCCTCTAGGTCCATCCATGTTGCTGCAAAAGGAAAGATTTCATTCTTTTTTATGGCCAAGTAATATTCCATTAAATGTATATATGTGTGTAAATATATATATATATATTTATATACCACATCTTCTTTATCCAATCATGTATTGATAAACACTTAGATTGCTTCCATATCTTGGCTATCGTAAATAATGCTGCAATGCACATAAGGATGCATATATCTTTTCGAATTAGTGTTTTGGATTTCTTTGGATAAATACCCAGAAGTAGAATTGATGGGTCATAAGGTATTTTTAATTTTTTGAGGAACTGCCATACTGTTTTCCATAGTGGCTGCACCAATTTGCAACCCACCCACAGTGCACGAGGGTTCCCTTTACTCCATATCCTCACCAACACTTGTTTGTTGATTTATTGATGATAGTCATTCTGACAGGTGTGACGTGATATCTCATTGTAGTTTTAGTTTGCATTTCTCTGATGATTAGTGACATTGAGCATTTTTTCATATGTCTATTGGCCATCTGTATATTCTCTTTGGAGAAATGTCTATTCAGGTCCTCTGCTCATTTAAAATTTTTTTTTGTGTGTGTGTGTGTTAAATTGTATGATTTTTAAAAAATAAAATTTGGGTATTAATCCCTTATCATATGTACCGTGTTTCCACAAAAATAAGACCAGGTCTTATATTAATTTTGCTCCAAAAGACACATTAGAGCTTATGTTCAGGGGATGTCATCCTGAAAAATCATGCTATGACTTATTTTCTGGTTAGGTCTTATTTTTGGGGAAACACGGTATCATTGGTTAATATCTTCTTCCAATTGATAGGTTGTCTTTTTGTTTTGTTTATGGTTTCCTTTGTTGTGTAAAAACATTTTAGTTTGATGTAGTCCCGTTTGTTTACTCTTTATTTGTTTCTCTTGACCTGGGGATATATCAAAAAATATTACTAAGAGTAATGTCTGAGAATTTACTGCTTATGTTTTCTTCCAGGAGTTTTAATGGTTTTGGGTCTTACTTTTAAGTCTTTAATCCATTTTGAATATTTATTCTTGTATATGTACAAGAATATGTATAAGAAGGTGGTCTAGTTTGTTTGTTTGTTTGTTTGTTTCTTTCTTTCTCTTGTTTTTCTTTCTTTTTTTTTTACATGTATCCATCCAGTTTTCCCAACATCAGTTATTGAATAGGCTTTTTTTTTTTTTTTTTTAAATTGCATTGTATGTTCTTGCCTCCTTTGTCACAGATTAAATGACCATATAGGTATCGGTTAATTTCTGAGTTCTTTGTTCTGTTCCATTGATTTATGTGTTTGTTTTTATGTCAATCCCATACTGGTTTGATTACTATAAACTTACAGTATAGTTTGATATCAGGTAGCGTGATACCTCCAACTTTGTTCTTCTTTCTCAAGATTGCTGTTGTTATTCAGATTGTTTTGTGGTTGCCTATACATTTTAGGATTATTTGTTCATCTTCTGCGAAAAATGCCATTGGTATTTTGATAGGAATTGCGTTGCATCTGTAGATTCTTTTGGGCAATATGGGCAATTTAAGATAGTTAATTTTTCCTATCCATGAGCATGGTATATACTTCCATTAATTTACATCTTCGATATCTTTCTTCAATACCTTATAATTTTCTTAGTATAAGTCTGTTGTCTCCTTGGTTAAATTTATTCCTAGCTATTTTATCTTTTTGATTCAATTGTATATGAGATTGTTTTCTTAATTTCTCTTTCTAATAGTGTATTATTGGTGTATAAAAATACAACCGATATCTGAATATTAATTTTGTATCCTGCTACATTACTGGATTAATTTATCAGTTCTAATAATTTTTTTGGTGGAATCTTTAGAGTTCTCTCTGTATAGTATCATGTCATATGCGAATAATGACAGTTTTACTTCTTCCTTTCAAATTTGGATGCATTTCACTTCTCCAATGTCACTTCTCCAATTTCACTTTTTCTTTTCTGATTGCTGTGTCTAGGACATCCAATACAATGTTGAATAAAAGTGGTGAAAATGGACATCCTCGTCTTGTTCCTGATTTTAAGGAAAAAGCTTTGACTTACACAATTGAATAAGATGTTAACTGTGACTTTTTCATATATGGCCTTTATTATGTTGAAGTATGTTTCCTCTATTCACACTTTGCTGAGAGCTCTTTATCAAAAACGAATGTTGGATTTTGTCACGTGCTTTTTCTGCATCTCTTGATATGGTCACATGATTTTTATTTTTCATTTTGTATATGTGGTGTATCACATTAATTGATTTGACGATACTGAACCAAACTTCCATCCCAGGAATAAATCCTACTTGATCATGGTGTATAATCTTTTTAATATATTGCTGAATTTGTTTTGCTAATATTTTGGTGAGGATTTTTGCATCTACATTCATTAGGGCTATTGGCCTGTCGTTTTCTTTTTTGTAATGTCTTTGTCTGGTTTTGGTATCAGGGTAATGGTGGCCTCATAACATGAGCTCGGGAACCTTCCCTCCTTCTGGATTTTTTGGAATAGTTTAAGGATAGGTATTAATTATTTTCTCAATGTTTGATAAACTTCATCTGTGAAGTCACCCAGTCCAAGACTTTTGTTTTTTGGGAGTTTTTGATTACTGATTCAATTTCATCAGTAGTTGTCAGTCTGTTCAGATCATTTCTTCTTGACTCGGTCTTGGAAAATTGTATTTTTCTAAGAATTTATCCCTTTCTTACAGATTGTCTAATTTGTTGGCATATAATTGTTTGTAGTGTTTTTTTTTACATGCTTTGTATTTCTGTGGTGTCAGTTGTCACTTCTCCAATTTCACTTCTGATTTTATTTATGTCCTCTCTCTTTTTCTTGAAGAGTCTGTTAAAGGTTTATTAATTTTGTTTATCTTTTCAAAGAACCAGTTTTTGGTTTCACTGATCTTTTATGTTGTTTTTCTAGACTCTATTTCATTTATTTCTGCTCTGATCTTTGTTATTTCCTTCCTTCTACTTACTTTGGACTTTGCTATTTATTTTCTAGTTCCTTTAAGTGTAAGGTTTGGTTGTTTATTTGAGATTTTTCTTGTTTTTTGAGGTAGTCCTGTATTGCTATGAATTTCCCTCTTAGAACTGCTTTTGGTGTGTCTCATGACTTTTGGGTCATTGTTGTTTCTATTTCCTTTCTTCAAGGTATTTTTTGATTCTTACTGATCTCATTCTTGAACTATTCATTGTTTAGTAGCATGTTATTTAGCCTCCATGTGTTTGTGCATTTTTCAGTTTTCTTCTTGTAATTGATTCCTAGTTTCATACTGTTATGGCCAGATAAAATGCTTAATATGATTTCAATCTTCTAAAATTTATTGAAACTTGTTTTGTGGCCTAACATGTCGTCTATCCTGGAAAATGTTCCATGTGTACTTTAAAAGAATGTGTATTCTGATGCTTTGTGGTGAAATGCTCTAAAAAATAGCAATTAAATCCATCTGGTCTAATGTGTCATTTATGGCCGCTGTTTTCTTGTTGATATTCTGTCTGGAAGCTCTATCCAGTGATATCAATGGGGTGTTAAAATCTCCTAGAATTATAACATTACTGTTGATTTCTCCTTTTTTTGTCCATAGTATTTGTTTTATAAATTTAGGTGCTCCTATGTGGGGTGGGTGCATAAATTTTTACATGCGTTATGTCCTCTTGTTGGATTGATCCATTTATCATTATGTAGTGCCCTTCTTTGTATCTTGTTACGGCCTTTAAGTCTATTGTGTCTGCTATAAATATTATTGCCCAAGTTTTTTTGTTTTTCTTTTCATTTGCATGAAATATCTTTTTTCATTCCTTTACTTTCTGTCTCCGTGCATCTTTTGACACACAGAGTCTCTTGTAGACAGTATATATTTGCATCTTGTTTTCTTATCCATTCAGTCACCCTATGTCTTTTGGTTGGAGCATTTAAACTGTTTACATTTAAAATAATTATTGATACGTATGTAGTTATTGTCATTTTATTATTCCATTTATGTTCTCCTCCCGGCCCCCACTACTTCTTCTTCATGAAGTCCCTTTAAGATTTCTTGTTATACTACTTTAGTGGTGATGAACTCCCTTAGCTTTTTCTTGTCTGGGAAGCCCTTCACCTGTCCTTTGATTCTAAATGATAGCTTTGGTAGCTAATCTTGGTTGTAGGTCCCTGCTTTTCATCACTTTGAATATTTTGTGCCCATTCCTTCTAGCCTACAAAGTTTTTGTTGAGAAAGCAGCTAACAGTGTTTTGGGGAGCTTCCTTTTAGGTAACTAACTGCTTTTCTCTTGCTGGTTTTAAGATTTTTCTCTTTGTCTTTAAGCGTTGGCATCTTAATTGTGATATATCTTGGTGTAGGCCTCTTTAGGTTCATCTTGTTTGGGACTCTCTGCACTTCCTGGACTTGTATATCTATTTACTTTGCTAGGTTAGTAAAGCTTTCTGTCATTATCTTTAAATACATTTTCAGTCCCTTGCTCTCTTTCTTCTCCTTCTGGTACCCCTATAATGCGAATGTTGGTATGTTTGATGTTGTCCCAGAAGTCCCTTAAATTATCCTCATTTTTTAAAATTCTTTTTTTCTTTTTGCTGTCCTGCTATTGTGTTTTCTACTACCTTGTCTTTCAAATATCTGACCTGACCCTCTGCTTCATTTAATCTGATGTTGATTCCTTTCAAAGTATTCTTCATTTCAGTTATTATACTCTTCATTTGTGACTAGCTTTTTTATATGGTGTCTAGTCTTTTTAATGTCTATGTTTTTAATGTTTACTATCTGTTTCTTGAAGTTCTCACTGAGTTGATCTATTCTTCCCCTTGGTTTGCTGAGGGTCCTTATAAGTAGTGTTTGAATTCTGTATCTGGTTTATTGCTTGCCTTCATTTTGTTTAGTTCCTTTTCTGGTTTTTTTTTCCTGTTCTTTCACTTGGGACATCTTTCCTTGTCTTCTCATTTTGGCTGCCTCCCTGTGTTTGTTTCTATGTATTAGATAGGGCTGCTATGTCTCCCAGTCTTGTCAGGATGGCCTCATGTAGTAGGTATCCTGTCAGGCCCAGTGTAGAAGTCTCCTTGGTCACCTGAGCCAGGTGCTCCAGGAGTGTCCCTGGCATGTGTTGTGCATGCCCGCTTATTGTAGTTGAGTCTTTATTGCCATTGGCACATTGTTGATTGTGGTTGACCCTGAGGCTGACTGATTGTGATGACTGGCCCTGACCACAGTGGGGGCTGACCCCATGGAGTGGGATTCACACCAGTGAGGCTTTGGTGCCTGCCAAAACCACCCTTTGTGTGTCATTTGTGGAGTTCATTGGGTGGTGTTCTTGTGATCTGAAGCTGGCCACCAGATGTGTTGGTTCTGCAGCATCTTGGGATGGGCTCTGGTTAAGACCAAGGTCAGCTGATGTTTGTGTCCAGACAAGGGCCACTGGGTAAGAGCTACAAAGTGATCCGTGGTTGATAGGTTGCAATGCTTGGCCCAGCAGCACTTGGGCAAGGCCATGCCATGACCTGAGGAAGGCTGCCACCAGCGCTGGGCCTGGTGCCACTCAACAAGAGGCACAGGGCACACCAAGGCCAATAACCACCTGCCTGGGGCTTACAGACCTTCCAGCTTTTTAAAGAAAATTTGTCACATGGGCCTAGGCCAGGTGCCTGTGAGGTACAAGCTGCTGAAAGCACTAAGAGCATTGCCCCAGTGGTTGAGGCAGGGTCTCAGGGAGTCACCAGGGTGGGGAGGGGGAGCAGTGTTCACCAGGTTAATAAAGATTCATATTTGGCACCAACCTGCTCCTGCAGGCTGTGTAGGGTAAAGGCTCAGCACAGGGACAATGTTGGCTCTTGCCCTGAGGCCACATAATTCAGTTTCAACCTGTATGTCTTTAGTGCCTTTCAGGCTGCTTGCTGTCCCTTTGCTAGATCTTAAGGTGAATGTCTGTGATTGAATGAGTCTGTGCTTGGGCCCTTTAAGAGGACATCTGTGTCTCCAGCAGCCCTCCAGTTTGAAATCTCTGCTGATTTTCATAGCCAGATGTTGTGGGGACACTTCTTCCTGGCACTAGGGCCCTGGACTGGGTAGGTTGGCCTGGGCCAGGACCCCTCGCTCCTCTTGGGTGACCTCTGAAGCTGAGATATCCCTCCAAATTCTCAACCACTGCACATGAGTGTTGGACCAGCCAGTTTCACATCTCTGCCCATCCTACCAGTCTTGATGTGGGTTCTTCTCTATATCCTTAGTTATAGTTCTTTTTAGCTAGTCTTCATGTGGTTCTCAAGGGTGGTTATTTTATACTTAGTTGTAATTTTGCTGTGGTCATGGGAGGAGGTGAGCGCAGCATTTACCTACTTCAACATCTTGACTTGAACTCCCTCCGATGCATCTTCTGTACCATGGCTGAAGGCTCTGTTTGTGGCTGAGACAGTTAATTTTACTCAATGACCTAAATCACGGGAGGTTCACTTATACATTCATTCACCCATCCATCCACTTACTCATGCACCTATTAACCCACTTATTCATCCACCCGTCATCCATCCATCCATCCATCCATCCATCCATCCATCCATCCATCCTCCTGGATGCAGCACCCACCAAATGCCTTCTCTAGTTCAGGTGCTGTACCAGGTGCTGGGGAGCTAACAGATGAGTTTGATGCAGCTCCTACCTTTAAAAATTTCACAGCCTATTTATGGGTGGGCATGGGTTTGAGAGGGAAAATAAAGGAAAGAGAATCAGAGAGGGCATTATAATGTGAGAAAAAGAATGTTTGTACTTGAGGGTTTTGGAGTCAAGTGAAGGGTGAAAAGGAAAATGACCGAGGAGCTCAGAAGGAAGTCCCACCATAGCAAAATCTGAATTTTAGGACCATCTCTTTGGCATATTTGGGTGGGATGGATTACAGGGGAGAGATGAGAGGCTGATTGGTTGGCAAGTTGTTCTAACAATCCACGTGAGGGATGATGTGGCCCTAGGGAATAGAAGGAAAAAAGAACAAGAATGGTTATTGGGCAAGATGCTCTGCTGATGCACTTTCAGGCTGGGGATTGTTCTGTCTGATATTATGGATTTGATGGATATTTTGTAGCACGGAAGCAGAGACCAGGCTGTGGCTCTGGGTAGTTTAGGGGCTCTGGAGGCCAAGATATTACGATTGCCTGGTAAATAGTGTTCTCTTATTTTCCCAGGCCAGGTGCCTTTCAGTTCTTCCTTCTCCTACCATCCTTGCTTCCCCTGACCTACCCTTCCCTTTTCTAGAATTATGAGAGCTGACAAAAGCCAAGGGTCAGGGGAGAATAAGTGAATTTCCTGCTTCTAAATCACCACAGGAGCACAGACTCTTTTTTGCAGTTTCACCCTGACCAACAGCCATTTATCTGCGTAATGTGTTTACTTATTGCTGCTTGACTGTTTTGCATTGAGATATATGTGCAATCTTAAAGAGCCAAAGATTTGCTTGCAAACATCAAAAGTAGGAAAATAAAATGAAATTGGGCATATTAGATTATTTTGTATTGAATTCAACGTCTGCATCTCCCCATTTTTCTCCACCTCCTGCCTTTTCTACAAATCAATTTACATGACATTTGCTGGATATATTATTTAGTATCAAAATCTGTGGGGAAAACCTAGCTGCCTGGTGATTATTCTTTTACCAGAAGGCAATGAGATGTTGCAGGCTTCCTAAGGGGCTCTTGTCAGGGGAGCTGTGCTGAGCAGACCCCTGTGCCACCACCCCTTCCACTCCACACCCCCGGGGCAGCACAGACACATGCACATGCCACAAACACAAACACTCAGGCACATGCATGCACACACGATGAACCAGTCACTGTATTATGACTGGGAGATTAAAAACATGAGTCATCGATGGCTAGAGGAAATCAGCTGCTTGTGCTTGGGGAAATCCTGAGGAGGGGCTCTTTCCTCAGGGAGGTGCAGGGGTGATCAGACCTCCATGGGTGTGAGAGGATAAGGGGTAACAGTGAAGATGTGGCTGCATCCGGTACAAGGCTCTCTCCCTGGGGGAGGTACGAGCAGGCCCCCCGTTCAGGAAGGTGTCTGGGAAGGTGGTCACCATCCAGCCATCTGTGCAGGCAGCCGCCCCGCTCACAGCACATGCCACCTAGGCTCCACGCCATCCTCTCGGTTGGGCCTCATGCCGCTCGCAGCAGCCTTCCTGCTTTCCTCCAACCAAGTTCAGCCCTTCATTTTCCTTCCCCCTCCCCACACCACTCTCTCCAACTAAATGATTTGTCCTCACCCCAGCCTTGATCCATCACAGCATAATATTATCCCATTAATTTTTAATCTTTTTTTATTGCTTTCATAGAAAAGGTTACCTGTGGCAGTGTAGAGTGACAGGCCAAGACATAGACATTTAGGTTCCAGCTGGTTTTGTCTCTACCTGGCTCTGCAGCTCCAGGCTAGGCCCTATGTGCATCTCAGTTTTCATATCTGTTAAATGGGGTAATTCGTGCCTTGCTTACTTTACCAGGTATTGTAAGAAGCACAGAAAGGAATGAATGTAAAAGTACTCTGCTAAGTTAAAAACACACCCTGGAGCAGTGATTAAACATGGGCCCTGTTTACTGGCTGTGTGACTCGGACAAGTTGCTCAGTGTCTCTGATCTGGGGATTCCTCCTGTGCAGCACTCACTCAGAGGCTGCTCTGACGAGGGGTGGCAGTAACATATGATTGTGCAGCTACCTGTGTCCATCAGGGCTTGCAGCATGCTGAGCCCTCAGTCAATTGGGAGCTTATTATTCATTTTAAAAAGACATTAAAACTTGTGGAAGTTGGATGACTGAGAGAATGTGATTATATCATGAATCAGGAAAAATTCAAACAGAGGGAATCTTGAGGGGAGAAGGACTCTCCTTATCCACTCTGGGGTAAAATGAACAAATGAGCTGAACCAAAGAGGTGGGAAAGATTCTAAGACCAGCTGCCTCTGTGGGCCTGTGGGCTCTTCTCAGTCTTCCCTCCTGTCTGTCCTTCGGCTTCCTACTGTTCCAAGTCTGGTGTGACCTGAGTGGGCAGGTAGGTGTGCAGAGCCCGTGGTCCCTTTTGTTGTCCTGCGAGCTGGGACACTGCCCCTTCACAGGGCTGTGACGCACTCCACCTGTCCCCGCCGCCCACTGCTTCCCCTGCTGCCTGCAGAGAGCAGGTCTAATGGTACCCTTGGTGGCCTGCTGGGGTAGGCAAAACTGCTCTGTCAGCGTTTCCTCAGCTTCTTAATAAAAGACAAAGCCAGCTGAAAAATCCCCTGCAGACACAGCTCAGCACTGAGGCTGTCTGCTCAGAAAGATATTTTCTCTAGGAGTTACAGTGGAAATCAGTTTCCAGGGCCGCTCCCACCCCTCTTGCTTTTGGGAAAGGATGGAGAGGGGCTGAGCAAGGAAGAGGGCAGGAGACAGCCATTGAAAATCTCAGGCTTGCCCTCCCTCCCCACAGTTCTCTACCGGCCCCTGTCGGCAGCTTCCCCTTCACAGTAAGTGTATCCCCACGGCGCTGACCAGAAGTGCCCAGTGACAGGCCTGGGCCCTGCCTTGGAAGAAGAGCACAGGCTGCAGCTGGCTCTAGCACAGGGGGCTCCGTTCCTCTTTGGCAGCTGGCTCTGTGTGGTGGGTGAGCTGTTCTTGGGCCTCTGCTGTGCCTTCCAGCATTTCCCTGAGCAGTTTCCTTGCATCCAGTTCTCAATCTACAAAGCTGTTCTCCTTGGCTCTGTTTACGCATCACCTGGCATGGCGTCTAAACAGCTGAGGAGGCCCCACGAAGGGCCAGATGTGTATGCTGCAGGGAAACTCTCCCCTGGGAGGGCTGGGACAGAGAGCTGAAAGGCGTGGCAGGGGCTCATGCCCACTGTCATGTGTGGGTGCCAGCTGAAGATACATACAGTAGCTGTGCCTGGAAGGGGTGTGATGCAGCTGGGAAGAGTAGGGTCCCAGCTGCTGAAGGGTGGATGGAGAAGAGCAAAGAGGGGCTAGGGGGAGGGGTTCGGACAGAGGAGTGAGTGCTGGATGACGGGTCTCCCAGGTTGGACCACAGGGCTGGGCCAAGGGGGTCTCGGGCTGTCACCTGGCCACAGCACAGGGTCAGGTTCTCAAAAGGTGAGAAACTGGAGAACTGCACTTACTTTTCCTCTTCCGGGTGCTGGGATCCAGCATGAGCCACCTGTCCCAGGCCCTTATCCTGAGACCCTGCTCTGAGGGGCAGTTAGAGTTCTGTGCTTTCCAGGACACACTTCACTGTGACCAGGTCCCCATGGGTAAGAAAGCAGCGCCACCTGCCAGTGCAGTCTATATGCAGGCGACACTCACAGCAGGGGCCGCTCTCCTGTCCTGGCATTTTCTCCAGCTGGCAGATTTGCAGGGTGTGACGGGAAGTTACTCACTCCAAGATGCCTGTGTCAGCACTCCCTGCAGCAGTGTTTAAATACAGACCTAGGGACCTCTTCAGGCTTGGGCATGGACCTTGGAATATTCAGCCTGAACCTAGACCGGCACACAGGGGGTGCTGAGGGGGTGCTCAGACATTAGGGAAGCAGCACATTTCTCCAGCAGGGTTTTGGCTGCTCCTGGTCTGCCTAGTACACATCAGCTTGTCTCTCTCTGTTCCTTTTTATATCTTAAAAACACCCTTTTTCCCCCCAGAGAAAGTTATTTTACCTTCAAAATCTGGGCATTATTATTATTATTTCTCTAAGTTTCTGGAAGGAAAACCTTCCCTCCCTTTCCTAAATTGCAATATCCTGAGGACCATTATTAGTCTTTAAAAAAAAAAAAAAAATGGAGTCACTTAAAATTGGAGCTGGAGCCGGAGCTGCCATCCCAGAGGAACTGTCTTGTGTATCTTGTGACTTAAATCTTTGGAATGTTAAAACAGAGCAAAATAACATTTGGTCTGGGCCTAAAGCAACATTATATTCCAAAGAGCTCTTTGCAAAGATAGCAAGAAAGCAGATATTATGACTACCAGACTGAAAATTAGAAACATTGTTTAGAATTACTGTCACTGTGTTAGCTTATCTGCGCCTATAGCAATGCCTTCCTTCAATTGATGGAACTGTCCCCTTTCCCTTCTCATAAATACCCCTGGCCTTTGTCTCCTAATTGGAACAATATTTGTGCGTTTTTTCTGAATCATTGCTTCCAGAATAGCTATTCTTACTGATCTCAAATAAATGCTTGCAGCCTTTCACTTTGAAAGGCCTTTTATTTTTAGAGTAATAACTCCTTAATCAGATCGGGGAGGGGCTCCAGTATCTGCACACAGATGCAGGGGACAGTACCTGGAACCCACGTGAGACGTTCACTTGTAGTTTCCTTTCCAGCATCCTGATTTCTCTCTTCTTGTTCCTGGGCCAAAGGCACAGGTTTTAGGCTCAGTTCGGAGCTGGCTGACTTTGGATTTTCCTTTCTCCAGGCCTCAATTTTCCCAGGTGTGGAATGCAGGTCTGGCTGTGCTTGTTGTTGTGGTGGGGGACACCTCAAGGCCCCCACTTCCCCCTTTGAGGTAGGTTTGCCCTCTGCCATGCCAGGACCTCTGTCTCCTTCCAGGAGGGGCTCAATTCGACAAAGGGTGTGGCCCAGCCAGAGAACACTCTGCAGGTCTGGAGCGTTTCCCCTGGGCATTGGCAGGAAGTAGGACTAGGCTTGGCAGGGCCAGATCCTCTGGGAGGGGCACAGACCTGCCAGGGAACCCTGTTCACCTGTGTGTTATCTCTTTCCACATCCTCAGTGGGGACCTGCAACCCTCCTTGGGCAGAGCAGGAGCTTGTCCTTACTGCCCAGGTGAGATGCCTTCTTACCTGGTCTAGAAAGAAAGACCACGAGAGAGGAGATGACAGCCTGCCAGGCTGGGCCTTGGGCGGTGACTCATCTGGTCACCTCAACTTTTTCAACTCGAGCCTAAGATAATGGAAGCACCTCCCTCAGGGTGGGAAATCCTGTGCCCCAGGTATCAGGGTCCAGGTCAGCGCTCACCTTCCTCTCAAGGAAGACCTGCCAATTGTTGTAAAGGCTCTTCTTGGTAGAAGGCCCTTTTTTATTTCTGTGGCAATCTTCTTACAAAATCTGCTGGTTTTGTCCTATCCTACCCTTTGGCTCAGCTAGGAGGTCAGCAGTGAGATGAGGGAGAAGGAGCATAGACCTTTGGACAGAGCTGACATGCATTTGAACCCACCCTAGTGGTCACCCCAAAGCAGGGTGCATGCTTTGATCACGTGAGTATCCCCAGCTCCAAGAATACATGGTGGCCATGCAATAAATACTTGCTAAATGCGTGAACAAATATATACATGGTATTGGCACCAAACAACATATTGGTAGGAAACAAAAAAATAAGGTAACCCAAAACCTTCCAGCCCCTTTCCCCAGATTCTGCAGCCAGCTCTCCTGCACTCTTTATTTGTGTGTCAATGTTTCCATGTTTAAAGCTTAAATCCAGGCAGACAGCCACCTCGGGCAGCTGCTCAGGAAGTGTGTGGTCTTCTCCTCCTCATTGGTTGGAGTCCTCAGGCCTGGTCAGCAGAAGGGCCCTCAGCCTGCTGCAGTGGCCTGGCCAGTCCCTTCTCCAACTGGGTCTGGCACAGCTTGCTGCCCCTCCCGCAGGCCCCGCGTGCAGGGCATGTCCACTGTGCATGTGGAAGCCCAGTGAATGGCGTGCCTGGGCCTCACTGCTGTTGTGCTGGCGTGTCCTTGGTTTTGCTGAGGTCTGCCTCCCACACCCCTCCCAAAAAGTATCTGCTCCCCACTCTGTCTCCTTGTCTTCCAGAAGTTGTGAGCTTGGGGCACAAATACGACCCTTCTGCTAGAGACCCCTTCCAGTGGTGCTCATGGTGAACCCACATGGTGACACTGGGGGCTCAGACCCAGGCCACAGGCATAAGACATTTCCCTCATCGGTAACAAGAAGGGATAATCTTGCCTCTTCCAGCTCCTTCTAGAAGCTGCCAGCATTCCTTGCCTCCTGACCTCATCACTCCAATCTGCTTTCATCATCACAGTGTTTTTCCCACATTTGACTTTCTTGCCTCCTTGGGGACCCTGGTGATTACATTTAGGACCCACCTGGATAATCCAGCAAAATGTTCCCACCTCAAGAGCGTTAATTCAATCACACCTGCATAGTTTCTTCTGCCATATAAAGTGTTCACAGCTTCCCAGGACACGGACCTCATTGGGGGGTGGCGGGCATTATTTAGCTTGCCCCCAGGACTTTATAAAGTTCAAGATGCACCCAGTGTTGAGATGGCAGAGTAGAATGAGTGCAAGCTGGAATTCAGGCAGACTGGTTGGAAATGTGTCTCTCCCACACGTGTGACTGGGGGCAGGTTACGTCACCTCTCTGGGCCACAGCTCTCTGAGGCAGATCTCAGAGTTTCTAGGCCCCCTCAATAAAGGCACTAGCTTCACACATTCCCTGTGACTTGAAAAAACAACTGAGTGTTTCATTACAAGATGGGGAAAAAGATAAGAATTGGGTTGAGGCATCAAAAAATGAGGTGTGTGAAATGGTGTCTGAATCTTCTCAGCTCAAGATTAGTTATTGTGGGGGAGGAGCTAAAATGGCAGAATAGAAGGGCGCTGTAGGAACTGCCTCCCAGGATCACACCAAAATTACAAATAATTTATACAACATTCAACCTCAGAACTCATCTGAACACTAGCTGAAGAAAACCTCTAAACTAAGGAGTTAAAGAAGACGCCACCACGTGGAGACTGGTAGGAGGGGCGAAGACGTGAGGCAGGCTGACCCCAGGCCCAAGGAGAGAGGGTGAACCCTGTGAGGGGCACCTCAGTGGCAGAGGCTTCCTCTGTTGGGCAGGGACCCTCTGGTCCCAGATCGGGCTCCCCAGCGCAGAGTTCCTTTGCCGGGAAGGACAGTTCCACAATAGCTGGCAGTAGAAACCAGTGAGGACTCTCTGTGTTCAAGTCAGTGGGGTGGAGGGAGACTAGAGACCCAGTCGCCCTCCTGTAGAGCCAGCACATGGACTCGCTCACTGGCGAGCGCTCACCTGGTCCCTGGTGGAGGGAGTGGCTCCGCGGGTGGGGGCCCAGGAGCCTGCGGGGAAGGACTGAACTGAGCACCTGTGGTGTGAGAGCTGGAGGTTTGGCTTCCATTGTTCCCCTGTGTGAAGCTTACACACGAGTGGTGTACAGGAGGGTGCCGTTTTTTTCAGGGTTAAGCCCTCCCACAGAGGGTCAGGTTCAGGACCACATTGGTCTGGTGGAATCAGTGCAGGTGTGCACGTACGCAGGCTACCTTGGGTCCTGGCTCTGCACACTGCGTGTGCAACATGGCCAGGATGGTGCCTGGCTGTGGGGCTGCTCTGCCTGACCCGCAGACTGCTGATTGGGACGGGCAGAGACTGAGAGTTTTCCTGAGAGTGTCCCGCGAGGAGCTGTGCAGCGGTGTGATCTGGCCAAGGCATTGGTGGAGCGATTGTGCAGGCTGGTTGGCGGTGCAGGAGTGCACCCTGCTCGGACTTTGTGGGGCTACTGACCACACCTCGTGGTGTCCTGGGGGCCTGCCCTGCCCACCTAAAGCTGAGTTACTGGGGGGCACCCTGGGCCCCTGGTGCCTGGCCCCCACCTCCACAGGCCATAGAGGGTTTTTGCAGCAGCAGACAGCCTGCAGCAACCTGTGGGGATTTTTTGGTGGTGAGCATGGCCCCAGAGCCCACCGCAGCCAATTGTAGGCAGCTCACTGCGAGCCTGAGAGGGAGGCCGGTGCACAGCGTGCTGGGCCCCTCCCCTCAACACAGCTGGTGCTGAGTCGCCTGGAGACTCTATTGCTGAGCAAGCGGCCTGCAGATTAAAGTGACAGAGAGCCTTTTTTCCCTTTTTTTGTTGGGGGGGGGGGGTTTCTTTTTTCGTTTAGTCCTTCTCTTTCTCTTCTCCCCCTTTTTAAATTTTTAAATTTTAAAATTTTTTACTGTTTTTCCCTTTTTCTTTTTATCCTTTTTTCTTTTTTTTTCTTTTCTTTCTCTTTCATCGTTTTCTTCTTTTTTTTTTTTTCTTTTTCTTTTGTCTGTTATCTTTTTGTTGTTATCATTTCCCGGGTTGTTTGTCTTGTTATTGCTGTTTTTCCATCTTGTTCAGCTGTTTTTGGTCTCATATATTTTTGTTTCTCCTGTCTGATTGTGTTTATCGAGTTTTTTGGGGGTATATTTGTTTTTTGGCATTGTTGAGTTGCCCTGCTTTGTTTTTGTTTTATGAAGTGGACGTGGGCCTAGCATGGGTCCAGGAGCTGAGACTACACTGAATTTGTAGAACCCACTGACCACAGCCTTTACCCACCTGTAACACAACCCTGCCCACCTACAGCTGCATTGCCAGGGGCACTCTGGGTGCCTGGGTGACTGGACCCACCCCCACAAACTGTGGAAAAGTGTTTTTACAACAGCAGATGGTCCACAGAGCCCTGGGGTCACCTTTGTGGTGTTCAATGACCCCAAACCTTCACCTCACAAAAGCTCCTGGGTGGCTTTTGTGAGCTTGAGGTGGAGGCTGAGCTTCAGTGGAATTTGTGAGCTTGAGGTGGAGGCTGGCTGTGGTGCCCTTGGGACACTGTACAAAAGGGTCACAGGCCATGTATTGGTGTAAGACCTGGATCTGCATTAAGGTCTTAAAAACTACCAATCACGTCTCATAACTCCCTTGAACTCCATCCTGCCCAGCTAGTGCTGCATCGCCGAGGGTACCCTCAACCCTGGGTCAAACAGCCAGACACATACTCCTAAAGAGCCTCTTTCAATAGGTGGAACTTACGGGCAACTGTCAGGTGGCAACAGATGTAGAGGACTCTGACCTTTTGTTAAACTGCCTCAGGACCAATATCGGTGGCAGCCAGCCTCAGTTCACATAGATAACCCCCACGTAACTCCAGGTCCAACACAGGCAGCAACCAAAGGCATACAGCTTTGAGGCATGTACCAAGTAGCCAAGGCCCGGTAACAGACAGGGCTGAAACAGCCCTGAGAGGGAGTCCCGCTCAAGAGACACCAGGACCAATACACCCAAAGGACAGTGACAGACCAAACCAGAGCACTACTCAGTTGAACCTACAAACGGCACTCTTAAAGGAAATTTTCCACAGGCACAAGAGCCCACAGGGGCCATGCCTCCTCTGAGGGGGTGAACCTCCACACAGGAGCTCATACACTGTGAGCAGAGCTAGTTCTCCCAGCTAATCAGCCTGATGGTCAATCCCACCCTCAGACAAGCCAAGAGCAATTAAAGATCAACTAAAACTGTGACACCTCTGGATAGGAGAATAAGGAGACTGTGCAATCTGAATATAAAGGACACATACTACATATAAAGGACACATACAGAAATGACTGAGAGGCGTAGGTGGTCTACCTAATACATTGAAGCAATGACAGAGCACAACCAGAATGAGGAAACAAAGAAATATGTCCCAAACAAAAGAACAGAAGAAACTTCTAGAAATGGAACTAAATGAAACAGTGACATCCAATCTATCAGAGACAGAGTTTGGAACACTGATGATAAGAATGCTTAAGGAACTTAGTGAGAACATAAAGAAGGATAGAGAAATCATAAAAAAAACAACAAGTTAGAACTATAGAATATAATAACTGAAATGAAGAACACACTTGAAGGAATCACCAGTAGATTAAATGAAGCAAAAGACTGGATCAGCGATTTAGAAGACAAGAGAGCAGAAATCACCCAATTGGAACAACAAAAAGGAAAATGAATAAAAAAACAATGAAAATAGTTTAAGAGAATTGTGGGACAACATGAAGTGTGACAACATTCATATCATAGGAATACCAGAAGGAGAAGAGAAAGAGCAAGAGATTGAGAACATATTTGAAGAAATAATGACCGAAAACTTCTCCACCCTGGTGAAGGAAATCAACATACAAGCCCAGGAAGTGCAGAGAGTTCCAAACAAGATGAACCCAAACAGGCCCACACCAAGACACAGAACCCACGCATATGCTGTTTACAAGAGACTCATCTCAAATCAAAAGACACACACAGACTGAAAGTAAAGGGATGGAATAAGATATTTCACGCAAATGGAAAGGAGAAAAAAGCTGGGGTAGCAATATTTATTTTGGAGAAAATAGACTTTGAAATGAAGACTACAATAAAAGACAAAGAAGGGCACTACATAATTATAAAGGGATCAATCCAACAAGAGGGCACAATCCAGGTAAATATCTATGCACCCACATAAGAGCTCCTAAATATATGAAACAGTTTATGACTGACATAAAGTCAGAGATCAACAGTAGCGCTATTGTAGTAGGCGATTTCAACACCCCATTGTCACCAATGGACAGATCCTCCAGACAGAAAATCAACACGGAAACAGTGGCCTTAATTGACACTTTAAACCAGTTGGATTTAACCCACATTTTTAGAGCATTTCACCCCCAAGCAGCAGAATATACATTCTTCTCAAGTGCACATGGAACATTTTCTAAGATAAATTTAAGAAGATTGAAATCATATCAAGTGTCTCCTCTGACCACAATGCTATGAAACTAGAAATCAATTATAAGAAGAAATCTGGAAAACACACAAATACACGGAGGCTGAATAACATGTTACTAAATAGTGAGTGGGTCAATAATGAGATCAAGGAAGAAATCAAAAGACACCTCAAGACAAATGAAAATGGAAACACAATTACCGAAAATCTATGGGATGCAGCGATAGCAGTCCTAAGAGGGAAATTCACAGCAATGTAGGCCTATCTAAAGAAACAAGAAAAATCTCAAATCAACAGGCTATCTTTACACCTAAGGGAACTGGAAAAAGAAGCAAAAAAAGCCCAAAGGGAGGACAAGGAAGGAAATCATAAAGATCAGAGCAGAAATAAATGAAATAGAGACCAAAAAAAAAAAAAAAAAAAAAAAAAAAAAAAAAACAAAAACAAAAAACAAAAACTAAAGATCAATGAAAACAAGAGCTAGTTTTTTGAAAAGATAAACAAAATTGACAAAGCCTTAGCCAAACTCACCAAGAAAAAGAGAGAGAGGACCCAAATTAATAAAATCAGAAATGAAAGAGGAGAAGTGACAACAGATACCACAGAAATACAGAAAAATTTAAGAGAACACTATGAGCAACTTATGCCAACAAATTAGACAATCTGAAAGAAATGGATAAATTTCTAGTAGTATACAATCTTCCAAGACTGAGTCAAGAAGAAACAGGAACTCTGAACAGACCAATTACTACCAAAGAAATTGAATCAGTAATTAACCAGCTCCCAACAAGCAAAAGTCCTGGACTAGATGGCTTCACAGGTGAATTTTACCAAACATTCAAAAAAGAATTAACACCTATTCTCTAACTATTCCAAGCCTTCCAGAAGAAGGGAAGGCTCCCAAGCACATTTTATGAGGCCACTATTACCCCCCAAATCAGATAAAGACATTACAAAAAAAGAAAACTACAGGCCAATATCCCTAATGAACATGCACACAAAAATCCTCAGACAAAAGATGAGCAAACTGGATTCAGCAATACATTACAAAGATGATACACCATGATCAAGTGGGATTCATTCCTACTTTGTAAGGTTGGTTCAATATCTGCAAATCAGTTAAGATGATACACCACATTAACAAAATGAAAAACAAAAATCATATGATCATATCAATAGATCAGAAAAAGCATTTGACAAAATCTAGCACCCATTTATGATAAAAACTCTTAGCAAAGTGGGAATAAAAGGATAATATCTCAATAAAATAAAGGCCATATATGATAAACCCACAGCTAACATCTTACTCAATGGGGAAGGCTAAAACCTTTCCCCTTAAGATCAGGAACAAGACAAGGCTGCCCACTTTCACCACTTTTATTCAACATAGTTCTAGAAGTTCTAGTCACAGCAGTCAGGCAAGAAAAAGAAATAAAAGGCATCCAAATTGGAAAGGAGGAAGTAAAATTGTCTTTATATGCAGATGACATGATATTATTTATAGAGAACCCCAAAGACTCCACCAAAAATCTATTAGAATGGATAAACGAATTTAGTAAAGTAGCAGGATACAAAATTAATATTCAGAAATCAGTTGCATTTGTATATACCAATAATAAAATATCAGAAGGAGAAATTAATAAAACAATCCCATTTACAATTGCTTCAAAGTCTCTAAAATACCTGGGAATAAATTTAACCAAAGAAGTAAAAGATCTGTACTCAGAAAATTGTAAGACACTGAAGAGAGAAATGAAAGAAGATACAAATAGATGGAAACACATACCATGTTCATGGATAGTTAAAATGTCAATATTACCTAAGGCAATGTAGAGATTCAGCACAATTCCTATCAAACTACCCATGACATTTTTCTCAGAAATAGGACATATAATCCTAAAATTTATATGGAACCAGAAAAGATTTTTTCCAAAAATTTATATGGAAACAAAAAGATTGCCCAAATAGCCATGACAATCTTGAGAAATAAGAACAAAGTGGGAGGTATCACGCTACCTGACATCAAATCATACTACAAAACTATAGTAATCAAAACAGTAGGGTACTGGCATAAAAACAGAACCATAGATCAATGGAACAGAATAGAGAGCCCAGAAATAAATCAATTCATATATGGTCATTTATTCTATGAAAATGGAAGCAAGAATTTACACTGGGGTAAAGAGAGTCTATTTAATAAATGGTGCTGGGAAAACTGTACTGACACATGCAAAAGAAATGAAACTGGACCACCTCTTTATGCTGTATACAAGAACAACTTCAAAATGGATTGAAGACTTAAATATGAGACCTGAAACCATAATACTAATATATATAGGGAGTAAATATAGGGAGTAAATTTGCAGACATTACCCTGAGTAATATTTTTACTGATATATCCCCTAGGGCAAGGGAAGTAAAAGAAAAAATAAACATATGGTATTACATCAAGCTTAAAAGTTTCTTCGCAGCAAAGGAAACCATCAGTAAAACAAAAAAGCAGCCTAGTGAATGGGAAAAGATATTTGTCGATGATACACCTGATAAGGGGTTAATATCCAAAATTTATAAAACACACATTCAGGTCAACACCAAAAAAACAAGCAACCCAATTAAAGAATGGGCAGAAGACATGAAGAGGCATTTCTCTAAAGAGGACATACAGAGGGCCAACAGACATGAGAAAACGCTCAACCTCAGTAATCATTAGAGAAATGCAAGTAAAAACCACAATGAGATACTACCTCATTCCGGTCACAGTGGCTATCATCAATAAATCAACAAACAACAAGTGCTGGCGAGAATGTGAAGAAAAGGGAACCCTTGTGCACTGTTGGTGGGATTACAGATTGGTGCAGCCACTATGGAAAACAGTATGGAGGTATCTCAAAACACTGGAAATGAAACTACCTTATGACCCAGCAGTTCTACTCTTAGGTATCTATCCATAGAAATTCAAGATGCTAATTTGAAGAAATATTTTCACCCCTATGTTTATTGCAGCGCTATTCACAGTAACCAAAACTTGGAAACAACCAAAATGCCCATTGGTAGACGACTGGAATAAGAAACTGTGGTACATTTATGCAACGGAGTATTATGTAGCCATAAAGAAGAAAGAAATCTTACCATTTGCAACAATATGGATGGACCTAGAGAACATTATGTTAAGTGAAATAAGTCAGACAGAGGAAGACAAATACCATATGATTTCACATGTGGAATCTAAAGAACTGAATGAATGAGCTAAGTAAACAGAAATAGTCTCAGAGATATGGAGGAAAAACTGATGGTTGCTGGAAGGGAGGAGGAGTGGGGATGATGGAGAAGGGGAAGGGATTAGACAGCATAAATTGGTAACTACAACATTGCCACAGGGATATGAAAGACAGTTTGGGGGATATAATCAATCATGTTGTAAAGATTTTGTAGGGTGTCAGATGGGCACATGTGTTATTAAGGAGAGCACTCCATGGATGGTCTAGATGCCTGACCTCTGCACTGTACACCTGAAGGTGAAGCTGAATAATATTCTATGTCAACTATAATTTTATATATATATATATATGTATATATGTATATACATATATATATATATACACACACACGTGTATATATATATGTATATATATACACATATATATTCGTATATATATATACACACACACATATATATATACATATGTATATGTATTTACGGGATATGGAGTACAGCATAAGGAATAGAGTCAATGGAATTGTAATAGATACATACGATGTCAAAGGGACAATAGATTGGGAGAGGGAGGTTATCACTTCGTGAGCGGTGAAATGTCTGACTATTGCATTGTTTTGTACACCTGAAACTAAAAAAATAATAAAAAAAAACTAGTCACTGCTCCTTAATCCCTGTATTGAGTCCAGAAGTTTGAAGACTGAGCTCTTTTGCTTACCACTGTTTAAAAATGTTTGGCAGAAACTGTTGAGTGACCTGCAGTTCGCGGCAGGTTGGGTTCCAGGAAGCAGGAAGATTGCCCTAGGCTACTCTGAGATGCACGTTAGTTTAGGAGGTAATATTCCATTGTGCATATGTACCAGCTGTCTATACATTCAGGAACCTCCAGGTTTCCTATATATTTTGGCGATTGTAAACACTGCAGCAATGAACACATGGATGCACATGTCCCTTCAATGTAGCATTTTAGGTTTCTTCAGATAAATACGTAGAAGAGGGATTACTAGGTCCTTTTTTGTCTCTTCTTATAGCCTTTGTTTTAAAGTCTCTTTTGTCTGGTATAAGTATTGCTACATTAGTCTAGTTTTGTTTACATTTGCATGAAATCTTTTCCCATCCCTTTACTTTCTGCTTGTGTGTCTTTCAATTTGAAGTGAGTCTCTTGTAGGCAGCATATATAAGGGTTTTATTTTCGTTTCCATTAAGCCACCCTATGTCTTTCGATTGGAGCATTTAATCCATTTACATTGAAGTAATTGTTGATAGATATGTAGCTGTTGCCATTTTATTATTCATATTTTTGATTTTTTTTTCTCTCCCCCCCCATCATCTTACAGAAGTACCTGTAACATTCATTCTAATACTGGTTTGTGGTGATGAACTCCCTTAGCTTTTTCAAGTCTGAGAACTCTTTATCTGCCCTTTGGTTTTAAATAATAGCTTTGCTGGGTAATCTTGGTTGTAGGTCCTTGCTTTTCATTACTTTGAATATTTCATGCCAGAGCCTTCTGGCCTGCAAAGTGTCTTTTGAGAAATCAACTGACAGTCTTATGGGAGCTCCCTTGTAGGTAACTAACTGCTTTTATTTTAAAACTTTCAGGATTCTCTGTTTGTCTTTAACCTTTGGCATTTAAATTATGATGTGTCTTGGTGTGGGCCTCTTTCGGTTCATCTTGTTTGGGACTTTCTGTCCTTCCTGGGCTTGACTATCCATTTTCTTCACTAGGTTAGGAAAGTTTTCCATTATTATTTCTTCAAATAGGTTTTAGATTCCTTGCTCTCTCTCTTCTCCTCTGGTACCTTTATGATGCAAATGTCGGTGTACTTAATGTTGTCCCAAAGGACCCTTAAACTGTCTTCATTTTGGGGAGTTCAGTATTTTCTTTTTGCTGTTCTGATACGATGTTTTCTGCTACTTTACCTTCCAAAAGTAAATTTAATTCTCTGTTTCATCTAATCTACTTTGATTGCCTCTAATGTATTCTTCTATTCCGTTATTGTATTATTTATATCTGACTGTTTTTTATATTTTTATCTCCATTTTTATGTTTCCTATCTCTTTGTTGAAGTTCTCTCTGGTATCAGTGAGCATCCTTACAACCAGTGTTTGGAACTTTGCATCTTGTACATTGCTTGTCTCCATTGTATTTAATTATTTTTCTGGATTTTTCATTCTTTTATCTAGGACATATTTCTTTGCCTCCCCATTTTGGCTGCCTCTCTGTGTTTGTTTCTATGTATTATATTGGGCAGCTATGTCTCCAAGTCTTAGTAGAGTAACCTTATGTAGCAGGTATCCTGTATGGCCTAGTGGCACAGTCTTCCTTGTCACTAGAGCCAGGTGCTCCAGGTGTGTGCCTTGTGTTGGTTGTGTGTGCCCTTCTGCTGTAGTTGAGCCTTGGTTGTTGTTTGCATGTCAGCCCAAGGGATTGACATTCAGGCTGATTCATTGTGAGGACTGGCCATGACTACAGTGGAGTTGTGGTGCAGGGCTGACCCTATAAAGTCGATTCTCTGTAACAATGCTCTGGTGCTTGTCCAGTCTGCCCTTTGGGTGTGTTGTCCTTGGAGGCAGCCAGGTGATGCGCTGGCCGGATCTGAAGCTGGCCACTGGGTATGCCAACCCCAGGGCCTCTGGGAGGAAACCCACTGTAGGATAAATTTAGTGGCATCCTATGCCCTGGCTGGGACCACCTGGCATGAGCCACAAATCAACCTGCAGATGACCTCCACCTGCACTGTGCTTGGAGGTGCCTTGAGAGGCCAAGCTGTGAACAAAGGCCAGCTTTCACTAGTGCCAGGCTTAGGGCAGCTCAGCCAGAGGTACAGGACACACTGAACCCAAATGCTGCTTTTTTGCATTTTGTGAATCTTCGAGAGATTTTTAGGAAAGTCTGCAGCATGAGCCAGGGCAGAGCATTTGTACAGAAAAGTCACTGGAAGTAGGTTGGGTGTACTTGAAAGTTGGGTGGGGGGGTCTCAGAATCAACATGGTCGGGCAAATTCTGTTACCCAGCTTGATCAAGACTCAGATACAGTGGCCACCTGAATCTGCACACAGGGAGGCAAAAGGGCTCAACAAAGAAACAATAGCTTCCAACAGCTCCACCCTCTAGAAGAAAGCTGTCCCTCCAGCCCTCGCCCTGCAGCCAGACAACTCAATTCCTCCCATATGTCCCTGGTGGTTTTCGAGTTGTTTCCCCAATGCTAGAGTTCATAGTGAGCGAGTTTGTCAGAGAGTAAATTTGTGCACAGGGCCTTTAATAGGAGCGCCTGGGACTGTAGCCACGGTCCATCTCACTCAGCCACAATGTCTGGTTTTTACAACCAGAAGTTATGGGGACTTCTCTGCCTACCATTGAAACCTGGGCTGGGGAGCCTGGTGTGGGGCTGGGACTTCCTGCTTCTCTGGGCGGGGGGGGGGGACCTCTGCAGCCAAGATATCCCTCCTGATTTTTAATGGTCACACGTGGGTGTGGGACCAGCCTGTTCCATGTCTCTGCACCTCCGACCATCTTGAGGTGGCTACTTCTGTATGTTCTTAGCTCTAGGGCTTCAGTTCAGCTAGACTTCATGTGATTTTCAGTGATGGTTGTTCTGCAGTTTAGTTGTGATTTTGATGTGGTCGTGAGAGGATGCAAAGCACCTCTCTTGCATCCAAAGTAGTGTTTACCTATTTTGCCATTTTTGGTGTTTTTTCATGTTTTAAAAGAAGTTTTAAATTAAATTTATTTGATACTGTGTTCATTGTATAAATTTGGAAAATCAAAACTGTAATGATTCAGAAAATTCACCCACAATTATTCTCCCATTCACTGTTAGCATTATCACATTTTTCTTTTCAATATTTTTTAAGTTGTTTCCTTTTCCTTAACTGAGATTATACTGTAAATAAAATTTTCCATTCTGATTTTGGTTCAATATTAAATCAAAAACATTTCTTAACATCATTAAAATAGCTTTTTATAATACATTACAACACATTTTTCATAGTTGCATAATATCCCATTGATGATAATTCATTACTTAACCAATTTTCACGTTTGGCTTGTTTGCAATTTCTTGCTACGATGTGAATAATGGATATCTTTCTGTGTAAATCATTTTCTACATCTCTGTGAGAGCCTGCAGAAGTGATATCTGTGGGTTATTGCAAAGGCTCAAATTGCTTCCCTGAAAACTTGTGCTAACTCATTTTCCCATCCTTGGGAGTTAATATTTGACCTCAAAGAGTCTTCCATTACAAAATAACTCTCCAAATTAAATTGGGGCAAAAAGAACATGGGAGCAGCCCATTTCTCCATGAAGGGGATCCCCTTGGCGACATTCAGCCTCTATTAAGGGAGAATGTGGTCTATTGAAATGGGAGGAATAAAACTCACTTTTAGGCAGATTAGGCAGTTCATATTTGCTTTTTAAGCCTATTATGTGTAATAGCTATCATTTTAAAAGATCCACTGCCAACCTAATGTCAGATAATTTTATGTAGAAATGACTTTTAGGTTTTAATATGTTTCTGCTCAGTCACTTAGAGGAGTTTTTCTTTTTAATCTTTTTTTTTTATATGTTCAAAGTTCTCCTTGCCTCCTCCCCTCAAGATCCAATCACAGAGTGCATAGAGGAAGAGGGAGGGCTGAGCCCCACTCTTGATGTCATCCTAGCACCCATGCAGATCGCAGGACATCTGCAACTATGCTCTTGTCCACTGAAGAGTGGGGGCTTGAACTGCTTCCCCTGGGGTTCAAGCCCCAGGGTGGGATGGGGGACATAGGGAGAAAATGAGCTCACAGCTTAGGCACCATCATGCACCCCCTCCCCAGCCCAGGACAGACTTATCAATCAACCTAGCACTTGCTTCTTTGCTGGACCTGGATACCGCCTCAGAAACCTTCTCAATGCTTTATCCCAGGAAGTCATTGCCAATAAAAATAAATTAAAATTTATTTTGCACAGAAAATTGAAACTCATTTTTCATTCCCATTTAAACCCCAAAGTTGCAGCACATATCACAGGATGCTGTAATTGTTATCTCTGCTGTGACACCTCTTCCCACATAATCATCCTTTTTTAAGACTTTTATTTAAAAATATATCTAACATACGTTATATTAGTTTCAGGTGCACACCATAGCTATTCAGCATTTATATACCTAAAGAAGTGATCAGAAAACTTTTGACACCATACCATGCTATCACAATATTATTGACTATATTCCCTATGCTGTACATTACATCCCCAGGACTTACATGTTTTATACCTGGAAATTTGGACCTGTCATTGCCCTTCACCTCCCCCCCCTTTTTTAAATTTTTCAATTACAGTTGACATTCAATATTATTTTGTATTAATTTCAGGTGTACAGCATAGTGGTTAGACATTTATATAATTTAAAAAGTGATCCCACTGACCAGTCTAGTACCCATCTGGAACTATACATAGTTATTATTGTATTATTGACTATATTCCCTATGCTTTACTTTACATCCCATGACTTTTTTGTAACTACCAACTTGTACTTCTTAATTTCTTCACCTTTTCACCCTGTCCCCCAACCCCCCTCCCATGAATCACTTCAATAAATCTAGTCCCCATCTGACACCATATGTAGTTATTGCAGTATTACTGACCATATTCCTTATGCTATACCTTACATCCCCATGACTACTGTGTAACAACCAATTTGTAACCCCTTCCCCTTGTTCACCCATCCTCTCAACCCCCCTCCCATCTGGAAATCATCAATATGTTTTCTGTACCTATGAGTTTGTTTCTGTTTTTTTGTTTGTTTATTTTGTTTTTTAGATTTCACATATAAGTGAAATCATATTTCATCTGTCTTTCTCTGTCTGACATACTCAACTCAGCAAAACACACTCCAGATTCATCCATGCTGCCACAGAGAGCAAGAACCCATTCCCTTCCATGGCCAAACAATATTCTATTATATATATGTACCACCTCCTTTTTATCTATTCACCCACTGATGGACACCCAGTCTGCCTCCACATCTTAGCCAGTATAAACAATGCTGCAGTGAACATGAGGATGCACATGTCCCCTCAAAGTAGCATTTTGGGTTGTTTCAGATAAATACCCAGAAGTGGGATTACTGGGTCCTGCTTTGTCACTTGGTATAGACTTTGGTTTAAAGTCTATTTTGTCTGGTATAAGTATTGCTACCCAATCTGTTTTCCTTTTTTTCTTTTTTTTCATTTCCATTTTCATAAAATATCTTTTTCTATTCCTTTACTTTCAGTCTGAGTGTGTCTTTTGATCTGAAGAGAGTCTCTTGTAGGCAGCATATATAAGGGTTTTATTTTCTTATACATTCAGCCACCCTATCTTTTCTTCACATATTTTATCCATTTACATTGAAAGTAATTATTGATAGATATGTAGTTATTGCCATTTTGTTATCTATACTGTTTATCCTTTTATTGTCTTAAAAAAATCCCTCTAACATTCCTTGTAATACAGGTTTGGTGGTGATGAACTCTTTGAGCTTTTTCTTATCTGGGAAGCTCTTTATCTGTCCTTTGATTCTAAATGCTAGCTTTGCTGAGTAGAGTAATCTTGGTTGTAGCTCGTTGCTTTTCATCACTTTGACTATTTTGTGCCAATCCCTTCTGGCCTGCAGAGTATCTGTTGAGAAATCAGCTGAAAATCTTATGGAAGCTCTCTTATAGGTAACTAGCTGCATTTCTCTTCCTGCTTTTAGGATTCTCTCTTTGTTTTAAACCTTTGGCATTTTAATTATGATGTGTTTTGGTGTGGGTCTCTTTGGGTTCATTTTGTTTGGGACTCTGCACTTCCCAAGCTTGTTCATGCGGTTAGGAAAGTTTTCAGTCATTATTTCTTCAAATAGGCTTTTAATTCCTTGCTCTCTCTCCTCCTTCTGGTACCCCTATGATGTGAATGTTGTTACGTTTTATGTTATTCCAGAGGTCTCTTAAACTATCATCATTTTTTGGATTATTTTTTCTTTTTGCTGTTCCAATTGGGTGTTTTATGTTACCTTGTCTTCCAAATTGCTGATTCAGTCCTCTGATTCCTCTAGTCTGCTTGTGATTTCTTCTAGTGCATTCTTCATTTGAGTTATTTTATTATTTACTTTTGGCTGGTTCTCTTTTATGGTTCCTATGTCATTTTTTTTTTTTTTTATGGTTGCTATCTCTTTGTTCAAGTTCTCATTGAGCATCCTTATAACCATTGTTTTGAACTCTCTCTCTGGTAGGTTGCTTGCCTCCATTTAGTTTAGTTTTTTTGTTGCTGTTGTTGTTGAGTTTTCTCCAGTTCTTTCATTTGGGACACACTTCTTTGTTTCTTCGTTTTGGTTACCTCTCGGTCCTTGTTTCTATGTATCACATAAATCTACTATTCTCCCAGTCTTGCCAGTGGTCTTATGTAGTAGGTGCCCTGTAGGGCCGAGGCACAGTCTCCCTGCTCACCTGCTTTGGGTGCTCCAGGAGTGTCCCTTGTGTATATTGTGTGTGCCCTCCTCTTATAGTTGAAACTTGATTGCTCTTGGCATGTCAGTGAGTAGGATTGACCCTCAGGCCAACTGGCTTTAGGGTTTGGCCACATCCACAGCTTACAGGCTCCTGTGCAGTATTTGCCCCAGCAGGCTCTGGTGTCTTTTGAGACCACCATTTGCATGTTCCCCTTGTGGTGCTAATTGAGTGGAGCTCTGCTGAGGTCTTCAGCCAACCTCTAAGTATATTGGTTCTGGGGCTTCTTGGGGTGGCTTTGGTGCAGGACCAGTTCATCCACTGCCTGTGACCAGCCAGGGACTACCTGGTTGGAGCTACTATGCAATCCACAGTTGGTCACTCCCTGTCCTGGACCTGGAGGCACATGAGAGAGGCCATACTCTGAAGAGAGGACTGCTGCCACCAGACTGGGTCTGGGGTAGCTCTGCATAAATCTGGGGCACTCCAAGGCCTGCTGCCATCTGCTGGCTCCAGGACACTCTGAGACCTGCTGCCAGGTGCCGAGACACACAAGGTTTAGCGGCTGATAAAGCCTCATATGGTATGCAATTTGGGTGGGACTGGGTCCCAGGTAGTCACCAGGGTGGAGTGAGCAGAGCTCACCAGAGCCATTCAGATTCAGATATGACCATGGGTTTGGGGGTAGGGCTCAATACAGGAAAGATGGCACCTCCCTGTGGGCTGCACAGGAGGAAGACTCCAACCCGGGAAAATAGCAACTATATCTCCAGTCCTTGTCCTGAAACCACACAACTCAGTCTCTCTCTCTCTCTCTCTCTCTCTCTCTCTCTCTCTCTCTCTCTCTCTGTCGCTCTCTCCATTTGTCTCCAACATCCCCCCAGTCACTGTCTCTCCACCAGAACCCAGGGTGAATGCCTGTGAGAGAATGAATCTGAGTGTGGGCTCTTTAAAAGGACATCTGGGTTCCTGCAGCCTTCTGTTCCAATCAGTCAGAATCCCCACTCTTTTTCACAGCCAGATGTTTTGGGGGCTTCTCTTCCCAGCACCAGTTCTCTGGGGGAGCCTGGTGTGGGGCTGGGGTTCCTATCTCCTCTGGGGGGAATCTTTAGAGCTGAGATCTCTCTCCTGACTCTCAACCACCACATGGAGGTTTGGGACCCACTTTGAATCTTCACTCCTATCAGTCTCAGTGTGGCTTCTTTATATCTTTAGTTATAAACTTTTGTTCAGCTAGACTACAGATGGTTCTCCAGGTTGATTGTTTCTTAATTTAGTTGTAATTTTAACATGTTCAAGGGATGAGGCATGCACAGTGTTTATCTACTCTGACATCCTGGATCTCCCGCCATATCCATGCGTTTCTTGAGAAAAAGAAATGAGTGACTGAAAGATGACTGGTAGAGTTTAGGTGGCACTGAGTGATATTTTGGGGTGCAGTGGGGCACACAGGACCTTTGAGATCTCACCTCACTGGGACTGCATCATCCACCGGTGTTTAAGGCTTCTGCCCCTTGACCCCTTCCAGGACATCTTGACCTCGACTGTTGCTGCTTATGAAGTGTCTACCTTTATATCTGATTGCCATGTCCTCTCCCTTTGTGCCTGCCTGTATCAGGGCTTTTTTTGCTATAGGTTTCTCTAAGGCATCATTTCCAAGGGTGAACTTAGGAAGCTGGTGGGAGCTGAGGGGACACTTGAGGACATGGAGGCAGGTGGCCCTCGGGGGTAAAATACCCATGCCTTCTTCCTGCTCCTGCCTCCCTTTCATCAACCTCTGCCCTATCAGGGCTCCAGCCATTATCAGCAACAAGTTGGGCTCTGGTTGATGGAATGTCTTGAGGGCCAGTGGAGACATTCTGCAAAAGCACACAGTGTCCTCATTTCCAAGGCCATTTCCCTCTGTTAACTGGACTCCTTGAGAGTAGGGACCACCCCTGACAATGCTGCTCTTTCCTTGGTGCTGACCCTGTAAATGCATAAATGATCATGATAATGATCCTCATTCACCAGATAGTTATTGAGCCCCCGTATGAGCGGGCACTATTCTGGGTGCTTGGAGTCCCTGCCCTCATGACCCTAAGTTCTTTGGGGAGCAGGAATTAAACAATAAACACAATGTGTTTCATAATTTGTTAAGCATCTGTAACAAAGACCAAGTAGAACAGCATAAGTGGCTGGGAGTGCTGGCTGTAATTATACATGAAATGACCAGGGAAAGCCTCAATGAGCAGGTGGCATTTGTGCAAAGATTTGAAGGAGTTGATGCTGTTGGCCATGCAGATATCTGTGGAAGGAGTGTTCCAGGCAGAGGGAACAGTGAGTTTATAGGCCTTAGGGCAAGTGTGAGACACAGTGAGACTGCATGCAGATTGTCTGTACTTGAGAGTTCAGGCACGGTAGTGGGCCAAGGGTCAGAGAAAGCTGGGCCAGATACCTGGGCCTGCAAACCTTCTCAGAGATTTGGGCATCTACTCTGAGTGAGGCAGGAACCTTGTAGGGATTGTGGAAGCCCAGTTGGGGGGACTGTACAGTAATTAAGACAGGAGCTGATGGTGGATGAGACAAAAATGTTAGCTGTGAAGGTGGCGAAAAATGGCCAGATGGTTGGATATATTTTGAAGGTAGAGCTGGTAGAATTCCTGGGACATGGCATTTAGGAGAAATAAATCCTCCAAGGACTCCAAGGCAATGCCGAGGTTTTAGACCCAAGCAGTAACAAGCATGGTGCTGTCATTAATGGAGATGACAAATGCTGTGGGTGACACAGGTTTGGGATGAGAGGTGGGACAAATTGACAGTTCAGGCTTGGACATGCAGAGCTGGAGGTGCCCACCACACACCCATAGAACCTGGATGATAGATGGTAACAGAGGGGAGGGCCGGCTATGGGCTGAGGCTGGTTGATAGAGGGCAGTCTGTGGAGATTTTGCTATGGCTTCCGTTTTCTCAGTGCAGCGACAGTCATCACCTGAGAGTGAGGGTGGCAGAACTGTTGGAGCATCTGGAGAGAGATGAGTGGTTTAGAACAAACATCTTGCTGTGTGAAAGAGGATACACACTATGGGAGTCTTGGGGCCTCAGGTGAGCTCCATGCTGTGGTAAAAATGAATGGAAGAATGCAGTGATCCAGTGTAGATGGCATTGCTGATGGCTCAGATCCTTCAAGAATGAAGGTGTGGTCACCTGGCCAGTTAAAGAGCCCTGATGCAGGTGCTGGCTGAGGGCAAAGGAAACATGACATCGATAGTGGTACAAGGAAGTTGTAAGGTCCAACAAGAGCCATAGTAGCTATGTATGAGTTCTTTGCTTTATTATGTATGTTATTGTATATATTTGCTCACTTCTTTCTTATCTCCCTGTCCTCTACTCACTCATATAGAGTACAAATTTCAGAGTCTCAAATGGGAATTGTGACTGAGCTGGAAGTGGGATGCACGTTCTCCAGAGGAAGATGTGTGGCTCACAGGCCTTTGCTCTTCTTGCTTAGGAAGGATTGAGAATTCTCTTCACTGTGCTAGAAATACTCACCTTGGGGTAAGCCACTAGCACGTGTTGTTGCCCGTGTTTGGTGGTGGCTGGGTTGGCAAAAGCAATGATTGCTGACTGTCCTCTAGAGGCATGGCATCATCTCCCTGACATTCTCTGCAGGCGAAGTGCCTAGAGTACCATTTCCTGGGGTCCCCTTCCTCACAGCTTGGGTAGAGGCAGCCAGAGAGGCACCTGTATGAGATTTGGGAGGTGAAAGAGAAAGGGAACCCACTGCTCCATGGTGGCAGTTGATGACAGCTTTTGTGAGCCAGCTGTTAGGGGCTGTGGGCTGTGAAGGTAACTTCTGGTGGCCTCTGTAACCCTTGCTCCCAACCTTCCAGCAATTGTGAAAGCCTCTGACTCTCCATGTTACAACCATTTCCACTGATAAGTAGAATACATCAAATGGCTTCCATTTTCCTTACTAAACCCTGCCTGACTCAAACAGTTAGGCAGCTGTTGCAGTGTTCTGGGCCACATGCACCTGAGTGCACCCAGGGTTGGGAACACAGTTACTGAAAATATCTATAGAAATGGACATAGGCGCCCTCACCTCCCCATTCTTGTTCCCAATGTGGTGTGGGGCTCAGTGGTCTCAGGAGTTGATTCATTTGAAATATAGTGTTGGAAGAGATATCTTCAACTATGAAAAAGGTGAACAAGTGGATCCTAAAGCCTGAAACATCCCTGAAGGCAAAAATGACATAACAAGCTGTCCTACTTCAGGCACATCATGAGAAATTTCCTTGGAAAAGACAATTAATAATGGGAAAAATGGAAGGCAGCAGGAAAAGAGGAAGATTAATTGATTCCATAAAAGGAGCCATAGGCATGAGTCTACAGGGAGTGAACAGGGCTGTTGAGGGCAGGACATTGTGGACATCACTCATTGTTGGGGTCGCCAGGCATCGGAGCTGACTCAAGGGCACATAACACACACACATGTCTAGTTAAGCGAATTTAAAGATGATTTTATTTATCATTAATTAAACTTTCCTCATAAAATTGATAAGTGGTCTAAAGATATTTCTGCTACTAAACTGTAAATTGATGATAATACTAACAATGAAAGAAAGCAGACATGACAAGAAGTGGCAGAACTAGCACTTGCACTCCTAGCAGGAACTTTTCTTGCATCCACAATATGATTTGATAATGGCTGAGCTGGTTAGCTTTACATATTTGTATCATTAATAAAATTTAAAAAATGTATAATTTAAAAATAAAATAAAGTCTAAGGTAATTGTTTATGTAATGTTTATCTCACCAATCACAATTCTATTTTCAGTGTGTGCGACAGGCTTAGTAGATTATTTGAGAAGCACGTGATTATCATTCTGAGTAGATGCAGATGCCCGCTTGTGTGCCTCTGCTCGGTTGGGTGGCTCTGAGCAGTGGGCAATGTGGAGGTGGGAGGAAGATAGATGGGCTCTTCTATTTCCCCCCCCCCACATGTTAAGTACATTTATTTTACTGTATGTCATTTAGTCCTCAATAATGCTGTTATAAAAATTCAACAAGGAATATAATAAGCAACTATTACAAAAATGATTCTCAGAAACCTCTTAAAATACCATTGTAATCAGTATGTTGGTGAAGATTAATAAACAAAAGCTTAAGAAAATGTAGCAATTTTTCCTAAATGTTTTAAAGTTTTCTACTGCATTCTCTTTAATTTGGTGGATTAGTTTTTAAAATTTGCTGCTGTTCTTTCTTTCTTTCTTTTTTTTAAGGTTTTTTTTTAAATTAAAAATATAGCTAACATACACTATTATATTAGTTTCTGGTGTACACTGTAGTTATTCAACATTTATATACCTAAAGAAGTGATTTAAGTCCAACAACCATCTGACACTGTACCATGCTTTTACTCGTACAATATTATTGACTATATTCCCTATGCCGTACATTACATCCCCAGGACTTACTTGTTTTATACCTGGAAATTTGGACCTCTTATTCCCCTCCATCTTTTCCCCCTTTTTAATTTTTCAATTACAGTTGACATTCAGTATTACTTTATATTAATTTCAGGTGTACAGCATAGTGGTTAGACAAACATATAATTTAAGAAGTGATCCCCCTGACTAGTCTAGAACTCACCTAGAACTATAGATAGTTCTGACCATATCACCATACCATTCTCTAGGTTTTAGTTCATTAGGTTGATGCAAAAGTGATTGCGGTTTTTGCAATTATTTTTAACCATTTAAACCGCAATTACTTTTGCACCAACCTAATACATCCCCATGACTATTTTGTAACTACCAATTTGTATTTCTTAATTCCTTCAGCTTTTTCACCCTGTCCCCCAACCCACCTCCCATCTATCACCCAACAAATGTAGTACTGATCGGACACCATAGTTATTACATTATTATCGACTACATTCCTTATGCTATACCCTACATTCCCATAACTACTTTGTAACAATCAAACTGTACTTTTAACCCTTCCCCCTTTTTCACCCACATCCCCAACCCCTCCCATCTGGCAGTCATCAAAATGGTCTCTATATCTATGAGCTTGTTTCTATTTTGTTTGTTAATTTTGATCTTAGATTCCACATATAAGCCAAATCACATTGCATCTGTCTTTCTCTGTTTGATATAGTCCACTCAGCAGAGTACCATCCAGGTCCATCCATGCTACCGCAGATTTCATGAACCTGTTCCCATCCATGGCCAAGAATATTCCATTGTATATACAGAGGGTGCCAAAAAATGTATACACATTTTAAGAAAGTAAAAAAAGCGTATTAAAATTGTAATACTCAATATATACCGGTAACAAAAGATGAATACAAGTCATGTGTACACGTTTTTTTTTGGCACCCCTGGTATGTACCACCTCCTCTTTATCCATTCATCCATTGATGACACCCAGGCTGTCTCCACATCATGGCCATTGTAAACAATGCTGCAATGAACTTATGGGTACACATGTCCCCTCAAAGTAGTGTTTCAGGTTTCTTCGGATAAATACTCAGAAGAGGGATTACTGGGTCCTTCATTGTTTCTTCTTATAGCCTTTTTTTGAAGTCTATTTTGTCTGGTATAAGTATTGCTATCTCAGATTTTTGTGTGTTTATTTTGTTTCCATTTTCATGAAATATCATTTTCCATCCCTTTACTTTCTGTCCTGTGTGTCTTTCAATCTGAAGTGAGTCTCTTGTAGGCAGCATATGTAAGCGTTCTGTTTTTGTATCCATTCAGCCATCCTATATCTTTTGATTGGAGCATTTAATCCATTTACATTGAAAAGTAATTGTTGATAGATATGTACCTATTGCCATTCTATTATTCATAATTTTGGTTTCTTTTTTGTTTTTTTTTTTTCTGTTTTAAAGAAGTCCCTCTGATATTCCTTGTAATACTGGTTTGGTGGTGATGACCTCTTAGCTTTTTCTTTCTGGGAAGCTCTTTATCTGTTCTTCAGTTTTAAATGATAGCCTTGCTGGGTAGAGTAGTCTTGGTTGTGGGTCCTCACTTTTCATCACATTGAATATTTTGTGCCAATCTTTTCTGGCCTGTAAAATTTCTGTTGAGAAACTTTGGGAACTCCAAAGTTTCTTATGGGAACTTCCTTGTAAGTTACTATTTGCCTTTCTTTTGCTTCTCTTAGGACTCTCTTTGTCTTTAACTTTTGGTATTTTAATTATAATGTGTCTAAGTGTGAGCCTGTTTGGATATATCCTGTTTGGGACTCTCTGTGCTTCCTTTACTTGTATGTCTATTTCCTTTTCAAGTTTGGGAAAGTTTTCAGTCATTACTTCTTCAAAAAGGGTTTCAATTCCTTGCTTTTTCTCTTCTCCTTCTGGTACTGTTACGATGCGAATGTTTTTATATTTGATGTCCCAGAGGTCGCTTAAACTCTCCTCATTTTTTTTCCCCTGTTCTGATTGGGTGTTTTCTGCTACCTTGTCTTCCAAAATGCTGATTGGATCCTCTACTTCATCTGGTGATTTCTTCTAGTGTGTTTTTCACTTCAGTTATTGTGTTCTTCACTTCAGACTGTTTCTTTTTATTGTTTCTATGTCCTTTTAAATGCTTGCTGTCTCTTTGTTAAACTTCTCACTGACTTCCTTGAGCATCCTTATAACCATTGTTTTGAATTTTATCTCTGGTAGGTTGCTTGCCTCCATTTTGTTTAGTTTTTTTTTTTTTTTTTTTTTAGATTGCTCCTGTTCTTGCATTTGGGACACAGTTTTTTGTTTCCTCTTTTTGGCTTCCTCTCTGTGTTTGTTTCTGTGTTAGGTAGATCTGCTGTGTCTCCCAGTCTTCATGTCGTAGGTGTTCTGTGGTCACCTGAGCCAGGTGCTCCAGGAGTGTCCCTTTTATAGGTTATGTGTGCCCTCCTGTTATAGTTGATTCCTATTGGCACCTCAGTGGGTGGGATTGACTTTCAGGCTGATGGGCTGTGGAGTTTGGCCATGTCCACAGCTTATAGGCTGCTGTGAAGGGGGCTTACCCCACTGAGTGGGGTTTGCCTTATTGGGCTCTGGTGCCTGTTGAGACCACCCTTACCTGTGCAGCTTGTGAGGCTAACTGAGCAGTGTCCTGCTGTGGTCTGAAGCCAACCTCAAAGTATGTCAGTTCTGGAGCCTCTTGAGGTGGGGCTGGGGGGCTCTGGTGCAGGCCAAGTCTACCACTGCCTGTGACTGTGGGGGAACTACTTGGTAGGAGCTACAAAGCCATCTCTGGTTGTTTGCTGCCTGTGCTAAACCAGGAAGTTCATGGGAGAGGCCACGCTACAAACTGAGGATGTCTGCCAGGCCTGGGGTACTTCCACAAAAAACCAGGTTGCCCCAAGATCTGTTGTCATCTCCAGCTCCCTTATGTTTCAGCCACTGATAAAGCCTCATGTGGTAAGCAAGTTGGGTGAGGCAGGGTCTTGGGGAGTTACTAGGGTGGGAAGAGTTGTGGTCACCAGATTAATGTTAATTCTGGTTTGGTGCCAGTACTGAGACTTAAGATACTCAGCAAAAGTCTCAGAGCACACAGAGGCCAGTTGCTGCCCATAGGTTTTCAAGAAAGAGTGCAATGTGGGCAACACTTGTTGCTTATAGAGAAAATGCCTCCAACCTTGGGGGAGTTGGGTGGGGCAAGGTCTCAGTGAGTCAGCAGGGTAGAGCAGCAGAGTTCACCAGGCCAATCAGATTCAGATTTGGCTGTGTGAAGATGGGCTCAACACAGGAAAGATGGCTCCTGCCTGCCATCTGGAAAGACCTCACACATGGAAAATGCTGACTGTCCTCCTGTCCTCCCCCCAAAATCACACTCCTCTGTCTATACCCATGTATGTTTCTAATGCCTCCCGAGTCACTGTCCTTCCTCTGGAGACTAAGGTGATTGCCTGTGAGCACCTGTGTCTGTACTCGAGCTGTTTAAGAGGAAAGCTAGTTTTCCCGCTGCCTTCTGTTTAACCCTGATGGTTGGAATCCCCCCTGTTTTTCACAGCCAGATATTGAGGGGCCTCCTATTCCCAGCACCAGTACTCCAGGGTGGGGAGCCTGGTGTAGAGGGGCTGGAGTCTCTCATTCCTCTGGGGGGAACCTCTTTGACTCTGATATCCCTCCTGATTCTCAACCACCACATGGAGGTTTGGAGCCTGTTTTGCATTTCCATCTCTCCTACCAGTCTCAACGTGGCTTCTTTGTATTTTCAGTCATAGGACTTCTATTTGGCTAAACTTTAAAAGGATCTCCAGGTTGATTTTTCTATGATTTAGTTGTAATTTTAATGTGTTCATGGATGGATGCAGGCACAGTGTTTATCTACTCCACCATCTTGGATCTCTATCTTTTACTTTCCATTGGATTTTCTAACTAGTACTTTTCTACATGAAGAAAAACTAATTATTTTTTGAATATTAATTCCATATGCAGATACTTTACTGAATTCTCTTGTTTTTCAAATAGCTTTTCAATGCCTTCTCCTGTTTCTTCCAGTTACACAAATAATTTTGATTTCTTCTTCCCAATTTTAACCTCAAATCGTCAAGCCCAGATTGAATTTTTTATATTATCAAAGTATAGAATTTACATGTAAATTTAAGCTAAACTAGAATTAGAAAAGAAAAACTTCAAAATTACTTTATGGAGCTAGCATAAAATTCACACCAAAACCTGATGAAGAGAGCACAAAATAAAAACACATATCAAAGAGTGCAAAAACTTGAAATAAAGTGTTAGCTAATCAAGTCTATACAAAAGTTTTAAAAAAGCAATACAATGAGTAGGGGCCCATTCCAAGAATGCAAGGATCTTTTACTGTTCAAAAATAATAAATATTAGAAAAAATAACTGGAAATAATTTCCCATATTAAGAAGTCACAAGATGAAAACAAAACATCACCTGCAGAAACCAGCTTCCTATTGAATAGGGACATGATGAAAGCATGCCAAGTAAAGGCAGAAAAAAGGCACAGGTGATGATTTTTACCACTATTATTTGATAAAGTGCTGAAAGAACTAGTTAGTAGAGATAGAAAATAAAAAAGAAATAAGGTAAAACTTGGGAAGAAGAGAGAAAAAATTAGTATTTTCAGGTGACTTAATTGTGTATCTAAAAAATAAGCAGGAGAATCTACTGAATTTTTTTTTGAAAAATAAAGGAATTCAGTTAAGTGTCTGATTATGGAATTGATATACAAAATTCTGTCTTACAATAATTCGTCTGTTGATTTATTTCTATATTCTATATATTTTTCCTATATTCAAATTAGGTAAATCGTATTTTCCTAAAAAGTCATCCATTTCTTCCAGGTTTCATATGTATTTGCATGGATTTGAGAAAAATATGGCTTTATTATATTTTATAATTTTTGTCTGTGTTTATTTTCCATTCTGACTTCCAATTTGGGACATTTTGCTCTTTCCTTGATTGGATTAGTGTGTGGGCATTCTCCCTTTGCCCCACCCCAATCAGTTTTTCCATTTGCCATGTCCAGGTCCCAGGAGGCTGACATGTGTGTCTGTGTCACTTGAGCAGCATTGTTGCCTGGCTGGCATCCAGGTGGGGTGGGAGGACATGAGAGCAATACTATGGCCTTTCCAGCCTGCGCTGCAGCTCCTGCTTTCCCTGCTCTGTCTCAGTGCACCCAGTCCTCTTGGTTTCAGTCCCAGGGTGGGGATGGCTTCACCTGGTGCCCCCACTTCCTCCTGGTTTTCCTCACCACACCTACACCTCTGTATGTAGGTCGGCCATTGAGGTCTGGGGGCCCAGTGAATTCCACTGTTTGTAAATGTCCTGTGGGCATTGGAAAGGAGGGGATATTCTGTTTGCTGGGCATAGTTTGAAACATATTGACTCATGTTATTACATAGATTCCCCATCTTTAATCTTTTGTCATTGCATTTATGTGATTGATCAGTCACAGGGAGAGAGATGTGAATTAAATCTTTTTGATACAATTGTGTTTCTATTTCTCTTCGTATTTACAGAAGACTTCCTTTGATAATTTGGTGCTACGTTGTTTGGCACATAATTTTCCTAACAATTGGAACTTTATTATATAGTCTATTCTTCATCATTATAAAGTGACTTTTCCCTCTCCTAATGCTTTTCCCTGACTTGTCCTGACTGATCTTCCTTTTATAGCCTCAGCGCTACTTTTTCTGTGTGTACCTGGGATGTCTTTGCCCTTCCACTTACAAACAGGCTTCATTTTAGATGCACCTTTTTCTTTTCAGCAATTAGATTTTTCAAATATAATCTTTAAAATGTAAGTTTATCCAGTTATACTTATTGATACATGTGTTAAATTTTATATTACATTTCTGAGTTTTAAGTTTCTCTCTCTCTTTCTCTCTCTCTGTATGTTTTTTTCCAGTAATATGAAAGTTGATTATTTTATTTTTAATTTTTATATTTATATTATATATTTAAACCATTTCTTGGTTTATCAACTTTCAGACAGTATTTGACAACCCATTATAAAATGAGAAATGGAAAAAAGTCTTAGACCCTCTTCCAAGTCCCTTTCCTGCCCATAACTATAAGTTTAATTAACTGATGGCATTCTCTGTGGCTAATGTTAGAAGACTGACATGTTAGAACCACAGTTTGACTCTCTTTGGCCTTGGTTCTATGAGTAACCCACTTCCTGGCCATCTCCCGTCCTGTACCAGGCGTCTCCGTCCATGTATGCCTTGGTTGGCTGGCTATGTTTAGCCAATAGCACTTTCAAGAGACCTTAATGGGTGCAATGTTTTGAGTACTTGACACTGTCTATTGCTCAGTTTGGCTGTCTATGAATTTTTTTGAGTTAGAGTTTATTTCCCACGAATTTTGAACACATTTTTCTGTGGTTTTCTGGAATTTAGTGGTGCTGGGAGAAACCTGGAGGCAGTCTAATGTTTTTCATGTAAGGAACTTACTTCTTTTTTGGCCTGGGTGTCTAGAGAATTTCTTCTTTATCCCTGAGAAAGCTTACTAGGATATGATTTAATGTTGATTTTTCTTGTATCAGTTTCTTCTGGAATATGGTTTGCCCTTTCAATCTGTAGATAAAATTCTTAGTTTTTTTTCAGAAATATTTCCTTCTCATTTACCTTTGAATATTTTCATTTCCATGAGGTAGGTTCCCTATTTTAGGGATACTAATTATCCATAATTTGGATACTTGTTGTTTGCTCTTCTTGTCCACTGATTTCTTAATTACTTTAATTGATTTGTCTTTTCGTTCTAAATTCATTTTGATTATGCTCAGTATTTCCTCTATGCCAGAAATGAGATTATCTGCCCTGTCTTTCCTTTGTTACTTCTAATTATTTATTACTTCTGAAAGGCATTCTATTTGTTTCCTTACCTCTTTAATTCCCCCTTGTTATGCTGTTATACTATTTTAATCATTTTTAAAATCTGTAAATCCTCTATCTTATATAGAGCTCTGCTCTACATAATGACCAGTCATTATCTCATGTAATCCTTATGATAATGTTGAAGAGTAGGTATTATTTCTTCCTCCCAACATTTTATTATATATTTTTTCACATACATAAAAGATGACAATTTCAGTGAAGCTCCATCTATCCACCACCTTAAGTTCATCAACAATTTCCTATACTTGCTTTATCACTGTTTCTTCATCTCTCTTTCTTTTTATCCATCAATCCTTCTTGTTTTTGATGTGTTTCAAAGTTGCAGACCTCAGTACACTTCCCCCTAAATACATTAGTAGGTCATCTCTTTTTGAGTTCTTCTTTTGTTGCCGTTATGTTCTGTGTAAGGTGTTCTTTAACGAGCACTCTTGGGGAATTTTCAACTGTTTCTTGTCTCCCCCTTTCCTCCTGTGGCTTATTCATCCGTTTTGCCTGTTTTCTTTTCTTTATTTATTTCTTTGATCTTATAATTTCCATAGCTATCATTTGATTTCTTCTCATTTCAATATGAAGACTTCCTCTTCATTTCAATATGGTGTGGGAAATTTCTCCTTGCTTTGCCCTCCTGCTTCTTTTTTTTCTAAATTTTAATTTTTATTAATTTCAGGTGTACACAACAACATAATGATTAGATATTTATACCCCACACAATGTGATAACACCCCACCATGTCTACTGCCCATCTGAAATCTTATATAGCTATTACAATACCATTGACTATATTCCTTATGCTATATTTGTGACTAAATAACTGTGTAACTATATAACTGTATAACTATATATATTCAATTATAGTTGGTATTCAATATTATTTTATATTAGTTTCAGGTACATAGCGTGGTGGTTAGGCATTTATGTAATCTATGAAGTGATCCCCCCGATAAGTCCAGTATCCATCTGACACTCTAGGTAGTCTTTACAACTCTATTGATTATATTCCCCATGCCGTATTTGATATCCCCACAACTGTTTCATGAGTACCAATTTGTACTTCCTAATACCTTCACCTTTCTCGTTCATCTCCCAAGCCCCCTCCCACCTAACAACCATCCGTTTGTTCTTTGTATCTATGAGTGTATTTCTGTTTTGTTTGCTCATTTATTCTGTTCTTTAGATTCCACATATAAGTGAGATCATATGGTATTTGTCTTTGTCAGTCTGACTCATTTCACTTAGCATAATACCCTCTAGGTCTATCCATATTGTTGCAGATAGTAAGATTTCGTTCTTTTTTTTTTATGGCAGAGTAATATTTCGTTGTATAAATATACCGCAATTTCTTTATCCAATTATCTATTGATGGACATTTTCAGTAGTTTCCATATCTTGGCTGTTGCACAGAGCTGCAGTAAACATAGGGGTGCATAATTGTTTTGAATGCGTGTTTTGGATGTACTTGGATAAATACCCAGGAGTGGAATTGCTAGGTCATAAAGTAGTTCTATTTTTAATTTTTTGAGGAACCTCCATACTGTTTTCCATAGTGAATGCACCAATTTGCAATCCCACCAGCAGTGCACAAGGGCTCCCTTTTCTCCACATCCTTGCCAACTCTTGTTGTTTGCTGATTTATTGATTGCCATTCTGTCAGGTGTGAGGTGATATCTCATTGTGGTTTTTATTTGTATTTCTCTGATGATTAGTGACGTTGAGCATCTTTTCATATGTCTATTGGCCATCTACATGTCATTTTTGGAAAAATGTGTATTCAGGTCCGCTGCCCCTTTTTTAATTGTACTGTTCACTATTTTTTTGTGTGTGTTGAGTTGTGTGTTTTTGATAAATTTTGGATATTAACACTTTATCAGATGTATCATTGGCAAATACCTTCTCCCATTCAGTAGAATATCTTTTTGTTTTGTTGATGGTTTCTTTTGCTGTGAAAAAATTTAATCTCACATGTTTATGTTTTCTTTTGTTTCCCTTGCCTGAGGAGATATACCAGTAAAAATATTACTATGGGTAATGTCTGCGAGTTTGCTTCCTATAATTTCTTCTAGTTTTATGGTGTCAGGTCTTACATTTAAGTCTTTAACCCATTTTGAGTTTATTCTTGTATATAGCATGAGAATGTGGTCCAGTTTCATTTCTTTTTTTATGTGTCTGTCCAGTTTTCCCAGCACCATTTATTAAATGGGCTGTCTTTACCCCAGTGTAAATTCTTGCTTCCATTGTCATAGATTAAATGACCATTTCTTATGGACTTATTTCTGGGCTCTCTATTCTGTTTCATTGATCTATGTGTCTGTTTTTATGCCAATACCATGTTGTTTTGATTACTATAGCCTTGTAATATAATTTGATATCAGGTAGCATGATACGTCCAGCTTTGCTCTTCTTTCTCAGCATTGCTGTAGCTATTCGAGGTCTTTTATGGTTCCACATAAATTTTAGGATTACTTGTTCTAGTTCTTTGAAAAATGCCATTGGTATTTTGATAGGGATGTACTGAATTCTATAGATTGCTTTGGGTAATATGGACATTTTAACTACATTAGTTCTTCCTATCCATGAGCATGGTATATGTTTCCATTTATTTGTATCTTTTAAAATTTCTCTCTTCAATGTCTTTTAATTTTCTGAGTATAGGTCTTTTACTTCCTTGGTTAAATTTATTCCTAAGTATTTTTTTATGCAATTGTAAATAGGATTGTTTTCTTAATTTCTCTTTCTGATAGTTCATTATTGGTTTATAAAAATGCAACTGACTTCTGAATATTAATTTTGTATCTTGGTACTTTACTAAATTCATTTATCAGTTTTAATACTTTTTGGTGGAATCTTTGGGGTTCTTTACATCGTATCATGTCATCTGCAAATAATAACAGTTTTACTTCTCCTTTCCTATTTGGATGCCTTTTATTTCTTTTTCTTGTCTGATTGCTGTGGCTAGGACTTTAGCACTATGTTGAATAAAAGTGGTGAAAGTGAGCATTCTTGTGTTTTTTCTGATCTTAAGGAGAGTGCTTTTAGCTTTTCCTCATTGAGTATATTAGCTGCAGTGTTGTCATATATGGCCATTCTTATGTTGAGATATGTTCCTTCTATTCTCACTTCGTTGAGAGTTTTTATCGTAAATGGATTTTGTATTTGGTCAAATGCTTTTTCTGCATCTATTGATATGATTTTTATCCTTCATTTTGTTTATATGGTGTATCATGTTAATTAACTTGTATATATAGAGCTAACCTTGCATACCAGGAACAATTCCCACTTGATTGTGGTGTATGATCTTTTTAATGTATTGCTGAATTTGGTTTGCTAATATTTGGTTGAAGATTTTCGCATCTATGTTCATTGGGGATATCGGCCTGTAGTTCTTCTTCTTATTATTATTAATGTCTGGTTTGTCTGGTTTTGGAATCAGGGTGATGGAAGCCTCATAAAATGAGCTTGGGAGGCTTCCCTCCTCTTGCATTTATTGGAATAGTTTAAGTAGAATAAGTGTTAATTCTTTTTTGAATGTTTGGTAAAATTCACCTGTGAAGCCATCTCATCCAGGGCTTTTGTTTGTTGGGAGCTTGTTGACAACTAATTAAATTTCTTTGGTAGTAATCGGTCTGTTCAAATTTTCTGTTTCTTCTGGATTCAGCCTTGGAAGATTGTATGCTACTAGGAATTTATCTATTTCTTTCAGTGTTCAGTTTGTTTATGTACAGATGCTCATAGTACCATGTTTCCCCGAAAATAAGACCTAACCTGAAAATACGCCCTAGCATGATTTTTCAGGATGCTCGTAATATAAAATACACCCTAATGTGTCTTTTGAGCAAAAATTAATATAAGACCTGGTCTTATTTTCAGGGAAATACAGTAGGGCCTATTTTATATTATGAGCATCCAGAAAAATCATGCTAGGGCTTATTTTCTGGTTAGGTCTTATTTTTGGGGTAACACAGTATTTTCTTTAATTGTTTTGTATTTCTGTAGTGTCTGCTGCCACTTCTTTTCATTTCTGATTTTATTTATTTGGGTCTTCTATATTTTTTTCTTGATGAGTCTCGTTAAAGGTTTGTTTATCTTTTCCAAAACCCAGCTCTTGGTTTCATTGATCTTTTGTACTGTTTTTTTAGTCTCTATTGCATTTATTTTTGCTATGATCTTTAGTATTTCCTTCCTTGTACTCACTTTGGGCATTGTTTTTTGTTCTTTTTCCAGTTTCCTTAGGTGTAAAGATAGACTGCTGATGTGAGATTTTTCTTGCTTCTTTAGGTAGGCCTGTGTTGCTATGAATTCCCTCTTAGGGCTACTTTTGCTGTGTCCCATAGATTTTGGGTCATTGTATTTTCCTTTTTATTTGTCTCAAAATATTTTTTGATTTCTCTCTCGATCTCATTGTTGAGCCATTCATCGTTTTGTAGCATGTATTTAGTCTGCATATGTTTGTGTGATGTTTGGTTTTTTTCTTGTAATGGATTTCTAGTTTCATAGTACTATGGTCAGAGAAGATGCTTGATATGATTTCAGTCTTCTTAAGTTCATTGAGACTTGTTTTGTCTTAACATGTAATATATCTTGGAAAAATGTTCCATGTGCACTAGAAAAGAATGTATATTTGGTGCTTTGGGGTGAAATGCTGTAAAAATATCAATTAAAGTCATCTGGTCAGTGTGTCATTTCAGGCCACTATTTCTTTGTTGATTTTCTGTCTGGAAGATTTGTCCATTGATGTAATTTGGGTGTTAAAGTCCCTCACTATGATTGTGTTGCTGTTTTTCTTTGCCTTTATGTCAGTCAATATTTGTTTTATATATTTATGTTCTCTTATGTCTAGTGCATACGTGTTTACTAGGGTGATATTCTCTTGTTGGGTTGTTCCCTTTATTAGTATGTAATGTCCTTCTTTGTCTCTTAGTATAGTATTCGTTTTATAGACTATAGTCTTCGTTTTATCATCTATTTTATCTGATATAACTATTGCTATTCTAGATTTTTTTCTCATTTCTATTTGCATGAAATATCTTTTTTCATTCCTGTGCTTTCTATGCATGTCTTCAATTTGAGGTGGGTCTCTTGTAGAGGGCATATGCATGGGCCTTGTTTTCTTATCCACTCAGCTACTGTATGTCTTTTGATTGGAGCATTTAATCCATTTACATTTAAAGTGATTATTGATAGGTACATAGCTATTGCCATTTTATTATTCACATTTTTGATCTTCATTTGTTTGTTTTCTTCTTTCTTCTGTTTAAAGGAAACTTTTAAATGTTTCTTGTAATACTGGCTTGGTGGTAATAAATTCCTTTGGCTTTTTTTTTGTCTGGTAGCTATTTATCTTTCCTTCAATTTTAAATGATATCCTTGCTGGGTAGATTAGTCTTTTGTGAAGGCCCTTGTTTTTCATAAATTTGAATATTTTATGCCACTCCCTTCTGGCATGCAAAGTTTCTGTTGAGAAATCAGCTGATAGTCTTATGGGAGCTCCTTTGTAAGTAACTGGTTATCTTTCTCTTTCTGCTTTTAGGATTCTGCCTTGTCTTTCACCTGTGGCATTTTAATTATAATGTGTCTTGGTGTGGGACTGTTTGTTTTCATCTTGTTTGGGACTCTCTGCACTTCCTGGACTTGTATGTCTATTTCCTTTTCCAGGTTAGGGAAGTTCTCAGTCATTCCTTAAAATAGGTTCTCAATTCCTTGCTCCCTCTCTCCCCTTCTGGTACTTTTATGATGCGAATGCTGTTACACTTGATGTTATCCCACAGGTCCCTTAAACTATCTTCATTGTTTTTATTCTTTGTCCTTTTTGTTGTTCCAATGGGTGTTTTCTGCTACCCTGTCTTCTAAATCACTTATTCGATCTTCTGCTTCATCTAATCCGGTGTTGATGTCTTCTAGTGCATTCTTTATTTCATCTTCTGTATTCTTTATTTCTGACTGATTCTTTTTTATGGTTTCTATGTCGTTCTTTATGCTTGCATCTCTTCGTTGAAATTCTCACTATGTTCATTAAGCATTCTTATAATCAGTGTTCTAAACTCTCTCTCTGGTAGGCTGGTTGCCTCCATTTCATTTAGTTCTATCTCTAGAGGTTTCTCCTGTTCTTTTATTTGGGACATATTTCTTTCTTTCCTCATTCTGGCTGTCACTCTGTCTTTGTTTCTACATATTAGGTAGATCGCCTATGTCTCTCAGTCTTTGCTGGGTAGACTTATGTAGTATGTGTCCTGTGTAGTCCAATGGCATAGTCTCCCTGATCTCATGTGTGTTCCAGGAGTGTCCCTTGAGTGTGTTCTCCTGTTGGAGTTGAGCCTTGATTGCTGTTGGTGTGTCAGTGTGTGGGAATGACTCCCAGACTGACTGACTGAGGATTGGCTATATCCCCAGTGTATGAGCTGCTGTGTGGGCCCTGACCCCTCAAAGAATTCACACCCATGGGCTCTTGTGTCTGTTGAGAGCCCCTCTTCGTGTGTGTCACTTGTGGGGCTAACTAGGTAGTGCCCTGGTGTGGTCTGAAGCTGTCCTCTGGGTTTGTTCTTTCTGGTGTCTCTTGGGAGGGGTTTCCATGCAGGGCAATATCACACTGCCTGTTACTGGCCCATGGCTCCCTGGTAGAAACCACAAAGATATATTAGTTGGCTGCTGCCTGTGTTGGACCTGGAAGCATGTGGTGTGGCCTTGCTATGAACCAAGGCCGGGTGCCACCAGTAGTAGGCCTGAGACAGCTTAACAGAAGGCCCAGGACTCCCTAGAACTATTGCCATGTGCCACCTGCCCATAAGTCCCAGCCATTGAAAGAGCTTCCTTAGGTGCACAGGCTGGGTTCATTGACCTGGTGTTGAGAGTGTCCTCAGTGATGCAGCACTAGCTGGGCGGGGTGCAGTCCCAGGGAGTCACGAGACATGGCTGGTGGTTTTTACAAAGTTAATGCAGATTCAGTTCTTATGCCAGTGTCTGGCTTATGACCACTTCACGAAATACTCTTAGTATACTGTAGCCAGCCACTGCTTATCTCAGGCTCGCAGATCTCAAGAGTTTCCCCAGAGTCACTGTGGTGCAGGTTTGAGTCACTGTTCACCACTAAAATCTGTCCCAGCCATCACAGGCCATCTCTGCTGTAAAACTCCTTTGCTTGTGAGGTGGGGCCAGCCACCCAGGTGCCGGGTGCTTCTGGCAATGCAGCTCTAGGTGGGCAGGGTGGGGTTCCAGGGAGCTAAGGGGTGTGGTTGGTGGTTTGTACAAAGTCAATGCAGTCTTAGCTCCTGCACTGGTACTGGGCCCACGACCACCTCACAAAAATGCACCAAGAACTCCATAGCCAGCCACTGTCTGTCTCAGTTGCGCAGGTTGGCCCAAAAGATGCTGTGGCAGAGGTTTTAGGTTATGCCCACCAACAAATGTTTCCTGGGCTGCTGCAGGCCATCTGCTCGCCGCTGAAAGGCTTTGCAGCCTGTGGGGCAGGGACAGCAGCCCAGCAATCAAGATTGTCTTGGGCAATGTAGCACCAGCTGTGCGGGGGGTTAGGAACCCAGGGTGTCACCAAGGCAGTGTGCAGGCCTGGATTCCACAAGACCAATTCAGTCTCAGACTTGGCCCTTTGTGGGAGGGCTTAACACTGAAAAGATGGCTTATTCCTGTAGGCCATACATGTGTCAGGCTCCACACAGCGACGATAATGGCTGCCATCCCTCCAGTTCCTGCACCAAAGGCACACAGTTCAGTTCTTCCCTGCATGTTTTTGGGCCTCCCAAGCTGCCGCCCCCACCTTCACCAGAGATCAGGTGAGTGTCTGCAAGTGAACGACTCTGTGTGCCAGTTCTACAAGAAGGCGCCCGGCTTTCCAGCTGCTTGCACCCCACCAGGAAGGGAAGATAGAGTCCTCACTGATTTTCACTGCTAGATGCTGTGGGAACTGCTCTTCCTAGCACAGGAAACTAGGGCTGGGGAGCTTGGCATGGGGTTGGGACCCCTCCCTCTTCAGGGGGGAACTGTGCTATCAAAGTGTCCCTTCCAGCATTCAACTAACATCTGTGGGTTTGGGGTCAGCCTGCTTTGTGACCTGCCCCTCCTACCAGTCTCGCTGTGGCCTCTTCTTTATGTCCTTAATTATAGGGATTCTGTTCTGCTAGTCTTCGGATGACTCCTGAGGTTGATTTTTTGTAATTTATTTGTAATTTTGGTGTGATCCTGGGATGCAGTATGCATAGCCTTTACCTAATCTGCCACCTTCGACCTCTCTGCCCTTTCTCTTCCTATTTGAGACTCTTTCCTTCTCCCCTCAGAGCTTCAGTTTGAGAGCTGGATATGTTGTGTTCTCCATGATTTCCTGTAGCAGGATCTAGGGGTGGATGGTAACGAGATGGGGTGCTGGGCTGCGGTCAGTTGAGGCTGTGGATCTATCTATGTTTGCCTCTGCCCTGCAAGATTCCTTAAGAGGTTTATTACAGGTTCTCTTCTTCTAGGAGGAGCATGTCTTAACCCTGAGGGAGGCTCCCCTGGCTTTAATTCAGATCAGAATGTTTGCTCCTGAGGTTCAACTGCTGCCTCCTCTGCTCTGACATTCACTTCCCCCAGCAGCTCACTGGGTAGACAGGAGCTCTAGGCAACGCCCTGGCGGTAGGAATGCCCTATGCACTCTTGGCGTCTCCTCCCAGGTCTTCCAGCTCCTCTTAGGACTTCCTCTTCCTTTCGTCCTCTGCTTTGCTAATGCCATGCTTATTTATTAGGAAAAAATCAGCCTTTGGTGGAAACCCCTCCAGATTGCTGAGCAGATGCTGCACCCACAGTGTGTTCCTCTGGCTCTGGTTCTAGGTATACCGGAGTTCCAGAGGGGTACCCGCTTCAGCACTCAGCACTCCTACATCTCCTATCGTGCCCTAACCCCTACTGTGTGATTTTTCACTTAGTTTCTTACAGGGAAGGAACCACCCATCTAAGCTGTGCCTCCCTGCCATTCCAGCTCATGTCTCTTCCCTTTTCACCATTACAGACATTTATGTTGAGGCTGTCTCAAATTCACAATAAGTTAAACCAAGTTTTGTTTGCTTAATAGTTATTAGATGTGATACAAGCCACTCATGGTAAGCAAGGCTGGGATGGCTGGTGGGGCTCACTGCTCGATCTGCCTGTTTCAGTTTCTCACGTTCCCCCATAGTGGTCCAGACAGTCCACCAGCCCACTTTATCTGAAGAGCCAGAGGACAGGAAACCAGCCTGAGTCCCAAAAGCACAAATGTAGATCAGGCTGTGTCCACCCCTGTTCTCAGGGAAAGTGACTCCTCGGCCCACTCAGTGTGCATGTCAGTGTGGTGAGGGGTTTTATGTTCACAGTGGGACCTGCGTAGAGGAAGAAAAGGAGAAGAGAAAGCACTGTTTGTCCTTGGCTCTCACAAGGAGTGAACCATGTAAGACAAAGACAAACGGCCCTAGAGAAAAATGGTCACAGGCAGGACCCTGGATTTCTCAGAAGACAAAATCCCCAGTGGTCAATGAGCACAGGAACATATGCCAATTAAGATGACTGGGAGACACTATTAGAACAGGTGTGATGCTGCCAAGAGTGGTGTGTGTGTGTGCGTGCGTGTATGTGTGCGTGTATGTGCATGTGTGTGCGTGTATGTGTGTGTGCATGGGTGTATGTGTGTCTCTGTGTGTGCATGTATGTGTGTATGCGTGTGCGTGTGTGCGTGTATGTGTGTGTATGTGTGTGCGTGTATGTGTGTATGTGTGTCTGTGTGTCTGTGTGTGTATGTGTGCGTGTGCGCATATATGTGTGTCTGTGTGTGCGTGTGTGCATGTATGTGTGTGTCTCTCTGTGTGTGTCTGTGTGTATGTGTGTGTGTGTGTATATGTGTGTGTGTGTATGTGTCTGTGTGTCTGTGTGTCTGTGTGTGTGTGTGTGTGTGTGTGTGAGGCACAGACGCTCATACCCGCTGGCAGACCTGCACCTCAGCTGTGCCGCTGGAGGCCAGTCAGGTGAGCCCTAATGAAGCTGAATAAGCAGAAAACCTATAACCCAGAAATACTCCTGCAAGGTATTCTCCTGAGGGAGACTCTTTCGTGTGAAGATGTGAGCACAGCAGTTAGCTGGAGCATTGTTTACAGTAGAGAAAGACCAAAATGATCACCAGGAAGGAACTGGTTAGATAAATCAAGCTATATTCATACGCACATACTCTAACAGCAGTTAAAATAAGTGAACTAGATTATCTATGAATCAAATGCAAGAAAGCTTTAAAGTGCAATACGAGTAGAATGAGTAAAGAATTACATGTTTCAGAATTATAAATTCAGTACGACTTCATGTAAATAGTAAAAACAAAGCATTGCTGCCCTCTTTTTGGATGTGAATCAGTAGGGTAAATTATGATACTCAGGATGGGAAGAAACAGCTCCACAGCAGATTAGGTTTGCCTGTCAGGCCAAAGAGGGGGATGGGACTAGGAGGTATCCAGAGCCGACTCAGTCGTAGCTATATTACTTTATTTCTTTAGAAATCTCCTAGACACTTACAGAAATATTAATGTCTGTAAATTCTGGGTGGTAGGTACATAGGCAGTAATATTTCTCTTTGTAATTTTTTATATTTAAAGTATTTCATTAGACTTACCTCTCTTTCATTTCACTGAGAAGGCCATGGTGGGGTAGGTGACAGTGCACAGAAGCCTGGGCATCAGAACTGGCTTAGTGGCTGGGTGACCACATGGGACTTGTGTGAGCCTATGACTCAGGGCTGGAGTAATTCCTTTCTGATTTCCCAGCCTGGCTCGGGAGGAATGACAGCTGTCTAGGTCATCTTATTTGGAAGTCACCTTATTTGGAAGGCCCAATGGTGGGGTGTCATTGCTCCCTGACTATCTCCTGGAGCACAGAAGGTGGCATCTCTCCAGCCTGCCCATGCCACCACAGGATATGGTTCAAGGGCCATCCACACATGCCTGTTGAATGGACAGGCCATGAGGCACTGGGTGTGGGGCAGTGTCATGCAGAGGGTCAGCTGCCTCCTCTTGGGCCCCAGGCTCACCCTACCATACCCAGCCAGAGTGGGCTTGACCAGGGAAGGAGTGGGCACCAGCTCTATGTAGAGGCCCGGAGGAAGGTGTCTACTTCTGCCTCTGCCCAGACTGCTGAGCCACGCCTTGAAAGGGTGCAGTCCCAGGACCGCATGTCCTCATCTCCCTCCCTGCCTCAGTGACACAGGAGCAAAAGTTCAGGATGGTTCCAGGGCCTGCCTGGGCAGATTACGTTTTGATCATTAAGTTTGTGAACTTTGTGGCAACAATGTTGATAACCTTTTTTGATATCAGAGAGATTTTTCATTGTAAATTTGTACCAGCTGGACAAACAGTTAACCAAGTTTACTATTTGGAAGTGCTGAAAAGGCTGAGTGAAAAAGTTAGACGACCTGAACTTTTCACCAACAATTCATAGCTCTTGCATCACGACAAGGCACCAGCTCACACAGCACTGTCTGTGAGGGAGTTTTTAGCCAGGAAACAAATAACTGCATTGGAACACCCTCCCTACTCACCTGATCTGGCCCCCAATGACTTCTTTCTTTACCGGAAGATAAAGGAAATATCGAAAGGAAGACATTTTGATGACATTCAGGACATCAAGGGTAATATGAGGACAGCTCTGATGACAATTCCAGAAAAAGAGTTCCAAAATTGCTTTGAAGGGTGGACTAGGCGCTGGCATCGGTGCATAGCTTCCCAAGGGGAGTACTTCAAAGGTGACCATAGTGATACTGAGCAATGAGGTATGTAGCACTTTTTCTAGCATAAGTTCGCACACTTCCTTATCAGACCTCGTACATTGTGAAGGAGGGCTAAGCAGGTACAGACACCATAGCACAACCCTGGGATTCAGATGCAGGATGTTCATATCTGTAATGTACCTGGTTCTCTTCTGCCAAGTAGCTCATTTCATCTCCTAGCCAAGGATAAAGAATGGGTGCCTTTGCTTGAAGTTTGAAAGTAAAGATATTGGTGCCTGCACCCTAGAGCCCTTGAAGAAGGGTGTGGGCAGGTATTTGAACAGGCGGGCTCTGGGCACCTGGGAAGATGGGAGGGAAACCTACTATTTTGGGTTCTGTATTTATGGGTTTTAATTTTTTAAATAAATAGTCCTGAGTCTTACTGACTCCTTAGTTCATGAAGGAGAAATCTATTCTGGGTCGACGCTGTGTCAGGTCTTGTGCTGGGTGCTGGGAGGGCTGGAAGGAATCACCAGGGTCCCTGCCCTCACAAAGCTCCCTCCCTTTGTGTGTGATTCAGGAGATAGTAGGGATGTCTCAGCTGGGAGCTGGAAGACTAGTTCAAAGAGCTGGACAAAGATTGGAGGGAAGGGATCCAGGCAGGTTCAGCAGCAACCTATGTGCACAGGCAGGAAGCTTCAGAGAATATGGTACACTTAGGGAGCTGCAAACTTTTGGAGTGTGTGTGCACGTGCTTGTGTGTAAACATGCATATGGCCATTGCATGTGTTTGTGTGTGCACGTGCTGTGTGTAAACATGCATATGGCCATTCATGTGTTTGTGTGTGCACGTGCTTGTGTGTAAACATGCATATGGCCATTGCATGTGTTTGTGTGTGCACGTGCTTGTGTGCATGAGTGTGCGTGTGTTCAGGAGGGGTGTGCAAGAAGCAGATGGGAGGGCGGTGAGCAGGGAGCGGAGCTTGGAGGACTTTCCTGTCCCAGGCAACGAGGCTGGCTTGTCTCCTGTGGCAGAACAGTCAATCAGGACAAGGCAAGGCAGGCAGGCAAGGTTGGGCCCGCTGGGGTGGAGGGGAAGGGCAGTGTAAAGAAGGGCCTGGACCGTGAAAGAGTCAGGACTGTGCATGGTTCTTTCAGGTGGGAGGCAGCTCAGGCTGCCCCCAGTCAGGGCCGCACAGACTGACTCACTGCCAAGACCCCCGGACCTGGGCAGCACAGGCATTTATTCCTCCTCTGACCCTGGAGGTGGGAGAGAGACAAGAGGACAGATTGGGCTGATTTAGAGTGTGACCCACGAGGACCTGCTGCTCCCCGCTCCTTCCAATGCATGCTTGGATTCAACTAACCATAGATCGAAAACAGTATTTTCAACTTGTGTTTGGGAGTGTGTAGATGTGGACGGCTGACTGTATTGTTTCACAGCATTTTATATAAGGGACTTGAACGTCTCTAGATTTTGGTATCTGCAGGGGTTCTGGAACCAAGCCCCTGCAGACAGCAAGGGACAACTGCATTTAAGGTTTGAGGGAGTCAAAATTTATATGTGGATTTTTGGCTGTGCAGGGGTCAGTGCACTTAACACCCACTTTGTTCCAGAGTCAACTGTATACAGGTATCAAGGAGTGACTGAGAAAATAGTTTTCTCTGCTTCTAAATAGATGTATAATTGATGTCATACTAAATGTTTCATTTGTAACTCTTTTGTGATTAAAAATTATACTTTTGAGAAATAACAATAGAGATGTAGTTTTTATTTAAGTACTGAATAGTGTTTTATCAAATGAATATTCCATATTTTATTTATCCATTGTGTCAGTGGTAGAGATGAGAGAGAGTGTGTGTGTGTATTTACATTATGTTTTATTCAAGAAATATTTTATAATGAAAATTCCATTGTATCATTGACAATTCTTAAAATATCATTTTTGAATATTGAATATTATTCGATTTTATGAATGTGGCAATTTTATTTAACCATGAATTATGTGGTCTAGCATTATTCAGGAAGACTCAATGAACCATCCAATTCTGTGGACCTATATGAATAAATGTGAGTTTGAGGGAATCTGTGGCATCTTTGGGGTTCAGGTTGACATTTGATAGATTTCCAGCTTTGCTTCTTTCAAGCTGGGTGAAATTAGCAAGTTACTTACCTTCTGGGAGCCTCCAAATTCCCACCTAGACGAAGGGGACCATAATCATGCACTCAGCTGTTAGGGCTGCAGGGCATGTCACATGCCTGTAACGTGCTTAGTGTGGTGCCAGACAATCATCCACCAACATCGTTTGCTACAACTCGCGTTATTGCTGAGAATCAGGCTTGCTCTCTTGGACTAGTTTTCTCCTGGGAGATTTGTAGTTATGGGCACTGTGTTTTGGGGATACACATGTAGCGTAGGCCAAAACTTTCCAATAACAAGGCTCACAAGTGTCTCCTGGGCTCTCATGGAAATGCAGATTCCAACTAGCAGGGCTGTGGTGCCTGAGACCCTGCATTTCTTAGCAGTTCTGAGTGGGTGCTGATGCTGCTGGTCTGATTAGTACAAGGGTTTGCATCACTTTGGCCTCTTCCTATTGTCTCACTTTCCTCAGGGCTCTGGTCTTCTCTCACATCTGTGGTGGCCGCATGTGGGCAGGGCTGTGGTTAGCTGAGGCCACAAGAAGACACTTTCCCTCCATTCTGCTTTTCCCAGAGGGAGGTCTGGGACTCTCCTGTGCCTTCAGTTTGCTGAGGACTGCAGGTGCTTTCATTGTCATTGTGGTGACAAAGAAGTCCCAAACAGGAGCTTTTTGTTTTCCTCCTCAATACTCCTAAATGGAATATACTAAAGTACTCAACACTCCTATTAATTTTTGCAATCAGGGATAAATAGAAAAGAAAACTGGATATTAAGATGTGTTATCCTGTCCTGAGTTATTAATGTGGATCCTGGGAAAGAAGACACTTATCTAGAAGGGCTCCTGGCGGCTAACTGGGCTCATTTTTAAGAGCAGAGCCTAGCAGCCATTTCTGCACAGGGGCCTCTCATGCAAACTGCACTAAGGTGCCTGCCTCCTGCACTGAACTGCCTGGCTGCACTGTGTACCTGCCGTCTGAGCTAGACTTCTGGAAAGAGTTCCTGGAATGGATTTCAGCCAATAGGACTGAAGCTTTCATTGGAGCTGTGCAGCTATATCCCCATCAGTATCTTCACCAACCAATCAGAGAGGCTCCATTCTGACTAATCACCAGGACCGTTCTTTTTGGACCAATCAAACTGCAAGGATTTGGAGTCCTCATTTGCATAAGGACAAACCAATCAGGGACCAAGGCAAAGACTTCTTTCTATATAAGTCATTTCCCCTGTGGCTTGGAGAACTTGCTTTCCCTTTCCCTCGAAGACTGAAGACTTGTTTCCCGGCTGCGGCTGAAGCGCCGAAGGTGAAACACTGAAGATGAAACACCAAAGAAGTTTGCTGGACCAGAGTGGAGAACAGCAGGCAGGCCAGGGTAGGGCAGAGCAGAGCTGAGCTGAGCTGTCTGGCTCTCCAGACCACCCCTGGGCCACCTCACAGCCATGCTGTTTCCTAATTGCTGTAAAAGGATTGAGCTGCTTCCATCTGTGCAATTCTCACAGCTGTGCTGTTTGCACTGAATAGTTTCCTTCCTCACCTCACCCTGAATTGGGGATTCCTATTGGTGTTCAATTGGCACCAATGACCATCAGTTGACAGTAATGGTTAATTTTACTTAAACTGGATTCACTCAGTAAATTTTTTGATATTATTTAATAACCTGAAGATTTTTTGATCACTAATTAAACACAGAAGGACAAATCTAACTTGTGGATATTAAAAGATGAAGATTGTGCTGAGATGTTACAATATAGCCACGTTAAAAAAGGAAGAGACTCAGTCAGGGAGAGAACAAAATCCTTGCTTTCCATGTACACTGGAGGGGGGAGTGGGAGAAGGGAATTTGTTTCCTCACTTCCTCTCCTCTTGTCTTCCCAGCCCATAGACATCCCAAAGCAAAGCAGCCCTCCCCCAAATTGCTGTGCGGTTTCCACTTGTCCAGAGGCAGTGAAATGAAAAGCGATTCTCCCCTGTCCCCACTCCATCCCCTTGTGTCCCTGCTCATCTGGAGATCGAGATGGCTGAAGACCTTGGTCAGAGCCCTGGTCCTCCCCTAGTGTCCTTCCTTTGACCTATCCCCTTCCAGAACCTGTTCCTGAACTCCTCACTGCTGTCCCACACCGCACACCCTAGAGTGAGGGCATGGCCCTGCCCTGTGCAGCCTCCAGGTCATCCCTGCTCCACCTTGTGTAAGGTTCCCTCCTTAGAGGCCCTACCCTCTGCCTCTCCTCCTCGTAATTCACTAGCCCTAGGTCACCTCAACAATCTCCAGACATGCCCACAGCAGACCCCAAGACCTTGGTTCCCCCAAAGCTGGCGTGGTACCCCAGACTCCTGAGCCCTGAGAGTTGCGCTTCCTCAGTGCCCAAACTTGCCTCCCTCTGTATCCTGATGCCTTCCAGAGCCCATCCTCATGGGTCTGCATCACCTGGTGATCTAGCCTGCCAGTTCCTCCTATCCTGCCTTCCTGAGTTGACCCATGGTGGATCACCCCATCTCCTCCATCACTAGCACTTTCTCTCATTGCTATGGTCACCCCAGGAGATTCCTCCTCCAGAGCAGTGCTGGGGGCCTGCTCATATCCTCTGTGGGGTCACAGGGCCTCTCAAGAAATCACACCACCTCTGTACAATGTGGATCCCGACAATTTACTGACCTGTGTCAGCGGCGCTCTCCCACTTCCTAGTGTTCTTGCCTGCCTGTATCCATCACATCTGTTCTCCTCATTATCCTACTCATCTTCGATCCATGGTGATGCTGAGTGCTCTGTCACTGTGTTAATTGGGAACACCAGGACTTCTCCCTCATCTTCCAACCCCTTTTCCTCCTACTTCCTCATGATGACACTCATCCTGCATCCTTCTGAGAGGACATGACTTCCCAGCTCCACTCAAGGCTACATTTTCTTGTATCTTGGCCTTAGGCCCCTGATGCTTGTGAGAATATATTTATAACCACTCCTTCCACCCCATTTTCACCTCCACTGTGAGTTCCAGAAGATCAGGGACTGATTTCTTATTCAAGGCTTATTCTTATTCAAGAATTTCTTATTCTTGTCCTCATGCCCAGGTGGCCTTCAATAAACATTTGTTTGGTGAATGTATCCAATTGACTCTCAAATCTGACCTCTTCTTCTTGTTGGCTCCTATCCTAGTTGGCATCCCTGGGATGCTTCACAAGCAATCCAGACCCAAGATATCCAAACTTTGGGAAACATCCAAAACTGAACCATCATCTGCTTTCTTAAGTTGGTATGAGTCCAGTGACCCCATTGTCTACTGTTCAGTCTAGAAATCTGAAGTTATCATCAACTCTCTTGACTGAATGAGTGTTCCCTGACACAATCCCATTCCATGTCCTACCAATTCACTACCACTCTGTTTCCCTCTACTAAGACTCAGTGATAAGATCCAGGCAGGACTAGACACCTGGTTCGTGGGGTCAAGCCAAGGCATTAATGGTTCTGTTTCAGCCACAGGACCTCAGGGAAAGCCAGGGTCAGGGGCTGACCCAAACTGGTCCCTACATCTCAGTTTGTGTTGACAAATAGATAAAGATGCTGGGTGGATTCCACCTTCATCACAGTGTCCAGGTCTCCTCAGCGCCAGCAATAATTGGCAAGTAAAAATTCCAAGCTTGTTCTATAATTTATAATGGGAAGAATTCCAGACACCTTTGCAAAGTGAGAAACAATAATTCCATCAATTAATAACAAATAAGGATCACAAAGATATTACACAAAAGCTGTCTACAAAAAGAACTACCATATGCAAGGAATTATCAACAGTGGTATCCATAAATAACATAGTCTTTGAGACAGAGAAACCTCCGCACTCATCCATAATACTTAATAGTAAAGAATGTCCATTGCTCTACGGCAAACAAATCAACTCACTCTCCCAAAACTTAAATCCAATATGAGGAGTGGATGGGGAGGAAATCCCAGATTCCATTCTGGATCATTATTATAAGGAACTTTATAAATAAGAAAAATAATATTATATTTCTAACAGAATTGGTAAGCTCAATTCCCAAATTTAATGAACATCAAATAAAGCCACTGATAGCACCATTAATCAAGTCCAAGAAAATAGATGGGGTTTAGAAAACTGGTTTCCTCTGGGTTTCAGAGCATCCATGCCGGACTCCAAAGGAAAAGGCTGTAAATAAGTGATTGAGGTTGCTGGCATCAGGAGGCAGAGGCATTTGCTTTGGTGTTTTAAGCATTGTGTTATTGGTGCTCCTTGGTCCAAGTCTCCCACCAGAGCCTGGTTTGTGTCTGAGCCTAGGAGATAGTGAATCGAGGAATCCCGCTGCAGCTCTAGAAACTGTTCCCATGTCCCCCAGGGAGCACACTGCACCCAGAATCTAATGGGTGGGTTCAGTGCAGGGAGCTGTCCTTCCCCAAGGACAGATTGTCTTCCCCAAGGTCTAAGCAAGGAGTGAAGGGGGTGGGGGCTTTCAAAATTCTGCTAGGTTAGCTGAAAGCTCCTTTGATTTGGCAGGGCCAGGAGATCACTTCCTGAGGTCACACACCCTGGAAGCAAACTCCAATTCAAGGCTTGGTGCCAATTCCAACTGCAGGGAACAGAGGGTGGCAATGGGAGATGGCTGCCAAGGTGGGGGCAGCAATCAGAAGCTGGGTCATGTGAGAATGGCTATCGAGTGCCTTTGGACAGCACTGCAGGCCACTTGGTTCTTTCTTTGGACAGTTCTCCACTTTTACACCACATCTTCCTTGGCATGGGGCTGGGGACGCCTTTTACTTTGGAACTAGGCCACCTTGCTCTGCTGTCTACTCCTTCTCCCTTGGCTTCTGCTTTATCCTTATTATTAGCCCCATAAAGCAACACTCACCCCAAAGAACCTAAATGCAGTTTGATCTGACTCAGACTTGTTCTTCAAGAGTCAGTTTACTGCCACCTCCTGCAAGCTACCTTCACGACCCACCTTGGCCAGGTTAGGCCTCTGGCGGTGTGCATGTCAGCATCACACAGCTACCCTTCTGTAATGTCTTCATGTCAACCTTGCAATTGCTTATTGAATCATTTGTCTCCCCTACCAAAACAGAGGCTCTGTGAGATCAGTGACCTGCTTCCAGCTGCATAACTGTGGGTAGGGCCTCAGTCGTGATTCCTCAGTTTCCCCTTCCTGTGCATTACTACATGAATTGTGTTCTCTGGGAAAGGGGCCAGCTGCTCACCCTTATGGCTATCGCAGGGGCTGTGGCAGACAAGATCAGGCCTGCCTACTGAGAGCCATATTACTCACACGGGGCCCAGGGAGGCCTCTGGCCACGTGCATACAGAGGACTTTAGGACCAAGAGCTGGTTAATGGCACTGGGAAGTCAAACCCCTGGTTCCCTTGAGAGGTGACTCCAATAAGGAAGGGAGAGGGGAGTTCAGTTACTGCCCTTGGCCGAGTAGAAGGAGGATGCTGAGGTGTTTGAGCTGCATCGGGTCAGTGGCTGATTGGAGTAGGCCGAACCCAGGCAGTGCTTCACATTCATCCCATGACCCACTGCTCAGGCACTCTTCACGGGTGCTCAAGATGGGGCTCTACATCTGTTCTGTTCCATTAATTTCTTTGCCTCACTTTATGATAATACCATATTGCCTTGAAATTACTGTAGTTTTTAACGTCTTGAAATCATGGAGTGTTGTCCTCTGACTTTGTCCTTTTGCAAAGTTGCTTTGGATATTCCAGGTCCTTTGCATTTACATATGAATTTTACAATCAGTTTGTCTATATGTAGAAAAAATTTCTGTTGGGATTTTGATTGGGATTATGTCAAATCTGTAAATCAATTTGGAGACAATGACAACTTAACAATATTGATCTTTCTAATATGTGAACATGATAAATGTTTACCTTAATTTCTCTCAAAAGTGTTTCATAACTTTCAAATATTTTTTGTCAGATTTATCCCCAACTATTTCATATTTACTAACGCTATTATAAGTGGTATTTTTAAAATTTTCAATTCATGATTTTCTTTATTGCTATTGTTGTTGACTTCGGACAACTTGGGGGTTAGGGGCACCAACATCTTGTGTGTGGTAGAAAATTCAAGTATAACTGTTGACTCCTAACAACTTAACTGCTAATAGACTACTGTTGGTCGAAAGCCTTATCATAATGTAAACAGTAGATTAGCATGTGTCTTGTATGTTATATGTATTATATACTGTATTCTTACAATAAAGTAAGCTAGAGAAAACAAAATGTTATTAAGAACATTATAAGAAAGAGAATACATTTGCAGTATTTATTGAGAAAAATCTGCATATAAATTGGTCTGCGAAGTTCACACCCATGTTGTTCAAATGTCAAATATATATAGGAATACAGTTGGGATTTTTTGTGTGTACTCTGTGACCTGAAAACTTGTTAAACTCACTTATTCTACTGATTAAGAAAAATTTCTATTGGATTTTCTGTATATTAGATAGGTGCAAAAGTTATTGCAGTTTTTGCAATCATTTTTAACATTTTAAACCGCAATTACTTTTGCACCAACCTAATAGATGGTCCTGTCACCTGTGAATATATAGTTTTACTTCTTCCTTTCCAATTTGATGCCTTTTTTGTTTCTTGCCTAATTGTATTAACAATGTTAATAGAAGTGTTGAGAGAGGAGATCCTTATCTTCTTCCTGATTGACAGGGAATGTATTGTCTTTCACCATTGAGTATGTTGTCTTTGTAGGGTGTGTGTATGTGTGTATGTGTGCGTGTGTGTGCATCCTTTAGGTTGAAGAAGCTCCCTTTTATTCATAATTTGCTTAGTGTTTTTTGTTTTTTTAAAATTAGGAATGGATTTAAAAGTTGGAGTTTTTCAAGTGCCTTTGCTGCATCTATAAAGATTAACATATGGATTTTCTGTTTTAGTTAATGGAGATTTCATAGGTTGATTTTTTTTAAAATTAGTTTTAGGTGCACAAGACAAAGTAATACTTAGACGTTTATCATTTATATCTCTCACACTGTGGACCCCCCTCCCCCCATCCGCTCTCTCTCTGACATCGCCATAGGTTGATTTTTGAAGTATATACCAATCTTGCATTCCTGAGATAAATCCCACTTGTCACGATGTATTATTCTTTTTATATTATTGGGTTTGATGTTAAAATCTTTTTTTTTTAAAGCAAAAACAGTGTTTAATTAGTGTATAATTATTTTACAAGTTTGCATTTGTAATTCCTTAATATACAGTCAGGTAAGGATACCAATGAGATTATACATTAAAAAAATCAAACAGTTGAAATGAAGGCTCATAGAATACTGTTCAAATTTGCATCAATATCTCCTGTATTAAGGTGATCCTGAGTTACAAATAGTATCAGTTTTTTATACAATTTTTTATTTTCAATTACAGTTGACGTATGATATTTTATTAATTTTAAGTGTGCAACATAGTGACTAGACATTTATACAACTTAGGAAGTGATCATCCCAATAAATCTAGTACCCATCTGGCACCATACATAGTTATTACAATATTATTGATATTCCTTATACTATACTTTCTATCCCCATGACTATGTTTTTGTTCTCTGTTTACAATCATATAACTTTTTTCACGTTTTCAGTACATTTATTAACTGATTTTAATCTTATTGCTCGTGGCATTTTACTGCTTTTTTTTTTATTATTAGTTTCAGGTGCACGAAACAATGTAATAGTTAGACATTTATCATTTGTATCCCTCACACTGTGTCAACCCCCTTCCCCCATCCACTATCCCTCTGACATCGCACAGAGCCATTACATTTCCACTGTCTCTATTCCTAATGATGTACTCCACTTCTTGTAACTATATACATAATATATATATATGCATATATTTATATATATGCATATATATATATATATATAAAATGCTGTACTCGCTTCTTGAAACTACATATATAATACACACACACACACACACACACACACACACACACACACATATAAACTTGTAGTTGACATTCATTATTGTTCAGCTTCAGCTTCAGGTGTACAGTGCAGTGATCAGGCATCTACATCTTCCCTGAGATGGTCTCCCTAATGAGACAAGTGTCCATCGGATACCCTACAAAATCTTTACAACATTCTTGATTACATTCCCCAAATTGACTTTCGTATCCCCTGTGGCAATCTTGTGGTTACTGACTGTGCTTTCTAATCCCCTCACCTTCCCCCTTATCCCCACCCCCCTCCCATCTAGCAACCCTCAGTTTTTCCTCTATGTCTCTGATTAGTTCATTCATTTATTCTTTTCTTTAGATTCCGCATATAAGTGAGATCATATGGTACTTATCTTTCTCTGTCTGACTTATTTCACTTAACATAATGTTCTCTAGATCCATCCATGTTGTTGCAAATGGTAAGATTTCTTTCTTTTTTATGGCTGCATAATACTCCATTGTATAAATGTACCACAGTTTCTTAATCCAGTCGTCTACCGATGGGCATTTCAGTTGTTTCCAGGTCTTGGCTATTGTGTATAGTGCTGCAATAAACATAGGGGTGCATAAATTTTTTTGAATTAGAGTTTTTGTAATGTTTTTGAATTTAAAAAAATTTTTTTTGATTTCTCTGGATAGATACCCAGGAATGGAATTGCTGGATCATAAGGTAGTTCCATTTTCAGATTTTTGAGATACCTCCATACTGTTTTCCATAGTGGCTGCACCAATCTGCAATCCCACCAGCAGTGCACAGGGGTTCCCTTTTCTCCACATCCTTGCCAGCACTTGTTGTTTGTTGATTTATTGATGATAGCCATTTTGACTGGGGTGAGGTGGTATCTCATTGTGGTTTTTATTTGTATTTCTCTGATGGTTAGTGAGATTGAGCATTTTTTCAATATGTCTGTTTGCCATCTGTATGTCCTTTTTAGAAAAATGTCTCTTCATGTCCTCTGCCCATTTTTTAATTGGGTGGTTTGCTTTTTTGGAGTTGAGTGAGGTTTTTTATAAATTTGGGATATTAACCCCTTATCGGATATATGATTGGCAAATATCTGTTCCCATTCAGTAGGATCCCTTTTTGTTTTATTGATGGTTTCCTTTGCTGTGAAAAAATTTTTAGTTTGATGTAATCCCACATATTTATTTTTTCTCTTACTTACCTTGCCTGAGGGAATGTATCAGTAAAAATCTTACTCTGAGTAACGTTTGCAAACTTTCTTCCTATATTTTCTTCTAGGAATTTTATGGTTTCAGATCTTACATTTAAGTCTTTAAGCCATTTTGAATTTATTTTTGTATATGGTGTAAGGAGGTGGTCAAGCTTCATTTTTTTGCATGTGTCTGTCCAGGTTTCCCAGCACCATTTATTGAATAGACTGTCTTTATCCCACCATAAATTCTTCCTTCCATTGTCATAGATTAAATGACCATATAGGCATGGATTTATTTCTGGGCTCTCTATTCTATTCCATTGATCTATGTGTCTGTTTTTATGCCAGTACTATGCTGTTTTGATTACTTTAGTCTTGTAGTATAATTTGATGTCAGGTATCATTATACCTCCCACTTTGTTCTTATTTCTCAAGATTGCCGCGGCTATCCGGGGTCTTTTATGGTTCCATATAAATTTTAGGATTATATGTGCCATTTCTGTGAAAAACGTCCTTGGTAGTTTGATAGGAAATGTGTTGAATATGTATATTGCCTTAGGCAGTATGGACATTTTAACTATATTAATTCTTCCTATCCATGAACATGGCATGTGTTTCCATCTATTTGTATCTTCTTTAATTTCTTTCTTCAGTGTCTTATAATTTTCTGAGTACAGATCTTTCACATCTTTGGTTAAATTTATTCCCAGGTATTTTATAGTCTTTGAAGCAATTATAAATGGGATTGTTTTATTAATTTCTCCTTCTGATATTTTATTATTGGTATATACAAATGCAACTGATTTCTGAATATTAATTTTGTATCCTGCTACTTTACTAAATTCACTTACCAACTCTAATAGTTTTTTGGTGGAGTCGTTAGGGTTCTTTATATATAGTATCATGTCATCTGCATATAATGACAGTTTTACTTCCTCCTTACCAATTTGGATGCCTTTTATTCCTTTTTCTTGTCTGATTGCGGTGGCTAGAACTTCCAGCACTATGCTGAATAGAAGCGGAGATAGTGGGCAACCTTGCCTTGTTCCTGATCTTAGGGGGAATGGTTTTAGCTTTTCCCCATTGAGTATGATGTTAGCTGTGGGTTTGTCATATATGGACTTTATTATGTTGAGATATGATCCCTCTATTCCCACTTTCTCAAGGGTTTTTATCATAAATGGCTGCTGGATTTTGTCAAATGCTTTTTCTGCATCTATTGATATGATCATATGATTTTTATTTTTCATTTTGTTAATGTAGTGTATCACATTAATTGATTTGTGGATGTTGAACCACCCTTGCATACCAGGAATGAATCCCACTTGATCATGGTGTATGATCTTTTTTAATGTATTGCTGAATTCTGTTCGCTAATATTTTGTTTAGGATCTTTGCATCTATGTTCATTATAGATATCGGCCTGTAGTTTTTTTTTTTTTTTTTTTTTGGTTTTTTTCTTTGTAGTGTCTTTGTCTGATTTTTGGATCAGGGTTATAGTGGCCTCATAAAAAGAGTTTGGGAGCCTTCCCTCCTTCTGGATTTTTTTGAAGAGCTTAAGAAGAATGGGTGATATTTCTTTTTTGAATGTTTTGTAACATTCACCTGTGAAGCCATCTGGTCCAGGGATTTTGTTTGTTGGGAGATTGTTGATGACTGATTCAATTTCCTTGGTGGTAATCAGTTTATTCACGTTTTCTGTTTCTTCTTGAATTAGCCTTGGAAGGTTGTATGCTACTAGAAAATTGTCCATCTCTTCCAGATTGTCAAATTTGTTGGCATATAGTTTTTCATAGTAATTTCTTAAATTTTTTTGTATTTCTGAGGTGTCTGTTGTCACTTCTCTTCTTTCATTTCTGATTTTATTAACTGGGGCCTCTCTCTCATTTTTTTTGATGAGTATGGCTAAAGGTTTGCCAATTTCGCTTATCTTCTCTAAAAACCAACTCTTGGATTCATTGGTTTTTGTTTTGCTTTTCTGGTTTCTATTTCATTTATTTCTACTCTGATCTTTATTATCACCTTCCTTGTACTCCCTTTTGGCTCGTTTTGCTGTTCTTTTTCCAGATCCCTTAAGTGTGAAGATAAACTGTTGATTAGTGATTTTTCTAGTTTCTATAGGTAGGCCTGCAATGCTATGAATTTCCCTCTTAGGACTGCTTTCATTGCATACCATAGATTTTGGGTCGTCGTGTTTTCATTTTCGTTTTTCTCAATATATCTTTTGATTTCTTCCTTGATCTCATGTTGACACATTCATTATCTAGTAACATGTTATTCAGCCTCCATGAATTGGTGTGTCTTCCAGTTTTTCTCCTGTAGTTCACTTCTAATTTCATAGCACTCTGGTCAAAGAAGACAATTGGTATGATTTCAATTTTCTTAAATTTATCAAGACTTGTTTTATGGCCTAACATGAAGTCTATCTTGGAAAATGTCCCATGTGCACTTGAGAAGAACGTGTATTCTGCTGCTTTGGGGTGAAATGCTCTGAAAATATCGATTAAATCCAAGTGGTCAATGTGTCATTTAAGGCCATTGTTTCCATATTGATTTTCTGTCTGGAAGACCTGTCCCTTGTTGTCAGAGTTGTGTTGAAGTCCCCTACTATGATAGTTTTACTGTTGATCTCTGTCTTTATTTCAGTCAATATCTGCTTTATATATTTAGGTGCTCCTATGTTGGGTGCATAGATGTTTACTAGGGTTATGTCCTCTTGTCGGATTGATCCCTTTATTATTATATAGTGCCCATCTTTGTCTTTTAATATTTTCTTCATTTTAAAGTCTATTTTGTCAGATATAAGTATTGCAACTCCAGCTTTTTTCTCATTTCCATTTGCATGAAATATCTTACTCCAACCCTTTGCTTGTAGCCTGTGTGTGTCTTTTGTTCTGAGGTGAAGTCTCTTGTATACAGCATATACAAGGGTCTTGCTTTCTTATCCACTCAGCCACCCTATGTCTCTTGATTGGAGCATTTAATCCGTTTACATTTAAAGTGATTATTGATAGGTACATAGTTATTGCTATTTTTTAAATTGGTAGTTAGATTGTTTTCATCTTTCTTCTGATTACAGAAGCCCTTTTAATATTTCCTGCAATACTGGCTTGGTGGTAATAAATTCGTTTAGCTTATTCTTTTATGGGAAGCTCTTTATCTCTCCTTCAATTTTAAATGATAACCTTGCTGGATAAAGCAATCTAGGTTGTAGGCCTTTGTTTTCCATCACTTTGAGTATTTCCTGCCACTTGCGCCTGGCCTGTAATGTTTCTGTAGAAAAGTTATTGGATAGTCTTATAATAGTTCCCTGTATGTAACCCGCTGTCTTTCTCTTGCTGCTTTTAGGATTCTCTCTTTGTCTTTAACCTTTGCCATTTTAACTGTAATGTGTCTTGGTGTGGACCTGTTTGGCTTTATCCTGGTTGGAACTTTCTGCACTTCCTGGGCTTGTATGTCGGTTAGGGAAGTTTTCGGACATTATTACTTCAAATATGTTCTCGATTCCTTGCTTCCTCTCTTCACCTTCTGGTATTCCTATCATGTGGATGTTGTTGCGCTTGATGTTATCCCAGAGGTCTCTTAAGCCATCTTCATTGTTTTTTGTTCTTTTTTCTTTTTGTTGTTCCATTTGGGTGATCTCTACTAACTTGTCTTCTAAGTTGCTGATTCGATCCTCTGCTTCATCTAACCTGCTGTTAATTCCTTCAAGTGTGTTTTTTATTTCAGTAATTGTGTTATTTAGTTCTAAGTGGTTGTTCATTATGATTTCTCTATCCTTCTTTATGTCATCACTAAGCTCCTTAAACATTCTGATCATCAGTGTTCTGAACTCTGTCTCTGATAGGTTGGTTACCTCTATTTCATTTGGTTCCAATTCTGGAGGTTTCTTCTGTTCTTTTATTTGGGACATGTTTCTTTGTTTCCCCATTCTGGCTGGCTCTCTGTGTTTTCTTCGATGTATTAGTTAGGTCCCCTAAGGTTCTTGGTTTCTGCTGGATTATCTTCCATAGTATGTGTCCTTTATATTTGACTTGCACCACTTCCTTCTCCTGTGCATGTGCTCCAAAGGTGACTCTTGTGTTGTGTATGTTGTTCTGTTAAAAAGTTGATCTTTAATTGCTTTTGGCTTGTCAGTAGGTGGGATTGACTCCTAGGCTGACTAGTTGTGAGACTTGGCTCTGCCCACAGCAGGATGTTCTGTTCTGTGGCGTGAGTGTTGACCGCTTAAATGAGGCTTAGCCCTTATGGTCTCTTGTGCCTGTAGAGAATTCCCTCTGGGTGTGTCACTTCTAGGTCTAACCCGGTAGTACTCTGGTTTGGTCTGGAGTTGGCCTCTGGCTGTGTTGAATCTTGTGCCTCTTGAATTGGGCCCTGGTGTAGGGCAATTTCAGAACAAAGCAAATCACCAAGCACAACAACAGCAACAACAAAAACAAAGAAAAAACCAAATACAGTCACATGTAAAAACAACCGATGACCCACACTCAACACAAGCAAAAATATCAAAGATACAAAAATGAAACAAAACAAAAAAAGCAGCGCCAGTCTTGGCTTAAGCCCACCAAGTAATCTCCAGGTTGTCCTCTGCTGTACCAAAGAGTCCTCTGCATATTGTGCAGGCAGAGATGGTCACCTGGTGCCCAGAGTGACCTTGGGACTGCAGTTTTAGATGAGTGGGGCTGTGGGGTATGGATGGTAGTTTCTACAAAGTCAGTGCAGTTTCTGCTTTTGCCTGCACATATGTGCACTGAGAGTAACACAACCAGCCCTGTGCCCAGTTCTCCTGATTCTTAGGGCCCTTCTTCCGTGTGTGTGTGTGTGTGTGTGTGTGTGTGTGTGTGTGTGTATGCTTGTGGAAGGCGGGAGATTTCTGAGCTGGTGAAAGCCCAGAGCTGTGTCTACTGCCTACTGCTGATCCCTGGGAGTGTCTCTGCAGTTGTAATTGCCCTGCCCTAGGCAGGCCAGAAAGGATGGGGGCTGGGGATGGGGGGGTCTTCTCTCTCCCAGCCCAGCAGTGTCACACTCTTCCCACAGGCCAGAAAAGGTTGGGGGTGAGGGTGGAGGAGTCTTCTCTCTCCCAGACCAGCAGTGTCACACTCTTCCTGCAGACCAGAAAAGGCATTGGCTGGGGGTGGAGGAGTCTTCTGTCTCCCAGCCCAGTAGTATCACACTCTTCCCAGCCTCTTCCCTGGGTCAGAGCTGTAAGCCGGGTCTTCCCAGATCCTGAGCACTACGGCTCCTCTGTAATCTGACACTACTCCTCAGTTCAGGGGCCAGTTTGAGTCTCTGGAAGGGCTGGCATAGGATTGGGAGAGTGGGGGGGGGGCAGGTATGGAGTTTATGTCCTCTGTCTGACCTAGGGCCCAGCTGGAGGTCTCAGCTGAGATTACTGCCTCAAATGCTGGATATACTGCTCTCTGGGCAGGAGAGATCAGCTGTGGGACACAGGGAAAGACCCCACCTCCTGGCTTTTGTGGTCTCTGTTCTGTCCTGGAGTCCCCTGTGTCTCTGCAGCTGCAGATGTGGGCCACATCTCCACTCTGCTCCCTTCTCTCTTCCCCTGCTCGCCCAGTTTGCCCACCTTTAAGTAATCCTCACATGAGTCTCTTAGCTGTTCTGTGTGATGAACAGAGAGTCCTTTTATAACCATATATTTTTAAACTTTGTGTTTCTCCTCTAATATCAAATTTTAAAAAGATTTTTATTAAAATATAGCTAACATACAACATTATATCAGTTTCAGGTATACACCATAGTTATTCAACATTTACATACCTAAACCAGTGATCACCATGATAAGTCCAGCAACCAGGTGACACCATACCAAGCTATCATGATATTATTCATTATATTCCCTATGCTGTACATTACATCCTCATCACTTACTTGTTTTATACCTGGAAATTTGAACCTCTTATTACCCTTTATTATTTTTCAATTACAGTTGACATTCAACATTATTTTGTATTAATTTCAGGTGTACAACATGGTGATTAGACACTTACATAATTTGAGAAGTAATCCCCCTGACTAGTCTAGTACCCACCTGGCTCTATACATAGTTCTTACCATATTATTGACTATATTCCCTGTTTTATTTTACATGCACATAACTATTTTGTAACTAAAAATTTGTATTTTTTAATGCCTTCACCTTTTTCATCCTACCCCCAACCTCCCTCCCATCTATTACCATAATAAATCTAGTACCTTTGTGGCACCACACATAGTTATTACAATATTATTGACTATATTCCTTATACTAGACCAGGGGTGTCCAAACTGTGGCCCACGGGCCAACTGCAGCCTGCGATCCATTGTTAATTGGCCTGCAGCAAATTCTAAAAATATACTTAGTTTACTTAAATAAACCAGGTGAGGCAATACGTACTTCACCTCGAGTGAGTGGCCCGGCTGTTTGTGTGTTTTACCGCATATGGCCCTTGGTGAAAAACGTTGAAAAAAGTTTGGACACCCCTGTACTAGACCCTACATCCCCATGACTGCTGTGTAACACCCAAGTTGTACTTCTTAATTCCTTCCCCTTTTTCACTCACCCCAATCCCTCTCCTGTCTGGCAACCATCAAAATGTTCTCTTTATCTATGAGATTGTTTCTGTGTGTTTTTTAAAAATTATTGTTAGTTTCAGGTGTACAAAAAAACATAATGATTAGACATTTACACTCCTCACAAAGAAATAACCCTAAAAGTCTGCTACCCACCTGACACTGTACATAGCTACTACAACACCATTGACTGTACTTTATATTTCATTATATATATGTATGTGTATATATATATTTTATATATATATATATGTATATATATATTATACAAAGGGTGACAAAAAAAGTATACATATTTTAAGAAAGGAAAAAACTGTATTAAAATTGTAATACTCAATATATACCAATAACAAAAGATGAATACAGGTCATGTGCATACATTTTTCTGACACTGCTGGTATATGAGGTGTGACAATTAAGTTCGCGAACTCATCCTAGAAAAAGTGCTACATACCTCATTGCTGAATATCACTATGAAGTACTCTCACCTTCGAAGTACTCCCCTTGGGAAGCTATGCACCGACACCAGCACCTAGTCCACCCTTCAAAGCAATTTTGGAACTTTTTCTGGGATGCCCATTAGAGCTGTCATCATATTACACTTGATGTCCTGAATGTCATCAAAATGCCTTCCTTTCAATATTTCCTTTATCTTTGGGGAAAGAATGGAGTCATTGGGGGCTAGATCAGGTGAGTAGGTGTTCCAATACAGTTATTTGTTTTTGTTTTTTAAATTTTATTGGGGAATATTGGGGAATAGTGTGTTCCTCCAGGGCCCATCAGCTCCAAGTCCAGTCTCCATTTTCAATCTTAGTTGCAGGGGGCGCAGCCCACCATCCCATGCAGGAATTGAACCAGCAACCTTGTTGTTCAGAGCTCGTGCTCTAACAAACTGAGCCATCCGGCTGCCCCTGCAGAAGCTTAGCTGCAGCTCATTGTCTTCAATCTAATTGTGGAGGGTGCAGCTCACTGGCCCACGTGGGAATAGAACTGGCAACCCTGTTGTTCAGCCCTCATGCTCTAACCACCTGAGCAACCTGGCCACCCCGCTTATTTGTTTATTGGCTAAAGCTCCCTCACAGATAGTGCCCTGTGAGCTGGTGCATTGTCGTGATGCAAGAGTCATGAATCGTTGGCGAAAAGTCTAACTTTTTCATGCAGCCTTTTCAGCAGTTCTAAATAGTAAACTTGGTTAACTGTTTGTCCAACTGTTACAAACTTATAATGAAAAATCCCTTTGATATAAAAAAAGGTTAGCAACATTATTGCAACAAGTTCGTGAACTTGTCGGACCATTTGTATACTATATATAATTATAATATATATTAGATATATAATATATTATAAATATATATAATTATATAAATATATAATTATAAATATATAATATTATATAATATATATAATTATATAAATTAATTATATAAATTAGTATATTATACTATATATAATATATGCATATTATATATTATATAATATATAATGTATATTATATAACACATATAATAATTGACATTCAGTCTTATTTTATATTAGTTTCAGGTGTACAGCACAGTGGCTAGACATTTATATAATTTATGAAGTAATCCCATCAATAAGTCTAGTGCCCATTTGACACCATACAAAGTATTTACAACATTGTTGACTATATTCACCATAATGGATTTCACATCCCTGTGACTATTTTGTAACTACCAATTTGTACTTCCTAATCCCTTCAACTTTTTCACCCATGTCCCAACCTCCCTCTCATCTAGCAACCACCAGTTATTTTTCTCTGTATCTATGTGTCTGTTTCTGTTTTATTTGTTCACTTATTCTATTCTTTAGATTCCACATATAAGTAAGATCATATGGCATTTGTCTTTCTCAGTGTGACTCATTTCACTTGGCACAATATACTTTAGATCCATCCATATTGTTTCAAATGGTAAGATTTTATTCTTTTTATGGCAGAGTAATACTCCATTGTATAAATGTACCACACTTTCTACCGATGGGCATTTCAGTTGTTTCATATCTTGGCTGTTGTGAATAGCACTGCATTAAACATAGGTGTGCATATATTTTTTTTCAAATGAGTGTTTTTGATTTCTTTGGATAAATACCCAGGAGTGGAACTGCTAGGTCAATGCTAGTTCTATTTTTAATTTTTTTAAAGGAAAATTCATACAGTTTTCCATAGTGACTGCACCAATTTGTAATCCCACCAACAGTGCGAAAGGTTTCCCTTTTCTCCACATCCTCGCCAACATTTGTTTGTTGATTTATTGATGATAGTCATTCTGACAGGAGTAAAGTGGTATATTATGGCAGTTTTAATTTGGATTTCTCTGATGATTAGTGACATTGAGTATCTTTTCATATGTCTATTGGCCATCTGTATGTCGTCTTTGGAGAAATGTCTATTCAGGTCCTCTACCCATTTTTTAATTGGATTGCTTTTTATTTTGGTGTTGAGTTGTATGAGTTTTATTAAATTTTGGATATTAACCCCTTATCAGATGTATCATTGACAAATATTTTCTCCCATTCAGTAAGATGTCTTTTTGTTTTGTTGATAGTTTCCTTTGCTGTGAAAACACTATTTAGTTTGATGTAGTCCCATTTGTTTATTCCTTCTTTTGTTTCCCTTGCCTGAAGAGATATATCAGTAAAAATATTACTACAGGTGATGTCTGAGAGTTTACTTTCTATATTTTCTTCTAGGAGTTTTATGGTTTTGGGTCTTACATTTAAGCCTGAATCCATTTTGAGTTTATTCTTGTATATGGTGTAAAAAGGTGGACCAGTTTAATCTTTTTTCATTGTTTATCCATTCATTGTTTAGTAGAATGTTATTTAGGCTTTGTGTTTGTGTTTTTCAGGTTTTTTTTTTTTAACTGATTTCTAGTTCATACCATTGTGATCAGAAAAGACTCTTGATATGATTTTAATCTTCTTAAATTTATTGAGACTTGTTTTGTGGATTAACATGTGATCTATCTTGGAAAATGTTCCATGTGCATTTGAAAAGAATGTATATTCTGTTGCTTTGGGGTGACATGCTCTAAAAATATCAATTAAATCCATTTGGTCTAGTGTGTCATTTAAGGCTGTTGTTTTCGTGCTGGTTTTCTGTTTGGAAGATCTGGCCATTGGTGGCAATGGGGTGTTAAAGTCCCCTACTATGATTGTGTTACTGTTGCTCTCTACTTTTATGTCAGTCAGTGTTTGTTTTATAAATTTAGGTGCTCCTATGTTGGGTACATAAATGTTTACTAGGGTGATGTCCTCTTGTTGGATGGATCTCTTTATTATTATATAATGTTCTTCTATCTCTCTTATTACACTCTTCGTTTTGAAGGCTATTTCGTCTGATGTAAGTAATGCTATTCCAGCTTTTTTCTTATTTCCATATGCGTGTAATATCTTTTTTCCCTCTCTTTAGTTACCTTCTATGTGTATCTTTAGATCTGAGGTTGGTCTCTTTTATCTAGTATATGCATGGGTCTTGGATTTTTTATCTATTCGGCTACGCTATGTCTTTTGATTGGAGCATATAATCTATTTACTTTTAAGTGATTACTAAAAGCTACATAGTTATTGCCATTTTATTATTCATATTTTTGGTCTTTGTTTTTTTGTATGTTTCTTTTCTGCTTAAATAAGTCCTTTTAATATTTCTTTTAATACTGGCTTGATGGTAATGAATTCCTTTAGCATTTTCTTATCTGGGAAGCTCTTTATCTGTTGTTTAATTCTAAATGATAGCCTTGCTGGGTAGAGCAATCTTGGTTGTGTAGGCCCTTGTTTTTCATTCCTTTGAATATTTCTGCCACTCCTGTCTGGCCTGCAAAGTTTCTGTTGAGAAATCAGCTGATAGTCTTTTTGGAGCTCCCTTGTACTAGCTGACTTTCTCTTGCTGCTTCTAGGATTCTCTCTTTGTCTTTAACATTTGCCATTTTAATTATGACGTGTCTTGGTATAGGCCTCTTTGGGCTCATCTTTTTTGGGACTCTCTGTACTTCCTGGGTTGTATGTCTATTTTCTTTTCCAGCTTAGGAAAATTTTCAGTCATTATTTCTTCAAATAAGTTCTTGCTCCCTCTCTTCTTTTGGTTTTATGATGCAAATATTTTTATGCTTTTAATGTTGTCCCACAGGTCCCTTAAACTATTTTTAAAAATTATTATTTTTTTGCTGTTCTGATTGGGTGTTTTCTTCTACTTTGTCTTCTAAATAGCTAATTTGATCCTCTGCTTCATCTAATCTGGTGTTGGTTCCTTCTAGTGTATTCTTCATCTAATTTGTTGTATTCTTTATTTCTTATTGGTTCCTTTTTATGTTTTTTAGGTTCTTCTTTATGCTTACTATCTCTTTGTTGAAGTTCTCACTAAGTTTCTTAAGCATTCTTATAACCAGTGTTTTGAACTATCTCTGTTAGGTTGGTTGCCTTCATTTCATTTAGTTATTTTTTTTGGAGTTTTCTCCTGATTTTTCCTTTGGGACATGTTTCTTTGTTTTCTTATTCTGGCTGTCTCTTTGTGTTTGTTTCTATGTATTAGGTAGATCACCTATGTCTCTCAGTCTTTTGGGGTGGTCTTATGTAGTAACTGTCTTGTGTGGTCCAATGGCATAATCTCTTTGATCTCTTGTTTGGGTGTTCCTGGAGTGTTTCTTGAGTGTATTGTGTGTGTTCTCCTGTTGTAGTTGATCCTTGATTGCTTTTGGCATGTCAGTGGGTGGGATTGACTCCCAGGCTGACTGACTTTGACAATTGGCTATGCCTACAGTGTATGAGCTGCTGTGTGGGGCTGACCCCTCAGAGAGGATTTGCATTAGTGGGCTCTTGTGCCTGTTGTGACCCCCCCCTTTGGGTATGTTACCTGTGGGGCTAGCCATGTAGTGCTCTGATGTGGTCTGAACCTGGCTTCTGGGTGTTATTTCTGTTGTCTCTTGGGAGGGGCTCCTGTACAGGGCAATTTCAGCTTTGACTTTTACCAGCCATGGCTCAGTAGAAGCCACAAAGCTAGATGTGGTTGGCTGCTGCCTGTGCTGGATCTGGAGGTGTTTGGGGTCATATCTCTGTGAACCAAGGCCAGCTGCCACCATTATCAGGCCTAGGGCAGCTTAGCAAAAGGCCCAGGTCTCCTTAGGCCTGTTGCCACCTGTCAGCTGCTTGTAAGGCTCAGCCATTCTTAGATCCTCTTGGGTGCATGGGCTGGGCTGGTTGACCCAGTGTTGAAAGTGTTCTCAGTGATGCAGCACTAGCTGGGCAGGTGGGGTCCCAGGGAGTCATAAGGCATGGCTGGTGTTTTTTAAACAAATTTAATGGAGCATCAGTTGTTGTGCCAAAGCCTGGCCCATGACCACTTTGCAAAAATGCCCCGAGAACACCGTGGCCAGCCCTATTCTCCTTAGGCTCTCGTTTCCCAAAAGCTATCCCAGAGAGGCTGTGGTGCAGGCTGTGACTCAGTGCCCACTACCAAAAGTTCTCTGGGCTACCCTGGGCCCTCTGTGGGCTGTCTCCTGCTGTAATAGTCTTGCACAGCTGTGGTGTGGGGCCAGCCACTCAGTAGCTAAGATTGCCCTAGAGATGCATTACTAATTGTGTGGAAGGAGGGCATCACCAAGGTGGTGAGTACACATGGATTTTACCAGACCAATGTGGTCTCAGATTTGGCCCTTTGGGGGACGGTTCACCGTAAATAAGATGGCTCTCTCCTGTAGGCTACATATGAAGTGGGCTTCCTACAGGGATAATGGTCACTGTCCCTTTAGCACTCATACTGAGGACACACAACTCAGTTTTTCTCACTATATCCCTGGGCCTTCCAAGCTGCCACCCCTCCACCAGAGACCAGATGTTTGCAGGTGAGTGAGTCTGTATGTTTGCAGGTGAGTGAGATGTTTAAGAGGGCATCTGGGTTTCCAGCCATCTTCCATCTCACTGGGACAGGCAAACAGAGTTTTTGCTCAATTGCACTGCCAGATGTGGGAACTACTCTTCCCAACACAGGTCCCCCGGGCTAGGGAAACCTGTGTAAGGCTTGGAACCCTCCCTCTTCCAGGAGTACCTATGCCACTGAAGTGTCCTTCCTGATGTTCAACCACTATCTGTGGGTTTATTGTCAGCCCTTTTCATGTCTCTGCACTTTTTCACATCTCTGCATCAAAATTGGTAGATTTTGATGTGGCCAATTTTGATGTGGCCTCTTCTTGATATCCTTAGTGATAGGGGTTCTGTTCAGTTCATCTTCAGATGATTTTTGAGGTTGAGTGTTCTATAATTTATTTGTAATTTTGGTGTAATCCTGAAATGCAGTAGGCATAGTGTTTACCTAATCTGCCATCTTGGACCTAATCAGTTTGTTCTGTTTTGTTTGTTTATTTTGTTCTTTAGATTCCACATATAAGCGAAATCTCATTGCATCTGTCTTTCTCTGCCTGACACTCCACTCAGCACAATACCCTTCAGGAGTCCTTCCATAATGCTGCAGATAGCAAGAACCCATTCCTGTCCCTGGCTGAGGGATGTTCCATTGTATACATGTACCACCCACTCTTTATCCATTCTTCTGTTGATGGACACCCAGGCTGCCTCCACATCTTGGCCATTGTAAATAATGCTGCAATGACCATATGGATACACATGTCCTCTCGAAGTAACGTTTTGGCTTTCTTCAGATAAGTACCCAGAAGTGGGATAACTGGGTCCTTCTTTGTCTCTTGTTATAGCCTTTATTTAAAGTCTATTTTGTCTGGTATAAGTATTGTTACCCCAGTTTATTTTTTAAATTAAAATTTTATATTTTTAATTTCCATTTTCATATGACATCTTTTCCCATCACTTTACTTTCCATCAATGTGTGTCATTCAATCTGAAGTGAATCTCTTGTAGACAGATATGAGGTACAATCAACCAATACAGTGACTGTTTAAATTAAAAAACATTATTACAGTAAAAGACACATTGCCATTAATCCCATTCAAAATACTCCCCTTCACTTCGAACACACTTTTCCCATCATTCTTGCCACTTTCTGAAGCAGTTTTGGAAGTCCTCTCTCATGAGTGTCTTTAGTTGCACTGTCTTGGCTGCCTTGATGTCCTGAATGGATTCAAAACATTTATCTTTCATGGTCATTTTGACTGTTGGGGAGAGTCAGAAGTTGCATGGTTCCACATCTGGTGAATAAAGTGGATGAGGATATACCGTAATGTTTTTATTTTACAGAAATTGCCGTACCAGAAGTGATGTGTGACATGGAGTGTTGTCATGATGGAGGATGAAACCATTTGCCCATTTCAGATTAATGCATTGTTTGTGACCCATGATTTATGGTACACTTTACAACACACTTTCTCTCAACCATAGCTCACACCTGCACTGAACAAGTTGAAACTTGTCACACACTTTTACTAAGGTTCAACTCACCACTTCTTGTATTGAAGATCCCCGTCTTTCTGTTGGATGGCACTTGGCAGCAGCATTCACCGTATTCTTTGATCACACCTCGTATGTAAGGGTTTTGTTTTCTTATCTATTCAGCCCTCCTATATCTTTTGAGTGGAGTATTTAATCCATTTACATTGAAAAAAATTATTGATGTAGCTGTTGCCATTTTATTATTCATAATTTTGATCTTTTTTCTTTCCATCTTAAAGAAGTCCCTCTAACATTCTTTGTAATACTGGCTTGGTCGTGATGACCTCCTTTAGCTTTTTCTTGTCTGGAAAGCTCTTTATCTGTCCTTCAATTCTGAATGATAGCTTTACTGGGTAGAGTAATCTTGGTTGTAGGTCCTTTCTTTTAATCACGTTGAATATTTTGTGCCAATCCCATCTGGCCTGCAAAGTTTCTGTTGAGAAATCAGCTGACAATTTTATGGGAGCTCCCTTAAAAGTTGCTAGTTGCCTTTCTCTTGATATTTTTAGGATTCTCTATTTGTCTTTAACCTTTGCCATTTTAATTATGATGTATCTTGGTGTGGACCTCTTTGGGTTCATCCTGTTTGGGACTCTGTACTTCCTAGGCTTTATGTCTATTTCCTTCATCATGTTAGGGAAGTTTTCAGTCATTATTTCTTCAAATAGGTTATCAATCCCTTTCTTTCTCTCTTCTCCTTCTGGTACCCCTATGATGGGAAATGGGAATGTTATTCCACTTCATGATGTCCCAGAGGTCTCTTAAGCTATCTTCATTTTTTTTTTTTTTTTTTTTGGATTCTTTTTTCTTTTTGCTGTTCTAGTTGGGTGCTTTCTACTGCCTTGTCTTCCAAATCACTGATTCGATCCTCTGCTTCATCTAGTCTGCTGGTGATTCCTTCTAGTGCAGTCTTCATTTCAGTTATTGTATTCTTCACTTCTGACTGGTTCTTTTTTATGGTTTCTAAGCCCTTTTTAAAATGCTTACTGTCTCTTTGTTGAATTTCTCACTAAGTTCCTTGAGCATCCTTATAACCATTGTTTTGAACTCTTGTCTCTGGTAGGTTGCTTGCCTCCATTTTGTTCTTTTTTCTGGAGTTTTCCCTTTTTTAGGTGTGTGTGTGTGTGTGTATTTCTTTGTTTCCTCATTTTAGCTGCCTCTATGTTTGTTTCTGTGTATTAGGTAGATCTGCTACATCCCTCAGGCTTGTCCTGTTGGCCTTAGGTAGTAGGTAGCCTGTGGGGCCCAGTTGCACAGACTCCTCAGTCACCTAAGCCAGGTACTCTAGGGGTGTCCCTTGTGTGGGTTATGTGTAGTTGATATTGTCATATCAGTGGGTAGGATTGACCCTCAAGGCTGATCTGCTGTTGAGTCTGGCCACATCCACAGCTTACAAGCTGTTGTGCAGGGGGTTTACCCCACTGAGCAGGATTTGCCCCAGTGGGCTCTGGTAAATGTTGAGACTGCCCTTTGGGTGTGGCACTTGTGGGGCTAATTGGGCAGTGCTCTGCTGTGGTGTGAAGCCAACCTCCAAGTATGTTGGTTCTGGGGCCTCTTGCAAGGGGCCCTGGTGCAGGCCCAGTTCAGCTACTGCCTGTGACCGGCTGTGGTCTACCTGTTAAGAGCTATACAGTGATCTTCAGTTGTTCGCTGCCTGTGCTAACCCTGGTGACACACTGGAGAGGCCATGCTGCAAACCAAGGACATCTGCCTTCAGTACCCGGCCTTGGGTAGTTCTGCAAAATGCCAGGACATCCCGAGGCCTGCTGCCACCTGCCAGTTCCCTTAAGTTTCAGCCACTGATAAAGCCTCATGTGGTTCACAAGTTGAGTGAGGCAGGGTCTCAGGGAATCACTAGAATGGGAAGAATTGTGGTCACCAGGTTCATGTAAATTCTGGTTTGGTGCCAGTGCTGAGCCTGGAGCAAAAGTCTCAGAGCACATTGAGGCCATTGGCTGCCCACCTGGTGTCTGTCAGATTCTGATAGTTTTCCAAGAAAGAGTGCAATGCGTGCAGGTCTGGCTGCTCTTGGAGAAAGTGACTCTGGCATTGGGGGAGTTGGGTAGGGTTGGGTCCCATTGAGTCAGCAGGTCAGAGCTGCAGCATTCACCAGACCAGTCATTCAGATTTGGCTGTAAGTTAGGAGGCAGGCTCAACATAGAAAAGATGGTGCCTACCTGCCAGCTGCACTGGAGGATGACTCCATACAGGGAAAATGCTGACTACCCTTTAGCCCTTGTGTTAAAGCCACACAACTCATCTGTCCCCTATATGTCTCTGACATCATCCTCCCCCACCAAGTTACTGTCTCTCCACTGGAGCCCAAGGTTAGTGCTTGGGGGTGAAAGAGTCTATGAGTGGACACTTTCAGAGGATGTCTGGGTTTCCTGCAGCCTTCTTCCCACCCGGATGGTCAAATCACCACTCTTTTTCACAGCCAGCTGTAGTGAGGGCTCCTCTTCCTGGCAACAGTGCTCTGGGCTGGGGAGGCCAGTGTGGGTCCCCCACTCCTCTGGAGGGAACCTCTGTGGCCAATATCACTTCTGGTTCTCAACTGCCACACAGAAGTTTGGGGCCAGCCCGTTTCACGTCTCCACCCCGCCTACCAACCTCAATATGGCTTCTTCTTTATATCCTTAGTTAAAAAACTTCTTTCTAGCCAGACTTCAGATGGTTCTCCAAATTGATTGTCTTATAAGTTAGTTGCAATTTTAATTTGTTCATAAAAGGAAGCAGGTAGTATTTATCTACTCTACCATCTTGGATCTGTTTGATATTATTAGGTTTAAATATATCATTTTGCTATTTGTTTTCTGTTTGTCTCATTGATCTCTGGTCCCTTTTTCCTATTTCTCTGCCTTCTTATGGATTTATTAATAATTTTAAAAATGATTGTATGTTATCTTCTTTGTTGGCTTTATTTTGTAAGTTTTGTGGTTGCCCTGAGCTTTACATCTCTAAATTATCTTGGTCTGATTTGCACTTGCACAAGCGTGAGAGTCAGTGTCTCCTAAAATTTTGTGCCCTAAATTCCTTTCCTGCCTCACCCTACTTCTGGCTCTGGTTTTTCTATCTTTATGTCCTAATTACTAACATCTATGTCTGTTGTGGGTCACATTTGATTGATTGATTTATCTCTTCATTAGTAGTTCTATTTTCTTGTTTCTTTGCATGATTGCTCATTTTGATTTGTGCTAGATATTGTGAGTTTTACCTTGTTGGGTGCTAAATATCTTTTGTACCCCTTAAATATTCTTGAGCTTTGTTTTGGGACACAGTTAAGTACTTGGAAACTATTTAATCCTGCTGGGCCTTGCTTTGAAGACATTCTAGGAGTAGTGCTCATCCTAAGACTAGTATTCACTGTTACTGAGGCCCCATGAATCTCAAGTTTTTCAGTATGGTTCATGGGAACAAGCACTATTCCCAGCCAATTTTGGTGTCAGGCATTGTTTGCCTTCAATCTTTTGGGGTTGTTCTCCCCTCGCCTTGAGTAATTTCCTCACAAGCATGCACTGGTTAGTTCTCAGCTGAAGAGCTGAGGCAGGTCCTCTGAGTTTTCTTTCTCAGCAGTTCTCCCCTGCTGAGCACTGATCTGTGGACTCTAGTGGATGTGGTCTTCTTGGGCTCTCAGCTCCATCTCCCCAACTTGGAGCCCACAAGTTGCCTCCTGAATTTTCCCTCCCTGTGCTTTTGGCTTGGAAACTTTTCCAGGATAATAAACTGGGGCAATATTAAGGCTCACCTCATTTTTTCCCCATCTGTCAGCAGTCATCTTTTGTTGCCTTAAGAATGGTGTTTTACAAATTTTTGCTTCATTTATTTTATCAGTCTCTGTTCTCTTTAGGTGGGAGGACAAATCCAATCCTTGGTACCTCCTCTTGGCTGTAAGCAGAAATCTCTATTTTACCCATATTAAAGCCCAGTTTCAATCATACATACCACTTGAACCTAAAATCTACTTGCAAGAGCTTCATGGAGATGTTCAAATTTACATGCTCTTCAGTTCATCCCATAAGTAATAAGTTCTTGTCTTCAAAAGTCCTTTAAACTCTAATTTTGTTACTTGAAAGTCAGAGCATAATTTGTCAATGAGTCATTAAAAATTCCAACTAGTGGTTTCATCATCCATGAATAAAAATGATCACTTTTGTAAATGTTTTATTTATAAACTGTAAATACATTTAACTGCTCACTTCTACCATGCATGCACATACATATAATAATACATCATATTTAGGAATGTTGAAAGATAGAATGAAAAGTGCATTAAATTTTGAATAGGACCTATTTGACTTTTTTGAATTCAGCCATGTCATCCCAGCTTTCCTTTCCCCTCAATCCCTATTTTGTAAGCATAAAATAAGGCATGTGAAGTTCTAGAACACTTAGCAGGTGCCAGGAGCTCCTACTCCCCCTGCCTACCCCTATGTTCACTGGAATCCACTTCCTCTCCACCATTTTATGTAATTTATTTTGGCTGGAATAAGCCATGAACAATAAAAGGACATCAGAGTGTTTCTGAAACATCTTGAGATCCCTTTCTGAGGCCAGCATTGGGTGCCTGTAGCCAGGTTTGGGGGAGTGTTTTGCCGTATGGAGCCACTAGCTTCAGGGAATGGTCTGTCCAGTGGAGGATCTGAATCACCAGCACATCCATGCAGCCAGAGCTCCTCAGGGCAGCAAAGACCTGCAGGGAATAAAGAGATGGTGCAACTTAGCTTCCTGCTAGAGGGAGGGCTGAGACTCATGGGCTGGTTGTGCCAAAGTTGGACTTAGAGCCCATTTCTCCTGGTTCCTGATGCTGTGGTTATTCTGACACTGTGAAGAGTTCTATGCTCGTGGAGATGTGTTTCACACAAATGTCAAAGGATTATTATGATGATTTGGAATTCACTTGGACTGTGACTCAAGTGGTAAGGACTCAAAATGCTTTTAGAATCATCTCAGTTCTGTTGGCAGCAAAGAGGATGAGCAGAATCACCCAATTGTGTCCATTCTCATTTCATGTGTAAGACAAAGTCTGCCACTTACAACCATAGTCTCTGCTGCTATGAATACTCAGTTCAATATCTTCTTTTCCTCTTTGTTAAAAAAAAGTCACCCATTCTCTCTATCAACAACAACAAAAAAACGAAAGCCAGAGATAGAAAGAGGGATTTTCAAATTCCCATAGTGCATCCTACCAAAGACAACCACCATTAACATTTTGGGATAGTTTTCCAATTAAAAGTAAATCTATGCATGATATTTTTGCTTTTTTTTTTTTACATAGTTGTGACCACACTCCATATATAATTCCATATTCTGCAGTTTTTATCCCACATTATAACAGAGTTTTTTTTCCATAGTTATTGTAAATTCTCTATAAAATAATTTTAGTGGCTACCGAATATCTTATCCAGACAACATATTAAGGTACTTAATAATTGGACATATCACTTTTACTGAAACTGAATTCTGGAACTGAAATTATTAGGAAAAGGTCTAGAATGTTTGATAACATAGTTTTCAATATCAAAGTAATAAATGAACATTGTAAAAACATGTAAAAAGAAAATAACCAAATGACCAAGAGAACAGAAAATAAAAAGCAAAATTCTTCACCTCGCCACTTTCAGTACCTACCTTCTAGCCCAGTATCCTCTTTTAAACTTATAATTTTAGTTTTTCTGGAAATTGCCTCTCTAACTGTAAAGAGTTACCAGCATTCTAAACCTTTCTCTAGTAATTTTAGTCTTTGTATTTAGTAACAGCAAAAGTTATATGTACAACTAGCTAAGTACCCTAATACATTGCTCAGATGGATATTATGCAGCCACTAAAATTATTTTTATAAAGACTTATAATAAACCGGAAGTTAAGCATGCTTCTATTCCTTCTATTCTTATTTCTGAACTAAAATTATGTATTCAGTTCTCAATAATATATTGAGGAATTTAGCTCACTTAAAGTATTCAGTACATCTCCTCACCTTTTCATTATCTCAATTTTTAATCTTTGTGTTATCACCTGAGATCTCCTTGTTATTTTGATAAATTTGAATTATGTACTCACACCTGTATTTCTTGGGCCATCCATTCTATGAGTTCTTATGACTGCATCATACATGAGGAGGAAATGTGCACCCCTCTACTTTTTCCCATCTTCCTTTCCTCTTTTCCATTCTCAATTTTTTTTTTTAAGATTTTTTTTTTTTTAATTGGGGAAGGGGAACAGGACTTTATTGGGGAACAGTGTGTACTTCCAGGACTTTTTTCCAGTCAAGTTGTCCTTTCAATCTTAGTTGTGGAGGGCGCAGCTCAGCTCCCCGTCCACTTGTGGTTGCTAGTTGCAGGGGGCGCAGCCCACCATTCCTTGCAGCAGTCGAACCGGCAACCTTGTGGTTGAGAGGACGCGCTCCAACCAACTGAGCCATCCAGGAGGCAGGTCAGCTCAAGGTGCATGTTCAATCTTAGTTGCAGGTGGTGGAGCCCACCATCCCTTGCGGGACTCGAGGAGTTGAACCGGCAACCTTGTGGTTGGGAGCCCACTGGCCCATGTGGGAATCGAACCGGCAGCCTTCGTAGTTAGGAGCATGGAGCTCCAACCTCCTGAGCCACCGGGTTGGCCCCCTCATTCTCAATTTCTTGATATCTACTATTTCTTTACATGCTGGGGCTAATGACATTTACATTTTGTTAAGATTTCAGTGAGGTAGCTACTGACCTGAGATTTTGGAGCTGCAGTAAGCAGAGTTGCACTAAAATTGAAAATCCATGAGTAGGAGAAATAGCAGCCCAATGTTGTACATTTCAAGAGAAGGTGGGGCACAAACATCCCTGCTCTGTGGCTGCAGCCTATGAGATGTACTTCCCAACATAATAGATCCAACCACAAGTGTGGCAAGTTGGAGGGACAGTGGCCATGTTCTCCTGCTGCCGGTCATTTGGAAGTCTCACGCTCCTGGAGGAAATATCCATTTGCACAAGGTTAAGGAAATATTGGCAGTGTTTCCTTCCCCCTGCCTTCCCTCCCTGCCAGAGCAGAGGGCTCCTCCTTCTTAGGGTGCTGTAGATGGGTTGGAGGCTCCCTGTGAGGAGGCTGCTCCCAGAGGGCCGCTAACAGTGGGCATCCACCATGCTGATGAGCCCTGGCGTCCAGAGCAGCTCCAGCTGCCTCCTCCACTTCACTAGCTGTGGTGTGCTAGGGAGTCTCAGTGACTCAGAGCCTTGGCTTGTCGTCTAGAGACTGGTAGAATAACACCTCCCTCTCAGAGCTCACACGAGAGAATGTATGGGAAGTGGCCAGGGCAAAGCCTGGCAAAACGTTGGGGCTCCTTGCGATGAGCAGAATCCTGACCTTGGCCAGCCATGGCTCCCAGTGGGCTGTGTGGGCATCCATATCCTGCCTCCCATGTCCACATGGAGGGCCTGTTTCTGCATTTGCCTTCACTTTTCTAGGACCTGGGGACCCAGAAGTGAACAAAAGAGACAGAATCCCTGCCTTCCAGGAGCTGGAAGTCATTAGAGGGATGCAAATAACAAGAAAAATCAATGCCATCAATTGTATAGTGTATTTGAAGTTGGTGAGTGTGCTGGAGAAAAATGAACAATAGAAGGGCTGGGAATGAAGGGCTGGGCCAGCCTGCATCCTGTCCTCCCTGGGCCCCACCTCCCTGCTGCCAGTTGTCCTTCCCTCCTGGTCTGTACCTTTCCCACTATTTCCTCCTATCCCCACCTCTGCACGTAGAAGCTCATGCGGTGTCCTGGGGTAGCAGCGAGCAGACAGTGGAGATAAGTGGAAGGGGAATGTGTGCTGAGCTGTCACGAGGCGCTATGGGGAGGGACGGAGGGCAGAGGGTGAGTAGGACAGCAGTGAGCACTGGGTTCCTCACGTGAAGACCTGCTGCAGGACGCCCCAGGCAAACCCCTCGGCCTCTGGGGTGGGGGCTTCTCTTGCCTGGGCTCCTTTTTCATTGGAAGGAAGGAGGATGAATTTTTCTTCCCTTGTGGGTACAGACTACAAAGGGGTGAGCAGGGACTGGGTCACTGTGGCATCACTGGCTGGCAGGCGGTCCTTACCCCCCTCCCAGCCTCTCACATTGCAGGGACGTTATCAGCACAGGCAGAGACTGGGTCCCAGGCCTCCCCACTAGCTTGTCACTTCAGTCCTCAAATCACCCACCAAGCCTTGTTGTGTGACAGGAGATCCTACCTTCCTCCCGAGTGGCCGTGCCCAGCACCAGGCAAGCTCAGCATTCAGTAGATGTTGACTGAATATGCTGGTCCTGTTTGGGTATGCCCCGTGCTGCACAGAGAAGGCCCCACGGATTACCACCACCTGTCATCATTCCTCAGTGTTCATAAGTTGGTACAAGGGAAGAGGGGTAGGAGGGGGCTCTGGAGGGGGCCAAGGAGCAGAGAGCAGTTCCCGGCAGGACAATGTGTGACTGCTGGGAAAGGAGCAAGTCTGACCACTGGGCAGAGAAGCACAGGGTGTGGCCTGGGCACCCGGTTGGCAAGGAAGAGAGTTGAGTTATTTCCAGGACAGCTGGGGATGGCTTTTCATTATTCTTTTACTCAAAATAGAATTATCTTTTGAAATCACATTTGACAGGAGCCCCGGGCATTTTGCCTGGGAGTCTGGAGGAATTGGCTTCCTCACCTACAGATGCTTTTTTTTTTTTCCTTCCAGAGGAAGAGGGAGGTACCACTCTGCTGGTTTAAAAGAAAATGGGGGAGAGGAGGAAGTGCATGTGAATCAATTTAGAAGGTAGGTGGCAGGGTAGAAAGGGTAGGGGGAGCTGAAATAAGAGCAGAGGGAAGCCTGAGGCCATCACCGTCCTAGTTAGAGATGCTGACCTTCTAGGACCCTCTGGGTCCTCCATGGGCAGTGAGATTGTAGACCTCAGGGACCCCCCAGAATGCAGCCTCACCGTGCAATTCTCTGGCCCAAACCTCACTGTGCAAACAAGGAGAAAACGGGGAAAGAGAGGAAAGAGCAGAGAGAGGAAAGAGAGTTGTGGGTGTTTGGGAGACAGTGAGGGAAGGAAGGAAGTCAGAGAGAGCGCTGGAGAGGCTGGCAAGCCAGAGGGCAGGGACCTGGACAATTTCAGCCACTCTCATTCTCAGTTTCCCCTTCTGGAAGATTGAGAAGGTGCAGACTCTTCTCACCCTTCCTTGGGGAGGCTCTGTACTGTCTGTGTGGCTCTGCCTGGAGACATATCCACCCTTCATGTGCTTGCTGCCCTGGCCTCTGGCCCCTACAGTCCCATAGTCGCCCATGCTCAGCACTAGCCAGCCATGCCTTGTCCTCTGGACACATAAGCCAGTTGCTGACCTCTGCCTCGCAGCGGTCTGTGTCCTGGAGAGGCCTGGTAAACGACACCTCTGCTGTGAAGATGATGTGGATGGACTAGGGGTGGCACTGCTGGCTAACGATTAGGCAGAATGTAGCACAGGGACCTGCGGGGACAGATATAAGGGTGCCCAGGTGCCCAGGGCAGAGCTGCGGCATCCTCCTAGTTAGTCATGAAAGAAATGGGAGAGCGATTGGCCAAGGGGAGGTGGGGATGGGGAGAGGAAGTGATTCCAGGCTCTGGAGCAGCAGGGCAGAGGTCTGGAGGTGAGACGAAGCTTGGTGGAGGAAAAGCTGACTGGGAAGGTGTGGCCCACATCCCAAGGCAGGGTGGGCAATCCCGGTGTTTGAGTCCGCCCATCCTACAGCCAGGTAGGGTGGAGTGTGCTCATTCATCCCTGGCTCAGTCCCTGGACCACCTGAAAGAAGTGATGGTGCCCCGCCCCCGCCCCTATGGTGCTCTTCTCTGCCCATGGGGATGCCTGTCCCGGTCTGTCTGTTCTTCCCCGGCTATGAGTCCCATCATGTCTGGCTTCCTCTGCATCCCCTCGGCCCTGGCACAGGGCCTGCAGACACCTAGCACGTGTGTGCTGAATGGACCCGCACAGCAATTAGAAACCTCACCAAAAGGCGAGAAGGGGCTTCTTAAACAAGGAAAATTGAACATATGCAGTGTTATGTCTCAAGTCAAAGTTTCATTTAAATGACAATAAGGAGTAAAAAGAGCATGAGCTCACAAGAACAAATAGAGAGCCAGGGAGGATGTAATACTGTAGAGAAGGTCAGAGCATTTGGAAGCTAGAAGGGGATGGATAAGCAGCTTTGCTCACCTCAGAGAGCTGAAGCTAATCATCATCTGTTATTGGAACAAACCTCCAGAAAGGCTCTGGAATGGAAGGGGGGGGGTTGGGTGGGACTGGGAAATGTAAGAACTGGACAAAAGTTTTGCGGATAGCCTGAGAATGGCCCACCCTGCCTGGCTCTGTGACCTGTGTATGTCTTCTCTGTGGTAACCGCACCCAGGCCACCAGGCCCAGGGCAGCCGCATGGAGGAGAGAGCCCCGCGCCAATGGGGGCAGGTGGTGCTCTGCCACTGAGTACTCCTTAGGCACTGAAGCAGCTGCTGGTTAAGGCTTGAGCTTTTCCTGGACTGCAGATGGCTGTGTTTTCGACACAGGCAGGACCATCATCTTTTACCTTGGGCACGCAACTAATCACTGGAGCATTTCAGCTGCCCAGACAGTGGCTGCAAAGCGCTAAGCTGATTATGGAAAACTACAGAACATGAATGCTTTTGCAGAATTTTCAGTAGCGATAAGGGTAAGCCAAGGTTCACTGCGATGTGAACTCAGCATTCTCTGTCTTACTGCACTGAAACCCTGTTCATCTGTGGTCCCTGCCAAGCAGAACCCGGGTGTGCATGTGCTAGGCTTGGGAAGGCAGCCGCTCTCTCTAAGCATCATCTCACGTAAGACAACACGTGGGCAATGTGGGGCTGGCAAAAGAAAGAACACCTGGCAGGTTCTTCAGAGCTCTTCCGGCCAGCTCCCCATTTTGGAAGACTCAGAGAGGTGAACCCGCTTTCCCAAAGCACCCCCAGCATACAAACCTGGTTTCACTGATTCTAAGGCCTAGGAGGACTCCAGCTGACAAGCAGACCCTGATGCCTGGTGTCCAGTGGAGCCTTTTCCTGCCCCACATGACCCCCACGCGTGGTGTTTCTGGAGAGAAGAAAACAGGATCTCCTAGATGTTAGCAGTGAATCATGGGGATTTTTGCCAGTGAATGTCATTTCCAACCTTCTAGTTGCTCAGGTCAGAAGTCTGGAGTCATCTTGCCTCCCTCTTCTCTTATATCCCATATCAGCAACAGACCCAGAACTGGGCCTCTCCTCCCACCTCCCCATCTGCCCTGGTCCAGGCACCCAGCCTGCTCCATGGCTGACTGCCATGGTTGCCTACACGGTCTTGCTGCTTTACTCCCCCCTTCCCTTCTGTCTCTACGTGGCACAGCAGCTGAGTGACCCTGTTACACCTGATCAGATCAGATCCCTTTTCTGTGCACACCCCAGGTGGCTTCCATTACTTCCAGAGTGAAAGCCACAGTCCCCAAATACATGTTCCCAGCCCTACTGGCCTACCCCGCAGCCCACCCCTTGTTCTGCCCCAGCCATAGGTGTACCCTGTTTTGTGGGTGCCTAGCTCACCCTGTCCCAGGGCCTCTACCCTGTGTCCTCCTGCCAGGGACATGTGCACTCTCTGTTCCCATTCCCTCAGTTCTCCAATGACACCCAAGGCTTTCTCTGCTCTCCAGACCTGAGAGGTCAGCCCCCCACAACCTGTTTCCCCTATTTGTTTTGCCCCAATGCACTTGTTATTAGCTGACTCAGTTTATACGTATTTGTTCACTGGCATTTGTGGGTCTCCCTCCACTGGAAGATGGACAACGCGTGGACAGGATTTAATTTGTTTCAGTCACACTGTCCTTTGTGCTTATACCCCTGGCATGTGTGGGCCAGAGATGCGTGTCATTCCCACAGCAGTGCCACCTCACTGAATCCCCACCACTGGCATCTGTATAGGTTTCCTGCACCAGCCCCACAGAAGCCCTGAGAGGTCACCTCCAGCCCTACAGTCCAAACTTCCAAACTGTGGGAAGCCATTTTTGCAGCCTCAGTCTGACTGCCAGGAAGGTGGACCAGCTCCCCACTGCCAATCAGCTGCCTTTCCTGATTCAGCCCCGGGCTCTGGCTCCTTTGCCAACTTACCGAAGCTCTCTGAGCCTCAGTGTTTTCATCTGTAAAAGGGATGACCACGTACATCTCTCAGTAATAGCAGTGCTTAATGGACTCCAGCATGGATGGGGCAGCAGGACTAGCGATCCTCAAGATCCATTGCCCTGTGGGGTCTCTCTTTTAGGTTCTTTTTTTTTTTTGAATTTATTGGCCTGGCAATTGTTAGTAAAATTACATAGATTTCAGGTGTACAATTCTGTATTACATCATCTATAAATCCCATTGTGTGTTCACCACCCAAAGTCAGTTCTTCTATCACTATGTATTTCATCCCCCTTACCCTGATCTCCCACCTGCCACCCCCCTTACCCTCTGGTAACCACGAAACTATTGTCTGTGTCTATGAGTTTTTGTTTCTCATTTGTTTGTCTTGTTCTTTTGTTGTTTTTGGTTTATATACCACATATCAGTGAAATCGTATGGTTCTCTGCTTTTTCTGTCTGACTTATTTCGCTTAGCATCATACTCTCAAGATCCATCCATGTTGTCACAAATGTTCCTATATCATCTTTTCTTGTGGCCGAATAATATTCCATTGTGTATATTCCACAACTTCTTTATCCATTCATCTATTGAAGGACATTTTGGTTGTTTCCTTGTCTTGGCCACTGTAAACAAAGCTGCAATGAACATTGGAGCACATGTGTCTTTATGTATAAATCTTTTCAGATTTTTGGGTAGATACTCAGGAGAGGGATTGCTGGGTCATATGGTAATTCTATTCGTAATTTTCTGAGGAACCTCCACACTGCCTTCCATAACGGCTGCACCAGTCTGCATTCCCACCAACAGTGTATGAGGGTTCCTTTTTCTCCACAGCCTCTCCAACACTTGTTACTATTTCTCTTGTTGATGATAGCCATTCTAACTGGGGTGAGGTGATATCTCATTGTGGTTTTTATTTGCATTTCTCTCATGATTAGTGATGTTGAGCATTTTTTCATAAGTCTATGTGCCATTTGTATGTCCTCTTTGGAGAAACATCTCTTCAGGTCCTCTGCCCATTTTTCAATTCAGTTGTTTGTTTTTTCATTGTTGAGTTGCATGAGTTCCTTGTATATTTTGGATATAAGCCCCTTATCGGAGGCACTGTTTGCAAAAATCTTCTCCCATTCAGTTGGTTGCCTCTTTATTTTGTCGATGGTTTCTTTTGCTGTATAGAAGCTTTTAAGTTTCATATAGTCCCATTCATTTATTTTAGCTTTTACTTCCAATGCCTTTGGAGTCAAATTCATAAAATGCTCTTTGAACCCAAGGTCCATAAGTTTAGTACTTATGTTTTCTTCTATGCAGTTTATTGTGTCAGGTCTTATGCTTAAGTCTTTGATCCATTTTGAATTAATATTGGTACATGGTGACAGATAGCAGTCCAGTTTCATTCTTTTGCACGTGGCTATCCAATTCTCCCAGCACCATTTATTGAAGAGGCTGTCTTTCCTCCATTGTATGTTTTTAGCTTCTTTGTCAAAAATTATCTGTCCATATTTATGTGGTTTTATTTCTGGGTTCTCAATTCTATTCCATTGGTCTATGTGTCTGTTTTTCTGCCAATACCATGCTGTTTTGATTACTGTAGACATGTAGTACAAGCTAAAGTCAGGGAGTGTGATACCTCCAGTATCGTTCTTTTTTCTTAAAATTGCTTTGGCTATTCGGAGTCTTTTGTGGTTCCAAACAAATCTGATGATTTTTTGTTCTATTTCTTTAAAAGTGCCATTGGGATTTTGATGGGGATTGCATTAAATCTGTATATTGCTTTGGGTAATATGACCATTTTAACTATGTTGATTCTTCCAATCCATGAGCACGGAATGTCTTTCCATTTCTTTGTGTCTTCTTCAATTTCTTTCAAAAATGTCTTATAGTTTTCAGCATACAGGTCCTTCACATCCTTGGTTAAATTTATTCCTAGGTGTTTTATTCTTTTTGCTGCAATTGCAAAAGGAATTGTTATTTGTATTTCTTTTTCTGAGATTTCATTGTTAGTATATAGGAATGCAATGGACTTTTGTATGTTGATTTTGTAGCTGGCAACTTTACTGTATTCGTTGATTGTTTCTAATAGCTTTTTGGTCGAGTCTTTAGGGTTTTCTATATATAGCATCATGTCATCTGCAAAGAGTGACAATTTAACTTCTTCATTCCCAATTGGATGCCTTTTATTTCTTTCTCTTGCCTGATTGCTCTGGCAAGGACTTCCAACGCTATGTTGAAAAGCAGAGGTGATAGGAGACAGCCCTGTCGTGTTCCTGAACGTAGAGCAAAGGGCTTCAGTTTTTCACCATTAATGATGAGATTAGCTGACGGCTTGTCATATATGGCCTTTATTATGTTAAGGTTTTGTCCTTCTAAACCTATTTTATGTAGTGTTTTAATCATAAATGGATGTTGTATCTTGTCAAATGCTTTTTCTGCATCAATTTATATAATCATATGATTTTTGTCCTTTATTTTGTTTATGTGATGTATCACATTGATGGATTTGCGGATGTTGAACCATCCTTGTGCCCCGGGGATGAACCCCACTTGATCGTGATGAATGATCTTTTTAATGCATTGTTGTATTCGATTTGCTAGGATTTTGTTTAGGATTTTTGCATCTGTATTCATCAGAGATATTGGTCTGTAGTTTTCTTTTTTTGCGTTGTCCTTACCAGGTTTTGGTATCAGGGTAATGTTGGCCTCATAAAATGAGTTAGGGAGTACTGTCTCTACTTCAATTTTTTGAAGAGTTTGAGCAGGATTGGTATTAGATCCTCTTTGAAGGTTTGGTAAAATTCACTAGTGAAGCCATCTGGTCCTGGACTTTTGCTTTTGGGAAGGTTTTGGATGACCGATTCAATTTCGTTACTGGTGATCGGTCGGTTTAGATTTTCCGGTTCTTCATGGTTCAGCCTTGGAAGGCTATATGTTTCTAAGAACTTGTCGATTCTTCTAGGTTATTGAATTTGGTGGCGATAGTCCTTCATAGTATTCTTGGATGATCCTTTGTATTTCTGTGGTGTCCATGATAACTTCCCCTTTTTCATTTCTGATTTTGTTAATTAGTGTCTTCTCTCTTTTTATCTTAGTGAGTCTAGCCAAGGGTTTGCCAATTTTGTTAATCTTGTCAAAGAACGAGCTCTTTGTCACATTAATTTTTTCTATTGTCTTTTTGTTCTCTATTTCATTTAGTTCTGCTCTGATTTTTGTTATTTGCTTTGTTCTGCTGACCTTCGGTTTCACTTTTTCTTCTTTTTCTAGTTCTTTAAGGTGTAACATGAGGTTATTTATTTGGGATTTTTCTTGTTTCTTGAGATAGGCCTGTAATGATATAAATTTTCCTCTTAAAACTGCTTTCGCTGCATCCCAAAAATTTTGGTAGGATGTATTTTCATTGTCATTTGGTTCTATGTATCTTTTGATCTCCCTGCTAATTTCTTCTTTGACTCAGTTGTTCTTTCAAAGTATGTTGTTTAATCTCCACGTATTTGTGTTTTTTTCCTGCTTTCTTTTTGTAGTTGATATCCAATTTTAAAGCCTTGTGATCAGAGAATATGCTTGGTATGATTTCAATCTTCTTAAATTTGCTGAGGCTGATTTTATGTCCCAATATATGGTCTATCCTTGAGAATGTTCCATGTACACTAGAAAAGAATGTATAGTCTGATGTTTTAGGATGAAGTGCTCTATATATGCCAATTATGTCCATTTCATCTAATGTGTCATTTAGGGCTGCTATTTCATTATTTATTTTCTGTTTGGATGGTCTATCCAGAGCTGTCAGTGATGTATTTAAGTCCCCTAGTATAATTGTGTTTTGGTCAATTTCTCCATTTAGTTCTGTTAGTAGTTGCTTGGTATATTTCGGTGCTCCCTGATTGGTGGCATAAATATTGATGACTGTTATGTCTTCTTGTTGTATAGTTCCCTTTACCATTATGAAATGTCCATTTTTGTCTCTTGTTATCTTTTTCACCCTGAAGTCTCTTTCATCTGATATCATTATGGCTACACCTGATTTTCTTGGGTACCATTTGCTTGGAGTGTAAATTTCCACCCTTTCACTTTGAGTCTATACTTGTCCTTGTAGCTGAGATGTGTCTCTTGGAGACAGCATATGGTTGGGTTTAGTTTTTTGATCTAATCTGCTACTCTGTGCCTTTTTATTGGTGAGTTCAGTCCATTTACATTTAGGGTGATAATTGATATGTGAGAATTTCCTGTCATTCTATCTTTAGTTTTCTGGTAAGGCTGTGTCTCCATTGTTTCTTTGCCTTTTTGTTATTGTCTATTATTTCTGTGTGGTTGTATTCTATGATGTTTCCCTCTGTTTCTTCTTCTATTACAGTATATATTTCAGTTCTGGATTTTTTTTGAGTGGTTACCCTTAAATTTATGTAAAAGAAAGTGTGATATTTAGAGTATTTCATTTTCTTCAGCACGCTTACTTTCTCCATTCCCATATTCCGGTTCAGGCCTTTACTCTCCCCCTTTTTATGTTTCCGTTGCCACAAATTGTCCCTGTTGATGGTGGTCAAATAGCCTCCTTTAGTATTTCTTGTAGTGCAGGTCTTATATTAGAAAATTCCCTCAGCTTCTGTATGTCTGGAAAGGTCTTTATTCCTCCTTCATATCTAAAGGATATCTTTGCTGGATATATTATTCTTGGCTCATAATTTCTCTCTTTCAATAGTTTGAATATTTGGTTCCAGTCTCTGCTGACTTGTAGAGTTTCTGCTGAAAAATCTGATGATAATCTAATGGGCTTTCCTTTGTAGGTTACTGTCTTCTTTTCCCTGGCTGCCTTGAGGATTCTTTCTTTGTCGTTGATGTTAGACAGTTTCAATACAATGTGCCTTGGAGAAGGCCTGTTGGGATTGAGGTAATAGGTGTTCTATTTGCTGTTTGGATTCGAGGATCCAGTTCTGTCCACAAGTTTGGGAAGTTCTCATCAACAATTTGTTTGAATATATTGTCTATTCTCTTCTCTCTTTCTTCTCCTTCTGGTATGCCCATTATTCTTATATTGCTCTTTCTGAAGAAGTCAGAAAGTTCTTGTAGAGTTCTTTCATTTCTTTTAAGTCTCAAGTCTCTTTCTTCTTCCATCTGTGTAATTTCCAGGTTTCTATCTTCGATGTCACTGATTCTTTCCTCCATCTGGTCAACTCTACTACCTAAACTGGTTATTTCATTCTTAATTTCTTCTATTGAATTCTTAATATCCAGAAATTCTATTTGGTTCTTTTTTAAAATTTCAGTCTCTTTCGTAAAATGCTCATGTTGTTCTTTGATTGTGTTTCTGAGTTCATTAAACTGCTTTTCTGTGTTTTCTTGCATCTCGTTGAGTTTTTTCGGAACTGCAATCTTGAATTCTCTGTCGTTTAAGTCACATATTTCCATATCTTTAAGTTCCTTTCCTGGAGACTTTTCACTTTCTTTCTCAGCTGTCTTGTGGCCTTGGTCATTCATGGCAATTACTGATATATTATTTCTCTTCCTAGACATCTACAGGAATGGCCTCTGCAACAGGTTGATAGGAAGAGGTCTTTCTTTTCTTTTCCAGTACTTGTTGGTAGAATGTTTCATTTTCTTTCCGACTGCAGCCTTTTATTTCTCTCACACGGTAGTGCTATGTTTTGTCTGCACTATTCCAGCTTCTCACACAATGGGGGGATTCCCTGGGAGATAGGCTTCTCCTGTGTTAATAGTTCACCTGGATCATAGGGCGCAGTGTCCGTTGGGTATGCGGAGAGCTTTTGAAGTTCCAAAGCTCTTCCTGCACCAGATTCAGAGCCCGTATATGTGAGCAGTTCTGTTTACTTCTGTAGGGATCTGCCCAGATAGGTGGGGCCAGGGGCGGGGTGAATTGTGAGAGGTGGCCCAGAGCAATGGCGGCGACCACCACCACAGCCGGTCCTGCTTCCAGAGCTCCCTCCCCTCTGCCGGAACTAGCTGGGATGCAAATCTGTGTCTGCGGTCCACAGGTCTCAGAACAGCAAATATTCTGTTCTTTTGATCTGACACTGCTACTGTTCCGCTTCTGGCATCGACCAGGTGGGGGCGGGGCGAGCTCTGGGAGGGTAGGGAGGGGGTGGCTAGTCTCAGTGCCTATGGCTTCCGTTCTCTGCTCGGCCGTGAGGGCTTAAACCATTGTTTTCAGCCTTCTTCCCTCAGTCTTTTCTCCGAGGTCTCTGCCGTGAGCGTTGGGTTCAGCCGTGTTATATGCTGCCCCCTCAGCCCTGTGAGCCATAAGTGGAGTGCTAGCAGTCCAAGTTCTTCCCTCTTCCGCAGCTGCGGTAGTTCCGGGATGCAGCGAGCTTAGAGCACTGAGCTAGTTCTGCGTCCTGCACCCACGCAGTTCCGTCTCGTCATTTCTCCCTTCCCTCCTCCCCACCTCACGATATTCGCCCACCTTTAGGTGAATTCAGTAGTGGGCCTCTTCGTCTTGCCTGTCTGCTGTGCAGGGAGTCCTTTGTGGAGTTATTGTTGTTCGATTAGTTGTAAATTCCAGGGGAGCTTTACAGAAGCTCACCTCACGCCGCCATTTTGATGACGTCTCTCGCTTTTGGGTTCTGGGTCAACAATTCCATGACCTCCAGGCCCTGGGCTGCCTGACATTCTGGTTTGCAAGTGTCCCTGATCATATCTGGTCATGAACTCAGCTGAGGCGGAATGGGATGTGCAAAATCAACTTTCTACAGACTCATAGCTGACCTTACGCCACCTCCGAGCTCACAGCTGTTAGGGAAGTGAGAGCGAGAGCGGCTGGCATCTCCACCATGTGCTGGTTAGGCTGGCTGTCTTTTGCACTTGCTCCGCTGGTCCAAGCTGCAGAGGACCAGGGGCAAGATGGTGCTGGGGACTCCTCCGTTGCCCCTGGCGCCTGCAGGGAGCAGGGAGTCAGGCCCAGCTGCTTTCCGGGGGTGGGCTGCCTTCCTTGCCCAGCTGATTGGGTGGGCTTGAGCCTTAGTTCTTTCCTCAGGACGCCCCCACCAACACTCCCCACCTCCCAGGGCATGTGGAGGCGTGGCCTGCTGAGAACTGATGTTCTTACATCCCTCAGCTGCATTTGCAGGCTGCCTGTCTTGGAGAGGTGGGAGTGAGAATCAAGAGCTCTGAGGCCTGAGCTCAGGAGGATGTGTCCAGAGTTTCTGCAGAATTAGTGACGTCCTGGGAAGGACTTGGGGACTCTGAGTTCCTCTGTCTGTTTATGGGAGCACTCATACAGAGGTCTCTCTGCAGGCTGGGTGCTCTTTCAAACACCCCCTGCACGTCCCACACCTATGGTGGAATGCTCCACACTCACACAAAGCAAGTGTGGCTGGGTGTGTCCTCTAAAAGGGGATGTCTGCCTCCTTTGCCCCCTTTGGAAGAGACCCCCATTCTGTCTGTGGGACAAGTGCCCTGGCCTCTGAGCCTGACGGTCTGAGTTTCGTATAGGCTGTTCCAGGATCATTCAGCTATGATTCAGAGGGCCCTTTTGCTCCTTTGTTCAGAACAACAGATTCCCGACTGGGATGCAGCTGGGACTGGAGATCCACTGCATAGGAGGTACATGGATGCAGACACTTCCTGTGTCACTCATTAAACCTCCAGTCATTGTCAGCCCCCAGGCCCCTGGGCCCTTCTTCTTAGGTCCTTGTGACACCCAGGAGCATGTTCCAAAGAGTGAGAATCTCACACACATATTTCAGAAAGACTGAAGAGGTGCTGAAAGGGGCAGGTCCAGGCTAGGGAGCCCCGAGCAGCCAAGAGGCAGAGGGTGGTGGGGAGAGGATGGAGCTAGGTTCCAGACCAGGCTCTGATGGAGCTGAGCTCCTGCAGGGCCTTCTCACATCCTTGCAGCTTGCCACTCTGCTCCTGTATCTCTCACTGGGCCCTGGCCAAGCCAGTGAGGGAGACAGAAAAACAGCTGGACGGGTGCTATGCTGTGTGATGGAAGACACGGAGTGGGAGGCTGCAGAAGGACGGGGGTACCCAGCCCCGTCTCAGGGAGCTCCAGGAGAAGCAGGCTAGAGAGGCTTCCTGAGGAGTTGATACCTGAGGATGAGCTGGAGCATGAGCACAGCTCAGCCAACCCTAAACGGCAAGCAGCAGAGGCGCAGGGGCCTGGAGAGAGGGAGGAGAACAGGAGCAAAACCAGGAAGTGCAGTCAGTGTGTGTGTGTGTGTTTACACGTGCAATTCTGAGCAGAGAGGGAAGGTGGGAGTTGGGGAGGTGGGAGATATCACATGGGCTGGAGTAGGGTGTTAACAAATGTGGACTTTATCTTGCAGACAGAGTGGGGCCGCTGTAGGGTTTTAAGCTGGTGAGTGATAGGGTCAAATTTGGATTTGACATAGTGGGGGCAGGGGTCATGGCTGGAGGCACGGAAACCAAGAAGGAGGTTGTGGCAGTAATCTTAGTCAGATGGGATGTGGTTCTTGATTGGAGACAGAAAACAAGCCAAAAGAAGGAGTCTTTTGCAGCAGCTATGGAAATAGAGCACACCAGAAGCATCCAAGCTAAGCCTGGGTGGGACCCAGGGTGACTGGTTGGGGCAGCCAGAGGCTCTTTGTCTGCCAGCTTGGAACATTCCCACGATGCAAGTTTGGCAGGCAAAGTGCTTAAATACTACTTATTACAATCATAAGTTGATATTGGAGAACTAAATTCTCAAAAGGAAAATAGAAAGGAAAGGGAGGGTGGGACCTCTGAATCCCAATCTGTAGTGCCCAGCCTCTGCATATTTCATTAACTGAGAGTGCTGAGGCACCATAGGTTCTGGGTGCAAGGAGGTCTGGCAAGTCACTCCAATGCTCCTCCCAGCAGTAGCTCATTACTCTGGGCTGTGTGAGGAAGGTCAGATGCAAAGATACTTGAAAAAAAAAGTGAATGATATTGTGATGGACAGGGCGAGGACCTGTGTCAAATTGCTGAAGGAATAACCAAGAGAGAAGTGAGTTGAGAATTGAAATGAACATCAGGAAAAGGCAACGGGGTGTTTGGAAAGAGTATTGACTATGGAATCAGACAGACCTTCATCTTTTTACCAGCACTGAGAACTTGAGAAAATGTGTTACTATCTCTGGACTCTGTGAAGTACAAGTAACATGGTCTACAACCATCATATCACCATTACCTTCATTGTTACCATCACCACCATCATCATCCCGTCGTCATCACCAACATTATTGCCATCATCACCCTCATCATTATCATTTTCCTTTTATAAAGGTTTTCTTAAAATATAGATAAGATACAATATTATATTAGTTTCATGTGTACACCATAGTTATTCAATATTTACATACCTAAAGAAGTGATCACCATGATAAGTTGAGCAACCGTCTGACACCGTACCATGCTGTCATAATATTATTGACTATATGCCCTATGCTGTACGTTACATCCTTGTGACTTGTTTTATACCTGAAACTTTGAACCTTTTATTGCCCTTTACCTCCCTCCCCTTTAAATTTTTTTTTCAATTATAGTTGACATTCAATATTGTTTTATATTAATTTCAGGTGTACAGCATAGTGGTTGGACATTTATATAATTTAAGAAGTGATCCCCTTAAATAGTCTAGTACCCATCTGGCACTATACATACTTAGTTATTATTTTCTTGACTACATTCCCTATGTTTTACTTCACATCCCCATGACGTTTTCATAACTACAAATTTGTATTTCTTAATCCTTTCATTTTTTCACCCCAGCCCCCAAACCACCTCCCACCTGGCAACCATCAGCTTCTTCCCTGCATCTGCTTTGTTTGTTCATTTATTTGGTTCCTTAGCTTTCACATATAAGTAAGATCATATGGTATTTGACCTTCTCTGACTTGTTTCACTTAGCATAATGCCTTCCAGGTCCATCCAGGTGGTTGCAAATGGAAAGATTTCATTGTTTTATGGCCAAGTAATATTTCATGGTATATATGTACCATGTCTTCTTTATCCAATCACCTATTGATGGGCACTTTGGTGGCTTCCATATCTTGGCTATTGTTAGTAATGCTGCAATGAACATAGGAGTGCATATGTCTTTTCAAATTAGTGTTTTGGATTTCTTCTGATAAATACCCAGGAGTGGAATTGCTGGGTCATAAGGTAGTTCTATTTTTAAATTTTTTAGAAACTGCTATACTATTTTCCATAGTGGCTGCAGCAATTTGCAATCCCAGCAACAGTGCACGGAGGTTCCCTTTTCTCCACATCCTCGCCAAAACTTGTTGTTTGTTGATTTATTGATGATGGCCATTTTCACAGGTGTGAGGTGATATCTCATTGCAGTTTTAATTTGCATTTTTCTGATGATTTGTAACTTTGAAGCATCTTTTTCATATGTCTATTGGCCATGTGTATGTCCTATTTGGAGAAATGTCTATTCAGGTCCTCTGCCATTATTTAATTCAATTGTTTGTTTTTTTGGTGTTTGTTGTATGAGTTCTTTATAAATTTTTTATATCAACCCCTTATTGGATATATCATTGACAAATATCTTCTCCCATTCAATAAGTTGTCTTTTTGTTTTGTTGATGGTCTCCTTTGATGTGCAAAAACTTTTCAGTTTGATATAGTCTCATTTGTTTATTTTTTCTTTTGTTTCCCTAGCCTAAGACAAAGTATCAGAAAAAATATTACTGAGAGCAAGGTCAGAGAGTTTTCTTCTAAAAGTTCTGTCGATTCGGGTCTTACATTTAAGTCTTTAATCTATTTTGAGTTTATTCTTGTATATAGTGTAAGAAGGAGATCCAGTTTCATTTTTTATATGTATCTGCCCAGTTTTCCCAGCATTTATTAAACAGACTGTCATTACCTCATTGTATAATCTTGTCTCCTTTGTCATAGATTAACTGACCACATAGGCATGGGTTTATTTCTGGGCTCTCTATTCTATTCCATTGATCTATGTGTCTGTTTTTATGCCAGTACAATGCTGTTTTGATTATTATAGACTTGTACTATAGTTTGATATCCAATATTGTGTTACTTCCAACTTTGTTCTTCTTTCTCAAGATTTCTGTGGCTATTTGGGTTCTTTTATGGTTCCATATAAATTTTAGAATTATTTGTTCCAGTTCTGTGAAAAGTGACATTGGTATTTTGATGAGGGTTGCATTGAATCTATAGATTTTTTTGGGGTAGTATGGACATTTTGATGATATTAATTCTTCCTATCCATAAGCATGGTATATGCTTCCACTTATTTTTATCTTCTTCAATTTTTCTTCAGTGTCTTATAATTTTCCAAGTACAGATCTTTTGCCTCTTTGGTTAAATTTCTTCCTAGATTTTTTTTTTTTGATGCAGTTGTAAATAGGATTATTTTCTTAATTTCTCTTTCTGATAATTCATTATTGGTGTATAGTAATGCAACTGATTTCTGAATATTAATTTTGTATCCTGCTACATTACTGAATTCATTTATCAGTTCTAATAGTTTTTTGGTAGAACCTTTCGGGTTCTGTATGTATAGTACCATGTCATCTACAAATAATGATAGTCTTTCCTTCTTTCTTTTCCATTTGGATGCCTTTTACTTATTGATTGATTGATTGATTGATTGATTGATTGACTTTTTGTCTGATTGCTGTGGCTAGGACTTCCAATACTATGAAGAATAAAAGTGGTGAAAGTGGACATCCTTGTCTTTTTCTTGATCTAAAGGAAAATGCCTTTTGCTTTTCCCCGTTGAGCATGATGTTAGCTGTTGGTTTGTCATATATGGTCTTTATTAGGTTTAGGTATGTTCCTTCTATTCCCAGTTTGCTGAGAATTTTTATTATAAATCGATGCTGGATTTTGTCAAGTGCTTTTTCTATGTCTGTTGATAAATCACATGATTTTTATCCTTCATTTTGTTTATGTGGTGTATCATGTTAATTGATTTGTGGATATTGAACCAACTTTGCATCCCAGGAATAAATCCCACTTGATCGTGGTGTATGATTTTTTTAAAATGTATTCCTGAATTTGGTTTGCTAATATTTTGTTGAGGATTTTTGCATCCATGTTCATCAGGGATATTAGCCTAAAAATATATTTTTTTTGGTAATGTCTTTGTCTGGTTTTGGAATCAGGGTATCTGTGGTCTCACAAAATGAGGTTGGGGGACTTCCATCCTCTTGAAGTTTTTGGAATAGCTTGAGAAAAATAAGTGTTAAATCTTCTATGAATGTTTGGCAAAATTCACCTATGTAGCCATCTGGTCCAGGACTTTTGTTTGTGGGTAATTTTTTTTATTACCAATTTGATTTTGTTACAGCAATCAATCTGTTCAGATTTTCTGTTTCTCCTGGGTTCAGTCTTGGAAGATTATATGTTTCTAGAAATTCATCCTTTTTTTTTTTTTTTCAGATTGTCCATAGTATTTTCTTTTTAATCCTTTGTATTTTTGCAGTGTCAGTTGTCACTTCTTTCATTTATGATTTTGTTTATTTGGGTTTTTTTTTCTTGATGAGACTAATTAAAGATTTATCAATTTTGTTTGTCTTTTCAAAGAAACAGCTTTTGGTTTCATTGATCTTTTTATTGTTTTTTTAGATTCTATTGCTTTTTTAATTCTGATCTTTATTATGTCCTTCTATTCACTTTGGGCTTTGTTTGCTCTTCTTTTCTAGTTACTTTAGGTGTAAGGTTAGATTGTTTATTTGAAATTTTTCTTGTTTCTTGAGGTATGCCTGTATTGCTAGGAATTTCTTTCTTAGGACTGCTTTCACTGTGTCCCATAGATTTTGGGTCATTGAGTTTTTGTTTTCATTTTCGTTTGTTTCAAGGTATCTTTTGATTTCTGCTTTGATCACATTGTTAACCCATTCAGTGTTTAGCAGCATGTTATTTAGCCTCCATATGTTCGTCTGTTTTTCAGTTTTATTCTTGTAATTGATTTCTAGTTTCATACCATTGTAGTTGGAGAAGATACTTGGTATAATTTCAGTCTTCTTAAATGCTTTGAGACTTGCTTTGTGGCCTAACATGTGGTCTATTTTGGAAATGTTCTATGCACATTTGAAAAGAATGTACATTCAGATGTTGTAGGGTAAAATGCTCTAAAAATATCAATTAAATCCATCTGGTCTAATGTGTCATTTAAGGCCATTGTTTCCTTGTTAATTTTCTATGGAAAGATCTATCCATTGGTGTCAATGGGGAGTTAAAGTCCCTTACTATGACTGTATTACTGCCAATCTCTCCCTTATGTCTGTTAATATTTGCTTTAGGTACTTAGGTGTTCCTATATTGGGTGGATAAATGTTTACAAGGGTTATAAACTCTTCTTGGATCAATCCATTTATCATTATTATATGTCCTTTTTTGTCTTTTATATAGCCTTTGTTTTAAAGTCTATTTTTATCTGGTATAAGTATTACTACCCCAGATTTTTCGGTTTACTTATTATTATTATTATTGTTTTTTTCAATCTGAATAAAATCTCTCTATCCTTTTACTTTCAGTCTGTGTGTTTCTTTTAATCTGAAGTGGGTGTCTTGTAGACAGCATATGTATGGGTCTTATTTTCTTATCCATTCAGCTACCTTGTGTCTTTTTATTGGATCATTTAATCCATTTACATTTCAAGTGGTTATTGGTAGGTATGTGTATGTAGTTTTGTCCTTTTATTTTTCATATGTATGCTCCTATTATTATTATTATTATTTTAAATCTGGGAAGCTCTTTCTCTCTCCTTCAATTTTAAATGATAGCCTTGCTGGATAAAGTAGTCTTGGTTATAGTTCCTCGCTTTTCATCAGTGAATATTTCCTATCAATACATTTTATCCTGAAAAGTTTCTGTTGAGAAATCAGCTGACAGTCTTAAGGGAGTTATCTTGTAGGTAACTGCCTTTCTCTTGCTGCTTTTAAGATTCTCCTGGTCTTTAACCTTTGGCATTTTAATTATACTATGTCTTGGTGTGGGCCTCTATGGGTTCATCTTGTTTGGGACTCTCTGCTTCCTGGGCTTGTATGCCTATTTCCTTCACCTGGTTAGGGAAGCTTTCTGTCATTACTTCAAATAATTTCTCAATCTCTTGTTGTGTCTCTTCCCCTTCTGTTATTCCTATGATGCGAATGTTGTCCCATGCTTGATGTTGTCACAGAGGTCTCTTAAACTGTCCTCATTTTTTTCCGATTCTTTTTGCTGTTTGGATTGGGTGTTTTCTGCTACCTTGTCTTCCAAATCAGTGAGTCGATCCTCTGCTTCATCTAGTTTGCTGGTGATTCCCTCTAGTGCAGTCTTTATTTCAGTTATTATTTTACTTCAGACTGGTTTATTATTATGGTTTCTATGTCCTTTTTTATTATGGTTGCTCTCTCTTGGTTGAAGTTCTCACTAAGTTCCTTGAGCATCCTTATAACTATTGTTTTGAACTCTGTGTCTGGTAGGCTACTTGCCTCCATTTTGTCTAGTTCTTTTTCTGGAGTTTTCTTCTTCTTTTTTTTTTTCTGTTTTGGACATATTTCTTTGTTTCCTTATCTTGGCTGCCTTGCTGTGTTTGTTTCTATGTATTAGGTAGGGCTGCTATGTCTCCCAGTCTTACAGGTGACCTTATGTGGTTGGAGTCCTGTGGTACCCTGTGCACTATCTCCCTTGTCACCTGCTCCAGGTGACCTAAGAGTATCCCTTGTGTGGGTTGTGTGTGTCCTCCTGTTGTAGTTGGGCCTTGATTGCTGTTGGTATGTTAGTTGGTGGGAGTGACCCTCAGGTTTAATGGCTGTGAGGATTGGCCAGGACCATAGTAAAGGAACTGCTCTGTGGGAGCTGACCCCATGGAACAGGATTCTCTCTCGCAGGCTCTGGCACTTATTGAGGCCATTCTTTGGGTGTGATGCTTGTGGGGCTAATTGGGTGGTGTTCATTTTGTGGTTTGAAGCTGGCTACAAGGTTTGCTGTTCTGGGGTCTGTTGGGGTGGGCTCCTGTGCAGGTTAAGGTCAGCTACTGTCTGTGACTGGTTCAGGGCTACATAGTAGGAGTTACAGTGTGATCTATAGTTGTTCAGAGACTGTGTTGGACCTGGAGGGCCGTGACAGAGGATACACTGGGAACTGAGGTTGGCCATCACCCATACTGGGACTGTGGTATCTCAGCAAATGGCCCAGGGCACCCCAAGGTCTGCCACAATCTGCCGACTGCCCATAAGGCTCAGCTGCTGAAAGAGCTTTGGGTGTTATGGGAGTTGGGTTGGACAGGGTCTCAGGTTGTCACCAGTGTGGTGTGAGTGGTTTTTAATGGGTTAAAGCAGATTCAGTTTTGACACCAGTTCTGAGCCTGGGCGCCACTCTGAAAAAGGCTGAGAGCAGGCCCAGGCCAGCTACCATCTGACTTGTATTGAAGTGGACAGAGCCCCCACAAAAGCTATCCAAGAAAGGCTGCAGCATGGGCCAACCTTGGCTGCCCACAGGCCACCAAAATAGCCTCTGGTGGCATGTGAGTTGGGAGGGGCAGGATCCCAGGGATTCACCAGCATGGGGCAAGTGGTGTTCAATGCATTAATGCAGATTCTACTCTGTAAAAGTCTTAGAACACATTAAGGCCAGCTTCTGCCCACCTGGGGCCTGAAAAACCCCCAAGAGTTGTCCAAGAATGACTATGGTGCAGAACAACACTGGTTTCCTGCCAGCCATAAAAAAGCCTCTAGTGTTTTGCACAAGTTCTGTGGGGCAGAGCCTCAGGGAGACACCAGCGTGGAGTGAGTGGAATTCACCAGGTCAATGAAAATTCAGATTTAGCCATGTGGTGGGAGTGCTTAACACAGGAAAGATGGTGTCTGCCTGCCTGCCACATGGGAGGAGGGCTCAATACAGGAACAATGGCAGGTTTCCCTCCAGCCCTCTACCTGAAGGCACACAACTCAGTCTCTCCTTGTATGTCTGTGGCACCTCCTAAGCCACAGTCCCTCCGCTGGAGCCTAGGGTGAGTGCCTGGGAGTGAGAGAGTCTTTGTGCGGGCCCTTTAACAGTATGCTTGGGTTTCTCACAGCCTTCCATCTCATCCAGTCAGATGGAATATCTTTTGATTTTCACAGTCAGATGTTGTGGGGGCTCCTCTTCCCAGCACTGTACTCAGGGCTGGAGAGCCTTGTGTGGAGCTGGGACCCCTCACTCTTCAAGGGGAATCACTGCAGCCAAAATATATCTTCCGATTTTTGACTGCCACACATGGTTGTGGGGCCAATCCGTTTTGTGTCACCACCCCTCCTGCCAGTCTTGATGTGGCTTCTTCCTTATATCGTTAGTTATAGGACTTTTACTCAGCTAGTCTTCAGATGATTCTCCAGGATGATTGTTCTACAATTTAGTTGTAATTTTAATGTGGTCACAGAAGAAGGCAAGCACGTGTTTACCTACTTTGTAATCTTGACTCTATTATCATTTTTATTACCTGTGAACTGATCTATTTCTGCAAACAAGGATATCATTATAGATTGTTGTTTATATATTTCATGGCACAATTCAGGAAACTGAGGCATAATAAGTTAGGCTCAAGTTGACCAAGAACTATTAAGTGGCAAAGTCATTCTACCTTACAGTATACATGTCTGAGTTGAGTGTCTTTGTGAGCATTAAATACAGTGAGGTTTGTTCATTGCTAGTGTGAAACAGGTCTCATTACATGGGGCTTCTTGTTGCATGTGTCTTAGTTAGTGAAGAGCAGTTGTTCTGTGGCCTTGTCCAGGGGTAGCATGGGTCAGGTTGAGCCATGTTAAATATAAACAAAGTCCGAAGATGTTTTGGAGACCCTCCTATGGTCTGGGCAATGTGCCAGGAAACACCAGGCCATGTGGCCTTGAGACAAGCAGCAAGAAGCACATCTCCACATCTGCAGCCTGGCCAAGGGGGTGCTTAGCCTTCATGAGACACTGGCGACTCCCTCTGCCTACTGCTCAGGGAGCCACTGACCAGTGGCTGTTGTGTCCTGTCCTAAAGACAGAGGTAGAGAGGAGCTTGGTCAGTGACTGCAGTGCTGTCAGCAGAGGTCAAAGGCCTGGTGGCTCCTGCTCAGGTGCCCAGATGGGTACTGGGTCACTGCATCCAGGCCCTGGGTAGTCAGCAGAAATAACTTGAAAAGGAGAATTGGTCTTTGACATTTTGAGAGCAACCGACTCATGAATTTGAATACATTTTGATTACTTTAATGAAGCACACCCTACAGAATGCGTTTTAAGGGCAGAAGGAGGGAGGGAAGGGCCTTATAATTATTCCAGCCCACTGCATAACTTATTTTATGTAGTGAAGGGTCACTTTAGGCATATCGGCATCTACTGTGCTTTTGGCAAAGGGGAAAACAGACAGAAAAGGGAGTCTTTTTCTTATTGGGTTAGTCTAATTCACTTCATTAAAGGGTCAAAAGTTATTTTTGAAACTCAAGTCAGAGTCTTACCACCCAAAGATGAACTTTTTGTTAATATTTTGTAAATGTATCCTTGCACCCTTCTTTTCCTCTTAATATTTTTATTAAAAAAGGAAGTGAACAAAAGGAAGGAACTTAGGGTCAAGAAATTTTGGGGGAGAAGAGAACCTTGCTGGTGGTGTGATATCTTGGAAAGTGTGTGGTTTTGTGTCAGATGAATGAAGTTTAAAGCTGCACCTTGCCCATAACTCTGACGGTTACTAAATCTCTCTGCTTTAGTCTCCTCATCTTCTAAGTAGAGATCAGAATATTTACCTGTCCAGGTATGTGTGAGGTTTAGGCAGGTGTACCCTACTAGCTCTTGGTAGGTACTTTAGTAGGTGGCCCTCAGGGCCACACAGAGGGACATGCCTTGTGTTCACTGGGGGTTCCTGGGATCAATTCATTCCCCCAGTATGGGTGGATATACCATACACGTGCATGTATGTTGTGTGAATATGTGCTGTGTGTATACACACACACACACATACATACACACACTGATAGAGTTAGAGACATGGCTATAGAGGACCAGGGACCCGCTAACAGGACAGGGTGCATTTGAAAGGCAACGAGCATTTCAGAGTCAATACAGGTATACAAGCCCTCTGATGGCTGAGCGAGCCATGTTTGCCATCGCATCCTGGTCCATTCATTCAGAGCACTTCCCTGCATGGGCTTATGGGGAGCAGGGGCTCCACACCATTGCAGGTCCCCCGGCTGAACAGCAGCTATGCTGCTACCAAACAAAGAGACACCTCACTATCACCCAGTGTGTTGGCCATGGCAGCTGACCCCTCTAGCTCTGGCTGTCAAACATGGTAAGCACCAGCAGCTGCAAAGCCTGTGAGTCTCTGAGACAGCTCTTGTGACATGGGAAATTGGGCACGTGGGTCAGGCTGCGTGCCCTTACCTTGAGAGATGCTTGGAATAAATTGTAGCTGTGTCTGGAGTGGATAAAAGAGCATATTCTGCATCCAGGTGCTGGGCTTCAAGCCTCGGAGGGAAAAAATCAGGCCTGAGCATGCCCCAGACTTGCTTTTGTATCTGAGGTGGAGGCAATGCCAATTCTCTGTGATGTGACTGAGAGCTCCATTAATTTGGGATGTGATAATTCATTTGATATGTATTTCTGAGGCCCACTCCCTTGGGGGCATTGTGCAGGCAGGTGTGGAAGGTGACAGATGACTGCCACCTCCCTACTACCTGTCCCCTAGAAGGAGGCCTGCATTATATCCCTTTGAGCCTAGGCTGGCTTGCAGCTGCTTTGATCATGGGGAGTGGAAGGCAAGAAAGCTCAGCCATGCAGAGATCTCAGAGAGCGTTTATACAGGGAGAGAGGATGGTCTGTTCCAGTGTGCTCCAAATCCAAATGCGTGCTCTTCCCCGCCATGCTCTTCCTACTGTGCTCCGCCCACCATGCTCCTCCCACTGTGCTCCTCCCACCATGCTCTTCCCATCACTATGCACTCCTGGGCAACTTGGGATGACTGCACCTTGCTCTCATCTGAGCTTTGAGTGTTTTGAAGTTCCATTGCTGCAGCTCATCTCACAAGCAGGCATGTTCCAGAGATTCTCCAGGCCTTTCAGGTGAGGTGCTGAGGTCCAGAGACATTAAGCAACTTGCCAAGGAGGGTTCAGAGGCTGGCCTACCTGGACCTTTCCATGGAGACATTCTTCATGTTGGGAGGGAGTGCAGAGCAGTTTTGGAAGTAGCACCTGTCAGGGAACTTCAGGGCTGGAAGGTGAAAAGCAGGCTGTAGTAAAAAGAATCTTTGTATCCGCTTTTGGAAGAGAGGAAAACAATGACAATAGCAACCCCACCTTATCTGCTGTGTTATTTACCCAAGTGATCCTTGGAGGCGCTGAAGCAGACTGTCCATGTCTGAGCCCCTCATCCAGGCCCAGCTGCAAATCTGTGGGGCCCCATGCAAAAGGAGAAAGCAGGACCCTAGGCAGGCTGAGACAAAGCAAAAAGGAGTGAGTTTTGAGGCGTCAGGAGGCCTACGGCTGGGAATACGGCTCGCGACAGGTCCGCTGAGAGGAGTGTAAAATGACTGTCCCTTGTCTCCTCCTCTGTCTGCACGTCAGCTTCTCTCTCTGGCCCACATGGAGGCACGTGGGGAGACAGCCCCTGAGATCATTCTCCCTCTCCCTCCCTCCCTCTCTCTCATGGCCCAGACACCCAAAGAGAGGCTGGCCCAACTCTAAGGCCCTGACACAGGAAAGATGCCCGACCCCAGCTTGGCCTGTTGCCCAAGGCCAGGGTGGGTCCTGCTGGATGTTGCTCCCCCTTCATCCCTGAGTGAGGGATGGGAGGACCCAGAGAAGGAGCCAAAGAGAGTCCTTCCATTCTCCCTTCCTCTGCCCTGCTCAGTTATGAGGCCCTGAAAAATATGCCTTATAATCATCTGCATTCCTAATTTCTGCCTGAAGGAAATTTGGGAGATATGGAAAAGTATAAAGAAAAAGTAGAATCACCTGCAGTCCTCCCACTGAGAGACAACCTCTGTTACATACAGCCTGGTGAACTTCCTTCTAACTTTTTTAAGTGTCAGTCTTTTGGGATAAAGACTCCTCCCCCACTAGTTGCAAGCAGCTTACTTGGACAGCTTACATCACACCCCTATGCCTCAATTCCTTGCTCTGAAATGCGGACAACAGTCCTTGCTTCATGGGGTTGTCGCTGGGACTCATTGCTGCTAGAGTTGAACCTGGGTCATGGTGGACACTGCATGAACACTGGTGTTCATACAATTTGCTATGAGGTGGTGTTTACCAGTCCCTTTCTGGGCTCAGTGTCCCCTGCTCTCCAGCTGCTTTGAGTGTGTTCCCTTCTCTGGGAACAGAAACTGCTACACATGGGGGGTGCCACACCTGGGGCCCAAGGAGCAGCAAGACCAACAACTGCCACCCCAGGGGAGCCCCACACTTCCCAGCAATCTGCTCAGAGCCCCTCACCAGGGCGACACCTCTTTATTTGAGGTCACTCTAGTTGGCTCTTTCCAGATGGAAGTGCTCTGGGCTATTTTACAGAGCTTCCTGAAAAGCTCTGCCTGAATGCTTCTTGGCACCCACATCTGAGCCCCAGGCTCTGTTTCCAGGGACCCAACCCAAGACTGCTGTGTTCGCTTCCTGTGGCTGCTAGGACAAATCATCACAGACTGGAAACGACTTAAAACAACACAGAGTTAGTAGCTTACAGGTCTGGAGGCCAGAAGCCTGAAATGTTTCACTGGGTATTAAGGTGTCACAGGGCAGCATGTCTTCTGGAGGCTCGGTCAGAATCCCTTTTCTTGCCTTTTCCAGTGTCTAGAGGCCCTACATTCCTAAGCTATGGCCCTTCCTCTGTCCTCACAGAGCCTTACTCCAACTTCTTCTGTCACCATCTCTCCTCTCTGCATTTCCCATGTCCTTGGGATACGGACTCTGTGGTCACATCAGGCTCCCTTCATAATCTGAATAATCTCCCCATCTCAAAGCACTAAACTTTATCACTTCTGCACAGCCCCTTTGACCCAGGTTCCAGGGTGGTGGACATCTTTGGGGACCAATTTACAGCCTCCCACAACAGCTGTTATCGTCCAAATCCTCCTTCCCGGGATGGGATGACCAGGTCCCTTTCCAATTGCATGGACAGGGGCACTGTGGGAACCAGGGAAGGGCAGAGGCCACTGCCTTGACACTGGCATCTAGGGGAGGGCTGGGCGACACCCACCGTCTTCCTCCTCCATACTAAGTGCCCAGTCAGACCTGACCCCCTCAGCTCCAACCCTCTTGTGGCTCTTATCTCTCTCAGAAGCCTCCTGGGCTCCACTGAGTCCTGCTTTTATCCCACGGGCCACTTGGAGTTTCCTGAACATTCCAAGCACACTCCTACCAGGATCTTTGCATGTACTGTTCTCTCTGTCAAAGACACCCATCCCCAGACATCCTGCACTTCTTTCAAGTTTCAGCTCAAGTTTCTGTGATTGATGGGTCCCTCCTTTTTAACCTCTCTGAACTGGCTTCCACCTCCACTCTTACTTTGTTTTTCTTTGTGATGCTTCAGTGCAACTGACATACATTTATTTAGCTATTTGTTTTTCTTCTGTCACTCCAAGAGAATCTAAGCTGCTGAGGACTTTGTATCCCCAGCAACTAAAACAGTACAAGCGTTGGTAAATATCGAATGAATGAATGAATGAATGCCATACACTTTGGGGGAAAGCTCCCACACATGAGGTCCAACATCAGCGAGGTGGAAAAAAAGGCTCTGGATTGGGATTCCTGCTTAGATAACGGTCTGCCTTCCTTCTCCCTCAAGCACATGACTTCCTGGCAAGGTGCCAAGTTGACCCCAGTGAGTGGAGGTAGAGGGCTGTGCTGCCCACTGAGGGAGAAGAAATGGCTTTTTAAAAACTGGGCAGTGCCAGCACCTCCACTGCAAGGCTCCTCAGGCATTGTAAGCTCCTTAATGAAGTTGGGGCCTGAAGGGAAAAGACACTCTGTGAATACACTCTCAGACTTAAAATTAAATTCTAAATGGTTCTGAACTCATGGGAATTGTAACTGCCATTAATCTGTTATTTGTTTCTCAAAATTCTTCTGTTTTAAGAAATTCAGTAGAAGGAGAAGAAGGTGAAAAAGAAAAGGGGGGGGGGAGGACTAGAGGGAAATGAGGACACTCCAAAGGCAGACAGAATGGGGGTGAAATGGCTGTGTGGGGGAAGGGTAGGGGGAGGTAGGAGACTGGCTGAAGCTGCTCTGTTCTGTTTCCCTCCTGGTGCTTGCTGCAGACATTGCTCAGCTGAGAATATCTTTGCCTCCCAGTGCTGTGTGGAGGCCCTGATAAAACCAAGCATTTGCAGCAGTGTTGGAGGCAAGGACATTTGTCTTGGAGGCGTGGAGCCCCAGCCTTCCAGGCACTCAAGGTGTAATCAGCCTGCCCTACACAGCACCTCCAAGAGCTGGCAGAGCACCCTCCTATCCAGAGCTCTGCCCAAACAGAAGCAGAGATCTGCTCCTCTGGTGCCCTCTGGGGGTGCAGGAATGCTTGTGGGAGAGGCGTTTAGGGGCCCAACACGAGCATATAAACCACAGATTTTCAGAGGAAGAGAGGGTGCTGGGTTCTCAGGTGAGCTGGCATCAGACTTTCCCGGTGGGTATGGACACTCCTGGGTGTGAGAAGCCGCTAGTTCCTGACAGCTCCCATATTTTGCACTGGAAACTTTTAATCTTAAAATAAAAGGCCTTTCAAAGTGAGAGGCAACAAGCATTTATTGAGATCAATAAGAACAGCTATTGGGAAGCATTGATTCAAGCAGGAGCCCAGGTAGTGTTCTGATGAGAAGACAAAGGCCAGGGGTGTTTACGAGAAGGGAAGGGGGACAGTTCCATCAATAGAAGGAAGGCATTGCTATAGGCGCAGATAAGCTAACACAGTGTCAGTGACACTAATTCTAAACAAGGTATTTAATTTTCAGATCGGTAGTCATAATATCTGCTTTCTTGTTATCTTTGCAGTGTTTTGGGACGCAATGTTGCTTTAGGCCCAGTCCAAAGGTTATTTTGCCCTGTTTTAACATTCTGAGTTTTGAGGCCTAAGACGAGCAAGGCAGTTCCTCTGGGATGGCAGCTCCATTTCAAAGTGGACCAAATAAGTAATAAAGATGCGCTCATTTCAATTAACCTGAGAATCATTTCCATTACAAAGAATCACCAGGGTCCATTGTAGCTGGCGCCTACTTATGTGATAGATTCCCAGCTTCTAATGGAGGTGGGGAATGAGGCCTGAGTGGTACATTTGGATTAAGTGCTATCTGACCTGAGAACAGCAAATGCAGAGGCCCTGAGAAGAGATGCTCATGGCTTGTTTGAGATGCAACAAGGAATTCAGAGGGGGGTGAAATCTGGGGAGAAGGGTAGGGGATATGCTACTCAGAAGCCCCAGACAGGACAGGGCAGATTGTCAGGGCCTTGCAGGCAGCCCTGAGGACTTTGTCATTAGTCTGAGTGCTGGTGGCCACTGCGGCCTCGAGCAAGGAGGGCCCTGGTCTGACTTACATTGTACAGGCACCGCTCTGGCTGCTGCTTTATGGGAAAATGTTGGGGCAGGGATGGCGCCCAGAAATGCATTAGGAGATGAAGGTGGGTTTGGACTGGGATCGGGGCAGGGGAAGCTCAGAAGAGTGGTTGGATCGGATATACAATATTCAAAGGGCAGAGACATCTGATTGGCTGTTGGAGCGCGTGAGGAGTGGGAGAGAAAAGTGGGAATCCAGTCCGATTTCCAGGTTGTGTCTGAGGAAAGCTGCGGGAGTGCTCTGAGAGGAAACAGATATGGACAATGGGGGTAGGGCAGGGGAAGCTGGAAGCAGCCTGGGTGTCTGAGTGTGTGTTCCTGGGGCATCCAGGCTGGCCTGGGATGGTGGGCGAAGTCAAGGCACTGCAAGTCAGGCCTGCCTGAGTCATCATGCGAGCCTGGAGAGAGAAGGGACATGCCTGCCCTGGGGGACCGTGCTGAGCCACCCATCCCCAGTTCTCATGCTAGGCGATATGACGTCCTCAGCTCAGCACTTCTCAGCCTCACCTGCCAAGGGTTCAGGGCACTCCCAGCTCTAAGACCTGCTCCCGGTGACATCGCATGACTGTCCTCAGCTCCTCTTTCCTGTCATCCACAACCTCAGATCACACCCTGGAGCCTCCATGGTGGTGCTCTTGTCCCTAAGCAGGTCCCTCGCACTGCTCTTAGGGAAGCCGAGGCCACGAGCTGTCTCCCTGCGCCCCTTTGCCCCAGGGCGGCCCCCAGCCTCTATCTCCTCAGTCTTGTGTGTTTCATATTCAGTGCTCGACTTAGAGCTGACACTCCTGGGATTTACGTCCAGAAGTGGGTTCTAAACTGAGAACCAATACCCGGCTGTGCTTTTCGGCTCTGCCAGCTGGGCTGCAGGATTGGGGTTTCCCTACTCCTTGGCTGTGTCAGGCTTCTTTGCAACTCTACCGAGGAAGGCCAAGCACTGAGGCCAAGTGAGACCCTCTCTTCCCTCTCTGCTTGCTCACATCACGCCAGCCTTTAGTTTGTTTTATATTTTCACCATAACTTTCTTCTAAGTTTGTTTCTTCTTGTAGCTTCCAGTTGCTTCTTTATCGTTATTGCTGTGTAGTCATTTTTAGTTTTTGGCATATGTCTGTTATAGCCCCAAGATTTTCCAAGATTTCTATAGCTTTTTCAGCAGTTGTCTAAAAGCTCCTCCTCTGTCTAATCTGAGGCCCCTTTCCAGCGCCCTCTCTCCATCCTTTGTCCCCTTATTCCTGAGGACCTGTTTCTGACCTGCAGCACAGCTGTCCTCCTGGATGACCTTGACTTTTTTCTTGGGTTGGGGCATTGTTATCTGATCTTATGTCTTCATATTTCTTGGTTTTCACTCTCTTTGCTGCAATCTATTAACAATAATAATAACTCTTTAAGAAAGAGAGTTTTAGAGTTAAATTTCTTTCTTTTTAAAAATAATTTTTAATTTTCAATGAGAGTTGACATACAATATTGTATTAGTTTCAAGTATAAAACATAGTGATTAGACATTTATATAACTCACAGAATGATCACCCCTGTTAATCTAGTACCCACCTGGAATTATATTGTACATAGTTATTACAATATTATTGACTATATTCCCTATGCTGTACATTACATCCCCCCAACTACTTTGTAACTACCAATATGTGCTTCTTAATCTCTTCCCCTTTTTCACACATCCTTCAACTCCATTCCCAGCTTACAACCACCAAAATGTTCTCTGTATATCTATGAGTTTGTTTCTGATTTGTTTGTTTTGTTCTTTAGATTCCACATATAAATGAAATCATATGGCATTTGCCTTTCCGTCTGACTTACTCCACTCAGCACAATACATTTTAGGTCCATCCAGGTTGTTGCAGAGGCAAGATTTCATTGTCTTTTATGGCTGAGTAATATTCCATTGTATATATGTACCACCTACTCTTTATCTTATTTCTTCCATCCAGCTGTCTTCACACCTTGGCCATTGTAAACAATGCTGCAATGAGCATATGGATGCACAGGCTCATTCAAAGTACTGTTTTGGGTTTCTTCAGATAAATACCCTGAAGTGGAATTATTGGCTCCTTCTGTGTCTCTTGTTATAGTCTTTGTTTTAAAGTCAATTTTGTCTGGTATAAGTATTACTACGCCAGCTTTTTGGTTTCATTTCCATTTCCATGAGATATCTTTTTCCATTCCTTTACTTCTGTGTGTGTCTATTTTTTTTGAAGTGAATCTGTTGTAGGCAGCATACCAAGGTCTGACAATTAAATTTGCGAACTTGTTGCAATGATGTAGCTAAATTTTTGATAACAGAAGGATTATTCATTAAGAATTTGTACCAACTGGACTAACAGTTAACCAAGTGTACTATCTGGAAGTGCTGAAAAGGCTGCATGAAAAAGTTAGATGACCTGAACTTTACACCAACAGTTCATGGCTATTGCATCATGACAATGTACCAGCTCACACGGCACTGTCTGTGAGGGAGTTTTTAGCCAGTAAACAAATAACTGTATTGCAGCACCTTCCCTGCTCACCTGATCTGGCTCCCAATGACTTCTTTATTTACCGGAAGATAAAGGAAATATTGAAAGGAAGATATTTTGATTACATTCAAGACATCAAGGGTAACACAATGACAGCTCGGATGGCCATTCCAGAAAAAGTGTTCCAAAACTGCTTTGAAGGCTGGAGTAGGTGTTGGCGGTGGTGCATAGCTTCCCAATGGGAGTACTTCAGAAGTGACCATAGCAATATTCAGCAATGAGGTATGTAGCACTTTTTCTAGGAAGTGTTTGCTAACTTAATTGTCAGACCTCATATGTAAGGGTCTTGTTTTCTAATCCATTCAGCCATCCTATGTCTTTTAATTTGAGCATTTAAGCCATTTTCATTTAAAGTAATTGTTAATAGATATGTAGGTATTGCCTTTTACTATTCATATTTTTGATCTATTTTTTCATGTTAAAGAAGTCCTTTTAAGATTCCTTGTAATTCTGGTTTGGTGGTGATGAACTCCTTTAGCTTTTTCTTATCTGGGAAACTCTTTATCTGCCCTTCAATTCTAAATGATAGCTTTGCTGGGTAGAGTAATCTTGGTTGTAGGTCCTTGCTTTTTATCTCTTTGAATATTTTCTGAGAATTCCTTCTAGCCTGCAAAGTTTCTGTTGAGAAATCAGCTGACAGTCTTATGGGAATTCCCTTGTAAGTAACTAACTGCTTCCCACTTGATGTTTTTGGGTTTCTGTTTTTGTTTCTAACCTTTGACATTTTAATTATGATGCGTGTTGGTGTGGATCTCTTTGGGTTTATCTTGTTTGGGACTCTCTGTGCTTCCTGGGCTTGTATTTCCATTTTCTTAGCCAGCTTAGGGAAGTCTTCCATCATTATTTTTTCAAATAGGTCTTCAATACCTCTCTCTCTCTCCTCCTATGATGTGAATGTACACTTGATGTCGTCCCAGAGACCCTTTATATTATCCTCTCTTTTTTTGGATTTTTATTTTCTTTTTGCTGTTTTGATTTGGTGTTTTCTGCTATGTTATCTTCCAAATTGCTGATTTGATTTTCTGCTTCATCTAATCTACTGTTGATTCTGTCTAATATATTCTTCTTTTTAGTTATTGTATTTTTTATTTCTGATTGATTCTTTTTGTTTTCCATCTCCATTTTTATGTTTCCTATCTCTTTGTTGAAGTTCTCCCTGAGATCACTGAGCATCCTTATAACCAGTGCTTTGAACTCTGCATGTGGTAGATTGCATTTTTCCATTTTGTTTAGTTCTTTTTCTGGAGCTTTCTTTCATTTGGGAACTTTTTTTTTTTTTTTTTGTCTCCCCATTTTGGCTGCATCCATGCGTTTGTTTCTGTGTAGAGGTGCTATGTCTTCTGGTCATAGTAGAGTGGACTTATGTAGTAGGTGTCCTGTGGTATCCAGTGGCACAGTTTCCCTGGTCACCTGAACTGAGTGCTGCAGTGTGTCCCTTGTTCACTGTGGTGTCTCCAGCCTTTAGATCAGAGGACCCATGGAAAGGGCACAGATAATATTTATTCAGTGAGTGGCTGTTGCATCCTTGCTTTCAGACTTGAAGAACTGCTGGCTGCCTACTCCAAAGCCATTTTACCTTGCCAGAAGATCTTTAATTTTGTTCAGGTGTCAGCTTTGGAGATATGCTCATGGGAGGTGAATCCCCAGACTGACGGGTGCTCCATGATTGGTTCATATCAATCATAATCCCACTTCTCTTTGTCAGGGACTAGTTTAATGATGAGTATGTAATGTAACTAACCCAGTTCTGGTTAATGAAACCTGAGGGAAAGTCAGCTGGTGGTTTCTGGGAAAAATATTTTCTTCCCTCATAAAACCACTGAGCCTCAAAGGAATAAGACTCTCTACCACTGTCTGCCTTTCTTCCTGCTTCCTGTTTTGTGAGGATGTAATGTAGCCATTTTGCGCTCATGAGGAAAAGGGCAAATGGCCCAGAATTGTGATGTACTGGAGTCACAGAATGGGTGGACATGTGAAACGGGTTGTTCCCACACCCAGGTAAGAGAGTTAAAAATCAGGAGGGATATCTCTGCTGTAGAAATCACCCCTGAGGAGTGAAGGGTCCAGCGCCACAGCAGGTTCCCCAGCCCAGGGTTCCAGTGCTGGGAAGAGAAGTCCCCATAACTTCTGTATGTGAAAACCAGTAGAGATTGTGGCTGAGTGAGATGGATGGTGGCTGAGTCCCCAATGTTCATTTTAAAGGGCCCATGCATGGACTTATTCAATCTCAAGATCTGTGAATCCTATACACCATAATAGGAAACTGATTCAAGCCAATCACCCTTGCCTGCAGGCAGCAGAACCTTAAGTCTCAGGATGTTTGTACTTCCCCAAGGGACAAAACCTATATGCATATGAATAGATGGAGAGCACATCATTGAATCTCTTCCCTTGCAGGTTTTGGGACGGAATGCAGCCACAGAGGCAGAGGCTTTTCTTAGCCTGGGGAAGGTGGGGAGCTGTGCCCACCTCTACGAACCCTGTGGGTTTCCCTGTTGGTCCCCGCTCGACTGCGCCTGGCTTGAGTTGCTCCCACGTGGGGAATCTTACTCGTCATTGGCTGACCAGCCACCTTGAGATGGGAAGATTATCCTGGATTATCCAGGTAGGCCCAATCTAATCACATGAGTCTTTAAAACAGGAAGACAAAAGAGGAAGGTCAGAAAGATGTCACATGAAGACTTGACTTGATGTTGGTTTGAAGATAGAGGAAAGGGGCCGTGAGCCACAGGATGTGGGCAGCTCTAGAAATTTCCAACCAGCAGAAAAATGGGGACTTTCCAACCACAGCAAATAGGTCTTCTCTAGAACCTCTAGTTAAAAAATCCCAAAAAAATAAAAAAAAACAAAACAAAAAACGGTCTTGCCAACACCTTGATTTTAGTCCATTAAGACCATTAGATTTGACTTCTGACTTCCAGAACTATAAGATAATGAATTTGTGTTGTTCTGAACCATTAAATTTGTGGTACTTTGTTACAGCAGTGTGCACTCAGCAGGCCTGAGTTGTCCAAACCCTGAACTTTTCAAAGACCTTCAGGACTGGCCTTTTCAAGCTTCTGGGAGATAACTTCTGAGTCCTTGAAATATTCTGCCTGACAAGAGGGTCTTTGTATACTTTTGTATATCTGGGGCTTTGCATAACAACATAACATAGGTTAGGTGGCTTGAACAACAGAAATTTAATTCTCATATTCTGGAGGCTGAAAGCCCAAGATCAAGGTATCAGCAGGTTGCTTCTCCTGAGGCCTCTCTCCTTGGCTTTCAGATGGCCATCTTCTCACTGTGTCCTTAGGGCCCATCCTAATGGGCTCGTTTTAGTTTAATCACTGCTTTAACATCCCTATTTACAAATACAGTCACATTCTAAGGGGATTAAAGCTTCAACATATTAATTTTGGGGAAGGACACAGTTCAACTCATAATAATAATAATAATAATAATAATAATAATAATTCCTGTTTTCCTTTGCCTGGGCCCTGGACCATGTCATATATACCCTGTTTCCCCAAAAATAAGACCTAGTTGGACAATCAGCTCTAATGCATCTTTTGGAGCAAAAATTAATATAAGACCCAGTATTATATTATATATTATATTATATTATATTATATTATATTAATTATAATGTTGTATTAAAGACTTGGTCTTATAGTAAAATAAGACCAGGTCTTATATTAATTTTTGCTCCAAAAGACACATTAGAGCAGATTGTCCATCTAGGTCTTACTTTCAGGGAAACACTGTAGTGCGTCTGCTGGGGGGCTGAGTAAGGTCAGTCACACGGGCTCTCAATGCCTGTGTGACTGACCTCTAATAAAAACCCTGGATGGCCACATGACACTCATATGGTCACACATCTTTTCTGGGGAAATTAAGTGCTATCCATGTGACTTCACTGGGAGAGGACACCTGACAGCTTGTGCCTGGTCTCTTCTGGGTTCTGCCATAGGCACCTTTTTCCTTTGCTGATTTTAATGTGTATCCTTGTGTAGAGCATATAAAATGTATTATTTATGTTGGATTGAGGTTTGCAAAACAAGTTATTTACTGGTAGGGACAGGACTATGGCCACACATGTGTGAGACTGATAAGAGTAAAGTGAAAGTAAACATAGAGCATATACATGAAAGTAAAAAACATGTTTTTGTGTGAAACTGAGCATAACAAAATTGAGTGATGAACAGGTTCACCAAAACAACTTCTGGTTATCACCTAAGAGGTAAACAACTCCTGGCACACAACTTCTGGTTATCACCTAAGAACTAAACAAGTCCAAGGAAAACAGTATAAAAGCAGAACCCCAGAGCAATACCATTAGTAGTCCGACTGGTCGCTCCAGCTAAGACCCTCTGCGAGGTGCAAGCCCCAATACTGGGACTCCCCGAAGCTCTTCCCTGCAAGACCAGATCACCTCAGACCCTTCGTGGGCCCAGTCACCTCTCCCAGACCAGGGACCTTCCTCATCTCAATTGACTCTGAGACTTGGTTCATTATTAAGTTCTATTCGATTCGATTCGATTGGATTCGATTCTATATAACCGTCTGTGCTGACCAGAGCATTGGCCTCTGGAGGGACACTGGTTCCCAAATAAAGCTGTGTTACTCACTCTATCTGAACCTGTGTGTCAGGACTTTGTTCCCCACTCACGTCACAAGTACCATGCAGGGATGTAGGGCCTTGCCAAGTGGTAAATGTCCCCTTGTATTTCAGGAAGAGACTGAAATGTGGCAATTGCCTGACAGGCACTTACGCCAATCCTTTTATTATAATAAACCATAAATGTGAGTATTAACAGCTTTTCTGAGTTCTATGAGTTCTTCCAGTGGGTTGTCAGCTAAGGGAGGTCTTGGGGACCTCCAACAGAAGCACCAACAGAAAATGAATACATCTGTGAAGAAAGCCAAAATGTGAAGTGAAGTAAGCTGCAGTGGGAACCCTAACTCCTCAATTAGAATGTTGCCTTCCCCAGGGAACTCTGGGTATGGGTGTGGGTCTAGGGCTTCACCCTCATAAGTGACTGAAACTTCTGAGGGAGGAGTACCAGGCACCGTGGCAGAGTGGGTAGGGGTCTCCTCCCTGCTATACGCATCATCACACCTCTTAGTACCAGCTAAGTTTTTGCTTCTTTTTTTATTTTTTAAGGGAAATATGTTCTAAAATGAATCTGAATCCAACTCTGTGAGACAGACCCAGTACCCCTTCCTGAGGAGCTTCGAAGCTAAGTGGCCAAAGTCCTCATGGTTGTAAGTTGTTCTGCCAGCATCAGGGAACCTTGGGAAAAGAGGCAGGGTCTGCAGTACCGATCCTGCTGCCTCTTAGCCATCCTTGGGAGTAATATAACTGCCCCCCCACACGCCCCCGCAATTCTCCTTGTCAGGCCTTGCTGGGTGAGCTGTGAGTGAGTTGAGATGTTTCTTTGCTAGGAGCTCATGAGTAGCAGACGATGCCACCTAGGAGAGAGACACAGTGCAGTTGCCCCACTGCTCCATGGCCACGTTCCTTTATGAAACCTGGTCCTTCCTGCACCGGCTTTGCTCTCCACACCTGTTCTTTCCTTCCTTCTTCTAATTGGTTGAATAGCCCCCTTTGCTCTGCTGTGCCCAGAAACTGTAGCTCCAACTCATTCCTGATGACAGAGGTTCTCAGGTTTTCCACACATCATGCAGCTCAGATGTTAAAACAATTAAGTCAAAGTGAATACCCCACAAAGACTTGGGATAACTAAGAAGAAGTAATGAGATAGTACTTTACAGATACCTGTTTGTGGGCATAGGGACAAAAGAAAGGAAAATAGAGTTTGAGAAGGCTCTGCACTTATGAGCTGCAGCAACACAGGACACGTGCATGGGAGGAATGTTCACAAGAGGGGCTGGGCCATATCAGCCCACTGTCAACAAAAGTTCACTGCCGCCAATTTGATGCCAACAGGAGTCCCCAATCTGGGGTGCAGTAAAAGGAGAGAATTTATTCAGGTGAACAGTTTGCAAACCAGGGAAACACAGCCTTCACTGGAACCTAAAAGTTCATCCCACTGAGATAAAAGGGAGGTTGGCTTATATGGAGAGAAGTTTCTGCCCCTAGTGTCTAACTGGTTCATGTCTATGCAAATGAGGACTCCAAATTCACACAGTTTGATTGGCCCAGATAGCACTGTCCTATTGGCCAGGCCCATGTGTTCTGATTGGTTGTTGTGGAGTAGTTCTGATTGGTCAGTAAAGATGCAGAAGAGGATATAGCTGCACAGCTCCAATTGGAAAGGGAAGGTCCCAGTCCTATTGGTCAAAATACAATTCCAGGGACTCCTTTATAAGGATTGGCTCAGATGGCAGGACCATAGTGCAGGAGGCTTGGCAGCCCAAGTCTGTGGTTTTTTCCTGAAATGCAGAATGGCCCTCATAAACAATGGCTGCTATATTCTGATTATGAATTTGATCTCAATTAACCACAGGAAGTCCTAACCACAGGTACATTCTTTCTCAGGGTCCCCACAACCAAACTCCACAGCAATGTATCCTTACAACAACAGCATAGAGGGACCTATGGGCTGTGGGAAGGTCAATAACCATAAACAGAGGTGAAGGCAGAGCTCACCCAGGTGAGCCTAGATGGAGCTCTTTTGGAGTTCATTCTCAGCCAGGAGAGGTTACTAACCCTCCTTGCAAGGGTCCAGTGAAATCAAGAAAATTGAATGAAGCCATTTACATGCCATCTCCATGGTATATGTGCCGAGACCTCTCATGTTTGTACCTGAAGCTGTTCTATGCTTAATGCTGAGAGGCAGGAAGCACAATTTGGCAAGGGAGGGAGACAGGGGCCAGGTGAAGTCCTGTGGGCGAGATGAAACACCACCTTCCCTGCCTCCTGCTCCCTCACCCAGCAGGTACCATCTACTAGCACAGGGCCAGGCCCCAGGTGCTCTAAAGCACTCTGTCCTCCCGTTGCCAGCTTGGGCACCCTGGACTCCTTGACAGATCACTCCTCAGGTGTTCTGAGACCAGGCTAGGGAGACCAGCCTACGTAAGTGAATAATGATGGGGCTCAGATTAACAAGGGGAAGGGATGTGTCAGACGGGAGATGGGGCTACCAGAGCCCCCCTTTCTACTGTGAGCCTCCCTGCTTTTTCTGCCACTTCACTATAAGGGAGAGAGGTGGAACCATGCTCAGGGTTTCTCGGAGATTCTTGCCCACCCACCTCCCCAGAGACATGGGGACACCAGAGTGGCCCTCCTAGTTAGGGAATCTTCCAGATGGCAAGAGTGTGGTGAATACTGTATTTTGCCATGTATAATGCACTCCTGTGTATAATGTGCACCACGTTTTTGGCCTAACCTTTCAGGAAAAAAAATCTTTCATTTTAATTTTTAATTCAAATTTTTATTTGTTTACGTTTAGTTATTTGCTTTTTGTATTACAAATGAATCTGAGCATTTATTTTTTTTAACATATTATAGTACAAAAAATTTTGTATAATAATTTCTTATACAGAAGAAATTATACAAATAATTACAAAACACAAGAACAGATGCAAGTTACAAAAAATTTTATGTACCGGTAACAAATTTACACATCACAGAAGGCTAAGAACTCTTTGTCATTGCAGGTTCATCGTATGTTCAACATAACCAATGATCATATTCCAGGATATTATTTTGCATACAGATATTATTATTGTTTTCTAGAGTTACACTTTTAATCATAAGAATAAATAAAACAGTTGAAAACATTGGTATAGACATGGAATTAGTACTTCCCATGTATAATGTGCATCCTTATTTATCCCTCCCAAATTTGGGCAAAAAAGTGCACATTATACATGGCAAAATACGATACGTTCTGAGTGTGTGCCAGGTGCTATGCTGGGGAGTCACGTGCATAGTCTCATTTAGTGCTCACAGTATCCCGGATGGATACTGAGCTTATTTATTTTTTTATTAGTTTCAGGTGTACAAAACAATGTACTAGTTAGACATTTGCACCGCTTACAAAGTGATAACCCTCCTCCCCCAATCTACTACCCCTCTGACCTTGTATATAGCTGTTACAATTCCACTGACTCTATTCGCTTTGCTGTACTCCACATCCCATATATACACACATATATTCCATATATATATATATATATATATATATATATATATTCCATATATATAGTATATATACTCCACAACCCATATATATTGATTATATTCCTCCAACTGTCTTTCATATTCCCATGGCAATACTGTGGCTACTAATTTGTACTTTCTAATACCTTTGCCTTCTCCCCCAACCCACCCCCCCAACCCCACCATCTAGCAACCATCAATTTTTTTCTCTATATCTCTGAGACTATTTCTATTTAGTTTGCTCATTTATTCTGTTGTTTAGATTCCACATGTAAGTGACATAATATAGTATTTGTCTTTCTCTGTCTGACTTATTTCTCTTAGCATAATGTTCTCTAGGTCCATCCATATCATTGCAAATGGTAAGATTTCATTCTTCTTTATGGTACATTGCATAAATGTACCACAGTTTCTTAATCCAGTCATCTACCGATAGGCATTTCCATGGATTATTTCCATGTCTTGGCTATTGTGAATAGCTCTGCAATAAACGTAGGGGTGCATATATTTTTTCGAATTAGTGTTTTGGATTTCTCTGGATAGATACCCAAGAGTAGAATTGCTGAGTCATAAGGTAGTTCCATTTTCAATTTTTTGAGATACCTCCATCCTGTTTTCCATAGTGGCTGCACCAATCTACAATCTCACCAACAGTGCACTAGGGTTCCCTTTTCTCCACCTCCTTGCCAGCATTCGTTGTTAGTTGATTTATTGACGATAGCCATTTTGACTGGAGTGAGGTGGTATCTCATTGTGGTTTTTATTTGCATTTCTCTAATTATTACAGTGGTTGAGCAGTTTTTCATTTATCTATTGGCCATCTGTATGTCCTCTTTAGAGGAATGTCTCTTTATGTCCTCTGCCCATTTTTCAATTGGGTTGTTTGGATTTTTTTGAAGTTGAGTTGTATGAGGTTTTTTTAAAATAAATTTTGGATATTAACCCCTTATCAGTGTATCATTGGCAAATCTCTTCTCCCATTCAGTGGTGTATGCCTTTTTGTTTTATTGATGGTTTCCTTTGCTGTGAAAAAAATTTTTTAGTTTGATGTAATCCCATATGTTTATGTTTTTCTTTTACTCACTTTGCCCAACAGGATGTAGCAGAAAAATATTACTAAGGGTAATGTCTGCAAATTTACTCCCTATATTTTCTTCTAGGAATTTTTGGTTACAGATCTTACATTTAAGTCTTTAATCCATTATGAATTTATTCTTGTATATGGCATAAGGAGGTGGTCCAACTTCATTTTCTTGCATGTGTCTGTCCAGTTTTCCCAGCACCATTTATTGAATAGACTGTCTTTACCACAATGTAAATTCTTGCTTACATTGTCATAGATTAAATGACCATATAGGCATGGATTTATTTCTGGGCTCTCTATTCTGTTCCATTGATCAATGTGTCTGTTTTTATGACCGTGGGCTTATTTTAACTTGGCGCAGCCAGGCTTCTTTTTTCACCTCCTGCCTGTAGATCCTAACTCTTTTGGTGGAAGCATAAGTCCCTGCCTGTCATGACAGCACCCAGGTGCATCACACAGCATAGACAATACACATGCACACACATGTGCACACACACATGCACACACCAATTTTTTTCTCTTATTTAAAGTAAGCCTTCACTATTTTCGCTCTGAGCTTTTCCACATAAGACTCAATCCTGGAGCCCTGTCCTCACCACTTGCTCCCCAGCCTGTCAGGATCACCTTGCAGTGGAAGTGCCCCGAGGTGAGCAGTGGTCTGTGGACAATGCCTCCATAACCTTACCCCGAAATAGTGCCCAGGGCTCAGGGTCGCATGAGGAGAGGATGGAAGGGGCGTGAGGATACTTTCCCAAGCAGAAGTGTCAGAGACTGTAAGTGTGGAAAGGTACTACTTGTTAGGAATACACAGCCTGGCCGACTACACACTGAGTTGCTCTCATTGTATATGGTGGGAGAGCCTGCTTCATGCTCTGTCCTGGAGGCTCCTCAGCTCTGCTTCCCAGCGGGTGGCCTATCCCAGGAGGCGGCACTGCCACTAGGTTCCCAGCAGATACCCAAGAAGGCAGGACCTCCTAGGCTCCTGTTTTTCTTCTCCTTTCCCCATTTCTTTCGTTCTCAGGAAGGGAAGGAAAGAAGCATGCACTGAGTGCCAGTCAGGCCCTATGAGGGTGACTGGACCCTTTGCTGGTAAGCTGCTGAGGTTCAGAGAAGGCAGTGCAACAAGTCAGGATGAGCTCAGGCTCGACTGCTTCACAGGACCCTCATGAATGTGCTGGTGCCTGTGTCAGAGGCTCCTGCTATCCCCTGTGGGTGCTGGGATGCACATCCTTAAAGGGGTAGGACTGCCCAGGGGAGTTGGAGGTTACAGAACTCTCCACTCTCCTCCCCAGGGTATTCTCCAGGGCTTCTTTGCTTTCTGAGAACCCCTCCTTGCATGGCAGTGCCATGTGCTCCTGGGCCTGTGTGCTGAGCTTCTTTCTGCTCTGGAGCAGGTCAGTGCCACTCAGGTCCCTGCCCCTGACCTGAAAGGTACAGGAGGGGCCTGGACTGGCCTCTATTGCCTTGCCAGCACCGCTCTTCTCTTCTCCAGAACTGTCCTCTTCTGCCCAGCCACCATCTCTAGACAACTGACTATGTGGAGCCCAGGCAGAAATCCCAATGTACGCCCTCTCCAGGCCCCTGTGGCCCCTCCCAGTTCTTTCAGTTGCAGTCATTCTGGGCCTGGTCCTCTGGCTGTTCTAATGTGAGTGACATCTGTCTCACCTCTGAACCTGTTGAGCTCATCTGTGAGCCAGTTTCCCATGTTGCATAACAAGCCCCCGAATCTAGTGGCATATGACCCCCATCACATTCCTATAATTCTGTGAGGTCAGGAGTTCAGATAAGACACAGTGGGGGTGGCCTGTCTCTGCTCCATGATGTTTGTGGTCTCATTGGGAAGACTTGAGGCTGGGACTAAAATCATCTGAAGGTTCACATACCTTGTGCATGATGCAGACTGTCAGCGGGACCTCAGTTAGAGCTGCTAGTTATAACCTCTGCACTTGGCCTCTACGTGTGGCTCGTCTGGGCTTCCTCACAGCATGATGGCTGGGTGCCAAGAGAACCAGGTGGAAGTGGTATAGCTTTTGAAGTCACATAGTGTCATTTCCCTACAGTCACAGACCTTCCTAAATTCAAGACAATGGAAACACAGCCCTCCTCTTCCCCCGCGCACTTGTTGATAGAGGAATGCCAGAATCACACTGGGAGAAGAGGATGTGGGATGAGAGAGAGATTGTGGTGCCATTTAAAAAACTACAGTTGGCTACATTACCTGTGGATGAAATAAGTTGGTTCGTTCATTCACTCATTCATTCATCCACTGTCCAAGCTGCTCAGGCATGCTAGACGTCTGCTAGCCACTGGGGAAACAGCAGCAAAACCCCACAGACACAGTCCTAGCCACCCTGGAGTGTTCATTCTAGTGGGGGAGGCTGAGAGAAAACAGAGCAGAGTTCAGTGACGGTGAGGACCTGGGCCTGTGTGCATCTCCGCTAATAGGACACTGTTAAAAATCTACCAGTTGCAAAAGGCTTTGGTGGGTTGTGACGCTGAATCCATGATATGGAACTGGACCAGGAATTTCCACACACACTCTCTGTCTCTCATGCATGCTTGCATTGGATTCCTGGTTCTTACACTGGAAGAACCTCAAAGGATGGGCCCAGGGCTTATCCTTTGGCAGATTCCCTGGCATCCCCCACAGAGCAGACTGGAGAAAACTTTGGTGATTGATTCTCTCACTCACTCTCACACACTTTCTCACTCTCAATTAATCTCTCTTTCTCTTTCTCTCTCAGTCACTCTCTCATCCTCTCTTTTACTACACTCACTCATGCATTTGTAAATGAAAAAGAAGGGCTATGTAGCCAAATTTACAAGCTCAAGGGATTACTTGGCAGGCGTGACAAGCTCAGTAACCACACAGGATACTCTGATCATAAATTCCTAACTTGGCAGGTCATGGTGAGTGTTCACGTCCCAGGACTTCAGCTTCCTTAGCAAGGATCAGTCTTTACCTAGATGCACATTGTTCTTGTGCATCTAGGATAACGTAGTTAGAACTGTCAGAGTAATTTTCTTTCCTAGACCCCTGAGGCACAACCACTGGCACCGGAGCACAGACCATGGAACCCCTAGTTGTTTTCTTTCCCGCATACCATCTCTATGTGCTGTAAGTGTTAACTATCCTGTACCCACCAGTGTAACAGAAGTATGTGTCTCTCCATTTTGCTTTTTATCTACTCCTAGAGATTTCTCCCACCTCCTTGATCTACCACCAGTAGATTTCGTGTAACCTTTCTTACATTTTCACCTTTGATTTTAAACACATTAAAAAAACAAACAAACAACAACAACAATAAAAACTTGACAAATTGCCATTCCCCAGAGCATTTTCTTAATCTCTTCAGATTTTTCTTCTGGGTCGGTCCTCAGATTTTGGCTCAAATAAAATCTTAGAAGCAGAAGGAATGCAGTCCTGCTGGAACCTGGATTTTAGGATGTCAGACCACCAGAACTAACAGCTAAGAGACTCGTGGAAGGATTACTTGAAGGTGCGCTAATTGGGTGAGCAGGGGAAGGAAGGAAGGAAGTGGAGTGAAAACGCGCGGGCCGGTGGCGGAATCCAGGCCGGCGGCGGCGAGGAAATCCGGCCGCAGCGGCGGCGGCAGTGGCGAAAACCGTGGTGGCACCCGCAGTTCCGGGCACACATGGGATCCCAGGGCGGAACGGAGAGCACAGAGACCAGGAGGGCCCAGCTTCAGAGGCACAAGATTCAACATATCCAGAGGCCAACTCCAGACCAAACCAGAGTACTACCAGGTTTGACCTACAAGTCACACACCCAGAGGGAATTCTCTGCAGGCACTAGAGCCCATAGAGGCCAAACCACATTTAAGTGGTCAACCCTCACGCAGCAGAACGCCCTGCGGTGGGCAGAGCCAAGTCTCACAACGAGTCAGCCTAGGAGTTAACCCCACCTACTCACAAGCAAAAAGCAATTAAAGATCTTCTTGAACAGGACAATATACACAACACAAGAGTCACCTTTGGAGCACACGCAGAGGAGAAGAACGAAGTAGTGCAAGTCAAATATAAAGGACACATACTACATAAGATAACCTAGCAAGAACTAAGAACTCTAGGGGATCTACCTAATACATCAGAGCAAACACAGAGAGTCAGCCAGAATGGGGAAACAAAGATACACGTCCCAAATAAAAGAACAGAAGAAACCTCCACAACTGGAACCAAATGAAGCAGACGTAACCAACCTTTCAGAGACAGAGTTCAGAATACTGGTGATAAGAATGTTTAAGGAGCTTAGAGAAGACATAAAGAAGGATGTAGAAATCATAACGAACAACCAGTTAGAACTAAAGAACACAATTACCTAAATTAAGAACTCACTTGAAGGAATTACCAGCAGGTTAGATGAAGCAGAGGATCAAATCAGCGACTTAGAAGACAAGGTAGCAGAGATCACCCAAACGGAACAACAGAAAGAAAAAAGAATAAAAAACAATGAGGATGGCTTAAGAGACCTCTGGGATAACATCAAGCGCAACAACATGCGCATCATAGGAATATCAGAAGGTGAAGAGAGGAAGCAAGGGATTGAGAACATATTTGAAGTAATAATGTCCGAAAACTTCCCCAACCTGATGAAGGAAACCAACATACAAGCCCAGGAAGTGCAGAGAGTTCCAACCAGGATAAACCCAAACAGGTCCACACCAAGACACATTATAGTTAAAATGGCAAAGCTTAAAGACAAAGAGAGAATCCTAAAAGCAGCAAGAGAAATACAGCGGGTTACATACAAGGGAACTCCCATAAGACTATCAAATGACTTTTCTACAGAAACATTGAAGGCCAGGAGGGAGTGGCAGGAGATACTCAAAGTGATGGAAAACAAAGGCCTACAACCTAGATTGCTTTATCCAGCAAGGCTATCATTTAAAGTTGATGGAGAGATAAAGAGCTTTCCAGAAAAAAATAAGCTAAAGGAATTTATTACCACCAAGCCAACATTGCAAGAAATACTAAAAGGACTTCTGTAAACAGAAGAAAGATCAAAACAACCTAACTACAAATTTAAAAATGGCAATAACTATGTACCTATCAATAATCACTTTAAATGTAAACGGATTAAATGCTCCAATCAAGAGACATAGGGTGGCTGACTGGATAAGAAAGCAAGACCCTTGTATATGCTGTATACAAGAGACTCACCTCAGAACAAAAGACACACACAGGCTGAAAGTGAAGGGTTGGAGTAAGATATTTCATGCAAATGGAAATGAGAAAAAAGCTGGAGTTGCAATACTTATCTCTGACAAAATAGACTTTAAAATGAAGAACATATTAAAAGATGAAGATGGGCACTATATAATAATAAAGGGATCGATCCGACAAGAGGACATAACCCTAGTAAACATCTATGCACCCAACATAGGAGCACCTAAATATATAAAACAGGTACTGACTGACATAAAGACAGAGATCAACAGTAACACTATCATAGTAGGGGACTTCAGCACACCTCTGACAACAAAGGACAGGTCTTCCAGACAGAAAATCAATATGGAAACAACAGCCTTAAATGATACATTGGACCACTTGGATTTAATTGATATTTTCAGAACATTTCACCCCAATGCTGCAAAATACACGTTTTTCTCAAGCGCACATGGAACATTTTCCAAGATAGACCATATGTTAGGCCACAAAACAAGTCATGATAAATTTAAGAAAATTGAAATCATAGCAATTGTCTTCTCTGATCACAATGCTATGAAATTAGAAATGAACTACAGGGAAAAAACTGGAAGACACACCAATTCATGGAGGCTGAATAACTTATTACTAAATAATGAATGGGTCAAGCAGGAGATCAAGGAAGAAATCAAAAGATATCTCGAGACAAATGAAAATGAAAACACGACGACCCAAAATCTATGGGATGCCGCGAAAGCAGTCCTAAGAGGGAAATTCATAGCTTTGCAGGCCTACCTAAAGAAACAAGAAACATCACTAATCAACAGTTTATCTTCACACTTAAGGGATCTGGAAAAAGAACAGCAAAATAAGCCCAAAGGGAGCACAAGGAAGGAGATAATAAAGATCAGAGCAGAAATAAATGAAATAGAAACCAGAAAAACAATACAAAAGATCAATGAATCCAAGAGTTGGTTCTTAGAGAAGATAAACAAAATCGACAAACCTTTAGCCAGACTCATTAAAAAAAAGAGAGAGAGGACCCAAATTAATAAAATCAGAAAAGAAAGAGGAGAAGTGACAACAGACACTGCAGAAATACAAAAAGTTTTAAGAAATTACTATGAGCAACTATATGCCAACAAATTTGACAATCTGGAAGAAATGGACAATTTTCTAGAGGCATACAACCTTCCAAGGCTAACTCAAGAAGAAACAGAAAACCTGAATAGTCTGATTACCACCACGGAAATTGAATCAGTAATCAAAAATCTCCCAACAAACAAAAGCCCTGGACCAGATGGCTTTACAGGTGAATTTTACAAAACGTTCAAAAAAGAATTATCACCTCTTCTCCTCAAGCTCTTCCAAAAAATCCAGAAGGAGGGAAGACTCCCAAACACTTTTTATGAGGCCACTATCACCCTGATCCTAAAATCAGACAAGGACACCACAAAAAAAAAAACAAAAAACTACAGGCCGATATCTCTAATGAACATAGATGCAAAAATCCTCAACAAAATATTAGCGAACAGAATTCAGCAATACATTAAAAAGATCATACACCATGATCAAGTGGGATTCATCCCTGGTATGCAAGGGTGGTTCAGCATCCGCAAATCAATTAATGTGATACACCACATTAACAAAATGAAAAATAAAAATCACATGATCATATCAATAGATGCAGAAAAAGCATTTGATAAAATCCAACAGCCATTTATGATAAAAACCCTTAAGAAAGTGGGAATAGAGGGATTATATCTCAACATAATAAAGGCCATATATGACAAACCCACAGCTAACATCATACTCAATGGGGAAAAGCTAAAACCATTCCCCCTAAAATCAGGAACAAGGCAAGGTTGCCCACTATCTCCGCTTCTATTCAACATAGTGCTGGAAGTTCTAGCCACAGCAATCAGACAAGAAAAAGAAATAAAAGGCATCCAAATTGGTAAGAAGGAAGTAAAATTATCATTATATGCAGATGATATGATACTATATAGAGAGAACCCTAAAGACCCCACCAAGAAGCTATTAGAGCTGATAGATGAATTTAGTAAAGTAGCAGGATACAAAATTAATATTCAGAAATCAGTTGCATTTGTATATACCAATAATAAAACATCAGAAGGAGGAATTAAAAAAATAATCCCATTTACAATTGCTCCAAAGACTATAAAATACCTGGGAATAAATTTAACCAAAGAAGTAAAAGATCTGTACTCAGAAAATTATAAGACACTGAAGAAAGGAATGAAAGAAGATATAAATAGATGGAAACACATATCATGTTCATGGATGGGAAGAATTAATATAGTTAAACTGTCCATGCTGCCTAAGGCAATATACATATTCAATGCAATTCCTATCAAACTACCAACGACGTTTTTCACAGAAATAGAACATATAATCCTAAAATTTATATGGGACCATAAAAGACCCCATATAGCCTCAGCAATCTTGAGAAATAAGAACAAAGTGGGAGGTATAACAATACCTGACTTTAAATTATACTACAAGGCTACAGTAATCAAAACATCATGGTACTGGCATCAAAACAGACACATAGATCAATGGAACAAAATAGAGAGTCCAGAAATAAATCCATGCCTATATGGCCATTTAATCTACGACAATGGAAGCAAGAATGTACGGTGGGGTAAAGACAGTCTATTCAATAAATGGTACTGGGAAACCTGGACAGACACATGCAAAAAAATGAAGCTGGACCACCTCCTTACACCATATACAAAAATAAATTCAAAATGGCTTAAAGACTTAAATGTAAGATCTGAAACCATAAAATACCTAGAAGAAAATATTGGAAGAAACTTCACAGACATTACCCGGAGTAAGATTTTTACTGATGTATCCCCTAGAGCGAGGGAAGTAAGAGAAAAAATAAACATGTGGGATTACATCAAACTAAAAAGTTTTTTCACAGCAAAGGAAACCATCAAGAAAACAAAAAGGGATCCTACTGAATGGGAAAAGATATTTGCCAATGATATATCTGATAAGGGATTAATATCACAAATCTATAAAAAACTCACTCAACTCAACTCAAAAAAAACAAACGAGCCAATTAAAAAATGGGCAGAAGACTTGAAGAGACATTTTTCTAAAAAGGACGTACAGATGGCAAACAGACATATGAAGAAATGCTCAACCTCACTAACCATCAGAGATGCAAATAAAAACCACAATGAGATACCACCTCACCCCAGTCAAAATGGCTATCATCAATAAATCAACAAACAACAAGTGCTGGCGTGGATGTGGAGAAAAGGGAACGCTTGTGCACTGTTGGTGGGATTGCAGATTGGTGCAGCCACAATGGAAAACAGTATGGAGGTATCTCAAAAATCTGAAAATGGAACTACCCTATGATCCAGCAATTCCACTCCTAGGTATCTATCTGGAGAAATCCAAAACTCCAATTCGAAAATCTTTATGCACTCCTATGTTTATTGCAGCACTATACACAATAGCTAAGACATGGAAACAACCGAAATGCCCATTAGTAGGTGACTGGATTAAGAAACTGTGGTACATTTATACAATGGAGTACTACGCAGCCATAAAGAAGAAAGAAATCTTACCATTTGCAACAACATGGATGGACCTAGAGAACATTATGTTAAGTGAAATAAGCCAGACAGAGAAAGATAAGTACCATATGATCTCACTTATATGCGGAATCTAAAGAAAAGAATAAGTGAATGAACTAATCAGAAACAGTTTTGGAGACAGAGGAAAAACTGAGGGTTGCTAGATGGGCGGGGGGGTGGGGGTAAGGGGGAAGATGAGGGGATTAGAAAACAATCAGTAACCACAAGATGGCCACGGGGTTTGAAAATTAATCTGGGGAACGTAATTTAGTGGTTACCAGAGGGTAAGGGGGTTTGGGGGTGGGAGATGAGGGTAAGGGGGATCAAATATGTGGTGATGGAAGGAGAACTGACTCTGGGTGGTGAACACACAATGTAATTTATAGATGATGTGATACAGAATTGCACACCTGAAATCTATGTAATTTTACTAACAATTGTCACCCCAATAAATTAAAAAAAAAATCTTAGAAAAATTTTCTATAGGCTTGGGCATTCTTTCATCTCTCTTTCAACACACATTCATCAGCCATTTTCTCTGGGCCAGACACAGTGTAAGGATAGAAGTTATGGAGCGACTAAGACCAGAGCTTGCCTGGACCGACAGGCTAGGAGTCCTCAGCACAACCCTGACACCACTGAAGCCACCCACTCAGCCTACATATTCCTAGCTCTGGGATGGGTCCTTGAGGGAAACAAAGCTGGCCTGGGAAGTAGGAGCATGGATGACCCACAGGAGGGGAGAAGAGGAGCCAGCATGGAGAATCCTGCACCCCAGAGCTGCAGTGGACCCAATTGAGTTGGTCTTGGGTTGGAGAGAACAAAATCTGTGTCTCTGCCCCACCACAGGTCGTCAGCCTCAGCTTGATCACATCTTGTTTGAAAAACATGTCCTGAGGGTTAAATAATGCTCCATATAAGCCAGGCTTTGCAACTACTTTGTGCAGTTGCAATTACCTTTGGCAGTTTGGTGAAGTCTGTGTTCCCATTCTCAAAATAATGGTTATAAGTACATCACATACAATTCATAGGGTTATTAGTGAAGCCGATTATATTGAAATGCAGTTATCAAAACATTTAAAAGGCAAATTTGAGTTTCAATACCATGTTTCTTCATTAACATATTAGATAGCAAGACCTAGCACAATTCTGATGACTACTTTAATTTCAGAGTAGTGATGAGGCAAAGGATGTTTTGAGATGTGTGCGACACCTGTAATGTGAGAGGAAAATACCTGTGATTTCTTCAGTGACAGTCACAGGGCTGCTAATGCTCCTGCAGTTTGATGCTCATATTCATCATGGAGGAAGAGAGTTTCAGCTAGAGGTCGGTGAAAACGCAGAGGTCGTGTTTTCCCTCCCACACTCAGGGCTCCCCTGAATAATATCCTCAGATACCCAGGTTAAGGTCTCCTGAGGGCATACCTGAACTCCTAGTGCCCGCCTGGTGCTGAGGGCGCTCAGTAACCTTTCCAGAACCTTTTCTGCTGCTGCCCTCGCCCCTCCCACAGTGGGAGATCCATTCTCTAAACCCCTTAGTTCAGTCTCTACTGAGGCAGTTGCAGCCAGGATGGCCACTTACTTTCCCCAGAGACTGATTTTTCTCCTGCTCTGAGCAGATGCTCCTCAGATTACACTGACATTTAGGGCTTGGGTTTCAGCCACATTTTCAGTTTTTTCTCTTTATTTGAATGGAAACCTGAGAAGCCTCTGTGGTCTGATTCCATCATTAATCATTGTGGGACTCCTGTGCATGCCCACGTGGGAAATCTGTTCTTTGTTTCTTTATTCTCCTTGGATTTTCCCACTCTGCCTCTGAATGAGAATTAAACAAACCCATGCTTCTCGGTTCTGTGCCTGACTCACCCAGCCACCAGGCTCCTCCTCTCCCCCCGTCTTCCACACCCCCTGCCCTGTGCATGTGCACACACACACTTTCTTTGTTTGCTAACAATTTGTTTGTTTACTGCAAAAATGCTAATGAATCGGGGCAAGACTCAGTCACCAGGGAAAATTATGCAATGGAGATAAATAGTTTTGTGGAGGAAAATGTCAGAATTGTGCTATATTTTCTCCCTTCACCTTTCCACCAAAAATTTCGGTGAGGAGGAGGCAGAGGCCCTGGCTTTCAAAGGCTCTTATGGTTTAACTCCAAAGGCGCTTCTTAACTCTGTGTCTCCTTGCCATCAGGGTTGTCCAGTCCTGGTGGGCAGGCTGTTCACTGCACAAGGAGCTGGCGGAGCAGGGGCTGAAATCAGCCTCCTCTCTTGTCTTTAGCCAGATCTGATTTGACCTGCTAGGTCTTCTAGCTGAGACCTGATCTCCCTACTGCAGGGCAGAGCTCGCTAACCCTGTCTCAGAGTAAACTAACCCTTTTCTTAGTGATGGCAGTTCTTCCCTCTTACTCACTTTTGCCAATACTCACCTCTGGCCCCAACCCCTTCCTACATAGAAGAGGGGACTTGTCTTCTTGTTATTAAAAGCCCCTCTCTTCCCACAGGCCGGGTGGGGCCTCACAAAGCTTTGCTGAGAAGCTCCTGGGAGGGGTGTGTGTGTGTGTGTGTGTGTGTGTGTGTGTGTGTAGTCTGACAACTAAGTTCTTGAACTTTGTTACAACGATGTTGCTAATCTTTTTTGATATCAGATGGATTATTCATTATGAATTTGTACCAACTGGACAAACAGTTACCAAGTTTACTATTTGGAAGTACTGAAAAGGCTGCATGAAAAAGTTCTGAACTTTTCACCAACGATTCATGACTTTTGCATTACGACAATGCACCACACACGGCACTCACGGCACACACTGTCTACACCTCACACGGCACTGTCTGTGAGGGAGTTTTTAGCCAGCAAACAAATACTGTATTGGAACACCCTCCCTACTCACTTGATCTGGCCCCCAAAGACTTCTTTCTTTACCCGAAGATAAAGGAAATATTGAAAGGAAGACATTTTGATGACATTCAGGACATCAAGGGTAATACGACGACAGCTCTGATGGCCATTCCAGAAAAAGAATCCAAAATTGCTTTGAAGGGTGGACTAGGCACTGGCATCGGTGCATAGCTTCCAAAGGGGAGTACTTCAGAGGTAACCATAGAGACATTCAGCAATGAGGTATGTAGCACTTTTTCTAGGATGAGTTTGCAAACTTAGTCGTCAGAGTGTGTGTGTGTGTGTGTGTGTGTGTGTGTGTGTGTGTGTGTGGTCCAGAACAAAGAAACAGTTCCACTTCCAGGTGAATTCTCCAAATGCAGAATGTGCTGGTTAACTTGTAAAATGGTAGTTTGTTTTAGCTCCAATTTTTCATTGTAAGGAGCACCCTGATGAAAGAGGTGGACATGCTGGGACTGGTTTGGACAAAAGTGGGAAGGACAGAAGCTTTTCAGAAAAGATCTACTTTTTGGTCCCCTTGTTCTTTGGTGTTGAAGAGCTAGAGCCCAGAGTGGCCCTGAGGTCAGCCTCTGGTTTCTTTGTATAAGAGAACAAGGAGTGCACCCCAGATGGAACTCCTTCTACTGGGACCTTGGTCTTGTCCTGGGCAAATAATCGTGCGCTGGACTTGGCATTGATTGGGACTTGAGCCTGACAACTTGAGTCCAGGTTCTGGTGTCCAGGTGATCAAGCATCCACCATGTATGTTCAGGTTGGAAGCCTCTCTAGGAAGCCCCTGGGACAGGAACTCTTCCTTAATTTCATGGCACGAAGGAGAAGGGAAGGAGCAGGCAGATGTAGGAAATCCTCTCTGATTTAGGAATGTGTCTCTGGTTGCTGGCCTGGACCTGAAGCCTGGGCACAGTCCACCCTTGCAGAGTGTCAGTCATCTGTGGAAATAAGGTATCTGAGACCCAAGCTCCCAGACAAATGTAGAGACACCCCACAGGAAACGTTTCAGGTTAACAATAGCAAAGCTTCTCATGATCTGTTGGAATTACTGCCTTCTGCCTCAGCCCTTTGGTTCTTGTGTGGTCCACCTGGGGAGGTGCTACAGCAGACCCAGCATCCATTGCAGGAGTGTACCAGCTGTGACCATGCCCAGGCGGAGGGCAGGGCAGCTCGCTGGCCAGCGCACGGCTTACCCTTCTCCATCCCCAAGCAGTCTGGCCCTGCATTCCTGCTGCAGGAAGGGGCAGGGAGACTAAGAGGTTGGGGCTGCCTTCCTCTGGAGGCCTCCAAGTGGGGCCTTCCCATGGCAGGTGTTTCCCATGGCTGCACTAAGGGCTGCCATAACAAACAGGCTGGGTGCCATTCCTTTTCCGAGCAAGCTGGGAAGGCTTATCTGCTGCATTCTATGATTACCTAGTCCCACTCCCTAAAAAAATTCAAGAGAGGGCCATGGTCCTCTGCTCCTGGCAGGAAGAGTGGATGTGGAGGTATACTTCTTCGGCATCGCTGGAAAACACACTCAGTGGGCAGCACGGCTTCACCCCTGCTCAGATGGCCTCCTATTATCCCATGCTGAGCCAGCATTTCCCTTCTGCTGATCGGAAAATCCACAGCCCTGATAAATCCAGCTCTCCACTCACTTTGTGCTACTACTTGAGCAGCTAGAAGTGTTGGAGGAAGCTCAGGACCCGTTGGCTGTTCTCACTTTAAGTTTATTAATCCTGAGAGCTGCTTGACACTCATGCAACATCTCCTGGTCCTTTCCTACAGGGCTTCTCTGCTCGTCTCACCTCCCTGAGAGGTACGCTAAACTTCCCCAGGCTAGTCTCCTGCAGGCTTCTCTCAAGTGAGGAAATCAGCTGAGAACGAATTATAGCCTCCTTCTGGTAGGAGAAGACATGGGTCAGGATGCCACTTTTCCTTCCCATGCAGCCGCACCACTGCCTTTGGCCTCCAGCCCCACTCCTGTCAGGGCAGGAGCTGGAGGCTCCGTGACTGTGGATGCTGTAGTAGCAGAACACATTGAAGGTCAAGGGGCCATGTGTCAATCTATTGTAACCCACACGCTGGCAGGCTCCTGATCTTGCCAAGGGAGGGGCTGGCACTTCTCTGATCAAACAGCCTAAGAGCCTGTAGGCTGAGGGCTGTGCCTGCTCCAAGAGTCTGGTCCCAGCTCTGCTGACTGTGGACGACTGCCTCAGGCTGTGACAGGGACTGGTGACCAGGCACCTGCTGCTGCTTTGACCTTCGAGAGTCTCCTCACCCCCGTCTGCGCTGTGCCAGAAAATCTGGTCTGCTGTTGTCTGGTCATTGTCCTCTGACATCCTCTGACACCCCCTGCTTCTGCTCCCTCATCTTTGGCCAAGGTGGTGTGACCTGTGCTTTTTTTCTGCAGCTAGTTATATAACTTAAGCTTTCATTTCATCAATAAAAGTTTCCCCTTTACCAAGTTTCCTCTGCTTGGACCTGGTGATGCCTGAAGAACTTGCTGCAACTGTTTCTGAGGCCTTGGGTGCTGATTAGGGTCCTGCAGTGCTGACCCAGCGCTGTGGACTGAGGGGACCTCTGCACGTGTCTCAATCACCCCATCTCTTCTCAGGTGTTCCAAAGTAAGTTACAGGCGGTATAAGATATGAGGACATGAGAGGCTCACACGTGCTCCTGAGGAGCCTGTGTGTGTGTGAGTGTGTGTACATGTGTGTTTGTGTTTGAGCTGTGCTTACAGTGGTGCCCATATGAGCTGTGAAACATGGAAGCAGCGGCTGCGCCCTCTGAGTAAGCCGTTTTGCAGGTCTGATACTGGGGAACCAGCCTCCATGTCTCTCTGAACTCCCAACAAGACGGAGGAGGTGGAGGTAGGAGGGGGAGGAGGAGTAAAAGGAGATGCCTGGCAATTCCCTTACTCTTGGACAGAAAGAATTTCTTCCTAACAGTCATTACTCTCCTCTTTCAAAGCTGCCCCGGCCATCCATTCCAACTGATTTCACGGAGAACTAGAGAAGCAGGAAGAGGGTACATGGTGTGACTTTTTCCATGGAGCGTAAAGCGGAGTTCCCCACTGCTGTTGTCACGCCTCAGTGTATCAGCCTGAAAAATTACAGGTTTGGACTCTGATCCCTGCCAGCTGCTCTGTGTGGATGTTGTGTGGGTGTTAAAAGATACATGCGTGTTGGGAAAATGGGCCTCAGAACAAAGCAAGTGAATGTAGCTGTGAGTGTTGATGGAAGGCTGAGGGGAGCTTCCCTGCCTTCTGCTCTTTGGCGTCTGAGCAGTTCTCCTTTTCTGTGGGAACCTGCTCACCTTCTGCTTTCCAGCAAATACATCTATACCTTTAATGTAGCATTATCGGGAATTTGCTTGGATCATTAAGTGAAATGATTTACTGTGATGGCAGTTGTTTGCTGCTATGCTTCCCCACAACAGACACCTGAGCGTGTGCTGTCCTGTGGAGACAACTGAGAAGGGAGCCTGCTCCTCTCACAGTCACCACCCATCAGGACCCCTCATCCTGCCCCAGGTGAATTGTGCTGTAATCGAGACACTGATGATATCATTCCAACCACTGCATTCACCTTTAGAGCCACGATTTAGTAATTTCCACGTGGGTATGACAAAATGGCTGGGGTGTAATTTTGGCTAGCAGAATAGATGCCCCCAGAATCTGATATATTTCTTACCCTCATACAAGTCAATGGAGGCCAGTGTGAATTTGCTTGAGACCTAATACACCATGACTCAGTCTGTGTTTTATAGGTAAACTCTGGAAATGAACTAATGTCACGTCAGAGCAATAGGTTTCCACATGTCATCTGTGTTAAGCAGCTAGAAATCAAGCAGTCTGTTTTTGGGGAATCAAGCAGTCTGTTTTTGGGGGCGGGGGATTAAGCTGAGCCACCCATTAGACCTTGTTGGGTCTTGTCAGCCCTTAAATGAGTGAAGGAGCACATGACAGTTGAGATAACTGAGGCCAGCATTGTGGCACATCCTTTATAATCCCCCGAGGGGGCGCCGTCATCACTGAAACACCCAGGTTAGTTTGCTTATCGATCTAGCATAGACTCCCAGGGGCAAGCTGAGAGCTTCCGCTGTCAGCTGGGAGCTGCTTGTGGGCAGGATCATCTGTTTTCATTTTTGTTTCCCAAACCCTGGTCCCCAGCCAGGGTCTGGCCAAATAGGAATGGACCACTTGTTGGGTCCTGCCCAGCTGCCAAGTTGAAGTGCCAGTCTATGAGTTTCCTGATGACAAGAATTACAAAATTGTTGTGGTATACATGGTCATGGCAGGCGGGATGTTGGCCAAAGCCAAGGAGGCCGCTCCATATAACCAACCTCCACTTCACTTTGCGAGGCCCTAGGAAGAAGAGAAGGGCTCTTTCAGGAGGTGAGGCTGGGTTCTGGCTAGATGGCATGTCTTTTCCTCACCTGAAACACTCTAACACAACTCCATTGCCTTTTCATCCTGCCCAAATAGATGGGGAGAGCTTTCTAGAGGCATTGGGTCGAAGATTTGGATTGCGACAATAGCTGGCGCATGGCTGGCACAATCCTAAATGTTTAATAAATAATAATAATTAACTTAACGGTAGGTCTTCTGCTTGCTGACAGTTTCTGCCCCTCTCCCTTCCATGTGCTGCCAGCTCCCTCTGAGGGCTCCTTCCATCCCCTTTGCCTGCTTCACACCTCAGGGGCCATGATCTGAAGTCATTAGGACCTTCTCAACACCCCTGGAGGTCTCTTTACAAAGATTACATACAGACACAACTCCCTTTCCTCCTAGGATCCACGCTTGCATTGGTGAGTGTCCACAGGGACCCCAGCACGGCTCCCAAGATTACCGAGAAGCAGGGCCAGGCTAGTTTACTGTGGAGCCTAATGAGAGGGCATTTTCTGGGATGTTCAGAGCAGAGCCATCTTCTGAACGCCAAGCAGGCACCGGCCCGTGGAGATGAAAGGAACCTGCAGCCTGTCTCCAACGGGGTCCAGGCAGGGCTGGTACAGCTAACAGTTCTGCACAGTCCTGCTGCCTTCATTGGAAGACTGGATGCAGTGCTGTGATTTGCGAGTTCTCTGTGTAGGTTGCCTAGGGCATGGAGACTGTGCCTTGTTATCTCCTGAAGACAGAACCTCATGGAATGCACGTTGGGAGGCTGTTGTCCATAGTTTGCTGAATTAGCATTTCATTATTCTAAACTTTTTGGAAGATAAAGTTTAATTTTTATTAAATTTATTGGGGTGACACTTGTTAGTAAAGTTATATAGGTTCAAGTTTTAATGGCAACAAGTGTAAGACTTTTTAAAAATTGGCTATTATTTGAGATATAATGCGATGCTTTCAAATTATGGAAACTTTTCCCAGATGAGCAAGTCTTCATGTACACATTTAGAAATGTTTATGAGGGGTTGTGTGTGGTGGTTAAACTTGTGTACCAACTTGGCTGGGACACAGCACCCAAGTGTTTGGTCAAACATTACTATAGGTATTTTTGTGAGGGCATTTTGGATGACATTAAAGCTGACTGACCACCAAAATGTGGGTGGGCCCTGTGTAATCAGTTGAAGGCCTGAAGAGGGCAAAAGGATGAGTCTCCCCCAAGTGAGAGAGAATTCTTCTTGCCTGATGGCCGTGGAACTGGGGCATCAGCTCTTCCTGGGTTTGCAGCAATTTCCATTTTGCAGATTTGGGACTTCACATAATCACATGAGCCAATTCTTTATAAATCTCTCTCTCTCTCTGTCTCTCAATCTCTCTCTCTCTCTCTCTCTCTCTCTCTCTCTCTCTCTCTCTCTCTCTCTCTCTCTCTCTCTCTCTCTCTCTCTCTCATCTGTCTTCTGTTGGTTCTGTCCCCTTAAGAACCCTGACTGACACACTGTGCAGTATTATGGAAAGAGCTTTGGATTCGAGCTAGACCTCCAGCTCCTCTATTCTGCACTTGTACTCTTGGGCAAGTCACTGAACCTCTCTGGGTTTTATTTTTTATCTCCTGGAAATTGGGGAACCTACTTATAGGGTCATTGTGGGGATTGGTGCTAAAATAAATATTAGTGGACTGCAAAGCAGTCATAAATGAAAGCGGATTGCCTTCTCATCACTGTCCTCTCTTTCAAGCCCTGTGTAAGCATGAGGATTGATTAAGCCTAGACCCGCCCCTTGGAGGACGCAGACCTCTCCCTCCATCCCCGCCTCAGCAGTGGCAGCTATAGACACTGTGGGCCCACTCTGTGTAAGTACACCCGTTTGGTGCCTTCTGTCTCTATTGGGAGACATTCCTGGGTGATGCAGTGCCCATGTTTTCCCTCAGCTATGCCCTCTCTTCCTCATATTTCCCCTTTTCAAGCCCTGTGTTCCAGCCCTTTGTAACTTTGTTCTCTACTGCCCAGGTGAACAACTAGCCAATTCATTGGCCCCTCTGTCAATTGCACTGCCACCTCCCCAGTCCAAGCTCTGACATCTTTGGCCAGGTCTGCGACAGTTCCCTGGTTGATGCCCCTGCTCCTTGCCCTTGTCTCACCAGCCCTTCTCTACCAGTCACTGGAGCCATCATTGGAAAGTGCAGTTCTAAGGACCTCATCCTCATGCTTAAAACCATCCAGGTTTCATTGTTCCCGGGAATAAGGCCAGAATCCCGACCACGGCCTGTGGGTAAGGATTCCCACAGCAGCTTCCACACTACCTCTGGCCCCGGCTGCCTGGGGGGCTTTGTGTGGACCCTCCCCAGTGGACCCACTCCTCCCTCCATGCAGGGGCTTCACACAGTGTCGTGTTTCTAACCATCTGGGCCTGCTGTATTTTTTTTTTTAATGAAAAATTTTAAACTAATGTTTTCACTTTTTCAGTGGTACAGATTTTCTTTAGGTTGACTATTCTTTCTGAGTCTATTTTATTAAGTTTTATTTTTCTAGGAATTTTAAATTGTTCATTTGTTTTACTATTTTTAGATTTTTGTTGAATCTATAGTTAATATCCCATTACCAATCCTGACATTATTTATGTCTCCTTTTTTCATTCTTGATTAGGCTAGCCAGAAGTTTGTCTATTTTACTAGCTCTTCCAATGAAACAACTTTTGTGGTTTTTTTTTAAGATACTCTTTTATATTTATTTTCTATTGCACCAATTATTGTTATTTTCTTTCTTCCTCTTTAGGTATATTTTGCTATTATTTTTTTCTAACCTCTTTGGTGGGCATTTGGCTTATTAAATTTGTTTATAATTGTTTATGCAGATGGAACATGCCAAGTGTATCTTACTTCAACTTGCTTAATTTTAGGAGTCAGACTTATCGATATATAGCTTTCATATAGTAAAATTCATCCTGAGTTGTGACAAATATAAACTCTTATGGTACCACTACCACAAACAAGATACAGAACATTTTTATCACCCCCCTCCACATCCCGTATAATCCCCTTTGCAGTCAATGCCCTCCTCCCACCCGGCCCCGGCAACCATTGATCTGATTTCTTTCCTTATATTTTGCCTTTTCTGAAATGCCATAAAATGCAAATTTACAGTATTGTCATTTTGTGTTTGAGTTCTTTCATTTATAATGTGATTTGTGAGATCCATCCACATCATTGCACGTACTAATGGTTCATTCCTTTACATTGCTGAGTAGTTTTCCATTGTTTGTCTATGTCACAGAAGTTTATTATTTCATCAGTTGATGGACATTTGAATTGCTCACATTTTTAGCTGTGATGAGTAAAGTTGATTTCCAGGTGAACACATGTTTCCTTTCTTTAGAGTAAATGCTCAGAAGTGAAAGTGCTGGGCTGCATGGTAAGTGTATGCTTAACTTTGTAAGTAGCTGCCGAATTCTTTCCAAAATGGCTGTACCATTTAGCATTCCCACCAGCGATGAATGAGAGAGTTCCACGTGCTCCGCATCTTCACCAGTGTTTGCTGTGGTCGTTCTTTGTAACGTTAGCCATTCTAGTGGGTGTGTAGTGGACATTTCATGTAGTTTTAATTCCATTTCCTGTTATGGACTGAATTGTGTACCCCACCACAATTTATATGTTGAAACTTTAACTTCCAGTATCTCCAAATGTGACTGTATTTGGCGATAGGACCTTTAAAGAGGTGATTAAGTTAGAATGACACGGTTTGAGTGGGGGCCCTAATCCAATCTGACTTAGTATCCTTATAAAAATAGGGAATTAGGGCACATAAAGAGACACCAGGGATGTGAACACACAAAGGAAAGGCCGTGTGAGCACACAGTGAGAGGGTGGCCATCTGCAAGTCAAGGAAAGAAACTCAGGAGAAACTAACCCTGCTAGCATCTTGATCTTGGACTTTCAGACTCCAGAACTGTGAAACATAAATTTCTGTTGTTCAAGCCACCCAGTCTTTTTTATTAGTTATGGCAGCCGAGAGCACTGATACACTTCCCTAATGAGTAATGATACTGTGCACGTTTTTGTGCTTGTTTGCCATTCACATATACTTTTTGGTGTAGCATCTGTTCAAATATTTTGCCCATCTAAAAAAAATTGAGGTGTTGGTTTTCTTATTATGGAGTTATAAGTATGCTTAATATATACTGGAAAGTTCCTGCATCAGATATGTGTTTTGAAAATGTTTTCTCCCAGTCTGTGGCCTGATATTTTAGTTTTAAAAAACATTGTCCTTCAAAAACAGATTTTATTTTGAGGAAGTTTAATTTATCATTTTTTTTCATTTATTGTCTGATTTTTAAGTCCTATTTAAAATATTTTGGCCTAATCCAAGGACACAGATATTTCTCTCCTACATTTCTTTTTAGTTTTTGATTTTGTATTTTGGTTTATGCTCCTTCTCAGTTATTATTATTCTTTTTTTTGTATATAGTGTAGGATAAAATCATGGTGTAATTTTAAAATAAGGTATGTAATTATTCCAGCATGATTTGTTGAGCAAACTCTCTTTTCCCTGTCAAATTGCTTGGCATTTGTTGAAAATCAGTTGATCATAAATGTGTCAGGAATTTCTCAATTCTATTCTATTATGCTCCTTATGTCTGTCCTTATGCCAATACCAGACTGTCTTGATAACTGTAGTTTTATAGTGTGTATTTAGATCAGGCATGATATTCCTCCAACTTTCATCTTCTTCTTTTTTTCCCCTCAAATTTGTTTTGGTTATTGTAAGATTTTTTTAGTTTTTCAATATAAATTTTAAGTCAGCTTTTAATTTTTGCACAAAGGCCTATAAAGTTTCTTGTTTTGTAATCTATATTATTTTTTAAATTTTTATTAAATTCATAGAGTGACATTGTTTAGTGAAATTACATAGGTTTCAAGTATACATTTCTATAATATGTCATCTATATATTACATTGTGTGTTCACCACCCAGAGTCAGTTCTCCTTCCATCACCATATATTTGACCCCATTTACCCTCTTTTACCACTTCCTCCCTGCTTACCCTCTGGTAACCACTAAACTGTTGTCTGTGTCTATGAGTTTTCGTTTGTTTGTCTTATTTGTTTGCTGTTTTCAGTTTTATATTCCACATATGAGTGAAGCCATATGGTTCTCGACTTTTTCTGTCTGATTTATTTCGCTTAGCATGATAATCTCAAGATCCATCCATGTTGTCACAAATGGCATTATTTCATCTTTTCTTATGGCAGAATAGTAGTCCATTGTGTATATATACCACATCTTCTTTATCCAATCATCTATCAAAGGACACTTTGGTTATTTCCATGTCTTGCCCACCATGAATAATGCTGCAGTAAACATAGGGGTACATATATATTTACAGATAAATGTTTCAAGTTTTTGGGTGGATACCCAGAAGAGGGATTGCTGGGTCACATGGTAATTCTATTCTTTTGAGAAGGTATTTTGAATAGTATGGAGGTGTTTTGAGGAACCTCCATACTATTTTTCATAGTGGCTGTACCAACTTACATTCCTGCTGTCCATGTATAGGGGTTCCTTTTTCTCCACAGCCTCTCAACACTTGTTATTATTTGTCTTGTTGATGATAGCAATTCTAACAGGTGTGAGTTGATATCTCATTGTGGTTTTTATTTGCATTTCTCTAACAGCTGGTGAAAATGAGCATTTTTTACATACCTGTTGGCCGTTTGTATGTCTCCTTGGGAGAAGTATCTGTTCAGGTCCTCTGCCCTGTTTTTTTAATTGGATTTTTGCTTTTTTGTTGTTGAGTTGCACGAGTTCTTTATATATTTTGGATAATAGCCCCTTATCAGAGGTGTTGTTTGCAAATATCTTCAAACATTCAGTTGGTTGCCTCTGCTTTTTTGATGGTTTCTTTCACTGCGCAGAAGATTTTTAGTTTGCTATAGTCCCACTCATTTATTTTTGCTTTTACTTCCCTTGCCTTTGAGGTCAAATTCATAAAATCCTCTCTGAACCCAAGGTCCATAAGTTTAATACGTATGCTTTTTTCTGTGTAATTTATTGTTCCAGGTCTTATGTTTAGATCTTTGATCTACTTTGAGTTAACTTTGGTATATGGTGACAGATAGCAGTCTAGTTTCATTCTTTTGCATGTGGCTTTCCAATTCTCCCAGCATCATTTATTGAAGAGGCTTTCTTTTCTTCATTGTATGTTTTTGGCTCTTTTGCCAAAAATTATTTGTCCATATACAAGGTGTGATCAAACAATATGGTGAATGTTTAAATAAAACCTATTATTATAGTAAAAGACATGTTGCCATTAATCTTCCTCAAAATACTCCCCCTTGTTTTGAATACGCTTATCCTATTGTTCTTGCCACTTTCTGAAGTCCTTTTTCATGAGTGTCTTTAGTTGCGCTGTCGTGGCTGCCAGTTCACGATGTCCTGAACTGATTCAAAACGTTTACATTTCATGGTCACTTTGGTAAAAAGCCAGAAGTCACATGGTGACAGATCTGATGAATAAGGTGGATGAGGACACACTGTAATGTTTTTATTTGACAGAAATTGACATACCAGAAGTGATGTGTGACATGGAGCTTTTCTATTGTGATAAAAAATACAGTGAATGCTTCTACCGAGTGCCATCCAAGGGAAAGGCAGGGATCTTCAATATGGGAAGCAGTGCATTGAACCTTAGTAACAGTGTGTCACAAGTTTCTTTCTTTTTTTTCTTTTTTTTTTTTCCACTGGTAACTAAATTTGATACTTTTAATGCATTGCTTTGAACACTTACTGAACATTGAAAATTTCAATTGTGAAACATATAGTAGCCAGTTATTACAAAGTCGAAACTGTTTCAGTCTGCACTGTGAAAAATCACAAAATAGTGTTGAATTTACATTATATACAGCAATGGGACACCAGACAGAAACCCAAATAAGAACGCAACCTCAGAACTGAGGCAGAGGATAGGCTAGGAGCCAACTGCAATAGGATACTACCAAAATAATGCTGTGGGATGCAGTACCCAGTGTATTTCTGTATTTCAACTTTTGATTCTCTGAATTATTTTCACAGGTTTTCTTTTCCAGACACAATTTTTAAATATACATTTTCTCCCTTTGATTCATTTAAGTAGTGAGCACACAGTGTGAAGGTTGTGTAGATTCAGCAGCAAACCAGCTTCCTGCCCTCATGTAGATTACATCCTAAAGGACACCAATTTTAACATCTAACATTAGTTTTGTAAATGTCTGAACAAATTATTATTTCTAAGGCCTGTCTCTTGAGTGGTAACTGTAACTGTCAAGGTTCTGATTGAAGCTCTTCGTGCATCACTTGTGTGGTTTCGGGATCACTGGGATATGCTGAGCTAGAGCTGAAACATTCACTTGAATAAAAGAAATTGTTTTCCTTCCTGTAAGACTGGATGAAATTTATCACCAAAATGGTTTCTGTGATGAATTTTAAGATATGAACTTGACCTGAAGTGCTTACCACATATCTCACACTTGTAAGGTTTCTCCCTTGTGTGAACTCTCTGATGAGATTGCAGATGTGCCAACTGACTGAAGACCTTACCACACAAATCACATTTGTACGGCTTTTCTCCAGTGTGGACTCTCTGATGAAGTTTAAGATGTGAGGCCTTACTTAAGCACTTCCCACACTCCCAACATGTGTACGGTTTCTCTCCCGTGTGGATACTCTGGTGCACGTCACAATCCAAATTTGTCTTGAAGCCCTTCCCACACACTTCACATTTGTATGGCGTTTCTTCACTGTGGACTTTTTGATGAGCTTTCAGGTATGACTTCTGACCAAATCTCTTCTCACATTCTTCACATTTGAATGGTTTTTCTCCACTGTGGACTCGCTGATGGGCCAAAAGATGTGAAGCCCATCTGAAGCTCTTCCCACATTCCTTACAATTATAGGGTTTCTCTTCTATGTGAATCCTCTGATGACAATAAAGATCTGCCTTAGAAAAGAAGCTCTTTCCACACTCCTCACATTTGTATGGTTTCTGTCCCAGATGGACGTTCTTATGGATGTGAAGATATGAGCTCCAACCAAAACACTTCCCACACTCCTCACATTTGTATGGTTTCTCTCCCGTGTGGACCACGCAATGACTATTAAGTCCTGATCTACGACGAAAGTTCTTCCCACAAATATCACATCTGAACGGTTTCTCCCCAGTGTGGACTCTCTGATGGTTCTGAAGATGGCAAGCATGAATGAAGGCCCTCCCACACTCCTCACACTTATAAGGTTTCTCTCCTAAGTGTAATTTGCAATGGTCACTAAGTGTTGCTCTACGACTGAAGCCTTTCCCACATTCCTCACACTTGAATGGTTTCTCTACAGTGTGGACTTTATGATGAGTTTGCAGACGTGAGCTCTGACTGAATTCCTTACCACACTTATCACACTTATAACATTTTTCTCCGAAGTGAACTCTCTGATGAATACGGAGTGCTGACCTATGGAAGAAGCTTTTTCCACACTCAAAACATGTATGAGACTTCTCTCCTGAGTTTAACTGTTGATGAAGATCAAAGATGGACACACCACTGAAGACTTTTTTACACTCATTTCCTTGGTAAGATTTCTGGCCTGTGTGAGTTAAAGACAGTCCTGTCCCAACAGGGCTGGAAGAATCCCTTTGTTTGGGGAACTGAGAGCTCTTTATCATGGAGGCTTGACATCTGATTAAGTCTCTTGCAATTTGTTGCCAGATCTGCCAGTAGGAAAGTTCTTCATGTGGTTCTGATTCTGGAATGGTCCCCATCTCTTGTTGGATCTTGCCTCCTGAATTCCCTTTTATTTGGGTTGCCACCTTTATCATCCAAAACTTTTCTCCCCTTACTAAATGGACCGTGCCTTGTTTGAATGGTTGATGCCCCACTGACAGCAGGTTCCTGAAGTTCTCCATCATCACATCTTGGTACAGCTTCCTCTGGGCGGAGTCCAGCAGCCCCAGCTCCTCTTCGGTGAAGACCACAGCCACGTCCTTGAACGTCACCACTTCCTGGAACTGAGCTGCGCCCTCTATAACTAAGACTGAAAGGACAACAACTTGAAGCTGAACGACATCCTCCACAACTAAGATTGAAAGGACAACAACTTGACTTGGAAAAAAGTTCTGGAAGTACACACTGTTCCCCAATGAAGTCCTGGAATGTGGTCATTTTTTCTTCTCACTTCTGCAGGTGTACAGATTCCTGAATATGGAGAGTCCTGCTAGGCAGAATTGTGCCTTGTTAGTGTCATAAGTGACTCCATTCTGGGCCTGTAGTCTCGTTTTTAACATCTCTGTCTCTGAGAAATTGGATATTCTGCCCTTCCCATCCTCTCCTCCTTTCCAGTGAAAAATGGTTCTGGGAGTTAAGTCTGACTTCCACAGCAAGGTGAAAAATGGCAGCAACCTCTAGTTTCTTTCTTTTTAATTAAAGTTTGCTGGAGTAACAATGGTTCGTAAAGTTATATAGATTTCAAGGATACAATTCTGTTATACATCATCTATATATCACATTGTGTGTTCATCACCGAGAGTTAGTTCTCCTTCCATCACCATATATTTTACCCTGTTTACCCTCATCTACCACCCTCTTCCCCCCTTACCCTCTGATAACCACTAAACTATTGTCTCTGACTATGGATCTTTGTTTCTTTGTTTGCTTGTCTTGTTCTTTTGTTCTCCAACACTTATTATTATTTGTTTTGTTGATGATAGCCATTTTAACTTGTGTGAGGTGATATCTCATTGTGGTTTTTATTTGCATTTCTCTGATGATTAGTGATGTAGGGCATCTTTTCATATGTCTATTAGCCATCTGTATGTCCTCTTTGGAGAAATGTCTATTCAGGTCTTCTGCCCATTTTTTAATTGGATTTTGTTGTTGTTGTTGTTGTTGTTGTTGAGTTGTATGAGTTCCTTGTATATTTTGGATATTAACTCCTTATCGGAGGCATTGTTTGCAAAAAATCCCCCATTCTGTTGGTTGCCTCTTTATTTTGTCAATGGTTTCTTTTGCTATGCAGAAGCTTTTTAGTTTGATATAGTCCCATTCATTTATTTTAGGGTTTACTTCCCTTGCTTTTGAGGTCAAATTCATGAAATCCTCTTTGAACCCAAAGTCCGTAAGTTTAGTAGCTATGTTTTCTTCTATGCGGTTTATTGTTTCAGGTTTTATGTTTAGGTCTTGGAATGATTTTGAGTTAATTTTGGTACATGGTGACAGATAGCAGTCTAGTTTCATTCTTTTGCACGTGGCTTTCCAATTCTCCCAGCACCACTTATTGAAGAGGCTTTCTTTTTTCCATTGTATGTTTTTGGCTCCTTTGTCAAAAATTATCTTTCCATATTCATGTGGGCTTTTTTCTGGATTTTCAATTCTATTCCACTGGTCTATGTGTCTGTTTTTCTGCCAATACCATGTTGTTTTGATTATTATTGCTTTGTAGTATAAATTGAAGTCAGGGAGTGTGATACCTCCAGCTTTGTTCTTTTCTTATAGGATTGCTTTGGCTATTCTGGGTCTCTATAGAGGCTCTTAATGGGTTTGCCTTGAATTGAAATCAATTTGGGAATAATGTTGAGTCTTCCAATCCATACATGGTATATTTGTCCGTAGTTTGTCTGTAGTGCTCCCTGTCCTTGCCTCGCTCCTCCTCTCCCTGGATGAGGTCACAGCACCACCTCCCAGACTCAGTGCTGGTGATGCAGAGGGTCAGGGAGAGGAAAAACCCAACACAGTGATAGCATTAGCTCATCATGAGCAAAAGCCTGAACCGGAGAGGTTTCAAAAGATTCTGTAGAGAAGGAGTGCAGTGGGTTGTTGATTCAATTGATTTCTTTTACTTGGTTTGGGACAAGAGGAAATCCTATTTTGGGACTGATTTTAAGTGAGTTTATTATGAAGAGAAAGGTTTTGTGGTGTTGCATATTTTCTGAGATTTGCAATAAAATCCAGCATCTGCAGGAATAAATAATAGACAAAAAAAGCACTTGTACAAAGGATGACTGTGAGAAGAAGGTATCTTAATGGGAAGCTTCTTGATCAAAGGCAAAATCTCCCTCAAACCTCCAGTCAGGCCTTTTCCTTCACACTGCTGCATCTAATTATTTCCCAGCTTGTGTCTCAGAGACACACTGAGCTCATCTGCAGACTCTTTTTCCTGTCGCATGCATGTCTGCCACCACTCTTCCAGGTGGGCGAGCTCCTATTTCTTCCAGGCTCCACTCAAGCACTCCTCCTCTGGGTTGAGCTGGGCCCCAGCAGGTAGGAAGAAGTGGCCCTCCTCTCTCTTCCTGGACCTGCTGTAATCAGCACTCTGTTGGAACAGGCTGTTCACACATCTGTCTCTCTCCTTGGAGGAAGGATTGTTCTCCATCATCTAAGGGGTTCTGATGCTTCCACAGTGCTGGGCATAAGTCGGGTCTGCTGGATGGAAATAAGACATTAAAGGGCCAAAAATGTTGGCAACTTTGGTTGACTAGATTCCCAGATATTGAATACTTCCTTGCAGCAACCAAGTGTTCCCCCAGACCTTTCAGGTGCAGGATGGATGAACAGTGGCCTGAAGACTTTGCTGTTTTCAGGGACAACTAGCTCCATGGAGGCCAGGTGCAAGGTGGAGCTGCCAGAGAGCTCATGCAGTGGAGCTCAGGATATAACACATATTCAGCCAGGAGGATCATCCCTTTCCCAGGGCCTCTAATATGTTCCCAAACCCTCTCATTGCTGGTCTATCTGAACTTGGCACCAGCCCTGTGGTTATCAACAGCCTCATTCATAGTAAAGAAACTTGGAATTGAAGTCACACAGCTACAAATTAGTTCACTGGGATGAAACTCAGGTCTCCAGCCTCCTTGTCCAGTGCTCTTTCTAGTAGCAAGCATAGGCTACAGACAGGGCAACATGGCAGAGTGAACAAACACACACTCCACAGTCAGCAAATCTAGATGCAGCCCCAGCCTGGTCACTTAGCTGAGTGATTGTGGGTGAGTGACTTCATCTCTCTACGTTTCAGTTTTCCTGTATGCAGGAGGGAAATGACAATGTCAGTCTCATAAGCTCATATGGATGTCACTTGAAATTTTGGCCTCAGCATAGGCACACAGTAGCAGCTCAGTACCATCTGTACTGTTTTGTCTCCTCTGGCTGGTATGTTTAAGAAGGGACATTGCCCATGGATGTAGAACTACAAAGGGATGCCAGAACGGTGGGTGGTGGGGAGCCATGCTTTCTTGTGTGCAGCTTCAGATAGGAGGCAGAGGGCTGACACATGCTGATGTGCTTTGTGTCCTTCCAATGCACAGAGCCCAGATCTGGTTGCAGGGGACAGGTTTTGGTTCAGAAGGACCCAGAGGGCTGTAGAGTTGGGCTTTGGTAGTGAGTGTTATCCTGGGTGTGCTGAAGAAGAGGGTTTGTTAAAGCATGTCTCCCTCACTTGCAGGATGGCTGAACCAAGCAAATAGCTCTCAGAGCCTTCCCAGATGAAGCATTCATATTTATGCCTGTGGTAAACTGAATAATGGCTCCCAAAGATGTCCACATCCTATACCCGAACCTGTGACTATGTTATAATACATGGTGTGGGGACAAAGCCCCACAGAGCAATTTCCAGGCTCTCGGCCTCAAGTGGAAAGGTGCTGGCTAGGGTAGTAGATGACCATCAGCTGTGGCTAGTTGGCCGTCAGCTGTAACCATTGAGCCATTGGCCACTAATATAACTGCCGCAGCTACATTGGGGAGTGGAGTCGAGGGGAGTCGAGGAGAGTTGGTCGGTTGGCAGAAAAGAGGACAGCAGGTCACACATCGTGTAAATCCAGCCTCCAATGAGACTATAGTGGTATGACTCCCCTATCTATGGCTCCGTGGGTGTTCCTTTTTGTCCTAGCCACATCATGCGTTCTTATGTGGGGAGTGGGAGCAGAGACCCCCCCCAGGCCGCCCCACATGACACATGGCAAGAGGGAATTAAGGTTGCAACTAGACTTAAGGTTGCTAATCAGCTGAGCTCAAGATAGGGAGGTGGGGGACAGAGCCCCATACAGCAGTTTCCAGGCGCTCGGCCTCGTGTGGGGAGGTGCTGGCTCGGGTGGTGAATGACCATCGACTGTGATTGATTGGCAGTCAGCTGTAACCGGTTAGCCAATTGGCTACTGATGTAACTGCGGGGCTGCCTTGATTAGTTGATTGGTTGGCAGGCATAGAAGTGAATGGCGGACTGCAGATCATGTGGCTACTACTGTGTGTCTCTCCCGGCCGCCAGCAAGAATATAGTGGTATGACTCCCCTATCTATGGCTCTGTGGATGTTCCTTTTTGGCCTCACCATATCCTGCGTTCTTATGTGGGGAGAGGGACCAGAGACCCCACGTGACACCCTGCATGACAGGAGGGTACCCTGCATTGTCTGATAGATCTAAAGCAATCACAAGGGTACTTCCAAGTGGCAGAGAAAATCAAAAGCTATGATCAGAGTGAGGAAGAATCATCCCTCCATTGCTGACTGTGAAAAAAGAGAAGGCGCCCTGAGACAAGGAATGTGAGCAGCCTCTAAAAGCTGGAAGGGGCAAGAAACAGATTTTCTCCTAGAGCCTTCAGAAAGGAATGCAGTCTTACTGACACCTTGATTTTAGCCCAGTGAGACTCATTTTGGACTTCTGGTCTTCAAAACTGTTAGGTGACAGATTTATGTTATTTTCAGTCATTAAGTTTAAGGTAATTTATTACAGATGCAATAGGAAAATAATACAATTTAATTTCCTATTTAGTTAGAATTTTGGCGTTAGTGGGCAAGTAGCAACTCCTTCAAAACCTACAGCTATGATAGGCATTTCCAGATGCTGGGTAAGTACAGATCAGTGATGGTAATTTGACCAGAAATGAGGCCCTGGCCCACTCAGAAAGATTTGAGTAAGACAGCCTTGTCCTGGTGGGTGTTCCATGTGCTTTATCACTAAGCTTTACAAATGATTTGGTGCATAATAAACGAATTTACTGATAAATAGAGGTGCTATTCTCCTTGTCCTTGTACAGTGTCCTTATGTAGTAGTTGTCCTGTCTTCCTGGTCACCTGAGCCAGGTGCTCCAGGTGTGTCCCTTGAGTGTGTTGTGTGTGCCCTCCTGTTGTAGTTAAGCCTTGGTTGCTGTTTGTACATCAATGGGAGGGATTGGCTCTCAGGATGAATGTTTATGAGGACTGGCTATGACTACAGTGGAGGAGCTAACCACAGGGGCTGACCATACGGAGCAGGGTTCGTTTTAGTGGGGCTCTACTGCCTGCCGAGTCTGCCCTTTAGTTGTATCATTTGTGGAGGTGGTTGGGTAGTGCTCTGGAGTGATATGAAACTGGCTACTAAATGTTTCAGTTCTGGGGCTTCTTGGGAGGGGCTCTTGTGTAGATCAATTTCAACCGCTGCCTATACCCTGCCCAGAGCCATTGGTATAAGCTACAAATTGATCTGCAGATGGTTGCTACTTGTGCTGGGCTCAGAGGTGCCTGGGAGAGACAAGCTGTGAACTGAGTTCAGCTGCCATTAGCACTGGGCTTGGGGCAGCTTAGCAAGAGGTACATGGCATGCTGAGCCCAGATGCTGCTTGTTTCTGGTTTGTGACCCTTTGAATGATTTTAGGAAAGTCTGCAGCATGAGCCAAGACAGGCCACTTGCATGGAAAAGCCACTGGAAGTAGCTTGGGTGGGTCCAAAATTTGGGTGGGGAGGGGTCTCAGGGAATCACTATGGCAAGGCAAACTCTGTTAGCCAAGTTAATGGAGACTCAGATATGTTGGCCACCTGCATCTGCACGCTGGGTAGGGGGAGGGCTCAACAATGGAACAATGGTTTCTGCCAACACTGCTGTCTGGGAAAGAGCTGCTCTTCCAGCCCTCTTCCTGAAGCTAGACCATTCAATTTCTCCCCATATGTCTTTGGCACCTTTTGAGCTGCTGCTCCAGCAGTGAAGCTCAGAGCATCAGCTAGTAAGTCCATTTGTGGTCTCTTTAACAGGAGCACCTGGGTGTCCAACAGCCTCTGTCTCAGCCACAATTTCTGCTGGTTTTTACAGCCAGAAGTTATGGGGACTTCTCTCCCCAGCACTGAAACCCTGCTCTGGGAAGGCTGATGCGGGGCTTGGACCCTTCAATCCTCAAGGGGGACCTCTGCAGCTGAGATATCCTTCCTGATTTTAACTGCCACACTTGGGTGTGTGACCAGCTTGTTCCGTGTTTCTGCCCCTCCTACCAATCTCCATGTGGCTTCTTCTGCATATCCTTAGTTATAAAACTTCTGCTCAGCTAGACTTCAGGTGATTCTCAAAGATGGGTGTTCTGCAGTTTAGTTGTAATTTTGATGTGGTTGTGGGAGGAGGTAAGCACAGCATTTACCTATTCTACTATCTTGGATGTAAAATTACTAAGAGGAAACATTAGGAGTAAGGTGGGATGGTGGTTAAATAGATCAAATAAGAGTCTTGTTGAAGGAGGGCCACCATGATCTGACATCACCTGGGGGATGATGGAGGATGAAGAATGCAATTAGTATCAAGGGTGATCAGATATTGAGGGTAGGGGGTTCTGGTGCAACTGATTTAGTAAAATTCTTGGTAAAACTGGAAAATGCAGAAAGGAACACAAAAATAGGCTCCATTGGTAAATTCAGGGGAACCTGAGTAAAATTTGTTCAAGGATAAGATCTTTATCACAGGCAAAGCTGCTCCCCATGTCTAGCTGAGTGGGCAGATCACCTGCAAAACCAGTCCTGAACTGAGAGACCCCTTCAGCAGGCTGAGAAGAGAGGCTGTGGATGGAGAAGAACTTCCCTGAGATCTCAGGTCCATGTCCGCCAGGAGGAAGACTGGGCTTCTGGATCCCAGACAAGTGCTCCCCACTGAACCACAGACAGCCTGGGCAGAATGCCCCAGCTGTTTGCAGTGCCAATGATCTCTCCTCTACTGTCCTGGTGAATAAATGCTGTGATATCATCCCACACAGTCCACTACTGAACAGGTTCCAAATGTCCAAATCGTGACAGGAAGCTTGAAGCTACTCCATGCTTGCCATGAGACAAGCTATGTGGAAAGTGCTGGGGAGCCTATGTGAAGTATTGGCTTTTTACTCCAGTATCTGGTTGTCCAAGACATTCTGAGGAGAGAGAAAAGCTCTCTCTCTCTCTCTCTCCCTCCCCTGTTTTATGGGGTTTACCAAGGAAACCTTTTTTCTGAGTCCCTGTTAGACTTGAAAACTCCCTGGTGAATGGAATGGAATAGAGCATGGAGTCAGAAGAAACAGGTATTCTCTTCCTGCTTGAGCCACTGCCACAGGAGTTGGTCCTGGGCTAGCAATCACTCTTCTGTGTCCCTCTCTCCTATATATGGGGCTAGTAGATCCTGCCCTATCTCATGCAGAACCTTGTGCGTCATGTGTCACTTTGGGAAAATGCTAAATGCTGGATAAAGAAGGACTTAGTAAGAGGGAGGGGAAGAAATGTGGGGGGATTAGGACATTTTAGGGGCGAGACACAGCTTGTGAAAAACCTTCCATTCACATAAGGCCCTTTGAGTGCCTGGTGTGCATTACATAGGCCGATGCCTTTAATTCTTACCACCTTCCTGTGTGCTAGAGCATATTATCTCTGTTTTCTAAGTGAGGATCAGAGAGAGGCAGAGGTTTTCCCCAGGACACACAGTGAGTGAATTGCAAAGCTGAGAATTCAAACCAGGCTTGTCTGAGCCCCAGATTCATGCTCATGACGTCTCCATTCCATGCTGTCCAGGTGAGCTCTATTTTAAGTGAGAGTCCTCTCTAGGGTAGCTTTCCTGCACCTGTTTGAGGTGTGAGCTACCGAGGCTGTGCAGTGGGAAGCTCAGTTCCTCCTATACTTTTTAAGCTTCACTTGGGGGCAGATGCTGTACTTGGTGCCACTGAGACCAGCAGGCCATGATCCCTGTCTGAGGAGCTTGCAACCTGCTGAGGGGAGGGGAGACCAATTAGAAAATTGCTGCAAGCAGGGACAGCATGGGCTTTCAGAGCACAGAGCAGAGCAGTTGATCCACAAAGGGCCTGTTGGATAAGACCTGAGTGTTGCAGAACGAGAGGGAAAGGGCATGGGAGGGAAAGTAGTGAGGAAGGTAAAGACCTCTGAGAGAGAAACAGCTTGCTCTGGGAGAGGGTCACACAGGTTTTCAAGGGTCCTTTGGGCCCCACACCCTAGGTTGCAAAGGCACAGTGGGGCTGCAAGGGTAGTTGGAGGCTGGACCACTGAGCTTCAGATGCCATATGCACAACACCAGGACTTTCTAGAGTGGACAGAGAATAAACATCCCATGGATATTTTCAAAATGACAAATTTATAGGTTGCTTCCAAGACCTGCTGAATCAGAATGTCTGGAGCGGGCATCCGAGTGCCCAGGGAAGGCATTGGATAGTAGTGGATGCATCTGTGTTAAGTGGGGATCACAGGAGATTTGGCATCAGGAGGATCCTTCTGGACAAGTGTGAGCCTAACCTAGGGAATCATGTGGTTGCAGGTGGAGAGAATAATCAGAGCCCAGCCCCCAGTCTACTTGACCATGAACTGGGGAGCTTATGTGAAACTGGTGAGAGGGGGATGTTCCAAAGAAAAATCTGTAAATGGGCCATCAGAGGAGTCACGTTTGCGGTACAATTTCATCTGTGCTACTTCATAGTCTTTGAGTGAATGTACATAACCTCCTAAATTTCAGTGCCCTCAATTGTAAAATAGGGATATGAATGTAAATTTAATGAGGAAAATGTGCTTCAAGGTGTAGCATGGTGCCTGGCATTCAGGAGCTGTTCAACTGATGGTGTTTCATGGTACATTGATTAAAGAATTGATTGGGTGCTGTGTGGGCCTTTATCCCATTATTTCATCTTGGAGGCATGCGTGAATGCACTGGAAGCTTTTCATGCTGGAACAGAGATGACAAATACAAGATACATACACTACGAACACGCCACCTCACCTCTCAGATATTGTTAACTGCTTAACGCTCTTTCCTACTGAGCCCAAGACCATACAAAAACCTTCTCACCACAGCATCATAGAAAGCGACTCTCAGTGAATCAAAAAGAACCTGCGGCCTGGAACCTGGGACATATGCCATCCCAGTACTAGACTTCTCCCTGTCTCATTCCCAGACCTAACATTATCCGTTTATGCTATCTCTGTGTCACAGGGGGACTGATAACGTATGAACTACATGTCCCAGACTGACTGCTCAGCTGCTTTCCAGTTCAGTTCTGCCAGTGGGAGGCACTGGCAGAAGACAGGAAGGCAGCGAAAGAGAGAAAACATCTTTTTTTTCCTCCCTATGTCTGCTGGTGCCTCTGGCAGCTGCAACAGGCTCTCTGGTTCCCCCACTCCTGCCCCCAGGCTGACCAGACAGCGCACCAGCAGCCTTGGCAGTGTATCACTCATGGGCTCTGGCTCATGTCCATGAGAGTAAGGGCACCTCATTTACTGCTAAGTGGCGGGGATGAGCCTCCATGGCACAGTGGCCATGGCTCCAGGCTACACCATTTACTCTCATGATTCTGCAGCTCTACAGTCATTAGCAACTTCTCATGGTTAATAGTGTCAAAATAAATAAATAAACGGAACCACTTTAAATGGAATCGGAACTGCCATGCCAGAGAAACTGCTTGGCGTATTTTATATCTCAAACCTTTGGAATGTTAAAACAGAAAAAAATAACCTTTGAACTGGGCATTATTTTCTAAAGAACTGTTTGTGAAGATAAAAAGAAAGCAGGTATTATGACTATAGGATTGATGATTATTGAACTGAAAATTAGAAACATTTAGAATTAACATCACTATGTTATATTATCTTCATCAGTAGCAATGCCTTCCTTTTACTGATGTAAATTGTCCCCCTTCCCTTTCTCATAAACCCCTTGCCTTTGTCTCCTAACTGGAACACTATTTGGGCTTCTTCCTGAATCACTACTTCTCTAATAGCTATTCTTATTGATCCTAATAAATGCTTATTGCCTCCCACTTTGAAAAGCCTTTTATTTTAAGGTTAACATATTGGTGACAATGAAGGGACCTAAAGTGACCACACCCTCACGGCCGAGCATCCCCTGACACCAGCTAGGATACCTATAGACCCTATTTTTTGCCCACTGCTTCCATGGACTGCTGTTTCATTGATTTTAAAGCTCTCTTAGGTTCATAGACCACACACCCCCCTCCACCCCCTTGTTTGGTAGAAGTTATTTGAGATTGGGAGGTGTTTTTTTTTTTTCCCCTTAAAGGAGAGCATTTCCCTTCAAGGGAGGGGTTTTCATTTCCCTCAAGGGGGATGATTACCCCAGGTGCCTGCTTATAGCAGGATTCCACAAGAACGATGGGAGGCTATTTCACTTGCACTCATAAAATACATCTTTAATGATGAACATAAGTTTCTAAAAAACAAAATAATTTCTAAATGAATCATAAAAGAAATTTTGGCCATATGAGCAGGTGCTTTACAATTTCTTACTGTTTGCCCTACATAAAACCTGACATTTCAAATAATTTAATAACAGCGTTCAGAAATTTGGCAAAATTAGAAATCTAATAACGTTTTTAAAAAGTCCTATCAGTAACTACCAAGTTTTTCCTATTGATAATGAGAGATGTAAACACAGCCCACAGCTGCCTAAGATTAAACAAACTGCAGGGGGGAAAATGGAAAAAGAAAACTTAAAATCATAAAAAGCTAGTGGCTAAAAGTTTCTTTTCCCTTCCACCAATCTCCTTAAAAATTGTACATCAAAAACAAATAAACAACAGCTATCTGCAGGAATAAACTTCTTATTCCAAATACACACACACACACACACACACACACACACATATTTATCCGTATCTGTCTCATCACTAAAATTTAAAAATGAAAGTATCAGGTCATCAGGTCTCTGATTGTGTCTGTCCAGATGTGTGTCTATATGTCTACCTCCAGAGGAAATTAATAAAATTGGTTTATAAAAAGAGCTCTATTTAAGCACTTATATAAATTAAGAAACATAACAAAAACTAACTCAAATGCTTTTCAGTATCACGTCATCTGGGAAAATATTTAACATTATAACTGATTTAAGTTTGGGTTAATTAAAACTGACACGTCTTTAAATTTATTACCATTTAATACAGTATTTTATTTTACCTAGGTTTAATACACACACACACACACACACACACACTGCAGAGGTCTCTCCTGAGGAGGTAGGGGTCCCAGCCCCACACTATGCTCCACAGCTTGGGGCACCTGTGCCAGGAAGAGGAGTCCCCACAACACATGGCTGTGAAACCAGTGAGGATTATGTTGGAGAGAGACAAAGGGCTGTGGGAGACAGAGACAAGCTGCTCTTAAAGGGCCAGTGCACAAAATCACTCATTTTAAGCTTCAATGCAGGGACAGCAACTCAAAAAGCACCAGGGACATATGGGGAGAAAGTAAGTTTACTCACTTCAGGGTGAGGGCTAGAGGGGCAGAGACAACTCTCTCAGGGAGAGCAGGGCTGGTGGGCACCATTGCTCCTTTGTGGAGCTCTCCTCCCATCCAGCTTGACCTGCACAGACTGGCACAAAATTGTGATCTCCACTAACCTCGTTTACACCATTTGCTCCAACCTGGTGATTTCCTGAGGCCCTGCCCTACTTCCTGGCCTGAGCCTTTTCCAGGGACTCCTCCACAAAAGTGGTCTGCATCAGGTCATGCTATGGACTTTCCCCAAAATCTGCAAACCCCACACAAGCAGAGGCCAGTCTCAGCATACATTTTAGCTCTTGCTGAGCAGCCTCAAGCTCAGTACAAGCAGCAACCAGCCTCAACTTGAATTGTAACTCCCATCAGGTGGTTCCAAGCCTGGTATAAGCAGCAGCTAGTCTTGGCCTATAATTCAGCTCCAACTAAGCTCCTACAAGCCTGGTATAAGTGCCTTCTGGCCTCAGCTTGCATTGTAGTGTCTACCAAAGGGTCCCAAACCCAGCACAAGAAGTAGGTGGCCTCTGCACATATGATAGACTCTCCCAAGAACCTCTACACTGACCACAAGTGGCAGGTGACATTGGCCTGCAGCAGAGTCCCACTCAATCAGCTCCACAACTAACAAATCCAAAGGGTGGCCTTGGCTGTCAGCAGATCCTGCTAAAATGACTTTTGCTCCATGGGTCAGCCCCTGCACAATAGGTTGTCCACTGTAGTCATGGCTGACACTCACAGCCAGTCAACGAGAGGGTCAATGAACCCACTGACATGACAGAAGCAATCAAGGCCCAATGACAATACAGAGGCACACATAATCCACACAGGCGACACCCCTGGAGCACCTGGATTATATGACCAGGTAGACAGCACCACCAAGCACCACAGGACACTTACTACGTAAGCCCACTCTTTCAAGACCAAGAGAGGTAGCAGATCTACCTAACTCATAGGAATAAATGTAGAAGAGTCAGCCAAAATAAGGAAACAAAGAAACATATCCCAAATGAAAGAACAGAACCAAACATCAGAAAAAAAAAGAAAAAGAAAAAACAGAGACAAGCAATCTATCAGATAAAGAATTAAAAACATTGGTTATAAGGATGCTTAATGAATTTGGGAGAAGAATAGATTTATTCAATGAAAACTTGAGCAAAGAGATAAAAAAATGAAAAAAGAACCAATAAAAAATGAGTACAATACTGAAATAAATAATATGATAGAGGGAATCAATAGCAGATTAAATGAAGCAGAGAATCAAATCAGCATTCTGGAAGACAAGGTAATAGAAAATACCTAATCAGAACAACAAAAAGAAAAATATATATAGTTGAAGGGACTTTTGGGACAAAAATCAAGCATACTAACATTTGCATCAGAGGGGTCAAGGAAGAAGAAAGAGCAAAAGAGATCGAAACCTATTTGAAGAAATAATGACTGAAAGTTTCCCTAACCTAGAAAAAGAAAAATACAAGACCAGAAAGCAGAGAGTTCCAGTGAAGATGAACCCAAAGAGACTCACACCACATCATAACGTAATCAAAATGCCAAAAGTTAAAGACAAAGAGAAAATCTTAAAAGTAGCAAGATAAAAGCACTTAGTTATATACAATTAGCTGGTATATACTAACAGCTGGTTTTTCAGTGAGGCATTGAAGGCCAGAAGGGAATGGCATGTAATATTCAAAGTGATGGAAGGCAAATATCTACAAGCAAGATTAACTACCCAAGGCTATCATTTAGAATCAAAGGAGAGATAAAGAGTTTCCCAGACAAGAACAAGCTAAAAGAATTCATCACCACTAAACCAAATTTACAAGAAATGTTACAGGGACGTCTTTAAATAGAAGAGATCAGAGTAAAAGAAAAGATCCACCTAGGAAAGAAAAAAATCTCAAGTGCACTTTTCAAGTGCACATGGAACATTTCCCAAGATAGACCACATTTTAGACCACAAAACAAGACTCAATAAATTTAAGAAGATTGAAATCAGGACCTAAAAGAATTTCCAGTCAAGATGGCAGAGTAGGTAAATGTGGTGTTTGCTTCTTGTCATGACCACATCAAAATTACAACTAAACTACAAAACAACTGTCATAGAGAATCACCTGAGATTTAGTTGAACCAAAGTCCTACAACTAAGGACATACAGAAGAAGCCACCTCAAGACTTGTAGAAGGGGCAGACGTGGAACGGGATGGCTCCACACCTGAGTGTGACCATTAAAAATTGGGAAGGATATCTTGGCTGTAGAGATACCCCCAGAGGAGCGAAGGATCCCAACCCAGAGTTCTGGTGCTACAGAAGAGAAATCCCCATAACTTCTGGCTGTGAAAACAATCATAAACTGTGACTGAGTGAGAAGGAGGGCTGCTGGAATCCCAGGCAAATTTCTTAAAGGGCCTGCACACAGACTTACTTGCTGACAGACTCAGTTGCTCTGAGCTCCAGCACTAGAACAGCAGTTTGAAATGAACCTGGGACATACAAGGAGAAACTGAGTTGTATGGCTACAGTACAAAGGTTGGAGGGGCAGTTTTCTCCCAGACAGAAGTGCTGGTAGAATCAATTGTTTCTTTGTTGATCCTTATCCCCTCCTGGCATGCAGAAAATAGTGGCCATAATATCTGAGAATCCCTTAACCTGACTAACATCACATGTCTGCCCCTCCTTGATGATTCCCTGACACCCTGCCTCACCCAACTTGTGAGCACACCCAAGCCACTTTCAGTGGCTTTTCCACACAAACGGTCTGTCTTGGCTCATGCTTCTGACTTTCCTAAAATAGCTCAAAGGTTCACAAAACTCAAACAAGAAGCATATGGCTTTGGCATGTCCCATAATTCATGCTGAGCGGCCCCATGTCTGGCAATAGCAGCAGTCAGTTTTGGGTCACAGCTTGGCCTATCCAGGCACCTTGAAGCCCAGTGTGGCTGGCAGTTATGTGCAGATTGCTTTGTGGCCCATGCCAGAAGACCCTGGGCATGACACAGGCTGCAGCTGAATTAAACCTGCAGCAGGGCACTTCCCAGGAGGCCCCAGGCTGGTACACCCATTGACAAGCTTCAGACTGAGTTGGAACATCATCCAGCTCCCTCTAAGGACAACACAACCATGGGGCAGATTGGGCAAGCACCAGAGCCCTGCTAAAGTGAATCCTGTTCCATAGAATCAGCCCCTGCACAACAGCCTCTCCATGGTAGTCACAGTCAGTCCTCACAACCAATCAACCCAAGGGTTAATCCCTCCCACTGATGTGCAAACAACAACCAAAACTCAACTACAACAGGAGGGCACACACACACACACAAGGGACACACCTGGACACCCTCCTCAGGTGACTTCCACTGGGCACCACAGGACAACAACTACAAAAGACCACTCTACTAAAACCTGGAGACATAGCACTTCTACCTAATGCATAGAAACAAGTACAGGGAGGCAGCCAAATAAGGAAAATAAGAAAAATGTCCCAAATAAAATAACGAACAAAGTTCCAGAAAAAGAACTAATGGAGACAAGCAATCTACCAGACACAGAGTTCCAAACAATGCTCAATGATCTCAAGGAGAATTTCAACAAAGAGATAGGAAACATAAACATGGAGATAGAAAACAAAAAAGAACCAGTCAGAAATAAAGAATACAATAACTGAAATGAAAAATACAGAAGACAATAGAAACAATAGATTGGATAAAGCAGAGATTCAAATGAGCAATTTGGAAGATAAAGTAGCAGAAAACAAACAAACAATCAGAACAGCAAAAAGAAAAAAAAATCCAAAAAAATGAAGATAGTTTAAGGGACCTCTGGGACAACATCAAGTGTACTAATATTCACATCCTAGGGGTACCAGAAGAAGAGAGAGAGCAAGGAATCAAAAACCTATCCAAAGAAATAATGACAGAAAACTTCCCTAACCTGCTGAATGAAAATAGACAAACAAGCCAGGAAATGCAGAGTCCCAAACAAGATGAACCCAAAGAGGCCCACAGCAAGACACATCATAATTAAAATGACAAAGTTTAAAGACAAAGAGAGAATCTTAAAAACAGCAAGAGAAAGGCAGTTAGTTACCTGCAAGGGAGCTCCCATAAGACGTCAGCTGATTTTTCAACAGAAACTTTGCTGGCCAGAAGGGATTGGCACAGAATATTCAAAGTGATGAAAAGCAAGGATCTACAACCAAAGCTACTCTACCCAGCAAGGCTTTCCTTTAAAATTGAAGGATAGATAAAGAGCTTCTCAGGCAAGAAAAAGCTAAACGAATTCATTACCACCAAGTCTATATTACAAGAAATGTTAAAGGGAATTTTTTAAGAAAAAGAAGTGGAAGAACAAATCAACAAAAGAAGATAAAAAATATGAATAATAAAATGGCAAAAATTATGTAGCTATTAATAATCACTTTAAATGTAAATGGATCAATTGCTCAAATTAAAAGACACAGAATAGCTGAATGGATAAAAAACAAGACACATATATACGCATATGCTGTCTACATGAGACCTACTTCAGACCAAAAGACACACATGGACTGAAAGTAAAGGGGTTGAAAAAGATATTTCACACAAATTGAAATGAGAAAAAAATCTGGGGAAGCAATACCTATATTGGGGAAGCAATATATCGGACAAAATAGATTTTATAACAAAAACTATAGGAAGAGAAAAAGAAGGACATTACATAATGATAAAGGGATCAATCCAATAAGAGGACATAACCCTCATAAAATCTATGGGCCAAACATAGGAGCACCTAAATATATAAAACAAATATTGATCGACATACTCCATTATGACAATGCTCTGTGTCACACATAGCTTCTGATATGGCAATTTCTGTCAAATAAAAACATTACCGTGTGTCCTCATCCACCTTATTCACCAGATCTGGCACCATGCAACTTCTAGCTCTTCCCCAATGTCAAAATGATTCAGGACATCAAAGCGGCCATGGCAGTGCAATTAGACACTCACGAAAGAGGACTTCCAGAACTGCTTCAGAAAATGGCAAGAATGATGAGATAAGTGTATTAATGATGAGATAAGCTAGGGGGAGTATTTTGAGGGGGATAAATAGCAATGCGTCTTTTACTGTAATAAATTTTTAAATTTAAACATTCACCATGTTTTTTGATCACACCTTGTATATGCAGCCCTGGTTTTATTGCAGCATTGCTTACAATAACTAAGATTTGGAAGCAATCAATAGATGAATGGATAAAGAAGATGGGAGATTTTATATATATATATATATATATATATATATATATATATATATATATATATATACACACACATATATATAATGGAGTATTTAATATAATATATTAATGTATAATAACATATAGATGTAAAATGGAACAATACTCAACAAAACGAATGAAATGTCACCATTTGTGACATCATGGATGGACCTAGAAAGTATTATGCTAAGTGAAATAAATCAAACTGAGAAAGAAAATTACCATATGATTGATTTCACTTAATTTGGAAATGTTAAAAACAAAATAAATGAACAAACAAAACAGAAATTAATAGACACAGAAAACAAACTGATGGTCATCAAATGGGAGAGGCAATAAGGTAATGGACCAAAAAAGTGAAAGGGATTAAAAAGTACAAATTGGCCATTATAAAAATAGTCATGAGGATGTAAAGTACAGTACAGGAAACGTAATCAATAATATGTAATATTTACATATGGTGATAAATGGGTACTAGACATCTTGGGGTGATCATTTCATAAGGTATATAAATGTATAATCAATATGTTGTATACCTGAAAGAAATATAATATTGTATGTCAGCTATAATTAAAAAATAAATTAAAAAAGACTAAGTCCCTTGAGGTCAGCGACCATGCCTTTTACTTGGGTATGCCTAGGACCAAGCAGAGTACATGTGCATTGCCCTTAGAATTTAGTAAATTAATGTCAATTTTGAGTTCTTTAATCAAAGGACCTCTATTTGCTTTCCAAAAATGTAATTATTTCCAGCTGGTACCAGAAAAATAACCAGAGTATGTATAAGACAAACATTAAAATTTCCAGTATCATTTTAGAGTTAGGATAGTTTGAGCAACTTTTCAGAGACTTGCCCTCTAGTTTTCTGGCTCACTTGGTGGTGGTTGCTGTCTCCTGCACTTATATTGTTGCTGCTGCAATTTTATAGTATTGACATGATGGGTCCTTTCTCATTAGTGTAGGCAATAATGAATTGTGTAATGATTGGAAAGAAATGAGCCACCAGCCATCTACAAAGCAGATTCTGAAAATACCTAATGCACTTTCCATTATGGCAAGCTAGGCCCCTTCCTTCTTGATTAGCTATTTATAAATACAATAATTCATGACGAATAAAACAGAAAATATATACATAAGTTCATGTTATCTCTGCTATAGGGTTTGTCAACAAAAAATAGCTTGGGATTATAACTGATTTTGTCTAATTTCTCATAAAAATTTCACGAGAGGTCTAAACATAATTATTGAGAATTAATACATTAAACAATTGTAAAAAGAATAAGGGATTCTTTTGGTCAATCTTTTCAGCAATAATTATTTTAAGGTATGCGTACTTAAAATTTCCCCCCAAATCTTTCACTAACTAAAACATTAGAGTTGTACTAAGTTAAATTAAAAAATGAAAATGATTGAATATCTAGACTATGTCCAAAGAACATGAAATACTGAAACATTAATTGCTAAATGGATCTAAGTTTACCTACTTTTGGCTTCTTAATACAGAAAAACTAAAGATGTTTGAGTCTGTTAATAAAAATTCTTATGCTATATTAAGGAAATACATGTTTCTTAATATGAAATATGTTTGCCAATCAAAACCTATGTTTATAGAAGTTCTGAAATGTATGCATACATTTTCTAATCTAATAAATGATAATTGCTTGCTTTTGGTTGTCACTAAAGTTAAGGCTTCTGAAAGTTAAGAATTCTAATTCATGTGGAAAGAATATATGTATTTAGTAAAAGAGGGTATGAAATGTGGAGATAAGTGTTCATTAAAAATTAAAATAATTTTATTCCAGTCATTTCAGAATTTTAGCTCTTTTAATTAAGCTGGCTAAATTAAATCGTTATTATGAGGGTTTTAAAAAAATTAATCAAGGACGTCATAAAAATGGCAACACAAGGTGAGCCTCTTGAAATCTTCCCTAGAATTTACAACAAATTGAAAAGCTATAATTCCAGAAGGATTCCCTGTGCAGCCTACAGGCAAGACTAAGAGATGCACAACTGAAATCATCTAAAGGTGAACAAATTGGGTGAGTGGGGGAGGAGAAAAGCAGGAAGTGTGAAGACTTGGGCCGCGGTGCAGCTACAGAGATCAGATGGAGCTCAAAGCTCCGAGCTCCCTGCATTCCAAAGCTACCACAGTCACAGGACAGGAAAGAATTCGGATTGCTAGTGCTCTGCTTATGGCCCACAGTCCCACCTGAGAGATCAGCAAATAACACGGCTGATCCCAACACTCATGGCAGAGACCTCGGAGCAAAGACTGAGGGAAGAAGGGTGAAAATGGCAGTTTAAGCCCTCACTGCTGAGCAGAGGATGGAAGATTTAGGCACGGGGCCTATCCCACCCTCCCCACCCTTCCAGAGCTCGCCCCACTCCCACCTGCCCAGGGCTAGAAGCAGAACGGTGGCAGTGTCAGATCAAAAGAACAGAACATTTGCAGTTTGACAAGTTCAGCCTGCAGCCACGGACTCATAGCCCAACTAGTTCCCGCAAACCTTGGGTGCAGGATTGGCTGTGCTGGGGGTTGCCGCCATGGCTCTGGGCAACCTCTCACAACACACCCCGTCCCTGTGCCCATCTATCTGGGCGGATCTGTGCAGGACTAAACAGAGCCACTGAAACACACAGGTTCTGAAACTGGTGCAGCAAGACCTTTGGAACTTCAGAAGCTCTCCACATTCCCCCATGGAGGTGGTGCCCTGTGGCCGACATAACCTGTTCACAGAGGAGAAGCCCACCTTCCAGGGAATCCCCCCATTGTGTGAGAAGCTGTAACAGTGCGTAGAAAATATAACACTACAGCATGAGAGAGAATAAAAGGCTGCAGTCAGAGAGAAAATAAAACATTCTATCAACATCTACTGGAAAACAAAAGAAAGACCTCTTCCTATCAACCTGTTGCAGAATCCATTCCTGCAGATGCCTAGGAAGAGAAATAATAATTCATTAATTGCCATAAATAATCAAGGTAACAAGATAGCTCAGAAAGACAATGAAAAGTCTCCAGAAAATAAATTTAAAGACATGGAAATCTGTAAGTTAAATGACAGAGAATTCAAGATTGCAGTTCCTACAAAATTCATGTAAGAAAATACAGACAGGCGATTTAATGAACTCAGAAACAGTCAAAGAACAAAATGAACAATTTGCTGAAGAGATTGAAATAAAAAAAAATAGAATTTCTGGAGATTAAGAACTCAATGAAAAAAATGAAGAATGAAATAGCCAGCTTAGGTAATAGAGTTGACCAGATGGAGGAAAGAATCAGTGACATTGAAGATAGAAATCTGGAAATGACACAGATAGAAGAAGAGAGAGCCTTGAGAGTTAAAAGAAATGAAAGAACTCTACAAGAACTTTCTGACTCCATCAGAAAGGGCAATATTAAAATAATTAGCATACCAGAAGGAGAAGAAAGAGAAAAGGGAACAGAGAATATATTCAAATAGTGGATGAGACCTCCCCAAACTTGTGGAAAGAACTGGATCCTCAAATCCAAGAAGCAAATAGAACACCTATTTACCTCAATCCCAGCAGGCCTTCTCCAAGGCACATTGTATTGAAGCTGTAAAAAATTAACGACAAATAATCCTCAAGGCAGCCAGGGAAAAGAAGACAGTAACCTGCAAAGGAAAGCCCGTTAGATTATCATCAGATTTTTCAGCACAAATTCTACAAGCCAGGAAGGAGTAGAATCAAATATTCTAACTATTGAAAGAGAGAAATTATGAGCCAGAAATAATATATCCAGCAAAAGTATCCTTTAGCTATGAAGGAGGAATAAAGACCTTTCCAGACATACAGAAGCTGAGGGAATTTTCTAACACACGTCCAACACTACAAGAAATACTGAAGGAGGCTATTCGACCTGAAACAAAAAAAAGCATAAGAATACAAAACTATTAGTATTATGAACAGACAGAAACAGGAAATGGCAACCCCTACATCAAATAGGACACTATATACTTAAACATAACATACAGGGTAAAGAAGAAAAAAAAAGAAACACTTAAAAAAAAGAGGAAAAAGACAACTTGCTACTGCAGTGCAGAAATCAACTCACAGCATAAAAGGGATAATTTGTGACAACAAAAACACAAAAGGGGAGAGAGTAAGGTCTGAATGGAGAAAGTAAGCATAGTGAAGAAAATGGAAACCTCTAATATGAAACTTTCCTTTACGTAAACTTAATGGTACCCACTCTAAAAAAAAATCCAAAACTGAAATATATAACCTAAAAAAAGAAACAGAGGGAAAAAATCATAGAATACCACCACACTGAAATAATAGAAAATAGCAAAATGACAAAGAAACAAGGGAGACTCCATCCTACCAGAATAACAGAGATAGAATGATAGGAAATTCTCATATATCAATAATTACTCTAAATATAAATGGACTGAACTCACCAATAAAAAGGCACAGAGTAACAGATTGGATCACAAAACTAAACCCAAACATATGCTGTCCCCAAGAGACACATCTCAGCAACAAGAATAAACATAGACTCAAAGTGAAAGGGAGGAAACTGACACTCCAATCAAATGGTATTCAGAGAAAAGTAGGTGTAGTCATACTGATATCAGATGAAACAGACTTCAGCATATAAAAGGCAACGAGAGACAAAGATGGACATTTTATAATGATAAAGGGGACTATACAACAAGAAGACATAACAGTCATAAATATATATGCCCCCAATCAGGGAACACCGAAATATACTAAGCAACCACTAACAGAACTAAAGGGAGAAATTGACCAAAACAAAATTATAGTAGGAGACCTAAATACATCATTGACAGCTATGGATAGATCATCCAAACAGAAAATAAATAAAAGAAATATCGGCCCTAAATGACACATTAGATGAAATGGACATAATTGACATATATATATAGCATTTCATCCTAGAACATCAGACTGTACATTCTTTTCTAGTGTGCATGGACATTCTCAAGGATAGACCGACCATATATTGGGACATAAAACTAGCCTCAGCAAATTTAAGGAGATTGAAATCATCCCAAGCATAGTCTGTGATCACAAGGCTTTGAAATTGGATATCAACTGCAAAAAGAAAGCAGGAAAAACAACAAATATGTGGAGATTAAACAACATACTTTTCAAGAAAGATTGGATCAAAGAAGAAATAAGAGGAGCGATCAAAAGATATATGGAAACAAATGAGAATGAAAATACATTCTACCAAAATTTTTGGAATGCAGCAAAAGCAGTTTTAAGAGGGAAATTTATATAATTACAGGCCTATCTCAAGAAAGAAGAAAAATCCCAGATAAACAACCTTACGTTACACCTTAAAGAACTAGAAAAAGAAAAACAAATGAAACCCAAAGTTAGCAGAAGGAAGGAAATAATAAATCAGAGCAGAACTAAATGAAATAGAGAACAAAAAGACAACAGAAAAAATTAATGCAACAAAAAGCTGGTACTTTGAAAAGATTAATAAAATTGACAAACCCCTTGCTACACTTACTAAGATAAAAAGAGAAAAGACACAAATAAACAAAATCAGAAATGAAAGAGGGGAAGTTACCACGGGTGCCACAGAAATACAAAGGACCACCCAAGAATACTATGAAAAATTATATGCCACCAAATTCAATAACCTGGAAGAAATGGATATGTTCTTAGAAACATATTGACTTCCTAAGCTGAATCACAAAGAATTGGAAAAACTAAATACACCGATCACCAGTAAGGAGATAGAATCAGTCATGTGAAACCTTCCCAAAAGCAAAAGTCCAGCACTAGATGACTTCACTAGTGAATTCTATCGAACATTCAAAGAGGATCTAATACCGGTCTTATTCAAACTCTTCCAAAAAATTGAAGAGACAATACTCCCTAACTCATTTTATGAGACTGACATTATTACCCTGATACCAAAACATGGTACGGACAACACACACACACAAAATTACAGACCAATATCTCTGATGAATAGAGATGCAGAAATTCTAAATAAAATTCTAGCAAATCGAATGCAACAATGCATTAAAAAGATTATTCATCACGACCAAGTGGGGTTCATCCCCGGGGCACAAGGATGGTTCAACATCTGCAAATCCATCAATGTGATACACCACAGAAACAAAATAAGGGACAAAAATCATATGATTATATCAATAGATGCAGAAAAAGCATTTGAGAAGATACCACATCTATTTATGATTAAAACACTTAATAAAATAGGTATAGAAGGAAAATACCTTAACATAATAAAGGCCATATATGATGAACGTTCAGTTAATATAATTACCGGTGAAAAACTGAAGCTCTTTGCTCTACGTTCAGGAACATGACAGGGCTGTCCCCTATCACCTCTGCTTTTCAACATAGAATTGGAAGTCATAACCAGAGAAATCAGGCAAGAGAAAGAAATAAAAGGCATCCAAATTGGGAATGAAGAAGTTAAATTGTCACTTTTTGCAGATGACATGATGCTATATATAAAAAACCCTAAAGACTCCACCAAAAAGCTATTATAAACAGTAAACGACTACAGTAAAGTTGCCGGCTACAAAATCAACGTATAAAAGTCTATTGCATTCCTATATACTAACACTGAAATCTGAGAAAAAGAGATAAAAAGCAATTCCTTTTGCAATTGCTGCAAAAAGAATAAAATACCTAAGAATAAACTTAAACAAGGATGTGAAAGACCTATATACTGAAAACTGTAAGATATTTTTTAAAGGAATTGAAGACAACACAAAGAAATGGAATTACATTCTGTGTTCATGGATAGGAAGAATCAGCATAGTTTAAATGGCCATTTTATCCAAAGCAATACACAGATTTAATGCAATCCCCATCAAAATACCAATGGCATTTTTTAAAGAAATAGAACAAAAAATCATCAGATTTGTATGGAACCACAGAAGACCCTGAATAGCCAAAGCAATTCTAAGAAAAAAGAACAATACTGGAGGTATCACACTCCCTGACTTTAGCTTGTACTACAGGGCTACAATAATCAAACCGTATGGTATTGGCAGAAAAACAGACACACAGACCAATAGAATAGAATTGAGAACCCAGAAATAAACCCATGTAAACATGGACAGATAATTTTCGATATGATAAGCCAAAAACATACAATGGAGAAAAGTCATTCAATAAATGGTGCTGGCAGAATTGGAAAGCGACGCGCAAAAGAATGAAACTGGACTGCTATTTGTCACCATGTACCAAAATTAATTCAAAATGGATCAAAGACCTAAACATAAGACCTGAAACAATAAACTGCATAGAAGAAAACATAGGTACTAAACATATGGACTTTGGGTTCAAAGAGCGTTTTATGAATTTGACTCCAAAGGCAGGGGAACTAAGAGCTAAAATAAACGAATGGGACTATATCAAGCTAAAAAGCTTCTGCACGTCAAAAGAAACCATCAACAAAATAAAGAGGCAACCAATCGAACGGTAGAAGTTTTTGCAAACAAAGCCTCCGATAAGCGGCTAATATCCAGAATATATAAGGAACTCAAACAACTCAACAACAACAACAAAAATCCAATTGAAAAATGGGCAGAGGACCTGAATAGACATTTCTCCAAAGAAGATACACAAATGGTCCATAGACATATGAAAAAATGTTGATCATTGCTAATCATCAAAGAAATGCAAAGAAAAACCACAATGAAATATCACTTCACACAGTTAGAATGGCTTTCATCATGAAGACAAATAATAAGTGTTGGAGAGGCTGTGGAGAAAAAGGAACCCTGATACACTGTTGGTGGGAATGCAGACTGGTGCAGCTGCTATGGAAGGCTGTGTCGAGATTCCTACCAAAATTAAGAATAGAATTACCATGTGACCCAGCAATCCCTCTCCTGGGGATCTACCCCCAAAATCTGAAAACATTTATCCGTAAAGATATATGTGCTCCAATGTTCATTGCAGCTTTATTTACGGTGGCCAAGACATGGAAACAACCAAAGTGTCCTTTGATAGATGAATGGATAAAGAAGTTGTGGTATATATACACAATGGAATACTACTCTGCCCTAAGAAAATTTGATATAGTATCATTTGGGACAACATGGATGGATCTTGAGATTATTATGCTGAACGAAATAAGTCAGACAGAAAAAGTCGAGAACCATATGATTTCACTGATATGTGGTGTATAAAACCGAAAACAACAAAAGAACAAGATAAACAAATGAAGAAACGAAAACTCATAGACACAGACAATAGTTTAGTGGTTACCAGAGGGTATAGGAGGTGTGGTGTGGTAGACGACGGTAAAGGGGATCAAATATATGGTGATAGAAAGAGAACTGACTTTGGGTGGTGAACATACAATGTGATGTATACAGATGACGTATTACAGATTTGTACACCTGAAATCTATGTAACTTTACTAACAATTCTCACCACAATAAACTTTAACTTAAAAAAATTAATCAAGCTTTAATATCAATGGTGTACTTAGGTAAAGCTAAAGCTTAATGCTATTTCTTTATTAAAAGAAGAAAAATTTCCTGTATTATTGGTATGCTCATAATAAGAGATTATAAAGGGAAAATGAAGATTTTATATTTTATTGATTTCCTGCACTCTTTATCAGCAGGTTTTTAATTGCTTAAGTAAACTGAGTCTTCTTAATATTAAAAGAGCTAAAATTTTGCTTATGACTATTAATTTTCTGTATTTAACTGTAAAGTCTAATTGTCACTATGATTAAATAAATAACTTAAGTTTTATTCCAAAGTGACCTATAATTTTATTTGACTGAATGTTTTAAAACTTTTGATATGTTTTATAGACTTCTCAAGTTTCAAAAATTAGTCGTTTTCTTGACCTTTGAGATTTTTAAGATGTTTGGAGTTTTTCAGAAAGATCCCTGAAACACCTTAAAGATTTGTTTTATCCCTATATAAAAGGGAGAATTTAAACTAATCAGGCCTATTTAGTATGTTAAATTACAAATATAATGTCAAAAACCTTACGGTCTTTCTCTGTCTCTGAAAATTATAACTAGTATCACCCAGGAACTAACCAAAACATTGTCCACAGACACTGAGGAAAAAAATGTGGCCTTTTAAAAATACAAACTGCTATATAATTTCTCTTGCCAAAGTTGACTGATAAAAAAGCTATGATTTTTTATGAAACTACTAGAAAATAACAAGGATAGAACAAAATGACTATATATAATAGATAGAATGTGTATTTTTAGTGGAGAAGGTATGTGGCATGGAGATACACTTTTCTTGATGAAAGGAGAATAGAATATGGTTTTTGGATAAGGAAGTATATAAAACACATGAGTTTTTTTTTGTTTTTTTGTTTTTTGTTTTTTTGTAAAGAAAGAAAAAAGGAAAGTAATCCTGTCCAAACACTCTATTGAAAAATAGAGTGTTTCAAAATAAGAAAGGAAAACACAGGACAAAAACTGAAAGGTATATATATATACATATATATATATATATATGCATACATATGTACATATACATATGTACATATACATATATACATATACATATGTATATGTGTTGTGTGTATGTGTGTGTGTGTATATATATATACATATATATATATATATATATATATATATATATATATGTAGGTTGCAGGTTTGTGGAAGTTACAAAAGGTTCATGAAGAAGGGATCTTGAGAAAAGAATTTTAAATATGATCAAGTTAACTAACATAGAAATGGGCAACTAAGTCAATTGCATTATTTATATATATGTATATATGCTTGTGAATTTTCACCAGATCTTAACCATGGCCATTTTAAAGTCCTATATCATTAAAGACAATTATTGTTTTACTCTGATGTTTTTATAGAAATGTTTCTACAAAGACATTTCATCTTCAGAGAAGACTCTAACACTCTAAAATACAGATTCCTAATTAACTTTAAAAAAGATACACTGAACTGGGCAAAGATTTATAAAACCCTAAGGAGAAACTGGATTCATAAAACTGCTAATAAAAGGTCAAGATCAACAAGAATTAAGAACATGGGACTAAAACTGATTAGGATGATTATATATTTTTTTGATCCTTGTTTTCTAGATATTAAAAAAAAGTATTTTCCTAAGCTACCTGTGACCTATAGTAATTCGGTAAATTATACCTTTATAAGCAACATGGAAGCATTTATCTTTTCCTTCCTACCTTATCTCTCCAAAATTTCAGGTACTCTTAATTAATCTATGTGTGACCAAATTTAAAGTGTTTGACTCTTGGTTACGTGTTTCCCAATTTAAAGAAAGTTCTTACACCTAACTGGACTGCTCAGCCAACAGAAGATTTAAAATTAAAATTAATAGGAAATAAAGCAAATGACATCTGCTGTGCACAACTAACTGAAGATTCTGGGCCAGGCCTGTATAACATAACCCTACCTTTTTTGCTTTTCCTCTTACTTTCTCACAAATAATATGAGAGGCCAAGTACTCACTATAATAGTTATTGTTTCCTTTTCCCCCTTAATGTCTGACTGGAAGGATAACTCAGCATTGGCATCGTCTTTAAACCTAATTCACAGGTCAAAACATGCAACTGGTTGCACACATACTCAAGGATGTTTAATACCTGGCAATGTCAGCCCCAGTGAAGGGACCAGATTTGGAAGAATACGTTTTCCTTGGGCAGGTATTGTAGTGGATACATGAATAAAACTTATCAAAAACTTATCAAAAACCTTAGAGGAGATTGCTGGAGCTACCAAAACAATCGCCAACCAGAAAAGTCTTCCAATTCCCTCACATGAGTTATATTAGACAATAGAATTGTGTATATCCTAGCTGAGCAAGGTGGGGTTTGTTCTGCTCTTAATACCTCTTGCTGTACTTGGATAAAACATCTCTGATGAAATAAAGACAGAAGTAGATAAAATCCAGACAAAAGGCAAATGATTAAATGCAGTGCCCACTGACACCACATAGTTCTTGAATATCTTCAGCGGACTGCCCTCAGGTATCGCCTTCTGATTCAGATCTATGCTTCATATTGGACTTAGCATTTTATTTGACATTATAGGAATTTTTGCTGCTATAAATGTTTCTTTGTTTTGTATAGCTTGATGTTATAAAGACACAAGTCTGATACATGGTTGCTGACCATTTTGAGATGATCACAAAGGCCTATGACACTTCATATGAGAAACCTCAAGAAACTGCAGAAGATGTTTTTCTTTAAAGAAACATGAGAGTAAAGTCTTCTTCTATTCTAGTGCTTTTGTTGGTCACATGTGGCCTAAGGGTCCTAAGAAAACCTCTTTCCCTCGTACATGGGACATGACATACTGAGAATGTGCCTTCCTGGCAATGAGGGACCAAAAATGGGATGACATACCCAAAATGAGCTACCAGACACTGATGGACCAATGATGTTTTTTATAACTGATCAGTGCTGCTTTCTAAAGATTGATCACTGATGCTTTCAATGAAAGACCTTGATCAAAAGGGGGAAATGTAAACAATAATATAAATAGAGCTACTTTAAAGTGAAGCCAGGGCTACCATAAGCTGCCTTGCATGTCTTATGCCTCAAACCTTTGGAATGTTAAAACAGGGAACAATAACCTTTGCACTGGGTCTAAAGAAATCTTGTGTCCAAAAGAACTGTTTGCAAAGACAACAAGAAAGCAGATATTATGACTACTGGACTGATGACTACTGGACTGCAATTTAAAAACTTTGCTTAGGATTAACATCTCTGTGGTATCTGCACCAATAAAAATGGCTTTCTTCTATTGATGTAATTTTTCCCCTTCCCCTTCTCTTTGACTCTGTCTCCTAATTGGAAACCTATTTGTGCTTCTACCTGTTTCAGTGTGTCCTGAATAGCTATTCTTATTGATCTCAATAAATGCTTACTGCCTCTCACTTTGAAAGCCCTTTAATTTTTAGGTTAACTGTAGTCTCTGTGTACCTTCAGCTTCTCCTTCCTTAATTTCCAGGCTCCAACACTTCCATGACTGGTGCTCCATATTAAATTTTTGTCCTGTTCATTTGACTGGACACTGAATGACATAACCACTATAAATCATGGGTTTTGAAATTAGACAGAATTGTTTGTGTTTGGACTCTGCTACTAAATAGCTGTGATACCTGTTGCTTCAACAAGTAGACCCCAGAAGACGAAGGCTCAAGTTAGACAGAAGTCATTTGTCTCTCATATAACTGCCCATGTTCCAGGACAGCAGACGGTTCTGCTCCACATGCATATTCAGGGACCCAGGTTCCTTCCATTTTGTTCCTGCCCAACTCCTCAGTCATTATTTTTTTCTGTATGATCAAGACTGGGTTCTAAGTCCTTCCAGGTACAGTTTTGTAGGAAGAGAAATGAGACTTTGGAGGAGGCAATCCCCTCATTTAAGGTTTTGATTTAGTAGTGACCCCACTTTTTCTGCTCTCATTGAGCCCTGCCTGACTGCAGGGGAGCTGTGGTGTTTCTATTGAGCCATGTGGAAGGCAACAGTTCTGGTATTAAAGAGGAAGGGAAGAATGAATTTTGGTGGATCCATAGCCATCTCTGCCAAATAAGATTTGTAATGTGCATAACTCACTTATGATACCTACCTTGTAGGGTGGCAGCAAGGAGTAAATTTGAATATGCATTAGGTTCTTATCACAATGCCTGGTACCAAGAAACCCTCAATTAAGGTTGTACACCCAGTGTTCACACCGGACCTATCCCCAGTGGGACCCAGTCACTGTCAGGTAAATATCATCTCCTGGGGGAGGATCTGCCGGATGTGCCTGCACCTGCTACCTCCCTCTGACAGTCGTAAATTCAGTTTTCAGTGTCAGCCAAGAGGTGATGTCTCCTTTCATCTACACATAAGTCTTTATTTCATCTCCTTATGCATAAGTCTTTGGGTTTTAGTTATAAGCTTCTCTTCAGTTGGAGGGCAGGACAGGGAAATTACATCCTGTGATGGAGCAGGTGGTGGGTGAGGATGGTGACATTCTCATCCATTGCTATGGACAGACCAGGGACTGGAAGGTGTGATCTGTCTGTCATTCTTTGTAATGCACTCTTGTTCCTGTCCAGCCTGGAATTGGAGGAGCCTGGCCTCTGGAGCACTTCTAGTAAGTTGTCACCACCCAATGCAGTTTAGAAATGGTGGCCATGGCAGCAGATTCCTGCTTCTCTTTTGCTTTCAAAGGAAGCAGAGCTGCTCAAGAAAAGGAGGGAGCCTCCTTCCTGGAAGGTTGGGGGCCTTTGTTCCCTGATTCCCTCCTCCCCCTTCAGTAATGCACAGCACCTCATTATGCTGCTTCTACCTCTCATGTTGTAATTTGGGTAACAAAAGAGAGGCACCAGATGGATGCAGTCATTTCATTTCTTGGCATCATGGTTGGAGCATGAACTTGCTTCTTCGGCTGTGAATAGTTTGCACAAGTGTTGGCTCATAAAGTCAAGTTTGATTCTATACCTAAAGGTCAAATGGCTCTCCTTGGTCTCAGTTTAGCAACTAACTAACTATCTAACTTACTTACTTTATCCCTTATTTCCCCCTCTTCCTCTCCCTGCCCTCTTTTCCTCCCTTCTCCTCTTCCCCTCTTGTTCCCTTCCTCCTTCCTTTCCTCGATCTCTTCCTTTCCCTTCCGGTTTTCTTTCCCTCCTCCTCTTCTCTCTTTCTTCCTTCCACAAATATCCACTCAACACTTTTGTGCTGAGCCCTGCTCTAGCTGAGGTCACAGAGATACATAAAGAAGACACAAGCTTTGATCTCAAACTTCACCACTTTCATGTGACATGAACATGGAAAGATACACCTAGGATAAGAAGCTGTAAGTGCTGTGAGGGAGGCAGGTATTTTCCTGGCAGCTGTGGGGGCCTGAGGTGTGAAGGACCCAGTGTACCTGGGTTAGGTTTAGAAGGTGCCCATAGCTGAGCCTAAGATATGAGTGCTTGTCTCCGGGTGGGCAGAAAGGGCGGGTCTTTGGGAGGAGTGCACAGAGTGCCCAAGATATGGGGAGTGGGGGATGTAGGAGTTCAGGTCAGGAAGCTATGGGATGAGGCTGGGTAGTCTGGCTGGCTCCAACTGCAGAAGGCCTTGATAGTTCAGCAGAAGGCACCTGCACCCTATCTCGTGGTACTAGGGAGCCACTGAAGGATTTTGAGCAGAGAGCCATGGTCAGACTTAGTGGCCATGTGGAAGAGAGACTTACAGGGACTTAGATTGGGAGTCTAGGGGCTAGCTGGATTGGTTTAAGGTCAGGTTGGAAAAACAAAGAGGTCAGGGGAGGCTGGGAGCTAGGAAGGATGGGTGTGTTCTGTTTCTTTCTCTGCTTATTTTCCCAACAGGAAACACTTGGCCTTGTTCAGTACCAGGCTTGCATTGGGCCCCTCAATCAGAAATTGCACCATTCACCACTTTCAACACCTGAGAGGAGATGCTGACTGCTCTCCTCATTTTAAAGTTGAAGAAATGGAGCTTTACAGAGATTGAGAAAAGCAGCCACACGACTAGTGAGTGGCAGAATCACAATGAACACCCAGGCAAGTTCCCCTCCTCCCCACCAAAATCCATGGGCTTCATGGAAGATGGAAATTTCCATGGAACTGCATTCACTCTCAGGGAGTGTTTACTGGGGAGTTGGAATGAATAGATTCACACCTTCTCTCCTGCTAAAGGCAAGACCACCAAACCCACAGGCTTCTGGCACCTAGCCTCCTGCACTGAGCCCTTCCAGGCCTGCTTCAGGCAGCCTGTGGGGGGCTCTGTCTGATACTCCTGCATTTCCATGGAGGCTAGACATCCCATCGGGGGGCCCTTGATTTGAGTAATGCCTTCAGGGAGTTGTGGGGTCATTCATCAGATGTAGAAATGACTGGCACATTTTGGAATTAAAATGCCTGAGGCTCCAGAAAGCTTCTAAGGAATGAGGCTAACATGGGAATTTCAGGCCTGTGACGGGGCTGGGTTTGGGCGCTGTGGAGCAGCTGGGCCTTCTGCCTCTCTGTCTGCTTTCTCCTCAATGTATGCTGCTGGCATGGTAAACATTATGTTGCATCCTACCACAATGATCCCTATTTTACAGACGAGGAAACCGAAGCAAAGAGAGATGATGTATAGCCAGTACATCACCAGCTCTTAGTTGATGGTGCTTGGATTCAGCCTGTCCTCCCACAAAGGGTCAGTTGACCCCACCCATATTTCCCCCACCCATACCTGTACAGCTGCACTGAGTTCCTGAAGGTTGGTTTCCCAGAGCCCCTGCAGTCCAGGGTCAACTTCAGCACCTGTTCCTACTGCAGGCAGATGACTTTATATCATTTTTTTTGGTCACGTTTGGAGCCCCTCTCCCCATCTCAGAGGCCAGCTCTGTGGGAACAAGGCCCCGGCTGCTTCCTCCTCTCCACCTCCTGCAGGGCCTGTCAAAGTCCCTAAGCTATGACATCACTGGAGTTGGAGCTGTCCAGCATGACAGCAGCGAGAAGACAAGTGGGAGAGCCCAAGTTTATGAAGAGATTTACAGATACATGCTTTGGCTGAGAAACAATGGACTACTACTTCCCCATCCATCAGGTAAGTGTGTAAGAGATACTTGAAGCCACCCTAACCTGTGTTTCTAAGGCTTTGTGATCTGAATGCCATTCAGTGGGGGGAGCTCCTGCACTTGCCTCCAGGCTCCACTGAGGGGGTTCCTTTTACGGGAGAAAATTTGCTTTTCTGATTTCCAGTCAACAGAGTGCAAAGGCACCCCTACAATTTAAAACCAATACACAAGTTACTACATTTTACAGAATTGAAGCATTGCTTCTTTCCCATTCCTAATCTTCTAAATGGATCTGGCACGATAGGACTGCTATTCCTTTAGAAAAAGAATTGGTACTCATCTTGGCATCCAGGGCTGCAGCCCCCTCTCCCAGCATTCCCTGGAAGGACCGAAGCTCTTTTAAGAACCTGAATTTAGCAATTTCCTGGTAGACATGGCCTTTTTTTTTTTTTTAAATTTATTGGGGTGACAATTGTTAGTAAAATGACATAGATTTCAGGTGTGCAATTCTGTATCACATCATCTATAAATTACATTGTGTGTTCACCACCCAGAGTCAGTTCTCCTTCCATCACCATATATTTGATCCCCCTTACCCTCATCTCCCACCCCCCAACCCCCTTACCCTCTGGTAACCACTAAATTACGTTCCCCAGATTAATTTTCAAACCCCGTGGCCATCCTGTGGTCACCGACTGCCCTCCAATCCCCTCATCCTCCCAACCACCCCCACCCCCCCGCACATCTAGCAACCCTCAGTTTTTCCTCTTTGTCTCCAAAACTGTTTCTGATTAGTTCATTCACTTATTCTTTTCTTTAGATTCCGCAAATAAGTGAGATCATATGGTACTTATCTTTCTCTGTCTGACTTATTTCACTTAACATAATGTTCTCTAGGTCCATCCATGTTGTTACAAATGGTAAGATTTCTTTCTTCTTTATGGCTGCGTAATACTCCATTGTATAAATGTACCACATCAATCTACTTCCCAGGGCACACTGATAATTTTTTTTTAAATCTTAACTTTTATTATTTTCATGGAAATTAATTTATTGAAATGCTTGTATGCTGAAATCAAACCATTCTTTATTCTATTTCTAGAGACATCTCTTTAGAGATTCTCTTTGGCCAGAGACAAGTTTTGGTTCTGTTGAGAGTAGTCCTTGTCTGTCCCATGTATACCATGATGTGGAAGGAGGCAGTGCCGAGAAAGGAGGTGTGGGTTAGGGCAGAACTGCTTTCCCTCCTGAGAATCTCACCCCATCCTAACACCTGACAAACCCTGTTCTCCACTTCTGTAGTTTTGTAATTTCAAGAATGTTAAATAAGTGGAACATACAGTATCTAATTTTCTTTTTTTAACTGAGCATAAATCTCTGGATATTCATCCAAGTTGGTACATAGTACTCTGCTGTTGTTGGGTGGAGGCTTCTATGCATTTTGATGAAATGCTTTTGGTTGGTAGTTCTGCTGACTTCTATTCCTTGCTGATTTTGTGTCTAGTTGCTCTCTCATTTCTTGAGAGATGGGTGTTGAAGTATACAACTTAAAAATTAAGGATTTGTCTATTTCTCATTTCAGTTTGTCAATATTTGCCTTAAATATCTTGCAGCTCTTTGTTTAATAAGGACACAGTTAGGATTCCTACATCTTCTTGGTGGATTGACCCTTTATGATTGTATTAATGTCCCTCTCTGTCTCTGGTAATTTTCTTTGCTCTGAAGGTTACTTTGTGTGGTTAAATATTGTCACTCATTTTTTCTGTTCATTAAAGTTTTCATGGCATATCTTTTCTTATCTTTTTATTTTTATTTCATTTTTTCTTTATATTTTTCATTAGTTTCATCTGTATAAAACAACATAATGCTTAGAGATTTACACCTCTCACAAAGTGGTAACCTCCCTCCCCCAACCTACTACCCCTCTGACATCTTATATAACTGTTACGATACCATTGACTATCTTCCTTATACTATACTCCACCTCCTGTGTCTATTTATTTTGTTTGCTCATTTATTCTGTTATTTAGATTCCACATATAAGTGAGATCATATGGTATGAGATCATTCTCAGTCTGACTTATTTCACTTAGCATAATGTTCTCTAGGTCCATCCACTTTTATGGCAGAGTAATACTACGTTGTATAAATGTACCACAATTTCTTTATTCAATCGTCTACTGATGGGCATTTCAGTTGAATCCATATTGTGAATATTGGCTATTGTGAATAGCGCTGCAATAAACATAGGGGTGCATATACTTTTTTAAATTAGTATTTTGGATTTCTTTGGATAAATACCCAGGAGTAAAATTACTGAACAGGAGAACATATTTGCTAATGATACAACTGATAAGTGGTTAATATACAAAATTTATAAAGAAACTCATACAACTCAATACCAAAAAGCAAACAATCCAGTTAAAAAATGGGCAGAGAACATGAAGAGCCATTTTTCTAAAGAGGACATACAGATGACCAACAGACGTATGAAAAGATGCTCAGCGTCAGTGATCATCAGAGAAATGCAAATAAAACCACAATGAGATATCACCTCACTCCTGTCAGAATGACTATCGTCAATAAATCAACTAGCAAGTATTGGCAAAGATGTGGAGAAAAGGGAACCCTTGTGTACTGTTGGTGGAATTGCAAATTGGTGCAGTTGCTATGGAAAACAGTAACAATGGGATTTATAGATGATGTAATACAGAATTGTACATCTGAAATCTATGTAACTTTACAACAATTGTCACCCCAGTAAATTTTAATTTAAAACAACAACAACAACAAAAAAAAACAAACAAAAAAAGAAAACAGTATGGAGGTTCCTCAAAAAATTAAAAACAGAACTACCTTATGATTTCTATTTTTTTAATATCAACCTCCTCTTACAATTATAATTTAAGTGAATTATTTGTTGACAACATAAAATTGGGTTACTCTTTTATTCCCTCTGTAAATATCTGCCTTTTAATTGATGAATTTAAAATATATACATTTAATGTAATTATTGATATTTTAAGGTTTAAGTCTATTTTAATTTTTTTTTTAAATTAAAGTTTATTGGGGGGACAATTGTTAGTAAAGTTACGTAGATTTCAGGTTAATTTTTGTTTTTTGTTTGTTCCCTTTATTCTCTTTTTCCTTGTGGGTTACATGAACTTTTTTTTAGAATTTCAATTTAATTTACCTATAGTGTTTTGTTGGCGTTTTTTTTTTTTTTTGAGCGTGTATCTTTGGATAGATATTTTAGTGCTATATCTATAATTACAACATTACTCTTTATATTCCCCATAGTGTATTTCACATCCCTGTGACTATTTTATGACTAGTAATTTGCACTTTCTAAGCCCTTCACCTTCTCCCCATCCCCTCAAATCTGTCCCATCTAGCAACCATCATTTTTTTTTCTCTGTATCTCTGTGTCTATTTTTTTTTTTATTATTAGTTTCAGGTGTACAAAGCAACATGATAGTTAGACATTTACACCCCCTCACAAAGTGATAACTCCTCTCCCCCAAGCTACTGCCTCTCTGACATCTTATATAACTGTTATGATACCATTAACTATTTTCCTTATGCTATATACATAACTTATCACAACCTACAGTTGTCCACACTTTACCTGTTTGAGTGAAGTATAGAAACCTTTTAGGTTCTTTTACCTTCTCAAGTTTATAGCATTATTGTATTACATATTTTCTCTATGCACATTTAAAACCACAAGAGACAATGTTATAGTTTTTGCCTCAATTGTCAAACATAATTTAGAATATTTAAAAAGAGAAGAAAAATGTATTGTACTTACCACTGTTTTGATTCTTTCCTTTGTGTTTTCTTCCATCTTAATGTTTCAAAAGTCCTTCTTTTAGCACTTCCATTCTGTTTACTTAATGGCGGTTAGCCATCCGTTTTAGATAGAACTATTGATGACAAATCTCTGAGTTTTCCATCATCTGAGAATGTCTGATTTTCCTTACATTGCTGAAGGATATCTTCTCTGGATATATAATTCTGGATTTTTTCTTTCATCACTTGGAAAATATACTACCATACTCTGTCCCTGGTTTCTTATGAGAAATATGCAGTCATTTGAATTGTTTTTCTCTTATTGGTAAGAGAAAATGCTCGTTTCAATTTTTTTTTCTTTGTCTTCATTTCCCAAAAATTTGACTATGATACGTTTTGGAGTGAATTTCTTTGATATTATCCTGTTTGGGATTCTCTGAGCTTCTTGAATCTTTTTTTTTTTCTAACTTTGTAGAATTTCAGCCATTATTTCTTCAACTTTTTCAACCTCATTCTCTTTTGTTTCTTCTTTCAGGCTTTAATGACATGAATATCAGATTTTTAAAAATAATATTGTATGCCTCGTTTCATTTTTTTTCAGTCTGCTTTTTCTCTGTTGTTCTGATTGGGCAATTTCTATTGTTTTACCTTTAGGTGCAATGATTCTTTCCACTGTTCCCTCTATTGTGCTGTGCTGCATACCCACTAATTTTATTATTTAGGGTATTGTATTTTTCAATTCTATAATTCCTCTTCAGTTCTTTATTTCTTTTATTTCTGCTGAAACTTTCTATGTTTTTCATTTGTTTCAAGGAGGTTTATAATTACTCGTTGAATTATATTTTTTTGATAGGCACTTTATTTTATTTTATATTTTTAAGATGTTTTATTAAAATATAGCTAACGTACAATATATTAGTTTCAGGTATACATCATAGTTATTCAACAATACCCTCCTGGCATTACACAGAGTTAGTACCACATTATTGATTATATTACCTATGCTAAAAAAGTGATCACCATGATAAGTCCAGCAACCATCTGGCACTATACCAAGCTATCACGATATTATTGACTATATTCTCTATGCTGTATATTACATTCCCAAGACTTATTTGTTTTATATCTGGAACTTTGAACCCCTTATTCTTCTTTATCTTTTCTCCCCTTTTAAAAATTTTCAATTAGCGTTGACATTCAATATTATTTTATATTAATTTCAGGTGTACAGCATAGTGGTTAGACATTTATGTAATTTAGGAAGTGATCCCCCTGACTAGTACTCACTAAGCACTATACATAGTTATTACCATATTTTTGATTATACTCCATACACTTTACATCCCCATAACTACTTTGTAATTACCAATTTGTACTTCTTAATGTCTTCATTTTTTTTCACCCAGCTTCCCAGCCCTCTCCCATCTATCACCCCATTAGATCTAGTACCCATCTGACACCATACATAGTCATTACAATATTATTGATTATATTCTTGATGCTATACTCTACATCCCCCTGACTCCTGTGCAACAACCAATTTATACTTCTCATTCCCCTCCTCTTTCACCCACCCCCGATACCCTTACTATCTGACAGCCATCAAAATGTTCTCTGCATCTATGAGTTTGTTTCTGTTTCATTTATTTGCTTATTTTGTTCTTTAGCTTCCACATATAAGTGAAGTTATATGACATTTGTCTTTCTCTGTCAGACTTACTATCCTCAGCACAATACCCTCTAGGCCCATCCATGTTGTCACAGATGACAAGAGTTCCTTCTTTTTATGGCTGAGTAATATTCCACTATTGTATATATGTACAACCTCTTCTTTGTCCATTCACCATTCAGGGACACCCAGGTTGCTTTCATTTGTTGGCTATTGCAAACAATGCTGCAATGAACATATGGATGAGCACATCCCCTCGAAGTAGCATTTTGGGTTTGTTTGGATAAATAACCAGAAGTGGGACTATTAGGTCCTTCTTTGTCTCTTGTTATAGTCTTTGTTCTAAAGTCTTTTTTATCTGGTATAAATATTGCAACCCCATTTTTTCGTTTGTTTCCATTTTCATGAAATTTCTTTTTCCATACCTTTACATTCAGTCTTTGTGTGTCTTTCCGTCTGAAGTGAGTCGTATTGTAGGCAGCATATGTAAGGGTCTTATTTTCTTATCAATTCAGCCTCCCTATCTTTTGATTGGAGCATTTAATCTGCTTACATTGAAAGTAATTGTTGACAGGCATGTAGTTATTGCCATTTTATTATTCGTATTTTTTAAAATTTTTAATTGAATTTAATGGGGTGACAGTGGTTAATAAAATTACATAGATTTCAAGTGTACTATTCTATAATACATCATCTGCAGAGGGTGCCAAAAAAATGTATACACATTTTAAGGAAGGAAAAAACTGTATCAATATATACCGATAACAAAAGATGAATACAAGTCACGTTTGACTTCTGCTATTACAAGAGGTGCTCAAAGTGGTTACCATCAGTGTCCAGACACTTCTGATTACAGTGAACATTGTTTGGTAGACTTCTGTGGCAAACGTGTAAACTGTTCCAACACCATAGCAGAAGAAGCAGACTTGTTCCTGTGTGAGGCCTCTCAGGTCTTCCCTTGTGCACAACACACTGTACCATGCATCTCAAGCTTATCATGAATGTGTGCAATTGTTAGGCTTGTTGAAGGTTCTGTTACATACTCATGCCTCTGTTATCATACTTCCACAACGTTCTCGAATTTCAAATACCACTTCAAAATGGGCTTGTGTTCCTTGAAGGACAACCATGCTTCTGCCATTTTCTTTGACTGTCCTGCCTGTCGCATGGTGACTCTAGCATTCATTTGATTAATACCATCTTTTGAGCAAACATCATACTATACATTGCTACCATAATTCAATTCAACTTCAAAAAACAATACATAAATAACATCTCTTAAAATGTGTATACATTTTTTTGGCACTCCTGGTATATATCACTTTGAGTGCTCACCACCCAGAGTCAGTTCTCACCATGTATTTGACCCCCTTTATCCTCTTTTACCATCCCTTCTCTCCCCTTACCCTCTGGTAACCACTAAACTGTTGTTTGTGCCTATGAGTTTTTGGTTTTTTTATGTTTGTCTTGTTCCTTTGTTGCTTTTAATTTTATGTTCCACATATGAGTGAAGTCATATGGTTCTCGACTTTTTCTGTCTGACTTATTTCACTTAACATAACAATCTCAAGATCCATCCATGTTGTCACAAATGGCAGTGTTTCATCTTTTCTTATGGCACAGTAATATGTTGGTGGGAATGTAAATTGGTACAGCCCCTATGGAAAACAGTATAGATGTTCCTTTAAAAAATAAGAACAGATTTACCATATGCTCTATCAATCCCTCTCCTGGGTATCTACCCAAAAATTCTGAAAACATTTGTCCGTAGAGGACATAACAATCTCAAGATCCATCCATGTTGTCACAAATGGCAGTGTTTCATCTTTTCTTATGGCACAGTAATATGTTGGTGGGAATGTAAATTGGTACAGCCCCTATGGAAAACAGTATAGATGTTCCTTTAAAAAATAAGAACAGATTTACCATATGCTCTATCAATCCCTCTCCTGGGTATCTACCCAAAAATTCTGAAAACATTTGTCCGTAGAGATGTATGTACTCCAATGTTCATTGCAGCATTATTTATGGTGGCTAAGACATGGAAACAACCAAAGTGTCCTTTGATAAATGATTAGATAAAGAAGATGTGGTATATATTATTATTTTTTATTTTTCATCCTTAAGAAGTCCCTCTAAGATTCCTTGTAATACTGGTTTGGTGGTGATGAACCCCTTTAGCTTTTTCTTGTCTGGGAGCTCTTTATTTGTCCTTCAATTCTAAATGACAGTTTTGCTGGGTAGAGTAACCTTAGTTGTACGTCCTTGCTTTTCATCACTTTGAATATTTTTTGTCAATGCCTTCTGGCCTGCAAAGTTTCTGATGAGAAATCAGTTGATAGTCTTATGGGAGCTCCCTTGTAGGTAGCTAACTGTTTTTCTCTTGTTGCTTTTAAGGTTCTCTTTGTCTTTCACCTTTGGCATTTTAATTATGATGTGTCTTGTTTTTGGCCTCTTTGGGTTCATCTTGTTTGAAACTCTCTGTGCTTCCTGGGCTTGTTCATTTCTTTCCTTCACCAGATTAGGGAAGTTTTTGTCAAATAAGTTTTCAATTCCTCACTGTCTCTCTTTTCCTTCTGGTACCCCTAGAATGTGAAAGTTGGTAGACGTTGTCCCAGAGGCCCCTTAAACTCACCTCAAATTTTTTGGATTCTATTTTTCTTTTTGCTGTTCTGATTGGATGTTTTCTGCTACCTTGTCTTCTAAATCACTGATTTGATTCTCTGTTTCGTCTAATCTATTGTTGATTCCCTGCAATGTATTATTCATTTCTATTATTGTATTCTTCATTTCTGACTGTTTTTTAAATGTTTTCTATCTCCATTATTATGTTTCCTATCTCTTTGTTGAAGTTCTCCCTGAGATCATGAGCATCCTTATAACCAGTGTTTGGAACTCTGCTCCTGGTAGATTACTTGTTTCCATTTTGTTTAGTTCATTTTCTGGGGCTTTGTTCTGTTCTTTTATTTGGGACATGTTTCTTTGTCTTTCCATTTTGGCTATCTCTCTGTGTTTGTTTCTATGTATTAGGTAGGGTTACTATGTCTTCCAGTCTTAGTAGATTGGCCTTATGTCATAGGTGTGCTGTGGAGTTCAGTGGTGCAGTCTTCCTGGTCACTTGAGCCACACATTCCAAGTGTGTCCCTTGTGTGGGTTGGGTATGCTCTCCTCTTGTAGTTGATCCTTGGTTGCTATTTGCACATCAATGGGAGGGATTGACCCTCAGGCTCATTGGTTGTGAGGACTGGCAACTCCTACAGTGGAGAAGTTGTGGTGCAGAGGTTGACCCTACAGAGGAGGATCTGCCTCAGCAGGGCTCTGGTGCCTGCCCAATTCACCCCTTGGATGTGTCATCCTTGGATGTGGCTGGGTGATGGTCCAACTTGTTTTGAATCTGGCCACTGGGGACACTAGCCCCAGGACCACCTGGGAGGTGACACACCACAGGTCAAGTTCAGCTGCAGCCATGCCCTACTGGGGGCCACCAAGCAGGAGCCACAAAGAAATCCACAGATGCCCACCACATGCACTGTGCTTGGAAATGCCCCGAGAGACCAAGCTGTGAACCAAGACCAGCTGCCACTAATGTCAGGCTTAGGGCTGCTCAGCCAGAGTTATGGGATGTGCTCAAGCCAGATGCTGCTTGTCTGGGTTCTGTGAACCTTTGAAAGACCCTAGGAAAGTCTGCAGCATGAGCCAAGGCAGGTGATATGTACAAAAAAGACACTGGAAGCAGCTTGTGTGTGCCTGAAAGTTGGGTGGGGCGGGGTCTTGAATTACTAAGGCTGGCAAAGGAACAGTTATTGATGGAAACTCAGATATGTCGGCTGCGTACATCTGCATGCTGGGAAGAGGGAGGGCTCAACAAAGAAACAATGGCTTCTGCCAGCTCCTCCATCCAGAAGAATGCTGGTCCTCCTGCCCCGATCCTGAAGCCAGACAAATCAGTTCCCCACCGTATGTCCCTGCTGACTCTCCAGCAGCTTCCCCAGAGCTCGAGCTCAGAGCCAGTGATTCCGTAGGTGAGTAAGTCCTTGTGTGCTTCCTTTAAGAGGAACACTTAGGACTCCAACCACCCTGGAGTATCACTCAGTCACAATCTCCACTGGTTTTTACAACCAGAAATTAAGGGGACTTCTCTCCCCAGCACTGAAACCCTGGGCTGGGTAGGAGCTGGGAACCCTCACTTCTCTGGGGGAGGGGGCACATCTGCTGCTGAGATATCCCTCCCAATTCTTAACAGTCACACATGGGTATAGGACAAGCTTGTTCTGCATCTCTGCCCTTCCTACCAGTCTTGAGGTGTCTTCTTCTGCATATCCTTAGTTGTAGGACTTCAGCAAGATTTTAGGTGATTCTCAATGATGATTGTTTGTAGTTTAGTTGTTATTTTGATGTGGTCATGAGAGAAGGTAAGCACAGCATTTACCTACTGTGCCATCTTGACCAGAAATTTCTATGATAGCCACTTTAAAATCTTTGTAAGATAATTTAAAAATCTTTGTCATCTAAAGGTTTGATTTTTTTGTCTTTTACTTGCCTCTTTTTATTCAACTTGAAATTTTACTTGTTCTTGTTCTGACAAGTGATTTCCAATTGAAACCTAAAAATATTTGGTATTATGTTGTGAAACTCTGAATATTATGCAAACCTCTTGTTTTTATTGAGCTCTTGTGACACTACTCCATCAGGGTATGGAAGAATGGTGTCATCTCATTACTAATAAATGAGGGTAGAAGTCCAGGTGTACTACCAACCTCATTTGACACCCTGGAGGGGAAGAGGCTCCTCATCACTCCTGGGTAGGGAATGGTATTGTGTCTCTTCACTAGGCCTTTGTTGATACCACCCTGACTGGTGGAGTACTGCTCCCAACATGGCCCTCACTGAAAGCATGGGTGCTGTTCTCATTATTTTTGGGAAGTGGTAAAAGTTATGACTCTCCACTAGACCACCTTTGATATACCACAGAGGATGGGGAAGGGCACCTAGTTTCTGTCAATAAAGGGCAGAAGTCCAGTCTCCCACATAGTCTTCACTGCCACTGTAGTGAGACCTTACTGCTCAGGGCAATGAAATCCCCAGGGTCAGATTCGGCCTTCTCAGACAGCCCTCTGACAGGAGGTTAGAGTGTCTCATTTTAGCTGGGTTCAAGTCCAGGCTCTCTACTGGCCCTTGTCCATGGGTGTGGGGCTACACTTCTCTTGAAGTGTGTGGCTGGAGTTGAGTCATGGTGGTTATTGTCTAAAGGTTTTCTGTCTTGTTGGGCAACCCCTTTGCTGCTGGCCTTTGAGGAAGTAGTAAAGAGAAAGCAGACTTTTGCTGGGAGTTTTAAAAATATGTGCTTATTTGTTTCTGGTTGCCAGTTTCTTCTACTATACGTTTGGTATATGTGAAGCAAAAAGAAAAACAAAAAAGAGATATCTCACTATGTCTTTTTGGGGGAACTTTTTTCTTCTCTTTATCTCTTTTCTTCGCTTTCCAGAGTCTTCTAACACTTATTTTGCATATAATGTCCAGGGAGTTTAGTAATACCTAGTGTGGAGAATAGGGAAACATTGGTTTATTCCATTTTCTCAAAAGTGACACTTCTGAAGCCGTTTTTCTTTCCTTTTTTTTTTTTTTTTATAATCTGCAAGCTAACAATGGTTCTTACATTTTAAACAATTGTAAAAAAACACAAACCAAAATATAACAAACAAAAAATAACATCAAAAAGCAAAGAATATGTGACAGAGATCATATTTGGTTCACAAAGCCTAAAACAGTTATTTGATGCTTACAGAAAAATTTCGTTGAGTCTGGTTTATACATAAGTTAACTTTTAGAACAGTATAAATTTTATGACACTTTATTTATGACATTCCCAGTACTTTCATTTATTTGTGTAGATCCAGTTTTTTTGTGTTATGTTTCTTTCATCTGAAGAACTTCCTTTTACATTTCTTTTAGGACAGGTGTACTGGGTATTATATGTGTGTGTGTGTGTGTGTGTGTGTGTGTGTGTGTGTGTAATATATATAATGAAAGAAATGAAAGAAAATTATAAATATGTATACATATATATAATATACATATATACATATAATATAATATACATATATATAGTATATATACATATATATACTATATATAGTATACATATATAATATACATATATACATATAATATACATATAATATACATATATATAATTTTCTTTCATTTGAAAAAAGATGTTTTATTAGATATATAGTTGACTTTTTTACTTTCAACCCTTTAAATATGTCACTCTATTGTTCTGGCTTGTACAGTTTCTGATAAAAACTTCTGTAATTCTAATATTTTTCTCTGTTTGTAGTTTTCACCCTACTCTGTGGCTGACCTCAGGATTTTTTCTTTATTTTTGGTTTTCAGCAGTTCAAATATAACATGTTTAAATATTTTTAAGGGTGGGTAGGTTTATTTATTATGTTTGGTGTTCTTTTAGAATTAATTAATTTTGGAGAATTCTTGATCATTATTTTTTAAAATATGTTTTCTGCCCTGTTCCTCTCTATTCTATTTCTGGGATTCCAAATGCATGTATGTTAGATTGTTTGATAGTATCCTATGGTTTTTGGATGCTCTCTCTTTCTCTCTCTCTTTTGTTTTCACTATTTTTCCTTCTTGTGCTTTAGTCTGCATAATTTATATTGACTTATCTTCAAGTTTACTGATTATTTCCTCAGCTGCATTGATTTTTTGTTGAACTAATTTAAGGATTTTTCAACTCTTTTACCATATTTTTAATTTTTAGTATTCCCATTTGCTTTTTTCTTACAGTTTTAATGCTGTTGAAATGCCCCATCTGATTACATGCTTTCAACCTTTCCACTTGAGTTTTTAATATACTAATTATGATTATTTAAAATTTCCCTATGATAGTTTTGATATTTGTGTCATATTGAAATATGATCATGTTGATATTTTTTTTCTTTTTTCCCCCATCTCCGTTGCTTATCTGTGGGTCTTGTACTTTTTATTTGAAAGGTGACATCTTTTATAGGACAGTGGAGATTGATGTAACTAGTGTTAATGCCTGGAAATGAATATGCTCTCCTCTTTTTTTTTGAGTTTTTAATATGGAGATTTGTGTCAATCTAGTTATAGAGCTATGTTTGGGTTTCCTTATTGTTGTGGTCATCTCAGTGTAATATTGACTTCAAATTCTTCTACCATTATCTTGTTTTTACAGGGGGTTGTCACATTAGTTTACAATCACCCTTTAGTAATTCATTGAACATTTTTAATGGTGTCCATTTTCTGTTGCAAATAAAACAGTGCTTGTGTCTCATCTCTCCTTGGAGGTGTTTGCTTTTTCTTTGATTTTGGGTTTGTTGTTTTGTCCGCAATCGCAGATTTCATTTATTCAAGAAAAGTTGTGGTTTCACAAATGATTCTTATTTTTTTGTTTGTAAAGTGTGAACAATTTATACCCCAATCAGAAGCTTTAAATCTCATGAAGTTAATTTTTAATCTTTGATCTCTCATTTATATCCTGCTCAATCTCATTTAAATTATATAACCTCTATGAGCCACCGTTTTCCAGTCTCAGAAAGGCAAATAGAAATATTTTTCTTGTAAGGCTGTTGTTTAGGATTAAGTTTTAAAAAGGTGTAGCTGCAGCACCTTCCATGAAACAACACATTTTTATTCTCCTCTGCTTTTTAACCCCTAGTGAAATGAATTAAGGATGTTATACAAATGGAAATTATTTTAAATAACATTTCTGTCAACTCATTATTACAAATAATGTAGCCTAATATGTCTGTCATCATCAAGGAATGAACATCATTCTTATGTATTTGGGGAGAATTTTTCAGAGGACTGAACTCTACCCTTGGAGTTGGAAGTAAAATAGTTGTTCCTGTGGCCCAGCCCCATCCGATTCCCTCTGCAGTGTCTCCTGAAAACTGTCCTTTACCAGTGGACACACTGTCGACTGAGACAGCTTTTCCCTTTCAAGCAGCTCTCAGGGATCATAGGGGCTTCTTTCTTTGGGTTGAAGGCTGCTTCCTCTGGCTCCCACTCTTTGGTTCTCACTCTAGGTCTTGGGACAGGACCTGCTAGTCTGAATCCCTGTTACCAGTGTATCCTTCATGTATGTGAAGCTAGCTCTTACATCCTCTCTGAGTCTTCTTGCCTTCAAATGAAACCTCCCTGGTGTTTTGACTTTTCTTCATGCGACAGGATATCCTGGCCCACAGTCACACTCCACCACATCTCCTCTGCTCAAGTCCCTCTAACAGGTGGGATTCCCAGATGAGGGCTGACCCATGCTCTCTATCAAGACTACAGCAGCCCAGGTTTGTGCTAATCTTTGTGGAATCAAAATTTCTGCTGACTTCTTGAAGAAAAACATGAAGTATCAAACATACTGCTGCTAAACTGTATCTCTCCCAGTTTTTACTCATGCAGTTAGATTTTAGCCCCAACGACATTTGATATTTATCCTTAAAGACTGCTATCCTAACTGGATGTAGCCTATTTCTCTAGCATATCATAGTCATTTTGGGTTTCCATTCTGTCTTCCACCATATGCTTTCCTTCTGTGGATCTGATGAGCTCTGTTGACACATCCATGCTCTAACAAAGCTCAGAGTTAGAGGACCTGCAGAGACAGCCTGGATTTCTTCAACCACTCACTGGACTGTCCCCTCAAAGCTTCAGGAAATCCTGCCCTGTACCAAGCTCTTTGCTAGCCCTCCAGGCTCATGGAAATAACCAGTACTTTTGGTTCTTACACCTGCCAATTTACTCACCTTGTGTTCCTCCGTAATGCTGCCATGGGTTTTCCTATCAATGTCAGCTTCTACTCAGCAACTCCTAGCATATCCTTTCTTTGTTTTGTCCTCAGGTTATCAGAGGTGGAAGGACTTGTCAAAGGGGATTTGTCACTTAGACTTTCTCTGCGATCTCTTCATGGCTCTCTTGATCAGTCCAGCTGACTTTCAGTCCATTCAAATTCATCCATCTTCCAGTGTTCCAGGTTCTAGTCCTGTAACTCTCTTTCCTACATATAGCTGCCACCCTCTTTCTTTAATCTTTATATACCCACAACACCAGCTCCAGCTCATCCCTTATAGATTTCTTGAAAGCAGTTTTGGGTGACTTCATATAAGTCTTCAATGATTCAGTGGCTAAGAGAACAAGGTGAAGGATGGGGCCTGGAGACACTTGCCAGAAGCCTCCTCTGGCCATATTTATGAGTGATCCATTAAAAAGGGTGACTCTGAGTAGGTCTCCTGACTCATGTAGGCTTTCCTTCTACCCCTTTACTCCTGAGATCATTTTCCTGGCATGGCAAAAGTGAATAGGAACTGGGGAATTCTGCTTTCCTCATTTCACTCATCAATTTTATGTCATCTGCCCAAGACTTTCTTAAACTTCTTGCTGCTAATGCTATTTTCCCAGTACGTACTGTTGTAGTTTAGACATTTGAACCTGTTTCATGTATGCTTGTCTTGGGGTTCTCTTCCTCCCTTTCCTGGTCGTAGGACCATTCCTTGTATCTGAGAATTATAGAATAAAATTGGAAGCAGTATGCATTAAAGTTGGAATTTTCTGAATAGGGATAGAGAACTAAGATCAGTTTCTTACAAAAAAAGGCTACTGCATATAAATTTATTTTACAAGTTGGTAAGGAGAGAAATGGGAAAGGAAGTGGTTCTGAGTTTGCTGAGGCCCAGAGAAGGTAGAGCAGGGGAAGGCTAGGGGAAGGAGAAGCCCCCAAAGTGAAATTTCTTGGCCTGCCATTCAATGTCACTCTGTTTGGTCCCTTCTTCCTGGCTTCCCCATGCTCCTTCCCCTTAAAGCGTGCATGTATCTGAAACTAGAGGACCCTCTTTTCAGCTCACTTAGGAGATATGACAGGTGGAAGCTACAATAGTACAATTTAGAGCAATTCAAAAATTATTGAGTACCAATTATGTGTCAGGCCTTTTCAAAGTTCTGAGGGTTGAGATGAGTAACACAGTCCCTGTCTCAGGAAGCTTGGGGTCCTGTGGGGAAAACAGGCAAATAGACACCCTGCAATTATGCAGTATGGCCAGTGCCTTGATAGGGGGTGGACCCAGTGCAGAGGGAGCAGGAGGGGGTCAGCGTGGAGGGGCTAGGAATTCGGTCATGTACAGTCGGCAAGTCTGGTATCAGATCATTGCGCCAGGCAGGAAGGGAAGCATCCTACGGGACACTTGCATCAACCTGTAGACCATTCTCCAGGGACATATGTCTCCCTGGGACCAGCTTTGGTCTTCCCATCTCCCACTCAAACACATGCTTCCTGCTCCTTTCAGTTGGAGATTCAGCAGTCTCAAATCTTGCCTCCTGGTAGTCTGGCAATACCGAGGGCAGGAGGGAATGGGGGACTTCACACTGCTGGCAGAGTGAAAGCTGGCATGCTCTCTGGCAATGCCCATAAGGAGGAAGATGCTTGTAGCCCAGGCATCTCACAACAGGTCTCTGCTCTGGAGAAACAGCAGTCATGGGCACCAGGCAGGCAGCACAGCACAAAGCTATTCTCTGCAGCATCTTTGCGAGAGCGAAGCCTCACACATCAGCAATAAACAGGCATATAAATTGGGAAGCACACATAGCAGAATGCTGTAGAGAAGTTAAAATAGATTCACACTAACAACTTTGCTAAATCTTATAATCATCATGTGGGGAAAAGGAGATTTTCCAGAAAGATACAGGCAGTATGAGACCAGTTATACAGATGAAAACCCAGCAAAATGATACATTAAAATTTTCTGGATGAATAAATATCTAGCAAAGACATGAAAACATGACGATGACAAGCAGCAAGTTCCTGATAGCGATTACTGTTGGGGGGGCAGAAAGGGAGTGAGATTGAGGAGAACCTACAGGAGACTTCAAGTATGTCTGTAATGTCTCATTTTTTAAAGTTAAAAGGAAATCTCTATTTTACACACATCACTAGCAACTGACCTTTCTCTCCCCTCCCCTTTATGGTTGAATTTCTCAAAAGAATAGTCTCGAATGTCTGTCTCTGTGTTCTCAAATTTCACGCATTCCTCAACCTGCTTTCATCTGGTGTCTGGTCCCCAGAAGACATGGAAACAGCTATTGACAAGACGCCTGATGGCCTCCAAGTCATGAAACCTGGCAGGCAACAACAATATGGTGTGTGGTGGTGGTGGTATGTGTGTAGACACACACACACACACACACACACACACAGACACACAAACACACACACTGAATGTGTCATCTAATTTTAGCAAATCTTACCATTTTTCCTCATTTGCTTCAGATTTTCTTCTAAAATCCTCCGTCTCCCTCTCCCTCAGCCCTGTCTAATCTGTTTCCTTCTGCAAGCTGCTGGGTCTGGCATTTTCCTCCCTCTCTGATGCTGAGGGCCCAGTGGGAGGCTGCACAGTGGCACAGCCACCCTGAGATGCAGGGGAATCCAGGCCCTACCACTAACCAGCCTTATTTGGACAGGTTCTAAAACACCCATGCCTCAGTGTCCTCATCTCGGGTTAATTGGGGGATGAATGGCCTGACACATGGAAAACTCTTGAACAGAGCAGACCACAGAGGTGCGTCGCCATCATGGCCCGCCAAGAGTCTGTGTACTCTCCCTTGGACTACTGTAGCGATGTCTGGGGGGTCCATTCATCCATGCTCCCTCCTCCAGTATTTCCCACACTGAGGGCAGAGAAAGGCTGCAAAATTCAAAACTGCCTAGGTCACCGCATTGGCTTGATACACTTTAGGCTTCTCTCCCCTGTTTTTGGAATGAAGAGCCAGCTGGCCAGCTCTCCAACACCCATGTGGCCTGATCCTGCCTACTTTGTCCACACCACCCTGCACTCATCTGCTGTTTTTCAGCAAAACTGCCCCCCTGCAGGACCTTTGGACCTGCTGTTCTCCTGGCCTCAAAGTCTTTATTGGCCCCTAAGCCTGTAGCCTTGTCAGTGCTCATCTTTCTCCCAGGCTTGAGCCCTTTTAGACCCACCAGTAGTTGACTTATTCTTGAGTACCTGCTGCGTGTTGGGGACTGTGGGACACAGCAGGGAATGCAGAGCCCAGTGTCCATCTCCAGAGACTGCTCAGTACCCAGGAAGCAGTACAAAGCTGACTGCTCAGGGCCCACGGAAGGGAGGTGCACACGTCACAGGCTTTGCAGAGGGTGTGCTGACATATCGGGGCACCTGGAAGCCTTCTCCAAAGACCTGGAGAGTGTGTCATTGCTACCTAGAAAAGGAAGTGAAAAGAGAAGTCCAGGCAGAGGGAACAACGTGTTCGAAGGTACTGAAGCAGGAAAGAACATGACACTTTTGAAGAACTAGCAATTTAAAGGGCAAATCGGGGAGAGGAGCGAGTGGGGGTGAATGAAGAAGTGCTGCAGGCAGTGGCTGTGAGGGAACGGAGCAGCCTCTCAGCCTCAGAAAGAGGGGTGCACACTGAAGGTGGGCAGGGAGAAAGGGGGCTGCTTGCCCACAGGAGAGGGCCCCTCCTATTTCCCCACCCACATGAGAGAAATGGAAGGACAATTTGCATGAGTACACAAGTTGGGCTTCAATTAAAGGATGCAGTGCAGGCAAGGAGTTACCCCTAAAGTACCCTCCCCATCCCTCCTTATCACAGCATAAGTGCCCCCTCTTCCGGGAAGCCCTCCTGGACTGCTGGGACCCTCACTGTTCTCTCTTTCCCCAGCCATCCCCTGGACCTCTGTCTGTGCCCAAACCAGGCAGTCAGACTCATTTCTGTGGATTGAATGTTTCTACTTTAGAGAGAGACAAGAACAAGTTAAACAGCTTCTGTTTCTCCTTTACTCAGGGCAGAGCGGCTGGGAAGGTGCCAGAAGGTAGAGGAAAGAGTGCTTCTGCTCTGAACGCTGGTGGTGTGCCCACAAGCTTAACCCAGGCCTGCCTTGCCTGAGGGGCTCAAGGAAATGCCCACTGGGACCAGTGCTTCCTTCTCCTTCCAGGGCTGTGCAGATTATACTAATCAGGGTTCTCCAGAGAGAGTGTGTATCTTCTCCAAGGAGATATGTGTAGAGGAGATCTATTCTAGGAATTGGCTCATGAGGTTACGGCAGCCAGGAAATCTCACAATCTGCTGTATGCAAGCTGGAGACCCAGGAAAACTGGTGGTGTAATTCAGTCTGAATCTGAAGGCCTGATGGAGAACAGGGGGGCTGATGGTATAAGTCCCAATCTGAGTCCAAAAGCCCGAGAATCAGAAGTGCTGATGTCCGAGGGCAGGAAAGGATGAAAGAGCAAATTCTGCCTTCTTCCACCTTTTTCTTCTATTCGAATCCGCACGGATTGGATGATGCCCACGGACATTGGGGAGGGCCATCTGACAACTCAGTTCACCAGTTCAAATCCTAATGTCTTCTGGAAACATCTTCACAGATACACACAGAAATGTCTTACCAGCAGCCTAGCCTAAGTTGTCATGTAAAAGTAACCATCTCACAGATGGTGGTCTTGGGGGTGCAGACAATGGGGCGATGAATTGCCCCAATTTCTCCAGTCTCTGGATAGGTTATTTACTTCCCTAATGAAAAAAAAATGTCTGGGCAGAGGAGGTGGCCAACATGTGTTGGACAGAAAGGGTGTTTAAAGGGCTGGGATGCCAGAGGACACTTCACAGTTACCTGGGGCAGCCCTGTGAGCTGGACATCCAGCCACCTCTCTTGATTCCTGAGGCTTGCCCTTCTTTCTCTCTACCCGGCCCCTCCCTTCCAGGTCTGGTTATGTGTTATGAATCTCAGCTGCCCATGAAGATCCTGGGGAGCTTGGCAAATGGATGTGTAGGCCCCACCCTCAGGGCTGCAGATGCAGCTGGTCTGGGTGGGGCCCTGACATAGGTATTTTATACAAGCATCCTGGAGGTTCAGGTGTTCTGTCAGAACTAGAACCACCTCCTGAAGACTTAGCTCCTTCAGAAACCCGTGTGTGTTTGTTTGCATCAGTGATGTCTGGTTTGGATGGCTATCACATCTTCACAACGTGGGCTGCTGAATGACAGTGATGACCTTCCTCCTTCTCCTCCTTTTTCTCTTCCTCCGTCTTCCATCCATTTATGGAGAGACAATTATTAAAATCCTTGCCTGTGGTAGACACTGATTAAGACCCTTGGGATGGGGCTGTGAATAAAACAGTACAGCTGCTGGTGGGATGAGAGTAACATGAAGAAATAAATGAAGAAATGTGAAGTATGTCAGGTGGGCATCGGTGCTGTAAGAAAAAATAGAGAGGGAATATACAGTCATGAGGATGAAGCTGTTTTGGATCAGTTGGGCAAGAAAGATCCCTCTGATCAAAAGGCATTGAATAGAGACCTGGGTACTGTGAGAGAAATCCACATTGTCACCTGGGGGAAGAGCACTTCTGGCTGAGGGAACAGCCTGTGCAGAGGTTCTGAGGTGGGAGCATGCTTGGCAGCAGCAACAGCTGCTGCAGTTTCCTCTACTTCTCTTTCCATTGCTTCTGCTCCGTCTGCTTCTTGGGCTTTCAGCCTCCTTTTCCTTTTTTTTCAGTCATCATCATCTTCACCATCATCGTCTTCACCAAAACACTTCTGAGCCCACGCAGCCCCGGATCCCTACTGATAGAAGCCTATGTCTCAGTGGGCTTCCTCCTGGTGGTGTAACTTCCGATGCCAGGTCGGCAAGCCCACACCCGGTACTGCTTCGTGCTTTGCTCTCGCTTTCCACCATGTCTTGGAATGTCTTCCTATCCTTTTTCCATCTGGAAAACTCCTGTTCATTCTTTGCTTAGGCATCTCGTCTGAAGCCTTTCAGGCACTGCATTAAATACCTCTGCATTCAGAATCTCATAGGGTTCTTCCCAAAATAGAGTGTGGGAGATATTCTTATTAAAATTGTTCCTATTTGAGAAAAAAGACCTCTCTGGGACTCAAACAGGCTAGATGAGACTCAAGTCTACACCGTCAGGAAGTGACAGTGCTGGAACCAGCATCTACTTTGTTCTGCTCCCAGAAACTTGGTGCCGATCTACTCCAGGAGCAGCTCATGCTTGGAGCCCTGACTCCTCCCTGAACTGTCTTGCCTTTCAAGTCCACTAATGAATCCCTTCTCACCCTTCAGAGCTCAGCTTGAACGCCACCTACGTCACAGGAGCTCCCTGATCACTCTTACTGGAAATGAACCCTTCCTTCTTCCAGCTCTTCCCATGCCCTGAGGTCTCTATCCTTTCCTGCTGCTCCCTATCTCATCTCGCAGGCTGGGTGTAACTTCTTGAGGGCAGGGACCATGGCTGACAGTCTCTCTCATTCCAATAGCAGGAGAGATAGCTGTGGCCAGAAGAGGCCTCCCTATGTGTTCACCAGGTCAGCACAGGCTGTTGCAGGGAGAGCCCAAGGCATGGAACATGCAGTCCTGGCCACAGCTGGGCCATGGGATACTGCCCGTGCTCTGTACTTAAGGTGTCTTTGTCTGCCAGCAACAGAAAAATCCCCAAACCAGCTCCACTGAAGGAAAAGAGGTCACTGTGTCCTCTTGGCGGGGAGAACCTGGAGGCAGGACAATTTCCCTGGAAGGGTGGGCCAACTTTGCAGGAGGGCTCTCTGGGCTAGTGGGACATGCAGGCATTCATCCACTCACTCATTCAGCAGCACTTCCCTGGGCACAACTCCTCCCAGTGCTGAGAGCTGGGGTCAAGGTGAATCAGCCACAGGCCCTGCCCTCAAAGAGCTCCCCAACCAGTAGGGACACAGACACCTAAACAGACATAGAGACTCGATGTGACTGTGCTGAGATGGGGCTGGGAGAGAGTGTCAGGGGAGCCCGAGTGAGCACAGAAGCTCTTCTGGACAGGAATGCTGAAATGACACCTACCGGAGGACTGTTGTTGGCTGGGCATGGGGAGGGGTGGAGGTGGAGGAGTACAACCACCCAAAGGTCAGAGCCATCCCAGCAAGTTCGAGGTGGCAGAGGAGGCTCAGCATGGTCAGAGTGTAGACTGTGCACCAGTGAGGCAACGGGGCCAGGTTATGCAGCGGCTTGTTTACAGCTGCAAACAATGAGCACTTACTATGTGCCAGGTGCTGGGATGTCTATATGTACCTATCTATCTATTATCTCATTTAATCATCATAAAACCCCCATGAGTTGGGTACTTCTGATAACCCCAGTTTAAAGTTGAGGGTGTCTGAAGGGCAGTGAGGCCAAGGAACTTGGCTAAGGACACAGAGGATTTCCACTTGGGCAGTCAGCTCCAGGGAGAAGACGTTGTGCATGCTTTTTGCTGCCCATAGCCTGCGGGGTTTCTGTTGCCATGTCGAGGCTCTGCGCTTTCTCTGAGGACCCTGTGGAGTGACTGATCTGCTCTGAGCAGGGGATGAACAAGGATAGGTGTTCAGTTTTGTGGGTCACCTGGGCTGCAGTGTTAAGAATGGATTCCAGGGTCTGGTAAAGCATCCTGGGAGACATGACCATGCTGGGATTGGTGGGCATCAGGAAATACCGATACGGGAGATGTAGAAGAGACAGGGAAACTCCAGGTTTCTGGTCAAGTCTGCCGGTTGGAATCACTGCAGGACACCCAGATGGAGCAGCTAAGCAGGCAGGTGGAGGCCCCAGCATGAGGACTGGAGAAGCAGCTGAAAGGGTGCCAGGCTCATTCTGAAGGTGACTGTGGGCGTGGGGAGGATGTGGACATGATTGCTGGGAGTGAGTACAATGGGCGAGGCTCAGGGGCACCTGCCTCGTGCCTAAAGGGTGTTTGCAGAGAAATACATTCAGAAAGTTACTCCCAAAACAAATCCATTCATCCATCCATCCATGCACCCTTTCCCCAAGTTAAGCATTAAGAATTGCTTGTTTATTCTGAGGAACTGTTTCCTTCTCTGTAACTAACACTTGTTTTCCTTTACCCTTTGGCCACTAGAAAACTCAAAATCTCAGGTGACCTGAAATCTATGTAACTTTACTAACAATTGTCACCCCAATAAACTTTAATTTAAAAAAATAATAATAATAAAAAAGAAAACTCAAAATCAATATAATTGTGTAGTTAGTTATGCTCTATCTACATAGCTGAATTTCAATTCTACTTTCCCTGGCTTTTACATCTGTGTGTGTGTGTGTGTGTGTGTGTGTGTGTGTGTGTGTGTGTGTATAAATTCATAATTTAAAAATCTAAATGTTACAACCAAAACGTCCTTTGATAGATGATTGGATAAAGAATGTGATATATATATATATAATGGAATATTACTCTCCCATAAGACGAAACACTGCCATTTGCAACAACATGGATGGATCTTGAAATTATCATGCTAAGTGAAATACGTCAGACAGAAAAAATCGAGAACCATATGACTTCACTCACATGTGGAATATAAAACTGAAAGCAACGAGGAAACAAGACAAACAAATAAAGAAACAAAAACTCATAGACACAGACAACAGTTTAGTGGTCACCAGAGGGTAAGGGGGTGGTAGAAAAGAGTAAAGAGGTCAGGAGGTCAACTATATGGTGATGGAAGGAGAACTGTCTCTGGGTGGTGAGAACACAATGTGATATATAGATGATGTATTATAGAATTGTACACTTGAAACCTATGTAATTTTGTTGACCATGGTCACCCCAATAAATTTTAATAATAAAAAAATGGTAAATAATAATAAAGGACTCTTTCAGTGAGATATTTAAAAAATCTAAACGTACCATTTTAGAGCGTACATTTTATTTAATTTAATGTTTAATGAGAGAGATTTTGCAGTCATAAACTTACATATTTTAGAGATTCTTCATTTGGAATGGTCATGACTTGGGCCAGGTATTAAGCGACATGCTAATTTTTAGAAATTAAACTTTAGAATTTAATCCAGAGAGAGAGGGAGGGGTGAGGGTAAGAAGGAGAATAGAAAACAACAATATGTTGATGGACATAATGACTGGGTGCCAAAATAGAAGGTTACAAACATCACAGTGTTGTTGGTATGAATGTCACATATGCACAAGTGTATTACTATTCACAGTAATCATAGTTATAGTTAAAATAACAATGAAGATATTTACAAAATATCACCCTAGATTTAAAATGTGTCCTAGGTTTATATGTCTTTCCAAGTTAACATAGTCATTTCACACTTATTCTCTCTTTTTTTAATGTTGAAATTCAATATTTATATTAGTTTCAGGTGTACAATATAGTAGTTAAAAATTTATATAATTTACGATATGATCCACCAATTACTCTAGTACCCAGCTAGTACTATACATAGCTATTACAATATTATTGACTATATTCTGGATGCTGTACTTCACATCCCCGTGACTATTTTGTAACTACCAAGTTGTACTTCTTAATTCCTTCACCTTTTTCACCCAATTCCCCCAACCCACCTCACACACAACTATCAGTTTGTTCTCTGTATCTGTGAGTCTTTTTGTTTTGTTTGTGCATTTTGTTCTTTAGATTCCACAATTAAGTGAGATCATATGGTATTTGTCTTTCTCTGAGTTATTTCACTTAGCATAATACCCTCTAAGTCCACCCGTGTTGTCACAAATGGTACAATTTAATTATTTTTTTCTGTCTGAGTAATATTAAATTGTATATATGTATGTACCACTTCTTTATCCAACCATCTACTGATGGGCACTTAGGTTGCTTCCATATCTTGACTATTGTAAATAACGCTGCAGTGAACATAGGGGTTCATATGTTTTTTGAATTAGTGTTTTGGATTTCTTTGGAGAAATACCCAGACATGGATTTGCTGGGTCATATGGTAGTTCTATTTAAATTTTTTGAAGAACCTCCATACTGTTTTCCATATTGGCTACATGAATTTACAATTCCACCAACAGTGCACAAAGGTCCCTTCCTTTTCTCCACATTGTCACCAGCACTTGTTTGTTGATTTATTTTTTTTTTAATTTTTAAAATTTTTAAAAAATTTATTGGGGTGAAAATTGTTAGTAAAGTTACATAGATTTCAGGTGTACAGTTCTGTATTGCATCATCTATAAATCCCATTGTGTGTTCACCACCCGGAGTCAGTTCTCCTTCCATCACCATATATTTGATCCCCCTTACCCTCATCTGCCACCCCCCACCCCCCTTACCCTCTGGTAACCACTAAACTATAGTCTGTGTCTATGAGTTCTTTTTTCTCATTTGTTTGTCTTGTTCTTTTGTTGTTTTTGGTTCATATACCACATATCAGTGAAATCATATGGTTCTCTGCTTTTTCTGTCTGACTTATTTCGCTTAGCATTATACTCTCAAGATCGATCCATGTTGTCACAAATGTTCCTATATCATCTTTTCTTACTACCGAATAATATTCCATTGTGTATATATACCACAACTTCTTTATCCATTCATCTATCGAAGGACATTTTGGTTGTTTCCATGTCTTGGCCACCGTAAACAAAGCTGCAATGAACATTGGAGCACACGTGTCTTTATGTGTAGATGTTTTCAGACTTTTTGGGTAGATACCCAGGAGAGGGATTGCTGGGTCATATGGTAATTCTATTCGTAATTTTTTGAGGAACCTCCATACTGCCTTCCATAACGGCTGCACCAGTCTGCATACCCACCAACAGTGTATGAGGGTTCCTTTTTCTCCACAGCCTCTCCAACACTTGTTACTATTTGTCTTGATGATAGCCATTCTGACTGGGGTGAGGTGATATCTCATTGTGGTTTTTATTTGCATTTCTCTGATGATTAGTGATGTTGAGCATTTTTTCATATGTCTATGTGCCATTTGTATGTCCTCTTTGGAGAAATGTCTCTTCAGATCGTCTGCCCATTTTTCAATTCAGTTGTTTGTTTTGTTGTTGTTGAGTTGAATGAGTTCCTTGTATATTTTGGATATAAGCCCCTTATCGGAGGCACTGTTTGCAAAAATCTTCTCCCATTCAGTTGGTTGCCTCTTTATTTTGTCGATGGTTTCTTTTGCTGTGCAGAAGCTTTTAAGTTTCATATAGTCCCATTCGTTTATTTTAGCTTTTACTTCCATTGCCTTTGGAGTCAAATTCATAAAATGCTCTTTGAACCCAAGGTCCATAAGTTTAGTACCTATGTTTTCTTCTATGCAGTTTATTGTGTCAGGTCTTATGCTTAAGTCTTTGATCCATTTAGAATTAATTTTGGTACATGGTGACAGATAGCAGTCCAGTTTCATTCTTTTGCACGTGGCTATCCAATTCTCCCAGCACCATTTATTGAAGAGGCTGTCTTTCCTCCATTGTATGTTTTTAGCTTCTTTGTCAAAAATTATATGTCCATATTTACATGGTTTTATTTCTGGGTTCTCAATTCTATTCCATTGGTCTATGTGTCTGTTTCTCTGCCAATACCATGCTGTTGTGATTACTGTAGACCTGTAGTACAAGCTAAAGTCAGGGCATGTGATACATCCATTGTTGTTCTTTTTTTTAAAATTGCTTTGGCTATTCGGGGTCTTTTGTGGTTCCAAACAAATCTGATGATTTTTTTGTTCTATGTCTTTAAAAAATACCATTGGGATTCTGATGGGGATTGCATTAAATCTGTATATTGCTTTGGGTAATATGACCATTTTCACTATGTTGATTCTTCCAATCCATGAGCACGGAATGTCTTTCCATTTCTTTGTGTCTTCTTCAATTTCTTTCAAAAATGTCTTATAGTTTTCAGCAAAGAGGTCTTTAACATCCTTGGTTAAGTTTATTCTTAGGTATTTTATTCTTTTTGCTGCAATTGCAAAGGAATTGTTTTTTGTATTTCTTTTTCTGAGATTTCATTGTTAGTATATAGCAATGCAATGTACTTTTGTACGTTGATTTTGTAGCCAGCAACTATACTGTATTCGTTGATTGTTTCTAATAGCTTTTTGGTGGAGTCTTTAGGGTTTTCTATATATAGCATCATGTCATCCGCAAAGACTGATAATTTAACTTCTTCATTCCCAATGTGGATGCCTTTTATTTCTTTCTCTTGCCTGATTGCTCTGGCAAGGACTTCCAACACTATGTTGAAAAGCAGAGGTGATAGGGGACAGCCCTGTCGTGTTCCTGAACGTAGAGCAAAGGGCTTCAGTTTTTCACCATTAATTATGAGATTAGCTGAGGGCTTGTCATATGTGGCCTTTATTATGTTAAGGTATTTTCCTTCTATACCTATTTTATTAAGTGTTTTAATCATAAATGGATGTTGTATCTTGTCAAATGCTTTTTCTGCATCAATTTATATAATCATATGATTTTTGTCCTTTATTTTGTTTATGCGATGTATCACATTGATGGATTTGCGGATGTTGAACCATCCTTGTGCCCCGGGGATGAACCCCACTTGGTCGTGATGAATGATCTTTTTAATGCATTGTTGTATTCAATTTGCTAGGATTTTGTTTAGGATTTTTGCATCTGTATTCATCGGAGATATTGGTCTGTAGTTCTCTTTTTTTTTTGTGTTGTCCTTACCAGGTTTTGGTATCAAGGTAATGTTGGCCTCATAAAATGAGTTAGGGAGTACTGTCTCTTCTTGAATTGTTTGGAAGAGTTTGAGCGTGATTGGTATTAGATTCTCTTTGAAGGTTTGGTAGAACTCACTAGTGAAGCCATCTGGTCCCAAATTTTGCTTTTGGGAAGGTTTTGGATGACTGATTCAATTTCATTAATGGTGATTGGTCTGTTTAGATTTTCCAGTTCTTCATGGCTCAGCCTTGGAAGGCTATATGTTTTTAAGAACTTGTCCATTTCTTCTAGGTTATTGAATTTGGTGGCATCTAGCGCTTCATAGTATTCTTGGATGATCCTTAGTATTTCTGTGGTGTCCGTGATAACTTCCCCTTTGCCATTTCTGATTTTGTTAATTAGCGTCTTCTCTCTTTTTGTCTTAGTGAGTCTAGCCAAGGGTTTGTCAATTTTGTTAATCTTTTCAAAGAACCAGCTCTTTGTCACATTAATTTTTTCTATTGTCTTTTTGTTCTCTATTTCATTTAGTTCTGCTCTGATTTTTGTTATTTCCTTTCTTCTGCTGACCTTAGGTTTCACTTGTTCTTCTTTTTCTAGTTCTTTAAGGTGTAACATGAGGTTATTTATTTGGGATTTTTCTTGTTTTTTGAGATAGGCTTGTAATGATATAAATTTCCCTCTTCAAACTGCATTCACTGCATCCCAAGAATTTTGGTAGGATGTATTTTTATTGTCATTTATTTCTATGTATCTTTTGATCTCCCCGCTAATTTCTTCTTTGACCCAGTCGTTCTTTAAAAGTATGTTGTTTAATCACCACGTATTTGTGTTTTTTCCTGCTTTCTTTTTGCAGTTGATATCCAATTTCAAAGCCTTGTGATCAGAGAATATGCTTGGTATAACTTCAATCTTCTTACATTTTCTGAGGCTGATTTTATGTCCCAACATATGGTCTATCCTTGAGAATGTTCCATGTACACTAGAATAGAATGTATAGTCTGATGTTTTAGGATGAAGTGCTCTATATATGTCAATTATGTCCATTTCATCTAATGTGTCATTTAGGGCTGCTATTTCGTTACTTATTTTCTGTTTGGATGATCTATCCATAGCTGTCAGTGATGTATTTAGGTCTCCTAGTATAATTGTGTTTTGGTCAATTTCTCCCTTTAGTTCTGTTAGTAGTTCCTTGGTATATTTCGGTGCTCCCTGATTGGGGGCATAAATATTCATGACTGTTATGTCCTCTTGTTGTATAGTCCCCTTTACCATTATGAAATGTCCATTTTTATCTCTTGTTATCTTTTTCACCCTGAAGTTGTTTCATCTGATATCATTATGGCTACACCTGATTTTCTCTGGGTACCATATGGTTGGAGTGTCAATTTCCACCCTTTCACGTTTAGTCTATGCTTGTCCTTGTAGCTGAGATGTGTCTCTTGGAGACAGCATATGGTTGGGTTTAATTTTTTGATCCAATCTGCTACTCTGTGCCTTTTTATTGGTGAGTTCAGTCTATTTACATTTAAGGTGATTATTTTTTTATTTTTTTTATTTATTTTTTTTAAGTAAATAAAGTTTATTAACTTATATCAATGCTATTTTGGCAAGTGGAAGAACTGAGGATTCAGCAAGTGGAAAGAATCATAATGTTAAAAGGAGGGAAGCTACATTAGATAATGCCCTCACTGAGCTATCGGTCATGATACATTTTCCACACTTCCTGGACACACTAAGTTATGCTCTCATTTTATAGCCATGCTTAAGCAGTGTGAGTTGTCATTCTTTCCATTGTTTTGCCTTCAATTTGAAGTACTGGAATCTCCTTAAATGGACATAAGAATTCTAGGGGGAAAAAAAAAACAAAAAAAAAAAGCCCTAGAGCCCCACACATCTCCCTATCTTTGCTCATCAATCCGCCAATACCCATGAATAACAAAGTTTGAGCCATTTAAGGTGATTATTGATATGTGAAGATTTCCTGTCAATCTATCTTTTGTTTTCTGGTAAGGCTGTGTCTCCATTGTTTCTTTGCCTTTTTGTTGTTGTCTATAATTTCTGTGTGGTGGTATTCTATGATGTTTCCCTCTGTTTCTTCTTATATTGAAGAAATATAAGAAAAATCCAGTATGTATTTCAGTTCTGGATTTTTCTTGAGTGGTTACCCTTAAGTTTAAGTAAAAGAAAGTTTGATATTTAGAGTATTCCGTTTTCTTTAGCACACTTACTTTCTCCATTCCCATATTCCGGTTCAGGCGTTTACTCTCCCCCTTTTTATGTTTTGGTTGCCACAAATTGTCCCTGTTGATGGTGGTCGAATAGCCTCCTTTAGTATTTCTTGTAGTGCAGGTCTTATATTAGAAAATTCCCTCAGCTTCTGTATGTCTGGAAAGGTCTTTATTCCTCCTTCATGTCTAAAGGATATCTTTGCTGGATACATTATTCTTGGCTCATAATTTCTCTCTTTCAATAGTTTGAATATTTGGTTCCATTCCCTCCTGGCTTGTAGAGTTTCTGCTGAAAAATCTGATGATAATCTAATGGGCTTTCCTTTGTAGGTTACTGTCTTCTTTTCCCTGGCTGCCTTGAGGATTCTTTCTTTGTCGTTGATGTTAGACAGTTTCGATACAACGTGTCTTGGAGAAGGCCTGTTGGGATTGAGATAATTAGGTGTTCTATTTGCTTCTTGGATTTGAGGATCCAGTTCTGTCCACAAGTTTTGGAAGTTCTCGTCAACAATTTGTTCAAATATATTCTCTGTTCCCTTCTCTGTTTCTTCTCCATCTGGTATGCCCATTATTGTTATATTGCTCTTTCTGATGGAGTCAGAAAGTTCTTGTAGAGTTCTTTCATTTCTTTTAAGTCTCAAGTCTCTTTCTTCTTCCATCTGTGTAATTTCCAGGTTTCTATCTTCGATGTCACTGATTCATTCCTCCATCTGCTCAACTCTACTACCTAAGCTGGCTATTTCATTCTTAATTTCTTCTATTGAGTTCTTAATCTCCAGAAATTCTATTTGGTTCTTTTTTAAAATTTCAATCTCTTTAGTAAAATGCTCATGTTGTTCTTTGATTGCGTTTCTGAGTTCATTAAACTGCCTTTCTGTGTTTTTTTGCATCTCGTTGAGTTTTTTCAGAACTGCAATCTTGAATTCTCTGTCGTTTAAGTCATATATTTCCATATCTTTAAGTTCTTTTCCTGGAGACTTTTCACTTTCTTTCTCAGCTGTTTTGTTGCCTTGGTTATTCATGGCAATTACTGATTTATTGTTTCTCTTCCTAGACATTTACAGGAGTGGCTTCTGCCACAGGTTGATAGGAAGAGGTCTTTCTTTTGTTTTCCAGTACTTGTTGGTAGAATGTTTTATTTTCTCTCCGACTGTAGCCTTTTATTTCTCTCACACGGTAGTGTTATGTTTTCTCTGCACTATTCCAGCTTCTCACACAATGGGGGGATTCCCTTGGAGACGGGCTTCTCTTCTGTTAATAGTTTGCTTGGGTCACAGCGCCCCGTGTCCGTGTCGGTATGCGGAGAGCTTTTGAAGTTCCAAAGCTCTTCCTGCACCAGATTCAGAGCCCGTATGTTTCAGCAGTTCTGTTTACTCCTGCAGGGATCCGCCCAGATAGGTGGGGCCAGGGGCGGGGTGAGTTGTGAGAGGTGGCCCAGAGCAATGGTGGCGATCACCACCACAGCCGGTCCTGCTTCCAGAGCTCCCTCCCCTCTGCCGGAACTAGCTGGTCTACAAATCTGTGTCGGTGGTCCATTGTTCTCAGAACAGCAAATATTCTGTTCTTCTGAACTGACACTGATACTGTTCCACTTCTAGCACCGGGCAGGTGGGGGCGGGGCGAGCTCTGGGAGGGTAGGGAGGGGGCGCCTAGTCTCAGTGCCTAAGCCTTCCGTTCTCTGCTCGGCAGTGAGGGCTTAAACCACCGTTTTCAGCCTTCTTCCCTCAGTCTTTTCTCCGAGGTCTCTGCCGTGAGCGTTGGGTTCAGTCGTGTTATATGCTGTCCCCTCAGCCCTGTGGGCCATAAGCGGAGCCATAGCAGTCCGAGTTCTTCCCTCTCCCGCAGCTGTGGTAGCTCCGGGATGCAGCGAGCTGGGAGCACTGAGCCAGGTCTGTGTCCTGCGCCTGCTCGGCTCTGTCTCCGCATTTCTCCCTTCCCTCCTCCCCCGCTCGCAGGATTCGCCCACCTTTCGGTGAATTCAGTAGTGGGCCTCTTTGTCTTGCCTGTCTGCTGTGCAGGGAGTCCTTTGTCGAGTTATTGTTGTTCGATTAGTTGTAAATTCCAGGGGAGCTTTACAGAGGCTCACCTCACGCCACCATTTTGATCCCCCACTTATTTTCTTATACGCTTCCGTTTACTCAGGGTATCTGTATCTCTTTGTTACAATAATCCAAAATCACTTTTGGAAGAGAGGGATGGTAAATTCTGCTCATGTATGGGATTAGGAACCAGTATTATATGGTTCATTAGGTTCCAATCTGAGTGACTTTGGACAAATTACTTAACCTCTTTGCCCTCTGTCTGTGGTGGGCATAACTTACTGTGCCAGTAGAAGGTTGTTGGGCTTGTGTAATAATAGAAGAAGGATGTGGCTTGTAAATTCATTCAACAACTATTTCCTGGGTACCTTTGCTATGTTCAGGGACTGCGCTGGGCTCTGGGGATGCCCACTAGCACTCAGTGAATCCATTTCTCATCTGTGAAATGCACTAATATCCTTTACACTCAGGTGACCTCTTAGATCTGGGTTTCTCAAAAGTTTCCTGGGGTGCTGGTTAAAAAGCAGAGTTACAGAATGAGAACCTCTAGAGGTGGGCTCAGGAGCTCACATTAAAAAATGAGTTCTTCAGGTGATCTCAGCCACACTAGGGCCCGAGATGCTACTCTTGGTCATGTGCATCTCCAGAGGGAGTCTGAAGAAGGGCTGGAGCCAGGAATCATATTCTGCCTCACACCCCTTAGTCAGTAAGGGATTAGGACAGGATGTTTATAAACAAGTCTTGTGGGCAAAGATGCTGCTACTGGTTCTGTTAACATGTTCCCAGGCCCTGAGGAATCTAAGATGGAGAAGAAGACACAATCATGTCCTTAAGGATTCGGTACATGGGAATGACTTACAAGGAGGCAGCCAGGAGTTGGGCTGGTGGGGCACTTATGGAGGAAGCTCAGGCAGGGCTTTGGGGTGTGTCACCCATATGGATCACCTTTCGAAACAAAGGCTGTGGCATTTCTGGTTCTGGATAATAGGTACACTTCTCCCCAACTCTCTTGCTAAGTACAGCTAAAAATCCTGAACATTACGTGTAAAACAAACTTAAGGAGTGTCTTGGTGTAGAATTAACCCCTGGTCATTCACAGAATGTAAAAAGAATTTACGAGACTCTACAAGAATAAGCAAAGATGTATTGAAAGTCAAAGAGAGACAGTTCTGGCAAAGGGAAGTTTTGCCAGGACAGAGCCCGATAGGGACAGCTGCCCCAACTAGAAGGAGTGATGGGATTTTATATTTTTCTAAGCAGGATGTAGGGTGCTTGTCAGCTTGGGGGGGAGTTGCCATTACAATTGTCTTTTCCTGGGAACTGTCCTGTTCCCATCTATGATGGATGCCAGCTTGTAGGGGGTTGCTGTTGTGATTGGGAACTGTTCTGTTCCCATCTATGATGGGTAATTGTTAGTTAGTTGGGGATTATTGTTGTGATTGGGAACTATTTTGTTTCCACCTATGATGAACGTAAGGTGCTTTTCAGCCTGCAGGTGCAGTGTTGGCCAGGGGAGTCAGAGTCAAGCTGTTAATGTTTAAGCTCACTCCTGCCAGCTGACAAGCCCAATCCTGTTAACTCTTTACTTGTCCAATCAAGGAGGCTGTAAAGATGGAGAGAAGAAGGAAAACTGTTAAGAGTTCTTGAGGAATAAAATGGGGGTGAGATCTGCTTTTTTTTTTTTTTCCTTCATATATCCCAGACTGATGACTGGGTGCTGGAGAAGACAGTGACCCATAAATGCCAAGGGACACAGAGACCAAAAAAAAAGAAAGAAAGAAAAAAAAAAGGAAAGAAAAACCTATAAACCCTATTGTCTTTAGGTAAAGGACCAGAACAGAGCACTCTACCAAGACAAAAAAATTTTAGCCAATAACCCACCACGCTAGCAAAATGGCACAGAAAAAACTTCATTCTCCCCACACTCCCAGCAGAAACCCAGCAGATAGAGCCTCTATCTGCACACAGCAGCCACAAGACACCTTCCTTTTGGTCGCCCATTCCTGGGATATCAGTACAGGCAGATGAGACCTGTACTTTCACCTCCACCCACTGAGAGAGTCCCATTCAACCACGGGCACAATGTCAGAGGAGGCCTGTTAAAACAAAGCAATTAATAACTTCTGGAGTCTCAGAAAAATACCGAATGTCCAGGATACAATTGAAAAACACTTTTCATACCAAGAATTAGAAATGTCTCAGTTTGAATGAGAAAAGACAATTCAAGGATGCAAACACTGAGATGACACAGGTGTTGGAATTATTGGACAATGATTTTCAAAGCAGCTATTATAAAATCCTTTGACAAGCAACTGCAAACATGCTTGAAACTAATAAAAATAGAATGTCTCAGCAAAAAAATAGTAGAAATGGAGAATGAAACAGACATTTGAACCTGAAAAACTGTGGATGGGCTAAACAGCAGAATAGAATCTACAAAGAAAAGAATCAGTAACTAAATATAGAACAATAGAAATTGCCCAACCTGAACAACAGAGAAAAAAGGTAGACTGAAAAAAAATTAACAGACCATAAAGGACATGTCGGATTTTAGCAAATGATCAAACATTTATGTCATCAGAGTTTCAAGAAGAAAGATGAAAGACAACAGGGCTGAAAAAGTATTTGAAGAAATAATAGCTGAACAGTCTCCAAATTCAGCAAAAGACATAAACCTAGAGATTCAAGTTGAGCCAACCTCAACTAGGATTGTGATGGTTAAAATTTTATGTGTCAGCTTGGGCTGGGATGCTGCAGAGAGTTGGTAATACATTATTTCTGGGTGTGTCTTTGAGAGTGTTTCTAGAAGAAAGTAGCATCATCACTCCTGGTTTTTGGGCTTTCAGATTCAAACTGGGATTTATACCATGGTTCCTATGTTTCTCAGGCCTTTGGGTCTGTACTGGAACTATATAACCATTTTTTTCTGGGCCTCTAGCTTGCAGGTGACCGATGTGGGGACTTCTTAGCTTCCAAAATTGAGCCAAAATTGAGCCAATATCTCATAATAAATATCTTTGTATGTATCTATATTTATGTATACTTTTCATTCTATTTCCCTGTAAAACCATGACTAATACAAGGATGAACCCCAATAATATGTTATAATCAAAATTTGAAAATTAAAAACAAAGAAATAATCTTTAAAGCAGCAAGAGAGAAGTGACACCTTATTTTTAGGGGAAAAGCCTTTAGAATGATGGTAGATTTCTCATCAGAAGCCATGAAGATCATAAGGAAGTGGCACAACATCTATAAAGTGCTGAAACAGAAAAGAACTGTCAATCCAAAATTCTATATCCAGTGAAAATGACCTTCAGGAATGAAGGGGAAATCAAAACATTCTCAGATAAAAGAAAAGGAAAACAAAAAGTTTGTCACCAGCAAACCTACCCTAAAAGGATGGCTAAAGGGAGTCATGTAAACAGAATAAAATAATATAAACAAGAATGTAGAATATCATAAAGAAGGAATAACCAGGAGTAAAAATATAGGTAAATACAATGGACTTTTTTAAAAATCACTTTTCTGTTTCTAAATTATGTTTGATGATTGAAGCAAAATTAAAATACTCTCTGATAAAATCCTCAAACAATGTAGAGGAAATATTTAAGACAATTGTATTACAAATGGGTTAAAGTAAAACGATTTAAATGGAGTAAAATGTCTACATCAATTTGGAATTGGTAAAATATTGATACTAGTAAACTGTGACAAGTTATGTATGTATAAGTTAACATCAGGGCAACCAATTAAATATTTACGAAACATACACACTCAAAATACTACACAGATACATCAAGATGAAATTTTAAAGATGGCACAGTAGTCCACAAGAAGGCCAATCAAAAGAAACAGAGTAATAAAGTAAAAAGAAAAGAAACAGAAAATAAAGATTAAAATGACAGACTTAAGCCCTAACATATAACAACTACATTAAATGTAGATGATCAAATATATCAATTAAGAGACAGATATTGGCAGAGTAGATTTAAAAATGGCCCAAATACATGCTACCAGAAATTCACTTTAAATATATTGATATTTGTAGACTGACAATAAAAAACGAAAAAATATATATCATGCAAACATTAATTAAAAGGAAGTATGAATGACTATATTAATATTAGATTAAGTCAAATTCAGAGCAAAGAAAATTATCGGCTATAGAGAAGGACATTATGTAATGATAAAAAGGTCAATACACCCAGAAGATATAGCATATCAGCAAACTGGATTCAATAATACATTGAAAAGATTATACACCATGATCAAGTGGAATTTATCTCAGGGATGCAAATATGGTTCAACATTTGTATATCAATTAATATGCTACATGACATCAACAAAATGAAGGATAAACATTATATGATCATCTCAAAACATGCAGAAAAAGCATTCAACAAAATTAACATCTTTTTGTGATAAAATCTTTCACTAAAGTGGGTATAGAAGGAACATATTTCAACATTAATTAAGGCTATATATGAAAAACCTGCAGCTAATCTTATAGTCAATTGTGGAAAACTGAATGCTTTTCCTCTAAGATCAGGAACAAGACAAGCATGTCCACTATCACCACTTCTATGCAACATAGTATTGGAAGTCTTAGCCACTGAAATCAGACAAAGAAAAGAAATAAAAGACATCCAAATTGGTAAGGAAGAAGTAAAATTGTCACAGATGACATGATACTATGCATAGAAAACCCTAAAAATGCCACCACAAAACTATTAGAACTAATAAATGAATTCAGTAAAGATGCAGGATGCAAAATCAATACACAGAAATCTGTTGTGTTTCTATACACCAAAAGTGAATGACCAGGAGAAGACATTATAAAAACAATCCCATTTACAATTGCATCAGAAAGGCATAAAATATCTAGGAATAAATTTAACTAAAGTGTGAAAAGGCCGTTCTCTGAAAACTATAAGACACTGAAGAGGATAAAATAAATAGAAAGACATATCATGTTCATGGATTGGAAGGATTAATATTGTTAAAATGTTTTTACTACCTAAAGAAATATGCAGATTCAATGCAGTCTCTATGAAAATAGCAATGGCATTCTTCTTAGAACTAGAACAAATCCTAAAATTTATATGAAAGCACAAAAGCCCCCAAGAGCCAAAGAAGCCTTAAGAAAGAAAAAAGTGGGAGATGTAATGCACCCAAACAATACTACAAAGCTACAGTAATCACAACAATATAGTAGTGGCATAAAAACAGATATGTAGATCAATGGAATAGAATACAGAGCCCAGAAATAAATCTTTGTTCATATAGTCAGTTAATCTACAACAAAGGAGGTAAGGAGATGCAATTAGGTATAGACATTCTCCTTAATAAATGATGTTGGAAAAACTGGACGGATGCATGGAGTAAAATGAAACTGTACTACTCTCTTATACCACATACATAAATAAACTCAAAATGGATTAAAGACTTAAATGTAAAACCTGAAACTTTTAGAAGAAAAATAGGCAATAAACTCTTTGACATCAATCTTAGAGTATCTTTTTGGATATATCTCCTTGGGCAAGGGCAACAAAAGCAAAAATAAATAAATAGGACTACATCAAATTAAAAATTTCTGCACAGTGAAGGAAACCATCAACAAAATGAAAAGACAACCTACTGAATGGGAGAAGATATTTGTAAATGATACATTTAATAAGGGGAGAATATCCAAAATATATGAGAAACTCATATAGCTGATCACCAGGAAACAAATAATCCAATTAAAAATGGACAGAAAACATGAATAGACATTTCACCAAAAAAGACATATGGATGTCCAAAAGACAGATGAAAAGATGATCAACTTCACTAATCATCAGGGAAATCAAAACCACAATGAGACACCACGTCACACGTGTCAGAATGGCTATCATCAAAAAACCAACAAATAGCAAACGCTGGTGAGAGTGTGGAGAAAGGGAACTCCTATGCGCTGTTGGTGGGATTGTAGATTGGTGCACCCACTATGGAAAACAGTATGGAGATTTCTCAAAAAATTCAAAATAAAGCTGTCATATGACCCAGCAATACCACTTCTTGGTATTTAACCAAAGAAAACAAAAATACTAATTTGAAAAGATATTTGCACCCCTGTGTTTATTGCAACATTATTTACAATAGGCAAGATATTGAAGCAACCTAGGTGTTCATAGATAGATGAATGAATAAAGTAGATGTGGTGCATATACAGTGGACTATAATCCAGCAATAAAAGGGAATTAAATCTTACCATTTGTGACAACATGGATGGACCTAGAGGATATTATGCTAAGTCAGATAAGTCAGACAGAGAGACAAATACCATATGATCTCACTTATATGTGGAATCTAAAAAACAAAACAAAACAAAAAATCCAGGGACAGAACAAAACAGAAATAGTCCCATAGATAAACAGAACAAGCTGATGATTGCCAAAGGGGAGGAGGGTGGAGGAATGCATATGAAAACACAGATAATTCATTTTTTAAAGTAGGGCACCCCAGGCTTTCTTTACTTACCAATTTTTCCCTGTGAACTTAGAGTGATTTAGTTTTTTGTTTTCTTAATTCCATTAATGTGAAACCTTATAGGGACACAGCTAAGCCAAGTGAGGTACATCCATACCATTACATGATCTAGATATTGCCAGGAAAGTGCTACAAATGTTGCCCCTAATTTTCTCTTCCAAATTATTTTCTGAGGAGGTACTTTTTGTATGCGATTGTAGAAAGAACATCATTCAAAATCATTCAATTATCAGATTGGAAGAAGTTAACTTTGGCTGTGCTGGGAGCTCCCACCAACAAGTACAATCTTTTTTCAGCACTGGAAAAGTTTCTTTCCATAGTGTTTTAAAACTTGAAGGTTCTCTGGGAATCAGCAGTTAAGGATCTGACCACAATCCAGTAACAATGGGGCAGGGGACAGAATGCTAATGACACCATGGAACTTAGAGGCCAGTGAAGGAAGAGAGTGTTCAAGTTGCTGGCCTTCCTAGGCTGGCATAGCTATTCCTGGCAAGCCATTTTAGTCACTGGGCTGAATGAGGATTAATAGTGTGCTTTTCTGACCACACTGGTAGTGATGGAGTATGAAATCACTGACAAGAATGGGCAGACAGCAGCAAGGAGGAGGGCATGAGAATCTAAAAAAAGAAAAAGGAGATATAGTAATCCTAAATGTGTATGTATCAAACAACAGAACAAAAAATATATGATGCAAAAATTATAGAACTGAGAAGAGAAATAGACAAATTCTGGATACTTCAACAGTCTTCTTTCAACAATTAGTAGAATATCTAGACAGAGAATCAGTAAATACATAGGAGATTTTGGCAACAACATCAACCAATAGCATCAAATTGACATTTACAGAATATTTCTTCTAATAACAGTGGAATACAGAGTCTCTTCAAGTGCTCATGAAACATTGTAGGATATCCCGGGCCATAAACTAAACTTTAACACATTTCCAAGAATCGTCATCATACAGACTATGTTATCTGACCATATTGGATTTAAACTAGAAATTAATAACAGAAAGATAATAGGAAAACATCTAAACACTTGGAAATGAAACAACACACTTCTAAATACAGCATGGGTCAAAGGCAAATGTTAATTATGTGTTAGTTTTTGTACAGCATTTCTATGTGTTTGGAGCAAGGGATGGGTGGGAAGGCATGGAGAAGCTTTAAGCTTCTGTTCAGTCCCCATCTTTCTGGGAATCCCCAGCCCTCCCTTTTAGTTCACTTTTCTGCTCACCTTCCGTCTTCTATGCACCCAACACTTTCTTACTGCCTGCCTACAACCTGTTTGTGTTATTAAAGTGGATACAACGCTGAAATCTGAGAGGTGTAATACAGTAGAAGCTTACTTGCTCAGACCTGTCACATACAGTGGGCAGAGCGCTCTGCTCTGGGCAGGCATTTGGAGACCCAGATTCTTCCTGTCCTGTGACATGGTCCTCAGGGACCTGGCACCCTGTCCATTCAGTCCCAAGTGGTTTTCTTTGGAGCCCAAGAGCAAACTCTGTAATAATAATTCAAATTCTTATTTCACAATTTGATTTTAAGCTTAATCTTATGCATTATGAGGAATAAATTAACCACCCTAAGGAGATATACATCAGGGGGGTCTGGCATCTCACTCCCCTTTTCTTCTGGATGCTTAGCACAGACCTGGTTCAGCAGTTATGCAGTGGTTAACTTTATGTGTCAACTTTGCTGGGCTAAGATACCCAGATATTTGGTCCAACATGCCACATGTTGTCAGTGGGTGTTTTTTAGATGAGATTAACATTTAAATGAGTAGATTTTGAATAAAGCAGATCACCTTCCATATTGTGGGTGGGCTTCATCCAATAAGTTGAAGGCCTTCTGAAAAAGAAGACTGACATTCCTAGGGTAAGAAGGAATTGTTCCAGCGCACTGGTTTTGGACTTGAGCTGCAACATCAACTTTTCCCTGGGTCTCCAGCCTGTTAGCCCACCTTATCAGATTTTGGACTTGCCATCCTCCACCATACTGTGAGCCAATTACCCATCCCCCTCCATCACCTTCTATTAATTCTGTTTCTCTTGAGCTCCCTGATTACTACCGCGTGGGAACTAGGATACTGGTCACAAACCCCTGTTTAACAAGGTCACATCTACTCTTTTACATACTCCCATAGCTGATCCATGCCCACATTGCCCCATAAGGATAGAGAACAGCCCAGGGGCAGGATCCCTCTTCTCTATGACATTGGCCATAAAGCATGAGACCGTCCATGTATGGCCTGATAACCTTTATTTTATAACTACTCTGTGTGGCCCCAATAGTGTGTGTCCTGGCCCTTTGGAATGAGTTATGAATGCATGGCTGATAATGACAGTGTATTCAGCATCTAATGTGTGCTGACTGCTTTTATGCTTGTTCTTTCATTTCATCATCACAACTGTCCAGCAAAGTAAGTCTCTTACTCATCATTTCTCAAATTAGCAAATAGTCTTAAAGACGCTTCTCACAGATTGCATAGATATCCCATGGTGTGCTTAAGACAGTGAGGTACTGGTGAAAGAAGAAGTATATCAGTTCAATGAAACAGAATAGAGAGCCCCAAAATAGACCCACAGAAATACAGTTGACTTATTTTTACAAAGTCACAAAGGCAATTCAGTAAAGAGAGGATAGTCTTTTCAACAAATAGTGTTAAAATGAATAACTGTCCATATGCAAAAAATAGAAAGAAAGAAAAGAAAAAAAGAACCTACTTACAGATCTTACACAGAAATTAATTGAAAATGGATTATAGATATAAATGTAAATGCAAAGCTATAAAAACATTTAGAAGAAAACACAGGTGAGAATCAATATGACCTTGGGTTTAGTAATGAGTTCTTAGATAAAACATCTAAAACATGATCCATAGAAAAAAAAAAACAATAAGAAAACAAACAACCCAATTAATAAATAGACAAAATATCTGAGCAGATACCTCATAAAAAAGATATATAGATGGGAAATAAGTGTATAAAGATGCTCAAAATCATTTGTCATTAGGGAAATGTACATTAAAACAATGAGATATCACTGCATAGCTATTAGAATAGCTAAAATCCAAAAATTAATGATACCAATTGCTGGTGGAGATGTAGGGACACAGGGACTCTCATTTTGTGGCTTGTGGGAATGCAAAATGGCACAACCACTTTGGAAAACAGTTAGTTTCTTACAAAGCTACACATAATCTTACGATGAGATCCAATAATCACACTCTCATCTATTTACCAACCGACTTGAAACCTTATGTACATGCAAAGCCTTCATGTGCATGTGTATTACGGCTTTATTCATAATGTCCAGGAACTTGAAGAAAGTGAAATATCTTTCAGTAAATGAATTGATAAACACCCATATAACAGAACACTATTCATCACTGTAAAAGGAACGAGCTATCAAGCCAAGCAAAGCATGAGTAAATCTTAAATACATTTTACTAAGTGAAAGAAGTCAATCTGAAAATATTACATTCTCTGTTTCTGTTTATATAACATTCTGGAAAAGGCAAAACTATACAGACATTAAATAGATAGGAGGTTGCCAGGAGTTCAGCAGAGGTTAGAAAGAAGGTCAAATAGGTGAAGCACGGAATTTTTCATGGTGGTGAATTCTGTATAATGTAATGGTGGATACATGACACTATGTATTTATCAAAAATCATAGAACTTTACAATATGAAGAGTAAACCATAATGATTGCAAATTAAAAAAAAATCTTTTAGGAGGCAGTGCACAGGATGGAAAGCAGACTATGAGAAAAGAATACAATCGTAATACAAATGTATGAAACCACTTCATGATAGTTTTCACCGCACTCTCATGAAGTGAGAAAAAGGTACTGATCTATGTAACTTTTAAAATTAGTGGAGTCTCTAAGATTAAAGGCAGAGGAATTGTACCTAAGCCCTGCATTTTAGCTGACAAAGTTTTTTCCTTAAAAATTAAGTAGATGGATGGTGAATGGTAGGAGCCACGTGTCCAACTTTTGGAGTGAGAGGTTTTGGAGAAGCAAGGAGAGAAAGCTAGAACAGTTCATATGATAATGCATTAAAATTGGAGACATGAATATGAACTCATGTTACCTTAATATAGATACATATAGAGCAATAGATAGATATGTATATATACTAGACTTAGTATACGTACATGTATTTCCTTGCTCTGTCAGTTGAGAAGGCCTAGGAGCAGGACCAACCCAGTAGCAGAGAGCACACCTAGCACCCAGATCTTACGGTAGTTTCTAGCACCATTCTCCAGTAAAAAGAACCAAAGCTCCTTGAAAAAATTAATGCTTCTGGGAAATATAAAGATGAGCCTGGAGAATTTTTTAGTGCCAGAAAGTAGTAGCATGCTAAAACACACACACACACACACACACACACACACACACACACACACACACAATGATGGGATATATCGAAATGATACAGGAGCCAACTTTCTTTCAGCATGTACAGTTTGGGAAAAAAGGAATCACCTTACACTGGGGGAACTGGAGGAAAATGACCTCAGCCAGCTGATCAAAATTAGCCTCAACACTGATGCATTATATTGATAGTATCTACTCTTGGTGTGATACAGTGAAAACGGTACTTATTTCTGTGGCTGTATTCCCCAAAACTTACAACTTCTATCTAAGTGTGAGAAAAGCATCAGACAAATCCCAGCTGAGGGACATTCTACAAAATATCTGGACATTATGTCTCAAAATGGCCCAAACCAGGGAAAATCTGAGAATCTTTCACAGCCACGAGGAGGAGCCTAAAGAGACATTATGATTAAATGTAATATGGGATCCTGGATGGGATCCTAGAGCAGCAAAGGACATTAGGTTAAAACTAAGAAAACTGAAGTAAATTAGTCACATGAACTTTACTTAATTTTAATGTATTGATAGTGGCTCACTTATTGTGACAAATATCTTAATAATAGGAGAAACTGGGTGTGGTGCATATGGGAACTCTCTGTACTTTTTAAATGACTTCTCTGTGAATCTAAAACAATTCTAAATGTGAAAAAATTTTGAGAAAAAAGATAAAAATCTTTCCCTATCGCCTAAAAAGGCAAGCGCTTCCCACTCTTCTCAATTATTTTCTAGTATTAAAATAGCCAAAACAAGATGGAAAACAGAGCTGCTAATGCCCAGAAGTCCAGGGGTTCTTATCTATGAAATGAGATTTCCTGGAGCCAAGAACCTGGTGTCCATACTCTCTCCCCACCAACCAGCCCTGCACCTGTCCACCATAAAAGGTATTCTTTTCTGTTTGCTTAAAGCCAAGTCTGCTATTGCAATGTTCTTAACACAAAGGCCTCAAACAGTCAGTGAAGATCATGGATTACACAATGAAGGGAGAAGTTTGTCGGCCTGAGTCTGTGACCAGCCAATGACTACCTGGTAGGAGCTACAAAGCGATTCATGGTTTTTCACTGCCTGTGCTAAAGTTGGAGGCATGTGGGAGAGGCTGTGCTGTGAACTGAGGAAGGCTGCCACCAGTATTGGGCCTGGGGTAGCTCTGCAAAAAGCCAGGATAGGCTGAGGCCTCCTACCACCTGCCGGCTTCTGTAAGGTTCAGCCACTGATAGAGCCTGGTGCGGTAAGCAAACTGGGTGAGGCCGGGTCTCACAGAGTCACTAGAGTGGGAAGAGTTGTGGTCGCCACATTAAAGTAGACTCTGAGTTGGTGCCAGTGCTGAGCCTGGAGCTACTCAGCAAAAGTCTCAGAACACACCAAGGCCAGTTGCCATCTGCCTGGGGCCTGTGGACTCTGATACTTTTCCAGGAAAAAGTACATTGTAGGCAGGGCTGGCTGCATTGGAGAAAGTGCTTCTGGCATTGGGGGAATTGGGTGAAGTGGCATTCCAGCAGTGTTTACCGGACCAATCAGATTCAGATTAGGCCATGTGGGGGTGGGCTAACCACAAGAAAGATGGTGCCTACCTGCAGGCTGGTGAGGACCTCGCACAGGGAAAATGACAATTTCTCCAGCCCTTCCCTGTATGCCTCCAATGACCTCCTGAGTCACCAGCCCTCCACAGGAGTCCAGGGTGAGTGCCTGGGAATGAGACAGTCTGTGTGTGGGCCATTTAAGAGGATGTCTGGGTTTCCCCACAGCCTTCTGTCCCACCCAGATGGTCAAAATCCCCACTATTTTTCACAGCCAGATGTTGTGGGGCACATCTTTGTAGCACCAGTACTCTGGGATGGAGAGACCAGTGTAGGGTTTGGGTCCCTATCTCCCCCAGGGGGACCTCCATGGCTGAGATATCCCTCCTGACTCTCAACCACCACAAAGAGGTTTGGGGCCAGCTCATTTCACATCTCCGCCCCTCCTACCAACCTCGACATGGCTTCTTCTTTATATCCTTAGTTATAAAACTTCTGTTCAGCCAGACTTCAGATGGTTCTCCAGGTTTATTATTTTACAATTTAATTGTAATTTTAATGTGGTCATGGATGGAAGCTGGCACAGTGTTTATCTACTCCACCATCTTGGATATCTCCTGTACATGGTTGGATTTAATTTACTAATATTTTGTTGAGGATATTTGAGGTTTTTTCCCCAAATAAATTAGAAATGTTGATTTGTAGTTTTCTTTTCTTGTTATGTCACTGTCTGATTCATTATTAGGGCAATGTTGGCCTCATAAATGACTTAAGATGTGTCCTCTCTGCTTCTTGTACCTGGGAGGAATTGTACAGAATTAGTATTATTTTTTCCACAAATGTTGGAATTTACCAGTGAAAACATCTCTTCCTGGTGGGTTTTTTTTTTAAATGTTATTCAAAATAGATTAAATTATTTCATAGATAATAAGGGTATTCAGGTTATCCATTTCTCCTTAGGTAAGTTTGTGTCTTTGGAGGAATTGGTGTGTCACTTTGGTATACATTTTAGCTTTTTCTCCCCTGCACTCTATTCCTTTCACTGGATGCAGCACTTACAATCCGTAAGCTTACTTACAATGCTTGAAGCTTACTTCTGTGGACTGTTTTCTCCCTTAGGTGATATAGGAAAGCTGGGAAAGATTGAGTGAGAGGAATTTCTTTCCCCCAGCTGAGATTAGGCTCTGGATTTATCTCCTCTACTGGATGTAGACCTTTATTATTGAGAAATTTCTGGGCGTATTTCGCAATGATTACATTTCCCTTCCCTGACAGAGCCTGGGGGTGATTCTTCCTAGGATCTTTACCAGGAGAAATTGGTGGGGTCCCTAGATGCAAAAGCCACAAAAGTATAGGGTCCTCCTTAAGACTATGCCCCTGGGAGTTTCTCTCTTTCATGCTAGTTGTCACTCAGCCTCCAGTAATTTGTAAAAATGACCATGTAAGTGTTCCTATCACTTTATGACTCTAGTGGCTTCTGCTTCACTTAGGTAAGCAGATCTCAGCTCTGTCTCTCTGGAAGCACCTGTCTCTCTACATTTTGGGGTGACTGTTTGCCTTGCAACCTTGGTTCTGTGAAGATCTTAGAAAAGTTGATTTTCACATTGCCCGGGTTTCTTTTGCTAAAAGGACAAGGATGACGTCTTCCAACCTCTTCTCATGTTGGAGCTGAAACTGCAAGTCCCCGAGACTTCTGTTTTGAAATGGACTCCTTGGTGTCTTACAGAACTTGGTGTTTTTTTCTTAGCAAAGCTGAGGTGCAGGATGGGAGCAACAGCTGGGGGCCTAGGAATAAGCACTCGGAGACCAAACGAGTCCTGCTTACCTTATACACTAGACCATTGTCTGATTTTTGATACCTGCCTGTTTGGCTTTAAGTTGTTATGCACTTAGTACACGACTGGAGAAATCTGGGCCCTCTAGTTCTCAAAACTAATGTTCAAACAAGCTCAAATATTGCAGAGGCCCAGATCCAGGGAAAACCTCAGTCTGCATATCTGCTTTGAGGTTCAGATCCTTCAGCTGCTCCCCTCACCACTATTCATCTTGACCCAAGATAGAGCTTCTGTTTCTACCACCAGCATTCTGCTCTGGGCCTTTCTGAGGAGAAATGGGGCCAACATTCACCCTCTATGTCATAGTAAGGCGAAGCCCAAAGAGCTCCTCTGGGGCAAGAGAGACACAGAGAGTGCCGAGGCTCTGACCACCACTGACTGTGTCAGCCACAAAACAAGGGGAGACTGTCCTCTGACCTCCAGGTGAAGGCTGGCCCCAGCCCATGGGCCTTCTTACCTACGCCTTCATCTGGGTGGCTCCTCCCTCTGACACTTTACATCCATCTATTCAGTCATTTGTGCATCAAATATTTACTGAGTGCAGCCGTATGCTCATCACCAGAGGAGGAGTAAATGACCAGAGAGACACTATTCTTAGCCTAGAGGAAGTAATGCTGCTGGGGAGTCAAGTAGTAGAGACATGATTACAATAAAGAGTGATCATGCTTTGCAAGATGCCGTAAGAACAGATGACTGTGCAGTGGCTCAGGAAGGCTTCTTGATGTCGACGTTTCCAGGTAGCTATTGAAGAATGAGGGAACTGTCTTTATGAAGGAGGTAGAAGAAATGTTCTGTGCATACTGGAAGAATGTGCAAGGCCTAAAAGTAAGAGGGAGCTGGGCTCTTTGAGAAAACTGAAAGACGTTGGCCAGAGTGGGGCACAGAGTGAGGGGGAGGGAAGGATAAAGATCAGATGGGTCAGTCCAAGCCAGAGCACTCAGGGGCCACTTAAACCTCATTGGTGATTTAGAGAGTTTATTCTAAGGTGGAACAGAGGCTTCTGAAGATTTTAAGCAGAAGAATAGCATATTCAAATGTGTTCCTGAAGCACGACATTGTGGAAAACAGACTGCGAGGTGGGAACCAGGGAGGCCAGTCTAGCTGGTGATGAAGACAACATGTGAGAGTGGTGCTGGGGGGTGGGGAGAGTGGGGGTTCCAGGGATGCTCATCATGCAGAAGCCTTCCCCAGGTCCTGATGTCCACTCCCTCATTCAGGTCTGCAGAGAGCCTTCCTTGGTTATGCCTCACTCCCCTGAGCCTGCTTTAGTTCATTGCATAACACTGAGCAGTACCTGGCATTATGTCATATCAGTCATTTCATGTCATATTACATCACATTTTCTGTAACACTGGTTTACTCAATGAACTACATTTGCTAGATTATAACTAATAAAGAGATTCATTCTCCCCTACTGGCCCTCGAACTCATCACTTCTCTCTTCCTCACCACTCACTGGCATCTCAGATCCTATAACTTTCTGGTGACTTTCAGGTCCAGTTTAAATTGACATTGTTATCACACAGCACAGTTAAAGCCACACACCTTCACCCTCCCGGGCATACTTGTGGGTTAGTATTCAGCAGTGCAGAGAGATGTACCATCCATCCAAACTTTCGTTCTGTCTCCTCCTTGCACACACCCCATTATAATTTCTTTAGGTGTGGGGCAGGTGAGAGGCCTGGAAGGAAAGAGATGCAGGGCTTTGGCTTGGCTGTTCGCTCGGTACTTCTCTCTTGTCAAAGCCCTTGGTCATAGGATGTGTCCTGGGTCCTTTGGGAACTCCTGGCAGGGCCCTCTTCCCATGTGCTTTTCATGACTTATCTCATGAAAAGCAGAGCCTTCATCCAGGAGTCTTCTCCCCATAGTACGAAGCTGTCCTGGAAGATGGTTACTGTGACTGGAACAAAGACCATTTACAGCTCCACACACAGCACCAAGAGCCTCCCTTCCAGGACAACCCTTACCTGCTGTCCTACTGACCCCAGCAGAAGTGCCCAGCCTTGAGGTGGTTCTAGTCATGCCCTTGCCCACAATCCAGGCGACAGCTGTCATATTCCCCCAAGAACTATTGACAGCTCTTCTCATAAGACAATATGGGACCCAGAAGACTTGAAACTCGGCTCTTACCCAGCCAGGATGCAGTGTCCCTATTGTCTGATAGTCTCAAACTCTAAAAATGATCTAAAAATGAGTCTTTTGTGTGTGGGGGGCCCTCTCATTTGGTCTGGCTTAAGGTTAGGAAAAGGCCACAAAATTGTCTCTATAATCTTCAAAGAAATCTTTGCCCAAATAGAATCTCTAGGCTTCTCTCACAGGGGTTAGATGTGGGTGAAGGGTTGAGAGTGAGTAAAGGGACTGGAACTCTCTAATGCTTATCTGTGGAATATGGATACAGTTACACCTATTGGCCTGAACTTGAAGTTTTGCCAAAATTCTAAAATACCAGGACAAGGTCCATGGCAAGTAATCCTAAATTTTTAATTTCTCACTAGGAATATGAGCCCAATAAGGGCAGAGGATTGGTTCATTCACCTCTATGTTTCTAGTAACTGGACAGTTACAGAATAGAAAACAGAGTGAATGAATGCATAGGTACCAGCTTGGTAACTACAGAGAGGGTAAAGAGAAAAGATCACTGTACAGTTTGTACTGACCTCTGGCTCCTGGTGATTGCCACACTCTTCCAAATGTCTGTTTAGAAGAGACTCAGTTCAGGGACACAGATGAGAAGCAAACTGATGTCTGGTACACAAGTAAACAGACTCACCTCTGGGGTTTGACTTACAAGCCATGACTGTGATTTGGGGCTCAACGTAGGCTCCTTTTAACTGGACTCGGAGGGTGCTATTTATTTGTTTTACACAGGTCCATCCTCAGTGGTTAATTGATCTTTGGTCCTTGCATGCCCACAATTAATTAGCCACAACAGACTTTTCTGGTGTGCCCACAAATGCTATTGCTTGTTATGGTTTCCTGCCTTCCTTGCCTATGACAGATGAGTGCGGTGACTTGGCTTTTGCCATGCCTGCATCTTGGCACCTCTATGTAAATCAGGGACCTCGTGCCCCTCGCCCTCCTCCAACCTGCACCCTGTGCTACAGGGAAGAACCACTGAAGTGCCTGTCAAAGATGTCAGCACTGCCCGCTTCAGTCTCCCTTGGTGATAGCAATGTCTTCCGGACTCTTCCAAAAGCTGCGGTTAGGGAGCAGCTGAGAGGGGCCCTGTCAAGGCCTGCACAAGTCTGCGCTTTTATCTTTCCTACGTGCTAATAAGTTACTTTCATGGATGCTACTAGAAAAACAAAACAAAACAAAACAGGCTCCTGGACCAGAGATGAAAGATTGTATCACTCACAGTAAAAGCAGTAACCAGAGTGTCAACATAGTCCCCCAAATTCCATGGGGGATGCAATGTGCCCAGATCCCTGCTGTTTCTGCAGTGGGCTTATACTGCAGCCAAGGAACCAAGGCCAAGGTCCCATGGTGTTTTGAGCAAAGAGCGAATATGGCAGCAGGCAGCAATTGCGTGGTAGTTGTGGTCATGCTGCAGGAGCATCAAGCTCCTTAGGTGGCTCAGAAACCACTCAGTTCCAGAGACTGATCCATCATGCAGCCTGTCACTCTAGGCAACAGCAGGGATGCCAGGCCCGTGGCGGACTGACATTCCCACTGGCACATTTTATCAATCCGCCCCACATCTCGATCTCCTGATCTCCTGAGGACACCTCTGACTTCTCATTTGTGTGGGCCATCACTGTGCTGAAGTTCTGGTGGCCATCTGCTCTACCAAGTGGGGTTTGTCCCAGCTGCTGGGGCCAGCACACCACAGCCAGAATTCAGGTGAGGGGCCCATGGGGACAAAGTCCACATCTGGGATCATGCTTTCCCTCTGATTCACGTCCCACAGCCATGTCCATCCATTTTCCCCTGGTATTTTACTAATGTAAATTAGTGTCTTGCAATCCTTTTGATGTGTCGGCTACCCCGTTTCGCTTTTTTAACTGAACCTGGGACATTTTGGACTTTGGGGATTTCAGGTTGGGTTAGAACATGAGAATAATTGGGTTTTCTATCAGACTGACTTCCTGGCAGGTGGTTTAAGTCATCAAGCTGGACAGAAAGAGACCTGGGAGACAGCCAGCCAAGACCTAAGATGCTCAGTAATGCAGGGAGCTGTAGGCTGCTTGGCCCACGGGGCTCATTTGGGCCTACATCCTGGGGAAGGCCAGCATGGTCTCAGCAAAGAAAATTCAGGTCATGTCACCCCCATAGCCCACACTTCCCACCACATTCAGAATAAACATCTAGCTCTGCTGGCTGACAAGGCACAGCGTGATGCAAGCCTGGCCTCATCTTTTCCCCACCGCGCTCACTCTATCTGGCCACTTTGAACTTCCGAATGTTCTTAGCAGCCAGCTGACTTCTGGGATTCCTCTCTCTGTTCCCTTCTGAGAGGCCATGCCCATCAACATTACTAACAGGACCACCCCCACCAGGCATTTTCTAACACAGAACTCTGCTTTTCTTTGTGGCACTAAGTCCATGTAAAATAGATTTCCTGGTTTCTTGTTCCTCACCACTTCCCCCCAGAATGTCAGACTGTGTGGACAGAGACCCACCCCTTGCTCACTGTGCGGTAGAATTGGCCTTGGAGTGTGGAATGGTGGTGTGGGTGGGTTCTGTTAGCCTCACTGTTTACTCTTCCAAAAGCAGTTGAGACTCTCCCTGGCCGTGTGTGCTGGCCTTGGCATCCTGAGGGATGCTGCTGCCCTGTGCCATGGACTTCACACTATCCCTGCCTTGTGTGTACGACTGTGCATGAGTTCTCACACTCCATGGTTAGATGTAGTGCCCAACAGCCATTAGTAAGTCATCTGTGTCTGGCACCTCTTTCTCATTCACACATTCAGCAAACTCTGCAGCAGGCAATATGCTGTCTGCTGTCCTCCTGGAGCTTACAGTCTGTGGGGAGAAGAAAACGCTACACGGTTAACTAGACAAGGATTTACTTGAGTCTCCTTTTTTCTGTCAGTTGGACTTCTCCCTGGCATTTAGGGAACTCTTGGTGAGTTTCCTCTGTAGGGCTCCTCCCGGGCTTGCGGGCTCCTGATACAACTAGATGCACACATTCTGGCCTACTACCATAGCAGCCCGACCTGGATGCCCAGCCCACAGCGCGCAGGACCTGAAAGCTGATCTGACCCCTGGGCACATTCTGAGATGCTTCTGTTAGTCGTGGCTTGAGTCTCCTTAAGTCTCCTTAAGTAATGTTTATGTCCTAAGTCTGTGGAAAGAATGCTGAAATAAAAACTGGCACATCGGAATTCTACTCCTGAATCTTCTCTCCACTGGCTGTGTGACTTTGAGAAAATCACTTAGCCTCTCTGAGTATCACTTTTCTTATCTGAAAAATAGAGCCATTAACACATGTAAATACCTTTCAGGAGAAGCTAAGTAGAAAATGAGTGTGTGTGTGAAACCACTTTGTAAATGTGATTGTTTAGCATTCAGAAAGCAGGTGGTTGGCATTTCTAATCCTTTGGCAAGTGGATGACAATGCTTTGGATTTGTCTGCCTTGCTTCTGTCACAGTGGCATCTGGTGTTAGTAAATGTCAGGTTAGAATCCTGGCTTGATCACAGGGTTATCTTCTTAACTTTGTTAAGCCCTGGTTTTCCTGTTGGTGGAATAAAGATAATAGCAACAGCGTAGATTTGTGGTGAAGATGAATAAAAAGTTCCCATACTGTTCTTGGCAAATAGAATACTCTGAATAAAGGTTAGCTCTGCACAAGCACCCGGCGAATCCTTTACTGCAGTCTCTTCAGAGTTTTGTTAAAGATTCCATGCCTTCCTACCTAGGCCTTTGCTAAAGAAGTGCCATATGTCACTGTCAGCCTTGAGGTTGCCTGAGAGCCAGGTGGAGGGAGGTCAGAGCACATGGCACAGAGGAAAGACTGCCAGCATTCCTAGATCTGTGGGCACTCACTCATTTCCCAACATGACCCTGAGCATGGGGATAACTCTGCACAATGAACAGGACAATGAACAATCCCCCTGGTGAACAGACGACTGTGAGTAGTGACAGATGTCTCCAGCAAAGCACTGTGAACACAGTGTTTACTGACTCAAGTTGTTACTGGGGGTATTTATAGGCTGGATGCAAAGTGAAGCATATGGGGAGCTCCTCCAGAAATATTCTTTTGGTTACACTGTGGACAGTGCGCAGCCCTGCTACTCTTTCACCTGAATATGCTCTCCAGCCTGCTTATAGGAAGCATCACTCTGGACGAAAATAGGGTGAACTCTCTCTTAGTGTAAACTCTTTCTCTGGGTAGAAGGCTGTTTCCCTTTGGTTAACGTTGACTTGGCCCAGTCTCCAGGGCCACTCTGCAGTGAAATGTATGGTCGGATTATCTTTCTCTCTGTTCCTTGACACGCAAGGGATGTGGCAGGAGATGCCAAGTATGGATTTAGGAATAATCTGGGAGAAGGTCCCTGTGTCTCTAACTTTCAGTTTCTATGTGCAGGTCTGGCTTCGGGCAATACGAGGACTTGTTTGGTGCCCTGCCTCGAGCTACCAGCCCCTGGAAAATGTGCCCCTTGTTTCTAACACCCCCATGGGAGCAGGTGTCCAGGACCCACACCCCACAGAAGGCACATGGTTCCCAGACGCCAGGCCATTAAGCATGGGGGCAGTGCAATGCAGTGTGGGCACCATGTGAAGCAAAGACATGTTGTGAAAATGCAGACCACTCAGCGGCCAGACTGAGCCGAGTACCACATGCTTCTTTCACAGGTTTCTTGGACTAGCTGATTTTCTTGTGCATAAATAGACATAGGTTTTCCTTTTTAAGGGATAGTACACAAAATTCTCAAAGTGTTTGAGAAACGAAGAAGTATAAATTAGTACAAGCATTTTGGAAAATAAGTTGTGTCAAGCACCAAGATATGGCTCATATTTTAGCATCAACATTTCTATTTCTGGTCATCTTTCCACATAAATAAACTAAATGTGAACAGGATGTCATATAAGGGTGTTATGAGCATTGCTGGTGTGTGTGTGTGTGTGTTGAAAACATAACAAAAATAATCTAAGTATTCAGCATCAAGGAAATCACTTGGTAAACTATTATATTGTCGCTAGAAGGCTATTATATGGCTGCTAAAATTAAGGTTATTTGAAACTGCATACAAAAATAGTCTTTATGGTAGTCTATTACATTTTTAAAAGATGCAATGTTAAATATATGATAAAAGCACAACTACAAAGAAACTTAAAGAAAAAAATCTGTGATTATATAGCATTTCAAATTGCAAAAAGACATTCAAATAATCTATTAATGGACATTAGGGAAAAATGGTTTAGCTCACTAGTCAGAAATGCAAAAAATGTAAAAAAAAAAAGTATTTTTTAAATTTATTTCTTTAATTTATTTTTTTAATATATATGAAATTATAGTTAGCTTCTTTTTTTTTTTTTTAAGATTTTATTGTGGAAGGGGAACAGGACTTTATTGGGGAACAGTGTGTACTTCCAGGACTTTTTTTCCAAGTCAAGTTGTTGTCCTTTCAATCTTAGTTATGGAGGGCGCAGCTCAGCTCCAGGTCCAGTTGCCGTTGCTAGTTGCAGGGGGTGCAGCCCACCATCACTTGGGGGACTCGAGGAATCCAACTGGCAACCTTGTGGTTGAGAGTCCGCCCTCCAACCAACTGAGCCATCCGGGAGCTCAGTGGCAGCTCAGCTCAAGGTGCTGTGTTCAATCTTAGTTGCAGGGGGCGCTGCCCACCATCCCTTGCGGGACTCAAGAATTGAACCCACAACCTTGTGGTTGAGAGCCCATTGGTCCATGTGGGAATCAAACTGGCAGCCTTCGGAGTTAGGAACAGAGCTCCAACCGCCTGAGCCACAGGGCCGACCCCCAAAAATAATTATTTTTTACCTAGTAGGTTAACAAAGGTTTAGAAAGCACCAATGAAAAAACTACTGCGTGATGGTGAGATACAGTGAGGCTTTTATGTTGTTGTTTTCTTTAACATTGTCTAGAATACAGAATCCTTGCTTGTACAGCTTAACTGTTGTATCTGTACACATTATATCTGAATAATTTCAAACATATCAAGAAAAATTAGTTCATTGAGGCAATTTACACAGAGTGATCTTGCATAATAGTGAAACAATTATTCTACCTGTGGTGGGTCAAGAATTGAATAGCTGGCCTCCGTATACCTATCTTATTAAAAAGATAACCTTATTGAGATATAATTCACATGCTATGCAATTTGTTCACTTGAAGTGTACAATTCAATCATTTTTAGTATATTCCCAGAGTTGTGTAATCATCATACTAATCAATATTAGAAAAATTTTATCAGCTCACAGAGAAATCCCATTCTGGTTAGAAGTTACTCCCCGTTTCCTCCCAATCATCTCCAGTCCTAAGCAATCAGTAACCTACTTTCTGTATCCAAAAACGTATCTATTCAGGGCATTTCATATAAATGGAATCATATAATATGTCATCCTTTTGCCTGGTTTCTTTTATTTAGCCTAATATCTTTAAGGTTCATCTATGTTGTAGCATGTATCAGTATTTCACTTTTTTATTATCAAATAATATTCCACTGTATTGATATGCAATATTTTATCTATCTATCGGTAGACAGCATTTGGGTTGTTTACACATTTTGGCAATTATGGGTAATGCTGCTATGAACATTGGTGTACAAGGTTTTGTGTGTCCCATATATTCACTTCTCTTTGGTATATATCTAGGAGTGGGATTTCTGGATTATATGGTAAATCTATGTTCAACATTTCTAGGAATGGTCAAACTGTTTTCCAAAGTGATTGAACCATTTTACATTTTCACCAGTGATGTACGTGAATTCCAGTTTCTCCATATTCTTATCAACACTTGCTTTTCTCTGTTTTTGTTTTTTTTCCTTTTGTTTGGTCATTTCTTTGTTTTAATTATAGACATCTTAGTGTGAATGAAGTGGTATCTCATTGTATTTTGATTTGCATTTCCCTAATAGTTAGTGATGTTGAGCATGTTTTTATGTGCTTATTGGCCATTTGCATGTCTTTGGAGAAATGTCATTTTTATATGTTGTAAATTAAAATGTGGTCCTTTCCCCATATTTTAATTGGGTTATTTGTCTAATATTATGGATTAGTAATAGTTCTTTCTATATTCTAAATACAAGTACCTCATCAGATACATGATTTGAAAATTTTTTCTCCCATTCTGTGGATAGTCTTTTCATTTTCTTGACGATGTCCTTTGAAACACAAAAGTTTTTAATTTTGATGTCATCCAATTTATCTATTTTTTTCTTTTGTTTCTTGTACTTTTTCGTTTCATAGCTAAGAAGCTTTTCCTTAACTGAAAGTCATGAAGATTTACTACTGTGTTTTCATCTAAGCGTTTTATAATTTTAGCTCTTATTTTTAAGTATACGATCCATTTGAGTTAGTTTTTGTGTGTGACGTGAAAAAGACATGCAACTTCTTCTTTTTTTCTTTCTTGTATATTGATATCCAGTTGACCCAACATCATAGGTTGAAAAGATTACTTTTTCTCCACTGAAATTTCTTGAAATCATTGTCAAAAATCAATTAACTTTAACAGTCAGTGTTTGTTTCTGGACTCTCAATTCTATACTATTGATCTATATATGTCCATATTTATGCCAATACCTCATTGTCTTAATTAGCCTTGTAGTAAGTTTTGAAATAGGAAAGTATGAGTCCTACAACTTCCTTGCTTTCTTTTTCCTGATTGTATTGCCTATTCTGGGTTCCTTGAAATTTTATATGAACTTTAGGATTAAGTTATCAATTTTAGCAAAGACGACAGCTGGGATTTTGAAAGGGATTGTATTGAATCTTGGATCAATTTGGGAAGTATTGTCATCTTATTCACATTATATTTTCAGATCCATGAATGTGGGATATCTTTCCACTTATTTACGTCTTTTAAAATTTTTGTTCAATATCTTGTATTTTTCAGAGTATAAATATTGTACTTTCTTTAATCCTAAGTATTTTTTTTGAACCTATTGTGAATGAAATTTTTTTCTTAATTTCATTTTTGGTATGTTCATTGCTAATATATAGAATGATAAATAATATTTGTATATTGACCTTTCAGTTCTATAGATTTATTTGGAGGAGTTCACTTAGGATTTTCTACATATAAGACTATGTAATCTGAAATAAAAATAGTTTTACTTCTTCTTTTCCAGTATGGATGCCTTTTATATTACTTTATTTTACTTTATTTTATTTTATTTTTGCTAATTACCTTACCGAGACTTTCTTTTTCCTATTTACTTTTTTTAGTTACACTTGACATTCAATATTATTTTATATTAGTTTCAAGTGTACAGCATAATACTCAGACATTTATATAATTTATGCAGTAATCCCCCTGATTAGTCTAGGATGCCCCTTAAAACTTAACATAGTTGTTGAACATTGTTGACAATATTTCCTATGTTGTACTTTATACATCCCCATGACTATGAGTGTTTTCTAACTACCAATTTCTATTACTTAATCTCTTCACCTTTTTCACCCAGCTCCCCAAAACCCCTTCACTCTGGCAACCATCAGTTTCTTCTCTGTATCTATGACTCTATTTCCATTTGTTTGTTTGTTTATTTTGTTCTTTAGATTCCACATCTAAGTGAGATCATATGGTATTGGTCTTTCTCAATCTGACTTATTTCACTTAGCATAATGTTCTCTAGGTCCATCCATATTGTCAAAAATGTAAAATTTTATTCTTTTTTATGGCTAATATTCCATTGATGTATGTACCACTTTTTTTTCTTTCAGGTTTTTATTTATTTATTTGTTTTTAAAGTTAGGTCATATGTTATTCTTTTTTATTATTAGTTTCTGGTGTACAAAACAATGTAATAGTTAGACATTTACACCCCTCACAAAGTGATAACCCCTGCCAATCTACTACCTCTCTGACATCGTATATAGCTGTTGCAATTCTATTGATGCTATTCCTTAACACTGTACTCCACATCCAGTAAATATATAATATATATAATACATATTATATATATAATATATATATTATATATATATATGTGTGTGTGTGTGTGTGTGTGTGTGTGTCGTTCACATTCAGTATTGTTCAGCTTCAGTTTTAGGTGTACAGCGTAGCGGTCAAACATCTATACAGTCCATGAAGTGGTCTCCCTAATAACACAAGTGGCCATCTGATCCACTACAAAACCTGGTTATATTCCCCAAACAGTATTTCATATCCTTGTGGCTATATTGTCATTACTAATTTGTGCTTTCTAACCCATTTACCTTCTCTTCATCCCCACTCTCTCCCATCTAGCAACACTCAGTTTTTTCCCCCTATATCTCTGAGTCTATTTCTGTTTTGTTTGTTCATTTATTCTGTTCTTTAGATTCCACATATAAGTAAGATCATATGGTACTTGTCTTTCTCTGTCTGACTTATTTCACTTACCATAGTATTCTCTAGGTCCATCCATGCCATTACAAGTGGTAATATTTCATTCTTCTCTATGGCTGAGCAATACTCCATTGTATGAATATACCACAGTTTCTTTTTCCAATCGTCTATCGATAGCCATTTAGGTTGTTTCCATGTCTTGGCTATTGTGAACAGTGCTGCAATAAACATAAGGGTGCATATATTTTTTGAAATTAGTGTTTTAAATTTCTTTGGATAGATACCCAGGACTGGAATTGCTGGGTCATAAGGTAGTTCGATTTTAAATTTTTTGAGGTACCTCCATACAGTTTTCCATAGTGGCTGCACCAATCTGCAATCCCACCAACAGTGCACGAGGGTTCCCTTTTCTCCACATCCGCGCCAGCACTTGTTTGTTGATTTATTGATGATAGCCATTCTGACCGTGTGAGGTGGTATCTCGTTGTGGTTTTTATTTGTATTTCTCTAGTGATTATTTTTTCATTTGTCTGTTGGGCATCTGTATGTCCTCTTTAGAGAAATGTCTCTTCATGTCCTCTGCCCATTTTTTAATTAGGTTGTTTGTTTCTTGGGTGTTGAGCTGTATGAGCTTTTTATAAATTTTGGATATTAACCCCTTATCTGATTTATCATGGGCAAATACCTTCTCCCATTCAGTAGGATGCCTTTTTATTTTATTGATGGTTTCCTTTGCTGTGTAAAAGTTTTTGGTTTGATGTAATCCCACATGTTTATTTTTCCTTTTGCTTCCTTTGCTGAGGGGATATATAAGTAAAAATAGTACTAAGGATAATATCTGCAAATTTACTTCCTATATGTTCTTCTAGGAGTTTTATGGTATTGGGTCTTACATTTAAGTCTTTAATGCATTTTGAGTTTATTCTTGTATATGGCATAAGTAGATGGTCAGTTTCTTTCCTTCCTTCCTTCCCTCCTTCCTTCCTTCCTTCTTTCCTTCCTTCCTTCCTTCTTTCTTTCCTTCCTTCCTTCTTTCCTTCCTTCCTTCTTTCTTTCTTTCCTTTCTTTTCTTTTCTTTTTTGCATATATCTGTCCAGTTTTCCCAGCACCATTTATTAAATAGACTGTCTTTACCTCAGTGTAAATTCTTGCTTCCATTGTCATAGATTAAATTACCATTTGTCACTGATTTATTTCTGGGCTCTCAATTCTGTTCCATTGATCTACGTGTCTATTTTTATGCCAATACCATGCTGTTTTGATTATTATAACTTTGTAGTATAATGTGATATCAGGTAGTGTGACACCTCTAGCTTTGTTCTTATTTCTCAATATTGCCATGGCTATTTGAGGTCTTCTATAGTTCCATATTAATTTTAGGATTATTGGTTCTAGTTCTGTGAAAAATGTCATTGATAATTTGATAGGGATTATGTTGAATCTATATATTCCCTTATGTAGTATGGACATTTTGACTATATTAATTCTTCCTATCCATGAGCATGGTATATGTTTCCATGTATTTGTATCTTCTTTAATTTCTCTCTTCAATGTCTTATAATTTTCTGAGTACAGGTCTTTGACTTCCTTGGTTAAATTTATTCCTAAGTATTTTATTGTTTTTGAAGCAATTGTAAATGGGATTGTTTTCTTAATTTCTCCTTCTGATACTTTGCTATTACTGTATACAAATGCAACTGATTTCTGAATATTCATTTTGTGTCCTGCTACTTTACTAAATTCATTTATCAGCTCTAAAAGTTCTTTGATAGAGTCTATGGGATTTTCTATATATAGTATCATGTCACCTGCATATAATGACAATTTTATCACCTCCTTTCCAATTTGGATGCCTTTTATTTATTTATTTATTTTTGTCTAATTGTTGTGGCTAGAACTTTCAGAATTATGCTGAATAAAAGTGGTGAATGTGAGCAACCTTGTCTTGTTCCTGATGTTAAGGGGAATGCTTTTAGTTTTTCCCCATTGAGTATGATGTTAGCTGTGGGTTTATCATATATGGGCTTCATTATGTTGAGATATGATCCCTCTATTTCCACTTTGCTCAGAGGGATTTTTTTTTTTAACATAAATGGATGCTGGATTTTGTCAAATGCTTTTTCTGCATCTATTGATATGACCATATTGATACAGGATTTCTAGTGTCTGTGTGCACCGGGATCATAGTCTCGTGAAACTGAGGAATGGAGGCATGGACCAGAGAGGCCAGAGGTTGCAGAAGAGGATAGATTATTAAAGCAAAGAATTACAGCTCCCATGGAGGAGGGAGTACCCGAAGCTGGGATGCCCACCGGCTAAATCAAAGACTTCTGTTTTTATACTTTTTCTTGTATATATAAGTAGAAAAGCTGACATCTACTGGTACAGTTTTATCTAATTCTCAGCCCTGAGGAGGCTTTTGGGAAGGCTTTTTGAAACAAACCAGCTGTCCTGTGCTAATGATGTTTCCCAGGGCTATGGCCTTGAAGATATGACTGTCCTTGTCCATTCTACCAGGGAATGACTGCCTGAATTCATGCTGACTAACCTGCCTTAGTATGATTTTTATTTTTCATTTGGTTAATGTGTATCACGTTAATTGATTTGTGGATACTGAACCAAACTTGCATGCCAGGAATGAATCCCAATTGGTTTTGGTGTATGATCTTTTTAATGTATTGCTGAATTCGGTTTGCTAATATTTTTTTGAGGATTTTTGCACCTATTTTCATTAGGGAGATTGGCCTATAGTTTTCTTTCTTGTAATATCTTTGTGTGGTTTGGGGATCAGGGTGATAGTGGCCTCGTAAAAAGAGCTTAGGAGTTTTCCCTCCTTCTGTATTTTTTTGGAATAGTTTGAGGAGAATAGGTGATAATTCATTTTCGAATGTTTGGTAAAATTCACCTGTGAAACCATCTGGTTCCCAGCTTTTGTTACGTGGGAGCATGTTGATTACTCATTCTATTTCATTGATAGTAATTAATCTGTTCAGATTTTCTGAATCTTCTTGATTCAGCCTTGGAAGATTGTATGCCTCTAGAAATTTATCAATTTCTTCCAGATTGTCTAATTTGTTGGTGCATAGTTGCTTGTAGTGTTTTCTTCTTATTATTATTTTTTTTGTATTTCGGTGGTATCTGTTGTGACTTCTCATCTTTCATTTCTGATTTTATTAATTATGGCCCTCTCTCTCTTTTTCTTGATGAGTCTGGCTAAAGGTTTATCAAGTTTGTTTATTTTTTTTTATTTTTTTAAATTTACTTTTAATTTATTGGGGTGACAATTGTTAGTAAAATTACATAGATTTCAGGTGTGCAATTCTGTATCACATCATCCATAAATCACACTGTGTGTTCACCACCCAGAGTCAGCTCCCCTTCCATCACCATACATTTGATCCCCCTCACCCTCATCCCCCCCCCAACCCCCTTACGCTCTGGTAACCACCAAATTACGTTCCCCAGATTAATTTTCAAACCCCGTGGCCATCCTGTGGTCACCGACTGCCCTCCAATCCCCTCACCCTCCCCCCCACCCCCACCCCCCCCCGCCCATCTAGCAACCCTCAGTTTTTCCTCATTGTCTCCCAAACTGTTTCTGATTAGTTCATTCACTTATTCTTTTCTTTAGAATCCGCAAATAAGTGAGATCATATGGTACTTATCTTTCTCTGTCTGACTTATTTCACTTAACATAATGTTCTCTAGATCCATCCATGTTGTTGCAAATGGTAAGATTTCTTTCTTCTTTATGGCTGCATAATACTCCATTGTATAAATGTACCACAGTTTCTTAATCCAGTCATCTACCGATGGGCATTTTGGTTGTTTCCATGTCTTAGCTATTGTGTATAGTGCTGCAATAAACATAGGAGTGCATAAAGATTTTTGAATTGAAGTTTTGGATTTCTCCGGATAGATACCTAGGAGTGGAATTACTGGATCATAAGGTAGTTCCATTTTCAGAATTTTGAGATACCTCCATACTGTTTTCCATAGCGACTGCACCAGTCTGCAATCCCACCAACAGTGCACAAGCGTTCCCTTTTCTCCACATCCTTGCCAGCACTTGTTGTTTGTTGATTTATTGATGATAGCCATTTTGACTGGGGTGAGGTGGTATCTCATTGTGGTTTTTATTTGCATTTCTCTGATGGTTAGTGAGGTTGAGCATTTCTTCATATGTCTGTTTGCCATCTGTATGTCCTTTTCAGAAAAATGTCTCTTCAAGTCCTCTGCCCATTTTTTAATTGGATCGTTTGTTTTTTTGGAGTTGGGTTGAGTAAGTTTTCCATAGATTTGTGATATTAATCCCTTATCAGATATATCATTGGCAAATATCTTTTCCCATTCAGTAGGATCCCTTCTTGTTTTATTGATGGTTTCCTTTGCTGTGAAAAAACTTTTTAGTTTGATATAATCCCACATGTTTATTTTTTCTCTTAGTTCCCTCGAGCGAGGGTGTATATCAGTAAAAATCTTACTCCGGGTAATGTCTGAGAAGTTTCTTCCTATATTTTCTTCTAGGTATTTTATGGTTTCAGACCTTACATTTAAGTCTTTAAGCCATTTTGAATTTATTTTTGTATATGGTGTAAGGAGGTGGTCCAACTTCATTTTTTTGCATGTGTCTGTCCAGGTTTCCCAGCACCATTTATTGAATAGACTGTCATTACTCCATCGTACATTCTTGCTTCCATTGTCGTAGATTAAATGGCCATATAGGCGTGGATTTATTTCTGGACTCTCTATTCTGTTCCATTGATCTATGTGTCTGTTTTTATGCCAGTACCATGCTGTTTTGATTACTGTAGCCTTGTAGTATAATTTGAAGTCAGGTATTGTTATACCTCCCACTTTGTTCTTATTTCTCAAGATTGCCTTTGCTATTCGGGGTCTTTTATGGTCCCATATAAATTTTAGGATTATATGTTCTATTTCTGTGAAAAACGACGTTGGCAGTTTGATAGGAATCGCATTGAATATGTATATTGCCTTAGGCAGTATGGACGTTTTAACTATATTAATTCTTCTTATCCATGAACATGATATGTGTTTCCATCTATTTTTATCTTCCTTCATTCCTTTCTTCAGTGTCTTATAATTTTCTGAGTATAGATCTTTTACTTCTTTGGTTAAATTTATTCCCAGGTATTTTATAGTCTTTGGAGCGATTGTAAATGGGATTGTTTTTTTTAATTTCTCCTTCTGATGTTTTATTATTGGTATATACAAATGCAACTGATTTCTGAATATTAATTTTGTATCCTGCCACTTTACTAAATTCATCTCTCAGCTCTAATAGCTTCTTGGTGGAGTCTTTAGGGTTCTCTATATATAGTATCATATCATCTGCATACAATGATAACTTTACTTCCTCCTTACCAATCTGGATGCCTTTTATTTCTTTTTCTTGTCTGATTGCTGTGGCAAGAACTTCCAGAACTATGTTGAATAGAAGCGGAGATAGTGGGCATCCTTGCCTTGTTCCTGATCTTAGGGGGAATGGTTTTAGCTTTTCCCCATTGAGTATGATGTTAGCTGTGGGTTTGTCATATATGGCCTTTATTATGTTGAGATAAGATCCCTCTATTCCCACTTTCTTAAGGGTTTTTATCATAAATGGCTGTTGGATTTTATCAAATGCTTTTTCTGCATCTATTGATATGATCATGTGATTTTTATTTTTCATTTTGTTAATGTGGTGTATCACATTAATAGATTTGTGGATGTTGAACCACCCCTGCATACCGCATACCAGCATGTTGTTTATTTTTTAAAAAAGTGAGCTCTTGGTTACGCTGATCTTTTGGATTATTTCTTTTTTCTTTTTTTGGTCTCTATTTCATTTATTTCCACTCTAATCTTTATTATTTCCTTCCTTGTACTCCCTTTTGGCTTATTTCGCTGTTCTTTTTCCAGTTCCCTTTGGTGTAAATATAGACTGTTGATTTGAGATTTTTTTGTTTCTTTAGGTAGGCCTGCAATTCTATGAATTTCCCCCTTAGAACTGCTTCCGCTGCATCCCATAGATTTTGGGTCATTGTGTTTTAATTTTCTTTTGTCTCAAGGTATCTTTTAATTTCTTTCTTGATTTTATTGTTGACCCATTTATTATTTAGTAACATGCTATTCAGCCTCCATGTATTTGTGTGTTTTCTGGTTTTCTTCTTGTAACTGATTTCTAGTTTCATAGAACTCTGGTAAGAGAACACACTTGATATGATTTCAATCTTCTTAAGTTTATTGAGACTTGTTTTGTGGCCAAGCATGCGGTCCTTCTGGGAAAATGTTCTATGTGCAGTTGAGAAGAATGTACATTCTGCTGCTTTGGGGTGAAATACTCTAAAAATATCAATTAAATCCAACTGGTCTAATGTTCCATTTAACGCCACTGTTTCCATATGATTTTCTGTCTGGAGCTTCTATTCATTGGTATTGGTTCATTGGGGTGTTGAAGTCCCCTACTCTGATAGTGTTACTGTTTATGTCTGTCTTTATGTCGGTCCATATCTGTTTTATATATTTGGGTGCTCCTACGTTGACTGCATAGATGTTTAGTAGGATTGATCCCTTTATTATTCTGTAATGTCTTTCTTTGTCTTTTATTATAGTCTTCATTTTAAAGTCTATTTTGTCTGGTATAAGTATTACTACCACAGCTTTTTTCTCATTTCCATTTCCATGAAATGTCTTATTCAATCCCTTTATTTTCAGTCTATGTGATCTTTTGATCTGAGGTCGGGGTCTCTTGTAAATAGCATATGCATGGGTCTTGTTTTCTTTTCCACTCAGCTACCCTATGTCTTTTGATAGGAGCACTTAATCCATTTACATTTAAAGTGATTATTGGTAGGTACATAGTTATTGCCTTTTTATTATTTTTATTTCTTGTCTTTGTTAGTTAGTTTGTTTTCACCTTTCTTCTGCTTAAAGCAGCCCCTTCAACATTTCCTGCAATGCTGATGTGGTGGTAATGAATTCCTTTACCTTTTTTTGTCTAGGAAGCTCTTTACCTCTCCTTCAATTTCAAATGATAGCCTCTCTTGGTAGAGCAATCTTGGTGGTAAGCCCGTGCTTTTCATCACTTTGACTATTTCCTGCCAATTCCTTCTGGCCTGCGATGATTCTGTAGAAAAGTCCGCTGATCTTGTTATGGGCGCTCCCTTATAATTAACTAACTGTCTTTCTGTTACTGTTTTTAAGATTCTCTCTTTGTCATTTTAACTAACCTTTGCCATTTTAACTATGATGTGTTTTGGTGTGGGCCTGTTTGGGTTCATCTTGTTTGGAATTCTCTGCACTCCCTGGGCTTGTATGTCGACTTCCTTCATCAGGTTAAGGACCCAAAGGTCATTATTTCTTCAAATAGGTTCTCGATCCCTCTCTTCTTCTGGCATTCCTATGATGTGAATGTTGTTGTGCTTGGTGTTATCCCACAGGTCTCTTTAACGATTTTCATTGCTTTTTATTCTTTTTTCTTTTTGTTGTTCTGATTGGGTGAATTCTATTACTTTAACTTCTAAATGCTGATTCAATCATCTGCTTCATCTAATGTGCTGGTGATTCCTTCTAGTGTATTCTTCACTTCAGCTATTGTATTCTTTATTTCTGACTGGTTATTTTTCATGGTTTCTATATTTTTCTTAATGCTTGCTATCTCTTTGTTGAAATTCTTATTAAGTTCCTTCATCATTCTTATCATCAATCTTTTAAACTCGGTATCTGGTAGGTTGATTGCCTCCATTTCATTTAGTTCCATTTCTGGAAGTTTCTTCTGATTTTTTATCTGGGACAATTTTCTTTGTTTCCTCATTCCGGCTGTCAGTCTATGTTTGCTTGTATGTATTAGGTAGATCACCTAAGTCTCTTAGTCTTTGCTGGGGGAACTTATGTAGTATATGCCCTTTGTAGTCGAATTGCTCAATCTCTAATCTCCTGTGCATGTGTTCCAGAGGTGTCCCTTCTGTTGTGAGTGTTCTCCTGTTGTAGTTGAGCCTTGATTGCTTTTGGCATGTTAGTGGGTGGGTGTGATTGCCTACCAGGCTGACTATCTATGAGGATTGACAATGCCCACAGTGTATGAGCTGCTGCGTAAGGGCTGACCCCCTTATTAGAGGCTATGTCCCTGTGGGTTCTTGTGCCTGTAGAGAATTCCCTTTGGGTGTGCTGCTTGTAGGTCAATCCAGGTAGTGCTCTGATTTGGGGTGAAGCTGGCCCATGAGTGTATTGATTCTGGTGTTTCTTGGCTGTGGCTCCCATGCAGGGCAATTTCAGCCCTGAGTGTTACCGGCCTGTGGCTACCTGGTAGGTACCTTAAAGCTGTATGTGGTTGGCTACTACCTTTGCTGGATCTGGAGGCATGTGAGGGTGGCCTCTCTATGAACTGAGGCTGGCTGCTACAAACGTTGGGCCTGAGGCAGCTTAGCAAAAGGCCCAGGGCCCCCTATGCCTGTTGCCACCTGTCCATTGCCTGTAAGGCTCAACTGTTGAAAAAGGCTCCTTAGATGCATGTGTCTGGCTGGTTGACCTGGTGTTGAGATTGCCCTCCATGATGCAGCACTAGCTGGGTAGGGTGGAGTTCAAGCGAGTCACAAAATGTGACCGGAGGTTTTCACATTAATGCAGATTCAGATCTCATGCCTATACCTGGCCTGTGACCACCTTGTATTACACCCTGAGGATAGTGCTGCCAGCCTCACCACCACAGGCTCACAAATTCCCAAGTGCTGCTCCCAAGTGGTTGCGGTGTAGTTTTTGGGTCACTGTTCACCAACAAAATCTTACAAGGCTATTATGGATTGTTTGCTGCTGTGAAAAACCTCCTTCACAGTTTGTGGGGGTGGGGCTGGTCACCCAGGTGCCCAGAATGGCCCTGGCAATGCAGTTGTAGGTGGGCAAAGTGGAGTTACAGGGGGCTTCAGGGTGTGGTCAGTGGTTTCTACAAACTTGGTATAATCTTGGCTCCTAGACAACCACTTCTGACTGGTTCTCTTTTGTGGTTTCTATGTCCTTTTTTGTGCTTGCTCTGTCTTTGTTGAAGTTCTCTCAAAGTTCCTTGAGCGTCCTTATAACCATTGTTTTGAACTCTATATCGAATAGGTCGCTTGCCTCCATTTGGTTTAGTTCTTTTTCTAAAGTTTTCTCATGTTCTTTCTTTTGGGACATATTTCTTTGTTTCCATATTTTGGCTGCCTCTCTCTTTATTTCTATGTATTAGTTAGATCTGCTGTCTCCTGGTCTGGGCCCACTGTCCTTATGTGGTAGGTAGTGCCCTGTGGGACCCAGTGACATAGACTCCCTGCACTGGATACCCAAGGAATGTCCCTTGTGTGGGTTGTGTGTGCTCTCCTGTTACAGTTGCTCTTTGATTGCTAATGGCATGTCAGTGAGTGGGAGTGACCCTCAAGTTGACTCGCTGTGGAGGTTGGCCATGCCCATAGCTTACAGACTGGTGTGTGTGGGCTTATGCTGTAGGTGGAATTCACCCCAGTGAGGTCTGGTGCTGTTGAGTCTGCCCTTTTGGTATGCCAGATGTGGAGCTAATTGGGTGGTGCTCTGCTATGATCTGAAGCCAGCCTCCAGGTATGTTGGTTGTGGTGCCCCTGGGGAGGTGCTCCAGTGGTGTCTGAGGGAGTCACCAGGGTGGGACATGTGGTGTTCACCAGGTTAATGCAAATGCTGGTTTGGTGCCTTTGCTGAGCCTGGGGTTACTCAGCAAAAGTCTCAGAGCACACTGAGGATAGCTGCTACCTACCTGGGGCTGATGTACCCCCCTAGAGTTATCTAAGAAAGAATGTAATGTGAACAGGGCTGATTGCTCACTGAGAAAGTGCCTCCAGCATTGTGCAAGTTAAGTGAAGTGGAGTCCCAGGGAGTCACCACGTTGGAGCGAGCAGTGTTCACCAGACCAATGCAGATTCATGTTGGGCCATTTGGGTAAGGGCTCAACACAGTGTAGATTGTGCCTGCCTGCCAGCTGCACAGGAGAAATCTTTTACACAGGGAAAATGGCAATTACCCCTCTAGTCCTTGCCCTACAGACACACAACTCATTCTCTCCCTGCACGTCTCTGACACCTCCCAAGTCACTGTCCTTCTGCAGGACCCCAGGGTGAGTGCCTATGAGCAAGTGAATCTGTGTACAGGCCTTTGAGGAGGACGTCTGGGTTTCCTGCATCTTCTGTCCCACTTAGTCAGAATCTCCCCTGTTTTTCACACCCAGATGTTGCGGGGGCTCCTATTCCCAGCATCTGTACTCCAAGCTGGGAAACCCAGTATGGGGCTAGGGTCCCTCACTCCAATGGGGAGGATTTCTGCAGCTGCGATATTCCTCCCAATTCTTAACTGCCACATGAAAGTGTGAGGCTGGCCCATTACACATCTCTTTCCCTCCTACCAGTCTCAATATGACTTCTTTATATCCTTAGTTATAAAACTTCTGTTCAGCTAGACTTCAGATGGTTCTCCAGGTTGATTGTAACTTAGTTGCAATTTAATGTGGTCCTGGGAGGAGGCAAATACAGCATTTTTCTATTCTCCCAACTTTGATCACAATTCTGCTTTGATTCCTCTTTTTTTAAAAATTTCTTTGTTCAGCTGTTTTGAACCTCTGTCATTTTGTGTTATGTCTTCTTACCTAGACTTTCAACACAAGTTGAATAGTAGTGGTGACAACAGACAATACTGTTTTGTTCCTGATCTTAGATAAAAATTATTCAATCTTTCACTATTAAATAAAATGTTTGCTGCGGATTTTTAAAATTAATGTTCATTATCAGGTTCAGGAATTTCCCTTTATTGTGAGGTGGTGAGTGATTTTATTATGCAAGTATGTGGAATATTTGCCAATTTTTTTTTTTTTATGTATTGGCATGAATTTTTTGCATTGGTTCTTTATTCTATTGATATGGTGTATTACATTAACTGATTTTCATTTGTGAAACCAACCTTGCATTCCTAGAACAAATCCCATTTAGTTATGGTATATAGTCTGTAATATGTGGCTGGGCTCAGTTTGCTAGATTTTATTGAGGATTTTAGTATCTGTATTCATTAAAAAGTTGGTCTGTTATTTTTTTTTTTACTGAGATGACTTTCTGTGGTTTGGGTATTGTGGTAATACTGTCTCATTGGATGAGTTGGAAACTGTACCTTTCTCTCCTATTTTTTTGGAAATATTTTGTGAAGAATTGGTATCAACTTTTCTTTAAATGTTTGATAAAATTCACCAGTGAAACCATGTAGACCTGGGTTTTCTTTTGTGGGAACTTTTAAAATTATTAATTTGATCTTTTTACATGTTATAGATCTATTCAGAATTTCTAGTTCCTTTTTAAGTTTCAGTACTTTATGTCTTTGGGGAATTTTCCATTTCCTCTAAGTTATCTAATTTGTTGGCATACCACTGTTCATAGTATTCTCTTATTGTACTTTTTATTTTTATAAATTTGATAGTAACGTTCCCACTTTCATGACTGATTTTTGTAATTTGAATCTTTTTTCTTTTTCTCTTGTTTATTCTAAATGTTTATTCATTTCATTGATATTTTCAAAGATCCAACTTTTGGGTTTTCTGATTTTTTCTATCGTTTTCCTTATTCTCTATTTTATTAAATTCTGCTTTAATATTTATTGTTTTTGTCTTCTGCTTGCTTTATATTTAGTTTGTTTTGTTTTTTAAAAGTGTCTTAAATTATAAGGTTAAGTTACTGATTTGAGATTTTATTTTATTTCTTTTTATTGGGGAACAGTGTGTTTTTCCAGTACCCATCAGCTCCAAGTCAAATCATTGTTTTCAGTTGTGGAGGGTGCAGCTCATTGGCCCATGTGGCAATTGAACTGACGCCGCTGGTGTTATGAGAACTGTGCTCTAACCACTGAGCCAACTGGCCACCCGTGATTTTATTTTTTTTAAATATGGGCATTTACAGTTGTAATTTACCATTTGAGCACTACCTTAGCTGCATCTCATAAGTTTTAGTACATTGTATTTTCATTTTCATTCATGTCAAAGAATTTTCTAATTTCTCCTGTGATTGCTTCTTTGATACATTGGTTATTTAGGAGTGTGCTGTTAAAATTTTCACATACTTGTATATTTCCCAAATTTTTTAGTGTTATTGATTTCTAATTTTATTTCATCATTGTGGAATAAGATAATTTGTGTGATTTAAATCTTTTAAATTGTATTATAGCTAGTTTTCTACCCTATCATGTAATCTATTCTGGAGATGTCCCATGTACCCTTGTGAAGAATGTTTATTCTTTTGTTATACAGATGTCTGTTAGTTGGCTTACATTGTTGTCCATTTATTCTATTTTCTTGTTAATATTCTGCTTATTTATTTATTATATCCATTATTGAATGCTTGGTATTGGAGTTTTCAACTGTTATTGTTAGATTGTCAATTTTTTATGTAATTCTATCAGTTTTTGCTTCACATATTTTGGGACTTTGTTGTTAGATGCTTGAATGTTTATATATATATATATATATATATATATATATATATATATATATATATATATATATATATATATATATATATATAATGTAAAGAATTTTAATATGCCTGGAGAGATGTCTGTCTTTGCCCTAAGCTTTCTGGGAAGTAATTTATGTCAAACTTGATAGGATTGTCTTTATTTAGGGTGAGAGCTACTCACTGCAGATCTTAGGATGGTCTGGCTATGCTAACAGTATTAGGATAGGACTGGCCATACCAGAAAGACCAAACATGTGATTTAGGGTGGGAGGTTTGGATTATCTAGGCTATGAGTCATCCTGGAGACTGAGTTCAACCATGTGGATAATCAATCAATCATGCCTGCATAATGAACTCACAATTAAAGCTCTGGACACTGAGCTCTAGTGAGCTTCCCTAGTGGGCAATACTTTGTACACATTGTTATACACTGTTATTAGCAGAGTAACACATTTTGACTCTACAAGGCGAGGACACCAGAAACTTTGCATTTGGAATCCTCTCAGACCTTGTCCTATATATCTCTTCCATTGGCTGATTTTAATCTGTATCCTTTCACTGAAATAAACCATAACCATGGATCATATACACAGTCTGAAAATCTCTGCCTTTTAATTGTATTGTTTGATATGTTCTCATTTAACATTATTATTTATACAGTGAGATTTGTATCTTTTTGTTTCTGTATGTCTTATGTCTTTTTTGTTTTTCTATTCTTCCTTTACTGCTGTCTTTGTATTAAGTTAATATTTTCTAATGTAAACATTTAATTCCTTTAATAAATTTTTTTTACTATGTGATTGTTCTAGGGCTAATTGTATATATTTCAACTTATCAGAATCCATTTCAGATTTATACAAACTAATTCAATTGAGCTATAAAAATATTACTCCTATATAGATAGATTTCCTCTTCCCCTCTTTTGTTGTATTATTGTTATATATTATATTAATATATGTTAGAAACTAAAATAATACATGTGTATTATCTTATATAATTTTATGTCTTTTAAAGAAGCTGACAGGAGTAAAGAAAGCAGACATATAGTAGTAGAATTTGTTGTATTAACCTTCTTATCTAATATTTCTGATTCTCTTATTTCTGTCAATTTGGGTTACCATCTGGTGTCATTTTAACTCTAATACGACCTTGCTTCTACCCCCTTCCTTTGTGCTGTTATTCTTAAACATAATCACACATCTAAATGTTATAGGCACTCAATAATTCAATTGTATACATGTTCAATTGTACACATGCTTTTGAAATCATTTAATACAAGAAAGGACAATAAATATAGATTCATGCTGTGTTTTATAATCACATAATTTAGTAGTATTCTTTGTTTTCTATGTGCATTTGAATTACCATCTGGGATCATTTACTTTCAGCCTGAAGAACTTCCTTTAGCATTTCCTGTAAGGTGTATCTGCTAGCAACAAATTTTTCCTGGTTTTGATTATCTGGGAATGTCTTTATTTCCCTTCATTTTTGAGAGGTAGTTTGCCAGATATAAGATTTGTGCTTGAAAATTTTAATTTTTCTTCTACTACATTGAATATGTTATCCCACTGCCTTCTGGCCTACATTGTTTCTAATGATAAATCCATGTTTAATCTTATTGTGGCTTCAATATGGTTTTAATTTTATTGTGGTTCTCTCGTGTTAAATGGTTGGTACTTTTCCTGTTGTTTTCAAGATTTTTTTCTTTTAAAATTTTGTTTGTTATGTATCTGGATGTGAATTTCTTTGAATTTATTTTACTTGGCATTCTCTAACATCTTAGATAAGTAGATTAATGCATTTGTTCAAATTTGGAAAGTTTAAACCATCATGTCTTCAAACATTTTCCTGCTCTTTCCTCTCCTTCTTTTACCTTTGTTATTCCTATTATGTGTATGTTGATGTGCTTAACGTTGCCTCACATTTGTCTGAAGTTTTTCTATTTTTATTCATTCCTTTTTTCTGTTCTTTTGATTTCATAATTATAATTGATCTACCTTCAATTTTGCTGATTCTTTCTTCTACCCGTTAAATATACTCTTGAGTTCCTCTAATTAATATTTTATTTTTATTTTCAACTTTATAATTTCCTTTGTGTCATTTTAAAAGTAATTTTAATCATTTTGTTGATATTCTTTATTTGATGAGGCATTGTCATCATACCTTGCTCTACTTCTTTAATCATAATTTTCTATATTATTTGAATATATTTATAATAGCTGTTTTGAAGTCAAATTTGACATCTCAGCCTTTTGGATCAGTTTTTTAGTTAGCCTTTGAGGTTTGTTCTGATCTCACTTAGCTGTCACTTTTCCTGGTTCTCTCTATTCTACTAGTTTAGTTTGTTGTGTTTGTGGAGCTACTAGATTCCTCTCATTGCTTATAACCAAAGTCTCTATTGTTTTAGAGAGTGCCTTAGGCTTAAATTCCCCACACTATCTTTAAATAAAGTCAATTCCTTTGAAGGACTCTTCAGAGCTCTCTGTTCTTTGACCTGTCTTTCCCCTGAGAAAAACCTCTGCTACTGCCCTAGATCTGAGGGAGGGGACAACAGCCCAGTTATCTCAGAGTGACATCCCTGATTTACATGCAGGGTGCTGGGTGGGAGTGGAAGCTTCTGGATTTCCTGGCTTGCATCTCCTGTAGTGCTTAGAATCTCTTTTCTACAAGTGACCTATCATGAGGGCAATTTCTGTTCCATTGATTTATATATCTGTTTTTATGTCAGTACCATATTGTTCTGATTATTGTAATTCTGTAATATAGTTTGAAATCAAGGAGCGTGATACTTCCCACTTGTTATTTCTCGAGGTTTCTTTGGCTATTGGGGTCTTTTGTGGTTCCATATACATTTTAGAATTATTCTAGTTCTGAAAAGAATGCTATTGGTATTTTAATACAAATTGCATTGAATCTATAAATTGCTTTAGTAATAAGGGCATTTTAATAACATTAATTTTCCAGTTCATGAGCATGGTATATCCTTCCATTTCTTTGTATCTTCTTTAATTTCTTTTTTCAGCGTCTTATAGTTTTCATGGTGTTGGTTTTTCACATCTGGTTAAATTTTCCCTAGATATTTTATGCTTTTCAGTGAAATTATAAATTGGATTTTTCTTATTCTGATTATTCATTTTTGGTGTATAGAAGTACAGCAGATTTCTGTATTTTGATTTTGTATACTGAAACTTTATTGAATTCATTTATTAGTTCTAATAGTTTTGTGGTGGCATTTTAGGATTTTTCTATATCTAGTATCATGTCATCTGCATATAGTATTTTCTTTCCCAATTGGATGCATTTTATTTATTTATTTTTCTTTGCCTGGTTGCTGTGGCCAGGACTTCCAGTGTTGAATAAAAGTGGTGATAGTGGGCATGTTTGTCTTTTTTCTGATATTAGATGAAAAGCTTTCAGTTTTCCACAATTGACTATAAGATTAGCTATAGGTTTGTCATATATAACCTTAATTAATGTTGAGGAATGTTCCTTGTACACCCATTTTAATGAAAATTTTTATCATAAAAAAATGTTGAATTTTGTTGAATGCTTTTTCTGCATCTATTGAGACCATCAAATGATTTTTATCCTTCATTTTGTTGATGTGATTTATCACATTAATTAATTTACAGATGTTGATCCATCCTTATATCCTGAGATAAATTCCACTTGGTCATGATATATAATCTTTTTAATGTCTTGTTGAATATGATTTGTTAATGTTTTGTTGAGAATTTTTGCACTTATATTCATCAAGGATATTGGACTGTAATTTTCTTTTTCATTTGTATTGTCTCTGTCTGGTTTTGGTATCCAGGTAATGCTGGCTTTGTAGAATGTGTTTGAAAGCACTGCTTTCTCTTTAAGTTTTTGAAATGGTTTAAGAAGAATAGGTTTTAATTCTTCTTTCAATTTTGGTAGAATTCACCTGTGAAGCTACCTAGTCCTGAACATTTGTTTATTGGGAGTTTTTAATTACTGCTTCAATTTCATTTCTAAAAATCAGTCTATTTAGATTTTCTGTTTCTTCATGATTCAGTCTTGGTAGGTTGTATGTTTCTAGAAATGTGTCCATTTCTTCTAGATTGTTAAATGTTGGCATAAAATTGTTCAGGGATGTTGCAACTCTTTGTTTGCTTTAACTCAAATTAAAATCCACTCAGCTTTTTTTCTACCAAGAAGTCAGGAAATTCAACCTCAATCTTTCTTGGGCCTCCACACTCCCAGGTTATGTACTGTAGTCAGGAAAACTCTCAGTCCTACATCTATGTGGTTATCAGTGGTATGCCCTTTATCCATTCTTAAGGAGCCCCTGAATGTGATGGTTCTCTTCTTTCCTGCTATGAAAATAAAAGAGGATTTTATGTTGAAGGCAAGTGTTATGAACTTTGAGTTCTGTCTCTTTAGGGCATCACACATGATAATCTCATCAGAGGCCCAGTTGCACCCATAGGTTTGAGTATTTTCAAGACTTGTCATTTTATGTCCTATGTCTCACCTGGAAAAATCTCTCTTTCATCTCTGTATCTCTATTATCGCTATCTATCATAATTTCCTTGTATCCTTGTATACAACACAGTCCCGGGAGATAACTGTGGCAGGGTCCAGCCCTAGGTCTATTTCCCACACCATAGACATCAGAGTAACATGAATCTTAACTGCTCATGCCCTTGGAATGCCTCACAGCTCCCTGGCCCTTGTCTTCAACCCAATGCAAGGACTCCCTAGAGTGGCATGCAAGGCCTGGCAACTGTGTCCATGTTGATTTGAAATTGATGCAGTCCAAAAGATCACCCATGACAACAAGAGATATTAGGCTGGCACTGAATCCATTCTCTCTCAAGCTTCTTCTGGGGGCTTGGTTCTGTGCAAGGTGAAAATTAAATGCCATTTTAAGGAAGGCTTTTCCAACTCCAACATTTTAAATAGAGCTCATATAGTTTTAGTATTTTTAGAGTCTTTTACTTTTTTCCTCTCTTTTCTTTCCCCATACTTCCCTCCATTTTTATTTTCATTTTATGTCTGTGATTAGTGTTGGTGAAACAAGAAATTGAGTTAGGGTTCCAACTTTATGTTTTAAAAAAATGATTCGGTGTTCTTAACATTGTGTAGTAAATGATCTATGTTTAGCTCTGAAAATAAAATGATACAGTCACTATATATTAAATTTCTTTACAGTTTTGGTCTATTTATTTTGTTTTTTGATGTGTTTATAAATTTTTCCCCCAAAACATATTATATTATTACTATAATTTTATAAAATGTTTTGATATCTGACTAGGCTAGTTCTTCCATATATAATTGAAATTTTCTTCAGTATTTTCTTTAATGTTGACTATCCAGAAGACCTTTAGAATCACTTGTCTAGCTCCAAAAAAACAAAAAACAAAATCAAACAATTAAATTAAAAAAAAAAACATAAAGGTTGTAATTTGCTTTTTTATTGAACTTCTTAATTTAAGGAAAATTTACATGTTTCTAATATTCAGTTTTCCTGGAAGAAGGTGGATTCCTCCACCTATTCAAGCCATTTCTTCACCTCAGCATCTTTATACAGGTATACACAGTATTTTAAGTTATTTAATATTTTTAAGGTATCTCTAGGTATGGTAGAGGTCAGGTTGCTGTTGTGAATGATTTCTATTTGTCATATTTTCTGACTCTATTTCTCATTGTGCTGTTGGTTCATAAGAAGACATCATTTATAAGCAATTTTCGATACCTATTTTTTAACCAGCTACTTAGTTCATGTCTTATCGTCTATGGTTTTCTTTTGATTCTCTTTGATTTTCCATGTATAAAAACATGTAATTTATATGTATGATAATTTGCCTCTTTTTTTCCATGCAACATATGTGCTTTTACTTTGTTACTATCCCTGTTGTTGCTATATTTGGGCCTTTCACAAGGTGTTTAAATAATAATGGACATTGTGGGGATACTTTATTTGCTGTTTTTAACCTCAGCAAGTAATTTTCTTAAGGAAAATTATTTTCCTTAATTTTCTTAAGAAAAATAATTTTCCTTTAAGGAAAATTTTCTTAAGGAAAATTATTTTCCTTTTTCCTTATTTGTTCACCTCATGCTTTCCTTTACTTAATTCTTCATCTTACTCCCCATATTCTGTTTCTAAGTCTGACATTCACGATGCATCTGATGCAGGCCCTCCTCTGCATCTCCTCAGCTCCCATTACGGTTCAAGCCTTTCATCTTCGTCATCACCAGAGCTTCCTGATGGTCTTCAGGTCTCTAGCTGGAGGTAAAAACTAAGCCAATGACTGGCCACTGATTGCCCTAAGCCCAGGTGATGTGTGTCTCTAGCAAGAAAGAAAAGGGAATGTTTCACATTTATTTCACCCATGGTTCCTTTCCACCTTTGCCCTGGACCAAAGGAATCTGGTTTTCTTTTTCTGTAATTCTAATGGATTCCAAAAGAGCACTATTTGGGAAAATCAAGTTTATAGGAAGAAGAGGAGCATTCCTTTTTCTGGGAAAATATCATTCTTTATTTGGACATCCCATATGATTCTGGGGCATCCAACTCTCTTTTGTCTACTTGGTCTCCTCAGCAGTGCTGCCTGAACAACCACTGGTCTACCTGCTTGCACCTTCCAATACCTGCCCCAGGCAGCTGCCTAGTGGGAAAGGCTTGCACAAGCTCCGAGGAAGGAGTTAATAGCTTGTGACTAAGTTACACTGACCCTCTATCGGTGTCAAGTTTAACAGCGGATGTGCTGTGGTGCAAAGTGCCCTGGTTTCGCAAGGTCAGAGAGAGCCAGGCTTTAGTCCTACTGTGCTTTTTTCACTCTATGTGCACTCAGGGGAGACTCGTAAGTCCTCATCTCTCATGTGACTATTAATATGCACTCAAGGTGTAGTTGTGGGCATTGTAGTTGTGGGCATATATACCCCTGGCACTAATGGGTGTCCTGAGAATCTAGCTCTGAAGCCTACAAGGCTCCTTTTTGTCCATCACAGAATAAATCAGCCTTCCCAGCACTGCACCAGGCTACCTGGCAGTGTTGTGGGACACTGGGCTTCCTCCTCGTAGCTGCACCCAGTAGATGACAGTTATGGTGCCTCCTGCTCTGCCTGGGAGCCTGGACCAACATTTGCACCAGCCACCTCACCACTCCGGGCTGGGAGCGTGGGCTGCCTCTTTTGTCCACTGACGGGCAGGTCCTCCTGTTCCTGGGTCATCTGTGGAGCACTTGCTCACTTTCTTTCATAAAATCCCTCAACCACAATGTCCATAATGTGTGTACTGGCTCATCACATTGTGCACTGACTTCCCAGTCATTCCCTGGAGGGAGCCCCCGGCAATCAGATGGGGTGATGTAGGGGAGTGAGTGCAGCAGAGGGCGCCAGGCAGGGTCCAGGAGCAGGGGGCTTCCTAGGGCAGTTGGTGCCACCTGAGACGTGGGAGCCCCCAGCCAAGGGAGCCACAGCTGAGTGGAGCAGGCATCAGTGAGAGCATCTTCTCCTTTCAGGAAGTCATGTGATGCAGCTGGGAGGAGAACGGTGGGGAGAAAGAGAGAGGAGAGAGCAGACCTGGGGCTGTAAGGTGGGCAATTCAGCCTGATCCTGGGTAAACACTTCCTCCTGGCATCTGCAGGGCTGGAAGGAAGGGCTGCTGAGTATAAGGCTGGTTCTCACATAAACCTCTGGATACTACTGGACTCTCAGCTGCCCCCTCCATGCCCTACTGCCCCCACTGCTTACTGTGAGCATGGGCCTTTTTAATATCAATAGACATAAATAATTTCTGATTGAATACCATTTGCAAATCACTAGTTTGCTGCTCCAAACACCACTTAATGTCAATTACTTTTTTAGTCCAATTGAAAATCACTAGTTTTCAGTTCCAAGCCTCTCTTAATGCAATTACCGCTTTGATTGCTGGTGACACTGTCATTGGATGCCTGATTTCTGAGCAGTAACTTGCTCTTATGGGCTCTATCTCGCTTCATCTTCCTGGAGAGCACTGCCATCATCTTGTGTCAACCCTTGGTCTTTCTTGCAGACAAGGAGGCAGAGCTATCTCAGCTCTTAATGCAATTACCGCTTTGATTGCTGGTGACACTGTCATTGGATGCCTGATTTCTGAGCAGTAACTTGCTCTTATGGGCTCTATCTCGCTTCATCTTCCTGGAGAGCACTGCCATCATCTTGTGTCAACCCTTGGTCTTTCTTGCATACAAGGAGGCAGAGCTATCTCAGTGAGGCTTGGTCAAGGAGAACTCTTTAAAGGCCCAGAGAACTAGCATCATGCTGATTATCACTTTGACACCCCAAGCAGACTCCAAGATACTTGGAAATGGAGAGAGACAAGGGAGCTATGAGAGTCCCAGGGCATCCCCATCCCTGCCACAGGCCCCAGCTCTCCAGTGACAGAAATACCACCCTGCCTGCACACCCATCTCAGACCCACCATCCATTTCCACTTACTACAGGGAGGCTGCTAGAGACAGGTGTGAGGTGAGGGCAGAAGAAGGAGGCTGATCTGCACAGCCTGGTGTAGGTTGGCCCTCAGCTCGGAGCTTCAGGTTGGAGGCCCAGTGCAGTGGGACAGAGCTGAGTGAGATACCACATCACCTCTCGCCACCCTATGCATTTGGACCGAGTGCTTAACCTCTCTCTCCTCCCTGTGGTCTCACCTAAACAGTGTGGATCTTTTCACCGTGCCCTAGAGTGGTTTTGAGGATTCAGTGGAGACCGTGCATAATCTAGTGAGTTACCTGGAACAAAAGAAGTGGTGCAGGAGTACTTGGGGAGTGGTAGAAATAGGAAGAGGACAGTGGTGGGCACTGCGGGAATTACTGTTGCTTCTGTCATTCTCTATCAGCACATGAGGCTTTCCCTGGGCTGTAATGACGTGAGGACCACAGAGGAAGCATAGGAGGCCTGTGAGGGCTGGAGAGGCCCTGGCACAAGTGTGGATGCACACAGAGGCCCCGGGCAACAGCTGGGGTCTTATTCTTATACTGTCTGCGAGCTAACAGCAACAGCGCAGAAGGGAAGCCATTTCCTCAGGGAGAGGAGGGAGCTGGAACAGAATGAAGATGAAAAGGGAGAGGAGAAGGGGGAATAAAAATTGGAGAAGACAGAAAAAGGAGGAGGTATAAATGTTTTTCTTTATCTGACACATATCTGTGTACCATCTGAGGATCTTAGTGTTGGCAGACAGATGAATAATGCTACGTTTCAGGGACAAAGATCTAATTGTCCGTCCTCAGAGAGAGATGACATAGTGGGGACAATGACCAATTGGAAATGCCATGTTTGGATTAATATGGAAATGTGTTTGCTATTATTAGCATACGGTGGGCCGAGCAGTGTGCAATATGCCGACAGATACCATAGCAGGCGCATCCCTCCCTCCCAGCTGCATGCTCTGGTAGTTCCAGGGATGTTTCCAGCTCTGTGAAGTCAGTTACCCAGAAGCCATTTGCCACCAAACCTCTTTACTAGCCCAGCACAAAGGTGGGCTTGAGGCTAACCTAAAATGACCAGCACCCAGGACCAGGAAGAAAGAGGAAACATTCATCGAATCCTACTGAGTGATAGCCATTGAGCTCGCTGCCTTGGTTACCTCACTTAGTCCTCCTAAAACTCGAAAAGTAGAAATTCAAACCTCAGAAAAGTTAGCTTCTCAAACTTTGCATCCAAGTCACCCGAGGATCCCATTACAATGCAGATTCTGAATCAGTGGTTCTAGGGGAGGGCTGGACTCTGTCTGACAAGCACCCAGGTGATACAGGTGCTGCTGGTTTTAGAATCACAGTCTGTGTTGTGGAGAGCTGGACAATCTGCCTGGGCCATACAGCTGTTTCAGGGCAGAGCTACAAAGGATTGCAGTTGTTGACTTTGGGAAGGACAGCAGGGTTGGCTGTGGAGGCCCAGGTGTGCATGACTGAGATACTGAACTTGAACCCATTCGTAGATTGGACTCTGGGAGACTGATAAGGCAGGGGCTGCCTGGACTGCAAACCTGACAATGAAACTGTGACTCTTACAGTATGGGATGGAGACATCAGCACAGGCATGCTTGGGGTGCACTTCTTAAGCAGGCAAGGATGGTTCAAGGTTACAGTTTTGCATAACGCTGGGGGTTGAGACTGGAGGTGAGAAGTACCCTAATTCTCACATTTTCCTTTCAAAGTTATTTTTAATTTTCTGAGATGTATTTTATATCATTAAAAAGTACCCATTGTAAGACTGTAATTTAATAAGTTTGACAAATGCACACACCATGTAGCCACAACCACAATCAAAATATAGATATTTGCAGCATTTAAAAAGTTCTCTTGTGGTGCTTCAAGGTAATCAAATTAGTGACCTGCTTCCTTCATCTAGTAGTTTCCTTCTTTTTTATTGCCATGGAGTATTTTATTGTTTGGATATACCACCTTTGTTTATCATTTCCCTACTTATGGCTGTTTGGACAGATTCTAGTTTTTGCTTATTCTGAATTAACTTGCAATGATCATTCGTAAGGTAGACAATAAAGAAAAAGTTCTGTGGAAAGTAACCTCACAGGGTGATCTGATCATAAATTCCTTACATGGTGGGCAGTCCTGCTTCAGCCCTATAACTTCTTTGGTAAAATGTTTTAAGCAAGCCCTGTCCATTGGTCTTATGCATCTAGGTTAACACATCTTTCAAATAAGAAAAACCACCCTCAAAACAGCACATAATCACATCATAGAAATGGCGGCATGAGGTGAGCCTCTTGAAATCTCCCCTGCAATTTACAACAAATTGAACAATTGTAATACCACAAAGGATTCCCTGTGCAGCAGACAGGCATGACTAAGAGGTGGACAACTGAAATCATCTAAAGGAGGGCAAATTGGGAGAGCGGGGGAGGAGGGAAGCAGGAAGTGCAGAGATGCGTGCAGCGTGGGTGCAGAAGCAGACCGTAGCTGGGAGCTCTGAGCTCCCTGCATTCCAGAGCTACCACAGTCATGGAAGACAGAAGAATTCAGACTGCTAACGCTCCCCTTATGGGCCACAGTCCCGCCTGAGGGATCAGCATATAATACGGCTGAACTCAACGCTCACGGCAAAGACCGCGGAGCAAAGACTGAGGGAAAAAGGGTGAAAATGGCGGTCTAAACCCTCACTGCTGAGCAGAGGATGGAAGGCATAGGCACGGAGCCTAGCTGCCCTTTCCCCACCTTCCCAGAGCTCACTGCACTCCCACCCTCCCAGTGCGAGAAGCGGAAAGGTAGCAGTGTCAGATCAAAAGAACAGATTATTCAAAGTTCTGAGAACTGTAGCCCACAGCCACGGGCTCACAGCCCAGCCAGGTCCATCAAAGAGGAAGGAGCTTTGGGCACTGAACTGGCTGTGCTGGTGGGCCACCTCTCACAACCCACCCCACGCCTGTGCCCACCTATCTGGGCAGATCTGTGCAGGAGTAAACACAGCCATTGAAACACACAGGCTCTGAAACTGGTGCAGCAAGACCTTTGGAACTTCAGAAGCTCTCCACACTCCCCCATGGAGGTGATGCCCTGTGACCCAGGTGACCTGTTCACAGAGAAGAAGCCCACCTTCCAGGGAATCCCCCCATTGTGCGAGAAGCTGGAACAGTGCATAGAAAATATAAACTACAGCATGAGAGAAAATAAAAGGCTGCATTCAGAGAGAAATAAAACACTCTACCAACACCTACTGAAAAACAAAAGAAAGACCTAGTCCTATCAACTTGTTGTAAAACCCACTCTTGTAGATGCCTAAAAGAGAAATAATAATTCATTAATTGCCACGAATAACCAATGTAACAAGAGAAATCAGAAAGAAAATGAAAAGTCTCCAGAAAATGAACTTAAAAACATGGAAATATGTGACTTAAATGACAGAGGATTCAATATTGCAGTGCTGGAAAAACTCAACGATATGCAAGAAAACACAGACAAGCACTTTAATGAACTCAGAAACACAATCAAAGAAAAACATGAACATTTTACCAAAGAGAATGAAATTAAAAAAAGAACCAAATACAATTTCTGGAAATTAAGAACTCAATCAAATAAATAGCCATCTTAGGTAATAGAGTTTACCAGATGGAGGAAAGAATCACTGATATCGAAGACAGAAACCTAGAAATTACACAGATGGAAGAAGAAAGAGACTTGAAACTTAAAAGAAATGAAAGAACTCTACAAGAACTTTCTGACTCCATCAGAAAGAGCAATATAACAATAATGGGCATACCAGAAAGAGAAGAAAGAGAGAAGGGAACAGAGAATATATTCAAACAAATTGTCGATGAGAACTTCCCAAACTTGTGGACAGAAGTGGATCCTCGAATCCAAGAAGCAAATAGAACACCTAATTACCTCAATCCAAGGCACATTGTATTGAAGCTGTCTAAAATCAACGGCAAAGAAAGAATCCTCAAGGCAGCCAGGGAAAAGAAGATGGTAACCTACAAAGGAAAGCCCATTAGATTATAATCAGATTTTTCAGCAGAAACTCTACAAGCCAAGAGGGACTGGAACAAAATATTCAAACTATTGAAAGAGAGAAATTATGAGCCAAGAATAACATATCCAGCAAAGATATCCAGTAGATATGAAGGAGGAATAAAGACCTTTCCAGACATACAGAAGCTGACGGAATTTTGTAATACATGACCTGCACTACAAGAAATACTAAATGAGGCTATTTGACCACCATCAACAGGGACAATCTGTGGCAACCAAAACATAAAAAGGGGGAGAGTAAAGGCCTGAACCAAAATATGGGAATGGAGAAAGTAAGCGTGTTGAAGAAAATGGAATACTCTAAATATCAAACTTTCTTTTACATACACTTAAGGGTAAACACACAAAAAAAAACAGAACTGAAATATATACTGTAATAAAAGAAGAAACAGAGGGAAACATCATAGAATACCACCACACAGAAATAATAGACAACAACAAAAAGCAAAGAAACAATGGAGACACAGCCTTACCAGAAAACTAAAGATAGAATGACAGGAAATCCTCACATATGAATAATCACCCTAAATGTAAATGGACTGAACTCACTAATAAAAAGACACAGAGTAGCAGATTGGATCAAAAAACTAAACCCAACCATATGCTGTCTCCAAGAGACACAGCTCAGCTACAAGGACAAGCATAGACTCAGATGAAAGGGTGGAAATTGACACTCCAAGCAAATGGTATCCAGATAAAATCAGGTGTAGCCATATTAATATCAGACAAAACAGACTTCAGGATGAAAAAGATAACAAGAGACAAAGATGGACATTTCATAATGGTAAAGGGGACTATACAACAAGAGGACATAACAGTCATCAATATTTATGCCCCCAATCAGGGAGCACCGAAATATACCAAGCAACTACTAAAAGAACTAAAGGGAGAAATTGACCAAAACACAATTATACTAGGGGAATTGAATACATCATTGACAACTATGGATAGATCATCCAAACAGAAAATAAATAGCGAAATAGCAGCCCTAAATGACACATTAGATGAAATGGACATAATTGACATATATAGAGCACTTCATCCTAAAACATCACACTATACATTCTTTTCTAGTGTACAAGGAACATTCTCAAGGATAGACCATATATTGGGACATAAAATCCGCCTCAGCAAACTTAAGAAGATTGAAATCATACCAAACATATTCCCTGATGACATGGCTTTGAAATTGGATATCAACTGCAAAAAGAAAGCAGGAAAAAACACAAATACATGGAGATTAAACAACATACTTTAAAGAACGACTGGGTCAAAGAAGAAATTAGAGGAGAGACTAAAATATACATAGAACCAAATGACAATGAAAATACATTCCACCAAAATTTTTGGGATGCAGCGAAAGCAGTTTTAAGAGGGATATTTATATCAAGAAACAAGGCCTATCTCAAGAAACATGAAAAATCCCAAATAAATAACCTCACGTTACACCTTAAAGAACTAGAAAAAGAACAAGGGAAACTCAAGGTCAGCAGAAGAAAGGAAATGCCAAAATCAGAGCAGAACTAAATGAAATAGAGAACAAAAAGGCAATAGAAAAAATTAATGTGACAAAGAGCTGGTACTTTGAAAAGATTAACAAAATTAACAAACCCTTGGCTAGACTCACTAAGATGAAAAGAGAGAAGACACTAATTAACAAAATCAGAAATGAAAAAGGGGAATTTATCACGGACACCATAGAAATACAAAGGATCATCCAAGAATACTATGAAGCGCTAGATGCCACCAAATTCAATAACCTAGAAGAAATGGACAAATTCTCAGAAACATATAGCCTTCCAAGGCTGAACCATGAACTGGAAAATCTAAACAGACCGATCACCAGTAAGAAATTGAATCGGTCATCCAAAACCTTCCCCAAAGCAAAAGTCTGGGACCAAATGGCTTCACTAGTGAGTTCTCCCAAACCTTCAAAGAGGATCTAATACCAATCCTGCTCAAACTCTTCCAAAAAATTGAAGAAGAGACAGTACTCCCTAACTCATTTTATGAGGCTAACATTACCCTGATACCAAAACTCGGTAAGGACAACACAAAAAAAGAAAACTACAGATGAATCTCTGATGAATACAGAGGCAAAAATCGTAAACAAAATTCCAGCAAATCGAATACAACAATGAGTTAAAAAGATTATTCATCCTGACCAAGTGGGGTTCATCCCCAGGGCTCAAGGGTGGTTCAACATCCGCAAATCCATCAATGTGATACATCACATAAACAAAATAAAGGACAAAAATTATATGATTATATCAATTGATGCAGAAAAAGCATTTGACAAGATACAACATCCATTTATGATTAAAACACTTAATAAAATAGGTATAGAAGGAAAATATCTTAACATAATAAAGGCCATATATGACAAGCCCTCAGCTAATCTCATAATTAATGGTGAAAAACTGAATCCCTTTGCTCTACGTTCAGGAACACTACAGGGCTGTCCCCTATCACCTCTACTTTTCAACATAGTGTTGGAAGTCCTCGCCAGAACAATCAGGCAAGAGAAATAAATAAAAGCCATCCAAATTGGGAATGAAAAAGTTAAATTGTCACTCTTTGCAGATAACATGATGCTGTATGTAGAAAACCCTAAAGACTCCACCAAAAAGCCATTAGAAACAATCAACAAATACAGTAAAGTTGCTGGCTACAAAATCAACGTACAAAAGTCCATTGCATTCCTATATACTAACAATGAAATCTCAGAAAAAGAAATACAAAAAACAATTCCTTTTGCAATTGCAGCAAAAAGAATAAAATACTTAGGAATAAACTTAACCAAGGATGTGAAGGACCTATATGCTGAAAACTATAAGACATTTTTGAAAGAAATTGAAGAAGACACAAAGAAATGGAAAGACATTCCATGCTCATGGATTGGAAGAATCAACATAGTTAAAATGGCCATATTACCCAAAGCGATATACAGATTTAATGCAATCCCCATCAAAATCTCAATGGCATTTTTTAAAGAAATAGCATAAGAAATCATCAGATTTGTTTGGAACCACAAAAGACCCCGAATAGCCAAAGCAATCTTAAGAAAAAAGAACAATACTGGAGGTATCACACTCCCTGACTTTAGCTTGTACTACAGGTCTACAGTAATCAAAACAGCATGGTATTGGCAGAAAAACAGACACATAGACCAATGGAATAGAATTGAGAACCCAGAAATAATACCACATAAATATGGACAGATAATTTTTGACAAAGAAGCAAAAAACATACAATGGAGGAAAGACAGCCTCTTCAATAAATGGTGCTGGGAGAATTGGATAGCCACGTGCAAAAGAATGAAACTGGACTGCTATCTGTCACCATGTACCAGAATTAATTCAAAATGGATCAAAGACTTAAGCATAAGACCTGAAACAATAAACTGCATAGAAGAAAACATACATACTAAACATATGGATCTTGGGTTCAAAGAGCATTTTATGAACTTGTCTCCAAGGCAATGGAAGTAAAAGCTAAAATAAACGAATGGGACTATATCAAACTGAAAAGTTTCTGCACAGCAAAAAAAACCATTGACAAAATAAAAAGGCAACCAACTGAATGGGAGAAGATTATTGCAAACAGTGCCTCCGATAAGGGGCTAATATCCAAAATATACAAGGAACTCATGCAACTCAACAACAAAAAAACAAACAACCCAATTGAAAAATGGGCAAAGGACCTGAAGAGACATTTCTCCAAAGAGGACATACAAATGGCAAATAGACATATGAAAAAATGCTCAACGTCACTAATCATCAGAGAAATGCAAATAAAAACCACAGTGAGATATCACCTCACCCCAGTCAGAATGGCTATCATCAACAAGACAAATTTAACAAGTGTTGGAGAGGCTGTGGAGAAAAAAGAACACTCATACACTGTTGGTAGGAATGCAGACTGGTGCAGCTGCTATGGAAAGCAATGTGGAGGTTCCTCAAAAAATTATGAATAGAATTACCATATGACCCAGCAATCCCTCTCTTGGGTATCTACCCAAAAAATCTGAAAACATTTGTACATAAAGACAAGTGTGCTCCAATGTTCATTGCAGCTTTGTTTACGGTGGCCAAGACATGTAAACAACCAAAATGTCCTTCAATAGATGAATGGATAAAAAAGTTGTGGTATATATACAGAATGGAATACTATTCAGCAGTAAGAAAAAATGATATAGGAACATTTGTGACAACATGGATGGATCTTGAGAGTATAATGCTAAGCGAAATAAGTGAGACAGAAAAAGCAGAGAACCATATGATTTCACTGATATGTGGTATATAAATAAAAAACAACAAAAGAACAAGACAAACAAATGAGAAACAAAAACTCATAGACACAGACAATAGTTTAGTGGTTACAAGAGGGTAAGGGGGGTGGCGGGTGGGCGATCAGGGTAAGGGGTATGAAATACATGGTGATGGAAGAACTGACTCTGGGTGGTGAACACACAATGGGATTTATAGATGATGTAATACAGAATTGTACACTAGAAATCTATGTAATTTTACTAACAATTGTCACCCCAAGAAATTTAAATAAAATCAAATAAAAAAAGAAATAGCGGCCCTAAATGACACATTAGATGAAAGGGACTTAATTGACATTTATAGAGCACTTCATCCTAGAACATCAGCCTATACATTCTTTTCTAGTATACATAGATATTCTCAAGGATAGACCACATATTGGGACATGAAACTAGCCTCAGCAAATTTAAGGACATTGAAATCATCCCAAGCATATTCTGTGATCACAAGTCTTTGAAATTGGATATCAACTACAAAAAGAAAGCAGAAAAAACCAAAAATATGTGGAGATTAAACAACATAGTTTTAAAGAAGGATTGGGTCAAAGAAGAAATTAGAGGAGAGTTCAAAAGATATATAGAAACAAATGACAATGAAAATACATCCCACCTAAAATTTTGGAATACAGCGAAAGCAGTTTTAAGAGGGATATTTATATCATTACAGGTCTATCTCAACAAAGAAGAAAAATCCCAGATAAATAGCCTCATGTTACACCTTAAAGAACTAGAAAAAGAAAAACAAATGAAACCCAAAGACAAAAGAAGGAAGGAAATAATAAAAATCAGTGCAGAATTAAATGAAGTAGAGAACAAAAAGACAATAGGAAAAATTAATGCAACAAAAGAACTGGTTCTTTGAAAAGATTAATGAAATTGACAAACCCTTTTCTATGCTCAGTAAGATAAAAAGAGAAAAGACACAAATAAACAAAATCAGAAATGAAAGAGGTGAAGTTACCAAGGATGCCACAGAAATATAAAGGATTATCCAAGAATACTATGAAGGACTATATGCAACCAAATTTAATAACCTAGAAGAAATGGACATGTTCTTAGAAGCATATAGCCTTCCTAGGCTGAATCATAAAGAACTGGAAAATCTAAATAGACCGATCACTAGTAAGTAAATTGAATCAGTTATCTGAAACTTTCCCAAAAGCAAAAGTCCAGGATCAGATCGCTTTACAAGTGAGTTCTACCAAACCTTCAAAGAGGACCTAATACCAATCCTGCTCAAACTCTTCCAAAAAATTGAAGAAGAGACAGTACTCCCTAACTCATTTTATGAGGCCAACATTACCCTGATACCAAAACCTGGTAAGGATAACACAAAAAAAGAAAATTATAGACCAATATCTCTGATGAATACAGATGCAAAAATCCTAAACAAAATTCTAGCAAATCGAATGCAACAATGCATTAAAAAGATTATATACCACGATCAAGTGGGGTTCATCCAAGGGGCACAAGGATAGTTCAACATATGTAGATCCGTCAATGTGATACATCACATAAACAAAATAAAGGACAAAAATCATATGATTTTATCAATAGATGCAGAAAAGCATTTGACAAGATACAACATTGATTTACGATTAAAACACTTAATAAAAGGTATAGAAGGGAAATAACTTAACATAATAAGAGCCATACAGGACAAACCCTGAGCTGCTATCACAATCAATGGTGAAAAACTGAAGTCCTTTGCTATTTGTTCAGGAATATGACAGGTCTGTCCCCTATCACCTCTGCTTTTCAACATAGTATTGGAAGTCCTCGCCAGAGCAATCAGTCAAGAGAAAGAAATAAAAAGCATCCAAATTGGGAATAAAGAAGTTAAACTGTCACTTTTTGCAGATGACATGATGCTATATATAGGAAACCCTAAAGACTCCACCAAAAAGCTATTAAAAACAATAAACAACTACAGTAAAGTTGGTGCTTACAAAATCAATGTACAAAAGTCCATTGCATTCCTAATAGTAAAAATGAAATCTCAGAGAAAAATGATTCCTTTCCAATTGCAACAAAAAAGAGTAAAACACCTAGGAATAAACTTAACCAAGGATGTGAAAGATTTATATACTGAAACTGTAAGACATTTTTAAAAGAAATTGAAGAAGACACAAAGAAATGGAAAGACATTTCGTGTTCATGGGTTGGAAGAATCAACATAGTTAAAATGGCCATATTACCCAAAGCCATATACAGATTTAATTCAATCTCTATCAAAATACCAATGGTATTAAAAAAAAAATAGAACAAAAGAAGCATCAGATTTGTATGGAACCACAAAAGACCCCGAATAGCCAATGCAATCCTAAGAAAAAAGAACAATACTGGAGGTATCACACTCCTGACTTTATCTTGTACTACAGGGCAACAATAATCAAAACAACACGGTATTGGCAGAAAAACAGACACACAGACCAATGGAATAGAATTGAGAACCCAAAAATAAATCCACATGACTACGAACAGATAATGTTTGATAAAGAAGCCAAAAACGTACAATGAAGAAAAGACAGCCTCTTCAATAAACGGTGTGGGGAGAACTGTAAAGCCATTGTGCAAAAGAATGAAAGTAGACTGGTATCTGTCACCTTGTATCAAAATTAACTGATAATGGATCAAAGACCTAAATGTAAGACCTGAAACAATAAACTGCATAGAAGAAAACATAGGTACTAAACTTATGGACCTTGGGTTCAAAGAGCATTTTATGAATTTGACCCTGAGGGCAAGGGAAGCAAAAGCTAAAATAAATGAATGTAACTATATCAAACTAAAAATTTTCTGCACAGCAAAAGAAACCATCGACAAAATAAAGAGGCAACTAACCAAATGGCAGAAGATTTTTGCAAACAGTCCTCCAATAAGGGGCTAATATCCAAAATATACAAGGAACTCATACAATGCAATAACAATAAAAAGACAAGCAATCCAATTAAAAAATGGGCAGAGGACCTGAATAGACATTTCTTCAAAGAAAACCGACAAATGGCTAATAGACGTATAAAAAGATGCTCAACATCACTAAATATCAGAGAAATGCAAATAAAAACCACAATGAGATATCACCTCACCCCAGTTAGAATGACTATCATCAACAAGACAAATAGTAACAAGTGTTGGAGAGGCTGTGGAGAGAAAGGAACCCTCATACATTGTTGGTGGGAATGCAGATTAGTGCAGCCACTATGGAAAATAGTGTGGGGTTTCCTCAAAAAATTAAGAATAGAATTACCATATGACCCAGCAGTACCTCTGTTGGGTATATACCCCCAAAAATCTGAAAACATTTATCCATAAAGATATATGTGCTCTAATGTTCACTGAAGCTTTATTTACGGTGGCCAAGACATGGAAACAATGAAAATGTCCTTCGATAGATGATTAGATAAAGGTTTGTGGTATATATACACAATGGAATACTACTCTGCCATAAGAAAGATGAGATAGTACCCTTTGCGACAACATGGATGGATCTTGAGCTTATTATCTGAACAAAATAAGTCAGACAGAAAAACTCGAGAACCATATGATTTCACTGATATGTGGTATATAAACCAAAAACAACAAAAGAACAAGACAGACAAATAAAGAAACAAAAACTCATAGACACAGACAATAGTTTAGTGGTTACCAGAGGTTAAGTGGGGAGGGGGTGGTAGATGAGGGTAAAGTGGATCAAATATATGGTTGATGGAAATTGAACTGACTCTGGGTGGTGAACACAATGTTATATATAGATGAGGTAATACAGAATTGTACACCTGAAATCTATGTAACTTTACTAATAGATGTCACCAAAGTAAATTTTAATTAAAAAAAAAAAAGAGCACATAATCTTGCTAACTATTCTGTAATGCAGTACCCACCTTGCTTTCTCTCACCTTCATGTAATCTTCCCTATGTTCCCTCCTTAAGCTCAAATACATAAAAGAAACTATAAAACTGTTATTTTCCAGAACATTTGATATCTTGCTTCTCAGCAATTGTCAGCTTGGCTTAGGTTTGGACATTCTTACATTGACAATATAAAAGTATTTTAATGGACATATGTTTTTGATTCTCTCTGGATTATAACAAGGACTGAAATTGCTGGGTCATATAAGTGAATGCCACATTTTCCTGTTTGAAATTCTTCAATTTCTAATTTTACTATAATTCTCTCATTTATTCACTTATTTAGTAGTATAATTATATGAATGTGTGACAATAAAGTTTGCGAACTTGTTGCAATGATGTTGCTAACCTTTTTTTGATATCAGAGGGATTATTCATTATATATTTGTACCAACTGGACAAACAGTTAACCAAGTTTACTATTTGGAACTGCTGAAAAGGCTGTGTGAAAAAGTCAGATGACCTGAACTTTTCGCCAACAATTAATGGCTCTTGCATCACGACAATGTACCAGCTCTCACTGTGTGAGGGAATTTTTAGCCAGTAAACAAATAACTGTATTGGAATACCCTCCCTACTCACCTCTTCTGGCCCCCCGTGCCTTTTTTCTTTACCTGAAGATAAAGGAAATATTGAAAAGAGGACATTTTGATGACATTCACGACATTAAAGGTAATATAACGACAGCTCTGATGGCCACTCCAGAAAAAGAGTTTCAAAATTGCTTTGAAGGGTGGACTAGGTGCTGGTGTCAGTGCATAGCTTCCCAAGGGGAGTACTTCAAAGGTGACCATAGTGATATTCAGCAATGAGGTATGTAGCACTTTTTCTAGGATGAATTCGTGAACTTAATTGTCTGGCATCTTATTAAGCTACTACTATTTGTCAGAATTATTATCTGAGAAAAAGTATCAACTGTTAAAACAGAAAAAAAAAACCCACAAAAAACAAAGAACAACCTTGCCCTCATGGAGTTTATTCAGGGAGAATAGAAAACAAATGACCAAATTAGCAATAAAGATACCAGATAGTAACGGAGTGTGTGGTCAAGGAAGTTTCCTCTGAGGAGAAGGCATATACGCTGAGACCTGCATGACTGAAAAGACCAGCTACACAGAGATTTTGAGGTGGGGGATCATTTCAGGCCAAGGAGGAGCCAGTGCAGAGGCCCTGAGACAGATAACAGGGTAGAGGAAATCCATATCAGTGGAGCAAGGTTGGCAGAGAACAGTGTCCTCAGGGGAGGGTGAAAAAATGATAAGCAAGTTGTCTGCATACTCTTAAACATTCTGTTTACCTAGTGATGTATTTATTTGCTTACTATCTGCCTACTCAGTAGAAAGTCAGCTTGTGAGAACAGAGATTTTGCTTTTTGCTTCACTGTGGCATTCCCTCTGCTTAGAACAGAGTCTGACACATGAGAGGTACTTTTGAAATATTTGTTAAATAACCAAATAAATGAATGAATTGAAGAACCACTTGTTCAATGTCCTGTGCTGGGCACTGAGATGGGTACTGCTGGTGTAAAATGAAATAACACAGAGACATCATCAAAATGGCAGCGTGAGGTGAGCCTCTGTAAGTCTCCCCTGGAATTTACAACAAATTGAACAACTATAACTCCACAAAAGACTCCCTGCATAGCAGACAGTCAAGACGAAGAGGCTCACTACTGAATTCACCTAAAGATGGGCAAATTGCGCAAGCAGGGGAGGAGGGAAGGGAGAAGTGCTGAGATGGGGCCGCGCGGGAGCAGGACGCAGACCTAGCTCAGTGCTCCGAGATCACTGCATCCCCGAACTACTGCAGCTGTGGGAGAGGGAAGAACTGGTACTGCTAGGGCTCCATGTATGGCCCACAAGGGCAGAGGGGACAGCATATAACACAGCTGAATCCAACGCTCATGGCAGAGATCTCAGAGCAAAGACTGAGGGAAGAAGGCTGAAAATGGTGATTTAAGACCTCATTGCCCAGAGAACGGAAGCCTTAGGCATTGAGACTAGCTGCCCCCTCCATACTGTCCCAGAGCTCACCCCGCCCCCCCCCCCCCCCCGCCCAGTGCTAGAAGCAGAATAGTAGCAGTGTTAGATAAAAAAAAAAAAAAAAACCAGAATATTTACAGTTCTGAAAACCGTGGTCTGCAGACACAGATTTGCAGCCCAACTAGTTATGGCAAAGGGGAGGGAGCTGTGGAAACAGGACTGGCTGTTGTGGTGGTAGCCACCATTGCTCTGGGCCACCTCTCACAACCCACTCCCCCTCCCCCAAGTCTCCACCTATCTCACCGGATCCCTGGAGGAATAAACAGAACTGCTGAAACACACAGGCTCTGAATCTGGTGCAGCAAGACCTTTGGAACTGCAGAAGCTCTCCACATTCCCCCATGGAGGCGGTGCCCTGTGACCCAGGTAACCTGTTCACAGAGGAGAAGCCCACCTTCCAGAGAATCCCCCCATTGTGTGAGAAGCTGGAATAGTGCAGAGAAAACATAAAACTACAGTGTGAGAGAGAAAAAAAGGCTGCAGTCGGAGAGAAAATAAAACATTCTACCAACAAGTACTGAAAAACAAAAGAAAGACCTCTTCCTATCAATCTGTTGCAGAGGCCACTCCTGTAGATGTCTAGGAAGAGAAATAATAAATCATTAATTGCCATGAATAACCAAGGCAACAAGACAGCTCAGAACGAAAGTGAAAAGTCTCCAGAAAATGAACTTAAAGATATGGAAATATGTGACTTAAATGACAGAGAATTCAAGATTGCAGTTCTCAAAAAACTCAACAAGATGCAAGAAAACACAGACAGGCAGTTTAATGGACTCAGAAATAGCCAGCTTAGGTAGTAGATTTCACCAGATGGAAATGACACGGATGGAAGAAGAAAGAGACTTGAGACTTAAAAGAAATGAAAGAACTCACAAGAACTTTGTGACTCCATCAGAAAAAGCAATATAAGATTAATGGGCATACCAGAAGGAGAAGAAAAAGAGAAAGCAACAGAGAGTATATTCAAATAAATAGCCGATAAGAACTTCCCAAACTTGTGGAAAGAACTGGATCCTCGAATCCAAGAAGCAAATAGAACACCTAATTACCTCAACCCAAACATGTCTTCTTCATGGCACATTGTATTGAAGCTGTCTAAAATCAACGACAAAGAAAGAAATCTCAAGGCAGCCAGGGAATAGAAGACGGTAACCTACAAAGGATAGCCCATTAGATTATCATCAGATTTTTCAGCAGAAACTCTACAAGCCAGGAGGGAATAGAACCAAATATTCAAACTATTGAAAGAGAGAAATTATGAGCCAAGAATAATGTATCCAGCAAAGATATCCTGTAGATATGAAGGAGGAATAAAGACCTTTCCAGACATACAGAAACTGAGGGAATTTTCTAATACACGACCTGCACTACAAGAAATACTAAAGGAGGCTATTCGACCACCATCAACAGGGAAAATTTGTGGCAACCAAAACATAAAAAGGCGGTGGGGAAATAAAGGCCTGAATGAAAATATGGGAATGGAGAAAGTAATCATGCTGAAGAAAATGGAATACTCTAAATATTGAACTTTCTTTTACATAAACTTAATGGTAACACTCAAAAAAAAAGAAAAAAATCCAGAACTGAAATATATACTGTAATAAAAGAAGAAAAGGAGGGAAAAATCATAGAATACCACCACACAGAAATAATAGACAACAAAAACAAAAAGGCAAAGAAACAATGGAGACATAGTCTTACCAGAAAACTAAAGACAGAATGATAGGAAATTCTCACATATCAAAAATCACCAAATGTAAATGGACTAAACTCACCAATAAAAAGGCACAGAGTAGCAGATTGGATCAAAAAATTAAAACCAACCATATGCTGTCTCCAAGAGACACATCTCAGCTACAAGGACAAACATAGACTCAAAGTGAAAGGGGAGAAATTGACACTCCAAGCAAATGGTATCCAGATAAAATCAGGTGTAGTCATACAGATATCAGATGAAACAGACTTCAGGATAAAAAAGGTAACATCAGACAAAGATGGACATTTCATAATGGTGAAAGGGACTATACAACAAGAAGACAGAACAGTCATGAATATTTATGCCCCCAATCACGGAGAATCGAAATATACCAAGCAACTACTAACAGAACTAAAGGGAGAAATTGACCAAAACACAATTATACTAGGGGACTTAAATACATCATTGACAGCTATGGATAGATCATCCAAACAGAAAATACAGAAAGAAATAGCAGCCCTAAATGACACATTAGATGAAACAGACATAATTGATATTTATAGAGCACTTCATCCTAGGACATCAGACGATACATTCTTTTCTAGTGTACATGGACATTCTGAAGGATAGACCCATATATTGTGACATAAAACTAGCCTCAGCAAATTTAAGAAGATTGAAATCATACAAGTATATTCTCTGATCACAAGGCTTTGAAATTGGATATCAACTGCAAAAAGAAAGCAGGAAAAACCACAAATACATGGAGATTAAACAACATAGTTTTAAAGAACGACCGGTTCAAAGAAGAAATTAGAGGAGAGATCAAATGATACATAGACACAAATGACAATGAAATTACAACCTACCAAAATTTTTGGGATGCAGCAAAAGCAGTTTTAAGAGGGAAATTTATATCATTAGAGGCCTATCTCAAGAAACAAGAAAAAACCCAAATAAATAACCTCACGTTACACCTTAAAGAATTAGAAAAAGAAGAATAAATGAAACCCAAAGTCAGCAGAAGAGAGGAAATAATAAAAATCAGAGCAGAACTAAATGAAATAGAGAACAAAAAGACAATAGAAAAAAATTAATGTGACAAAGAGTTGATTCTTTGAAAAGATTAACAAAATTGACAAACCCTAGGCTAGACTCACTAAGATAAAAAGAGAGAAGACACTAATAAAATCAGAAATGAAAAGGGAGAAGTTATAATGGATCCCACAGAAATACAAAAGATCATCCAAGAATACTATGAAGGACTATATGCTACCAAATTCAATAACCTAGAAAAAAAGGACAAGTTCTTAGAAACACATAGCCTTCCTAGGCTGAACCATGAAGAATTGGAAAATCTAAACAGACCGATCACCAGTAACAAAATTGAATCAGTCATCCAAAACCTTCCCAAAAGCAAACGTCTGGGACCAGATGGCTTCACTAGTGAATTCCACCAAACCTCAAAAAAAGATCTAATACTAATTCTGCTAAAACTCTTCCAAAAAATTGAAGAAGAGACATTACTCCCTAACGCATTTTCTGAGGCTAACATTACCCTGATACCAAAACCTGGTAAGGACAACACAAAAACAGAAAGCTACAGACCAATATCTCTGATGAATATAGATGCAAAAATCCTAAACAAAATTCTAGCAAATCGAAGGTAACAATTCATTGAAAAGATTACTCGCCTTGACCAATTGGGGTTCATCTCAGGGGCACAAGGATGGTTCAACATATGCAAATCCATCAGTGTGATACATCACATAAACTAAATAAAGGACAAAACTCATATGATTATATCAATTGATGCAGAAAAAGCATTTTACAAGATACAACATCCATTTATGATTAAAACACTTAATAAAAGAGGTACAGAAGGAAAATTCCTTAACATAATAAAGACCATATATGACAAATCCTCAGGATCGAGTGGATCCAAATATTCAAACTATTGAAAGAGAGAAATTATGAGCCAAGAATAATATACCTAACAAAGATGTCCTTTAGATATGCAGGAGGAATAAAGATATTTCCAGACATACAGAAGCTGAGGGAATTTTCTAATACATGACCTGCACTACAAGAAATACTAAAGGAGGCTATTCGACCACATTCAACAGGGACAATTTGTGGCAACCAAAACATAAAAAGTGGGGGGTGGGGGAATAAAGGCTTGAACGGGAATATGGGAATGGAGAAATTAATCATGCTGAAGAAAATGGAATACTCTAAATATCGAACTTTCTTTTACATAAACTTAATGGTAACCACTCAAAAAAAAAATCCAGAACTGAAATATATACTGTAATAAAAGAAGAAAAGCAGAACTAAATGAAATAAATATCATAATTAATGGTGAAAAACTGAAGCTCTTTGTTCTACATTCAGGAACACGACAGGGCTGTCCCCTATCACCTCTGCTTTTCAACATAGTGTTGGAAGTCCTCGCCAGAGCAATCAGGCAAGAGAAATATATAAAAGGTATCCAAATTGGGAATGAAGAAGTTAAATGGTCACTCTTTGCAGAGGACATGATGCTACATATAGAAAACCCTAAAGACTCCACCAAAAAGCTCTTAGAAACAATCAACGAACACAGTAAAGTTGCCAGCTACAAAATCAACATACAAAATCTATTGCATTCCTATATACTAACAATGAAATCTCAGAAAAAGAAATTAAAAAAAAAAATTCCTTTGGCAATTACAGCAAAAAGATTAAAATAACTAGGAATAAACTTAACCAAGGATGTAAAAGACCTATACGCTGAAAACTGTAAGACATTTTTAAAAGAAATTGAATAAGACAAAAAGAAATGGAAAGATATTCCGTGCTCATGGATTGGAAGAATCAACATAGTTAAATTGGCCGTATTACCCAAAGCAATATACAGATGAATGCAATCCCCATCAAATTCCCATTGGCATTTTTTTTAAGGAAATAGAGCAAAAAAATCATCAGATTTGTTTGGAACCACAAAAGACCCCGAATAGCCAAAGCAATCTTAAGAAACAAGAACAATGCTGGAGGTATCACACTCCCGGACTTTAGCTTGTACTACAGGGCAACAATAATCAAAACAACACGGTATTTGCAGAGAAACAGACACATAGACTAATGGAATAGAATTGAGAATCCAGAAATAAACCCACATATATATGGACAGATAATTTTAGACAAAGAAGCAAAACACATACAATGGAGAAAAGACAGCCTCTTCAATAAATGGTACTGGCAGAATTGGATAGCGACGTGCAAAAGAATGAAACTGGACTGCTATCTGTCACCATGTACCAAAATTAATTCAAAATGGATCAAAGACTTAAGCATAAGACCTGAAACAATAAACTGCATAGAAGAAAGCATAGGTACTAAACTTATGGACCTTGGGTTCAAAGAGCATTTTATGAATTTGTTTCCAAAGGCAATGGAAGTAAAACCTAAATAAATGAATGGGACTATATCAAACTGAAAAGCTTCTGCACAGCAAAAGAAGCCATAGACAAAATAAAGAGGCAATCAACTGAATGGGAGAAGTTTTTGCAAAGAATGCCTCCGATAAGGGGCGAATTTCCAAAATATATAAGGAACTCATGCAACTCAACAACAAAAAAACAAACAACCCAATTGAAAAATGGGCAGAGGACCTGAAGAGACATTTCTCCAAAGAGGACATACAAATGGCAAATAGACATATGAAAAAATGCTCAACGTCACTAATCATCAGAGAAATGCAAATAAAAACCACAATGAGATATCACCTCACCCCAGTCAGAATGGCTATCATCAACAAGACAAATAGTAACAAGTGTTGGAGAGGCTGTGGAGAAAAAGGAACCCTCATACACTGTTGGTGGGAACGCAGATTGGTGCAGCTGCTATGGAAGGTAGTGTGGAGGTTCCTCAGAAAATTACGAATAGAATTACCAGATGACCCAGCAATCCCTCTCCTGGGTATCTACCCAAAAAATCTGAAAACATTTGTACATAAAGACAAATGAGCTCCAATGTTCATTGCAGCTTTATTTATGGGGGCCAAGACATGGAAACAACCAAAATGTCCTTCGATAGATGAATGGATAAAGAAGTTGTGGTATATATACACAATGGAATACTATTCGGTGGTAAGAAAAGATGAAATACGACCATTTGTGACAACATGGATGGATCTTGAGATTATAATGCTAAGTGAAATAAATCAGACAGAAAAAGCATAAAACCATATGATTTCACTGATATGTGCTATATGAACCAAAAACAACAAAAGAACAAGACAAACAAATGAGAAACAAAAACTCATAGACACAGACAATAATTTAGTGGTTACCAGAGGGTAAGGGGGAGGGTGGTAGATGAGGGTAAAGGGGATCACATATGTGGTGATGGAAGGAGAACTGAGTCTGGGTGGTGAACACACAGTGGGATTTATAGATGATGTGATACAGAATTGTACACCTGAAATCTGTGTAACTTTAGCAACAATTGTCATCCCAATAAACTTTAATAAAAAAAATGAAATAAGACAGTTCTTTTCTCTCAATGAGCTTCCCAGGCATCGGGGAAGAGAGACCAGTGGTTATTCCATGACAACACTATTGACAGACAAAATCAAAGGGTGATGACTAATATGGAGGAAGGTACCTTATGACACTGAATGAAGGAATTCTGTCATGGTCCTTGATGGTGGCAGAGGATTTAGCTAGATAGAAAAGGCTAGATGAAGGAATTTAAGAGGTAGGAACAGTTAGTGCAACTGTATAGATGGCTAAAAAGGAGCACTATGTGTTTGGTAAATTCCAAGATGCTCTATATGGTTACCATCATGTAGATGGAGTAGATTTGGGGGAGCTCTGCAGAGAAAACTCAAGATGGGCCTTTAGGATTAGGAAAAGAAATTTGAAATCTGTCTTGAGAACCACTGAAGGATTTTTAGTGAGGACAAAAGACATGATCAAATTGATGTTTAAAAAAAATAAAAGGCTTTTTTCATTAAATGTGGCAGCTTAAATACACATTGTAAATTCTACTTCCTTTTCTATCCCCACTGAAACAACAGTAAAATGTTTTTAATGTGCAAACACCCACCAGAAATTTTACAGTGAACAAGATGTTGATAATGAAATAGCACAGCCAGCGTTCTTATACATAGCTGGTAGGAGTGTAAATTGATGCAATCAATTTGGAAAACAACACGATGATATCTGATAAAGTTGAATACACACATATTCTATGACACAACAATTCCACTCCAAGGCATATACCCGACAGAAAAACTCACACATATGCTCACCAAAAGACATGTACAAGGACATTTATATCAGCAATAGCCCCCAAATTGGAAACAACTGTCTATGAAAAGTGGATAAATAAATTGTGGTATATTTACACAGTGGAACAACTATGTAACAATGAGAATGAACCATCTACAATTACATGCAACATTATAGATTGTCACAAACAAAATTCTGAATGAAGAAGCCAGACACAAAATAATACATACTATGTAATTCCACTTATGTAAAGTTCAAAAACAAGAAAAAAATTCACCTGTGCAGTTATAAGTCAGGATGGGGAGTGGACAGAGACTTTAAGCGAGCACCAAGACGATTTCTGGGGTCCCAGTAATGTTCTGTTTTATGATGTGGATACTGGTTACACGATTGTGCTCTGATTTTGAACATTGATTTAGATCTATTCTTTTGACATATGCAATTTTCTGTTTACATATTATACTTTATTAAAAAAACATTTTTAAAAGACATAAACCCACAAGGACAAAAATAACAAAAGTTGGGAACTGGAAAGCAGATAGTGAGTGGCAAATGATGTAGTTCAACTGATAAAACGGAAATTTTCATTGGCAGAAGTAAAAATCAAAAAGCAACTTTGTTTACATAGTAGTATCCCCAAGAGGACAAAGAATTTGCAGCATAAGTCACCTCTGGAAATGTATAAAACTAGGAGGAATTGTTCAAAATCTAGTTAAGAAGCAGATAGATTCCCAGATCTCCTCTCCAAGTCTCCATGATGGGGCAACTGTTCCCCCTACCCCGGGATGAAACTGAAGGTTAGTCTTTGGAGAGTATAAAACAGAGAGTCTCTGGGCTAAACAGCAGACAGCAGAGGTGTGATACAGAGAACACAAGAGAATGTTTATAGACCTTTGTCTCTGTTGGGTTCCTACAACATTGACAGCCCTCTAGGCTGGTGAGGGAAGAGCACTCTCTGTAGAATCTGACCAACCCAAAAGAAACAAAAAAATCTGAAATGCTGATAATGTGGCTTTCTGCAAGGTGTGTTCAAGGCAGATCCTTTATAGGGAAGATAGCCAATAAGCCTCTGACACAGAGAGCACCCGTCCCCTTTTCACTACCCCACTTCACTACCCCTATCAAGGGTCTTAAGATTTTTGAAAACAACACGCAACATGAAAGGCAGAAACCAAGACAAACAAACTAAAAAACAGAAAAAACAAAATAAAATAAACAAACTCAACTTGGAGGAAACAGATCATGTAGGGAGAAGAAAACTTTGAAAACAAGGCCATAGCACTAGAGAAGAGACAGAAGACATCGCATATGAATTCAGTTGATCTGGGTGGGGCCAAAGTCCTAGTGAACAAGAACTGTGCATATGATTCTAATGTGTAGCCGAGGTGAAGACTACTTCAATAGGAAGTGCACAGCCCCACCTACAAAGTCTTTATGCTTGAGTAAACTGAATTGAAGGAAACCTCAACAGCAATGTTTCTCAAATATTAGTGTGCATCAGAATCCCCAGGGGGCTTGTTAAAACACACAACGCTGGGCCCTGCCTCAAGTTCCTGGTTTAGTAGGTCTGTGCCAGAGCCTGAGAATTTGCATTTCACAAGTTCCCAGGAGCTGCTTATGCTGCTCTATAGGGCAATGTTTTTTTAACTTCTGATGCCCATGGGATCACCAATGCAATTTAAAAATACTGATGCTTGGGTCCCATTCCAAGATTCTGATTGAATTGGTCTGTAGTGTGACCTGGGCATTGGAATTTTAAAAAGCCCTCCGATTGATTCCAATGGGCCGTCCCTGCTGAAAATCACTGCTCTAAATCTAAAAACCAGTGTACAAGAAATACCAAAAAGAGTAAAACAGGTTAAATTACACTCAGAGGAAGAATCAGCCAAATTTAGAATGCAAGACATGTTATTAGACAAATGACTTGGTTTCTGTAGCCAATCATGGATATTGAGATAAATGGAAGAAGGGACTCATAGAATAAAGCCTTAAAAGAAAAAGACATTCAATGTTTGGGCCTCATTTGGATTATAATTAAACCAACCAACTTGAAAGGCATTTTGGAGACAATAAAAATTTGGATATATAGTTATCAGATGATATTAAGAAATTATTAATTTTATTAGGAATGATAACAGCATGATAATTATAGTTTTTTCAATTATATTTGACATTCAATATTTTATATTAGTTTCAGGTGTACAGCATAGTGGCTAGACATTTATATAATTTATGAAGTGATTCCCCCCATAAATCTAGTACCCACCTAGCACTATACTCGTACACTAATACACTAGTACTTATTACAGTATTATTGACTATATTCCCTATACTTACACTTTACATCCTCATGACTAATTTGTAAGTACCTATTTGTTTTTCTTAATCCTTTCACTTTTTTCACCCAGTTCCCCATCTCCCCTCCCATCTGATAACCATCAGTTTTTTCTCTGAATCTATGAGTTCGTTTCTGTTTTCGTTTATTTATTTGTTCTTTAGATTCCACATATAAGTGAGATCATATGTTATTTGTCTGTCTCTGTCTGCCATATTTCACTTAGTATAATAACCTCTAGATCCATCCATGCTATCCCAAATGGTAAGATTTCATTGTTTGATGGCTGAGTAATATTCCATTGTATATACTGTGTTTCCTCGAAAATAAGACCTAGCAGGACCATCAGCACTAATGCGTCTTTTGGAGCAAAAATTAGTATAAGAACCGGTATTATATTATATTATATTATATTATATTATATTATATTATATTAATTATATTATATTAAAGACCTGGTCTTATTTTAATATAATATAAGACTGAGTCTTATATTAATTTTTGCTCTAAAAGATGCATTAGAGCTGATGGTCCAGTTAGGTCTTATTTTCAGCAAAAAACGGTATGTACTACTTTTTCTTTATCCAGTCATCTATTGAGGGGCACTTGAGTTGCTTCCATATCTTGGCTATTTTGAATAGCATTGCAATGAACATAGGAGTGCATATATCTTTTCAAATTAGTGTTTTGGATTTTTTCAGATAAATATTCAGAAATGGAATTACTGGGTCGTAAGGTAGTTAGTTCTATTTTTAATTTTTTGAAAAACCTCCAAACTGTTTTCCATAGTGACTGCAGCAATTTCCGATCCCACCAACAGTGCACGAGGTTCCCTTTTCTCCACATCCTCATCAACACTTGTTGTTTATTGATTTATTGATGATAGCCATCCTAACAGATGTGAGGTGACACCTCACTGTGGTTTTAATGTGCATTTCTCCGATGATTAATGATGTTGAGCATATTTTCATGTCTACTGACCATGTGTATGTTCTCTTTTAAGAAATACCTGTTTAGGTCCTCTGCCCATTTTTTTACTAGATTGTTTTTTGGTGTTGAGTTTTATGAGTTCTTTATACATTTTGGACATTAGCCCATTATCAGATGTATCACTGGTGAATATCTTCTGCTATTCTATAGCTTGTCTTTTTATTTTGTTGATGGTTTTCTTTGCTGTGCAAACACTTTTCAGTTTCATGTAGTACCATTTGTTTATCATTTCTTTTGTTTCCCTCACCCAAGGAGAGGTATCAGAAAACAATGTTGCTAAGGGTAATATCTGAGAGTTTACTTCCTATATTTTCTTCTAGGAGTTTTATAGTTTCAGGTCTTATATTTATATCTCTAATCCATTTTAAGTTTATTCTTGTACATGGTATAAGAAGGTGGTCCAGTTCCTTCCCTCCTTCCCTCCCTCTCTCCCTCCCTTCTTCCTCTTCTTCTTCTTCTTCTTCTTCTTCTTCTTCTTCTTCTTCTTCTTCTTCTTCTTCTTCTTCTTCTCTTCTTTCTTCTTCTCTTCTTCTTCTTCTTCTTCTTCTTCTTCTTCTTTTTCTCTTCTTCTTCTTCTTCTTCTTCTTCTTTCTTCTTCTTTTATTCTTCTTTCTTCTTTTTTTTTCTTCTTCTTCTTCTTCTTCTTCTTCTTTTCTTCTTCTTCTTCTTCTTCTTCTTTCTTCTTCTTCTTCTTCTTCTTCTTCTTCTTCTTCTTCTTTCTTCTTCTTTTTCTTCTTCTTCTTCTTCTTCTTCTTCTTCTTCTCTTCTTCTTCTTCTTCTTCTTTCTTCTTCTTTTCTTCTTCTTCTTCTTCTCTTCTTCTTTTCTTCTTCTTCTTCTTCTTTCTTCTTCTTCTTCTTTCTTCTTCTTCTTCTTCTTCTTCTTCTTCTTCTTCTTCTTCTTCTTCTTCTTCTTCTTCTTCTCTCTCTCTCTCTGTCTGCATGTATCTGTCCAGTTTTCCCAGCAAGTTTTCCCAGCACCATTTGTTGAATAAACTGTCTTTACCGCACTTTATATTTTTGCCTCCTTTGTCATAGATTAAATGACTATATAGGCATGGGTTTATTTCTGGGCTCTATTCTATCGATCTATATGTCTATTTTTATGCCAATCTTCTTTTTCAAGATTGCTGTGACTATTCGTGGTCTTTTATGGTTTCATATAAATTTTAGAATTATTTGTTCTTCAATGAAAAATGCCATTGGTATTTTGACAGGGATTGCACTGAATCTATATCTTTCTTTTGGTAGTATGGACATTTTAACAATGTTAATTCTTCCTATACATGATCACGGTATATGTTCAATTTATTTGTATCTTCTTCAATTTCTTTCTTCAATATCTTATAATCTTCTGAGTATTGGTCTTTTACCTCTTTGGTTAAATTTATTCCTAGGTAATTTTTTTTATATGATTGTAAGTGGGGTTGTTCTATTAATTTCTCTTTCTGATTGTTCATTATTGTTGTATAAAAATACTACTGATTTCTGAATATTAATTTTGTAGGCTGCTACTTTACTGAATTCATTTATCTGTTCTTAGAGTTCTTTTGGTGAAATATTTGGGTTTCTGCCCATATAGTATCATGTCATCTGCAAATAATGACAGTTTTACTTCTTTTCCAATTCAGATACATGTTTTTTTTTTCTTCTTTTGTCTGATTGCTGTGGTTAGAACTTCCAATAACTATGTGGAATAAAAGTGGTGAAAGTGAGCTTCCTTGTCTTGTTCCTGATCTTAAGGGGAATGCTTTTAGCTTTTCCCCATTGAGTATGATGTTAGCTGTGGGTTTGTTATTATATGGCCTTAATTATTTGAGGAATGTTTCCTCTCTTCCCACTTTGCTGAGAGTTTTTATCATAAATGGATGCTGGATTTTGTCAAATGCTTTTCCTGCATCTATTCATATGCACATGTGTGTATAATTTTTATATTTCATTTTGTTTATGTGGTGTATCATATTAATGATTTGCTGATATTGAACCAAACTTGCATCCCAGGAATAACTCCTACTTGATCATGATTTATGATTTTTTAAATGTATTGCTGTATTCAGTTTGCTAATATTTTGTTGAAAATTTTTGCATCTATGTGCATCAGGGTTATTGGCCTATAGTTTTCGTTTTTGTAATGTCTTTTTCTGGTTTAGGAATCAAGATAATATTGGCCTCATTGAATGAGTTTGGGAGCCTTTCTTCTTCTTAAATTTTTTGGAATAATTGAGAAGAATTGGTGTTAATTCTTTGAATGTTTGGTAAATTTCACCTGTGAAGTCATTTGGTCCGGGACTTTTGTTTTTGGGAGTTTTTTGATTATTGATTCGATTTCATTAGTAGTAATCAGTTGGTTCAGATTTTCTGTTTATTCTTGATTCAGCCTTGCAAGATTGTATGCTTCTAGGAATTTGTCCATTTTTTCCCCCAGAATGTCCAATTTGTTGGTGTGTAATTGCTCATATTATTTTCTCAGAATATTTTGTATTTGTGTGATGTCCATTGTCACTTCTCCTCTTTCATTTCTGATTTTATTTATTTGAATCCTCTCTCTTTCTTTCTTAATTACTCTGGTTAAAACCTTATCAATTTTGTTTATTATTTCAAAGAAACAGCTGTTGGTTCATTGATCGTTTTTTTATTGATTTTAGTCTCTATTTCATTTATTTCTGTTCTGATCTTTATTATTTCCATCCTTCTACTCACTTTGGGCTTTGTTTACTGTTCTTTTTCCAGTTCCCTTAGGTGTAAAGTTAGATTGTTTATTTGAAATTTTTCTTGTTTTTTAAGGTAGGCCTTCATTGCTATGAATTTCCCTCTTAGAGCTGCTTTCACTGTGTTTCATAGATTTTGACTAGTTGTGTTTTTGTTTTTGTTTGTCTCAAGGTGTCTTTTGATTTCTTTCTTGATCTCTCTGTTAACCCAGTCATTGTTTACTAGCATGTTATTGAGCCTCCATGTTTGTGTGTTTTTCATTTTTTTCTTGTAATTGATTTATAGTTTCATACCATTGTGGTTGGAGAAGATACTTGGTATAATTTCAATCTTCTTAAATTTATTGAGAACTTGTTTTGTGACCTAACATGTGGTCTATCTTGGTAAATGTTTTTTGTGCACTCCTAAAGAATATATAGTCTGCTGCTTTGGGGTGGAATACTCTAAAAATATCAATTAAATTCATCTGGTCTAGTGTGTCATTTAAGTCTGCTGTTTCCTTGCTGATTTTCTGTTGGTGGTTATATTTTTTAAAAGTATCTATAAATTAGAGATATATGTTGAAGCATTCATAGATGAATGCTATGATATCTGGAATTCTCTTTAAAATACTCCAGGAAAATGTTGGTATGTTGAGTTTAATATAACATTCTCTTTATTTTTGTGTAAGTTTGAAAATTTTCATAATAAAAAGTTAAAATAAAAATAAGATTTAAAAAAAAACTACCAAACAGAAAGAAAGCTTCAGTAGAGATTCTTCATGATGATATGCTTTGATACATTGAAAGGAGATTTATAACAGTGTAAACATAAAAATAAATAAAAAAAAACTAAGTAACTGTAATGGCAAAGTAATTATTAACCTCAGTCAAAGCAAAGTATTGTATAGGAAATGAAAAGTAATCATAGTATACCACATGGTTCAACTTTGAAGAGCATTTAGCCAGTCATAATGATATCAAGTACTTACCTGATTAAAATTATAAGGGAACATAATTAGATGATGTCTAGGATGTGTAGGCTACATATGTGGGGTGGGTCAGGAAAAATGAACATTATCTTCCATTGTGACTAGTCATGATGGCTAGACTAAAAGATCAATAAATAGCAATGTGTACATGGTAATTATTCATATAAAGTGAAGTACCAAAAGAATCATAGAATAAATTAGAACCCAATGATAATGCAAAAAGCTGTGTCTAAAACGTAACAGTCCTATAAAATGGGAGGGGTCACATTATTGAGAATATTAGAGAAATATCCTCTGCTGTCATGTAAAATTAACCAGCTGGGAATTTGGTGGTTAGAAGGCCAATCATGCTTTGGCAAATTCACATGATCACCTGGCATTCATCACAGGGTTGTTTTATTTTCTCACTGTGGGAAAGAAATGGGGTCATAGAGAGGACTGTATTACTTGTACTCTTTAAACCTTATGTATAATTTTGATTAAAATAAAAAAAAAAACAAATACTGCTAGGCTGAAGAATGGATTAGTGGTGAGAGAATAGATGCAGGGAGATCAAGCAAGAGACCACTGCTGTCATCTGGGTGAAAAGGTGTAGAAGTCCCTGCTGGGTAGCACAGAAGTGGGAATGGAGAGGTGTGGACTTCTACACTGTATGAGACATCCAAAATGCACAGAGTGTTGAGGGGCAGTCCCATGCAGGACATGTGACTCCTAAACACTTACCTCTTCAGCAATGCTGGAAAAATGTGGTGGGTACTTATATATAGTTAGCCTTATGGAACACTTGGATACTTTCTTCATTGGAAGTTGACCTTGAATTTGTAAATTCGTGAAATTGTGTCATCTTCCCTGAGGTTATTGAACCTGAGGCTGGGGCCCAGACACAAGTGTTATATAGAAGGTCTCTTGTACTTGATGTTGACCTCTAAAATTACCACCAATCTAAGGCTGTGTGTTTTTCCTATAATTTGTGAAAGCTAAATGGTATGCTGACTTTTGGTTTTTCTTTCAACCTATTATCCACATGGTTGCCATCAGTCTCAAATACTATCAGCAGTGATTTCCAAAGACCAAGGTTTCCATCCCTGAGCTTGGCCCTATATGGAATGGAACCCACGCTGTAGTTTGGGAATTTTTCCAAGGTATTCCTGTAATGAAAATGGCCTGGCCTGAGTTTCTGGTATTTCCTAAGCTCTGGGAGCTGTGTGATACATTGAATTGTTGCCATAAGGTTGCTAAAGAGTTTTCAGAGTGCATATTCATGTTTTGTGAGGGAAACTGGCACTCATATTTCAGTGGGCATGTTTATGAGGTAGTGGTTTTCTAGTCAGTTCTCATCCAACTCCTATAGGAAGCACTATCCAGGAACCAAATCAAATCTTCCTTCAAACAGGGACTATTGACCAGGGAGAAGTAATCTTCATATAGGAGTTGTACCTGACTGCATTAATGATTTGTGAGTCCAGCAATTTTCTAATCAAGAAGTATTTCTAGGTGTACAGTATAGCCTTGGGTAGCCCTTGAAATCAGCTGGACATGTCCACACCCCAAACACCACATCCACTGTATTTGGCTTCTCAGTTGTGTTTTTATTTTCCTGCCCCATCACTTCCAAGGTCCATACACACATAAATTCAGCTCTCAGAGTTGCTGAGGCCAGCATCCTGGCCAGAGTCTTTCCCTTCCCATCCCTTTTGCATACCTATCCCTCTGCAAAGTCTACAGCAGAGAGATTCAGGCGGTATGTTGAAGTCATTTTGCTGAATAGAACTCAAGTCAACAAATGTTTAAGGAGGGCCCACTATATAAGCTACATCTCTGGACTATGAGATACAGTGGAAATAAGGAAATGGCAAGGTTCCAGAACCCAGGTAGCTTACTTTCTAGTGGATAGACAGAGCATGTAAATAAATTATGTATAATTTAATTATATAGGGGATAGTGACAAGAGCTATGAAAAATAAGGGGATACGTAGGGCTTGTGATTCTAGCTGTAAGGAGGTGACTTTTGAAATGAGATTTTAATGAAGTGAGAAAGACTTATTATATTGGAAAGAATATTCCAGGCAGAGGGCATGGCAAGTGCAAATGTCCTGAGACTGGAGAAGATTGGTATGTTTGAGGAGCAGAAAGCAGGCAACTATAACTGGAAGAGTTCCGTGAAATGAGATTGGGAGGTAGACTGGGAAGGTCCATGTGGAGTCCTGTAGATCATGGGGAAAGTTGTGGGGGAAAAAATCCTTCTGTATGGAGAACTGATTATAGGGCAAAAGTGGAAGCAGTAAGGTCAGCTAGGATGATATCACATTTGTCACAGGAAGAGAAAAGGTGGACAGAATATTGGACTTTGGATATATTTTTGAAAGTAGAGGCTAAAACATTAGTTGTTGGATTGGATGTACAATATAAGGGAAGGTGGTCACAATATTGACTCTAGGATTTTGTCTTGAGCTACTCATTGAAAGTTGACATCATTTACTAAAATGGGGAAGACAGGGAAGCTAGTTGGGGGAAGGGATTGAGATGTTTGTTAGACATCCAAATAGAGAGGTCAAATACGCATTTGGACAAATGAATTTGGCATTGAAGAGTGAGAATATGAGAAGATAAATAAATTGTGAATTGTCAGAGTACACCTAACACTAAAAGTCAAAGGACTGAATACAGTCCAAACTCCTAGGGAGACAATGTAGGTAGAGAAGGAAAGAGATCCAAAGTCTGAGGCCTGGGGCACTCTTAGTTCAGGGGTCTGGAGGATGAGAAGAAGCCAAGAAAGGAGACTTAGGAGGAAGCTATTCTGAGATTGATTCATGCAGGCTAAAAAGGAATTAGTATAATAAATGCCAAAACATGGCACAAATCTGAAATAAGATTCTAAGGAAATGAATGATCAGAAAAATTTCATAAATGAAAAATATGGTATGAATATTTTAAAAAAATGATTGCAAAAGTTTTGTTGACAGAACCCAACTGTTGATGACACATGGTGTAATGTTAGAAGGTGACAGAAAGCACAGAGTCTCAATTCCTGTTTTACTGCCATGTTTTTGTAAAAAAAAAACAAAACCTACAAAATGGAAAGGACAGATGCAACATGGTTAAGAGGCAGGGGCCTTAGCCTAAGTGAGGCTCAAAGCAAGACAAATCAGGGCCAAGAATACAATGATCAATAGGATCACAAAACCACTGTTGATAATTTGTGATAAAGCTTAGAACAACGGAGAGTTTCCAGAAGTTGCCAATAAGCTTGTCATTCTTTAATAGGAGGGTAAAAATCGATTCCACATGTTGTAGATCAGAGAGTTTGATGATTTCTAGTGAAATTAAATAGATGGCTGTAATAGCCTAGTACATAGTGATTATTAAGAACCAACAGGCATTTCTTGAGCTTAAGGAATGTCTGATTGATCATGTTTATTTTTCTGAATGCTCATCCCGGGCTGGCAGCAAAGCAGGGGATTCAAACGCACTGCAAGTGTAACCTGTCCTCTTCCAGTGGTATAATACATGGCATCACTCGGGATAATCAGAGATGTGGGCTGATCAGCAGCACAGTCAACAGCTACTACCGTTTATTGAGTTTAAACTTCTGGTCAAGGCACTGGACAAGTAAAATCGAACGCTTTTTATTGTCTCTTGCGCCAAGCAACTGGCTGGCTGTTGGTGTTATTTACTGAAATAAGGAAGAGTGATGGAGGCCAAGATGTGATTGGGGGAGAGGTTGAGATGTCTGTTAGACAGCCAAGTTAGATATGAGCTTATTATCTTGACTACAAGTCAGAGCTCACTTATCCAAATAGATAAAATATACAAGTGTGTGTGTGTGTGTGTGTGTGTGTGTGTATAAAATATATATATTAATATATATATATATATATATAATATATATATTTAATATATATAATATATATATATTAAAGCTAAGTTTCCATTCAAGAATGGGAAATCACCAGGGACAATAAACAAAGCAGGAATTCCAAGCCATAAAGGAGAGCCAAAAGGAAGGTGCAGATCCTAAAAGAACTGAATGATACCCCAGAGCAGGGCTTTCAGTGCTATTTAAAGATGTACATTGAGTCCCACAGCCTCATGTATTGTGAGAGCTGGAACTGGGCTCCAGGTGAAAATATACATGACTGTTTAGCCCAGGATAGTGACATAGAAAGAACCACCCATAATGGACTGTGGTAGAAAAAGTCACCCGTGTGTAAAATGAAATCCAATTGTCTGCCACACAAAGCTTTGGGGCTCTATTTCATGATATCCATGCTATGGTGTGAAAAAGCACAAAACAAAACACAAAAAAACATTATAAAGCAAAACACAAAAAACACTGTACAATTTGGTCTTATGATACTAAACAGGTTTGGCAGAAGCAAACGCTATGTTACCCATGGGGACATCTTTACATTTCAGGGCATGCCCTAGATTCCCATAGAAGAGAACTCCTACTAAAGACGAGCTTCACAAAAAAAAAAAAAAAAAAAAATCAAAGTAAATGAGGAAACCGAATCCCATGAGAGTCAGTATATAAAACACATGAGGGATTTTACTCCTGAGGAAATAGAAACAATAAAGTGTGAATAAAAGTTAAATAAGACAAAGAAGAGAATGGATAAGCATGGGAAGGCCATTTGTGAATATGGACAGGCAACTAAGGAAAAAGCACCAAATAACTATTCTAAAAATTAAAGATGCAGTCATTGAAATTAAAGAAAAGAATACAATAAGTTATACGGTAGTCTAAATGTAACTGAAAGAATTAGTGAATAGAAAAAAAAGCTAATTTAATTTATCAGAATTCTATACAGAAAGAAAAAGAGAGAGAGACATAGAGGCTAGAATGAGAAGCTCATGTATCGGTCTAATAGAAATTCTCGAAGGAATAATTGGTGAGTGTGAGGAAGTGGTAGGATTTGAAGAAGATAAACGTAGGTCTTGATATTGAAGTAGCATATCAAGTCTTAGCAGGGAATTTTTTTAAAAAAATTATCTAGACATCATAGTAAAATTGTAAAACAGGAAATAAAAAGTGAAAATACTAAAAACTGTCATAAAGGAAAAATATTAAACACAAAGGAAGACTTTCAGATTGCAGCCAGTTTTTATGAAATACTGAAGTCTCCAGAAGACAATGGAATACCATGTATAAGATGCAAAAGAAAATAAACATTAACAATAATGCTATAGCCAACTAAATAATCATCCAAGAATAAAGGCAAGGTAAAGGTTTTTCATACCTACAAAGACTATGAAAATTTATTACCTGTAATTTTTTTCTGAAAGAACAATTTAAGAATGATTTCAGCATGAAGATTATTGAACTTGGAAGAAGTATTGGGATAAAAAGAGCAATATGTAGTGATCAAATTAATTATATATGTTAATCTAAATCAGATTGACAGCAAATAATAATAATGTTTTTGTCTTGGCTTTAAAAATAAAATATGTAAAATGCTAGACAAAAATACGGAGCATGAAAGAGGTACATTTAAGTGAAAGCAAACTGATTTCCCTTTCAGGAGAGAGAAAGCAAATCAGAATTACTATAGTATTTGTAAGAAAGTATAACTTAGGTGTGTGCGTTAAATTTTTTGGGTTATCACTCTGTGAGGTGCGTAAATGTCTAATCACTATTCTGTTTCTGTTTGGTATACCTGAAACTAATAAAAAAATTTTTAAGTTTCAATTAATGATAGAAATACTTGTTGAAAAAGGGATGTGTTAAACTTTAAGTTGTGATTTACCTGAAAGAAAACTAATGTGGCAATATTTATAATGAAAAAATGGAATGTAAGCGTAAGAGTATTACTATGGAAAAGAGGTACAATGATAAAAGGACCAATTCACTGAGGAGCTATAACAATCATGAACTTCACACAACTAACAAACTATATAAATACATGAAGTCCTACTTCATAGATTTACGGAAAATATCAAATATTGATAAAAACACAAGATGAAACAAATCGATATATTTTTAAATTAAAAAACACTTTTTGATACTTTACACTGTATCTTTTATAGAGGAGGAAACAGAGGAGTGAAAATGTTAAATAAGCTGCCCAAGTTACATGTCTAATAAGTGACTAAAGGAAGACTTGAAAACCGTGTAGTGTAATTCCAAGGTCATACTTTTAAGTACACATAGTTCCTTCCTAAATGTTAACCATGGTACCAGAAGATATACTAAGTAATATTTCATCTATTATGCTTAGGAAGTCTGAAATATTAATTTACTTAAAGATATTTCTTGGGGATCTTCTTGTGCCAAATGATGCTCTAGGCACTGGGGATGCAGAAGTGAACAAACAAACCAGAATTCCTCTCTCATATTGCTTAGATTAGTGTGTGTAGAAGAGGTGGAAAATAAACAGTACAGAAATCGGTGGATAGCACCTTGAGTGATGTTAATTACCGTGAAGAAGAAAGCAAAGTAAGGGGCAAAAAGTGACAGAGGGTGAGGTGTGGTTTTATGGGATGAGGCAGTGCTCCTCTATGATCAGAGACGAGAAAGCAGTGAGGGAGGGCGTCCTGGGACTATCGTAGGGATGAGTGTGGTAGCCAGTGGGCAGTCCCAGCAGGGAGTGTGCTGGCAGCACTCAGGATAGCAAGGAGGCCAGTGTGGCTGAATCTCCGTGAGTAAGGGCAGACGTCTCAGTAGAGGTGTAAGGGCAACTGTGCAATGCCTTTTAAAAATATCGATATCAACAACAGAAAACAAATGGGTTTCTTTTCCAATGACCTACCAATAATAAGATTATTCCTGATATCCCCAAGCTCACTGTACAACAGACCTCTCTTTGCCTCTGGGCATATCCGGGCATGCTGCACTAGGGCTCTGCCTGTGAGCAATTTCTGTTGGGGCCTTTCTACATCCTGCTGAGCTCTGGATGTAGGACAGGTGACAAACTCCCTCCTCTTGCCACCCTATCAAACAGTGCCTCATTTAAGTGCCTTAGTGCCTGCAATTGTACCACTAGACGTACATGTCTTTGGCCTAAATCTTTGATATCTATGCAATTTATTGTAAAAGGCAAAATACTCTGATAAGTAACACATACAGTAATGACCAATCGTTCGCAGTTTTGTGGTGAGCGAAGAGTGTGGTCATTACAGGCAGCTGGACTTGCACAGGGCCAACTTTAGGGGCTGGAACCTTGGCAGGTAAGGCAGCACAGGCGCAGCAGCCCCAAAAGCAGAAAGCTCACTCCCCTTTGCCCTCTGATCGCCTGTGGGGCCCCCTATCCATGAGCCAAACTGGAAGACAAATGGCGCAGTTCTCCTCCCAGGGAACAGATCAGAGCGGAGGATAGTCAGAGAGTCGTTCTGGAGTGACAAATGGAAGAGACCCCACACTGTTAACGAATCCTCATTTCTCTAAGTAGATTCAAAGCTTCTCATCAGTTAGCCCATTGATGCAGAAGCCTTAACAGAGACCAAATGACGGAGAACTAAAGGAGACAGAGGGGCTGCGTTTCTCTCCTACAAAAGTGGGAGCTGGTACGTGGTCAGGTGGATGGGCATCTCTACTCTGCAAAAAAACACAGGGACCCAGGTTCTTTCTATCTTTTGTGCACCATTCCCTTGGGGTCTGTCATCCTTTTAAGGGTCTAAACTGCCCACCCTCCCACCGTATCCCTATTTATGCCCGATAAAAAGGGAAGAAGAAGTAGAGGGCTCCTTTTAAGGAAGTGCTCTGCAATTTGCACACATTAGTGCTGCTTACATTCCACCTTGGTCACAGTGACACGTAGGTCACATGGCCACATTTATCTGGAAATGCAGGCAGGACTGCAGTTTCTACATGGTGGTTATTGGCAGGTCCTATTTCTGAAAGAACCAGAAAAGGATGGATACATGCAGATAATTAGCCATCTCCCCTTAGTGTCTTTCTTCCTTGGTCTCCCACGTGGCATCTGGTTTGCAGGTAAATGTGAATACTTAGAAAAGAGTAAAAAGAATGCACTGGGCTTAACGTAGGACTTCTCTGGGCTCAGATCCAAACTCTGCTAACTACTGGCAGAACTAATGTGCCTGACAACATATACTTAGGCACATGGCAGAAAGCAGTCGAACTCCTCAATGTTGAACACGTGGCAATTCAAAAGTTCAAAGAGAGCACTGACAGGCCCGGTGGTGACCAAGCTCTATCTGGTCCTAGCTGTGTTGTTACGTGTGTGGCCTCAGGCAAATCACAACAATGTGTGTGGGTTACTAATCCCTGCCTTCCCTGCCTTACCAGGTCTGGCACATTCCAGGCTGGCAGTAAATGTCTGTTGCTAAAAGCTGATGTTAACCCAGAAACATGCTTGAACAATATGATGGCCTGGTGTATTGCAAAAGTCATTTGCCACGCACAATTAAGCATGATAAAGACAGAAAAAGGGGCAACTAACCTAATTAACAAAGCAGTGTTTGTCTAAGGGCTTTATGGGAATTAATTGTTGTTATACAAATATTAAGCTAATTGAAAATCTGCCTTATCAATTTATTAAAGCAGGCCCTTTAGGACCTGTCCTTAGAAACACTCTCTTGCAGCAGTGACAGTAATTGTGATCTTTAAATTAATACTAGTAGATTTCCCTTTCCATTTTTAACGTAGTAATTGCCATTTCACGCTTGTATTATTTCTAACTCCTACGCACTCTGCCACCTCACCTGTTAGTCTGAATGCAGGAGACTTGGCTGTGACAGGAAGAAGGTTCTGGAAAGGAACACTATGACTGCATTTGTATAGAACTGATCTTAGAGTCAAAACCAGATGACACTGCCCCAAGACTTTTTCACCAGCTTCAGTGGGTTTCTTTAGGTTTAGAACTCCTCACCTCCACCCCACGCCAGCACTAGTGATTTATGGGATTAACTCACATTAAGTGGGAGACATTACAATTAATGTTATAATGTTATATGTAATTTAAAGCATCCCTTACACCTCAAATGTTTTGATGCACTGCTGTTCAGAATTGTACACACTGAATAAATAATCAAACCCCAAGTTAAGGACCAGACAGCTTATGTGATTCTTTTATTTTGAATATGTAAGTGTGTGTCTGGAAGTCTCATCTTATTTGCAGCATCCATGGCTATATATCTTGCCATTGTTCCTCACTGGACAGTAGCTCTTAGAAGTTAGTGGTCTGGACATCCTGGAAGTGCTTGGTCTCTGCATGGTGAATGAATGAATCAGCATACTGAAGCACAGCACTCTGATGCTATGGAGGCTTCTTCTGTTTTCAGTGTTGCAGGAGTGACAAAGTGTAAATCTGGGCACTGCCAGCTCTTGCTCTGCCTTGGAAGATTCATTTCTTATGAGTGTCCCAGTTATCATAAAAATGAATTCTGGTTGTGTCTCTGAATAATGGAATGACAGGCCTGGATCAGACCCTGGCCTGTTCATATCAGGCTGTTCAGCTCCTCTTCTGAGTGGGTCATAGGGAGCTGGGAGAAGATGTGGCTTGACCAATCCTCACCAGTGTCAACTGATGGTCATTGGTGCCAATAGGAATCCCTAATTTGGGGTGTGGTGAAGAAGAAAACTTAATTCAGTGCAAACAACTTAATTGGACATAACACAGCTATGAGAAGAGCTCAATAATGTTACAGCTCAAGAGATAGCATGGCTGTGGAATGGCACAGCTGTGTGTGTGTGTGTGTGTGGGGGTGTGTGTGTGGGGGAACGGGGGCGAGGTGGCCCTGGGGTGAGGGAAGGCCCCTCTTCTGCTAGACAGCTCTGCTCTGTTCCATCCTGCCCTGCCCTGCTCTGCCTGTTCTCTGCTCTGGTCCAGCACGACATCTTTGCTGTTTTACCTACCGTGTCTCAGCTCTAGCCAGAGAGATGCAGTCTTCAGTGAAGCTGACCCTGATTGGTCTGTCCTCATGCAAATGAGGGCTCTAAATCCTTACAGTTTGATTGGCCCAAAAGGCACTTTTCTGATTGGTCAAAATAGAACTGCTCTCATTGGTTAGTGACGATGCTGATAGGGGAGGTAGCTGTGTAGCTCCAATTGGATGGGGAAACCTCAGTTCTATTGATTGAAATACAATTCCAGGGACTCCTTTATAAGGGCTGGCTCAGATGGCAGGAAGCAGGCAGTTTAGTGCAGGCTTCTCCCTAAATCACAGTTTGTATGAGAGGCACCTCTGTAGAAACGGCTGCTAGGCTCTGTTTTTTTTTTGTTTTTGCTTTTTAAATTTGAACCCAGTTAGCCACCAAGAGCACTTTTTAGTAGGTATCTTCTTTCCCAGGGTCCACACCAGTCAGTGACAGGTCTGGACTTAAATCTGTTCAGCACTCCTAATTACCAACTTGGTATTTCTTACATTGCAACACATCATTCCTTTTCCACTGGAGGAAAAACACCTCAAAATATAAATGTAATAGCAGTTCTTCCATACTGGTACTTCCTATGGATCATAGCATAAATTTACAAAGGAAACCGCTCCCTCCTGCTCATTCAGTCGTTCCGTTTGTCCTTGGGTATGGACTACCCCGTTTCACACACAAGGGAGAAGAATGTGACAGGAAAGCTTCCCCGTGGGTCGGTATGACAGGGTGCATATTGCAGATAGGGGAAGATGAGTCTCAGAAGTGTGGTGTGGTTTGCAAGGAAGGTTGGGAGTGGACCTATTATAAGTTTTTGAAGACTTTCAGGCTGTGTTCCAAATACTAGCTGCCCTGCTAAGTAGAAAGTGCCTCAGGAAGAAAGAATGCCAAGGTGGAATAGCCTAGCAGTCAGGTGAAGGCAGCAGGTTCCATAGGTGGGGTCAGCTAAGGTCAGCAAGAACCAGATCAGCAAGAATTTGAGGAGCCACTGAGTAGAAGAGAGAGGAGTAGAGAAGCAACATGAGCAGACCTGCAGTTTGGGTGATTGCTGTAACTATCATGTGGCGACTTCATGGGTGTGGAGGGGCTGGGTGACGACCTGAGTGCACTTAGGAGACTGTGAATGACAGTCATTGACGTCGAAATGGAGAGATAAGGATGGAAGTGGGAGAGGAACTGACAGAATGGAGACAGGCAATAGAAAAGAAACTTTTTTCCCTGCTATGAGTCATGCTAGCAAACTATTAAACCCAAGAAGGGAGGGATGGGAACCTTCATTTTATAGCTGGTTAGTCAGAAGCAGAAGTGACAACCTGAACTTTTGATGGGTGTCTGAAGTCGAGGGCAGTTTTATGGAACTGAGTCCATAACCTGTGGTGTCTATGCTAACTCTACGTAGTTAGTGTCAGAATTGATTTAAATTGTGGGGCGTTCAGTCTGGGACACTAGTCAATTTTTCTACTGAGAATTATAAAACTTCTTGGTATGGAAAATTCACACACTTAGTGTCATATGTGTTGTGAGGAGGGCAGAGGAAACAGCAGTTTCTTTTAGTATCCTAGAGAAAGCCATGTCAATTAAAGTGGTAAAAGAAGATAGCTGTTAAAACAGACTTGAGTATAAAAAAATAGTTGATTATAAAATAATTCCATATATAGAATTAAAAGGGGTTGATTTTCCTTAGAAATCAACAAAACAATATGTATATTGTTAAAAATTTAAGTGCGACCACAAGAAAATGGTGAATAAATTCTGAATTACAACAAGAAGAAAAACTTGACAAAGAAAGTGGGAGCAGCTCAACAAAGTGATGAAAGAAAGAATGAATAACAAGAAAAACTTGCAAATAGAAAACATAAAATAGGATGACAAGAATAATTCTAAACTTACGGATTATTAATGTGGATAAAGTAAATTCCCTACTAAAAGATAAAGACTATCAGACTAAAGTTTACAAAAAACATACCTAAAATAAAACATGACAAATGTTGGAAATAATAAATTAGAAAAATAAGAGCCGGGAAATATTAACAAAAATAAATGTGGTGTAACAATATTAATATTGGGAAAATCAGATTATTAGGTAGGTCTCCTTACTCTCTCTGGGGCAGGGCAGAAGGAGGGTAGGGATTGGGAGCCAGGCTGCAGCTGCCACTACTGCTAACAGACAGCACTCTTACAAGCAACCAAGAGACTCGCTCTAGGTCATTTCAGAGTAAAAAATTACAGTTCTACAAGAAGAAATAAGAGTCAGCAATTTATATATAATAAGCATAGCTTCAACACACAGCAAAAACAGAAATACAAACCATAAGTCCATAATTATAATGCGCAACAATATGTTTCACACAGAAATAACACACAAAAATAATGAAGGCTGTTGAGGATTTGGAAAATGCAGTAAGTTTATCGTGTTTGTGTTTGTGTGAAGAGAGTGTGTATACATATATATTTGATTCATTAGAAAACTCACATTCTTTCTATGTCCATAGGCCATTCACAAAATTGAACATGTTGTAAAACTGAATGCTAAGAAAATCTCAACAGCTTCCAAAAATCAGAACTCAAATGCTTCTGTAGTAAAACTCATCCTGTTTTACTACAGTTCAATAAAATTAGAAATTAACTGCAGAAAATATCCAAAAATATACAAAGTCTGACAATTAAGTTCATGAACTTTTTGCAGCTATGTTGCTAACCTTTTTTGACATCAGAGGGATTATTCATTATGAATTTGTACCAGCTGGACAAACAGTTAATCAAATTTACTTTTTGGAAGTGCTGAAAGGGCTGAATGAAAAAGTTAGACAACCTGAACTTTTTGCCAACAATTCATGGCTCTTGCAGTACGACAGTGAACCACCTCACATGGCACTGTCTGTGAGGGAGTTTTTAGCCAGTAAACAAATAACTGTATTGGAACACCCTCCCTACTCACCTGATCTGGCCCCCAATGACTTCTTTATTTATCTGGAGATAAAAGAAATATTGAAAGGAAGACATTTTGATGACGTTCATGACATCAAGGCTAATACAATGACAGCTGTGATGGCCATTCAGGAAAGAGTTCCAAAACTGCTTTGAAGGGTGGACTAAGCACTGGCATCAGTGCAAAGCTTCCATGTAGCACTTTTCCTAGGATGAGTTGGCTAACTTAATTGTCAAACCTCATATCTACTCTTGTATTAAGAAAAACATCAAAAATAACATTAAAAACAAAAGAGAGTGCATCACACACACAAAAATTTCTGGGATGTAAGTATAGAAGAGCTCATTTGAAAAGATAATGCCTTACTTGTACTTATTAGAAAATAAAAAATACTAAAAATACACTGTACACTTAACTGAAAAAAATTAGAAACATAAGTAGCAAATTAAATTATAGTAAGAAAAATGCATTTATTTAAAAATAAATTAATGAAATGGAAACATAATTCTAACGTTAATTTTTTAAAAACTCAAAACTTAAATGTGGCATTTTACAAAGGCCAATAAAATAGGTCAACATTTTCAGTTTGATTAAAACAAAAAGAGAAAGTCTAAACACATATAATTTCCTTTATAAATGAGATAGGTATTAATATTAGGTATAAAGGAAATTTTAAAAATTTGAGACGTAAATATTTATACTCACTTGAAGATTTAGATACATAGACAAATGGAACATAATGGAGAGCTCAGAAATAAAAGTGCATATTTACAGGCAATTAATCTTTGACAAGGGTGTCAAGAAAATGGGGAAAGTATACTCTTTTCAATTAATGGAATTGGAAAAACTGTATATCCACATGCAAAAGAATAAAATTGAATCATTATTTTACACCATACACAAAAATTAACTAGAAATTAATTAAAAATATGGATGTCATACCTGAAACAATAAAACTTCTGGAAGAAAAGATAGGGAAAAACTCATTAATATTGTTTTTGGCAATGATTTTTTTGGATATGACACCAAAACACAGGGGAACAAAAGCAAAAATAAGCCATTGGAGCTACATCGAACTAAAACTTCTAAAAAAAAAACAAATAAACAAACAAAAAAACTAAAAAGCTTCTGCACAGCAAAGGAAAAAATAAAAACAAAAAAGCAACCTATGGAATGGGAAGAAATACTTGCAAAACCTATCTGACTAAAGGCTAATAACCCAAAATACATAAGGACTCATACAGCTTACTAGCAAAAAAATAAATAAATAAAAATTACCAGAAAAAGAAATTAAGAAAACAATCCCATTAAAATTGCCTCAAAAATAATAAAACACTTAGGAACATATTTAATGAAAGAGATGAAAAACCTGAACACAGAAAACCATAAGATATTAATGAAAAAAAATTGAAGCAGTCACAAATTGAAGGAAAAATGTCCTGTGTTCATGGATTGGATGAATTAATATTGTTAAAGTGCCCATATTACTCAAAATAATCTAAAGGCTCAATAAAATACCTATCAAAATTCTCATGTCATTTTTCACAGAAATAGAACAAACAATCCTAAAATTTGTGTGGAACCAGAAAAGACCCCTAAAGCTAAAGCACCTTCAGAAGAAGAACAAAGTTGGAAGCATCATACTTCCTGATATTAAATTATATTAGAAAGCTATAGTAATCAAAACAATATGGTATTGACATAAAAACAAATATATAGATCAGTGAAACATAATAAGGAACCAAGAAATAAATACATATATAGACAGTCAATTAATTTATGACAAAGCAGCCAAGAATATACAATAGGGATAGGGCAGTGTTTTCAATCAATGGGGTTGGGAAAACTGGACAGCTACATAGAAAAGAATAAAACTAGACTATTATTTTACACTCAACTTAAAATCAATTAAAGATTTGAACATAAGACCAAAAACCATGAACTTCTAGAAGAAGACATAGGGGGTAAGATGCTTGACATCAGTCTTGGTGATGGCTTTTTGGATTTAACACCAAAAGCAAAGGCAACAAAAACAAAAATAAGGAAGTGAGACTATATCAAACTAAGAAGCTTCTGCATGGCAAGCCATCAACAAAATAAAAACTCAACCTACTGAATAGGAGAAAATATTTGCAATAACATATCTGAAAAATATTTTCTTTTTTTAAATTTTAATTATTTAATTATTAAAGTGTATTGAGTTAGTAAAATTTACTGGGTTAAAATTTACTGACAATGGTTAGTAAAATTACATGGGTTTCAAGTGTACAATTCTGTAATACATCATCTATATATCACATTGTGTGTTTACCACCCAGAGTTAGTTCTCCTTCCATCACCATAAATTTGACCCCATTTACCCTCATCTACCACCCCCGTCTCCCCTTACCCTCTGGTAACCACTGAACTGTTGTCTGTGTCTATGAGTTTTTGTTTCTTTATTTGTTTGTCTTGTTCCTTTGTTGCTTTCAGTTTTATATCCCACGTATCAGTGAAATCACATGGTTCTCTACTTTTTCTGTCTGACTTATTTCACTTAGCTTAATAATCTTAAGATCTATCCATGTTGTTGCAAATGGCACTATTTCATCTTTTCTTATGGCAGGGTAGTATTCCATTGTGTATACATATGCTATATCTTCTTTATCCAATCATCTATCAAACCAGAAATAAACCCACATAAATATGGACAGATAATTTTCAACAAAGGAGCCAAAAACATACAGTGGAGAAAAGAAAACGTCTTCAATAAATGGTACTAGGAGAATTGGTAGCCATGTGCAAAAGAATGAAACTAGACTGCTATCTGTAACCATGTACCAAAATTAATTCAAAATGGATCAAAGACCTAAACATAAGACCTGAAACAATAAACTGCATAGAAGGAAACATAGGCACTAAACTTAAGAACTTTGGGTTCAAAAAGGATTTTATGAATTTGACCTCAAAAGCAAGGGAAGTAAAAGTTAAAATAAATGAATGGGCCTATATCAAACTAAAAAGCTTCTGCACAGAAAAAGAAACCAACAACAAAATAAAGAGGCAACCAACCGAATGGGAGAAGATATTTGTAAACAACCCCTCCAATAAAGGGCTAATATCCAAAATATATGAGGAACTTCTACAACTCTCCAACAAAAAACAAACAATCCGATTTAAAAATGGACAGAGACCTGAATAGACATTTCTCCAAAGAGGATATACAGATGGCCAATACACATATGAAAAGATGCTCAACATCACTAATCATCAGAGAAATACAAATAAAAACCACAATGAGATATCACCTTACAATGGTTAGAATGGCTATCATCAACAAGACAAATAGTAACAAGTGTTGGAAAGATTGTGGAGAAAAAGGAACCCTCAAACACTGTTAGTGGGAATGCAGACTGGTGCAGCCGCTATGGAAGGCAGTGTGGAGGTTCCTCAAAAAATTAGGAATAGAATTACCATATGACCCAGCAATCCCTCTCCTGGGTATCTATCTAAAAAAATCTGAAAACATTTATCTGTAAAGATATATGTGCTCCGATGTTCATTACAGCTTCACGGTGGCCAAGACATGGAAACAACCAAGATGTCCTTTGATAGATGATTGGATAAAGAAAATGAAAAATATTTTCAAAAATGTATTTGATAAGGGGCTAATATCCAAAATACATAAAGAAAAGATAGAACTCATTAGCTAAAACCCCAAACAATCTCATTTAAAAATGGGCAGATGACCTGAAAAGAAAATTTTCCAAAGAAGACATACAGATGGCTAACAGGTACATGGAAAGTTACTCAACATCACTAATCATCAGGAAAATTACACTTCTGGATATTTATCCGAAGTAAATTGAATTACAATTGCAAAAATATATATGCACCCCCATGGTCATTGCAACATTTACAATAGCCAAGAAATGGAGACAATCTGAATACCCATCAATGGATGAATGGATGAAGAAAATGTTAAATACACACACACACACACACACACACACACACACACACACACACAGAAAAATTATTCAGTCATAAAAAAGAACAAATTTCTGCCATTTACAACAACATGGATGAACTTTGAGGAGATTATGTTAAATGGAATGTCAGACACAAGAAGACAAATAAGTGTATGATCTCATTTATATGTGGAATCTAAAAACAAAAACAAACACACTGAATTCATAGATACAGAGAAGAGATTAGTGGTTACTGAAGGCCCAGGGTGGGGTCAGTTGGGGTAGGATAGGGTGGGTGTAAGGAATAGGTGAAGATGATCAAAAAGTACAATATTCTAGTAATAAAATACACAAGTTCTGGGAATATGATGTACAGCATGGTGACAGTAGTTAACAATACTGTGTTGTATATTTGAAAATTACTAATAAAGAAGATCTTAAAAGTTCTCATAATAAGAAAAACAATTTGGCACTATTTCATCTTTTCTTATGGCAGAGTAGTGTTCCATTGTGTATATATACCACATCTTCTTTATCTAATCATCTATTGAAGGACACTTTGGTTGTTTCCATGTCTTGGCCACCGTAAATAAAGCTACAACGAACATTAGAGCATATATATCTTTATGGATAAATGTTTTCATGTTTTTTGGGTAGATACCCAGGAGAGGGATTGCTGAGTCATATGGTAATTCTATCCCTAATTTAAAAAAAAAAATTAATTGGGGAAAGGGAATAGGCTTTTATTGGGGAATAGTGTGTACTTCCAGGACTTTTTCCAAGTCAAGTTGTTGTCCTTTCAATCTTAGTTGTGGAGGGCGCAGCTCAGCTCCAGGTCCAGTTGCCATTGTTAGTTGCAGGGGGTTCAGCCCACCATCCCTTGAAGGAGTCAATCTGACAACCTTTTGGCTGACAGCCCACTGGGCCATGTGGGAATTGAACCAGCAGCCCTCGGTGTTAAGAGCAGGGAGCTCCAACCACCTGAGCCACCGGGCCGGCCCCTATTCCTAATTTTTTGAGGAACCTTCACACTGCCTTCCATAGTGGCAGCACCAACCTGCATTCCCACCAACAGTGTATGAGGGTTCCTTATTCTCCACACCCTCTCCAACACTTGTTACTATTTGTCTTGTTGATGATAGCCATTCTAACCAGTGTGAGGTGATTTGCAACAACATGGATGGATCTTGAGATTATAATGCTAAGCAAAATAAGTCAGACAGAAAAAGTCAAGAACCATGGGATTTCACTGATATGTGGGATATAAAACTGAAAGCAACAAAGGAACAAGACAAACAAACAAAGAAACAAAAACTCAGTCAATATTTCAGTGGTTATCAGAGGATAAGTGGGGAGGGAAGTGGCATATGAGGGTAAAGGGAATCAAATACATGGTGATGGAAGGAGAACTGACTCTCAGTGGTGAACACATAATGTGGTATATAGATGATGTAATACAGAATTGTACACTTGAAATCCATGTAATTTTACTAGCCATTGTCACCCCAATAATTTTTGAAAATTAAAATTTATTGGGGTAATAATGGTTAGTTAAGTTACATAGCTTTCAGGTGTACTAGTTTTAGGTGTACAACTAAGTATAAATGAGCATACAAGAATGGAATGCGTTTCTATTTATCAACTGAAAACAATTAGAAAATGAAAATTTAAAAAAATACCCTATGCATTTAGCAACACAAAACATAAAATAATTAGGTATTAAAATGTACAAGAAATATGCAAACTGTAGAACAAGAAAATTACAACATTATGAAACATAAGTTCATGTCATTTATGAGAACCTAAACAAACAGACATTATGTGTCTAGATAGAAAATTCAATATTTAAAGACGTTATCTCTCTTCTCATTAATGTGCAGAACACAACAATATCTCTGCCATATTTTTCATGGAAATTCAAATGGAAGAAAAAGTACACAATAATCAAGGGACTGTTTTACATAGAAGATTAACAAATAATACAAGGTCTACTATTAATCTAATAAATTATTGAAACCTTATAATACATGCACAAGGCTCATCCAACAGATTAATTGAACAGAATAATGTTTTACAATAGATTCAAAGATTCTGAATCTTTACCTGTATCTGTAAGTAAAGTAGCATCTTCAATCGTATGGCATTTTGATAAACACTGTTGAAACACTGTTGAAAAAATTGACACATTGGAAAAACAAAATAAGGCACCTAACTCATACCATGCAAAAAATAAATCAGCTATACTAAAGAACCCTTAAAAAAAAATACAAGTATTAGGCAAAAAAAATTATGTATCTGTTAGGAAGTGCAAATAATCTAGACAGACTTTTATAAAATAATTAGAGATTTTAATCAAAAACTAAGCATAACTTCTAAAAGAGAAAAAACTTATTAATAAATTAAATGACAAATGGGAAACTTGTGGAAAATAATATTTAGCAGGTTAGGGGTTACTATTTATAAATATATGAAGAACTTCTATAAATCAATAGAGAAAATGTAAATAATTAAAAAGAAAAATGAACAAAGGATATTAATAGGAAACTCACAGATTGAGAACAACACAGGAAAAGATGTTCAACTTCAAGGACATTGTTAATTTAAGCCTTAATACTATATATATTTTTTGTTTTTGTGTTTTGCAAAAATTTAAATGACTAATAATATTCACTGTTGTCAAGAATATGGAAAAACAGGCATGCTTGTATGCAGTGGGTGAAAGAGTAAGTTGGTGAAGTATATCAGGAATAAAGTTGTCAATCTGTTCAAATGTAAAATTGAATAGGAAATTTCACTTCTAAGACTTTAGCAAAACAAACAAACAAACAAACAAACAAACCCTTTTATATGTGTATATAAAGGTATATGCACAAGGATGCTTATTCCAGAATTTTTATAACGGGAAAACTTGAAGAAATATAGCATCTACTCTGGAATTTGATGCAATCATTAAATAGAATGATGTGGACTTGTGTGGACTGATGAAGATTTCCAAAATATTAATCAAGGAAAAGAAAACTATGTATAATGTAGTTCTGTTGTTTAAATTTTTTAAAATGACATTTAAAATGATAAGTACACATACAAATAGGTGTAAGTGTGCATAGAAAAGGGTCTGGGAGTTGCATCCTGTCTAGCTGACAGTGGTGAGCCCAGAGGCTGGGGAAGGGGCAGTGAAACATTCTACACCTAATTCCGACATGGGGATTGTTGTGGGTTTTTTCCCCACCACAAAGCAATTCTCAGACAACTGTTAGGTGTCCTACAATTCAACTCAGCTCCACTTAGAAATAGCATCAGATTCCACAGGCTCAGGGCTCAGTCCTACAACATGGCCCCCCTCAACACACACACACACACACACAAACACACACACACACACACACGCAATTCAGATGCTAACCACAAGGCTGGATTGTTATGTGCTTCTGACTCACTGGCTATAAATTAGAGTATCCTAAGACCTCTCTCTGGGCTTTATTAACTTGCTAGAGCACCTCACAAAACTTAGGAAACACATTTACTCGCTAGATTACTAGTTTATTATGTGGACCGTGAAAAGAAACGTACATTTAATATGAATTCTGAGAAGGAATTTATCTGCCAAGATGGACTCCCCTTTGTCAACCAAGGGCCCACATTTTACAAATAATAAGAGCCTAGTGGCCATTCGCTGACAGGCGCTCCTCCCATACTTTATACCAGGAAGAAGCTCAGACTGAACCTGGACCTCCTGCACTATGCCCTGCTTGTTTATGCCACCTGGCCAACCACTGCAGGGAAACCCTGGTTTCTTCTTTGTACCAGTGGACTGAGACCTGCTTCATCCAATCAGAATTGCGTAATGTGATGCCTCATTTACATGAGACAGACCTAATTGGGAACCTGGGTGGCAACTTTTGCTCTAAAAGGCGGCCTCCCCTTTGTTTCTGTAGAACACAATTTAGGTTGCTACCTGAATCTGTGTCTCCTCGGCTGCAGCTTTTTTGGCTCAAATAAATGCTTTTTATTCTTTATTACACTCTAAAATTAATTTTGGTTTACATAGGTATAGAACCAATTAGAGAGCACATTATTGTTGCAGAAGACAAGTTCTTTTTGAGTTTGAGGGTGAAGCTCAAAGGTCATTATTAAGCCACACTCTTCAATTCATTAACCTTGAGCGCTATCTAATACATTATTTGAAAAACCTGTAAATTATTTCTACCCGGCAGCTAGAGGCCCAGGTCCAGGAATGGAGGGCGTGGGGTATGGAGTACTCGACCCCCGTCAGCGTGGCCCTGAGCTCAGGTATCACAAGTGGATCCATGCTAACATGGGAACCTCACTGTCACTGGGAAATCCCCTGGAGGGTGGGAAATGAAGACATCGTGCGTTTCCCAGCCCTATCACCTTTAGTAGGGCACATTATTCATGTGGAAGCTGTTCAACCACGTGGTATTAACTGTGTCTCCAGCCAGTGCCCACGTGACACGATTAACAGAGAGCACAAGTTATTCACCAGTGAGTTGTCACAGTTTAATTGTCCTTTGCATGCTTCAGAATACAGCAGAGGTTAAAGAAGGCAGGACAGATCCCCTTAGCTTTTCTGAGAAGCAGGACATGTAGACATTGAGAAAATTCAGTACCTTTTCAAGCAAATAGTGAATCTCAAATGAGGGTGGATTCTCCTGCATTGCCCTTCCGGTTTTTACCATGTCCTTCCTCTTACCCCTGACACCTACTTATTAATGATCACAGCAGTTTCCATCAGTTGAAAGCTAACAATATGCTGGACAGTTTAGAAACCATATCTCTTTTGAATTTTGAAATAATCCTGTTTAGTGTTTATTGTGTTATTGTGTAATGCCCATTTTACTGATGATGAAATTAAACTTCATAAAAATTAGACCAAGATCCTGTGGCAGATAAATATGAAAACTAGGAATAAAACAGTTCAAAACTGTGTGTCTCTGTGTGTGTGTGTGTGTGTGTGTGTGTGTGTGTGTCTGTGTGTAGGAGTATGCTAAAATATTCCCCCATGTCTGAAATTCTCTCCATCTTCTTGGACCTAATTTAAGTGTGGCTGTCAGACATGTCAGAACACTTTAGAGAAGCTAGCCCTTGTATCTGTATCCTAAAGGGGTTACTTTTACTATCTAAAATCCCACGTTTAGTAGAATTTACTCTTGCACTCAGCCTCCCATCTGTTTGCTGACACATGGGTTCAAAGCAGCCACCAAGTTATTCAAGGACAGAAAGCTCTGTTGTCCCCTCAAAATGGCAATCCTACCTGGAGACCCGTCCCTGCTTCACCCTAAGCTTTCTGAGGTATGCTGCCTTCACAACCAGCCATTAGGAGAACCTTGCCCCCTTACCTGCATTAGGGTGAGCCCGGGCTTTCTTTATTTGAAACCAAAATCTTTTTCCTGGTATATTTTGATTGCTCTTCTTTGTCCTAGCTTGGGGTCACTGCTTTGGGAATGTATGTCTATCTATTTTCCTGGACTAAAGAAACTGGTAGCTTCTTAAACTTTCTTAAGTAAAAATCTCTGCACTTTCCTTTCTTGAGTAAATATATTATGGAAGCATTGGGACTCCCTCTCAATTATAAAAATTTTTACAAAAAGAGATGTGTAGTGACTGAAACTGACTGACTTGGGGAATTCAATGGCCAAAGTAAACAGAAATAGCTTACCAAACCATATTATGCTGGAACCAACTCCTCTCCCTTGTAGACATAAATTTTATCATGAGGCCTTTGCAGTTCCCACCAACTAAACAGGCAGAGTCTATTTCTCCACCATGACTGAATTTAACCTGGTTGGCCTCTTTTGGTCTGTGGGATATTATCAGATTTGTTGCAAGTAGAGGCATGAAAAAGCACTCGTGTGATTAGGCTTTGTTATTCTGGCACTTTTGGCTGTGTCGTGAACACATGCCTGAGCTGGGGCCCCTGAAGGACATGAGACACGTGAAGCAGAGCCTCCCCAGTCACCCAGCCCGGCCACCCTCAGTGAGCTGACAGCCAGACCTGGATCCTAAGCATGTGAACCAATTCCCACCTGACCACTTCAGACGCAGGAGAAGTAAGCGTTTCCTGTATCCATCAGGACAGTGGTAAACCTTTCCTGGGCAAAGTCTGGAAATATATATATATATATATATATATATATATATATATATATATATATATATATTTGTGTATATCTATCTATCTATCTATCTATCTATCTATCTATCTATCTACCTATCTATCTATCTAATAGGAAATTGTATCTTAATTTTTAAGCTTTGTATTCATTTTTTCAAATTGTATTAATTTGGTAAAAATGAAGTCTGTTCATTATAAAGAATGGAAATAATAAAGAAAAAGAAAGTTTTAAAACTGCCCCAGATCCAGCTGTTCTGCAATAGCCATCTTAGTCTCCAGCAGCCATCACCTCAGATGTCTCTTTACCCATATGAACTATACTTTGTGCAAGTATAAATAAACAAAGAACTGTTTGCAATGAAATGGGATTGGTGACACTTACTAGTTTCAATATAAAAGTATTTTATTAAATTTTACTTCAATTTAAGAGAAGAAAATAGGGTATTTAAATAAAGGAAACTGTGAATTTTCAAATAAATGTTGTCTTGCTACAGAAGATATCTGGAAAAAGATCCATCTAAGACCAGGAACAAGAATATGAAAAAACATTAAGAGTTTGGAGCCTTTATGTGTTCTACTTTATGTTTCAATTTCAGAAAATTTTGATCACACTCTATCGAAAAAAGATGAGGAAATCAGCATTGTTATACTTTCTTCTACCACCTCTCTTGATTTTTGTTGGTGTTATTTGCAAGGTTAATAGCATTTGCATTCTATTATGTAACAATTATCCCAACTGTTATTTAGCATTTTCCTATATTTAAGTGGAGTCGATACTTACAAGTCCTTTTTATAATAGCTTTTACTCTCCTGGCTGGGTTTTTATTTTGCTTCATTTGCTTGCTTGGCTGGGTTTTTATCATTAAGCAGTTTTCCCCGCCCCTCTCCTCTACCAAGGTCTCATAGATGCTGGATTCTTAAATTCCTGCCAGTCCAAGATTTCTGCGACCTTTACAATCAAAGGGAAACTTGTCTAGTTAAACAACTTTTTCTTTTCCTTAAAACTTTCAGTCCTCTGTTTTTCCTTTCCTGACTTTTTTTATGTGCTATAAAATATATATAATGTAAACTTTATCATTTTAACCATTTATCCACTTGTCCTCTGGTTTTAAGTATAGCCCAGACCTATATGTCCCTTCTCTGTTCATGCTAATGGGCTGACATTTTTTTTTTCAATCTCATGAAAACAGTCTGTTTTTGCTGTTTACCTATGACTGTTATTCCTGGTGGCCAGCATGACCGGGTATTGTCGACAAAAGGAATTCTAAAACTAAAGAAAGGTTTAAAGAGTTTATTTTGAACCAAGGCTTAGGGGCTAGTCCCAGAAGTAAAACCTCAAAGGATTGAGAAAATACTCCAAGGAATAGCAGTTTTACAGTTTATTTTATACATTTAGAATCAAAGAAGACATAAGGGAGGTGACATGAAATTCACTGGTAGCAGATTAAGGAGGTGGGAAAAAGTAAAGTGGGGAAATCTCTAGGACTGAATAAAAAGTGAAATGGAGAAATGCATACTTCTTTTATATTGGTGGGTGCAGGATGGTTGACATTTAACATACATAGTTTCCAGAAGAATGTGGGTATAAGATAACAATGAGGAATATTGAGTTATCTCAGCCTGAACTGGGGTATTTATCTTTGGAAATCTGGAGAAGAGATCATTCTGACATTTTAAGTGGGTTACTGCAGATACACAAAAAGAATAGAGAGGGCTTGCTCAAGGTAAAGATTAATCTATCACCTAGGCCCGAGGACGTGACTTCCCATTATAACTTACTGAGTTAGGAATTATTTTTATGATCAAAACATCCCATATGGTTACTTTCAGTTCTTGAGCTTGTCAGGCTTACCAAGAAGCCCCTTTTGTTTATTATAATATTCTTGGGTAACATTTTGTTGCTTTCAGAATTTTCTCTAGATGCTGTTTTCTTCTAACACTGAAGGCTGCTGTGGAGCAGTCTGAGTCCTATCTGATGATCTGGCCTCTGTCGCTGGTTCTCTATTCCTTGCTTTATATGCCTGAATGCTTGAAACAAGACTTGTCCTTAACATTTACTTCAATGGTATTTGCTTTGTATCAATGTTTCCTGGAATATGGTTCACCTTTCAGATAGGTTTCAGTCCATGTTCCTTTGTTCATGAAAATTTTCTTCTATTTTTTTTTAAATTAAAGTTTATTGTGGTGATATATTACGGACTTGTGCACCTGAAACTTATTTTTTTAAATTAAAATTTATTGGGGTGACATTGGTTAGTAGGTTTCAAGTGTACAAATTGTGTGTTCATCACCTAGAGTCAGTTCTTCCATCACCACATATTTATTCTATTTTATTTTTTAGAAGATACTCTGTCCTGTTTCATGGGTTTTCCACTTCGGAGAACCACTTAGCCATATCTTGGTTCTCCCTTGTCTGTCCTCCATTTCTATTGTCTTTTCCATGATTGTTTTAATCTCTAGGTCTTTTCTTTTGCATTCATAGCTGTTACCTAAAACCTGTCTTCCTCTATAGCAGTAACTGATTGTTTATCTTGTTCCTTTGATGTTTTTGTTAATTTATTAGTTCTGTTAATAATGTTGGTGTGACACTCAACTTTTTAAAGTTCTATTTTAAACCTATTCTCTGCATTTTTAATCTCACCTTTTAACTCATTCATATTTTTATATAGTGTTTCTCTGGTGTGAAGGACTCATAGGAATATTATTTTTGTCAGGTTATATTTTTACTTAGACTACATTCTTCATCAGCCCTTTGAATGTTATGACTTTCCTCCTTTTTCATCATTTTCTTTGAAATATGTTTGTTTAGTCACTAGGTCATTTCTGTCAATATGCTTCACTCCAATTTTCTTATTGCTGGGCAAATTTTCCTTGACAGTCTTCCTGTCTTCTCTAATATTAATTGCCTTTTTCTGAGTCTCAATTCCAGTGCTGAATATTGTGTTTTATACACTTTTGTCCCTTTACCCTATTCCCATAGGGAATATTCTTGGGGTATTTTGTGGAAGCCCTCAATAACAGGAACCTCAGAATTCTTCTGTCCCCCTCTAAGAACAAGAGGAAGCCAGGTAGGCTTCCTTCCCCTCTTTAGAATTGATCTTTATATTTTCCATGTTGGGTATTTATGCCATAATCACCTTCTCTCTGAATTTGAGGGCATTGGGAAAACTCTTGGAATATTTTTTTTTAAACTTTATTGTTCAGTTTGGCCTCTGCTTGTGGGGCAGAGTATGTGCCTTGCTGAGCTAGAATACTCTAATTTTAACTTGACTTCCCTTTTTCAAGCTATATATCCATTTTCTTGTTTGGAAGCAGTTGGTAACGATTTTGCTGACTTTTGACCTTCTGTTAGAGAGAAGAAGATCTGTGAGCTGGCTTCATTCTCCCATCCTTATTCCACTTTCCTTGACATCAAAGCCTGCAGCAGTCAGACCTGGGCCACACGCAGTGTATATTCAGAAGCACCTGACAGCCTCCTAGGATTGCATCCTCCTGCATGGACATAGCAGTCAGAGTCACACTCCCCACACAGGGTAGAAACTGGGTTTTTTTTTTTTTTGTTTTTTTTTTTTTGCAAGGTCAGAGATACAGCATCTTCATTTTGTACTATATATAATCTCAGTTAAGAAAGTAAATTTGACGAGGAACGATAATGCGGCTGCTTTTGATCACATGAAAATGCAGCAGATGTTCAACATGAGAGACAGCTAAAAGGAGGAGGACTGGACTCACACCTCATTCAGGGCAAGTCCTGAACCAGCAGCAGCCACAGGTTTACGCCTGACCCTAGTGGTCCAGGGAGAGATGGGTTATCAGAACCAAAGCCCTGCATGTGGTGAGTGGTGAAGGAGACTGTCTGCTTATAAGAATGGGCTTTTTGTCATCAATGCAAGCTGCTACATTAAAGAAAACTGATTGTGGTGGTGAAGCATAAATTCACTGTAAGTATTAATTGCTAGTGTTCATTGCTGCTAGCTTGCTATCCTTCATACTAACTCTATGCCCTACTTTTCTTCCAGACACATGCCTAGGAAGGTACAGGATACTGCAGAATGTCCAAAGGAAGAACTCAGCCCCTCCTCTTGTTGGAACTGTACCTGCACAGAAGGCAAGTCCCCAGGTAGCAAGTAAAGATGGTCCCCAACTTAAAATGGTTCAACTTAAAACTTTTTGACTTTATGATAGTGTGAAAGTGATTTGCATTCAGTAGAAACTGTACTTTGAATTTTGATCCTTCCCTGGGCTACTCACATGCCACATGATGGTCTCATGGTGCTGAGCGCAGCAGCGAGCTGCAGTTTCCTGTCAGCCATGCAATCACGCGGGTATACAACCTGTGCTCTACCAGGTACTGTATCACCAGCATTTTTGGATATTGTGTTCTAACCATATTTAAGGTAGGCTAGGCTAAGGTATGATATTCAGGAGGTTAGGTGTACTAAACACATTTTCAACTTACAGGATTTTTAAGTGACCATCGATTTATCAGGACATAACCTCATCCTAAGTAGAGGAGCATATGCACTAGCAGCAGCAACAATGACACCATGTTACCCACATCAATTATTGATTGTCCACTAGGAGTCAGGAACCATTTTATGTATTTTACAGACATTATTTCATATGAATTGACCCCATTATACAGATAAGGACATGGGGAAAAAAATGTTAGGCTACGTATACAAAATCATATAAAAAATGCCTAAGTCTGTCTCTGAAATCTAACATATATTAACTTTTCTTTCATTTCATCTGACCCCCAAAAGATATGAAAAGGAAGTAGAACTATTTGAGAGCCCCCAAATCAACCTCCAGTACCAGATAAGCATAGAGCCCCCAAGGCCCTCTAAGATTGAATAAATAGATAAATTCACTTGAAATAGGAAAAGACCTCCCATCATTCAAAATACAAGTTTCAATTTGAAGAGTTCAGGAAAATGTTCTTCTAAGACGCCAAGGCACTGTTTCCTCCCCAAAGCAAAACAATAAGCCGGAGAACATGTCAGAAATCCCAAGTTGAGAACACTGCACTATGAAAATACAACAATTTTTAGGTGAAAATTCATGAGGTACTACAGTTGGGTGAGGCGACATCTCAGAGAGTTACCATGGTAGAAAAAGTGATGTTCACCATGTTAATGTAGAGTCTGGTTTGATGCCAGTGCTGAGTTTGGAGCTACTCAGCAAAAGCCTCAGAGCACATGAAGGCCAGCTGCTTTCTGCCTGGAGCTGGCAAGCCCCTAAGAGTTGTCTAAGAAAGAGTGCAATGAGGGTAGAACTGGTTGCTCACTGAGAAATTGCTACCAGTATTTCATGAGTTGGGTGGGGCAGGGTCCCTGTCAGTCATGAAGGTGGAAGGAGTGGAGTCCACTAGCTCACTGCAGATTCAGATTTGGCATTTGGGGGATGGCCCAACACAGGAAAGATGGCACTTGCCTGCCAGTTGCATGGGAGAAGGACTATATACAGGGAAAATGGCAACTGTCCCTCCAGTCCTCGTCCTGAACCACAAAACTCAGTCTCTCCTTGTATGTCTCTGATGCCTTCTGAGTCATTGTCCTTCTGCTGGAGACCAGGGTGAGTGTGTATGAGTGATAATATCTGTGTGTGGGCCCTTTAAGAGAATGTCTGGGTTGCCTGCAGCCTTCTGTCCCACTCAGATGGTTGAAATCCCTACTCATTTTCACAATCATATGCTGTGGGGGCTCCTCTTCCTTGCACCAGTACTCTAGGCTGGGATGTGCAGTGTAGGTTTGGGGTCCTTTGCTGCTCCAGCGGGGACCTCTGTGGAAAGGTATTTCTCTTGATTCTGAACTGCCACACACAGGTGGGGCTGGCCGTTCTGCATTTCTGCCCTTCTCACCAGTCTCAATGTGGCTTCTTCTTTATATCTTTAGTTATGAAACTTGTGTTCAGCTAGACTTCAGATGGCTCTCCATGTTGATTGTTTTATAATTTACTTGTAATTTTAATGTGGTCACAGGAAGAGGCCACAGGATTTATCTACTCTGCCATCTTGAATCTCCCCTCATGTTTGGATATTTTTTAAATGTGGCTATAAATTTCCTTTTGAGCACTGCTTTAGCTGTATCCCATACATTTTGGTATGTGTATTTCTATTTTAATTCATATCAAGTTATTTTTAATTCCATTTGTGATTTCTTCTTTGATTCACCAAGTATAAAGAGTTTGTTTAATTTTCATGTACTTATTTCCCAAATTTACTTTTCTTATTAATCTCTAATTTAATTCCATTGTGGTTGGACAACACATTAGGTAGATTTAAATTTTTTTAAATTTGTTGAGATTTGTTCTATGGTTTAGCATATGGTCTCTCTTGGAAAATGTTCCATGTGCATCTGAAAAGAAAGTGTGTTCTCGTGCTGTTGAGTGGAATGTTTTATAAATGTATCTTAGATCTGCTTGGTAAATAGTATTATTCAAGGTTTTTATTTCTTTGCTGACCTATTGCTTAGTTGTTGTATCTGTTGTTAAAAGTGGGATATAAACTATTTCTGAATTACGTACTTTTCCCTTTACTCTACCAGTTTTGCTTCATGTATTTTGGGGCTCTGATGGATGTCGGGGCATGTTATCACTTTGATGATTTACAACTTTGCCTTACCCTGCACATCCTGCTTATGCCAGTATTCAAGTTTAGCCAGAGGTGACAGATTAGGGAATTTTTAATTTTTTCTCTAGAGTGCATATTTTCCTGTATATGTGGCTGCCCTTCTAAAGCCCCCATGTTCATCTTTTTTCCAAGATCATACTTATAAATTTTCAGCCAGACTCTTAATTGCCTCAACAGTTGTCACTGCCTTAGTGATAATGTTAAACAATTGCCACTAATTGTTTTCAACAAATGCCCTGGAGTTAGAGCTCTTTGCACAGAGTGAGCTCTGAGTCAGGTCAAATAATGATAGGCCCTGTGAATGAGTCTTCTCCAACGAGCTACTGAATAGGTCATGGTGACAATTCTCTACAGGTAGAGCTTTTTGAGGCTCCTTAAACCCTGTCTGTCCCACTCTTTAATTGCTAACAAAATGTTGATTTTTACAGCTTATTATTGCAGGACTGCTAGTTTTCCAGATGAATGTGTAGCTGGAGACAAGTGGATGGGAGTAGGACAAGTTAAAACATCACAAAGCTTGTTGTTCTTACTGAGACTCAACCATTTTTCTTGATTAAGCCGTTCTTGGATTGTTGTAAGCCTTTGGTTAATTTTCAGAGTTTTGAAAAAAGTTCACTTTGTCAGTATTCTTATTGCTCATGAGCGGCGAATTTTGTGGCACCCTTCTCTGCAATTCTGGAAGTTCCCTGTATCATTTTTTTAACAAATATTCTTAGGCATCAAGACTTATTCTAGGAAATTATTTCAGGTATCTGAATTTAAGCATCTACTCCTGCTGAAGAAAGTTCAGGCTTCCATCTCTTTCTACTCCAAGAGTCAGATGATTGGTTGCCTAAACATAGAGGTCTTAACTATTCAAATTGAACCCCCCCAAATCCTTTAGTGGAAGGTAATTTTTCATTTTTAAGTCCTGGATAGACTTTCTGACTTTCAGATTTACTGTTAAAGGCAAAGTAGTAGGGTAAGAAAGAGAAGATCTGGGCTTAAAGAAAAAAAGTAGAACAACTGGGAAGAAGAGGAGGAGAAGAGGTAAGTGGAGGAAGAGACAAAGGAAAGGAAAAAACCCTCATGTACCTGTATTCAATTCTGGAAATTATTTATGGATGGTTAGTTATGGAAGAATTAGATAACATGAAATGCAAAAATGAGTCTTGAAATCATTGTGTCCTGTATAAGTAAAATGACTTATTTTATTAATGTTATGGTGAGGCTTAATAAAAAGTCCAGGACTCCATAGTCAAGAATTTGTGGGGACTCTGGAGGAGAAAGTCATCCTGAACAAGCCCTCCTGAAAATTATTCTCTACCTAGTGAGAGTTTTAGGAGAAATTAAGTAGGAATAATTATCAAAGTAACAGACTTAGAATACATATCCATGTGACAAAGAAAGCCTGCAGCATCTTTAGGTCTCACGTTTGTTTGATTTTTAAAATTTATTTAGAAGCTTCCAGACTCCATGTTAGATGACGATCAGAGTCAGAAGCAGGCATGTTAAAGTAGGCCCAACAAAGATGTCGTCATCAAAGCTATTGTGTGGTCAGGATCAGAGCAGAAGAGTGCACTAGAGGAGTGTGGGCAGGGTGCTGGGTCTGAGGTAGGGGACATGCTACAGGAGGAGCTTTGTAGTAAAAGATGAAGGCTGGGCAGTAGCTCCTGAGATGGAGTTGGGTGGCGTGGGGAGAGATGATGATGAGCACACTGAAACCGGGGTGCAGTGTTTTCTTGGACTGTCTGAAACATGCAAAGGCTTCAGAGTGCCTGGACATAGGCTTAGATGATGTTTCTGGAAGCCACACTGCAAAGACACAGGGTGCCATGCTGGGGAGTCTGGGCAGAGGAGCACCACAGCCAGTGTGTGTTTATGGATTGTCATTCCAGAGTCAGTGCAAAGTAAAGATTGGAGGGGTGTAGGTGAGAGCAAAGGCATCCTGGGAGGATGTCTTTGCAGTAGTCTAGGTGATCAATGACACAGTTTTGGCCCAGGTAGTGGTTGTGGGATGGTGAGAGTGGGTTAAAACGTTGGTGTTAAAGAAGGGACCAGGGGACAATGGCAGCAAAGGGAGGAATGTATCTTGATGTCTAGAATTATAGCTTGGACGTCTGGGTGGCCATGGTACCAATTATTAAGACCAGGAATGAGGAAGGAAAGAACTGTTAGTGGGGATCACCAGAAAATACATTTATTCAACCCCTCTTCAGTGCCTACACATGTGTGGCCACAAGCTCGGCCCTGAGGATACCAGGGTGTTCCAGGAACTGATGTCTCATGTGTGGGGTAGGAAGACATACACATGTAGCTGAGGACCATGTGATGCCATTGGTGCCATGGCCAGGGAGATCACTGAGGGCTGAGGGGACTGTAGGCTTCAAAGAAAAGAAGATGTGTAATGATCTCTAAGTATGCAAAGACTCAGAGGAGAGAGAGACTATAAAATGTGGCCGGAGGGAGGAGAGGGAGCAATGAATGGAGCTGTGCGCAAAACTAGAACCCACAGAAAGGGCCTGCAGGAAGATTGGGAGGTCCTGGCCATCCATGGCCCAGTGCTGGGATTTGTCCTGAGGGAAACATGGAGAAGGGATTTGGCTGGCATTCAATATTACACGTAGTTCAGCAGGGCCTTCAGAAGAAATGTCTAGTAGGTGCAACTTGGAGGAATAATATTCACTTGAGGATAGAGATCTGGTATTTATCCACGACAGGTACTAAAAGCTAGGGACTGGGAGGTGGGATGATGAGGTTGTCCAGGTAGAGTGTGTACAATGAGAGTTAGCAAGGTGAGGGCTTTATCCTAACAAAATTGGTGAATGTCATCCCCAAGCTTCACCGGCCTGCCAATGAGAATGAGAGGTAACGTGTATGAGGCCTTTAGGTGTGCTCTGTTTTCTGCCTCCACATCATCCCTCTGCACACATTCCCCACTCTCCCTAGCCTTGGATGCCCTTTAACACCCAGTGCAAGAAGCTGGCCTGAAGCTCAGCTTCCAGCTGGACATGGGGCTCCTGTTTCAGGCCTCTTTACAAGAATGCAGAACCTTCCTCCTTCTCATGCCATAGCTGTCTGTCTACTTTAGGGGGCCTAAGGAGGTCATGACCTATCTTCTGGCAGGGCCGTCTAGGGCTGGGCCTGTCTAGTAGGTGATCGGGGAATATGTGAGTTGGGCATTTGCCACCTACAGCATTCGAAACACATAAGCTGTCAAACACACTTTTCCTTTCTTTTACAACTCCATTGCAGAATTCATTCTAAATGAATGGATGCAAGTTATATTTTCAGTACAGTGATGAAGGGAGTACCTACCATGATGTAGGCATTGTTTTTGGTACTTGTCTTAATGGCTTGATCCAGGACCTGCTACATGATTTGCAGGGCCCAGTGAAAAATGACCAGCAGTCTCTTGCTCAGAAATTATCAATAATTTCAAAATGGAGACAGCAAAGCATTAAACCACTTGAGGGCCCTTCTTAGCATCAGGCCTGTGTGAAAGCACAGGTTGCAGGCCCATAAAGCTGGTTCTGGTTTAATTCTACAGCAACCCTAAAGCAGAACATAGGTATCTTTTCTTTTTTCTTTATTTTTAGTTTCTGGTGTACAAACCAATGTAACTGTTAGACATTTACACCCCTCACAAAGTGATAACCCCCCAATCTACTATCCCTCTCTGACATTGAATATAGCTGTTACAATACTATTAACTATATTACCTATGTTGTACTCCACATCCCATGGGGGGGAATATATGTATTTAAACATAGTTGACATTCAATATTATTCAGCTGCAAGTGTATAGTGCACTGGTCAGGCATCTACACAGTCTATGGAGGATTCTCCGTAGTAGGTCCAGTGCCCATAAGGCACCTTACATAATCTTTGCAACATTATTGATTCTATTCCCCACACTGTATTTCATATCCCCATGGCTATATTGTGACCACTAATTTGTACTTTCTAACCACCTTACATGCTCACCCTTCCCCACATTCCTCCCATCTAGAAAACATCAGTTTTTTTCCTATATCTCTCAGTCTATTTCTGTTTTGTTCATTTATTCTGTTCTGTAGATTCCACATATATGTGAGATCATATGGTATTGTCTTTTTCCGTCTGACTTTTTTCACTTATCATAATATATTCAAATTAGTGTTTTGGAATGCTTTGGATCGATGCCTAGGAGTGGAATTGCTGGGTCATAAGGTAGTTCCATTTTCAATTTTTTGAGATACCTCCATACTGTTTTCCATAGTGGCTGCACCAATCTGTAATCCCACCAGCAGTGCACAAGGGTTCTCTTTTCTCCACATCCGCGCCAGCACTTGTTTGTTGATTTATTGACGATAGCCATTCTGACTGGGGCGAGGTAGTATCTCATTGTGGTTTTTATTTGCATTTCTCTAATGATTAGTGATATTGAGCAGTTTTTCATAAGCCTGTTGGCCATCTGTATATCCTCTTTAGAGAAATGTCTCTTCCTGTCCTCTGCCCATTTTTTAATTGTTTGTGTGTGTGTGTGTTGAGTTATATGAGTTTTTTTAAATAAATTTTAGATATTAACCCCTTATCAGTTGTATCATGACAAATATCTTCTCCCATTCAGTAGCATGTCTTTTTGTTTTACTGATGGTTTCCTTTGCTGTGAAAAATACTTTTTAGTTTAATGTAATCCCACATGTTTATTTTTTCTTTTGCTTCCCTTGCCCAAGGGGATATATCAGTAAAAATATTACTAAAGGTAATGTCTGCAAGTTACTTCCTAAATTTTCTTCTAGGAATTTTATGGTTTTGGGTCTTACATTTAAGTCTTTAATCCATTTTGAATTTATTCTTGTATATGGCATAAGAAGGTGGTCCAGCTTTATTTTATTTGTGTGTGCCTCTCCAGTTTTCCCAGCACCATTTATTAAATGGATTGTCTTTACCTTAATGTAAATTCTTGTTTCCATTGTCATACATTAAATGACCATACAGGCAGGGATTTATTTCTGGGCTCTCTATTCTGTTCCATTGATCTGTGTGTCTGTTTTCATGCCAGTACCATGCTTTGATTACTATAGCCTTGCAGTATAATTTGATGTCAGGTAGTATACTTCCCACTTTGTTCTTATTCCTCAAGAAAGTCATGGCTATTTGGGGTATTTTATGGTTCCATATAAATTTTTAGGATTATATTTTCTAGTTCTGTGAAAAATGTCATTGGTAATTTGATAGGGATTGTGTTGAAACTATATATTGCCTTACATAGTGTGGACATTTTAACTATATTTAATTTTTCCTATTCATGAGCATGGTATATGTTTCCATTTATTTGTATCTTCTTTAATGTCTTATTTTTAATGTCTTTAATTTTTGTGAGTACAGGTTTTTTACTTCCTTGGTTAAATTTATTCCTGAGTTATTTTATTCTTTTTGAAGCAATTGTAAATGGGATTGTTTTCTTAATTTCGTCTTCTGATAGTTTATTATTGGTATATAGAGATGCAACTGATTTCTGAATATTAATTTTGTATCCTGCTATTTTACCAAATTCATTTATCAGTTCTAATACTTTTTTGGTGGAGTCTTTGGGATTCTATCTATATAGTATCATGTCATTTGCATATGAGCTCAGACAATTAAGTTCACGAACTCATCCTAGAAAAAGTGCAACATACGTCATTGCTGAATATCACTACGGTCACCTTCAAGTACTCCCCTTGGTAAGCTATACACTGACTCCAGTGCCTAGTCCACCCTTCAAAGCAATTTTGGACTCTTTTTCTGGAATGGCCATCAGAGCTCTCTTCGCATGTCATCAAAATGTCTTACTTTCAATATTTTCTTTATCTTAAGGTAAAGAGTGAAGTCACTGGGGGGGGGGCAGATCAGGAGAGTAGGGAGGGTGTTCCAATATAATTATTTGTTTACTGGCTAAGAACTCCCTCCAGACAGTGCCATGTGAGCTGGTGCATTGTCTTGATGCAAGAGCCATGAATTGTTGGCAAAAAGTTCAGGTTGTTTTTGTCTTTTTTATGCAGCTTTTTCAGGACTTCCAAATAGTAAATTTGGTTAACTATTTGTCCAGTTGGTACAAATTCATAATGAATAATCCCTCTGGTATCAAAAAAGGTTAGCAATATTGTTGCAACAAAGTTCATGAACTTAATTGTCAGACCTCGTACAATGACAATATTACTTCCTCGTTTCCAATTTGAATGCCCTTTATTTGTTGTTCTTGTCTGATTGCTGTGGCTAGAACTTCCAGAACTATGTAGAATTAAAGTGGTTAAAGTGCGCAACCTTGTCTTGTTCCTGATCTTGGGTGGAATGCTTTTAGCTTTTCACCATCGAGCACGATGCTAGCTGTGGGTTTATTATATATGGCTTTTATTATGTTGAGATGTGATCCCTCTATTCCCATTTAGCTAAGAGTTTGTATCATAAATGGGTGCTGTATTTTGTCAAATGCTTTTTCTGCATCTATTGATATGACTATATGATTTTTATTTTTCATTTTGTTAATGCGGTGTATCACGTTAATTGATTTGCAGATATTGAACCAACCTTGCATACCAGGAATGAATCCCACTTGGTTTTGGTGTATGATATTTTTAATGTAATACTGAATTTGGTTTGCTAATATTTGTTGAGGATTTTTGCACCTATGTTCATTAGGGATTTCAGCCTATAGTTTCCCTTATTTGTAATGTGTTTGTCTGGGTTTGGGATCAGGGTGATAGTGGGCTCATGAGATGAATTTGGGAGTCTTCCCTCCTTCTGGATTTTTGGGAATAGTTTGAGGAGAATAGATGATAATTCTTTTTTCAATGTTTGGTAAAATTCACTTGTGAAGCCATCTGGTCCAGGGCTTTTGTTCATTGGGAGGTTGTTGATTACTGATTCAATTTCATTTGTGGTAATTGGTCTGTTCAGATTTTCTGTTTCTCCTAGATTCAGCTTTGTAAGAGTGTATGCTTCCAGAAGTTTATCCATTTCTTCCAGATTGTCTAATTTGTTGGCGTGTAGTTGCTCGTAGGAATTTCTTAAAATGTTTTGTATTTCTGTGGTGTCTGTTGTCACTTCTCCTCTTTCATTTCTGATTTTAGTAATTTGGGTTCTCTCTTTTTCTTGATGAGTCTGGCTAAAGGTTTGTCAGTTTTGTTTATCTTTTCACACAACCAGTTCTTGGTTTCATTAATCATTTGCATTGTTCTTTTTTTTTTTTTTTTTTTTTGGTCTCTATTTCATTTATTTTCACTGTGATCTTTATCATTTCCTTCCGTGTACTCCCTTGGGCTTATTTTGCTGGTCTTTTTCCAGTTCTCTTAGATATAAAAATATGACATTTGACAATTAAGTTAGTGAACTTGTGCAATGCTGTTGCTAGTTTTTTTTTTTTATATATATATCAAAGGGATTATTCATAATGAATTTGTACCAACTGAACAAACAGTTAACCAAGTTTGCTATTTGGAAGGGCTGAAAAGGTTGCATGAAAAAGTTAGACAACCAAACTTTTCACCAACAATTCATAGCTCTTGCATCACGACAAAACACCAGCTCACACGGCACTGTCTATGAGGGAGTTTATAGCCAGTAAACAAATAAATGTATTGGAACACCCTCCCTACTCACCTGATCTGGCCTGAAATGGCTTCTTTCTTTACCTTAAGGTAAAGGAAATATTGAAAGTAAGATATTTTGATGACATCAGGAAATCAAGGTTAATATGACTAGATCTCTGAAGGCAATTCCAGAAAAAGAGTACCAAATTACTTTGAAGGGTGGACTAAATGCTGGCATTGGTACATAGATTCCCAAGGGGAGTACTTAAAAGATGACTGCAATGATATTCAGCAATGAGGTATGTAGCAAGCACTTTTTTAGGATGAGTTCTTGAACTTTATTGTCTGACATTCGTAGACTGCTGATTTGATGTTTTTCTTCTTTGTTGAAGTAGGACTACATTGCTATGAATTTCCCTCTTAGCACTGTCTTCACTGCATCCCGTAAATTTGAGCTTTGTGTTTTCATTTTCATTTGTCTCAAGGTATCTTCTGATTTCTTCCTTGATCTCATTGTTGACCCATTTATTATTTAGTAACATGTTATTCAGTCTCCATGTGTTTATGTGTTTTCTGGTTTTCTTCTTGTAATTGATTTCTAGTTTCATAGCACTGTGGTCAGAGCAGACGTTTGATATGATTTCCATATTCTTAAATTTCTTGAGACTTGTTTTGTGGCCTACCATGTGGTCTATCTTGGAAAGTGTTCCATGTGCACTAGAGAAGAATGTATACTCTGCTGCTTAGGGGTGAAATGATAAAAAATGTCAATTAAATCCAACTGGTCCAATGTGTCATTTAAGGCCATTGTTTCTGTATTGATTTTCTGTCTGGAGGATCTGTTCCTTGGTGTCAGTGGTGTGTTGGAGTCCCTTACTATGATTAGTTACTGTTGATGTCTGTCTTTATGTTGTTCAATATCTATTTTATATATTTAGGTGCTCCTATATTGGGTGCATAGAAGTTTACTATGTAAAGTTTACATAGAAGTTTGCTTCTGTGTTTGCCTCACTCTGTGGTTGCTTCTATGTATTAGGTAGATCACCTATGTCTCTCAGTCTTTACTGGGTGACCTTATATAGTATGTGTCCTGTGTAGTAAAATTGTTCAGTCTCCCTAATCTCCTGTGTGTGTGTTCCAGGAGTGTTCTTTGTGCTGTGAGTGTTCTCCTGTTGTAGTTGAGCTTCAATTGCTTTTGGCATTTAGGTTCGTGGGATTGACTACCAGGCTGACTAAGTATGAGGACTGGCAATGCCCACAGTGTATGAGCTGCTGGGTGAGGGCGGACCACTCAGTGGAGGCTTTGCCCCTGCAGCCTCTTGTGCTTGTAGAGAATTACCTTGAGGTGTGCCATTTGTAGGTCACACCAGGGAGTGCTCTGGTTTGGTCTGAAGCTGGCCTCTGGGTGTGTTTTTTCTGGTGTTTCTTGGGTGGGTTTCTCATACAGGGCAGTTTCAGCCCTGCCTGATACCAGCCTATGGCTACATGGTAGGTGCCTCAAAGCTGTATCCAGTTGGCTGCTGCCTGTGCTGGACCTGGAAGCATGTGGAGGTGGCCTCTCTCTGAACTGAGGCTGGCTGCCATAAATGTTAATCCTGTGGCAGCTTAGCAAAAGGCCCAGGGCCCCCTGAGCCTGCTGCCACCAGTCAGTTGCCCATAAGACCCAACTGTTGAAAGAGTCTCCTTAAGAGTGTGTGTCTGGCTGGTTGACCTGATGTTGAGTGTTCTTAGCGATGCAGCACTAGCTGAGCAGGGTGGAGATCAAAGGAGTCATGAAATGTGACCGGTGGTTTTATACAATATTAATGCAGATTCAGATCTTATGCCTGTGACCACCTTGTATTGCACCCCAAGTATACTGCAGCAGCCTCCTCCACCAAAGACTTGCAAATCCCAAGAGCAGCTCCCAAGTGGATGCAGTGCAGTTTTTGCGTCACTGTTCACCACCAAAATATCACAAGGCCATTGTGGATTTTTCGCTGCTGTAGAACATCTTTTCTGTGGTTTTGTAGGGGAGGGACTGGTCAACCAGGCACCCACAGTGTCCCTGGCAACACAGCTATTGGTGGGCAGGACAGAGTTACAGTGAGCTAAAGGCTATGTTCAGTGGTTTCTACAAATTCAGTGTGGTCTCAGCTCCTTGACGGGTGCAGGGCTTGCGACCACCCCACAAAACAATACAAATCAACAACAAGAAAAAAACAAATACACATACACTCAAAACCCACACGCAACAAACAATCAAAACAAACAAAAATACACAAAAAAACAAAAACAATGAAACAAAACAAGAAAGCAAAAATAAAACAAACAAGCAAACAAAAAAACAGAAAAAACTGAAAAACACCAAAAAAAAAAAGAAAAACAGAACAACAAAAAGAATAGAAAAAAATGAACAAAAAGAAAGAGAAGAAGAGAAAATAAAGAAAGCAAAGAAAAGAAAAAAAGAGAGATAGAAAAAAAGAGAGAGAAAGAAAAAGAAAAAAAAAAATACGCCATGTCCAGCCACTGCCAGTGTATGTTGCCGAGCAGGTCTTGGCTGAATACCCTCTAGCAGTCTCTCCAGGCCATTGCAGTTGTCCCAGGCCTTTGTGGATTGTCCTCTGCTATATAAAAACCTCCTCCGCGCAGCTTGCAGAGCTGGGGCCGACCACCAGGTGCCCAGAGTGTCCCTGGCAATGCAGCTGTAGTTGGGGGGTCAGGCTTCCAGTCTGCTATGGGGTGTGGTCAGTTGTTTCTATACACTCAGTGTAGTTTCTGCCCCAGCCCACAAAAACACACTGAGAACACCACTGAGAACACCAAGGCCAGAGCTTCTGAAATCCCAAAGCAGCCTGATACTGAGCCTGTGTGTCTCTGCTGCTCTGATTATCCCACAGGAATCTGCCCAGAAAGGTGGGGGTGGGGTGGGATGTGGAAAGGTGGCTGGAGCTTGTGGCTCCGACCAGCCTGGAGTTGTCTCGTCACCCCCAAACCGGCCCTTTCCCTGTCACCACAGTACGGTTCTCAGAGTTGTAGATATTGTGTTCTTTAATCTGACACTGCTCCCTGTTTCTTCTGGAGGCCACTTCTAATTATGGGAGGGTGAGGGTGGAGTAAGCTCTGGGAGAGTGGGGGACAGGCAGCCAGGCTCCACGCTTTTGTTTTCTGATTTCTGCCTGGCGGTGCAGGCTTCAACTACTGATTTCACCTGAGGTCTCCACCTCAAACGCTGGTCAGCTTCCTTGCATGCTGATCACTCAGGCAGAACTGTAAATCACAAGGGTTGTGTCTGGAGCCTGGATTTTCCCTCTCCCAAGGCTGTGGCTCTGGTCTGTCCTGGGGCCCTGCAGCCTGCCCCTCAGGCCGCATCTTTGCATTTCCCTCTGCCCTCCTCCCCTGCTGGCTCAATTTGCCCACCTTCAGTTGATTATCAGTGCGATTCTCTCAGGTGTACTTGTGTGATGTGCAGGGACTCCTTTGTTGAGTTATAGCTGTTCAATTTGTTGTAACCTCCAGAAGAGATTTCAAGAAGCACTCCTCATGCCATTATTTCTATGATGTCATCCCCATAGTTACCTTTTTTATAGACAACAGAACATAGTAATTTATTTTATAGATTCATAGAAAGTGAGTAATTTGACATAGCTGCTCAGCAAATGAAATACGTAGCTAGGACTCAAACCTAGGAATTCTAACTCCAAAGCCCTCAATTTTTCCCAAAACTCTGTGTGATGAATATTTTTTAAAATTGTATTAGTTTGCACCAGGTGAAATTGCCATTTTTAGGATTAAAAGTTGTAGATTATTAGTGATTTCATATGTCCAATCTCATGCATTCCCTTTACTGGCACTCATCTTTATCCAGGTTAGTTATTCAACATGAAGCCCAAAAGGTCACCAGCCTGACCTGTCTGTGGAATATCTGGACTCTTCTTGTTCCAGCATATGAGTGGTGATAGTCTCTCAGCCATGGGTTGTGATCCTGGAATTAAGCGTAATTGTTGTGGGTACAGGAGACTGTGCCTCTGTCACTGTTACATCCTCAAAGATGTCCAGGGTGGGTTATGATAATTTGTCCCACCTGGGCTCAGCTAAAGGCTCAACAGGGACCAGAACTGCTGCTTCTGGGAAGAATATGGTTCCCACAAAGGATCTGGCATTTAGTAAGTGCTCAAAAAATGTTTGCTGAACATTTCTGATCAGTGAATTAAAAGCCCTAGAGAGAGAATCAGGTGAGATGTCCCTTTTATATACTGCTGAGATACCTTTAAATTGGCAATATGAAAATTATAGAAAACAATCTGGCAATATATACCCATGGCCTGAAAATATTAAGCTTCTACCTGTTCATCCCAAGAAGAATATACCTGTCAAAAAGGACTCCTCGCTGTTAATTGGGCCCAAAGTCATAACCAGAGTCTAGCAGGCATTGTTTACTGAGCTCTCTCACACATGCTGAATTTCAAGGAAAGGACTCAGACTGGTCTGTTAAGCATCCTGCACTATGATCTGGCTGTGGTAGTTGACCCTTATAAGAGAGCTTCTAGGATTGAAATTCAACAAATAGAACCGAGACTTTCTCTCTCCAATTAGAGCTGTGCGGCTATATCCTCATTTGCATATTCACTGACCAATCAGTACAGCTACATTCTGACCAATCAGGACAGTGCTTTTTGGACCAATCAAAGGATTTGTGAGGATTTGGAGTTTTTATTTGTGTAGAAATGGACAAATCAGGAACTATGGATGGAAACTTCTCTATATAAGTCAGCCTCCCCTCTTTCTGGGTGGAGCGCATTTTCAGTTTCCATTGAAGACTGTGTTTCCCTGGCTAGAGCTGCGGGATCAGCTGAGCTGCACCACCAGAGTGGAGCTGTCTCACTGGACTGGATCTGTAACACTAGAGCTGTAAAATCGGAGCCATAACACTGGGGCTGCCTCCGTTGGCCCACCTCACAGTCCAGCTATTCCACAGCTGTGCTGTATCATTATTGAGCTGTATCACTGTTGAGCTGTCTCATAGCTGTGCTATTCCACAGCCAAGCTGTTTCACAATGGAGCTGTTTGCCTGAATACATTCTCTCTCCTCTCAGTGCACCCCAATTAAGAATTCCTGTTGGCCTTGAATTGGTGATGGTGACCTTAAGTTGACATACCCATTCATCAGTTCTGAGAAGTTAGTCTGAAATAAGGGCAAAGTCTTAAGAATATTTGTGTGTCTTGGGATGCTATTTGTTCCCTACCTAAGAAACAAACCAGATGTACATTAACAGGTGAATAGTCAAGGGAATAAGGGCACATCATTTTGATGGAACATTTTGCAGCCTACATTGTATGGCTACTACTAGCTATTTGATAAGATGGAAAAATGCTTATGCAATATTTTAAGAAAAAAGCTAAATGGAATAGTATGTGAAGAATTAACATTATTATAAGGTAAAATGAAATGTTAAAATTTTTTGAGAGATAAAAGACAAAAGAGGATTTATTAAAGATACAAAGTACTAGTGACTTGGCAATGGGATTGTGGGTAATGTCCTACTTTCAGGTTTTCTGATTTTCTAAATCACTACACTGAGGCAAAAATTCCATGTACTAGGGAAGGACATGGGCTGTTGGTCCTCCTTTTCTGAGCCTCCTCTGGTCCCACATACACCTCCCTTGGCTGACCCTCTGCGTACCTGACCCTGAGTCTTGAGGCCTGGACAGTGGTGTTGGAGTCTCCCTGGTCCTGAGCCCCATATGCCCAGCTGACGACATGGCCTGGCATCCCTACCTAGGTGCTGGTTCTGACTTGCACATCTGGCTCCGACCTATAGCTGCACTGATGCCAGACTCTGGCCATCTATGTCCAGAGTTTTCCTGGGATCTGGCAAACTTTTGATAACTACCATGCTCCAAGTCTTCACTCCAAATCCTGCCCAAATTCCAGTCAACCTGATTCCATAGCTCTGTTCTGCATTGGTGGGGATGGATGCAGCAGGAGTGCACTGCTGGAGAGAAGGCATTGAGAGGAACCTGCTGATTTAAGGGAGAAAATAAATGAGTTCAGATGAAAAATGTTGAGTTTGGCATGGTTTTGAAAAGAAAAAGAAATGTTTTGTCATCAGATTTTGATGATGAAAATAGAATGCAACCATACAGAGTAATGTAGAAAGCATGGACTTGCCAGCTATGTGACCTCAGGAGAATTACTGAACTCCTTTAAGACTCAGTTTCCTCACTTTTAAATAGTGGTAATCATTTCTAATGTGTAGTTTCTGTAATGAATAGAAATTCATAGTGATGAGACATGAGCCAGTGGTCTTCCGGATGAACTGGTGGTTGTCCCTTAGGTAGGTTCCTAGGACCTCAATGACTCCTGTGCCAATACCTAAGTCCCAGAGGACACGGGAACCTGGGAACAGGACATTTCTGTAACTCCTACTGCAAGGCTCAGAGTCTTTCAAATCAGTTAGATGATCCCTGCTTCCTCCTAGTTTACCTGTCTCATTCTAAAAGTGTTCCCACTTGGACAATAAAGAATATGGTCACCCTGCCTCTAATTATGTGAGACAGCAGAGATCAGGGTCCCCTCTGAAACACAGCTGATGAATCCAGCCGCACCTCAACAAGCAAACCTCGCTCTGGAGTGGAGAGTGTGTGTGCATCCTGGAAGCCTGCCTCCATGCTTCTACTCTGATAGTACACTGTGTGTCTCACCTTGCCCCTTGAATAATTGGTACCATGAGCAGTATTGAGGCTACCTTGGAAGGGGAGAGCCATTCTGGGTGTTGCGGTTGAGCGGGGATTGTGGGAGTCATGATCTTCAGCGGTTATATCCACAGTCAGCTGTGGCTTTATCAGCAGGTCTGCCATGAAAGGAAACATGGGCTTAGCAGGCTGCTTACAGCCCTGGTGACATATGCAGCATGGGGCCTCCCTGCTGGTCCTGTGAGACTGGAGCATGTCCTGTCAATGAAGGGAGAGTCACAGGGGGCTCGTCTCCATTCCAGATAGGAGGACAGAATCTATCTTTCTAGACACCTTGATAAGGTTCCTCAGGCAGGACCGTTTATAGTTCTTAGAAAATGAGCTGGAAGAAATTGAGAGGCTGCCCATTCCTAAGTCAAAGAAAAGATGTAGGGAAGGTGTTGGACTCACAAAGCCAGAGACCTGTGGAGGGTGTGTTAAGGTCCGGAATTGTCCCCCTCAGACAGACAGAGAACCCGCACAATAATGCAAGTCACACAGCGAGGTTTATTTCCAGCCGGCTGGGGTCCGAGTCTCTGCCCGACGCAGCGGGTTTTAATAAGGACCCCAAACACTTAAAGCCAAGGGGTTATATAGCATTTTCAAGGCCTTCCATAGCTTCTGAGAGTACAAGATAAACTTACAGGACTTACATAGCTTCAAAGAGTATAAGATTTACTACAGGACAAGGAGACCAGGAGTATAAGATAAGCTACAGAACTTCTAGTCTCCATGCTGCAACTGCCCACATCCTGGAATTTTATAATTATGTTGTTTCAGGCTAGGGGCTGTTAACCCTGACCTAAAGATAGCAGTTCTCATGCTAACAGTCTCTTACAGGTGCAGAGAAAGGGCCAATTTGGGAGCCAGTGAAGCTGCCACAGGTAGAGTGGCTGTGGGAATAAAGGTCAGTGGAAGACTGGAATAACGGGCCTTGTGGAGGACATTTCTGTAGAGAGCTTGTGCTTTGGCCCCTGCTGTGCCCCTCACATAAGGACCAAAGGGACAGAGCCAAAGAGCATACGGACGCATCAGGGAAACGCTAAAATTGACTCTGTGTGAGAACTGCACAGCCCTTGGCAAATTCTGTGGGGGTGCCAGGGCATCCCTACATCCCGACCTGAGTGCTTTTGAACTGAAGAAGTGGGGGCTGTGTCCCCATTATATTTGTCCACAGCAGGGACTTCACAATCTATACGCTGTGGTGTGCGTGTGCTGAAAGTAGGGGGAGCTCTATGGTCACCCCTGATAGCAGCTCCTGGACAGCTCTGTGCTTCCAGGTCTTGTTAGAAACCTGAAAGAGGACCTATAATTCATGAGATGCTGCCGATGAGGGATCAGCCACCACTGACTGCGTTTGGTGCAGGAGGTTTCCCAGTGAGGCGGGCACTCCAGTTGAAAATCTTAACTTCCTGTGCATTGTGGTGATGCTCACCCTTCCCTGTTGGAGACTGGGTGCCCCTCTTGGGGCACAGCTCACAGTGGTGTGTCGAGGAATGATGCCCCCTGCCAGGCTCATGTGGAGAGTCTATGCTTCAGCATGCATCCTATGTCACCTGGTTTATCCTCACCCTTGCCTGACATACGTGCTAAGCCTGGTGGGTGCACAGATAGAACTCAGTTATGGTTCTAGGTTTATGGAGGGGTGAGCCATCGAAAAAGGAGAAAATCGATGGGAGTAAATATGGAGATAAATGTCCCTTTCCCTCTCCTCACAAGAAGTATCATCCTCATCATGCTCTTACCTAAAAGAAGGTGATTTCCAGCTTAGGCCAGAGCGTGTGAGGGCCAGACTTGCCCCAGGGTCATGCTTCCTCTGACATGGGAGGGTGTCTCAAATGCACTGTGTCTGCTCAGGAACGTGGCATCGTTAAGCCAATTGGAAGGTTGTGGTTTGACAACCCACCTCCCTCAGACCTGGGCCTCCTCCTGAGTTCCAGGCATCTGAGCCATAAGCTGGAACCACCCCTCCTTTCTGCACCCAATCTGTCTGACCATGTCCCATCGTCCCAGTGGAAATATCAGCCTGCCGTTTCCACACCTCAGCCAGTGCTGCCTGACAGGCGTCCTCCACATCCAGCACCGCCAGCTCCTAGGGACACTTCTACCCTCATCCTCTCTACACATGGTTTCCAGAATGATCTTTACAAAACCTAAATCTGACCATATTGCCACTCAGTTGAAGACCCTGGCAGGGCTCTCATCTGGCTTGAGGATGCAGCTACCAGTCTTCAGGGTGGGGTCCAGGCACCCGTTCTGCACCCTAGCATCTGGCCCAGTGTTGGAGTCTGCATGGGGAGGCCCTGCAGATGTTTGCTGTGTGCATCATTGGGTGAGTTGTGTGGTTCTCTGTCGTGTCTGCAAGCACCCATAAATATACATCTATCCATACAAACACTCACTCCCTTTATGTTACCTCCATGCCAGCGTCTCTCACAGTTAGCTTAATTGAGATGGCACCTTCGTGGCTGCTGACAGGTCTCAATCCTGCAGGGCTGGCTCCTGTGGGGCCATAGGGAGCCCCTGCTCTGAAGATGGTGTGAAAGCTTCCTAACAGGCTCTGGAAGAAAACATAGCACATCCTGGGGCTGCTTTGAAATTGCCCATGTGCCTGCTGAGCTGGCATCATGAATACAGTGTCTCTTCAAGCTGAGCAGACAGGCAGCCAGGGCCAGTACTCAGGGCTCATGTGCTCAGGCCTGCCTGGCCCTCCTCTGTGCTACGTGCTTCCGGTATGGACACTTCCCCACCTCATCTCAGGCCTGACCCTGTGAATGCCTCATTTCTCTAACCTACAAATCCATCCTTTTTATATATCCAGCCAGGGCTTCATATCCTCTTGGAAGCCCCTCTCCTTCCTCTGAGATCCCATAGTTCATCTGATCTGTGTGTTTTGTTTTGTTTTGTTTTGTTTTGTTTTGGCACCAGCATTGGCTTTGATCTTCCCTACCTCCCTGTGTTTCCTCCTCCCTCCTCCATTTTGGCAAACTGATCACTTACTCTGTGTTAGACACTGAAAATACAGATGTGAAGAAGGTCCCTATGAAGCTGTAGGGAGCTCCCTTCTCTGCAGACATAGTGGGGGGTGGTGAGGTGCGACACTTACTTACAGTCTTTGGGAAGAAAACACAGCAAAGTCCTGGGGTCACTTTGGGGTGGCCTATGTGCCGGTTGTGTTGGAATCTGAAAATACAGATGTGAAGAAGGTGCACCCACACTCCCACCCCTGCTAACTGAGAGCTATGGGAACACACAGGTGGGGTCCTCACCTGGGCCTACAGCATGGGAATCGCTGGAAGGCTTCGTGGAGGAGGAGAGGTTTGAGTGTCACACTTAGAAGGAAGAAGGGCACTGAGTAATCAAGAAAGGGAGTATATGGAAGAGCTTTGCTGTCAGTGTGCAAGATGAGCTCTGAAGTGCCACCTGCTCAGCGGGGTGGGGCCACGCTGACTGCTGCAGCTGAGGGGAAAGTTTCTGGTAGCATGGATGTCCAAACTCAGTGCTGTCACTGAAATGCCCTGATGAGCATCCATGTGTCACACACAGACATTTTTCGGGGCACCATGCACATCACAGGTGTGCAGTGAAAAGTGCTGGAGGGACAGGAAGTCATGTTCTGGCAGTCGGGCTGATCCACACTTCCTTGAAGATGAACCATGTAGTTATGTGGCAACTTTTATGTTGCTTAAAATTATTTGTTTATTAAACCAGTCATATTTCACATTGCAGGATGTCTGAAAATACAGACGATAAGAGAAAATAAAAGAGTCCTAGCATATACAACTCCAAAATTGCTGATTTAAAAAGTATGTATGAATTTGTGGTGAAAAAATATCAATTGTTTGTTGCTTTAATTAGCATTCCCTTGACTATTAGGGAGTTTAAGCTTTTTTGTTGTTTTTCCATTGCACATTTAAATTTGCTCTTTTATGAACTAAGCACTTGCTTCTTGTCTTTTTTTGTTGATTTGTAAAAACTTAACAAAAGTTTTTTCTACACATTGAAACATAGTAACAAATGAGAAACCAAAACTCATAGACACAGACAATAGTTTAGTGGTTACCAGAGGGTAAGGGGGGGAGGGTGGTAGATGAGGGTAAAGGGGATCAAATATATGGTGATGGAAGGAGAACTGACTCTGGATGGTGAACACACAACGGGATTTATAGATGATGTCATACAGAATTGTACACCTGAAATCTATGTAACTTTACTAACAATTGTTACCCCAATAAACTTTAATTATAAAAAAATAGAAAGATGGTAACAATTTGATGAACATAACCAATATTTCCCTAAACAATGTTTATCTTTTTTTTTTTAAATAATTTGGTGTTTTCACTACTCAGAAATGTCTACTATCAATAAAGTTGAATCTATCATTTTCTTCTTTATGGTTTTTGTCTTTTACATCATGTTTAAAAATGTATCTCTCACTCCAATATTATATACATAGTTATCTATATGTATGCATCAAGTAGTTGTATAGTTTCCCTTTTACATCTAATTATTTAGTTCCTCTGTAATTTGTTCAATGTGTGGCACAAGGGTGAGAGCTAACCTAATTTATCTTCTCAGATGATCAGTACCTAATTTATTTGAAATGTCAACATTCTCATGAATTAATTACTCTTATATATACTTGAGTTATTTTCATAATTTCTATTTTGTTTAGTTATTTTCATAATTTCTATTTTGTTCTAACGAGTTGATGGTTTCCCCTCCATCAACACCAAAATGTTTTAATTATTTCAGTTTCTAGCTATGTTTATTATCTGGCAGGACTTGTTCCCTCTGAATATTCTACTTTTTCTTATTTTCCCCATTCTTTGTTGATAGATAAAATTTAGAATTATTTTGTTGATGAGTTCTAAAACTCCTTATTTCTAGTTGCCTATCTAATTTCCATTCTTTTCTCCTATGCAACTCTATTTTTACCAATGAGATATGAGTCATATTTTTCCTGCTGGTGGGGGGGGGGGTCCCAGACAAAAAAACCTTTTTTTTCCTGATGAAAAAGGACTCCCACATCTGATATGCATCATTTCCCCCTTTTATCCTGCCTGGACTGTGGCTGCGGTGTCTGGAGCTGCAATAGCTACATTGTGCCAATTGTACAGTTGACATAACAGAAAAGATAGAAAACAACAAGAAGATAAAGAAGCACAGAGCTCTTTTTGCCATCATGCAGCTGCCCTGAAGATTTCTACTTAGCTTTCTTTTCTTTCTGTCTGAGACCTAGGTGACCTGCGTCCTGGTCGTGCTTCTGACTCCAATTGACCTTGTGAACTTTGACAACCAACCAAAACTTTCTGAAGCTCAGCGCAGCTCATAAAATGATGTTCTGGATTGTTTAACAACCATGGACTCCAAGTACAGCAGCAACAACAAAGGAATCTCTCTCTACACAAATATATGAGGACGTAATTGTTGCAAGAAGCTGGAGTCGTCATTCCCAAAGGACATGTGGCTAAGTCACCAGATGAAGCTTACACAATTGCCAAAAGATTAGATTTAAAAGATGTGATAAAGGCACAGATTTTAGCTGGTGGTAAAGGAAAAGGAGCCTTTGAAGCAAGAGGAGTGAAGATAGTTTACTCTCCAGAAGAAGCAAAAGCTGTTTCCTTCACAAATGATTGGGAAAGACTTGTTTACCAAGAAAACAGCAGAAAAGGGCAGAATTTGCGATCAATTGGTTTGTGAGTGAAGACATCCCAGGAGAGAATAGTACTTTGCAATAACAATGGAGATCTCATTTCAAGGTCCTGTGTTAACAGGAAGTTCTCAAGGTGGTGCCAAGACTGAAGCTGTTACTGAGGAGACTCCTGAGGCCTCAGTTGAAGAACCTATTGATACTGCAGAACGCATGGAAAAGGAACATGCTGCCTGGCTTGCACAGAAGATGGGTTTTCCATCTAATGTGGATTCTGCAGCAGAAAACATAGTCAAGCTTAACCACTTTTTTCTGAAACATGATGCAACCATGGTAGAAATAAATCCAATGGTAGGGGATTCAGATGGAGCTGTGCTGTGTATGGATGCAAAGATCAGTTTTGGTTCTAATGCAGCTTACTTGTATCACCAGGAGAAAATCTTTGACCTGCAGGACTGGACCCAGGAAGATGAGCGGGATGGATGCAGCTAAGACAGAACTCAACTACACTGGCCTCGATGGGAGTACAGGCTGCCTAGTGAATGGTGCTGTTCAGCTATGGCCACAGTGGGTATAATAGAACTTCTCGGAGGGACTCCGGCCAGCTTTGTTGATATTGGTGGTGGTGTCACAGTCCATCCAGTAACAGCAGTATTTAAGCCAGGGGTGTCCAAACTTTTTTCAACGTTTTTTACCAAGGGCCATATGTGGTAAAATACACGAACAGCCAGGCCACTCACTCGAGGTGAAGTACGTATTGCCTCACCTGGTTTATTTAAGTAAACTAAATATGTTTTTGGAATTTGCTGTGGGCCAATTAACAATGGATTGTGGGCCGCAGTGGGCCCATGGGCTGCAGTTTGGACACCCTGATTTAAGCTTATCACTTCAGATAAAAAGTACTGGGCATTCTGGTCAATGCTTTTGGAGGAATCATGGGGTGTGACATTCCTGCATGGGGTATAGTCAAGGCAGTAAGTAAAGAATTTGGAAATTAAAATACGTGCTATGGTACAGTTATGAGTTGATGATGCTAAGGCACATACTGGACAGTGGACTTCAACAGTTTGCTTGTGGTGAGTTGGATGAAGCTGCTAAAATGGTTGTGAAACTCGCTGAAATGGTGACCTCAGCCAAGCAAGCCCAGGTGGATGTGAAATTTCAGTTGCCAATCTGATCTGAGAACCCAGAGGACGGCTGAAGACATTAAATGTGCTGTAATCGTTAAAAAATACTGTGTTCTGTATTATCATTATTCCTTTTCTCTTTGGTGTGTGCAGATTGTAATTACCATCTAGGAATAAAAACTTCTAAAAGCATTTGGTCTGCATTTAATTTTAATGTTGAGAGTAGGCTGTTTGTGGTAATACAGTTATCTAGTTTCTTTTGTTGTAGCTTTGTTTTTCACTTCTACAGAATGTCACTTGCGACATGATAGTTAATTATTGTGGGGTACAACACTTTTCATTGATATGTCCTATGAATAAAACAAATATGAAGATAAAGCTTTATTCTTTTTAGTATTAAAAATAGATCTAGGGCCGGCCTTGTGGCAGAGTACAGAAAGGTGGGCCTGGGGCTGGGAGTCAGTGAGGTGCAAAACATTGGAACAGCGCCAGCGTCTGTCTGTCTTGTAGCTATCTCCTCCAGCAGCATCCTGTTTACCTTCCCACCTTTCATCTCCTAGTTACGTTCCAGAAGAGTGAAAGTGTCCTCATTTCTATTTCTGGGAAACCAGAAAATTTGCTGACCACCCCTGGCCCAGAATAAACCATATGTGTGGACATGACACAGTGGGGTCTATTCTGAGACAGAGCTGGCCAACCATTCCAAGGTCACACTGCTTTACTACAGGCCACAGAGTGTACAAGAAGGGAGCACATCACTTTTTCAGTAGTTTCTAGGTCAGAAAGGACACTGCAGGGCTGGGGCAAGGACACAGAGCTGAGGCGAGCAGCCCCCGTACTCAGTCCCTGCCTCTTGCTGCCATTTCTCTACAGGTGTGATGGAAAAATATGATGAATGTTTAAATGAAAAAAATCTGTTACAAGTAAAAGACACACTGCCATTAATCCCCCTCAAAATGCTCTCCCTCATTTCAAACACACTTATCCCATCGTTCTTGCTACATTCTGAAGCAGTTCTAGAAGTCCCCTTTCGTGAGTGTTTTTATTTCATCTTCCCATCATGACAATGCTCTGTGTCACACATTGCTTCTGGCATGGCAATTTCTGTCAAATAAAAACATCACAGTGTGTCCTCATCCACCTCATTCATGGGATCTGGTACCGTGCAACTTCTGGCTCTTCACCAAAGTCAAAATGATTCAAGATATTGAAGCAGCCACTATGGCACAACTAAAGACACTCACGAAACAGAACTTCCAGAACTGCTTCAGAAAGTGGCAAGAACATGGGATATGTGTGTTCAAAGCAAGGGGAGTATTTATTTAGAGAGGGATTAATGGCAATGTGTCTTTTACTGTAATAATTTTTTTAAACATTCACTGTATAGTTTGATCACACCTCGTATCTCTCTGCAGGTCCCTGGAAAGCAGCTGACCCACTGGATTATAACTGTGCTGAGTGGAAAGGAGTTGCAGGAGCCCTGGTCACTGGTGTCAGCACTGGTGAGAGGTAGACCTGAGGGTTATAGTCCTCTTTCCTGCCTGCTAGCCATAAAGACATCACATCTGTGCAGGTGCCCCTGAGAAGGACAGGGAATTTGAAGTGTGCTCGGTATTCTCAATGCCCCTCTCCTCGCTGGGCTCCCAAGTCCTCCCTCAGCTGCATGCCTTCCACACAGACCGTCACAGTTTCCTGCACAGCACTGTCATCTCTCCTGTCCAGCTTGGCACCAGGACCCACCCTTACTGGGTTGAGGGGGGAAGACTGGAAGACTGCGGTGATGCCTTCCCTCCAACTACTCCAAACCTCCCCATGATGGAGGTCTTTAACTCGAGGACTATGTCCATGGGAGATGCCCGATGAAGATGAAGCCAGTGGCTGGGACATGGGAATTATTAGGCTGGAAACCAAAGCTGCATTAGTGACTTGCAAAATTTTTAAGCACACCCTTAGAAATATGTTTTCATTGTGACCCAGTTATGACCCAGTGCCTGAATATTTGATACACACACACACACACACACACACACACACACACTCATTCACAGGTGTGTACAAAACATGCATGTGTATGTATGTATTCTATTCTCTGACAAAAATCCCACCTGTTATCTACTAAATCACTAAACCACCCTTTAGACTGGATCTGGACATGATTTTGATCTTTAGCTCATGTCAGTGGAAGAAAGATAAGTATTGCCAGAGGCAACTAGACTGGGACTCCTCCAGCATATTGTGTTTTGTCTTTTAATTGAAATGTTTGAGATAAATGTACATTCACATGCATCTATAAGATATAATACATAGAGATCCCCCTGTACACTTTGCCCCATCTTTCCAATAGTAACATTTTGCAAAACTATAGAAAAATATCAAACCAGAATACCAACACTGATACAATCCTCCTGTCCTATTCAGATTTCCCCAGTTTTACTTCTACTAATTTGTGTGTATGCATGTGTATTAAGTTCTGCAAAATGTTATCACCTGTAGGGGTTTGTATATACATGACCACAATGAAGAAACAAAATATTCTAACACTGCAAGAATCAACTGTGTTTCCTTTTTATAAACACACACATACACACACACACACACACACACACACACACGCCCCTTCCCTGCCCCACTTCCTTTAACTACCAGTCCGTCCTCAATTTCTAAAATTTCTCATGTGTTTATTTGTATCTATATATCCTCTTAATATCTGTTTCTATATTTTGCTCATGTTTCAATTGGATTTTTTGTTGTTTTTTTTTTTACAGTTCAATTTTGAGAGTTTGTTATATATTCTAGGTGGTAATCCTTTGTTGAATATCTGGTTTGCAAATTATTTCTCTCATTCTGTTTAATCTTTTCATCCTTTTAACAGGGCTTAATAGAGCAGAAGTGTTTATTTTTAATTTTAATAATGTACAATTTATTTTTTTCCTTTTATGAATAGTGCTCTTGATATGAAGTCTAAGAATTCTTTGCCTATCCATAAATCCCAAAGATCTTCCCTTATTATTTTTTTTCCCTCAAAAGATTTATAGTTTTACATTTTACATTTAAGTATTTGGTCTGTCTTGAGTAATGTTTAGTAAAAAGGTGGGAGATTTAGGTTGAAGATAACTTTTTTCATTCTTATATTTTCTCCTTTTTTTTTGTCCTTTTTATTTATTTATTTTTGTTGTTTTTACCTATGGATATTCAATTTCTCCAGCACTATTTCTTGAAAAGGCTATCATTTTTCCATTAAATTTGTTTTGAACCTTTGCCAAAAATCAGTTGAGGATTTTGTGTATGTCTACTTTTGGGTCTTTTAATGTGTTTCATTGATCTATGTGTCTACCCTTCTGTCAAAACCACACTATCTTGATTTCTATAGCTATATATTAAGACTTAATATCTGGTAGAGAGATTCCGCCCACTTTATTTATTTTCAAGATTGTTTTAGCTATTTTAGGGACTATCCATATAAATTTTAGAATAAGAAAGACTACACATGTGCCTACAAAAATTCTTAATGGAAGTTTGATAGAAATTTCCATTTAACTACATATTAATTTGTGCAGAATTGATACATTTACTATGTTGCATCTTCCCATGAACACTGTATGTCTCCTTATTTATTTGTCTTCTTTGACTTCTTTCTTCAGAGTTGAATAATGTTCAGCATACAGATGCTATACAAGTATTTTACTTTCTTTGGAGTGATTCTAATACTGTGTTTTTAATTTTGATTTGTGTATCTCATTGTTACTGTATAGGAATGTAACTGATTTTTTTATTAGTTTCAGGTGTGCAAAAAAACCACAATTAGACATTTACATACCTCACAAAGTGATAACCCAAACAAGTTTACTATACATCAGACACTGTACATAGCTATTACAATAACATTGACTATATTTCCTATGCTGTACCGTACATGCCATGGCATTTCATATTTTTGCATGTGTCTGTCCAGTTTTTCCAGCACCATTTATTAAATAGATTGTCCTTACCCCAACGTAAATTCTTGCTTCCATTGTCGTAGATTAAATGAGCATACAGGCATTGATTTATTTCTGAGCTCTCTACTCTGTTCCATTGATCTATGTGTCTGTTTTTATGCCAGTACCATGCTGTTTGATTACTATAGCCTTGTAGTATAATTTGCTATCAGGTAGCATGATACCTCTGGCTTTGTTCTTCTTTCTCAGGATGTCCATGGCTATTTGGGGTCTTTTATGGTTCCATATAAATTTTAGGATTAATTGTTCTAGTTCTGTGAAAAATGCCATTGGTATTTGGATAGGGATTGCATTGAATCTGTAGATTGCTTTGGGGAGTATGAACATTTTAACTAGAAATTCTTCCTATCCATGAGCATGGTATATGTTTCCATTTATTTGTATCTTCTTTAATTTCTGTTTTCAATGTCTTATAATTTTCTGAGTACAGGTCTTTCACTACTTTAGTTAAATTTATTCCTAAGTATTTTTTGATGCAATTGTAAATGGGATTTTTTTTAAATTTGTTTATCTGATAGTGCATTAATGGTATATAAAAATGCAACTGACTTCTGAATATTAATTTTGTGTCCTCCTACTTTACTAAATACATTTATCAGTTCTAATAGCTTTTAGGTGGAAACTTTAGGTTCTCTATATATAACATCATGACATTTGCAAATAATGAAAATTTTACTTCTTCCTTTCCCGTTTGGATGCCTTTTATTTGTCTGATTGCTGTGGCTATGATTTCCAATAGTATGTTGAATAAAAGTGGTGAATGTGGGCATTCTGTCTTTTTCCTGATCTTAAGGGATCAGGAGTATGATATTGAGTATGATATTAGCTGTGGGTTTATCATATATGACCTTTGTTATGTTGAGGTATGTTTCCTCTATTCCCACTTTGAAAGTTTTTATCATAAAGGGATACTGGATTTGTCAAATGCTTTTTCTACATCTGTTGATATGACCACATTCTTTTTCATTTTGTTTATGTGGTGTATTATGTTAATTGATTTGCAGATTTTGAGTCCACCTTGCATACCAGGAATGAATCCTACTTGATCCTGGTGTATGATCTTTTTTAATATATTGCTGAATTCAGTTTGCTAATATTTTGTTGAGGATTTTTGCTTCTATGTTCATTAGGGATATTGGCCTATAGTTTTGGTTTTTTTTACAATGTCTTTGCCTGGTTTCAAAATCAGGGTAATGGCGAACTTGTAAAATGATCTTGGAGCATTCTCTTTTCTTGGATTTTTTCAAATAGTTTGAAGAGAATAGGTGTTTATTCTTTTTTGAATGTTTGGTGAAATTCACCTGTGAAGCCACCTTGTCCAGGACTTTTGCCTTTGGGGAGCTTGTTGATTACTGATTTAATTTCACTGTTAGTAATCGGTCTGTTCAGATTTTCTGTTTCTTCTTGGAAGATTGTATGCTTCTAAAAATTTATCCATTTCTTCCTGATTGTCCAAGTTGTTGGTGTATAGTTTGCTTGTATTATTTTCTTAAATTTTTGTGTATTTCTGTGGTGTCTGATAGTCCTATGGAAGCTCCCTTGTGAGTAGCTGTTTGTCTTCCTCTTGCTGCTTTTAGGATTCTCTCTTTGTCTTTAACAATTGCCATTTTAATTATGATGTGTCTTGGTGTGAGCTTCTTTGAATTCATCTTGTTCGGGACTCTCTGCGCTTCCTGGGCTTGTATGTCTATTTCCTTCTCTAGGTTAGAGAAGTTTTCAGTCATCATTTCTTCAAACAGGTTCTTGATCCCTTGATCCCTCCCTTTTCCTTTTGATACTCCTATGATGTGAATATTTTTACAGTTGATGTTGCTTCACAGGTCCCTTAACAATCTTTGTGGGTTTTGTTTGTTTGTTTGTTTTTTCTCTTTGTTCTTCTGATTGGATGTTTTCTGCTGACTTGTCCTTTAAATTGCTGATTTGATTCTCTGTTTCATCTAACTTGCTGTTGATACTCTCTAGTGTATTATTGTGTTCTTTATTTCTGACTGGTTCTTTTTTATGGTCTTTGTGCCCCTTGCTATCTTTTTATTAAAATTTTCACTAAGTTCCTTAAGTATTCTTATAACCAGTGTTTTAAACTCTATCTCTGGTAGGTTGGTTGCCTCCATTTCATTTAGTTGTATTTCTGGAGGTTTCTCCTGTTCTCTTATTTGGGACATGTTTGTTTGTTTCCTCATTCTGGCTTCCTCTTTGTCTTTGCTTCTCTGTATTAGGTAGATCTCCTATGTCTCTCAATCTGGGTGGACTTGCATAGTATGTGTCCTGTTGTGGTCCAATGGCTCAGTCTCCCTGATCTCCTGTGTGTGTGTTCTAGGGGTGTCCCTGCAGTATGTTGTGTGTCTTCTCCTGTTGTAGTGGAGCCTTGATTGCTTTTGATGCATCAGTGGGTGGCATTGATTCTCAGGCTGACTGACTGAGAGGATTGGCTATGCCCACAGTGTATGAGCGGCTATGTGGGAGCTGACCTCTCAGAGGAGGATTTGTTCTCACAGTTTCCTGTGCTAGTTGAGACCCCCCCCCACCCCCGCTTTTGATGTGGGGCTAACCAGGTAGTGCTCTGGTGTGATTTGAGGTTGGCCTCTGGGTGTGTTTTTCCTGGTGTCTCTTGGGAGGGTCTCTCATGCAGGCCAATTTCAGCCTTGTTTGTTATCAGCCCATGGCTATCTGGTAGGAGACACAAAGCTATGTGTGGTTGGCTGCTGCCTGTGTTGGCCTTGAGGGTGGCCTTGCTGTGAACTGAGGCCGGCTGCCACCAGTATTAAGCCTAAGGCAGATTATCAAAAGGCCCAAAGCCCCCAAAGCCTGTTGTTACCTGCCAACTGCTTGTAAGGCTCTGCTGTTGAAAGAGACATTTTAGGTAAATGGGCCAGCCTGGTTGACCTGGGGTAGAGACTGCCTTCGGCAATACAGCAGGAGCCGGGTGGGGCAGAGTCCCAGGAAATCACAAAACGTGGCCAGTGGTTTTTACAAAGTCAATGCAGATTCAGTTCTTGCACCAGTGCCTAGCCTGTGACTACTTCACACAGCATCCTGTGAACATCTCAGCCAGCCACCACTCACCTCAGGGCAGTGTCTGGCCTCTGGTTACATTGTAAAATGTCCTTAGAACACATCAGCTAGCCACCATTTGCCTTGGGCTTACAAATGCCTGAGAACTGTCCAAGAATGGCTATTATGCAGGATTTGGGTCACTGTCCAACCACCAAAAACTCCCTGGACTTTTGCAGGCCTTCCATTGCTGTAAAAGGCTTCTGTAGCTTGTGTGGTGGGATTGACCACCTAGGCACTGAAAGTGCCCCTGACAATGCAGATTTAGGTGGGTAGGGTGGGGGTCCAGGGATATAGGGGTTGTGGGTGGTGGTTTCTACAAAGACAATTAATCTCAGCTCCCACACCGTTGCTGGGCCTGTGACCACCCCACTAAAATGCCCTGAGAACACCATGCCAGTCATCACCTGCCTCAGGCTCGAGATCCCCAAAGCTGTCCAAGAGACACTGTGTGCATGTCTTGGGTCACTGCCCACCACCAAAAGTTTCTTAGGCCACCATGGGCCGTCCATTACTGCAAAAAGGCTTCTGCAGCCTGTCAGGTGGGGTCAGCAGCCCAGCAGTCAAAAGTGTCCTGGGTGATCCAACACCAGCTCTGTGTGTGTGTAAGGGGGGTGACCATCCAGAGCATGACCAAGTTAGTGAACATGCATGGATTCCACCAGACCAATGTGTTCCCAGATTTGGCCTTTTGGGGGAGGGCTCAACACAGAAAAGATGGTACCCTCCTGTAGGCTACAGGTGTGTCAGGCTCTACATAGGTGTAACAATGTCTCCTGTCTCTCCAGCTCATGTCTTGAAGTCACACAACTCAGTCTTTCCCCACCTGTCTCTGGGACTCTCAATTTGCCACCCCTCTACCAGAGACCACATGAGTGTTTGCAAGCAAGTGAGTCTTTATGCAAGCTTTATAAGAGGGTGTCTGCATTTCCAGCTGCCTTCTGTCTCACTGGGATGGGCAGGCAGAGTCCTTTTCAATTTTCACTGCCATATGTTGTGGGAAGTCTTCTTCCCAGCACAGAACCCCTAGCCTGGGGAGCCTGGCATGGGTCTGGAACCCCTCCCTGTTCCAAGGGGACCTCTGCCAATGAGGTGTTCCTTCCAGTGTTCAATTACTATCTTTGTGTTTGGGGTCAATCTGTTTTGTGTCTCCGCTCATCCTACCAGTCTCAGTGTGGGCTCTTCTTTATGTCCTTAGTTATAAGGTTTTTGTTCAGCTAGTCTTCAGATGATTCTTGAGGTTGATCGCCTTATAATTTATTTGTAATTTTGTTGTGATCCGGGGATGCAGTAGGCAGAGCATTTCCCTAATCTGCCATCTGGAATGTGACTGAGTTTTTGAGGGTTGACTTGTATCTTGCAACCTTCCTGAAATCACTTACTAATTCTTGGATTGTTATTACTTTTTTTAGATTTCTTAGATTTTGCACATAGATATTCATGTCATATGCAAAGATATATAGTTTTAGTTCTTCCTTTCTGATCTATATGTGTTTTGTTTCTTTTTCTTGTTCAATTGTAGTGGTTAGAAATTCCAGCACTATGTTGAATAAAAGTGGTAAGAGCGAACATCCTGTGTTATAACATGTCTTAGGAGAAAAGCATCACTTTTTTTCCAAAAAGTGTGATGTCAACTGTAGAATCACTTGTACATGTCTAATATTGCTTTAAAGATTGTTGGATCTAAATTCATGAGGGATATTTTATCTATGGTATTATTACTATTATTATTTTTGGTACTGTCTTTTTCTGGTGTCAGTATTAGAGTTTTGCTGTCCTCATAAAATATGTTGAGAATTGTTTCCTTCTTTTTTCTAAAAGAGACTGTTAAAATTATATTAAATGTTTAATTATTTGGCAGAATTTTTCACTAAAACCATCTGGATCTGGAGATTTCTTTTTCTGAAGATTTTAATTATAAAATCTATTTGTTAAATGGTTAAAGGGCTATTCAGATAATCTATTTTATCTTGGTTGAATTTTAATTTATGATTTTCAAGGAAATGGATCACATCATCTACTGTGTTTCCCAGGAAATAAGACTGAGTCTTATATTAATTTTTGCTCCAAAAGACACATTAGGGCTTATGTTCAGGGGATGTCATCCTGAAAAATCATGCTAGAGCTTATTTTTTCCAGTTAAGTCTTATTTTTGGTGACACACAGTATGTTATGAAAGTTGTGAATATGAAATTGTTCACAATATTTCCTTTTATTAGCTGTGGGATCTGTAGTGATAACCTATTTCACTCCTGCTATAGGTTATTCATCTTTTCTATTTTTTTCAGTCTTGCTAGAGGTTTTATTAATTAACTTTTATTAATTTATTCAAAGAACCAGCTTTTTGTTTCACTAATAATTTATTATTTTGGGAGGGGCAAAAAGAGTAAACAGAGGAGGCCTGAGATTGCTGTCCTTTGAGAGGACTGTTTACAAGGTTGACCCTGGCAACTTGAATTACAGGACTTCCACTATTCTGAGATATGATAAAAGTGGCTTCTGGGCCTAAACTGTTTATATAGACAATTTGGTTTATAATGCTGAATACTTGCTTTCCTTTTGGGAGTGTGGAATTTGGCTGTATGTCCAGTAGAGAGGGTGCCTACCTAATCAGCTAACCTGAGAGACAACGAGTATTTATTGAAATCAGTAAGAATAGCTATTCAGGAATCACAGATTCAGGCAGAAGCCCAAATAATGTTCTGATTAGAAGACAAAGGCAATGGTTGTTTATGAAAAAGGGAACAATTACATCAATGGAAGGTATTTCTATTGGTGCAGATAAGCTAAACAATGACACTAATTCTAAACAATGCTTTTAATTTTCAGTCCAATAGTCATTAGTTTAGTAGTCATAATAACTGCTTTCTTGTTACCTTTGCAGTTTTTTTTTGGAACACCATGTTGCCTTAGGCCCAGTCCAACGTTTACTTTACACTGTTTTTTAATATTCCAAGATTTAAGGTATAAGACATGCAAGGCAGTTTCTCTGGCATGGCAGCTCCAGCTCCATTGTAAAGTGGCTCTGTTTACATTATTGTTTTACATTTCCCCCTTTTGATCAAGGTCTTTCCCTGAAAGCATCACTGATCAATTATCAGAAAGCAGCACTGACTAGTTATTAAAAGCATCATTGGTTTTCCATTGTCAGGATGGCTCATTTTCAGTATGTTTTCCCATTGTTGGTCCCTCGTCACCAGACAAGCTTGTTTCTGGTATGTCATGTCCCACGTAGAAGGACAAGTGGTTTTCTTAGGAGACATAGGCCATATTTGAGCAACGACAGTGCTAGAACAGAAGGCTTTACCATCATATTTCTTTAAGGACAAATATCATCTGTAGTTTTTTGACGTTTCTCATATGATGTATTATAGGTTTTAGTGATCATCTCAAAATGTTGAACAACCATTATCAGAGTGGTATTTTTATAATATTGAGCTATAAAAATAAATAAACATATATAACAGCAAAATTTTCTATAATAAAAAATAAAATTCTAAATTCACTTTGAAGAATGTGTCTAAACCAGGAGACAATACCTAAGGGCAGTCAGCTGAAGATATTAAAGAACCGCGATGTCAGTGGGCACTTTATTTAATTATTTAGTTCATGCCCAGATTTTATCTAGTTCTATTTCTGTTTTACCAGAGGTGCTTTATCCAAATACACCAAGATGTATTAACAACAACCCCACCTTGCTTAGCTAAGATATGGTCAAGAGCAATCCTATTTTCTAATATAACTCATGTAAGGGAATTTAAAGATTTTTCCTGTTTGGCTATTGTAATAACTACCAAAGGAAAATGTATTCTTCCAAATCTGGTCCCTTTGTTAGGGCTGACATTGTCAGGCATTGAACATCATTGACTATGTATGTAACAAGTTGTGTATTTTGACCTGTGAAGTAGGTTTACATATGATGTCTAATATTAAATATTCTTCCCAGACAGAAATTAAGGGGAAAAGGAAACAATAATTATTATAGTGAGGTCTTGGACTCAGATTTTTTTGTGAGATAGGAATGAACTAAAGTAAGGAAAGCTAGGAAAAAAGAAAGGTGTAGATAATACAGCTCTGATCCAAAATCTTGGAGTAGTTATTCACAACAGATGTTGTCTGCTTTATTCCTTACTAATTTTAAAATTGCAAATTTTCTGTTGGTTGAATAGTCCAGTTAGGTAGAAGAGCTTTCTTTAAATTGGTAAACATGATTTCAAGAGTCAATACCTTTAAATCAGTCATACAGGGATTAGTTATGAATATCTGAATTTTGGAGGGACAAAGTACAAAGGAAAAGATAAATGTTTTAATTTTGTGCACAAAGGTATAATTTACCAAATTGCTATAGGTCATAAGTGGCTTAGGAGAGAAATTGTTCTTGTACCTGAAAAAACAAGGATCAAAGCCCAGTACTATTTCATATAAAAAGTTATAAAAATTAAAATCATCCTTATTAATTTATTTAGTCCCTTGTTATTAATTTTTGATCGTGATCTTTTTATTAGCAGTTTTTTTAATCCAACTTTTCCTTTGAGTTCTGTAAATCTTTATCCAGTTCAGTGTTATGTGTATAGAGTTATAATCTCTTCAAAGATGAACACTTATTTTTTTGTTCTTATTTCATTTTTAAAAGATTTTTATTAAAAATATAACTAACAAACAACGTTATATTAGTTTCAGGAATGCACCATATTTATTCAACATTCATATACCTAAAGAAGTGGATACCATGATAAGTGCAGCAACTATTTATACCATACCATGCTATCTCAATATTATTGACTATATTCCCTATGCTGTATATTACATCCCATGACTTATTTGTTTTATGCCTGGAAATTTGGACCTCTTATTACCCTTCCCCTTTCCCCCCTTTTATTTTATTTTAATTTTAATTTTTTGTTAGTTTCAGGTGTACAAAAACATGTAATAGTTATACATTTACACCCCTCACAAATTGACAACCCCCCCAATCTACTACCCATCTGACATCATATATAGCTGTTACAATTCTATTGACTCTATTTATTCCCTATGCTGTATTCCATACCCCGTGACGATATATATATATTTGACCCTCAATATTGTTCAGCTTCAGTTTCAGGTGTACAGCACAGTGGTCAGGCATCTACACCAACTATGAAGTGGTCTCTCTAATAAGACAAGTGCCCATCTGACACCCTACAAAATCTTCACAATGTCATTGAACATATGCACCCCTATGTTTATTGCAGCACTACTCAAAATAGCCAAGACATGGAAACAACTGAAATGCCCATCGATGGGTAACTGGATTAAGAAACTGGTACATTTATACAATGGAGTATTAAAGAAGAATGAAATATAGAAGAATGAAATCTTACCATTTGCAATGATATGGATGGACCTAGAGAACATTATGCTAAGTGAAATAAGTCAGACAGAGAAAGACAAATACCGTATGATCTCACTTACGTGTGGAATCTAAAGAACAGAATAAACAAGGAAACTAAACAGAAATAGTCTGAGATATAGAGAAAAAAACTGATGATTGCTAGATGGGAGAGGAGGTGGAGATGAGGGAGAAGATGAGGGAATTAGACAGCACAAATTGGTAGCCACAATATTGACACGGGGATATGAAACACAGTTTGGGGAATATAATCAATAACTTTCCCCCCTTTGAAACTTATCAATTACAGTTGACATTCAATATTATTTTATATTAATCTCAGGTGTACAGCATAGTGGTTAGATATTTATATAATTTAAGAAGTACACCCCCTGACTAGTCTAGTACCCAACTAGTACTATATATAGTTATTACCATATCATTGACTATATTCTCTATGATTTACTTTACGTCCAATTAACTATTTTGTAATTACCAATTTGTACTTTTTAATCCCTTCACTTTTTTCCCTGTGCCCCCAACCACCCCTCCATCTATCACCCCAACAAATCTAGTACCCATCTGACACCATACATAATTATTACAATATTATTAACTATATTCCTTATGCTATACCCTGCATCCCCATAACTGCTTTGTAACAACCAATTTGTACTTCTTAATCCCTTCCCCTAGTTTCACTCACACACCCAACACCCCTCCTACCTGGCAACCATCCAAATTTTTTCTGTATCTATGAGTTTGTTTCTGTTTTGTTTAATTTTGTTCTTATTCCACAATAAGTGAAATCACACTGCATCTGTCTTTCTGTCTGATATACTCCGCTCAACACCACACCCATTGATGCTGCCACAGATGGTGAGAGCCCATTCCCTTCCCTGGCCAAGCAGTATGCCATTGCATATATGTACCACCTCCTCTTTTTCATTCTTCCATTGACAGACACCCAGGCTGTCTCCACATTTTGGCCATTGGAAACAATGCTGCAATGAACATACGGATGCACATGTGCCCTTGAAGTAACGTTTTGGGTTTCTTCAGATAAATACCCTGAAGTGGGATTACCGAGTCCTTCATTATCTCTTCTTATAGACTTTGTTTTAAAGTCTATTTTGTTTTAAAGTCTATTTTTAAAGTCTTATAGCCTTTGTTTTAAAGTCTATCTGGCATAAGTATTGCTACCCCAGCTTTTTTGTTCGTTTGTTTCATTTCTGTTTTCATGAAATATGTTTTTCTATACCTTTATTTTCTGTCTGTGTGTCTTTCAATCTGAAGTGATTCTCTTGTATGCAGCATATGTAAGGGTTTTGTTTTCTTATCCATTCAGCCCCCCTATGTTTTTTGATTGGAGCATTTAATGCATTTATATTGAAAGTGTTGATAGATATGTGGCTATTGCCATTTTATTATTCATAATTTTGATCTTTATTCCATGTGAAAGAAGTCCCTCTAACAGTCCTTGTAATACTGGTTTGGTGGCGATGAACCCCTTTTACTTTTTCTTGTCTGGGAAGCTCTTTATCGGTCCTTCAATTTTAAAATATAATTTTGGTCCTTGCTTTTTATCACTTTGAATTTTTCCTGCCAATCCCTTTTGGACCGCAAAATTTTTGTTGAGAAATCAGACAGTCTTATGCAAGCTCCCTTATAAGTTACTAGTTGCCTTTCTCTTGCTGCTTTTGGGATTCTTTCTTTGTCTTTAACATTTTCCATTTAATTATAACGTGTCTAGGTATGGGCCTCTTTGGGTTCATCATGTTTGGGATTCTCTGCACTTTCTGGGCTTGTATGTCTATTTCCTTTGCCAGGTTAGGGAAGTTTTCCATCATTATTTCTTCAAATAGATTCTCAGTTCCTTGCTGTCTCTCTTCTCCTTCTGGTATTCCCCATGATGCGAATGTTGTCATGCTTGATATTGTTCCAGAAGTCTCTTAAACTATCTTCATTTTTTAAAATTCTTTTTGCTGTCCCAATTGGTTTTTCTTTTTTGCTAGTTTGTCTTCCACATTGCTGATTTGATCCTGTGCTTCAAATTGTTTGCTGGTTATTCCTTCTAGTTCATTCTTCATTGCTGTTATTATATTCTTCACTTCTAACTGGTTTCTTTTATGGTTTATGTGTCCTTTTTCATGCTTGCAATCTCTTTGTTGAAGTTCTCTCTAAGTACCTTGAGCATCCTTATAACCATTGTTTTGAACTCTGTTTCTGGTAGGTTGCTTGCCTCTATTTCGTTAAGTTCTTTTTCTGGAGTTTTCTCCTATTCTTGCATTTGCAACACATTTCTTTGTTTCCTCATTTTGTCTGTCTCTCTGTGTTTGTTTCTATGTATTAAATAGGGCTGCTATGTCACCCAGTCTTGGCGGGTGGCCTTATGTAGTAGATGTTTTGTGGGGCCCAGTGGCACAGTCTCCCTGGTCATCTAAGCCAGGTGCTCCAGGAGTGTCCCTTGTGGTTCAGCCTCATTCAGTATGCACGTTGGGTGAGGCAGGGTCTCTGGGAATCACTAGAGTGGGAAGAGTTATGGTCACCAGGTTAATGTAGACTCTGGTTTGATGCCAGTGCTGAGCCTTGAGCTACTCAGCTACTCAGAAAAAGTCTCAGAGCACACTGAGGCCAGTCACCACCTGCCTGGGACCTTCCAGACTTCAATTTTTTTCCAAGAGCACAATGAAGTAGGGGCTGGCTGATCTCAGAGAAAGTGCCTCCAGAGGTATGTGAGTTGGGTGGGGCAGGGTCCCAGCTGAGTCAACAGGGCAGAGCAGCAGAGCCACCAGACCAATCAGATTCAAATTTGGCCAGTGGGGGCAGGCTCAAATAGGAAAGATGGCACCCACTTGCCAACTGCATGGGAAGAGGGTCCCCTCAACCAAAAAAATGCTGACTGTCCTTCAGCCCATCTTCGGAAGCCACAATCCTCAATCCGGCCTCCATATGTCTCTGAGGCCCCCCCGAGTCACTGTACCTCAGCTGGAGCCCAAGGTGATTGCCTGGGAGTGAGTGAGTCTGTGTATGGGCCATTTAAGAGGACATCTGGGTTTCCTGCAGCCTTCTGTCCCATCTGAATGGTTGGAATACCCTGATGTTGTGGTGGCTCCTCTTCCCAGCTCCAGTAATGGTGTGGAGGCTGAGGTTCTTCATTACTCCTGGGGGAACCTCTGTAGCCAATGTATTCCTTCTGATTCTCAACTGCCACAGGGAAGTCTGAGGCTCATTCTGTATCTCCACCCCTCCTACCAGTCTCAATGTGGCTTCTTCTTCTATTTTTAGTTATGGGACTTAGGTTTGGCTAGACTTCAGATGGTTCTCCAGGTTAATTGTTCTATAATTTAGTTGTTCTATAATTGTTCTATAATTTAGTTTAATGTCTTCATGGAAGGATGCAGGCACAATGTTTATCTATGCTGCCATATTGGATCTCTCCCAAATTGCTCAAAGAACACTTTTAAAAACATCAGAGTAAAACAATAATTGCCAGTAAATGATCAAAGACTTAAAAGAGGCCATGGTTAAAGATCTGGTGAGTTTACACACATACAAACATATAAATGCATACATATAAATAATGTATAATAACTGACTTAGTTATCCATACCAATCTTAGTTAGTTTGACCATATAAAATCGTTTCTCAAGATCGCTCCTCCACGAACTTTCTGCAATATACACACACATTCTGCAACATCAACAAACTGTCTGCAACTTAATTATACCTTTCAGTTTTTATACTACCTTTTCCTTTAAACAATCACTTCTTTTAGGACAAAATTACTTTCCATTTTCTTTCTTTACCCAAAAACCCCATGTCCTTTATATCCTTTATTTTCCAAAAAGCATATTCTTTTTCTTTTCCCTGAACAAAAGAGCATCTCCATGCCTCATACCTTTCTCCACCAAAAACATACATTCTATTTTCCATGTACAGTCATTTTATTTTGTCCTTATTATTTTCTAGTAGTTTTTTAGAAAGAAAATAACTCTTACAAATCAATTTTGTCAAGGAAACTTCTATAACAATTCGTATTTTAAAAAGGCTACTTTTTTCCTTTAGTCTCTGTGGGCATTTGTTATTAGTTCCTGGGTGTTTACATTTTAAGGACATGGTAGGAGTCATAACTTTCAGAGACAAAAAAAGACTGTAAGTTTGGGGCACTATATATTTGACAAAGTTTTCATTATAACTTAACACTAAATAGGCCTGATTAGTTTAATTTCCACCTTTTATAAAAAGAAAGCATAAATCTTTGATGTGTTTCAGGAATCCTTCTCAAAACCTCCAAAGTTCTTAAAAATGTAATTGGTCAAGAAAAAGACTCAATTCAATTTTTGAATCTTGGGAAGCTTGTCAAACATATTAAAAGTTTTCAAACATTTGGTCAAATAAAATTACATATCAGTGTGGAACAATACTTAAATTATTTATATAACCAAAGTGACAAAGACTTTGCAGACAAACACAGAAAGTTAACAGGTTGTAAGCAGAATTTTGCTGTTTTAATATTAAGAAGACTCAGTTTACTTAATCAATTAAAGACCTATTGATAAAGAGCACAGGAAATAATTTTAAAAAAACATAATATCTTTGCTTTCTCTTTATAATTTATTAAAAGCATACCAATAGTAGAGGAAAAGTTCTGTTCTTTTAGCAGAGAAATAACATTAAATTTTAGCTCTGTATAAGCACACCATTGATATTCAAGCTTAATTTTAAAAATTATAATAATTTAACTTTACTCAGTTTAATTACATAAGGTAAAATTCTGAAATAACTAGAACAAAATCATTTTCATTTTTCTTAATGAAAACATATGTCTATATTTTATACTTTTCTAAAATTAAATTTATTGGGGTCATACTTTATTATACTACCTTTAATTGCATACTTATATTGATTTCTTCCATATTAATTAGCATTTTTAACCCTTAGAATCATTAGTTTTAGTGACAAAAGAAAGCAATTAGCATTCTTTAATACTGGCACATTTATGAATATATTTTATAACCTCTAGAAATATACATTCTTTGACTGGAAATATGTTTCATAATTTTTATCTTTTAACTTAATAAAAGTCTAAGGTTTTAAGTTATTAAAAGATTTTCGAAAATTATTTTAAGTACATATAACATAAAATAACTACTGCTGAAAAATTTCACCAAAATTCATTCACACACACACACACACACACACACACACACAGAGGGTGACAAAAATATATACACATTTTAAGAAAGGAAAAAACTATTAAAATTGTAATAGTCAATATGTACTGATAACAAAAGATGGATACAAGTCATGTATATACTTCTTTTTGGCATCCCTGGTATATCGATATCGATATAGATATACATATATATATATATATAGAGAGAGAGAGAGAGAGAGAGAGAGAGAGAGCGAGAGAGAGAGAGAGAGAGAGATATAGATATATAAAATAAAATGTCACCCCAATAAATTTTTAAAAATAAAAAAAGCTTTTAGTTGTGGGCTTTGTTTACATTTCTGGTTATCTGAGATCTTGAAAGTTACTGAAGCTTAGAAAAATCCTAATAGACTTCCAATTTTGCCAAATTTCTGAACATAGAATTATTAAATTTTTTGAAATTTCTTGTCAGGTTTCAGCAAGAGCAAACAGTAAGATATTTTAAAGTACCTGCTCAGATTCTTTAGAAATTTTTAGGATTCTTTAGAAATCATTTTGTCTTTCATAAATTTCTGTTTATCAATTAAATAATGCATTTTACACGGATACAATTAAATGAATACTTATCCATCAGGAAATGGCCTTCTGTCTCTCCTGAAGCATCCCACAGCATTCTGGTACCTGGGACAACCATCCTCCTTGAGGGCAAAACTCCTCCCTGAAGGAAAAGAGAAACCCTCCTGATCTCAGATAAAGACCTTTAACCTTTACCAAACAAGAAAGAAGGTCCCTGAACATAAGAGGGCTTCACAGTCAAGGAGACAGCAGTCCTTGGAAGTAGTGAGCACAAAGAGGCTCTGGAGGTACCATAACAAGTTTCAGACGATGCTGGACCAAGAAGAACCATATTAGTTTCACATGTACAACATATTACTTATAGTCACCATTATGTTAACCTAAAAATACGAAGGCCTTTCAAAGTGAGAGGCAACAAGCATTTATTGAGATCAATAAGAATAGCTACTGGAGACTTACTGATTCAGTCAGAAGCCCAATTAATGTATCAGTTAGAAGTTAAAGGCAAAGCATATTTATGAGAAAGGGAAGGGGGATAGTTGCATCAATAGAAGTCATTTCTATTTCTATTGCTGCAGATACCATAACACAGTGATGTTAGTTCTAGACTATGTCTTTAACTCTCAGTCCAGCTGTCATCAGTCCAGTAGTCATAACTGCTTTCTTGTCATCTTTGCAAGGCCCAGTCTGAAGTTTATTTTGTCCTATTTTTAACCTTCCAAGGTTTGAGGTATAAGACATGCAAGGCAGTTCCTCTGGCATGGCAGCTCTGGCTCCATTTTAAAGTAGATCAGGATGACGTCATAGGAATGGCGGCAGCGGGGCGCACGTTCTGAGTTCTCCTCCGGATCTTATTACAAATGGGACCTATAACCCATCAAAGAACTCTTTGCTCATCACACAGAACAGCTAAGAAACTCGTGAAAGGATTATTTGCAGGTGCGCTAATTGGGCGAGCAGGGGAAGGAAGGAAGGGAGCGGAGTGAAAACGCGCGGGCCGGTGGCAGAATCCAGGCCTGCGGTGGCAAGGAAATCCCGGCCGCAGTGGCGGTGGCAGTGGTGGCGGCGGCAGCGAAAACCGCGGTGGCACCCGCAGTTCCGGGCACGCACGGGATCGCAGGGCGGAACGGAGAGCAGAGAGACCAGGAGGTGGGCTCTTTCCCTGCGTCCCACGGCTGATTTCTCCTGCCGGGAGGGCGACTAGTGGGCCCTAGGGCGGACAAAGAACAGACTCCATACCTGGGCCCCTCCCCCCGCTCTTCCAATCCTACCCCCGCCCTTCCAGAGACTTAAACTGGCCCCTGAACTGAGAAGTAGTGTCAGATTACAGAGGAGCCGTAGTAGTGCTCAGGCTCTGGGAAGCCTGACAGGCAGCCCTGACCCAGGGAAGAGGCCAGGAAGAGTGTGATGCACAGCTGGGCTGGGAGAGAGAAGACCCCTCCATCACCAGCCCCCACCCTTTCTGGCCTGCCTAGGGCGGGGCAAGTGCAACTGCTGAGACACTCCCAGGGATCAGCAGTAAGGCAGACACAGCTCTGGGCTTTCAGCAGATCAGAAATCTCCCGCCCGAACCCCCCCCATACACACACACACTGAGAAGTGCCCTAAGACTCAGGAATACTGGACACGGGGCTGGTGGTGCTACTCTCAGTGTGCATATGTGCAGGCAAGGGCAGAAACTGCACTGACTTTGTAAAAACTATCATCCCGATCCCTCAGGCCCACGCATTTAAATCTACAGTCCCAAAGTCACTCTGGGCACCAGGTGACCGGCTCTGCCTGCGCAATAAGCAGGGGGCTCTTTGGTACAGCAGAGGACAACCTGGACATTACTTGGTGGGCTTAAGCCAAGACTGGCACTGCTTTTTGTTTTGCTTTGTTTTGTTTTGTTTTGCTTTGTCTTTATATCTTTGATATCTTTGCCTGTGTCGAGTGGGGGTTATCGGGTGTTTTTACATGTGAATGTATTTGATTTTTTTCTTTGTTGTTGCTGTTGTGCTTGGTGATTTGCTTTGTTCTGAAACTGCCCTACCAGAGCCCAGCTTAAGAGGCACAAGATTCCACATATCCAGAGGCCAACTCCAGACCAAACCAGAGTACTACTGGGTTTGACCTACAAGTCATACACCCAGAGGGAATTCTCTGCAGGCACTAGAGCCCATAGAGGCGAAACCACATTTAAGTGGTCAACCCTCACGCAGCAGAACGTCCTGCAGTGGGCAGAGCCAAGTCTCACAACGAGTCAGCCTAGGAGTTAACCCCACCTACTCACAAGCAAAAAGCAATTAAAGATCTTCTTGAACAGGACAATATACACAACACAAGAGTCACCTTTGGAGCACATGCAGAAGAGAAGAACGACGTAGTGCAAGTCAAATATAAAGGACACATACTACATAAGATAACCTAGCAAGAACGAAGAACTCTAGGGGATCTACCTAATATACCAAAGCAAACACAGAGAGTCAGCCAGAATGGGGAAACAAAGATACACGTCCCAAATAAAAGAACAGAAGAAACCTCCACAACTGGAACCAAATGAAGCGGAGGTAACCAACCTTTCAGAGACAGAGTTCAGAACACTGGTGATAAGAATGTTTAAGGAGCTTAGAGAGGACATAAAGAAGGATGTAGAAATCATAATGAACAACAAGTTAGAACTAAAGAACACAATTACCGAAATTAAGAACTCACTTGAAGGAATTACCAGCAGGTTAGATGAAGCAGAGGATCGAATCAGCGACTTAGAAGACAAGGTAGCAGAGATCACCCAAACGGAACAACAGAAAGAAAAAAGAATAAAAAATAATGAGGATGGCTTAAGAGACCTCTGGGATAACATCAAGTGCAACAACATGCGCATCATAGGAATACCAGAAGGTGAAGAGAGGAAGCAAGGGGTTGAGAACATATTTGAAGTAATAATGTCTGAAAACTTCCCCAACCTGATAAAAGAAACCAACATACAAGCCCAGGAAGTACAGAGAGTTCCAACCAGGATAAACCCAAACAGGTCCACACCAAGACACATTATAGTGAAAATGGCAAAGCTTAAAGACAAAGAGAGAATCCTAAAAGCAACAAGAGAAAGACAGAGGGTTACATACAAGGGAACTCTCATAAGACTATCAAATGACTTTTCTACAGAAACATTGAAGGCCAGGAGGGAGTGGCAGGAGATACTCAAAGTGATGGAAAACAAAGGCCTACAACCTAGATTGCTTTATCCTGCAAGGCTATTATTTAAAGTTGATGGAGAGATAAAGAGCTTTCCAGAAAAAAATAAGCTAAAGGAATTTATTACCACCAAGCCAGCATTGCAAGAAATACTAAAAGGACTTCTGTAAATAGAAGAAAGATCAAAGCAACCTAACTACAAATTTAAAAATGGCAATAACTATGTACCTATCAATAATCACTTTAAATGTAAATGGATTAAATGCTCCAATCAAGAGACATAGGGTGGCTGACTGGATAAGAAAGCAAGACCCTTGTATATGCTGTATACAAGAGACTTCACCTCAGAACAAAAGACACACACAGGCTGAAAGTGAAGGGTTGGAGTAAGATATTTCATGCAAATGGAAATGAGAAAAAAGCTGGAGTTGCAATACTTATATCTGACAAAATAGACTTTAAAATGAAGAACATATTAAAAGATGAAGATGGGCACTATATAATAATAAAGGGATCGATCCGACAAGAGGACATAACCCTAGTAAACATCTATGCACCCAACATAGGAGCACCTAAATATATATAACAGGTACTGACTGACATAAAGACAGAGATCAACAGTAACACTATCATAGTAGGGGACTTCAACACACCTCTGACAACAAGGGACAGGTCTTCCAGACAGAAAATCAATATGGAAACAACAGCCTTGAATGATACATTGGACGACTTGGATTTAATCGATATTTTCAGAACATTTCACCCCAATGCTGCAAAATACACGTTTTTCTCAAGCGCACATGGAACATTTTCCAAGATAGACCATAAGTTAGGCCACAAAACAAGTCTTGGTAAATTTAAGAAAATTGAAATCATACCAATTGTCTTCTCTGATCACAATGCTATGAAATTAGAAATGAACTACAGGAAAAAAACTGGAAGACACACCAATTCATGGAGGCTGAATAACTTATTACTAAATAATGAATGGGTCAAGCAGGAGATAAAGGAAGAAATCAAAAGATATCTCGAGACAAACAAAAATGAAAACACGACGACCCAAAATGTATGGGATGCCGCGAAAGCAGTCCTAAGAGGGAAATTCATAGCTTTGCAGGCCTACCTAAAGAAACAAGAAACATCACTAATCAACAGTTTATCTTCACACTTAACGGATATGGAAAAAGAACAGCAAAATAAGCCCAAAGGGAGCACAAGGAAGGAGATAATAAAGATCAGAGCAGAAATAAATGAAATAGAAACCAGAAAAACAATACAAAAGATCAATGTATCCAAGAGTTGGTTCTTAGAGAAGATAAACAAAATAAACAAACCTTTTGCCAGACTCATTAAAAAAAAGAGAGAGAGGACCCCAATTAATAAAATCAAAAATGAAAGAGGAGAAGTGACAACGGACACCGCTGAAATACAAAAAGTTTTAAGAAATTACTATGAGCAACTATATGCCAACAAATTTGACAATCTGGAAGAAATGGACAATTTTCTGGAGGCGTACAACCTTCCAAGGCTAACTCAAGAAGAAACAGAAAACCTGAATAGTCTGATTACCACCGCGGAAATTGAATCAGTAATCAACAATCTCCCAACAAACAAAAGCCCTGGACCAGATGGCTTTACAGGTGAATTTTACAAAACGTTCAAAAAAGAATTATCACCTATTCTCCTCAAGCTCTTCCAAAAAATCCAGAAGGAGGGAAGACTCCCAAACACTTTTTACGAAGCCACTAACACCCTGATCCCAAAATCAGACAAAGACACCACAAAAAAAGAAAACTACAGGCCGATATCTCTAATGAACATAGATGCAAAAATCCTCAACAAAATATTAGCGAACAGAATTCAGCAATACATTAAAAAGATCATACACCAAGATCAAGTGGGATTCATCCCTGGTATGCAAGGGTGGTTCAACATCCGTAAATCAATTAATGTTATACACCACATTAACAAAATGAAAAATAAAAATCACATGATCATATCAATAGATGTAGAAAAAGCATTTGATAAAATCCAACAGTCATTTATGATAAAAACCCTTAAGAAAGTGGGAATAGAGGGATCATATCTCAACACAATAAAGACCATATATGACAAACCCACAGCTAACATCATACTCAATGGGGAAAAGCTAAAACCATTCCCCCTAAGATCAGGAACACGGCAAGGTTTCCCACTATCTCCGCTTCTATTCAACATAGTGCTGGAAGTTCTAGGCACAGCAATCAGACAAGAAAAAGAAATAAAAGGCATCCAAATTGGTAAGGAGGAAGTAAAATTATCATTATATGCAGATGATATGATACTATATATAGAGAACCCTAAAGACTCCACCAAGAAGCTATTAGAGCTGTTAGATGAATTTAGTAAAGTAGCAAGATACAAAATTAATATTCAGAAATAAGTTGTGTTTCTATATACCAATAATAAAACATCAGAAGGAGAAATTAAAAAAACAATCCCATTTACAGTTGCTCCAAAGACTATAAAATAATTGGGAATAAATTTAACCAAAGAAGTAAAAGATCTGTACTCAGAAAATTATAAGACACTGAAGAAAGGAATGAAAGAAGATATAAATAGATGGAAACACATATCATATTCATGGATAGGAAGAATTAATATAGTTAAAATGTCCATACTGCCTAAGGCAATATACATATTCAACGCAATTCCTATCAAACTACCAACGACGTTTTTCACAGAAATAGAACATATAATCCTAAAATTTATATGGGACCATAAAAGACCCCGAATAGCAAAGGCAATCTTGAGAAATAAGAACAAAGTGGGAGGTATAACAATACCTGACTTCAAACTATACTACAAGGCTACAGTAATCAAAACAGCATGGTACTGGCATAAAAACAGACACATAGATCAATGGAACAGAATAGAGAGTCCAGAAATAAATCCACGCCTATATGGCCATTTAATCTACGACAATGGAAGCAAGAATGTACGATGGAGTAATGACAGTCTATTCAATAAATGGTGCTGGGAAACCTGGACAGACACATGCAAAAAAATGAAGCTGGACCACCTCCTTACACCATATACAAAAATACATTTAAAAAGGCTTAAAGACTTAAATGTAAGATCTGAAACCATAAAATACCTAGAAGAAAATATTGGAAGAAACTTCACAGACATTACCCGGAGTAAGATTTTTACTGATATATCCCCTCGAGCGAGGGAAGTAAGAGAAAAAATAAACATGTGGGATTCTATCAAACTAAAAAGCTTTTTCACAGCAAAGGAAACCATCAATAAAACAAAAAGGGATCCTACTGAATGGGAAAAGATATTTGCCAATGATATATCTGATAAGGGATTAATATCACAAATGTATAAAAAACTCACTCAACTCAACTCCGAAAAAACAAACGACCCAATTAAAAAATGGGCAGAGGACTTGAAGAGACAGTTTTCAAAAAAGGACATACAGATGGCAAACAGACATATGAAGAAATACTCAACCTCACTAACCATCAGAGAAATGCAAATAAAAACCACAATGAGATACCACCTCACCCCAGTCAAAATGGCTATCATCAATAAATCAACAAACAACAAATGCTGGCGCGGATGTGGAGAAAAGGGAACGCTTGTGCACTGTTGGTGGGATTGCAGATTGGTGCAGCCACTATGGAAAACAGTATGGAGGTATCTCAAAAATCAGAAAATGGAACTACCCTATGATCCAGTAATTCCACTCCTAGGTATCTATCTGGAGAAATCCAAAACTCCAATTCAAAAATCTTTATGCACTCCTATGTTTATTGCAGCACTATACACAATAGCTAAGACATGGAAACAACCGAAATGCCCATCGGTAGACGATTGGATTAAGAAACTGTGGTACATTTTATACAATGGAGTATTACGCAGCCATAAAGAAGAAAGAAATCTTATCATTTGCAACAACATGGATGGACCTAGAGAACATTATGTTAAGTGAAATAAGTCAGACAGAGAAAGATAAGTACCATATGATCTCACTTATATGCGGAATCTAAAGAAAAGAATAAGTGAATGAACTAATCAGAAACAGTTTTGGAGACAAAGAGGAAAGACTGAGGGTTGCTAGATGGGCGGGGGAGTGGGGGTAAGGGGGAAGGTGAGGGGTTAGAAAACAATCAGTAACCACAAGATGGCCACGGGGTTTTGAAAATTAATCTGGGGAACGTAATTTAGTAGTTACCAGAGGGTAAGTGGGTTGGGGGGTGGGAGATGAGGGTAAGGGGGATCAAATATATGGTCATGGAAGGAGAACTGACTCTGGGTGGTGAACACACAATGTAATTTATAGATGATGTGATACAGAAATGTACACCTGAAATCTATGTAATTTTACTAACATTTAATTAGTAAAATTACTATGTAAATTTACATAACATAATTTACATAACATAAAATTACTATGTAAATTTACTAACATAACACTATGAAATCTATGTAATTTTACTAACAATTGTCACCCCAATAAATTAAAAAAAAAGATTATTTCCAATACTTTTTATGTGGGGCAAAGTAGTATAAAGATACACTGTCATTTAAAAACTTGTAAATTTAAAACTATTTTGTGAGAAGTTATGTTATGTAAAACAAGGGCTTATAAAATCTGACCGTCAAGCCTGGAAATTGTCTGTTCACGACTGTGGTTGCTTTTCCTTAGAGGTAGAAATCATTCATAAACTTTAATCTATTTTGATGATCATTACTCCTTAAAAAAAAGAATTAAAAAAAATAAAAAATAAAACTATAAAGCCCCCCCCCCAAAAAAATAAAGTAGATCAGTTTATATTACTTTTTACACTAATCATTTTCCAATAAAAACCTGGGACAAGGAATCTTTAGTGAGCTTCTCTGGTTTTCAACAGTTCACACATATTGTCACATGTAATTGTTGGAAGAATTAAGATCATCTTGTGTGACTCCACTAGGATTGGACTCTTGGAAGCTTGCCCCAGTCTCCCTAGAACTTTGCCTATATGTCTTTTCCTTTTGCTGATTATTGCTTTATATTCTTTCACTGGAGAAATCTTAGCTGTGAATAAGACTATGCTGAGTATTTCTAGTTCATCATGGAGACTGGGGGTGACTTGGGGAACTGCCAATATATTTTTCTATTTTCCTTTTCATTTATTTCTGCTGTCATTTGTTTATTTGTTTTTATGATTGTCTTCCATTTATTTTGTTCTTCTACTAGTTTTTTTAGATAGGAACTTAGGATATTAATTTCAAACCTTTGCTTCTTTCTAATAGCAGCATTATATGTATATAAGTGTCACACATTTCTCTGCCGTCATTATTTTATCTGCACCCCAAATTTTGATCTATTATTTCCTTTGAGACTTCCTACTTGATCCATGTATTATTTAGAATTGTGTTGTTTAATTTCCACAAGTAGAGATTTTTCTGTTCTCATTCTGTTATTGCTTTCTAGTTTGATTCCCTTGTGATCAGAACATATTCTGTATGATTATCAATTATTTTACTTTTAAATTTATTTTTATTTATTTTTTCCCTAGAAGAGCAACCTTATGATTTATTTTATTTATTTTTCAAAAAAATTAAAAAATTCATTACAGTTGAGGTACAATATTATATTAGTTTTACATGTACAACATATGATTAGACATTTATTAATATATAACTTTGAAGTGATCAATCTGATAAGACTAGTAACCATCTAACACTATACATAGTTATTACAATATTATTGACTATATTCCTTATGCTCTACTTTAACATCCTCATGACTGTAATTGGCAATTTGCACATCTCACTCCTTTCCCCTTTCTCATCCATTTCCCTACCCACCTCCCATCTGGCAACAATCCAAATGTAAACTGTTTCTGTGAGTTTGTTTCTGTTTTGTTTGTTCATTTATTTTGTTTTTTAGATTCCACGTATAAGTGAGATTATACGATATTTGTCTTTCTGAGTCTGACTTATTGTACTTAGCATAATACCCTCTAGGTCCATCTATGTAGCTGCAAATGGCAAGATTTCATTCTTTTTTAATGGCTGAGTATATTCCATTGTATGTGTGTGCAACCTCTTTATGCATTCATTTAACAGTGGACACCTAGTTTGCTTCCATAGTGACTATTGTAAATAATGCAACAAAGGACATAGGGAATATATGTTTTTGAATTAATGTTTTGGATTTCTTTGGATAAATACACAGAAGTGGAATTGCTGGGTCATATGGTAATTCTATTTGTAATTTTCTGAGGACTCTCCATACTGTTTTCCACGGTGGCTGCAACAATTCACAATACCATCAACAGTGCATGAGTGTTTCATTTTCTTTACATCCTCGCCAACACTTGCTGTTTGTTGATTTATTGACGATAGCCATTCTGACAGTTGTGAGGTGATATCTCATTGTGATTTAAACTTGTATTTCTCTGATGATTAAGTGATATTGAGCATCTTTCAAAATGTCTGTTGTCCATCTGTATGTCCGTTTGGAGAAATTGTTATTCAAGTCTTTTGCCTTATTTGAATATGACAGTCTTTTTGGTGTTAAGTTGTATGAGTTCTTTATATATTTTGGATATTAATCTGTTATTCGATGTATCATTGGTGAGTATATTCTTCCATTCATAGGTTGTCTTTTCGTTTTGTTGATTGTTTCCTTCATTGTGAAAAACTCTTTAGTTTGAGGTAGTCCCATTTGTTTTTCCGTTTGTTTCTCTTACCCAACTACACATATCCAAATATATACATATATATATTACTAAGAACAACGTCAAAGAATTTGCTGTTCATGTTTTCTCTAGCACTCTGTTTCCCCGAAAATAAGACCTAGCCAGACCATCAGCTCTAATGCGTCTTTTGGAACAAAAATTAATATAAGACCCAGTCTTATATTATATTAAAAATATTAATATTATATTATATTAAAATAAGACCGGGTCTTACATTAATTTTTGATCCAAAAGACGCATTAGAGCTGATGGTCTGGCTAGGTTTTATTTTCGGGGAAACACAGTATTTTCATGATTTGGGGTCTTACATTTAAGTTTTTAATCCATTTTGAGTTTATTTTTGCATACGCTGTAAGAAAGTGATCCAGTTTCATTCTTTTACATTTGTCCAGTTTTCCCAACAACATTTTTTTACCCCATTGTACATTCCTGCCTCCTTTGTGATAGATTAATTGACAATATAGGTGTGAAATTTTTTCTGTGCTCTCTATTCTCATCTATTGATCCATTTGTTTGTTTTCATACCATTGCCATGCTGTTTTGATTGCTATAGGCTTGTAGTATAGTATGATGTCAAGTATTGTGATATGTCCAACTTTGTTCTTCTTTCTCAAGATTGTGGTGGCTCTTTGGGATATTTTGTGGTTCCATATAAGTTTTAGGATTATTTGTTCTAGTTCTATGAAAAATGTCATTGATATTTTGATAGGGACTGCATTAGATCTATAGACTGCTTTAGGTAGTATGGAAATTCTAACAATGTTAATTCTTCCCATCCTTGAGAATGGTATATGCTTTCATTTATTTTTATCTTCTTCAGTTTCTTCCTTTAATGTTTTATAGTTCTCTGAGTACACGTCCTTTACCTACTTGGTTAAATTTATTTTAAGGTATTTCATTTTTTGATGCAATTGTAAATGAGATTGTTTTTCTAATTTTTCTTTCGTGTTTTTTTTCCAATTAAAGTTTATTGCGGTAATAATTGTTAGTAAAGTTAGATAGATTTCCGTTGTAAAATTCTGTATACATCATCTATAAATCACATTTTGTGTTCACCACCCAGAGTCAGTTCTCCTTCCATCACCATATATTTGATCCCCTTTACTCTCATCTACCACCCCCACCCCTTACCCTCTGGTAATCACTAAACTATTGTCTGTGTCTATGAGTTTTTTTTCTTCATTTGTTTGTGTTATTCATTTGTTGTTTTCAGTTTAATACCCCACATATTAGTGAAATCATCTCTGCTTTTTCTGTCTGACTTATTTTGCTTAGGTGTATAATCTCAAGATCCATCCATGTTGTCACAAATGGTCCTATTTCATCTTTTCTTACTGCCGGATAGTATTCCATTGTGTATATATACCACAACTTTTTTATCCATTCATCTATCGAAGGACATTTTGGTTGTTTCCAGGTCTTGGCCACCGTAAATAAAACGTGCAGTTCAAACCCTTGGTCTATGTGTCTGTTTTTCTGCCAATACCATGCTGTTTGGATTATTGTAGCCCTATAATACAAGCTAAAGTCAGGGAGTGTGATACCTCCAGTATTGTTCCTTTTTCTTAAGATTGCTTTGGCTATTCAGGATCTTTTGTGGTTCCAAACAAATCTGATGATTTTTTGTTCTATGTCTTTAAAAAATGCCATTGGGATTTTGATGGGGATTGCATTAAATCTGTATATTGCTTTGGGTAATATGGCCATTTTAACTATGTTGATTCTTCCAATCCATGAGCATGGAATGTAAGCATGGTATTGGCAGAAAAACAGACACATAGACCAATGGAATAGAATTGAGAACCCAGAAATAAAACCACATAAATATGGACAGATAATTTTTGACAAAGAAGCAAAAAACATACAATGGAGGAAAGACAGCCTCTTCAATAAATGGTGCTGGGAGAATTGGATAGCCACGTGCAAAAGAATGAAACTGGACTATCTGTCACCATGTACCAAAATTAATTCAAAATGGAATAAACCCTTAAGCATAAGATCTGAAACAATAAACTGCATAGAAGAAAACATAGGTACTAACCTTATGGACCTTGGGTTCAAAGAGCATTTTATGAATTTGACTCCAAAGGCAATGGAAGTAAAAGCTAAAATAAACGAATGGGACTATATGAAACTTAAAAGCTTCTGCACAGCAAAAGAAACCATCGACAAAATAAAGAGGCAACCAACTGAATGGGAGAAGATTTTTGCAAACAGTGCCTCCGATAAGGGGCTTATATCCAAAATATACAAGGAACTTGTGAAATTCAACCACAAAAAAATAAACAACCCAATTGAAAAATGGGCAGATGACCTGAAGAGACCTTTCTTCAAAGAGGACATACAAATGGCAAATAGACGTATGGAAAAATGCTCAACATCACTGATCATCAGAGAAATGCAAATAAAAACCACAATGAGATTTCACCTCACCCTAGTAAGAATGGCTATCATCAACAAGACAAATAGTAACAAGTGTTGGAGAGGCTGTGGATTAAAAGGAACCCTCACACACTGTTGGTGGGAATGCAGACTGGTGCAGCCGTTAAGGAAGGCACTGTGGAGGTTTCTCAAAAAATTACGAATAGAATTACCATATGACCCAGCAATCCCTCTCCTGAGTATCTACCCAAAAATCTGAAAAGATTTATACATAAAGACACATGTGCTCCAATGTTCATTGCAGCTTTGTTTACGGTGGCCAAACATGGAAACAACCAAAATGTCCTTCAATAGATGAATGGATAAAGAAGTTGTGGTATATATACACAATGGAATACTATTCGGCAGTAAGAAAAGATGATATAGGAACATGTGTGACAACATGGACTGATCTTGAGAGTATAATGCTAAGTGAAATAAATCAGACAGAAAAAGCAGAGAACCATATGATTTCACTGATATGTGTTATATAAATCAAAACAACAAAAGAACAAGACAAACAAATGAGAAATAAAAACTCATAGGCAGACAATAGTTTAGTGGTTACCAGAAGGTAAGGGGGGTGGAGGTTGGGAGATGAGGGTAAGGGGGATCAAATGTATGGTGATGGAAGGAGAACTGACTCTTGGTGGTGAACACACAATGGGATTTATAGATGATGTAATACAGAATTGTACAGCTGAAATCTATGTAATTGTACTAACAATTGTCACCCAATAAATTAAAAAAAAAAAAAAAAGATAATGTTGGCCTCATAAAGTGAGTTAGGGAGTTCTGTCGCTTCTTCAATATTTCAGAACAGTTTGAGCAGGACTGGTATTAGATCCTCTTTGAAGGTTTGGTACAATTCTCTAGTGAAGCCATCTGGCCCCAGACTTTTGCTTTTGGGAAGGATTTGGATGACTGATTCACTTTTGTCACTGGTAATCGGTCTATTTAGATTTTCCAGTTTTTCATGGTTCAGCCTAGGAAGGCTCTATGTTTCTAAGAACTTGTCCAATTCTTCTAAGTTATTGAATTTGGTGTTATATAGTCCTGCATAGTATTCTTTGATGATCCTTTGTATTTCTGTGGCATCCGTGATAACTTCCCCTCTTTAATTTCTGATTTTGTTAATTAGTGTCTTTTCTCTTTTGATCTTAGTGAGTCTAGTGAAGTGTTTGCCAATTTTGTTAATTGTTTCAAAGAACCAGCTCTTTGTCACATTAATTTTTCTAATGTCTTTTTGTTCTCTATATCATTTAGTTCTGCTCTGATTTTTATTATTTCCTTTCTTCTGCTCACCTTGGGTTTCATTTGTTCTTCTTTTTCTAATTCTTTAAGATGTAACATGAGGTTATTTATTTGGGATTTTTCTTGTTTCTTTATATAGGCCTGCAATGATATAAATTTCCCTCTTAAAACTGCTTTTGCGGCATCCCAAAAATTTTGGTAGGATGCATTTTCATTCTCATTTGTTTCTATGTATCTTTTGATCTCTCCTCTAATTTCTTCTTTGACCCAGTCGTTCTTTAAAAGTGTGTTGTTTAATCTCCATGTATTTGTGGTGTTTCCTACTATCTTTTTGCAGTTGTGTCCGATTTCAAAGCCTTGTTATAGAGAATATGCTTAGTATGATTTCAGTCTTCTTAAATTTGCTGAGGCTAGTTTTATGTCCCAATATATGGTCTATCCTTGAGAATGTTCCATGTATACTAGAAAAAAATGTATAGTCTGATGTTTTAGGATGAAGTGCTCTATAAATGTCAAGTACGTCCATTTCATCTAATGTGTCATTTAGGGCTGCTATTTCTTTCTTTATTTTCTGTTTGGATGATCTATCCATAGCTGTGAATGATGTATTTAGGTCTCCTAGTATAATTGTTTTGGTCAATTACTCCCTTTAGTTCTGTTAGTAGTTGGTTGGTATATTCCGGTGCTCCCTAAATGGGGGCATAAATATTGATGACCGTTATGTCTTCTTGTTGTACAGTCCCCTTTACCATTATGAAATGTCCATCTTTGTCTCATGTTACCTTTTTTATCCTGAAGTCTGTTTCACCTGATATCAGTATGGCTACACCTGATTTTCTCTGGATACCACGTGCTTGGAGTGTCAATTTCCACCATTTTACTTTGAGTCTATGTTTGTCCTTGTGGCTGAGATGTGTCTCTTGGAGACAGCATATGGTTGGGTTTAGTTTTTTGATCCAATCTGCTACTCTGTGCCTTTTTATTGGTGAGTTCAGTCCATTTACTTTTAGGGAGATTATTGATAAGTGAGGATTTCTTATCATTCTATCTTCAGTTTTCTGGTAAGACTGTGTTTCCATTGCTTCTTTGCCTTTTTTGTGTGTCTGTTATTTCTGTGTGGTGGTATTATATGATTTTTCCCTCCTTTTCTTCTTTTATTATAGTATGTATTTCAGTTATGGATCTTTTTTTTTGAATGGTTACCCTTAAGTTTATGTAAAAGAAAATTTGATATTTAGAGTATTCCATTTTCTTCTACATGCATACTTTCTCCATTCCCATATTCTGGTTTAGTCCTTTACTCTCCCCCTTTTTATGTTTTGGTTGCCACAAATTGTCCCTGTTGATGGTGGTCGAATAGCCTTGTTTAGTAATTCTTGTAGTGCACGTTGTGTGTTAGAAAATTCCCTCAACTTCTGTATGTCTGGGAAGATCTTTATTCCTCCTTCACATCTAAAGGATATCTTTGCTGGGTATATTATTCTTGGCTCATAATTTCTCTCTTTCAATAGTTTGAGTATTTGGTTCCACTCCCTCCTGGATTGTAGAGTTTCTGCTGAAAAATCTGATGATATTCTAATGGGCTTTCCTTTGTAGGTTACTGTTTTCTTTTCCCTGGCTGCCTTGAGAATTCTTTCTTTGTCGTTGATTTTTGACAGCTTCAATACAATGTGCCTTGGAGAAGGTCTGTTGGGGTTTAGGTAATTAGGTGTTCTTTTTGTTGCTTGGATTCAGGATCCAGTTCTTTCCACAAGTTTGGGAAGTTCTCATTGACTATTCATTTGAATATACTATCTGTTCCTTTCTTTTTTTTCTTCTCCTTCTGGTATGCCCATTATTTTTATATTGCTCTTTCTGATGGAGTCAGAACGTTCTTATAGAGTCCTTTCATTTCTTTTAATTCTCAAGTCTCTTTTTTCTTCCATCCTTGTCATTTCCAAGTTTCTCTCTTTAATGTCACAGATTCTTTCCTCCATCTGGTCAAGTCTACTACCTAAGCTGGCTATTTAATTCTTCATTTCTTCTGTTGAGTCCTTAATCTCCAGAAATTCTTTTTTTTTTTTAATTTCAATCTCTTTGCTAAAATGTTCATTTTGTTCTTTGATTGTGTTTCTGAGTTCATCAAACTGCCTTTCTGTGTTTTCTTGCATCTCGTTGATTTTTTCAGATCTGCAATTTTCAATTCTCTGTCATTTAAGTCACATATTTCCATATCTTTAAGTTCATTTTTTGGAGACTTTTCATTTTCTATCTTAGCTGTCTTGTTACCTTGGTTATTCATGGTAATTAATGATTTACTATTTCTCTTCATAGACATCTATAGGAGTGGTTTCTGCAACAGGTTGATAGGAAGAGGTCTTTCTTTTGTTTTCCATTAGGTGTTGGTAAAATGTTTCATTTTCCCTTTGACTGCAGCCTTTTATTCTCTCTCACACTGTAGTTATGTTTTCTCTGCACTATTTCAACTTCTCACACAATGGGAGTATTTCATAGAATGTGGGCTTCTCTTTTGTGAACAGTTCACCTGGGTCATAGGGTGCCACGTCCCTGTGGGGATACAGAGAACTTTTGAAGTTCCAAAGCTCTTTCTGCACCAGATCAGAGCCCATGTGTTTCAGCAGTTCTGTTAACTCCTGCAGGGATCCGCCCAGTTAGGAGGGGGCAGGAGCAGGGTGGGTTGTGAGAGGTGGCCCAGAGCAATGGCAGTGACCACAACCGTTGCCAGTCCTCCTTCCACAGCTCCCTCCCCTTTGCCATAACTAGTTGGCTGGCTGCGGATCTGTATCTGCATACCACATTTCTCAGAACTGCAAATATTGTGTTCTTTTGATCTGACCCTGCTACTGTTCCACTTCTAGCACTGGGCAACTGTGGGCGGGGTGAGTTCTGGGGGGGTAGAGAGGGGGAAGCTAGTCTCAGTGCCTAAGGCTTCTGTTATCTGCGGCACTGAGGGCTTAAGCCACCGTTTTTAGCCTTCTTCCCTCAGTCTTTGCTCCATGGTCTCTGCCGTGAGCATTGGGTTCAGCCGTGTTCTATGCTTTCACCTCAGCCCTGTGGGCCATAAATGGAGCCCTAGCAGTCCGAGTTCTTGCCTTTCCCTCAGCTGCGGTAGTTCTGGGATGCAGAGAGCTCAGACCACTGAGTTAGCTCTGCGTCCTGCACCCACACGGCCTTCTCTCCACACTTCTCCCCTCCTCCCCCACTCGCGCAATTTGCTCACCTTTAGGTTATTTCAGTAGTGAGCCTCTTCATCTTGCCTGTCTGCTGCGCAGGGAGTCCTTTGTGGATTTACAGTTGTTCCATTTGTTGTAAATTCCATGGGAGATTTCAAGAGGCTTACCTCACACTGCCATTTTTATAATGTCATTCTAATTTTTCTTTCTGATAGTTCATTATTGGTGTATAAAACTGCAAACTATTTCTGAATATTAATTATATATCCTTCTAATTTACTGAATTCACTTATTAGTTATCATAGTTTTAGGTGGATTCATTCGGGTTCTCTCTATGTAATATATCCTCCACAAATAATGAGTTTTATTTCTTCCTTTCTAACTTGGAAACTTTTTATTTCTCTTTCTTGTCTGATTGCTGTGGCTAGGATTTCCAATACTATGTTTAATAAAAGTGGTGAAAGTGGAAATTCTTTCCTTTTTCCTTGTCTAAAGAGAATGCTTTTAGCTTTTCCTCACTGAGTACGATGTTAACTGTGGATTTGTCATATATGGCTTTTATTATGTAGAGGTATGTTCCCTCTATTCCTTCTTTGCTGAGAGCTCTTGTTATAAGTGCTTTCCCTAAGTCTATTAATATGACCATATATTTTTTATTCTTCATTTTATTTGTGTGTGTTTACATTAATTGAACGAATCTTGCATCTCAGGTATAAATCCCTCTTGATCCTGGTGTATGATACTTTTAAAATTCAGTTTGCTAATATATTGCTGAGGATTTTTGAATCTATGATTTTATCAGGAATATTGGCCTATAATTTTCTTTTTTTCTGGTGTCTTTGTCTGTTTTTCAAATCAGGATAATGTTGGCCTTGTAAAATGAAATTGGGAGACTGCTCATCTCTTCAATATCTTTTGGAATAGTTTGAGAAAGATAGGCGTTAATTCTTATTTTAATATGTGGTAAAATTCAACTGTGAAGCCATCTGTTCCAGGAATTTGTTTGTTGAGAGGTTTTTGTATTTTGTTTATTATGATTCAATTTAGTTATTAGTATTAGTCTGTTTAGTTTTTCTGTTTCTTCTTCAATCAGTCTTAGAAGATTCTATATTTCTAAGAATTTATCTATTTCTTCTAGGTTGTCACATTTGTTGGCACATAATTGTTCATAGTATTTTCTTTTAATCGTATGTATTACTGTAGAGTCAATTGCCACTTCCGCTCTTTCATTTCTGATTTTATTTAGTTGGATCCTCTTTTTTTTCTTCTTGTTATATCTGGCTAAATATTTATCAATCTCATTTATCTTTTTAAAGAATCATCTAATGATTTCATTGATGGTTTATATTGTTTTTTAGACTCTCACTTATTTTCACTTTTATCTTTATCATTTCCATCCTTCTACTTACTTTGTTTGTTCTTCTCTTTCTACTTCATTTAGGTGTAAGGTGAGAATGTTCATTTGATAATTTTTTGTTTTTGAGGTAAGTCTGTATGAAGTTCCCTCTTAGAACGCTTTGGCTGTGTCCTACAGATTTGTTTGTGTCATTGTGTTTTCATTATTATTTATCTCAGGATATCTTTTGATTTCTTCCTTTATCTCACTGTTAATCCATTCATTGCTAGGCAGAATGTTATTTACCTCAGTGTGGTTGTGTGCTTTCAGTTTTCTTTTTGTAATTGATTTCTAATTTCATATCACTGTCATCAGAGAAGATGCTTGGTATGATTTCAATCTTTTTAAATTTATTGAGACTTGTTTGTGGCCTAACATGTGGTCTAGCCTGGAAAATCTTGCATTGCGTTTGAAGATAATGTATGTTCAGCTTCTTTAGGGTGAAATGTTCTAAAAGTACCAGTTAAATCCATGTGGTCTAATCTGTCATTTATGACTGCTGTTTTTTTGTTGATTTTCTTTCTGGATGATCTATCCATTGGTGTCAATGGGGTGTTAAACTTCCCTACTATCACATTATTACTGTTGATCTTTCCGTTTATGTCTATTAATATTTGTTTTATATGTTAGGAGCTCCTTCATTGGGTTTGTAAATGTTCACAAGGGTCATATTCTCTTGTTGGATTCATCCCTTTATCATTATGAAGTGTCTTTCATGTTTCTTAGTATAGTTATGGTTGTAATGTGTATTGTGTCTGATTACTACCCCAGCTTTTTGTTTTGTTTGCATTTGCATGAAAAACCTTTTCTATAGTTTTCCTTTCAGTATTGATATTTTTTTCAATCTGAAGTGGATACTTTGTAGACAGCATATGTATGAGTCTTTTTTTTTTTTTTTAAATCCATTCAGCCACTCTATGTCTTTTGATTGGAGCATTTTACATATTTACATTTAATTATTGATAGGTATGTACTTATTGTCATTTTGTTATTATTTTTCATTTTATTCTTCCTCTTCTTAAAGAAAACACTTTAACATTTTTTATAATACTATGTATGGTGGAGATGATGTCCTTTAACTTTTTCTTGTCTGTGAAGCTCTTTATCTCTCCTTCAATTTTAAATTATAGTCTTGCTGTGTAGAGTAATCTTGGTTGTATGCCCTTGCTTTTCATCACTGAGTATTTCCTGCCATTCCCTTCTGGCCTACAAAGACCCTATTGAGAAATCTACAGTCTTATGTGAGCTCCTTGTAGGTAACTAACTGCTTTTCTCTTGCTGCTTTTAAGAATCTCACTTTATCTTTAACCTTTGGCATTTTAATTATGATGTGTCTTGGAGTGAGCCTCTTTGAGTTCATCTTGTTTGGGACTCTCTGCACTTCCTGTACTTGTATATCTATTTTCTTCAACAGGTTAGGGAAGTTTTCCATTATTATTTTTTTAAACAAGTTTTCATCCCTGGGTGTTTTTCTTCTCCTGCTGATACCCCAATGTTGTGAATGTTGGTACACTTGATGTTATCCCAGAGGTCCCTAAAACTGTCCTCATTTAATTAATTTTTTTTTTTTTTGCTGTTCTGCTTTGGCATTTTCTGCTACCTTGTCTTTCAAATAGCTGATCCAGTATTCTCCTTCTAATTTACTCTAGATTTCTTCATGTCAGTTTTTGTATTCTTCATTTCCAGCTGGTTATTTTTTATGTTTTCTGTTTCCATTTTTCTGTTTCTTATCTTTTTGTTGAAAATCTCTCTGACTTTATCTTCTCTTTCTCTAAGTTCGTTGAGTTTCCTTATAACCTCAAAATATTCAAAAGAATGTTTTGAATTCTGCATCTGGTGAATTGTTTGTCTCCATATCATTTAGTTTTTTTTGTTTGTTTGTTTGTTTTTTTCCCTGGAGTTTTTTCTTGTTCTTTCATTTTGGGATACATTTCTTTTCTCCTTATTTTGGTTGCCTCCCTGTGTTTGTTTTTATGTACTAGATACATATGCTATACCTCCCATGCTTGGCATAGTGGCCTTATGTAGTAGGTTTTTTGCAGGACCCAGTGGCAGTCTTCCTGATCCTCTGAGCTGGGTGCTTCAGGGGTGTCCCTTTTGTGGATTGTGTGTGCTTTTTGTAGTTGAGCCTTTATTGATGCTGTGATTTCAGTGGGAGGGATTGACCCTCAGTTTGACTGGCTGTGACTATAGTGGATCAGCTGTTTTGCAGGGGCTGACCCCATGGAACCAGATTCATTTTAGCTGAGTTTTGTTGGCTGCCAGGTGTGTCCTTTGGATGTATCATTTGTAGAGATTTTTGGGCAGTGCTATGGTGTGGTCTGTGTTGATTCTGGAGCCTCTTGGGAAGGGGCTGTGGTGCAGGCCAGCATCAGTTTGTGGGTGTGCACAGAAAGGGGCCACCTGGTAAGAGCTACAAAGGGATCTTCAGATTGTTGTCATTTCTGTTGGTCTTGGAGGTTCCTTGGAGAGGCTAAGCTGTGACCCAAGACTAGCTGCCAATAGTGTGGGGCTTAGGGTTGCTTAGCAAGAGGTATGGGGCACACTGAGGCCAGAGGCTGCCTGTTTAGGTTTTGGGAACTTTGTGAAATTTTAGGAAATTCTACAATGTGAGCTGTGGTCAGCTGTTTGTGTGGAACCACTGATAAAAAAGGTTTCCTGCCTTTTGGAATTTAGTGGGGCAAGGTCTTAGGGAATCACCAATGTAGTGCAAGTCGTATTAGCCAAGTTTTAGAGCATTTAGATTTAGCACCCACTTGTGCCTGCCAGCTGGGTAGGGTAAGGGCCACCACTTCAGTCTGGAACAAAGCTGTCCCTCCAGCCCTCACAGTGAAGATAGAAAATTCAGATCCTCCTTGTATGACCCCAGCAGTTTTTGAGCTGCTGTCCCTCAGTAAGTGAGTTTGTGAGTGAGTGAGCCTGTGCACAGTCCCTATAAGACTTACAGTGCCTAAGTCTCCAGCAGTCTACCATCTCACTTAGCCACAATTCCCACTGTGTTTCACAGCCAGGTGTTATAGGGACATCTCTTTTTATCACTGCAGCCCTGCACTGGGGAACCTATGTTGGGCTGGGATCCCTTACTTCTCAGAGGGGACTTCTGCAGCAGAGATAGCTCTCCCATTTCTAGCCCACCACACCATGGGTGTGGGACCTGCCTGTTCAGAGTCTCTGCCTCTCCTCCTAGCCTTGAAGTGGCTTCTTCTTTATATCTTTAGCTATGGGAATTTTTTTCAGCTAGTGTTCAGGTAGTTCTCAATGATGGTTGTTCTGTAACTTAGTTGTAATTTTGATGTTGTCATGGGTGGAGGTGTACACAGCATTTATCTACTCCTCCATTTTAACTGGAAGAAGACAATGTCAATTATTTTAAATTTGTTGATGTTTGTTTTATGTTTAGGGCATGGTTTTTCTTGGTGAATGTTTCATGAGTACTTGAAAAAAAGAAATGTGTTTTCTGCTTTTCTTGGGTTTAATGCTCTATGTCAGTGGTATCACTTTGCTTTTGATTTTGTTGTTCAGGTATTCTGTTTTTGATGATTTTCTGTCTAGCAGTTCTAGCAGTTGCTGAAAAGTGTTAAAGTCTCTAACGCTAGTAATATATTTGTATATTTCTCCTTTTATATCTATCCATCAAACTATTTTGTGCCCTATACTAGTTTGCTCAGATTTAGGATTGTTATGTCTTCCTGGTATACTGACCCTTTTATTAATATATATGGCTCCTCTTTGTCTCTAGAAAAAAAAAAAAAACACCAACAACTTTTTTTGCTTTGAATTTAGCTTTAACTGATTAACATCACTATTTTTGCTCTGCTTTATTTTGATTAATTTTGCATGGCATATCATTTTCCATCGTTTTACTTTCAACTTACCTTTGTCATTGATGGTGAGTTACTTTTTTAGAAACATACTATTGGGTCATGTTTATCATGTATTCTGAAAATCTCCGTGTTTTTTTGTTTGTTTGTTTGTTTTTGGTGTATTTAGAGTATTTACATTTAAGCTAATTATTAAGATGTTATAATATGTATCTCTCATTTTATTGGTTTTTTTTTTGCCTCTTGTTTTCATTATTGTTTCACTTTTCTAGCTTTACTGAGGGTTACTTGAAAATATATTTAGGATTACATCTTGATTTATTTATAGTGTTTCTAAGAATATATTTTTGTTCAATTTTCTTAGTGGCTTATTATTATAATTTACATATGACTTATAATGGTTTACTGGTATCAACATTTTACTATTTGGTATAAATTCCAAAAACCTCATTTCCATTTAGGTCTGCTTTCCTTCCTCAATTTTAAATATAATTATCTTTTGTATCAGGTATTGTTATAATTTTTGTTTGATCACCAAATTTTGTAAATCTTAGGAGAAAGTTTTGTAAAACTTAGGAGAAAATACAGTATATTATTTGTACAAATTGGTATGCTCTTTCTATTATTCTCTTTGCCTTTTTGATGCTCCTAATTCCTTCTTGTACAATTATCTGTCTGTTTGAAGAGTTAATTTTCATCATTCTTCAAAGGTAAGTCTACTGGTAGTAAATTCTTTTAGTTTGCTTTCATCTGAGAATGTTTTTATTTCCTTCTCATTCCTGAAAGATGATTTCACCAGACATAGAATTTGTGGTTGAGAGATCTTTTGTTTCAGCACTCGAAAAATATTGTGCCATTTCTTTATGACCTCCATGGTTTCAGATAAAAAATGTGCTGTCATTCAAATTGGTGTTCTCCCATATGTAATGCCTCATTTCTCTCTGACTGCTTTCAAGATTTCTTCTTTCTCTTTAGATTTCAAAAGTCGAATTATGATTTGTCTTGGCATGGATTTCTTTGTTTGTATCTTATTTGGAGTTTGCTGCATTTATTAAGTCTCTAGGTTTGTGTTTTTCACCAAATTTAGAATATTGTCAACTATGGCATTATATCTTAAAATAATTTCTCAGGACTTTTCTTCTCCTCTTTCTTCTTCTTCTTCTTTGACTCTGAATGTACAATGTTGGGAATTCTGTTATTTTCCCACAGGTCCCTGAGGCACTTCTATTTTCTTTTAAAGATTTTATTGGGGAAGGGGAACAGGACTTTATTGGGGAATAGTGTGTACTTCCAGGCCTTTTTTCCAAGTCAAGTTGTTGTCCTTTCTATCTTAGTTGTGGAGGGTGCCGTTCAGCTTCAAGTTGTTGTCCTTTCAGTCTTAGTTGTGGAGGGCACAGCTCAGCTCCATGTCCAGTTGCTGTTGCTAGTTGCAGGGGGCACAACCCACCATCCCTTGCAGGAATCGAAACGGCAACCTTGTGGTTGAGAGGACGTGTTCCAACCAACTGAGCCATCTGGGAGGAAGCTCAGCTCAAGGTGCCGTGTTCAATCTTAGTTGCAGGGGGCTCTGCCCACGAGGAATCAAACTGACAACCTTGTGGTTGAGAGCCCACTGGCCCATGAGGGAGTTGAACTGGCAGCCTTCGGAGTTAGGAGGATGGAGCTCTCACCACCTGAGCCACGAGGCCGGCCCACTTCTATTTTTTTAACCTTTTTTTTTTTCAGTCTAAGTTTCCACTATTATTCAGATTAGGTGGACCCTATTTATCTGTAAGTTTACTGACTTTAACCTCTATCATCTCCATTCTACTTTTGAGTCCATTCATTTCTGTTATTCACTTTTTGGTTCTAACATTTTCTTTTTGTTCCTTTTTATAACATCTATTTTTTCCCCATTTATTTAGAGAAAGTTTGTAATTGAGGCATTTTTATAATGATTATGTTGAAGTCCTTGGAAGAGAATTCCAATGTTTGATTCATTTTGTTGTTGCTGTAAGTTGATTGTCTTTCTCATTCAAGTTGTGACTGTCTTGGATTTTGGTATGCAAGTGGTGTTTTAATTGAATATTCTGTCTCTTTGTCAGGAATGCCTTGAATACAATTTAAATCTTTTAATAGACATCACCTGTTCAGGTTTAGCATGCACGTTGTGGGCTCTAGTTCTAATGTTGGTTTAATTTTCTAAACCTTACTGTGTTACTTTGGCCTGATGCCTTCATCTGTTGTTGCTGGATCTCCCACAGCTCCCTGCTAGTGCTGCCTGAGGGGGTGGAGTGGTTTCTAAAGGTTGGGTTGTCAGTAGGGGAAGAGTCCTTCTACCAGTGTCCCTGATACCCTCTGCCTCTGGTGGGGAAGAAGAATCTTGGGCCCCCAGGGACAGAGCTCCCTTGCTTGCTCTGTCCACTAGCTTACCTCCATGGAAAAGAGCGATCTCAGGCTTAGAGAGGAAGGAGATTACCTCCTGTGGCCCTTTATTTCTAATGGATAACCCAACTGATCCCTCTTGCCAGTGTGTCAGCTTGCCTGCAGTTGTTGGGATGACTCCTGTTTGATCTGGGGGAGAAATGAGCCTACTTGGACTGCCTTCTCTTGCTAGGCTGAAGGTCTGGGTTGCTTGCCTCTGTTGAGTAGAAGGATTGTAAGAAGCCCTGCTGCTGTGCTGTTCCTTTACTCCTAGGTCTTAAACCAGTTTTGCTTCCTCTTTCACCTTTTAGAGTTTGGCTTTAGTTGTTTTCTCTATAACTTCCATGGTTTATAGTTGTGATTGGTATGGAGGGGCAAGGAGAAATAGTCTATTCAGAGCCCTGTGTAGTGCCAACTATGCTTTTATGATACTGTATTACCCATGACCCCACCCCTGTCCCTATCCCATGCGTGATTTTGTAACCTGGAGCCATGTGACCTGCAGTCAAGAAACATAGATGGCTGGAGCCTTCCCAAAGAGAGGCAACAATCTCTGGTGTCCAGTTCCATTGAGCCACGGAGAAGAGCAGATGAGGCAGGTATTCCCAGAGAGTAGAACTGGGATCTAGGGACAGGGGGTCAACACTAATCCCCTGACCAGCTATGATATGTGCTATGCCACTGTGCATCATCCAGTTTCCCATTTATCAATGAGGAGTTTTTACTTTAGTACCTTCTACTTTACTTTAGTATCTTCTACACCAATGCCTATTGGGTAGGCATGCAGTCTTTTAGCTTGAGTTACCTGGGCTAGGAGTCACAGCTAAACCTGATAAAGAGGAGTGCATAAATCCCAATGGCCTAAACTTTGAGCTGCATGCAGAAGTCAGATGGGATTTGAGGACTCTTCATCTGGCAGTAAAGCACACATATGGGAGGAGAATGACAGTAGTCCATGTGGTGGACGTACCTGATGAAGTACCTGTCACCTGATGAAGAAGCTAGTCCTTTCTTAGTACCTGCCAGTAGAAACCAAATTCTCTCATGTGTCCATGTGCTCAGCCCAAAGGAATGATTTGAGACTGATCTAAGCCAATCACAGCAACCTTATTCCACTTTGTGAGTGGTGTTTGCCTACTCCACTATCTTGACTGGAAATCCAAACTTCTCTGGATAATTTTACTTTTGTACTCAACATTCTTCACTGGGCTGCTAGCCATGGAACTGTGCTGCTCAAATCTCCTTCAAGAGCACCTGTTTGAGGAGGTGCCATTAGCTGACAGCTTCCAGCTTCAGTACTTCCATTGCTGCCTCAGCTTGCTGGCTGGTGACAAAGAACCATGTGCTTCTATTGTTCACCACTTCTGGCCAGAGCAGGATTCCTGTTCAGACTATATTTATACTGTCCCTTTGACCTGGCCAGGATTTTCTCAGAGCTGCACTTCTGTGAGGATCTTCTTTCCAGGTATCAGAATCACATGCTGTTGCAAAATGTTTCCCTGTCACTCTTGCTTCCTTTCCCTTATAATCCACAGGTATTACACCCAATAAACGGTTTACACATCTAGCTCTGTCTAGTGCCTGCTTTCTAGAGCACAGTGACCAAACAAATCCCTCTTGACTGGTTTTAGGATGTTTTTGTAGACCATCTGCCTAATATCTAGAAGGCTATGGTCTCATCCCTGAACTTCTCCAGCTTCCGAGAGCCCTGCTTGTTTCTCTTTACCTCTGTAAACTTCTCTGCACTATGAATCTTCTTTTGGCCTTGAGAATTTAAGCCTTTATATTGGCCATTTCCTTCTGGGAAGCTCTGCCTGGTTTCTAAACAACTACACTGACTTATCAATATTATCTCAAGTGTCACTTCTCAGATACCTTTTTCCTGACCTGATTAGATCAGATCAGATCAGGCTGTCTTCTTTTTATCACACTGGCCACTGTTTGTCTGTGTAATTGCTTGATAATTGTCTGACTCTCCCATTGCACCAAAAGCCAAAATATTGCCTTAGTTGTTTTGTTAATGGTTGAATCCCTAGCAATCGTCCCAGTGCTGATACATGGTTAGGACTTGGTGGTATTTGTCAAATGGGTGGACAAACTGGGTTAACTGGGAGAGGAAGACACTGTTTTCTTTATCTCTACATTCTTAATTTCATAAATAATTTCAGGCAAGTTCTTTTATTTAGAGAGCTCAGGTGAACATATATGGCATTGATAACTTTGCATTTTGTGTTCTTATACGTTTGTAAGGGTGTCTGTGCTATAAAAGTAGTCAACTCCAAAATACTTGAAGCACCTCTATAGTACCAGGGGACCACTTACTATAATATTTTAAGTAAGAATCTGATTTGCTAATCAAAGATTTCACATCTTTTTCTAACCCCCTCATAAAATCAAAAGGGAAAGAAGGCCATTACAACAACCTGGGTTCTCATCCTTAATAAACAATACTCATAAAATGCTAATTAAGTAATAAATCTAGTGGACAATCTATAAATGGCTGAGTTGTATTTTTTAAATTAATGAGTGTTTATAGTTATCTATACTGCAAGGGTTATCATGAATTCTCTGGTGTAATATTTGACTGCTGGGCCTATAAACCTCATGTCTCTGAGAGAGGTCATCGCTCAAACTTCATGAAACTAAACCTAGGGTTGGAGTCTCCATTAAATACTTTATTTTTTGAGGCTTCCAGGAACTAAAGCTTGTGGAAGGTAACTAAAGACAAATAACACAGGCATATAAAGGATAGCATTGGGGAATATAGTCAATCACGTTGTAATAACTATGTACTAGACTTATTGAGTGATCACTTTGTAAATTATATAAATGTCTAACCACTCTGCTGTACACCTGAAACTAATATAAAATATTATTGAATGTCAACTGTAATTGAAAAATAAAAAACAAATAATAAATACCTCATGCATACATACACAAACAAATTATACTATTAGTGTTTATGCAAAACAGAGGTCTAATGCATTCCAATGAGTTCTAATCAACAATTAATGAACATTAATTGAAATCTTAGAATCTCAGTTTCATGTGTGAGAAAATCAAGCATAACTGCATGACTTCCTGAGCCCCTCCATGGACCAGTGCGGTGGTGGTGCTTGCTCTCAGCTACTCCTCAGATTTTCCCTTTTGTTAGGAACTATATTTGATAGACAAGGATACAGAGGCTCTGCAAGGCTCCAGAACTTGCTCATAATTGCAACACAGTTAAACAGCAAAGGTAGAAATCGTACACTGTTCTCTGGTACCACAGTCCAAACCTTTTCCAGACCTACCCAGTCTACATAAACTTTCCTTTCCAGGTCTTGCCATCTTAGGTCCTTTTTCTTGCTGACCCCTATGCCTGGAGCACCTCTTCCACTTGGTACATCCCAGGGGCACCTGCCCTGTGTCCTCAGGAGCTCAATCAAAAGCTATGTCTGCTTGAAACATTTCCTCAGTCCCCAGGCAACACAGCTGCCTCTGGACTCCATACCCATAATGGGACTTGCCCTCTTCGGTACCCCTGTGAGCTGTGAGCCCTCATCTCTGAATTCTATGGGCCATCATTGAGTAGATGCCCTGAGAGCTTTATGACCCCCTCCACCCTCCAACCCCACCTCTGTTCACTTTTCTCTCTCTGACATTCCCAGGATTGCCCTGAGCTGTGGCCACTTGAAGGCTTCATCACTACTGGAGAGACTAGTAGTCTCTGGATTGTCCTATATTAGTGGTTTCACACTTTTTTCCCCAAAGAACTTGCTCTTCAAAATCAGTATTGCAGGGACCATTAAGTAAGATAGCTAAAAGTGGAGCTGCTGTGTTGGGCGGTGCACACCTCTGGTTGTTTGGTCTCTCCATGCCAGTTTAGAGCCCCTAAAAGAGCATCATATAATCCCCAAAGCTCCCACTGAGCAACGAGTGAAACATCCCAGGACCAGGTGATTGTTTAGATTCCTTAAGTCTTCATTATTCTAAACATCCAAGAGTTTGGGTGTTGTAGGATTTCCAGAGTTCTGAGATCATAAGTTTATTACTTATTTGTCTAGAGGGATTTCCTCCATCCTTTCAAATGCAATTCAGCAAAAATGGGGACCACTACGAAAAGATAACTCAGACATTCAGAGTTCAGTGCCAACTGTAATTGGGAGCCACCCAGATCAGGAATTTTCTGGAGTTTGCTCATACCTCAGGCTCATATTTGAAAATAGATATTAATAGAGATAAAAAGTAAAAGGTTCAAAAGGATATAAAGCTAATATGAGTAGTTATGTGAAGAGGGAGGGTCGGTAACAAATCCTACCTCTTGACAACCCTCCCTTGTAGAGTAGAATGACTACAGCCCCTTCCTTCTTGGTAGTCAAGATAGAAGAACACACTTAAATAATTTTTGAAAACCTGGACCTTCCAGATTTAAAGTCTGTCAGAGTTTTCAAAGCATTCGGAAGCAAATAAGCATCCAAACACATGTAACCAGGAGGGAAGTAAGTTATTGGGAATGTTTCATCAGCCCATGAAGGATGTTCTCATAAGGAACATGTGTGTCTCATGGTGAGGCCAATTAAGAAAATTTCCCAGGTATTATTTACACTAGGACAACAAAGAACAAAGCTTACCACCTGAAAAAGGACAGAGTAAATTCATTTCAATTTTTCAATATTGGCTTGTTTTGGGATTTCAGGAATATGTCAATTATAATGATGCATGTTCTCTTTCCAGTAGCTTCTCTAGCCAAGCACCCATGCCTGGCTGGAACTGCTGCCATAGCTGCAGGTGGGCCCAGCAGAGAATCCCAGACCAGGGAATGAACTGGTTCCTTCCGGCATCTTTGAAACATTTCTCCTCTCTGCCCTAATTTCTATGAGGGAAAAGTAAAGTAATTTTATCTTAAATATCTTTTCTCTAAAAAATAAAAAAATTGGTTCACTTACAGAAAGTAAATTTCTAGCCCCCAAAAGAGTGCTTGGAGGTAGTGGACAACCTGTAGCCTCTGGTTCACCCCCAGGCCAGACAGACATTGGCCTCTATGGTGGACTCAAGATTGGTGCAAAACCTGTGCTGCTTACCCCATGGAGGGACAGTGTCTTCCCCTGCATCTGAGCTGGGCTGCGATGATTTGCCTGACCCGTAGATTGCAGAAAAAGTAAAGTTTTGTGACTAGCAAAGATACATCATTTGAAGCCTTCAAACTTCTATCTCAGGCTCTTAGAATGGTCTTTGGGAGCCTTGACTCACTGCGTAAGGAGACTGACTATCCTGAGACCATCATCTGAGAAGGCCACATGTCTGCTCCTTGGTCTTCAGTCTCAATTGGGTCCATCCAGCCCACAGCTGTCTCCACCAAAGCCCAAGACATAAGCAGGAATAAAGCTATCTTGGACCCTCCAGACCATCTCATCCACGACCTAAATATCACCAGTTACCTCTGTGGATGCCTCATCAAGGAGCAGAGCATTCACTAGCCAGGATCCACCTGAAAGCCTGACACATAAATCATGAGCAATAATAAAATGGTGGTTGTTTCAAGCCACTAAGTTTTGAGGAAGTTTGTTACACAGACATAGATAACCAAATTACTTGAATAAGACAGTTAAATATAATTTCTTTGCAGGGTTGTCTGAAGAATGAGGAAAAATAAAATAAATATTTCATGATAAATGATGAATAAAAGTGACTAACATTATTTTTGTTGCTTAAAGTGGGAATCATATCTGTGCCTTACAGAACTGCAATAGCTTTATCAAACAAGACAGTAATTGTGAAAGCCCAGTATTTGGGGATGGGAGGCGGTCATGGTGATAGGACAAAGGGCACGAGGTAAGTCCATTCCTATCAGTTCCATTTTCAGACCCCTATACTTTGAACTAAATTGAAATGTCTTCAAATTGTCTCCATCTTTAGTCATACTTTCATTAAGAAACATGCATCTGTACCTGCTCTGTGCCAGACACTGGATATTGGCCTGAGAATATAAGTGGAGCAGAGATGATCTTTCCATTGATTTGGTTGGTGAGATGGTTGAATTAGGAGGAGAAGATAGTAATTCTCCAAAATGATTGCAGTTGACAAAAAGACCATGTTGGAAAAGCCAGGCCAATAAAAGTATGTAACTATGATTTAATTTATTGAAACGGGCCAGGGAAAACAAGCAGGAGACAGAAGACAGAGACTCATCTCTCAATGCATGGGGAAAAAAGCAAAGATCATCCTATCTGAAGAGCGACAGGAACCACAGGCAAGTCTCAGGCATGGGGACAATGTGACCAGCTTAGGACGTGCATTAGAGGAGACCAGGAAGGGCATAGAAGGTCAGCAGAGCAGTATAGGCACCTGCAAGGATTCTGTCCCCTGCACAGTCAGGTCTCACAATGTATAGTGGGGTATCTCTGTTCCTCCAGCCAAAACCTCTTCTGGGCCTTGCCAGTGATGCCTTTGTTTCATTAGGCACTTCTCAACATATATACAAAGTAACTTTAAAAACAGTTTACTAGGTTCTTCCTACTAAGGGTCAATTGTGTTGTGGTGGTGGAGGAAGGTCTGATGACTGTATGAACACCATTTTTGCTGTATTCAAATCCATCTCACACCTTTGTGGAAGAGGAGTAAACATTCATTGTTCTTTGCTTTTACTCCCATTTCTGTCAGGATGAACTTCCCATGATGCTACTAGGTTTCTCACGCAAATAGACATCTGAATAGCTGATCCACTTGACCCCAGAGACATACTGGGCACATGTGAGCCACTTTCTAATAATATATATTCACTCTCAGGATAGGCACATTTCATCAGGGTATAAAGCCTTAAATTAAAATGTATGCTTCAAGTACATTAGACTTGATATTCTGGACTGTTCTCTCCTTGTAACACATGTATGAATTATAATAAACAAAATTTTAAACACTTTGCTTAGCTTCCAAGAGTGCAAGGGAAGGCCCTAAAATACTTAACTTAAAAAGTGATTTGAAAATAGAGGGGAAAGAGAACTAAAGCTAAACTTCACGGAATACAATTTCTTATGCAAACTTTAAGCTCTGAGGAGTAATTGCCTGATCAGAGGAACTGAACACTGTTACTTGGGACCTATTATAGCAGGAGAGCTGAAGCTAAGATCTTTGTAGAAAGAAGGGACACCTATATGGCTAAACCTTCAGTTAGAGAAGGAATCTCTGCCTACCGGCAAAGGCAACCATGAAGAAACAACTGGATCCTGGTGGAAAAAAAATTGATAAAATAGTAATTGCCACTACCACCACCACTACCACCATCACCACCATCACTTCCAACCACCACCACCACCATCATCATCATCGTCGTCATCATCATCATCACCATCACCATCATCATATCCCCAAGCAATATGTACCAGTAGGTCTGTCCTTTTCCAGTTTGTGTTTCAAATTTACTATATTCGTGCAATAAGTCAATCTCAAAGCTGAGAAATTTAAGTGATCCTCAGTTGTCTATCTCCTGGCATTCTGCGGAAGCAAACACAAATTCTCACTTGAGAAAATACACCTTAATTCAGGCCCTTTTGTATTTCCAAATGTGAAGTTCAATTAAATGTTAGCTCATAAAAATTACCACAATTAAACAAATCATCGCGTGGAGAATTTAGCATCAAAATAACATCAATAATAACAAAATTGATTTAGACCAAAAGGATTCAGATATAGTTAAGGAATATTTTAACTGAATATGAAATACATATTAAATATAATATATTTGGTATTTTAAAATAACCACCAAAAAATGCTGTCTAGCTTGTGGGGTGAAAAAAATGAGTTAGAACTAAATAACAGGCCAAAACCAACATTAAGACAGGAGAGGGTTGACAGGTTACAATTTTTTTAGGTGTTTGTATTATTAAGAAGGGAAATTAAAATATTTAGTAATTTTTTAAATGGTAAAGTACACATAACATAAAATCCTTGTTCATAAGTCCAAAGACTCAGTACTGTTAAGATGTCAACTCTCCAGAAAAGGAAATCTCAGCAAGGCTTTCTTGTAGAAATTGAAAAGCTAATTCAAAATTTCACTTGGAAATTTTAAAGAACTAGACTAGCCAAACGATTCTGGAAAAAAAGTAATAAAGTTGAAGAATTTACACTACCTGAGGTCAAGAATTTTTATAAAATATCATAATATCATATATATGTATATATATCATATATATCATATATCATAATATCATATATATATATATATATACACACACATACATAGTGTGCCAAAAGAATGTATACACACTTTAAGAAAAGAAAAAACTGTATTAAAATTGTAATAATATATACTGATAACAAAAGATGAATACAAGTCACATTTGACTTCTGCAATTATAAAGAGGTGCTCAAAGCGGTTATCATCAGCATAATTTTAATACAGTTTTTTTCCTTTCATAAATGAGTATACATTTTTTTTGGCACACTCTGTATATAAAACTGATTTTTGAGAAAGATTCAAAAGCAATGTAGTAGAGAAAGGCAGCCCATTAAACAAATTATGATGAAGTAATTGCATATCCATGTACAAGGTATGACAATTAAGTTCATGAACTTGCCACCGTGCACTTACATTGGCAGCCCTGTACAAACAGCTCGATAAGGTTTCATAACTTTGGTCTATCAGTGTTTCACAGCTGTGTTCGTGTCGACATGTGGCGGTGTCTTGCTGAGTGGTGTTCATTATTGTTGTTGGTGTTTTTGTGTGCCATTGTAAGAATGTCTGAGCTTGAATTAGAGCAATGAACAAACATTAAATTTCTTGTTAAACTTGGTAAGAGTGGAAGTGAAATCAGGGACAATGTTAGTCTAAGTTTATGAGGATAATGCCATGAAGAAAAGGGCAGTGTACAAATGGATTAAACGTTTTTCTGAGGGGAAAGAATGTGTCACTGATGAAGAGAGGTCAGGGTGGCCAGTAACGAGCAGAGCTGATGAAAACACTGCAAAAATTCATTAAATTGTGCATCAAAATCATGAGGTGACTGTGGGAAGGATAGCAGACCAAGTAAACATTGATAGAGAAACAGTTAGGAAAATCTTAACTGAAAATCTTGGCATGAGAAAGGTGTGTGCAAAAATGGTCCCAAAGGAGCTCTTGCATTACAACAATGCACCAGCTCACACAGCACTGTCTTTGAGGAAGTTTTTAGCCAGTAAACAAATAACTGGATTGGAACGCCTCTACCCCACACCATTCACCTGATATGGCCCCCAATGACTTCTTTCTTTACCCAAAGATGAAGAAAATGTTGAAAGGAAAACATTTTGATGACATTCAAGACATCAAGGGACTACGATGACAGCTCTGATGGTCATTCCAGAAAAAGAGTTCCAAAATTGCTTTGAAGGCTGGACTAGGCACTGGTGTCAGTGCATAGCTTCCCAAGGGGAGTACTTCGAAGGTGACCATAGTGATATTCAGCAATCAGGTATGTAGCACTTTTTCTAGAATAAGTTCGTAAGCTTAATTTTCAGACCTCATACATGAAAATGAATTTGGATCCATACCTTGCAATATATACAAAAATTAACTTAAAATGGATCATAGATATAGATGTAAAACCTAAAACTATAAAATTTCTAGAAACAAAGAAAAAAAATCTCTGGATCTTGGATTATACCAGAGGTCAGCAAACTTTTTCTATAAAGGACCAGATAGTAAACATTTTAAGGTTTGGATGAAGAGGAAAAAATTGAGGATATTATATAGGTATTTACATAACTAGAAAAAAAACCAAATAACATATATAACATAAAATTTACCATCTTGATCATTAAGTGTAAAGATCAGTAGTCTTAAGTACAATCACATTTTGTACACCCAATCTACAGAACTCTTTTCATCTTGTGAAATTGAAGTTGTGTACTTTAAATTCCTTGGTTCATCTAATTACCTAACTATTTTAGTCTTTTTGATTTTACTATAAATCAATTTTTTCTTAACTTGTTTTTTTAGATAGTTTATTATTACTGTACAGAAATGCAATTGCTTCCTGCGTGTTGATTTTGTATATTTCAATTTTGCTGAATTTGTTCATTAGTTATAATAGTTTTCTTAATATTTAACACACACACACAAGCACACACGAGGTCTGACAATTAAGTTTGAGAACTCATCCTAGAAAATGTGCTATACACCTCATTGCTGAATATCACTATGGTCACTTTTGAAGTACTTCCCTTGAGAAGCTATGCCCCCATGCCAGTGTTTCGTTCACCCTTCAAAGCGATTTTGAATTCTTTTTCTGGAACGGCCATCAGAGCTGTCATCTTATTACCCTTGATGTCCTGAATGTCATTAAAATGTCTTCCTTTATCTTCGGGTAAAGAAAGAAGTCATTGGGGGTCAGATCAGGTGAATAGGGAGGGCGCTCCAATACAGTTATTTGTTTACTGGCTAAAAACTCCTTCACAGACAGTGCCGTGTGAGCTGGTTCATTGTTGTGATGCAAGAGCCATGAATTGTTGGTGAAAAGTTCAGGTCGTCTAACTTTTTCACACAACCTTTTCAGCACTTCCAAATAGAAAAATTTGGTTAACTGTTTGTCCAGTTGCTACAAATTCATAATGAATAATTTCTCTGATATCAGAAAAGGTTAGCAACATCATTGCAACAAGTTGGTGAATTTAATTGTCATACCTCATAAAGATATTGTAATTAAGATTCTGTAATATTGTCATAAAAATATATGCATTAGTCAATAGCACAGTACAGATTCTAGAACTAAGTCCACTCATATATAGACAACTTATTTTCAGTAAAGCGCCACAATAATTCAGTACAAAAAGGGTGGTCATTTCAATAAATACCGTTGAAAAATTCTATATCCACATGCAACAAAACAAAAATGAGCTTTCATTCTTCCCGTGTACCATATACAAATTAACTCAAAATGAATCACAAACCTAAATGCACAACCTAAACTGTAAATCTTTAGAAGAAAATGTAAGAGAAAAAGCCTATCTTTTAGGCAACAATTGCTTAGGTATGACACTAAAAGTACTGTCCATAAAATAATAAATGGATAAACAGGATTTCAGCAAAATCTAAAAGTTCTGCTCTTGAAAAGACACTATTGAGACAATAAAAAATTGAAGACACGAGCTGGGGAAACTATTTAGAAAGCTTATATCTAATAAGAAACATATATTCAGATTTATAAAGAACTCTCAAAACTCCACAAAAAAAGGTAACTTTAAAAAAAAAATTGGCAAAAGACTTGAACAGAAATTGTAGTGAAGAAGGTATATGGATGGCACATAGGCAAATAAAACATCATTAGTCATTAGAGAAAGCCAAGTGAAACCACTTTAAATATCACCTTATATGCTGAGCAGTGGGATTTTTCTGAAGGCTTCCAGCTTCCATGCAAAAGTTTATGATAAATTGCAAGTAATTTCACTCAATTTCAGCTTTAATGCAGTATGGCTATCCATCTCTTACCCCACAGCCCAAAAGAGGCAGTCATGGCCTCATTTCAAGAGCAGCTTGTGGTTGATTTGCTGTAGCAAGCATGAGCAATAAGGACCTTTTTGTTCAAATATTGGTTATCTATGTTCTGATCACCAATTACTGCTTCTGATTTTGGAGGTCCAGATACATAAGTGAGCTGCCACTGTTGCAACCCCTACTGGCTGGGTATTTAAATTGTCAGAACCTTCTTTTATCCATTTGTGTTTTTTTCCTTTTTGCTTTTTGGAAACCAGATATTTAAAGACTCTGACATTCAAAAGGAATTTCATGTATAGTGGAATTTAAAAAGTCATTTTACTTGAAGAGGGAAAAAAGCACATAATCAGAAAAGACCTCATAAAAATTGAAGTTTACATTTTAGGCTAATCCTTGGCATATAGACACTCTACAACACTTAAAAAACAAAGCAACAATAGCAACAACAAAACAGAAAATGTTGTAAAGAGGGGAGTATCTCATTTCAAAAGCCACCATATTATAAGATCCAAATATCCAGTTTTCAAAAAAAATTACAAGATATACAAAGTAACAGAAAAATATCGTCCATTTAAAGGGAAAAAAGTCATAAATAAGGTATTACAGATTTTTACCCCTGAAATCTATGTAACTTTACTAACAATTGTTGCCCCAATAAACTTTAATTAAAAAAAAAGAAAAGAAAAGAAAAGAAAAACGTCAATAAAATGTCCTTGAGAAAGACCAGATGATGGACTTACTAGACAACGACTTTAAAACTACTGTCTTAATGATGCTCAAAGAGCTAATAGAAGATGTAGAGAAAGCCAAGAAAACAATTTATGAACAAAATGGAAACATCAATAAAGGGATAGAAAACACAAAAAGGAACCAAAAATAAATTCTGGAGATGAGAAGTACAGCAATTGAAATACAAAATTCACTAGAGGTGCAGATCTCACACACTATCCAAAATTAGACCATTTCTATAAAGCCTTTCATGAGCCAAAATGATGTAAAATGAAGAAGCAATTACCATTAACTTAAAAGCAAAAATCCTGGGCCAGCCCAGTGGCTCAGGCGGTTGGAGCTCCGTGCTCCTAACGCCGAAGGCTGTCAGTTCAATTCCCACATGGGCCAGTGGGCTCTCAACCACAAGGTTGCTGGTTTGACTCTTCGACTCCTGCAAGGGATGGTGGGCTCTGTCCCTTGCAACTAAGATTGAACACGGCACCTTGAGCTGAGCTGCTGCTGAGATTCTGGATGGCTCAGTTGGTTGGAGCACATCCTCTCAACCACAAGGTTGCCGGTTTGATTCCTGCAAGGGATTGTGGGCTGCACCCCCTGCAACTAACAATGGCAACTGGATCTGGAGCTGAACAGCACCCTCCAAAACTAAGATTGAAAGGACTTGGAAATAGTCCTGGAAGTACACACTGTTCCCCAATAAAGTCCTGTTCGCTTTCCCCAATAAAATCTTAAAAAAAAAAAAAAAAAAAAAGCCAAAATCCTTTTTTTGTTTCTTTTGATTAGAAGAAACAGGTACTAATGTAGGTCTTTCATTAAAATCAAAGTACGAGGTGTGATCAAACAATACAGTGAATATTTAAATTAAAAAAATTTATTACAGTAAAAGACACATTGCCATTAATTCCCCTCAAAATAGTCCTTGCTTCGAATGCACTTTTCCCATCATTCTTGCCAATTTCTGAAGCAGTTCTCTTTCGTGAGTTTCTTTAGTTGTGCTTTTGTGGCTGTCTCAATGTCCTGAATGGATTCAAAACATTTACCTTTCATGGTCCTTTTGACTTTGGGGAAGAGCCAGAAGTTGCACAGCGCCAGATCCAGTGAATAAGTGGATGAGGACACACTACAATGTTTTTATTTGACAGAAATTGCTGTACCAGAAGCAATGTGTGCCTTTCCATTATGATCAAACAATATACTGAATGCTCCTGCTGAGTGCCATTCAATGGAAAGGCAGGATCTTCAATATGGGAAGGGGTGCATTGACCCTTAGTGACAGTGTGTGACAAGTTTCAACTTGTTCAGTTCAATCAGTCGGGTGTGAGCTACAGTTGAGAGAAGTTGTGTTTTAAAGTGTGCCATAAATCATCCTCAATCATGACAATGCTGTGTCATACATCCCTTCTGGTACAGCAATTCTTTCAAATAAAAACATTATGTTGTGTCCTCATCTCCCTTATTCACCCAATCTGGTGCCACACAACTTCTGGCTCTTCCCCAAAGTCAAAAGGACCATGAAAGGTAAGCATTTTGAATCCATTCAGGACATCGAGGAAGGCACAACAGCACAACTAAAGACACTTATGAAAGAGGACTTCCAGATCTACTTCAGAAATTGGCAAGAATGATGGAATAAGTGTGTTTGATTCAAGGGAGAGTATTTTGAGAGGGATTAATGGCAATGTGTCTTTTACTGTAATAAATGTTTTTATTTAAACATTCACCGTACTTTTGATCACACCTTGTACATATGTCAAGACTTATTCAATTGTACAACTTAATTATGTGTATTTTATTAAATGCCATTTATACTTCAATAAAACAGACTGGGGGAAAACATGATGAGGTACGAATATATACCTATGAGTACAGCTAAAATGTGGTCAATTAAACACACTGAGTATTGCGGAGAATGTGAAGGAACTACAACTCTCATGTACTGCTGGTGGACATGTAAAATAATGTCACCACTCTGGAAAACTGTTTGGAAGGTTGTTAAAAATTTAAACATATGCTTATCATGTGATCCAGTCATTCAACTTTTAAAAATCTTCGAAGACAAATGAAGGAATATGTCCACACAATCACTTGCAGAAAAGTATTCATAGTGAATCTCCAGCAATAGGTGAAGGAAAAATACATTGTGAAATACTCATGCCATGGAATGTTACTCAGCAACAAAAAGAATGAACCAAGACTAATCTGACAAAAGCTATGTAATCTCATTATAGAGGAAACTAAAATTTTTCAGACATCACAGTAAACACATAGAAATGGGTAGATATACCACTTCTTCTAAATTTTATACTTAGTTATTGAGGAACTGGATGAGCTGGCTCTAAAATGTATCAGAAAGAAGAAGAGCCCTGTAATATCTAAGATACTCTCAAAGAAGAACAAGATAAGGAAACTTGCTCTATTAGATAGCAAGACTTTTTAGCAAAGCTATACTTATTAAGGAAGCATAGTACTGGTTCAGGAATAGTGTTTTAAGACAGAAACAGACCCACATATATACACAGACCTGATATGACATATCTGCCTCTCAGATGATGAGGAAAGCATAAATTATTCAATTGGTGGTTATCTTGATGAAAAAAATGAAATTGTCTACATAGACAAAATTTAATTACAGTTGGTTTAGACATCAATTAAAATGCAAACATTTTTAGGAGTGATGTCATAGGAATGGTGGCAGTGAGATGAGTTCTCATCTAAAACTTAACCACAAATTGAACATCTATAACCCATCAAAGAACCTTCTGCTCATCACACAGAACAGCTGAAAGACTCAAATGAGGATTATTTGAAGGTGGGCAAACAGGGCGAGCCAGGGAAGAGGGAAGGGAGCAGTGCAGAGATGTGGCCCACATCTGCAGCTGAAGGGACACGGGAGCCTCAGGACACAGACCAGAGATCACAAGAGCCATGAGGTTGGCTCTTTCCCTATGTCCAGGGCTGATCTCTCCTGCTGAGAGAGCAATGTATCCAGCATTCGAGGCAGTAACCTCAACTGAGATCACCAGTTGGGCCCTAGGTCAGACAAAAAGCAAACCCATACCTGGGCCCCTCCCCCCACTCTCCCAGAGCTCTCCCACCCTGGCCCTTCTAGAGTCTCAAGTTGGTCCTTGAACTGAAGAGTAGTGTCAGATTACAGAAGAGCCGTAGAGCTCAGGATCTGGGAAAAGCCTGTTTGCAGCTGTGACCTAGGGAAGAAGCTGGGCTGAGAGACAGAAGACTCCTCCTTCCCGAGCCCCCACCTTTTCTGACCTGCTTGCTGTAGGGCAATTACAGGTGCAGAGACACACCCAGGAGTCAGCAGCAGGTGGCAGAGGCAACTCTGGGCTGTCAGCAGCTCAGAAATCTCACGTCGTCCACAACCCCCAATGGAAGAAATGCCCTACGACTCAGGAAACCTGGGCACAGGGAGTAAGCCCACCTCCCAGTGGCTGGTTATGGTGCTCTCAGCGTGTTTGTGCAGGCAAGACCAGAAACTGCACTGACTTTGTAAAAACTACCAACCACATCCAATAGCCCCACTCCTCTAGAACTGCAGTCCCAGGGTCACTCTGGACTCCAGATGGCGGCTCTGCCTCCACAAGATGCAGAGGTGTCTGTACAGCAGAGGACAAACTGGAGATAGCTTGGTGGGCTCAAGCAAAGACTGCCACTGCTTTTGTTTTACCTTCTTCTTTTTTTTTTTAGTATTATCATTTTTAGCATATATGTGTATATATACATATATATATATATAGACTATATATATATATAGTCCCCTTTCTCTCATCTTTTTTTCTTTTTCTTGACCTACTTTTCCTCCCTCTTTCCGTATTTCTGTATTGATTTTTTTTTTTTTGCCTGTGTTGAGTGTTGGTTATTGGTTGTTTTTACATGTCAGTATATTTGGGTTTTTTGTTGTTGTTGTTGATGTTGTTGTTGTGCTTGTTGATTTGTTTTGCTCTGAAATTGCCCTATACCAGGGCCCAGACCACGAGGCAAAAGATTCAGCACACCCAGAGGACAACTCCAGACAAAACCAGAGTATTACCCGGTTTGACCTACAAGTGACACACTCAGAGAAAATTCTCTACAGTCACAAGAGCCCATAGGGGCCAAGCCTCATCTGAGGGGGTCAACCCTCACATAGCAGATCATCCGCTGTGGGCATAGACAATTCTCACAACTAGTCAGCCTAGGAGTATATCCCACCTACTGACAAGCCAAAAACAATTAAAGCTCAACTTTAACGGGAGAATACACAGAACACAGGGTCACCTCTAGAGCACATGCACAGGAGAATAGGGAAGCAGTGCAATTCAAATATAAAGGACACATACTACATAAGACCACCCAGCAAAGATTGAGAACCCTAGGGAATCTACCTAATACATCAAGCAAACACAGAGAGTCAGCCAGAATGGGGAAACAAAGAAACACGTCCCAAATAAAAGAACAGAAGAAAAGTCCAGAATTGGAACCAAATGAAATAGACATAACTAACTTACCAGAGACAGAGTTTACAACACTGATGATAAGAATGTCTAAGGAGCTTAGTGATGACATAAGGAAGGATAGAGAAATCATAAAGAACAACCAGTTAGAACTAAAGAATACCATAACTGAAATAAAGAACACACTTAAAGGAATTACTGGCAGGTTAGATGAGGCAGAGGATCGAATCAGCGACTTAGAAGACAAGTGAGCAGAGATCACCCAAATGGAAAACAAAAAGAATAAAAGAATAAAGAATAATAAAAATGATTTAAGAGACCTGTGGGAAAACATCAAGTGCAACAACATGTGCATCATAATAATATGAGAAGGTGAAGAGAGGGAACAAGGGATCGAGAATATATTTGAAGTAATAGTGAACAAAAACTTCCCTAACTCAGTAAAGGAAATCAACATACAAGCCCAGGAAGTGCAGAGAGTTCCAACCAAGATGAACCCAAACAGGCCCACACCAAGACACATTATAGTTAAAATGGCAAATGTTAAAGACAAAGAGAGAATCCTAAAAGCAGCAAGAAAAAGACAGCAGGTTACATACAAGGGAACTCTTATAAGACTATCAAATGATTTTTCTACAGAAACTTTGCAGGCCAGAAGGGAGTGGCAGGATGTATTCAAAGTGATGAAAAACAAAAGGCTCCAACAGATTGCTTTATCTAGCAAGGCTATTGTTTAAAATTGAAGGAGAGATAAAGAGCTTCTCAGAAAAGTATAAGTTAAAGGAATTCATTGCCACCAAGCCAGCAATACAGGAAATGTTAAAAGGGCTTCTGTAAACAGAAGAAAGATGAAAACAATCTAACTAATGAAGACCAAAAATATAAATAACAAAATGGCAATAACTATGTACCTATCAATAATCACTTTAAAAGTAAATGGATTAAATGCTCCAATTAAAAGACATAGGGTGGCTGAGTGGATAAGAAAACAAGACCCTTGCATATGCTGTATACAAGAAACTTCCCTCAGATCAAAAGACACACACAGGCTGAAAGTGAAGGATTGGAGTAAGATATTTCATGCAAATGGAAATAAGAAAAAAGCTGGAATTGTGATACTTATATCTGACAAAATAGACTTTAAAATGAAGAATATATTAAAAGACAAAGATGGGCACTACATAATAATAAAGGGATTGATCTGACAAGAGGACATAACCCTAGTAAACATCTATGCTTCCAAAATAGGAGCACCTAAATATATAAACAGATGTTGACGGACATAAAAACAGAGATCAGCAGTAACACTATCATAGTAGACTTCAACACACCACTGACAACAAGGGACAGGTCCTCTGGTAAGAAAAATCAATATGGAAACAGCAGCCTTAAATGACACATTAGACCAGTTTGACTTAATCAATATTTTCAAAGCCTTTAACCCCAAAGCTGCAGAATACACATTCTTTTCAAGCTCACATAGAACAATTTCCAAGATAGACCACATGTTAGCCCACAAAACAAGTCTCAATAAATTTAACAAAATTGAAATAATATCTAGTGCCTTCTCTGACTGGAGAGCTATGAAATAGGAAATCAATTACAAGAAAAAAACTGGAAGATAAACAAATAGGAGATTGAATAACATGTTACTAAACAATGAATGGGTCAACAATGAAATCAAGGAAGAAATCAAAAGATGTCTCGAGACAAACACAAATGAAAACAAAGACCCAAAATCTATGAGATGCAGTGAAAGCAGTCCTAAGAGGGAAATTCATAGCAATGCAGGCCTACTTAAAGAAACAAGAAAAATCACAAATCAACAGTTTAACCTTACACTTAAAGGATCTGGAAAAAAAGCAACAACATAAGCCCAAAGGGAGTACAAGGAAGGAGATAATAAAGATCAGAGCCAAAATAAGTAAAATAGAGACCAAAAAAAAAAAAAAAAGCAAAAGATCAATGAAACCAAGAGCTGGTTTTTCAAGAAGATAAATCCTTTAACCAGACTCAGCAAGAGAAAGAGAGAGGGACTCTAATTAATAAAATCAGAAATGGAAGAGGAGAAGTAACAACAGACACCACAGAAATAAAAAATAATTTAAGAAATTACTATGAGCAACTATACACCAACAAATTACACAATCTTGAAGAAATGGATAAATTTCTAGAAGCATACAACCTTCCAAGGCTAACTCGAAGAAACGGAAAACCTGAGTAGACTGATTACTACTAGAGAAATTGAATCAGTAATCAATAAGTTCCCAACAAGCAAAAGGCCTGGGTCAAATGGCTTTACAGGTGAATTTTACAAAACATTCAAAAAAGAATGATCACCTATTCTCCTCAAACTATTCCAAAAAATCGAGAAGAAAGGAAGGCTCCCAACACTTTTTACGAGGCCACTATCACCCTGATCCCCAAATCAGACAAAGACATTACAAAAAAAGAAACTACAGGCCAATATCCCAAATAAAACATAGATGCACAAATCCTCAACAAAATATTAGCAAACAGAATTCAACAATACATTAAAAAGATCATACACCATGATCAAGTGGGATTCAGTCCTGGTATGCAAGATTGGTTCAATGTCTGCAAATCAATTAATGTGATACACCACATTAACAAAATGGAAAAAAAAATCATATGATCATATCAACAGCTGCAGAAAAAACATTTGACAAAATCCAGCAGCCATTTATGATAAAAACTCTTAAGAAAATGAGAATAGAGGGACCATATCTCAAATTAATAAAGGCCATATATGATTAACCCACAGGTAACATCAAACTCAATGGGGAAAAGATAAAACCATTCCCCCTAAGATCAGGAACAAGGCAAGGTTGTCCACTTTCTCCACTTCTATTCAACATAGTGCTGGAAGTTCTAGCCACAGCAATCAGACAAGAAAAAGAAATAAAAGGCATCCAAACTGGTAAGGAGGAAGTAAAAGTGTCACTGTGTGCAGATGACATGATAGTACAGATAGAGAACCTCAAAGACTCCACCAAAAAACTATTAGAACTGGTAAATGAATTTAGTAAAGTAGCAGGATACAATATTAATATTAGAAATCAGTTGCATTTGTATATACCAATAATAAACTATCAGAAGAAGAAATTTAAAAACAATCCCATTTACAATTGCTTCAAAGACTATAAAATACCTGGGAATAAATTTAACCAAAGAAGTAAAAGATCTGTACTCAGAAAATTATAAGACACTGAAGAGAGAAATGAAAGAAGATACAAATAGATGGAAACACGTACCATGTTCATGGATAGGAAGAATTAATATAGTTAAAATGTCCATACTCCCTAAGGCAATATACAGATTCAACGCAATTCCTATCAAACCACCAAGGACATTTTTCACAGAGATAGAACATATAATCCTAAAATTTATATGGAACCATAAAAAAAGAAAAAAGAAAAAAAAACCCTGATAGCCTCGGCAACCTTGAGAAACAAGAACAAAGTGGGAGGTATAACTCTACCTGACATCAAATTATGCTACAAGGCTATAGTAAACGAAACAGCATGTTACTGGCATAAAAACAGACACATTGATTAATGGAACAGAATAGAAAGCCCAGAAATAAATCCAAACCTATATGGTCATTTAATCTATTACAGTGGAAGCAAGAGTTTACATTGGGGTAAAGATAGAGTATTCAATAAATGGTGCTGGGAAACCTGGATAGACACATGCAAAAAAATGAAGCTGGACCACCCCCTTACACCATATACAAGAATAAATTCAAAATTGATTAAAGACTTAAATGTAAGATCTGAAACTATAAAACTCCTAGAAGAAAATATAGAAGAAAGTTTGCAGACATTACCCTGAGTAATATTTTCACTGATATATCCCCTCAGGCAAGGGAAGTAAGAGAAAAAATAAACATGGGATTATGTCAAACTAAAAAGTTTTTTCACAGCAAAGGAAACCATCAATAAAACAAAAAGGGATCCTACTGAATAGGAGAAGATATTTGTCAATGATATATCTGATAAGGGGTTAATATCCAAAATTCATAAAAAACTCATTCAACTCAACACCAAAACAACAAACAACCCAATTAAAAAATGGACTGAGGACATGAAGAGACATTTTTCTAAAGAGGACATACAGATGGCAAACAGACATATGAAAAAATACTCAACCTCACTAATTGTTATGCACAGCCAGAGAAATGAGTCCCGGGAGAACAAAATTGGTCTATTAGAATTTATTTGGTGTGTTTGACCTGCGGTAAGTCAGGCTAGAAAACACCATAACCTCCCCGAGCAAAGAGGGGTATGGAGTTTTATAGGAGGGGATTATAAGGCTGTTCCCCCTTCAATGCTTCAGGGGGTTTTCATTGGACAAGGGTTTCACAGCATGACCAAGCCCTGCATCTCCACAATGTGGCCCCAGGTCTCTGTCCAGACTGCCGAGGCCTGTTCAGGCCCGCTGATCACAAACCACTAGGAGATAGAGCAAGACACGATCAAGACAAGATGGCTTTTAAGATAAGGTTTGTACTCCTGGCCTAAATATGGGTTAACACTAATCATTTTACAAATGCAAATAAAATCCACAATGAGATACCACCTCACTCCAGTCAGAATGGTTATCATCATTCTATTACGTTGTTTTGTACACCTGAAACTAATAATAAAAAAAAAAATCAATGAATATTATCCAATATATTAACAGAATAAATAAAAAATTATCATCTCAATAGATGCAAAGTTTTGATAAAATACACCAACAATCCATAATGAAAATATAAACTCATAAGAAATAAAGAGAAATTTCCTAATTTATAAAGGCATGTTTAACAATCAGAAAAAGAAAAGCAAACATTTAAAAAAAATAAGAAAATCTGGGAAACGTTGTTATGACTTTGAGGTAGAAAGAGTTTTCTCCAAAAACCATTTAAGCAAAAACCATAATGAAAAAGACTGATACACTTAAATACATTAAAATTAAAACAAAAACAAACCTCTGTTCACTAAAAACTAATGTTCACCACAAAAAAAGAGGGAAAAAAAGCAGCAAACTGAGAGAAGACATTTATGTTAATAATATATAAAAGAGTTGCAATCTAGACTATATTAAAAACTAACTGTTTTTTAAGGAAAATCCTAACAGTACCATAGATATGATGGACAAAACACCCGAGTAGGCATTTCCTAGAGGAAACATGAGAGATCGAGGCATATATAAATGTGCTAAACCTTATTAGCAATCAAGGAGATACAAATTAAAACAAGATCATGTACCGTTTTGCATTAGATTGGTCAAAAATAGGACAACACTAAATTTTAGTGAAAATATGAAGCAAAAGACGCCCTTATCTGTTGCTGGTAGAAATGGGCACAATTCTCTTGGAAAACAAATGATACTATCTTGGAACACTGAACACATGCATCTCATTATGAAGCAATTCTGTGCCTAACAGAACACTCTGTCCTACAGAACATCTCACACACAAGCAGCAGGAACAGGCACAAAGGATTTATAGCATAAAGGTTTTTAGAGCAAAATCTGGAAATGAGGCAAATGTCCATCCAAATGCTATCTATGCTTGTGCAGTGGAGTACTCTGCAGCAGAGAAAAGGAAGGGACTGCTGCTACGTGCAGCAGCAGGAACAGATAGATCTCCAGAACTTACTGGTGGGTGGAAAGGCAGGTTAGAGGGGTAGGCAAAATGGTGCTTAATTTACATAAAATTGTTAAGCGCTTAATATTTAACAATATATTATCTAGGGATACTTATATATGTTGCCCAGCTTAATGAAAAGAAAGGGAATGACAAACATTAACTTTAGCAAGGGGACAGGGATATATAATTGGGACTAGGCATCAAAAGAACCTGGTGGTAAATACACAGGTGTTCATTTTATTTTTTATAACTGAAAGATGTTATATTCTTTGATAGATAGAAAATATTTCATCAATAGCATCATCACTGTCATAATGAATGTTACTATTATTGTTACAAAAGGGTCTAGATCAAGTTACAAACTTCTAGCATTAGTCAGAGATAATACTGATATTTCCTTGAGTAACTGCTCCCTTTCAGACACCATGTTAAACACCACATTTCAAGGGTGAGTGGTAAGTCAAATTGACTTTTCAGTAGCACTAGAACTTTCTTTTGTAGTTCGCTGGCCACTTAGGTTAGCCCCGGCAGGCACTCCTAAAGGTGAGGATTCTGAGTAAGGAGCTGCTCCACCAGAAATGTGGTGTCCATTAACTAGTCTCAAGTGTGTACCTAGAAAATGTCTCTTTCTAGGATCAGTATTTTTAGTTGATTGGGTTAAGAAAAAACATGAACTGGGGGCAGCAGGGAGGAGGTGGTGGCCTTTTCAAACCTCTGCATGTACATGCATGCACTTGGGCACCTGAGTGTAGAATGACCTCATTCTCACTATTTATTTGGTATTGAGTGTCACAGGTTCTGCATAATTAAGAGGAGAGAAAGCATCTGTAAGGGACAGCTGCTAAACAAAAAGCCATACGTTTACATCATTAAAAACCTCTTTGGTTAGTTTTCAACAACAGCTGCAAAGTGTGCAGTGGAGTTCGATCAGTGCTGCTCCTGCTGCAGCTGGGTGAGCAAGCTGAGAAAGGGACCCTGAGATTACACCTTCCTCATTTTCAGAAAAAGTGCACAGATGCAGTTTTTCCCATTGGAGGTTAATTTTCAATAATGTTTCTTAAGTTTTGGCTTATCTCCCTTTCTCTGGCTCGTCCATACTAGTATCTAGGGTAAGTTTCTATCTGGAGAAGTTAAAGTTGGCTATTTGGTTTTCAGTAGTTTCTAGATTTCCAGAAATAAGGGAAAACAGAAAGGACACAGCAGTGTCCACAGCCCATACTTATAAAGTCCGCCCACAAACAAGAGCATAGAGGGGTTCCCTTAGCACAGAGCTCAGGACTGACCACCAGGCAGACTCAGGGACATTCCTCGATAGGAGCACGATGTATGAAGGCAGAGGCTATGCACATTTGTCTTCACATTCCCCGCTGATGGAACAGGGCCTGTGCCCATGGAGGTACCAGCAGCTGTCTCTCACAGGGAATGATGAACTGATCAATAAGCACAATGCTAAAAGAGGGCACTGAAGCTGAGTGTGGACACCACCGTGCTGGTGGCAAGTTCAGAGAGGCTTGAGTGTGTTCTGCAGGTCACGCTACTGGAACCCAGTGAGCCGTCGCATAGGAGGGCATTTCCTAGTGTTAAATTCTTTGCTTGGGTTTTTTATTTAGTTCTCTCAATTACGGATTTTTATATTCAATTTATAGATGAGAATATTGAGGCATAGTGTCATGAAATGTCTCTCAGCCAGTTCACGGTGGAGCTGCATTTGGGGCAGGTTCATCCAATGCTAAAGCCTGCGATTTTTTAATTAAACCGTACGGAACCATTTTCAGGCTGGCTGCTGTGTCTTTTGGATTTGGTCAACAGAGAACATATGGATGATTCTGGCTTTAAAATTTATTTGTCAGTAATAGCAGTTGGCTTTTTTTTTTCCTACTGCAGATCAGGTGGATAATGACCTTAATTTTCCAATCCATTTCACTCTAAATATAAATAATAGCAGATAAGATTTAGACAGAGAAAGTGAAGCGTGCACACACACACACAAACACACACACACCTTTCTCCCTTGCGTTGGTTCTACATACTATAAATGCTATAACTTGGACTTTGTCAGTATGTCCTGCCATTGGGCTTTTGTGGGGGGGGGGGATGAGGTGGGGTAAGGGGGTTGGGCGCTGACATGCTGAATTTCCTTGGTTCAGCATGTCAAATACGTCCATGCTAATGAAACATCCTGGGTTCAAAGAGCCCACAATTTTAATCACATTTTTACTTTACCAGATTAAGGCAGGGGTGTAACTCAGCAGTGGAGTGAAAGCTTGATTTACAGTATTAATACATAAAAAATACTATCATGTTTTATCAGTCCAATAGTTGAGTTGAGGCTGTATTGCCAATAATAGCCCTTCTCGACTTAGTAACCTAACTGGCAATGGCACAGGGGTTATATAAACGGGTTGGCATGGAACCAAATGTCTCTGTGGAAGTTTTGGACAGGACTAAATGCAAGGTATGACAATTAAGTTCGTGAACCCATCCTAGAAAATGTGTTACATACCTCATAGCTGAATATCACCACGGTCACCTTCGAAGTACTCCCCTTGGGAAGCTATGCACGGATGCCAGCACCTTGTCCACCCTTCAAAGCAATTTTGGAACTCTTTCTCTGAAATTGCCATCAGAGCTGTCATCATATTACCCTGACGTCCTGAATGTCATCAAAATGTCGTCCTTTCAATATTTCGTTTATCTTTGGGTAAAGAAGGAAGTCATTGGGGTCCAGATCAGGTGAGTAGGGAGGGTGTTCCAATACAGTTATTTGTTTCCTGACTAAAAACTCCCTCACGCACAGTGCCGTGTGAGCTGGTGCATTGTTGTGATGCAAAGCCATGAACTGTTGGCAAAAAATTCAAGTAGTCCAACTTTTTCACCAGCCTTTTCAGCAATTCAAATAGAAAACTTAGTTAACTGTTTGTCTAGTTGGTACAAATTCATAATGAATAATCCCTCTGATACCAAAAAACGTTAGCAACAAGTTTGCGAACTTAATTGTCAGACCTTGGTATGTAGGCTCTTTTGACGTGAACCAGATGTCTCCATGGATGTTCAGGACAGGCCAAATGTCCTGCCAGGGCAGACAGTTGTCTGTCAGCTTCCTGGAAACCCTGAGTGGTAGATATTCACCCGACATGCATCCTGGCCAGGCGTGAGGTCCTCCTCCTTAGGTCCTAGAAGCAGTCTCACTTGCGGTGCCTCCTCAGGAACCCCAGAAACTTTGCCTCCAGTGGAAATTAAAGGTGAATTTACACCTTTAATACAGCTGGGTGACAGGTTCATCCAGAAGCTTTAGGAAATGCAGAGGAGGCTACAGGAAGAGGCTGCTAGGCCATGAGAAGGGCAGAAGCAGGACTCGGGGCTTCATGGGGGCTGTGTGAGATTGCATGAGGCATGGTTCTGAACTTGGGCGATAGACCTGAAGGACACTGAATTTTGTTTTAACTCTATATTTGTATATGATTCCACTTCATGTGTTTGTATTTCCCAAAGTAAAAGTAATGAATATTCATTAATTTTATAGTAAAAAATACTAAACTAGAGCATGATTCTATAGAGGACAAGGCAAAATTTCTAGGCACACATATGATTTCTAACAAAACAATGTGAATTTATTGATTGATGGAAAGTGTGGGGTGATTAATCTTGAAGGGTGCTTAGCAAGTAAAGGGCTGCAAATGCACTGCAGGGCCTCACGAAAATGCAAATGTAAAGTGTGTGTGCTGCCCCTCATAGCCCATTGTAGGAAATTTCAGGAACCAGACCCAGCAGTGCAAACTGTGGAAACTCCTCTTAGGTCCTGGAGGCCCCTGGAGAAGGGAGGTCACAGTCTGCAGAGCTGATGGACAACAGGGAGAAACCTGTTCCTGAGGACGCTTGAATCCAGATGACAAAACACTAAGCTGTAAGAAACCCGTGATAGGATTTAAAGTAGAATAAGAGGCAGAGGAAAGTCTTTGTCTAGATTCACTAATTTTAGTGCCACTGAAATTGTTGAGAACCTGAAATTTACATAACTATACTTACAATTGTCACCCCAATGAACTTTAATTAAAACAAAAAAAAAGGATCCTTTTTTCTTTTATGTTTTAAGTTTAAATGTTCTTAGAAATCCTGATTCACTTTAGTAAATGGGGAAAATCCACTTGTCATTGCTGAGCTGACATTGAATTTATTTATCTTCCTTTCTCCATTATCCAAATCCAAGATCAGAAGTAGTTTCCCTCTAAGGTACAGAACTGACATGTAAAGCCCCATAGCTGAAGTACACAGATGCCTACACGGTGCCATCACTGCACCATCACCTCCTTCCTGCAGAATATCTCCAGTCTCAGACTTCCCACAGCTTAAGTGCTGCTATTTGGGGACAGAGTTGGTACCGTCTCCCCAGACGATGGCCCAGTCAGCCTGGGAGCAGACATGCCTGTGGGTGAGGCAGCTGGACACACAATCCTGGGAGCTTCCGTTGACCTCGTGTGTGCCCTGTCAGTCTGGATCACTGTTCCTCTGCCACGATTGCTGGTGAGCTCCTGAGCACATCCTAGCGTCACACCTGATTCTGGGGACTTACCAGCTGCTTTGTTCCTCAGATACACTTTCTCCCGCCAGATCTCCTTTGTGAAATACATCTTATTTCTCCTTCACAGCTCAGCTTGCAGTTGGCACCTCCCACTGGCTCAGATGGCTCTCCTGTCTGCTCCCACGGGCCCTGAGCTCCTGTCTTAATCGTGGGTTCCTGTCTATTTGTCCTTTCTGCCACCCTCACCTTGCTGCACTGTGTCTGGGCATCCTTCCTGAATGTGCATCCTCTGAGTCTTTGGATAACAAAATCATGCAGTGCTGGCTCACATATCCTGGCCCACTGCTGTTGAGGCCCTTGACCTTGAGTGCAGATAGCCTAGGTCAGAGCTAGATACCTTCCTCTAGGATGCACTTCTGCCAGCATTGACTCGCTCAGGAACGGCAGCACCCAAGCTGAAGGCCCAAGCATGGGTTTGGCTTTTTCATTTCCCATTTTCTCCACACGCCATGACCAAGAGGCACATTTCCATGCTGCCTCCAGACCTGCCTGGAATCTACGCCTACTTCTCTCCCTTACAGCCCACTCTGGTTCTGGTTACCTTCATCTCTCTCTGGATTAATGGAACAGGCCTCATTGCTGTCCCTACCCCTTCCATTCCTTCTCCACATTGGAGCCAGGACCAGCAAATTAGACCTCTAAGCCTTCAGAGCCCCCTGTTTCTGCGTCACAACTCTGCCCCTGGCAGGGCAGGCAGCCAAAGACATCTGCCCAACAGATGAGTATGGCTCCTGAGGAAAAGGCAAAGTGTTATATGGTGGTATGTGGGCGTGGCAGAGATGGCTCCACCATGGTGCTCTGGTGACCTACCACTGCCCTCATAAGTCATGTAGCCAAAAGCTTGAACTCTAGCTTCTCAGAATCTTGGCAGGAAACCTTGTGATCCTCTTGGAACAGAAGAGGATGGAGGGCTGTGAGGACCTGCTCAGTGGCCCTCTCCTACTTGTCCCGATGGGAAGCTGTCATGGCACAATCGTTCATCACCTCCAGTTCTGATAACACATGGGGATTTTTGCCTGCCACCTCAAGGTATAGCTGCAGCCTGTGAAAGCCCTTAGCTGGAGTCCAGACAGGCTGCTCAGGAACAGGTGCCCACTCACTCAGGCACCCAGCCCCTCTTGTTAAGGTGTGGGAGAAGACATGAGAGCTGACACTTTGGCCACTCTTCCTTGTGCTGTGCATATCAGTAATAAACTGAATCTAAAAGCGTTTTGTTGTACCTTCACTGGCTGGATCAGCCAGGCCTTGGTCTGTGTGCACACAGCAGGCCTCTCACTGTAGGGAAGTGGCCCCATCTATTTACCCACATGGGTGATGCTCAGGTGCAGGAGGGACTGGGGGAGGCCACTCCAGGCATATTTTCTTCCCTACACTGTGATAGCCAACTTACAGAGTCAGCTAGTTCAAAACACAGACTCTTCACAAGTACCTGGATAGCCTGCATGAGCAGCAAGGCACTGGGGACACTGAGAAAAGGCCCCCCGATTAGAAAGAGAAGGAGGCCTACCCCTTGTCAGAATGCTAAGGGTTGGAGAGGAGCTGCTGGGCATTGGGAGGCACAATTGGTTTTTCCCCAAATGACTGCAGGCCTTGAGATCATGTGGGGGGAACTTCGAGTAGTCTTATATTTTAACTGTTGGGTAATATTAACTTTAACCAGACTTCACAGAATACTTTTTAGGTTACTTCTACCATACAGGAAGGAGGGAATTGGATACTTGTAGGTGTAGAAATATTTGGTATAAGCCTAAACAGATCCATGAACATACTTTGGTCCTGGCTGGTGGGCAGTGCCTTGGGATGGTGGTGTGACAATATCTATAGGGCCAGCAGTGCTCGCTGTCAGAGGTGGTAGTGAGCCCACAGAGTAGGGCCACTGCTGCTTCACTGAGCACTTGTGTATACCATGAACACTGTGAGCAGGCACCGACAGGAGCCAGGCTTCTCTGATGTTGAGGGTGGTGATAATACATTAAGCCAATCATATGACCTTCAATCACATCCTAGCAAGGAGAGCTGCAATCCTCTGGGCACGTGTATAAAATATTGATGCCTAAGTCCCATGCCCAGAAATTTTGATTCAACTTGTCTACAATATGGTCCGTGAACCTTGACTTTTAAAGTCCCCGCCACCCCAATGTGATTCTACTGGCAGCCGAGGCTGAAAAAGATTGCTTCCAGAGTCATCAGCCTTGGGGATTGGCCCCTCAACACTCCTTCATCTTAGCAACTTTTAGTTCCTCTTGGGAGCTAGAAACCAGGGGTCATTTCCTCACGTGCTGAGATGGAATGCCTGTACGCATGTCATTGCTTTTCTCCTCCATCACTTCTAGTAAAATCTGACTCATCTGCTAAGACACACTCGCCAAAGAATCTTTCGACCAATCCAACCTTTTTGGTCATTTTGTTGTTGATGGGGCTGGTGTTTTTGATAAAGTAGCCCACTGTGCCTGACATAGACCTTTTAGTACAGTACAGGAGACCAGAAATGAATGCATGAAAGTTAATGATTTGGCTAGAACTTGTGCTAAGCTTTATGCTGGAATATACTAAAACATCACCAACATTTCTAGAATGTTAACACTCTTGTATTGAATTTTAACTTCCATTTTCTTCACAAATGTTTATACACTTTTCCTATGACTAAACGGTATAGTTTGCCACCATATTTTTGTTTCTAATTAAAAGTCAGCAGATGTCTTATGACAATAAGTAAAATACACATTTGTTTAGGGATATTCTTGAGTGTGTGTGTGTGTGTGTGTGTGTGTGTGTGTGTGTGTTACATTAAATTCTAAAGTTCAGTTGACTCTGGATGGTGAACACACAATGTGATAGATAGATGATTTATTACAGAATTGTACACTTGAAACCTATGTAACTTTACTAACAATTGTCACCCCAATAAACTTTAATTAAAAAAAAAATTGAAAAAAATTCTACAGTTCAGCTATTGGAATAGCAGAAGGATTCTTCTGTCTTTATCTTGTTTTCATGGCATTCATTTTTTTTATTACTATTTCAACATTATTATTAATAATTATTATCACTTACCACAAGGCAAGCAGTGTGTATTTGCTTTTCCTTTAAGTTCAAAATATAAGGAAGAAATTGTTGCTTCCATTTTACAAATGAAAAGTCGCAGGCTCAAAAAAGTTAACCAAAGATTACTCAAGATTGCAGGGGCAGGTCTGAAGTTCGAATACACATGTAGCTGGTCCCAAAGCCTTTTCTCTTTCTGCCAACTTATTTTGCCCTTGGATTTTTATTAATATGGATAATAACTAACCTTTATTGCTAGGTACATACCACTATGTTAGATTCTAAAGACCACATGAAAAAAAAACCAAACCATGCTTTGAAGTTTGTGTGAGGAATTGGTTGCACTAACACATCCCCAACAATTAGAAAACAGGCCACAAAACATACAACAAAATATTAACAGTAATTGTTTCTGAGTGACAGAGTTAGAGTGACTTTTCTTTTCTTTTTTATCTGTTTTTCTAATTTCAAAAATATGTAATAAGACTATATTGATTTAGTCTCAGAAATAAATATAATTCATTACAAAAATCTAATTAGAGACATAATGGACATGAAATAGTTAAATGGCTGATATGGCAGGATAGAGTTGTCACTGCATGTGTTGTGTACCATAAATATTAGGAGAGGTCAAAGGCGAGACTGTGGAGCTGGAAGAGCCAGATGTAGTCAGAAGGTTGGGGTTGGCTTTGAAGAACTGATGGGCTTTTCGGAGGCAACAGGGGTGGATGAAGAGAGCAACTGGAAAGTCTGTGAACAGGCTATTTGGGGCCAAAGGGGGTTTCCATTTGCCTGTGATGGCCATGGGAAAGGCCTCCTTTAGGCAACATCTTATCTAAATTTGCCATGTGTGTTCTTGCTGGACATGGGTCTTCTCAAGTCATCATGGGCAGAGATATGCCCAGGTTTCCTCAATTGGTGGGGTTAATCAAAAGAAGGGAGCCCAGAGACTGGAAGAAACAAGATTCTAGCTTGTTATTTGATACACTAGCTTTCAACAGATTTTTCTGGCATTACTACTTGCTTGGTTTACTTAATTTCATTGTCAACATTAGCATAGTCTTCTCTTGCATTTATAATGAAACTTTGATTACCAGCTCTTTCCAGAATAAATATTTCTGTGTGTTGGTAAAAGACTTTCTGTTAGACGATAATAAAGTACTGGATTTTGGTCAAGATGGTGGAATAGGTAAATGCTATGCTCATCTCTTCTTAAAACCACATAAATTACAACTAAACTACAGAAAAACTATTCTTGAGAATCTCCTGAAGTCTAGCTGAACTGAAGCCCTACAACTACAGACATACAGAAGTCACCTCAAGACTGGTAGAAGGGGTGGAGACTTGGAACAATCTGGTCCCACACCCATGTGTGACCATTAAAAATCAGGAGGGATATCTTGGCTGCGGAAGAGTGAGGGGTCCCAGCCCCATACAAGACTCCCCATCCTAGGGTTCCAGTGCCAGGAAGCGAAGTCCCTATAACTTCTGGTGGTGAAAGTCAGTAGACATTGTGGCAAAGTGAGCCACAGGACGGCTGTAGTCCCAGGTACTCCTCTTAAAGGGACCACTCACACAGACTTACTCACTGAAGGACTCACTCTGAGCTCCAGCACAGGGAGAGCAGCAGGAATGTCACCAGGGACATACTGGAGAGGAACTAAATCATCTAGCCTCAGGGTGAGTACTGGAGGGGCAGATTTCTGCCAGGGGGAGAGCTGGAAGAAGCCATTGTTTCTTTGTTGCCCCATCCCTGCATGCAGACACAGGAAGATGCCATATCTGAGTCACCATCAAACTGTTATCACCTTTTGTCTATTCTGCCCTAGGGATTTTCTGAAACCTTGCTCCACCCAAATTTCAGGAACACCCAAGCCTCTTCCAGTGGCTTTTCTGACAAACAATCTCCCTTAGCTGATACATGGGTTTTCCTAAAATCTCTCAAAGGTTCACAGAACCCAAACAAGCATACTCTGGCTTCAGTATGTCCCAGGCACTGACTGAGCAGCCCTACGCCTGGCATTAGTGACAGCTAGCCTCAGTTCACAGAATGGCCACTTCAGGCACCTCCAAGCCCACCGGGGACAGTGGCCATCTGTATATTGCTTTGTGGATCATACCATGTGATCCACAGGCAGAGCAGAGGTGACTAAATTTGACCTGCAATGGATACCCTCCCAGGAGGTCCTAGGACTGACGTGACTAGTGGCCAGTTTTGGAGCATCACAGAATTTCCTACAAGGAGAAAACACCCAAAGGGCATGCTGGGCAAGCACCAGAACCCTGCTAAAATAAACCCTGTTCTGTAGGATCAGTCCTTGCATCACAACTCTTCCACTGTAGTCACAGCCAATCTTCACAACCAATCAGTCTGAGGGTCAATCCCTCCCATTAATGTTCAAACAGAAATCAAAGCTCAGTTACAGTAGGAAGGAACAAACAACCCACACAAGGGACACACCTGGAGGACCCTGGAGGCATACCAGCCCTACCTAATACATAGAACAAACACAGGGAGACAGCCAAAATGGGGAAACAAACATGTCCAAAATAAAAGAACAGAATTAAGCTCCAGAAAATGATCTAAGCAAAATGAAGACAAGCAATCTACCGATGCAGCGTTCATAACATTGGTTATAAGGATGCTTAATGGTCTCAAGGAGAAATTCAACAAATAAATAGGAAATATGAAAATGGAGAAGGATAAAAGCAGTTTTATTTATGGTGGCCAACACAGGGAAACAAACAAAATATCCTTTGATAGATGATTGGATAAAGAAGATGTGGTATATATACACAATGGAATACTACTCTCCCATAAGAAAAGATGAAATACTACCATTTGCGACAACATGGATTGATCTTGAGATTATTATGCTAAGTGAAATAAGTCACACAGAAAAAGTCAAAAATCATTTGATTTCATTGATATGTGGTATATAAAACTGAAAGCAACAAAGAGACAAGACAAACAAAAGAAGAAAAAAAAGCCAATAGGCACAGACAATTATTTAGTGGTTACCAGAGGGTAAGCAGGGAGGAGGGTATATAGGGGAAATGGGATCAAATATATGGTGATGGAAGGAGAATTAACTCTGGGTAGTGAACACACAATGTGATAAATAGATGATGTGTTACAGAATTATACACTTGAAACCTATGTAATTTTACTGACCATTGTCACCCCAGTGAATGTTAATTAAAAAAAGAAAAGAAAGAAAGGGAATCAATAGTTGCTGAACAGAAAAAAAAATGGAGATGGAAAACATAAAAGAACCGATCAGAAATAAAGAATAAAATGACTGAAATGAAGAATACATTAGGGGAAATCAACAATAGATTAGATGAAGCCAAGGATCAAATCAGTGATTTAGAAGATAAGGTAATAGAAAAAACCCAAGCAGAACAGCAAAAAGAATAAAACAAAAAAAATAAGGGGAGTCTAAGGGGCCTCTGGGGCAACATCAGTTTACCCACATTTGCATCATAGGGCTACCAGAAGAAGAAGAGAGACAGCAAGGAACTGAAAACCTATTTGAAGAAATAATGACAGAAAACTTTACTAACCTGGTGAAGGAAATAAATATGCAAGCCTAGGAAGCAAAGAGTCTCAAAGAAGATGACTCAAAAAGGCCCACACCAAGTCACATCACAATTAAAATGCCAAAGGTTAAAGACAAAGAGAAGCTTAAAAGCAGCAAGAGAACAGCAACTAGTTACCTACAAGGGAGCTCCCATAAAACTGTCAACTCATTTCTCAACAGAAACTTTGCAGGCCAAGGGATTGGCACAAAATATTCAAGGTGATGAAAATGAAGGACTTAAAACCAAGATTACTCTACTTAACAAAGCTATTACTTAGAATTGAAAAACAGATCAAGAGCTTCCCAGATAGGTAAAAGCTAAAGGAGTTCATCAACACCAAACCAGTATTACAGGAAATCTTAGAGGGACTTCTTTAAGATTAAGAGAATAAAAAAGATAGAAAATATGAATAATAAAATGGCAATAATTACATACCTATCAACAATTACTTTAAATGTAAATGAATTAAATGCTCCAGTCAAAAGATAGAGAGGCTGAATGGATAAGAAAACAAGACCCTTACATATGCTGCCTGCAAGAGATTCACTTCAGATCAAAAGGCACACTTAAAACAAAAGGATGGGTAAAAGATGTTACATGAAAATGGAAAAAATAGAAAAGCTGAGGAAACAATACTTATACCAGACACAAATGCTGTAACAAGAGACAAATAAGAATCCGGTAATCCCACCTCTGGATATTTATCCAAAGAAACCCAAATGCTACTTTGAGGGGACGTGTGCATCCATATGTTCATTACAGTATTGTTTACAATGGCCAAGATGGGGAGGCAGCTTGGGTGTCTGTTACTAGAATGGATAATGAATAGGTGGTACATATATACAATGGAATATTGCTTAGCCATAGCAATATTCTTGGAATATGGAAATGGGTTCTTGCCACCGGCGGCAGCATGGATGGACCTGGAGGGTATTGTGCTGAGTGGAGTATGTTAGACAGAGAAAGGGAGATACAATGTAATTCAGCTTATACATGAAATCTAAGGAATAAAATAAATTAAACAAAAACGAACTAATAGATACAGAGAACATTTTGATGGCTGGCAGATGGGAGCTGGGATGAGGGTTGGGTGAAAAAGGGAAGGGATTAAGGAATTGAGTAATTAATGTGTAATTAATGTGAAACAAATTGGTTGTTTCACATTTATTACTCATATGAGGATGCAGGGCATATAAGGAATATATCAATAACATTGTAATAACAATGTATGGTGTCAGATTAGCACTAGGTTTATCAGGGTGATAGATGGGAGGGAGTTTGGGGGGCAGGGTAAAAAGGTGAAGGCGTTAAGAAGTACAAATTGGTAGTTACAAAATAGCCACGGGGATGTACAGTACAGCACAGAGAATATAGTCAATAATATGGTAATGACTGTGTATAGTGCCAGGTGAGTTCTAGACTAGTCAGTGGGATCACTTCTTAAATTATATAAATGTCTAACCACTATGCTGCACACCTGAAATTAGTATAAAATAACATTTAATGTCAAAATAAATAAATAAAATGGAAAAAGAGAGAGAGAGAATAAAGAAGTACAAAATGGATCTCTTTTAACAAATGAGGAAAGTGAACTAAGGTGTTAAGTAGCTACCTGGTCCAAATTTGCATAATAATCAACACTTGAAATAAGGTCTGGCTGACTCCAGAGCTCTTGTTTCTTTCATTGCATCAGTCAACCTCTTGAGAAAGAGTTCTGAAGCAAAACCTCTAATTTCCCAGACTTTTAAGAAAAGGAATCCCCTACCAGTGACTTAGCCAGGTATATGGGCTTCCTGTGGGCCTCTAACCCCTTCATGGCTACATGGTGCCTGGGATGAAACTCATTCATTCTCATCAGGTAGTATGAAAGAGAATGGGCAGAATTCAAGACTCTTCTCTTTGATGAGAGATTCTAAGACCTTCTTGCTTGTCTAATGGGCAGTATGGTTACCAGGCTCTGCCCCTTCCTGACTTAGCTGATTCTTTGGTACTTGGAGGTTCTTCTTTAGTCTGAACAACTTCTTTGGACTTAACAATTTTCTGGTCCTGACATCATGAGCCTATTTTCTCCTTCCTACCTATACCAGACTTCTGTTCTTGGGGCCTTTGGAGTAATGCTGATCAATTACTCTTCATGCCTCTGGATCTCTTCAGAAAGAGCAGATTTACAGAGGAGCCAGGTTAGCGGTGAGGGAGTGGTGCTTTATGCCAGCTTTTAATGTGGCTATGGATATGGTAGGTAGAAAAAGGAGTCAGTGGTGGGGCTGCACACAGCTTGTGCTCCCTGGCTATCTCAGAGCTCTGGGCTTGGGCGTATTCTACCACTGAGCTTAACATTTTCAAATACTGATAATTAGTTATATTCTGAGAAGATAGGAAGGGACAGGGCCAACCTTCCAGTTCTTGATTCATTTATATACACCATTTCACTTTCATATCTTCCAAAATTCCAGCAAGAAACAATAGCTATAGTGCATGGAAAGAAAGTAGAGATGATACATCACAAGTGATCTGGGAAGGCTCAACAGGAATAGTCCTGAGTTCTTTTGAAAGTAAGCCTTCCAGGGGAGTAGGTCTTCTGGGGGATGACAACTAACATTCATATTGTGCATTGTCAAAGTTATTTTGTAGCTAAATAATTATCCACTGAATGAAGGAGTAAATAAATAAAAGAAAGATGAAGTTACAAATTTAGATAGGAAACTGATTCAGTGGCGTGACTCAGTGGACATGAGACAGCAGCTCTACCGGGACGTCTTCACATCATTATTATTTCCATTGTTATCATCCTCATCACTACTAACAATTCATAATCCTTTGCTGTTTCCCAAGGGCTTTTCCTCACTTTTGGTGTCATTATGAGATGGTGGAAATAGCATGGTTTGGGGGTGCAGTGGGCTGTGTACTTTACCACTCTGAACCTCAGCTTTCTTAATGGCAAAAGGAGATTAAGTATGTGAAGTGTTTTGCAGAAGGTTTGGTGCATGTAAGTGCTCCATAAATACTAAATTTTAGACACCATTTCATCATTCTGAAAATCTAGTTTTGTTTGCATTTTAGTACCCTTCCCCAGTAAACCTTTTTGGGGATAAGTTTGCATTTAACTTTGAGGAACGTAGGAGACTATCAGCTCTAAAACCTTTGGTTAAAACTTTGGTTACTAGATTTTTTTAACCAATTTTGGGGTGAAAATATACCTTTTATATCAATAATATGGTCCAATCTGTTAGGGAAAAATCCAAAAACATCATTTGTAACTTGAGCAGTCTTTTGTTTGCAAAGTTCTCATGAAATGTTAAATCTATTTAAAAAGACAACATTAGAATTTAAACATAAATCTATCTTATTAGAATGAAGAATGAGCAAGGGCTTTATTGAGTTGAATTCGATTCCATTCATTCAGTGTTCCCTGAACTCTTACAGAAAAACAGTGTCAAAGAAAAGCAAACACGAGGTCTCACCCTTTGAGAGCTTCTGGTCAAGCAGGGGTATGAGGGGGCGTTTGAGGCAATACTTGGAGTTAATTCCAACCACTGCTGTAATTAATGGTACTGTCACTTTTCAGACCCCACATTTTTCAAAATATCACATGACGTGATTATCCTCATGATGCTGGCAAAGAAGTATTATAATTTGGGAGATAACTAAATTACCCTATTTTCTAAATTACCCTCAACAGTCTCTGGGTCAATGACTAGTGACACCATACAGAATTTAATCAGCAAGAGTACCCACTCTTCGATATTCTGAGTGGATAGAGGAAATATGAGAAGCAAGGCATGTGTGATGTTCACTGAGACAGAATCCATTCTCTTCTTCAATGATCATTTATTGAATATGTATATTTTTTCCAGGCCCTAGGAAATACAGTAGTGGACAAAACAAATCATTGCCTTCACAGAGATTAGAGTTTACTAGGAAAGACACATAATAAATGAGTAAAATACATTATATTTTAGGTAGTTAAAAATACCAAAGGAAAACAGTAAAAATTCTAGCAGATATAGGAAGATATAATGTGTGAAGGCTATTAAGATTCTGGATAGGTGAGCAAGGAGGTGTAGGAGGCTGCATAATGCACCCCTCCACACCAAAAGATGTCCACATCTTAATGCATGGAACCTGGGAATATGCTACTTTCTTTGGCAAAGAGGACTCTGCAGACCTTGACATGGGGAGATCATCCTTGATTACCTGAGTGAGCAATAAATGCAATCCCAAAGGTCCTTTTATAAGAGGGAGGTAAGAGGACCAATGGAGGAGAAGGTGGCAATGTGATGATGGGAGCAGAAATTAAAGACATGTATCCAGGGCCAAAGAACACTGAGAGCCTCTAGAAGCTGGAAGAGTCAAGGAACAGATTCTCCCCTGGAGCCTCCAGATGTAACCAGTACTGCTAACACCTTGACTTTATTTAGCCCCTTAAACTCCTTTTGGATTTCTGACATCCAGAACTGTAGAAGAATAAGTTTGTGATGTTTTTAAGCTACTAAGTGATTTTTTACAACAGGAACAGGAAACACAGGGGGGCTCAAGGAGGAAGTAAAATATGAGTAAATACCTGAAGGAAGCAAACATGTGAGTCATGTAGATGCAAAGGGCCTGAAGCAAAACTGTTCATGGTGGGTTAGAAAAATAGTATGAAAACTTGTGTGAATGGAGAAAGATGAACATGCTTCTGATAGCATTTTAACAGGTCTGTGTGGGTATAATTGACATGCAATAATCTGAACATATGTAAACTGTACAATTTGATTTATTTTGACCCATGCATACACTAAAAAAAAACACCTCACCATCAAGAGAATAAAGGTATTTATTACTTCCCAAAGTTTCCTGTTCTTCATGATAAACTGTCTATCCCTCCATGCATCCTCTTCTCCAGACAACAACTTACCTGTTTTGTCACTATTGATTAACTTTACTTTCTATGTTTTTATATAAAAGGATTATTATCATATACATTCTCTTTTGGTCTGTCTTCTTTCACTTAGAATAATTATTTTAAGATTCATTCATGTTGTCGTATCATTATTTCATTCCTTTTTATTGCCAAGTAATATGGCACCATATGAAAATATCTCAATTTACTTAACTAGTCACCTGTTTATGGGGTTTTGGATTATTTCAAATTTTTGGCTATTAAAAATAAAGCTGCTATGAATATTTGTTTATAAAGATGTATGCTGTTTTCTTTAGGGGGGAAATGAAATAGCTGGATCAAATGGTAGATGTGTGGTTTGTTATTTTTAAAGCTGTCAAACTATTTCCCAAAGTAGTAGTAACATTTTATAAAATTGTGGAAGAATTCCAGTTGCTTCACTCCTTTTCTTTTCTTTTACTGTGGTAAAATATGCATAACAAAATTTACCATTTTTACCATTTTTAAGTGTGCTATTCAGTGTTCTATTAGTTTGTTTGGGATACTATAACTGAATGCCATAGACTGGGTAATTTAAACAACTGGAATTAATTTTTCACAGTTCTATACACTGGAAAGTCCAACATCAAGGTGCCAGACACTTCGGTCCCTCAGGGAGAGAGCTCTTTCTGGTTTGCAGCCACCTTCATGTTGTGTCCACACTTGTAGGGGTGGGAGGAGAGAGTGCTCTGGTGTTTTTCTTTTACTTTTCTTATAAGGACACTACTTCCATCATGGGAACTCAACCCTCATGACCTCATTTAAACCTAATTAACAGGTTACCTCCGAGATACCATCACATTGGGGATTAGAGTTTCAAGATATGAATTTGGAGAGGACACAGTTTAGTCCATAGTAAGTGGTATTACGTACATTCATATTGTTGAACAACTAGAACCACTATCCATCTTCACAGTTTTCATCTTCCCAAACTGAAATCTGTACTCACTAAACACTAACTTTTCATTTCCCTTGCCTTCAGCTCCTGGCAATCACTGTTCCAGTTTTGGTTACTAAGAATTAGACTACTCTAGATAATTTGTATAAGTGGAGTTATATTGTATGTATATTGTCTTCTTGTGACTGGTTTATTTCACTTACCTTAATGTCTTCAAGACTTATCCACGTTATAGCGTGTGTCAGAATCTCCTTCCTTTTAAGTCTGAATGATATTCTATTATATGTATATACTATATTTTGTTTATCCAATCATCTGTATGAGATGTTTCCAAACATCTTTTGAGGTGTTTCCAACTCGTGAGTATTGTGAATAATGTTGCTCTGATCACTGGTGTATAAATATCAGTTCAAGACATTGTTTTCCATTCTTTAAAAAAAAATTACTACATTTATTGGGTTGGCATTAGTTAATAAAATTGTATAGGTTTCAAGTGTACAATTCTATAATATATCATCTGTATATTACATTGTGTGTTCATCACCCAAAGTCTCCTTCCATCACCATATATTTGACAACCTTTACACTTTTTTACCTCTCCCCACCCCACTTTCTCTCTGATAAGCCCCATTCTGTTGTCTCTGTCTATGAGGTTTTGTTTATTTTCTTGTTTGTTCATTCTTGCTTTCAGTTTTCTTATCCCACATGAGTTACTTTTTCTGTATGACTTATGCTTAGCATGATATTCTCAAGATCCATCCATGTTGTTGCAAATGGCAGTATTTCATCTTTTCTTATGGAAGAGTAGTATTCTATTGTATGAATGTACCACATCTTCTTTGCCCATCATCTATCAAAGGATACTTTGGTTGTTTCCATGTCTTGGCCACCATGAATAATGCTGCAATGAACATAGGGATACATATACCTTTATGAATAAATTTTTCAAGTTTTTGGGGTAGATACCCAGAAGGGGGATTGTGGAGTCATATGCTAACTCTATTCTTAATATTTTGAGGAACTATCATACAGTTTTCCATAGTGGCTGCAACAATTTACATTCCTACCAGCAGTGTGTGAGAGTTCCTTTTTCTCTACAGTCTCTCCAACACTTGTTATTACTTGTCTTGTTGATAATAGCCATTCTAACAGGTGTGAGGTGGTATCTCATTGTGGTTTTTATTTGCATTCCCCTAATAGCTAGTGAAGTTGAGCATCTTTTCATATATCTGTTGGATATTTGTTATGCCATTCTTTGAAAAGGTTAATAAAATAGACAAACCTCTGGCTAGACTAAAAAAAGCAAAACAGAGGAAAGATTCAAATAAACAAAATCAGAAATGAAGTAAGAGAGGTTACAATGGACACTATGAAAGACTATATGCCATGAAATTCAATAACCTAGAAGAAATGGACACATTCTTAGAAATAAATAACCTTCCTAGACTGAATTGCAAAGAACTGGAAAATCTAAATAGACTAATCAACAGCAAGGAAATTGAAACAATTATCAAAAACGTCCCTGAAAGTAAAAGTCCAGGATCAGTTGACCTTACTAGTGAATTCTGCCAAACATTCAAATAAGATTTAAGATTTAATACCTATCATTCCCAAGTTCTTCCAAAAATTGAAGAAGAGGCAATACTTTCTAACTTATTTATGAGGCCAACATTACCCTGATACCAAAACCTGGCAAAGACAACACACACACAAAAGAAAACTACTAATCCATATCTCTGATGAATACAGATATAAAAATCCTAAACAAAATACTACCTAATTGAATACAACACATTAAAAGGATAATACATCACAATCAAGTGGTGTTCATTCCAGGGATGCAAGGATGGTTTAACGTACACAAATCAATCATTGTAATACATCACATTAATAAAGAAAAAGGTAAAAATCATATGATCATACCAATAGATAAACGAAAAGCATTCAATAAAATACAACATCCATTTATGATTATAACCCTCAATAAAATAGGTATAGAACAAAAGAAACCTCAACATAAAAGTCATATATGACAAATCCTCAACTAATATCATACTCAATGGTGAACAACTGAAAGATTTTTTTTCAAGATCAGCAATAGGACAAGGGTGTCCACTATCACTGCTGCTATTCAGCATAATACTGGAAGTCTTAGCCAGAGCAGTCAGGCAAGAGAAAGATATAAAAGGCATCCGAATTGGGAATGAAGAAGTCAAATTGTCACTTTTTGCAGATGACATGATTCTTTATATAGAAAACCCTGAAGACTCCACCAAAAAACTACTAGAAACAATAAACAAATACAATGAAGTTGCAGGATACAAAATCAATATACAACAATCCATTGTGTTCCTATATACCAACAATGAAATTTCAGGAAAAAAAATGAAAAACATTCATTTTGCAATTATAACAGAAAAAATAAAACACTTAGGAAAAAACTTAGCCAAGGATGTGAAGGACCTAAATACTGAAAACTACAAGACATTATTAAAAGAAATTGAAGACAAAGATATTTTCCATTCTTATGAGTATATACTTACAAGTGCAATTGCTGGGTCATATGGTAATTCTAACTTTTTGAAGAACTTCCAAACTGCCTTTCATAGTGGTTGCACCATTTTAGATTTCCACCAGCAATGCACAAGGGTTTTCATTTCTCCACATCCTCACCAATACATTATTATTATTATTATTATTATATTAATTTCCATCTTAATTGGTATGAAGTGGTATGTTACTGCAGTTTGGATTTGCATTTCCCTAATGACTGTTGAAGTTGAGCATCTTTTCATGTTCTTGTTGACCATTTGTATATCTTATTTGGAGAAAATTCTATTCAAGTCTTTGTCCATTTTTGAATAGTTTTATTTTGTTGTTGAATTTTTAAAGTTATTTATATATTTTGGGTAGTAATCCATTATCAGATATACGGTTTGTAAATATGTTCTCTCATATTGTGAGTTGCTTTTTCATATTATTGATAGTGTCCTTTGATGCACAAAAATTATTAATTTTGATGAAATACTATTTTTCTATTTTTTTTGTTGTTGCCTGTGTTTTGGTGTCATATCCAAGAAGTCATTGATAAATCCAATGTCACAAATCTTCTCCCTATGTTTCCTTTTTGAGTGAATTTTAATATAGGATGTGAGGTAAAAATGTACTAGTTTTTTCTCCCACATGTAGATATCCAGTTTTCTCACCATTTGTTGAAAGACTTCTTTCCCTAGTGAATGGTTTTGGATACTTGGCACCCTATGGTACAGGATCAGTTGACTGTATGTATCTGTCTGAATTTATTTGTGGGCTCTCTATTCTATTTCTTATGTTTGTCTTTATTCTAGTACCACATGGTTTTAATTACTGTAGCTTTGTAGTCAGTTTTGAAATCAAGAAGCATGAGATATCTAACATTTATCTTTTTCAAGATTGTTTTTTGTTATTCAGGATGCTTGAGATTCCATATGAATTTTTGATTGTTTCTGTTTCTTAAAAAAAAAATGTCATTGGGATTTTGATAGGGATTTCATTGAATGTGTAAATATTATCACTTTCCGTAGTATTGAGCTGAACAATTTTAAGTCTTTTAATACATGAATATAGGATCTTTCCATTATTTATGTCTTCTTTAATTTCTTTCAGCAATATTGTATAATATTTAGTATACAAGTTATTTACCTCCTTGGTCAAGTTTATTCCTTAGTATTTTATTCTTTTTGATTCTATTTTAAATGGAACTGTTTCTTAATTTTCTTTTCAGACTGTTCATTGTTAGTGTATAGAAACACCACTGATCTTGTAGCCTGTAACTTTGCCATATTTATTTATTGGTTTTTACAGTTTGTGTGTTTGTGTGTGTGTGTGTGTGTGTGTGTGTGTGTGTGTGTGTAATCTTTATGTGTTTCTCTCTCTCTCTCTCTCTCTCTCTCTCTCTCTCTCTCTCTCTCTCTCTCTCTCTTTCTCTCTCTCTCTCTTTCTTTTTTTTCATAAAAGGCCATGTCATCTGCAAACCAACATAGTTTATTTCTTCCTTTCTAATTTGGATGCATTTTATTTCTGTTCTTTTTTTCCTAATTGCTCCATCTTGAACTTCCAACACTGTATTAAATAGAAGTGGCAAAAGTGGCATCCTTGACTTATTCCTGATTTTAGGGGGAAAGCTTTCAGTCTTTACCATTGAGTACCATGGTAGCTGTGGGATATATATCCTTTAATATTTTTTGTAAATGTTCTTCTATTACAATTTTGTTACTTTTTATAATCATGAATGGTGTTAAATATTCTCAAGTGCTTTCCTGCATCAATTGAGATAATCATGTGAGTTCTACCCCCTTCACTCTGTTAAAGTGTGGTACTATGCAAATTGATTTTCATATCTTGAACTATCCTTGCATTCCAGGAATAAATATCTTTTGGCTATGACACAAAATCCTTAATATGTCTTACATCCTTTTAAATTTTAACTACAATAGAAAATGTGTAGTGGTATTGCATTGAACTTTTAATTTGTATTTTCCTAATGACTTTTAAGGTGAACATGTTTTCTCATGCTTTTTTGCCACCTGTGTTATGTTCTTGGTGAACCTGTCTGTTAAGATTTTTACCTATTTGAAACATTGAGTTTTATTGTCTCTTTATTATTGAACATTGTGTTCTTTATATTTTCTGGACACATGTTTTTTATTAACTATATACTTTGAAAATATGCACTCTAGTCTTTGACTTGTCTTTTTAATTTTTAACAATGTATTTGAGTGAGAGTTTCTAATTTTGATGGCATGCAATTTATCAATTTGTGTTTTTTATGGAATATACTTGTGGTTTAATATCTAGAAATTATTTGCTTAACCCAAATTCATAAAACTGTTTCTCTTATGTTTATTTCTGGATGCTTTAGTTTTAGATTTTGAGTTTAGTTCTGTAACTCCTCTTGAGTTAACTAGTAGATAGGGAGTGTCATAAATCAAAGCTTAATAGTTTATTAATTTATTAACTTTTTTATTTTGCATATGGATACTCCATTGTTCCAACATCATTTTTTGAAGTCTATCATTTTTATACTATATTTCCTTTGCACCTTTTTCAAATATAAGTTGTAGACATATGTGTGGTTCTATTTCTGGATTATACTATTTTTTCCATTGATTTATTTGTGTATTTTTATGCCAATAGTACACTATGTTGATTATAATTACTGTAGCTCTGTATTAAATCTTTGTATCTGGTAGTGTCACTTCTCCAATATTTTTCTTCTTCAGAGTAGTCTTGGCATTTCGAGACATGATACTTTTCCAAATGATCTTTAGAAGCAGTTTGTCCAGATTACATCACAGAAATGTTGGCATAAGCCTCTTAAAATCTCCACTGGAATTTACAACAATAATTTCACAAAAAACTCCCTGCACAGCAGAGAGGCAAGACTAAGAGATATGCTGTAAATCATCTCTGTGTGGGAAAACTGGTAGGTGGGGAGGAGGAATGAGGGAAATGCAGAGAAATAGGCTGCGTGGGGGCATTGCAGGATGCAGACTGGAGCTCAGAGCTCCCTGCATTCGGGAGCTACCACAGTCATGAGCGAGGGAAGTACTCGGACTGCTAGCACTCCTTTTATGGTGCACAGTCCCACTGGAGGGGTAAGCATATAACACAGCTGAACCCAATGCTCACAGTAGAAACCTCAGAGCAAAGACTGAGGGAAGAAGGATGAAAATGATGGTTTAAGCCCTCACTGCCAAGCAGAGGACAGCAGACATAGGCACGGAACCTAGGTGACTCCACTGCAGCCTCTCAGAGCTCTCCTCCCCAACTCACCCTCCCAATGCTAGAAGCAGAACAGTAGCAGTATCACATCAAAAGAACATAATATTTGCAGTTCTGAGAACTGCAGCGCTGCAAGCACGGATTCTCAACGCAACTAGTTCCAGTGAAGGGGAGGGATCCCTGAGTGCAGGACAGGCTGTGCTGGTGGTCGCTGCCATTGCTCAGAGCCACCTCTCACAACCTTACCTGACACTGCTTCACCTATCTGGGCAGATCCCTGCAAAAGTAAACAGAGCCGTTGAAACACACAGTCTCTGAAACTGGTGCAGGAAGAGCTTTGGGACTTCAGAAGCTCTTCACATTCCCCCCACCCACCCACGGAGGTAGTGCCCTGTGACCCAGGTGACCTGCTCACAGAAGAGAAGCCCACTTATAGGGAACCCCTTTCCCCACTGTGTGAGAAGCCAGAGCAGTGCAGATAAAATATAACACTACAATGTGAGAGAGAATAAAAGGCTGCAGTCAGAAAAAAAATAAAACATTCTACCAACACCTACTGGAAAACAAAAGAAAGACCTCTTCCTATCAAGTTGTTGTGGAATCCACTCCTGTAGATGTCTAGGAAGAGAAATAATAATTAATTAATTACCATGAATAACCAAGGTAAAAAAGCAGCTCAGAAAGAAAATAAAATCTCCAGAAAGTGAACTTAAAGACATGGAAATATGTGACTTAAATGACAGAGAATTCAAGATTGCATTTTTGAAACAACTCAACAAGATGGAAAAAAAGAAAAAAAAAACACACAGACAAACAGTATAATGAACTCAGAAACACAGTCAAAGAACAAAATGAGCATTTTACCAAAGAGATTGAAATTTTAAAAAAGAACCAAATAGAATTTCTGGAGAGTAAGAACTCAATAAAAGAAATGACGAATAAAATGGCCAGCTTAGGTAACAGAGCTGACCAGATGGAGGAAAGAATAAGTGACATCAAAGATATAAATCTGGAAATAACACAGATGGAAGAAGAGAGAGACCTGAGAGTTAAAAGAAATGAAAGAACTCTGCGAGAACTTTCTGACTCCATCAGAAAGGGCAATATAAGAATAATGGGCATACCAGAAGGAGAAGAAAGAGAGAAGGGAAGAGAGAGTATATTCAAACAAATGCAGAATAGATGAGAACTTCCTAAATTTGTGGAAAGAACTGGATCCTCAAATCCAAGAAGTAAAATAGAACATCTAATTACCTCAATCCCAATAGGCCTTCTCCAAGGCACATTGTACTGAAGCTGTCAAAAATTAACAACAAAAAAAGAATCCTCAAAGCAACCAGGGAAAAGAAGACGGTATCCTACAAAGGAAAGCCCATTAGATTATCATTAGATTTTCCAAGAGATATTCTACAAGCCAGGAAGCAGTGAAATCAAATATTCAAACTATTGAAAGACAGAAGTTATGAGCCAAGAATTACATATCCAGCAAAGATATCCTTTAGATATGAAGGAGGATTAAAGGTCTTTCCAGACATATAGAAGCTGAGGGAATTTTCTAACACAAGAAATACTGAAGGAAGCTATTCAACCTGAAACAAAAAAGCAAAAGAATACAAAACCATGAGCAGTATTACAAACAGACAGACAGAAGCAGGAAATGGCAACCCCCACATCAAATAGAACACTATACACTTTGTATTTTGCTAATTTACTGAATTCATTTATCAGTTCTAATTATTTATTGATGGAATCTTTAGTGTTCTCTGTATATAGTATCATGTCATCTGCAAATGATTGTTTTATTTCTTCCTTTCCAATTTGGAAGCTTTTTATTTATTTTTCTTGTCTGATTGCTGTGGCTGGGACTTCCAGGAGTGTGCTGAATGAAACTGATGAAAGTGAACATCCTTGTCTTAAGGAAAACATACTTATTCCATCATTCTTTCCACTTTCTGAAGCAGTTCTGGAAGTCCTCTTTTGTGAGTGTCTTTAGTTGAGCTGTCATGGCTGCCTCGATGTCCTGAATCAATTCAAAATGTTTACCTTTCATGGTCATTTTTACTTTGGGGAAGAGCCAGAAGTCACACGGTGCCAGATCTGGTGAATAAGGTAGATGAGGACACACTGTAATGTTTTTATTTGACAGTAATTGCCATACCAGAAACAGTGTGTGACACAGAGCATTGTCATGATGGAGGATGAGGTAAAGACAGTCAAGAAACAGGTGAATTTTGAATTACATTTTCCTGGTAATTAGTGCTGCTAAGCACCTTTTCATATATCTATTGGTCATTTATATGTCTTTCTTGGAAACAAGTTTATTTGGGTTCTTTGCCCATTTAATTTTTTAAAAAGTTTTCAATTAAGTTGTAAGAGTCCCTTATATTTTTTAATATGCATAGTTTGCAAATATTTTCTCCCATTCCATATGCACAACAAAGAAAACAATCAACAAAATAAAATGTTGTCTTTTTATTTTGTTGATTGTTTTCTTTGTTGTGCATAAGATTTTTGGTTTGACATAATCCCATTTGTCTATTTTTGCTTTAGTTGCCTGTGTTTTGGGTGTCATATCTAAAAAAATTATTGCCAAGGTCAATGTCTAGGAGCGTTTTCCCTATGTTTTCTTCTAGGTCTTTTATTGTTTCACATTTCACAATTAGTTCTTCACTCCATTTTGAGTTGATTTTATTTATGGTATAATGTTACGGTCCAATTGCATTCTTTTGCAGGTGAATATACATTTTTTTTCCAGCACCACTTTTGAAGAGAATATTTTTCTCAATTTTCTATTCTTGGAACCCTTGTCAAATATCAGTTGACAGTATATGTGTGAGTTTATTTTGGGGCTCTCTATTCTGTTCCATTGCTCTGTGTGTGCTGAACTGTATTTTTGCAATGTATTTTTATAGGAAGAGTGATGCCTCTAACTTTGTTGTTCTTGCTCAAGTCACTTTGGCTATTTGGTGTCTTTTGTGATCTCATATGAATTTTAGAGTACGTTTTTTCTATTTCTGTAGAAAAATCCCATTGAAATTTTGGTATTACATTGATTCTGTAGATCACTTTGAATATTATGAACATTTTAACAATATTAATTCTTCCAATCCATGAACATGGGCTGTCTTTCCAATCCTTTGTGCCTACTTTAATTTTATTAGTGTACAAATCTTTCACTTCTTGGTTAAGTTTATTCCTAAGTATTTTCTTTTTTTTGGTGCTATCATAAATGGAATTATCTTAATTTCCGGTTTGGATTTGTTGTTAGTGTATAAAAATGCTACTGATTTTTGTATGCTGATTTTCTTTCTTGCAATTTTGCTGAATTCATTTGCAGGCTTTAACAGTTTTGATGGACTTCAACTTTGTTTAATCTTAAAATTCTAGAAAACTGCCATTCTTAGAGCATGCACTGGACTTAAAATAAAATCTACTTTGAGGCTAAAGATTGTATGGTATGATGAGGGAAAATGAGGAATCTAAACTATCTCTCATGTTACTTGTTGATGGCTAAGAATATAATAGACCTCAACAGTGAGGGAGAAATTACTGTTAGCAGAACAATTCACACACCCACTCTTTTCTTTAGCAGCAGCAATCTTGTTGAGGTCATCAGGAAAGCATAGAAGGTATTCAGCTTTATTGACTGGTGGGAAAATATGAGGAATGAAGGAAGGAGACATGGAAGAAATAGTTAAAGTGATAGGAGGAGAAGCAGGGGAAGATGGAGTCACACAAACCAATAGAAAAGATAGTTTCAATCAAAAGAATTACCAGTTGTGCTTGGCAGCATAGTGGCTTGCCAAAGATGTCCACATTCTAATCTCCAGAAACGGTGTAATGTGTTACCCTGTACCATGTAATGAGCTACTTTATAGAGTAAAAGGGACTTTGCAGATGTGATTAAATTAAGGGCTTTGATATATGGTGTTTACCTGAATTATTCAGGTGGGTCCAGTGTAATCACGAGGGTCCTTAAAAGTGGGAGAAGGAGAGAGAAGAGGGGGGCAAAATGATCTGAAAATATTGAGGGTGCCAAAACAACTCATACAACTGACTTGTATTTATCTTTTGTTATCGGTATATATTGAGTATTACAATTTTAATATACTTTTTTTTCCTTTCTTAAAATGTGTATACATTTTTTTGGCACCTCTGTAGAGTCATGACCAAGGAATGCAGACATCCTGTAGAATCTAGAAAAATCAAGGAAATGAATTCTTCCATTGCATTTCTGTAAGGACTGCACCTCTGATGACACTGATTTTATCCCAGTAAGAACCATGACAGACTTCTGACCTTTAGAACTGTGAAATAGTAAATTTCTGTTGTTTTAAGCCACTAAGTTGTGGTAATTTGTTACAGCAACAAAAGAGAATAAATATACCAGTGGTCTCCAAGAAGGAAAACTTTGAAAAAAGTACTCTTTGGGGTGGCGTCATAGGAATGGTGGCAGTGAGGTGGACTTCTTGAGTTCTCCTCCAGAACTTACCACAAATTGCACATCTATAACCCATCAAAGGACTGTCTGCTCATCACACAGAACAGCTAAGAGACTCGGACGTGGATTACTTGGAGGTGGGCAAACTAGGCGAGCAGGGGAAGAGGGAAGGGAGAGGAGGGGAGATGCGGCCCGCACCCAGGGCTGCGGAGATGCAGGGGGCCCCAGGACAGAACACAGACCACAAGAGCCAGGAGGTGGGCTCTTTCCCTGCAGCCCACAGCTGATCTCTCCTGCCGAGAGAGCAGCATATCCAGTCTTTGAGGAAGTAACCTCAGCTGAGACCTCCAGACGGGCCCTAGGTCAGACAAAGGACATAAACACCATACCTGGGACCCTCCCATAACTCTCCCAATCCTACCCCCATCCTTCCAGAGACTCAAGAAAGCCCCTGAACTGAAGAGTAATGTCAGATTACAGAGGAGCAGTAGCCTCAGGCTCTGGGAGGATCTGGTTTGCAGCTGTGACCCAAGCAAGAAGCTGGGAGGAGTGTGACATGGCTGGGCTGGAAGAGAGAAGACTCCTCCATCCCCAGTCCCCACCCTTTCTGGCCAACCTACAGCAGGGCAATTAGAACTGCAGAGACACACCCAGGGGTCAGCAGTAGGTAGCAAATGCAGCTCGGGGCTTTCAGCAGCTCAGAAATCTCCCGCCCTGCACACACACACACACACACACACACACACACACACACACACACGGAAGAAGTGCCTTAAGACTCAGGAGTCTTGGCACAGGGCTGGCTGTGTTACTCTCAATGCACATATGTACAGGCAAGAGCAGAAACTGCACTGACTTTTTAAAAACTACCATCCAGACCCCATAGGCCGACTCATCTAGAACTCCAGTCCCAGGGTAACTCTGGGCACCAGGTGACTGGCTCTGCCTGCACAATACACAGAGGACTCTTAGCATAGGACAACCTGGAGATTCCTTGCTGGGCTTAAGCCAAGACTGGCACTGCTTTTTTTGTTTTGTTTTGTTTTTGTATTTTTGATATTTTTGCCTGTGTTGAGTGTGGGTTATCGGTTGTTTTTACATGTGAGTGTATTTGGTTTTTAATTTTCTATTGTTGCTGTTGTAGTTGTGCTTGGTAATTTGCTTTGTTCTGAAATTACCCTACACCTGGGCCCAGCCCAAGAGGCACAAGATTCAATAAACCCAGAGCCCAACTCTGGACCAAACCAGAGTATTACGGGGTCTGACCTATAAGTGACACACCTAGAGGAAATTCTCTGCAGCCACAAGAGCCCATAGATGCCAAGCCTCATTTGAGCGGTCAACCCTCACCCAGCAGAACATCCACTGTGGGCAGAGCCAAGTCTCACAGCTAGTCAGCCTAGGAGTCAATCCCACCTACTGACAAGCTAAAAGCAATTAAAGTTCAATTTTAACAGGACAATATACACAACACAAGGGTCACCTCTGCAGCACAAGCACAGGAGAATAGGGAAGTGGTGCAAGTCAAATATAAAGGACACATACTACATAAGACAAACCAGCAAAAACCAAGAACCCTAGGCGATCTACCTATACATCGAAGCAAATACAGAGAGTCAGCTAGAATGGGGAAACGAGGAAACATGTCCCAAACAAAAGAACAGAAGAAACCTCCAGAACTGGAACCAAATGAAATAGAGGTAATCAACCTATCAGAGACAGTTCAGAACACTGATGATAAGAATGTTTAAGGAATTTAGTGACGACATAAAGAAGGATAGATAAATCATAATGAACAACCAGTTAGAACTAAAGAATACAATAACTGAAATAAAGAACACACTCGAAGGAATTACCAGCAGGTTAGATGAAGGAGAGGATCAAATCAGCGACTTAGAAGATAAGTTAGCGGTGATCACCAAATGGAACAACAATAACAAAAAAAGAATGAAAATGGAAAAGAGACCACTGGGATAACATCAAATGCAACAACATGCACATCAGAGGAATACCAGAAGGTGAAGAGAGGGAGCAAGGGATTGAGAATATATTTGAAGTAATAATGTCTGAAAACTTCCCTAACCTGGTGAAGGAAACCGACATACAAGCCCAGGAAGTGCAGAGAAAAGCCAAACAGGTCCACACCAAGACACATTATAGTTAAAATGGCAAAGGTTAAAGACAAAGAAGGAATCCTAAAAGCAGCAAGAGAAACACAGCAGGTTACACACAAGGGAACTCCTATAAAACTATCAAATGACTTTTCTACAGAATCTCTGCAGGCCGGGAGGGAGTGGCAAGAAGTACTCAAAATGATGAAAAACAAAGGCTTACAACCCAGATTGCTTTATCCAGCAAGACTATCATTTAAAATTGAAGGAGAGATAAAGAGCTTCCCAGAAAAGAATAAGATAAAGGAATTCATTACCACCAAGCCAACATTGCAGGAAATATTAAAAGGTCTTCTGTAAGCAGAAGAAAGATGAAAACAATCTACCTACAAATTTTAAAAATGGCAATAACTATGCAATAATCACTTAAATGTAAATGGATTAAATCCTCCAATCAAAAGACATGGGGTGGCTGAGTGATTAAGAAAGCAAGACCCTTGCATATGCTGTATACAAGAGACTCACCTCAGATCAAAAGACATACACAGGCTGAAAGTGAAAGGTTGAAGTAATTGCATATTTCATGCAATTGGAAATGAGAAAAAATCTGGAGTTGCAATACTTATATCTTACAAAACAGACTTTAAAATGAAGACTACGTTAAAAGACAAAATAATAAAGACATCGATCTGACAAGAGGACATAACCCTAGTAAACATCTATGCATGCAAAATAGGTACACCTAATTACATAAAATAGATATTTACTGACATAAAGACGGAGATCAACAGTAACACTATCATAGTAGGGCACTTCAACACACCTCTCTGACAACAAGGGACAGAAAATCAATATGGAAATAATGGCTTTAGATAACATATTGGAGCAGTTGGATTTAATCAATATTTTCAGAACATTTCACACCAAAGCAGCAGAATACACGTTCTTCTCAAGCACACATGGAACATTTTCCAAGCTAGACTACATGTAAGCCACTAAACAAGCCTTGATAAATTTAAGAAAATTGAAATCATACCAATTGTCTTCTCTGACCACAGTGCTATGAAATTAGAAATGAACTACAAGAAAAAAACTGGAACACGCACAAATACATGGAGGCTGAATAACATGTTACTAAATAATGAATGGGTCAACCATGAGATCAAGGAAGAAATCAAAAGATACCTTGACACAAATGAAAATGAAAACGTGATGACACAAAATCTATGGGATGCAGCGAAAGCAGTCTTAAGAGGGAAATTCACAGCAATGCAGGCCTACCTAAAGAAACAAGAAAAATCACTAATCAACAGTTTATCTTCACACTTAAGGGATCTGGAAAAAGAACAGCAACACAGGCCCAAAGGGAGTGCAAGGAAGGAGCTAATAAAGATCAACGCGGAAATAAATACAATAGAGATTAAAAAAAAATTACAAAATATCAATGCATCCTAGAGCTGGTTTTGAGAGAAGATAAACAAAATTGACAAACCTTTAGCCAGATTCATCAAAAAAAGAGAGAGGACCCAAAATAATGAAATCAGAAATGAAAGTGGAAAAGTGACAGCAGACACCACAGAAATACAAAAAAAAATTAAGAAATTAGTATGAGAAACTATATGCCAACAAATTAGACAATCTGGAAGAAATGGACAATTTTCTAGAAGCATACAAACTTTCAAGGCTAACTCAAGAAGAAACAGAAAACCTGAATAGACTGATTACCACCAGAGAAATTAAATCAGTAATCTATAAGCTCCCAACAAACAAAAACCCTGGACTACATGGCTTCATAGGTGAATTTTACAAAACATTCCAAAAAGAATTACCACCTGTTATCCTCAAACTATTCCAAATAATCAAGAAGGAGAAAAGGCTCCTAAACACTTTTTATGAGGCCACTATCACCCTGATTCCAAAATCAGACAAAGATATTACTAAAAAAGAAAACTACAGGCCGATATCCCTAATGAACATAGATGCAAAAATCCTCAACAAAATATTAGTGAACAGAATTCAGCAATACATTAAAAAGATCATACACCATAATCAAGTGGGATTCATTCCAGCTATGCAAGGGTGGCTCAACATCCGCAAATCAATTAATGTGATACACAACATTAACAAAATGAAAAATAAAAATCATATGATCATATCAACAGATGCAGAAAAAGCATTTCACAAGATCCAGCATCGATTTATGACAAAAACTCTTAAGAAAGTGGGAATAGAGGGACCATATCTCAACATAATAAAGGTGATATATGATAAACCCACAGCTAAGATCATACTCAATGGGGAAAAGCTAAAACCATTCCCCCTAAGATCAGGAACAAGGCAAGGTTGTCCACTTTCTCCACTTCTATTCAACGCAGTGCTGGAAGTTCTAGCCACAGCAATCAGACAAGAAAAAGAAATAAAAGGCATCCAAACTGGTAAGGAGGAAGTAAAAGTGTCACTGTGTGCAGATGACATGATAGTACAGATAGAGAACCTCAAAGACTCCACCAAAAAACTATTAGAACTGGTAAATGAATTTAGTAAAGTAGCAGGATACAAAATTAATATTCAGAAATCAGTTGCATTTGTATATACCAATAATAAACTATCAGAAGGAGAAATTAAGAAAACAATCCCATTTACAATTGCTTCAAAAACTATAAAATACCTGGGAATAAATTTAACCAAAATAGTAATAGCTCTGTACTCAGAAAATTATAAGACACTGAAGAGAGAAATTAAAAAGATACAAATAGATGGAAACACATACCATGCTCATGGATAGGAAAAATTAATATAGTTAAAAGGTCCATACTCCATAAGGCAATATACAGATTCAATGCAATTCCTATCAAGCTACCAAGGACATTTTTCACAGAAATAGAACATATAATCCTAAATTTATATGGAACCATACAAGACCCGATAGCCTCGGCAATCTTGAGAGACAAGAACAAAGTGGGAGGTATGCGATAGCTGACATCAAATTATACTACAAGGCTACAGTAATCAAACAGCATGGTACTGGCATAAAAACAGACACATAGATCAATGGAACAGAATAGAGAGCCCAGAAATGAATCCACGCCTATATGGTCATTTAATCTACGACAATGGAAGCAAAATTTTACAGTGGGGTAAAGATAGTTTATTCAATAAATGGTGCTGAGAAATCTGGACAGACACATGCAAGAAAATGAAGCTGGACCACCTGCTTACACCATATACAAGAATAAATTCAAAATGGATTAAGGACTTAAATATAAGATCTGGAACCATAAAACTCCTAGAAGAAAATATAGGAAGAAACTTTACAGACATTACCCAGAGTAAGATTTTTACTGATATATCCCCTCCGGTAAAGAAATAAGAGAAGCAATAAACATGTGGGATTACATCAAACTACAATTTTTTTCACAGCAAAGGAAACCATCAATAAAACAAAAAGGGATCGTACTGAATGGGAGAAAATATTTGCTAATGATGTATCCGATAAGGAGTTAATATCCCAAATGTATAAAGTACTCTCTCAACTCAACTCCAAAAAAGCAAACAACCCAATTAAAAAATGGGCACAGGACATGAAGGGACATTTTTCTAAAGAGGACATACAGATGGCAAACAAACATATGAAAAAATGCTCAACCTCACTAATCATTAGAGAAATGTAAATAAAAACCACAGTGAGATACCACCTCACCCCAGTCAAAATGGCTATCATCAATAAATCAACATACAAGTGCTGGTGAGGATGTGGAGAAAAGGGAACCCTCATGCACTGTTGGTGGGATTGCAGATTGGTGCAGCCTCTATGGAAAACAGTATGGAGGTATCTCAAAAATCTGAAAATGGATCTATCTTATGGCCCAGCAATTCCACTCCTAGGTATCTATCCAGAGAAATCCAAGTCTCTAATTCGAAAAAAATTTATGCACCCCTATGTTTACTGCAGCACTATACACAATAACCAAGACATGGATATAACTGTAATGCCCATCAGTAGACGACTGGATTAAGAAACTGTGGTACATTTATGCAATGGAGTATTACACAGCCATAAAGAAGAATGAAATCTTACCATTTGCAACAATATAGATGGACCTAGAGAAAATTATGCTAAGTGAAATAAGTCAGACAGAGAAAGACAAATACCATATGATCTCACTTATATGTGGAATCTAAAGAAAAGAATACATGAATGAACCAATCAGAAACAGTCTCAGAGACACAGAGGAAAAACTGAGGTTACTAGATGGGGGGGGTGTGGGGATAAGGGGGAAGGTGAGGGGATTAGAAAGCACAGTCAGTAACCACAGGATTGCCATGGGGATACGAAAGTCAGGTTGGGGAATATAATCAACAATGTTGTAAAGATTTTGTAGGGTATCCGATGGGCACTTGTCTCATTAGGGAGAGAACCTCAGGGATGATGTAGATGCCTGATCACTGCCCTGTACACCTGAAGCTGAAGCTGAACAATAATGAATGTCAACTACAATTATATATATATATATATACACACACACACACACAATTTTATATATATATATACATATACAATTATATATATGTGTGTGTGTATATATATATATACACACACAAGAAGTGGAGTACAGCGTTAGAAATAGACACAGTGGAAATTGTAATGGCTGTGTGCGATGTCAGAGGGGTAGTGGATGGGGGCAGGGGGGTATCACTGTGTGAGGGATATAAATGATAAATGTCTAACTATTACCTTGTTTTGTACACCTGAAACTAATTAAAAAAGAAAGAAAAACGTACTCTTTGTATTTTAACAGTAAGTATTAAATGGTGACCTTAATTAGAAGAATGTTATTAAAATGTTGGAGAAAGAAGCTGTATTTGTGGAACTTTAATATGGTCAGGAAGTAGAGAAATGCATGTGGGAAATGTTTGGATTAGAAAGGGAGGAAGAGAGTGAGGATTAGGCAGTAGTTAGAAGGAGACTCCAGGTCAAAGATAAAGAAATCTTAACAAATTACAAAAATAACACAAGAGTAGTCTCATTTTTACATACTTTGTGAATTTATGCAAGTGTGGAGTAAAAGAAACCTGCAATATAGTATCAGATGTTGAGAGCTAAAATACCTCAATTAAATTAGAAAAGAGAGTAAGAAAAAAGTGGAATAACTAAAGTTGTACCACTAGAACAGCTGCCAAGCATAAATTCCTCTGAGAACCTGTCCTGACTCTGCAGCTTAGTAGAGACCTTCCCGATAGGTTCCAGATTCACCCTTATTACCACATTTGCTTCACAACTGTAGAATTAATTACCTGCTCATGTTTTTGGTTTCCCCTACTGGCCTGCACATTCTGGAGGATTAGGTTAAGCAGTGTTCACTGGTGTGTTCTGGCTAACGTAATGCCTGGCACACTGTATAAGCATTCCACATATCAATTTTTATAACAATTTGTTCTATCGCTTACCATATAGACAAACGCCTATCATTTTGCTTCTTCCAGCATCTTCCCCCACTTCTCTACCAGCTCTGATCTTGCCTGTCCGCTCAGCTTAACTTATGTCCCTGCTGCCAAAAATTATTTTGGGTAAAGTCCACTTCAGGTAGGCAAGGACCTATGTACTGATGGTCAGGTTTCTATGTAGGTCTGAGCAAGTGTACGCTCATCTTCACAGCTAGCACTGGCAAGTACAGGCATGCCATGAGGTGGCGAAATGCACTCTGAGATCAGCTGGGCACTCTCAGAACCGCAGCTCTGTCTTCAATCAGCTGGATGGCTTGGACAGATTATGTGACCACAGGGAAGTTCTTTTTCCTCAGTAGATTTGATACTTTGATCCAGGTCTGAGGGCTATAATAAAAGATCAGAAATAATATATGTAAAGATTCCAGAATTATACCTGGCAGACAATAGGTACTCAATAAGTTAGGAATTTTTTTACGCATAGATGGGATGTCCAGTAGTTTAAGACCTTGGAGGTCATATAGAGGTGAATTCAAATCTTGTCACTTATGGTCTATGACCTTAGTGTTTCACTTAATCTCACTGTGTCTCCGTTTCTTCAAATGCAAAGAAGGTGTAATAAAATCTCTCCTGGAATATGTAATTTGTGAATTTACTATGCAATTCTGGAGTAAAAGAAAGCTCTGCGATATAATGTTTTGCAGAGAAACTGGCTTCTGATAATTCCTTTCTCCTTTCCCTTCCTGTTCTCTGAGGCAGGACCTGGACAGATATCTTTGCCCTTTAGAGCCTGTCGTCAGCACAGCACATGTACACTTGGACTTCCTCGGTGCATGATGATTTGAACGCCGCCTCCTGGTTCATCCCGGACGTGCTCAACCATGGCCTGTGTGGCTCAGATTCAGGGCCTTATTGGATTTAGCAAGTTAATTGTTCATTAAGAGATGGGGACATTCACAGAGATGGCCCGACATCCTGATAAAATACCAAATGACTTTCAGTGTTTGATTTATGGGTACAGCCTCGGCTCCTTGCTGGCTCATATCGGGATGGGCTAGAATGATAAGCACACATTTCTCTTTGGGCTTTGATGAATGGCAGGGAATCTTGTACCATAAAGGCAACCAAACCACCCTGTGGGAAGAGGACGGTCACAGAGTGCATTAGGAAAGCCCAATCAGCCTCCCATGGGAGGACAATTAGCAGAATTAACAGTTAGAATTTTAGTTGTCGTACAAATTAGAAGGAAATAATCAGCTCATATTTTATCACTTGTCTTGGTGAGGAGCACTGTCAGTTAAGTTTTACGGCAAATCTTTGATTAATTGAGACACAGAATGAAGATATATAATCCTGCCACATGTTCATGTTCTCCTTTCATCCTGTGCTGCCCCAAGGTTAAAAACTGGGTTGAAAGAGAGGTGGATGCTGCTTGGGGACACACACCACATGTGCAAACGGAGGCTTGCCATTTGACTCTCCATACAATGTTGGTCGGTTCACACTTGCTCAGTGTGGACAAGAATCTTCCACCCCACCCCCATTTTTTTCATTTGGTGTCCTTCGACTTCTGTTCTTTCGGTGGGAGATTCCTGAGCACATCCACTCTGGGCAGCCATCCCAGGACTGACGGTCACTGCAGAGTCATCAGTCAGAACTCCATGTCCCCACATTGATCCTCCCATACCTTCCCAGGGCCTGGGACCAAATTAATATTTGACAATTGAAGGGTGGTTTTCCCGGGTTCAGCCACTGAGTCTATGGTTCCATGCCTATCAGGGCCAGGTCACTCAAGACAGAGCAAAGGGCTTCGGAGACAGAAATGGACAGCTGACCAGTAACAAAATGAGGTGTGTCACTTTGTTGCTCCAAATACACAGAGAAGTTAGTAGTTTGCAAGCAACTATTCCAGGTAGGGAACGTGTGGAAAAGCTGGGGGGAAAGCAGTATGAAGTCAAAAGTAAGTCTCAGACTGAATACATCCACTCACTAAATGTCTAATAATCATGTATACTGTAACTGATTTTTGAGCTACTGATCTACCCTACCCCCGCACTTCACCCCAAACCTGCCCCTCTCACAGTCTTCTTCATTTTGGTGAATAGCAATTCAGTCTTTTCAGTCACTCAAGAAAATTTCGAGTCATCTAATCTTTCAGCAAATCTTGTAGGTTTTATTATAATAATGTGAAAGAACTACTTGCATTTAGACACATTGTGCTACCCACTGTTCCATCACCTGGGCCACCGGGTTACTGCACTAACTTCCTCCGAGCCCTGTATCTTCTATCCTCATCCACTTTGGTCTATTTCCACTTTGGTTCAATCTGCCAGAATGAACCTGTTAAAATGTAAATTGAGCCATGTTACCATACTGCTCAAAATCCTGATCCCTGCATCTCACTTAGAGAGAAAGTCAAAGTCCTTACCCTGATCTGCAGGTAACGAATTCTGACTGGATGGCTTCTCCGGCCTTATGACCCACTGTTGTCCCCTGTTACTCCACCTGTCCTTGTGCCTTCTGCACTTTCTTTGTCCTCTGCCAAAATTGCTCTTCCCTCTGATAGCTGTGTGGCTCAGTTCCCTGACTCACTTTAGCTTTTGCTCAAATGCTCCCTTCTCAGTGAGGCTTTCTTTAGCCATTTTGTCTAACAGAAGAGCTCTCCCTGCTCTGAGCTCACTGTAGTCCATGGTGCATGGGTATTCTGATAAATGTTCAACAGCTGGCTTTTGGTTGGGAGGACGCAGGAACCAATCAATCTGTAGTTCTCGGTGATGTTCATGATGCAAATACTTTTACAATGGCCAATTTTAAGCTACCAAAGTTATGAGAACTCCCTTGTAAAATTCCGGAAAATATAACAATTGGCTTTTGTAAGCCAGTATAACTAGCTCTAGTGTACCCTGTTTAGAGTTCTTTTCTGTTCTGTTTTGTTGCTGTTGTTGTTGTTAGTATTCATTCTTGAATATATATATATATATATATATATATATATATATATATATATATATATATAATTTATATATATATAATTTATATATATATAATTCAAATTAACTGTCTCTTCCATTAAAATATAATTTTCATATAGGCAATATTTTTTAACGGCTTTGTTCACTGCTGTGTTTCCTAGCTTCTAGTATAGTGCCTATCACATAGTAGGTACTCAAAAAAAAGTTTCTGAATGACAGTATTTTTTTTTTAATTTTGTAATTCTCTTTTCTTTTAGTTTCAGGTGTTTCTTTTAGTTTTGTTGTCTGTTGATTTATTGATGATAGCCATTTTGACTGATGTGAGGTGGTAGCTCTATGTGGTTTTTATTTGTGTTTCTCTAATGATTCATGAGGTTGAGAATTTTTTCATATGTCTGTTTGCCATCTGTATGTCCTCTTTAGAAAAATGTCCCTTCATGTCCTCTGCCCATTTTTTAATTGGGTTGTTTTTTTTGGTGTTGAGTTAAATGAGATTTTTATAAATTTTGGATATTAACCCCTGATCAGATGTATCATTGACAAATATCTTCTCCCATTCAATAGGATCACTTTTTGTTTTATTGATGATTTCCTTTGCTGTGAAAAAAATTTTCAGTTTGATGTAATCCCATATGTTTATTTTCTCCCTTACTTCTCTTGCCTGGGGGGATATATCAGTAAAAACATTACTAAGGATAATGTCTGCAAATTTACTTTCTGTATTTTCTTCTAGGAGTTTTATGATTTCAGATCTTACATTTAAGTCTTTAATCCATTTTCAATTTATTTTTGTATATGGCTCCAGTTTCTTTTTTTGCATGTATCTGCCCAGGTTTCCCAACGCCATTTATTGAATAGAGTGTCTTTACTCCAACATAAATTCTTGCTTTCGTTGTCATAGATTAAATGACCATATAGGCATGGATTTATTTCTGGGCTCTCTATTCTGTTCCATTGATCTACATGTCTGTTTTTATGCCAGTACCATGCTGCTTTCATTGCTATAGACTTGTACTATGATTTGATGTAGTGTATCATGATACATTCCACTTTGTTCTTATTTCTCAAGGTTGCTGTAGCTATTCGGGGTCTTTTATGGTTCCATATAAATTTTAGGATTCTTTTAGGTTCTATTTCTGTGAAAAATGTCCTTGGTAGTTGATAAGAATTCCACTGAATCTATATATTGCCTTAGGTAGTATGGGTATTTTAACTATGTTAATTCTTCCTATCCATGAGCATAGTATGTGTTTTCACTTATTTGTATCTTCTTTAATTTCTCTCTTCAATGTCTTATAATTTTCTGATGTATAGGTCTTTTACTTCCTTGGTTAAATTTATGCTTAAGTATTTCTTTTTTGTTTGTTTGTTTGATGCAATTATAAATGGAATTGTTGTCTTAACTTATTTTTCTGATAGTTAATCATTGATGTATAAAAATGCAACTGATATCTGAATATTAATTTTGTATCCTGCTACTTTACGAAATTTATTTATCAGTTGTAATAGTTTTTTGGTGGAATCTTTTGAGTTCTCTCTATATAGTATTATGTCATCTGCAAATAATGACAATTTTACTTTTTACTTGCCCATTTGGATGCCTTTTATTTCTTTTTATTGTATGGTTGCTGTGGCTAGGGCTTCCACAACTACGTTGAATAAAAGTGGTGAAAGTGGGCATCTTTGTCTTGTTCCTAATTTTAAGGAGAATGCTTTTCACTTCTCCCTGTTGAGTTTGCTGTGACTTTGTCATATATGGCCTTTATTATGTTGAGATATGTTCCCTCTATTCCCACTTTGCTAGACTTTTTATCATAAATGGATGCTGGATTTTGTCAAATGCTTTTTCTGCATCTATTGATATGACGATAGGATTTTTATTTTTCATTTTGTTTACGTGGTGTATCATGTTCATTGAATTGCAGATATTGAACCAAACTTGTGTACCAAAAATGACTTTCACTTGGTCGTGGTGTGTGATCTTTCTAATGTGTTGCTGCATTCAGGTTGCTAACATTTTGTTGAGGATTTTTGCATCTATTTCATTAGGATTATCAGCCTATTATTTTCTCTTTTTTTGTAATGTCTTTGGTTTTGGAATCAGGGTATAGGTGACCTCATAAAATGAGCTTGGAAACCTTCCCTCCTTTCAGAATTTTTGGAATAGTTTGAGGAGAATAGGTGTAAATTCTTGTTTTGAATGTTTGATAAAATTTGCCTGTGAAGCCATCTGGTCCAGGACTTTTATTTCTTGGGGGCTGTTGATTACTAATTAAATTTTATATTCTGCAGCTTTGAGGTGAAATGCTCTAAAAATATTGATTAAATCAAACTGGTCTAATGTGTCATTTAAGGCCTCTGTTTCCATATTGATTTTAGGAGAATCCGTCTTTTGTTGTGTCAGTGGTCTGCATGACAGTATTAATGAAAGAATGAGTACCTACTACTTAACAGACATTGATACATGTTGAAATACATGAATGAATAAGACAGGGTCCTTGACTTCTGTCTAGTGGTAAAGACAAATCTCTGCAGTATAATGAAATGGGGACTAAAATAGGTTGTTCCTGGTAGGGATAATAACAAGACAATCATCAAAATCAGATTCAAATATCAGAGTTGATTGAATCTGATGTAAATGGGGATGTAATTTTCTAACTACTCATAATATTTGACCATAGGCCCCTGGAACGTCCAACTTCTAATATTCTTTCTTCATCAAATTCTAGGTATATATGCATGACATGATTGTGATTTAATAATTTGTTGAGTGCCTCTAATCCTCATGATTGATATTAACTAGAATGAAGCACATAGCTTATGTCAAGGCCTACAGTGTCCAATTTTACCACCCAGCCAACTCAGGAGCCAGAAATAATAATAATAATAATAATAATAATAATAATAATAATAATAATAAGAAGAAGAAGAAGAAGAAGAAGAAGAAGAAGAAGAAGAAGAAAAAGAAGAAGGAGAAGAAGCTTTAATGCTCCAGAATGAAGTAAAGTAAGAACAACTATCTTGTACCTGCCTAAGGTCATCCCCTGGCCCTCTGCTCATTGATGTGACAGAGACCTTCACACCCACTCCATGCCTTTTAAAACAGCAATCCTATTTATTGGCAAATGAAGTCCCAAAAGAACGTGACTTCATTAGGTCAATGTTTCTTTCATTTTGAAGAAGAGTGAGGAGAGAATGAGGATAACGGTGATGTCTTTTTCTTCCCTCTATGGATTGTTAGTGATTTAAATGCAATTTATCCCAGTGACAAATATGTTTTAAAGTATGGTAGGATGAATGACAATGCCAAATTATTCTGTCGGACATTCTACATGGACATACATATACAGACCCAGAGATTTGTTGACATAATTCTTGAATTTCTTTAATATGTGCTCGTAGCCTATGTGGTAATTTAGACCAGTAATTCTTTGGATGAGAGACTTCAGCATTTTTTAAGCATTTGTGTGTGCTGATTATCTTATACTTGTCCTTCCAAATATATACTTGTCCCTCCCTCTACTTTCTACCTTGATTAGTACCCTGAGAAGTTGACCTAAATGGACTAAATAGATAGGTTCGTCATGGTTGGGCTTCTGATTGGATTGGGCTAGTGTAAAGCTTAAAAAAGAAGAAAGATCAGGAGGAGGGTGAGACAGTCAGGGTGTCCACTCTTCCAGCTCCCTCTGCAGAAACATTGATGCACCTGTCCACCATGTGTCAGAACTGCTTCAGGTGGCCAACTTTATTGATGCGGAAAATGCTTCTCAATGCTTGATGGTGGTTTGTCTTGAAAAGTTTTGTAGAGATTTCCTGAAGACAAAGATATATGTGCCCTCTTTCAAAGAGTACTTACTGTATTTGCTATTTCCAAATCTGTGAGCATCACAGTTGGGGACAACCTCAGAACAAACATGTAGCCTGAGGCTTCTTGGCAGACTCAAGTCATGTTCTCCCAGAGTGAAAATGTGTAAATGCCAGAACATCTCAAGGACTTTTTCTTTTCCTTTCTTTTCTTTTTTACTTCACATTTTCTTTTACTTTTAATGCTCTGTTCTTCCCAAGGCAGTCTTTTCCATACTTCCCTGGGATTAAAGGGAGTGGGACATGGGGAAGATTTGTTTTGCAATTATCATGAAGGTTAAGCCAGTAGGTTTAAAATGTCATCTACAAGTATTTTCCAGCTTGAGTGAGTCCTGGGCCATAACTTCTGTGATGATCCAAAGCCACTAAATATAAGCCCAAGTGTTTCAATATTGGCACGTTCCCACCGAATTTTAAAACTCCAGTTTTTGGCTTACTTATTTGGTTAAAGGCTTTATTTCTAAAATTATCTGGGATTTTCTCCCACTTCAACTTTTTTTAAATTAAAATTTATTGGGTAAAAGTGATCAAATATATGGCGATGGAAGGAGAACTGACTCTGGGTGGTGAATGCACAATGTGATATATAGATGATGTATTATAGAATTGTCCACCTGAAACTTATGTAACTTTACTAATAATTGTCATCCCAATGAACTTTAATAAAAAATTTGTAACCTTGGATTAGGCAGTTATTTCTTAGATATAACAACAAAAATGCAACCAACAAAGGTTGCATTGAAAAAAAAATAAACTACACATCATCAAAATAAAAACATTTGTACCTCAGAGGACATCAAAAAATATACAAGACAACCCACAAAAATGTAGAAAATGTTTTCAAGTCATATACCTGAAATGAGACTTGTCCGCAGATCATACAGATAACTATTACAATTCAAAAATAAAGAGAAAAAATACAAATTTTAGTTTTTTTTAAAAGGGAAAATTTAGTTTTTTTGTTTGTTTGTTTTTTAACAGACAGTTATGCAGAGAAGATAAACAAATAGTCAATAAGCAGTAAAAAGATGCTCAACATCATTAGCCATTAGTGGAAAGCAAATCAAAAGCAAAATAAGATACCACTTCACACTCATTAGAATGGCTATAATCAAAAGGACAGAGAATTAACAAGTGTTTGTGAAGGTGTGGAGAAATTGGAACCATCATAAATTGCTGGTGGGAATGTAAAATTGTGCAGATACATTGGAAAACGGTCTGGCAGTTTCTCAAATAATTAAACATAGAGTTACCATATGATCCAACAATACCACTCTTAGATATATAACCAAGAAAAATAAGAACATATGCACACACACACACACACAAACACACAAACTATACACAAATGTTCATAGTAGCATTACTGATAATAGCCAGAAGTGTAAATAATCTACATGTCCGTGACTTGATGAATAGATAAATAAAATGTAGCATATTCTTACAATGAAATATTATTTGTCAATAAAAATATATAAAGTACTGAGACATGCGACAACATGAATGAACCCTGAAAAAATGCTAACTGAAAGAAGCCAATCACAGAAGACCACATTTCTATGATTCCATTTATATAAGATGTCCAGAACAGGCAAATCTATAGAGACAGAAAGTGAGTAGTGGTTGCCTAGGGCTGGAAATGATGGGAAGTTGGAGAAGTAACAGTAAAGGGAGTGGGGTTTCTTTTTGGGGTAATAAAAGAGTTGTATAATTTACTTTGATAATGTTTGCACAATTCTGTGAATGTATACAAATCCACTGAATTGCAGTAAATGAATAAAAGTTATGGTATGTAAATTATATCTCATTAAATCTGTTAAAAAAGAATAACATTCCCAGTTACATTATAACCAAACTTCTGAAAAATCAGAAATCTTTATGCATTTAGAAAAGTACCAACATATTACTGTCGGGGAACAACAATTTTTATGAATGCAAATTTCTCATCAGAAACAATGGAAGCCAGAAGGGACTGTAACAACATTTTCAAAGTACTAAAATAATGAAATTGCTAGCCCGGAATTCTATATCCAATGAAATTATTCTTCAGAGATGAATGTAAAATAAAATCATTCTTAGATGAAAAGAAACTAAAAAAAAAAATTATCTCAAGCACACCTACCCTAAAATTAATGCTATAAGAAGTTCTTCAGGAAAAAGGAAAATCATACCAAGGGTGACTTGGACCTTTCACTGGGTGGAGACAGCTAAATGGAATTTAAACAGAAATGAAGGAGATGATAAATAGCAAATACTTGGTTAAGTATGACAGACTATATTTCTGGGATGAATTATTTCATTTAGTATGTTTTCAAGATCCATTCATGCCATGGCATGTGTCAGTATGTATTTCTATTGCTGAATAAAAATTAATTATGTGAGTATACATTACATTGTTTATTCATTTCTAATTTGACGGACAACTGAGTTGTTTTCTCTTTTTGGCTATTATGAATTATGCTGCTTTAAACATTAGTGTACATGTTTTTTATGGGAGTATGCTTTCATTTATCTTGAATTCAAGTATGTATCAAGTTACAGGTTTGCTGGGTAATATGGTAACAATATCGACATGTTTACATGTACTTATTTGGTACTTGCACATTTTCTCTGGATGAATGTACATTGACTTTCATTGCCTATTTAAAATATTGGGTTCTTTGTATTTTTCATATTGAGTTGAAGAGGAATTGGATTTAAATCCCTTATCAGATATATTATAGAATTTGTAAATATATTTTCTATTCTGTACATTGTTTTTCTTCCCTTTCTTGCTGGTATTATTTTCAGCACAAAAGTTTTTAAATTTTAATGTACTCAAATATATATATATGTGTATATATATATATATACACATATATATATATACATATATATATATTTTTTTCTCCTTGTGCTTTCAGTGTCACATCTACAAAAAATTGCCTGAACCAAGATGGTAAATTTTACTCCTAAATTTTCTTCTTAGAATTTTATAATTTTAGAGCAAACATTTAGCTCTGTTACTTATTTTATGTTAATTTTTGTGTATAGTGCAAGTAATAGGCCCAATTAATTTTTTTTACAAATAGAAATCCAGTTGCCCTAGTATCATTCATGGAAAAGACTATTCTTTACCCAATTTACTTGTTTTGTCCACCTTGAAAAAAAATTCAGTTGATCCTATGTATATATGAATTTAGTTCTGAAATCTCAATTGTATTTTGCTGATTGATATGTCTCTTCTTATGCTAGTACCACACCATCTTGATTAGTATAGTTTTATAACAAGTCTGAAATTAAAAAAATATGAATCTTTCATCTTTGTTTATCCTATTTAATATTGTTGGCTATTTTTGGTGCCTTGTGTTTCCTTATGAATTTAAGGACCAAATTGCAAATATAGACAAAAAAAGGCAATATGGGTTTCTGAGGACATTTTATTTAATCTGTACATCAATTTTGGAAGTATTTCCATTTTGATATTAATAGTTTTGATACGTGAACATAAGATTACTTTCCACTTATTTAGATCTTCTTTACTTTCTTTCAAATATGCTTTGTAACTTTCAGCAAAGAGGCAACATATCTCAACATAATAAAAGCCACATATGATAAACTGAAAACTAACATAATACTCAATGGGGGAAAGCTAAAAGCATTTCCCTTAAGGTCAAGAAACAGATAAGGATGTCCACTTTCAGCACCTTTATTCAACAGAGTACTGGAAGTCCTAGCCATAGCTGTCAGACAAGAAAAAGAAATACAAGGCATCTAAATTGGAAAGGAAGAAGTAAAACTGTCATTATTTGTAGATGACATGATACTATGTATAGAGAGCCCCAAAGATTCCACCAGAAAACGATTAAAACTTATAAATAAATTTAGCAAAGTAACAGGATACAAAATTAATATTCAGAAATCAGTCACATTTTATACACCAATAACAAACAATAGGAGAAGGAAATTAAGAAAACAATTCCATTTACAATTGCATTAAAAAAAAAATCTACAAATATCTTTCTCTTGCCTGATTGCTCTGGCTAGAACTTCCAATACTATGTTGAAAAGCAGAGGTGATAGGGGACAGTCCTGTCTTGTTCCTGAACATAGAGCAAAGGGCTTCAGTTTTTCACTGTTAATTATGATTTTAGCTGAGGTTTTGTCATATATGGCCTTTATTATTTAAGGTATTTTCCTTCTATACCCATTTCATTAAGTGTTGTAATCATAAATGGATGTTGTACTTTGTCAAAGGCTTTTTCTGCATCTATTGATATAATCATATGATTTTTGTCCTTTATTTTGTTTATGTGGTATATCACATTGATCAATTTGCTTATGTTGAAGTATCCTTGTGCCTCTAGGATGAACCCCACTTGGTCGTAATTACAATCTTTTTAATGAATTGTTGTAATTGATTTGCTAGAATTTTGTTTGGAGTTTTTTTTCTTTGTTCATCAGAGATATTTGTTTGTAATTTATTTTTTGTATGTTATCCTTACCAGATTTTGGTATCAGTGTAATGTTGACCTCACAAAATGAGTTAGGGAGATTTGCCTCTTCTTCAATTTTTTGGAAGACATTGAGTAGGACGAGTATTATATCCTCTTTGAATGTTCAATAGAATTCACTAGTAAAGCCATCTGATTCTGGACTTTTGCTTTTGGGAAAATTTCAGATGACTGATTCAATTTCCTACCTGTTGATTAGTCCATTTAGATTTTCCAATGAATTATGAAATTCAGCCTAGGAAGATTATATGTTTCTAAGAACTTGTCAATTTCTTCTAGGACAGAGGACCTGAATAGACATTTCTCCAAAGAGAACATACAGATGACCAATAGACATATGAAAAGATGCTCAACATCACTAATCACCAGAGAAATGCAAATAAAAAACACAATGATAATCACATCACACCAGTTAGAATGGCTATCATCAACAAAACAAATAATAATAATAAGTGTTGGAGAACAAAAGAACAAGACAAGCAAACAAAGAAACAAAGATCCATAGTCAGAGACAATAGTTTAGTGGTTACCAGAGGGTAGGGGGCGATAGATCAGTGTAAATGGGATCAAATATACGGTGATGGAAGAAGAACTGACTCTGGGAGTTGAACACACAATGTGAAATATAGATGATATATTATAGAATTATACACTTGAAACCTATGTAACTTTACTAACCATTGTCACCCCAATAAACTTTAATTAAAAAAAAAAAACTACAAATAAATTTAACCAAGGAAGTAAAAGACCTGTACCCAGAAAATTATAAAGACATTGAAGAGAGAAATTAAAGAAGATACAACTAAATGGAAGCATATACTATGCTTGTGGATAGGAAGAATTGATACAGTTAAAATGTCCATACTACCCAAAGCAGAGTATCAATTCAATGCAATCCCTATCAAAATACCAATGGCATTTTTCACAAAACAAGAACAAATAATCCTGACATTTATATGGAACCATAAAAGATCCGAATAACCATGGCAATCTTAAGAAAGAAAAACAAAGCAGGAGGTATCATGCTATATAATATCAAACTATACTACAAGATCATAGTGATCAAAACAACATGATATTGGCATAAAAACAGACACATAGATCAATGGAATAGAATACAGAAACCAGGAATAAATCCACGCTTATATGGTCATTTAATCTATGACAAAGGAAGCAAGAATATACATTTGGGTAACGACAGTCTATTCAATAAATGGTGCTGGGAAAACTGGACAGACACATATAAAAAAATGAAACCGGATCACCTTCTTACTCCATATACAAGAATAAACTCAAAATGTATTAAAGACTTAAATGTAAGACCCAAAATCATATAACTCCTGGAAGAAAACATAGACAGCAAAGTCTCAGATATTACCCTTAGTAATATTTTTCTGATATATGTCCTCAGTCAAGGGAAACAAAAGAAAAAATAAATGAATGGGACTACATCAAACTAAAATGTTTCTGCACAGCAAAGGAAACCACCAACAAAATTAAAAGACATCCTACTGAAAGGGAGGCAATATTTGCCAATGATATATCTGATAAAGGGTTAACATCCAGTATATGTATAAAAACTCATACAGCTCAACACCAAAAAATACAAAAAATCCAATTAAAAAATGGGCAGAAGACCTGAATAGACATTTCTCCAAAGAGGACATACACATGGCCAATAGACATATGAAAAAATGCTCAACATCACTAATCATCAGGGAAATGCAAATTAAAACTACAATGAGATATCACCTCACACCTGTCAGAATGGCCATCATCAATAAATTAACAATTATTGGCAAGTTTTTGGAGAAAAAGAACACTTGTGCACTGTTGGCTGGATTGCAAATTGGTGCAGCCTCTATGGAAAACAGCATTCAGTTTCCTCAAAAAATTGAAAATAGAGCTACTTTATGACCCAGCAATTCTACTCCTGGGTAAGACTTATCCAAAGAAATCCAAAACACTAATTTGAAATGATATATACACCCCTACATTCACTACAGCACTATTTACAGTAGCCAAAACATGGAAACAACAAAAATGGTGATCAATAGATGATTGGATAAAGAAGATGTAGCACATATATACAATGGAATATTACTTTGCATAAAAAAGAGTGAAATCTTACCCTTTGCGACAACATGGATGGACCTAGAAGGTATTATGCTTAGTGAAATATATCAGACTGAGGAAGACAAATACTGTATTTTGCTATGTATAATGCACTTTTTTGCCCAAATTGTGAGGGAAAAATAAGGATACACATTATATATGGGTAGTACTAATTTCATATCTATATAAATGTTTTTAATTGTTTTATTTATGCTTATGAGTTAAAAATATAACTCTAGAAATCAGTAATAAAATCTGATATCCATATTGAAAATAATACCCTGGAATACGATAATCGGTTTTGTTGAATTCAGGATGAACTTGCAACGATCAAGAGTTCTTGGTTTTCTATGATGTATAAATATCGTAAAGCTTTTACTGGTACATAAAATTTGTTGTACCTTGTATCTGTTCTAGTGTTTGTAATTCTTTGTTACATAAAACTTCTTGTACTGTAATATGTTAAAAAATAAATGCTAAAATTCCTTTATAATACAAAAAACAAGTACCTAAATGTAAACAAATAAAAATTTGCATTAAAAAATTAAAACAAAAGAATTTTTCCTTGAAAGTTTGGGCCAAAAATGTGGGTGCACATTATACATAGTAGTGCATTATACACAGCAAAATACGGTACTATGTGATCTCACTTACATGCAGAAATCTAAAGAACAAAATAAATGAACAAACAAAACAGAAACAGACTCATAGATACAGAGAACAAACTGATGGTTATTAGATGGGAGGGGTCTGGGGGTTGGGTGTGAAAGTTGAAGGTGATAAGAAGTACTAATTGACAGTTACAGGAGAGTCATGGGGCTGTAAAATACAGTACGGGGAATATAGTCAATAGTATTGCAAAAACTACTATGTATGTGTGGTCAGATGGGTGGTAGACTTATTGGGGGAATCACTTCATAAATTATGTAAATATCTAACCACTATGCTGTACACATGAAGCTAATATAAAATAATACTGAATGTCAACTATAAATTTTAAAAATATATAGTTAAGGGACGGGAATATAGTCAATAACGTTCTAATAACTATGTACAATGCCGGGTGGGTAGTAGACTTGCTTTGGTTATCACTTTGTGAGTTATGTAAATCACTACCGTTTTTCCCCCAAAATAGATTGGGTCTTATATTAATTTTTGCTCCAAAAGACACCTTAGGGCTTCTGTTCAGGGGATGTCATCCTGAAAAAATCATGCTAGGGCTTATTTTCCAGTTAGGTCTGATTTTCGGGGAAACACGGTGTGTTGTTCTGTATGTCTAAAACTAATAATAAAAAAAGAATAAAAGTTGAAATAAAATATATTCAGATAAAAGAAAATTAACTGAATTTGTTGCAAGTGTAACTGTAGAACAAGAAATGTTGATATCTTTTAGTGAAGAGACATTATATCAGATGACGATTTGGATATTAAGGAGAGTGTCAAATGTTAAATATGAAGGTGTGAAATAGATTCAGAAATGTTATAGGATAGTGAAATCATTACAAAAAACTAACCAGACACGCCAGAAATTAAAATTTTCATCTTAAAAAAACCAAACAAACAAACAAAACTGAGTTAGCAGAATGTTCACAAGCAAAGACTGACTTGATTACCTAGGAAAGTGAGCCAACAATTTCTTCCAATATGAAGCACAAAAGTCTCAGAGTGTTAAAAGTTTTACAAAGAAGGAAGAGATAAAGAGAATACTAAATACTAAAAGAAATAATTTAAGAATAATTTCCAAAGTAATGAAATGCTGAAATCCTTAGAACCCAGATTAAAAACAGAAATTTGAGGATTGAAATGATATATGTTTTTTTGGATTCTACACTTGGACCCATGATAATGTAATTTGAATACATTAAAATAATAGATAAAGAAAAGAATCATAAACTTTCCAGAGTATAAATTTCTAGGAATGCTAACCCGATTGCCATCAGACTTCTCTTAAACAACACTAAATAAGGAAGATAATGAAACGATATGCGCAAAATATATAGAAACATTGTAGATTTCTATGCCCAGATAAGCCATTGTTTCAGTTTGATGTGAAATAAAGAAATTTAGACATAAATAAACAAACAGAACAAATATGCTTTTTACTTTTCAGCATACATCTTACATTCATTTTGTAACTATTTTATTACTAAATGTTTTATTCTCAAATATTTTATTCCTTTTATGCTATTATAAATGGAATTTTTCATAATTTCATTTTTAAATTTTAAATTATTTATTGTTTGTATATAAAAATACAACTGATTTTTGTATATAAATTTGTATGCTACAACATTGCTGAACCCAATTATTATTTCCATTAGTTTTTTCATAGATTCCTTAGTATTTCCTATAAATAAGATCTTGCAGATGACGTTTGCTTCTTTTTCTTATCTCATTTCCCTGATTAAAACATCCAGTGCAATGATGAGTAGAAATGGTGAGAATAGACATCCTTCGCCACCCTTAAACTACATAAAAAGTATTGAGTCTTTCACTATTAAACTTGATGCTAGCTGTGTGTTCCCTTCTCTTCCTACTTATTGAGTGTTTTTTTTTATTTGTTTGATTGTTTAATCATGAAAGACTATGGATTTTAGCAAATGTTCTGTGTTCATTGAGATGATCTTATTTCTCTCTTTTATATTTTTAATTGATTGATTTTCATATGCTAATCCACCTGCTCATGGTATATAATTATATGTGTTGCTGGATTTCATTGTCTAGTATATTGCAGAGGAATTTTGTACCTATATTTCTAAGGGACATTGTTCTCTAGTTTATTTTTCTTTTTCTTTTTTTAAATTTATTGGGTGACAATTGTCAGCAAAATTACATAGATTTCAGGTGTACAATTCTTATTACATCATCTATAAATCCCATTGTGTGTTCACCACCCAGAGTCAGTTCTCCTTCCATCACCATATATTTGATCCCCCTTACCCTTACCTCCCACCCCCCACCCCCCTTACCCTCTGGTAACCACTAAACTATTGTCTGTGTCTATGAGTTTTTGTTTCTTCATTTGTTTGTCTTGTTTTTTGTTGTTTTTGGTTGATGTACCACATATCAGTGAAATCATATGGTTCTCTACTTTTTCTGTCTGACCTATTTCACTTAACATTAGAATCTCAAGATCCATCCATGCTGTCACAAATGGTGCTATTTCATCTTTTCTTACAGCTGAATAGTATTCCATTGTGTATATATACCACAACTTCTTTATCCATTCATCTCTCGAAGGACATTTTGGTTGTTTCCATGTCTTGGCCACTGTAAATAAAGCTGCAATGAACATTGGAGCACACATGTCTTTATGGATAAATGTTTTCAGTTTTTTTGGGGTAGATACCCAGGAGAGGGATTGCTGGGTCATATGGTAATTCTATTCGTAATTTTTTGAGGAAACTCCACGCTCCTTCTATAGCGGCTACACCAGTCTGTATTCCCACCAACAGTATATGGGGGTTCCTTTTTCTTCACAGCCTCTCCAGCACTTGTTACTATCTGTCTTGTTGATGATAGCCATTCTAACTGGGGTGAGGTGATATCTCATTGTGGTTTTTATTTGCATTTCTCTGACGATTAGTGATGTTGAGCATTTTTTCATATGTCTATTTGCCATTTGTATGTCCTCTTCAGAGAAGTGTCCCATCAGGTCCTCTGCCCACTTTTCAATTGGGTTGTTTGTTTTTTGTTGTAGAGTTGTATGAGTTCCTTGTATAATTTGGATGTTAGCCCCTTATTGGAGGCACTGTTTGCAAAAATCTCCCATTCGGCTGGTTGCCTCTTTATTTTGTCAATGGTTTCTTTTGCTGTGCAGAAGCTTTTAAGTTTGATACAGTCCCATTAATTTATTTTAGCTTTTACTTCCATTGCCTTTGGAGTCAAATTCATAAAATGCTTTCTGAATCCAAGGTCCATAAGTTTAGTACCTATGTTTTCTTCTATGCAGTTTATTGTGTCAGGTCTTATGCTTAAGTCTTTGATCCATTTTGAATTAATTAATTAATTAATTAATTAATTAATTAATTAATTTTGGTACATGGTGACAGATAGCAGTCTAGTTTCATTCTTGTGTCTGTGGGTTTCCAATTCTGCCAGCACCATTTATTGTAGAGGCTGTCTTTTCTTTTCTCCATTGTATGTTTTCTGCTTCTTTGTCAAAAATTATCTGTCCATATTTATGTGGGTTTATTTCTAGGTTTTGAATTCTATTCCATTTGTCTATGTGTCTGGTTTTATGCCAATACCATACTGTTTGATTATTATTGCCCTGTAGTACAAGCTAAAGTCAGGGAGTGTGATACCTCCAGCATTGTTCATTTTTCTTAGGATTGCTTTGGCTAATTGGGGTATTTTGTGGTTCCAAACAAATCTGATTTTTTTTTGTTCTATTTCTTTAAAAATGCAATTGGGATTTTGATGGGCATTGCCTTAATTCTGTATATTGCTTTGGTAATATGGCCATTTTAATTATGTTGATTCTTCCAATGCATGAGCACAGAATGTCTTTCCATTTCCTTGTGTCTTCTTCAATTTCTTTTAAAAATGTCTTATAGTTTTCAGCATATAGGCCTTTCACATCCTTGATTAAGTTTATTGCTAGGTATTTTATTCTTTTGGTTGCAATTGCAAAAGAAATTGATTTTTTGTTTTATTTCTTTTTCTGAGATTTCATTGTTAGTATATAGGAATGCAAAGGACTTATGGAGCCGGCAACTTTACTGTATTCTTTCATTGTTTCTAACAGCTTTTTGGTGGAGTCTTTAGGTTTTTCTATATACAGCATTATGTCATCTGTAAAAAGTGACAATTTAACTTCTTCATTCCCAATTTGGATGTATTTTATTTATTTCTCTTTCCTGATTGCTCTGGCAAGGACTTCCAACACTATATTGAAAAGCAAAGGTGATAGGGGACAGCCCTGCCCTGTCCTGACCATAGAGCAACGGGCTTCAGTTTTTACTGTTAATTATGATATTAGCTGAGGGTTTGTCACATATGGCCTTTATAATATTAAGGTATTTTCCTTCCATACCTACTTTATTAAGTGTTTTAATCATAATTGTATGTTGTATCTTGTCAAATGCTTTTTCTGCATCAATTGATATAACCATATGATTTTTGTCCTTTACTTTGTTTATGTGATGTATTATCAGATTGATGGATTTGCGGACGTTGAACCATCCTTGAGCCCTGGGATGAACCCCACTTGATCGTGATGAATAATCTTTTTAATGCATTGTTGTATTCGATTTGCTAGAATTTTGTTTAGGATTTTTGCATCTGTATTCATCAGAGATATTGGTCTGTAGTTCTCTTTTTTTGTGTTGTCCTTGCCAGGTTTTAGTATCAGGGTAATGTTGGCCTCATAAAATGAGTTAGGGAGTACTGTCTCTTCTACAATTTTTTGGAAGAGTTTGAGTAGGACAGGTATAGATCCTCTCTGAATGTTTAGTAGAATTCACTAGTGAAGCCATATGGTCCTGGACTTTTGCTTTTGGGCATGATTTAAATGATTGTTTCAATTTCCTTACTGTTGATTTATCTATTTAGATTTTCTGGTTCTTTGTGATTCAATCTAGGAAGGCTATATATTTCTAAGAACTTGTCCATTTCTTCTAGGTTATTGAATTTAGTGGCATATAGTCCTGCATAGTATTCCTGTATGATATTTTGTATTTCTGTTGTATTCACTGTAACTTTCCTGTTTCATTTCTGCTTTTGTTTATTTGTGTCTTTTTTTTCTCAGTGAGTCTAGCCAAGGGTTTTTCAATTTTATTAATCTTTTCAAAGAACCAGCTCTTTGTTGCATTAGTTTTCTTCTATTGTCTCTTTGTTCTCTATTTCATTTAGCTTTGCTCTTGTTTTTATTATTTCCTTACTTCTGGTGACTTTGAGTTTTATTTGTTCATCTTTTTCTACTTCTTTAAGATGTAATGTTAGTTTGTTTATTTGGGATTTATGTTATTTGTTGAGAGGTCCTGTAATGATATAAATTTTCCTCTTAATACCACTTTTTCTGCATCCCAATTTTTTTTCATTAAATTTTTTTAAATTAAAGTTTAAGTCAGTTGTTAGTAAAGTTACATAGATTTCAGGTGTACAATTCTGTATTACATCATCTATAAATCCCAATGTGTGTTCACCACCCAGAGTCAGTTCTCCTTCCATCACCATATATTTGATCCCCTTTACCCTCATCTACCACCCCCTAACCCCTTACACTCTGGTAACCACTAAACTATTGTCTGTGTCTATGAGTTTTTGTTTCTCATTTGTTTGTCTTGTTTTTTTGTTGTTTTTGGTTCATATACCACATATCAGTGAAATCATATGGTTCTCTGCTTTTTCTATCTGACTTATTTCGCTTAGCATTATAATCTCAAGATCCATTCATGTTGTCACAAGTGGTCCTATTTCATCTTTTCTTACTGCTGAATAGTATTCCATTCTGTACATATACCACAACTTCTTTATCCATTCCTCTATTGAAGGCTATTTTGGTTGTTTCCATGTCTTGGCCACTGTAAATAAAGCTGCAATGAACATTGGAGCACACATGTCTTTATGGATAAATGTTTTCAGATAATTTGGGTAGATACCCAGGAGAGGGATTGCTGGGTCATATGGTAATTCTATTCATAATTTTTTGAGGAACCTCCACACTGCTTTCCATAGCAGCTGCACCAGTCTGCATTCCCACCAGCAGTGTATGAGACCTTGGGTTCAAAGAGCATTTTATGAATTTGACTCCAAAGGCAAGGGAAGTAAAAGCTAAAATAAATGAATGGGACTATATGAAACTTAAAAGCTTCTGCACAGCAAAGAATCCATCGACAAAATAAAGAGGCAACCAACTGAATGGGAGAAGATTTTTGCAAACAGTGCCTCTAATAAGGGGCTAATATCCAAAATATATAAGGAACTCATGCAACCAACGTTAATGGCAGGGGGGATACATTTGTAGATCAATTCTATTTTCAAGAAGATCTGTCCACCAGTGATTGAAATGATATTTGTTGAAATGTAAGCAGATACATCACCAGCTTGTGTTTCTATGACTGGTAAAGCAGTCAATGAGCCACCACTAAAAGAATCGTTCATTTCGGCTGCTCTCTCTAGCAGATGGGCGTGTAGGTAGAACACATCACCAAGATAGGCCTCACGACCAGGGCTTCGGTGGAGCAGCAGAGACATCTGACAATAAGCAAGAGCCTGTTTGTATAAGTTGTCAAAGATGATCAAAGCACGTTTGCCATTATCCCTAAAATATTCTCCCATAGAACAGCCAGAATAAGGAGCCAGGTACTGAAGTGGGGCAGCATCAGAAACAGTAGCTGAAACCACAATGGTTACTTCATGGCATCTGCATCTGTAAGTCTCTTCACCAACTGAGCAACAGTGGATCTCTTCTGACCAATAGTGACATAGATACAGTACAGCTTCTTCTTTTCATCACTTCCTTCATTGAAATGTTTCTGGTTAATGATTGTGTCAATAGAAATTGATGTTTTGCCAGTGTGTTGGTCACCAATAATTAGCTCACGCCGACCACGACAATTGGCACCAAGCTATCCACAGCCTTGGTGCCAGTCTGCATTGGTTCCTGCACAGAAATTCGAGGAATGATCCCAGGTGCTTTCAGTCCAGCTCGCCTAAGGGTCTTGGAATCAATTGGACCATTTCCATCAATGGCATTTCCAAGGGCATCTACTACACTACCCAACAGCTCCTCGTCAACTCTGGAACGTCCACAATGGCTCCTGTTCGCTTCACAATATCTCCTTCCTTAATTGGTTTATCGTTTCCAAACACGACAACACCAACATTGTCGGGTTCCAAGTTTAGGGATATACCCTTTAAGCCTGAAGAAAACTCTACCATTTCTTCTGCTTGAACATTCCTCAGCCCATGTACTCGGGCAATACCGTCACCAATACTTAAGACGCGCCCAGTCTCTTCAAAGTCAACAGAGGTATCAGCTCCAAGAATGCGCTCCTCAAGAACAGAGGACATCTTGGCAGTGCCAGTCCTCCGAAGAGGAGTACTGGTGGCATGGAGGTTCCTTGCAGCAGTGAAAGATGATTCCAAAACATTTTTGGAGACCAGCCCGGCCCGCTGAGACATGGTGCGGGCCACAGTGGCGGCGAAACGCACGGACAGCATCTTTGCAGCTTCTCTTTGGGTGATTCCTCTGCAGCGGCAGCCTCCCACTAAGTGGGACCGAAAGTTGTTTTTCAATTGTAGTTCCAGTCTATAAAAATGGCTTCCTTATTATTTAATCTGTGGTTGTTGTGGTTTTTTTTTTAATCAATCTGACGTTTTCTGTCTTTTCTATGTGCCTGGAGCAGAGAAGCAGAGGGAACGATTAAAGTGCGAACTCACCATCCTGTTTGACTACGTTTGATTTATTTTATTTTATGTTTACTTTCTATTTATTATATTATTCCTTGGCTCCTTTAATTTATTTCTCCTCTCTTTTTCCATTGGTCATGATTTTTTTCATCAGAATTTTTAAAATCTTTACCCAATTTTGAACTCATGTCTACCTTTCCTATCTTCCGACCTGACTGCTTTTCTGCTTTATTGCCTTCCGTAGCAACTGCTGTGTTTTTAACATTCATACTTGACCTAAGAAATTCTATCATTAATTAATAATCTCCACAATTTCCTGAATAAAACAAGGACTTACCTGCAATACTTAATTATTATCCTCTCCTGCCGTACATACATGTTTAGTATATTATTTTCATCTCTTTTATATCTCTAAAATTAGGAATTATTGTCATTATTATTTATTCATAAATAATTAGTTGGATATCTAATTATTTGCCAATATTTTTACTCATCATTCTTTTTCCCATTACATTCTTTCTTTTGAGATAATTTTTTTCCCTAAATTTAGTTATTCTATAATTCTTTTGACTAGAGTTTATGGGTAGTAAACTCTCAAAAACTGTTTAAAGATGTCTTGATTTTGTCTATACTCTTGAATAATAGTTTAGGGGTATATGACTGCACATTGACCATTATATTTTCTCTGTGCATTGAAGAAAGTAATCAAGCTCTTTCAGATTTTGTTGCTATTGATGGCATGTCTGATGTCAATTTAATTATGATTCCATTGCTAATAATATTTTTTTTATTTGACAACTTTTAGAATTTCAGATATTTTAAAATTTTACTACAATGTACCTATATATCATCTTCCTTTTATTAAGTTGACTTGTAACCATTGCATTTCTTGAATGTGAGAAAACGTGTTTTTAATCAAATTTGAGAAATTTAAGCTGTTTTCTCTTCAAATATTGCTACTCTTTTATTCTATATTTAAAGAATTCATATACGAAATAAATTGGATCTTGTGTCTTCTAAATCTCTTAATGTCTCTCTGTACCTGTATATCTCTGAAATCTTTTAAATTTCTTTTTTTTAAATTTCTGAAAGTAATTTTTATTAGTGTTTTGTTCTTATGGTTTTGATTCATTGTATATGTTTAATCATTTTAAATATACTAATTTTATACTCTTGTATTATCTGAAATTCTAAGGGAGTCTTAATATTCTATTTATTTTGATCCTCACTGAAGACCGTGTATGGTTATTTTTTCATGGACTTCATTACTTTGGATTGTGAGCTCATTTTTAAAGGTGCTTCATCTGTGGAAATTATTCATTACCTGCATTGAGGACATTCCTAACAATGAGCTTTTGAATTGGCTCTGTAAGTCACTCTAGGAACATCACTGGCCTGAGACCAATTTTTATAGTAATGTCTTAAGACCATGCATTATTCCAAATCCTCCAGAAAAACAGAACCAATAAGATATCTATCTATCTAGCTATCTATTTATCTATCATTATTTATCTATCATCGCCTATCTATCTACCTCTCTATCATCTATAAATAAATTTATTATAAGGAATTGACTAATGGAATTACAAATGCTGTCCAAAATTTGTAGAGCCAATGTTCTAGTTAAGGTCTACAGCCAGAAGTTACTGTAGAAACAGAAAGAGCTGATATCCCAGTTTGAGTCCAAGCCAGGAGGCTGTTGTAGAACCAGGAACAGCTGATGTCATAGTCTGAAAGTCATCAGGTAGAAAAAAGTAAATATTCCAGTTTTAAAGTCATCAGGTAAGAGAATTCTTTCTTACTTGGGAGAAGGTCCACCTTTTGCTTTATTCTGTCCTACAAATGATTGGATGAGGTCTATCTACATCATGGAAGGGAGGTGCTTCATTCAGTCTATTGACTTAAATGTTAATATTATCCAAAAACATACTCACAAAAATATTTAGAATGATGTTTCACCAAACATCTGGAAACCTGTGGCCCACTCAAATTCATGTATAAAATTACCTATTACAGACCATGTTAATAGAGTAAATTAAAATCCCAATGTCAGTGAAAAAACATCCAGCCTAAGAGAAAGCTTATGAGCTAAACTGATGACAATTGCCGGGAAGCAAAGTCTCAATGGATTGAGAAAATGCTCCAGCAAATGGCCATTTTGCAACTTATTTTATACATTAGAATCAAAGGAGGAAGGTTACATGAAATCCATTGGTTGTAGATTAAGGGATGGGACAAAGCAAAGGGGGGAATCTCTGGGATTGGATAAAAAGTAAATTGGAGAGACAGATACTTATTTTACATTGGTGGGTAAAGGATAGTTAATAGCATTTTGCAGCACATAGAGATGGTATTTGGGGAACAAGATAACAATGAGGGATTTTGTAGTCTCCTGCTCTGGTGTGGTGGGTTGTGCTTCCTGGGGGGGCCTCCAGAAAAAGGGATTGCTCTGACATTTCAAGGGTATGTTATCTTAGATGCAAAAAGACAACAGATAGACTCACTTAAGGTAAAGCTTGACCTTTGTCAAGGGAGCTACAGGCCAAGGATGTGACTTCCCGCCATGGCCCACCTTAGTTAGGAATTTTTATGTTCACACTATCCTATGTGGTTATTTTCAGTCTCCTGAGCTTGTCAGGTTTAACATGTGGCCCCTTTTCTGTCCACACCAATCACAAGTGTGAAGAAGTTTATACTATGTATTCTTAGGAGGTAATACTTTTATCTTCTCCACTGAGCCCAAATGAAATGAGCTAAGATTTTTTTCTCTAATCTTATGCTGGTAGATGAATTATTTCAAATTAAATAATTCACTCGAAATACAGATATAATATTTATATAACGAACTTAGTTTATTATTTCCTAACTAATGCTCCTCCTAGATATAGTCTATTATCTCCAAGAAGGCATTAAATTGCAGTTATTGGGTTGCCAAGACCATCAACCTATCTTTCCCCTATGGTAGTTTCTGCATAAACTTTTCTGTTTATTGGTCTTTGTTTCATTTCTCTTCTCTTGGAACCTGAGGATTTCTCCATTACTCACATTATTTTGTGCAAGCTATGTATGTTTATTAAATAGTTTTCTAGCATTTCTAGATGTTTGTAGTAGAAAATTTTAAGTGTATTTAGTGTCTTATTATGCTAATACCCATAAGCCAAATCAATTATTTTTATTTTACAGTTTGGGAAACCAGTATACACAAATTTAATGTCATTTTGTAATATTTCTGAATTCTGTTGTTCCAAACTTGAGTTTTTAGCACAATTTAATTCTTTAATTGTAAAATTGCACATGGGTAATTGGGAAAATATATGTTCCCTTCATTTATCTTTATATATAATCATGATTAAAAGAGGAGATAATTTTTTTATTTTGTTCAAAAATAATATATGTTTAATGTGTTTATAGTATTTACTGGAAAACACAAGCTTTAATAAACCTCCCAGTACATGCTTATGTACAGCAGCCTGTGTTTTAGAAACCAACAGGATATGTGAGTTTTTATTCCCAAGGATAATATATTATTCTCTGTATGGTCACCCTAGACACAGGATGATAAAATACTCATTGATTCAATTCATGCTGAGTCCCTTGTATGGGGACTTTTAATTAGATTTGGTGCTGGTTTGATTTTCCATGGAGAGAAAAGATTGCTGAATGTGGATATTCATTGCAAAGTCAGAGCTCAAAGCAGCTGGGAGATCCAAGTGGGAAATTGTAGAAATATGGATTCCAACATGGTATTTTCAGGAAAAGGAATTATCCCAGGCCTTAAAGGAATAGTCCAGAATTACTTGGGATACTTGGGACATTAAAAATAGGGTTACCCTACATTTTTTACTTATAATAAATATATAATAGATTATGATTTACAGAAAAAGTTGCAAGATATACATAGATTTTTCATATAATATAGATCCATTTACCCTATTATTAATATTCACATTAGCATGGCAATTTTTCACAATTAATAAACTCTTCCAGATCCCATGAGGTTAACACATTACACATAGTCATCAAGTCACTTAAGGCTCCTCTTCACTGTGATAGATTTTTAGACTGCCCTTGTTTGTGATGACTTGAGAATTATCAGGAGTACTTGCTATGTACCGGTCAATTGGGGTTTTTCAGGTGTTTTTCTCATAATGAAGTGGGAGATATGAAAGTCTAAGAGGAAAACTATAGACGTAAAGTGTCATTTTTAACACATCATATCAACAGTATATACTACCAACATGACATAACTGTTGAAATTAATTTTATTCACCAGGCTGAAGTAGGGTTGTAAAGTAACTTTTTCCCCCCTTTCAATACCATACTCTTTGGAAGGAAGTCACTGTTTGTAGTTTGCACATAAAAGGTGGGGCGTTTTGCTTTACTTACTTGAAGGCATTGTATCAAAGAGTATATAAATTATTTTGAATTCTTCTTCTTGAAAGATTTAGGTATATTCCCCCTTTTATTTATTAAATTATTTAATTATGTCAGTGTGGACTCATGGATATTTATGTTATGCTTAGGGTTATAATCCCAAACAACCTTATTTTATTTTATTTGCTCAATTTATTCCAGTTTTGACTATTGGGACCACTTCTGTTGGCTATTATGTCCTTTTGAGATATTCCTATCATTGTGGTTTGTTTGTTTGAGCATTTCCTTATTTTCTGAATTCTTCATACTCACCTTGTATATTTCCTTATCCCATCCTAGAATCAGACATTTTTCCAAGGATCCTTAGTTCCTTTTAGTAGAGAAACTAAGATCTGGCCACTAGGTCTGTTCATTGCTTCTGAGGTATTATTGCTTCTGGACTGTTTCAGCTGACAGAGAAAGAAAACATGTGTGCTAACCTATGTATACATATATATCAATAAATGATCTTTTTAAAAAATCTATATCTACATGACAATAAACATGAGTTCATACTGATGTTTCCAACTCCAGTTCATTATTATACGGGTTGTTCTAGCCTCCTCCCCCTGCTTATCAGTAATCTTCTACTCCAACAGTGAGAAACTTGCCTCTCGCTATCTGTTATATATTTATTTAATTTTTCAATTCCAGTACACATGTATGGTGGTTACAAAATGTTTAATCCATAGCCATGTGAAGCTACTTTATCAGTGCAGATCTTTTTATCTTTAGTTTACATACTCCACATTTCAAAAGTTACTTAGGTCAGTAAATTTTCTCATATTCCCTTCAGTAATAAAAGTTGGATTATTTTGTCACATTTTGCATTCCATCCAGGGGTCTGCTGACCTTTTAATTTTTAAAATTTGCATAGATAATTATTAATGCTCCAGCTATAGAATTTTATGGGGCTTACTGTCGTAGTCATCATTACAGTGTCATACATAATAGTTTCACCATTCTAATAAAAATCTCCTGTGAATCTCCAATTGAATATTTTTCTCCCTAGAAACCGCTGATCAGTTCATCATCTCTGCAGTTTTATATTTTCCATAATGCCATATAAATAGAGTCATCCACTATGTAGCCTTCTCAAACTAGCTTCTTTCACTTAGCAATATGCATTTAGATGTAGACTTGATAGCTCATTGCTTTTTATTACTGAATAGTATTCCTTTTCATGGATATACCCCCTTTGTCTATGTACTCTCTTACTGAATATTGGTTGTTTCCAGTTATGAATGAGATTACTATAAACATTAATTTGCAGATTTTGTGTGAGCAGTTTTCAATCAATTGGGTAAATATGTAGGTGCACAATTACTGGATTCTATTGTGTGGCAAGCTGAGTGATGGCCACCAAAGATATCCAGGCCCTAATCCTTACAACTTGTAAATGTTACTATATTTGGGGGGAAAATGGACTTTTCATATGTGATTAAGTTAATAATCTTGAATTGAAGAGATTATCCTGGATTATCTGGATGAACCATAAATGTAACCACAAATGTTTTATAAGAGGCAGAGTGAGAAAATTGACTACAGTGCAGATGATGTGAAAAAAGTAGAAAGAGATGAAGATGCTACACTACTAGCTTTTAAAATAGAAGAAGGGATGCAAGGAATGCAGCTCTGGAAGCTGGAAAAGGCAAAGAAATAAAATTTCCTCTAGAATCTCTGGAGGGAAGCCTGCCAACATCTTGACTTTAGCCCAGTTAAATTCATTTTGAATTTATGGTCTCCAGAAATGTAAGGGAAGAAATTTGTGTTGTTTTTAGTCACTAAATAATGAATTTGCATTGTTTTAAGTCACTAAATTTGTTATATTATCTATAATAAACATATGCTAAACCTGTTTAATGTTATCAGACTTTGTCAAATCCTCTTCCAACATGACTGTACCATTTTGTATTTCAACCAGCAATAAATAGGTTTTGTTGTTCCTCATCATAGTGAGCAAATTAGTAATGTCAGGTTTCTGTTTTCTTTTTCATTTAAAAAAATATTTAGACATTCTATTAAGTGTATAGTGGAAATTCATTATTGTTTTGCATTTCCATAATGACAAATAATGTTGATGACTTATTCACATGCTTCTTTCCAATCTGTGTATCTTCTTTAGTGATGTGTCTGTTGAGATCTTTGGGAAATGTATTAATTACGTTATCTGTTTTCTTATTGGTGACTTTTAAGAGGTTTTTTTTTTTTTGTATATATTGGTACAAGTTCTTTATGATATGTGGATTTTGCACATATTTTGTCACAATTTGTAATTTGTATGTTTATTATCTTATCTGAATCTTTCACAGAACAAAAGCTTTATTTTTAATAAGTTACAACATCAATTTGTTCTTTCATGGACTGTGTTTTTGGTGTTACATCTAAAAAGTTATTATCAAACCAAAGTCACCTAGATTTTCTGGTATTTTTTTGTATACATCTTAGAACTTTGAATTTTACAGTTAAATTTATGATACATTTTGAGTTAATTTTTGTATAAGGTATAAGATTTGTGCCTAAGATAATTTATATTGCATATTGTGGTAGAAGTCTTTAATTTAAGATTCAATACTATGCATATGCCATTCAATACTTTACATCTGATGAAATCAGGAAGGCATTGAATAGCATAACTGCAAATTCTCGTCCTAATCTGCTCACATGTTTATGGTCCCACAGCCAAAAAAAGTTTCTAATGGGAAACAGGCATATCCCCAAGTAGTGGGCTTCAGTTCACTCCCAGACAAAGGAATTATACAAATAAACCAATTATATGCTTCAGAGGTCACTAGTGGCTATCTTATACAGATCCTGCCTCCCACAGCCCTGGTTTTTTTGAGAAGTGCAACTCTTGTGGCACTGCGTAGTTCAGAGTCCTTTACTCCCAGTCTGTTTATATGTAACTAATAAATTGCTGTCAATCTCATCTGTCTAGTGTCAGATACATTGTGTTGGGCCATACCAAAAGATGTATGGGAATCCCTCACTCAACAACAGAGTGAGAATGAGGTGATCAAACCCTTATGACACCACATTACTGCAGTACCATTTATTATAAAAACTATCCTTTCTTCATTGAATTATTTACATGCCCTATTAAAACATTAGTTGACTATATTGTTGTGGATCCATTTATAAATAATACTGATTCATTGATCTACATACCAATCTGCTTTCACTAATACCACACTGTCTTGATTACTGTACCTTTATAGCATATCTTGAAATTGTGTAGAGTGAGTTCTTCAGTTTTGTTTTTTGTCCCTCATATTTGTGTTTTTGTCCTTTTTCCTTTCTATATAAATTTTATAATCAGTTTATTAATATCTATAAAGTAACTTGCAAATATTTTGATTTATATTGCATAGAATCTATATGTCAGTTTGAGAAGCATTGACATCTTATAATTCATGAACTTGAAAAGTATCTTCAATTATTTAGATAGCTGATTTCTTCCCTTTGTGTTTGTAGCATTCTGCATTCAGACTCTGCATATTTTGTTAGATTTATAGCTAAATGCTTCATTTTTAAAAATGATATAATTGATACATTTTTAAAATTTCAAATTTCAATTGTTCTTTAATGGTGCACAGGAAAGCAATTGACTTTTTAAACTAATTTATTTTCAATTACTGTTGGTATACAATGTTATATTAATTTTAGGTGTAAAACATAGTGCTTAGACATTTACAAAACTTATGAAATGATCATCACGATAAATCTTGTACTCATCTGACCCAATATAGAGTTGTTACAATATTATTGACTATATTCCTTATGCTACACCCTACATCCCCATGACTATTTTGTAACTACAAATTTGTACTTCTTAATCCTTTCCCCTTTCTAACTCATCCCGAACCCCCCTCGCATCTGGCAACCATCAAAATGTTTTCTGTGTCTATGAGTTTGTTTCTGTTCAGTTTATTTATTTTGTTCTTCAGATTCCAAACGTAAGTGAAATCATATGGCATTTGTCTTTCTCTGTCTGACCTACTCCACTCGGAACAATACCTTCTAGGGCCATCTTGTTGCAGATGGCAAGATTTCATTCTTTCTAATAGCTGAGTAATATTCCATTATATATATGTACTGCTTCTTCTCTACCCATTCATTCATTGATGGACACCCAGGTTGCCTCTATATCTTAGCTATTGAACATATGGGTGAACATATTTTGGTTTTCTTCAGATAAACACCCAGAAGTGGGATTACTGGGTCCTTCTTTGTCTTTCTTTTTATAATCTTTGTTTTAAAGTTTATTTTATCTGGTATAAGTGTATTGCTACCCCAGCTTTTATTTGTTTGTTTCAATTTTCATGAAATATCTTTTTCCATCCCTTTACTTTCAGTCTGTGTGTCTTTTGATCTGAAGTTACTCTCTTGTAGGTAGCATATGTAAGGATCTTGTTTTCTCATCTATTCAGCTGTCCAATGTCTTTGATTGAAGCATTTATTCCATTTACAATGAAAGTAATTGTTGGTAGATATGCAATTACTGCCATTTCATTATTCACATTTTTTTTTAAAAGATTTTATTGGGGAAGGGGAACAGGACTTTATTGGGGAACAGTGTGTACTTCCAGGCCTGTTTTCCAAGTCAAGTTGTCGTCCTTTCAATCCCAGTTGTGGAGGGTGGCGTTCTACTTCAAGTTGTTGTCCTTTCAGTCTTAGTTGTGTCAGGCGCAGCTCAGCTCCAGGTCCAGTTGCCGTTGCCAGATGCAGGGGGCACAGCCCACCATCCCTTGCGGGAGTTGAACCGGCAACGTTGTGGTTGAGAGGATGCACTCCAACCAACTGAGCCATCCGGGAGCTCAGCGGCAGCTCAGCTCAAGGTGCCGTGCTCAATCTTAGTTGCAGGGGGCGGAGCCCACCATCCCTTGCTGGGACTTGAGGAATTGAACCGTCAACCTTGTGGTTAAGAGCCCACTGGCCCATGTGGGAATCGAACCGGCAGCCTTCGGAGTTAGGAGCACAGAGCTCCAACTGCCTGAGCCACAGGGCTGGCCCCTCATTATTCACATTTTTTAAATCTTTTTTTTTTTATTTTTCTTAAAGAAGTCCTTTTAACATTTCTTGTAATACTGGCTTGGTGGTAATAAATTCCTTTAGCTTTTTCTTGTCTGGGAAGTTCTTTATCTATCCTTCAATATTAAATGATAGCCTTTCCCGGTACAGTAGTCTTGGTTGTAGGCCCTTGTTTTTCATCATTTTGAATATTTCCTGACACTACCTTCTGGCCTGTAAAGTTTCTATTGAGAAATCAGCATACAGTCTTATGGAAGCTCCCTTTTAAGTAACTAGTTGTCTTTCTCTTGCTGCTTTGCCATTTTAATTATGATGTGTCTTGGTGTGGGCCTGTTTGCACTCATCTTGTTTGGGACTCTCTGTGCTTCCTGGCCTTGTATGTCTATTTCCTTCACCAGGTTAGGGAAGTTTTCAGTCATTATTTATTCAAATATTACAGTTTCTCGATATGTTCCCTCTCTTCTTCTTCTGGTACTCCTATCCTGTGAATGTTTTTATGCTTGATTTTGTCCCAAAGATCCCTTAAACTATCTTCAGGGTTTGTTTTTTTTTAATTCTTTTTTTCTTTTTACTGTTATAATTCGGTGGTTTCTACTACCTTGTTTTCTAAATCATCAGTTTGATCCTCTGCTTTATCTAATCTGCTGTTGATTTTTTTCCTAGTGTTTCCTCATTTCCGTTATTGTATTCTTTATTTCTGACTGTTTTTATTTTATTTTTTTTTTATGGTTTCTATGTCCTTCTTTATGTTTACTGTCTTTCTGTTGAAATTATTATTTAATTCTTTAAGCATTCTTATAACCAGTGTATTAAACTCTGTCTTTGGTAGGTTGGTTGCCTACATTTTGCTCAGTTCTATTTCTGGAGATTCCTTTTGTTCTTTTATTTGGGATATGTTTCTCTGTTTCTATATTCTGTCTGCTTCTCCATGTTTGCTTCTCTGTATTAGGCCAGTCTCCTATGTGTCTCAATTTTTGCTGGGTGCCTTACATAGCTTGTATCCTGTGTGGTCCAATGCACAATATCCCTGATCACCTGTGCATGTGTTCTGGGAGTGTCCCTTGTGTGTGTTGTGTATATTCTCCTGTTGTACTTGAGCCTAGATTGCATTTGGCACATCAGTGGGTGGGGTTGACTCACAGGCTGTAAAGACTGTGACTGTGAATATTGGCTATGCCGATAGTGTATGTGTTGTGCTGTGGGGGTTGACCCTTCTGAGTGGGGTTTGCTCCCACAGGTTCTTATGCCTGTTTAGTCCACTCTTTGGCTGTGCTGCTTGTGGGGCTAACCAGGTAGTGCTCTGGTGTGGTCTGAAGCCAGGCTCTGGGTGTGTTGTTTCTCGTGTCTCTTGGAAGGAGCTCCTGTGCAGACCTATTTCAGCTTTGCCTTTGATGGGCCGGGGCTACCCAGTAGGAGCTATGTAGTTGGCTGCTGCCTATATTGGACCTATAGGTGTGTGTGAGTGACCTTTCTGTGAATGAAGGCCAGCTGCCACCAGTATTAGGCTTGGGGCAGCTTAGCAAAAGGCCTATGCCCCCCCCCCCATGTCTGTTGTTACCTGCCAGCTGCCCATAATGCTAAGTTGTTGAAAGAATCTTCTTAGGTTCTTGGGGCCAGGCTGTTGGCCAGGTGTTGAGAGGGCCCCTGGCAGTGCAGCCTTAAGTAGGCATAACAGAGTTCCAGGGAGTTACGAGGCGTGGGTGATGGTTTTTACAAAGTTAATGCAGTTTCATTTCTGGCATTGGTGCTGGGCTCATGGCCACTTCACAAAAACACCCTGAGAATATCGTTGACAGCCACTGCTTCCCTCAGGCTCACGGATCTTCGAGAGCCACCCAAAAGAGGCTGTGGTGAAGGTTGTGGCTCACTGCTCACAAACTGGGTCGCCAAGGGCTGTCTGCTGCTGCAAAAGGCTTTTGAGGCTCAAGGGGTGTGGCCAGGTGCTCAGTAGCTCCCAGCGATGCAGCACCAGGTATGTGGGGCTGGGACCCAGGGTGTAACCAGTGTGGTAGGCTTGTGTAAATTTTACCAGAACAATGCAATCTCAGATTTGGCCTTTTGGGGGCAATTCAACGCAGGAAAATGTCTACATGTGAGGCAGGCTCTACACAGGAACAATGGCTGGTCCTCCCACCCCTCACCCCAAACCCACACAAGTCAGTCTTTCCCTGTATGTCTCTGGTGCCTCTTGAGTTGTTGTCCCTCCATCAGAAACCAGATGAGTGTTTGCAACCCAGTAAGTCTGCATGCAATCCCCTTTAGAGGGCATTTGGGTTTCCAACCATCTTCTGTCGCACTGTGAGGGACAGAGTCCTTGCTAATCTTCACTGCAAGTTTTTGTGGAAATTCCACTTCCTGGTATAGGACCCCAGAGCTGGAAAGCCCAGCATGGGGCTCGGACCCCTTTATCCTTTGGGAGGAACTTTACCAAGGCAGTGTCCCTCCCAGTGTTCAATCACTACATGTAGGTTTGGGGTCAGCCCGTTTCTTGTCTCCACCCCTCCTACCAGTCTTGATGTGGCCTCTTTCCCAGATCTCCAGTTGTAGGAGTTCTGTTCAGCTGGGCTTCAGATGATTCTTGAGGTTGATTGCACTATAATTTATTTGTAATTTTGGTATGATCCTGGGAGGCAATAGCATGTACTTAATCCACTATCTTGGACCATGTAACTGGTGTATGATCATTTTAATATGCTGCTGAATCCAGTGCTTGAATTTTGTTGTGGATTTTTACACATATGTTCATCAGACATATTGGCCTGTGATTTTTTTCCTCTTGTGGTGTCTTTGTCTGGCTTCACTATTAGGTTAATGAGTTAAGTTATTAGGTTAATTACGTTAATGGTTTGTAAAACGAGTGTGAAAGTGTTCCTCCCTCTTCAATTTTCTGGGAGAGTTGGAGAAGAGATGCATTCATTCTTCTTGAACTATTTGGTAAATATTAAATATTCTTCTTTAAATAGTTCACCCATGAAACTATTTTATCCTAGTGATTTCATTTTGGGGGAATTTCGATTACTGATCAATCTTTTACCATTTATGGATCTATTCATTTTCTTCATGATTTAATCTTCGTATATTGTGTGTTTATAGACATTTATCCTTTTTTTAGGTTATACAATTTGTTGTTATACAATTGTTTATAGTGTTTTTTTTATGATTCATTTATATGCTGAGTCTTCTCTTTTTTCCCCTTTCTTTAATTAAAGGTTTATCAACTTTGCTTATCTTATATTTTCTTTTCTTTTTTTTTTTAATTAAAGTTTATTGGGGTGACAATGGTTAGTAAATTTACATAGGTTTCAAGGATACAATTCTTTTTTTTTTAATTTATTGGGGTGACAATTGTTAGTAAAGGATACAATTCTGTTATACAACATCTATATATCACATTGTGCTCACCACTTAGAGTCAGTTTTCCTTCGATCACCATATATTTGATCCCGTTTACCCTCACCTACCACCCCTCTAAAACCCCTTACACTCTGGTAACCACTAAGCTATTGTCTGTGTCTATGAGGTTTATTTCTTTCTTTGTTTGTCTTGTTCCTTTGTTACTTTCAGTTTTATATGCCACATATCAGTGAAATCATACAGTTCTTAACTATTTCTGTCTGACTTATTTCGCTTAGCATAATCATCTCAAGATCCATCCATGTTGTTGCAAATGGCACTATTTCATCTTTTCTTATGGCAGAATTTTGCTTATCTTTTCAAGCAAAACAGCTCTTAGTTTCATTGACCTTTTCTATTATGTTTCTAGTGTCTATTTCATTTTTTCTGCTCTGATCTTTGTTATTTCCTTCCTTTTGCCATCTTTAGGCTTAGTTGGTTATTTTTTTATTTCCTTGAGGAAAAAAGTTAGGTTATTTATTTTTTCTTAATGTAGGCTTTTACCACTATAAACTTCTCTCTTAAAATTTTTCTTTTGCGGCCGGCCCGGTGGCTCAGGCGGTTAGAGCTCCATGCTCCTAACTACGAAGGCTGCTGGTTCGATTCCCACAAGGGCCAGTGGGCTCTCAATCACACGGTTGCCAGTTCAATTCCTCGAGTCCCGCAAGGGATGGTGGGCTGCACACCCTGCAACTAGCAACGGCAACTAGCAACTAGGACCTGGAGCTGAGCTGCGCCCTCCACAACTAAGATTGAAATGACAACTTGACTTGGAAAAAAGTCCTGGAAGTACACACTGTTCCCCAATAAAATCCTGTTCCCTCCTGTTCCCCTTCCCCAATAAAATCTTTTTTAAAAAAATTCTTTTTTTGCATCCCATAAGTTTTGGTATATTTTCATATTCATGTGTCTCAAAATAGTATTTGATCCCTCTTTTGATTCCTTCTTTGACCCATTGGTTGTTCAGAAGTGTGTTAATTTCCACATATTTGTAAATATTCCAGTTTTCCTTCTATTATTGACCTCTAGTTTCATATCATTGTGATCAGACATAACACAATATGAATCCAAATCTTCTTAAATGTATTAAGACTTGTTTTGTGATCTAATATATAATCCATCCTGGAGAATGTTCTGCGTGCACTAGAGAAAAATGTGTATTCTTTTGCTGTTGTGTTGAACGTTCTTTACATTCCTTATTTGGTACAATATGTTAAAGCCCCATATTTCCTTACTGATATTCAGTCTGGATGATCTATTAATTGTTGAAAGTGGGGTATTGATTCCCTACTTTTATTGTGTTCCTGCCTATTTCTTTCTTTTTTCTTTTCTTCTTTTTTTTAAGGAGGGCACATCTCACAGTGGCCCATGCAAGGATCGAACCCACAATATTAGTGTTAGCACCATACTGTAACCAACTGAGCTAACCGGCCACCCCTATTTCTTTTTTTCAAAGTGTTAATATTTGCTCAGTATGGTGCAGTGCCCTGATGTTTGGAGCATATATACTAACATATCCTCTTAATGATTTGATTCCTTTATCATTGTATAATAACCTTCTTTGACTTGTTACAGTTTTTGACTTACAGTCTATTTTGTCTGACATAGTGATAGCTACCTCTGCTCTTTTGTTTTCCATTTGCATAGCATATCTTTTTTGTATCTATTCACTTTCAGTCTATATGTGACCTTTAAGGTTAAAGCTAAAATATCTTGCAGGCAGCATGTACTTGTGTGTTTTGTGTTGTTTTTTTTTAAATCCATTCATTCACTCTATATTTTATGACTGGATAATTTAATATACTTAATTTAAGTAATTATTGATAGGTGAGAACTTACTATTCCCATCTTATTGTTTTGTAAATATTTTGTAGTTCCTTTTCTTTTTTTGTTTAAATTAAAGTTTATTGGGGTGACAATTGTTAGTAAAGTTTCATAGATTTCCGGTGTACAATTCTGTAATACATCATCTATATCTCACATTATGTGTTCACCACTCAGAGCCAGTTCTACATCCATCACCATATGTTTGATCCTGTTTTCCCTTTTCAAGAATCTCCCATCCCCTTACCCTCTGATAACCACGAAACTATTGTCTGTGTCTATGAGTTTTTGTTTCTTCATTTGTTTGTCTTGTTCTTTTGTTGTTTTCAGTTTTATATACCACATATCAGGGAAATTATATGGTTATCTACTTTTTCTGTCTGACTTACTTTGCTTAGCATTATAATCGCAAGATCCATGCATGTTACCGCAAAAGATACTATTTCATCTTTTTTATGGCAGAATAGTATTCCACTGTGTATGTATACCACAACTTCTTTATCTATTCATCTACTGAAGGGCACTTTGGATATTTTCATGTCTTGGCCACCGTAAATAAAGCTGCAATGAATATTGGAGCACACGTGTCTTTATGGATAAATGTTTTCAGATTTTTTGGGTAGATACTCAGGAGAGGGATTGCTGGGTCATATGATAATTCTGTTCTTAATTTTTTGAGGAACCTCCACACGGCCTTCCACAACAGCTGCACCAGTCTGCATTCCCACCAACAGTGTATGAGGGTTCCTTTTTCTCCATAGCCTCTCCAACACTTGTTACTATTTGTCTTGCTGATGATAGCAATTCTGACTGGGGTGAGGTGACATCTCATTGTGGTTTTTATTTGCATTTCTCTGATTATTAGTGATTTTGAGCATTTTTTTTTATATGTCTATTTGCCATTTGTATGTCCTCTTTGGAGAAATGTCTCTTCAGGTCCTCTGCCTATTTTTTAACTGGATTGTTTGTTTTGTTGTTGTAAAGTTGTATGAGTTCCTTGTATATTTTGGATATTAGCCCCTTATCAGAGGCGTTGTTTGGAAAAATCTCCCATTCGATTGGTAGCCTCTTTACTTTGTCGATGGTTTCTTTTGCTGTGCAGAAACTTTTTAGTTTGATATAGTCCCATTCATTTATTTTAACCTTTACTACCTTTGCCTTTGGAGTCAAATTCATAAAATGCTCTTTGAACCCAAGGTCCATAAGTTTAATACCTATGTTTTCTTCTATGCAGTTTATTGTTTCAGATCTTATGTTTAGGTCTTTGATCCATTTTGAATTAATTTTGGTGCATGGTTACAGATAGCAGTCTAGTTTCATTCTTGTGCATGTGCCTTTCCAATTCTGCCAGCACCATTTATTGAAGAGGCTGTCTTTTCTCCATTTTATGTTTTTGGCTTGTTTGTCGAAAATTACCTGTCCATATATATATATAGCTTTATTTCTGGGTTCTCAGTTCTATTCCGTTGGTCTATGTGTCTGTTTTTCTGCCAATATCGTCCTGTTTTGATTATTGTTGCCCTGTAGTATACAAGCTGAAGTCAGGGAAGGTGATACCTCCAGCAATATTCATTTTTCTTTGGATTGCTTTGGTTATTCGGGGTCTTTTGTGTTTCCATACAAATCTGATGATTTTTTGTTCTATTTTTTTTTAATGCCATTGGGATTTTGATGGGATTACATTAAATCTGTATATTGCTTTGGGTAATATGGCCATTTTAACTATGTTGATTCTTCCAATCCATGAGCATGGAATGTCTTTCAATTTTTGGGGGTCTTCTTCAATTTCTTTTAAAAATATCTTATAGTTTTCAGCATATAGGTCTTTCACATTCTTGGTTAAGTTTATTCCTAGGTATTTTATTCTTTTTGCTGCAATTGCAAGAGGTTTTTTTTTTTTTATTTCCTTTTCTGAGATTTCGTTATCAGCATATAGGAATGCAATGGACGTCCTTACTTTCGTACATTGATTTTGTAGCTGGTAACTCGACTGTACTTGTTTATTGTTTCTAATAGCTTTTGGGTGGATTCTTTAGGGTTTTCTACATATACCATCATGTTATCTGCAAAAAGTGACAATTTAAGTTCTTCATTCCCAATTTGGATGCCCTTTATTTCTTTCTCTCGCCTGATTGCTCTGGCTAGAAATTTCAATACTATGTTGAAAAGCAGAGATGATAGGGGACAGCCCTGTCATGTTCCTGAATGTAGAGCAAAGGGCTTCAGTTTTTCACCATTAATTATGATATTAGCTGAGGGTTTGTCAAATATGGCCTTTATTATGTTAAGATATTTGAGAGCCCGGGCTCTCAAACACAAGGTTGCCAATTCAATTCCTTGAGTCCTACAAGGGATGGTGGGCTGTGCCTCCTGCAACTAGCAACGGCAACTGAACCTGGAGCTGAGCTGCGCCCTCCACAACTAAGACTGAAAGGACAACAAATTGACTTGGAAAAAAGTCCTGGAAGTACACACTGTTCCCCAATAACAATAAAGTCCTGTTCCCCTTCCCCAATAAAATCTTTAAAAAAAACAAACAAAAACAAAACTGCGATGTTGAAATCTCTGTCATTTCAGTCACATATTTCCATGTTTTCAAGTTCATTTTCTGGAGAGTTTTCATTTTCTTTCTGAGCTGTCTTGTTATCTTGGTTATTTGCGGCAATTAATGAATTATTATTTCTCTTCCTAGGCATCTACAGGAGTGGGTTCTGAAACAGGTTGATAGGAAGAGGTCTTTTGTTTTCTTTTTGTTTTGTTGGTAGAATGTTTTATTTTCTCTCCGACTGTAGCCTTTTACTCTCTCTCACGCTGTAGTGTTATATTTTCTCTGCACTGTTCTGGCTTCTCACACAACAGGGGAATTCCCTGGAAGGTGGGCTTCTCCTCTGTGAACAGTTCACCTGGATCACAGGGCACTGCCTCTTTGGGGGGATGTGGAAAGCTTTTGAAGTTCCCAAGCTCTTCCTGCACCGGAATCAGTGCCTGTGTGTTTCAGTGGCACAACCTTACTTTTGCAGGGATCCTCCCAGATAGGTAGGGAGAGGGGCGGGGTGGGTTGTGAGAGGTGGCCCAGAGCAATGGTGGTGACCACCACCACAGCCAGTCATGTCCCCACAGCTTCTTCCCCTTTGCCAGAACTAGTTGGGCTGCGTGTCCATGGCTGTTGGCCACAGTTCTCAGAACTGCAAATATTCTGTTCTTTTGATCTGACACTGCTACTCTTCCATTTCTAGCACTGGGAGGGAGAAGGTGGGGTGAGCTCTGGAGGGTGGGTAAAGGGTAACTAGGCTCTTTGCCTATGCCTTCTATCCTCTGCTCAGCAGTGAGGGCTTAAACTGACATTTTCACCCTTGTTCCCTCAGTCTTTGCTCCGAGGTCTCTGCCATGAGCATTGGGTTAAGCCGTGTCATATGCTAATATCTCAGGCAGGATTGTGGGCCATAAGTGGAGCACTAGCAGTCCGAGTTCTTCCCTCTCCTGTGGCTGTGGTAGTTATGGAATGCAGGGAACTTAGAGTTTTGAGCTAGCTCTGCGTCCTGTGCCTACATGGCCCCACACTTCCCACTTCCCTCCTCCCCTGCTCGCCCAATTTGCCCACCTTTAGATGATTTCAATTGTGTGCCTCTTAGTCTTGCCTGTCTGTTGCTCAAGTAGTCCTTTGTGGAATTATAATTGTTCAATTTGTTGTAAATTCCAGGGGAGATTTCAAGAGGCTTTCTAGTTCCTTTGTTTCTTTCTTCCTCTCTTGCTGTCTTTCTTTGTGATATGATGTTTTTCCATAGTGTTATCCTTTGGTTCCTTTTCCTTTATCTTTTTTGTATCTACTATAGGTGTTTGCTTTGTGATTACCATTAAGCTTACATAAAATATTTTATAATCATAACAGTCTGTTTTAAGCTGATAATAAATTAACTTCAATTATATATGAAAATTGAATCCTTTTACTCCCTACCCCACATTTTATGTTTTTGATGTCACAATTTACATTTTTTTAAATATTGTGTATCTATTAAATTATTGTAGTTAGAGTTGTACTTAATAATTTTGTTTTTTCATTTTTATACTACAGTTAAAGTGATTTATATTACCACCATCACAGTATTGGAGTGTCCTGAATTTGACCATGTACATACCTCATCAATGACTTTTCTACTGTAATAGATATTCATTTTACTAGTAGCATCCTTTCATTTCAGCTTGAAGAATTCCCTTTAGCATTTTTGGTAAGGCAGAGTAAGGAAAGTCATGAATTCAAGGAAGGTGATGAACTCAACTTTTTTCCCTCAACTTTTGTTTGTCTGGGAAAATCTTTATCTCTCTATTTCTAAAGTACAACTTTGTCGAGTACAGTATTCTTGCTTGTAAGTCTTATTTTTTCTTTCAGCCCTTTGAATATATATCATTCTACTGTCCTGGCCTGAAAGGATTCTGCTGAGAAGTCCACTGACGGCTTCATGGTTTCCCTTGTATGATATTTTCTTTTTCCTCTTGCTGCTTTCAAGATTTCTCTTTGTCTTTGATTTTTGATAGTTTGATTATAATGTGTCTCTGTGAAGTCCTCTTTGAGTTGAATCTGTGTGGGGACCTATAATCTTCATGTATCTGGATGTCCCTAGCTCCTCTCAGATTTGGGATGTTCAACATTATTTAAATAAACTTTCCACCCCTTTCTCCTTCTCATTGCTACTGGAACTCCCTTTAGTCAAACATTATTTTATTTGACAGTATGTCATAATTCATGTAGAATTTCTTCAATCTTTTTTTTGTTCCTGACTGGATAATTTCAAATGTCTTTGAGTTCACAGACTCTTTCTACTGCTTGATCAAGTCTGCTGTCTGTATTCTCATTACATTGTTCATTTCATTCATTCAGTTCCAGAGTTATTTTTCCTTTTATATATATATATATATATATATATATATATATATATATATATATATATATATATATATATATATATATATATATATATATATATATATATTTTTTCCCTTCTGAAAACCCCCTGAAGCATTTAAGGGGGAACAGCCTTGTTTACTTCCTCCTATAAAACTCCATACTCCTCTTTGCTCAGGGAGGTTACGGTCTCTTCTAGCCTGACCTCCTGCAGCTCAAACATGCTAAATAAATTCTAATAGACCAATTTTGGTCTCCCGCTACTTATCCCTCCGGCCTTGCCTAACAGGTTATATGATCCCAATATTGTAAAGGAAACAAAGATATACAACCACATATATGTGAATATATATGTATAGAGAAAAGACTGAGGATAAATAAATAAATATATGTAACATTTGTAAATAGAAATTAATACATTATTATTTTTAAAGTATTTATTATGCAACTTTTAAATGAACCATATGAAAATGTTATAATTCGATGGAAAAATAATAAGTTAAAAAGCAAGATATGATATAATATGTTCAAAATTATCTGAAGTATATGAAAATGCATGTAGAAAAAAGCTGAATGGAAATCATCTAAATATTATTACTGAATGATTCTGCATGGTATAATTATCGGTAAATTTCTATTGTTTCCTGAATTTTCTGAAGTTCCGTGATGAATATATATTAGAAATGTTCAGGGAATATTGGTTCTTCTTGTGGACTCAGTGAAGAATCAAAGATCAGTAAGCTGATTAGTACGCAAGCAGGGTTTATTAGTGATATGTCCTCAGGGAAGAGAGCAGGCCTATCCAAAGTGGGAGAGAGGGGCCTAAGTTGCTGGTATTAGTAATACATTCTCTGGAAAGGGAATAGGCCTGGCCAAGGTGGGAGGGAGAAAGGAAGTGAGAGCCAGAGAGAGGCAGAAAGAGACAGAGAGAGACAGAAAGAGAGTCAGAGAGAGAGACAGACAGACAGAAACAGGAAAAGACAGAGACAGAGAGACAGAAAGCAAAAAAGAGAAAGACGAATACCTATTTATGTTTCTTTTTAAGATTTTATAGGGGAAGTGGAATAGGACTTTACTGGGGAACAGTGTGTACTTCCAGGACTTTTATTTATATTTCTTACTTGAACTCACTTTGTTCAATGTTTTCCTGAATTTGTTGAGTTGCCCATCTATATTCTCCCATAGCTTGCTGAGATTCCTTTATTCAAATTCAAATTCAAATTATTTTGAATTCTTTATCTGGTAATTTGTAGTCTCTATTTTTTGGGGGTTGCTTACTGAAAAAATTATTGTGTTCCTTTGATGGTGTTTATTTTTTTCTTCACTTTTCATATTTCTTGTAGTCTTGCATTGATGTCTGTGCATATGATGCAACATCCAACTTCCAGTCTTTATAGACTAGTTTGATAGGAAAAAGTTATCACTTGTGGGTGGGTGCAAGAATAAAGGGTGGGTGGGGTGTGTCAGTCACAGTTCCAAAGAAGGCCCAGATGCATAGTCATGCATCTCCATCAGCTGAGGGCAGCCTTTGGCAAAAATTGCAGAGATTGTCAATGGCCAAGTGTGCAGGTTTATGCAGGTCTACAATGTTGGTGAGGGCTGTTAGTTTCTACAGTGGCAAATGCTCCTGGAAACTACTTGATCTCTTCTTCTCTCATGGGGGATGTTGTGGCTAAGTGAATACTTGTCACCTCTTCTGGCTTGTGGGTGACCTTATACTGGTGGTGGCATAGGTGTCTAACATGTGGGAGTCAGAGGCATTGGGTGGTCTGTAGCAGTAGTGCCTCCATTGCTTAAATCGTGGGTTTCCAGTGAAGCTATGGAAGCAGGGACTGGAGTGTGAACATTTGTAGAGTGACAACAGCTCCAAGGTCTGGAGCACAGGATAGTGCATAGCAGTGGTGGCTCTGGTGTGTATGATCATACTGTGCTTTTAGCAGCCAAGGGCCAAGGGCAAAGGTCCAAAGTGTGGGTACACATAAAGAGACAGAGACTTTGTGGTCTGGGACACTGGTTAGCCCATAGCAGTGGTACATCTGGTATCTGAGAAGTAGATGCTCATGGAGTAGCCACAGAGCCAGGCTCTGGAGTGTGGGCTGTTGTTCACCTCAGTAGCAAGAGTCGCTGATATTCGCAGTGGAGCAAGCTGCTGGGATACACACTGATGAACACTACTGGGTCCTTTACTGTGAAAGTCATGGAGAATCCATGGCTGTTGCAGGGATTGCTAAGGTCCTCAGTAGCAACTATATCATTACTGCTTTTCTGCTTGCATCATCTATCAATTACTTGAGAAAGATGTTGAACTCTCCATAATAGTTGAATTGTCCATTTCTCCTTCAGATTTATTAGCTTTTACCTCATGTATTTTTATACTTAAAAAAACTTTTTTAGATATATACATGTTTAGGATTCTTACATCTGTTAATGAATTAATCCCATGATTACTTATAATTATATAATATTCCTTTTTATTCCTGATAATATTCCTTGTTCTGAAGTCTGCTTTGTCAGAAATTAATATAGCTACTCTAGTTTTCTTTCGATTGGTGTTATCATGGTATATTTTCCATCATTCCTTTAGATTTACCTTATTTGAATCTTCATTTTTAAAGTGGATTTTTTTGTAGGAAACTTATAGTTGAGTCTTTTTTTAAAATCAACTCTGACAATTTTTGACTTTTCATTGACGTATTTATACCATTCACATTTTAAGTAATTATTAATACAGATGAACGAATTTTGATGTTTGTAACTGTTTTCTATTGATTGCATTTTTTCCTTGTCTTATTTTTCTCCTTTTTCTGTCTTCTCTTGTTTTAATTGAGCATTTTTATAAGTTGATTTTATCTTTTCTCTTACCATATCAAGAATTATTTTTTAAAATAATGGTTGCCCTAGAGTTTACAATATACATTTTTAACTAATAAAATTCTACTTTTAAATAATAGCATGACACTTCATATATAGTGAAGATATCTTGTAACAGAGTGCCCTATATTCCTCCCTCTCATCCTTCTGGATATCACTGCCATGAATTTCAGAGATATATATGTTATAATTACACAATACATTGTTAGTATTATTGTTTTTAACAAGCAGTTACCTTTCAGTACAATTAAGAATTAAAGTAAGATATTATTTATTTATTTATTTTATTTATTAAATTTATTGGAGTGACATTGGTTAGTAAAACTATATAGGTTTCCAGTATACATGTTTATAACATATCATCTATATATTGCATTTTGTGTTCACCATCCGGAGTCAGTAGTCTTGGAAGTTCTAACCAGAGCAATCAGGTAAGAGAAAGAAATAAAAGCCATTTAAGATGGGAATGAAGAATTTAAATTTTCACGTTTTGCAGATGACATGATTCTTTATATGGAAAACCCTAAAGACTGCACCAAAACCTATTAGAAACAATGAATGAATACAGTAAAGTTGCAGGATACAAAACCAATGTACAAAAACCCATTGCATATCTATATACTAACAATGAAACTTCATAAAAGAAATGAAAAAAAACAATTCCTTTTGAAATTGCAACCAAAATAAAAAGACCTAGGAATAAACTTAACAAAGGATGTAAAGGACCTACACACTGAAAACTATAAGACATTTTTAAAAGGAATTGAAGAAGACACAAAGAATGGAAAGATATTCCATGTTCATGGATTGGAAGAATCAACATAGTTAAAGTAGCGATACTACCCAAAGGAATATACAGATTTAATGCAGTCCCCATCAAAATCCCAATGGAATTTTTTTTTAAAGAAACAGAACAAAAAAATATCAGATTTGTATGGAATCACAAAAGACCCCGAATAGCCAAAGCAATCCTACAAAAAAAAGAATAAGGCTGGAGGTATCACACTCCCTGACTTCAGTTTATACTAAAAAGCAACAATAATCAAAACAACATGGTATTAGCAGAAAAATAGACCAATGGAATACAATTGAGAACCCAGAAATAACCATGTCCCCTGTATATTGGCAGACAATTTTAAACAAAGGAGCCGAAAACATAAAATGCAGAAAAAGTCTCCTCAATATATGGTGCTGGGAAAATTGGAAAGCCACATGCAAAAAAACTGAAACTAGACTGTTATCTGTCACATGTACCAAAATTAACCCAAAATTGATCAAAGACCTAAATATAAGACCTGAAATAATAAATTGCATAGAAGAAAGCATAGGTACTAAATTTACAGACCTTGAGTTCAGAGAGGATTTTTATAAATTTTACCTCAAAGGCAAGGTAAGTACAAGCAAAAATAAATGAATGGGACTATATCAAACTAAAAAGCTGCACAGCAAAAGGAACCATCAACAAAACAAAGAGGCAACCAACTGAATGGGAGAAGATATTTGCAAACAATATCTCTGATACGGGACTGACATCCAAAATATATAATGAACTCATAGAACTCGAGAACAAACAATCCAATTCAAAAATGGACAGAGGACCTGAACAGATACTTCTCCCAAGAAGACATACAAATGACCAAGGGATATTTAAAAAGATGCTCAATTTCACTAGCTATTAGGGAAACGCACATCGTAACCACAATGAGATACACCTCACACTTGTTACAATGGCTATCATCAACAAGACAAGTGATAACAAGTGTTGGAAAGGCTGTGGAGAAAAAGGAACCCTTATACACTGTTGGGAATGTAAGTTGGTGCAGCCACTGTGGAAAACAGTATGGAAGTTCCTAAAAAAAATTAAGAATAGAATTACCACCCAACTCAGCAATCCCTCTTCTGGGTATCTATCCAAAAAACCTGAAAACATTTATCCATAATGATACATGTACCCGTATGTTCACTGCAGCATTCATTATTCATGGTGGCTAAAATATAGATACAACCAAAGTGTCTTTCAATAGATGATTGGATAAAGAAGATGTGGTACATAGGACTATACACAACGGAATATTACTCAGCCATAAGAAAAGATGAAATACTGGCATTTGTGATAACATGGATGGATACTGAAATAAATGAAGGGGTCATTTATTTATTTTATGATGATCTTTCTTACTTTATGTAAATCCTAATGTTTAATTTATACAAATTGCAGTATTTTCTACATGAAGAATTTCTTTCAACAGTTCTTGCTGGGGAGATTTGCTGCTGATGAATTTTCTCAGATTTTTCTGTTTGTTTTGGTCTGAGAAAATATTTCTCCTTTACATCTGAACAATATTTTGTTCAATATAGAATTCTAGGCTCGTGGATTTTTTTTCTTTCTATAATTCAGATATTTTATTCCACTCTCTTATTTCTTGTATAGTTTCTCATGAGAAATCCACTGTAATTATTATCTTTGTTCCTCCGCATTTAACCCCCTTCATTCCCCACACTTTTGGCTCATTTCTTTTTTCTTTGTCTTTAGTTTTCTGCAAATTTAATAATATGTGTGGGTGTATTTGAGAGGAGGACATATTTATCCTGCATGATGCTTTGAGAGCTTTCTGGATCTATGATGGTTTGGAGTTTATTTTACATTTTGGAAAGTTTTAGGCCATTATAATATTAAATATTTCTTCTCCATTGACTCATTTTGGTGAAGTAATTTCTTTTTCTGGTATACTAATTACCCATTTTGATATTATCCTAGATTTGCTGAATGATTTGTTCTGTATTATTGTTATGGATCTTTTTTCTTTATTTATCTTTCCTTTGCACTTTGAGAAGTTTTTGTAGTCCTGTATTCAAGCTCATTGATTCTTTCCTTGGCTGTGTCAAGTTTACTGATGAGCCTATGAAGGCATTCTTTATTGTTATTATGGTATTTCTGACTTCGTGTTTGATTTTGATTCTTTCTTAGCACTTTTATTCCTTTATATACATTACCCATATTGTTTTCGTATTGTCTACATTTCCCATTAGAGCCCTTTACAATTTGATCATAGTTCTTTTATAATTTCAACATCTGTGTCATATCTAAGCCTGGGTTCTTACACTGCTTTTTCTCTTCAAAGTATGTTTTTGTTTGGCTTTGGCATGCATTGTAATTTTTTTTTTTTTTTTTTGAAATCCAGTTATTCAAATCTGGCAATAGAAACTGAGATAAATAAGCCTTTAGTAGGAGGATTTATTTTACTCTGGTTAGTAGTTGAACTATGTTTAATGTTTGCTGAAGCTATAGGTACTAGGGGTTTCAAATGCCACTAGTGTCCTTGTTTTTGTTTCCATTTAATTTTAGGGCTTCCCTCAGAGAGAATGTGTGCCTCGTAAAGTTTTCAGTTTTATTTTGCTGGTATTATATTACATTGGGGTATTTTTGGGGTAATGTAATGTTTGGGTTAGCAGTATTATTCAATAATTTTCTCACTAAATCTTATTTTTTTTCTGGGATGTGAACTCCAAAAATATTTCTCCTTTGATACAGCTTTTTCGATCTCTATCCTCTATTCAATCCCCTGACTACAGCATTCACAATTTGTTTTCTTGAAATCCTGAACACTATTTGGTTATTTTTCCGTTAGATGAGACATGAAATATAATGAGACTTGGAGTGGAAGTAATTCCTTCTCCCCACCCGGGATAAGTTACTGGCAAAGTGTTTCCCCTGGGAGACTAGGTCTTTGTTATGGAGAAGTTGCCAGGCTTATTTCACAAGGGTTACTCCCCACCTCCCTGTTAAATCCCTGAAGGTACCTTTCTAGATCTTCCCTATGAGAATCTAGAGGGTTTCCTAGAGATGAGGCCCCAAAAATAAGATTGTTGTTATTCTTAGGAGTTTTTCAGTCCTAGACTAGTCCACATTTAGCCTCCAGCAGTTTTTCAAAATTAGCATTTATGTGTTTCCACTAGGTTTTGGTTGCAGCAGCTTCTATTCCAGGTTTGTAGATCTCAGCTGTGTCTTACTCTAAATACTGGTTTCTCCAGATTTTGGATTGGTAGTTTGCTCTGAAACCTCAGTTTTCTGATGGGCCTAAGCAAAGTTGATTTTCAGTCTCCTGCGTTTTCTTATAGTAAGAATGAGAATTATTATCCAAGCTCTTTGCATATTAGAACTGAAAATGGAAATTACAAAGGAGATTTTTAAGTTCACTTTGGTGTTTAGGCTTCTGGACTTCTACTTGAAAGGGATTCCTCTCAAGTGCCTGCGTCTGTTTATAGTTTGTCACCATTTGGTTCACCACCCATGAGCCTGTGGGCTTTTACTATAACCCAAACAGAGGCAAGAGAGGAAAATGGAGTTGAATAATCAGAAGTAGTGCGAATTTAAGAAATAATTGTAAAAGTTATCATTTAAAAACAAGTGGAAAATATGTTACATACTTAAGAGTTGTGTATTTATATTTTGGTGCCCGTATCCCACCTTACTAAATGCCTTCCTTACCTCTGAATTCCCAGGAAAGGGTGATATAACAATAGCATTAAACTAGAGGTTTTTATTAATATCTGGGCAAATGTTTATAACCTGAAACCAGGCTCCAGTGAAAGTTAGACTAGAGAAGGTAGTTTTGGCCAACCACCTCCTCTGTACCTGTGGGATTGAAACATCAGGTGAAGTTGTTGTTTGAATTAGCTGAATGGATGATGTTGAGTACCCTAAAATATGTTTGTGGACATCCTCCTGAGGTTCTGGAATTCTAAGTGCCTATGGAATGCAGCCAAACCCCTCTTCTCAGCAAACCCGTGTACAGCAAATAACTTGGGTGAAATGATGGAAAAAGCATCAGCTTTGGAGTCAAACAGCCCAGGATTCAGGTGACAGTATTATTACTCTAGTGGTATGGTAGCACTGCCCAGATCATCTTGCAAAGAGTGTATTCGCTGACAGCCCACAGCTGTTAGAAATTTTGGGATCCAGTCTTAGCATCTGAGCAGAGGCTGTTCTTCCTAGAAAGCGCCAGCCAGTGACTAAGCATGGCTAAACTACCAGAATCCAACCATTGCCATTTAGTACAGGGCTCCTCTCTCAGGCAATCTTTGCTCTGAGCTCCCACTTGGATTGGCTGAGACTGTCAGATGTCATTGAGATGTGAAGCTCACTTTGCCCACTACTGATGTCTCACCCTCTTTTTTATTCCCAGTTAACATCTGCCTCCCAACCCCTCACATTCCTAACTCTTTCTCGGCTTTTGCTTCTGGAGAACCCTCCTAAAACATTATATGACCTTTGACAAGATGTGGGGAAAGTATTAGTGGATCTCTGTTTCCATTCCTATAACTTTTTTACTTAGATGGAACTTGACAAGCACAGAGCAGCCCCATATATATACACACATTGCATACATTGTCTATACAGTAGGATGAGTGTTCAAGCTGAATTTAAGTGAAAGTGGGAGGTAATAGAGGAGATATGTGGAAGTGGAAATGGAAGGGGAGGAAAAAGACAACTTGTTCTGCAGGTTAAATTGACCACTGAATTTTAGTTATTAATGAATGTCAGACCAGTTTATGTAGGAGGACTATATGTTTTTCTTGTCTTGTCTTATAAAGTCATCTGATATAATAATTTATTTTACTTTTTTACACAACTCATGTTAAAAGAGTTGGAAAAGGAAGTGGGTAGGAACCCCAGAATTCAAGATAAACACAAATGAATGAAGTCTGAGGTCTGCAGAAAGTCCTGGGTTTGGAATGATTGAAATAAAGGAGCACACGTGTATCTTAGATATTACAACTACAATTGTCTCAAAAACACTTGTTGAAATACATTAAATTCATTAAAGGTTTTTGATATAAATTACTTCTCATACTTATAAGAGTCTTGCAAATTCAATGCTATTTTCTTAATGTTTTTTAGGAGGAAAATAAGGCCAAGCTTCTTTCTCGAAGTCACACAAGAGAAAATGATGCGCCAGACTCAAAATACCAAGTCAACAGCATCTGCATCATCACTTTTATTTGGACGACTTTCCATGAGCAAAAATATTCTCTTCAAGCAGAGCAGACTGTCCAATGTCTGCTTACCATGTTTCCCCGAAAATAAGACCGCCTCTTATATTATTTCTTTTGCTCCAAAATATGCATTAGGGCATATTTTCAGGAGATGTCTTATTTTTTCATGTACAACAATCTACATTTATTCAAATACAGTCATGTCACCTTCTTCTGGAACATCGTCATAACATACTAACTGTGTCCATCTGGCTGACAATCTTAACTGGGGCTTATTTTTAGGGTAGGTCTTATTTTCGGTGAAACAAGGTAGAAACATTCATGTTTACACAGTGAAGAAAGTGTTGATCTCTGAGTTGATTATTTACTAAGTGGAGAAACCACAACCTTCTCCCATTACAGAACCTGGCAAGTGTATGGAGATAAACTTGGATCTGCCCTGGGCTAGCATCTCGAGAACATTGATCAGTAAACTCACCCATTTCATATTCAGTGGTGGAGTGGAGGGCTTGCATCTGGGACTCCAGTATCTGTGCACCATTCCCCTCCTCTGGATGGGGAGTCCCCATATTGACATTTAGTCGTTTATCCTTCTTCCAAGCAATAGGTTTTCAAAAGGTAAGTTTATTGCCTAGTTAGTAAAACAACTATATAACAAAGCGAATCCCAGTAACTAGCCCAAATTCTGATGTACAGTAAGCACTCAAATGCTTCTCTAAAAAAATAAAATATTTTATATCAAGAGACTTCTATTTTCCAACATGAAGAGACATTTTTCTAAACAGGGTGTACAGGTGGCAAATAGACATATGAAAAAATGCTCAACTACACTAATCATTAGAGAAATGAAAATAAAAACCACAATGAGATACTACCTTACCCCAGTCCAAATAGCTATCATCAATAAATCAACAAACAAGAAGTGCTGGCGAGCATGTGGAGAAAAGGAAACCCTTGTTCACTGTTGGTGGGATTGCAGATTGGTGCAGCCTCTATGGAAAACAGTATGGAAGTATCTCAAAAAACTGAAAATGGAACTACCTTATGACCCAGCAGTTCCACTCCTAGATATCTATCCAGAGAAATCCAAAACTCTAATTCGAAAAAATTTATGCATCCCTATGTTTATTGCAGCACTATACACCACAGCCAAGACATGGAAACAACCAAAATGCCCATTGGTAGACAACTGGATTAAGAAACTGTGGTACATTTATACAATGGAGTATTACGCAGCCATAAAGAAGAAAGAAATCTTACCATTTGCAACAACATGGATGGACCTAGAGAACATTATGCTAAGTGAAATAAGACAGAGAAAGACAAATACCATATGATCTCATTTATATGTGGAATCTAAAGAAAAAAATAAATGAACGAACTGATCAGAAACAGTCTCAGAGACATAGAGGAAAAACTGAAGGTTGCTAGATGGGAGGGGGGTGGGGATAAGGGGGAAAGTGAGGGATTAGAAAACAGTCGGTAACCACAAGATTGCCGCGGGGATACGAAAGTCAGGTTGGGGAATATAATGAACAATGTTGTAAAGATATTGTAGGGTATCCGATGGACACTTGTCTCATTAGGGAGAGCACCTCAGGGATGATGTAGATGCCTGATCACTGCACTGTACACCTGAGGCTGAAGCTGAACAATAATGAATGCCAACTATAATTTTATACACACACACACACACACACACACACATATACATATATACATATATATATACATATATACATACATATATATGTGTGTGTGTGTGTGTGTGTGTGTGTATATATATATATATATATATATATATATATATAAAGTGGAGTACAGCATTAGGAATAGAGACAGTGGAAATGTAATGGCTCTGTGCTATGTCAGAGAGATAGTGGATGGGGGGAGGGGGGTATCACTGTGTGAGGGATATAAATGATAAATGTCTAGCTATTACATTGTTTTGTGCACCTGAAACTAATTTAAAAAAAAGAGAGACTTCTATTTTCCTACGTAGCTTTCTTTAAAAAGGTGAATATAAAGGTAAAGTTTTCAATGAATATTAAGCAAAATCACTATTATTTATTAAATGCCTACACTGATGCCCTTCAACTGTGTCATTTACACAATCTCTACAATCATCTTGAAAGCTGGTTTTGTATTTTTATTATTTAATAAGAATGGGAAAAGATAATCAAGTAAATTAAATAACACACCCAAGGTGACCTGAAAATAAATGGTACTGAAAGGATTTGAATCCATGACTGGTTGACTTCAAACTCAAAGCATGTTTTCCATCATGCCAGTGTCTTCTAAGTGTGGTACCTGGACCAACAGTGTCAGTATCACCTGGGAACTTGGTCCTGGGTCATGAGAATACTTGGGTCCTGACTCAGACATACTGAATCCTAAACTTTTGGGCTAGGGCCCAGCCACCTTGTTTGTGCTGCCTTCTAGGTGGTCCTGATGCCACTCAAGTGTGCGTCATTGAATCTGACTGTCAACCTTCTCGTTTTCATTTGCTGGCCTTACAGTACATCTTTGTTCTTACCCCTGAGTCGTATACTGTTTGCATACATTATGCTGACCAAAAATATTTTCTATTAGCTTCAACAAGTTGTCACAGCATTTCTGCGATGGAAATGTTTTTCTCACATAAAAATTGAAACATGTGGCACAGTTCTTCTGGGGATACTATGTATCTTGGAAAACAACAATTTTTACATAAGGACATTTATAGCTATAAAAACCATTGTTACTCTCTATAGTGTTAACACAACTATTAATAGACTTTTGTTTTACTTGCCAAGTTATTTCAGTGTGGAAAATGATCCTACAATCAAACCTTAAACAATGATGTATTGTGCAACATTCCATAATAAAGAAAAGAATGGTCAACGAAGTAAACAAGTCATAGAGGTGTGATTTGTTCACCATCATCAAAAAAGGTGCATTTGCTTATCAGTGTAACCTGGAGGTGACTGTTCTGTGGGCATCTTCTATCTTCCCACACCTACAGTGAGGCCAGCGTTAGCACTCTATTGCATCCACGTTTGACCACAACAAAATAGCCCAGCAACAGAAGCCCTGACTCCACCTCCAGTTGTAGTAGCATGCCATATGGAAGGGTTCTATAAAAGCCAGAGAAAGGGTATCCTTGCAGATGCATAGGAATTTAGATGCACAGAAAAACTGAATTGTGTTCTTACAACCTGCTATTCCCCGTCACCTGTCGCTCTAGGATTTTCTATATGCCATTTCACTGTGCTAGCTCCAGCCTCCTCCCTCCCTGATCTTGCCCTTGGCAAATTAAATGTTAAATGCGTCTTCTTCCCGGTCCCTCTGCAAACAAAGGAATCTTCTTTGTGATCCATTTTCCCAAACCACAGGGCTAATCATAAATATATTTTTCTTCCTATTACACATATTCAAAAAGAAGAAAAATATCTAATCTTCAAAACCACTCTTTTTTATTTTTATTTTTTATTCTAAGACAGCTCCATAGTAGAGTTGGAGATATTGTAGAGGCTGTTCACCAGTGGCAGAGATGGGGTGGGGGCGGGGGGCGGGGCAATAAAAAGCATGACAAAGGCTCGCTCTTTAGATGGAACCAGAAGACAATGCATCTTTTTGCACAGGAATTTAGACATCAGCTTCTGGTTTCCCCTCAGCAGCTCTTTGCTAGCTCCCAGTAATTCTGGGGCAGAAATGACCTTGATGACAACAAAAAGGACCTCCTCCACCTGTGATTACTTTTTCCTAATCTGCTGCTGATTATTATTGAGTCTGTTCAAGAAGCACAATGTGATCATACATTTTACTGGACAGATTTTTATACTTTCTTCTGTCCTTAAGGAAACAGTCACTACAGCTCTGGGAAAGGAAAACGTTCAACAAACAAAAAGAACACTTGAGACAAGATGTGGATCACTGATCATGGGCACCACAGCGCAGTGGCCTCTGAGGGGCAGCTTCATGATGAATGTGGGCAGTTGAGTGTGGCCTGCACCCAGCATGAGCCCGGCCGACTCCCAATACTTCCTTTCTCCTGTCTTGTCTCTGCAACAAGCAGCCTGACACACTGGTTAGGAGCAGGCATTCTGGAACCAGACCGTTTAGGATTAAAATTCTGGTTCTGCCATTAGCAACTGCATAAATTTGGAGGAGTTAATTTTTTGTATCTCAGTTTCCTTATTGATTAAATGGAGGGTCTAACAAGATTATTGTGTCATAGGTGTTTGGTTGTGTATTATTGCAAAATAAATCACCAGAGTTAGTGGTTTAAAACAGCAGCAATCATGTTTTCTCTCAAGGTTTGTGGACATCAATTCAGAAAGGGTTTTGTTGGACAGATCTGGTTCGGCATCTCTGCAGGAGTCATGGCAGTTATACGGAGGCCGGTGTTGGAGCTGGAGTCTGTGGATAAAGCAGCAGTGGATTGCTAGACATCTCTCTCCTCACACAGCCCAAGGCCTCCTCAGGTGTTCTCTTCAAGTGAGCTACTTTGGGCTTTCTTGCAGCCCGGCAACCTCGGGGCAGTTGGGCTGCTTATAATGTGCTGAAGGCCTCCAGGAGTAATCTAGCAAAATGGGAGCTGCAGCATCTTCTATGCACCAGCCTTCAAAGTTATCTGGTGTCACTTCTGATGTAGGTGATGTTGGATCTGCCAGCAGTCTCTGAGTGTAGGCTGGGATCGTGTCTCATGAAGCCAAAGAATGAAAACACGGACCAGGGAGAGGCAAAAAGTTTTAAGAAGAGGATAGTTTATTAGAGGCAGGAGAAGAGGTTGCAGCTCCTGAGTGGGAGGGGGTCCCGAATGGGGGTGTCCGTGACTGAGGCAAAAGCTCTTATTTTTATACCTTCCCTTGCCTTCTTGGGAAAGGGGAGTTGTTTGAAGAAGGAAACTGTTTAAATAAGGGAACTGACGCCTTCTAATGAAATTTGTCTACCAGGTTTGTTCTGCTTCCCATCCTAAAGGAATTAGCAAAGTAACCCACTCTTATCTATCAGATCAGCTCCATTTGTCAGGCCAAGATGACTTTTATGATTAACCTCAAGGTCTTGTTACATTATGTCCTGGAGCAAAGGAGTGATTTCAAAACCTGAAATTTTAGGATGTGACTGTCTTTGTTTTTTCTACCAGGGACGTCCCTGTCTACCTAGGGACATGCTAACTCTGCTGAATCACTTCCACCATATGCTATTGACCAGAACAGTCAAAACAGCTTGACTTTCAAGGAGACACCCTTCGCCATTGGAGGGCATCAAAGTCTCACGCTACTATTAGCCATAGGATGGTGGCAGTGTTGTGGTCACCTCTGCAAAGCACAATCTGCCACATCAGGGGTGTCATGGCGTGCAAACAAGTGAGCTCATGTAAAGAGCTCAGACTGTGCTAGCCCTGACAAAGCATGGGCCTTAGAGGATGCACAGCCGAATCACCCAAACAGGGTTTGGCAGCCTTTGAAAAAGCAAGATGAGGCGTCCATTCCCTGCACCAGGGGCCAGACTTTCAGGAGCAACTACTGCCAACTCAGCAGTAGGGAAGCTGTGCCCATTTATGGACATTCTACCTGGGGCACCTTTGTTGCGGAAGAATGATGAGGACTGAGAGACTCAAGCTGCATGCAGAGATCAGGGAGAACACAGCTTTATTACGCCAGTGGGCTCAGCGGGATTGTTCCCAAAGAACTGAGCACTTCCCGGGGTCGAGTGCTTTGTTTTATAAAGTTAGGTCTCTGGGTTTGGGGGAGAGTCATGCTATTGCTATTGCGACGCTAGGGATTGGTTACATCTGGCCGGGGTGCGGGGATGTCCGTCCCTAGCAGCTGTGATTCTTCAACATTGTTTTGACGGGGAGGCCTCTAACTATAGTGCCCGCGGAGACATCTCCGATAAGGGGAAGGAGGGAGACAGCGCCGATAAAGGGAGATGGAGCTCTTAGCGGGGGCCTGCAGGAAAAACCGACCCAACACCTTCCCCAGGTAGAAGGAGTAGAATAGACAAGAACATCTGCTAAATGGCTAGAAAGTGCTTTTGTGTTGTTTGTGCTTATAGGAAAGTTAAAACACGATTTGATTGAGATTCCAGAGACGTGGTGTTAGAGGTTGTGTCAGTCTCAGCACGCTCATGTTTGCTGGGACTAGAACCTGTCCGGAGTTGCCGTGTGCAGCCATACACTTTTGAACTTGCATGGCCTTTGAGTCAGATGAATGGAGTCAGGTGAACACTGCTGCACATAATCATGGGGGAGGAAGCAGACGATGGCCCATCACCACTGGCTGCTCCAGCACAGGATTCCTTCTCTCACTCTCCCACTTGACCCTGCCTCTTTCAGGCTTGCCGTTAGACTTTGACCACTGCTCCTGGCTGGCCCCACCTAGATGCCTGGGGCCTTTGTGACCCTTCCATGCATACTCTGTAAGGTATCCCCACATCCTCCTGCTTCTACTTCCAAATCTCTGTCACATCCATCTGACCCCTCCCCACTGCTTCTGCCTTCCCATTTTTCTTGTTATCCTTTCCCACATCTCACTTTCACATTGGTCCCTCCACTCCAGTCTCTGTACTCTAGCTAGTAATCTTAATATAGGGCTTCAAATATAAGTTTTGTCCCTACAAAAAATATTATTATAGAACAAACCTTTTTAACAATAAGAAAATAGGTTATAAAGTGCTAAGAGGTTGTAATAATTTAAACTGCATGTTTTGATTTTATATAATTCCAACTTAACCCTGAAATATAAGGACAATATTGCTTTCCCATTCCTCTCAGCTTCCCTCCCTGCAGGTCATATTAATCAATTATTATTTTTATATTGGCAATGTTTATAATGTTCACATTTGATCACATAAACACATTTTTCATGATTTTTAGCATTGTCACAATTTGTAAACTGGTCCAAAGCTCAGTGCCCTCACTGCCCTCTCTTTTGGCTTTCCCATGTCTAAGTTCTTCCACTGCCATTCACTGTTGGTAGGTTTTTGTTTGTTTGTTCATTTGTTTCAATTTGTTTTTGTTTTCAAATTGAGCTTAAGGGTGTTATGCTTCTTCACATCTGTCACCTTTGAGATGATCAGCCTGGGGCTGTAACATTTGAATGTTTAGGATACTATTCTTGAAAATACTTTATTTCCCTTAGAATATTTAGAACTAATGTCATGTCTTTATGGCATCAAATAGTGCCCACGAAAAACCTGATGCCATCTCCTTTCCTCTCACAAAATGCCATTCTATGCATGATTTACTTGAGGTAAGTTTACCTGATTTTCCTGGAATCTGATATGTACTTTTGAATTTCAGAATTAGGAAGTTTCCTCGTGGGGTAAGTTTTTCCTTGTGTATAAGAATATGTGTTTTGTTATCTTTGCTAAGGTCTGCTTTTCAGGGACCTAGTTATCTTTAGATAACTTTGTCTTTCTTGCATGTCATCTTGTCTCTAATTGTTTTACTTATTTTATTTTTTGACACTTTTCCTTACTTTAATATTTTTCTGCTTTTTAAATGAGCTTTCAGTTACAAAATCTCAAACTACACTAAAAAATGCCAGCCAGTATAGAGAAGTCTACAAGTAAGGACAGACAGCAGCAGCAGGTGATAAGAGGTGGGAAGTGATTGAAGCAGCAATTACAAATGTTCACAAGCAGCTAAAACTATCCAACATGTTGTGCCCTAATATCAGCACACATTAGACTAGTCAGTACTTTGGAGGATGCCCTTGCATTTGGGTTCAGATTCTACATGGCAATACAATTTCTTCCAGGTAAGAGTTCTTGGCTTTCACCAATCATAGGGTGGCCAGAGGGCACCAGACCAGTCTATTAATTTTTCAAAATGCTGTCATAGACCTGATAGATGTACTGAGAGACTTCAGGAGCTCTGCACTTCAGCGACAGTGTATAATTGGGGTTTCCGAGCTGGATATGAAGGTCAGCCGAGATCCAAATGCCATTAGTGAACTTCAGGGACTGGTACAGCATGTCCTACCCTTCCACATTCCTCTCAGCAATAGTATAAATGTTGTTTTGCAATTTGCTGGAAACAGTATCCGTATTTAAATGACTTTCCTTAATCTGGAACTAAAGTTCCTTATCACTGGGAATATCCTTCCATGTTGCAAAGAAGACCTGGAGCTCCATTTTACCATCTTCTACAAAAAGCACATTGAGTAGGATGAAACATCTGAACTAGAAGACATCTGTATTATTTTTCACAACCACCTGCAGTTTATTCAGAGGTTTCGTCTTCATCATTAGGCCCAGGTTCCATCTGAGCCTAAGATATTGACAGACAGGGAGACATCACTTCCCTGGTTTGGCATTGGAGGTGTATGGATGGCCAGAGGAGTGCTGAGGAATGACACCAAAGCTATTCATGCTAAACTGTATTGCAAAGTCTGTCATGAGCTGCAGAGCTTTGTTGGTGAAGTTCATTTCCATATAGATGTGCCCTTGGTAAGGAGTAAATGTCCCGGAAATCTCCAAGCCTTTAGCTTTTACTGCTGTCAGTCAGACAGTCTTAGGAGCCACATATCCACCAGGTGCCACACCTATCTCTGCCATGATTTCCTTCCACAAAGGTATTGGAAGGCTTGTGGTACACAGAGTCCAAAGAACCAATATGGCACATTAGCTCATCCAGCAGATTTGGCTGAATAAGATCTGTCTCCTCAGAGATGAGTGGCTTCTCAGACAAGACTACTTCTTTGGCTGTGATAGGGTCCATTGAGAGAAGGCACCAATAAATATAGCCCCTATCTTGAAGGTCAGAATTACCAGAATCCTGTGTTGCGAAACTTAAGACCTGCTGTCCTTGCTCCTGTGTTTCTGATGGTTTCTTGAGAAACAGCTTCACTATGGTAATAAGCAGAGCGAGCTGCACCAGGGAGCTTTCATCATGAAAACTCTCCAGGAAGCTCTCTAGTCACTCATCTACACCGTCAATCCTTTTGGCATATTCTTCCACAATCCAAATCATAGCCACTGGAGCCTAAGTTCTCACACAGAGTGGTGATGATATTTTCACACTTAGGGGGTCCCTGCAGAAGTGTCCCTAATGACCACCATCACCTCTTGGACCACTGTTGTGAGCGACGCATGACTATCAGAGTAGCAGTCTCACACACGTCCGTGTCTTTCCACAATGTCACACTGTCATGCAGGAGACCCTGCTCGCTGCGCCATGTGTCGTGTAGGGCGGCCTTCAGGGTCTCTGGTCCCGCTCCCCACATAAGAACGCAGGATATGGTGAGGCCAAAAAGGAACACCCACGGAGCCATAGGTAGGGGAGTCATACCACTATAGTCTCGCTGGCGGCTGGGTTGGAGACACAGGAAGCAGGAGCCACACTGTTTGCAACCCTCTCTGCTCCACTTGCAGGCTCAGCCACCATCTTCTTGCTAGCCCCCATTTTCTGCTAGTGTGGCCACAGCAGTTATATCAGTGGCCAATGGCTCACTGGTTACAGCTGACGGCCAACTAGCCACAGCTGCTGGCCATTTGATCATAGTCGACGGCCATTTACTACCTGAGCCAGCACCTTTCTATGTGAGGCCGAGAGCCTGGAAACTGCTTTTTGGGGCTCTGTCCCCACACACACTTTATTAGAATAAAGCCATGGATGTAGACCTACTGACTCAGTTTACCACAGGCATTAACCCAGGCTCCAGTAAGAGGACAGCCTCCAATGGTCAAGGTAGAGCGGTTTCACACAAGAGGCTCACAAGCAATAGGGTTAGGCAAGGCAAAGAGTCTTAGGAAAGAAGGATGAGAGACAGAGAGAGTCCAGAGTTCCCCAAGAGTCCATATGGCTCTGGCATTCACAGTGTCGGGCGTCGGGCCAGGCCGGTGAGATGGTCAAGAGGCAAAGCTTCCAGCATTCCATCTGGGACGAGTGCAGAGGTGGCTCTCAACTCGTCAGGTGAGGCCTGAGTGATGAGCCATCAGAGCTCTGATCTTGTGCTCAAGACTGGGTGCAGTGCACCCACCTGCAGTCCCATGAAGCTCGTCTACAACCCAATAAAGCCGTCCATATAGTCACACTCCCCCGCATCTGGGTTTATCTGCTTAAGGCGCTCACTGGTTACACCTTTCACATGGTGCCCTGGTATGACTGTCACTTTGTGACGGACATAGGTATCAGAATCATTAGAGTTCATTTTGTGTTCATAATTAATGCTCTATACAAACACATAATTTGCTTTGGTCTGTATGAGCCCATGCGATGCGCTTACACAGCGTCCTGCAGATTGCCCCACCTGATGGCACACCGGAGGTGCATGGCCCGCACTGTTTTGCAAACACAGCATCCACCTCTGTGGCACCTGCCTTCAGTTCTGCCAGAACCTGAGCAGTAATAACATGGGATGCCAGATGAATCATGATGTCCACTTCTTCAGTTTAACATAGGTGGGATCATTGTACTTCAAAAAGAAGACTTCGATTTCTGGCTTCAAGATTTCAGGCCTTTTCTGGACAGTTAAGTCGATGTTTCTCAGGGTACCTCTGGCTCCCCAGAAGTGAAGTGACAAATGGAGGGGCCAGCTTCTTCAGCAGTATGTTGTAGTAGTCAGAGTCCTTGGGTAACAAGTCTAGACATTTCATTAGGACTTTTACTGCTGAAAGCCTCACTGCTGAGCAGGCATGAGATACCCAGGGAGTCACCTACTCACAGATGCTCTGAGCCTCCGGTCATCCTTAGGGTTGTAATTAGATAGGCAGTCCAGAATGAAAATCTGTCCCCATGTAGTGCACTTATTCAATGCTGACAGCAACTTATTAATGTTCTGTGGATTCAGATCTGTTTGGGTGAAAGTCACTGATTTTAGATAGTGCTGCTATAGCATTAGCCATCACTATTGGATTTGAATCTGCTCTGAAATCCTGCAGAGAATCCAGAAATCCCTGATTTTCCACCATTTGGGCATTGATGTCATGGAGTTTTACCATGCAGATTGCTGCTGTTTTCCTAACATAAGGATCTTCATCCTTCAAGCACTGTATGCAACCCAGGGTTCTGACTGCCAAGGCCCGAATCAGAGGATTGGGATGGTCACAGCCCTTCACAAGGCTGTTGACAGCCATGATGGCCATGCCTGGCGGACTGTTGGCATAGTTCACCAAGTAGAGATACATGAGCTTCTTTAATTCCAGGTTTTTAGTCTGCATACAGTTCACTACATCTGAAAAGAGAGAGCTAACATCCTCCCTCACTGTCATAGCAGCAATTGAAGGAGAATTTTGTCTCTGTGAGTCCCCAAATGATGTAGGGGACTTTGGAGTTAGCGAGTGAGTGTCGGGATTGTGTTTCGTGAGACCGAAGAATGGAAACATGGACCCAGGAGAGGCAAAGAGTTTTAAAAAGAGGAGAGTTTATTGAAAGCCAAGGGTCAGATCTCCCGAGTGGAAGGGGCCCACCTTGGGAGTTCCCAGTGTCTGAGGCAAAAGCTCTTACTTTTGTACCTTCCCTTGCCTGTTTGGGGAAAGGGCACTTGTTTGAAGAAGGGAACTGGCGCCTTCTAATGAAATTCGTCTACTAGGTTTGTTCTGCTTGCCCATCCTGAAGGAAAATAACCCACTCTTATCTGTCAGACCTGCTCCATTAGTCAGGCCAACAGGAATTTTATGATTCACCTCAAGGCCTTGTTACATAATGTCCTGGAGCGAAGGAGTGATTTCAAAACCTGGAGGTTTAGGGTATGGCTGTCTTTGTTTATTCCACCAGGGCCCTCCCTGTCTACCTAAGGACATGCTAATTAACCTGTCTCACAATTACTTCCTTCACGGCCTCCTTCCTCAATTCTTTCTTTTCATTGTTGACTTCAGCCTTTAATTCAAAGATTCTTCCTTTTTTATTGGTTGTGAAGTACTTGGAGTCAGTTATGGTGTTGGATCTTTAACATGCACTGGAGGCAAGGGCGGGGGTAGGGCAGCAGACCAAGAGCACCGCTTGAGTGGTGGTGTGCTGCTTTACTTATTTTAAATCAAGACTTTCTGCAGTAATTCAATTGCCAGTACTGACTATTCAGTTCTTCACTGTTTTTAACATTTCACTAGGTCTGAGTGTTGTTTTGGTTCCCAATTTGTGTCCTTAAATTGTTAGTCTTTCTTTGTGTGTGTGTGTGTGTGTGTGTGTGTGTGTGTGTGTGTGTGTTACCTTTTCTTAGAGCTTTAGAATTTGTGTTCTTATTAACCTATTCTATGTTGTAAAGTAATATTGATATATTTTCCTGTATTTATCCACTTAGCTTTTTTTTCTCCCTATAGTTTTCGTATGTCTTTGGCATGATACACTACATGTATTTACATTCATTCATTTATTATTATTATTTGTTTTGCAGCAGTGAGTTTTCACAGTTGCCATGTTGTTTCTTTCCCTCCTACTCAGGCTTAGGTAGTGCAACTACATTTCTGTGGTGTAGTGTGAGTGATTCATTCCCTCTCAGCACACAGTATCTGAAGCCAGCTGCTGTCCTCTTTCTAGTTACCATTGGAAGACATGGGTGAGTGCTTCGATCTCTGGCAGGTCTTTGTAGCCTGAGGACATGGTGACCACCTGGAGGGATCTAGGGTCCTCTGTAGGCAGCCTTAGTGGGATGACCTAGGTATAGCTTGTCCTGTGAGAAGCTTTTAATTTTCTGCACCAGAATTCCTCAAGCCCCTATTCCCCCTCACCACCCCATTAAGATGTAATTCCTTTGCCTGGGACACAGCACCCTCGGGCTTTGGATATTTTCCTTGACTCAGTGGGAATAATGAAGCCTCAATGTTAAGATATACAAAAACTGTTGTGTACTCTTCTCGTTCTCACTTATTTCTCCCAGCTCCGACTATCTCTTTGCTTTAAGAACAACAGGAAAATGCGAAGGTTAACCATTCACTTTGCTTCTCTTCAGTTTTAGGATTACTAGTTCACATTTTCAGGATTAATGAGGTTCTGGGATGTCAGAACAAAATTTAACATTTGAGTCTGTGCCTACGCAGAATGGTATATTTCCTTCATTAGTCAACAGTTTTATTTTGTTTTGTTTTGTTTGCATTCATGTTGTAATATTATAATCTCAGTGATCTGTACTTGCTCTTGGTCAGTTTTAATGCTATGCAGTGATTTTAATCTGCCATCTTAACCATCAACTTTTCTTTGAAATGAAATATTTCCTGGAATCAATGTCCATGTAGTTCTATGTCAAAGCACTGCTGCATTTGGGTGCAATTCACCACCAAAATGAAATAATGAAATGATCTTAAAAGTCTGTTCCTCACTTGCACCTGGAGGGTGTTAAGTGGTAGGTCATTCATTCATCATGCAACACCCCTCACGTCCTCCTTCCTTTCCTCCCCAATTTTCTAACACCTTATACTTTCTTCCGAACTCAGAAACATTTCTCAGTCAATATAGCCTGGCACATCTTTTGTCCTTCTCTTTTCTTCTCAATTATATTTCACAAAAGGTAAAACAATCAGTTCAGGAAGGAAGAAAGCTACTCCCTTCTTGGAGGGCAAAGAAGGGAATAAGCTGATCCTGCCTCGCAGGGAAGAAAACAGAGGCTATAAAGTTTCATGATAGTTCTGTGACATATGACAGTTAGGAGTGTGGTTACTCTAATCAAAGAAATGGCAGATGGAGGGCCTTCTCTCCAAATTGTTATTACCTTCCCTGTCTCTCCATTCTCCTCACTTCAAGTGCATGGGCTTTGGGAGACACCTTTTTAGGATCCTAGAGTTTAGCTGAAGCCTGAATTTGAAGAGCATGCCAGGTATATGGAGAATGCAAAAATGCAGCATTACAAATTGGCTCTTCAGTTAGTGTGTTGGGACAATTGACCTGCTTGTGGGAAAATAACATAAAATTAGCTCACAAATAAATAAAATGTATATTCTTGGTGGATTCAAGATTTAAACATGAACAATAAAAACACAAAAGTTTAGAAGAAAATACATTTTTATCACATCATGGTAGGTAAAGATTTTTTTAAAAGACAAAACAGCACAGAACAGAAAGGAAAATATTGATAAATTTGATACATTAGAATAAAATATTTATGATCCAAAAAATCCAAAATAAGCAAAATTAAAAGAAGACACAATAGGTCGGAGGAGACATTTGCCAAGAAAAACTATAATAGTCACCAGAATACAGAAAGAACTTCTATAAATCAAGACAAAAACAATACAACAAAGTAAATGGGATATGATATGTGCAGGCAATTCACAGAAAAGAAAACTAGCTGGCCCATCAACATCTAGTAAGATGCTTAAACTCCTTAGATTCGGTACATTCAATGAAAATTACAAAAGGATATCATCTCAATCTCATCGATTGGCTGGTCAGCTGGTGCCATCGCAGAGGCCAGTGTCCAAGGCCTGATGAGAATCACATGCCTACAGGTGAAGGTGCTGCAAACAGGACTGACCTTGTGTTCTCTCACTTGCATTTTCCTCACTTTAAAAACTAGCTTTTGTTTACGCTTCTGCTTTGAAGGCTTATGAGAGGCTTACCTCACATCCTTAACAGCCCCTGCCTCCCTTGGCTCCTTGCTTTCAGGGCCTGGATTAATTTTTTCCTGCTCAATGATGGAGAGGAGACTCATTACTTGTGGTTCTCTGCTATTTACCAAGCAGCTTCCATGAGTGCATCATTTAATCTTCTGAGCATCCCTATGAAGTGTGTGGTCATTGTCTCCACTTCACAAATGAGGAAAGAGATTCAAAGAGGCGAACTGAACCTTGCAACATTCTGCAGCAGGCCAGAATTCCCCCAGGATGCCGCACGGCTACACACAGTGCTCTGCCCCTCCCAACCACCCGTTTGTCCCCCAGTTCCCTGCCCTCACTGCTCCTCCCCTGGGCCAAGCAGCTGCTCCCTGCTGTTGTGGCTGGGGAAGAGAGCACAAAACCCACATGTGGATAGCACAGATGTGTTTAAACCAGCCTGGAGGAAAGGCAGTTGAAGAACAGCCTCGTTCTCCCAGGGCGATCACACACAATGAACAGATTTGCTAATTTCACATTCCTACCTCTCCAATAAATGTGCAATTTCATATGTGGATTTGTTGTTCATTTGTCAATATGAGATTGCTCCACTTTGAAGCAGAGGTGAAAAAAGCAGTGGAAGGGGCTCAGGGCTACCTGTGTTCATGTATCACCTGCACAAGGGTAGACCCTGCTGCTCTCCACAAGGCTTTATCAGTAAGCTGGCAGAACACTATGTAGATGGGATCATTAGCAAAATTACATAGCTAATGAAGGGCAAATTAATGAAATGCTGTAACATTTTGTAAGCCTGTACAAACAGCAAGTTGTCATACATCACTAGAAAATAATTGCCAGACATTTGCTTGAAATGTACTCATTAAGTCTTAATAATACCAACTGGACACTTTATCCCCAAATGGAGTGACTCATTCAGTGTGTTTCTTTCTCTCTTTACATCATGCTCTGAGGCATGGATTCCAGGTTGCAATCCCAGGCAGGCATCTAGCCTCACTTCTCACAGTGAAATGAGGACATTTGGCAAAGTTATCTTAGGATCTAAAGGAGAAGAAGAGAGATGCCCTACTCCCCAGCCAAGGGAACAGCACCACCAAATTGCAAAACGTTGTATGTGTTCTTATAACATAATTCCTTTTCTGCTATTACTTTCCCATACTTGTTTTTAAAGCAAAAGACAGCAAAGGGAAGATGAACCTGTTTGGACCAGTAAGCACACCTGGCTGCATCTGGACAATGCCCTGCAGCCCATCACACACATCGTATGGCGAAAATAACATAACAGCACAACACAGGCACGGATATATATCTTAAAATCATTAGCATTCTGGCCATTCACTCGCATTAGGCTGGAATGTAACTAGCCTCAATTTGGAACTCCTTTTACACATATTCATGAGGCCGTGAATTAGGTCTATTCGTTGTGGGACTGCTAATGCCCACACAATTGCAATCTGTATTCTCGTCTGTGCATGGGGCCACCACGGATGGACATGCCTGACAGAAAGGCCATCTCTTCTAGAGCTAGCCTGTTAAGGACACTGTGGGAAGGTTAGTCATTGTTCTATTTGATGCGCAAGCTTGATGGCAGGACATGACGTTCATGGTTACTGAATTTGGAGGGAGAGGAGAACAAACAAAGCTAGAGGAGGCGATTATGAGAACATCATGGCACCTCATGGGACCTGTGTGATCTTTTCTCCACCAGGGCCTGGGGCTCTATCTCTCACCTGGGGACATCAGGGGAGCACCACGTGGCTCTGACTGGGAGTTGAAGTGGCCTGCACAGTGACAAGTTCTGCGCTGCTTCAGGAGCTGATGGTTACATTTATTCCCTGTAGGACCAGCAGTAGCAGAGGCGTCCAAGCAGCAAGGTGGGGAATCTGGAGGGACACAGAGGAAAGCAGCTTCAGAAGTGAGAACACAGCACGCTCTGTGGAGACTGGAAGGCCCTGCTCCAATCCTCCTTGATGAGCTGCCCAAACACTGACAAACACCGGTACTCTAAGACTCAGGTTATTACAAAAGTTGGTGTTATAGGCTGAATTGTGTTGCCCCAAATTCGTATGTTGAAGTCTTAACCCTCAGAATATGAATATATTTGGAGATAAGGTCTTTAAAGAAGTAGATAAGTTAAAATGAGGCTATTTAGTAGATACTAACCCAATATATCTGTTGTCCTTCTCAGAAGAGGACATTAGGACACAGACACACACAGAAGAAAGACCATGTGAACACTGAGAAGACAGCTAGCTACAAGCCAAGGAGAGAGGACTGAGGAAGAACCACCCCTGACAACATTTTGATCTCACATTTCTAGCTTCCAGAACTGTGAGAAATAAATTGCTGTTGCTTAAGCCTCCCATTCTATGGTAGTTTGTTTTGACAACCCTCATGAACTAACATAGTGGGGAAAGTAAAATTTACAGGATGGTCTTGACTAACAATTAATTGGGATAAGACACCAGTAGCCCAGGCTTCCTCCAGACTCCCCAGTGTTGGGCAAACATGGACTTCTGTAATTACCTGAATTCCACTGGTCCTTACACAAGTGCCCCCATTCACCCAGCCCCTGCAACCTTCATAAACACTCAGGAATCCCATGAGCCATGCCATGGTGGCCACAAACCAGCCCACACCCACAGAGGACTCTGCGCTTCCACCCTCTCTGAGGGACCTCATATTGGCCAGACTCTCTGTGGCCACTGCAGCCTGGGGTCATGGAGCCAGAGCTGGGCAGATGGTGATGATCTGCACAACAGGAGGGAAAGTACATTCTTCCACTGCCTGCTTCACGACAGAGGGGATTAAACACTGATGCTTTTGCCCTAACAACTCAAAGCATTGGAGGGAAAATGCTTCTTGTGTTTTTACTGAGTTTCTTGCCCTTCATACTGTCCCCATACTCTCTCCCTTAAGCTTTCCTTTTCTAGGCAGTGCTGGCTTTTAAGGGGGGGTTATTTTAATGAAGAATTAATTTCAGCGAGGAAAGGATTATTTCTGCTTTTCAGTGGATGATAAACCAGCGCTTCTCAAACTTGAGCTGCATGAGAATCACCCAGAGGCCTTACTAAAGCCAGGTTCATGGGCCCCACCTCCAGGGTTTCTGATTCGGCAGGTATGGGCTTGGGCCTGAGACTGTGCATCTCTCACTGGCTCCTGTGATGCTATTGCTTCCTTTGTGAGGACACACTTTGGAGTGGACCATACTTTTGAGTGGCACTAGAACCCTTGCTGTGCCTAACAAAGGAGATGGGCCAAGGGGTCCAGGCCCTGATTAGCCTGTGCTTCTCAAGACACACACTGAAGAGCCATGCTTCCTTTGTGTCATTTGCTGTACAAAACTAGGGAGGAAAAGGTGGTGCTGCAGAGAGGGGGAGCTCTTTGAGTCCAGGGCTTGAGTTCATAACATTCCAAATACTCCAGACACTGATGAGTGTCATAGCCATTTAGACCTGGACAACATTGAAAGTCAGAGAAGTTATCTCATGTACCCAAAGTCAGACAGCAGGGACGTGGCTGGGGGCTGCCAGCAGAGGGCTCGGCCCTGTGCTGAAGGTCTGTGACAAGCTGGAATTAGGATACAAGCACAGGAGGGATGATGAGGAATTTGAGTCTAGTGCAGTTTTGGGAGGGAGACAATACTTTGGCTGCAAGTTCTAGCACCTCACAGACTTTCTGATAGACACATGGCTTTCTGAAGTATCCTGATTCTTAATGGAGTTTGAATGAAAAAATGAAGCAGTGGAATTTTTCACCAGCAAAATAATAATTAAACTGGAGAAATTTATGAAAAAACAATCATGTAAAAGCTGTGGAAATTGTCCTCCTGATGTACAGTAAATGGAGAAATATTATTAAACAACATCTACTGTATCTTGGTGAGAACCGAGTGTGTGGCTTTTGTGGCAATGCCAGCTCCCTGCACCTCCCTTCCAGCTCTCTCATCTGGCTGCACCTTTGTCACTCCACACAGACGATGGAGCCAAGGGGATGGGGTTCCTTCTCCATCTCCCAGGCTGGGACTATGTTTGCATAGTCAGGGAGGAGCAGGCTGCTTATGGTTCTCACTTCCTCCAGACTCTTATTGCCGAAGCTCCCTGCAAGCGCTGAGAAGACAGGCTCCCTACCCTATCCGGCTTCTCTGCACAGGACAGAAGCTCTACCGCAGGTGCAACAGCTGAAAGCTCAAGGATTCTGAGCCCTCCAGCCCAGATCATGCATCACAGGGCAGAGGTTCCATGTCAGGAGAGGCAAACCAAGAAGTCCAGGGGCTATCACTCCTCACCCGCGGTGCCTGCTCATAGGGCAGGGGGTGCCATCCCACTGTCCCTACATCGGATCTTGTGCAGGGTACAGAATTTCTGCCCCGAGTGTGTGTGTGGAGGGGTGTGTGTGTGTGGGGAGGCATAAGGACTAAGCGCAACACAGCTCTGTCTTGGAGGACTGACCTTATGTGGAAGGAAGAAGGGGTAGAGAATTGCATCCTTAAAGGTGTTGCCACACACACAAAAGATGGAGATCTTGGTGGAAAGCAGTTAGGAAGACACTCAGCTCCATGATACTAGTAGCAACAGTCTACATGCAGAGAAACCTGAGTTTCATTGAGAGAACCAGAGAAAGAAACAGCCAAGACCAAGAAGAGCCCCCTCTGAGGATCCTCGGTGCTTGGAAGCCTGTTATAAGTGCTAAGCGCCACCCAGTGAGGAGAAATCAGTGAAGAAAAGGGTGACACATGAAAAGACTCTCAATGCCAGATGTAGATCAGTCAGCAAGGGTGGACGCCTCACTTGCACCAGGGGCTTAAAGCACAACCTCTGAGAAACACTGAACAGTAAGCTGCTCGATGCAGGGTGACTCCTAGAAGGCCAGGTTTAAAAATAACCTCATAGTCATGCCTGAGTCCTGGAGACTGTGTATACGTCCCAAGTGGCACTGTCTCTTGAGTGACTGAAGAAAAAGAACAATTTCAATTATTAGTTTATGGCTGAATGGTGGGACACACACATACTCTCTCTCTCTCTCTCTCTCTCTCTCTCTCTCTCTCTCTCTCTCTCTCCCTGGGCTATAATCTCAGCCTGTACGCCACACACATCCAATGATAAAAGGTAAAAAAAAATATATCTATCTATCTCACCAAAAGGAATTTAGTGCCACTTTTGACCCCAGGAGTGACCCCTCGGTAGCCAGGCTAAGAGATACAATTTTAAAAATCTGAGCACAGACACAGGAGGCTGTACTCTGCAGTGTCAGTTCTGGGAGGTGTCTAGTTCAATGGGCTCAGCTTATAAGCCAAAGCAGCACTAACCTTCCTCATCAGCCCCTCTTCAAGGGCATTAAGGGGAGGAAAAGCTGAACACTAGCAATATTTTCCATGCTCCCTTTTTCAAATTCTCTAATTGTTGTGCCTTATCCTTTCCAGTGCCTTCCACCCACCAAACCCACCTCCACATAAAATTAAACCATCTCCTTATTGTCCACCCCAGAGCCCCCTGCTTTCTGTCCTCCTCTTCATCCCCCAGCTCCATGCTGAGAACTCTGACCTCGCCTGCTTCAGTGTAGCTTCCTGTCTGGTCGTCTCCCTGATGCTGATCTACTCCATCCTCCAAGCCAGTTACACAATAGGTGCTGAACAGCAAGAGTCCTTTGCAAGGCAGAGGCAGGGGAAGGAACGGGGGCGGGGTGGGGCGGGATTTGGACTGGTATTTTTAATGTTTTTACAGGGGCTTGTGGAAGGGGAAAGTCTGTGTGCAGCCCACAGTGGTCATTCATCCCAACATAAGTGAAGTAAGATACCTGAAGTATAGAAAATGTATAAGGTAGAGAAGGCAGATATAATACCAGTTACCACCATGTTGGTAACCAACCTTACCAAAATATTTCATGAATATTGAATGAATTGGGAAGTGACTTGAAGGTCCTCGGACTCTAGGCACATGGTAAGTGCGCTGATAGACTGCCAAGATGGTAGAACCCGAACATGCCTTAAAAGGAGGATAAAGGGAGAGTTGTTCCCCGGGGTCCTTGGGGTCCGTTTCTCATGCTGACTACACTCCACTCACAGACTTCTTTGGCTCTGCCCAGAGCCTTGATTTGAGGAGCTTGGGCCTAATGTCCCCATAGTCCCTCCACCCCGCCTATCACCACAGGTCTGTGGGTGGCATGGCTGGCCTTCCTACGTCTGTTTATCTCTGTACTCCATTTCATATCCAAGTTAGAAAGCAACAGGGTTGTAAGACATCACTATATCAGATTTGCTCTTAGAAGCTATCCAATGAATTGTAAAGGAATCCTATAAGATGACGGTCCTGGGTGATTATGAACATAGCTCTAAAAGACAGTAAAAGAGGTGGCCATAGAAAATCACACTTCTCTGAGTGCCCTGAAACAGCTACTGGTTTCCCTGAAGCACACGCAGCCACACAGCTATTCCCCAGATCACAGCCAAGAAATGTAAGAGACTGTTAGCATGTGAACTGCTATCTTTAGGTCAGGGTTAACAGCCCCTAGCCTGAAACAACATAATTATAAAATTCCAGGATGTGGGCAGTTGCAGCATGGAGACTAGAAGTCCTGTAGCTTATCTTATACTCCTGGTCTCCTTGTCCTGTAGTAAATCTTATACTCTTTGAAACTATGTAAGTCCTGTAAGTTTATCTTGTACTCTCAGAAGCTATGGAAAGCCTTAAAAATGCTATATAACCCCTTGGCTTTAAGTGTTTGGGGTCCTTGTTAAAAACCCGCTGCGTCGGGCAGAGACTGGGACCCCAGCCGGCTGGAAATAAACCTCGCTGTGTGACTTGCATTATTGTGCGGGTTCTCTGTCTGTCTGAGGGGGACAATTCCGGACCTTAACAGAAAGCCAGCACAGTCGTGAAGATAGTGCATGCACTCGGAGGTCCTTTTTTTTTTCTGTTTTGTTTGCTCATTTATTCTGTTCTTTAGAGTCCACATTTAAGTGATATCATATGTCATTTGTCTTTTTCAGTTTGACTTATTCACTTAAGATAATATTCTCAAGGTCCATCCATGTGGTTGCAAATGGTAAGATTTCATTCCTTTTTATGGCTGAGTAATACTCCATTGCATAAATGTACCACAGTTTCTTTATCCAATCATCTATCAATGGGCATTTTGGTTGTTTCCATATCTTGGCTATTGTGAATAGTGCTGCAGTAAACAAAGAGGTGCATATATTTTTTCAAGTTAGTGTTTTGGATTTTTTTTATATATACACAAGAATGGAATTGCTGGGTCATAAAGTAGTTCCATTTTCAATTTTTTGAAGAATCTCCATACTGTTTTCCATAGTGGCTGCACAAATCTGCAATCCCACCAACAGTGCACGAGGATTCCCTTTTCTCCACATCCTCACCAACACTTATTTGTTGATTTATTGATGATAGCCATTCTGACTGGGGTGAAGTGGTATCTCATTGTGGTTTTATTTGCATTTCTCTAATGATTAGTGACATTGAGCATTTTTTTCATATTTCTGTTGGCCATCTATAGATCCTCTTTAGAGAAATGTCTCTTCATGTCCTCTGAACATTTTTTAATAGAGTTGCTTGGCATTTTTTTGGTGTTGAGTTGTATGAGTTTTTAAATAAATTTTGGATATTAACCCCTTATCAGATGTATCATTGGCAAATATCTTCTCCCATTCAGAGGGTGCCTTTTTGTTTTATTAATGGTTTCCTTTAATGTGAAAAAACTTTTTAATTTGATGTAGTCCCATATGTTTAATTTTTCTTTTGCCTCCCTTGCCTGAGGAGATATATTAGTAAAAAAAAAAGTTACTAAAGGTAATACCTGTGAATTTACTTTCCATATTTTCTTCTAGGAATTTTATGGTTTGGGGTCTTACATTTACGTCTTTAATCCATTTTGACTTTATTCTTGTATATGGTATAAAAAGGTGGTCCAATTTCATTTTTTGCATGTATCTGTCCAGTTTTTCCAGCACCAGTTATTACCACAATGTAAATTCTTGCTTCCATTGTCATATATGAAATTACCATATAAGCATGGATTCATTTCTGGGCTCTCTATTCTGTTCCATTGATCTATGTGTCTGTTTTTATGCCAATAACATGCTGTTTTGATTACTACAGCCTTGTAGTATAATTTGATGTCAGGTATTGTGATACCTCCCACTTTGTTCTTATTTCTCAAGATTGCCATGGTTATTCAAGGTCTTTTATGGTTCCATATAAATTTTAAGATTATTTGTTCTAGTTCTTGCACTCAGAGGTCTTGATGCCATTCCTTCCTTATGGAAAGTTTTGTGGAGCACTGCCAGACCATCTGCAGGTAATGTCGTATTCCAAACCATCCTAGAGACAAAGGAATCCCAGAGAATGAATGAACTGTTTCCATGCTGAGCATCATGGGTTTGTATCATTTGGGTTGGATTCATAACACGCTGAGAAAGATAATGAAGTTTGACAATTAAGTTCACAAACTCATACCTCATTGCTGAATATCGCTATGGTCACCTTCAAAGTACTCAACTTGGGAAGTTATATACTGATAATAGCACCTAGTCCACCCTTCAAAGCAATTATGGAACTTTTTTTGTGGAATGGTCATCAGAGCAATCATCTTATTACCCTTGATGTCCTGAATGTTATCAAAATGTCTTCCTTTCAATATTTCCTTTATTTTAGGGTAAAGAAAGAAGTCATTGGGAGCCAGGTCAGGTGAGTAGGGAGGGTGTTCCAATACGGTTATTTGTTTACTGGCTAAAAACTCCCTTACAGACAATGCCATGTGAGCGGTGCATTGTCATGATGAAAGAGCCATGAATTGTTGGCAAAAAGTTTAGATGGTTTTTGTCTAACTTTTTCATGCACCCTTTTCAACACTTCCAAATAGTAAAGTTGGTTAACTGTTTTGTCCATTTGGTACAAATTCATAATGAATAATCCCTCTGATATCAAAAAAGATTAGCAACATTTTTTTGACTCTTGATTTGGACTGACAGAATTTTTTTTGTGGAGAATTGGCTGACTTCCATTGTGCACTTTGACACTTTGTTTCAGGGCCGTATTGATACACCCATGTTTTATCACCAGTGACAACATGGCGCCAAACATTGTCTTGCCTCTCCAAAGGTCTTGGCAAACTTCGACTGTTCTTTGCTTTCGTGCATCAGTGAGCTCCTTCAGGGGAATCGTTTTTGCACACACCTTTTTCATATCAAGATTTTCAGTTAAGATTTTCCTAACTGCTTCTCTATCAGTGTTTACTTGGTCTGCTATGCTTCTCACAGTCAGCTGACAAATTTGATGCACAATTTGACAAATTTTTGCAATGTTTTCATCAGTTCTGCTCATTACTGGCCGTCCTGACCTCTCTTCATCAGTGACGCGTTCTCTCCCCACTAAAAATTGTTTAATCTGTTTGTACACTGCCATTTTCTTCATGGCATTATCCTCATAAACTTGGACAACTTGTCCCCGATTTCACTTCCAGTTTTGCCAAGTTTAACAAGAAATTTAATGTTTGTTCATTGCTCTAACTCAACCTCAGACATTCTCGTGACAGCACACAAAAACACGCAACAACAATAATGAAAACCACTCAGCAAGACATCACCACATGTTCACACGAACACAGCTGTGAGACACTTATATACCAAGTTTATGTAACCTTACCGAGCTCTTTGTACAGTGCTGCCAATGTAAGCATACGATGGCAAGTTTGCGAACTTAATCGTCAGTCCTCGTATGCAGAGAGGTCTACTCCTGTGTTAAGAAGGTCAACAGCTGTCATCCAAGCCTTATGATTTCTTCCTTTGGAAAAAGGGATGCTTGGAAATGTTTCTCTTCCATTTTCTCCTTCTCTATTTATGTTACATGGCTCTTAGCATTGCTGCATATGCACGGAGGAACCTCAAATTGTCCCCAGTCTATTTTTATAGTGACCTAGACGTATTTTCATCAATGCCAGAGGAGACAGAAGCATGGCATTCAGACCTCAAATTGTCAATCTTTCTTTTTCCTCCGTAGAAAACTAGGCAAGCACATACAAGAGAATGACACAATGATATTGGCAATGGGTGTGTGAAGATTGCAATGGTGAATTACTACAATCCTTTATGAAGGATGTCAATAAAGGAGTACTTAATCCTTTGTTGAGAGACTGCACCTGCACTCCTCACCAACACCTTGATAAACTGACAAACTTTAAATTAATATTTCTCTTTGTAAGTCAAGACATTGATGCCCAGTGATATTGAGTGACTTTCCAAGAGCATGTGGTCATTGAGAGGCAGGCTCGGTGAACCTGGGTCCACCAAACTCAAATCTGGGATTTTGCTCAGATCCTTCTCTGCAAGAATCAATTTGGCACAGACACTACTAAGAACAGCTTTATTACACCTGGACATGCTTTATAATAGAGTTTAACTAAATAGGCATGTTCACGTTACACATAGTGTCTAAATTGTCTCTCTGTCTGTCTGTCATACGGATAGTTCAAAAACCCAACTACGGCTCCTTTCTGAACTCTTGATTGACAGATACTAGTTTACAATTTTGTTTATCTCTAAGGTGGGTATACTTGTCTCTCCAAATACAGTGTGAAAATGAAACAATTGGGTCCAAAGAAAGAGAATGGAGCTGGCATCTAGCTGAAGTCCAGTCACTGTCATAAAAGGTAGCTGATCACCTGGCCTGATGTGATTTCTTCTTCTTCCGACCCCTAAAGCACACCCTTTAGAACAGGGATCTGGGTCTGTGCAGTTTTCTAGGAGATGTCATCCGTATATTTCAAGGCATAACACAGTTCATTCCACATAGTAAGTGGTCAATACCTGCTGATATTAGCATATTATGAGATATAAGGACTGAGAAGGTATTTTATTTCCACTATTGCTTAAAGAATGATATTGTGTGAAAAATCTCAGTAGAAGAGGAAACTCTATCACAACTCAGAGAAAAATGTATATAAAATTGTGGTGGAGTATTCTCAAATTTAACAGTTTGCCATGAAGTCTTGCAGTTTTAGTGAAACAACAAGACACACTTAAGCAGTGCTGAAAGGCAGACTTTGTCTTGCTGGCTTCAAGGTTCTACTCTCAAAAAGATGTCTAGAAAAGACACCAGCAACATGAGCAGACACATAAATTCTGATGTGATTAGTAGTGTGCCTGTGTGGCTATATTTCATGTTTAACCTGCAAGTGTCGTACTTAATTAATGGGTATACTAACTAGATGTTGTTAGCATATCAGAACCTTAATCGACTGGCCAGAGGTACCAGGGTAACTAAGGGGCACTGGCAGGAAAGCTCCTGCTACATGAAGTGCGTAACCCAGAAGGAGCTCTCTTCCCCAGTAGGCAAGGAAACCCACCACCACAAAAACCCAGCCAGGAATGATGTCATTGTGGGCCTCAGATTCCACTCCCCATACCACAGTACATCAAGTGGCCTCTCCTGCAGACATGCTTTTTGCCCTCTCAGGCTACTTAGAGGGAGCCTCAATGGTCCCATTTAAACCAGGCAGACCAAAATAACATCACAAGGGTTCTGATACTTAGATTATCATTGGAGCCACAGCCCACAGAAGTAGTCCAGGACCTTTGTGCTAAACTTCAGCAGGGTGTGACCTACTAAAGCACATGATTTAAATAGAATCCAATCTCCTACATAATAGTCAACATGTCTAGGACACAATAGAAAATCTCCCACGATATCAACATTTATAGAAAAATCACTGATGCCAACACTCTATGAATCAGATATGAGAATTATCTGATCAGATTTTAAAAACAGCTATAATGAAAAGACTTTAAAATATATTCTCTTGAAACAAATGAAAATCTCAGTGAAGAAATAGAAGCTATGAGAAAATTACCAAGTGGAAATGATCACATTGTATACTTTAGACATACAAAATTTTATTTTTCAGTTATACTTCAATAAAGCTGGAAAAATTCAAAAATAAAAAACCAGCTATTTAAAACGAAACATTCACTAGGCTTAACTGTAGAATGGAAATGAGAGAGTATAGATTCAATGAATTTGAATACCCATCAACAGAATTTTTTCAATTTGAATGGCATATAGGAAACAGACTAAAATAAATAAACAGAGCCTCAGGGAAATGTATAATAATAATAATAATAACAACAACAACAACAATCTGTTTTTGGTCCTAAAAAGTCCTAGGAAGGGAAACAGAGTGAAGGTAAAGAAATTCAAAAGGTATGATGTCTGAAACTTCCCAAATTTAGTGAAAGACACAGCCTACACATTTAAGAAGCTGAGCAAACTCTGAAGATAAACTCAAGAAGATAAATGACTATTCAAATGATAATTAAACTTCAAAACTTTAAAGACAAAGGAAAATCTTAAAAGCAGACAGAGAGAAAGGATACATTGCCTTCAGATCAACTCAAAGTTGAATAAAAGTGCATATCTAATCTGAAAATGTGGAGGCCCATAAAAAGTGGTACAAGATTTTTAAAGTAAAAACTGATGTTCACATAAAAACCTGTTCATGAATGTCTATGGCAGCTCTACTCATAATAGCAAGGATAGGAAACAACTGAGATGTCCTTCAACAGATGGGTTTAACCAAACCATTAAGCAAACTATGGTACTAAAAGAAGTACAAGGAGAGGAAAGGGAAGGGGGGGAGGAGTAAGGGAAGGAGGATGAGAAGGAGGAAGAGGAAGAGGAAGAGGAGGAAGAGGACGGAGAAGGAGGAGAAGGAGAAACAGAAAGAAGGAGGAGGAGAAAGGAGGAGGAGGGGGAAAAGAAAGAAAACTATTGATACACACTAACTGAATATATGAAGGTCAGACAACTGAGTTCGTGAACTTACTTAATTGTCCAACTTCGACTTCGTATCTCAAAGGAATGATGCAAAAAAGAAAAAAAAAAACAACTCCAAAAGGTTGCATGGTATACCATTCCATTTATATAACATTTTTAAAATGACTTAATTTTGCCAGGGGCTAGGTATAGACTGGGGAGGGCAGTGGCTCTTATGAAACATGCAGGATCCTGTGGTCATGGAACTGTTCTGTATGCGGACTGAGGTGGTGGATAACAAACCTACAGATGTCATAACATTGTACAGAACTAAATACACAGCACACATGTGCACACTCACACACACAAATGTACTGATAACCTGGGAAAACCTGAATTGGGGGATTGTATCCTGTCAGTGTCCAGGTTGTTATATTGCAGTATGGTTTTGCAAGATGTTGCCATTAGGGGAAAGTGGATAAAGGACATGTAGGATCTCTCTGTATTATGTCTTACAAATTCATGTGAATTTATAATCATTGCAATATAATTGTCAATGAATTACAAGCAAATACATAGATACTCTGGCCAAGAAATCAGTATTTCCAACACCTCAGATGCCCTCCTCATAACCCATTCTTATCTCAGCCTCCTCCCTGAGCTCTGCCTCTTCCTTTTACCCAGGTAACAGCTATCCTGATTTTTAATAAAGTGGATTAGTTTTAACTTTTGTGGACTTCACACAAAGGAAACAATCAAGCTGTACTTGTCTCTGGCTTCTTTTTCTCAACATTGCCTTAGTGAAATGTCTCAAAATAACAAATTTAGTCATATTTATAATATCTAAGTGCTTGTTTATCCATTCTTCTGTTAATGGCTACACGGTAATTTCCAGTTTGGAGCATTTGGGAATAATGCTGCTATGATCATTCTTGACATGCCTGTCAGTAGATGTGTGCATTTCAGTGAATGCATAATTAGGAATGAAATCGCTGAGTAATGTGTATATTCAACTTTAATAGATACTGCCAGTTTTACGAAGTGGTACAGATTTATACTCCTTACAGACTTGTTTAAGAGTTCTGGTGGCTCTCCATACTTGCTAATATTTGATGCTGTCAGTTTTTTTTTTAATTTTCACCTTTCTAATAGGTTTGTATTAGTATCTCATAATGATTTAAATTTGCTTTTTCTTGAGAATAAATAAGATTGAGCACTTTTCATGTGCATTATAGCTTTTCAGTATTTTCTTTAGAGAAGTTTATTAACCACTAGCATAGGTTTACCTGCATTTTCTTCTTTTGTGAATTAAATTTATTGGGGTGACAATAGTTAGTAAAATTATACAGATTTCCGGTGTACAATTCTGTAACACATAATCTATATATAACATTGTGTGCTCACCACCCAGAGTCAGTTCTCCTTCCATCATCATATATTTGACCTGCATTTTCTAAATTTTAGGAATTCTTTGTATATTCTGTACACAGGCTGTTTTCGGTTATATATGTTGCAAATGTCTTCTCACATTTTGTGACCTGAGTTTTTACTCTTTTAATGATTCCTCAAATTAGTTTTAATGAAATCACTTTTATCTGTCCTTTTCCATTATAGGTAATACTTTGAATCTTCCTTAGAAACTTTCTGCCTACCCCAAAGTCATGAAGCTATTTTCCTTTGTATGCTTTTATTTACATCAGATTTATAATATTTCTGTGTAGAGTATGAGGTAGGAGGATAGATATACAATTGATCAATCGCCATTTACTAAAAAAAAAAAAAAAAAAAAAAAAAACAGAAAGAAAGAAAGAAAGAAAGAAAGAAAGAAAGAAAGAAAAAACCTATCATTTCTCCAGTGTTCTTTGTTGACAGATGCATTATACATCAGTTTCCCATGTGTCAGTTTGTCCTTGACTCTCCATTCTGTTCCATTGGTCTATTAACATATCTATATATGTAATACTGCATTACTTATTGTAGCTTTATTGTAAATCTGGCTATTTGGTAGTTTTAATCCTCCAATTTTATTCTTTTTCAAGATTGTCTTAGCTGGACTTGTCATTTTAGGTTCTACATACATTTTAGAATCAACTTGTATTTTTTCCAAAAATCCTGCAAGGGTACTGATTGATATTCATTGGATCTATATTGAGGAAAATTTATATATACAGAATTTTCTAATAAATGTATAATGGTTCATTTATTTGGCCCTTTTAGCTAGCTTTATTGGTATATTAACTTGGCTGGGCTATAATCCTCAGTTATTCAATCAAACAGTAATCTAGATGTCACTGTGAAAGAATTTTTCAGATATAATAAAGTTCCTAATCAATTGATAGACAGTAAGGGAGATTATTCTGGATACTCTGGATACATTTTATTGAGTCTCTTAGATGGCTTTAAAAGCAGGACTGAGAGTTCCCCGAGAGAATGAAGAAGTTTAAAATGTGATGAAAGCTTCAGCCCTGCCATGAACGTCATTTCCTGATTGTCTTCCCTGTAGATTTTGGACTTACTTAACAAGCTCCCATGTATGCGTAACCTAATTCCTAGTAATATATCAAGTACATCCAGTTCTGTTTTTCTAGTCAAACACTGACTGACATAATCTTTTAATTTTTCTCTCAATAATATTTTCTGATTTTCAGTGTATAGAACTTGCACATATTTTGTTGTATTTGTATCTATGTATTTAATGCTTTTAATGCTATTTGTATGGTACCATTCTAACATTTCATTTTATACCTTTATTTTTCTGATATAGAGAGATATACTTGCTTTTGTATATTTACATGTGTAAAGCTTTTTTATCATAAATGATAAATGTTATCAAATCAAGTACTGCATCTACTGAACAAATCATACAATTATTTTTCTTTAATTTTATTGACATAGTTAATTATACTGATTAATTTTGTATGTTGAAACCAACTTTGTCTTTGAGAATTTTTGCATTTCTAGCATGAAATTAACTTGGCTTTGATTTTTTTTTTTATGTTTCATTGACTTGATCCACACATATATTGTCTAGAACTTGTGTATCTGGGTTATTGGACTTTGCAATATGAAGATATAGCCTTGTTACTTTCTTTCTTCTTTCCTAATGTCCTTGTTAAGTGTTTGGTATCCAGAATATTCTTCTTTCATAGAATTAGTTGGGAAGTAATTTTCTTTCTCTCTTCTTTCTATTCTCTGAGAGTTTGTGTAAGATTGGTGTCATTTTTCCCTTAAGATTTAGATAATTCACTTTTGAAGTTATCTGCTCTGATGTTTTTCTTTATGGGAAGGTTTTTAACTACACATTTATTTTCCTTAATAGATAAATCATCAGGATAATTGTTTCTTGTGCCAGTTTTGGTGAGTTGGGGTTTTATGGATAGTCTTTTACAAATTTACATTTTATTGGCTTAAAGTTTTTCATAATCTCCTCTAAGAATTTTGAAAAATATCTTTAATATCTGTACTAATATACTTTTCTTACTTCTAATAATTGTAATTTGTACCTTTTCTACTTCTGTCTTTCTAGGAGATATCAGTTTAATTAATTAAAAAAATATTATTAGAATGATTGAAGATTCAAAGCAAGTTACAAAAATAATAGAATCCTTTGAACCCTTCACTCAGTTTCCTTTAATAAGTGATATCTTCGATAATGTAGTGTCAAAACCAGGAATTTGGCTTTGGTACAATACTGTTAATTAGAACCCAGACTTAATCAGGAACTATAATTCCCTTCCTTCTGTTTTCTTGTGATTTAATTTGCTGTGCTTTTTAACCACTTCTTGGAGTGGATTCTTAGACCATTGATTTTTAGCTTTCTTCTTTTTTTAATGTACACATTTAAACTATAAATTTTCCTCTAAATATGAGTTTACTTAATTCCACATTTTTGATGATATATTTTACTGGCATGTAATTTAAGATTAGATTAAAACATCTAGTTTCCATTATTAAATATTTATCTAATACATTATTTTAAAAAGTATGTTGCTTAATTTCCAAATCATCAATGTCTTTTTTTAACTGAATTTTACTTTAATTCCACTTATATCAGAGATGATACTCTATGATTTCAACCTTCTGAAATATATTGAGGTTTATGGCTCAATATATGGTTGATTTTGGGAAATGCTCTATGCACACTTGAATGAAACTCTAGGTTCAGTATTCATGTTTATAAATCACATCAAGTTTGGTAATTATATTGAAATTTTTCATATACTTGTTGATATTTTTATGTTTTTTTTTAAATCTATTATTGAGAAGATTGTGTTAAAATCTTCCATTATAATTACATATTTTTCTATTTCTACTTTTAGGTCTGTCAGTTTTTGCTTTATGTATTTTGAGGCTATGTTTTTGGGTGCATTCAGGCTCTGCATTTGTTATATATTCCTGATGAATTGAAATATATTTTATCTCTGTTTATCTTGAGTAATGCTTCTCGCTTTAAAGTTTACTTTGCTTGATAATGATATAAGCACATTTATTTAAATTTGATTAGTATTTTTCCTCTTGATTTGAATTTGATTAGTATTTTTTATTTCAATTATTTTGCATTCATATTATTTACAAATATATTGTTTATATCTCTTATAAAACAATGTATTGCCTACTGTTTTTAATCCACACTAATAATCTTTGTGTTTAATTACAATATTCAGTCCACTAACTTTTAACATAATTGCTAATATATTTTTTTCTATTCTCACCTCTAGTTGTCCCTCCTCCTCTCAGTTCCTTTTTCCCCCTCTTTTTGTCTTATTTTACATTCATTTTTACTGTTACATATTCCACTTATGTTCTTTTTAGCGATATATTCTTATTATTTGAGCAATTTCATAGAGACCACAATATTCATTTCTGACATTAAAGCTGAATAAAATTAGTCCTTTTCATTTTGTGGGCAGTGCAAAGACTTCAGAGACTCCTACCCACTTCCCATATATAATTCTTGAGAATTTACATTCTATAATGTAGTTATGTGTCACAAGATACTTGGAGTTTTGTTTGTATTAACTGGTTGGTAGTCATTTAGATTTATCCTTAGTACTGTTCTTCCTTCTCTTCTGCATCTGAAGGTAATTAATTGCATGATGTTTATGATTCTTCACAACCACACTATTGTCTTTGGTCTTGGCCAGTGGAATATGAGCAGTTGTGATTATACCATATCCGGGCAGAGGCTATATATGTGATTGTGCAGATCAGCTCCATAGTTTGCTTTTCACCTCTTCCATAGAATGAGCATGTTCCTCATAAGGGCTGTTCCTTCATATCCCATCACTGATGATGTGTAATAAATATCTGTGGTTGTAAACCACTGAGATATTATCTTTGTTATGTAGGAAAGATAGTAAATAAACTGAGCTTCCATCGTAAGACATTTTTCTTCTACTGTACAACACCTTTAGTGTAGATGTATTGGGAACATAGACATTCACTTTTCTTAATTTGAAATTAGTTAATTTCATATTCACCTTGTTTTGCACTGTTAGTTGAAGTATAACATGAATACATATTGATTAATTTGCAGAGGAAAAATATACTTTACAAACAGGACTCAGACCAAGAATCGTAACACAATCAGCATCATAGAAATCCTCCTAATGTTCCCTCCTCGGTGGGAGCAGCTTCCAAGTTAATGGCTATCCTGATTTTAACTGTAATTTTGCTTAAGTTTGAACTATATTAAAAGGGACCCAACAATGATATCTTCTGTCTGACTTGTTTTGCTCATTAATACTCCAATATTTGAAAAACGCAACATATAATTAAATCAAGTTTTACACCTATAATGTGTTATGTTTATTTCTTTTTCATTCTCTTTTCCACATTACCCTTGAAGTATGTCAATTATTTTCAGTGTTTGATACTTTCACTTTCATGTACATCCATCTCCTCCGTGTCAGGCATGCACAGTTTGTAGGAAAGCACACATGACCAGGATACTGTCTCAGCTGTAGTAGGTTCACGGCCTATGGAGTCCACAAATTAATGTATGATATGTTGACAGTCACACTTGGGATAAATAGAGGATCCTTGATTATTATGTAACAAATTAATAAAAATTTAAAACTGAGCTTTTTGTTTCTTTCATGGAAACCCCATTCAATTATTGAACACATCTTTATTGAACACTCACTGTGTGCTGGCACTGGTCTAAGATACAGCAAAGGTCACAATAGACCCATCCCAGACTCTTGTCACTTTGACTTGGGGTTGGCACACACTCTGAACAAATAAAACAATGAATGATGTCAAGCAGTGATGCTTCTGTAAGTGAAGTATACCACAGTGCTGTGAATGAGAGGGAATGGGACAGAACTTCCTTGTCAGGAAATGTTTAGGGTCTGGGGTCATAACAGCTTAGCTCAGTCAAGGACTGAAAGCTCAGTGTGGCTGTGGTCTTATGATCAAGGGAACAGTGAGTGACATGACACTGGTACAAGATGAGACTGATGAAGCCCATGGGACCCATCCATGGAGGGCTTTACAGGCATAGTGGGGAGTTTGGATTTTATTCTGGGTATAAAAGGAAGTCAGTGCAGGCTTGAAGCTGGAGGTAGAGATACAAAAGAGAAGGATGCTCAGTGTGCTTTGGAGGAAAAACAGAAGTAATGGCACTGGGATGCACCCAAGGACAATGAGCACCCTCATCTTGCTGGAATTTCAGGTACAAGGAGTAGTGGAGATGAGATTGAAGAGACAGATCATGAAGGGCCTTGAAAGCTGGGCTGAGTCTGAGACTTTACGCAGAAGGGCAAGAGAATTCACTGAAGGATTACATGTGAGAAAAGGACATGAGCAAAGAGAGGTTCTGGGTCTTGATCCAAAGGTGCAGGAAGGATGGCTTAGAGTAGATGCAGACACAAGTCCTTTTAAGGCTGAGAAGGCTGGTGCTTAGCAAACTTGTACATTTGATAAGATACTGGGGGAAGAAAAGTCAGGGAAAAAATGGCTTTGCTGCCTACAGACTTTCCTGTTTCCAGACCCACTTTGTGTGGATCCTGATAAATTTGAATAATATCCCAAGTGTGAGGGCTGTGAACAAAGTCAAAGGGTTGGAAATGTGGCCTCGGTTTCCCCTCCTATTTTCTGAGGTGTTGTTCTTAATCATTAGTGTCCCTCAAGGGGCAGACAGTCCATGACTCTGTGCTTTTCTGGGCTGTTTATTAAAGAGGCTGACTGATGAGTGCCAGCGAGGTTGAGTGAGGATGGGGAGTGGGGCAGAAATGGGGGAGGGCCACATTGCTGGCTGGGAGGCCTGAATGATGAGGAATCACAGTTAAACATAGGAGGAAGCCATTCGTGGTTTGTGAACATGGGAGAGCATGGAAAATGAATATTTTAGGAAAAAATTTCTGGCAGTAGTAAGCAAGATAGCTATAAGAGCATCATTTTGATAATGGAGCCAATAAAAAGCAGTGGGATATTTTTAAGTCATATAAATGTAGGTCTTCATTCAAAAGGGACTGCATAGATATCTTAATATGTGTTTCTAAATATGGACACAGCATAGCGCTCAGTGGCACATACTTTAAGTTTTAGCCAGAAATATGTTATGTGAATCCCAATTCTGTATATATCATTACATTTTATTCCCATCACCCATAAGAAGTAAGAAAGTGCAGGCAATAGTCCCATTTTCACAGAGGAAAAATAAGCCAGCATTTAAGCCCTTTCCCATGCTTAAGAACAGCCATTGAGGACAGAACCTGGAATCTTAATGACCCGGCCAGAGAGCTAATTCTACCAAGCAGTCATCCGTGTCCATACTTAGGTCACACGTAAATGTGCTCCTCTGTCCAAAAGAGCTTATGCCATTTGCTCATGTTCAGTATCTCAGCTGTCAAATACGGTACTCACTAACCAGATCTGGCTTTCGTAGACTTGAAATATGGCTGGTGTAACTAAGGAATGTAAGGGTGACCCTGTCACTTCTAATTTGAGATTTAATCTTCTAGTGAAACTGGAAGGAAACAGAGTCTGGGGCTTGTGCTGCCTGCGCCGCTCAGCCAATAGTCCCACATAGGAGCTGGGCTGTAGGATAAGAATTTATTGTCAGAGCACCAGTGATCTGAGAAGGCAGCAGGTTAACACCTCTAAAAACTGCCTTGACACCCTCAGATTGGCTTAGGGTACTAAAGAGAAAATCTGATGTTCCTCCAGAGACTATGTGACAGTGGTGGGGGTCTGCACAAAGCATTCCCTGTGGCACCGTGGTTCTTTGGTGATGTCAACAACCCAGGAACAATGATGGGAGTAGCCTGGAAAGAATCCTAGACCATAGAGATTGTGATCAATAAGCCTCGGGGTAATTTTCTAAAACAGGGAACTGGGACAGAGGGCATTCCAAGCTCAAGCCACAGGGGGATGATCTATTGTTAAACTATACGTCAAGGAAACTAGAGGCCAGGGACGTTGTGAAGCCTCTACTACATGGGTCCCAACCAGGCCTTGCTTCACTAATGTAATTCAATTTAACAATGTAATTTAGCTCAGGATGTTTTAAAAGTCTTTTTTTCCTTTGCCCCCCTACTCCTGCCAATTTTAACTATTCTCTTTACTCCATACCAGTTTCAATGGTTCTGTTTACTCCAGACCATATGCATACCAGGTTCAATGACCCTGTTTACTCAAGGAAACCTCCAGGACAATGACTTGAAAGAAGTTTTCACATCTGCATAAGATCTACTCTCATCCCTGAAACAGACCATATTGTGGTCACTAGCAGGTTGTGAAAGAATTCACAGAGTACAAAGGAATAGAAGTTAGAAAGTTGATTTTGAAGAAAAGCACCAGCAGAGAAACCGCTGGGCTGTCTAGATAGAGCAGACAACTGCACCGATCTTCTGGTTAGCTTTTCTTATAGAGGAAAGTATAGGTAATTTTCTTACAGCACAGGATGTGATGTATTGACTGAGGTCACTTGATTGACATGCACAGGTTATATAACTTGTTCTTACCCAGAATGCATACAGAAAAACATGTTCTTACCCAGAATGCATACAGAAAAACCCTTGGAGTGGGGGGCAAGCCATAATGTTCATTTCATTCTAATTGTATTATAATGAGGCCAGAGTTCAAGCTAAGGGTAGGCACTAGCAGTCTGCGCAGGCACCAAAACCCAGAAAATTCTGGTCGGGGTCCTATCTCCATTTTCTAGGGGTGTCTCAACAGAAAAATATATCTCTAGGGGCTAAGCCTAGGCAGTCCTTGGGGATTGGACTAGGCCAGTGCAAAGAACTGATTTAATTATCTCCTGCTAATCCCCCTCAGGCTCACTTTTTGTTAACTCTTTTTCTGCCTCATCAGACCAGTCTCTGGGAAACTCTTTTTTTCAGGAATTGCCTGACCAATGTCTGCTTTCCTTTATTCTGCCCCAACTTGCATGTCTATAAAAACCTTTTGGTGGTATTAAGAGCAGGAAGGCAGTCTGTGTGACAGGGAGTCCACTGTCTCCTCTTAATGCTGGCATTTCGGAATAAACCTGCTTTTCTTTCCATCAAACTTGTCTTCTGATTTTTGGACTAGCATACAAGCAGCCGAGTCCTATTTGACAAGGTAACAGAAATTTAAAATTTTAGTTAATTATAGTGAATTTAAACTTAATTTTTTACACGTACATGTGGTTAATGACTCTGGCCGAAGCCCACTCCCCTCCATATGGATGCTTGGATCTGCCAGACTCTTTCCGTGGCTTTTACTGCAGTTAACTCTTGGGTTGCTTTTCTCATGCTTGTTGACCAGAGAAACAGCCTTTTGCTGGGTGTGTTTGGGAAGCAAGGGATGTTGGTTCAGTCTTTCAAGGTGTATTTGATGTGATAAAGATCTCTGTGTTCAGGAGGGGAGCAGTTCTGAGTTAAAGGTAAATGAGATCTTTCCTCTAGGCCTTCTTTGAGCTTTTTCTATGCTAATGTCCCTCTGGGAACTCTAATAGAAAGAGATTCAGTAACTACAGGCCCCTTTTCACAGGACAGATAGTGTACTCTAGAGTAAATTTTAGAAAAGTGGATGCAAAGAACAAAAATTGTGGCTGAGCTACTCATTGGTTATGTGACCTTGAACTACTTAGTCTTGCTTATCTTTAGTACCCTTATTCACAAAATGCCAATAATATTCCCTAACTAAGAGGATTGTGGTGAGTCTCTGTCAGGTAATGTAGTTACTTAGGGGTGATTAAGACATGGTCCCCTTCCTTATTGTGCCCAGGTCTGTCTGCTAAATATGGAAGTTAACTATACAGATGTCTATGAAAAATGGCCACATACAAAACCTGACCAGCTAAGGGGAAGCCTGTATTTGCAGGCCCTACAAACCCAGAGACCACATAGGATGGTCAGAACATAAAAATTCCTAACTAAAAGTGAGTCTTGGTGGATAGTCACACCCTAGGCCTGTAGCTTCCTTGACAAAGGCCAATCTTTACCTTAAGTGAGCTGATTTATTGTCTTTTTGCATCTAAAATAACATACCCTTGGAATGTCAGAGTAATCCCCTTTTTCTGGACCCCTCAGGGTACAACCCACCACACCAGAGCCACCAGAGCCACCAGAGCGGGAGACCATGGAACACTTCATTGTTATCTTGTTCTCCAAATACCATCTCTATGTGCTGTAAAATGTTAACTGTTTCCTCTCCTGTGTCCAGCAGTGTAAAAGAAGTATCTGTCTTTCCATTTTACTTTTTATCAAATCCCAGAGATTCCCTGCTTTGCTTTCTCCTACCCACTTAATCTACCACCAATGGATTTCATGTAACCCTCTGTATGTCTCCTCCTTTTTTTTCACTTTACCTTTTTTGCCCTCTATTCCCTTCCTTCATTACTATGGGCTCCGGCTCTTCCTCTTACCCTAGGGACTCCCCTTTGGGGATCCTTTTGGACCTCATTAAGAGAGGACTTTCCCCATTTTAGAGGCTAAACACCTTATTTCCTTTTCAGCTGTGGCCTGGGCACAATATAAGCTTGATAATGGCGAACCCTGGCCGCCTACCAGAACTCTTGACCTTGATATTCTCCGAGATTTAGACAACTGTCTCCGTTGGCAGGGTAAATGGAGCAAGGTCCCCTACCTCCTGGCTTTCTTTGAGCTGCGATGGGGGAAGGACGAATTTCCCACCTAAGGACGAACCACGCCTTTTAGGTTTAGCTTCAACCTCTTCTTCTCCCTCTGCTCTGGACCCCCCCTGATTTTTCTCTCCTCCCCGACCTCTGCTAGTTCAACTACCTACATCCTATCAAGCCGCTGCCTCGGCTTCACCATCTGATACTTCCTCCACTGTTGCCCCGCCTGCTCCCGACTTTTCTTCCCCTCCTCGTACCCGATCCGGGCAGCCTTATGCACCCCCAGTCACCCACATGCCTCTCAGGGAAGTGGCAGGCACTGAGGCCCTGTTAGGGTCCATGTCCCTTTCTCGATGACGGACCTGAGTCAGATTGAATCTAAGCTGGGCATCTCCCAGTTGGCCCCTGATATTCGCAGGAAGCTTCAGAAACTAGAGAAGGGGCCTCACATTCCCACACAGATCTTTAGGAACTGGCCTTTAAGGTCTTCAATAATCATGAGGAGGAGAGTAGACAGGCCCATACCCAGGCCTTACAGATGGCAGCCGCAGCAATTTCCCAGGCCTTTAGGTCGGCCGGCCCCAAAGGAAAGAACCAGAATCCCAATCCTCTGCGCAGCCTAATCAACCAGGTGGCTGCTTTAAATGTGGCCTCCCGGGACACTGGAGCTGCCCTAACCCAAGGCCTCCTACTAAGCCTCCCCCACTGAGCGGCCGTGGTGGCCACTGGAAGTCAGATTGCCTTCGAGCCCGTCAAGGCTCATTCACTTCCTGGCCCCGGCCAAACACCACACCTGCCACGGCACCAGCAGATGGAACTAATCTTTCCCTCCTGGGGATCCTCGGCACTGATGAACGATGAAGGGGCCCGGTCTCCTCACAGGCCTACACCTCCACCATATGCATGACAAAATAACTGGGTAACTCTCCTCGTTGCCGATAAAGCCATTTCTTTCCTTCCAGACATGTGGACCACTCACTCGGCACTCCCCGAATTTTCGGGCAAGCTCTCTCCCTCTCTCGTATGGATTGTGGGGGTCGATGGGATACTTTCTCACCCCATGGCTACCCTACCCCTTTTATGTTCCCTAGAGGGACACCCTTTTAAGATTCTCCACCCTGCTTCTTCCCCTTACTTCCGCTATACACTGCAGGGGCCACCAAAGGGGTTCTGGCCTTGTCGCCATTGGTAACAACAAGGCTGATCGGGAGGCCGCGGGCCACACTCCTGGGCTCTCTGGAGCCTGTTACCAGTCAGGGAGCCATTTGGGAGGGCCCCTGGCTTACCTCCGCCAGAAAACGACTCTGCTATCCATGTCCCTCCTCCCGATTGCCCTTTCTCGCCTCCACCGCCCCCCCCAACATGCTCCAACTCTCCTCAGCCCATTTTGCTACCCTTACTTAGATAAATCTTCCCTATTTCACCCTTGGACTTGGTCAGATTTGCCATCAGATACAAAACCTAACGCTAAGCCTGACTGTGTCTGGGGGCCAAGTCCCTGGGTCAGCCATCGGCAGGGACACCTGCGCTGGTCTGCATGTACCCTTCCCCTCCACCAGACCTGAGGAAACAGACAGCGGGACGCCCTGCCGTTTTCCCTTGTCCTCCAGGTGATTAAGACGGTCTAGGCTTGACCTCCTTTTGCCCCCATCCTTTCTGTCACCCTTCTCTGCTATGTCCCCTCCCCTGGACACGGGGAGAGGGAAGACCATTTTTTTCGCAATAACTCCCTTACAACATAGGCTCCAAAACCTCTTTTCCCTGTATGTCTCCTCCTTTGATTCCAATGTATAAAATAAACTGCAAAACTGCCACTCTCTGTAGCATTTTCTTAATCCGTTGAGATTTTGCTTCCTGGCAATTGTCCTCAGTTTGACTCAAATAAACTCATTAAAGTTCTCTTCAGGTTTGGACATTTCTTATGTTGACACAGAGATGTGCAATTCTAACAAGGCCCACTGATTGACAACAGGATTTAAAATCTCTTTGCTCACCCTCCTTCTCTCTATTTTACCAGACATCTGCAGCCTCCTAAGACGATTTGCACTTATACAGAGCTGTTCCCTTAGCAGCTGGTATTGTCCTCCCTACATTGATAGCAATCTTGATATGGGTCTAATTATTCCTTTTTGATTTATACAATTGATTTGTAATGTGTGCATTTTGGATAGTGCAGAAATAACTGTGATCAAGGAAGGGCAAATAGCTGGCAGCCCCATACCCTCAGTCACTGACTGAAGGGGTCCTGTTGTTTGAAATTTGGGTCACTGCAGTTTTGTATTTGGCACAAAACGTCTGTAGGCCTGGAGGACAGAACATCAAGCCAAAGAGTATTGTTCTCAAAACTTAAGATCTGATGAAGTTGTCCCTCCTGGGTTCTGGACTTGCTTGGGAACTCTCACCTCTTCCTTTTCTCCTGTTTCTCCCTTTTGGAATAGGACTGTCTATTCTATGCCTGCCCCACCATTATATTTTGGAAACACACAACTTGTTTGGTTTCACAGGTTTACAGCTGGAGAGGAATTTTTCCTTAGGATGAATCACACCTTGAGTCACCCACATCTGATTTAGATGATATTGTCATGCATTAACAACGGGGATGTGCATTCTGAGAAATGTGTCATTAGATGATTTGTGGTTATGCAAACATCATAGAGTGCATGTACACATACCTAAATGGTACAACCTACTGCATACTTAGGGTATATGTTACAGCCTACTGCTCCTAGGCTACAAACCTATATATCATGTTACTGTACTGAATACTCTAGGCAATTGTAACACCATGACATTTTTGTATCTAAATATATTTAAACATACAGTAAAATGCAGTATAAAAGATTTTTTCTTAATGGTACATCTGTATAGGACACTTACCACAAATGGAGCTTACAGAACTGGAAGTTGCTCTGCGTGAGTCAGTGAGTGAGTGGGAGTGAATGTGAAGGCCCAGGATATTACTGTACACTACTGTAGGCTTTATAAACATTGTTCCACAGGTCTTCTCCTGTTAGAAATAGAACATCAAACTGTCAGTGCTGCTCCATGAACAGAGATATGGGCTGAATTGACTGGAAATACTGAGGAGAAAGTGGCTGGCTAACGTATAGATTACCATAAAAGTAACTGTCAGGAGGGAGGGAAAGATGGCCTGAGGATCAGTAGGAATAAGAAATCAAGATGGAAAGATAGATAAAGGACCACAGGGGATTGTTATGACAATGTGTTTTTGGCAACTGCATGTTGGAGCAGTGGTCAACTAGAAAAAAAATAACTTTGTAGTATTCATAAAAACAGAAGATGTTTAATACGGAGAGGCTGTAGAATTGAAGACTCAATATTTTGACTTTGGAAATTTTTTTTTTGTTCCATTGAGGGCTCTCTCTGACATTGAATTGATGGAAGAACTAAAACTTATCTATGCTTTACATCATTACAATCTGAGACTATTTCCAAAGTATAGTGACAGGCTGGCTCCACACTATCACAGAAAGTTTTCACTAAAGTGGCAGAGACACTCAATACTTGTTAGGATAACTCCTGTAGACCAGTGTCCTCATGCAGGATCTGAGGTCCTCAGCAAAGAATTTACAGCCACGACTCTGAAGACCATCAGGCTAGATCTAGAAGGTTGTAGCACTCTCTGGATATGTAGCACTGGGGGGACTAGACTGATTTTGATGTAATCCATGCACTCAAAACTGAGTTGCTGTGAATGACAGGGAATCTATTGCCTAGCCCCACAGACATCGCTCCTATCAGAGAAAAAGAAATCCTCCTGAATCACATACCCTTCCATTTCTCACAGGAAAAATTAAGTTCCATTGTAATTTTATGGGAACACTGTTGTATATTTGGTCCACCATTGACCAAAATTTCATTATGTGGCACCTGACTGTATTTAGATGAAACTTTGGACCTTGAATTTTAGAGTTGATTCTGGGATAACTTTGAGGGCTGTTGGGATGGAATGAATGTGTTTTGCATGTGAGAAGAGCATGAATGGGGTGGGCGGGGGAAGACTGGATTGTAATGAACTGTTTGTGTTCCCTCAAAATCCGTGTTGAAACACTAACCCCAAATCTATGGTATTTGAAGATGAAGTCATGAAGGTGGGGCCCTCATGATGGGATTAGTGCCCTTATAACAAGAGATACCAAAGAGCTTCACCTCTCTCTCCACCATGTGAGAGCACAGTGGGAAGATGGTCATTTACAAGCTAAGAAGAGAGGTCCCACTGGAACCTGATCATGCTGGCACCTGATCTCAGACTTCCAGGCTCCATAACTGTGAGAAATAAGTTTCTCTTATTTAAGCTACACAGCCTGTGGTATTTTATTATAGTAGTCCATGCTGGCTAAGATACCCAGCTTACTCCATATATGCTTTTTTGGCTGTAGGATTGTGTCCAATCCTCCTCTACGTAGCTAAGCAAAGGATAGAGCCTGGCTTATCACAGTTGCTTGATAAGTGTTGATGGAACTAAACTGAGCCTGCCCATTCCAAACAGCCCGTACTTTTTACTGCCTGTGTATGTGTATCATGGCAGAACAACTAATTGAGAAATTATTGTTTTTGAGAGAATGGGCAGAAAATAAAACCAAATGGATTGATTTTACCTAAAAAAAAAAAAAAAAAAAAAAAGGTGGGAGTTGATGACTGGAGCATGAGCAAGGTGAAGAAGGCCTGGAATTCGGGAAACAGATCTGTGTCTGCAGGAGGGGAAAAGTGTGGGATGACCTAGATCCCCTAGGTGTGGAGGGTCCAACCACAGCCCCTTCTTGTCACAGGCCCTGCATCCCTGATGTGTCAGGGGACCGGCCAGCGGCTCTTCATTCCTTCACCTGCTGACTCAGCCTGTGAAGTTATTTACCTCATTTATTTTGTTTTCCTCTCACTCTGAAAGAAACCATATTGCTTGAGGACAGCAATCTGGGGACTTGCTAGCCAAGATGGGTTCTGATACCAGAGAAGGCAGGTATGGACTCAATTAACCAAACGAAACATCAGTGGTCTCTGAGACACACAGTCTCCTTCGGCAGCTCTGGAAAATAAACCACCAGAGCAGAGGAAGCCCCAGATGTATGCCTCAGCAGATTCCTTTGAAAATGAGAATTGGTGTATATACATCAATCCATATCCCAGAAACACAAAGTGGTGGTAATTGTAAGCATCCTAGATAACCAAGGTGGCCTCATCCAGACTCTGCCCCACACTGAGCCAAAATTAAACGAACAGGGAAGGAAGTGCAAGGTTGGAAGTCTTGCTACTCTTGGGGCACAATCTTCTGAAGCCTGTTATGGGGGAAGCAAAGAAAAGAGGGCCTTGTCATAAGAGGTGTTGTGGGCTCCCAGCCTGTAGGAAAACATGCTGCTGTATGTAGTACTACTTTGATTTTAGCAAAAGTAAAATGTCCATAGTTAGTTTTCTCATAGGTTCTATGAGGTAAGGTGGGACCTACCTCCCAAGCATGGCCTCACCGTAAGTATCTCAGTAAGGGTGGCCAGATTGATCATTGTCATAATGACTATGCAAGACTTATAATGCGTTAGGTCCAGTTTAATGATACTTACAAAACATCAATACCCTGGGCCTTTATCAGGAATTTCCGATAAAAAAAATAATAGGTATGTATTGTCTTACAGCTGCCAAACCATTTGTTCCCCTTGCTTTTCCCAGGATATCACAAGGGAGTGCTTCAGCAAACAGGCCAGATGGAGAGATATCGGTAAAGTTTCCTTGAGGGGATGTCTCAGCAAACTGAGACCCGATGGAATGATATCGCCCCCTTCCCTTCAATGGATGGTGATTCCATCCCCTGGGGTTTTGCGTGTGTGTGAAGGCACAGTATGTGCTGGAGCACAATGGGGACTTTAGGGAAAACAGCCAGCACGCACGGAACTCGCAGACCTTGAGATTAACAAGCTTTACTTCCTCATTTTTTAACGAATAAAAACTAAGCATTGGCCTGATTCAGGGCTCAGTCCTTGAGGCTTGAGTCCCTTGGCCCTGCTTGTACTCTATTCTTGGCTACTGTCTTTCTTAACCCTGCACCGCCCTCCTTGCTTCCCACAGCTCTTGTCATGCAGGACGCGACAGGGTATGAAGGAAGGTTGTGTGGTAGTCAAGTCAGTCCATCCTGGGTTCACATTCAAATGCATTACTTAATGAAATGAGAGGTCTTTGGAAAATGTTCAACTGTTATAAGCCTCAACTTGCTCATTTGTAAAGTGGAGTGGCAGCAACTGCTCCAGAGAATTTGTGTACAAGTTAAATCAGATCTAGAGTGAGTGAGCACCTTTTGCTTGCACAATGCTGGTTCACACATTGAACTTGGAAGGTAACCAATTTATCTCAGGCAGTAACATACAGCAGCATAAAATTTTAAACACTTTTAAGTAGGATTAGGAATTCATCCTTTCTAGTGAAGTACAAAAATCATTAAAGAATGGGAATTCAGGCAACAACCAGGATTATTAGAATAGTAGGTCTTTTTACATATATCATATGGCTACAGCTGTTTATGAAGCATTTTCTAAGAATCACTGCTGCCCAAATACTGCTAAGTTCAAAATCATAGTACCAATAATTCGTATAAGAGAGGTCACCTCTTTTTCTCAAGTCAGGAAGTGTGTTTACAATGTACCAAGCATATCCCCTCCCACTCCCGCAGTGAAACAGAGTGACCATCTGTCATGCAGGGAGGCCTGCGGGGTCTCAGCTCCCGCTCCCCACACAAGAACACAGGATATGGTGAGGCCAAAAAGGAACACCCACGGAGCCATAGGTCGGGGAGTCATACCACTATAGTCTCACTGGAGGCTGGATTCACACAACGTGAGACCTGCTCTCCGCTTTTCTGCCAACCGACCGATGATTCTCTCTCCCCCACAGCTGCAGCAGTTATATCAGTGGCCAATTGGCTAACTGGCTACAGCTGACGGCCAACTAGCCACAGCCGACAGCCACTACTATCTGAGCCAGCACCTTTCCACGTGAGGCCGAGAGCCTGGAAACTGCTCTCTGGGGCTCTGTCCCCACACCATCCATGGAAGAGTTCACAATGAGGAAGCAGTGTGTCAGTGGAAATACCCTGCTGTAGGGTCAGAAAGTTACATGATTACTTACTTCACCAGCTGTGTAACTTCAGGCAGGTAGCTCAACATCTCTGATCCTTCTGTGCCCTCAGTTGTAAAATGAAGATAATAATGGCTGTTGTGTTACATAGTAAAATAGAGTTAAAATGTTGGTATAATGCCTGGTATACAATGAGCACTCAAAGATGATCTCAATTCCCTGGTATATTAATGACATTATTTTTAAAATGTGTTTGTGTGCTGAATTCAGAGCCTGATGGAGTAGAGACATATTCCATTTATACCCCCCTGGGCACATTTGCCTTTGTATTCAGTTTCACTTGATTATTTGTGCTCAGTTTGTGGTACACTCTGACCCAGGCCGCTTTTTTACCTGTCTATACGAATGGGGTTATTTACCACAGGCCTATTAAATTTTCTTTGTTCAGGCCCACAAAGCTGAGTAATAAACAGTATATTGAGGGTGACAGTTGCTGGCAGATATAAGAGAAAGGATAAGCCACGCATGCATGGTACCAAAAGTACTGAGTTTCTGTCTTGTGAATGTCTCCTGACTTTTACAACCCTCCCTCTCACATTCTAGAAAGGGAGTTCTGTGAAATAATAGGTGATAATAGCAAATGCCACTTCTGACATATTTGTTTGTGGCTTCCTTAAAGGCAGCCTATTATTTCTTTAGAACAGTAGCAATAATACTGATGCTAATAATAATAGCAGTTTCTATTTATTGAACCCTAGGCATTTGACACATTTATACAGTAAAATACCCTGGATGGTAGCTATTATCATTCTCATTTTACAGATGAAGCAGCTAAGGCTCAGAGATATTGGCTCAGACATATGAAGTGGCTTATTCCAGACTACTCAGTAAGTATGGAATTTAAATTCAAACCCACGTTGGTTTGGTGCCAAAGCCCTATGAACTTTCTACTGCATTACATAGCGCTCCCTTTGGGTTTGGCATTTTCAGCATCCTGCACAGGGTCTGATGCTTTCTAAGTATGTGTTGACTGAGTGAATCAATAAATGAATTGATGACTATATGAGTGGTTTAAAATTCAAACTCCTTTTGCAACCATAATTTATTGAGAGACGCACTGGCCAAATTAATGCATTTTTCTCCCAGTTGGTTGTGTATCCCCTGTCACAAACGACTCTGAAAAGCTGACCCACTTTTTATGCTTTCCAGCAGCTCCCGCCAGGTGGGGAATTAGCTGTGTGCATTTACACAAAGAATAAGTCCTACTAAGAGAAAGGAACTCCAGGCAAGAGGAGTAGCACAGGCACTTCTGCACTGCTTACCTCGCTTGAGATTTTTGCAGGAAAAAAGGGATTAGTAGAGTGTGGGGAAGTGGCATGAAGAAACAGAGACTTAAAGTCAGCACGAGAATGGGAAGGGGGCGCCTGTGCCCACCAAGCAGCGTGGAACTGTGCTGAAATGTCCCTGCCTGCCCAAAGAATCGCCTGCCTCAGGGACTTTGGCCAGTGGTCTTCTCAGGACTGTAGTTGGTGGAAAACAAGAAAACAAGGCAGGCTCAAGTGTGAACACAGTTATCAGTGTGAGTGCTTCCGAGCAAGGGACCTTTGCCTATCTCGAGAGAGAAGAGAATGTATGTGCAGTGCCCGGGAGGGCCATTGAGTCCAGGCTTCATAAAGAGTGGCTTTTATTATTGATCTTCTGGTCAGGTCACATTTGAACTCAGCCTTGCCTCTCTACCTCCACCATCAAAATGCTGTGAATCCCTATAGCCCCAGTCTCGCACCCAAGGAACTTGTTCGTGATCACAGAATTAAAATATACAGCCTTCCACCCCATCTATGCTTTTAACACTGACCAAGGGCTGCTCTGTTCATGGTGCTTTATTGAGCATATTGTACAGATAGTCTCGTTTTATAGCCATGACAGCCCTATTTTTACATCAATTTTATGTATGAAAAAACAGGCTCACACAAGTAAAAACATAGTTGGCAAATTGTGCATTGATATGTTTGCCTATGTGTGTCTGAACCTTTAACCTGTAGCCACCATTTGAGATGCTCTTATCACACCCATCTTGCTGTAAGGTGACGAGTTCCCTATATTTACCTGGCAAATCGTTTGGTCTACCAACTGCTGGAACCCTTGGGGACTGGCCTCTGAAAGGATTTCCTGTCTACTCAGCCTGTCCTGTGAGGTCCTTTTGGTTTTCTGCCTGGCAGAAAGACTCTGTCTGACAAGTCTCTGAGAAATTCGTAAGTCCTTCTTGACCTCCTTTATTTAACAAAGACCACCAGAGGCTGCTGAGGTACAGAACACCCATCTTCTAGGAAAGGTACAAGGGGCTGAATCAAAGCATTTAGTGTCAGCCCAGAGAACACTAGACCTTCACACTGAGAGCAATGTTTTTCCAGGGTAGAGAAGCACAGCTAATGACTGATTTTATTTTGAGAAGTGTGTGCTCAGTTTTATAGACAGCAACATTCAGTTTTTTTGATTCTTGTTTGACAGTGAGTCACAAAACAAAACCTGATTTTTTTGTCTGCATGCACTCTATTGTAGAGGTTCAGAACAAGCCACCCCAACATGTGCCTCAGTGGTATGCAAATTGTTTTGAGCTAAAGACAGCACAGACCCTGTGGGCTCAACAGGACCTTCTGCCTCTCCCTCAACTATACAGGAATTTGATTTAGTGGCCTTGCCTACATTAAGAAACTATCAGACATAACCTAGCTATAGGGCAGGATAAACTACTGATTAGTGAACATGTGCTTTCCCTGCATTTACCTTCTGAGGCCCCAAGGTCCCTTACTTTACCCCTAGATCAGAATGTCATATATACCTCATTTTCTCTTTCTGTCTCAATTTCTGATGTATATGGAGTTCCCATAATATGTATGTAATTAAATTTGGTCACTTTCTCTTCCTAATCTGTCTCATGTTTATTTAATTATTAGACTAGCCAAAAAAACTTCAGGGTAAGGGAGGGTATCGTCCTCCCCACAGGTGGTGCAGCAAGCAAGGTTCCTCACCAGCTGGGCACTGCTCACCCCATGGCTGCTTCAGTAGAAAGGTCATGGGATCCATAACATGCTGGCAAAGGTAAGAATTCCTGCAAAGTCAATCTCTTGGATTTCTACCTACAGAGTTTGGTGGATGTAGAGTGGTGAGAGTCCTCTTTTTTCCTTTTTTAAATTTAGATTAGCAGGAGAAAATGTTTGTGAAACTAGTGTCTTGGGCTTAGCAGCATTGGTTATTTGGTATGAGTATTCATGGGTTTGATTAATTCTGTTTCGTTTTTTTTTCCTTTACTCTGATGTCTCTCCTTTTAAAAAAATCATTTAATTTATTAGAGTGACATTGGTTAGTAAAATTATATAGGTTTGAAGTGTACAATTCTCTAATACATCATCCATATATTTTATTGTGTGCTCACCTTCCATCACCATATATTTGATCTCCTTTACCCTCATCTACCACCTCCCCTCCCCCATTACCCTCTGGTAACCACTAAACTCTTGTCTGTGTCTATGATATTTTGTTTGTTTGGTGTCTCTCCTTTCATCTTCTTATATGTTCTGCTAGCTTGACCGTTATGACCAGTGAGACTATTTTCTCAGGCCTCTACCATCTGGAAGGTATACTTACTGGGATGCTTTTGGTGGCCAGTTGAATAGACTTAATCCAAGCCTTGATTAAGCCTTTAAAGGCTTATTAGTTTTCATCTGTACATGCCAACTCTCAGGGGAGCTTGTTATCAGGGGTTCTAGCAAATAATGGGCCTGTGACATGCCAACCTTTGTTGCTTGTTAGTACTGGAAAAATCCCATTGCCTGCCTGCTGCCATGAATTAGTGGGTTTGCAGCTGGAAGAAACTCACAGTTTTGTGGAAGACTGAAGCTAAACTATTCTTACCACCTGTGCAACAAAAGTATTTGCTTTCTATGAATATTTTCTTTCTTCCTTAGTTAAGCCATAAAAGGCTTATTGGTTTGAGTCACTATTAAGATTCTGTTCATTGAGACAAGATGATGGATCTTTTGAAATAAAAACATTTCTAAACTGAACAATAGATTTTTTTCCTTAGCGAGCTCTCATATTTTTATAATGGCTAGTCATAAAGTTTCTCTTTGTGACATCAACAGCATGGCAGCATGAGAGGAACTCCAGGACTCTCCCCTTGAATTTACCACAAGTTTTACAGCTATCATTCAACAAACAATTCCATGCTCAGTGAACAAACAAATCTGAGAGATCCATGCACTGAGACATCTGAAGGTGTGTTTATTGGAGAGAACAGGGAAGATGGCGTGGGGGAAAGAACAGAGACAGGAGCTGCAGATGCAGTCTGATGCTTGCATCACCCCAGTGGAGGTAATAGTAGTGAAGGGTTCAGGTGCAGACCCCACTGGGCAAGCCATGGGGCAGGGATAGCAGTTGGGCCTGGGTGGCCAGAATACATTGAGACTGAGCCCAGTGTCAGGGGCAGAGAAGTGGTGTTAAGGGTGGTATAATTTCACAACCTAACATCACTGGACAAAGGAATCTGCAGACTCAGGAACCTGCCCACTCCATCTTCTGTGGCCTGTCCAGCAGTAAAATTTTCACTTGGCAGATCATGAAAGAGCAGGAAAATATTCCAGCCTAAATGGTCTGTATTCACTGCAGTTAAAACCACTGGAAAGGACCCACTTCCCTCCACCCACCTACCCCTTCCTCACCCAACATGGCAGAACCAAGCAGACACAATCAGGTGAACTCTGGCAGAACAGCTTTGCCAGAAGCTTCTGGCTACAGGAATATTGAACCAGGAAAACTGGTTAGGAAACCCATAGCCCTCCACTTCCACCATGGGGGTGGAATGCTTGCACAAAACAAGTGTTAAAGAGGATGCCCACCTCTTTAGGGCAAAATACACGGCATTTTCCATATCCTTGGATCACCACCCTACAGATATCACAGAAGCCCAGTAGTGCAGCTATGGGAAAATTAAAACTTGCACTTCAGTATCACTTATTGGAAAATAAAGAAAAATCTTTACTTATCAACCTACTGAACAGTGAAGAGTCAAATACTTTGATAAGAGAGAAAAAAAGAAGATTTTATTCCCACAAATATCCAGACAGACAAATAATGTATCAAGCAAAATGAATAACCAAGTAACAAGAGAATTCAGAAAGAAAATTTAAAAACTCCAGAAAATAAACATAAAAACATGGAAGACTATGTTTTAAATGGCAGAGAATTCATGATTACAAATCTGAAAAACAAAACTCAACAAGATACAGGAAAACTCAGAACATGAATTCAATGAGCTCAGAAATGAAATCAATGAACAAAAGAGATACTTTACTAAAGAGACTGAAACTATAAAAAAGAACCAACCAGAAATTCTGGAGCTGGGGAACTCAATAAATGAGATGAAGAATGAACTCTGAGATTAGGAAATAAAGCAGAACAGATGAAGGAAATAATTAATGATATTGAAGATAGCAATCTAGAAATGACTCAGGTGGAAGAAGAGAGAATTGAGAATAAAAAAAAGAGGAAGATATCTATGAGAACTAGCTGACTCCATTAGAAAGAACAATAGAAGAATAATGGGTATACCAGAAGGAGAACCAGAAGGAGAATAATTGATAAGAATTTATCAAAACTATAGAAAGAACTGAATCCAAGAAGCTAACAGAACACCTAATTATCTCAATCTAAAAAGGCCTTCCCCAAGGCATATTATATTAAAGCTGTCAAAAATTAATGACAAAGAAAGAATTCTCAAGGCAGCCAGAGAAAAGAAGACAGTAACCTATAAAGGAAACCCCATTAGAATATCATCATATTTTCAACAGAAACCGTACAAGCTAGGAGAGATTGGAATGAAATATTCAAATTGTTGAAAGAGAAATCTTCAGCTAAAAATAATATATCCAGAAAAGTTTTTCTTTAGAGATGAAGGAGAAATAAAGTTTTTTTTCCAGACATCCAGATGCTGAGAGAATTGACCACCACAAGTCCGGCATTACAAGAAATGTTAGGTCTTCTACCTGAAACACAAAGGCAAAAGGATGCAAAACTGTGAGAAAGATGACTAACAGCTAGAGAGAAGCAGGTATGCTACTCTTGTTCAGAATAGGGTATTAAGCATGTAAATATAACATAAAGGATAGAGGAAATAAAATAATGTTTAAAAGAAGAAAACAATAGCTACAGCAATTTAGAAATGAATGCACAGCATTAAAAGGGATAATTTGTGACAACAAAAGCTTAAAAGGGCTGGTGAGAAGCACTGATCTGACACAGATGAATGGAGATGAGATTCAATCAGAAGAAAAAGAACAATTGTATGCATGAAACTTTTATTGCATAAACCTAGTGGTAACCACAAAACAAAAATCTAGAACAGAGAAATATGACATTGAAAAAGAGTAAACTTAGGAAAAATCATAGAATACCACCTAACTAAAATATCAGACAGAAACACAAGGGAGAAAAAACTATGGAGACATTGAGCTACTAGAAAACAAAAGATTAAATGGCTATAAGAAATCTTCATGTATCAGTCATCACCCTAAATAAAAGTGAGCTGATATCATCAATTAAAAGACACAGAGTAGTGGGATGGCTTAAAAATTAAAGCCTAAATATATGCTGTTCTCACGAGACACATCTCATTGCAAAGACCAATATAGACTGAAAATGAAGGGATGGAAAATTATACTCAAAGGAAATGACATCCAGAGAAAAGTGGGCATAGCTGCACTTATATAGGACAAAAAAAGAAAAAGAAAGAAAGAAAGAAAGAAAGAAAGAAAGAAAGAAAGAAAGAAAGAAAGAAAGAAAGAAAGAAAGAAAGAAAGAAAGAAAGACTTCAAGATAAAAAAGATAGCAAGAGAAAAATATAGACATTCTATAATGATAAAGATAAAGAAGACAATGCATCAAGAAGACATAACATTTATTAATATATATGTACCAAAACTGGGAACCCCAAAATATATAAAGCAACTACTAGCAGAACTAAAGGGAAAAACAGAAAATATACAATTATAGAAGGGTACCTAAATAACCCATTGACAGCAATGGACAGATCACCTAAATAAAAAATCAATAATGAAATAGCTGCTTTAAGTGATACATTAGACCAAGCAGGCATAATCAATATTTAAATACTCTTTCATCCCAGAACACCAGATTATACATTTTCCTCTAGTGCACATGGAATATTCTTAAGGATAGACCATATGTTGTGACATAAAACTAGACTCAACAAAATCAAGAAGATTGAAATCATACCAAACATGTTCTCTGATCACAATGTTTTGAAATTGGAAATCAACTGCAAAAAGAAAGCTGGACAAACCACAAATATATAGAGATCAAACAACATGTTACCAAACATTGACTGGGTTAAAGAAAAAATAAAAGAATAAATCAAAAGATACATAAAGACAAATGAGAATCACAATATGATATATCAAGACTTTGGGGATGCAGCAAAAGCAATAATAAGAGGAAGGTTTATATCATTACAGGCCTACCCCAGGAAACAAAAATATCAAGTAAACCACCTAACATTTTACTTAAAGTACTAAAAAAGAACAAACAAAGCCTAAAGCTAGTAGAAGAAAGGGAATAATAAAATTTAAAGCAGAATTAAATGAAATAGAGAACAAAAAGACAATAGAAAAGTTAAAGCAATGAAGAGCTGGTTCTTTGAAAAATATTTAAAAATTGGCAAACCTCTGGCTCAACTCACTAAGGAAAAAGGAGAAAAGACTTAAATAAACAAAAGCATAAATGAAAGAGGAGAATTTACAATTGATACCACAAAAATACAAAAGACTATGCAGGAATACTATAAAAGGCTATATGCTACCAAATTCGATAATGTAGAAGAAATGGACAAGTTCTTAGAAATACATAACCAACCTAGACTGAGTGATACAAAATTCAAAAATCAAAATAGACCAATCAACAGTAAGGAAATTAAAACACTCATCAAAAACCTCCCAAAAAATTAAAGTCCAGGACCAGATGGCTTCACTAGTGAATTCTACTAAACACTCAAAGAAGATTTAGTGCCTTATTTTTTACAACTCTTCCAAAAAATTGAACAAGAGGCAATATTTCCTAACTCATTTTATGAGGCCAACATTACCCTGATAGCAAAACTTGGCAAAGATATCACCAAAAAACAAAAACAAAATTACAGATCTGATGCATATAGATGCAAATATCCTTAATAAAAATATGAGCAAATAAAGTACAATATACTTAAAAAAATAATACATCATGATTAAGTGGGGCTCATTCCAGGGGTGCAAGGATTGTTCAACATATAAAAATTGATCATTGTGATACACTACATTAACAAAATAAAAGACAAAATCATTTGATTATATCAATAGATGCACAAAAGGCATTTGAAAAGATGCAACATCCATTTATAATTAAAACATTCAATAAAATGGGTATAGAAGAAAAGTATCTCAACATAATAAAGGCCATATTGACAAACCCTCAGCTAACATACTCAGAGAAAAATGAAAAGCTTTTCCTCTAAGATTAGGTGCAAGACAAGGATGCTCACTCACCACTGTTACTCAACGTAGCACTGGAGGTCCTCGCCAGAGCAATTAGGCAAGATAAAGAAATAAAAGTCGTCCACATTGGGAATGAAGAAGTATTGTCACATTTTACACAAGACATGATTCTATATATAGAAAACTCTAAAGAATCCACCAAAAAAACTATTAGAAACAAATACAGTAATGTTGCAGAATACAAAATCAATGTATAAAAATCTGTTACATTGCTATATACTAACAATGAAATTTCAGAAAAAGAAATAAAAAAATAATTCCATTTTCATTTTCGACAATAAAATACCTCAGAGTAAACTTAGCAATGGACGGAATAAACTGAGCATTGAAAAACTCCAAGACATTTTTAAAAATAAATTGAAGAAGACACAAAGAAATGGAAAGATATTCTGTACTTTTGGATTAGAAGAATCAACATAGTTAAAATGGCTATATTACCCAAAGCAATATACAGATTTAATACAATCCCCATCAAAATCTCAATGGCATATTTCAGAGATAGAAAAACAACAACAAAAATCATCAAATGTATATGGAACTACAAAAGATCTCAAATAGCCAAATCAATTAATTCTGAGAAAAAGAACAAAGCCAAAGATATTACGTTCCCTGACTTCAAACTATAATACAAGTCTATTATAATCAAAACAGTGTGGTATTGGCAGAAAAACAGGCACATAGACCAGTGAAATATGATTGAGAGCCCTGAAATAAACCCACATGTATATGGGCAAATACTTTTCAACAAAGCCAAAAATATACCATAAAAAAAAAAAAAGAAACCTTCTTCAATAAATGGTGTTGGAAAAATTGGAAAACTACATGCAAAAGAATGAAACTAGACTGCTATTTGACACCATGCACTAAACCTAAATCAAAATAGATTAAAGACTTAAATATAAGCCTCAGAACAGTAAAACACATAGAAGAAAACGTATGTATTAAATTTATGGATCTTAGTATCAGAGAGGAGTTTATTAATTTGACCCCAAAGGAAAAGGAAGTAAAAGAAAAATAAATGAATGGGACTACATTAAACTATAATATAAGAGCTTCTGTACAGCAAAAGAAGACATCAACACCCACATTACAAAAAGGCAACCAACTGGATGGGAGAAGATATATGCAAACAATACCTCCAATAAGGGGCTAATATCAAAATATATATAAAGAATTCATACAGCTCAAAAACAACAAAAAACAAACAAACAAATGAACAAAAAACAGCATTCCTATTTTAAAAATGGAATTTGATTATAGTAGCCTTGTAGTATAATTTGAAAACAGGGAGGGTGATACCTCTGGCTTTGTTCTTTTTTTCTTAGAATTGATTTGGCTATTTGAGATCTTTTGTAGTTCCATATACATTTGATGATTAAAAAAAAAAAAAAGGAATGTAGAGGCGCTGAACAGACACTTTTCCAAGAACACATAGAAATGGCCAACAGATATATGAAAAGATGCTGAACTTCACTAGCTATAAAGAAAATGAAAATCAAAACCTCAATGAGATACCACCTCCCACCTGTTAGAATGGCTATTATTAATGAGACAAGAAATAATAAGTGTTGGCGAGGTTGTGGGAAAAAAGCAACACTGCTGGTGGGAATGTAAATTGTTACAGTCGCTATGGAAACAGTATGGCGGTTCCTCAAATAATTAAGAATAGAACTTCCATATGACACAGCAATCCCTCTACTGGGTATCTACTCAAAAATTTTGAAAATATTTAGTCATAAAAATGTATTTATCCCTTTGTTCATTGCAGCATGGTAGCCAAAACATGGAAACAACTTAAGTGTCCTTCAATGGGTAATTGGATAAAGAAGATGTGGTACATATATACAATGGAATACTACTTGACCATAAAAAATGTGAAAATACTGCCATTTGCAACAACATGGATGCATCTTGAGATTATCATGCTAAGCAAAATAACTCAGATGGAAAAGAACAAGAACCATATGATTTTACTCATATGTGGGATATAAAACAGAAAACAACAAATGAACAAACAAAACAAACAAACTGATAGATACAGACAACAGTGTAGTGGTTACAGAGGGGACTGGGAGTGGCGGGATGGTAAACAGGGTAAAGGGGGTCAAACATATGGTGACTAGAGGGACACTTGACTTTGGGTGGTGAGCACATGATGATGTATTATAGAATTGTACACTTGAAATTTATATAATGTTAGTAACAAATGTCACCCCCAATAAATTCAATAAAACAAAAAACAAAAAAATTTAAAGATCTCTTTGATTAGATGAAGGACAAAAATTAGAACCAAAATCAAACTCCATTCAGACCCCTTACAATTTCCCTTAACATATTTGTAGATATTGCAATCTGTAGATATTGCAATCTAGAAAAAAAAATGTATACACATTTTAAGAAAGCAAAACTGTATTAAAATTGTAATACTCAATATATACCAATAACAAAAGATGAATACAAGTCACATTTAACTTCTGCAATCATAAGACGTGCTCAAAGTAGTTACCATCGGCGTCCAGACACTTCTGATTATGGTGAATTACTGCTTAATCAATGTTCACCAAAGTGTCCACTTGTATACATTTTTTTGGCACGCCCGGTATGTGGCCAGACAGAAATGTGGGCTGCCAGACTTCAAGGAAATTATAACCTAAAATTATAATGGCAACTATGAGAAATGTTCCAATTACATGAGATCATTTAACAGTGTACTTAAAAAGTATGGCTTCCAAATCACAAACAGAATGAGATACCTACTTTAAAATATTGATAAATGTGAAACAAAGAGAACGGAGTCACAGAACTTATCCCAGCAGGGGAGAAATCTTTAGATGGTTATAAAAATTGGGAAAAATAAAATGGACAGAGATAGGATTAAAACAAAAGTTTTAATATAGCACTACTAAAGAGTGGATGGGCCAAACTCCCTGATGACCTCCCAACATTAAAGGCCCCCATAAGTCTGCTCTATTTACCCCAGTTTAGAGAAATTTAGAAAGTTGGAAGGCAGAGATTACAATGAGAGATCTGACCACCAATTACTTGGGGCAGCAGTCAGGCCATTTAAATCAAGTTAACGATTGATAGCAGGCCAGGGTCCCTTGGCTTGACCCCCTCACTGGGGATCAAAAGCCTTTTTGCACAAGAATGTGTAAAATGGTCAGGGGACAGAAAGAGAAATTTCCAGAATTTCTTGATATGAGAATTCATAAACTGTGGTACCAAAACGCACTGGTGAAGCTCTAACTCAAGCTACAATTAGATTAAGAGAACATAGAAATATAAGTATTGCTAAGATTATGAAAATTGGAATGTTGAAACAGGTTTTATGTTAAGAAAAGTTATGTCAACTATACCTGAATGTTTTATGGGAATGGATATTGTGTCTGGTAAGCAGCACTTCTACTCAGTCCTGTAAAACGAAAACCTATTGATAAGGTAAAAGCTTACAGATGACTTGGTATATTTTGCATAGGCTTTATATGGAGTGATTGCTTCTCTTTGACCTGATTGTATTGTGGAAATAGATATTGTCCCTCATGGGACATAATGGCAGTCAGTTCTTTCATTGGTGTATCAGAAAGAATGACTCTGAAGGCAATGACTTTTGCACCATCTTGAGTCCATGGAATTTTTTAGTACTGCCCAAAATACTTGGTGTTTGTCCCAGCTGAAATCTGGCAAAATACTTGAAAAGAATCGATTTTCTATCAGAAATTTGGAAAATTTGAAAGCTGAAGATTCAAGAACCTGATATGAATTGCTTCAAAGACATCTTCCCCCAAAGCTAAAATAAAACTATACACACCCAGAAAGAAAAAAGCAAATTAGGGACTGTCTAGTTAGACAAGAAGGCCAACCTTTGAGAAATTGAGAGCAATTGTTCTTATCTTACAAATACTTGGGAAATAAAAATGCATCTCTAGAAGCAGTTCAAAGCCCACCCGTATCATTATCATGCCCAATTCCTAAGAAGGGGGAGAAAAAGGTAGACAAGAGCCTTTTGAAAACACAGACTATGCTTCTCTGGCTGCAAGGCTCCCTTGCCAGGGACAAATGCCAATATTAATTGTTTTCTCTATAAATATTAATTCAAAAAAAGCTTTAGCCATCTAAACAGGTAACCTTACCTTATTCCATTTGCCAGAAATGCAGTTTGGATCCATTATTATTATTTATTTATTATTATTATTTTTTAAAGTTTGTTGGGGTGACAATTGTTAGTAAAGTCACATAGATTTCAGGTGTACAATTCTGTAATACATTACCTATATCTCACATTGTGTGCTCACCACTCAAATTCAGTTCTCCTTCCATCACCACATATGTATTTGACCCCGTTTACTCTCTTCTACCATCCCCTCCTCCCTTACCCTTTGGGAACCACTAAACTATTGTCTTTTACATTATTATGCTTGTTGTATGGCAGCAATTTTAAAATGAAGGCTAGGAGGTCTTTGTTTGGTCTGTCTGTATGTTCATGTATGTTGTGTGGTATTTTTTACCTTTGGATAGTATTGATAATTTATAAAAAAGCTCTGTTAAATTGGATTGAATGTTCAAGTGCTTACAAAAGAATTCTGAAAAATATAACAGAAACTAACCCAAGTGCTTTTCAGAATCACATATTCTGGGAAAATATTTACTTTCATTTGAGTTTCATTTGGTTAAATAGGCATGCCTCTGGAGTCATCAGAATTAAGTATAATACTTTTATTCTTCATGAGTTTATTTATCAAATAAGCTAATGTTATCTCTTTTGCAAAATGTGTCAGCAAGAAAATAACTTGGTATGATGAAATTCCATAAATAATCTAAACATAATTTTAAAGAGCAAATAAATTAAATGTAAGTAGGGTAAAAGTTTCTTTTTAGCTGAACTGTTAACAATAACTATATTGTATATGTACTTAAAATAGTTTCCTAAATTTCTCTGGTAACTTAAACTTTAAAGTTTTGCTAGCTAAATTTAATGATGGCTAGTCATTGAATATCTAGATCATTTCAAAATAAGATAAAATAGTGAAACATTGATTACTTAACATAGGCGTATCTACTTTTTGCTTGTTATTATAGAGGAACTAAAGACATCTGGGTCTCTTAGTAAACACATCTTGTGCCACATTAAAAACTTATTGTGAAAATATACATATATATTGTGAAGAAATATATATTTCTACAAATTATGAAATGTTTTTATAAACTTGTCAATATCAAGAATACTGGTGTAACAGACAGTTCACAATTGCTTATTTCATACTTTTCACCAGAAATTAAGGTTTTCAATGGTTAAGAATTTTAATATATGTAATAAAAGCTACAAAAATTTGTCATGATAGGGAAAACAATTGTGTAGACAAGAAAAAGAGCATATGGTTTGGATTTAAATAATGTATAAGATAGATATGTGTTTCCATTAAGGGAAATGAAGTAATTTTGTCCTGATTAGTTTTGAATGGGTAAGAGAAGAGATAGAGTAAAAGTTAATACACTGAAAATTGTAGAAATCTTATGAAAAAAGGAAGCTAGAGAAAGAAAACTTAATTTATGGTCAAGCTGAATAAGTTTGAAATCAATTTAATCAAGTAAATGAATTTAAATATCAAAAGTAAGCTGATGAATAATATTGAACGTCAACTATAATTGAATATATATATATACATATGTATATACATATATATGTATTCACTGGATATGGAGTACAGCATAGGAAATAGAGTCAATGGAATTGTAACAGCTATATACGATGTCAGAGGGGTAATAGATTGGGGGGAGCGTTATCACTTTGTGAGGGGTGAAATGTTTAACTATTACATTGTTTTGTACACCTGAAACTAATTTAAAAAAAGTAAGCTGATGCATAATTAGAGTTTGCTTCTCTCTTTCTGATAAAAGGACAAAATTTTCTTAGACTACTGGTCTGCTACTGATAAGATATTATGAAAAAGTTTCCTGCCTAGAAAGTAAAGATTCTGTGTTTTATCAAAATATTTTTCTGTGTTTTATGTTGTCTTAACCAAGTCCTTGATTACTTAAGAAAATTGAATCTCCTCAATAGTAAGAACTAAGTTTTGCTAACAATTATGTAAATTTCTATATATTTTTTTGAAATATTTTATTGTTACTTTGGTTAAATTGATAATTAGTAATGTTTTATAATGACTTATCCTACTTAGTAAAATGTCCAAACCTTTTGGTATATTTTGACAAACTTGCCCAAATTCAAATTATAAAGTCTTAACCAAGGAATAACTTGGAGGTATTCCAGAAAAGCCCCTGGAACATGTCACAAGATTAGTTTTCTCTCCTTACAAAAGAGAAATTTTAAACTAATTAGGCATAGTTGGCATGTCAAATTGCTTGGGAAGCATTGTAAAATAAATAATGATAAACTTGTAGGGTATATTGTGTGGGTAAACAATAATTTTAAATTAAATGAATAGTTGGGGCAATGGGAAACCCATGATTGTCACTTAGTTCTTCAAGGCTCTCTGGCAACCCCCGACCCCCTTTATTTTATTTTTTTCATTCCTTCATCCACTATAGAACATTTAAGCTGGAATTCATTTAACTGCCATTTCGTTAAGGTTATCAATATATTCTTGTTGTTTTATGTACTCCTATATTTCTCCTTATAGCTGGGATATGTCTCCTGAAGGCAGCATATGGTTGGGTTTTGTTTTTTGATCCAATCCATTACTCTGTGCCTTTCTATTTGTGACTGCAGTATATTTACGATCATGGTGATTACTAATGTATGAGGATATCCTATAGCCATTTTATTGTTTGTTTTTTGGTAGTTCAACAATTCCATTGTTTCTTTTTCCTTGTGTTTCTGCCTGTTATTATAGTTGGTGGCATTCTACATTTCTTTCACTTCCATTTCTTCTTTCTTAACGTTGTGTGTCAGTTCTAGTTCTTTTGTGGTTACCATTTAGTTTATATAAAAGAAAGTTTCATATATACACAGTAGCTTGTTTTTCTTCTGAATGCATCTTACCTCCATTTCCCTGTGCAAATTCAGACCTTTACCCCTTCCCTTTTTAAGTTTTTGTTGTCACAAATTATTCCTTTTATGCAGTGAGTTTATTTCCAAAATGCAGTAGCTATTGTCTTCTTCTTCTCTCTCTTTCTAAATGTTTTTACTTCCTCTAACTTTTATGTTATATTTGAGTGTATAATACCCTATTCTGAATAGAAGTTGCAATTTTCTGTGTCTGTCTGTCAGTCATTTTACTCATAGTTTTGTATCCTTTTGTCTTTTTGTTTCAGTTAGACTAACCTCCTTCACTATTTCCTGTAATGAAGGTCTTACAGTAGTAGATTCCCTCAGCTTCTGTATGTCTAGAAAAGTCTTTATTTCTCCTTCATATCTAAAATATAACTTCATTGAATATATTGTTTTTGGCTGGTAATTTCTCTTTCAATAATTTGAATATTTGATTCCACTAACTCCCAGCTTGTAGGGTTTCTGCTAAAAAATCTGATGATATTCTAATGGGGTTTCCTTTATAGGTTACCGTCTTCTTTTTTCTGGCTGCCTTGAGAATTCCTTTTTTGTCATTAATTTTTGACATTTTTAAAATATAATGTGCCTTGGAGAACCCTTTTTAGACTGAGATAATTAGATGTACTGTTTCCTTCTTGGATTTGAGGATCCAGCTCTTTCCTCGAAGGTTTGGGAAGTTCTCATTGACTACTTGTTTGAATAGGCTCTCTGTTCTCTTCTCCGTCTCTTCTCCTTCCAGTGTGCCCATTATTCTTTTATTGCTAGTTCTGATGTTGTCAGATAGTTCTTGTAGAGTTTTATTGCTGTTTTTACTCTCAATTCTCTTTTCTTCTATTTGCATTATTTCTAGATTTCTATCTTTGATATCACTAATTCTTTCCTCCATCTAGTCAGCTCTGTTTACCAATCTCACAAGTTCATTCTTCATTTCTTTTATTGAGTTCTTCAGTTCCAGATTTTCTATTTGGTTCTTTTTTTAAAGTGTCAGTCTCTTTGGTAAAATACTCCTTTTGTTCATTGACTTTATTTCTGAGTTCATTAAACTACCTATCTGAGTTTTCTTGCATCTTCTTGAATTTTTTCAGAACTGCAATCTTGAATTCTCTGTCATTTAAGTCACATATTTCCATGTCTTTAAGTTTATTTTCAGATTTCACATTTAATTTCTGAGTTGCCTGATTACCTTGGTCATTTATAGTATTTAATGGATTATTTCTCTGCATAGGCATTTAAGGGAATGAAATTTGCTTTTTAAAAAAATGTTTAGCACTTCTCTATTTAACAGGTTGATAAGAAGAGGTCTTTCTTTTGTTTCCAGTAGATGGTGTTGAAGTGAACATTTTTATTTTCTCTTGTAGTTCTTGGCCTTCACGGATCTCTGGGAGGTAGTGGGAAAATGCCCTGTATTCCCTGAGGAGGTTGGAGTCTCATTTGTGACCATGAATCATCAGTCTCAGGGCATCACCCCCATGGGGGAGTATGGTGGGTGATGGGGTTATGGGTCCATGAAACACCAGTGATGCCTCCTGCAGCTAGATACTGCAAGCAGTGCTGTACTGTCTGAGGTGTCCCAGGTACCTCCATTGGGCTCCACTGTGATGGGTGGTGTCAGGGAGGGCTGGTAGAGGCTGGTTCATGTCTTTGTGGCTTTGTTTCCTCCCAGTAATGATAGTGGCCAGACCTCAGCTGCTACACCTTTGTATCTCCATCCTTGTCACTGGGACTAGCTGCAGTGTGTGCCTGCTCATCAGGGAGGAATATTTTTGCTTCTCAGTCTCAGGGCTGTAGATAGTGTGCTCTCTAACCCGATGCTCTCCATCACCCTGATACAGTTTCTGCTGGGCCCACTGAGAGCTCTGACAGAGTGAGGAGAGGTGAGCTCTGGGAAGGTAACCAGTTTTTTGAACTCTATATCTGGTTGTTTGCTTGTGTATTTCATTTAGTTCTTTTTCTGGAGTTTTATTTCCTGTTTCTTCATCTCATTTTGGCTGCCTCCCTGTATTTGTTTCCATGAATTATGTAGATCAGCTATAGCTCCCAGTCTCAGCAGTGTGGCCTTATGTAGTAGGTGTCCTGTGGGGCCTAGTGGTGCAGTCTCCCTGATCACCTGCTCTGGGTGCTCCAGGTATGTCCCATGAATGTTTTGTGTGACTTCCTATTGTAGTTGAGCCTTGGTTGCTGTTGCCATGTCAGTGGGTGGGGTTGACCTTCAGGCTGACTAGCTCTGAGGACTGTACATGACTACAGTGGATGAGCCGTTGAGTGGGGGCTGACCCACACAGTGGGATTCACTGTAGTGGAAATCTGGTGTCTGCTGGGTCTACCCTTTTTGTGTGTTGTTTGTGGAGCTAATTGGGTGGTGCTCTGGTATAGTCTGAAGTCACCACTGGGAGTGTTGGTTTTGGTGCCCTTGGGACTTAGGCCTGCTCTGGCGCAGGCCTAAGTCGGCCACTGCCTTGCCTTCCCTGGGTCCATCTAGTAGGAGCTACAGAGTGATCTGCAGTTGTAGTTGTTAGCTGTGTTAGCTGTTTTTGCTGGGCTTGGAGGTACCTGAGGGAGGTTATGCTGCAAACCAAGACTGATTGTCACTAGTGCCAGGTCAGGGGCTGCTTAGCAAGTGGTACAGGGCATGGTGAGACCAGCCAATGCTTGTTTGGAGCTTGTGGACATTTCAGAGACTTTAGGGAAGTCCATAGCATTGACTGAGGCAAGCCACTACTAACAGCTGCTGAAAGTGGTTCTGGCCTGTATGAGAATTGAGGGATTTGATCTTAGGGAATCACCAGTGTGGGGCAAGTTTGTTGCCCAACTGTGCCTGCAGGCTGGATGGGGAGAGGCATCAGCAAAGGAACAATGGAACCCACTTGCCAGGTCTGTGGGGGATTGGCTCAACAACGGAACAATAGTGCCTGCCAGCACTTTTAGTCCCAGAGAGAGCTGCCCCTCCATCCCTCGCCCTGAAGCCAGACAACTCATTTCCTCCCCATATGTCCTTAGTGCTTTTTGAACTGCTGCCCCAGTGCTGGAGCTCAGAGCAAGAGAGTTCATCAGCACTTTGGTCCATCTGTGTGCCCTTTAAGAAGTAAGCCTGGGACTCCAGCATCCCTCCATCTCACCCAGATGGAATTCCTGATGATTTTCACATCCAAATGTTGTGGGGACTCTTCTTCCTCGTGCTTGTGCTCTGGGCTGTGCATCCCATGTGGGGCTGGGACCCCTTGCTCCTCAGGGGCTACCTCCACAACTGAGATATCCCTTCTGATTCTTAACCACCACACATGAATGTGTGAACAGCCCATTTCGCATCTCTGCCCCTCTTATCAGTCACCACATGGCTTTTTCTTTATATCCTTAGTTATAGGAGTTCTGTTCAGTTAGTCTTTGGGTGGTTTTCAAGGGTGGTTGTTGTATAATTTAGTTGTAATTTTGATGTTGTCATAGGAGTTGGTGAGCACAGCATTTTCCTACTCCATCATCTTGACCGTTCACACATCATTTGTTAATACAGGTTTACGTGAGATTGTGATGTAGCCTTATCATATCTCTCATCACATCTCTCCCTTATTTTTTCACCTTCAGAGAATCCCATCCTTCTCATTGAGTTACATCACAATTTTTCATTAAATCTAGACCATTGTACTTCACACTCATCCATACTCATCCAAATTGTGTTTAGGTGCACAGGTCATAAACCATAGATATAATACAGAGGGACTAGGAGAGGCTAGAACAAAGAAAATTTTACCCCTTCTCACCTTCCCTCGAACTCCATTGAATTTTTAGGCACATGTTGTTTGGGAGCTGGCATTTTTCTAAGTAACACATATCATCTGGGTTAACTTTCTAAGAGCTGAGGAATATTGTTTTATCTTTCATTTTCTGGGTGTGAAACCAATATTATGATACTTATATACATTCTTTTAACTGTTTATATTCATCATAAAAATGAGGCCAGAGATCATGGGCCAGATCAATTCAACTTTGGAATTTTTTAAGGAATGACACACTTTTCTGGTTGAAGACATCCCATGCTTGAGCTGATGAAAAAAAAATGGACACTTTCCAGATGCTAAAGAAGTCTCAGTGTGAGGAAAAAATATGATCCATAAATCTGAGCAGAATTCGGAGCAGAGGGATAACTTAACATTGGACATTTTACATCTAGGGTGTGATAAAAGACATATTTTTCCTATTCGTCTACCTAAGAAAAACTGAAAATCCTGACTGTTATATAGAAAACATAGGAAGATTCTGAAAATATAGTGAAGGAGAGAGATTGACTAGGGACTGCAGACCTGAGAAGTAATATGGTGGAAAGTTTACTGAATTTTTCTTTTTACCTCGTGTATCCCAGACTTGTGGGAATCTCAAAGGGCATAGGCTTATGTCGTAATGTATTAACAATTAAAATTGAATGTACATAATCTGAATACACCAAGTAAAAAACCAGAAATTAGAAGAGTGGATTTTAAAACAAGACCTATCTATGTCCTTTGTGAAAGAAACTCACTTCAAATATTATGATGTAGGCAGGTTGAAAGTAAAAGAATATAAAAAAAGATATATCAAACAAATATTAATCAAAGGAAAACACGAATGACTATGTTACTATCAAATAAAGTAGACTTCAGAGTAATGAAAATTACCAGAGACAGATAAGGACATTAACTAATGATAAAATGAATGACCGTTCCGCCAAAATGACATAGCAATCCTAAATGTGTATGCACCAAGCAACAGAGAAGCAAAATATATAAAGCAAAAACTGATTGAACTAAAAGGAGACATAAAGAATATACAATTATAGTTAGAGATGTTAACATACTTCTCTCATCAATTGATAGCACACTAAACAGAAAAATAGTAAGGATATAGAAAAACTTAACCAAGAGGATCTAATCAATACTTATAGAACATTCAATCCAACGATAGGAGAATAAATTTTTTTCAAGTACACATGGAATGCATACTAAGGTAGACATTATCTCGGGCCATAAAACCAACCAGAAATTTTTTTAAAAATTGAAATCATACAAAGTGTGTTCTCTGACCACACCAGGAATCAGTAACAGAAGTAACAGGATAGTTTCCAAATACATGGAAACTAAGAACACATTTCTAAGTACTCCATAGTCAAAGACTAATACAAAATTTTAAAATACACTAAACTGGAAGAAAATGGAAATATAACAGGTATGTAAAATTTGTGAGACAGAGATAAAATAATGCTGCAAGGAAAATTTGTAGTATTAAAGTCATACATTAGAAAAGAGGAAACATCACAAATCAATAATCTATTTTTCTAATCTCAAGAACTTAGGAAAAGAACAAAGTGCATCCTAAGCAAACAGAAGAAAGGAAACGAAATAGAGCAGACTACAAGGAAATTGAAAACAAAAATAATAGGAAAAAACTATGAAATGAAGAACTTATTCTTTGGGAAATTTTTTTTTTGCGACATTTTTATTGCAAGACTGACTAACAAAAAATGTGAGAAGACATAGATTACTAATATCAGGAATGAAACAGAAGATAGTACCACAGTTCCTGCAAACATTAAAGGGATAATAAAAGAATGCTACGAACACCTGCTCACACATAAATATACAACTTAGACAACTGTTCAAAAAACGCTAACTACCACTACTCACCCAATATTAAATATATAGAATAAATAGCCCTATGACTATTAAGCAAGTTAAATTCTTGATTTGGACACTTCACTCAAAAATCTCTAAGCTCAGGCCGGCCCGGTGTCTCAGGCGGTTAGAGCTCCGTGCTCCTAACTCCGAAGGCTGCTGGTTCTATTCCCACATGGGCCAGTGGGCTCTCAACCACAAGGTTGTCGGTTCAACAGTTCGAATCCCGCAAGGGATGGTGGGCTCTGCTCCCTGCAACTAAGATAGAACACTGGCACCTTGAGCTGAGCTGCCTCCCAGATAGCTCAGTTGGTTGGAACACGTCCTCTCAACCACATGGTTGCTGGTTCGATTCCTGCAAGGGATGGTGGGCTGTTCCCCCTGCAACTAGCAACGGCAACTGGACCTGGAGCTGAGCTGCACCCTCCACAACTAAGACTGAAAGGACAACAACTTGAAGCTGAACAGCACCCTCCACAACTAAGATTGAAAGGACAACAACTTGACTTGGAGAAAAGGCCTGGAAGTACACACTGTTCCTCAATAAAGTCCTGTTCCCCTTCCCCAATTTAAAAAAAAAAAAAAATTCAGTTTAAAATATATATATATTTTTAAAAAATCTCTAAGCTCAGATAATTTCACTGGGGAACTTTCTGAAACTTATATAAGTCTTAACTCCAATTCTATACCACTTCTTAGAGGTTATAAAAGAGAAGAAAACCCTTCTCAATTCACTTTTTGAAGCTAGCAATTATTCTGATTGCAAAACCAAACACAATTGAAAGGAGAAAACTATAGACCCATATCTCTCATGAATATAGATGCAAATATTCTTACCAAATATTAAGAAATAGAACTCAGCAATATATAAAAAGAATTATATACCATGACAAAGTAGGGTTTGTTCCAAAGATGAAAGACTGGTCAATATTTAAAAATCAAAGTAATCCAACATATTAACAAGCTAAAGAAAAAATTACATGATCATATCAATGCAGAAAAAATATTTCGTAAAGTTCAACATTCGATCATGACTCAAACAAACAAAGCTTTCAGTAAACTATGAGCAAAGAAATTACTCAAATAGGTGAAGAACATCTACAGAAAACCTACAGGTAACAGTATCCTTAATGGTGCAAGATTCGATGCTTTTCCCTTAAGAAACAAGGAAAGATAGTCTATTCTCACTACTTGTATTCAAAAAGGTGCTGGAAATTCTAGCCACTGCAAAAGATGAGAAAAGGAATTAAAAGGCATACAGATTGGAAACAAAGAAATAAAATTGTCCCTATATGCAGATGACATAATTATCTATATGAAAAATTTTAAGGATTCTACAACTAAATACCTAGAACTAGTAAGTGAGTTCAGCAAAATCATAGGAATCAAGATAAACCTACAAAAATAAATTGTATTGGTACATACTAGCAATGAACACATGGGTACTGAAATGGAAAATACAACCATTTAAATCTGTAAATCTAATAAGGAAATAAAATACTCAATCTTACATCTAACAAAAGATATAGAGAGCTTGTATGCTGGAAACTACAAAACATTGATGAAAGAATCAAAGAAGATCTAAATAAGATCAAGGAAGGCGTTCATGAATTAGAAGACCCAAAACAGTAAAGATGACAGTTCTCCCCAAACTGATATATCTGTTTAACCCAGTTCTTATAAAAATCTAAGCAAGTCTTTTTTTTGTAGCTATAGGCAAGATTATTCAAACATTTATATGGAAAGGCAATGGAACGTTAATGGTTAAGGCAGAGTAATCTATTTCACTCCAATTTCAAGATGAATTACATAGTTCTAGTAAAGACTGTGTGGTCTTGAAGGAGGGGTAGACACACAGTCAAATGGAAAATAATAGAGAACTCATTAATAGGCCCATCAAATATGCTCAACTGGTTTTTGACAAAAATGCAGAAGCAACTCAATGGAGAAATGATAGCCTTTCAACAAATGATGTTGGAATAATTGAACATTTATAGGCAAAAGAAAAAAAAGAACCTTGATCTAAACCTTATGTTATTTAAAAAAAAAGTAACTCAAAATTGATCATAAATATAAAATATAAAATTTTAGGAAAATCACAGGAGAAAATTTTCAGGACTTAAGGATAGTTAAAAAGTCAAATTAGTGGCAGCTCCTGAGGTATGTGCCCTAGAGCTATGGGGGTGGCCCATGTGGGCACAGCGATGGTGCCTATTTCCAAGGCAGAGGGTCAGGGGAGTGGACTGCAGCTAAGTGAAGTGCATTCCATCTGTTTAGGGAGCAGGAAAGTGAGAGTTTCCCATGGATCAAGCAACTGCAAAAAGAACCAGATTTCAGAGATCTTGAAAGTACCTCCACACCATTAACTGTCCATGTGAAAATCCTGCAGACCTGTACTTCAGGGGCAGGAGCTGAGAAAGGTTATCAAAAGAGGGACAGGAGGCAAAAGAACTGCAGTGTGAAGGTTCTAGCAAGCAGTGTCAGAGACCCTAACACTGGTCTCCATTTTGAGACAGTTGCAACAGCCCCAGTGACATTTACCTTTGTTCTTATCTTCCAAATCATGTGTAGCCAGGAAAGTAAAAGGTTAGACCTGAGTGAAGAGCTTGGTTATGCTGCTTCCTTTGTTACAAGTACTACTTAGAAGAATATGAGGCTAAGGAATTAACTCAAGTTACATTTTTTATTCTCCATTGAATAGCTGAGAAATAAAAAGCTTAGCAAGAAAATGCCCAAATATATATAACGCATAAATTAAATTTTTTAGTGGTTTTACATGTGCAAAACAACATAATGATTAGACATTTACACCCCTCACAAAGTGATAACCCCAAAGTCTACTACCCCTCTGACATCATACGTAGCTATTACAATAGCATTGACCATATCCCCCATGCTATATTTTATGTCACATGACTACATACTTTTTTAGAATTATAGTTGACATCCAATATTATTTTACATTAGTTTTAGGTGTAAAACATAGTGGTTAGGCATTTATGTATTTATTAGTGATCCCCACCAATTAGTACCCATCTGATCCTATGGTTTTTACAATATTATTGACTATATTCCCATACTGTATTTCACATCCCCATGACTATTTTGTGACTACCAATTTGTACTTCCTAATTCACCTTTCTCACCCAAACCCCAACCCATCTCCAATCTAGCAACCATCAATTTGTTCTCTGTATCTCTGAGTGTATTTCTGTTTTGTTTGTGCATTTATTCTGTTCTTTAGATTCCACATATAAGTGAGATTGTATACTGTTTGTCTTTCACATTCTGACTTATTTCACTTAGCATAATATTCTCTAGGTCCATCCATGTTATTGTTAATGGTAAGATTTCATTCTTTTTTATGCCAGAGTAATACTCCATTGTATATATATATCACTATTGCTTTATCAAATTGTCTATTGATATGCATTTCAGTTGTTTTCATATCTTGGCTATTGTGAATAATGATGCAGTAAATATAAAGGTGCATATATTTTTTCTAATTAGTGTTTTGGATTTCTTTAGATAAATACTCAGGAGTGGAATTGCTGGGTCCTATGGCAGTCCGATTTTTAATTTTTTGAGGAACCTCCATATTGTTTTCTATAGCGGCTGCATCAATCTGCAATCCCACCAATAGTGCACAAGGGTTCCCTTTTCTCCACGTCCTAACCAACACTTCTTATTTGTTGATTTATTGATGCTGGCTATTCTGACAGGTGCAAAGTAATATCTCATTGTGGTTGTGATTTCCATTTCTCTGACAATTAGAGACTGATGATCTTTTTATATGTTTATTGGCCATCTGCATGTCCTCTTTGGAGAAATATCTATTCAAGTCCTCTGCCAATTTTTTTTTTTAATTTATTGGGGTGACAATTGTTAGTAAAATTACATAGATTTCAGGTGTACAATTCTGTATTACATCATCTATAAATCCCATTGTGTGTTCACCACCCAGAGTCAGTTCTCCTTCCATCACCATATATTTGATCCCCCTTACCCTCATCTCCCACCCGTCAGCCCCCTTACCCTCTGGTAACCACCAAACTATTGTCTGTGTCTATGAGTTTTTGTTTCTCATTTGTTTGTCTTGTTCTTTTGTTGTTTTTAGTTTATATACCACATATTAGTGAAATCATATTGTTCTCAGCTTTTTCTGTCTGACTTATTTCGCTTAGCATCATACTCTCAAGATCCAGCCATGTTGTCACAAATGTTCCTATATCATCTTTTCTTACCGCCGAATAGTATTCCATTGTGTATATATACCACAACTTCTTTATCCATTCATCTATCAAAGGACATTTTGGTTGTTTCCATGTCTTGGCCACCATAAACAAACCTGCAATGAACATTGGAGCACACGTGTCTTTACGGATAAATGTTTTCAGATTTTTTGGATGGATACCCAGGAGAGGGACTGCTGGGTCATATGGTAATTCTATTCATAATTTTTTGAGGAACCTCCACACTGCCTTCCATAAAGGCTGCACCAGTCTGCATTCCCACCAACAGTGTATGAGGGTTCCTTTTTCTCCATAGCCTCTCCAACACTTGTTACTATTTGTCTTGTTGATGATAGCCATTCTGACTGGGATGAGGTGATATCTCATTGTGGTTTTTATTTGCATTTCTCTGATGATTAGTGATGTTGAGCATTTTTTCATATGTCTATGTGCCATTTGTATGTCCTCTTTGGAGAAATGTCTCTTCAGGTCCTCTGCCCATTTTTCAATTGGGTTGTTTGTTTTTTTGTTGTTGAGTTTCATGAGTTCCTTGTATATTTTGGATATTAGCCCCTTACTGAAGGCACTGTTTGCAAAAATCTTCTCCCATTCAGTTGGTTGCCTCTTTATTTTGTCAATGGTTTCTTTTGCTGTGCAGAAGATTTTAAGTTTCATATAGTCCCATTCGTTTATTTTAGCTTTTACTTCCATTACCTTTGGAGTCAAATTCATAAAATGCTCTTTGAACCCAAGGTCCATAAGTTTAGTACCTATGTTTTCTTCTATGCAGTTTATTGTGTCAGGTCTTATGCTTAAGTCTTTGATCCATTTAGAATTAATTTTGGTACATGGTAACAGATAGCAGTCCAGTTTCATTCTTTTGCACGTGGCTATCCAATTCTCCCAGCACCATTTATTGAAGAGGCTGTCTTTCCTCCATGGTATGTTTTTTGCTTCTTTGTCATAAATTATCTGTCCATATTTATGTGGTTTTATTTCTGGGTTCTCAATTCTATTCCACTGGTCTATGTGTCTGTTTTTCTGCCAATACCATGCTGTTTTGATTATTTTAGCCCTGTACTACAAGCTAAAGTCAGGGAGTGTGATACCTCCAGTATTGTTCTTTTTTCTTAAGATTGCTTTGGCTATTCGGGATCTTTTGTGGTTCCAAACAAATCTGATGATTTTTAGTTCTATATCTTTAAAAAATGCCATTGGGATTTTGATGGGGATTACATTAAATCTGTATATTGCTTGGGGTAATATGGCCATTTTAACTATGTTCATTCTTCCAGTAGTCCATGAGCATGGGATGTCTTTCCATTTCTTTGTGTCTTCTTCAATTTCTTTCAAAAATGTCTTATAGTTTTCAGCATATAGGTCCTTCACATCCTTGGTTAAGTTTATTCCTAGGTATTTTATTCTTTGTGCTGCAATTGCAAAAGGAATTTTTTTTTATATTTCTTTTTCTGAGATTTCATTCTTAGTATATAGGAATGCAATGGACTTTTGTATATTGATTTTGTAGCCAGCAACTTTACTGTATTCGTTGATTGTTTCTAATAGCTTGTTGGTGGAGTCTTTAGGGTTTTCTATATGTAGCATCATGTCATCTGTAAAGAGTGGCAATTTAACTTCTTCATTCCCAATTTGGATGCCTTTTATTTCTTTCTCTTGCCTGATTGCTCCGGCAAGGACTTCCAACACTATGTTGAAAAGCAGAGGTGATAGGGGACAGCCCTGTCGTGTTCCTGAACGGACAGCAAAGGGCTTCAGTTTTTCACCATTAATTATGAGATTAGCTGAGGGCTTGTCATATATGGCCTTTATTATGTTAAGGTATTTTTCTTCTATACCTATTTTATTAAGTGTTTTAATCATGAATGGATGTTGTATCTTGTCGAATGCTTTCTCTGCATCAATTGATATCATCATATGATTTTTGTCCTTTATTTTGTTTATGTGATGTATCACATTGATGGCTATGCGGATGTTGAACCATCGTTGGGAAACCCACTTGGTCGTGATGAATAATCTTTTTAATGCATTGTTGTATTCGATTTGCTAGAATTTTGTTTAGGATTTTTGCATCTGTATTCATCAGAGATATTGGTCTGTAGTTTTCTTTTTATGTGTTGTCCTTACCAGGTTTTGGTATCAGGGTAATGTTGGCTTCATAAAATGAGTTAGGGAGTACTGTCTCTTCTTCAATTTTTGGGAAGAGTTTCAGCAGGATTGGTATTAGATCCTCTTTGAAGGTTTGGTAGAATTCACTAGTGAAGCAATCTGGTGCCGGAGTTTTGCTTTTGGGAAGGTTTTGGATGACTGATTCAATTTTGTTACTGGTGTTTGGTCTGTTTAGATTTTCCAGTTCTTCATGGGTCAGTGTTGGAAGGCTATATGTTTCTAAGAACTTGTCCATTTCTTCTAGGTTATCGAATTTGGTGGCATATACTTCTTCATATTATTCTTGGATGATCCTTTGTATTTCTGTGGTGTCCGTGATAACTTGCCCTTTTTCATTTCTGATTTTGTTAATTAGTGTCTTCTCTCTTTTTATCTTAGTGAGTCTAGCCAACGGTTTGTCAATTTTGTTAATGTTTTCAAAGAACCAGCTCTTTGTCACATTATTTTTTTCTATTGTCCTTTTGTTCTCTATTTCATTTAGTTCTGCTCTGATTTTTGTAATTTCCTTTCTTCTGCTGATCTTGGGTTTCACTTGTTCTTTTTCTAGTTCTTTAAGGTGTAACATGAGGTTATTTATTTGGGATTTTTTTTGTTTCTTGAGATAGGCCTGTAATGATATAAATTTCCCTCTTAAAACTGCTTTCGCTGCATCCCAAAAATTTTGGTAGGATGTATTTTTGTTTTCATTTGTTTCTACGTATCTTTTGATCTCTCCTCTAATTTCTTTTTTGACCTGGTCGTTCTTTAAAAGTATGTTGTTTAATCTCCATGTATTTGTGTTTTTTCCTGCTTTCTTTTTGCAGTTGATATCCAATTTCAAAGCCTTGTGATCAGAGAATATACTTGGTATGATTTCAGTCTTCTTAAATTTGCTGAGGCAGATTTTATATCCCAATATATGGTCTATCCATGAGAATGTTCCATGTACACTAGAAAAGAATGTATAGTCTGATGTTTTAGGATGAAGTGCTCTATATTTGTCAATTATGTCCATTTCATCTAATGTGTTATTTAGGGCTGCTATTTTGTTATTTATTTTCTGTTTGGATGGTCTATCCATAGCTGTCAATGATGTATTTAAGTCCCCTAGTATAATTGTGTTTTGGTCAATTTCTCCCTTTAGTTCTGTTAGTAGTTGCTTGGTATATTTCGGTGCTCCCTGATTGGGGGCATAAATATTGATGACTGTTACGTCTTCTTGTTGTATAGTCCCGTTTACCATTGTGAAATGTCCATCTTTGTCTCTTGTTATCTTTTTCACCCTGAAGTCTGTTTCATCTGATATCATTATGGCTACACCTGATTTTCTCTGGGTACCATTTGCCTTGAGTGTCAATTACTATCCTTTCACTTTGAGTCTATGTTTATCCTTGTAGCTGAGATGTGTCTCTTTGAGACAGCATATGGTTGGGTTTAGTTTTTTGATCCAATCTGCTACTCTGTGTCTTTTTATTGGTGAGTTCAGTCCATTTACATTTAGGGTGATTATTGATATGTGATATGTGAGCATATTCCTGTCATTCTATCTTTAGTTTTCTGGTAAGGCTGTGTCTCCATTGTTTCTTTGCCTTTTTGTTGTTGTCTATTATTTCTGTGTGGTAGTATTCTATCATCATTCCCTCTGTTTCTTCTTTCATTACAGTATATATTTCAGTTCTGGATTTTTTTTGAGTGGTTACCCTTAAGTTTATGTAAAAGAAAGTTTGATATTTAGAATATTCCATTTTCTTCAGCACGCTTACTTTTTCCATGCCCTTATTCTGGTTGAGGCCTTTACTCTCCCCCTTTTAATGTTTTGGTTGCCACAAATTGTCCCTGTTGATGGTGGTCAAATAGTGTCCTTTAGTTTTTCTTGTAGTGCAGGTCGTGTTTTAGAAAATTCCCTCACCGTCTATATGTCTGGAAAGGTCTTTATTCCTCCTTCATATCTAAAGTATATCTTTGCTGAATATATTATTCTTGGCTCATAATTTCTCTCTTTCAATAGTTTGAATATTTGGTTCCACTCCCTCCTGGCTTGTAGAGTTTCTGCTGAAAAATCTGATGATAATCTAATGGGCTTTACTTTGTAGGTTACTGTCTTCTTTTCCCTGGCTGACTTGAGGATTCTTTCTTTGTCGTTGATTTTAGACAGCTTCAGTACAATGTGCCTTGGAGAAGGCCTGTTGGGATTGAGGTAATTAGGTGTTCTATTTGCTTCTTGAATTTGAGGATCCAGTTCTATCCGCAAGTTTGTGAAGTTCTCATCGACAATTTGTTTGAATATATTCTCTGTTCCCTTCGCTCTTTCTTCTCCTTCTGGTATGCCCATTATTCTTATATTGCTCTTTCTGATGGAGTCAGAAAGTTCTTGTAGAGTTCTTTCATTTCTTTTAAGTCTCAAGTCTCTTTCTTCTTCCATCTGTATAATTTCCAGGTTTCTATCTTCGATGTCACTGATTCTTTCCTCCATCTGGTCAACTCTACTACCTAAGCTGCTTATTTCATTCTTAATTTCTTCTATTGAGTTCTTAATCTCCAGAAATTCTATGGGGTTCTTTTTAAAATTTTAGTCTCTTTCGTAAAATGCTCATGTTGTTCTTTGATTGTGTTTCTGAGTTCATTAAACTGCCTTTCTGTGTTTTCTTACATCTCATTGAGTGTTTTCAGAACTGCAATCTTGAATTCTCTGTCATTTAAGTCACATATTTCCATAGCTTTAAGTTCCTTCTCTGGAGACTTTTCACTTTCTTTCTGAACTGTCTTGTTGCCTTGGTTATTAATGGCAATTACTGATTTATTATTTCTCTTCCTAGACATCTACAGGAGTGGCTTCTGAAACACGTTGATAGGAAGAGGTCTTTCTTTTGTTTTCCAGTACTTTTTGGTAGAATGTTTTATTTTCTTTCCAACTGCAGCCTTTTATTTTTCTCACACAGTAGTGCTATGTTTTCTCTGCACTAGTCCAGCTTCTCACACAATGGGGGGATTCCCTGGGAGACGGGCTTGTCCTCTGTTAATAGTTTGCTTGGGTCACAGGGCGCAGTGTCTGTGTGGGTCTGCAGAGAGCTTTTGAAGTTCCAAAGCTCTTCCTCCACCAGATTCAGAGCCTCTGTGTTTCAGCAGTTCTATTTACTCCTGCAGGGACCCGCCCAGATAGGTAGGGCCAGGGGCAGGGTGAGTTGTGAGAGGTGGCCCAGAGCAATGGCGGCAACGACCACCACAGCTGGTCCTGCTTCCACAGCTCCCTCCCCTCTGCCGGAACTAGTTGGGCTGCGAATCTGTGTCGGTGGTCCACAGTTCTCAGAACAGCAAATATTCTGTTCTTTTGATCTGACACTGCTACTCTTCCGCTTCTAGCACTGGGCAGGTGGGGGCGGGGTGAGCTCTGAGAGGGTAAGGAAGGGGGCGGCCAGTCTTAGTGCCTAAGGCTTCCGTTCTCTGCTCGGCAGTGAGGGCTTAAACCACCGTTTTCAGCCTTCTTCCCTCAGTCCTTGCACCGAGGTCTCTGCCATGAGTGTTGGGTTCAGCCGTGTTATATGCTGTCCCCTCAGCCCTGTGGGCCATAAGCGGAGCCCTAGCCGTCCGAGTTCTTCCCTCTCCCGCAGCTGCGGTAGTTCCGGGATGCAGCGAGCTCGGAGCACTAAGCAAGGTCTGCGTCCTGCTCCCACACGGCTCTGTCTCCGTGCTTCTCTCTTCCCTCCTTCCCCCGCTTGCATTATTCACCCATTTTACGTGAAATCAGGAGTGGGCCTCTTCGTCTTGCCTGTCTGCTGTGCAGGGAGTCCTTTGTGGAGTTATTGTTGTTCAATTAGTTGCAAATTCTAGGGAAGCTTTACAGAGGCTCACCTCATGCCGCCATTTTTATGATGTCTCTCTGCCCATTTTTTAATTGGATTGTTTTTTTGATGTTGAGGTGTATAAGTTTTTTCTATATATATTTTAGATATTAACCCCTTATCCTATGTATATTGGCAAATATCTTCTCCTATTCAGTAGCATGTCTTTTGTTTTGTTAATGGTTTTCTTTGCTGTGCAAAAACTTTTTAGTTTGATGTAGTCCCATTTGTTTATTTTTGTTTTTCTTTCCTTTGCCCGATAGATATATGAGTAAAAATATTACTAAAGGCAATGTCTGTAAGTTTACTGCCTATATTTTCTTCTAGGAGTTTTATGGTTTCAGATCTTACATTTAATTCCTTAATCCCTTTTGAGTTTATTCTTGTAATAAAAAAGTGATCCAGTTTCATTTTTTTGCAAGTGTCTGTCCAGTTTTCCCAGAACCATTTATTGACTAGACTGTCTTTACCTCTAATGTAAATTCTTGTGATCTTTGTCATAGATTAAATGACCATATAGGCATGGATTTATTTCTGGGCTCTCTATTCTGTTCCATTGATGTATGTATCTATTTTTATGACAATATCATGCTGTTTGATTACCATGGCCTTGGGATAAAATTTGATGTCAGGTAGCATGATACCTCCAATTTTGTTCTTCTTACTCAGAATTCCTGTGGCTATTCAGGGTCTTTTATTGTTCTATCTAAATTTTAGGATTATTTGTTCTAGTTCTGTGAAAAATGGCATTGGTATTTTGATAGCGATTGCATTGAATTGATATACTGCTTTGGGTAGTAGGAACACTTAATTATATTAATTCTTCCTATCCATGAACATGGTACATGTTTCCATTTATTTATTTTTTTAATCTTATTTAATTTCTCTCTTCAATGTCTTATACTTTTCTGAGTATAGGTCTTTTACTGCCTTGGTTAAATTTATTCCTAGGTATTTTATATTTATTGATACAATTGTAAGTGGAATTGTTTACTTTCTCTTTCCCATAGTTCATTATTGAGGGATAAAAATGCAAAAGATTTCCTAAAATTAATTTGTATTCTCCTACTTTACTGAAATCATTTAACAGTTCTAATAGTTTTTTTGTGGTTCTCCATATACAGTATCATATCTGCACATAATGAGAGTTTTATTTCTTCCTTTCCAATTTGGAGGCATTTATTTTATTTATTTATTTATTTATTTATTTATTTATTTATTTATTATTTGTCTTGTTGCTGTGTCTAGGACTTCCAGTTCTATATTAAATAAAAGTGGTAAAAGTGGAGATCTTTGTCTTCTTCTGATCTTAAGGAGTATTCTTTTAGCTTTTCCCTTCTGAGTATGATGTTAGCTGTGGGTTTGTCATATATGGCCTTTACTATGTTGAGATATGTTCCCTCTATCCCCACTTTGCTGAAAGTTTTTATCATAAATGGATGCTCAATTTTGTCAAATGCTTTGTTTGCATTTCTTGATATGATAACATGATTTTTATTTTGTTTATGTGGTGTATCACAGTAATGATTTGCACATATTGAACCAATCTTGCATAACTGGAATGAATTCCACTTGATCATGGTGTATGATCTTTTTAATGTATTGCTGAATTCGGTTTGCTAATATTTTGTTGAGGATTTTTGCATATATGTTCCTTAGGTATTTTGGCCTATAGTTCTCTTTCTTGGTAATGTCTTTGACTGGTTTTGCAATCAGGATAATGGTGGACATAAAACGAGCTTGGGAACTTCCTCCCTCTTGATTTTTTTGGCGTACTTTGAGAAGAATAGGTGTTCATTCTTTTTTGAATGTTTGGTAAATTTTACCTGTGAAGCAATCTTATCCAGGTCTTTTGTTTGCTAGAAGCTTGTTGGTTACTGATTCAATTTCATTGGTAATAATCTGTCTGTTCAGATTTTGTTTCTTCTGGATTCAGCCTTGGGTGATTGTATGCTTTTAGGAATTTATCCATTTCTTCCAGCTTGTCCAGTTTGTTGGCATATAGTTGCTCTAATGTTTTCTTAAAATTTTCATATTTCTGTGGTGTCTGTTGTCATTTTTCTTTCATTTCTTATTTTATTTATTTTGGTTCTCTCTCTTTTTTTCTTGTTGAGTCTGATAAAGGTTTGTCAACTTTGTGTATGTGTTCAAAAGAAAACAGCTATTTGTTTCATTTGTCTTTTGTATTTTTTATTACATTAGTTTCAGTTGTACAAAACAACATAATGATTAGACATTTACACCTCTCATAAAGTGATAACCCTCCCCAACTCCTCTGAAATCATATATATATGTCACAATACCATTGACTATATTCCCTATACTGTACTTTACATCCCATGGCGATAGATATATATATATACATATATGTGTGTGTGTGTGTGTATCTATCTATCTATCTATCTATCTATCTATCTATCTATCTATCTATATCCCAAAAATGTACAGACATTTTAAGAAAGGAAAAAGCTGTATTAAAATTATAATACTCAATATACACTGATAACAAAAGATAAATACAAGTCACATTTGACTCATGAAGTTACAAGCGGTGCTCAAAATGGTTACTGTCAGCATAATTTTAATACAGTTTTTCTCATTTCTTAAAATGTGTATACATTTTTTGGCACCCTCTGCATATATTATATACCCTCTGTGTGTGTGTGTGTGTGTGTGTGTGTGTGTGTGTGTGTGTGTGTATATATATATATATATACTTTATTTCTGCTCTGATCTTTATTATGTTCTTTTTTGTACTCACTTTGGGCTTTGTTTGCTGTTTTTATTTTTCTAATTCACTTAGGTGTAAATTTTGACTGTTTATTGGAGATTTTTCATGTTTCCTTAAGTATGAAGCCTGCATTGCTATGAATTTCCCTCTTAGGACTGCTTTCGTTGTATCCCATATATTTTGGGTCATTGTGTTCTCATTTTCATTTGTGTCAAGGTATTGTTTGATTTCTTCCTTGATCTTATTGTTGGCCTATTCTTTATTTAGTAGCATATTCCTTAGCCTCCATGTGTTTCTGTGTTTTTCAGTTTTTTTCTTATAACTGATTTCTAATTTCATACCATTGTGGTCAGAGAAGACACTTGATATGATGTAAACCTTTTAAAATTTATTGAGACTTGTTTTGTGACTTAACATGTGTTCTATCTCAGAAAATGTTCCGTGTTCACTTGAAAAGAATATATATTCTGCTGCTTTTCTATTAAATGCTCTAAAATTATCAAATTCATCTGGTCTAGTGTGTTATTTAAGGCCGCTGTTTCCATGTTGATTTTCTGTCTGGAAGATCTGTCCATTTGTGTTGCTGGGGTGTTAAATTCCCCTACTATGATTGTGTTGCTGTGGATCTCTGACTTTATGTCAGTCAATATTTGTTTTATATATTTAGGCACTCCTGTTTTGGGTGCATAAATATTTACTAGGGTTATGAAATCTTGTTGGTTTGATCCATTTATTATTATGTAATGACTTTTTTGTCTCTTATTATAGTCTTCATTTTAAAGTCTATTTTGTCCAATATAAGTAATGCTATCCCAGCTTTTTTTCTCTTTTCCATTTGCATAAAATATCTTATTCCATCCCTTTATTTTCAGTCTATGTCTATGTGTTTCTTTCAATCTGAGGTGAGTCTTTTGTAGACAACACATGTATGGGTCTTGTTTTCTTATCCATTTAGCCATTCTATGTTTTTTTTTGTTGTTTTTGCTGTTTTTAAAAAGGGGAACAGGACTTTATTGGGGAACAGTGTGTACTTCCAGGATTTTTTCCAAGTCAAGTTGTTGCCCTTGCAATCGTAGTTGTGGAGGGCGCAGTTCAGCTCCAGGTCCAGTTGCCAGTTGTTAGTTGCAGGGGGTGCAGCCCACTATCCCTTGCAGGAGTCAAACCGGCAACCTTGTGGTTGAGAGGACACGCTCCAACCAAATGAGCCATCTGGGAGCTCAGCAGCAGCTCAGCTCAAGGTGCCGTGTTCAATCTTAGTTGCAGGTGGCACAGCCCACCATCCCTTGCAGGAGTCAAACCAGCAAGCTTGTGGTTGAGAGCCCACTGGCCCATGTGGTAATCGACTGGCAGCCTTCAGCGTTAAGAGTATGAGCTCCAACCACCTGAGCCACCAGGCTGGCCCCTCCATTCTATGTTTTTTGATTGTAGCATTTAAATCATTTACATTTAAAGTTATTGATAAGTACATAGTTATTGCCATTTTATTATACTTTTTTTTTTAAAGATTTTATTGGGGAAGGGAAACAAGACTTTATTGGGGAACAATGTGTACTTTTAGGACTTTTTTCCAAGTCAAGTTGTTGTCCTTTCAATCTTAGTTGTGGAGGGTGCTGTTCAGCTTCAAATTGTTGTCCTTTCAGTCTTAGTTTTGGAGAGCGCAGCTCAGCTCCAGGTCCAGTTGCCGTTGTTAGTTGCAGGGGGCGCAGCCCACCATCCCTTGTGGGAGTCGAACCGGCAACTTTGTGGTTGAGAGCCCACGCTCCAAGCAACTGAGCCATCCGGGAGGCAGCTCAGCTCAAGGTGCCGTGTTCAGTCTTAGTTGCAAGGGGCAGAGCCCATTATCCCTTGCAGGACTCGAGGAGTTGAACCGGCAACGTTGTGGTTGATAGCCCACTGGCCCATGTGGGAATCAAACTGGCAGCCTTTGGAGTTAGGAGCATGGAGCTCTAACCACTTGAGCCACTGGGCCGGCCTTATTATACATATTTTTTACCTTCTTTTGTTTGTTTGTTTTCCGCCTTCTTCTTCTTAAAAAAATTCCTTTCAACATTTCTTGTAATACTGGCTTGGTAGTAATGAATTCCTTTAGCTTTTTCTTGTCTGAGAAACTCTTCATCTCTTCGTTAATTTTATATGATAGTCTTGCTGTGTAGAGTAGTCTTGATTGTAGGTCCTTACTTTTCATCACTTTGAATATTTCATTCCAATGCCTTCTGACCTGCAAAGTTTCTGTTGAGAAATCAGCTGACAGTCTTATGAGAGCTCTTGTTTAACTAACTAGCTGTCTTTCTGTGGCTGCTTTTAGGATTCTTTCTTTGTCTTTAACCTTTCCCATTTTAATGATGATGTATTTTTGTGTGGGCCTGTTTGGGTTCATCTTGTTTGGGACTCTGTGTGCTTTCTGGACTTGTATGTCTATTTCCTTCACCAGGTTAGGGAGGTTTCAGCCATTATTTCTTCAATAGGTTCATGATCCCTTGCTTTCTCTTTTCTCCTTCTGGTACTCATATGATGCAAGTGTTGTTACACTTCATTTGTCCCAAAACTGTCTTCACTGTTTTTCATTCCTTTTTCTTGCTGTTGTTCTGATTGGCTGTTTTCTACTACCTTGTCTTTTAAATAACTTATTCAATCCTCCACTTCATCTAATCTGCTGTTGATTCCTTCTAGTGTATTCTTCATTTCAGTTATTGTATTTTTTTTTCCTGACTTGTTCTTTCTTATGGTTACTATGTCCTTCTTTATGCTTTTTTTGCTAACTTCCTTAAGTTTCCTTACAACCAGTGTTTTGAACTCTGTCTCTGGTAGGTTGGTTGTCTCCATTTCATTTAGTTCTTCTACTGGAGTTTTCTCCTGTTCTTTTATTTGGGACATGATTCTTTGTTTTCTCATTCTGGCTGTCTTTCTTTATTTGCTTTCATGTATTAAGTAGATCTTTTATGTCTTTCAGTCTTTGCCAGGTGTAGTATGAGTCCTGTGTGGTCCAGTGGTGCAGTCTCCCTGATCACCTGTTTGTGTGTTTCAGGAGTGTCCCTTGTGTGTGTTGTGTGTGTTTTCCTGTTGTAGTTCAGTCTTGATTGCTTTTGGCACATTAGTGGGTTGAATTGACTCCCAGGCTGATTGGCTGTGAGGACTGGCTACTCTCACAGTGTATGCTGCTATGTGGGGGTCTGATCCCTCAGAGAGGGATTAACCTAGTGGGCTCTTGTATCTTTTGAGATGACTCTTTGGGTGTGCTGCTTGTAGGGCTAACTCAGTAGTGCTCTGATGTGGTCTAAAGCTGACCTCTGGGTGTGGTGTTTCTGGTATCTCTTGGGAGGGTCTCCCATGCAGGCCAATTTCATCCTTGCGGGTGAGTGGATCAGGGCTACCTGGTTGGAGCTACAAAGCTATATGCAGTTGGTTGCTGCTTTTATAGCACCTGGAGGCATGTGGGGGTGGCCTTGCTGTGAACTGCGGCTGGCTGACCATTACTGGGCCTGGGGCAACTCAGCAAAAGGTCCAGGCCCCCCAAGCCTATTGCCACTTGCTGGCTGCCCATAATGCTCATGTATTGAAAGAGCCTCCATAGGGGCATGGGCTCGGATGATTGACCCAGTGATGAGAGTGTCCCCAGAGATGTAGCACTAGCTGGGTGGGGCAGGGTCTCAGGGAGTCACAAGGCATGGTTGGTGGCTTCTGCAAAGTTAATGCAGATTCAGTTCTTGTACCAACTGTGGGCCTGTGATGACTTCAGAAAATACCCTGAGAACACTGAAGCCAGCCTCCTCTCACCTCACACCCGCAGATTCCTGAGAGCTGCACAAGAAGGCTATAGCACAAGTTGCAGCTGACTGCTCACCACTGGAAGTTCCCTAGGTTGTCATGGGCCATCTGCTGCTGTAAAAGAGTTTCTCAGATTGTGGGGCAGGCACCAAGAGTGCCCCCAGCAATGCAGCACTAACTGGGTGGGGAGGGGACCCAAGGTATCTGCAAAGTGGTGTGCATGCATGGCTTTTTCCAGATCAAGTAGTCTCAGATTTGGCCCTTTGGGGGATGCATTCAACAAAGAAAAGATGGAGCCCTCCTTCCTGTAGGCTACACATGAAGCAGCCTTCACACAGAGACCATGGTGGCTGTCCCTCCAGCCCTCACTTCGAAGCCACACAACTCAATCTTTCTCCGTATGTCTCTGGTGCCTTTCAAGTTGCCACCCTTCCACCAGAGCCCAGGTGAATGATTGCAAGTGAATGAGTCTGTGTACAGGCCCTTTAAGAGGACATCTGGGTTTCCAGCTGCCTTCCATCTTACTGAGACTAGTAGACAGAGTCCTCACTTCTTTCCACTGCCAGGTATTGTGAGAACTTTTCTTTCTGGTATAGGACCCTTGGGCTGGGGAGTCCATTATGGTGCTGGGACCCCTCCTTCTTTAGGGGGAACCCCTGTTACTGAGGTGTCCCTCCCAGTGTTCAACCACTACCTGTGGGTTTGTGGTCAGCCCATTTCACATCTCTGCCACTCCTGCCCATCTCAATGTGCTCTCTTCTTTATATCCTTAGTTATAGGGGTTCTATTCAGCTACTCTTCATGTTATTCTTGAGGTTGATTGTTCTATTATTTAGTTGTAATTTTGATGTCATCCTGGGAGGCAGCAGGCATAGTGTTTACCCAATCCACCTTCTCTAAGAAACTGCCCAAATAATAAACTCCTAATTAATGGTATGCTTAAGATATTGACACTGCACATTACATTATTTTTAAGAAGAAAAATGGTGTTAATTCTTTATTTACATTATTCAATTAATTATTAATTTATTCAAAAAATATTGACTAAGCACTGACTCTCTTCCAGGCATGTCCTACTCCTGACAATACACCAATGCACAAGATTAGAGCACAGGCTCTACCCCTAAAGAGGTACCAGCTTAGTTGGACACACCTGGTAATTGATGTAGCATATTAACTGGCATTCTCTGTGGTAATGAATGCTACATATTTTTGAAAACAAGATTAAATATTTTTATAAAATATGTGTGATTTGGTTCCAAGAAAATCATGAAGCAATAATAAGGAAATGCTCACATTCAACCTTTAGTTTTTACTATTCCACTCTGGTTTTACTTCCAGCCTTAAATATTAGGTGGAACTACATGAAGTTTCATGTTAGGTAAGTCCCAGTGATTAAATAGCAGCAATCTTGAATGGTTCAGCCTAAGTAGAATTAACTCTCAAACATTTCTGAGTGTCTCCTCTTTGATGGAACAGAAATGCTGGTCCCATAGCTCGGTATTACATTCAAAGCTGTAAGTGTGGTTTCCTTAATGGTTAGATCATCCCACATCCCACAGACAGAGGTTTTTCTCTCCTCTCCTCAGGCTCTTATGAAATGAAAGAAAGGAATAGGAGTTGGCTAGCAGTCTTGCCATCTTTCATAACCTTTATTAAAGGAGAAGATTAATAATCACCTGCAGCCCCCCCACACACAAAATGTACAACCTTAAACCTTCACTGATTTCTCTGAGAGTTTTCTCCAGTTACCCTGTCAGTACTTTTTATCCACTTGCTTGTTTTCTGATAGCTAAAATGGGTACTTTTGCCTATTTAAAAAGACTAATGTTTATAGGGTGGACTGGCTTTGCTGAGTCCTTGGCAATGACTTAACAGTCTCTATGACCTGTTTTTAATCCGGCCCAACATCAGTTAAGATGCAGTCTTATCAGAGTATAGCTAACACATATTTCCTCAGCTGTTTCCAAGTCTGTTGTTCCTCACCTTCACTGTTTTTCAACACTAAGGTCTCAGCTAAAATATCTCTTCCTCAAAAGTCTTCCCCACCACCTTATGTAATGTTGTTATACCCTATCCATAGTTCTGTTTATTCTCTTCTTATTCCTTATCACCATTTGGAATTATGTTATCATTTGTTTACTTGTTTACATTCAAAAGTAAACTCCATTTGAACAAGGGCTCATCTGTCTTAAAAATAACATAATGCTTGACAAACAGTAGATGCTCGCTAAATATTTATTGAATCAGTTAATGAAGTAATCAGTCACCAATCCAATGGTCAGAAAACACTGCCTTTTATGCAAATATTAAACTTAGTTAATTTTAAAGATCTTCAAATAGTATTCTAATCTAGTTCCATTAATATTTATTGTGTACCTCATACATGAAAGAGACATGGTCTGAATATAAAAATATGAATAGGACATGGATTCAGCTTAAATAAAACACTAAAGATGGTTTGCAATGGGTGTGTCAAATAGCTTCTCCTCATGAACCTGTTGATTACTTTGGTGGGAGACAGCCCGTGGGGTGAGTTTTACTGAAGAACTCATGGGTACATGGCCAGGGCCTCTGGTTTCCATGTGGCCTGACCTGGCTTAGTAAAGACAGGTGCCCTTGGTGACATCATCTCATGTAGCTTCAGACTTACATAGTCAACAAAGTTTAAAATGGGTGCATTTTGTATATTTTGAAGTCCTCAATGTTGTAGGCTCAATTGCAGCAAGATTTAAAGTATATAACCTATAAATCATGCACTTTTTCCTCTAGAAAAAGAGAAGGAAAAGGAAGCTTGGAATTTGGGAGGACAGGGTGATGAGTTACCAGGGCATAGGGGGGTTGAGTGGGCCTGCATGAAGGAAGTGACTCTAGAAATCAGTGTCAGGAAGTTCCCCAACTATTAATGTTTCAGTTGGAAATCATAGTGACCACAACCCTGTAAGAGGGTTAAAAATAAGCCAGAGACTTGAGGGCAAAGCCAGGTGCAGGTTAATTAGTGTTTTCCTTCACAGGATGTTCCTATGAAGGACTCTAGCTGAGAAACAGGCACCCAAGACTGAAATTATGCCTAACAGAGCATCCCATCAACTCACTTTCCAAGGCCCATGGCACACATGTCCCTTCTGGCCTGACCACCCCTTTCTGCCAGCTTCTCCACAGTCTGTCACTGAGTCTCAGCTCCAGAATGTCATACTTCTCAAGGAAATCATCTCTGAATAACCCACACCCACCCGGCCACCCCTAGGTTGATCAGCATCCTCTGATTACTTCCAGGAACTTACATGTAGATTTATTAGGATTCTCTACCTAAATCTGTTTCTGTGGATTGCAGTGTCCTTCAAGACAGGGGCTATTTGTTATTCATTTTTATATCTTCAGCATCCATACAAGTTGGGCATATCGTTGGAACACAGTACAAATACAAATTTGAAAAATATATGCAATAGCTAATTTTATGCATCAACTTGACTGGGTCACAGGGCACCCAAATATTTGGCCAAACATTTTTTCTGGGTGTGTCTGTGAGGTTGTTTTCACATGAAATTTACATTTGAATCCATAGACTGAATAAAGCGGATTGCCCTTTCCAATGTGGATGGGCAGCACGCAATCCACTGAGGACCTGAATAGAACAAAGACGTGGGGAAGAGAGAATGCACTCTCTGACTGTGTGAGCTGATACACTGGTCTCCTCCTGTCTTCAGAATGGAACTTACACTATCAACTTTCCTGGAGCTCCAGCTTACAGATGGTAGAATGTAGGACTTCTCATCTTCCAAAATCCCGTGAACCAATTTCTTATGAAAAACCTCAAATAGATAGACTATAGATAGATAGATAGATAGATAGATAGATAGATAGATAGATAGATAGATAGATAGATAATCACCTGCAGATAATCACCTGCAGATAGCTAGCTAGCTAGCTAGGTAGATAGATAGATAGATAGATAGATAGATAGATAGATAGATAGATAGATAGATAGATAGATAGATAGATGATAGATAGATACATAGATAGGTATAGATATAGATAGATGATAGATAGATAGATAGATAGATAGATAGATAGATAGATAGATAGATATAGATAGATAATCTACTATTGGCTCTGTTTCTCTATAGAACCTTGTCTAATACAATATGAATGGAAACTACAACAACAACAGTAAAAAACCTTTTACTAGTCCATTTTTGTAATGAGTGAGACCTGGAATTCCCTCCACTGCAAAAGTTTCTGTCATTGCCCAGACACCAGCTTCCCCTCAGTCACCTACCACTCTGCTCCCAACTGCAAGTGTGGCCCAATGTAAGTCCCAGAATAACTAGCCACTCAGGTCATTGAGGGTTTTGTGAAAATGGAAGCCCATTTGAAATAGGATCTGATCTACAGCAGGCTGACCATGTTCCCCTTGGGACAAGATCTGAGTCATGTGAATTAACTTGAGTTCTTATTCTTGAATTATTTATGGGGTTTAACTAAGAAAACTGAATCTTCAGGGGGGGATATTAGAGTTACATCCATTCATTTATTTCACAGACATGTCCATTCTCCTGTGTTCTGGGTGGGGCTTGAAGCACTAGCAATGCCCAGTGAACAAAGCCCCTTTCTCATGGAGACAGATGGTAAATGCACCTTTGTGTGATATGCCCAGTGTCCATAAGTGTTTCCAAGAGGAGCAGATGGGGATGAGAGAGGGACACTTATTGGGGGAGGGGTAAAAAGGAGGTCAGATGGGTGCCCCTCTGATGAGGAAACATCAGGCATAGCCTGCATAAAGTGGGGGAGCGACACGAGGGACTGGCCATGGCAATCCCTGTGGAAGGACTCCAGGCAGATTGAGAGCAGACACAGAGCTCTAAGGGAGAGCAGGCTTGTCATGTTAGGGGTATAGGAAACACAAGGCCAGATCTCAGGATGAAAAGAAAGTGGGTGCAGGTGGGGAGATCTTCAAAAGGACAGCTAGCAGGATTCACTGCAAAGTGTGAGAGAAAAGGAACAACAGAGAACAGCTCTGAGGATGACTGCAGTGGGAGCAGGTGAGGGCTGGAGGGAATCAGAAGCTCAGCTCTGGGCCAGTTAAGTCCAAAATGCCTGTCAGCAAAACGAGGGGAGATGTTAGCTAGATGGTGGGATATCTTGGTCTGGAGTTAGGAACCATCGACGTAGAAGAGCAATGCTGAAACTGTGTAGGCAGTGAGAGCAAGAAGGAGAAAGGAGACTGAGGCACCAGCCCAAGGCCCTCCAATAATCACAGATCAGGGAGGTGGGGAGATGCACCAAGGGAGCAGAGACAGGAAAACAATCCCTTATTCACACCTTTCTGTTTCTTACTTGAGCAGCCAGGGCACAGTATCGAGCTCTGCTATGTACCTGGTCTGTGTTCATGATAGGGATACATGTTCTGACCTCAGGGAACTACCATCAATGAGGGGGTCTGTGGGGCAGGCCCACAGGGGAGTGGATAGGTCATCCCATTGATGTGGGTCCTGTATTATACAAGGCCATGTGTCAGTGAGTATAGGCACAGTGATGAGGAGTATGCTGGTCTTGGAAGATGAACAGGCATTCACTAGGCCCACTGGGGGCCATGGAAGGGAAGGGAATATTGGGGCAGGCAGCAACCCATAATAGCCTGCATGTTTGGGTCAATGCAAGGAATTCTCGACCTAACATCCAACAGGCCCTGACATTTCTTTCCCCGATGTGGCATGCTCTTCCTTGCTTAAGACACAAATTACCATGTTCAGTCATTCATTCAATAATTATTATACCTCTACTTTGCACCAGTCCTGGAAAATACTTGTGGAGTGGACAGATGACATTTCTGCCCTTTGGGAGCTTATTTGTAGGGAATATGAGAAATAAACAAATAAGACAGCTGTAAATTCCGTGAAGCAAGTTTCTCCTTAAGGAAAATCTCTCTGAGGAGGTGCCATTGAACTAGACCTGTCATCTGCATCTTGAGGGAGGAGCCGAGCCAAGCCCAGAGTGATCCAAGAAATGTGAGACCAGTGAGCAAAGAAGAGAGTGGTACAGAGTGAGTCATAGTATTAGTAGGGACAGAGCACATTGGACTCTGCTAAAAAGTTGAAGTTTTATTCAAAGTGGGAGGCAAAGTCAATGCTGAAAATATTGAGCTAGGGAAGATGTAATCTGATTTAACTTTTAGAAATCTGGCTCTGGCTGCTGGGTAAAGAATACCTTACAGAGGAGAATTGTGTCAGGAGATGTTCTGTGACTGAGGTGCGAGAGCAGTAGCCTTGAGATACCTGGGGTAGTTTCCTGGGGATGGTGACAAATGGTTGGCTCCAGGCTATGATTTAGAGAGACAGAGCACACAGCCTTGCTAAGCAATTGCATATGGACGTCAAGGGAAAGAGCAGAGTCAAGGATGATGCCTAGTTTTTTGGAGTGAAGTTGGGTGATGCTGCAGAGACATGAAAAGACCCTTCTGTACCCTTTGTTCATGTATCATAGCTCTCAAGAATGGACACTACCTGGAGGTCATTCAGCCTGAACCTCCAAGGACATGGCCTCCTTGACCACAGCTGGCTGGGCTCTGCTCAGATGCATCCAGTGGGTCTAGTGATAGGAATCAGACAGCCCCCAGGGCCCTGCCCAGCCTGTTTGTCCTGGCGGCCTGAGGAGGCCTGGGAGAGTGGATGCGCAGTCACACTGCCAAAGGAACTTGCAGGGGTAAGACCCCTCCAGGAGTGGTTCCAAATCCTAATCCTTTTATTTTTTTCTATTTAGTTTTCCTCCTGGTTCTGCCACAGAAGCTAGCAGAGGAGCTAGTCTCCCTCGTTGCATCTCATTGTCTTGTTTGAGAAGGTGACTGAGCACATGGTGCCACATGGCAGCACAGGTGAGTATTTTCTCCAAATTAAAGCATTATCAGATAATGTCAGACCAAACGCCCGAGCAAGCCTCAGGGGTCTGCTGTGTACTCAGTGCTGAGCTGAATTTAACATGTTCCTGCTCGTGAGCTGTGTAATCTTGCATAGGCTACTGAATCTCTTTGAGTCTGTTTCCTCACTTGTCAAAGACTGCCTACCTCAAAAGTATCATGGCCGCCTCATAATGTGGTTGTTACCATAGCTTCCCAGTGATTTTAGTTTGTAAATGGGAAGATGTGCTGAAGCAGCTATCACATCGCCAGGCAGTGTTCACTCTGCCCTCTCTGTGGCTTGCTGAGCTCTGGAGGTGCAGGGCTGCATGGGCTGTGCCAAGTGGCTGCACCTCACACTTTAGGGAAGGTCTTTGGGCTCTCTCTTCCCCAATCTGGTCTGAGACATAATGGTCCACACGGTGTCTGTGGGCTGTCCTCTAGGCACCAACCGTACTCCTTCTCAGTGCTTGAAATCCATGTTCAGCCAGTGAATTTATGAGACAGAAATAGAGTCAGTCTTTTAGTCCCTGTGAAAGTTGGTTCCTAATAAAGTCCAATTGTACACAAAATGCAGGTGAAATGAGATAACAGTACCTTCTCAGGGAGTATGTTAAAGAGCTTGAAAAGTGCAAAGCACAGTACCTGTCACATATTATGACCTTCGCCCAAGGTCCCAGAGCTGGTAGGATTTGAGCCCATTGTGACTCCAAAGTCCCTTCCAATTGTTCTTTCTAGCTGGCTGTGTGGTCCCCCAATAGAGACAGATCTGACGGGGCCTGGCTGTAGGAGTCAGTACAAGAGAAGGGGTTCTGCGTGGAGGTGAACAGTTGGGGAAGGAACATAGGTTGGAATGGGGTTCAGGTTTTCAAGTGGGGGCAATGAAACAGATGAGGTGAGGATGCAGACAGACAAGGATCAGGAAGCTCAAGGGAGTCTGAATGTGAATAAGGTGGGTGACCAGGCAGCTAGCATCACCCAGAGAGTTGGGCAGCTTCAAAGAGCAATGCAGTTAGGTTATGATTCCTTTGAAAGTATCTCTACATACTCTTCTGCCAACTAGCTGCAGAAGAAGTAAATCTGAGAGCAAAAACAAAACAAAACAAAACAAAACTGAGAGTTGTAGTTTGGATGAGAGGGTCTGAGTGTGAGGCATCATATTGGATACGGCCACGTTGACTGGGAATGGGGTTTGAAGCTCCAGAGAAGGGCTGGGCTGGTCTTTACTACAGGACAGGGCTGTGGACACTAGACCCTCTGGCCTAGGCGCAAATCCTCATCTTATGTGCCCTGGATAAGATTCCAAAGTCCTTCGGTAAAACAGGGACCATGATCTCGTGGGGGTGAATGAGGTCGTTCTCACCAATCCCTTTGAACAGTGCCTGACATATGTCATATAGACTAAAGAAAAAGTAGAGAAAAGCTGAAATCAGGAGCTAATGTCATATAAGTGATATCCAAATTTGATGAAATCTCATCTTCTCAGATATAATTAAACACAGCATCTATTTCAAAAATATTTTCAACCAGGGGTCTCTGATTTAGATCACGGTGCTATATTTTGGTGTCTATAGACTTTCAATAGTGTTCATATCCATGGAGGGAGAATAAGTCAGCTGAGTAGGTTGTAGTGTCTGTCTGAAAATTATTTCCTTGATCATAGCCAGGATGGCCATCAAAATTGGAAGTCAAACCAGGACACCTTTGAGAGTGAAAGAGGAGAGGGCACTATTATTAATGACCCAGGGAGAGAATGTGTCAGCCTGGGGGCTCCCTGGACACATGGCCAACTCTCATGGTGGGGACAGTCATCCTGGGAAGCGTGCACGGCCCGGGTGGGTTCAGGCAGTTTTGGGAGCTGTCCCAGGACTACAGTACAAGTCGACTGTCCAGCTGCTATTTGAGGTCCCGGCCTCATCTTGCAGCCCTCTGCCCACCCAATTCATTTGTCAAGCTGCCACCCCTTGGCCCTGTAAGGTGCCCAGACTTTCAATTCTGCAGGCTCCAGATTCCTTGTTCTCTCTTCCTGCAGTGTCTTCCACCAGCAACTTCCATGCTTGCTCTTCCTCACCCTTCTTACCTCAGTTCAAGTACATCCTCTTCAGACTCCAAGACCCTGCCATCCAATGAAGGCGCCACACAATAATTTCCTGCATGGCTTTTATCATAATTGGCTAATTGTCTCTCGGCCCCACTTAAGTGTGAGACCCACAGTGACTGAGTCTGCCCTGTTTTCACCTCTATCTTCAGCTCCTGGAACAATGTCCGGACTATAGTAGCAGCTCAAGAAACATGAATTAGAGGATTAAGGAAATAAAGTAGGCAGGGCTCCCAGTTGACCCTATAGGTATCCCCTGGGTTGAAGGCTCATTGAATCGATTCTACTATTGATATAAGGATTTCATTTCTGTGCTTCTGAGTCAATGATCTATTAAGAAATGTGTGTACTTTTCATCAGATTGGCCCACTAGATGCCACTTGAAATACCTAGCTTGCCCTCCCGACTCCTGCTCCCAGCTAACCTCTTGAGCCTCATCACTTGCAGGTAGTCCTCGCGGATAGCCCGCAGCACTCAGGGTTTCTCATTGTTCCTTCTTATGCCACACCACATTTATCCACTTCAATGTGGGGCCATCTCTCCTAGTAGCCTGGGGCTACTTCAGCTCAGGGTCAATGCCTGGCATAGAGGAAGGCTCAGCTTGCTCCATGAGTGTGTGGCGGATGGCGAGGTTTGCACACGTGCACCAGAATCAGATCCCTGAAAGCAGGCTTGTAGGGGAAGATCCTACTTCCAGGGGGCTGGAATTTGGGCCTCTATCAGTGGCAGATGCCAGATGCTAATGGCAGAGGAAATTTATTCTGAATAAAAAGGTGGTTAACATTCTGTAACATTTTCTATCTTCGACATGCAGAGTAATTGTCATGAAATGTGTGGGTTTGCAGAAACGTTGGTATTATGCACATTCACTGAAATGCGTCTGGACTTGACTCTGCCATGGAGGACTATTGTGGAGGAACGTAATCAAATCACTTGTGAACTCAATATTGCTTTCTTATGGATCATTTAGATGTGACTCTAATAAAAATGCTTGTTTCTTCTTTTTTTTTTTTTAAATCTCTCCAGCAAATCATTGCGTGTGCAGCCACAAAATGTTGTTGCACTTCTGCTTTATTGCAGATTTAAATTACTTGGATGATTTTATTGGACAGTAACTCCCTGAAGCACAATGAATCAAATCATTAATTACTGCTCGAGTGTGCGTGATCCTTTGGAAAACTCAGAAGCTCCTTCAGTGATGATGGCTTCTGAGTCAGTCCCTGGGCTCCAATCAGATGGAAACTTCGTGACAAAAAGAGGTTGCCCTTTGCTCCTCTGGTACTGAAAGTGGCAAATGCTGAGTGACATCGATGCGAAGCTGGTGCCCTGTGCTTCCTGATCTTGATAGAATGGGCACTCTATACTCCGCTCAGCAGGCCAGGAGCGAGCTCTCACAGCACCTGTATTTCCCCACACCAGCCTCCTATTTGAACCCTATTCATCCTTTAGCAGATAAAAAAGGAGTCTTCTAAAACGCAAATATGTTCACCCCCTTTCCCTTGAAAAGTGCTTCAGGGCCTTTCCAATGCCCTGGAATGTAAACAAGGCTTCTCACCTGCAGACTTCTGTGCCTGGTGTTTCCTACTGCTCTACCTTCATTTCTGGCCCCTTCTCTCCCAGGCCTGTGCTGCTGCCAGACTGGTCTTCAGTGTCTCGCTTATTTTTAGGGTCTATGGATACTCCCCCAGACCTCCACTGTTTTTCATGCGATAGACTCCAAGGCACAGCAGTCTGGTCAGGAATATTTTACCAGACTTCAGGAGGCTGAGGTTGTCATCCCTGAGCCACCAGCACCGTCTGATGACCAGGAGCAATCCCACCCTGAGAGTATAGACTGGAGGGAACCCCTCTGTGTTGTCAACGGGGGAGGAAGTCCCCGTTTGTGGGGTACTTAAGGATCACTCCAACCAGGGAAAGGCATATGAAACTAAAGGATTTTGTGGGTGTTCAGTGGTATGTGGACTACCAAGACCCTGTGGGCTCAAGAGAAATACCAGCACCCCTACCCCATTTAAGTACCTAGAATTTTGCATTAGGGCCCCTGTCCATAATAATAGATTATCAGAGACAACATCGTTTGACCCATCTATAGGGCTGGGCAAACCACTAATTACTAACAGTGTTCTCCCTGCAACGACCTTCTGAAGCCCCAAGGTGCCTCACCGTATCCTTAGTCACAATGTCTTATGGACCCATTTTCCCTTTCTGTCTCTGAACCTCTCATCCATGTGGGGTCTCTGACTCTCTCACGTGTGTGGGGTTTCCACACATATGTATGTAATCAAATTTGGTGATTTTTTTCTTGCTAATCTGTCTCATGTCTTTTGATTATTAGACCAGCTGAAAGAACATTGAGGGTAGAGAGAGGTTTCTTCCTCTCCACAATTTTTTACACTCAAAGGTCCTAGAGATAGCGGCCATGTGGGAGGAGCTCCCAAGGATTGGGCTCAATCAAGCAGGTGAAGAGCCAAAAAACAGTGAGTACCTGTGAGCAAGTGCCTTTATTAGGGGCCAGAGGTGGAGAACACAAGCAAACAACATAAGCGGATTGCATTGGTATATTTGAGTCTCACTGGGTCACAGTCAGAGGGGGGCAAGGAGGAGAACTTGTAGCAGGGACCAGCCTCATCACCCTGGAACTCCGGTCACCTGGGTTGTCCTCACAGCCTGTCTGTGGGGTTGTTGAGGCATCAGGAAAATATGAGGTTTTAAGAATTTACAGTCCACCCTCACATACCCGCAAGTGACCCAGGTCCCCAGGTGCATGTACTGGTAAGAAGGGTGAGTCTGATGCAGAATGGAGAGGCACCAGTAGGAGGGGGCTGCTTCCATCTTCTCCAGGTGTTGCTGCCACACAAGGAGGTGGGCTCTGGGGAGTTGGGGAGGGTTTCACTGACTTGGGAGGCAGGAAATCCAGATTCCCTGTGAAATCTTCCTAGATTTCTTGTAGACTTTTTAATGTTATAGCAAAACATTGTATGGTTTATTTTACAAATATATTTTCATAAGCAAAATACTTCTACCTGTTAGATGCAGTCCACAAGTCAACAGTGTTTGTCCCCTCTGGTTTGCGTGTAGATAGTGGATGAGAAAACTAACATAAATTGATTTGTTTGTAGTAATCAACCTCAAGAAGAGGCATACACAACTCTTAGGGTGAATTCTGTGCTTTGAGTTGGAATGGAAACATGCAAACTATGGTGTGGCAAAGGCAGCTGACCTCCCCAAATCCATGCTCTCTCCTTCTTGCTTGGCATACACTTAGTTATAGCTAGACAACATTTTTCAGAGGACCTGGAGTTAGGTGTGGCCATAGGACTGAGCTCTGGCCCATGAAATAGGGTGGGAGTGAGGTATGTCATCACTCTGAGCCCCAGCCCAGAGAAACCTCTCACACCATCCTCTGTTCTCTCTTGCCGGTCTGCTCCTCAGAGGATGACACTCAGGTGACCTCAGAAGCCACAGGATAAAGAGAGCATAGCCTCTGTCAGCCCAAGGCCTTAAAGAACTGGGTGAAGCAGAACCAACTCTCCAGGCTTCCTGACCAAGTATATTTTCCATGAGCCAAAGCCAAGCATCTACTGTGATGAGCCACTGAGATTTGAGAGTTCATTGTTTACAGCACCTCACGTTACTGTAACTAATGCAGTGTGGCTTCCCCCATAAGCACGACTATGCCCAGAGTGAATTCTCTGTCACCTGCAGTGAGCGAGGCTGCAGGCAACAGAGGAGCTGTGTCTGTCTCAGCTCACATCAGAGGAGCAGGGAGAGGAAAAGTCCGTGGTTAGGTCTCAGCCCTCAGCCCTCACTGGCCCTTGATCTTGACATTATTTATTACTGTCTCATGGGTACTTCGCTTATGACCCAATTCAGGAAGAAATAATCTCCTCATGTTGCCTCATCTCTGTTCTTTACATTAGCTGAGCCACTTCTACGTTACCCTCAAATGACCTCAAAGATCAATGCATGTAATACCACCAAAGCCACCTGTTCTTCAGTCTCTTGAGTTTACTCTCATCTCTTGACTCTCGCCCTGGCTCTGACTGTGACAGCCACCTTTGACCTTGGGCTTACTAAATTCCCAGGGTCCAGCTAGGTACCTCACCTCTCTGCACCCCATTGTGAGTGAGTGCCCCAGCAGACTGCCTTGCTAAGCCCTACCTCAGTGGGGGCAGATTCCAATCCCCCCAATCTTTCCCCCAGAAATGAACTGTTAAAAAGCACAATTCAACTGAGTACATTTTAAAGATTTTATTGGCTTTATTCAATGATTTATGAACTGGGCAGCATCTCATTTAGCAGATAGAAAGGATCTCTGCAGAGCTGTACAAAATGAAAGACTTTTATAGGCAGATGGGGTTGGGACAATGAAGTTACTAGCCAAGAGTAGATTGTTTGTGGCAAGATCACCTTCATTTAGAGGATGGCAGGTCTCTCAGGCAAATGATCTCATAAGTGCTGAACAGGTAATTCCATATTGACTGGTTTAAGAGTCCTTTCCTGGAAGAAGTTGAAACTATAATTAAATGAGGTATTAGGTCTAGGTTTGGTGATGTGAGGTTTAGCACAAGTGACTCCATTTGGGACCTATTGTCTTTTTTTAACAGAGCACACTTGCAAGCACTTGGGCTCTGAGTTTGGAAAACTCCACTAAAAGTTGACAGGCCTGTCAGAGTGAACCCACATTTGTGTTGTCGGCTTGTTTCAGAGGCAGGACTCGGGACCCAAACCTTTGACCCTGGATTAAGCCATCCACCACAATTGCCTGGATTGTGGGGTTCAGATCCTCAGGAACTATTTTTACCTACCTACGAAGGTCTGACAATTAAGTTCGTGAACTTGTTTCATTGATGTTGCTAAACTTTTTTGATATCAGAGGGATTATCTGTTATGAATTTGTACCAACTGGACAAACAGATGACCAAGTTTACTATTAGGAAGTGCTGAAAAGGCTGCATGACAAAGTTAGATAACCTGAACTTTTCATCAACAATTCATGGCTCTTGCATCAATGCAATGCACCAGCTCACAGGGCACTGTCTGTGAGGGAGTTTTTAGCCAGTAAACAAATAACTGTATTGAAGCACCCTCCCTACTCACCTGAGGTGGCCCCCAATAACTTCTTTCTTTACCCAAAGATAAAGGCATATTGAAAGGAAGACATTTTGATGGCATTTAGGACATCAAGGGTAATACTACGACGGCTTTGATGGCCATTCCAGAAAAAGAGTTCCAACATTGCTTTGAAGGGTGGACTGGGTGCTGGCATTGGTGCACAGCTTCCCAGGGTGAGTTCTTCGAAGGTGACCGTAGTGATATTCAGCAATGGGGTATTTAGCATTTTTTCTAGGATGAGTTTTCAAACTTAATTGTCCAACCTCGTACATCTATTTCCTTCCCTTCAGGGACAGATTTGCTATTTGCCCTGCTCATCCAACTAAAATATTCCATTAATCGAATTTCCAAATAGAATAAAGACAGGTAGCCTATGTTCTTGATTCAATTCTGTGATTTATTTTTTCATTGAAGGTTATTGACACAGAACATACAATCTTAGGACCATACCTCCAAAAACTAAAATATATCTGATTAAGTTACCTTAGAATTTTGTGGATATTGTTGAGAATATATAAGCTAAGTTTTAAATGTTACTTTAATAATTAAACTTTATCTAACAAATAAAACAATTATTTTATTAATTTATAGTTTAATTTCCTATTATGAATAGTTCACAGGGCAGGATGTACTCATATATATATATATATATATATATATGAACATATATATGAATATATATATGAGTGTCTGTGTGTATGTTCTTGTATGTGCAAGAGTCACTTGCTCTGCAAGAACACACACCCAGCTGGCAGGAAATGGGGACTTGGTGAGGATGAAAGTCTGAGTGTGCTCTTTATTCTTTATCAGTGTTGCTTGGTTTTATTTTTAAATGAAATAAATACTCATTAAATGAGTATGCATGCAGTTTTTAAGTTAAAATAAAATTAAAAATAAAGGGGGGAAGGAAAAGAGAAATAAATAAATAAATACAGGAAAATACAAAGAACAAAAGGAAAAAGAGAGGGAGTGAAAACAGGAAACAATGAGAGATGTGGAGGGCATCCTTTGCGGGGACAGATGGGAGGGAGGGTGGAGAGCCGGAAAGCTCACAGCAGACTCACAGAGACAAGGGGGTGTCTTCTGAGCTCTGCAGGGCTTCAGTATCTGTAGCGGACCAGCCTTTACGAGTCGAACAGTTCCTGACAAGGGGAGTGGGAATGAAAAAGAGACACTCACACAATTGATGATGCGGCTGGTCTTCAGTGATCCTGAAGCACGGAGTTTACTTTCCTTTACCAATATATACCACCTGTGTACGTGCAGCTTAACAATCACGAGTGAGCATTTCTTCATTGAAAGTAAAATTTGAAACTTTTACATATGAACTACAGACTCACTGAAACTCTCCCAAAGTCATTATCTCAAGGACAAAGCCCACCAATTACCCTGATAATCATCAGTGATCTGTGTCCGGGAACTGGCCTTTCCCACCTCATTCCTTAGCAGCTTGCAAGCACCCTCCAGGTGTAAGCAGAGACAACGCCTTAAGAGCTAAAACTGAGCCAGTCTGCAAGGTTACAGAATAAACAAGAAATCATGGCTCCCCACAAGTATCACATAATATTGCAGTGAACTGAGAGCACCTGCTCGGCATATCTCTTAAACTGCTTTTCATTTTTAAGTCTTACGAAGCTATGCTTCAAAGTCACAGGCATCTAGAAGCGGAAAACACTTCCTGTTTGTGTGGCAAAACCACAGCACTTGATACCACTGTGGAGAGCAGTGTTTGGGGTGACTTATCTAGGAAACACCAGACATCCCATCAATGGCTATGACCTCAACTTTAAAGCAGGAAAATCAGTGGGTTCTTAGACATTTTTTGCATTCAATCCTTATGTTTGCTTTTTGACAAAGCCATTTGCCAATCAAGTAAACCACATTTCAAACGTTCAAAGCCTCCCTGCAAATGACCCTGAGTAAAGTAAGAGAACAGGTTGCAATTCTACATACCTAATGCTGATGTCATCTGTATCACACCTCGCCTGCCTGACTCTGGGACACAGCATCTTGAGAAATCAGTGATAGCTTTTCTTTCTGTGTGAGCTATTAAACTTGCTCCAAGGCAAATGAAGGAAAAAGTAAGTGTGGTATATGGCAGATTTCTCAGTTAACCAGAGAAGGACATGGCGACAGAGGTCTCAGCATTTGACCTCCTCCCCATTTCTTGACTAGGAAGAACCAGATCATTCAAAACAATCTTTTGTAGAATATCATTGTCAGATTTCTTCAAATTGTGCTTTGATTTCAAAGACATATTAGAATGAAGAATTTTGTTGATAAGCAACCTAAATTGCTTGATAGTGTGTTTGTCATTAAACAAATTACCTACAAGTACGTTTTAATGAAGGTTTAAGATTGTATCCTCAGATGCCCTCTCTACTCTTGGGGATCAGTGGCTGCCTGAGGGCCCTGAAGATGTAGTAAGGGTGAGGCTAGACCATCCCCATTACAGTACACAATCTTTAGTTTAAATTTTGATTATGGAAATTTTCAAATAAACTAAAAAGTAGAGAGAATCTTATTGAGTCCTCATGTCCCTGCATACATATTATTAATATGAAGCCCATCTTGTTTCATCGGTAACGAATAACTACTACCTACCTCCAACCCCTTTTTGTTGTCTTTTTTTTTTTTGAAAGAAAGAGTCCTGAAAATGAAGTAGGAATGTTTTACTCTGAGTCCCCAAATGATGTAGATGATGTTGGATCTGCTGGCAGTTTCTGGGTGTGGGCTGGGATTGTGTCTTGTGAAGCTGAAGAATGGAAACACGGACCAGCGAGAGGCAAAAAGTGTAAAGGAAGATAGTTTATTAGAGGCAGGAGAAGACATTGCAGCTCCTGAGAGGGAGGGGGTCCCGAATGGGGGTGCCCAGTGACTGAGGCAAAAGTTCTTACTTTTATACCTTCCCTTGCCTGCTTGGGGAAGGGGACTGGAGCCTTCTAATGGATTTAATATGTTAGGTTTGTCCTGTTTGCCCATCCTGAAGGGATTAACAGACCAACCCATTCCTATCTATCAGATCTGCTCCTCTGTCCAGCCAGAAGGGATTTGAGATTATTTATTAACCTTAAGGCATATTCTCATGTCTCTGTCCTGGAGTGAAGGAGATATTCCAGGACCTGGAGTTTCAGGATATGGCTGCGTTTTTGTTTATTCCACCAGGAACCCCTGTCTACCTGGCAACATGCTACCTAACCTGTCTCAACAAGACATAGAAGCCATTCTCAAGGGTTTAGCTGAGAGTTTATTAAAGGCTTTCTTTCCTGGTATGGGAATTGTTATGGGAATGAACAAGTACTGGAGGAGATATGGGCACCATCAACAATGGATCCCTCCTAAAAGAGCAAGGGTTAAAGTGGGGATGCCAATCCTGATGACTATGGAAACAGAGTCACTAAACAGGGTATATGAATGAGAGAGAGGGCACTTGCCTGCAGAGACTGAAAGGAAGGGGACAAGTGCTACCTCCCTGTCTCTCTCACTTCACCTTATGCTGTCTCCCACTGACTGAGCCCAACCAGAAGCCTGAGGAAAGAGTTCCTGAGTAGATATATTTCTTCAATAACCTCCTCAGAAAGGACATGCACATAGGGACTCCTTCTTTTCCTCCTTACCAAAATAATCACCAATATCACTCCTAACAAACTTAATAATTTCACAATATCAGGGAACACTCAGTCAATGAATCAGAAAATCAACACTATCTTAAGTTGGAAGCATTGCAATGTAGAAAGTTAGATATTAGGGGCACTGAAATTAGTAATGATCATATTTGCCTGACAGGACTGTTGCAGGATTAGATAATGTGAGAGGGGGAAATAGTTCCTCGATGTCCCACTCTTCCAAATCACATGTTTTATTTATTTCTTTTTCGTTTGGAAATGATAGTAATAGTGGAAGGCTCGTTCTTGAGTCTTAAATTCTTAAATGTTTAATTGTAAAAAGTAAATAAATAAAAGATATATGCAGTTTATTGACTCTTACAAATCTCATTGTCAACTAGTCTGTAAATCTCTGTTTAGCACTTATTCACCAGGTGTATTATGCATGAAGGAATATAAAATATTGACCTCTAAAAAACCTTTCAGTCTTACATTATATGATTCTTTTATTATATAACTCAGGCATGTCATTTGCTTTTTGTGTCTTGGTTTCTTTCTTCTTTTCTTATCAATTATTTTTATTAAATTTATTGGGGTGACAATGATTAATAAAATTATATAGGTTTCAAGCGTACGTTTCTATAATTCATAATCTATGTATCACACTGTGTGCTCATCACCCAGAGTCAGATAAAGAAGATATGGTATATATTCACAATGGAATACTACTCTGCCTAAGAAAAGATGAAATACTGCCCTTTGTGACAACATGGATGGATCTTGAGATTATAATGCTAAGTGAAATAAATCAGACAGAAAAAGTCAAGAATTATATGACTTCACTCATGCATGGGATATAAAACTGAAAGCAACAAAGGAATAAAACAAACAGAAACTCATAGACACAGACAACAGTTTAGTGGTTATCAGAAGGTAAGGGGGAAAGGGGTGGTAGAAGAGGATAAAGGGGTCACATATGGTGATGGAAGGAGAACTGATTCTGGGTGTCTCAGTTTCTTTATTAGTTCCGATGGGTACAAAGTATAAGGTAACCCAGATGGCCATGGGAAGTCCACTATATCACTTCCCAAGTTTGACACTGTATTATAGTCACTTACATAAAATGGACTCTTAGGGACTCTATGATAATAGTAGAAAAGAAATTTGGGGACATCTTTTATATACAAGGAAACTAAGGCTCTCATGAATCTGATGGCCTGCATGATGGCATGAAAGTAGCATTATGATGGCATTAAAAATAACTGCCATGGCCATCCTGGATTTGCTAAATGACCTTTCCCACACGACTCCAGGTCCAGCACAGACAGATCACTTTGTAGCTCCAACCAGATAGTCCCTGGCTGGTCACAGACAGGGCTAAACTGGGTCTCCACTGGAGCCCATCAAAAGAGGGCCCAGAAAAAACATACATGGAGGTTGGCATCAGACTACAGCAGACCACCATCCAATTAACCCCAAAAGCAGCACACACCAAGGGAAGTTTCAGCAGTTACCAGACCCCACTGGGGTAAATCTCATTCCATGAGGTCAGCCCCTGCACTGAAGCCCATAAGCAGTGGCTGTGGCCAAATCCCACAGCCAGTCAGGCTGAGGATCAACCCCACCCACTGACAAGCTAATAGCACTATAACAGAAGAGCATACAACCCACACAAGGGATACTCTTGGAGCACTGGCACACGTGACCAGGGAGACTACACCACTGGACCCCATAGGGCACCTACTACAGAAGGCCACCAAGCAAAGGCTGGGAGACATAGAAGATCTACCTAATACATAAAAACAGATAGCTGAAATGAGGGAACAAAGAAATATGTCCCAAATGAAAGAACAGGAGAAAACTCCAGAAAAATAACTAAATAAAATGAAAGCAGGAAACCTACCAGTGAAGAGTTCAAACAATGATTATATAATGCTCAAGGAACTTAGAACTTCAAAAAACAGATAGCAAGCATTAAAAAGTACATATAAACCATAAAAAAAGAACTAGTCAGAAGTGAATAATACAATAAGTGAAACAAAGAATGCACTAGAAGAAATCACCAGCAGACTAGATAAAGCAGAGGATCGATCAGTGATTTGGAAGACAAGGTAACAGAAAACACCCAAACAGAACAGGAAAAAAAAAAAGAATTAAAAAAAAATGAGCATAGTTTAAGAGACCTCTGGAATACCATCAAGTACAACAACATTCACATCACAGGGGTACCAGAAGGAGAAGAGAGAAAACAAAGGATTGAGAGCCTATTTGAATACATAATGACTGATAACTTTGCTAACCTGGTGAAGGAAATAGACATACAAGCCCAAGAAGCGCAGAGTGCCAAACAAGACGAAACCAAACAGGACCACACAAAGACACATTAATTAAAATAGCAAAGATTACAGGCAAAAAGAGAATCCTAAAAGCAGCAAGAGAAAGGCAACTAATTACATACAAGGGAGTTCCCATAAAATTGTCAACCGATTTGTCAACAGAAACTTTGCAGGTCAGAAGGGATTGGCAGGAAATATTCAATGCGATCAAAAGCAAGGACTTACAAACAAAACTACTCTACCCAGCAAAGTTATAAATTAAAATCAAAGGAGAGATGAAAAGCTTTCTAGATGAGAGAAAACTAAAGGAGTTCATCACCACCAAGCCAGTGTTACAAGAAATGCTAAAGGTACTTCTTTAAGTGGAAGAAGAAAACCAAACAAACAAAAAGATAAAAATTATAAATAATAAAATGGCAATAACTACGTACCTGTCAATAAACATGTTAAATGAAAATGGATTAAATGTTCCAATGGAAAGACAGGGTAGTTGAAATGGATAAGAAAACAAGACCTATACATATGCTATCTAAAAAAGACCTACTTCAGTTCAAAAGACACACAGACTAAAAGTAAAGGGATTGAAAAAGATATTTCTTGCAAATGGAAATTTAAAACGAGATGGATAGCAATACTTATATCAGACAAAATAGACTTCAAATTGGAAAGGAAGAAATAAAACTGTTGTTATTTACAAATGACATGATACTATATAGAGAACCAGAAAGATTTCACCAAAAAATTAGGACTGATAAATGAATTCAGTAAAACAGTGGGATACAAAATTAATATTTAGAAACTGGTTGCATTTTCATACACCAATAATGAATTATCAGGAAAAGACATTAAGAAAACAATTTACAATTGTATCAAAAAATAATAAAATAGGTATAAATATAAATAGGGATAAATTTAACCAAGGAGGTAAAAGACTTGTACTCAGAAAATTATAAAACAACGAAGAAAGAGATATGACATGCAAATAAATGGAAACATATACCATGCTCTTAGATGGGAAGAATTAGCATAGTTAAAATGTCCATACTATGCAAAGCAATATATAGATTCAATGCAATCCCTATCAAAATACCACTGGCATTTTTCACAGAACTAAAATAATCCTAAAATTTATATGGAACCACAAAAGACCCCAGATAGCAATGGCAATCTTGAGAAAGTACTAGTACAAAATTGGAGGTATCATGCTACCTGATATCCTCAAGGCTATAGTTATCAAAACAGCATGATAGTGGCATAAAAACAGATACATAAATCAGTAGAACAGAATAGAGAGCCCAGAAATAAACCCATTGCCTATGTGGTCATTTAATATATGACAAAGGAGACAAGAAGATAGAGGGAGTGAAGATAGTTTGTGCACTAAATGATATTGGGAAAACTGGAAAGATACATGCAAAAAAAAAAAATGAAACTAGATCACCGACTTACACCATATAGAAGAATAAAATCAATGAAAGACCCCAAACCATAAAACTCCTAGAAGAAAAAATAGGCAGAAGACTCTCAGACATAGCTCTTAGTAATATTTTTTTCTGATATGTCACCTTAAACAAGAGAAACTAAAGAAAAATTTAACAAATAGATCTACATGAAACTAAAAAGGTTTTGCACAGCATAGAAAACCATCAACAAAATAAAAAGTGAAGCTACTGAATGGGAGAAAATATTCACCAAGGATACATCTGATAAGGGGTGAATATTCAAAATTTAAAAAGAACTCAAGCAACTTAACACCAAAAAAACTAACAATCCAATTAGAAAATGGGCAGAGGACGTGATAGGCATTTCTCCAAAGACAACATACAGCTGACCAATAGCCATATGAAAAAAATGCTCAACGTCACTAATCATTAGAAAAATACAAATTAAAGCCACAACAAGATGTGTGACCTCACACCTGTCACAATGGCTATCATCCATAAATCAATAAACAACGAGTGTTGGGGAGGATGTGGAGAAAAGGGAACCTTCGTGCACTGTTGGTGGGATTGCAGATTGATGCAGCCACTATGAAAACAATATGGAGTTTCCCAAAAAAGAATTACCTATGACCCAACAATTCCACTTTAGGGTATTTAGCTGAAGAAATCCACACACTAACTGGAAAAGATATATGCATTCCTATGATCACTGCTGCACTATTTACAACAGTGAATACATGGAAGCAACCTAAGTAACCATCAGTAGATGATTGGATCAGTAAGATGTGGTACATTTATACAATGTAGTAATACTTGACCATAAAATGAATGAAATCTTACCATTTGTGACAACATGGATGGACCTAAAGGCATTATGCTAAGTGAAATAATTCAGACAGAGAAGGACAAATACCATATGGTCTTACTTATATGTGGAATCTAAAGATCAAAATATACAAAGAAACAACAGAAACAGACTTATAGACACAGAGAACAAAATGATGGCTGCCAGGGGGAAGGGGGCTTGGGCAACTGGGTGAAATAGCTGACAGGATTAAGAAATACAAATTGGTTGTTACAAAACAGTTATGGGGATGTAAACTACATCATAGAGAATATAGTCAATAATGTGGCAGCTACTATGTATAGTGCCAGGTGGGTACTAGACTAATTGGGGAGATCACTGCATAAATTATGTAAATATTTAACCACTATGCTAAATAGCTTAAGCTAATATAAAATAATATTGAATGTCAAGTGTAACTGAAATAAACAAACAAACAAACAAATAAGAATAGCTGCCTTGCGTTGAGAACCTGTGCATTCCAGATATTGTGCATTACTTCTTTTAATCTTTCTCTGAGCTGTATAATGTTATTAGCTATGATTTACAGATGAAGAAATAAAGACATAGGAAGGTCAAAAACAATCAAAAGTCCATGATTTGTTGAAGGTCAAGCTGGGGTTAAAACTTTAACTGCTACATGTTCTGCATCCTAATCTTGCTGCTTTGACCCAATGGGGCCAATAAGAATGACAGGAAAGAAGGGGCCAAGGTTTGGAGACAACAGCCAGAGTGAGAGGCTACCACACAATGGGAAGGGTACTGCAGACTTCTTTCCCTTGCCCTAGTCCTTTCTCCATTTCTGATATTCTACACAGTCTCCCAGTGCTCCTTTTAATAACTATTCTATTGTGACTCCCATGTGCCTACAGGCTATGCTGCTCCCTTCCCTGGGTCTGGTAGAAGAAAGATGGGCCAGTATCACTTCAGCCCTTCCCAGAGTCCCAGCAGGCATTGGAATTAAATTAATCTACTTGTATCCAGTTCCCTAACTCTCATGGCTCCAGTGGCTGATGTCTATTCTGAGTACCTACGCTCAGCCAGGCTCCCATCTGGCTCTAGTCCTTGCTGAGGCTCTATAAGAACTGGGTCTCTTCAGCCTCTCTGTAACATCCTGATGTCCATAGGAAAGACCATCCTGTGTCTTCAGGAAGCTGAATGAGGACCATTCCCTTGTGTCTATGACTTATCCATTCATTCGTTCACTTACCCACAGAGCCTTCTTGAGCACCTCCTTTGGGCCTCACAAACGTGAAAAAAATGGAGATCCTGTTCTCAAGAGGCTTGCAGTCCAGATGGGGAGCTGATGCATAACCAGGAGCATCCAGTGTACTCTGGTGGACACGGGGGCAGAGGCGCACGTGGAGGCTTTCACAGCATGGCAGAGGCACCTAACTCTTTTTCAGTGCACTGGACTAAGGAGTTCTTGGCACTGCCTAGTTGGGAACCAACCCTTTCACCTGCTGGCCCTCATCTGTTTTCGTAGACCAGATCTCTGATTGGAATTTATTTGCCATTTTCTACCCTAATTTGATCTTATTTAGTTCCCACCCCTAAAGGATTTTACCCTCTTTCCTGCTGTATTTTTTCACTTCACTAGGGAATTCCTCCCTAATTTTCCTTTTGGGTTGGCCCTGAACATACTACTGACGACAGGTCTGGGTTGCCATGCCAGATTCCTGCTGAGAGATTACTACTGTGAGTGCTAGGTGTGAGGAAATCTTATCACTCTGGGATGGGTAACGTATAGCACAGGCACCCAGGTCATGCCCCATTTGATCAACCATAGCATGCTTTCTTGCTGACCTAGAACTTGTGTTTTTGAAACTGACAGCAAATCATAAAAATAAAAAAATAAAATAATAATAATAAATAAAATAAAACCACAAAAAAACACAGAATTTAGCTTTCTGTTAAAATTAATGTTAGCCTTCTTAAAAGCCTTGGCTGCCTTGTCTGTCACAAAGCAAACATTTGCTTTTCCTTTGCCATGTGAATGGCTTTCTTACCCTTTGAAGTCTCAAATTACAATCTCTTCATCTTCTTAGCTTTGGAATGGTGTATAAACCTCAACTATCCAATACTTCTTTGGGTCTCTATTCTTATGCCCCATGAATATGCATTTATTTAATAGACATACATTTTCTCCTGTTCATCTGTCTCTGTTAATTTAATTATTAGCCCAGCTAGAAGAACTTAAAATACGAGAGGAAAAACACATTTTGCCCCTGCAGCTTGCTGTTATGATGCTAAAGATTAGGAAATAATGTAGCCATGTCCGGGAGCCTGGGAACCTGCCTGTAAAACAAGTGTCTAGAAATAAATTGTTTGAGATAAGGGAAGGATGTAGTCTGCTAAGCACAAGATAGATTTATTTTCTGCTCCTAAGGTGACATCGCTGACACAGAAGCCTAGGATGTGTTACAGAACTCTGGTTTGTTTGGAAACAGGAAGACCTCTTGACCCCAGGAATGAAGACCCCAGACAGGATGACACCAGTGCAGAAATAAAGCAGATTAAGAAAACCATGGAAGTTTAACATCAGAACCAACCAATCAACACAGCCCGTGACACTGAACCCCTTCTTCATGATTTTTGCCCTTAAAAGGAGCCCGTTTGAAACCATCACAGAGTTTAGGCTTTTGAGCAATAGCTTTTCTGTTCTCTTTGCATAGCACTAGCAATAAAACAACTCTAACTCCTCCACTACAAATCTCGGTGTTCAGTGTTTGGCTCTGTTGGTATCAGGCGGACGAACACACTGTTCAGTAACATTTAGAAACCTTATTTTCAAACTGATAAGAGAAATAAAATGCATTTGTTCTTCCTGGTCCGATGGGTAAGAGTAGATACTCTGAAGCGTTCAGACCAGGATGGACAGAGATGTTTTCATCAGGGTGTCAGCACCAGCAGATGGGACAGACCATGAGCTCAATATTTCTCATCCTAGTTTTCAGGCTGCCTACTCTATGGTACGAAAAATTGTAGTCCCCTGGTTCAGAGAGCTGTGTTGCTCACAGAGCCATGTCTGTGCCAGGCACCACACAAACAGGATCACATTAATCCTAATGATAGCCCCGTGAGACAGGCGCCATTCTTCCTGTTTAACAGATGAGAACAGCCTTTGAGGGACGGCAGCCCTTCCGCCTAGGATTACACCATGGGTCATGAGGGGCCTATACTGAGTGTAGGGTCTCTCTGCGCCACAAGGGCCATACACATTCCATCATACAAGGATGCCTGCCTAGAAAGACAATGCTTCCAAGTTACAGTTTAATCATGATTCAAGGAAGGAAAATAGAGGTATGAGGTCTGACAATTAAGTTTGCAAATTCATCCTAGAAAAAATGCTACATACCTCATTGCTGAATATCACTATGGTACCTTTGAAGTACTCCCCTTGGGAAGCTATGTACTGATGCCAGCACCTAGTCCATCCTTCAAAGCAGTTTTGGAACTCTTTTTCGGGAATGGCCACAGAGCTGTCATTGTATTACACTTCATGTCCTAAGTGTCATCAAAATGTCTTCCTTTGAATATTTCCTTCATCTTTGGGTAAAGAAAGAAATCATTGGGGGCCAGATCAGGTGAGTAGGAAGGGTGTTCCAATACAGTTATTTGTTTACTGGCTAAAACCTTTCTCACAGACAGTGCCGTGTGAGCTGGTGCATTGTTGTGATGCAAGAGCCATGAATGGTTGGTGAAACATTCAGGTTGTCTAACTTTTTCACATACCCTTTTCAGCACTTCCAAATAGTTAACTGTCCAGTTGGTACAAATTCATAATGAATATCACAAAACGTTAGCAAAATTGTTGCAACAAGTTCTTGAACTTAATTGAAAGGCCGTATTGATTTTTTCCTGTGAGTCCCCAAATGATGTAGATGATGTTGGATCTGCCAGCAGTTTCTGGGTGTGGGCCGGGATCGTGTCTCGTGAGACCGAAGAATGGAAACACGGACCCAGGAGAGGCAAAGAGTTTTAAAAAGAGGAGAGTTTATTGAAAGCAAAGAGTCAGAGCTCCCGAACATGACGGGGTCCCAAACGGGGGTGGCCCCATGACTGAGGCAAAAGCTCTTCCCTTGCCTGCTTGGGGAAGGGGAGCTGTTTGAAGAAGGGAACTGTTTGGAGAAGGGAACTGGCACCTTCTAATGAAATTCGTCTACCAGGTCTGTTCTGCTTGCCCATCTTAAAGGAATTAGCAAAGTAACCCACTCTTATCTATCAGATCTGTTCCGTTTGTCAGGCCAAAAGGAATTTTATGATTAATCTCAAGGCCTTGTTACATTATGTCCTAGAGTGAGGAGTCATTTCAAAACCTGGAGTTTTAGGATATGACTGTCTTTGTTTATTCCATCAGGGACCTCCCTGTCTACCTAGGGACATGCTAACTATTCTGTCTCAGTATTATTCAAGGTAGGGGTATGGTCACTAATACAGAGAAAGAACAAAGACCAAGTCTTGGGACTTGTAAGTCCAGCATTCTTTCTCCTAAACTCTGAGTTTTATAATGAAATGCAAGACGTGACTAGATCTCAAAATACTGACAATGCAAATGCCTAATGACATTAGGGGTCATTCACCTAGTATTCTGCCCTTACCAAGAGGATCCAAGAGAACAATGGAATAGCCGTTCCTGGGGTCAGTTCACCTTAGTGTACAATTGTAGGGGATAAAAAGGAGGAAAAGAAACTGCAAAGAAATTTGGCACTGACAGACAAGATAGAAAAGGCACAAAGTAGGCTCTCTTTTTCCTTAGTGTGTTTGAATCAATGAAGCTTTCTTATTTCCTTTAAAACACATGCCTATGTACAACCTCCCAACACAACAGAGCAAAAGAGGCCAGCCTGGCTCAGTTATGTTTTATTCCTCTGTCAGAACTGGTTTGCAGATATGGCTACTGTGGGGGTTAGGAGCGAGTCTTTCCGGAATGTGCCACCCCAGCTGAAAAAAGTTAAAGCGCAACAAAAGTCCAATGAAAGTTAAAGCCCAACAAAAGTTTTAGTTGTTGTTGTTGTTGTTGTTGTTGTTTTTGGTGCTCCTTTAACTGCCTTAAGAGATTCAGATGGAAAAACTTACTTCAAGAAGGGAACCTTACCATATTCACCTTAGCACATATAAATTAAATGTGGCAGACTTGAAGCAAAAATCTGTTCCATGGGATTCTCCTTTGTCCCGTTGTTTCTAGGTGGCCCTGAAAGAATTTGTTTATCAACTAATTGCTCTTTTTCATCTACCTGTGAATTGACTACCTCCCCCTCCCTAGTCCAAAATTATATATAAATTATATTATATATATAAATTATATTATATATATAAATTATATATATATAAAATTTTGCCGCACTGTCTTTGTAATTTTCAATGCTTATGTTAATTCCCCATGTACATGTATTAAAATTTTATGTTCTCTTGGTTATCTGCTGTATGTCATTTGAATTATTTGACCAGCCAGAAGAACTAACGGGGTAAGGGGAGAGTCTTCTGCCTGACACTAACAATAAATCTAAAAGGTTTCTCCAGGAGCATTAATAGGCATAACCCAGACTTGCACCAGACTGAATATAAGATATTTATGAAATTTTGAGAGCATAAAGTAGGCCAGGGTCCTGGCCCTCTTCCCCATCACATCCCCAAAATTGATGTGCAGCATGACAATTTTTTTGAGAATTGCCGTTTCAGTTTCATTTGCAGACATGTCAGCAGTGCTGGAGTGGAGGGGGAAAGGCAGGAGCAGGCCCAGAAACACAGTCATTGTTGGGAGAACGGCCTGAAGATGGAGCTGTGTCCACCAGTGCTTCTCCATGGAGTTTTGCAGTGTGTTGTTGGTTGCTGACATGTAAGTTGGCCTTGTTGCCACATCCTACAGTACCTCCCTGTCAGGTGTCTTGTCCAACTGCTTTAAACGCAGGAGCCAGTCAGAACAGGCACCAAACACCCCTGTTATGGTTATAGGGCATCCTGAACCACTTGTCCTGAGCCATTTTTCACCATTCCTCCAGCTCATCTCCAGGATGAGATCACACCTTCTGCGAGAGCCAGTCTGCGAAATAAGTGGGTGCTGGGAATTAATTCTCTACTCCAAAGTGGCAGGAAGTTCATTCATTACTCATATTTAACCTTCCACTCCAGCCAGTCATTACCTTCATTCTTTTGTTCACTTCAGAAGTAAAGCCTACTGTTTAAGACAACAGCATTGGCCTTTTTGCAGAAAAAGGAATGGGGAATTAAAAGCAGGCACTTGGGGTAAAGCACACGTAATCTCAGGTGTCTTGGACATTGATGATGGTGGATTTCAGGCTGAAGATGTTGGAGACTGTACCGTGGCTGGATTTGGTAATCCATATTGCGTAATGATTGAAGCTCATCAGACAGGTTAGTTTAGGAGCAGTAAGACCTTTAGTCACTTAAGTCTCCAAGCTTAGCTTTAATGTTTGCAATGTCAGTATATGCACCCCACACCCACACACCACATTTAAATAGTCTTCACTGAGTTGTGTATCCATAGCCTATAGTGCACTGTGAGCACTTGATTAAAAAATTATGCCTATTTTTAGAGAACATGGAGGACATGAGAGAAATAAAGATAAGGCACAGCCTTAGTAGGGGTAATGGACCTGTCTATACCATAACAGATTAGAAGCAGGTAGCAATATTCAGAAAAGACATTTCTGCCACTGAGAAATGGCTAGATCCCATCCAAACCTAGAAAAGGAGACCTGGACTCCTTTGCAGAATTGGTAGATAAAAACTATGTGGTGTTGGTTCCTCTTCTAAACTTAAAAAAAAAAAAAAAAAAAAAAAGACCTGGGATGGTGTCAGTGTTCCTGAATGTGGCTGGCCTTTTTCTCACTACAGAGCTGAGGATCTTTTGCAGGTCCTTATCATGCACCTCTGGTTGTCGCATGAGGAAATTGGTAAACGGTGGTTAAGTTAGTGAGATAAAAACGGGCAAATAGATCCCTTCAGAGTTTCCCTCTGAAGTATGTACCCACTGACAATGGGGAGACCATGTGGAAAAGTACTCACTCTCACATATTATCAGTAGAAATTTAAAAATTATGCTGTAACAGAGTGAAATATTCTGTCTCTCTGACTTCATCTTGTTAAAATCTGCATTGTTCCTCCAGGCTAATAGCTACTGCTTTAGACGTGCTAATCATCAAAAGAATTCTGCTTGGGTCTTGTGTTCTTAGGAAAACAGCCCCTCCCATTTTTTCTTCCCTTGACAAAAAGGAAACCTGAACTCTGTACTTTCTTAAGATGGATTTCAGGATTAAGGCTCCCATTTTCTCATTTGGCACCTTCTGGGTCAATAAACCTTTCCCTATTCCAAACTCAGATGTTTTCAGTTTTGGCCTTTGAAACCATCAGGCACCTGGACTTTGGACTGGTAACAATTTGGTGAGCATCAGCCAGGAGGTAGTGCCCATGGCAGACTGTCAGCTGGGGTTCCCCTGTGTGAGACCCAAGCCTTGGGGGCTTGGGAGGGACTTTCTCCTGTGCCGCCTGTCACCATTGGCACACACAGCTTCTTTGGAATGAGGAAACGTCTTTGGACTTCAGCCTACCATCTGTTTCATGGTGTAAGTTACTCTTGAGTGAGCAGCTGGGAATCCTTTCTCTCTCTCTGGGCTTTCTGTCCCCGGGACAGTCATCTGCATTTGGCAGATCAGAACCCCATTTGTTTGTTGTGTCTCTCTGCTGGCTGACAGGCTCAATTTGGAAATAGGGTAAGTTGCCATGGTGTGTACAACTGAAAGCTTCCTTCTGCTCCATTTGGTCTTTTCTTTGGAGATAAGCCAACTTATTTTCCATTTGCTAGCATACTCTGCTGGACTATACCCTATTTGTGAACCAGTTCATTTGCATTCATTTGTTTGGCCATTTGAATTTGAAATGTATAAGTTGCCTAGTCTATCTGAGGCTTAGTTAGGAGAGTACTCAATTTATTGTCTTGCTTGTGAATAATTTAATGTTGTTGTCATAATGATATATGATTTTTTTGGTCAAGTATGCTTGATAACCTTCCCAGGGTTCAAATTTTAACAGGAGACTTTTTCTTAACCTGGAAATGGCTTTCAGTTGTTCCAATGGGCCCTGGAACACCTCAAAAGATTTGTTTTCTCTCCTTAAAAAAGAGAAATATTAAACTGATTAAGCTTATTTGATATGTTGAAATTACGTGGGAATCTTTGTAAATAAAGAAATAATAACTATGTTGTAATTTTATGCATATATTCTCATATATTCTTATTACTAAATGAATGTTCCACAGATAATCTCCAAGAGTCTAAATGTCCTGATACAATATTTTCCCTTGCTATCTTAAAATGTTATGTTACAGAGTAAAGCAAATTCCTTTGTAAATTGCACCACAATCAGATCTATAACCATGCCATTTTGAGATATGGGTTTTTTTGTTTTGTTTTGTTTTGTTTTGTTTTGTTTGTTGTTGTTGTTATCATTTAAAGACAGTTACTACTTTACCCTGATGCTTTTGCATATATGCTTCATCTTCAGAAAGATCCATGGAGAGGACTCTGGCTTATTTTAGAACACATGTTTCTGTGAACGAATTTTTAGATCATGCCTTTAAACTGGATAAGGATTTGTAGAACTCTAAGGAATAATTGGATTCCTAGAATGCTGGCAGATGATTAGGATAAAAAATAATTGATTGCATGTGACTGAATGAACTAAGGATGATTATAATTTTTATAGCTTTTTGTTTAAAACATTGCTGATTTTTAATACTTTTTTTTCCCAAATATAAGGAAACTTTTTTAAAAAGAGCCCTTTGGTAAATTATACCTTTGTAAGAGGTATTGAAACATTGACATTTTTCTCTCTATCTGATCTCTCTAGAATTTGGAGACTCTAAATGAATAAGTATAATTATTTTCAATGCAATATGGTTGTTTGCATAAATTCAGTAAGAATTGGTTCTCCTTATAACAGGATACAATTGGAAACTGGGCTTATCGGCTTTGACTGATATATAATGTTTGAGAGAGACATACGTAGATTCAGATATGAGGAGAAAGCTCTAAGGAATTAGATTGACTTTGAACACCAATGAAGACCCCTTGGAAAAACACCCTGGTAACTTGTTTACATAGTTCACAGCAGTCTTTCCTGGAAGATACAAAGAAAGAACCTCAAGACATTTTGGGGGACCTCATAACCTAAGGAATTCACCCAAATCTATTGCAGACAAAGTCAGGTGGCAAGGATGTGACTTGGCTTCTATCCTTAAGAGGCTAGTTAAAGATGAAGGTCCAAGATGGCAGATGAGGTAAATACTATGCCTGCTGCCACCAAGGATCACATCAAAATTACAAATAAACTATAGAACAATCAACCTCAAGAATCATCTGAACACTAGCCGAACAGAACCCATATAACTTAAAATATAAAAAAGAGGCCACATCAAGACTCATAGGAAGGCACAGAGATGAAAAATGGACTTTCCCCAAACCCACAAGTAATGGTTGAACACCAGGAGAGACACATCAGTAGCAGAGGTCTCCCCTGAAGAGGAAAAGGCTCCAGCTCCATATCTGGTTTCCCATCCCAGGGCTGCTGTGCTGGGAAGAGGAGTTCCCACAACATCTCAGTGAAAATCAACAATGATTATGTCCCCTTATCCTGGTGAGATGGAAGGCAGCTGAAAACTTGCTGTCTTCATAAAGGGTGCACTCACTTGCAAATACCTGGGCTCCAATGGAGGGGTTGCAATTAGAGAGGTGCCAGAGACATAAGGGGAAAGACTGAGTTGTGTGTCTTCACAGTAAGGGCTGGAGGGACAGCCATCATGATCCATGTGTGGAGCCTGCCTCACATATAACATACAGGAGGGGGCCACTTTTTCTATTTTGAACTCTCCCCCAAAAGGCCAAGTCTAAGACCACATTACTCTGGTAAAATCTGTGTATGTGCACATTGGTGATGCCCTGTGTCCCCACACAACCCAGTTAGTATTACATTGCCAAGGACATTCCTGGCTCCTGGGTAGCTGGCCCCGCCATACAAGCTGCCAAAGCTTTTTACAGAACTGGATGGCCACTGGTGGCCTGGGAAACTCTCAGTTGTAGGCAGTCAGCCACAACTTGTGCTGCAGCCTCTAGGGCAAATCTCCGGGATCTGCAGGCCTGAGACGAGCGGTGGCTGTCCACGGTATCTGCAGTGCATTTTTCAAAGTGGTCAAAGTCTCAGCATTGTTGCAAGACCTAAATTTGCACTAACTTTGTAAAACCCACAGCCCACACCCTATGACTCCCTGGAACGCCCACTTTGTCCACCTGGTGTTGCATCACAGGGGGACCTCTTGGCTCCTGGGTGGCCAACCATGCCCAACAGGGCTGAAGAAGACTTTTACAGAAGTGGATGGACTTCAACAACCTGGGGACCTTTTGGTGATGGGCAGTCAGTCTCCACTTGCTCTGCAGTCTCTCTTGGGAAGCTCTTAGGAATCTGCAGGCCCAAGGCAAACAATGGCTGACTGTAATGTTCTCTGGGCATTTTATGACGTGTTCACAGGCCTGGCACTGGTGCAAGATTTGAATTTGCATTAACTTTGTAAAAACAACTAGCCATGCCTTATGACTCTGTGGGACCCTGCCTTGCCAAGCTAGTATTGCATTACCAGGAAACTTTCAACAGCAGGTCAACCAGCCTGGCTCATGCAACTAAACAGTCTTCCAAGAGCTGGCAGTTAACAACAGTTCTAGAGGTGCCATAGGCCTTTTACTAGTTTTCCTCAGTCCCACTGATGGTGTAGCCAGCGTCAGTTCACAGCTAGACCACCCCCACATGCCTCTAAGTCAAACACAGGCAACAATCAACCACATATAGCTTTGTAGCTCCTACCAGGTAACCCTGGCCCAGTCACTGGCAAGGCAAAAGTGGCCTGCTTGAGAACCTCTTCCAAGAGGCTGCTTCAGACAACACAAGAGCTCTCTACCTGGTTAGCCCCACAAGCAGCAAATCCAAAGGGGGTCTTAACAGGCACAAGAACCCACAGGGGTTAATCCCTTTCTCAGGGTTCAGCCTCCACACAGCAGCTCATACATTGTGGGCATAGCCAATCCACACAGCCAGTCAGTCTGGGAGTCAATCCCACTCACTGATGCACCAAAAGCAATCAAGGCTCATCTACAACAGGAAAATACATACAACACACAACGGGTCACTCTTGAAACATGCACACAGGTGATCAGGGAGACTGCACCACTGGACCACACAGAACACCTATAAAATAAGGCCACCCGGAAAAGACTGAGATGTAGGAGATCTACTTAATACACAGGAGCAAACACACAGAGGCAACCAAAATGAAGAAACAAAGAAACATGTCCCAAATGAAAGAACAGGAGAAACCTCCAGAATAAGAACTAAATGAAATGGAGGCAACCAACCTACCTGATTTAGAGACATATATCAAAACACTGACTATAAGAATGCTTAAGGAACATAGTAAGAACTTCAACAAAAAGATAGTGAGCATAAAGGAGGACACAGAAACCATCAGAAAGAAATCAATCAAAAAGATAGAATATAATAACTGAAATGGAGAATACACTAGAAGGAATCAACAGCAGATTAGATGAAGCAGAGGATTAAATCAGTGATTTAGAAGACCAGTTAATAGAATACATCCAATCAGAACAACAAGAAGAAAAAATTATTTTAAAAAATGAAGATAGTTTAAGGGACCTTAGAGACAGTATCAAGCACAACAACATTCACATCATATGAGTACCAGGAGAAGAGAGGGAGCAAGGGATCAATAACCTATTTGAAGAAATAGTAACTGAAAACTTTCCTAACCTGGTGAAGGAAATAGATATAAAAGCCCAAGAAATGCAGAAAGTCCTAAACAAGATGAAGCCACACAGGCCCACAACAAGACAGATCATAATTAAAATAGCAAAATCAATCCTTTTGCAGAGATTCCTAAAGGCAGCAAGAAAAAGACAACTAGTTACTTACAAGGTAACTCCCATATGAATATTAGCTGATTTCTTAACAGAAACTTTGCAGGCCAGAAGAGAGTGACAGGAAATATTCAAAGTAATGAAAAATTAGGACCTACAACCAAAGCTATTCTACCCAGCAAGGCTATCACTTAAAATTGAAGGAGAGATAAAGAGTTTCTCAGACATGAAAAAGTTAAAGGAATTCATTACCACCATGCCAGCATTGCAGGAAATGTTAAAAAGGCTTCTTTCAGAAGAAGAAAGGAGAAACCAAACAAATAAACAAAAATAAGAATAATAAAATGGTAATAACTATGTATCTATGAATAATCACTTTAAATGTAAATAGATTAAATGCTCTAATCAAAATACATAGGGTAGCTGAATGGACAAGGAAACAAGACCCATGCATAGCTGTCTACAAGATACCCCATCAGATCAAAGAACACACGTGGACTGACAGTAAAGAAATGGAAAAAGGTATTACAAGCAAATGTAAACGAAAAAAAAGTTGGAATAGCAATACTTATATCAGACAAATCAGACTTTAAAATGAAAACTATAATAAGAGACAAGGGGCATTACATAATGATAAAGAGATCAACCCAACTAAAGGACATAACCCTATTATGTATGCACGCAATATAGAAGTACCTAATTACATATAAAACAAATATTGACTGACATAAAAGGAGAGATTGACAGTAACACAGTCATGGTGGGCCACTTTAACACTCCACTGAAAACAATGGACAGATCTTCCAGACAGAAAATCAAATGGAAACAGCAGCCTTAAATGACACACTAGACCACGTGGATTTAATTAATATTTTTAGAGCATTTCACTCCAAAGCAGCAGAATATACATTATTTTCAAGTGCACATGGAACATTTTTCAAGCTAGACTACATGTTAGGCAACAAAATAATCTCAATAAATTGTTGAATATTAAAATCATATCAAGTGTCTCCTCTGACCACAATGGTATTAAACTAGAAACCAATTAAAAGAAAAAAAAACTAAAAAACACACAAACACACAGAGGCTAAATAACATGCTACTAAATAATGAATGGGTCAACAATGAGATCAAGGAAGAAATCAAAAGATATCTTGAGACAAACAAAAATGAAAACATAATGGCCCCATATCTATGGGGCACTGCAAAAGCAGTTCTAAGAGGGAAATTCATAGGAGAGAGAGGGGTGGGTGGGGGAGAACCCAAATAAATAAAATAAGAAATGAAAGCAGAGAAGTAACTATGGACACCATAGAAATAAAAAATAAATAAATAAATAAATAAATAAATAAATAAATAAATAATAAAAATAAAGTAAGAAAATACTATGAGCCATTATGTGCTAACAAATTGGACAATCTAGAAGAAAGGGATACATTCCTAGAAGCATACAATCTTCCAAGGCTGAATCAAGAAGAAACGGAAAGTCTGAACAGACCAACTACTACTAGTGAAATTGAATCATAACCAACAAACAAGAACCCTGGATAAAAAGCCTTCACAGGTGAATTTTACCAAACATTCAAAAAAGAATAAACATCTGTTCTTCTCAAACTAATCCAAAAAATTCAAGAAGGGAAAGCTTCCAAGCTTATTTTACGAGGCCACCATTACTCTGATTCCAAAAACAGACAAAGACATTACCAGAAAAGAGAATTATAGACTGATACCCTAATGAACATAGATGCAAAAATCCTCAACAAAATATTAGCATGTTGAATTCAGTAATACATTAAAAAAGATCATACACTGTGATCATGTGGGATTCATTCCTGTTATGCAAATTGGTTCAATATCTGCAAATCATTTAATGTGATACACCACATATACAAAATGAAAATTATAAAATCATGTGATCATATTAATAGATGTAGAAAAAGCATTTGACAAACCCAGCATCCATTTATGATAAAACTCTCCACAAAGTGGGAATAGAGGGAACATATCTCAATATAATAAAGGTCATATATGATAAACCCACAGCTAACATCATACTCAATGGGGGAAAGCTAAAAGCATTCTCCTTAAGATCAGGAAAAAGACAAAGCTCTCCACTTTCACCACTTTTATCCAACATAGTGCTGGAAGTCTTAGCCATAACAATAACACAAGAAAAAGACAAAGGTCATCCAAATTATACAAGAAGAAAGACAACTCACTATTCGCAGATGACATGACACTATATTGAGAGAACCCAAAAGATTCTACCAGAAAAACTATTAAAACTGATACATGAATTTAAGAAATAGCAGAATACAAAATTAATATTCAGAAACTGGTTGCATTTTTGAACACCAATAACAAACTCTCAGAAACAGAAATTAAGAAAACAAGTCCATTTACAATTACATCAATAAAAATAAAGTATGTAGGAATAAGTTTAACTAAGGAAGTAAATACCTGTACTCAGAAAATTATAAGACATTGAAGAGAGAAATTAAAGAAAATACAAAGAAATGGAAACATATACCATGCTCATGGATAGGAAGAATTAATAGTTAAAATGTTCATACTACCCAAAGCAATATATTGATTCAATGCAATCCCTATCAAAATACCAATGACATGAATCACAGGACTAGAACAAATAATCCTAAAGTTTATATGGACCCATAATAGACCTCAAATAGCCACAGCAATCCTGAGAAAGTAGAACGAAGCTAGAGGTATCATGCTACCTGATATCAAATTCTACTACAAGACCATAGTAACCAATACAGTATGGTACTGGCATAAAAAAAAAAGAGATTAATGGAACAGAAGAGGGAGCCCAGAAATAAATCCATGCCTCTATAGTCGTTTAATCTTTGACTATAAAAAGCAAGAATATGTATTGGGATAAAGATAGTCTATTCAATAAATAGTGTTGGGAAAACTGGACAGATGTATGCAAAAAATAAAACTGGACCACCTTCTTATACCATATACAAGAATAAACTCAAAATGGATTAAAGACTTAAATGTAAGAACTGAAACAATAAAATTTCTAGAAGAAAAAATATAGGAAGTAAATTCTCAAATATTGTCCTTAGTAATATTTTTACTGATATATTTCCTCAGGCAAGGGAAAGAAAAGAAAAAAAATAAGCAAATGGAACAATATCAAACTAAAAAGTTTTTGCACAGCAAAGGAAACCATCAACAAAATGAAAATACACCCTACTGACTGGGAGGAGAGATTTGCCAATAGTACATCCGATAAGGAGTTAATATGTAAAATTTATTAAAAACTCATACAACTCAACACCAAAACAATAAACAATCTAATTAAAAAATAAGCAGAGGACCTGAACAGACATTTCTCCAAAGAGGACATACAGATGGCCATTAGACATATGAAAAGATGATCAATGTCACTAATCATCAGAGAAATGCAAATTAAAACCACAATGAGATATCACATCACTCCTTCAGACTGTCCTTTGTGAAAAAAATCAACAAATAATTGTTGGCCAGGATGTGGAGAAAAGATAACCTTTGTGAACTTTTGGTTGGATAGCAAATCAGTGCAGCCACTATGAAAAACAGTATGTAGGCTCCTCAAAAGATTAGAAATAGAACTACCTTATAATGCAGCAATTCCACTTGTGGGTATTTATCTAAAAAAATCCAAAACACTGTTAATAATTTGAAAAGATTATGCACCTCAATGCTTACTCTAGCACAATTCACGATACCCAAGATATGGAAACAACAGAAACACCCATCAAAAAATGATTGGATAAAGAAATTGTGATATATATATATATATATATATATATATATATATATATATATATATATATGTATATCAATGTTAAGTGACATAAGGCAGACAGAGAAAAAAAATACCGCATGAGCTCAGTTATATGTGAAATCTGAAGAACAGAATAAACATTCAAACAAAACAGAAATAGACTCATAGATACAGAGAAGAAACTGATGGCTTCTAAATGAGGGATGGGTTCGGGGATGGATTTTAATTAGTTAATTGTCTTTAATGTTTTATTTTTCACCGTGGACTGGACTGGATCCTGTATTTTCTAGTGAATGTGTTTGACTGCAACTCTCTGAACTAGTGTTTCATTTTTCTCCCATTCTTTGTCTTGGCATTATTGAGAACTAAAACTGTTTTGTTTTGTTTTGTTTTGTTTTGTTTTTCTGAACCGAGCCTTGCAATTGCAGACTGCAGCTACTGTGTTTCCTTGAAAATCAGACCAAGCTGGACAATCAGCTCTACTGCATCTTTTGGAGCAAAAGTGAATATAAGACCTGGTCTTATTTTACTATAAGACCGGGTATATAATATAATATAACATAATATAATATAATATAACATAATACTGGGTATAATATAATATAATATAATATAATATATAATACCATGTTCTATTTTAATATTTGCTCCAAAAGACGCAGTAGAGCTGATTGTCTGGCTAGGTCTTATTTTGGGGGAAACACGATAGAGGACATGATGTAAACTTCGGAAAAATCATTACAACAGCTCATGCTTGTAAGATCTCAGGAACTGATCTGTGTAAGCCACACAGTGTTTACCTGAGCACCTGATGACATCATCAGAGATGTTTGCACTGCAGACCAGGAGAATCTGTTGGATTGTCATTGCCTGCTTTCATTCAGCAAAAGTGAAGCTTGGAGACTTGCCTCTGAAGGTCTGCTTGATTGGCGGTCTTACAGACTCAGAAACTGGTTTATAATTTGCTCTGATCATTAGCCTTTGTTTTTCTTTTGTTTTCATAAATCTTATCAAATACTAATGTTATAGAATTAACCCACATAGTCAGCCACTTGTCTGGTTGTACTGTTCAAGCTCTAAGACTCTACCAGACCCCCTTGGAGTACTTGGCATGTGGGTCCTCAAACAATGGGATTGCTTTAGATTGCTTGTTAGCTGAACAAGGAGGGGTTTGTACAGTGGCCAATTCATCACTGTGGGGATGACATAACAAATGACTTCATCTTATGTGAGAGTATAGGTATCCTGGCCTGCTGCTTCTTTTACCTTTGCTGTGGTCTCTGCTTGTAAACTGAACACCAGAATGCCCCCTCTAAGGCTCAGGGACTATCTTGAATAGGTGGGCATGTGAGATTGTAAGAGCCAGATAAGAAGGGCACAATGGATAGACAAATCTGACTCCATCTTAAAAGTTAATTCTCCCTCTTAATTGAAACTGGACCTAGTTGCCCTATTTTCCTCAAAATTGAGGCATTTAAAGAGAGAGAGAGAGAGAGAGAGAGAGGAAGGGGGGATTATAACAGTGTGACAAGCTGGGTCTCTAATTCCATCTTGTTCAATTCTGCATTGTTCCCATGGCCTTCGGGCTAATAGCTCCTGCTTTAGACATGTAATCTTAGAGGAATTCTGCTTGGGGCTTGATTTTTTACAAAAACAGCCCTTCCCATTTTCCCTCCCCTTGACATAAAAGAAGCCTGAATTCTGTACTTAAGAGGGATTTGAGGATTAGGGCTCCCATCTTCCCAGTTGGTACCTTCTTCTTGTTTTTTTTTTAAATAGGGGAATATTGGGGAACAGTATATTTTTCCAGGACCCATCAGTTCCAAGTCAAGTCATGGTCCTTCAATCTAGTTGTGGAATGTGCAGCTCAACTCCAAGTCCAGTTGCCATTTTCAATCTTTAGCTACAGGGGCACAGCCCACCATCCCATGCAGAAATTGAACCGGCAACCTTGTTAAGAGCTCACACTAACCAGCAAAGCCATCCAGCCGCCCACCAGCAGCTCGTTGTCTTCAATTTAGTTGTGGAGGGCGCAGCTCACTGGCCCATGTGGGAGTCGAACCAGCAACCCTGTTGTTAAGAGCTTGCACTCTAACCAATTGAGCCATCGGGCTGCCCCCTCAGTTGGTACCTTCTTGGTACCCTTACTCCAAACTCTGATGTTTTTAGTTTTGGCCTTTTGAAGTGTTGAGCACACAAACTTTGGACTGGTGACAGTGTCAACCCTATGGAGGGCAGCTTGGAAAAGGCACAGAACTTGGACAGGTGGAGATACTGTTAATTCTGGGTGCCATTTCTGAGAATTTATTCATTTGTGTGCTCAAAAGAACATATGCGTAAGGTTATTAATTAAAGCAGGTTTTTCTAGCAAAAGGGAAACAACTATGGAAGAGGAAGAAGCTTTCCTCTCAAGGTTCTTTCAGCTGATGTATTATAACAATCAAATAGACATGAGACTGATTAGCAAGAGAAACTAACCAAATTTAATATATAACATATGTATGGGAACCCCACATACATGACAGAGTCAGAAACCACATATACCTGAGAGGTTCAGAGACAGAAAGGGAAAATGAGTATAAAACCTTCCGAGCTTGAGTGACGTAAGGCACCTTGGGCTTTCAGAAGGTAATTATAGGGAGAGCCTACGTTCAGTAATTATTAGTTTGCCCTGCCATACAGATAGATAAAAAGCCCTTTCTGATGTCAACTCGTATTGTGGGCCCAGCTTCTAATTAAATTCTTCTAGACAGTTAAGGAGGGAAGCAGAAGTTTCTCTTGAGCCTGAAGGGTCTCAGCTGCTTTTAGCTCAAAATAATCCACATCTTGGGGTGACTTATTCTGAACCCCTCAAATATCCATCAGTAAGTGACAGTGTATCTATTCAATGGGATTTCTTCAGCTACAAAAAGAAATGAAGTAATTTTTCGTGAACTGAAGTGAAAATATCTCCAAGAGATATTGATCAGATGAAAAGAGGAAGGAAGCATCAGAATGGGTGGTGCGATGTGCTATATTTATTCAAATGGAGTAGGGACTAAGAAATACTATTACAATGCTTGTATGTACACAAAGAAAGCAGAAGGACAAGTAAGAAACTACTAACTTGGTTACCCATGAGTGATGGTGGTGCGAACTGGGAATATAGTGAAAGTCTTTTTAAGTACACCTTTTATAATGTTCTGTGTATTTAGTGATGTAAATGCATGTAGCTACCAATAAAGAAATAATTTTTAAAATTTTAAAGAGAGACCACAAAAAAGATTGCTCATATGTTTCCTGATGGTAGCACTGAGAGCTTCAGTTTAGTTACATACTGTCTGGAGAGCTGGCAAATCCAGAGCCATAGCCCAGATCTGCTCACCTAGAGCAGAAGCTATTGGAGCCATAAAATGATTAGATTTCATTTAAATGGCAATTTTCACAAACTCCTGGAGGCTGAGTGTGGACTGATGTGAGAGTGAGAAGGTCCTAGGAACTTTAGTCTTAAGGCACCCCACAGTCCAGGTACACACCATGTTCTCATGAAGAAGATTTAATAAAGAAACCCTAGTGGCTGTGCAGTGGGAGAGGAAGAGTAATCCTTGTGAAATGTGCCCAGAGTTCTCCACTTAACACTGGCCTCCTTCCATGGTAAAAGACTACCAGAGCCCCATCCTTCCTGGGGGAGGGGATTTCTCCCACTCCAGCCCGCCCCCCTCCCCCAGCCTGTCTATCTAACCTAAGGTTGAAAAAGTAAAAAGCTAACACTGTTGGAGGCCATAGCCCAGAGACAGAAGTTTACTAAAAGACTAGGATTTAATGAGAAGATTATAGAAGACATCCTTTCCACCACACGAACAGAGCTCCAGTATAATAACAGAGGATTACAGCTGACAAGGAGAACATTCTGAGATGTTCTAAATTCAATTACGGGGCCAGAACAGAACAGTTAGTCTGTTAATGGCTACTTACCAGCCATCGAAAGACTGCTCACATTCCAGTTTTGCCTGCTCGAACTGTGGACGGAAAAAATATTAAACCTGACAAGCTCAGGAGACTGAAAATAACCACATAAGATGGCGTGAGCATAAAAAAATTTCATAACTAAAATGGGCCATGGTGGGAAGGCACATCTGTAGACAAAAACTTCCTTCATAAAGTTAATCTATGCCTTTAAGTGGGCCTGTCTATTGTCTTTTTTGCACCTAAGATGACATCCTCGGAATGTCAGTAATCCTTTTTCCGGACCAGAACTAGAAACTGCAAAATCCCTCATTATTATGTTTGTCTCCTGATTACCATTTCTATGTGCCTTAAAAAGCAAACTATTAACTATCCTGCACCCACCTATGTAAAAGAACTACCTGTCTCTCCAACTTACTTTTATCCAATCCCAGAGATTTCCCTGCTTTGCGTCTCCCACTCCCTTTAATCCACCATCGCTGGATTTCATGTAACCCTCCAATGATTCTATGTATAAAATAAGCTGCAAACCGCCACTTCGCAGAGCATTTTCTCAATCCGTTGAGATTTTACTTCCCGGCAATTGTCATCAGTTTGGCTCAAATAAACTCTTACAAGCTTTCTCTTAGGCTGGATGTTTTTCGTCGACAGAACTTTTGATTAATTTCCAGGTGGCTATTTCTGTAGATTATTTTAGCCAGGCACCATCTAACTCCAGGTGCCTCCATTTGTTGTTCACATGAGGGCTTTCTGGACTGTTGCCACAGCCAATCAACATGAGTAGATATTTGTTTATGTGGACTCCAGGTCAATCCCAGAGCTGGCTCATTGTAGAGACGGAGTCCCAGAGAGCAGTTTCCAGGTCCTTGGCCTCACATAGAAATGTGCTGGCTTGGTTATTAGATGGCCATCAGCTGTAATCAGATGGCCATCAGCTGTAACTAGTTGGCCATGAGCTGTAACTGGTTAGCCATTAGCCACTAATATAACTGCCATGGCCACACTAGCAAGGTGGTTGGCAGAGAAGCGAACGTCATTGCGGATCGTGTGGCTCCTGCTTCCTGTGTCTTCAACCCAGCCGCCAGGAAGAATATAGTGGTGTGAACCCCCTATCCATGGCTCCATGGGTGTTCCTTTTTGGCCTCACCATATTCTGCGTCCACCCACCAAGAACGGGACCAGAGACCCTGCATTACACTTGGCGCAGCGAGCAGGGTCTCAAACAGCACGGGGAACAGTAAACGTGATCTGCCTGGGAGAAACCTGACCCCTCAGTAAATTGGTGGTTCTCTCAAGCCTCCTGATGGCGTACCATCCTCTTGGCCATAGCAAGCATTGCCTGCCTTTTGGTAGTCTGCTGCTGCTGTAGGCTCCTAGAATTGTGGACATCTTATATTGGGGCCACCACCCACCTGGACACCTGGCGTGGCAAACAGGTTTCTGGCCAGGTAAGAATGATGTCTGACTCTGGGCAGGCGGACATGTAGCCCCCACATTCTGTATGGTACCCAGTAGTCACAGTTCTCAGACGTTGGACCCCCGTGGAGGGGTGGGAAGATGTGGATGGCTCTCCAGCCAGCATAGAAAGGGCCCTGCAGGTTTTAACGGAGCCTATAAGAGTTCACACCCCTAATACTCCCACTGAGTTGCAGGAGCTGGGGAGGTAATGCCGACAGTGCCCTGAAGAGCCGCTCCCAGTTTGGCTGCTACATTTATGGGATGAGGGGGCAGACAACATTCTCTGTTCTCCAGGCGAAATGGAAAAGCTAGCCTCCATGGCAGTGCATCCATCCCTGCGACAAAGGTTACAGAATTGCCATAGGTTGGCCCAAGACCAGGGCAACCACACTCTAATGGAGTGGCTCACTGCTGCGGTACGCACAGTATGGGGACAGGCTGGCAAGCTGCCAGACACTGTGAGTAAATCTCAATCGTATGCTGAACTTGCTCAAACCCTCCATGAAATGGGTATGAGACATGCTATGTTCAACCCTAATACGCGGGGGCCGGATGATGAGCATTTTACAACCAGCATGAGAGATCTGATTTTAGATACTGCCTTGTAAATGCTTTTGGATCCTTGGTAGCCATTCTTATGCCCTATGTGGGGCGGCAAATCCATGAAGTTACCACCACCATGGCCACCCTGGGGGATGCTGAAAGCCGGCAGCAAAGGTAGTTACGACAGGAGGTCCGAGAAATTAAGGCCTGGAAGCCCAAGTCAAAAATAAGGAAACGAGATCACAGGCCTCAGAAAGTAACACGCGCAAAGATGTGCAAATGTGACCTGATCTCGTGGCAGCAGGAGTTGATCAGGAAAAAATAGACCAGCAATACAATGCACTCTTGTTGGAACTTTGGAAACAGTTGTGTCTGGAACAGCAATTCCGGTGAAGCCCAAAGGGGAAGTCTGGGAAAGTGCGACCCATGTCCCTGCAGGATTTCATGAGGCAACTTGAGGCCGATTCCTTCCAGTTTGATGGGGGCGGGGGCAAGGTACCCCATCAGAGGTGACAAGCGGGGACCAGAGGCCCCACATAGAACTGTCCATACATTGGTTCCCTTCTAATGTGCAGAGGGTTTTGGCCCTAGTTAACACTGACGCAGACTGCAGTCTTGTTTATGGGAACCCAGAACTATTTCCCGGACCAGCAATCTGCATTGATGGCTACTTGGGAAAGACTGTGATGGTAAAAGCTGTTTCCTTACCACTGGGTATAGGAAGGCTTTCCCCCTACTCCCCCACGCCAGGGTACCTACAAGGTGTATGTCCCGCTCGTTCCGGAATATATTCTAGGAGTGGACATCCTACATGGCCTCAGTTTACAGACGTCGGTTGGAGAGTTCCTTCTCCGGATCCAGGTGGTGTAAGCAGTGACACGTGGGCATGCTCACCACCCTCCTCAAGTGTTGCTGCAGCCCTGGGAGCGTGGTTACAGTGCGACAGTACTGCCTGCCAGGAGGACAGGAGAAGATTGGTCGTACAATATTGGATTTGGAGAAGGCATATATTGTGAGGCCAACGCACAGTCCCTTTAACTCCCCAGTATGGCCAGTCAAGAAGCCAGATGGCACCTGGTGAATGACTGCAGACTATAGGGAGTTGAATAAGGTGACGCCACCTTTGCATGCTGTGGTGCCTTCAATTCATGATTTGATGGATCGTCTGACGGTCCGCCTGGGAACATATCACTATGTAGTGGACTTGGCAAATGCTTTTTTCTCCATTGACATTGCACCTGAGTGTCAAGAGCAGTTTGCTTTTACTTGGGATGGGCGGCAGTGGACTTTTCAAGTCCTTCCACAAGGATACTTGCACAGCCCCACTATCTGCCATGGGCTCGTAGCCCAGGATTTGGCACAGTGGGATCACCCATCCTCTGTGGTCCTGTTTCACTGTGTTGATGATATTTTACTAACATCTGATTCTCTTTCAGATTTAGAGCAAGCAGCTCCCTCTCTTCTCTGTCACCTGAAGTTGTGTGGCTGGGCGGTGAACGAGGAAAACGTCCAAGGCCCTGGCTTATCTGTCAAGTTTTTGGGTGTTGTGTGGTCGAGTGAGACAAAGGTCATACTTGAAGCAATTATTGATAAGATACAAACATTTCCCTGGCCGACCAAGGTCTCCCAACTGCAGACATATTTGGGTCTGCTGAGGTATTGCTGGGTGTTTTTACCCCATTTAGCACAAATAGCAAGGCCCTGGTATTCCATGATAAATAAGGGGGCCTCATGGTCTTGGACAGAAGCTATAGAGTAAGTCTGTGTTGCCACAAAATGAGCAGCAGGAACAGCCCCTACAAGTAGCACACCCTGGTCGCCCATTTGAACTTGATGTTCACGTAACCCAAGAGAGGTACGGTTGGGGCCTCTGGCAATGGCAAGAGCATCTCTGGTCGCTAGTGGGATTTTGGTCCCAGTTGTGGAAAGGAGCAGAAGTCCGCTACTCTCTAATAGAGAAACAACTGGCTGCTGTGTACGCAGCTTTAGTGGTCACAGAAGCCATTACAGGAATGGCACAGGTGTTTGTTCGAACAACATATCCCGTCCAGGGGTGGGTCCGTATGTGGCCCCAACAACCCAAAACAGGGGTGGCACAGACCACCACCCTCATCAAGTGTGGAGGCTACTTGGAGCAACATAACACCCTTAGTTCAAGCCCTTTGAGCATAGAGCTATAGCAAGTCTTGGGGCCTATGGAGCTTGTAGCCCAGGCTGAACCAAGTGCTCTCCCTAGGGGGGAGAACTTGGAGCCCGCGCCCTACAGAGAAAGACATCCCACTGTACCTGAAGATGCCTAGTATACTGATGGTTCTAGCCGGGGAGCTGCAGCCGTTTGGACGGCTATTGGTGTGCAGCCCAAAACAGACACCATTTGGTTTGATACTGGGATGGGCCAGAGTAGCCAGTGGGCTGAGCTACGGGCTGTATGGATGATAACCAGCCATGAGCCAGGGTCCCTAATTATTTGTACTGACAGCTGGGCGGTGTTCCAGGGCCTAATGTTGTGGCTCCCCATGTGGAAACACCAAAACTGGTTGGTAGGACACCGTCCACTGTGGGGTCAAGCCATGTGGCATGACCTCTGGGACCTAAGGCAGAGAAAGGAGGTGACCCTAATGCATGTGCAGGTCACTCCTCCTTAGTGTCCCCAGGTAATGAGGAAGCAGGTGCCCTAGCACAGGTCCAATGGTTAGAACAGGCCCCTGCCATTGATGTGGCCCATTGGCTGCATAGGAAATTGCAGCACGCTGGAAGCCGAACCATATGGCAGGTGAGCAGATGCTCGGGTCTGCCTTTGAAATGGCAGGAGATCGCAGATGCCTGCTATGACTGTGCCATCTGTGCCCAAGACAGCCCCCAACAGTGGAACTCTCCTGGGAAACACAGCAGATTATGCGAAGGTGGGTGCCCCTCACTTGCTGGCAAGTGGATTACATTGGACCCCTGCCTGAGGCCCACAGTGCTGTGTACGTGTTCACAGCAGTGGACACTGCTACGGGATTGATGTTTGCTTGGCTGTGTCTGGCTGTGGATCAGCGGCATACAATGGTCACTCTTACACGGCGGTGTGCCCTCTATGGGCGCCCTCAAGTCATTGAAAGTGACAGGGGTACTCATTTTATGGGGCAGGAGTGTAGCACTGGGCTTCCAAGATGGACATACAATGGCTGTTTCATACCCCACACAATCCACAAGCAGCTCACATGACTGAACCCTACAACAGCCTTTTGAAACAAGGCCTCTGGGTGTCAAAACACCCTCCCACGATGCACGTCTGTGGGACGTCTTCAGAATCCTGAATGAGATCCACGGAAGGGAGGGCCTGCACCAGTAGAAGCTCTGCTACATCAAACAGCCTCTCCCATTCAGTTACAGGTTACCACAAGTGAGACTCTGTTAAAGCCAGACTATGGCAGAAATGGAAACATTTTGCTGTCAGCACCCACATGCTTGAAAGCAGGGGAACAGCAGCCATGCACCTGGCCTTGGTGGACCCCCACTGTTGGTGGTTGGGCCTGATAACCCCAGGGGGGCTGGTTTGACCCATGATTTGCAAGTGACGCCAGGGGTGGTGGCCGAGTGGCCACCACAAGTGACTGTGGTATGTGGAGGTCCTGATGCCGAGATGATTTTGCAGGGAACCGATGTTCTCTCGCTATGGCCTATTATGGGGTCCCCTGTTCTGCTACATGTTGAAATTATGCGAAGGACCCCAAACACTGCCGTAAGGGTCTGGTACCACAAACTGGGAAATGTGCCAGTAGCAGCGACCCTCCTTTCCCAGGACAAAAAGCTGGCATCTATCCTCCCAGATGGAAAGGATTTGCCATTGTTGGTTCCTTTGGCTACTATTTTTTTCCACCCGTAGATGCCTATGGGCTAATACGATAGTGGATTGGGCCCACACTTTCAATGGTGTGGCGAATCAGTCATCTTGTCAGATAGGCTCGGAACTGCCTGTTAGTTCAGCCCCAGGTTGCCAGGGAAAATTCACCACTCCAGGTAGCAATGGCTATATAAGTAGACATTGGGGGACACCCCCTGGGACATTTCTTGAACTGAACTAAAACTTTTTTCTCGTGGGCTAGGTTCCTTGCACAGGGCCCCTCATGAAGGATGCTGGCTGCATGGAGTGTGAGGAGAGACCCTGGAGGGGTGGAGTGTAGGGACGGAGTCCCAGAGAACAGTTTCCAGGCTCTTGGCTTCACGTGGAGGGGTGCTGGCTCGATTATTAGATGGTCATCAGCTGTAATCAGATGGCCATCAGCTGTAACCAGTTAGCCATTAGCCACTGATATAACTGCCTTGGCCACGCTGGCAAGGCAGTTGGCTGAGAAGTGAAGGTCATTGCGGATCGTGTGGCTCCTGCTTCTTGTATTTCCAACCCAGCCGCCAGTGAGAATACCGTGGTATGAACCTCTTATCCATGGTTCTGTTGGTGTTCCTCTTCAGCCTCACCTTATTCTATGTCCACCTGCCAAGAGCGGAACCAGAGACCCTGCTTTACACTCATCTTTACACCCAACCCCTTTCCTATAGCTAATGTAAATTCTTTCAGACTACCGCTTTCTTTCCCCTCCCCTCTACTTGATGTGTAAAACAGCTTGCAAAACTCTGGGACAGGGCAGACATGCTGTCTTTTCTTTTTAGCCATGTTGCTGGTGGCTTTGGACTCAATGCCCTAAGAAGGATCTTTTCTTTTTTCTTTTTCTTTTTTGGCTAGCATTTTTGGTTCAATAAAATCTTACTTAAATAAAAGAAAGACTTCTGTCACGGTAAAGATTTTTAGTTTAACACAGATGAAAGAGCTGCAAGATGCAGACACTCTGTAGGGGGTTAGTATTGGGGGAATAAGAAAGTTAACAAGGAAGATAGAAAAGAACACTAGAAGAATTTGAAGCTTGTACCACCTACAGTTATAGCGAACATTAAACTTCTAGACAGATTAACATAAACCTTTTCACTAAAGGCCAATTTACCACAGTTCCTATCACTTAATAAATCATATCTGACTTTGAATTTAAAATCACAAGGTATGTCAGAAGACAACAGAAACTGAGGAACTGCATTGCCTCTCACCCTGCAGGAAATGCTAAAATAAGTTCTTCTGGGAGAAGGAAATGATATAGGCTCGAAATTCAGGTCTACATAAACAAAGGAAGATTGATAAAGAAAAAAATGATGGTAAAATAAAATATTTTCTTTAAAAGAATTAAATATTTTATTTAAAGAGATAATAATCTATTAGGAGATTATAGCATATGGAAAGTGAAATAAATGAGGGCAATGTCATAATGGGTGGTGACAAGGAGAAAATTATGAGATGTTCTAAATAAATTACAGGGACCAGAAAGTGAGAAAAAGAGACATAACTATTAGTCTGATAATGGCTGTGGGCCAGCTAACAAAAGACTGCTCACATTCCTTCTATGTCTGTTGGAAGTTAGGATTAATATCCAGGTGGCTATTTCCGCAGATGGCACCACTGAACTCCAGGAGCCTCCTCTTGTTTGCATGTGAGCTTATAGGACTGCTGCCCACTGCCATTCCACAGGAGCAGACATTTCTTTTGGCGGACTCTGCGCCTATTGCAGAGCTGGCCTGGCTTTACCTTCTCCTATCCCTTTGCTTATAGCTCATGGAAATTCTTTCAGATGGCTTACATCTTTTTCCTTCCCCTTACATGATGTATAAAAAGGTTTGTGTCGACAAAAAAAACATCCAGCCTAAGAGAAAGCAAGTAAGAGTTTATTTGAGCCAGACTGATAACAATTGCTGGGAAGCAAAGTCTCAACGGATTGGGAAAATGCTCTAGAAAATGGCTGTTTTGCAACTTATTTTATACATTAGAATCAAAGTGAGATAGAAAAATTATAGGCAGTCAGAAAATGGCCACAGTGGAAGGATTATGGCGGAAACCATAACAAAGCCAGAGGAAATAAGTTTATTCAAGCTGACCGCCCAGAGTAATTGGCTCAGGCGTAGTGGGGAAGAACCGTTTAGCTGGTAACAAAGACATTTAAGCTGAAAAGCCTGCGAAAGCCTAGGTATAGAGGGGCAGGGCTATCCAGCTTATAACAACGCCAAGCTAAAAAGCCCTAGAAAGCCCAGGTACAGGAGAAGGGCCAATCAGCTTGTAGTTAACAATTTTAAACTACAGAGAACATGTGTAGTCTAAAGAGATCAGGTAATAGTCCCTTGTCAATCACAGGTGTCAATCAAGTGGTTCCACACCGGGGCAAGAACAGCCCATTCAAGAGAAAACCTACAGGCTCCTGTGAGCCATGCCTTTTAAAGACTTGCTTTTGCCTGGGGCTGCTCCAAACCCTGTGGAGTGTACTTTTTTCTCTAATAATGCCACCTTTGAGCCTTTGGGCCTTTTACTCCCTTTTTGCCTTTCCTTTCCTTGGGGCCTGCTTCAAACTTTTTGGAGTGTACTGTCCCTTCTAATAATGGCCCTTGAGCCATTGCTTTCTGCCTGGGCCTGCTTCTATTTCTTTAAAGTGTACCTTTTTTTCCAATTAACTTGTCTTTCACTATTTTACCTTGGTATCTCATTCAGTTCTTTGCTCAACATGCTAAGAACCTGGACACTGCACCAAGGAGGGCCCAACCCCCAGGAACGTTAACAGCTGAGTTTTCCTGTTCTCCTCCCTGAGGCCCGAATTCAACCCCAGGTGTGGGAATCAAGCCTGGACTCCTCCCAGGCTCCTCTGTGTTCAAAGCCCTGTGTGATAGCCAAGCCAGGACTTGTCACTGAGAAGGGTCCACTCTCTGGTAAAAATAGGAGGAAAGGCTACATGAAATCCATTGGTTGTAGATTAAGGGGGTGGGAGAAAGCAAAGGGGGAAAATCTCTGGGATTGGATAAAAAGTAAAATGGAGAGACACACACTTCTTTTACATTAGTGGGTACAGGATAGTTAATAGCATTCCACAGCACATGAAGATGGTATTTAGAGAAAAAGATAACAATGAAAGATTTTGTACTTTCCTGCTCTGGTGTGGTGGGTTGTGCCCCCTGTGGGGGTCTGAAAAAAGTGATTACTCTGACATTCCAACGGGTATGTTATCTTAGATGCAAAAGGATGACAGACAAGCTCACTTAAGGTAAATATTGACTTTTGTCAAGGAAGCTACAGGCCAAAGATGTGACTTCTGGCCATGGCCCACCTTAGTTAGGAATTTTTATACTCACACCAACCTATATGGTTGTTTTTAGTCTCTTGAGCTTGTCAGGTTTCCGTCCACACTTGCAAACTCCAGGAAAATGCACATATTATATTTCCTACCTAGCCATGCTGCTGGTAGTTTACACTCCATGCCCCAAAACTGGTTTTCTTTTATTCTAGCAATGTCCTAATAAACCCTTTCTTTTCAAGACTTTCAGCCATGGAAGTTAAAATGTTTAACAGTGGGAAGGAGGAAGTGGGAGGACTTGATTAAAAACTACCTGCCCTACACATTGAAAGGGAGTAGAATTTGTCACCACAAAATATGCCACTTTGGCATGAAGAGTACTTTAAGGCAATCAAAACCCAATAGGTTCTGGAAAAGCTCTTTACCTCCCCCTCAACTGCTTAAATTTACATTGGGGCCTTAACAGGAAGAGAGCTATTGACAAAGATATCTTTCTAACTAAGAAACCTCTCTGTATAACAGGACAATCTTCATTTTCTAAACATCTCTCACCTTGCTATGAAAGGCTTTTCTCCTCTTTGGACTTCAGACCCCTACTCCTTTCCTTAGCTAAGGACATTAAGCAAGCAAACTGTCTCATTGCCTTTGGGTCTCGTATTTTTATGGGGCTCCCATAAAAATTTAATTTGACCAAATTTAATTTGTTTTTCTCCTGTAATCTGTTTTATGTCAACTTAATTATTAAACCAGCCAAATAACCTAGAAGGGAAGAAGAAAAAATGTCCTCCCTTACAACATCAAGAGGTATAATATTATTTGAAAATGGATTTAGATTGGTTAAAAATGTGTATTTCAAACTCTCAGGCAACCACTAATTTTTTAAAGGTATAATTGATATTGAGACAGGTTAGCTAGCGTGTCTCTAGGTAGGCAGGGAGGTCCCTGGTGGAATAAACAAAGACAGCCATATCCTAAAACTCCAGATTTTGAAACCACTCCTTTGCTCCAGGACATTATGTAACAAGACCTTGAGGTTAATCATAAAATTCCTTTTGGCCTGACAAATGGAGCAGATCTCATAGATAAGAGTGGGTTGTTTTGCTAGTTCCTTCAGGATGGGCAAGCAGAACAAACCTGACAGAGGAATTTCAATAGAAGGCACCAGTTCCCCTTTCCCAAACAGGCAAGGGAAGGTATAAAAGTAAGAGCTTTTGCCTCAGTCACTGGGCACCCCCATTCGGGACCCCCGCCGCTTGCAGCTCTGACCCTTTGCTTTCAATAAACTATCCTTTTTAAAAACTCTTTGCCTCTCCTGGGTCCGTGTTTCCATTCTTCGGTCTCACGAAACACGATCCCGACACTCACTCACTCACTCCAAAGTCCCCTACATCACTTGGGGACTCACAGAGACATATTCCTCCTTCAATATGCTACTAGAGGACATAAAATGAGACATCTAAAATGCTGAGTTAAAACCAGGAAAGGTGGGAAAATAAGAAAATAAAGGAAACAAAGATTTAACACATATTAAGCAATAACCAACATGATGGCATAGAATGTCAGAGTGTATAAGAAATAAATAAAGACCTTACTACACATTTTCTAAGAAACTCAGTATTGTGAAAGTCCAGATAGGTTAAAGAAAAAGTAGATGGGTATAAAAAGATATACTATGCTCATACTAATAAACAGAAAGCTGGAGTAGACAAAGCGGACTTCAGAATGAGAAAAATTACCAGACATAACAAAGGTAATTATGTAATGATAAAGGCATCAATTCTCTAAGAAGACATAATTCTAAATGTGTATGCACATAACAACATTGTTAAAATGCATGCATGAGGTAAAAACAAATGGAAGTAAAAGGAGAAATAGATGAATTCACTGTTATAGTTGATGATTTCAAAACCTCTTTCAGTAATTAATTGACCCAGCAGTCTGAAATCAGCAATGATAAAGTTGATCTGCCTAGCACTCTGTCAATGAACTTGACCTAGTTGACCTTTATAGAATACTGTTACCGGATTGTGATAATATTCTTCAGTTCTTTGTCTTCTCGAGGGAAAGAATTCAGTCAAGAGACAGCATTTTGTGCAAGTGTAGAGTAGTAAGTTTGTTAGTAAAGGCAGATACACTCCAAGATGTGGAGCAGACCAATCCCAAGAGGGGGAAAGTCCTTTCCTTACATTGTCAAAAGGCTTTGATTTCTATAAGAGGGGGATTGCCTCCCCCCTCTCCCTTTTCTTTGCCTCTCTTTCTCACTGAGATACTTAGTCCTCCCTTTTGATTCTCAAGGTAGTGTCTGTCAATTTTCTTTTTAGGATTTTTTTGAGAAGCTCACGAAAATAATCCTGATAAGCAGGATGTGTACTCTGAGAAGTGGGATGTCTTCCTCCCTTCTTTGGCTGTTAACAACACATCCTTTTGATTTAGGGGGTGTGTGAGCCTGGAATCCTGCTGGGCTAGTAAGGCATTGGTGCCCTAAGTGAGTGCTGCTACAAGGGGTCTTGACCCAAGTAGGAGCTGCAGCAAGGGGCTTTCTAACCAAGGCTAGGTTTCTCCTTCTCCTGCTCATTTCTATCAATACAGTATCATTAAATAACAGAAAGTATATTTTTTCTCAAGCTCACATGGACCACTCGCCAATACAGACCACGTACTGCGATATTATAAAATAGCTAAAAACTGGGAGACTCCAGCTTGTCTAATACCCAGACTTCATTTTAACTCTGGTCGGCCCCTTTCTCTCCTTGCTGACATTCTAGTTATGGTTTAACTCAATGCCAACAGCCTCTAAGGAAGAAACTAATAATATCTTAAGTTTGCAATTTAGGACTGGTCACTTAAAATTCAAAGGTTGACCGACATGTTTGTGTGAGCTTTTGTTTTTCAGGACCTCCTGCAGGGACCATTAACCATGAAAGACAACATCTTGTGATCACCTGAAACAAATGACCTGACAGCAGTTGTAGGACCCAAAGTCACATCCTCATTGTGCAGCTCCTTCACACTTTTGATGGCCTATATAATCTTGTCACAAAAAAGTCTTCAAAGAGCATGTTTTTTTCATGCTCCCTTATGCACACATGTCTCTCTCTCTCTCTCTCTCTCTCTCTTTCTCTCTCTCTCTCTCTCTCTCTCTCTAGCTCTCACTCTCGCTCTCACTCTCGCTCTCTCGCTCTCTCGCTCTCTCTCATAAATCTATCAACTCAAATTTATTTTGAGTTCAGTGTTCATTTTTATGACATTGAGACTCAAGGACCTGTTTTTTGGGGTCCAGTAAAAACACTAAGCCTTAAAATATATTTTGAAAACAGGGATAAATGGAGTGGCAAAATCATGAGCTAGAAACACTGTTAATGCTCTTGCTCTCACAGGCATGTATTTGTTTAACCATTCATTTATTCACCAACCATTCACTGAATCGTACTGTGTACCAAGCTCTGTATTAGACATTGAGAGGCAGAGAGATGAGGCCACGTAGTTTAGGAGGTCAGGGATAAGGAAGCAATTCAGGAAAATATGAGGACATATAACAAGGCATTAAGTGTATTAAGTGTATGTGGATTAAAGTATGTGTATTAAGTGTAGAATGGATATTATATAAAAACAAACAGAAAATAGAAAGCACTGACAAAGATGTGGAAAAAATTGGAACCCTTGTGCATTGCCGATGGGAATGTAAAATGATGTAGCCACTGTAGAAAATAATACGGAACTTCCTAAAAAAAATTAAACATAAAGTTACCATAGGATCCTTCAATTGTACTACTGCTTATATACCTCAAATTACTCAAAACAGGGACTAAAATAGATATTCATACATTAATGCTTATAGCAGCATTATTTACAATAGTCAAAAAGTGGAAATAATCTAAATGTCCATTGATGCAGTAAATGATAAATTATGGTATATTTCAATGGAATAGTCAATAGAATATTATTCAGCCTTCAAAATGAAGGAAATTCGGACACATGCAACAATATAGATGAATCTTGAAGACATTATGCTAAGTGAAATAATCCAGACACAAAAGGTAACTATATTCCATTCATATGAGGCACACATGGTTGTCAAATTCATAGACACCTAAAATAGAATAATGGTTTCCAGGGACTGGGGGGATTGAAGAACGGGGAGTTATTTTTTAGTGAGTACAGAATTTCAGTTTGGGAAGTTGAAAAGTTATGGAGATGAATGGTAGTAATGGTTGTACCACAATGTGAATGTACTTAATGCCACTGAACTGTACACCTGCAAATGGTTAAAATGGTACATTTTATGTTATGTGTATTTACCACAGTAAAAAAAAGTAAAGGGATAGAAAAAATAGATACTATGCAAACACTAATCAAAAGAAAGTTGCAGTAACTATATCAACATTAGCCAAATTGAACTTCAAAGCAAATAAAATTATCACAGACAGAGGTGGAGATTATATAGTGATGAAAAGGTCAATACCAGTATACCAAGAAGACACAGTAATCTGAAATGTTTTATCACCTAAAAACAAAGTAGAAAAATACACAAAACAAAAGCTGACAGCACTGAAAGGAGAAACAGAAAAATTCACAATGATATTTCGAGATTTCAACCCTCCTCTCCCAGTAATTGAGAGAATTTGATACAAAAAATCAGCAAGAATATAGAAGGATTTAACATCATCATTAACCAGTTAAATTTAATTTGTTGATAGAACTCTACATCTGTCATAGCAGAGTACATAGTCTTTTCAGGTTCACATGTTACATTCACCAAGATAAAACATATCCTAAGTTATAAAATTAACCTTAAAAATGTAAAAAGATTGAAATCATACAAAGTACGTTTTCTGACCATAATGAAATTAGACTAGAAATTTAAAAAATTATAATCTATACTAATGGTTGGAAATTAAACAACATTTTTACAAATGATCCATTGATCAAATAGGAAGTCTCAAGGAAAATTAGAAAATATTTTGAACTGAACAGAAATGAAAATAAAACATCAATACTTTTGGCTGCAGCAAATGCAGTGCTTAGATTAAAATTTATAGCATTAACATTTATACTAGAAAAGCAAAATTCCTGAGAAAAACCTTTTTAAAACTTGCATTAACAAGAATAAAATACATAGAAATAAATTTAATCAAGGAAGTGAAAAACTTGTACACTGGAAATTACAAGACATTGAGGAAAGAAATTGAAGAAAATACAAATGAATGGAAAGATATTCTGTGTTCATGGATCAGAAGAATTAATATTGTTAAAATGTCAATGCTATCTAAAATCAATCTACAGATTCAATGCGATCCCTATGAAAATTTCAATGTCATTTTGCACAGAAATAGGACAATCACATAATTGTATGAAACCACAAAGACCCTGAAGGGACAAAGCAATCTTGAGAAAGAAGACCAAAGTGGGAAGCATCACACTCCTTGATTTCAATCAAAGCTATAATAATCAAAACAGTATGACTTTGACATAAAAACCAACAGATCAATGGACTAGAATAAAGAACTCAGAAACAAATCCATATATAAATGGTCGATTAATTTATGACAAAGGAGCCAAGAATCTACAATGGAGAAATAACAGTTTCTTCAATAAACGGTGTTAAGAAAACTGAAAAGCCACAGGTAAAAGAATAAAATTGGACCCCTATCTTACACCACACACAAAACTTGACTCAAAATGGACTAAAGACTTTAAACTTAAGACCTGAAACCATAAAACTCCTAGAAGAAAACACAGGCAGAAAGTTCCTTGATATTGGTCTTGGCAATGATTTTTTGTATTTGATACCAAAGCATAGGCATCAAATGCAAAAATAAATAAGTGAGACTACATCAAACTAGAAACAAACTTCTGCACAACAAAGGAAACCATCAACAAAATAAATAGCCAACCTACCTAATGGGAGATCACATATCTGATAAGGGGTTAATATCCAAAATATATAAGGAATCCATACAGCTCAAGAGAAAAGAAAATCCAATTTAAAAAAAGGCAGAGAATCTGAATAGACATTTTTCCAAATAAAATATACCAATAGTCAATAGGTATATGAAAAGGTGCTCAACAACACTAATTATCAGAAATGCAAATCAAAACCACAGTGAGATATCATTGTGGTCCTTTCTGCCTTCATTTTAATATACAGTATTATTTACAGTGAAGGCTCATGGGCTTGCTAAAAGGACACTTCTCAACTGTCTTTTGGGGGCAATTAGGGGATATCTTTGAGGCAATGGTCACGTTTAATTATTTGGTTATAATCCTTTCCAGTTTAATTATTCTACTAAATGGATTTTAATGTTTCTAAAGTTTTATTTTATTTTTTTTTTAAATATTCTGATCATCAAGCAACTGAATACTTCATAACAGATATGCAGGGTATGGAAGTTTTGAAAATATTTTCACATACATAGTCCATTTGATACTCTTGTGCCATGGCCACCTGGCCCTCCTTTCCTTCCCCTGCTCATCTGACTCTAGCCACCGTCAACCTACCATTCTGCCATGTCATGACTATGAAAGATTCAAAGCAGGGTTGCAGCATGGACGAAGTCACTTTAAAGGAGAAAGCAATTAGAAATAATTTGCAATATTCAGTGCCTAAATTGGGACACCTACAATTTTATTTCCTTCCTTCTTCCCTCCAACAAATGCATTTAGAGCACCTATGCCGCGTCAGGCAGACGGCTGGGTGCTGGGGATTTGTCTAGCCCACTTGCTTTAAGTTAGCCTTGCTTCTGCAGCCGGCATACCACCAGAGGCCAGGTGTCTGCCCACTCCTCAGCAAAAGCCTGGGCCCCTCCAGCTTCCCCCCAGGGTAGGCTGTCCAGCACTAACCCTGCTATATCACTTAACCTAAACGTGAAACCTGGGGCTTGCTAAGAGCCTGACTGTGACCCCAGATTCCTCCATGTGTGGACCAGTTTGCTTGAGCTCCAGCCGCAGCTCCCATCTGCAGCCTTGCCTGGAGCAGCCATGGCCTTGCCGGCCCCACTTCGGCTTCCCTGAGGGCCATCCTTTCCAAGAATGCTCCCAGATCTCCCATAGCACTTGATAAAATTGCATGTTCCTGGGCTCCAGTTCATACCTTACATTCACGGTATCTGCAGAGAAAGCTAGGAACCTTCATTTTTCATAAGCTCACCAGGTGCATCATAGTTTGAAAACCACTCGCTTAGGCAGGAAAGAAAAAATGATAAAAACAAATAAATATCCAAAGACTATGCTGTACACTTGAAGCTAATATAAAATAATATTGAATGTCAACTATAATTTAAAATATATATTCACAGAATGTAAAGTACAGCATAGGGAATATAGCCAATGGTATTGTAATAACTATGTACGGTGTCAGAGGAGTAGTAGACTTGTTGGAGTTAGCACTTTGTGAGGTATATAAATGTCTAATCATTATGTTGTTTTGTATACCTGAAACTAATACAAAAAATAAAAACAAATAAGAATCCTGCTTAGGAGTCTGTTATGGGAAATGTGTGGTCTTTCTCTTCAATTAAGCTCATGAAAGTAATATTAATGTAATTTATATAGCACCTGTGTTGTGATAGTGTGCAGTGTGCTGGAATCTATTATTAGCCAAGGGGCCCAGGAGGGCTGGAATTCCACCTCAGACCACATTTCTTTCCCCCAGAGCCATAAAGGCATAAGGAATATAGGCAAACCTCATTTTATTGCACTTTACAGAAGTTGCCTTTCTTTACTTTTCTTTACTTTCTTTTTTTTTACAAATTGAAAGCAAGACCTGCCACCAGCAAAAAGATTATGACTCTCTTCATTGTGGTACTCATTTTATCACGGTGGTCTGGAACAAAACCCTTTGAGGTGTGTCTGTGGTGACCAAGGAGAGATCACCTTCATCATTACCTGGAGCTTTGACACACCAGTCAGCTGGGGACAGGGTGCGGGGAGGAGTGTGGAGAGAGCCATTCTTCCTAAACTGTTTAGGCCTAAATACCTTCAGTCCACAAAAAGGATGTCAGACCTGCTGTCCTGTCAGTTACCCCCACCACACACCTGCCAGACCTAAATCTCACCTTGAAGTGAGAAAGTTGCAGGGTGGGTACAGAGAGCCAGGAATTAAGCTAGCCTAGGAGAAGGCCTGCTGCAGCTGGTATCCTTGAGGGAAAAGTGAGAGAGACCATGGGCAGGAGGGCTCATCCTGCATGGAAGCTGCTCCCAGCCTTTAAAGGCGCAGCAAAGGGCACACGGGTGGGCAGTGGTAGCACCACGTTTACCCCTGAATGCAAACACTGCTACGCAAAGCTGTTTCCCTCCACAGGGATGTGAGCTGGCTGTCCAGTCATCAGAACCCCCTGGAATCCTTGTTCACACCCTGGACCACGCTCCTGGAAATTTGATTTGCTTTGTCTGCAAGAGATCTTGGAATTCGATAATCACCAGGAAGTTCTTACCTTTGGGAGGTCTGGCCTTGGAAAGTGGTGAGAAGGGTGATGAGGAAAAGAACATAGAGCAGTCCTGAGTCCCTGTGATCTGGACCCACTGAGATTCATCCCCCCAAGCCCTTGTTTCTGTCAGCCTCTGCTGCACCTGAGGAGAGAGAGCTCAGGTCCCTCCTACACGTGGTGTGTGTGAGCAGATGGCCAGCAGTGTTCAGGAACAAGGCAGAAAGGCAAACCCAGGAAGCCTGGGAGGTTGAGGCCAGCTTTTCCCTGGCTCTGCGTGTACTCACTCACAGTTCTCAGGCACGCCAGCAGGAGTCCTGACTCTCATGTCGTGCTACCTGGTAGTGTTGGACAGCTATTGCTCAAGGAAGCTAGAGCTGCTCAAAGTGGTTCTTTTCCTTGTAAATCACAGTGCTGCTTTACTGTTTATGTTGTGCAATGTTTATTTGTTCTTAACAAATAACCCATTTATGAAATTGAACTAGACCTCAAAGAGGAGGAAAAAAGCAGTGTATCATGAAAAGCCACAACAAAAATTATTGTCAAGAGGGCTCTGATAAGTTATTTTCCATTTTTTATAGAGAGCAAAGATCCTATAGGGAGTTAGAAAGAGACTGGAGTGTGTGGAGATCTGGGTGCGGCCCCAGCTTTTCTGGTGTCTCGTTTGTGACTCAGGAGAGGTTCTGCACTGTCTCTGTGTGCAGCATGTTGACTGGAGGACCCGAGGACCTGCTCTGAAACTCATTTTTCTTGATTGTGGGGTTGGAGGAAATGAGCTCAAACCATGGCACAGGAACTCAACTGGAAACTCCAGTCAGCAAGGATTACTGAATGCCGGTGGTACACAGGGCCCTCTGTGGGCTGTGTAGTCACACACCTGCGCATAGTTTCACGGCAGCCGCCGCAAAGCACCTACACTGGAAAGGTGCCGTGCCCGTGACGCAAGGTGAGTGGCTGGTTAGGTACAACCATGCAGGTGTAGAGCACATGCCGTGGCAGAAGGTGAAGTTCACCAAAGTGGAGGACAGTGGTGTGCAAGCTAAGCAGTTAAGAATGAAGGGCACTTGCTGCAGGTGTGGATGAGAAGAGGTCTTGGGCAGAAGGCATGTGACCTGACAGCAAGGGTGGAAAACTCAGGACCTGTGGACTCCTGCACTGGTCCTTTTTGTCAAGCTACTGTGCGAGCAACAGAAGGCAATGGAAGATTTGGGGTAGAGGGAGGGGTTGCTATAATTCTCTAAGTAATCTGGGGGTAAACAAGTCATACTTTCATCACTTTTTACAGATGGGGGCTAGAAATTTTAAGTTACTTTTCCTGAGCCACACAGCCCCCAAGCAGTAGAGAAAATTCTTAAGCCCTAGTTTCCTGATTGCTAATTCTAAGCAATGGTCTGCTTACTCCATCAGGCTGATTCTGGCTCAAGGAAGAAGTTCCTGCCTGTGGGGGGCTTGAGATGCAAACAGGAGAGTATGTGCTCTGGCTTAGTCATGACGGAATGCCATTTTCCAGCTTCAGAGGCAGCCAGTTCAGCAGGTAATTACTGGCTGCACAGTTGTCGCGAGCATCTGTAAGGCAGTCGCCACACTTCAGTCTCTTCCTGAAAGTCAAGGGGACATTAACCCCTCAGCAGGGCTCTACATCCCTGTGTGGTATTCGTGAGGCAAGTGGGGAACAAAGTCCCGGCACACAGGTTCAGATAGAGTGAGTAACACAGCTTTATTTGGGAACCAACGTCCCTCCAGAGGCCAGTGCTCTAGTAAGCACAAAAGGTTATACAGAATAGAACAGAATTTAATAGCGAACCAAGTCCCAGAGTCAATTGGGGTGGAGAAGGTTCCTAGTCTGGGAGAGATGACTGGGCCCATGACAGGTCTGAGGTGAGCTGGTCTTGCAGCACTTCGAGAGGCCCGGAGTATCAGGGCTTGCACCTTGCAGAGGACTCTGCCGGATAGTGTCTCGCTCAGAGCCTCGCAGAGGGTCTTAGTCGAGTGCCCAGTCAGACTGCTCACAGCATTGCTCTGGAATTCCTTTTCCCTGGACTTGTTTACCTCTTAGGTGATAACCAGAAGTTGTTTTGGTAAATGTTTATCACTCAATTTTGTTATGCTCAGTTTCACACAAAACATGTTTTTTACTTCACTCTTATCAGTCTCATACGTGTGTGTGGCCATAGTCCTGTCCCTACTAGTAAACAACTCGTTTTTCAAAACTCAATCCAATATATATAATACATTTTATATGCTCTATACAACACTCTGTCTTAGGCACTTGTGTTGGTGCTGGGGACGAAAAGAAGAAGTGTCCATCATTCTGAAGGACAGAATATACACAGAGACTTTCTTTCATTCATACATCTACTCAACAAGCCTTTATTCTTCTCTCCCCATGTGTCAGACCGTGGGTGAAATGTTGGGGATACAGTGATGTGTACAGCATTTATCCTTCCATAAATACATCCTGCCTGACAGGGGTGAGTCCCACTGAGTCCACAGTGACGGGGCCTCAACCCCAACCACGGCAAGTGCAAAGGGAGCTAGAGTTGAGGTCAGGATCTGTAAGAACAGCTGGCCAGGTGATGAGTGGGAAGGGTGCTTTCGGGAGAGTGAAGGGTACGATCCACTGGAACGCAACCTGTGCATGCCAAGGCCAGGGCAATCTAAGTACTACTGTTCTGGTGTGGACACAAGTAAGGTACAGACACATTGTGATGAAGAGGAGTCCTAACTTCCAAGAGGCAAGATCACCAGCATGAAGGTAGACTGGTGGACACTTTCCTTTGAAGCAGGATAAGCCTCTAATTTATCATGCAAGCCAGGACATTTTTAAGCATGAAAGGAGGTGTTGTTAATAATTACGCTAGATCAACTGTCTTGGGCAAACAGGAATGCATGACCCCCACTTTAGAAGGCCCCCCAGGCCCGTGATGTGGCAATAGGAAACCATCAGTAGGGGCTGAGCAGCTGGGGTCCTGAGGTCAGAACCTCTGAGGCCATTTGCCCCAGGGAATTTGATGGACAGATTAGGCAGGCTTCTCATTGCTCAGGGCTATAGATTGAATTCTAGTCCCCACCTGCCCTCTTCTATACCTGGATTGTCCTTTCCCTCTGCCTTCCCCTGTGTGGACGGATGTCCCTGTTATCCGTGGTAGGAGGGGAAGAGGGAGCAGCAGACATCCAAGGCCAGCACTGAAACCATGGCTCTGTTCTTCCCTCCTACGTAACCTGAGGCACATTATCTAGTGGACTAAACCCCACGTCTTTGAAGTGGGTCGTGATAATTCCCACCACATGGAGGCATTGAAAGACATACCAGAGGTAGAGCCCTAGTTAGTTACCTCCTACCTCTGCCTTTTATGAGCATTTGCTTTCCCCTCAACAAAACTCTGAGGTCTCTGCAGAGAAGAGAATCTGATATTTTGTCTTCATCTTGTTAAGGGGAGGGTAGAAGAGCTCTATATTGGAGCTAGGTTAAAAAGTGAGGGCATTTTATCGATGTTCACAGTATCAGGTTGATTCAGAAGTCCAGGGTTAAGGGTATGTTGTTATCCAGAAGCTGAAAAGAGATGGCGAGTTTGAGCCCTGTCAGAAGGGGTGAAAGAGAGAACCACTGGCCACAAAGTAGGGCATCAAGTCACAAGGTTTGGCCAAGAAGTGAGTCTGGGAGTTACCTGCAGAGCATCCCTGGGAGCTGTGCCTGCAATGACAGAACAACCTTTTCTTAAACAGAAACCATGTTCCAAGGTCATGGGGTTTTCATGACACTGCAGCTCACTTGTCAAATCTGGCACCACTACCTGGGGCCATCATGGTATAGATGTACTTTCATAAGGGCAGACATACTGAAGAAGAGAGTAAGTTTAAAAATCCCAGAGGAAGGATTTTGAAGAATAATATTCGCATTTAGAAAAAGTTGTTCATACATGAAATCCATGGAAAACACAACCCTCCTTACAAGATCCCAGCTGATGAACCCCCACTCAGACCATTTTTTCCTCGCCCTCCTCACAGTAGCTCTGGCCTAGGTACCTGGTTCCGATCTTCAGTCTCCATGCCCTCCCTGCGAGGTCCGTCTCTCCTGGAGAAAACACGGTTTCTCTCTTTCTGGCTACAGTGTCCCCACCTCTCTCTTTCCCTCTGAGTCAAGCACATTGGTCCTTATGCTTCAAGGGGTTTGCTGATCATCCATGGAAAAAAAAAAAAAATGACATGGACTTAACAAAACACACACTCAGAAAAGGAAGTGAGGTTTTGTTCACTCTCAGGAAATTTTCTGCCTCTGGGATCTGACCTCTGAATCAGAGGAATTGAAAGACTCCAACTTTGAAAGTTTAACTTGAGGGCAGAACTCATCCACCTTTCCTCAGCCCCATCATCCCCAGTTCATCCCAGCATCTGGGATTCTGCCATTTGGGCAGCGCTCATCTAGCATTGCATTGCTGGGCAGGCGGTGTCAAATAAGCATACTCTCCAGGACACCCCAGCCTGCTCTGTGTGCTCCCCAGCAATCTGTGTGATTCTTACACAATTAGAGTTTGAGGGGCATTGACTTAGCTGCTTTTCTTGTTTTGACTGCTTGCAGAGTTACTGTCAGCCAAATAACTTCTGCTAATTCATGTAGACAACCAACTTGTTGTTTAGCAAGGCAGGTCATTAGAGCTGAGAGAATAATAGAAAATATTTAGACCTGCACCATTATCCCACCAATAAGGAAGAGAAGCTTAGAGAGAGGAAGGCTCCACCAGAGAGCGTTCCTTAATGGCTCGTCCTTCCTCAGTTAATTATAATCCCATTGATTCCCTACTGATACCGTCAATGTCCGTTCCCCCATTTCCACGGCCAGTGTCATTTCTCTAACTCACTTTCCCCCCATCTATCCATCAAATCAACCACTATTTACCAGGCACTGTTATTTGCCAGGCCCTGTACCAGATGTAGGAATGTGGCCCTCACTCTCTCCCTCCTAGACTGTAGCCATGGTCAGACTCTTAGGCCTGCCTGCCTCCCATGCCACATTCCAGCCTTCCTTCCTCCATACTGTGAGTAAGGATGCTTTCTAAGACAAAATATGACTGCACCCAGCCCTTCAGGAGGAAGCCACACACTCTGAGCATAGTGCCAGATGCTACCGGGTCTGGCCCTGCCCACCGCTTCAGGCTCTTCACTGATTTTGCTGCAGCTGACAACCAGCAGCGCAAAACCATTTTTGAGATTGCACATGCTTGATATATTTCCTCACCTCTGAACCTCTGCTTAAACTCTTCTGCTAACAATGCCCTTTTCTTGCCTGGAGAGTGCTGATTCCACCTTTCAAGACTCAGTTCAAGAGAACCAAGGAAAACCATCCCCAAGCCATCCCCACGCGGAGTGCTTCTGACCTCTGTCTCACTGAGTCTCACTGCAGACTCCTCCTGCAGCATCTCTAGGCCCACATATCTCCTCGCGTCACCATTCTAATCCCTGGAAGGTCAGGGTGCTTGTCTTGCTCCACTCTGGGTCTCCTATTCCTTCCTGGTGTGTGACCCAGGCTTTTCCATCAGATTCTCCCGTTGAGTGAATGTAGATACCTTGATTTCCCCCTGAGGCACCTCAATGAGAATGCAAAAGGTAAACGATAAATTCAGCCCAGACATTTTTTGAAGCCAGGACTGTGTCTTTTTGTCTATATCTATGTCTGGCACGTTGTACGACATAGAGGAGATGATCACTAAGTCATCACTGAATAAAATGAAAGGATGAGGAAGTGAGCATTTAGGCTTCCTGACTCCCTCCCATTGCAGGGCTGCTCTACCAATTGGAAGGCATATTTGGCAGTGTCTGGGTGCCATTTGTGACACCCCCACCGTTTAACCACAGTTAAAGCCTGGAGCATTTCCTGTCATCTCCTAGGAGCAGGCCCCTTGTTCTGTACTGGCTGACGTTGTCCTGGCTTCCTGTCTGTATGTGGGCACAGAGTAAGAAGTGTCCAGTCTGCCTTTCTGGATCAGGGAGGCCAATTCGGGGCGGAGAGGTACGTGCACCAGGACCCCACCCCTCCCTCACCTCTCACCCATGGCACACGTGGCTCTCTTTTCTGCTGAGTACAGATAAAACACAGAACCCTTAACACAGTGTTACAGTCAATCCCTTGAAATAAATTACATAGAAGGTGAAGTTTGTCTGACGTCCTTATCTAGCTCATCCTTTATTTCACAGATTTCCTCCTTGCCTCCCTCAGTCACTTTCTGCAGGCTCAGAAGTGCTTTGTGCTCCCCTGGTTCCTGTATGGCTTCAGGATAGCCCACGAGGCACTGAAGTCAGGAAAGCAGGCTGTGCAGGACCTCACCTGGGAGGGCAGACCTGGCGTGGAGTACAGCTCAGCTTCAGCCTTCCCACTCTTCACCCAGGATTGCAAGAGCTCTCCTGGCTATCAAAATTGCAAACCTGAGATAATATTAAAATTGTTAATGTGCTATAAAATTCTCTACATGTGAAAATTTCACCTGAGAAGGAGAGGAGATGAGCCCATCATGGCTGGCTTTTCATCTTCTGGATGGATTTTATTATAGCAGTAACAAGAGCAAGTCCACTTAAAAGACTCTTGTAATAGTTACAGTAGATTATAACGCAAAATGGGAAACAGTGTGTACCCCATACAAATTTGGAATGGCCAGGGGGGAAGAAATGAGCATCGAGAAATACAGCTTGCCAGTATTACTTACACCCAGGAAATTTGGGACAGAGCTGGGGATGGGAATGAACTGTGGATGAGCTAATTAAGGCCCAAAAACACATCACTGGAAGTCAGTCATCAGCAGAGCACAAAACAGGCTCTTAAGAGGAGTCGAGCAGTACAATTTCTATCACTCAAAAATGCACCCAAGACTGGAACAGCGCATCTGCCTGGCCTGTTATAAAGGCATAATTGGCACTGGTGATTTTAAGTGACCAAGACAGCACATTTTCTTTGGAAAGGGGAAGGGGGTTTTCACTGGCAGGAAATGATCCCAGTTCCCAGACCAAATAATCTTGTGGAGGCGTCTCAGCATGGGACAGGTTATATCATTCTCTGTAATTTCTGTTGTCTGGCTGGTACATGTCACCTCTGTTCCCTGTGACATGCCACAGCCTCCCTTCATACCAGCCAAAGTTCAGTGACAGCAGCCTTGTGGGCTGAAGCCAGCCGGAGGCTGGTTTCACTTCTAACCTGCTTTGCCAGGGATCAGAAGACTGGTTTTATCTTTTGCTTACAAGGAACAACAGCTGAAGTTGTGCAGAGTGGCAGCCTTGCATGTGAGAGCCATTCTGGAGAAGTGTTTGGCCTCAAAGTCACCTCTCAGAAGAGCCCAGTCTCTGATTATCCTTTCTCAGCTGCCACAGGGAGGCTGAGCCCAGTTTCACGTCTGCTGTGCTGGGAGACTGATACCAATGCAACATCTAGGATGATGTCTGGACTTGATGCGTGCAACACTGCAGTTGTACTGAGTGAGTCATATATCCTGTGGTTTATGTGACAGGCAAAAACTTCTGAGTACCATTGTCAGAGGAAGCCAGATCACAGAATCTGTCATCCAAACATCATTATAAAGAACTGAGCCCCAGGAGTGAAAACCAGGAAATAATTTAGTATCAGCAACCAAACCCAGAAAAGTATGCATCTCAAAGCATCGGACAAAGAAGGAAATGGAAGATCCTGGCACATTGTGGCTCTCTATATAACCAAATCTCTGCCAGGCAGCATTGCTAGTGTTTTTCTTTTTATATGTTCAACATAGGGAGATGTGTAATTAAACTATTATACATATGCTTAATGATCATAATGAGACCATTAAAAATAATGTTTGCCAATAGTTTCTAACATTAAAGTGCTTACTTTAGTATACAAGTTTAAAAGGTACGACTCAACATTGTATATGAAGCATTATTCAAATTTTGTAAGCCAAGTAAAAAAATGCATTAACAAAACCTGGGAGAAAATAGATTAAGACTTTTTTTTAAACAAACTTTAAAAAAGTAGAGAAGTTTTAGATTTGCAGACAATTTGCAGAGATAGTACAGAGTTCCCAAGTACTCCACACTAAGCTTCCCCTACTGTTAACATCTTACCATACATAGTATGCTTGGCACACAGCTAACAAATCCATGTAACACTGTTTTTAATCAAAGATGATTCAAAGTCTCTTGTAGCAGAGTAATCCATTCTACTTTTGCATAAAGTCCACGAGTTTGACCCTCAGTGTTCTGTCATGTCTACTCATGTGTCCCGTTGTAGGATAGCAATGCATCCCATAGATGTACAGAGGTAAAAGCATAGGCACTCTCCTGTGTGGGGAGACCAATGAAAACAAGTTAAGCCCCACAGAGAGGTTTCACAGACTCATAGAGGTGGGAGTGGGGTAAACTGGCAGGTCATCCTTCCCAACTTTTTGTAGGGTTGCTTCCTGAAGCTGGGAGGACTTAAGCTTTTCCTTGCAGGATGTAGGCATATGTGAGGCCATGGCCTCAGCCTAAGTGTCCCAGCAGGCCGCACCTGGTTTGGCCTAAGTTCAAGATAGTCATTAGAGAAGCTACTTCCTTTTCATCTGCTTCGCTAGGAAATGGGAATTTCGTGGTCGAAGCAGAAATAGGTGAGTGCAGAAATGTCAAGATTCATGCCTACGGTTGGGACAGGATAAGGCAAGGATGGGGCTTGTAGCCTAATAAAATTTAGTATGTTGGACCCAAAATTGAATGCATAAAACTGAGGCAGAAAAAGTTTGCCGTTCATTCTGTGGTTCAGTTATTAAAATATTTGCATACATACCATGTGCCTGGAATTATATAAAGATGGAATTTAAAGACAAATTAACTATGGCCCTTTTTCTTACATTGAATTGTTTAGAAGAATCTGTCCACGTTTGAACAAATTTAGAGAAGTATCATTTTCTTGGTGGAGATATAGCCTAAGAGTGCCCCTCTGATATATTTTAAAGCAACCCCACAGACATGTCCCAAGTAAAGACTGAAATGCATAAGACTCTACATTACGTAGTACAGGATCTAGGAGGCAGGGATTCTTCAAAATAATGTCACTTTTACAAGCTGAGTGTGGGAACAACCATGGCCAGGAAAACCAGTCTAGCAAAATCACATGTTGTCTGTCAATTTGCCTTCCTGAAGCTCATTCGTTGTAGCTTGTTTCAGCCTTGCTTTCTAGACTGGTCATGGGGAGTCTAAACAGACCTGAAGGCCTAGAATAAAACTCAAGCTCCACAACCCAATAAATACTTAACAAATGTATACTCTGCATTAGACCCTTTTAACCTGGGCAGTAACTAAGACCCTTCTTTTAACTTTCTGAGGAGGGGTATGAAATAGGACCCTGGGGGAGCCAGGAGTTTAAGAAGCCTATGGGAGAGATTCTGAAATAAACATGGGAAAACTCCAGAATTATTTTGGGTGATGTCCTACCTTTGCACTGACCAGCCCTTTTGTGTCCATATTGAAGGCTCATAGACTTGATGTGAACATCAGAGTTTGATGTCCATGTTGACATTTGCACCCCAATGATGCTGTATCTGGTTGAATACTAACAGAGCATGGGGCACAATACCAAGTCACAGAGCCGGCAGACCAGGTGGTGGTCCTAGACTGTGACTGTGGGCAAATTCCTTTAATCCTATGACGCTCAGATTCCTCACATGAGAAATGGGACAACAATTCTTACTTTGCCTGATTATGTATGGAAGTCAGCAATAACATATTCAGTCCCTCACATGCAGCAGACACTCAATAAGTGGTAACTAAAAAAAAAATTGATCATAATTTTGTAAAATTTTTTATTTACAGCAAATGATTTCTTCCTTTTATAATTTACAGAAGTAGATTGTGAATGCATTATCATTCCAAAAGTTCAAAACACATAGCAATGTAAAAATTCTCCTCCTCCACTACAAACTCCCAGTCAAACTTTACCCTAAAGGTGTCTAGATTGGTATTAAGCTCATACATGTGACATGCACGTGTGCACGTGTGTATATGTGTGTGTGTGTGTGTGTGTGTGTGTGTGTGTATTAGAAAATAGGGTCGTTCTTTACGTATAGTTCTAAATACTGCTTTTTCCAAACAATAATCAGTTTGCATCACTCTGAGACAAATCTTTATTATGGGTACCTCATATCCCCCAGTATGGACACATCATAATTCATTAACATCTCTCGCATGCTGACGGGAATTGAGGTGCATTTGCGGGGCGGAAGCAAATGTCCTTGTGTGTGCCACTCTGAGCCCCCATGCGAGAATTTCCCTAGGAGATACGGTGGGTCCCGAGTCCACTATGTCCCAGCTCCCTAACGTGACCAGGGCAATCTCCCTCCTCGGTGTTGCTGTGGCTTCTCTCTGCTGTGCCTCCACATGAGTATATACCCTCCATGGACAGTTATTCCTTTATAAACAGTACTCAGCTGACAGACATTTTATTACTAGCTCATCAGTTTATGTACCTTATCAGCCTGGTGTTCAATTATAATTTTTAATAGACTTTATGGTTTAGAGCTGTTTTAGGGTCACAGCCAAATCGAGTGGAAGGTACAGAGATTTGCATGTGCCCCACCCCCACGCAGGCACAGGCTCCCCGTTGACGTCCCCACCACAGTGCTGTTTTTGTTACCTTTAATGAACCTACACTGACCCCTCATAATCACCCAGAGTCACCAGTTTACATTGGGTTCATTCTTGGTGCTGTGTGCTGTATGGGTTTGAACAAATATATAATGACATGCACCCAACAAGGTTTCATTGATTTTTAAAATGACAGGCTCAATGCGGAATGAAAAATGAATTGATGTCTTTCTCTTAGAGATACAGTAAGTCTTTTTTGTTGACTCTGCTCCCGACTTTCTGCTTAACGGCAGCACCTCAAAAGAAAGTCTCAGGAGCATTTCTCTGTACAACGGCCATGATTATCTAAGGCCAAGTGGGCCTGTCCAGGTGCCTGTGGGGGCACAGAGTGGGTCACTGAGCTCTGCTCTGGAAAGCTGGCCGGCTTCTGGAAATCAGACGTAATGAACTCAATCTTCACTTGGCACTAGTAAAATGGCTGGTTTCATACTAGGTTCTCGGAGCATTATAAGAACAGGAAGCAAGTACCTCAAAATCAAGGAGCTAGAGGTGTGTGTGTGTGTGTGTGTGTGTGTGTGTGTGTGAATGTGTGAGTGTGTTTGGAGGTGGACATATCACCCAAAGGCCACCATTATAGGAATAGGTGTCACTAAGAAAAGATACCAGTGGTAGGAAGTGTTAGCATGCGGAGTCTGGGGGTGATAGTGGAGAGGTGCTGATGGATGCTGAGCATAGGAAAGACAGAAAAGGGTAGGATCCCATGGCTCTCAGGGGCTAGAGAAGTAGCAATGGGCAATCCTGTTGGAGAAATGGAGAAATGGGCATCTGGAAGCCTGGGCTGCAAGAGTGACTGTGTCTCCTTAAGCCTCAGCTTTCCCTGGGAGCAATGAAGTCACAAGATTATCTAGGGGATGAAACAAAATGATAAACACATGAGTGTTTTGTAAACTATGATATACTGTATAACATGTTCATTAGTCAAATTCAAATACCAAGCAGAGGGTTAGAGATTGGGGCAGGGCAGGAAAAGCAGGGAATTGCTCCAAGGGCTGGTTATAGGGTCTGATTTCAGGCACAGTGAGCCCCAGGGATCACCCTGGCTAGCCCTGGAGGTACATGAGGGAGCTAGGCACTGTGGGAGAGACAGAGGTGAGAAGAGAACATTCAGAAAGTGGGCTGTGCATGGACCAGGGGAGCAGGCTTAGGACAAGCTGGGGTGAAGTGACCCTCCCAGGGAAGGCTGTGCTCACACAGGGGCTTAAAAGAGAAGTAGGCGTGAATCTCCAGACAAATTAGAGGGGAAGAGGGTACTTTGGACAGCAGGGGGCATCGTTCGAAGCCTGAACTTCCCAGGCAGCAATGGGCTTCTTTTCTTCACAGCTTCTACACACCCAGTGCCCTGCACTGCTCTTGACTCATCCCAACTGTACAAAGAGTGTGGCCAAATGATTGCATCTGTCAAAAGGGGCAAATTCTGACTAGGTCTGCCACCCAAGTTCTCTCTTCACATATGAGTGTAATTCTTTTGCATCTCACTTCTTTCAGGTGTGGGAGCAATACCAGCCAGGCTGCCAGGCATTCACAATGAAGAGCAGTTGTAGATTTGTCCTTGGAGGACTGTGGCTCATTCCCTGCTCTTGTAAGTCTCCATGCCAGAAGTGTCAAGTTAGCAAACAACAATCAAGAAATATTTTTGCACTAATTCCTTAAAGAAGCAAATCTACAAACTTGCTCTGAAAACAAAAATAAATTGCTTGCTGTCAGTTTCCTTATTTATTTTTATTTCAGGTAAAATGGTTCAAAAGAGTACATAAATCAACTGATGATAGTTTAAAACAGAACAGATTATATTAACTTTAATACATACAAGAATTGAGTTATATTTCCTTTGTGAGTCATTTGCTATTTCCTTCTCTTACAGATAATTCATTTTTGACAGTCATCACCATTGCTATCTAGTGACATAGCTGGTAACATTGTTACCGATTTAAGGTCTGGCTGCTAGCCGCTGCAAAGCCAGTAATCAAGAAACAAAGTTGGTGGAAAGAAAAGCAGGTTTATTCAAAATGCTGCCATTCCAGGAGGAAGGTGGACTTTTGTCCAAGACCATCTCCCATTTCTAGCATGGCCATAACGTTTTTTAAGAAGCAGAACAGAAGAAAGGGGGGAGGTGGTCCAGCAATTCCTGAGTGATTAGAAAAAGGAAAGAAGGCACTTCCCAGAGTCCAGTTGGTTTCAGGAATGAGGGTAGGTCTTATGCAGATGTGGGAAGACTTCTTCCAAGTCTATGTTGAGTAAACAGGGTCGTTAAAGCCGGTGTGCATACAGCCTTGAGTAAACAGTCATCAAGGAGGGAAGCAAAGCAAAGCAAAAAGTTTTATAAGGTTTTAAGCTAAATTACATTGTTTAATCAAACTAAACTTAGGGCACTCTTACAAGATGAGTACACACACACACACACACACACACTCATCCCCCCACAAATCTGTCAAGGATCTGAAAGTGTACAAAGCCCTTGCAGCTTTTATTTTTTCTCCAGGGTTTGACAAGCCTCTTGCTTTCTTACTTCTACGGAAGGCTCTGAAAGTTTGATCCACCACTGCTGTGGGGGTCATTTATGCTGTATTTGAAATGACACCCACTGTGAGATATTCCGAGGACACGTGCTATAAAAACAGAAGCACGTGATTTGTGACTGCTCTTCAAAGAGGATAATTAAATCCCTGATATAAATATGAACCTTTGAATCTTCACAGAGATAGCCAGTGAAAGCTTCCCTGAGCTGGTGAAATTGGAACTATGATGCATTTCCCTAATGATGGGTTACCCTCAATTAACTGTTTTCATTAAGATGCTAATGACTGATAGTGTAAGGTGACAGTTTCCCAAAGAAAAATATGACCCTATTCACATTTCTGGACCCACCAGAGAATAAATTTCTACCGGTTGTTCCTTTTGAGTTGTGAGGAAATGTTTATGGCTCGGGGAGTGGGCTTTCTGGCCACCTTTAACTCATGCCACAGGTGTTGAGGCATCCTGCCACGCAGAGATTTCTGTACCAATACATCATTTCTTCCATTGAGTCATCTACCTTCTAGTTCCCCTGTGGGTCAGAAGTTCTTTGAAGGCTGGAGCTCTTCCAAACTGCCTTTGGATTCTCAAAGCCTATCCTAGGCACTGGAGTATTAAAATTGCTAAGAAAAGGCTGGTTGCATGAATGGGAATAACCGAATGTTGCACGCCTGCCATGCTCTGGGCCTTTGCCCTGGTCATCTCACCGATACACTCAGATGGGGACCTTTAGACCTTTGCACATACGAGGAACAGGCTCAGAGCATTTGGGTGGTTTTTCAGGTTCCCGCTGCTAGTAAAGTTGGAGCTGGTTTGTGAACTCAGCCTAGCCCAAGAGCCAGGATTATTCTCGGGGACAGACAGGGAGGGGCTCAGAGCTCTTTGGGCTGTAGGATACCATTGACCCAAATGTGATCTCCTAGTCAGAACACCTGTGTTCTCCTCCAGGCTCTGACGCTAACCTGCTTTGCAGTGCTGCTACTGAGGCTGCTGCTTCTGTCTGAGGGGGTCAGCTCCTCTCTGGCTCAGAGGCTTGTGATGTGAGAATGTGTACGTGTTTTGGAAAGAATACAATGGAAAACAAAGTCTTGTTTTCATGGCTGTAGGACACTGGCCTAGTCCTGAGGCATGTGAAAAGATATGCAGGGCAACATGAGGGGTAGGGTGAGGGGAGGATCCCATCTCAGCTGCCAGCTCTACCCACCTGCTTTCCATGCATTCAGCATTTACACATGTCTTAATTTTTCACATACTGGAATCTGAATGACTTTGGGAAAGAATATTTCTCTACCATATGTGCGCTGGCATTTCTTACAGTTTTCACTTATTTTACAAGTGGATATTCCAGTGACAGCCAAGTGGCACATCTCTTTGCAACATCCATGCACGAAGAGAGTTTAGATAATTGATCATGCCCATTTCGCAGCTGGCTTGCCTTGTTCCCATGTCTGACTCTTTCATCGCCTCTTCACACACTGTGCTCAGAGCGACTCACATTAACCAGATCTTTAACCTTCAAATCATTCAGCCGCAGGAGGCCTGAGAGCAATGGAAGTGATTCCAAATTTTCTAGCAAAAGACAGAGGACACCCTGAGCATTTAGATTTGACCTATGTCCAAACCCTTCCTGACCACAAAGAGAGGACATGAATGGAGCTTGAGGTAGACGTGTATTCAGGGCAGCCAGAGGGCCGCTTGGAAAGGACAGTTCCATTGGGTGTGCAGTCACGGGAGTATCCTGGGTGCTAGCCCCGGACTTGTGGCCTGCTTCCAGATAAATTTTAAAAAAGGAGAAGAAAACATCTTATGGTTTTTCCACTGGTTTTTAACACTAGCCACATTGCATTAAGGAACATTTAGCTTAGGTTGAGTACTTTCCATCACCCAATCAGCCTTCATTCCAAATCAGTATAGCTCAACACCTGACACCACCTGGGTCTGAATCCAGGCTCTGCCATTTATTAGCTATGTCACCTTGGACACATTACTTAACTTCTCTGAGCCCCATTCTCTGATGTCTAATTAGGAAAAGCAAAAGAACCTACTTTATAAGGATTTCATTGACCAATGTTCAAGTTTTGATTCATTCTGAATTTGCTGTGTCCTTGAGGAGGTTTTGTGTCTTCCTAGTGACACCCTCAAAACGAAAAAGATGGAATAGATATTCCTTCTGTCCCATACAGCTACACAGTAAGTTAGTCAATGTTGCTTTCATGTAACTTGATGAGGCAGAAAAAGAGTTAACAAAAAATGAATGTAAGGGGATTAGCAGAAGGTGATTTGATCAGTACTTTACACCGCCTGTGTCCACTCCCCAGGGACTGCCCAGGCTCAGCTCCTAGAGGTAAGTTTTTCTGTCCAAACACCCTTAGAAAGAGGAGATAAGACCCCAACCAGAATAATCTGGTTTTAAAGCACTTGCACAGACTGCTGGAGCCTGCCCATAACTTGAACTCTAGCCTCATTATAATACAATTAGAATAAAATGAACATTATGGTTTGCCATCCCCCGTGGGTTTTTCTGTATCATTACGAATACCGTATTTCCCCGAAATAAGACCTAACTGGAAAATAAGCCCTAACATGATTTTTCAGGGTGCTCATAACATAAGCCCTATCCCCAAAATAAGCCCCAGTTAGGATCGTCAGCCAGATGGATGCTTTTAGTATGTCCATTGCAACACACGACAGATGTACTGAATTATAAAATAGTAATATTAATATATAACTAAATATAAATAAATAATAGTATCGACATTAATACTTAAAATAAATGATAATATGAATTATAATTATTTGTAAATACCCAAGAGGGCACCTTTGGACGAGAGGTAAACGCCTATGTAAACAGATGAACTCAAGACTTGTTGCCGAATGATCAATCAGAGCACAGACACAACGCATGAATAACGTGTGCATTTGATAACGAACGGACGTGGCTGTATCTAATATGAATCTTCATAATTCAATAGTTGTGTGTTGTAACAAATGTACTTAATGACTCATGTGAAATTAAGAAACGTTTTCTGAATTTTGGTGCCTTCAATTTTTGTTGCTTTTGTGTGGAACATCATTTTTAATTGTCATCATTTTTATTGCCACTCCTGTCTCGTCTGTCTTCAATTAACACTTGATTTAATGGTAGATTTACAGGGAATAATATTTTGACCCCAGACAACATGAGTGCAAAAACGAAGAGGTATTCCATCGAGTACAAGAAAAGAATCATGGAGGACTCCCAGGGCAAGAATCTTATGGCTTTCTGCAAAAAGGAGAAGTTGGTCCAAATGGTCCAAAAATGGAGAGCAGAGTACGATAACCTCAGGCAACAGGTGGATGAGGGAAGTGCTAAGAAGCACAAATGTGGATCAGGTGGGCAACCATTATTTCCTGAGCTGGAAGACATCATCTGTGAATGGATCACTGACAGGAAGAGCAAAGGCTTTGGTTGTGCACAGGGCTGATATTCAGCATTTGCCCTTGCAATGGCACCACAGTTAGAAATATCCCCAGGAGAATTCAAAGCATCACAACACTGGCTGGATGGCTTCCTTCAGTGATATGAACTGTCTCTAAGAAGATCGACAACACTGTTCAAGCTGGAAGATACTAAAGTTATTAAACGTGCACTTGCATTTGTTAATGACATCGACTTTTCTAAATACCAACTCTCCAACATGATTGCTATGGATGAAACTACAGTGTTTATGGGCCAAAGATCTCAAACGACAATTGATCAGAGGGGTGCCTCGTCAATCTACATTCCCTCCATTGGTTACAAAAGTGCACGTGTTATCTGTATTTTGGCAATTCGTCTGGATGGAAAGAAAGCCCCACCTCTAATCATCACTAAGGGCAAGAAAGATAAGGTTGAATGTGTTTCAGGCATTTATGTTCTTGAAACCAAAAAAGCCTGGTACCTACAAGCAGTTATAAGGAAGTGGGTTGATTTAATGCTGCCACTTGTTTTGTGAGGTGGCCAAAGAGGTCTGCTAGTCTGGTATTCAGCCAGTACTCACCGCGCTAAAGACCTGAAGAACTTCCTTGCAAAGAGAAGAATAGATCAAATAATGATTCCCGCAGGAATGACTGCCTATCTCCAGACTCTTGATATTGCAATAAACAAGCCATTCAAGGATGATTTGTGCATGGAAATCAATGACTACATTGAAAATAGAATGGAGAGAAATCAGCATGGAAACTTTGTGAAGCCTAACCTGCAAGAGATTGAGACTTGGGTGAAGAATTCATGGGATAAAATCACTGACAGCTGTGTTGCCAATGCACTACAAACAGGCTACATGGACAAGAAGTGCTCATTTAAGGAGAGCTCCATTGCTGGACATGAGAGATTGGGGCCAATGGTTCTACAGGAAATGGAGTCACAAGAAATTCAAGCCAGAATTCGGGGTTTGGAGAGTTATGAAGATGTTCCAGAAGAAGATGACATGACTGTATTTGAATAAATGTAGGTTTTTGTACATGAATAAATGAATAAATGTAGATTGTTATACATGAATAAATGTCAATTGTTGTACATGAAAAAAATAAGACATCCCCTGAAAATAAACCCTTTGAGTCTTTTGGAGCAAAAATTAATATAAGACCCAGTCTTATTTTGGGGGAAATATGGTAAGAGCATGTGCAGAAAGAAACTAGTTATATAACCAGCATATGTCAATTAAATGACCTCAGTCTATACATAAAATATCCTGAGTTTGGACATCAGATCTTCGGCTATAAGGAAATTTACCTACCCTTTCCTACATAAGTAAAAGCTAATTTAAAGTCTGGCACAGTCGTCTTCTCTAGACACTGTCATAGGCATCCTCACTGCCTAACTTTCAATAAACGTTTTCTGGCTTGCTTTCTTTTCTGAGTCTTGAGAATTCTTTCACATTCTGTAAGTGACCAGGGGTATCCAAAGATAATGCATAACCTCCTCAGTAAAGCTAATTCAATTGTAAAGAACTCATTCCTGATTCAAATTTAAATAAAATCAATTGAGAAACATTGAGAAATACTTCATTTACATAATCTCACACAATCTTCTCACCAGCCCAGGTCTGTAACTGAGGAGTGGCTTAACCTGAATGCTATGAGATTTGGTCAAATATGAGGTCTACTCATCGGGAACAGAACACATTTTCTTCAGTGCATTTTAATCTGGCTCTGAAGGCATCCAAAAAAATAAACCCACTGGCCAATAACTTCCCCATTCCCCCTTTACTTCCTCTTTGAACTCTAACTCAAAGACAGATCTGACGTAGGAAAAGATGACGTGGAGCTTTCAGGGGCCAGAAGGGCTGCCCTCCTGGCCAACAGGTACTTTACTGGGAAGGTGGGAAGCCTCAAATCATTCTTCTTGGTATTATAGGCCACTGTTCACTTCATGGCTCCATGTCTTGCCAGGTATTTGGAGACATGACCCAAGTTAATTTTGAAGTGAGCTTGCATAATGATGTCCCATGTACCAGTGAAGAAAGGGGTGCTCAGAGAAGCGTGGTTCTTGGTCATTTGTTGGGGCAGGGAATGAAGTGACAGAGATCTGTGTCCTAGCACAGCTGTCCCCAGAGCTTGGCTCTTTCTGCTTTTTATTTCCTTTCACTCCCATTTATGGTTCCTTCACTTCTCCAACTGTGGTGCCTCTGGCTTTTCATTCCTTAGGAGTTAAACTGACCTCAGAGGCCTCACTTTTGAATTGGCCTACAAACTCCAGGAAGGCGCCAAAACAGATTGTGTCATTGGGATAAATGGGCACCCCCCTTCAAGGTGTCATCTTCAGGTAGAACCCCTTCATGCACATATGCCCAAGATGTGATATATATGTTCCATATTTCCCACTTAGAAAATAGCCACCTCACCCCTGGATAGCCCTAGAGAGTTTATAGACCACTTTAATATATACTTCATTTTTTATCCTATAGACATAAGAAACGTCCAAACATGTAGAGAACATTAATAAGTTTGAGCCAAACTGATGACAATTGCCGGGAAGCAAAAGCTCAGCGGATTGAGAAAATGCTCCAGAGAATCGCAGTTTTGTAGCTTATTTTATACGTTAGAATCAAAGAAGGAGACATGAGGAGGGTTATATGAAATTCACTGATGGTAGATTAGGAGGGTGAAAGAGAACAAAGCGGGGAAACCTCTGGGATTAGATAAGAAAATGGGGAGACGCATACTTCTTTTACATTGGTGAGTGCAGGGTAGTTAATAATTAACATTTTACATTTTACAGCACAGAGATGGTATTCGAGGAACAAGACAACAATGAGGGGTTCTGTAGTCTTGTGCTCTGATGAAGTGGGTTATTCTCTGAGGGGTCCAGAAAAAGAGATTACTCCGACACAAAGGTTGACATTTGTCAAGGAAACTACAGACCAAGGTGTGACTATTCACCATGACCCGCTTTTAGTTAGGAATTTTTATGTTCAGACCATCCTATGTGATTAATTTTGGTCTCTGAGATTGTAAGGCCTGCCATGCTGGCCTCCCCTGAGCTTGTCAGCTTTAGTATGTGGCTCCTTTTTTGTCCACAATCCTCACAACTGCTCCAGAAGGTGGGTATTCTACTCCCATGTACAGATCAGAGGAAGTGCCAGAAGTTGGTCATGTTCTTACCCAAATCCCAGGGATCAGGAACAGAAGCCCTACCCTGTCAAGCATCTTCTGACCAGATGTCAGGCTCTTTCCTCTCACCAGTGCTCTTTCTTCTGCTGCCAGTGCCCTGAGGTGTAGAGTGAATTTCCCAATGCCACAAGGAGAATAAGGGGCAATGCCGGGGCTGAGACCAAGACACCTTACAGTAGGCTGACTTTAAATTAGAGATTGGAATATTGCTACAGGGAAACACTGACCCAGCTGATCTGCCTGGCTCTGCCACAGCCTCAGCCACACAGAGCCACCTGGGGGATGGGAGGCAGTAATAGGCAGGCTGAGGGTCAATGCTCAGGACCCCCAGCCCCCCAAACTCTGGCTATCTATTTAATGCTGCAGTTTCCTTATTTGCAGGGTGGGGCAGCTGTGAGAATCAACTGAGATGACATATGTCAAGTGGCTGGTGCAGGGTCTGGGCCTAAGCAAGCTCTCAGTACATGGCCTATTACTGTCCCTATTTTGACTTGCCCTGGACTCCCACAGAGCCCTTTCCTGCCAGGAGCACATTCTTGGTTTGTTTTGCTGATTTTTTTAATTTCTGTAGTTCATTTTGAGGACACGCTTGTTCATCTGAATTGGACACGAGTGTTCTGCAGTCACCACAGCCACCCACTGTCAGAGCATCCATGAGGGTGGAAATTCTCCTGCGCCAAGGCCAAGGTGACCTACCAAGGGGAATTGAACAGCACTTCTGAGGCCAGATTCTGAAGCCGAGGATGTGCAAGGATGTAGCTATGGACAGTGTTGGATCATTTCAGGGGTGGTCCCCACAGTTCCCACAGGAGGTGGTGCTGTGCACCTCAACGAGGGATCAGCACAATGTTGCCCCCACACCCCACCCCCGTAGGGACACAAAGTGCCTAATTGCTGCAGCAGTCAGACCTGGTTGCCAAACACCGCTAACAAGGACCCATGTGTGTGTTTCTCCTCTGAGCTCTGATTTCTTGATGCTTTAGTCCTTTGGGCTCTTTTTCCTTCATGGATTTCCAGACTGCTTGCTCATTATGTGGGTTCTCCTAGTCTGTAGAGATCAGTAATGATCCCAGAGCCAGTTTTCCTGCCTATCCTCCACCCCTCTAACCCCACTGGGCATTGATTAGAAAAAATAATGGAGTGAATTTTTTTATAGCTTGGAATGCTGTAGTAGTAGAAAGACTTTTTGTTTGTTTGTTTGATTTAAAGTTCTGTCATTCTCTTTCTTTCTGTGATGGTTGTTCCTAATCCTTATTAATGGTAGAAAAAACCCTCCTGTTGTCACTGTCTTCACAATAATTATTTGTGTAAATATCCTATGGCTTATTCTTTTATTTCATTTTGTTTCATGAAAGTTTCCCAATTTAATCGCCCTCAGCCTCTTGCATCCATTATAAAACCAAGTCTGTCACTTGAAGTTCTCTAGATGTGTACTTACTGCTTCTCCATAAGTGACCCTCAAATCCTTGGGTCTGTTCCCCATCTCTCTTGAGACACCAGCTGCCCACATAACATCAATATGCCCAAATCACACTCATTGAGCTCCAAACCAGCTCCCTTCTGGAGCCCTCCATTCCTGTGCAGAGGGTCCTTTGTTCCACAAGAGGTCACTGAGGGCTTCTCCCACTCTCCTGCCTGTATCCAGTAAATGATCAATCCAAGATTATTGTTTCACAAACTCTTTTCCCCATTCCCACCCCATTATCCCAGACATGCTTACTATACATTTAGATAATTGAACTAGTCTAATGGAGAATCTTTTCTTGCATAAGCTCACCACTGATTTATTGCTTTTCCAGCCCTCTCACAACTACCCTGAGAGTTACTTGCAAACTTCATTACTGTCATCATATTGTTCACTTGTAAAATTCTTTTGTGGCTCCTCTTGGCTTATGAATTTAAATTCCAAACCCTCACTCTTATATTCAAGACACTCCACAGGTCTTTCCAACCTTGTCCCACAATATTTTTCAAAGACTTCACCTCCTTCAAAAGAACATTTACATTGTACTTTTCCCACCATGTCTACAATTCTTCACTTTTGTAGCTTTCATTTACTCATGAAATAATTATTGGGCCAATACTCGATGTCAGGGACTGTGCTAGGTCTTGCTGATGACAAAGCCTCTTTCCCCTAAGAAATCCACCTACTCATGCTGCTTATGTATCAGGGGTGGCCTCCCCTCGACCTTGTGGTCTCCTTCTCTTGAAATCCTGCAGTGACACAGGGTGTATCGGACCCTTATGAAAAACATTTCCCGATATGTACCAGGAAATTCTTGCCATTTTACCAAGTATTCTCACTTTTAAGAATCTAGAGATGTAATCAAAACTTCAGAAAAATAATTTACTTGCAAAGACCCACATTGCTTTCTTATTCATCAGCTTTATTTATAATACTCAAAAATTGAAATAATATAAATAATAAAGGATGACAGAATAACTTCATCTTATGAATAACAGGAGACTTTTAAACTTTACCACATAAAGTTTGAGGTATATTACACAGTTATTCAATTTCTAGGTACAGAAGCTTCTGACAATATGGGGAAATGCCTATCATAAATTATTTGGAGAAAAAAATCATCCTAAAACCATTATATGTGTATGTATATGTACACTTATTTAATTTTATGACTCTCTTTGATAAATGATTTTAAAATTATATATAGAACAAAAAGACTAAGAATAAATACACCAAAATATTACCAGTGATTTTCTGTAGTATGTGGATTATGGATAATTTATCTTTTCACTTTTTTTGTGTCTTCAGAAATTTCAATAGAACAAGCATGTACTATTGTCATAGTATTTTAAGAGAAACATACACTTGTGAATCTTAGCTATTTCTGTGTGTGCTTGAGTGCCATGTAGCCCCAACTTGGCCACAAATCATTTTCACGTCCCCACAGACATGTGTGCTCCTTCCTATAAACTCTAGTAACTCTTATCACCTTTGTTGGGTAATATCAGTGACATCATCTACTTTATTGGTTTGTGGAATGACTGTCCCCCCCAATTGAACTGTGAACAAGCAGGAAGCATGTCTTAGGCACTGCTATGTTCCCTCAACATCTAGTCAATTGCCTTGGAGAAAAAAAATTCTGAGTGAATAATTTGCATTAATAAATATTAAGAGATTTTAGTGTAAATGGCCACATGAGTAGCAAGTTACTCTTTCATTTCAAAGAAGTAAGTGATAATAAAGCAAGCTCATATGCTGTTTAAATACAAAAATCTGGGAAAAGAAGGATATGAAGGGACTAGCACTGTTTCAGTCCTTCTGTGGCAAGCATGTGGATGGCCACCTAATTTTATAACTGTGTTGTATGCTCTCCAACAGCCCTACAAGGTGAGTGCTTCTCTTCCCCATTCCATAGGTCAGGAGACAGAAGCCCAGATATGTAAGTCCTGTGCCTAAGGTCACACAACTAGTGAATGTCAGCACCAGCTCTCTATCCAGGTTTGACTGGCTTCAAGGTTCACTGTCCTTTTATTGATTTTTCACAGGATGAAATTTAGTTGCAGCAGAGACTTATGGACACAGCAGACATGATCTCCTACCTCTCCTCCTTTTCCAACCAAGAGTATGGTCAGCTAAGGAAATGCTGAGAGTCAGGATGAGAAAACAAAAGTCCAAACTCCAGTCCTCAAGTGTATTAAGATCCCCTGCATAATTAACATTGTTGTCTGGCTCTTTGAAATCATTGACGAAATCAATGAAGAACACTCAAATAAGAACTGAGTATTTATTCAGAGCTTGCTACAGCCCCAAGGAGTCAGCCACCATAACTTGTATTGGCAGAGACTCAAAGGCAGGCAGAAGAATGGGCCCACTTTATCATAGAGAACAGGGGAGACTTCAGGAGTGCTGTAACTGGGGACTGTTGGCCTGAGGAAGCTGTGGGTGGGTATAGGGAAAATAGAGTCGGTCAGGCTCCCTCCCCATCTGGTGGCCCTGACCAGGCCACCCACAGGGCACATGAGACAAAATGTTGCACAAGCGCCGTCCATCCTGAAGATACTGTTTGTGTATACGCTTATGTAAGCACCTTGGCTGCGAGCCACTTTTGTCTCTGTGTGGTAGAAAGGGATCCAGCCATTTTACGAGGCTGGCTATGTGGGTTATGTGGGCTATGCCCAAAATATGTCTGGCTCCCCAGGAGAAATTGGGCTGTAGGGGCCATGCCTAAAAGCTGCTGCTGAGAAATGGGCTGCTGGCTGTGGGTTGAGAATGTCCAGATGTGTGCAGCAGTGAGAAACCCTGGCTGTGCCCCGGAAGCCTGTGAATAAAGCATGTCTCCTCTGCCTTTGGCTCCATGCATGTTCTTCCAGCTCTCAGAGTCGCAGACACCTTACCTGCGGGACACCACCCACTTGGACATGACAGTGGGATAACTGGAAGTGGAACATCCTATATGATCAGATGGCCCTAAATTGGAGGCAGGAACAAAATTAGGAAAGTTAGCGTTATTAATCAAGCCCAACTATTGTGTGTTGTTTCTAGCAGAGATTGTGGGCAGAGTTCTGTCGTATACGGTCTGGCCATTGTTCATTTGTATATTCAGTCTATCATCACTAAAAACTATAGAATGAAAAAAATACATAAATGGGTTGGAAGATTAAAAAAAAAATGTACCTGCACAAACTACGACATGAAACAGGTCTTAAAACATACCACATTCAGGCTGAGTAGAGTCCTGGACATATGATTGAATGGAAGAAAGAGTTTATAATGATCTGTTTATCTCAAAAGCAAAGAAAACTATGTGAATCTTGACTCTGAGAATTTTGTAGGTGCCCTTATATTTGCTGAAAAAATTGGAAATGTGAGTGTTCAAACCTCTGGTGTTACTAGTTGCAGAAAATATTTCTATTTCTTTATATAACATACCAAGTTTCAAAGATTTGGCTTTCTTACTCTATGATCAGAACACTGAGTAACAGAGCAGAAAGGACATCTATTTTGGAAACAGACAGACCTGTATTTGAATCCTTACTTCAGAGCTTCTACCCATAGGATCCTCAACAATTTAATTCATCTTTCTAAGCAGGGATTGTAATGTCCACTTTCTGAGTTAATACTTGCAGAGATTAGTGGAGAAAAAAATACATATGTGTTTCATAGAGAGCCAGCGTGGTTGCTATTTTGTAGGTCTAAGATTTTGAATAAGTTAAATGCAAGAGAAATTGTCCAATTGCTGTTGGTACTGTTTTTACCTGAGCAGGAGGAGATTCATTGTCTTAATCTTTCCTTCAGGAAGGTAAATGCCATGTATGTCACCTCTTTCCCTGACCCTGTTTAATGTGGCTCACTGTTTTCAGTCCTCTTTGGTTACCAGAGGATGACACACAACTATTAAGATTGATTAAGAGAATTTATGTCACACTAGTGAACACCAAGCCTGCACAGAGTCAGCCATTTATCTTCCTCAGAGGATCCTTAGAGGCCTTACAGCTGTGATTTCTAAGGACCTGTGGCTGCACCGCGGAATATTGGGGCCTGTCTTAACTTGGTCAGCTATAAGAGAATCCCATAGACTAGGTGAGTTAAACAAAAAATATTATTTCTCATAGTTCAGGAGGCTGGAAGTCCAAGATCAAACAGCAGCAGAGTCGGTGTCTGGAGGGAGACTGCTTCCTTTTTTTTTTTTTTTTTTTACTCACAGAGCCTGATCTGTGTGCTTACTGTATCCTCACATGGGAAAGAGAGAGACAGACAGAGAGAGAGACAGAGACGGAGACACAGAAACAGAGAGACAGAGACAGAGAGAGAATTCTAGTGTATCTTTTTCTTTTTATAAGGGCATTAATCCCATTACAAGGGCGCCACCCTTGTGACTTCACCTTAACTTCATTACCTCACAAAGGCTCCACTCCCTAATACCCTCACATCGGGGTTAGAGCTTAAAAATATGAATTTTGGGGGACATAAACATTCAATCCATAGCAGGCCCCCAATGCTGGAGAAATTAAATCAGAATATTTGGAGATGGAGCTCAGGCATCTGTATTGATTATCAGCTCGCTAGCTGGTTCTAAAGTGCAGCCAGGGTTGAGAAAGACGACCTTATATGATAGGAGATGTTATTCATTTCCAGTGTGTGTACAGAGGGAACCAAACAGAGCCAGAGAAACAGGGTTAGTGAAAGCATAAACCATAACACAGCACACCCAGGGGAGCGTCTGCAGCAGCAGAGAGCACAGTGTGCCCTGGAGAGAGAGTGTGTAACAGATACTGTGGGCAAACACTTAGCAAAAGATTTACTCAATTATTCCAATCAACACTAGGAGGCATATCTAATTCTCATTTCCAGCTGAGATAGCTGAGACTAGGAGAGGTCACATGGGGAGAGTGTAGTGAATCCAGGACCTGAACTCAGGCCTGATTCCTAAATCTCCTAAACCTCCTCTAAATCACCATGTGGTCGTGCTTCAGGGGGGAAAAAAAGGTAACACTGGATAGTGGATGGACTTAACTCCCCCTGAAGCGTTAATTTTCAGACAAGCTAAATTCTAAGTGGGCCTCCCTGGCATGGTCTCCTCCCTGCAAAGATCCTTGGTGCTCAGCTTCATTCACTGAAGGCAAGATAGCCCTGCCCTGGACTGTTTCCTTTTCAGGAGATTATGCCCTTTCTGGACTGGAGAGCTCTCCTTTACCCCAGGCTGCTGGACAGCAACATGAGTATTTACCCTCCTGCTGTGTAAAAGTGTGACCTAGAGGAAACCACGGACATGGATTGGTCCAGTCCTTCAGGTCAGTTGAGAAAAAGAAAGTCTAGCATATTGGGTGCCTCTTACAAGACCACACTCAGCCTACACCATGATGTGAATACTAATATAGCTTTGCAGACATCTTTCTTTTCTTCACTATTGAGTCTTGCTTTAAGCCTGACAAGTAGTGCACTTTTTTAGGGGAATCTACTGAGATAGCAGGTGCAGCTTGTGAGAGGTCTGCCTCACCTCTTCAAGACTGTTCTAAATCACATAAGGAGTAAAACAGTTCTGGATTTTATTTAACACCTATGTTCCTCCAGACCTTTAGGACACTTCAGATAAGGACATTCATTTCTGCTTCATCAACTGGTCAAGAAACACCCATGCAGAGGTGCAAGATAGGGAAATAGGAAGAGTAGGGCTTTGAAATCATGCAGAGCTTAGTGTGACCCCTTGCTTTTCCAATTAAAAGTTCTGTGACCTGTCACTTAGTCTCTCCATTTTAACCTTGTTTCTGTTTGGTGGTAGTTAGGATAGATCCTTGAACAAACTAATTGCTCACTAAATCTATGTTCTGCTAAAACAAATATCTTAGTACTGAGAGGTGTTAAAGCTCATATATATACATACATATATATGTGTGTGTGTATAAATATATATATTTATAAATATATATATATATATTTATACACACACACACGGTGCAAAACAAATGTATACACATTTTAAGAAAGGAAAAAACTGTATTAAAATTGTAATCCTCAATATATACCGATAACAAAAGATGAATACAAGTCATGTGTATACATTTTATTGGCACCCCCGGTATATATACACACACTAATTAGTATATACATATATACACTAATATTGGTTGTTCAGTAGAAAATAAATGGGTGTTTATTTAAAAATAGGTGGGGAAATTTTTTGTACACTTTATAAAGCAGTCTTAGGTTTATAAAAAAATTGAGAAGAACGTACAGAAATTTCTACTTATCTATCCTCTGCCTCCACACATGCATAGCCTTTCTCATTATCAATATCTGGTGGCAAAATTTTTATTATATATTGTTTTATACTGCCTGAATTTTAAAACATGTGAATGTACTTCCTATTACCATAATTATTTTTTTTAAATAAAATAGAATCAGAAAACAATATCAATATTCTATTGGTAATTTTGGGTGGGAAGACTTCCACAGCAGAGAAGAGGGGCTAATATATTTGGCATTCATGTGTTTACTTACTAAGCAACAACTGTCTGCCTTCACTATCATCCATTATAACTCTGGTGCAAGTAAAACTCCCAATTGACTAGATAGCAAAGTGCTTGTAGGTACTACTTCCACAGTGCCTCACTATGAGTTGAACATTGTTGAAATGATAGATTTCTTTATGGCACTTTCTATAAATAACAATTTTTTATTATGGACATTTAGATATCCTCAAAAATTCAGTACTAAAACACGTACTCTATAAAATAGTTTAAAATAATCTTTGAAAAAGAACAAGCCAGAAAAATAAAAGAGACCCTCCATGGCATGAACTCTTCCACTGGGGGAAAAGAAAGAGGAAAAACAACAAAACAACAGTAAACCCAGAGAGGTAAACAAATGAAGCCATACCTGTCCTGTGGGAAGAAGCTGTCTCTGTTGTGCTGACGATAGTTCCTTTGGCTCTGATAGAAATAAAATAAAATTTTTCTAGGAAGAAAACAATTTTAACAGAAGCTCCAAATAATTGAAATTAATAACGTATTAATATATATGATGTTAAATAAATAAATAAGTAAATATCACCAAAGGCACAAGGAAATAAAGTACTATGAGTGTCAATAGAAACAAACAAAGAATCAGATCCACAACATTCTAAATGTTGGAATTATTTGACATAGACTATAAAATAAATACATAAAGAATGTACTGAAATATGGGCAAGGAAAAAGACTACAGAAGAGTTTGAACAAAACAACTGGAACTTTTCAAAATTAAAAGCCATAAAAAATGAAGTAATTTAATATTTAAGTTAATTTGTAGATTACATAGGAAAAAAATCAATAAACCAGAAGATAGATTTGAGAAAATTTTGCAGTACAGAGAGACAAAGAGATTAAAAGAAAAAAAAGTTTATAGAAAATAAGAACCAGGGATGGTGGAGAGTAAATCTCTAAAATAAATCTATTTTATCAGACATCCAGAAGGAGAAAGATCCAGAGTGACAGAGGGGGGATACTTGGAGGGATAAAGTTAAATAAATTCCCAGAAATGATAAAAGAAACCATAAAATACCCTAAGCAAGAAGAATAAAAAAATATATACCCATACCTATAGCAGTGAAATACTATTTTCAGAGTGGAGAGAAAGTGTGTCAACATAAACTTTTAAACAAAACAATCATATCTCTCTGGAATTGAAGTAAAACAAACAAACAAACAACACACACACACACACACACACACACAAACTGAGTTTATACCAAAAAGCTCTCACTAAATGAAATTCTAAATATATAAAAGGAAATGATACCACAAGGAAAATCTGAGATACAAGTAAAAAAGACTAATAAAGCAAACGTTAAAAAGAAAAGATTATAAAAGCAATAATAAAAATAATAGTACATAATTTAAAGTTTAGGAACCAAGACAGAAAGAACAAAACACAAAACAATGGTAGCATAAAATTTAGAGATGATGAATAATATTAGTGGTATAGAAAAAGAGAGTAAAGATATTTATTATCTTTAATTACTTTTTTAAGGTGTCTGTTTATTTCCATAGTTATTCATACATAGAGTTAAAATAGTTATGCAATTCTACAAAGTCCATGATGGAAAACACCAATTACCCAGCTTCTCCAGCAAAAGATAGCGCCAGGTGGCTAGTGCAGCTATTAGACACTTTTGGCATCAGGCAGTAAGCCCCAACTCATGCTGCAGCCTTTCTTTGGTGGCTTTCAGGGATCAGCAGTGTGAGGTGAGCAGTGGCTATTCTCTGGGCATTTTCCAGAGTAACCACAGGCTCAGCACTGGCACAAGAACTGAATCTGCATTAACTTTGTGAACATTAAATGACCCAACCCGGTGAATCCCTAGGACCCTGCCCCACCCAGCTTGCGAGGCATCACCAGGGGCACTGTCTGCGCTGGCATGACCAGCTCGGGCTCCCACACCTAAGGAGGCTCTTTCAGCAGCTGAGCCTTATGGGCAACCTGTGGTACCAACAGGTCTAGGGTGCCCTAGGCCTTTTGCTAAGCTGCCCCAGACCTGATATGGGTGACAGTCAGCCTAGGTTCACAGCAAGGCCACCCTTATATGCCTCCAGGTCCAGCACAGGCAGCAAACAAATACACAGAGCTTTATAGCTTCTGCTAGGTAGCCAAGGGCCAGTCACTGGCAAGGCTGAAATTGTCCTGCATAAGAGTCCGTCCCAAGAGGCACCAGAAACAACACATACAGAGGCCAGCTTCAGACCAAAACAGCACTACCTGATTAGCCTCACAAGTGGCACAGCCAAAACGTGGTCTCAACAGGCACAAGAACTCACCAGGGGCAAATCCCACTCTGAGGGGTCAGTCCCCACACAGCAGCACATACACTCACAGCCAGTCTGCCTGAGAGTCATCACTGATGTGTCAAAAGTCAACTACAACAGCAGAATACACACAACCCACACAAGGGACACTCCTAGAACACACTGCACAGGTCATCGGGGTAACTTCACCACTGGACCACAAAGAACACCTACTACATAAGGCCACCCAGAAAAGACTGAGACACATAAGATATCTACCTATACATAGAAGCAAACACAGAGAGGTAGCCAAAATGAGGAAACAAAGAAACATTTCTCAAAAAAAAAAAAAAAAACTCTAGAAAAAGAACTAAACGAAATGGAAGCAATCAACCTACCAGAGACAACACTGGTTATAAGAATGCTTAAGGAATTTAGTGAGAACTTCAAAAGGAGATAGTAAGCATAAAAAGACATAAAAACCATAAAAAAAAACCAGTCAGAAATAAAGAATACAATAACTTAAATACAGAGGACACTAGAAGCAATTAACAGCCGATCAGATGAAGCAGAGGATTGAACTAGCAATTTAGAAAACAAGGTAGTAGAAAATACGCAATGAGAACAACAAAAAGAAAAAAGAATAAACAACAACAAAAAGAGATTGCAGCATTATTATGGTGTCCAAGGCATGGACACAACAAGTGTCCTTAGATAGATGATTGGATAACAAAAATGTGCTACATATACACAAGTAACATTCAGCCATATGCTGCTATTTGTGACAACATGGATGTATCTTGAGATTATCATGCTCAGCAAAATAAGTCAGACAGAAAAAGTTGAGAACCATTTGGTTTCACTCATATGTGGTATATAAAACTGAAAGCAACAAACAAACATGACAAAAATAAACAAATAGAAAATCATAGACACAGACAACAGTTTAGTGGTTACCAGAAGATAAGGGGGATAAGGGTGGTAGAAGAGGATAAAGAGGGACAAATATATGGTGATGAAAGTAGAACTGACTCTGGTTGGTGAACACACAATGCAATGTGTAGACGATGTATTATAGAATTGTACATTTGAAACCTATATAATTTTACTAATCAATGTCACCCCAATAAATTTAATAAAAATTAAATAAAGAAATGACAACAGAAAATTAACAATTGGGGGAAAAAATGAAGATAGTTCAAGGGACCTCTGGGACAAGTGTAACAACATCTGCATCATAACAGCACCAGAGGAGAAGAGAGGAACCAAAGGAACAAGAAACTATTTGAAGAAATAATGACTGAAAACTTTCCTAACCTGGTGAAGGAAATAGACATACAAGGTCAGGAAATGCAGAGTCCCAAACAAGATGAACTCAAACAGGCCCATACCAAGACACATCATTATAAAAATGGCAAAGGCTAAAGACACAAAGAAAATTCTAAAAGCAGCAAGAGAAAGACAACTAGTTACTTACAAGGGAGCTGTCATAAGACTATTAGCTGATTTCTCAACAGAAACTTTGCAGGGTGGAAGGGAGTGGCAGGAAATATTTAAAATGATGAAAAGTCAAGACATATAACCAAGACTACTCTACCCAGCAAAGCCATCATTTAAAATTGGAGAAGAAATAAAGTTTCACAGACAAGAAAAAGCTAAAGGAGTTCATGACCACTAAACCAGCATTACAAGAAATGTTAAGGGAACTTCTTTAAGAAGTAGAAAGGGGGAAACAAAACAAAACCAAAACAAAATAATTAAACATACGAAAAATAAAATGGCAATAACTATGTACTAATCAATAATCACTTTAAATGTAAATGGATTAAATCCTCCAATAGAAAGACAGAGTAGTTGAATGCATAAGAAAACAAAACCCATACATATGCTATCTGCAAGAGACCCACCTCAGATCGAAAGACACACATAGACTGAATGTAAAGGGATGGATGCAAGGGAAACAAACAAAAATAATCTGGGTCACCAATACTTATGAATTAAAAAAGAAGACTATTAAAGGAGACAAAGAAGTTCATTACATAATGATATAAGGATAAATCCAACATGAAGATATAACCATAGTAAACATCTATGCACACAAAATAGGAGCACCTAAATATATTAAAAAAAAATATTGACAGACATAAGGCAGAAATCGACAGTAAAACAATCATAGTAGGGGACTTTAACACCCCACTGACACCAATGGACAGATCTTCCAGACAGAAAATCAACACAGAAACAGCATCCTTAAACGACACACTAGACCAAATGGATTTAATTGATATTATTACAGCATTTCACCCTAAAGCAGCAGAATATACATACATTCTTCTCAACTGCACATTGAACATCTTCCAAGACAGAACACATTAGGCCACAAAATAAGTGCCAATAATTTTAAGAAAATTGAAATCAAGCTTCTGACCACAATGGTATGTAACGAGAAATCATTACAAAGAAAAAAAAAAAAAAAAGCAACCCTAAATAACACAGAAACACATGGAGACTAAATAACATGCTACAAAATAATGGATTGACAGTGAAATCAAGGAAGAAATCAACAAATACCTTTGAGTATTTGAGCCAAGTGAAAATGAAAACATGATGACCCAAAACCTGTAGGACACAGCAAAAGCAGTCCTAAGAAGGAAATTTATACCAATACAGGCCTACTTCAAAAAACTAGAAATCTCTCAAATAAACAATTTAACTTTATACTTAAAAGAACTGGAAAAATAACAGAAAACAAAACCCAAGGTTAGCACAAGGAAGGAACTAATAAAGAATGGAATGGAAATAAAGAAAATAGAGTCTAAAAGAACAACACAAAATTTAAATGAATTCAAGAGCTGGTTCTCTGAAAAGGTAAACCAATCAATAAAAATTTAACCAGACTCATCAAGAAAAAAAAAGAGGATCCACATAAATAAAATCAACAATGAAAGAGGAAGAGTGACAACAGACACCACAGAAACACAAAAAAAATTAAGAAAATACAAGGAGCAATTATTCACCAGAAAATTGGACAGTCTAGAAAAAGTGGATAAATTCCTAGATTACAATCTTCCAAAGCTGAATCAAGAAGAAACAGAAAATCTGAATCCACTGATTACTACTAATGAAATCGAATCTGTAATCAAAAAACTTTCAACAAACAAAATTCCTGGCCCAGATGGCTTCACAGGTGAATTTTACCAAACATTTCAAAGTAGCATTAACACATATTCTTCTTAAATTATTCCAATAAATTCAAGAGAAGAGAAGGCTCCCAAGCTCATCATATAAGGGCACCATTACCCTGATTCCAAAACCAGATACACACATTACATAAAAAGAAAACTATAGGCCAATATCCCTGACAAACATACTTGCAAAAGTCCTCAACAAATTATTAGCACACTGAATTCAGCAATACATTAAAGAGATCATACACCATGATCAAGTGGGATTTATTCCTGGGATACAAGTTTGGTTCAATATCCACAAATCAAGTAACATGATATACCACATAAACAAAATGAAAAATAAAAATCATATGGTCATATCAATAGATGCAGAAAAACCATTTGACAAAATCCAGCATCCACTTATGATTAAAAAAAAACAAAAAAAACTATCAGCAATGTGGGAATAGAGGGAACATACCTTAACACAATAAAAGAAATATATGACAAACTCACAGCTAACATCATACTCAATGAGGAAAAGCTAAAAGCATACTCCTTAAGATCAGGAACAAGACAAGGATGTCCACTTTCTCCACTTTTATTCAACCTAGTATTGAAAATCCTAGCCACAGCAACCAGACAAGGAAAAAAAGGCATCCAAATTGGAAAGGAAGAAGTAAAATTCATTATTTGCAGATGACATGATAGTATATATAGAGAGAACCCCAAAGTAGCACCAAAAAACTATTAGAATAATAAATGAATTTAGTAAAGTAGCAGGATACAATACTGATATTCAGAAATCGGTTGCATTTATATATGCCAATAATGAATTATCTGAAAAAGAAATTAAGTAAACAATCCCTTTTATATGTGTATCAAGCAAAACAAACAAACAAACAAAAACCTAGGAATAAATTTAACCAAGCAAGTAAAAGAAGAATATTCAGAAAATTATAAAACACTGAAAAGAGAAATTGAAGAAAATACAAATTAACAGAAGCATGTACAATGCTCATGAATAGAAAGAATTAATGTAGTTAAAATGTCCATACTACCCAAAGCAATCTATAAATTCAATGCAACCCCTATCAATACACCAACAACATTTTTCACAGAATTAGAACAAATAATCCTAAAATTTATATAGAACCATAAAAGATCCAAAATAGCCAGGGCAATCTTGAGAAAGAAGAAATTTGGAGGTATCACGCTACCTGATATAAAACTTTAGAACAATGCTATAGTAATCAAAACAGCATGGTATTGGCATGTAAACAGATACATAGATCATTGGAACAGAATAGAGAGCCCAGAAATAAGCCCACACCTATATAGTCAATTATCTATAACAAAGTAGGTAAAAATATACAATGGGGTAAAGACAGTCCATTCAATATATGGCGCTGGGAAGCTGGACCAATACATACAAAAAAATGAAACTAGACTACCTTCTTACTCCATATATAAGAATAAGCACAATATATATAATATATAATAAATGCAAAGCAAAAATAAATGATTGGGACTATATCAAACTAAAAAGTTCCACACAGCAAAAGAAACCATCAACAAAACAAAGAGGCAACCAACCAAATGGAAGATATTTGGAAACAGCACCTCTGATAAGGGGCTAATATCCAAAATATATAAAGAACTCATACAACTCAAAAACAAAACACAAAACAAACAATTTAATTTTAAAAAATGGGCAGAAGACCTGTGTTACCTTACAGCTGCAGAACCATTTGTTCCCCCGCTCCTTTCCCAGGATATCCCAAGGGAGTGCCTCAACAAACTGAGACTCAGTGGAAAGATATTGTGGGGACAGAGCCAGGAGTGCAGTTTGCAGGCTCTCGGCCTCACGTGGAAAGGTGCTGGCTCAGGTAGTAAATGGCCATCAAGTGTGATTGGATGGCCATCAGCTGTGGCTAGTTGGTCGTCAGCTGTAACCAGTGAGCCATTGGGCACTAATATAACTGCTGGGGCTACGCTAGCAGCAAAGGGGGAGCTAGCAAGAAGATGGTGGCTGAGCCTGCAAGCAGTGGAGTGGAGAGAGTTTCAGCGGACACCACACCCTGCTCGCTGCGCCATTTGTCGTGCGGGGTGTCAGGCGGGGTCTCTGGTCCCGCTCCCCACATAAGAACGCAGGATATGGTGAGGCCAAAAAGGAACACCCACAGAGCCATAGATAGGGGCGCCACACCACTATATTCTCACTGGAGGCTGGGTTAGAGACACAGGAAGCAAGAGCTACACTATCCGCAACCTGCCATCCACTTCTCTCTGCCAACAAACCTCACTTGCTAGCTGCAATCCGCCTCTCTGCAATCCGCAATCCACACTCCGCTGCTTGCTCACTCAGCCACCATCTTCTTGCTAGCCCCCATTTGCTCTTAGCATAGCCACGGCAGTTATATTAGTGGCCAATGGCTCACTGGTTACAGCTGAAGGCCAACTAGCCACAGCTGATGGCCATCCAATCACAGTCGATGGCCATTTACTACCTGAGCCAGCGCCTTTCTATGTGAGGCCGAGAGCCTGGAAACTGCTCTCTGGGGCTCTGTCCCCACACCAAGTGTCAGACAAAAATTGGAGGAAATTTTGAAAGTAATTGAAACTTATTGTCCTTGGTTCCCAAATTTAGGGACGTTAGATTTAAAAACATGGGGAAAAGTTGGTATAGAACTCTGTGTATTATATCATAAAGGAGTTTCTCTGCCAGTAACCATCTGGGCTATGTGGCAATTGAGTTGGTCAGTTTTAGAACCTTTACAAGTTGATGAGGAAGATAAAGGAGAAGAAAAAACACAGGAATCTGAGGAAAACGAGGGTCTTTAGAAACTCCCACCGAAATTCCCAAGTCATTATATCCACCGTTGGATAATTTGCCACTCCTTTGCTTAATTTGCCACTACTGCCTGCTTTTACAATACATAAATCAGATCCATCCTTGCAGCCGGTGAAAAACACTAATCCGTTTCTTTCTGCCGAACGCACCTCCCCCTCCTTCAGGAGCCTCTCATGAGCCTCTGTCCGTGGTTGAGAAGGGAATCCGCCAGGCTGTACTGAGGGAGATTTAGATGCATTAGCATTTCCTATTGTCATTCGTGAGCACATTGCTCCTGATGGGATCCAAACAACCCTAACATTGTGCAGGAAATTTTACATGAGCCATTTTCGTTTAAGCTCTTAAAAGAGCACAAACAGGCTGTAACTCAATACGGCCCTACTTCTCCTTACACCATGGGCCTTATACGGAGTGTAGCTGATGGCAATAGATTAATTCTCACAGATTGGAACATCCTGGCCAAGACTTGTCTTTCCTCATCCCAGTTTTTGCAATTTAAAACTTGGTGGATTGAAGATGCTGAAACCCAAGCTAAGCATAATCAAGCTCACAATACAGCTATTGTCAAAAATCAATTGCTAGGGAGTGGCCATTGGGAAAATACCAAAGATCAATTACGGATGAATGAACAGGCTGTTGACCAATTACGAAGAATTTGCTTAATGGCCTGGGAAAAAACAGAAACGGAAGGTAAAGCCCCAATGTCATTTCAAAAAATCTTACAAGGTCCTCGAGAACCATACTCTGAATTTGTTGCCAGGTTACAGGATGCTATCAGCAAACAGGTGACCAATTTACAGGCAGCTGAGATAATTTTACAAATCGTGGCATACGATAATGCTAACGATGACTGTAAGAAGGCTATAGGGACCATGAGAGGAAAAACAGATACAACAGGATACATCGTTTGTGTCAGGGAGTAGGAACTGAACAATTTAAAGCTGCCATGCTAGCTCAAGCGATGACTGGATTCAAAATAGGTCAGAATAAATTTCCTGGTACTTGCTATAATTGTGGAAAGCAAGGCCATTCTAGAAAAGAATGCAGAAAGAGAAACAGAAACAGTTCCCGTTTGCCTAATGCTACTACTGTTACAGGACTTAAATCACCTGGATTGTGCCCAAAAAGGAAATCATTTGGCTTCTGAATGCCGATCAGTTTTTCATAAAAATGGGACCCCTATTCAGGGAAATGGGAGGCGGGGCCAGCCCCAGGCCCCAACAATAACCGGGGCTTACAGGACACAGACTGCTTTTCAGAATTATCAGGCAGTACCTCCCCTCGACTTTCAGTTCAACAATTAAGTCCTGCTACAGAAGGGAGTGCCACTGTAGTCTCTGTGCAGCACAAAATATTTTATTACTTCCTGGAGAATCTTCTTTATGTGTGCCCACAGGACTTTTTGGACTGATTCCCCCGGGTACTGTTGGACTTCTCCTTGGTCTCTCTAGTTTAACATCCGAAGGAGTTTCTGTTCATGCTGGTGTTATTGATTCTGATTATGAAGGATAAATTAAAATTATAATGTCCTCATCTGTTCCCTGGACAGCTAAAAAGGGAAAGCGGATTGCGCAATTACTTTGCTCTCATATAGTGTCCCAGGAAAAAAGGGAACTCAAAAAAAGGGAACTGGAGGTTTTGGAAGCACTGGACAGGCAGGAACTTTTCTAGCAGAAAAGATATCAGGAATTCGACCTGTTTGTCAAATTGAGATACAGGTTAAAAGGTTTACAGGTCTTTTAGACACAGCACCAGATGTTTCCATAATTAGCTCTCAGGAATGGCCAAAAAATTGGAAAGTGCAAGAGCCTAACATTAACATTCTGGGGGTGGGCCGAGCTTCAGGCTTACACCAAAGTGTCTGCATTCTTCCCTGCCTTGGGCCAGAGGGACAAAAGGGATTTTTACAGCCCTATGTTGCAGACATTCCAGTTAACTTGTGGGGTCGAGATCTGGTTACATAATGGAAAGCAGAAATTTGGATACCACATGGACAATATAGTCCTCAAAGTCAACAGATTATGAGTCAAATGGGATATCAATCAGGAAAATGTTTAGGAAAATTTAATCAGGGAATTACTCAGCCTATTCAGTCCCTATCCCACCAAGGACGAAAGGGAATGGGATATCTGACAGAACATGAAAACCTTTTTTATAGGGGCTACTGTTGAACAGCTAGGGACCCCCGTAGCCCTTAAATGGATAAACAATAAGCCTCTATGGATACAACAGTGGCCCCTCTCTAAGGAAATATTAGAGGCATTAACAGAATTAATACAGACTCAATTAGAACAAGGTCATATAGAATCTTCTACTAGTCCTTGGAATTCTCCTGTATTTGTTATGAAGAAAAAATCAGGCAAACCGCGAAACTGCAACTCACTCAAGCCGCCACTTGTTTGTCTGTTTTTCAATTATAGGGCTCCCTCTAGCGATTAAAACAGACAATGGCCCGGCATATACCAGTGCCAAGTTTGCAAAATTCAGCAACGAATGGCACATTATTCACACCAGTGGTATTACTTACAACCCACAGGGTCAAGCCATTGTTGAACGTGCTAATGCCACTTTGAAAAAACAGTTACAAAAACAAAAAGGTTGAGAAATAAGGGACCCCTCCACAGATACAATTAGCAAGAGCTATGTTTACTTTAAATTTTTTGAATTCATCTGGCTCAGATACCAAGGGGTATCTGATGCACTCACCTTGGACGCACTGCAGCTGAGAGACATTTCAATAGTCTCCACAGCCTGAAATCTTTGGAAAATGTTCCCATCTGTGGAAGGACATTCAAACTAATTTTACAAACTTACAACCATGGCATCTTTATTAACTTTATTAACATGGGGACAAGGTTTTGCTTGTACTTCTCCAGGTCCTGAAGAAGACCTTTGTGGATACCTGGTCGGTGTGTTAAACCATACCACGAGCAGCAGCCAGCAAAAGAGAAGCCGTACTTGGCTGAAACCCTTCGCAGGGTACATGGAGACGGTAGAGCCTCCAACAATTGACATGTCCAACCTCTCTTTCCGATCTGCTTGCCCAATCACTCATTCAGTGTCCTCAACCGCCATTAGAACCGAGATTCGACAGATGACAGCACAGACGACCAGTGCCCAACCTCTCACTTGGGGGCAACTGAAAAAGTTGGCTCATATGGCTGAAAACAAGTTGATTGAAAAGGGAGTTCCCAAAACTGACGTCAATATGTTTTTGTCCATGTTGGCGGTCATCTCTGTAGTAAGTTGCCTCGCACTTGGCGTTGCAGCTGAGAGTTTTACTTATTGGACTTAGTTACCCAATCCTCCATTATTGACACCTGTAACTTGGAATGATGATCCTCCTCTTATTTATATTAATGATAGTTCTTGGTTTCCTGGACCCGAGGATCAAAGAGGTCCAGAATTTCCTGAGGAGGAAGGCCGAAATTTTACTCTTTCCTGCCATACAGCTCTAGGCTATTTATATACACCAAATTTACACAAAAATGGCATGAAAATGGAAGTAAAACTTGGAATCAACAAATTAGAATTGATCAGGAAATTAATGTTAGATTAGCTGATTTAGAGACAACTATAGTTTTTCTTAGAGATCAATTTAAAAATATCCATACCATGATTACTTTGAAATGTGATTAGAATGTTTCTATTTACTGTGTGACTCTTTTCTCTTACAACCAAACTAGGACCCTCTTGTCTGAAGAACGAGCTCACCTCTGGGGCATGCTCCCAACCTCACTGTAGGTATTCTACAGCTACAGCAAGAAATAGATCAGATGTCTCATACCACGCTCCCACTCCTCCCAGGAGAGGAGACGCTTTCTGCAGCTGTGGAAGAACTATCTCACTTGAATCCCCTCACTTGGATGAAAACACTAGGTGGAGGACTTGCAGGTGCAATTGCACTTTTGTCAATTATTCTTACTCTATTCTGTTTAGTCCTCAGGTGTGGACAACAAGCCCTCCAATGGGCTATAAATGAGGAAAATGCCAAGTCTGTGTTTCTCCTACTACAAAAACAAAAAGGGGAGATGTTGCTTTACAGCTGCAGAATCATTTGTTCCCCTGCGCCTTTCCTAGGATATCACAAGGGAGTGACTCAGCAAACTGAGACTCAATGGAAAAATATCGATAAAGCTCCCTTGAGGGGATGTCTCAGCAAACTGAGACCGGAAGGAATAATATCAGCCCCTCCCCTTCAATAGATGGCAACGCCATCCCCTGGGGTTATGCGTGTGTGTGAAGTCACAGTACGTGCTGGAGCACATTGGGGACTTTCGGGAAAACAGCCAGCAGGCACAAAACTCACAGACCTTGAGATTAACAAGCTTTACTTCCTCATTTGTTAACGAATAAAAACTAAGCATTGGCCCGATTCGGGGCTCAGTCCTTGAGGCTTGAGTCCCTTGCCCCGCTTGCACTCTACTCTTGGCTACTGTCTTTCTTAACCCTGTGCTACCCTTCTTGCTTCCCACAGCTCTTGTCATGCAGGACGCGACAGACCTGAGCAGACACTTCTTTCAAGAAGACATACAAATGACCAACAGATACATAAAAAGATTTTCAACTTCATTAGCTAGTAGGGAAATGCAAATCATGACCACAATGAGATACCAACTCACATTTGTTAGAATGGCTAATATTAACAAGAAATGCAGTAACAAGTGGTGGAGAGGCTGTAGAGAAAAAGGCTCTCTCACACACTGCTGGTGGGAATGTAAATTGGTACAACCACTATTAACAACAATATGGATAGTGCTCTAAAAATTAAGAATAGAACTACCATATGACCCAGCAATCGCCCAAAAAATCTGAAAGATTTATCTGTAGAGATATATGTGCCTCTATGTTCATTGCAGCATTATTCATATTGTCCAAGACATGAAAATAACCAAAGTGTCCTTCGATAGACAATTGGATAAAGCAGATATGGTACATATATACAATGGAATATTACTTGGTCACAAGAAAAGATGAAATATTACCATTTGCAACAACATGGATGGATCTTGAGTTTATCATGCTAAGTGAAATAAGTCAGACAGAAAAAGTTGAGAAACGTGATTTCACTCAAATGTGAAATATAAAACTGAAAACAACAAATGAAGACCAATAAACAAGCAAAAACTCATAGTTACAGACTACAGTTTAGTAGTTACTAGAGGGTAAGTGGGAAGAGGGGTTGGTAGAAAAGTTTAAAGGGGGTAAAACATATGGTGACCGAAAAAGAATTGATTAAAACAATTAATTCATCAGGAAGACAACATTTATAAGCATACATGCTTATCACAACAAAGCCTCAAAATAAAAAAACACAAACAGAATTGAAGAAATAAACAGCTTTTCAATACATAATAGCTAAAGATTTCAATATCTTACCTTTAGCAATATATAGAATAACTAGACAGAAGATCATCAGGAAATAGATGATTTGAACACTTAATCAACTGGACCTAACAGACATATATGGTTCAATTCACCCAACAACAGAAACATACTCAATTTTCTCAAGTGTAAATGGAACATTATCCAAGATAGAGTATAGGTTAGGCTACAAAACAAGTATCAGTATATTTTTAAAGAAACAGAAACAGAGAAACAGAACCAGTTGGATATAAGTAGATAGATAGATGATAGATAGATAGATAGATAGATAGATAGATAGATAGATAGATAGATAGATGATAGATAGAAAAGAGGAGATTTATTATAGAAATTGGCTCATGACGCTATGCAGGTTCAGAAGTCCTATAATCTGCCAGCTGCAAACAGGAGAAACAGGAAAGCCAATTCAGTGTTATCAGTTCAAGTCCAAAGGTCTGATCTGAGTCCAAAAGCCCAATGATGAAAAATGCCAATGCCTGAAGGCAGGAGAAGATAGAAATCTCAACACAGTAGGGAGTCTCTTTTTCTGCCATTTTGTTTTAGTCAGGCCCTGAATGGATTGGATAATGCCAAGCACATTGCAGAGGGACATCTGCTTTACTATGGTCACCTATTTAAATACTAATCTCTTATTGAAACATCCTCACAGACACACTCGAAAATGTTTTTTTCCAACTGAATGGGCATCCCTTAACCAAGTCAAGTTGACAAATAAAATTAACTATCACAGCAAGTACTGATGTCAGAATTTTCATAAATTGTTGGTGGGGATGTAAAATATTGCAGTTGCTGTGGAAAACATTTTAGTGGCTCCTCCAAATGTTAAAAATATTATCATGTGACACAACAAGTCCACTCCTGATACATATCCCAAGAACAAAGAAAACATATGTCCTCACAAAAACTTGGACACAAAAGTGCATAGTAGCATTATTCATAATCGTCAAAAACATGTAAACAACTCATTAATGGATAAATAAAATGAGGAATAAGAGGTGACCACTAATATGGGGTTTCTTTTTTTTTTTTTATCTGTATATCTTTTTTTAAAAAAAAAATTTATTGGGGTGACAATTGTTAGTAAAATTACATAGATTTCAGGTGTACAATTCTGTATCACATCATCTAAAAATTACATTGTGTGTTCACCACCCAGAGTCAGTTCTCCTTCCATCACCATATATTTGATCCCCCTTACCCTCATCTCCCACCCCCCAACCCACTTACCCTCTGGTAACCACTAAATTACGTTCCCCAGATTAATTTTCAAAACCCCATGGCCATCTTGTGGTTACTGATTGTTTTCTAATCCCCTCACCTTTCCCCTTATCCCCACCGCCCCGCCCATCTAGCAATCCTCAGTTTTTCCCCTTTGTCTCCAAAACTGTTTCTGATTAGTTCATTCACTTATTCTTTTCTTTAGATTCCGTATATAAGTGAGATCATATGGTACTTATCTTTCTCTGTCTGACTGATTTCACTTAACATAATGTTCTCTAGGTCCATCCATGTTGTTGCAAATGGTAAGATTTCTTTCTTCTTTATGGCTGCGTAATACTCCATTGTATAAATGTACCACAGTTTCTTAATCCAGTCATCTACCGATGGGAATTTCAGTTGTTTCCATGTCTTAGCTATTGTGTATAGTGCTGCAATAAACATAGGAGTGCATAAAGATTTTTGAATTGGAGTTTTGGATTTCTCCGGGTAGATACCTAGGAGTGGAATTACTGGATCATAGGGTAGTTCCATTTTCAGATTTTTGAGATACCTCCATACTGTTTTCCATAGTGGCTGCACCAATCTGCAATCCCACCAACAGTGCACAAGCGTTCCCTTTTCTCCACATCCGCGCCAGCATTTGTTGTTTGTTGATTTATTGATGATAGCCATTTTGACTGGGATGAGGTGGTATCTCATTGTGGTTTTTATTTGCATTTCTCTGATGGTTAGTGAGGTTGAGCATTTCTTCATATGTCTGTTTGCCATCTGTATGTCCTTTTTAGAAAAACGTCTCTTCAAGTCCTCTGCCCATTTTTTAATTGGGTCGTTTGTTTTTTTGGAGTTGAGTTGAGTGAGTTTTTTATAGATTTGTGATATTAATCCCTTATCAGATATATCATTGGCAAATATCTTTTCCCATTCAGTAGGATCCCTTTTTGTTTTATTGATGGTTTCCTTTGCTGTGAAAAAACTTTTTAGTTTGATATAATCCCACATGTTTATTTTTTCCCTTACTTCCCTTGCGCGAGAGGATATATCAGTAAAAATCTTACTCCGGGTAATGTCTGTGAAGTTTCTTCCTATATTTTCTTCTAGGTATTTTGTGGTTTCAGATCTTACATTTAGTCTTTAAGCCATTTTGAATTTATTTTTGTATATGGTGTAAGGAGGTGGTCCAGCTTCATTTTTTTGCATGTGTCTGTCCAGGTTTCCCAGCACCATTTATTGAATAGACTGTCTTTACCCCATCGTACATTCTTGCTTCCATTGTCGTAGATTAAATGGCCATATAGGCATGGATTTATTTCTGGACTCTCTATTCTGTTCCATTGATCTATGTGTCTGTTTTTATGCCAGTACCATGCTGTTTTCATTACTGTAGCCTTGTAGTATAATTTGAAGTCAGGTATTGTTATACCTCCCACTTTGTTCTTATTTCTCAAGATTGCTGAGGCTATCCAGGGTCTTTTATGCTCCCATATAAATTTTAGGATTATATGTTCTAGTTCTGTGAAAAACGTCGTTGGTAGTTTGATAGGAATTGTGTTGAATATGTATATTGCCTTAGGCAGTATGGACATTTTAACTATATTAATTCTTCCTATCCATGAACATGATATGCGTTTCCATCTATTTATATCTTCTTTCATTCCTTTCTTCAGTGTCTTATAATTTTCTGAGTACAGATCTTTTACTTCTTTGGTTAAATTTATTCCCAGGTATTTTATAGTCTTTGGAGCAACTGTAAATGGGATTGTTTTTTTAATTTCTCCTTCTGATGTTTTATTATAGGTATATACAAATGCAACTGATTTCTGAATATTAATTTTGTATCCTGCTGCTTTACTAAATTCATCTATCAGCTCTAATAGCTTCTTGGTGGAGTCTATAGGGTTCTCTATATATAGTATCATATCATCTGCATATAATGATAATTTTACTTCCTCCTTACCAATTTGGATGCCTTTTATTTCTTTTTCTTCTCTGATTGCTGTGGCTAGAACTTCCAGCACTATGTTGAATAGAAGCGGAGATAGTGGGCAACCTTGCCTTGTTCCTGATCTTAGGGGGAATGGTTTTAGTTTTTCCCCATTGAGTATGATGTTAGCTGTGGGTTTGTCATATATGGCCTTTATTATGTTGAGATATGATCCCTCTATTCCCACTTTCTTAAGGGTTTTTATCATAAATGGCTGTTGGATTTTATCAAATGCTTTTTCTGCATCTATTGGTATGATCATGTGATTTTTATTTTTCATTTTGTTAATGTGGTGTATCACATTAATTGATTTGCGGATGTTGAACCACCCTTGCACACCAGGGATGAATCCCACTTGATCATGGTGTATGATCTTTTTAATGTATTGCTGAATTCTGTTCGCTAATATTTTGTTGAGGATTTTTGCATCTATGTTCATTAGATGAGGGGAGCTAATGCAGTGCTGATACATAAAGAGTTAAAGTGAACACAAAAAGTCTAAGCAGGGAGTTGGTTAATCAGGAGGCACAAATAGAGAATTCCCAAGGGGAACTTATTTAAGCTAAAGAAACAGTAGAAACCATCTGTCCTGGGAACAGGGATTTATCTATAGGTAGGAGGAGAGTCAAGGCCTAACATTAGACACTACAAGATTACTTTATATTTATTGTCTCAGTCTTCTGATGTAAACTTTCTGTCTTTGTACACATAAAAGAGAGCTGTAAAATAAAGCAGGTGCAGCAGTCTAATGAGAACTGCTAGCCCTCCCAATCCCATCTTTGTCTCTTGTCTTCTTTTTTCTCAATCCTCGCTCCCCACTTCAGGACCGTTCGTCTAGTCGGCAGGCTCCGACAATTAGAGATATCGGCCTGTAGTTTTCTTTTTTTGTGGTGTCTTTGTCTGATTTTGGGATCAGGGTGATAGTGGCTTCGTAAAAAGTGTTTGGGAGTCTTCCCTCCTTCTGGATTTTTTGGAAGAGCTTGAGGAGAATAGATGATAATTCTTTTTTGAACGTTTTGTAAAATTCATTTGTAAAGCCATCTGGTCCAGGGCTTTTGTTTGTTGGGAGATTGTTGATTACTGATTCAATTTCCGTGGTGGTAATCAGACTATTCAGGTTTTCTGTTTCTTCTTGAGTTAGCCTTGGAAGGTTGTACGCCTCTAGAAAATTGTCCATTTCTTCCAGATTGTCAAATTTGTTGGCATATAGTTGCTCATAGTAATTTCTTAAAACTTTTTGTATTTCTGCGGTGTCCATTGTCACTTCTCTTTCATTTCTGATTTTATTAATTTGGGTCCTCTCTCTCTTTTTTTTAATGAGTCTGGCTAAAGGTTTGTCGATTTTGTTTATCTTCTCTAAGAGCCAACTCTTGGATTCATTGATCTTTTGTATTGTTTTTCTGGTTTCTATTTCATTTATTTCTGCTCTGATCTTTATTATCTCCCTCCTTGTGCTCCCTTTGGGCTTATTTTGCTGTTCTTTTTCCAGATCCCTTAAGTGTGAAGATAAACTGTTGATTAGTGATGTTTCTTGTTTCTTTAGGTAGGCCTGCAAATCTATGAATTTCCCTCTTAGGACTGCTTTCACGGCATCCCATAGATTTTGGGTCATGGTGTTTTCATTTTCGTTTGTCTCGAGATATCTTTTGATTTCTTCCTTGATCTCCTGCTTGACCCATTCATTATTTAGTAATAAGTTATTCAGCCTCCATGAATTGGTGTGTCTTCCAGTTTTTTTCCTGTAGTTCATTTCTAATTTCATAGCATTGTGATCAGAGAAGACAATTGCTATGATTTCAATTTTCTTAAATTTATCAAGACTTGTTTTGTGGCCTAACATATGGTCTATCTTGGAAAATGTTCCATGTGCGCTTGAGAAAAACGTGTATTTTGCAGCATTGGGGTGAAATGTTCTGAAAATATCGATTAAATCCAAGTGGTCCAATGTATCATTTAAGGCTGTTGTTTCCATATTGATTTTCTGTCTGGAAGACCTGTCCTTTGTTGTCAGAGATGTGTTGAAGTCCCCTACTATGATAGTATTACTGTTGATCTCTGTCTTTATGTCAGTCAGTACCTGTTTTATATATTTAGGTGCTCCTATGTTGGGTACATAGATGTTTACAGGGTTATGTCCTCTTGTCGGATCGATGTCTTTATTATTATATAGTGCCCATCTTTATCTTTTAATATGTTCTTCATTTTAAAGTCTATTTTGTCAGAGATAAGTATTGCAACTCCAGCTTTTTTCTCATTTCCATTTGCATGAAATATCTTACTCCAACCCTTCACTTTCAGCCTGTGTGTGTCTTTTGTTCTGAGGTGAGTCTCTTGTATACAGCATATACAAGGGTCTTGCTTTCTTATCCAGTCAGTCACTCTATGTCTCTTGATTGGAGCATTTAATCTGTTTACATTTAAAGTGATTATTGATAGGTACATAGCTATTGCCATTTTTAAATTTGTAGTTAGGTTTTTTTGATCTTTCTTCTATTTTACAGAAGTCCTTTTAGTATTTCTTGCAATGTTGTCTTGGTGGTAATAAATTCCTTTAGCCTATTTTTTTCTGGAAAGCTCTTTATCTCTCCATCAACTTTAAATGATAGCCTTGCTGGATAAAGCAATCTAGGTTGTAGGCCTTTGTTTTCCATCACTTTGAGTATCTCCTGCCACTCCCTCCTGGCCTTCAATGTTTCTGTAGAAAAGTCATTTGATAGTCTTATGGGAGTTCCCTTGTATGTAACCCTCTGTCTTTCTCTTGCTGCTTTTAGGATTCTCTCTTTGTCTTTAAGCTTTGCCATTTTAACTATAATGTGTCTTGGTGTGGACCTGTTTGGGTTAATCCTGGTTGGAACTCTCTGTACTTCCTGGGCTTGTATGTTGGTTTCCTTCATCAGGTTGGGGAAGTTTTTGGACATTATTACTTCAAATATGTTCTCAATCCCTTGCTTCCTCTCTTCACCTTCTGGTATTCCTATGATGCGCATGTTGTTGTGCTTGATGTTATCCCAAAGGTCTCTTAAGCCATCCTCATTGTTTTTTATTCTTTTTTCTTTCTGTTGTTCCGTTTGGGTGATCTCTGCTACCTTGTCTTCTAAGTCGCTGATTCGATCCTCTGCTTCATCTAATCTGCTGGTAATTCCTTCGAGTTCTTAATTTCGGTAATTGTGTTCTTTAGTTCTAACTGGTTGTTCGTTATGATTTCTACATCCTTCTTTATGTCTTCTCTAAGCTCCTTAAACATTCTTATCACCAGTGTTCTGAACTCTGTCTCTGAAAGGTTGGTTACCTCCGCTTCATTTGGTTCCAGTTGTGGAGGTTTCTTCTGTTCTTTTATTTGGGACGTGTATCTTTGTTTCCCCATTCTGGCTGACTCTCTGTGTTTGCTCTGATGTATTAGGTAGATCCCCTAGAGTTCTTAGTTCTTGCTAGGTTATCTTATGTAGTATGTGTCCTTTATGTTTGACTTGCACTACTTCGTTCTTCTCCTCTGCGTGTGCTCCAAAGGTGACTCTTGTGTTGTGTATATTGTCCTGTTCAAGATCTTTAATTGCTTTTTGCTTGTGAGTAGGTGGGGTTAACTCCTAGGCTGACTCGTTGTGAGACTTGGCTCTGCCCACCGCAGGGTGTTCTGCTGCATGAGGGTTGACCACTTAAATGTGGTTTGGCCTCTATGGGCTCTAGTGCCTGCAGAAAATTCCCTCTGGGTGTGTGACTTGTAGGTCAAACCCAGTAGTACTCTCGTTTGGTCTGGAGTTGGCCTCTGGATATGTTGAATCTTGTGCCTCTTAAGCTAGGCCCTCCTGGTCTCTGTGCTCTCCGTTCTGCCCTGGGATCCTGTGGGTGCCCGGAACTGTGGGTGCCACCGCTGTTTTCACTGCCGCTGCTGCCGCCGCCGCCGGCCGGGACCCTGCCGCGGGCCCCCGCGTTTTCACTCCGCTCCCTTCCTTCCTTCCCCTGCTCGCCCAATTAGTGCACCTTTAAGTAATCCTTCCACGAGTCTCTTAGCTGTTCTTTGCCTGAACTTGCAGGGCCTAAAAGTTCCTCCAAGGTTTTGTGTCTGCTCGCTAGTGGGCCGTGAAAGAATTCCCGCGTGAGATAGAAATGTAGATTTATTAACGTAAGAGGAGGGTCAGCTGGGCAGGGTCTGCTGGAAACTACTGCGTCTCCATTCTTTTATTCTTTGGATTGCATCTGACAAGAGACATACTATAATTCTGTTTCTTGTTCCTCTATAGGTAAGCTGTGATTTATCCCCTCTGGCTTCTCTATTTACCTACGTGTAGCTGTTCTTTGGAATTTAACCTTCTTACCACTTTGAGCTTCTTGGTTTTCTGGTTTGATGTCTGTCATTAATTTTGAAATTTTCTTGACTCTTATTGTTTCATATATTTATTCTACTTTGTTGTCTCTTTCTCTGACTTCTGATATTCCAATTACATGTTACACATTTTGAAATTGTCACACTGCTCTTGGATGTTCTGTTTTATTTGCTGTGTTTTGATTTATTTTATTTAATTCTTTGTTTATGTATGTCATTCTGGCAAGTTTCTCTTGACTTATCTTCAAGTTCACTGATTATTTTCTTGGCTGTGTCCAATCTAGTGATAAGCCCATCAAGGGCATTCTTCATTTCTTTCGCAGTGTCTTTAATTTCAAATATTTCCTTTTATTTCTTTCTTAGTATTTTCATCTCTCACTTACATTATCCATCCTTTCTTGTGTGTTGTCTTATTTTCCACAAGAGCAATTAACATATTAGTTGCAGGTATTTTAAATTACCTGATTGAAAATTCTAACACCTGTGTCATAGCTGAGTCTGATTCTTGCTTTGTTTCTTCAGACGGTATTTGTTCTTTCATTTTACTATGACTTGTAATATTTTGTTGAAAGTTGGGTATGTTGCTTCAGTTACTAGAAACTTTCATAAATTGGGCTTTAATTTGAGGATTTATGTTAATCTGGCTAGGAGTCAGGCTGTGTGTTACGTTTACTGTAGCAACAAGTGGCAGAGGCTTCAAAGTCCTCTAGTTTTCTTGATTTTGTCTTCTATTTTTACTCTGGGCTTTTCTAAGCGTTGCTTTTCACAACAAGTGTGCATTTCACAGTTATTTTAACTATAAACCTCTATTATTATCTTGGAGCCTAGTTGGTGTAGTGGAAATATGTGAAGAGGGGAAGCACTGTATAATTTTATGACTGAAAGTCAATCTATTGTTGGGCTTGTGTGTCTAGGCTGTGAGTGTTCAGAAGTGTTTCTATAGTTGTATAGCTTATTTCTCTCCTCTTAGGTGAAACTGGAAGGCTAAAGAAGACTTAAGTGGAATCAAAGCTCTTTCTCCAACTGGGATAATGCTTTGGTAAAGTCAGAGTCACTGGATAGTATTTGTTATGGAAAATGTTGTGGGTGTATTTTACAAGGATTATGCTTCCCTACCCCTTACCCCCTTCAGAGCCAGACGGTTTCTTTCTTCAAGGTTCTCTGTGAGAACTTGGATTTCCTGCAGGTAAAGCCATGAAAGTGTGGGAATCTTCCTAAGGATGTGACCCCAAGAGCTTCTCTCTCTCAAGTTAGCTTATTTTCAGCCTTCAGGTATTGGTCAACATTACCTTTAAAAGTTTCTACTAATTTATGGCTCCAGTGGCTTCTCTTTCTCTTGGTTGTTAAACAACTCTTTGTTGTGATCTAAAATTTCCTTTCTCAAGACTTTGTTGTTATGGTTTGCCTTTGACCCTAGATTTCTAATGAGTCCAGGGAAAGGCATTAATTTTCATTTTGCTGAGCATTTCCTTGATGTAAAGATGAGAATGATCACTGCTCAGGTCTTTACATAGCACATCTGAAACTAGAAAACAAACAAACAAAAAATGTCATTTTAAAGACATTTTTAGAAATGTTTTAAAAACAGCAAAATGCAAATAAGAGTTATCCACATTCACATCATCCAGATTAATCCACTACGAAAATTTTGGCATATTTTCTTTCAGACTTTTTTCCCCTCAAAATTAATATTGGTTTTCCAATATAATACCTCAAAATTAGTGTTAGTTTTCCAATATAATATCTCTTAATTTTAAACAATTAAAATTATGCAAAAGTTAAAAACACAACAAAAATATATCATATGATTTTATCATTTACATATAATATTAATGTTAGGTTCTAGTCTCGTTACACACACACACACACACAGAGAGAGAGAGAGAGAGAGAGAGAGAGAGAGAGAGAGAGAGAGAGAGAGAGAGAGAGAAAGTGCTTTGATATAACTAAAATCATATTTTTTGTTGATGAAAAGGTATGAGTTAAGGCTATATTCTTTTTAAACTCCAGGTCTATTTTTAAAATGATGATGTATGTGATATCTTTCATTCTGATCTGTCTAGATTAGCATTTTTTAAATTCTTCTAAGAATTAAGCATATTGAGGGAGGAAAAATAGGCTGGAGATTTAGTTCAATTGCCAATAGTGACCACATCAAAATTACAATTAAATTACAGAACAACCATCATTGAGAATCACCTGAAGTCTAGCTAACCCAAAATCCTAAACTAAGGACACACAGAAGAAACCATCTCAAGACTGGTAGGAGGGGCAGAGATGCAGAACAAGCTGGTCCCACAACCTTGTGTGCCATTTGAAATCAGGAGGGATACCTTAGTTGTTAAGTTGTCCCCCAGGGGACTAAGGGGTCCCAGCCCCATACCAGGCTCCCCAGCCCAGAGTTCTAGTGCTGTGGAGGGAAGTCCCCATAATTTCTGGCTGTGAAGACCAGTGGATATTGTGACTGAGTCAGATGGAGGGCTGCTGCAACCTGAGGTATTCTGTTTAAGGGCCCATGCACAGACTTATTCAATGATGGACTCACTCCCTCTGAGCTCCAGTACTGGGGCAGCAACTCAAAAGTTGTCAGTGACATGTGGGGAGGAACTGAGTTGTCTGGCTTCAGGGGGAGGGCTGGATGGGCAGCTGACAGAATTAATTGTTTCTTTGTTGAACCCTACCCCTCTTGGCTTGTCGATGCAGGCGGCTGTAATATCTGAGTCTCCATCAACCTAGCTGACACCATTTATCCCACCCTGGTGATTCCCTGAGACCCACCCACCCAAATTTCAGGCTCACCCAAGCTGCTTTCAGTGACTTTACCATACCAATGGCCAGTCTTGGTTCGTTATGAGGACTTTCCTAAAATCTCTCAAAGGTTCAAAAAAAAAACAAACAAGCAGCACCTGTCTTCAGCATGCCTTGTACCTCTTGCTGAGGACTCCCAAGCCTGGCACTACCAGCAGCTGGTTTCAGTTCACATACTGGCCTCTGAAGGCATCTCCAAACCCAGTGTGGGTGGCAGCCATCTGTGAATTACTTTGTGGTTCATTCCAGCTGGCCCTGGGAAGGGCACAGCCTGTGGTGGAACTTGGCCTCCCTGCCACAAGGCCCCAGGGCTGGCATATCTGGTGGCCAGCTTTAGACCAAGCTGGAGCATCACCCAGCTGTCTCTAAGGATGGTACACCCAAAGAGCAGACTGGGCAGGCACCAGAGACCTGCCAAAATGAATCTTGCTCCATAGAGTAAGCCTCTGCACACCTGTTATTCATCTGTACTCAGTCAGTCTTCACAACCAATCAACCCAAGGGTCAATCCCTCCCGTTGACATGCAAACAGCAACCAAAGCTCAACTACAATAAAAGGGCTCATACAACACACAGAAGGGACACACCTGGAACACCCAGTTCAGGGAGACTGCACTACTCGGCCCCATAGGACACCTACTACATAAGACCATTCTACTAAGACTGAGAGACATAGAAACACTATCTAAAACATAGAAACAAAAAGAGGGAGGCAACCAAAAAGGGGGGAAAGAAACATGTCCCGAATGAAAGAACAGAACAAAACTCCAGAAGAAGAACTAAACAAAATAGAAACAAGCAGTCTACCAGACATAGAGTTCAAAGCACAGTTTAAAAGGAAGCTCAATGAACTTAGGGGAAAAGTAGGTGAACTCAGTGAGAACTTCAACAAAGAGATAGGAAACATAAAATGGAGATAGAAAGCATTTTTAAAAAGTCAGAAATGAAGAATACAGTAATAGAAATAAAAAAATACGTTAGAGGGAATCAATAGTAGATTAGATGAAGGAGAGAACTGCATCAGTGATTTAGAAGACAATGCAGCAGAAAATATGCAATCAGAACAGAGAAAAGAAAAAAGAATCCAAAAAAGTGAGAATAATTAAAGGGGCCTCTGGGACAACATCAAGTGTACCATCAGAGGAGTACCAGAAGGAGAAGACAGAGAGCAAGGAATTGAAAACCTATTTGAAGAAATAATGACAGACAACTTCCCTAACATGGGGAAAGAAATAGACACACAAGTCCAAGAAGCCAGAGACTCCCAAACAAGATGAACCCAAAGAGGCCAACACCAAGACACATCATAATTAAAATGCCAAAGGTTAAAAACACCGAGAGAATTTAAAAGCAGAAAGAGAAAGGCAGTTAGTTATCTAGAAGGAAGGTCCCATAAGACTGTCAGCCGATTTCTCCACAGAAACTTTGCAGGCCAGAAGGGATTGGCAAGAAATAATCAAAGTGATGAAAAGCAAGAAACTACAACCAAGACCACTCTACCCATCAAGGCTATCATTTAGAATCAAAGCAGAGATGAAAAGCTTCCCAGACAAGAAAAAGGTAAAGGAGTTCATCATCACCAAACCGGTATTACAAGGAATGTTACAGGGACAGGAAGAAGAAGGGGAAGATGGAGAAGGAGGAGGAAGAAGAGAAAAAGAAAAGATAAACAAATGTGAATAATAAAATGGCAATAACTACGTATCAACAATTACTTTAAATGTAAATGGATTAACTGTTCCTATCAAAAGATATATGGTGGCTGAAAAGATAAGAAAACAAGACTTTTACATGTGCTGCCTACAAGAGACTCACTTCAAATAGAAAGATGACCACAGACTGAATGTGATGGAAAAAGATATTTCATGAAAATGGAATCGAAAAGAAATCTGGGGTAGTAATACTCACATCAGACAAAATACACTTTAAAATAAAGGCTATATACCTAAAGACAAACAAAGATCCAGTGATCCCACTGCTGGATATTTATTCAAAAAATCCTAAACACTACTTTGAAAGAATATGTGCATCCATATGTTCACTGCAGCATTGTTGACAAGAGCCAATATATGTAGGCAACCGGGGTGTCCATCAATGCATGAATGGATAAAAAAGAGGTGGTACATATATACAATAGAATATTACTCAGTCATAAAAATGAACAAACTCTTGCCATCTGCAACTCTTTAGGTCTGCATGGATAGACCTAAAGGGTATTATGCTGAATAAGTCAGACAGAGAAAGACAAATGCCATATGAGTTCACTTATATGTGGAATCTAAAAAAGAAAATAAATGAACAAACAAACTCATAGGTACAGAGAACATTTTGAGGGTTACCAGATGGGATGGGGGTTCAGGAGGTGGGTTAAAAAAGAGAAGGGATTAAGAAGTACAAATTGGTAATTATAAAATAGTCATGGGTTGTAAAATATAGCATAAAGAATACAGTCAATAGTATTGTAATAACTATGTACAGTGTCAGATGAGTACTAGACTTATTGGGGTGATCACCTCATAAGTTATATAAATGTCTAATCACTATGTTACACATCTGAAACGAAAATAACATTGTATATCAACTGTAACTGAAAAATAAACAAAGAAATTGTTTAAAAAAAAAGCTGACTGCTTAATTAACTATGGATTTTGGGGTTAAAAACATATGTAAAAGTAAAATACATCACAAAATTAGCACAAAAGCCAGATGGGGGATACAATCAAGATTGTAATTATTGATTACAATGCATTAAATGTTTTAGTATCACTTAAAGGTAGACTGTGATGAGTTAAGATATACTATAATCCCTAAAGCAAGCATTAAATTTACAAAGCAAGGAGTTACAACTCCTTGGTTTGAACCAACAAACAAGACAATACAGAATCATGAAAAATACTAAATCCAATAGAAGGGGAAATACAGGGAAAAGTGAACCCTCTCCAAATAATAGATGAGAGAACTAGAAAACAAATAACACAATAGATTTAAAGCTAAGCATATCAACAATTGTATTAAATGGAAACTCCCATGTACTGCAAATAAAAGGCAGAGATGATCAGATTGGATTTAAATAAGCAAGACCCAACCATGTGCTGACAAAAATAAGTTAAAAGTAAAAATATGGAAAAAGATATGATGAGACCAAAGGAAAGGAATCATGAATGGCTTCACTCCCAGCTTTGTATTCAGATTCTTCACCCTGCTTCCATGACAGACTGTTGCCTAGCACTTAAGGTCCAGTTTCATGCTTCAGGTCCCTCCTAGACTAAGAAACCTACCTGAAAAACTCATCCATAAGCTGAGAATTTTCCTATATTCCCCTTGTCCTACCTGCCTGCCTTATACCTGCCCTTCCCTCAGTATTGCTGTGATTGCCCATACCATAATTCTTGTAGGTACACACAATTTAAGACCCCATCCTGCAGCTGCCAGGACTTGCCTTGACTTCTCACCCCAGGTTGTGGCCTCCAGGTCCTTGTTCTGGTCTTGCCACCATCACTGATTCACCATGGACATCCATACTAGGGCTTCATCTGCATTTATCACATGATGTTCATTCCCTCAGCCATCATGCAGCCAACAGCTTTACAGCGATGTCCTAGGCTTTGCTGATTTACAAAATTCTGTGTAGTATATACCTAGTTTCTAACCTAACCCTGACCCATGTCGCTTCTTGGAGTTAGTGGCTTGTGTGCACCTCTGAGCCCTGGAACCTGCTGACCTTTGCCTGGACCCATTCTTATCTCCTTAAGGGCACCAATGTGCTTCACCATAATCACATACCATGCGGGGTCCCATTACCATCTAGATAACCAAAGGAAGTAAAAATCCAGTCCTGAGAATAGTTCTCATAATGAAATGTGATAGAAGAGGATAGAATTTATTATGGCTACTGCCCCAGCGATATAAAAACATTCTCGTGGTGGGTGTGTTTCTGCCACTGTGGGTCTCTGAGACGTGCATAGGCAGAAGAGATAGTAAGTCCCCAGGGAAATAATCATCAAAAAGAAATACTTATATTGAAGAAAACTACAGGAAACGGACTCATCTGTGAGGGAGAAAATTAGCATATAAATGCAGAGTTTCAGCTGTCAGCAAAGTGTCCACCTGAGCAGCACAGGCTGAATGCCACAGGTGTGGACCAGAGAGGCCAACACAGTGAGGCAGTTAGGTATACATCCGCACACACACATACACACAAACTCTGATAACAAACCTAATAAAAACAATACAAAAAAAGAAAGCTACAGATCAAGATCTTTAATGAATATAGATATAAAAATCCTTAAGAAAATATTAGCATATAAAATATAGCAACATATTTACTTAATTCTACACCATGACAAAGTAAGGTTTATTCTAGGAATGTAAAGCTGGTTAAATATTAAAAAATCAACCAATGTACCTGACAAGATTACCAGGCTAAAACAAAATGTCACATGACCATACCAATTCACAAACATGCACACACACACACATACACATACATACAAAAGTCAGCACTTACTCTGATAAAAATAAAACCACAGGAAAACAGGAATTGAGGAAATCATCCTCAAGTTGATAAAGTACAACAAGGAACCTTTAGCTACAATCATACTTTGTCAGGCTTTCCCATATGACTGGAAAGAAGGTAAGCAACTCTGCTCTTACCACCATTATTCATCCTAGTACTGGTAGTCCTAGAAAGCAAAATAAAGGAAGACAAGGGGATAAAACACACAGGCATCAGAAGGGTAGATATAAAATTGTCCTTCTTTGCAAATGACATCATAGTCTACCTATGATATCTCTAAGAACATACAAAAAAAACTCTTAAAAACTTAAACTAATAAGTGAGTCCAACAAGGTCACAGGATGTGTGATTAATATAAAAAATGAAAATAAAGTGAAATTTGGTTCACTAGCAATGAATATATAGAAAATAAAAATTTAAATTGCCACAATATTTAAAATCACTAATAAAATGTAATAAGTACAAATATAGCAAACATACAGGAGGATTTATATGTTGAAATCTGCAAATATACTAATGAAAATAGTCTAAGGAGATAAATAATTGAAGAAATATATTGTTCTATTGTGGAGAATTCAATGTAGAAAGCAAGTCAATATTCTCAAAATTGATATAATGCAATTATATCAAAGGTTTAATGAAATTTCTATCAAAATCCAGTAAGTTATTTTTTATGGATATAATGGCAAGATTACATTAAATGTATTTGCAAAGGCTGAGGAACTAGACTAAGTAATTTTGAAAATGAAGACTAATATAGGAGGAATCAATGTACCTGATGTCAAGACTTATTCTATAGCTACAGTAGTCAACACTGTGTGATATTGATAGAAAGATAGTCACAGACAACATGGAATAAAGCAAAGCATCCAGAAATAGATTCTCAACTATGCCCTTAGTTTTGACAAAGATGTAAAAGTAATTCAATGGAAGAATGATAGCCTTTTCAACAAACGGTGCTATAGCAATAAAAATAATACAAAATGAAATGCAGAGAAAGATTGGATGTCCATAGCAAAAGAAAACAGGAATCTTACACATCACACAAAAATTAACCAAAAATAGGCCATATATCAAGGTGTAAAATGTGAAAATATAAAACTTTTCAAAGAAAACAGGAAAAAACGGAAAACTACGGCTTGATGAAGAGTTCTTAGATATGGTACTGAAAGCATGATCCATAAAAAAATGATAAATTGGACTTAAAGTTGATTTTTTTTTTTGGCTCCATGAAAGCCTCTGATAAGAGAATGGAAAGCCAAACTGCATTATAGGAGGAAACATTTGTGAACCATATATCTGAGGAACAACTAGAACATATAAAGAATTCTCAAAATGAAACAGTTAAGAATAAAATCAAATTACAAAATAGGCAAAAGATACGAAGAGACATTTCATTAGAGACGTTACACTGATGGAAAATTAAGCACATGAAAAGATGTTCAACATTGTTCGGTGATTGGGGAAATGAAAATTAAATCACAATGAGATATCTCTATATACGTGTCAGAATGGCTAACAAAAAATATGTGGAATTAAAAAACAAAGCAAATGAACAGATAAAACAAAGTAAAAACACACTCATAGAAACAGATCAAAGGGATGGTTGCTAGAGGGGAGGAGGTTGGGGAATAAGTGAAAAAGATGAAGTGAAATATAGTCAATAATATTGTGATAACACAGTGATAAGTTTGCATGGTGACAAGTGTTTACTAGAATTAGTAGGGTGATCACATTGTAAAGTATAAAAATGTTGAATCACTATATTGTACACCTGAAACTAATATAACTAATATATTGTATACCAACTATACTTAAATAAAAAAAATAGTGACAACACCAAAATGCTGGAGAGGATGCAGAGTGACTAGATCACTCATACACTCCTAGTGGAATTATAAAATGGCACAGCCACCCTGAAAATCAGTTTGGCCATTTATTAAACAACTGACATGCAGAATCATACTACCCTACAATTGCACTCTGGTCATTTATCCCACAGAAATAAAAACGTTAACACAGTGATCTATATACAGTTATTATAGTAGGTCTATTTGTAATAGCTCAAACTGGAAACAAACAAAATTTGTCTCAATAAATGACATTTAAAAAAAAAAAAGCATACATACTGTTAACTTCAAAAAAAAAGGCCTTCGGATAAACACCCAGAAGTGGAATTGCTGGGTCATAAGGTAATTCTATATTTAAATTTTTGAGAAACCTACAAACTGTTTTCCATAGTGGCTGCACCAATCTGCAATCCCACCCACAGTGCACGAGGGTTCCCTTTTCTACACATCCTCACCAGCACCTGTTTTTTGTTAGTTTATTGATGGCAGCCATCCAGACAGGTGTGTTTATGTTTCCAAATTGTGTCACATTATATATAACATTCTGCAATGTGTTTTTTCACTTGATATGTCTTAAAGATTTATCCACATTGTAACCTATAGACCTAGCTCCTTCATTTTTAATAGTTTAATAGTTTTGTGACATAAAATGACACAGACATTTATGGACATTTGGGTTATTTCAAAGTTACTGCTCTTGCAAGCCCTTCTACCAGTATATCCTTAGGTGTGTCACAGAATGCTCCTTATAGTATAGCATTTATGCAAATAAACACAGCACATCTTTCCAGCATGTTTCGGTGTAAAACACTGCACACCCAGAAGTGGAAGTGCTAGACCTGTTGTGTACTCATCCTACCAGTTTTCCCAAGTGATTCTCACTGTACCCTCCCAGAAGCAGTGTACGAGAGTACCAATTTTCCCAACATCTTTGCCAACACTCATTTGTCAAACTTTTTAATGTTTGCCAACAAAGAGATGATAAATATTGTCTTGTTTTTTTTAATTTTCATTTACTATTTTAATAAAATTATAAAACATCAGAGTTGAAAGACACCTCTCATCATATAGTACAACCTCTCTATTTAAAGAAGACTTTTTTCGATTGTGTATAAGTGATACATGTACACATTATTGTGGTGAAAATCTAAAATAAAATTTCAGGGGCCGGCCCGGTGGCTCAGGCGGTTAGAGCTCCATGCTCCTAACTCTGAAGGCTGCCGGTTCGATTCCCACATGGGCCAGTGGGCTCTGAATCACAAGGTTACCAGTTCAATTCCTCGAGTTCCACAAGGGATGGTGGACAACACCCCCTGCAACTAAAATTGAACACAGCACCTTGAGCTGAGCTGCCTCTGAGCTCCCAGATGACTCAGTTCATTGGAGCACGTCCTCTCAACCACAAGGTTGCAGGTTCAACTCTCGCAAGGGATGGTGGGCTGCGGCCCCTGACACTAGCAATGGCAACTGGACCTGGAGCTGAGCTGTGCCCTCCACAACTAAGACTGAAAGGACAACAACTTGACTTGTAAAAAAGTCCTGGAAGTACACACTGTTCCCCAATAAATCTGTTCCCCTTCCCCAATAAAATCTAAAAAAAAAAAAAAAAGAAAGAAAGAAAATAGAAGACTTAAAAAAAAATTGCAAGGCATTGAATAACAATAATAAATAAAAACACGCAGGCAAAACACGTTTGCAATCAACAACAGTAGCTATTCAGAATGCACTGATTCAGGCAAAAGCCCAAATGTTCCGATTAGAAAGCAAAGGCAGTGGGTATTTATGAGAAAGGGAAGGAGAATAATTATATCAATACAAGGGAGACGTTTCTATTGCTGCTGATAACATACATAGTGATGTTATTTCTAAACAATGTCTTAAATTCTCAGTCCAGTAGTCGTCAGTCTAGTAGTCATAATAACTTGTCTTGTTTTCTTTGCAAACAGTTCTTTTTTGTAAAACAAATTTGCTTTAGACCCTGCCCAAAGGTTATTGTTTCCTGTTTTAACATTCCAAAGGTTTGAGGCATAAAATGTGCAAAGTTGTTCCTTTGCCATGGTAGCTCTGGCTCCATTTTAACCAAAGTGGCTCTATTTTTGGGTGTTTTTGATTTTTTGCTTTCTGTTTTTGTTGTTTTCCCCCCATTTCATCACGATCTTTCTTTGAAAGCATTGCTGACCAACCATTGGAAAGCTGTCTTGGTCAGTTATTAAAAGCATCATCAGTCTTCCATTGCCAAGGAGCTCATCTTAGGTATGTCATGCCATTGTCAGTCCCTTGTTGCCAAGAAGGTTCAGTATTGATACGTCATGTCCCACAGAGGAGGAAAAGGTTTTTTTTAGGCAACTTAGGCCACATTTGAGTAATAAGAGCACCAGAACAGAGGAAGACTTTACCATCATGTTCCTTTAAAGACAAACATCTTTAGTAGTTTCTTAGGGTTTTTCATATGAAGTCTCATAGGCCTTAGTGATCATCTCAAAACATTGAGCACCATTTATCAGAATAGTATCTTTATAATGAGCCATGTAAAACAAAGATTTATAACAGCATCATGTTCTATAATAACAAACAAAACGCTAAGTCCAACTTGAAGAATAGATCTGAACCAGAAGACAATATCTGAGGGCAGTCAGCTGAAGATATTAAAGAATCATGAAGTGTCAATGGGCACTGTATTTAATCATTTGGCTTGTGCCGGATTTTTATCTACTGTCTTTATTTCATCAGAGAGATTTTATCCAGGTACAACAGAGGTATTAAGAACAGAGCAAACCCCACCTTGCTCAGCTAAGGTATAGAAAATTCTATTGTTTAATATAACTCGTGTAAGGAAACTGAAAGATTTTTCTGGTTGGCTGTTTCAGTACCTGCCCAAGGAAAATGTATTCTTCCAAATCTGGTCCCTTCACTGGAGCTGACATTGCCAGGTATTAAACATCCTTGACTGTGTGTGCAACCAGTTGCATGTTTTGACTTATAAAGGTGGTTTAAAGATGATGCCCAAAGTTGAGTTATCTTCCCAGACAGATATTAAGGAGAAAATACAGAACAATAACTATTATAGTGAGTTCTTGGCCTCTCATATTATTTGTAAGATAGGAAAGAACTAAAGTAAGGAAAAGGGGTAAAAAGGCAAAAACAAAAAAACAAAAACGAAAAAGGAAGGTGTGGATTATACAGGCCTAGTCCAGAACCTTGAGTTCATTGTTCACAACAGATGTCTGTTTCACTTCCCAGTACTTTTAAATTTTGAATCTTCACTTGAGCAGTCCATTTTGGTGCAAGAACTTCCTTTAAATTGAGAAATACAAATCAAAAACTTAACACCTTTAAATTTGGTCACATATGATTAGTTACAAGTACCTGAAATTTTAGAGGGGTCAGGTAGAAAAGATAAATATTTCAGTTGTGCTTACAAAGGTTTAGGCCTACAAATTGCTGTAGGCCATAGGTAGTTTAGGGGGAAAAAATCAGTTTATTTAGTGCCATGTTATTAATTCTTATTGATCTTGACCTTTTATTAGCAGTTTTATGAATCCAGTTTTTCCTTAGAGTTCTATAAATCTTTGCCCAGTTCAGTGTATATTTTTTAAAGTTAATTAGAAATCTGTATTTTATTGTGTTAAAACCTTCTCCATGAATTTCTCTGAAGATGAAACGTCTTTGTAGAAACATTTCTGTAAAAATATCAAAGAGTAATTGTCTGTAAATGATAAAAGACTTATAAATGGCCATGGTTAAGACCTGGTGAGAGCTCACATTCACATGTACATATAAATAATGCAATTGACTCAGTTGCTCATTTGTATCTTAGTGTTTCCAGTGCCTATAAGGGCAGTCACCACTTGTCAGTCTTTTCCTGAAAGTCAAGGGGACATTAACCACTCGGCAGGGCCTTATGTCCCTGCATGGTACTTGTGTCGTGAGTGGGGAACAATGTCCTGATGCACAGGTTCAGATAGAGTGAGTAACAGAGCTTTATTTGGGAACCAACGTCCCTCCAGAGGCCAGTGCTCTGGTCAGCACAGACGGTTATACAAGATAAAGTAGAATTTAATAACGAACCAAGCTCCAGAGTCAATCGAGGTAGAGAAGGTCCCTGGTCCGGGAGGGGCGACTGGGTCCATGACAGGTTTGAGAAGAGCTGATCTTGCAGGGAAGAACTTGGGAGAGTCCCGGAGTATAGTGGCTGCACCTCGCAGAGGACTCTGTCGGATGGCCCAGACAAACGTCCCGGAGGATTGTTCAGAGTGTCTCACTCAGAGCCCAGTCGGACTACTCACAGCACTGCTTTGGAGTTCTGCTTTTATCCTCTTTTCCTTGGGCTTGTTTACCTCTTAGGTGATAACCAGAAGTGGTTTTGGTGAACGTGTTTATCACTCAATTTTGTTATGCTCAGTTTCACACAAAAACATGTTTTTTACTTCACTCTTATCAGTCTCACACATATGCGGCCATAGTCCTGCCCCTACTAGTAAACAACTTGTTTTGCAAACCTCAATCCAACATATATATTTTATACGCTCTACACAGTTAGCTTGACCATATATAAAATTCTCTTCTCAAGATTGTTCCTCCACAAACCTTCTGCAAGTTACATATACCTTTAAGTTTTCATCCTATCTTTTCCTTTCTTATTTTGAAACAATCATTCTATCTTAGGACAATATTGCTTTATTTTCTTTCTTTTAACAACAAAAAAAATCATGTCCCTTATATCCTCTTATCCAAAAAACACATTCTATTTTCCTTTCCCTCAAGAAAAGTATTTCTTTCTCTGTTCCATAACTTACTCCACCAAAAACATATATCCTATTTTTCATTTATATTTCGTTTTATCCTTATTATTTTCTAGCTGTTTAAAAAAAAAAAGCCAACTATATATTTTTTTATAAGCCAATTTTGGCCAAGGTACTTACATAATAGTTTGTATTTTTAAAAAGCCACTTTTTTTTTCTTTTAGTCTCTGAGGGCAATGTTTTGATTTGTTCCTGTGTGTTTATATTATAAAGACAGAATAAGAGTAAAAACTTTCAGAGACATAGAAGAACTAAGTTTTTAAAGTTTTATTTATTTGGCAATGCTTCCTGTGTAATTTACCACACTGCATAGGCCTAATTAGTTTAATTTCCCCCTTTTATAAGAGAGAGAACAAATCTTTGAGTTCATTCAGGGATCTATCTAACAAACTCCAAAGTTCTTAAAATCTCGAAGGTCAAGAATAAAACTCTAATTTTTGAATATTGGGAAGTTTTACACACATATCAAAAGTTTTAAAGCATTTGGTCAAATAGAATTAGAGGTCATTGTGGAACACTTGTTATTTATTTAATCATGGTGAAAATTAAAAGAATTTGCAGGCAAGTACAGAGAGTTAAATAGTTATAAGCAAAATTTTAGCTCTTTTAATATTAAGAAGACTCAGTTTACTTAAGACATTAGAGACCTGATTATAAAGAATGCAAGAAATAATTTAAATAAAACATAAATTCTTTGTTTTCCATTTGTAATCTCTTTAAGACCTTACCAACAGGACAGGAAATTTTTGCTCTTTTAGCAGAGAAATAGCATTAAGTTTTAGCTTTAGTTAAGCACATAGTTAATAGTAAAGCTTATTTTTTAAACCCTTATAATAACATTTTAATTTTAGCTAGGTTAGTGGTAAGAGGTAAAACTCTGAAATAACAAGAATAAAATTATTTTCCTTGTTGAGAACATATCTCCATGTTACACCATTTACTGACGACATATATTAATTCTTTCCGTATTGGTTAGAATTTTTAACCCTTAAAAACCTTAGAAATCTTAATTTCAGCGACAGCCCAAAGTATGCAATTAGCATTCTTAGACTGGCAATTTTGTGAACGTATTTCATAACTTCTAGAAACAGGCTTTTGACTGCCAAATATATTTTATTACTTTTAGAAGCATGTGCTTCCTCAGAGCATAAAACATTTTTATTAATAGACCTAAATATCTTTAATTTCTCTGTTAAGAAGCCCAAAGTGATGTAGGTTATGTTGGATCTGCCCGCGGTTTCTGAGTGCAGGTCAAGATCGTGTCTCGTGAAGCCGAAGAATGGAAACACGGACCAGGGAGAGGCAAAACGTTTTAAAAAGAGGATAGTTTATAAGAGACAGGAGAAGAGGTTGTAGCTCGCGAGCGGGAAGGGGTCCCGAATGGGGGGTGCCCCATGATTGAGGCAAAAGCTCTTACTTTTATACCTTGCCTTGCCTGCTTGGGGAAGGGGAGCTATCTGAAGAAGGGAACTTGTTTGAAGAAGGGAACTGGTGCCTTCTAATGAAATTCGTCTACCAGGTTTGTTCTGCTTGCCCATCCTAAAGGAATTAGCAAAGTAACCCACTCTTATCTATCGGATCTGCTCCATTTGTCAGGCCAAAAGGAATTCTATGATTAACCTCAAGGCCTTGTTACATTATGTCCTGGAGGGAAGGAGTGATTTCAAAACCTGAAGTTTTAGGGTATGGCTGTCTTTTGTTTATTCCACCAGGGATCTCCCTGTCTACGTAGGGACATGCTAACTCTCCTGTATCAAAAGTAGGTAAAGTGAGATTTATTTAGAAGTTAATTTTACAATATTTTATCTCAATTGGAAATGACCTATTCAATCATTTTCATCTTAATTTAGTGAAACTCTGAGGTTTTAAGTTACAAAAAGATTTTGGGAAAGTCTTTGTAAGTACACATACCATAAGACAATTATTGTCGAAAAGTTTTACCAAAAAAAGCTTTTATTTTGTTTACATCTATTTAACTTATTAATTCTCAATAATTATATTTAGGTTACTCATGAAAATGTTATGATATATTAGACCAAATCAATTATGATCCCATGCTACGTTTTTGTTGGAAAAAACCCTGTAACAGAGATAAGATGAACTTATTTTTTTGTAATCTAGGCAAAATAAAAACATTATATTAAATGTTAATCAATTTAAAGACATGTTTATTTTAATTAAACCAAACAAATCAATATTAATTATTTTCCCAATCACATGATCCTAAAAATCATGTGGGTTAGTGTCTGTTATATTTCTTAATTTATGTGTTTATTTTTAAGCCAATTAAACAGAACTCTTTTTATAAACCAATTTTATCAATTTCTTCTTGAGATACACACAGAAACAACCAGAGACCTGATAGTTTCATTTAAAAATGCCATGAAATAAGTACAATAAGGCCAAAAAAACACAAAAAACAACAACAACAGCAAAACAATTTATAACAGGATAAGTTCTTTATTCATTTAGGTGGCTGAGGCTTTAAGATCCTTATTTGTCCTTGACAAACAATTTTTAAGGAGACTGGGGAGGGCTGCTAGGGCAAGGGAACCTGCTCAGGGTGTGTATGTGTGTGTGTGTGTGTGTGTGTGTGTGTGTGCATGTAGCTTTCTTTTTCTATTTTTTTTTTCTTTTCCTTTAATTTGTTTATTCTTAGGCAGTTGTGGGCTGTGTTTACATTTTTGGTTCTCTGTAAGACCTTGGAAGTTACTGAAGTTTAGAAAAATCTTATAAGACTTTTACTTTTGCCAAATTTCTAAACATACAGTTATTAAATTCTTTGAAATACTGTATCTTTCCAGATTATAGCTAGGACAAACAGTAAGAAATTTACCTACTCAGATGCCAAAAATTATTTTGTCTTTTAGAAACTTCTTTTTGTAAATTAAGTAATGCATTTTATTGTCCCCAAAATGTTTTGATTCCTCTTTTTATTGTTTTCTTATGACAAACAAGGTAATAGGCGGATAATAAACCAAAGGAGCAAAATCAAGAGAGTACTTAATCCAAGGGGAAAGGGCCCCTCCCCTTTCTCTTGCTGTAGACCACTGCATACTGGCCCCAGGTCAATTCCACCACTTCCACCCCCACCCCACAGCTGTACCAGGAGAAAACCTCTCGCTTGAGGGAAAACCCCTCTCAATATCAAATAAAATATCTGACTTGTATCAAACAACGAAGGAAGCCCGCGAACCTGAGAGAGCTTCACAGCCGGGGAGACAGCAGTGCATCCAAGCGGTGAACACAAAACGATACTGTGTTGCCAGGGGTCACCTTGAAGGTGAGGCCACTTTAGATCCTGCTCAACTATGCCAGATATGTTAACTTAAATATAAAAGGCCTTTCAAAGTGAGAGGCAAAAAGTATTTATTTGAGATCAATAAGAATATTTATACAGTATGCACTGCTTCAGGTAGAGGTTCAAACCGTGTTCCAATTAGGAGAAAAAGCAATGGGTATTTATGAGATGTGGAAGGGAAACAATTGCATCCTAGAAGGAACACCTTTCTATTGGTGCTGATAACTTAATATATGATGTTAATTATTTTTTAAATTAATTTATTTTTTATTAGCTTCAGGTGTACAAAACAACATAGTGATTAGACATTTATATACCTTACAAAGTAATAACCCACATAAGACTAGTACCCATCTGACACAGTACAAAATTATTAGAATATTATTGACTATATTCCCTATGCTGTACTATATATCTCCTTGACTAATTTTTTTTAAAAGTATAGTTCACATTCAATATTATTTTATATTAGTTTCAGGTGTACAGCATAGTGGATAGACATTTATATAATTTATGAAGTGATCCCCCATAAGTCTGTTAAGGTCCGGAATTGTCCCCCTCAGACAGACAGAGAACCCGCACAATAATGCAAGTCACACAGCGAGGTTTATTACCAGCCTGCTGGGGTCCCAGTCTCTGCCCGACGCAGCGGGTTTTTAACAAGGACCCCAAACACTTAAAGCCAAGGGGTTATATAGCATTTTCAAGGCCTTCCATAGCTTCTGAGAGTACAAGATAAACTTACAGGACTTACATAGTTTCAAAGAGTATAAGATTTACTACAGGACAAGGAGACCAGGAGTATAAGATAAGCTACAGAACTTCTAGTCTCCATGCTGCAACTGCCCACATCCTGGAATTTTATAATTATGTTGTTTCAGGCTAGGGGCTGTTAACCCTGACCTGAAGATAGCAGTTCACATGCTAACAGTCTCTTACATTTCCCCCCTGTGTGTTGTTCATAATGAGGAATCTTGCTCATATACGGGCCAGCCGTAGAGGTCCTCACGGGTGGGCACTGTCTCATACTGTTGTCTTAGGACCATGAGCTGGACAGTATTAACACGATCTTTTACAAAATGAATAAGCTTGTTTAATATGCAAGGGCCCAAGGTTAGAATAAGCACAAGCAAGATAATTGGGCCCACTAAGGTAGATACTAAGGTGGTGAGCCAGGGAGATCTGTTAAACCAAGCCTCAAACCAGTTCTCCTGAGCTTCCCTTTCCCGTTTTCTCTTAGCTAACCCTTCTCTCACCTTTGCCATGGATTCTTTTACCACACCAGTATGGTCAGCATAAAAACAACATTCCTCCCCCAGCGCGGCACACAGTCCCCCTTGTTGGAGGAACAACAAATCAAGTCCTCTTCTATTCTGGAGTACTACCTCGGATAGAGAGGTGAGCGACTTTTCTAAATGACTAATCGAGGTTTCCAACCTTTCTATGTCCTCATCTATGGCCGCCCTTAGGGAGGTCATTCCTGATTGTTGAGTAGCCAGGGAAGCTATGCCAGTCCCGGCTCCGGCTATTCCCAAACTGAACAGGGTGGCAATGGTTAGTGCGGTGATGGGCTCTCTTTTACTTCTCATACTTGTGTCACTATCCCAATGCGAATACATACTCTCCTCAGGGTGATAGAGGATGCGGGGCAGCACTGTTACTAGGACACAGAATTCATTGGCGGCATTAAAGACCGAGGTAGATAGGCACGGGGTGAGGCCAGTCTTTGAACATATCCACCATCCATCAGTTCTGGGGATTAACCACTTAGTGTCACTTTTCCAACTAGGGGAGCTGTCTATGGAGGCACATAAACTTTGTTTAGCCTGGGGCACCTTCCCTAGACAGGTCCCATTGCCGCTCACTAGTTGCATGGTTAAGCCAATTTTACGATTTCCCCATGAACACTGAGAAGGGTTCTTACTGTTAGAGGCGTTGTAAGTGGCATTAAGTCCTATTGTCTCATAGAACGGGGGCTTTATATCATAGCACAGCCAACAGGAGGTTGTGAGGTTAGGACTGGTGGCATTAAGGGTCTCGTATACAGTGCGCACCAGTTTCCGCAATGAGTCTTCGGTTGGCTGCGTAGCAGGCGTCAAAGGAGTTACAGAGGTCTTTGGCTGGGTTCCCGCAGTCCCTCCTGCGGTGTTTTTATCCCTTGATATACCTGGGTTCTTGGTAGGGACGAGAGGGGCCAGCACCTTATTTGGACCCACCTGAGTGCTGATCGTTTCCACCGATAGTCGAATAGTTAGGAGACCGCCGGGGTGGGGGCCTATCCATGCCCAACGGCCTATATCTAATTGGAACCCCCAAGTTAATCCTGATAACCAACCACGCTCTCTTCGTGCCACGTCTTGGTTAAACTGGACACGTACCTGGGGCACCCGGTTGTGGGGGTCCCTAAAGGAGAATTTAACTAGATCCCTGTTCCCAACGTCCCACTGTCGGGGCCCGTCATAGGAGGTGACACAACTCCAACTACCACAATAGTAGCGGTCTGGGCCGCCACAGGTTTTCCAATTGTTTCTTAGGTTCCCTGGGCAGGCCCAAAACCCTTGTGCACTATGTCCTTGAGAGATGTCAATTACAGCCCGCTTGGACCTGACTGAGTAGTCATACTGCCGTCCACGTTTAGTGCCGAAAATGTCACGCAGGTCGAAAAACAAGTCTGGCCACCACATATTGATGGGGGCAGTATGTGTGGTGCTATTAAGGGTTGTTTGGGTCTGTCCATCTGTTAGGGTCCATGTTAGCTTATGGGGTTGGTGTGGGTTGATCCCCGCGTGGCTCTTCTCCCAGATGTTGAGCAGAGTTAGGGCTAGCAGCCATTCCATCGTTAGCTGAGGCAGGGGGCTTGACGCTTCCCCGAGGTCGGGAGAGCTGCAGCTTCAGAGGGTTATCAGGGTGTCGCCGTACGATCCACTCCTTAGCTTGTGTCTTCTCCAGCTGGCTGGCTCGGCGCACGTGAGAGTGATGGACCCAAGGCCCGATGCCGTCAACCTTTAAGGCAGTGGGGGTAACCAGAATAACCACATAAGGACCTTTCCATCTTTCCTCCAGTGTCCGGGACCTGTGTCTCCTTACCCATACCCAATCCCCTGGAACGATGCCATGTTCCGGGTTCGGGGCGTCCTTAATTTCATACAGGGAACTCACTAGGGGCCATATCTCATGTTGGACCCCTTGCAGGGCCTTTAAACTGGCCAGATAACTTGGGGCCACATTGGGGTCATGATCTGGCAGAGTACGAACAATAATGGGGGGTGGTGCCCCATACAGAATTTCGAAAGGTGTCAAACCATGTACATATGGTGAGTTCCGGACCCGGAAGATGGCATAGGGTAAGAGGGTCACCCAGTCCCCGCCAGTCTCGATGGCTAGTTTGGACAAGGTCTCCTTTAGAGTCCGATTCATTCTCTCTACCTGCCCTGAGCTCTGGGGATTATATTCACAATGTAACTTCCAATTGGTCCCTATCGCTCGGGCTAGTCCCTGTAGGACGTTACTGATGAAAGCTGGGCCGTTATCGGAGCCTAAAACCTCAGGAACCCCATATCTGGGAATAATTTCTTCTAGTAATGCCTTAGCAACCACCTGGGCAGTCTCCCGTTTCGTGGGGAAGGCTTCCACCCAGCCCGAAAATGTGTCAACCATTAGTAGCAAGTACTTATACCCATACCTCCCAGGCTTTACCTCAGTAAAGTCCACTTCCCAACTCCGTCCCGGCGCTCTTCCCCGTACCCTCGTACCTGTATGTTGGGGTCCTTTCCTACTGGGTCTCATAGCCTGGCACCCAATGCACTGATCTACAATCTCTTGAATCTGAGCCGCTTGTCGGGGAAACCGGAGGCGGGCGGACTCGAGAATTGTCAGCAACTTCTTTTTTCCTAAGTGGGTGGCTTGATGCAGGTTGGAGAGAAGAAACAGTCCTAGCTGTGCCGGCAGTATCAATCTTCCTTCTGTATCCCAATGCCACCCCTGCTGATCAGATTCCGGGCAGTGGTGGTTCTGGATCCATCGCAGGTCTTCCGGAGTGTAGTCAGGTCGCGGGGGCAGGCGAGGGAGCTCAGGTGTGGGCAGGGTGAGTGCTAAAGCTGATGAAGCTACTGCCGCTGTCTTGGCGGCTTCATCCGCTCGCCGGTTTCCTTCAGCTTCCGGGGTCTGGGCAGACTGGTTCCCAGGGATGTGGACAACTGCGACTGCCCGGGGCATTTGCACAGCCATCAGCAGTCTTCGTACCTCAGGAAGATTGCGCAGAGTCTTTCCTTCCGCTGTAACAAAGCCTCTTTCCCGGTAGATAGCGCCATGCACATGGACAGTGCCAAAGGCGTAGCGGCTATCGGTGTAGACAGTCACTCGTCTCCCTTCGGCCCGTTCCAGCGCCTCCGCCAGCGCAATCAGTTCGGCCTTCTGTGCTGATGTCCCCGGGGAAAGCAAGGCATTCCAAATGATGTTTCCCCCTTGGTCTACCACCGCTGCGCCTGCCCTCCGCACACCATCTATAACGAAGCTGCTTCCATCAGTGTACCATACCAACTCACTGTTGGGTAGTGCGGTGTCCTGGAGGTCGGGGCGCACCTGGGTGACTTCTGCCATGATCTCTTGGCAATCATGCAGGGGAGCTCTCAGATCCGGGGTCGGCAGCAGGGTGGCTGGATTCAGAGCGGTGGGTTCAGCGAAGATGATCCGGGGTGCATCTAGCAAGAGTCCTTGGTAATGGGTTAGTCGGGCATTAGTCATCCACCTACCAGGGGGATATTTCAGGACCCCCTCGATCGCATGGGGGGTTACTACCTTCAGATGTTGCCCAAAAGTGAGTTTATCAGCATCCTTCACCATTAGGGCTACTGCCGCAATGATCCTTAAGCACGGGGGCCATCCTGCTGCAACTGGATCTAGCTTCTTGGATAAATAGGCAACCGGACGTTTCCAGGGCCCCAGACACTGCATTAGCACCCCTTTCGCTATTCCCCTCCTCTCATCAACAAAGAGAGTGAAGGGCTTCAGGGGGTCTGGCAATGCCAGAGCCGGGGCTCTTAGGAGAGCGACCTTGAGTTCATCGTAGGCCTTCTGTTGGTCTGACCCCCAGGCCCAAGGGACCTTATCCTTGGTTGCCTCATACAGAGGTTTTGCTATTTCAGCATACCCCAAAATCCACAGCCGGCAGTAGCCTGTCGTCCCTAAAAACTTACGGACCTCTCGTGCTGAGGTCAGGACTGGAAGTCTAAGAATAGTCTCTTTCATGGCCTCTGTCAGCCATCTGGCTCCTTCTTTTAGTTTATACCCCAGGTAGGTGACTGTTTGCCTGCATATTTGAGCCTTCTTTGCACTGGCCCGATAGCCCAACTGCCCCAGCTCCTGGAGGAGGTCTCCAGTGGCCTGTCGGCATTCAGCTTCGGAGGGGGCCGCCAGAAGCAAGTCATCTACATACTGCAGGAGCGTAACTGAATTATGGCTCTGGCGAAACGAGTCCAAATCCTGATTTAGGGCTTCATTAAACAGAGTTGGAGAGTTTTTGAAGCCTTGCGGTAGTCTAGTCCAGGTCAGCTGCCCGGGGGTTCCCGTATTGCCATCATTCCATTCGAAGGCAAAAATGTGTTGGCTGCTGGGTGCCAGGGCTATGCTAAAAAACGCATCCTTTAGGTCTAAGGTAGTATACCAGACATGTGAAGGGGGCAAGTGACTTAGTAAGGTATAAGGGTTGGGGACCGTGGGGTGGATGTCTTCAACCCTCTTATTCACTTCCCTCAAGTCCTGGACTGGCCTATAATCTTTTCCCCCCGGTTTCTTAACGGGGAGAAGTGGGGTGTTCCAGGCAGAATGGCAAGGTTTCAGTATTCCAGCTTCCAGTAAACGGTTAATGTGCGGGGCAATCCCTTTCCGCGCCTCTGCAGACATGGGGTACTGGCGGATCCGGATAGGCTGGGCCGAGGCTTTAAGTTCCACCACTACTGGTGCTCGGGTGGGCCGCCCGGCCCACACCCGCTATTTCCGCCCACGCCTGAGGGTATGTTTTAAGCCAATAATCCATATCACGGGGCCATTCTGTAGAGGGAGGGTTGTAGGGGTTGTCCTGCAGGGCGAACAGGCGATGTTCATCCACAAGAGACAGGGTCAAAATGTGGAGGGGCTGTCCTTGGCCATCCAATAGCTTAATGCCATCCGGCTCAAAATGGATCTGAGCCCTGATCTTAGTCAGGAGATCGCGCCCCAATAAGGGGGCAGGGCATTCAGGGATAACTAGGAAGGAGTGGGTCACTTGGTGGCGGCCTAAGTCCACTTGGCGCCTACTAGTCCACCGATAAGCCTTGGACCCAGTTGCCCCTTGCACCAAACTGGTTTTCTGAGATAAGGGCTCTGTGGGCTTATTCAAAACTGAGTACTGGGCTCCTGTGTCTACCAGGAATCCTACTGGCTTCCCCTCCACATACGCAGTTACCCAAGACTTGGGGAGGGGATCCGAGTCCCGTCTCCCCTAGTCACTCTCCATCCCCGCCAGCAGGACCCATGCGTCTTGCCCTGTTTGGCCCTGGCGCTTGGGGCACTCCCTCTTCCAATGTCCATACTCTTTGCAGTTTGCACACTGTCCCCTATCCAGTCGGGGCCGCGGTCTCCACGGTCGGGCTGGTCCGGCTGGACTCGGTCCCACCCTGACTGTGCTTTGCACGCCTGCCAACAAGATCTTGGCCATCTCCCTCTGCTGCCTCCTGTTCTCCCTACTCTGATGCTCTCTGTCTTCCTTCCTGATTCGTTCCTGTAATTCCTGATTTTCTTTTCTAATTCTATCCTCCCTTTCTTCGGGAGTCTCTCGAGTGTTGAAGACTCTCTCCGCTACTTTCATTAAATCCCGGATAGACATTTCTCCCAGTCCCTCCTGTTTGTACAATTTCTTCCTAATATCTGGGGCAGCCTGGTTTATAAAGGACATAATTACAGCCGACTGGTTTTCCTCTGCCAGGGGGTCCAACGGGGTGTACTGTCTGTAAGCATCATAGAGGCGTTCTAAAAACACGGCTGGGCTTTCATTTTCCCCTTGCATTATAGCTTTTACCTTGGCCAAATTGGTGGGGTGGCGTGCCGCCGCTCGGAGACCTGCCATAAGAGTCTGGCGGTAGACTCGGAGACGCTCCCTACCTTCTGCGTTCCCAAAGTCCCAATCCGGTCTATTCAGGGGAAAGCGCTCCTCGATCAGGTTCGGTAAGGTCGTCGGGCGTCCGTTGTCGCCGGGGACATTTTTTCTGGCCTCGGTGAGGATTCGCTCGCGCTCCTCGGTGGTGAATAAGGTCTTAAGAAGCTGCTGGCAATCATCCCAAGTGGGACTGTGTGTGTGCATGACAGACTCGAACAGGTCAGTTAGGCCTTTCGGGTCCTCAGAAAAAGGAGGGTTTTGAGCCTTCCAGTTGTACAGATCACTGCTAGAAAAGGGCCAGTACTGGTATGCTCGCTCCCCATCTGGACCAGTTCCTCCTAGTGCTCGCACGGGGAGAATCGGTGCCCCAGTGGAGGTGGAGGAGGACGGTTCCTCCTCTGGGGTCTCTTCCCGGCGTCTGCGAGGCCTCAATCCCCTCGCCGGCCCTTGAGCTGGGGCAGGGGAATCCGGGGGAGGGGGAGCCATTGGGGAGGCGGTAGAGTGAGGCAGCTCGGAAGGAGCGGCAGCCTCAGGCGGGAGCGGCGCCACCGGGCTGGGCTCGCGCCGCGGCTGGAGCGGCGCCACCGGAGCGTAAGGAGGGGGGGTCTCTTCCAGATCTAGGTCTATCAGGGAGGGGTATATGTCTGACCCTTCCTGAAGGATGGGTCCCTGGGTCGGCTTCTCCGGGGGTTTCGGGCCGGCCGTGGGCACCGCCGACTGGCGGGAGGGTCCCAAAACGGTCAGGACTTTAAGGGGGAGGGGGGGATCTTCTGGCTTGTCGGGGATAAAGGGCTTAAGCCAGGAGGGAGGACTCTCTACTAAGGCTTGCCACATCAAAATATAGGGATATTGGTCCGGATGGCGCCGATTAATAATATCTCGGACCTTCTTAATAATGTCTAGGGAAAAAGTTCCCTGGGGGGGCCAGCCCACATTAAAAGTAGGCCATTCTGCAGAGCAGAATGTATCAAACTTACCTTTCTTCACTTCCACACCATGATTACGAGTCTTGGCGCGGATTTCAGGAAAGTGGTTCAGGAGCAGGGTCTTAGGTGTTACCTGAACCTGTCCCATAATTGTCACAAAGAGAAACCAAGAAAAGGCAAAAGAAAGGACAAAAGACACAGTGCCAGCAAATACACAACTTCGCACGGGACTCTTCAACACCCACCGGCCGGTCAACCACACCACATCCACAGGCGCCGTTTCAATCACACCAGTCTCACCACGCTCAAGATCCTTACCTAGGGCCCGTCCAAACGGCGTCCACTGTGGACGTCGCTGGGCCACCTTCTCGTCGGGGACGTCTCCCATGACTTCAAGTAACGAAGCCTCCAGGGTCGTAACCCGCACTTTCCTTCCCGTGAGAATTCTCAACTGGGACCGGGCAGAGACCTGTTTCAGTCTCTCCGGTCGAGGACCTGTTTCAGTCCTCCCCTATCGGAGGTGGCCAAACCTCCTTCCGCGGTTCCCTATGTAAACCTCGGTATAGGGAGTTGTCTGTTCCCCTGAGGGGGGGCGTCCCGGGCGAGCCCCCAAATGTTAAGGTCCGGAATTGTCCCCCTCAGACAGACAGAGAACCCGCACAATAATGCAAGTCACACAGCGAGGTTTATTACCAGCCTGCTGGGGTCCCAGTCTCTGCCCGACGCAGCGGGTTTTTAACAAGGACCCCAAACACTTAAAGCCAAGGGGTTATATAGCATTTTCAAGGCCTTCCATAGCTTCTGAGAGTACAAGATAAACTTACAGGACTTACATAGTTTCAAAGAGTATAAGATTTACTACAGGACAAGGAGACCAGGAATATAAGATAAGCTACAGGACTTCTAGTCTCCATGCTGCAACTGCCCACATCCTGGAATTTTATAATTATGTTGTTTCAGGCTAGGGGCTGTTAACCCTGACCTGAAGATAGCAGTTCACATGCTAACAGTCTCTTACAAGTCTAATACACCTCTGACACCATATAGTTCTTAAAATATTGACTATATTCCCCATATTGTATTTTACATCCCAGTGACTCTTTTGTAACTACCAGTTAGCACTTCTTAAATCCCTCATCCTTCTTACCCAGCCCCCAGACACCTAGCATCAGTCTGTTCCATGCATCCATAAGTCTGTCTCTGTTCTGTTTGTTAACTTATGTTGTTCTATGGATTTCACATACGTACACGTGAGATCATATGGTATTTGTTTTTCTCAGTATGACTTATTTCACTTAACGTGATACTCTCTAGGTAGACCCACGTTGTCGCAAATAGTAAGATTTTACTCTTTCATAAGGCAGAGCAATATTCCGTTGCACATATGTGCAACTTCTTCATCCATTGTCTGCTAATGGGCATATCTTGTTTTTTTTCTATATCTTGGCTATTGTAAATAGCACTGCAGTGAACATAGGGGTGTATGTATATTTTCAAACAGTATTTTGGATTTCTTTCGCTAAAATCCCCCGAGTGGAATTGCTGGGTCATAAGGTAGTTCTGTTTTTAATTTTTTAAGGAACCTCTGTACTGTTTCCATAGTGGCTGCACCAATTTGCAATCCCACCAACAGGACACAACGGTTCCCTTTTCTCCACATCTTCACCAACACTTGTTTGTTGCTTTATTGATGGTAACCATTCTGACAGGTGTGAGCTGATATCTCATTGTGGTTTTTATTTGCATTTCTCTAAGAATTACTGATGTTGAGCATTTTTTCATATGTCTATTGGCGATCTGTATGTCGTCTTTGGAGAAATGTCTATTCAGGTTTCTGCCCAATTTTTAATTGGATTGTTTGGTTTTTGGTGTTGAATTGAGGTTTTTTTTTTAATTAATTTTTAATATTAACCCCTTATCAGATGTATCATTGGCAAACATCTGCTCCCATTCAATAAGATGCCTTTTTGTTTTGTTGATGGCTTTCTTTGCTGTGCAGAAACTTCTTAGTTTGATGTAGTCCCATTTGTTTATTTTTTCTTTTGTTTCCCTTGCCTGAGGAGATATATCAGTAAAAATATTACTAAGGGTAATGTGTGAGAATTTACCTCCTTTATTTCCTAGTAGGAGTTTTGTGGTTTGGGGTCTTACATTTAAGGTTTTAATCCATTTTGAGTGTATGCTTGTATATTGTGTAAGATGGTAGTCTGATTTTATTTTTTTTCAGGTATCTGTCCAGTTTTCCCATGACCGTTTATTAAATAAACTCTCTTTACCCTGATGCAAATTGTTTCTTCCTTTGTCATAGATTAAATGACCATATTGGCATGGATTTATTTCTGGGCTCTACGAGTATTCAGTTCCATTGATCTATGTGTCTGTTTTACACCAAATACCATGTTGTTTTGATTACTATGGCCTTGTGGTAGAATTTGATACCAGGAAGCATGATAACCCCAGATCTGTTCTTCTTTCTCAGGATTGCCATGTTTATTCGGGGTCTTTTATGGTTCCATATAAATTTTATGATTATTTGCTCTAGATCTATGAAAATTTTCATTGGTACTTTGATAAGGACTGCACTGAATCGATAGATTGCTTTGTGTAGTATGGATATTTCAATTATATTAATCCTTCCTATCCATGAGCCTGGTATATGTTTCCACTTATGTGTGTTTTCTTTAATTTTTCTCTTTAATCTCTTATACAATAATTTTGTGAGTACAGGTCTTTTACTTCCTTTGTTAAGTTTATTCCTGAGTATTTCATTTTTTTTGATGTAATTGTAAATGGGATTGTTTTCTTAATTTTCCTTTCTGATAGTTAATTATTGGTGTATAAAAATGCAACCAATTTCTGAATATTAATTTTGTATCCTGCTACTTTACTAATTTCATTCATCAGTTTTAACAGTTTTTTGGTGGAATCTTTGGGATTTCCTCTATATAGTATCGTGTCATCTGCAAATAATGACAGTTTTACTTTTTCCTTTCCAATTTGGATGCTTTTTATTTCTTTTTCTTGTCTGATTGCTGTGGCTAGGACTTCTACTAAGTACTATGTTGAATAAAAGTGGTGACAGTAAACATTCTTGTCTTGTTCCTGATCTTAAGGGGAATACTTTTAGCTTTCTCCCATTGAGTATGATATTAGCTGTGTGTTTGTCATATGTGTCCTTTATTATGTTGAGATATGTTCTCTCTTTTCCCACTTTGCTGAGAGTTTTATCATAAGTGGATGCTGGATTCTGTCAAATGTTTTTTTTTCTGATCTATTGATATGACCATAAGATTTTTATTTTTTTATTTTGTTAATGTGGTGTATCACATTTATTGATTTGCAGATATTACACCAACCTGGCATCCCAGGAATAAATCCCACTTTGTCATGGTGTATGATCTTTTTAATGTATTGCTGAATTCGGTTTGCTAATATTTTGTTGAGGATTTTTGCATCTGTGTTCATCAGGGATACTGGCCAATAATTTTATTTTTGTATAACGTTTTGTCTGGTTTTGGAATAAGGGTAATGATGGCCTTGTAAAATGAGTTTGGGAGCCTCACCTTCTCTTGAAATTTTTGGAATAGTTTGAGAGTAGGTGTTAATTCTTTTTTGAATGTTTTGGTATAATTCACCTGTAAAGCCATCTGGTCTAGGACTTTTTTTTGGCGGGGGGGGGGGGGTGGAAGGGTGCTCATTGATTACTGATTCAATTTCATTAGTTCATCAGTCTGTTCAGATGTTCTGTTTCTTGATTTAGCCTTGGAAGATTGTATGCTTCTAGTAATTTATCCTTTTTTTTTTTTTTCAGATCATCCAATTTGTTTGTGTGTAATCACTCATAGTGTTTGCTTAATCTTTTTTACCCTGTGGTGTCCATTGTCGCTTCTTCCTCTCTCTTTTTTTCTTGATGAGACTGGTTAAAAGTTTAACAATTTTTATCTTTTCAAAGAACTAGGCCTTTGTTTCACTGATTTTTTTCCCTATTGTTCTTTTAGACCCTATTTTGTTTATTTCCACTCTGATCTTTATTATTTCCTTCCTTTTGAATACTTTGGGCTTTGTTTGCTATTCTTTTTTTGTTCCCTTAAGTATAAAGTTAGATTGTTTATTTGAAATTTCTCGTTTCTTTAGGTAGGCCTGCATTGCTATGAATTTCCCACTGTGGACTTCTTTCACTTGTGTCCCAAATATTATGGGTCATTGTGTTTTCATTTTCATTTGTCTCAGTGCATCTTTGAATTTCTTCTTTGATCTCATCATTAACCCATTCATTATTTAGTAGCGTGTTATTTAGCCTCCATGTGTTTGTATGTTATTTAGATTTTTTTTGTGTAATTGATTTCTAGTTTCATACCATAGTACTCAGAGAAGACACTTGATATAATTGAAATTTTCTTAAATTTATTGAGAATTGTTTTGTAGTCTAACATGTGGTATCTCTTGGAAAATGTTCTATGTGCACATGAAAAGAATGTATATTCTGTTGCTTTGGGGTGAAATGCTCTAAAAATCCCAATTTAAATCCATCTGGTCTAGTATGTCATTTGAGGCTGCTGTTTCCTTGTAGATTTTCTGTCTGGAAGATCTGTCCATTGGTGTCAATGGGGTGGTAAACCCCTCCTATAATTGTGTTACTGTCACTCTCTACCTTTATGTCAGTCAATATTTATTTTATATATTTAGGTGCTCCCATGTTTGGTGTTTAGATGTTTACTAGGTTTATATCCTCTTGTTGGGTTGATCCCTTTATCATTATGTAATGTTTTTCTGTTTCTTATTATAGTTTTTGTTTTAAAGTCTATTTATCTGATATAAATATTGCTACCCCAGGTTTTTTCTCATTTCCATTTCGTGAAATGTCTTTTTCCATCCATTTACTTTTAGTCTATGTGTTTCTTTTGATCTGAGGTGAGTCTCTTGTTGACAGCATATGCATGGGTCCTGTTTTTCTTATTCATTCAGGTACCCTGTGTGTTTTTATAGGAGCATTTAATCCATAACATTTAAAGTGATTATTGATAGATACATAGTTATTGCCATTTTATTATTCATATTTTTGATCGTTATTTGTTTGTTTTCTCCTTTCTTCTGCTTAAAGAAGTCCTCTTAACATTTATTGTGATACTAGCTTGGTGGTAATGAATTCCTTTGGACTTTTCTTGTCTGAGAAGCTCTTTATCTCTCCTTCAATTTTAAATGATAGCCTTGCTGGGTAGAGTAGTCTTGGTTGTAGGCCCTTGTTTGTCACTCTGAATATTTCTTGCCACTCCCTTCTGGCCTGCAAAGTTTCTGTTGAGAAATCAGTTGATATGGGAACTCCCTTGTGAGTAACTAGTTATCTTTCTCTTGCTGCTTTTAGGATTATCTCTTTGTCTTTATCCTTTGCCATTTTAATTGTGATGTGTATTGTTATGTCTTTGGAACTCTTTCAGGATGACATTATGTCCCCCTTTTTTTAAAAGCACTTTCTCAATTTTTGTCTTAAGATGTTCCAGGCTCATTTTGTCTTTTCCAAGTTCCAGCTCTAGCATAGTCCATTTCTTAAAGAAGCCCTAATTCCTTTTATTAAACATGGTATTTAGAAATCAAGATCTGGGCTCCAAGTTTGCCCATTGTTACTAGGATGTCATTGCTTTGAGGCCCTCTCAGTGGACAGAGTTAGAAAATATATATGTACACTAATATAAATATGTATCTATGAATATATATATGTACATACTAATATACAAGTATATTTCTATATTTAGTTATGTGTATCTATTAAAATAAATATGAGTTAATACTAATATCCATTAGTATAATTGAGTTCCATGACAATAGGATTCATTCTATCTTTTCTTGCCTGTGCTTACTTGTAACACATTTTTCTGACATAGAAATTTGGTTCCCACTATATACAATTTATTGACTTATTTTTTATCTCTAGTATACATGTAATGTAATTTCAGAATTGCTAAGCTGTACTCATATGAGAAACATATTTACCAGTTACAGTAGTGTTTATGTAATTTTTTTCTTTGATCTTAGAGTAGCCAGTCAAAACATCATTTTCCAAAGTGACTTAAGTCTTTTCCTTTATTCCTCCCAACTCTTTAAGTGAGATTATGTCACACATTTCTAATACAGTTAGATTCATTTGTCATATTCTGCGTTCAATCTGGAAAATCCTTAACATCTTGGTTAATATTTTGCTTTTTTTTCCTAATTTAAATCCTGTGCAATTAACTCTTTGGTGTATAATTCTGTATTTTTTCTGCCATCAAGATATTTAAATTAAACATTTTTATTTTGAGATAATTGTAGATTTATATGCATTTGTGAGAAATAATACAGATAATTCCTGTATGCACTTTTCCTAGTTTCCCTTAATGATAGCATCTTCCAGAACTATGGCACAAAGTACAACCGTGATCTCATCGTTACAGTCAAGATACAAAACATTTTCATCACCAAAAGTATTACTCATATTCTCCTTTTACAGTCCCTTCCTGCTCCCCTCCACTTGTTAACACTTGCAGCCACTAATCTATTATACATTTCTATAATTTATTATTCAAGAATATGATGTAAGTGGAAATGTACAGTATATAACATTTTGAGATTGGCTTTTGTTTTTTTGAGAATAATTCCCTGGAGACTTATTTGAGTTGCTGTATGTATCAATATTCTGTTTCTTTTTATTTCTGAGTATTCTGTTGTTGTATGGACATATTGTTTAATGATTCATCCATTGAAGGACATCTGGGTTCATTCTAGTTTTAGGTTATTAAGAATAAAGTTGCTATAAATATTCACGTACAAGCATTTGTGTGATGTAATGTATAGGTGATCTGGGTTTTCTTCATCCTTTTTAGGATTTAGTATTTTCATTTTTTTTTTACATTAGCTAATCTAATAGCTGTACAGTAATATGTCATTATGATTTTAATTTGCATTTCACAAATTAACTTATGATGTAACATCTCTTCATGTGCTCATTTGTCATCCCTATATCCTCTTTCATAAAATAACTATTTATGCTTTTTTCCAATTTTCAAATTGAATTTGCTGTTGTTTTACTGTTGACTCTTAAGAGTTCTTATATAGTTTATATAGTCTTTTTCATATGTGTGCTTTTCAATTTTTTTCCCTAGTCTGTAGCTTCTGTTTATTTTTCTTACCTAGGTAATTTACAGGGGGAAAGTGTTTTGTTTTTGTTTTTTAAATTTTTTATTGGGGAACAGCGTGTTTTTCCAGGGCCCATCAGCTTCAAGTCATCGTCCTTCAATCTAGTTGTGAAGGGTGCAGCTCACTGGCCCATGTGGGAGTCGAACCAGCAACCCTGTTGTTCAGAGCTCACGCTCTAACCAACTGAGCCATCCACCTGCTTCATACAGAGGGAAAGTTTTTAATTATGATGAGGTTCCTTTTTTTTTCTTTTATGAATCATTCTTTTGGTTTCAAGTCTAAGAACTCTTTGTCTAGCCCTAAATTTTGAAGCTTTTTTTCCCCCTGAATGTTATATAGTTTTATATTTTAAGTCTATGATGTAATTTGAGTGATTTTTTTGTATAGTTGTGAGCCTTATGTCTAAGTCTTTTTGTTTGTTTTGTTTTTACTTCTTATTATTATTTGTATTTTGCTTCTCCAATTAATATTGGAGAATATTCAATTTCTCCAATACCATTTGTTGAAATGTTGTCTTTCCTCCATTGAAATTCTTTGTATGTTAGTTAAAAACCAAAACTAAATAAAAAAATATTTGAATGTATTTATGTTCTCTATTCTGTTTCATTAACTTATGTCTACAGCTTCCCTCAGTACCACACAAACTTGATTACTGAATCTATATAAGTGCTGAAATTAGTTAGATAAATTCTTCATATTTTATTCTTTTCTTCAAAATTGTTTTTAGCTATTCTAGTTCTTTACTTTTTCCACATAAATTTTAGAATTACTTTAACCATTCCTACAAAAAAAATCCTCCTATGATTTTCATATAAATTGTGTTAGGAGAATCAATATTTTACAATGTTGAGTCCTCCAATCCATGCACATGGTATTTCTCTTTATTTTTTTAGATCTTCTGTGCTTTCTTTTATTAGTATTTTGTAGTTTTCAGTATACAGGTTCCGTACATGTCTTGTTAAATGTACACGTGTTTCACTTTTGTTAGATTTTCAGATTTAGTTTTAAATGGAATTGCATTTTAAAATTTTATTTTCATTTGCGCATTGCTAGTACACAGAAATACAATTAATTTTTGTATATTAATCTTGTATCCTGTAACTTTAACTGAACTCATTGGGTCTAAGGTTTTTTTGTTGTTGTTTTGTTTTTTTTTGTAGCCCTTCATGGTTTTCTATGTAGACAATCTTGTCATCTGCAAATAGAAACAGTTTTATTTCTAATTTCTGGGAGTTTTTACAAATGCATGGCATCATGTATTTGCCTTCATGGTACCATGCAGAACAGTTCAAGCACCCTAAAATTTCTTTGTGTAGGTCCTTTGAAGTCAATCTCTTTCACTCCTCTACTTCTTGGAAACCACTGATCTGTTTTTCCTCACTACTGTTTTTCATTTCTCCAGAATGCCTTACAAATGTAATCATACATTATGTAGGCTTCAGGATGGCTTTTTGTCACTTAAAAAATACATTTATGTTCATATATGATCTTTCATGAATCAATCATTGGTCCCTTTTAATTATTCAGTATGAGTCTATTTTATGGAGTTACCATAGTTTGTTCACCTTTTGTAAGACATCTTGGTGGTTTCCAGTTTCTAGAAATTATAAATAAAGTTGCTATAAATATTTGTGTACTGGTTTATGTGTGCACAATATGTTTTTAATTTACTAGGATAAACACCTACAAGTGGAATTTCTGGATTATATGGTGAGTGTGTTTAATTTCATAAGATTCTGTCAAGCAATTTTTCATAGAAACTGTCCCATTTGACATTCCTACCAACAACTAGTGGGTTTCCTGTTTCTATGCATCCTCACTAACATGTGGTATTGTCAGTTGTTTCTATTTGCCATAAAAATATATTTGATTTTAGTTTTCTAGAAGTTTTCGATTTTGATGAATTACAATCATTATTTTTCTCTTATGGTATGTACTTTTGGGGTCCTATATAAGAAAACGTGTTCTGACCCAAGGTCCTGAATATGTGTTCTGCAATTTCTTTCATCTGTAAAGTCATATGAGCCTGTAGTTTTCTTTGTGGAAATCTTTTTAATCACTATTGTCTACTTAAAACGTGTCTATTCAGATTTTCTGTTTTATATTTCTGTAAGTAACATTTTCAGGGGATTTAACCCTTTCATTTACATTGTCAAACTTGTTGGCATAAAGTTATTAATAATATCTACATATTTTCCCTTCAATACCTAAGGAATATACAGCAGTGTCCTTTTTTAAATTCTCAATATGGTAATTTTTTGTATTCCTTTATTTTCCTTTGCTCAGACAAGCTAGAAGTTTATCAATTGTGTTGATATTTTAAAAGAAACACTTTTAGTGTCATTGATTTTCTCAATTGTTTGTTTTCTAATTGATTTCTGCTTTTGTTTTTATTAGTTTATTTCCCTTATTATATGTTTTGTTATTTTTCTAATTTATTCAAGTAGATGCTTAGATCATTAACTTCATGCCTTTCTTCATTTCTTACATAAGAAGTTAAAGCTAAACATTTCTCACTAAGCTCTGATTTACCTGAATTTTAATTTTGATATGTTGTGTTTTTATTTTTATTCAATTAAATATATTTTTCAATTTTCCTTGTAATATTTTCTTTGTTACTTGTATTTTTGGAAATGTGGTGTTAAATATCCAACTATTTAAGGATTTAAGATTGGACAATTAAGTTCACGAACTCATCCTAGTAAAAGTACTACATACCTCATTGCTGCATATCACTACGGTCACCTTTGAAGTACTTCCCTTGGGAAGCTATGCACTGATGCCAGCATCTAGTCCACTCTTCAAAGCAATTTTGGAACTCTTTTTCTGGAATGGCCATCAGAGCTGTCGTTGTGTTACCCTTGATGTCATGAATGTCATTAAAGTGTCTTCCTTTTAATATTTCCTTTACCTTTGGGTAAAGAAGGAAGTCATTGGGGACCAGATCAGGTGTGTAGTGAGGGTGTTCCAATACAGTTATTTGCTTACTGGCTAAAAACTCCCTCCCAGACAGTGCCCTGTGAGCTGGTGCATTGTCATGATGCAAGTTGACAAAAAGTTCAGGGTGTCTAAGTTTTTCATGCAGCTTTTTCCGCACTTCCAAATAGTAAACTTAGTTAAATGTTTGCCCATTTGGTACAAATTCATAATGAATAATCCCTCTGATATAAAAATTGTTACAACATCATTGCAACAAGTTCGTGAACTTAATTGTCAGACCTTATATGTATTTGTTATTAATTTTATTTAATATTTTTACGGTCAGAGAATATTCTCTACATGATTTTTTAAACTTACTTGAAACTTATTTTAAATCCTAGGATATGGTCTATTTTGGTGGATGTTTCAGCTACAAACAATAATTCAGTTATTCTCTAAAAGAATATGTACTCTGCTATTCAAAGGACATTTTATAAATGTCAAGTAGGCCTTGATGCATATTGTTATTCAAGTCTTCTTCCTTCTTACCAACTTTTTGTCTTGTTCTACCAATTTCTGAAAAAGTAGTGGTAGCATATCCTACTATAATGTTCTATGTCTACTTAAAGATGTGTCAGGTTTTGCTTCATGTGCTTCTAAACTTTGCCATTTGGTGCCTACACATTATGAATTTTTGATGAATTGGCTCTTTTAGTACAACATTTTTCTTTTTTTCCCTGTTAATATTCCTTGTTTAGAAGTCTACTTTATCTGATATTAACAGTATAGGCCCTCAATAGTTCTTACAATTAGTCTTTGCCTGGTATATCTGTTTGCATTTTCATTTAGCCTATACTAATTATTTAGATTTAAAGTATATTAGATTTAAAGTATATTATTTTATACAGTATATAGTGTACATAATATATAGGTCCTCTATTATTCATTCTGTTAATCTCTGCCATTTAATTGGGATATTTTGACAATTTACATTAAATGTTATTAATATTATCTTGATATTTATTTTCTATATCTGCTTTTTGCTCTGTTCTTGCTCTTTTACTTCCCATTTTAGTTTGAATATGTTTCAGTATTCTTTTTTATCTGTATTAATGACTTATTAGCTGAGTCACTTTGTTTATTCATTTATTTAAGGTTTTATAGTATGCATCCTTAATTTATCAAAGTGTTCTTTCAAACAGTATGATACCAGCTCACTTTATGATACCTTCCAAACTTTGTTGCCAAATATTTTACTTCTACATATAAGTCCCAAAAAATGTTGCCAATATTTTTCTTCAATCATTTTTTAATAAACTTTAAAAAATGGCCTTTATATCTTTTATGCTTACATGCATATGTCTTTTATATTTGTATATATCCTTAGTATTTATCACAGTCTTTACCCCTTGTTAAGATTCTAATTCCTTTTTAGTATAATTTCTTTTTTTAATCTGAAAATCTCCTTTAATTTTTCTTAATGTACAAATCAGCTAGGTGTAAATTCTGTGTTTTACTTCATTGAAAAACTTTTAGTTTTATATTAATTTTAAGGTTATTTTTTAATATAATAAAATTTCAGGTCAACATTTTTTTTAATTGGCATTATATTGTTTTCTGGCTTGCATTGCTTCTGGAAAGAAAGCTTTGGCCCTTGTTATTTTGTCCACATATATGTAATGTCCACATATATGTAATGTCCACTTATCCTCTGATGCTTTCCTGATTTCTATTTAGCCCTGGTTTTTAACAATTGTATTATGATATGCTTTTGTGTGGTTTTCCTTGTGTTTATATTTCTTGAGTTTCACTAATCTTCTTGGATTTGTGTATTTATAGTTTGCATTAAATTTGGAAATGTTTTGGCTTTTATTTATTGAGGTAATTTTTCTTCCCCCCTTCCTTCTGTAACTCTAATTATACATCTGTTAGACTACTTGAAATGCCAGTGTCACTGAGTCTTTGCTTATTTTTAAGGATTTTTCCTCTGTGCTCTTAAGTTGGATAATATCTATTGCAATGTTTTAAATCTTTCTAATCTTTTCTGTTGAATTGTCTAGTCTTATATTAAGCTCACCTGTTAATTATTTCCCCCTTCATATGTTGTATTTTTTCATCCTGGAAGTTTCATTTGATTTTTTTAAATATATTTTCAATCTCTTTCTTCATTCTGTTTATATTTTACTTTAAACCTTTAAATATATTTATAATGTATGTTTTAAGGTCTTTGTCTTCTAATTCTATCTTTGTTATTTCTGATGCTATTTCTATTCACTGTTTTCTTCTAGTTATAGATGATATTTTCCTGCTTTTTTCATGTCTGGTATTTTTTTGTTGTTTGTGTTTGTTGGATGCTGAAAATTGTGATTGTGATGTTGTTGAGCATCTGGATTTTTTTGGCCAGTTTTCAGTTTGTTGATTTTAATTTTATTGGCTGACTGTTAATTCACTGAAGTTTGTTCCACAAGAAATTTTTTGTTGAGGTGTGTTTCAAAGTTTTGTCAGGTGTAGAGTAGTTTCTATTATAGTTGCATTTTATTTTTACCGCTAAGATGTGGGCCTTCTGGTGTTATGCAGAATGTCCTGGGTGTCATAAGGTAGCTCTACTTTGGCTCTTTGGAATTTGAATTCTCCTGGTAATGTGTGAGTTCTAGAAACTGTTCAGCCTTTCTCACATCAGTAGTTCTTTGCTTAGCCTTACTGCATTTTACCCAACCCATGTGTACCTTAGTATTTAACAACAAACTTAATGGGACCACTCTCCATTACTTTTTCCTACAATTTTCAGCCATTGTAACCTCAAAATTGCATTCCTTATTTTCTTAGTGTTCTGCTAGGGATGCCATTTCTGAGCTATTATCTGGTAAATATCTCCAGGAAGAAAACAGGGGCAATTGTAGGTGTCACTTTATTTTTTCCCTTTTTTTAGTGATACCATTTTGTGTTATCTGTTCAATGACTAAAAACATTTTTCAGATATGTTTCCAGCTAACTAATTGGCGGTGTTGTGGTATAGTGAAAGCAGAAGCCCCAGTACATTTTTAAAATAGAATTCTTATGCTTTTCTATATTTGGGTAAAGACAAACCTAAATTCCAGTCCAGAATTTACCATTTTTTGTTATGTGTAGTTAGGAATTTCTATTTAAAATACTTAACTATTGGTTTGTTAATTTATGGATTAAAAAAATAATAGAAATGACTGTCACTGTTTTACAGACGAACGACAATGTTGAAAGGAATATATTAAAATACTTAGAAAACTATAGTTAAAACTTTCTAGGGGCTGGCCCAGTGGCTCAGGCAGTTGGAGCTCCATGCTCCTAAGGCCGAAGGCTGCGGGTTCGATTCCCACATGGGCCAGTCGACTCTGAACCAGAGGGTTGCCAGTTTGATTCCTTGACTTCCTCCAAGGGGTGGTGGAGGAAGGGATGCGCCCCCTGCAACTAACATTGCAAGGGATGTGCCCCCTGCAACTAACAATGGCAACTAGACCTGGATCTGAGCTGCGCCCTCCACAACTAAGATTGAAAGGACGACAACTTGATGGAAAAAGCCCTGGAAGTACACACTGTTCCCCAGTAAAGTCCTGTTCCCCTTCCCCAATAAAATCTTTAAAAAAAAAAACAAAAACTTTCTAGCCCATACCTGGTATAACGCACTTTATCAAAAAGTATCTGTTCCTCTACCACATAAAATTTGCTGTCATCTAGGGTTAAACTTAGATGTGACAAATTACATCTATTTCCTCATTTTTGTATAATTTTAAGTGAACAGTTGGGAACTTATTATACAAAGTTATTTTTTCCATGATTCACGATGCATATTTTTTAACATTGGCAGGCAGTCCCCCTCCTCCAATTGGTGATATATTTTAAATCATATTCATTAAGTGGCTTTATCTAACTAGGAAAGCTACTGGCCTTTGCAAAACACATTTCTTTATTTCTCCTTCCTTAGGTTAGTATTCCACTCCTGGCCATTTGAGAAGTTCCCATTCAAAGATTTATTTAACTCACCTGGATGAGGTGGTTTATGGTACCAAAACAGAAAACAACTATTTCCTTCATCTGTGGTGCCAAGACAGAAAGTAACTATTCCAAATGCCTGCCACTTAAAGAAGAGGAGATTTATTCATTTAGGGCAAAGCGTTCTTTGACTACAGAGACTATCTGTTCAAGCAATGAATGGGTCAGGCGACCTTATCCTTCTGGTAAACTTTTGAGACTCCTCCAAACTCTTCAAACTGTTACACAGACTCCTAGCCCTTCTGGTTTCCGACCATCAAGGACATTGAGAGAAAGGATTGAAGACAGGCTCAGCTTACCTGAAAATCAAAGCACACCATACCTGAACATGGAAGTTGGAAAGAAAACTACCTTCCAGTGAAGATAAGCCTTCTACAAAATGAGGAGCAGTAGGTCAGAGTGCCTCTGCCCTCAGCACCCACTCGATGTTCTGTGAAGTGGTGTGGCTGCATCTCTCAATTATGAGCCCAACAAGAGCAGCTGATGGAATGAGGTATTTTTCTGGACTTTGACAATGTGTAAAGTTGGAGATTGGCTTCCCTTGAAATGTAGTCTGTTCTTAAGAAGGCCCAGAAAAGGATTAGACAGGTAGGTGTTAAGAGTAGAGATAGATTAAAAAGATAAAAGGTGAAAGGTTTTTATATCTCTCTGGTAACACCTTCCAGGCTATATGTAAAATGGTAACTTTTAATGGTCTGGAAGAAGAGTGAAGGCCCACCTGGAGAGATGGATCAAATGTGTGTGTTCTGGGAACAGACTGGGTTATTTATTCTGTTGGGGGACTATATTTGGCAAATCTGTGGAAGTTTTATAAACTCAACCTAGAAGAACAAAGCTACACAGAAATCTGATTGTCTGGTACAGATATAAATAAAAATTGTAAGAGACATGTGTTAACTCTTTCTCTGCGTTAATTGATTTCAAGTTTTGTTTTGTTTTTCAAAATGTATCGGAAATCCACAAAAAACAAAAAGTTGATATTTTGACTATTTTATGCATTTAATAATAACAATTTGAGCTGCTTTGTATATAAATGACATTACTTTTATGTATAAAAGTTTCCTACTGTTATTCATTCTTGAAAACACAAAAATATAGAAAAATGTACATCTGCATTCCTAAACTTCCTTTCTGGAAGTTTCCATCTGTAGTCAGCATATGGAAATATTCATTCGGATATATCCAACCTTTGCAGCAAAAGGGTTAACTAAATTGGAAAAAAACCTGTTCTAAACATGAAATCAGAGCCTTCAGTTTACAGGAACATTTTTTTTAGTATAAAGGAGGCAATTGCTCATTTTGTGAACAGAGATGGGAAGGAGGGAGGTGACACTGAAACAGACCTCTGGTGACCACAAAGAAACAGCACTCACTGTATACTCCAGAGGCCACTCAGAGCATCAGTGAATGAAGTGACAAGCTGGGCCTCCGTGAGCAGGAAAGCCCATTTTTAATTGAAGAAGAAAAAGAGAAAGAAGGAAGAGAAGGAAAAAGAGGAAGAGGAGGAAGAAACAAGCTGGAGATGAAGGAGGAAGAGGAGGGCAGCGAGGAGAGGGAGGAAGAGGCAAGGAAGAGGAGAAGGAAGGGGGACAGGAAAGGGGTGAAGGCCATATGAGAAACACATATCTTACCTCCAGCCCTCTTATTTTCAATCTCCAATTTGCTTATGATTCCAAAGCCCTTCTTGAGTTCCTATTATGGAACCTGGAGATTTAAAACAGGACCCAGGGCTCTGCATGCTTTCATGTCCTAGGTCTCTTCTGGACCAGATTCTTCTTAAATGGGCCAGCAAGAATAAGCCCTGAGCTCACCAAATGGGTTGATCACATGAGATATTAATTTAATTGGGCCTCCAAATACCAGGAATTTCTCACAGCAAATTAAACACACTTGCAGTCACTGGAGAAGATGACCAAATATGTGTGTGATGAAGTAATTTTTCTAGTACCGGTATTGTTTGTTAGCAATCCAAGATGACTAAGGGGATTTGGTGCTTAAGTGCTGAAGCTGGAATGCAAAGCTGTGTTTGGGCCATAACATTTACATCCTGTTAAAGATTATCTGTGACTTGCACCTTTTTCTGGTATAAAAGCGCTCCTTTTGTGCTTCCCAAATGTTGTTGTCTTAAATTACATTTCCCTGACTTTCTTTAGCTTAATTCTGCTTTCTTTAGTTTGTGTTTTAGTGCTAAAACACTGACCAATACTATATTTAATATTTTCATCATATTATTTTAATCATGCTTCTTGTGAGATGCACTGTGTTGGATTTTTAGTTTTGCTGTGACAATTCAAGAATCTGCCTTTAACTGAGACAGTTAAAATCATTTATGGTTTTTGTGAAACTGAAATGTCTGGTTTTGTATGTTTTATATATTTTGATAAACAAGAGCATTTTGTCATTATTTCCTTATGGGATTTGGAATAGATATGTTTTGTTTTCAATACTAGTCATGATTTTTATCATTTTCAAAAAAAATTTAATTACAATTCTATACTTATCGAAGACAAAATCAATTTATTTATTTATTTATTTATTTATTGAGTCTCCCATCGTAAGACAGGATATTTAGCAGTTTCATTTCCCAAAATTTATTTCTAATTTGTGGTCTTTATCAGTATAAGGTAGGGTGTTAGCTTCAAAATGCTATTATTAATTTTTCTTGTTAGATATCAGTTTTGTCAAAATAATATTTTGCATTTGTTCTGCATGAGAATGATATTCATCCTGATGATTCAGAATTAACTCTTTTGTATTCATTTATCTCTTATGCAATTGGGGTTTTCCTTCAGATCACGTTTTGGGGAAGAGAACTGAGTGGTATACTTTTGAACCTCTGCATGTCTGAGAATGCTTTTCAAACGAAAGCTAGCCAGATGGGAGTGTGGCCTAGAACCAGCACAAGTCCTGTGCCCAGGTCTGTGTTTTCTTCCAGCCTGTGTTGTGCAAGGAGGGCCGGGGCCAGCCTGCTCTCATTTCCTTGTAAATTGTTAGTTTTCCTCTTTCTGCCTCAGTGACTAAAGGGTTGTTCCTTTATTTTTTTCTGAATATCTTTAATACAAATGTGTTGTCAGATGTGCTCAGGGTCTAGTATTAAAATGGTCTTTGCAATGTGAATGCTCAGACTTTGGGTCATTTTGGGAAACTGATGCCGCCCTGGTTATTGTGAATGCTTCTGGCGGGGCTCCTGACTGCTGAGTCAGACCTCTGTCCTTGGTCCTGTTTGGCTCTCATTTTCCCCCAATCATGTATACACATGTGTCCCTCAATTCTTCCTTAGGAAAGAGCTACTCGGGTTTGTATCTCACATCACTTCGTTTTCCCAGGTATTAGCTTTCTTTATGCTCTCTCAGAGGTAGCTTCTTTGATAACATATGTTTATTGCTTTGCAATCCTAAGGATTCCACCCAACTTCTCTTTCATCTCATCCTGTTGTTTTAAAAAGGTCAACATGTTTTCACTTAAGAGCATTTTGTTCAGATCCATAGAATCTTTCTTCTTTCAGTCTATTGAAAAGCTGAACATTTTCTAAAATGTACTAAGTTTATATTTTCCCAATATCCCTTGTTTAATCATTTTAGGAAATGTACTGCTTGTGTAATTTATCAATTCTTAAATGAGAAATGAGCCAGCCAGTTCAATACCCAAGCTATGTGGTTTGCCTCAAACCTTCTCTGGTTTACCTGGATGCCCTCAAAATCCCCTCCCATTTCTGGAGTCAAGCACCTAGTTGGTGTGCCCTACTTCTGACCCAATTCCAGGATGTCATGGAAAAAACCCCATGTGTTGAGAGCCAATCCTTTCTTAGCCTCATGGCCCTGTTTTCTGAACCAATAGAGGACATGAAAACCTACATGCCAAACACACAGATACATCAGAACCTCCAGTCCATATATCAGCCAGATTTTAAGTTGACACTCTTCTCCCAGGAAGCATTGCACTATGACTGGGCATCTCCTACTTTGTCTTCCCAGTGGATGGGCATGGCCACCCAAGATTAAGTGGTGAAAGAGTGGTATAGTAAAATGGCACTTGAGTGGGGATGAATGAAGGAGCAATAAGGATTGAAGCTGTTCTCTGTGTGAGGTAAACTGTAGCACCTGTTCAGCAGAGGGAACCCTGCTCTGTTTGCCAGATGCACACATCCTGCACATCTGAGCCAAGTGTCAGGAATGGCACTTGTCCCACTGCAGAAGACAAGCCACGTGTCTCCCAGTGAGGTCACACTTGACTTACTGTCTCAATGAGGTGACACACGGTGACACTCTTTCAATCTGGATCATCACAGATTGTGCAATGGTGATGATCACTCACAGATTGTGCAATGCTTAGTTTTCAGTGCTGTTGTGGGATGCTGTTTTTTGGATCCTTGTGCTCCTCCAACTTGTGGATGTAAAATTAATATCCAACTTGTTGTATTGTTGATGACCTCCAATCCATGTGGAATTGGCTTTCTCCCCTGGCTAAGCATGGACCATATCTGTCTCCAGTAGAACAGAAAAATAGCAAGAGGCTCTCAGTACTTTGACTTACTCCCTGACTCGAAGGCAGACCCCAGCGAATGTGCTTGCACATTGCCTCATGAAACTTCTCTCATTCCCTCTGTTCCAATTCTCAGCTCCTTTATTTTCTGCTCCATCTTATTCTGCTCAAAGGGACTTGGATCTAAGGTTCTGGCCTTACTCATTTCTTTACCTTGGCAACATTTCTGTAGGTGAGGTCAAGTATGTCCATGACTTCTGCATTGCTCAGAGACTCACAACCCCCAAAACACATATGTCTAGCCATAGCCTCTGCCTAGTAAATGTCCAGACCTACATGTGTCCCCTGGACAGTCATGTGTGGACCCTGATGTCCCGCCTATTCTGGACACTTTCACTTGGACATCTCATGAGCATCCACATACTTCATAAACTGCATTTTTTCTAGAGCTTACTTTTCCTCTACTACCTAACTTATAAAGTGATTTTGACAATTATATTAAATAATACATGAGAAAGTCCTTTGTAACTCTAGTAGAGCATACAGATGATAATTGTTTGGACCACCCACCTAGTTTCACTAGGTCGAGTCTCTGAGGTTTCTAGACTCCCCTGTCATTCTTGCTTCCAAATGCGTGCCTCTTGTATTTGGAATCTGAAGGGCCTCAGAATCCCCAGCTCCTTTTCCCCACTCTCCACTATTGCCACCCTAGCTGGACCTCGTCATGTCTCAGGTGGGCTAGAGTAGAAGCCAGATAACAGTTCCCCAGGCCCTGGCATGCTGGATTTTTCTTGTGGACATCGTTCCACATCCTGCCCAGTCCTAAATATGCTGTTGGTTCTGTTGTCTTCAGGTTAATGTCCCAGCTCCACTTCTGGATACAGAGCTCAGTAATAGGCTATCCTCCTCTCTGAATCTGGGCAAGAGTGAAGAAGGGGAGGCAGAGTGCCAAAGGCCAGCAAACACATCCCTGCAGAGATGAAGGTGGGCAGGCAGCAGCTCTGGGGAATGGGTACAGGCCTCCCTCTACTCGGCTTCTCTTAAAGGAACAGAACTTGAGCAAGGAAAAAAGCCTTTTTGAGTAATTTCCAAGTCAAAGTTTAATTTCACTTATGCCCGTTCAACTTTGGAAATGGAGAGTGTAAAGCATACATTTGATCATGCTCTGATTTTGCCTGACACATTTAAAATGTAAAAATGAACGCCTTTATTGATTTTTCTTCACCACGAAATAAGCCATAAAACCCAAATAAATCACCCTTTCCAAGTAGAGTTCATTTGCAGTGGGAAAACATGCTGGCTGACAGAACTCATAAATTATGGCTCTCCGTTGGGCTCCAAGTTATTTCTGAGCTTAAGTAGAACTTACGGTATAAGGGCTTGGACTCCGCAATAGCCCTTCTTCAATTATGATTCCATTTTCCGAGCTTCATTGAAGCCATAAGTCAGACATGAGGAGCAGCCCCTCCTGACATTGGAGCCCTGGAAGCGGGGGCTTCTGGGAGCTTTCCAGAGGAGTGGACCTGTGTCCTGGATCAGAGCACACAGCACAATGTTAGGAGTCAGTGCTGTAATGGTCCTCACCGCACAAATCCCTGGACACCCAGGGAAACAGACACCCCCATCCTGAGCCTGGATCTACCTACTTGCTCTCCGTGCAGTTTATTCCTTCTTCTATGCACACGCCCTTTTATCCCACCCAATTAAATGATTTTCCATCCTGTATCAGACAGGCTTCCATCAGAGAAGAGAGAACACTACACATGATGTAGAATAAGGGACTTATCATAAGGACTGCAGCTTACACAGTGTGGGAGCTAGTGAAGTAGTCTGGGCATCAGGTATTGACCTGAGGCTGCCCACCTATTGGTCAGCTAGACAAGACAGTGATAGAAAAGCAAGAAATTGGATGCAAACAAGGTCAAGGGTCACAGGAAACTGGAACCAGGAAGGACATACTGGAATACAAGTCTGTCACTACCACCTCCAGCCTCAATGCTATGGGTGACCTGCAGGTAAACCTGGTTCCCTTTGCCATGGACTTACTCCCGCCCCTGAACCAGGACTTGCAGAAGCTGAAGGAAGAGACCCAATGGGCAGAGGTATGCCAAGTGAGACAGCAGATCAATGACAGTAGGCATGAGCTACAAATTCACTCCCTTCTTTAGAGCATACAAATATGGCTGCAAAATGTCCTGTGAAAACAACACTAATGGGGAGTCCTACCAGGAATGGAATCTAGGTGATGTAGTTCCAGTTCAGTTGAGTTGGCGCAGAGCACAGCCACCACACATGACCCAGGTTCTCAAGTTAGCCTCCTGTCTATTTACGTCCGTGCCTTCATTTATGCCTGAGATGCTCAATGACTTAAAGTGGTGGGAACTGATGAAAAGTTGTCCCTTATCAATTCTATATTGTCTGTGGCATGAAGTCCATCTCTGACTGACCACAAGTTTCCTCTCCTAGCTTACATACTCATGTTCCATGGGCTTTGCTGTTTCCCTTCTACCTATAGTGCACCCTACTGGGAAATCCAGGGGTGCTTCAGGGCTGCAAATGGATGTGGTGCCAGTCAGGGCCCAAAGAGTAAAAGAGAAACAACTCTGAGTTCTTAAATTCCTGAAACCAGGACAGCAAGGCAACCCAGAGATTTTCAAAGCAGGAAACTGGCCCCACTGCTTGCCTGAAGCAACAAAGGAAGAGGGTGGGTGGCTCAAGATTGGTGGCCAGGTTACCCTTCAGCCCTGGGGCCATTTCTGCCAATGGCACCACCCACATGGGCAAAGAGCAGACACATCCTGGTGTCTTCCTTTCTCTGGTTCTCTGTTATTCCTCCAGAACCTTCCAGCCCACAGAGATAGAAATAGATCAGGAGAAAAGTCAAAACTAGATCCAGGGCCAGCAGGCTGGCTTTCCCGGGCATTCTATTCTGTGCTGAATGCAGCAATAACTGGCTTCACCAGGAGGAGCCATGGTCCCTGCTTTGAAGAAGCTTGCAGGTGTGAGAACAGTTTTTGCAGAGAGTAGGTCATAGAGAGTGGAACAGAGAGAGGTGCCTGTCTCAGCCTGAGAAAGGCAGGGGCAAGGGTCTTGGTCTAGTATATTCCTCCCCAATTGATGCCAGAAAGCACCAACCTCCCCTGGCCAACCTGTGTGGTTTACAGAGCCTGGCCAGATTCCCAAGGCCACAGCTGGCCACATTAGTATCCAAAAATCAAGCTATAAAAAGATGAAACTCCTGTCACTTGTGACAACATGATGAATCTTGATGGCATTATGCTAAGTGAAATAATTCAGGCAGAGAAAGACAAATACTGTATAATCTCACTTATATGTGGAATCTAAATAAACTAAACTCATATAAACAAAGAACAAATTGGTGGTTGCCAGAGGAAGAAAGTGAAGAGTGGGAGAAATGTGTGAAGGTGGTCAAATGGACAAACTTCCAGTGATAAACAAACTTTGGAGATGTAATATACAGCTATGTACAACATAGCTGTACAGCATGGCTGGCTAATAATTCTATACTGTATATTTGAAGTCACTAAGAGAGTCAATCCTATAAGTTCACATCAAAGTAAAAAAGGTGATGCATGTTATCTGACTTATTATACTGATTTTGCAATATATACATATATCAAGTCATTATGCTGTTTACTTGAAACATACAATTATATGTCTACTCTATCACAATCAAACTGAAAATAAATTAATAAGCAAATGCTCAATTACTGTTTCAAACTGTGCCATTTTTGTTTCTTTCTTTTTTAAATTATGCATTTTATTCAGTTACAGTTGATATTCAATATTAAATTATTTTCAGGTGTACAGGATAATAGTTAGACATTTATATAATTTATGCAGTGATCCCTCCAATTATTCTAGTACCTATGTGGCACTACACATAGTTGTTGCAACATTATTGACTGTATTCTCTATGCTGTACTTTACATCCCTGTGACTATTTTGTAACTAAAAATTTGTATTTCTTATTTCCTTCACATTTTTCACCCAGCTCTAAAACACCCCACACCTCTGGCAACTATCAGTTTGTTTTCTATATCTACGACTCTGTTCTTCTGTTTTCCTTTTCATTTGTCTCAAGTAATCTTGATTTTTTTCCTTGATCTTATTGTGGACCCGTTCATTATTTAGTGGCACATTATTTATCCAACATGTGTTTGTGAGTTTTTCTTTTTTTTTCTTGTATTTGATTTCTAGTTTCATACCATTGTAGTCAGAGAAGACAATTGATATGATTTTGTTTGTTTGTTTTGTTTGTTTGTTTCTTTGTTTTTTTACTTAAAGTTTTTTTTTTTACTTAAAGTTTTAAGTAAAGTTTTTTACTTAAAGTTATCGGGGTGACATTTGTTAGTAAAGTTACATAGATTTCAGGTGTATGATTCTGTAATACATCATCTATATCTCGCATTGTTTGTTCACCACTCAGAGTCAGTTCTCCTTCCATCACTATATATTAGACCCCATTTACTCTCTTCTAGAGCCCCGCTCCCCCCTCCCACCTTACCCTTTAGTAACCACTAAACTATTGTCTGCGTCTATAAGTTTTTGTTCCTTCATTTGTTTTTCTTCTTTTGTTGTTTTCAGTTTTGTATACCACATGTAAGTGAAATCATATGGTTCTCGACTTTTTCTGTCTGACTTATTTAGCTTAGTATAATAATCTCAAGATCCATCCATGTTGGCGCAAATGCTACTATTTCATATTTTCTTATGGCAGAATAATATTCCATTGGGTATATACACTACAACTTCTTTATCCATTCATCTCTCGAAGGACACTTTGTTCGTTTCCATGTCTTGACTACCATAAATAAAGCTGCAATGAATATTGGAGCACATATGTCTTTATGAATAAATGTTTTTAGATTTTTGGGGTAGATACCCAGGAGAGGGATTGCTGGGTCATATGGTAATTCTATTCATAATTTTTTGAGGAACCTCCACACTGCCTTCCATAGCGGCTGCACCAGTCTGCATTCCCACCAACAGTGTATGAGGGTTCCTTTTTCTCCACAGCCTCTCCAACACTTGTTACTATTTGTCTTGTTGATGATAGCCATTCTAACTGGGGTGAGGTGATATCTCATTGTGGTTTTTATTTGCATTTCTCTGATGATTAGTGATGTTGAGCATCTTTTCAAATGTCTATTGGCCATCTGTACATCCTCTTTGGAGAAATGTCTCTTCAGGTCTTCCACCCATTTTTTAATTGGATTGTTTGTTTTTTTGTTGTTAAGTTGTATGAGTTCCTTATATAGTTTGGATATCAGTCCCTTATCGAGGCGTTGTTTGCAAAAATCTTCTCCCATTCAGTTGGTTGTCTCTTTATTTTGTCGATGGTTTCTTTCGCTGTGCAGAAGCTTTTTTGTTTGATATAGTCCCATTCATTTATTTTAGCTTTTACTTCCCTTGTCTTTGGAGTCAAATTCATAAAATGCTCTTTGAAACCAAGGTCCATAAGTTTAGTACCTATGTTTTCTTCTTTGCAGTTTATTGTTTCAGGTCTTATGTTTAGGTCATTTTGAGTTAATTTTGGTACATGGTGACAGATAGCCATCCATTTTCATTATTTTGCACATGGCTTTCCAGTTTTCCCAGCACCATTTATTGACAAGGCTGTCTTTTCTCCATGGTATGTTTTTGGCTTCTTTGTCAAAAATAATCTGGCCATATTTATGTGAGTTTATTTCTGGGTTCTCAATTCTATTCCTTTGGTCTGTGTGTCTGGTTTTCTGCCAACACCATACTGATTATTTTGATTATTGTTGCCCTGAAGTCAGGCAGTGTGATACCTCCAGCTTTGTTCTTTTTTCTTAGGACTGCTTTGGCTATTTGGGGTCTTTTGTAGTTCCATACAAGTCTGATGATTTTTTTGTTCTATTTCTTTAAAAAATGCCATTGGGATTTTAATGGGATTGCATTAAATTTGTATATTGCTTTGGATAATATGGCCATTTTAACTATGTTGATTCTTCCAATCCATGAACACAGAATGTCTCTCCATTTCTTCGTGTCTTCTTCAATTTCTTTTAAAAATGTCTTATAGTTTTCAGCATATAGGTCTTTCACATCCTTGGTTAAGTTTATTCCTAGATATTTTATTCTTTTTGCTGCAATTGCAAAAGGAATTTTTTTTTATTTCTTTTTCTGAGATTTCATTGTTAGTATATAGGAATGCAATGAACTTTTGTACAATTGATTTTGTAGCTGGCAACTTTACTGTATTCGTTTATTGTTTCTAATAGCTTTTTGGTGGAGTCTTTAGGGTTTTCTATATATAGCATTATGTCATCTGCAAAAAGTGACATGAAGAATTTTTCTTCATTTCCAATTTGGATGCCTTTTTTTCTTTTTCTTGCCTGATTGCTCTGGCTAGGACTTCCAATACTATGTTGAAAAGCAGAGGTGATATCATTTTCTTAAATTTACTGAGATTTATTTTGTGGCCGAACATTGTCAGTCTTGGAAAATGTTCCATATGCACTTGAAAAGAATGTGTATCCATCTGCTTTAGGATGAAATGTGCTAAAAATATCAATTAAATCCAACTAGTCTAGAGTGTCCTTTAAGGCTGTTGTTCCCTTTTAGATTTTCTGTACGGACGGTCTGTCCATTGGAGTCAATGGGGTGTTAAAATCCAGTACTATGATTTTATTGCTATTGATCTTTCCTTTTATGTAGGCCAATGTTTGCTTTATATATGCATATGTAGGTGCTCCTATGTTGGTTGCATAAATGTTTACAAGGGCTATATACTCTTGGTGGATTGATCCCTTTGTCATTAAATAATGCCCCTCTTTGTCTCTTATATTTTGTGCCAATTCATTCTAGTCTGCAAAGTTTCTGTTGAGAAGTCAGCTGACAGACTTATGGAAACTCCCTTGTAAGTAACTAGTTGCTTTTCTCTTTCTGCTCTTAGTATTCTCTCTTTGTCTTTAGCTTTAGCCATTTTAATGATAATGTGTCTTGTGTGGGCCTGTTTAGTTCATCTTGTTTGGGATTCTCTACACTTCCTGGACTTGTAAGTCTATTTCCTTTACCAGGTTAGAAAAGTTTTCAGACATTACTTCTTTAAATAGGTCTCAATCCCTTGCTTTCTATCTTCTCATTCTGGTACCCCTATTATGTAAATGTTATTATTCTCAATATTTTTCCAGAGGTCTCTTAAACTATCTAATTTTCAAATTCTTTTGCTTTTCTGATTGGGTGTTTTCTGCTACCTTGTCTTCCAAGTCTCTGACTCGTGCTTTTGCTTCATTCTTTTTTCTGTTCTGATTGGGTGATTTCTGCTACCTTGTCTTCTAAATCTCCGACTCGTTCTTTTCCTTTATCTAGTATGCTGGTGATTCCTTCTAATGTATTCTTTGTTTCAGTTATTGTATTCTTCATTTCTGACATTTTAAATACTTTCTATGTCATTTTTTATGCTTGCTATCTCTGTGTTGAAGTTCTCACTAAGTTCCTTGAGCATTTTTATAACCATTGATTTGACCTCTTTATCTGATAGGTGGCTTGCCTCCTTTTTGTTTAGTTCTTTTTCTGAGTTTTCTTTTATACTTTCATTCAGGACACATTTCTTTGTCTCCTCATTTTGGCTGCCTATCTGTATTTGTTTCTCTGTATTAGGAAGATCTGCTGCACCTCCCAGTCTTGGCCAGTTGACCATATATATATAATAGTAGGTGCCCTGTAGGGTCCAGTGGTGCAGTCTCCCTTGACACCTATGCTGGGTGCTCCAGGAATGTCCATTGTGTGGGTTGTGTGTGCTCTCCTGTTATAGTTGAGATTTGATTGCTATGGGACATGAGTTGGTGGGATTGACCCTCAGCCTCACTGGCTGTAGGATTTAGCCATATCCATACCTTACCACATGGCGCAGGATTCACCCAGTGGACTCTGGTGCCTACTAAGTACGCACTGTGGATGTGCTCTTTGTGAGGCTAACTGGGTGGTGCTCTGCTGTGGTCTGAAGCTGACCTCCAGGTATGTTCGTTCTGAAGTCTCTTGCGAGGGGCTCCAGTGCAGGCCCAGGTCAGCCAAATGCCTGTGACTGGCCAAAGATTACCTGGGAGGAGCTGCAAAGCAATTTGCATTCAGTCGTTAACTGTGCTGGACCTGAAGACAGGTAGGGGTGGCCATGCTGGGATCTGAGGATAGCTACCACCAGTCTGGGCAGAGAGTCGCTCCACCAAAAGCTCAGGGCACTTTGAGTCCTGCTGTCACCTGCCAGCTCACGTAAGGCTCAGCTGCTGGTAGAGCCTTGGTACATGATTTAGGTGAAGCAGGGTCTCAGGGAGTTACCACTTTGGGATGCGTGGTGTTCACCAGTTTAATGTAGATTCTGGTTTAGTGCCAGTGCTGAGCCTGGAGCTACTCAACAAAATTCTCAGAACACACTGAGGACAGCCATTGCCCACCTAGGGCCCACAAACTTCTGAGAGTTTTCTAATAAAAAGTGTAGCATGAGCAGGGCTGGCTGCTGGTTGCGAATGTATCTCTGATATTGTGCAATTTGGGTGGGCTTCGTCCCAGGAAGTCACCAGGATGGAGTGAGTGGAGTTCACCAGGCCGATGCAGGTTCAAATTTGGGCTTGTGGGGGAGGGTTCAACACAGGAAATATGGTGCCCATCTGCCAGCTGCATGTAAGGAGGATTCTACACAGGAAAAAAAAATGGCAACTGTCCCTGTAGTACTTTCCCTTAAGCCACACAACTCAGTATCTCCCTGGACATCTCTAATGCCTCCAGAGTCAATATTCCTCTGCTGGAGCCCAGGGTGAGTAACTGCGAGTGAGTGAGTCTGTACACTGCCCCTTTAAGAGGACATCTGGGTTTCCTGCAGCTTTCCACACCAGCTGGACAGTCGGAATCACCAGATTTTACAGCCATTTATTGTGGGGGGTCCTCTTCCTGGCACTGATACTCTAGCCTGGGGAGCCTGGTGTGGGGCTGGTATCCCTTACTCCTCTGGGTGGGGGACATCCATGGCTGAGATATCCCTCCCAATTTTTAATGGTCACACGCAGGGGTGGGGTCAGCCCATTTTGTATGTCTAATGTCTGCTTTTACTATTAATCTCAATGTGGCTTCTTCTTTGTATCCTTAGTTAATTTCTGTTCAGCTAGACATCAGATGGTTTTCTAGATTGATTGTTTTATCATTAGTTATAATTTTAATGTGGTCTCAAGAGGCAAGCACAGTGTTTATCTACTCTGCCATCTCAGTTCTAGAAATCAATTCTATAGTCTTTTCAAACACTTTATGGCACTTTGACCAAGCACCATAATCCACACCGTGTTCTTTTCTCTCAGATCCTGTAGTAGTTAAAATAGAAAGTAAACCATCCATCACATTGTGTACGTCTGTGTAAGGGTGCTGAATGGACCTTTTCTCTGTATTTGGTGATTAGGACCCATGGTAGAGGACAGAAAAATACTAAGTTTATATTATCTAAAGTGAATCCTGGTACTTCCTACAATTTTTCCTAAGCACGAAGTAGTGTTTTACCAACAGAGGGGACTAAGATAACATACAACACTGTCCCCAAAGTAGTGCCTCACAACTATGTGGGGAATGGTCAATATTACACAAAACCAGACTATTCCTGGAAGACTAAAATGGCTTTCCACCAATATCTGCAACAAATTACAAAAAAGAGCTGGCTTTTTCTATATACAATTTATTTTCCTAATATTAGTGGAGTTAGATCCAAGAAAGAAAGAGAAAAACATGTTACCATAACTATGGCATTTGATGAAGTGGAATAAGGAGAAACTTCAAAATCAAAATAGCATTTATTTTCTGTAGAGTTCATTTTATTTCATTCTGTGAGAATGTAAAGTATCTTAAGACCCATCCCAGAACAAACCATTAACGTGAATTGGCACACAATTATTGTGAAAAGCCCCAGGAGAACCCTGTGGCAGGACTTCAATCACATTAGTGTAGAACTCAGTCTGTTTAGAAAGACAAAGAGGTAGCTTTGAGTCCAGGAACAGTGGGAAGTAGAAAATGGCTGTGGTTTGCACTGTCTGCCTACATAAACTGGGAGTAATACTGGCCTTGCTCACTACTGCATCTACATCCTTTGGCAGCAGAGGCAGTCTTTTATTGAAATCCATAATTTTGGGAGAGAAAATATATTCATAATGTTTGAATGAGGTCAGGTGTGCTTTGTTCAGAACATCAAGCTCAAAAAAATGAGTTAAATCTTGAAAGAAATGGCACTGGACTTGTATCAAATCCAGCTGTTTTACGTTAGGGAAGATATAAAAAATATATATATTGATGGGATTTATGTCTCCAAAAAAGGAAAAAATTCAGCAGGCTGATAAATGATATTGAAGAGCTGTCCAGCTTCAGAGACAAGCGATGTGAAATGTTACCTAATACCTTGTTTTTTAAAGACCTAAGATTTTAAATTTTAAGAAATCATCTAATAAAAAAGAACAATGAGGCTTTAAATCACACTTAAGTGTTAATTTTAATAAGTAAAATGCCAAAAAAAGATACAAGAGAAAAGAAATTCAAGAGAAAATTAAAATAAATTTTCCCCTAATGAGCTAAGCGTCCTCATTAACCATTGAAATTGTTAATTCAATGGTTTCATTAACCATTGAAACGATTCATGTGTTTTGTTTTTTTTTTCTAGATTTTATTTTTTCAAAGATTGAGCCTTTATAGAAGAAGTTCCATATTTTTTGTTTCTGTCTCCCCTTAGTCAGTGAATCCCGTGCTGGGCTCCTAGGAGTCACTAAGTAAAACTTTAGTTGAATGATGAATATGTGAGTCCTTAAAATTGCAGCCCAGTCTCCCACAGACCCAGCACTTTCTCTTGGCTTTTTTGGAGTGTGATTTTTCTCAGCAAAGTAGTCATTTGCTAACCTGTCCTACATCAATGAGGATATTAGAAACTAGATGCAATTATGGCACTTAGAGAACTGTGATGATGCATGTCTTTATGTGTGGGATTAGTTACACACCGTGGAATATCTGTCTGCTAAACAAATAGCATGCATTTCACCATTCATCCCAGAGGTTACATGGATTCACATGGATTTCAGAATGGAAGGAAAGGCAGCGTGTGGCAGGTAAGACTGTGGTCTGCTGTATGAGGGAAAGAACTCCAGGGTCGCTGTGCCACTGGCTTTGCTCCATGAGCCACTAGCTGTGTGGCCTCTGCAAGACACTTGGTCTTGATGGTCTCAATGTTCCTGTATACCAAAGCAGGGTGGAACCTCCAGGACTGCTGCTTAGGGGTTACATGTATCATACTGGTAATAGTAGATTCAGTGGACATTTGCATTTGAGCTGCTCAGCATCTAGATAACCTTCTACCACGGAAGATGGAGTGATTAGATGCCCCCACCCCCTTGTTCTGGAAGACCCAGCATTGGATGGTTTAAATCTTGGGAGAGAGATTTGAGTTGAAGGTAAGCAGAGATAATGAACAGCATGGTAATGAGAAGAACACTGTGTGGCAGTGAGGTCTGGTTGAGGAAAGAGAAATGTCATCTTCAGCTGGCTGGTCTTCAGAATGTGACATCACCTGGGTTCTTGGCTGGGCCCTGCCACAACTTGTGCCTATCTGTTTGCTAGGCCGAGTACCTCAGCTTTCACCCATGCTTTAAACTTTACAGTGTTATTCAGATCAACTACTTTTCAAAGTTAGCCAGCATGTTATGTTGCTTGTGGCTAGAAATCCTGGAATAGACAAGTACTTTGTGGTTTATAAAGTTATTTCCTATTTTAATATTCCATTTGATCCTCGGGATTCCAAAAATTGCATATTTTCCAACTCAGAGGAGTGACTCACCAAGTTAACTTAGCCAGTGAGTTCTAGAATCTAGACTCAAACATAAGTTTTTGCAAGAATTTATGTACTTTCTCCGAATTTTACATCTTTTAGGGATGAGACTAACAGTAGGTCAAATGATGCTTCCTATTAGAAACACTCAGACCTGGGAATCTGGGAGCTTGGTCCCAGTTCTGACAACTTCACTTAAATGTACCACAGAATTTTCACCTGTAAAATGAGTAAATTGGTATAGATTATGTTTAAGTAATATCCCACTAAGCTCTCTAGATTCATATGATATCAGAATTTCAGTGACTGAGAATGCTTAACCATTCTCATAGAAGCTGTAATTGCACACTAACAAGACCCTTCACTTTCTCATGTTGTTGAAAGTGTAAGTGGGCTTCCTGAATGGCAGTATGAGGAGATTTGTGGATTCTCACCTCAGTAAAGTAACCATAAATGGTGAAAATTACTTAAAATAAAAACATAGTTAAGTAGTTCAAGTCTATGGGATTTGTCTTCTTAAAGACATAAAGGGAATGGAAAAACATCTATTCAAGAAAACCTGCTAAATCTCATTAAGACAATAAGAGTCTATGGCATTTGATCCTCCCTCCATTCCCCACCCACACAGAAGTTAAATATGATAGAAGTTCTATCTCAGGAAATTACAGCCAAGGATCACTTTCCCTAGGACTATAATGTCTTGGAAGAGACAGACCACCAAAATTTCTTATCTACTCAGTTCTATTACAACAAAAGCTCTATTCCAAACAAGAGTTTGCAAGAGGTCTAAGAATCTCTTAATATACCTAGCTCCCAAATTGAGGGTGAAAACTTTACCCCAGACAAGTATCCATGAAAGTTCAGGGTTGCTCCAGCTCCCTTATAGGACAGAGTTTCTATGCTAGGAATGGCAAGCTGAAAAGATCAGAAGTTATTGCCCCTGCCCAATTCCCTGATGGCAAACAAGTGAGAAAATTATCCACTCTTAGCATTGTTGTCCTCACCCTCAGCTCTGGAACAGTGGCACAGAGGATTTATGCAAAAAGAGAGGGAAGCAATAAAAACAAAGAACTCAGTAATTCTCCCAGAGAAATTTACTTTATTTGAAACAGAATATGGGGACGTTCAAGCCTGGAGGCAGTGTCAAAAAACAATAACATTGTGGTAGTAAGCAGTTAAGAGGAGGCTGGTACTTTCATGAGAGCAACAAACTAAGTCATACTCAAGGTAAAACAGAGAGAAATAGGGAAAGAACAACTAAGTAAAGCCCTCCTGGGGTTAGAATAAGCCTCAAAGACTAAATTCAAATATGACTACAACAAAGGGACTCAAATGTAATTGGATCAGACTATGGAGTAATATATGCCCCAGGTCATTGCCAAAAGCAATAGAGCAATCACCCAACAATTAGTGGAAATTAAAAGCTGTGTGTAATACAAGCAGAGGCAGCTTAACAAAAAGATCATAGAAAGAGAGCAAAAGACACCCCCCAAAAAAAAAACACTGTCATGACATGGTGACTATTCATATGTCTGAGCCTGAAGCCTCTGAAGAAAAATGTCACACTCTGCAGGAAATAGGTTAGATTTCACTGAAAACACTAAACACTAGAGTCCAGTGAAAACACTAAATAACTAAAAAGCAAATAACAACATGTTTTATGAGGAGGACGGATCAGTTTCTAAACTGGCTATACTATATTATCTAAGATACCCAGTTTTCAACTAAAAACTATAAAACATGGAAGGAAATAGAAAAGTGTGAATCATACAAGGAACTGAAAGAAGCCAACAGAAACTCCCTGTGTGAGGAACCAGATATTGAACATAGAAGATAAAGACTTAAATCAGCTATTATAAATATACTCAAAAATTCAAATGAAACAATACTTAAAGATGACAATGTGTTATTAGATACAGAATACAAGGAGATAGAAAATATTCAAAAATAAAAATTCTGGAGATGAAAAATATAGTAATAAAAATAAATTTGTTCTAGGGAAGCTCAAGAGCAAATATAATCTGTCATTAAGAAAGAAACAGCAAACCTGAACATATAACAATAGGTATTATGCATTTGGGATACCAGAAAGCAATGGGAAGAAAAATAAGCAGAGACTGACAGAAATGTGGGATGTAATTAATGCACTAGCATAATGGAAAAACCAAGAAAAAAAAGAAGAAAGAAAGAAAAAAGAAAGAAGGAACACAAAAATACTTTAAAATGTTTTTAAAATTCCAGTATTTGATGAAAAAACATTAATCTAGAAATGCAACAAGTTTAACCAACTAAAGAAATACACACCCAGAATATCATAGTCAAAAATATTGAAAAACAAAAACAAAGAGAAAATCTTGAAAGTGGCGAGAGAAAATTGACTTGTCATGTACAAGGGAAATTTAATAGTATTATAGTTGACTTCTTATCAGAAACCATGGAGGACGAAATTCAGTGGGATGACATAATTAAAGTGCTGGGAGAAAAATCTGTCAACAAAGATTCTTATATCTATTAAAATTATCTGTGAAACAAAGGCAAAATTAGCATACTACCAAATAAAAAATGAGAGAAGTTATTGCTAACAGATCTGCCTTACATAAGTAATAAATATTGTTGAGAATAGAAACAAGTAAATCAGAGAATAATTATAATACAAATTAAAAAAAACACACACAGCAAAAGTAATTATAAAAGAGTATAATTGACTACTTTCTCTCCTTTCTCTTCTTACTGATATAAAATACAATCATTATTGTGCCTGTAGAATGTGGAAATGTAATGTATTTGATAATAAATGTATTGATACAAACAGCCAAAAGTGAATTAAGAAGAAATAGAAATGTCTATTCAGATCCTCTACCCATTTTTTAATTGGATTGTTTGTTGTTGTTGTTGTTGTTGTTGAGTTGTACGAGTTCCTTATATATTTTGGATATTAGCGCTTTATCAGAGGTGTTGTTTGCAAAATCTCCTCCCATTCGGTTGGTTGCCTATTTATTTTGTTGATGGATTCTTTTGCTGTGCAGAAGCAATTTAGTTTGATATAGTGGGGATGCAGATTGGTGCAGCCTCTATGGAAGGCAGTATGGAGGTTCCTCAAAAAATCAAGAATGGAATTATCATATGATCCAGCAATCTCTCTCCTAGGTATATACCCCAAAAATCTGAAAATATTGGTCCATAAAGATATGTGTGTCCCAACGTTCATTGCAGCTTTATTTATGGTGGCCAAGACATGGAAACAACCAAAGTGTCCTTCAACAGATGATTAGATAAAGATGTGGTATATATACACAATAGCATACTATTCTGCCATAGAAAATATGAAATAATGCCATTTGTGACAACATGGATGGATCTTGAGATTATTAGGCTAAGCAAAACAAGTACACAGAAAAAGTCGAGAAATATGATTTCACTGATATGTGGGATATAAAACTGAAAGCGACAACGAAACAAGACAAACAAACAAAGAAACAAAAACTCATAGACATAGAAAATAGTTTAGTGGTTACCAGAGGGTAATGGGAATAGGGGGTGTTAGAGGAGGGTAAACAGGATCAAATATATGGTGATGGAAGGAGAAGTGACTCTGGGTGGTGAAAACACAATGTGATATATAGATGATGTATTACAGAATTGTACACTTGAAACCTATGTAACTTTACTACCATTGTCACCCGAATAAACTTTAATTTAAAAAAGGAAGAAGAAATAGAAGACTTAAACAAAAAAGAAGACTCGTTAGCCATAATTAAAAAAAAAAGAAGTTCACACAAAGAAAATCCCAGGCACAGATATATTCACTAGTGATTTCTACAAATTATTTAAACAAAAATTAACACAATCCTTTACAGCATGTTCCAAAATACAGAAGAAGATGGAACAATTTTCATTAAGTTGCATGAATCCAATATGGATGACCGTGATATCAAAACCAGAGAAAAATTTGCAATAAAAAAACTACAGATCAACACCCTTATGAATATAGAGACAAATATCCTCAACATAATACTAACAATGCAATTCCAGCAACATATAAAAAGTATTATACACCATTGCAAATTGGTATTTACGCCAAGAATGCAAGGTTTATTTAAAATCCAAAAATCAAATTAATGAAATGCCCCATATCAAAAGAATAAAAGACAAAAACTACATGATTCTTTTTGAATGAATGAACTTTTTTTTTTTAATTTAAGTTTATTGGGGTGACAATTGTTAGTAAAGTTACATAGATTTTAGATGTACAATTCTGTATTGCATCATCTATAAATCACATTGTGTGTTCACCACCCAGAGTCAGTTCTTCTTTCATCACCATATATTTGATCCCCTTTACTGTCATCTAGCACCCCCCTCCACCCTTACCTTCTGGTAACCACTAAACTATTGTCTGTGTCTATGAGTTTTTGATTCTTCATTTGTTTGTCTTGTTCATTTTTTGTTTTCAGTTTTATATACCATATATCAGTGAAATCATATCGTTCTTGACTTTTTCTGTCTGATTTATCTCTCTTAGCATTATAATCTCAAGATCTATCCATGTTGTCACAAATGGTCCTATATCATCTTTTCTTAACGCCGAATAGTATTCCATTGTGTATATATACCACAACTTCTTTATCCGTTCATCTATCGAAGGACATTTTGGTTGTTTCCCTGTCTCGGCCACCGTAAATAAAGCTGCAATGAACATTGGAGCACATTTCTCTTTATGTATAAATGATTTCAGATTTTTTGGGTAGATACCCAGGAGAGGGTCATATGGTAATTCTATTATTAATTTTTTGAGAATAGAATTTTTTGCTGGGTCATATGGTAATTCTATTCTTAATTTTTTGAGGAACCTCCACACTGCCTTCCATAGCGACTGCACCAATCTGCATTCCCACCAACAGTGTATGAGGGTTCCTTTTTCTCCACAGCCTCTCCAGCACTTGTTACTATTTGTCTTGTTTATGATAGCCATTCTGACTGCGGTGAGGTGATATCTCATTGTGGTTTTTATTTGCATTTCTCTGATGATTAATGATGTTGAGCATTTTTTCATATGTCTATGTGCCATTTGTATGTCCTCTTTGGAGAAATGTCTCTTCAGGTTCTCTGCCCATTTTTCAATTGGGTTGTTTTTTTGTTGTTGTTGAGTTGTATGAGTTCCTTGCATACTTTGGATATTAGCCCCTTATCGGAGGCACTGTTTGCAAAAATCTTCTCCCATTTAGTTGGTTGCCTCTTTATTTTGTTGATGGTTTCTTTGCTGTGCAGAAGTTTTTTAGTTTGATATAGTCCCATTCATTTATTTTAGCTTTTACTTCCCTTGCCTTTGGAGTCAAATTTATAAAATGCTCTTTGAACCCAAGGTCCGTAAGTTTACTACGTATGTTTTCTTCTATGCAGTTTATTGTTTCAGGTCTTATATTTAGGTCTTTGATCCATTTTGAGTTAATTTTGGTACATGGTGACAGATAGCAGTCCATTTTCATTCTTTTGCACGTGGCTTTCCAATTCTGCCAGCACCATTTATTGAAGTGGCTGTCTTTTCTCCATTGTATGTTTTTTGTTTCTTTGTCAAAAATTATCTGTCCATATTTATGTGAGTTTATTTCTGGGTTCTCAATTCTATTCCATTGGTCTATGTGTGTGTTTTTCTGCCAATACCATGCTGTTTTGATTATCGTTGCCCTGTAGTACAAGCTAAAGTCAGGGAGTGTGAAACTCCCAGCATTGTTCTTTTTTCTTAAGATTGCTTTGGCTATTCGGGGTCTTTCGTGGTTCCAAACAAATCTGATGATTTTTTGTTCTATTTCTTTAAAAAATGCCATTGGGATTTTGATGGGGGTTGCATTAAATTTGTATATTGCTTTGGGTAATATGGTCATTTTAACTGTGTTTATTCTTCCAATCCATGAGCACGGAATGTCTTTCCATTTCTTTGTGTCTTCTTCAATTTCTTTAAAAAATGTCTCATAGTTTTCAGCATATAGGTCTTTCACATCTTTGGTTAAGTTTATTCCTAGGTATTTTATTCTTTTTGTTGCAATTGCAAAAGGAATTGTTTGTTGTTTTTTTTTTTTATTTCTTTATCTGAGATTTCATTTTTAGTATATGGGAATGCAATGGACTTTTGTACACTGATTTTGTAACCGGCAACTTTACTGTATTCGTTAACTGTTTCTCATAGTTTTTTGGTGGAATCTTTTGGGTTTTCTGTAATAGCATCATGTCATCAGCCAAGAGTGACAGTTTAACTTCTTCCTTCCCAATTTGGATGCCTTTTATTTCTTTCTCTTGCCTGATTGCTCTAGCGAGGACTTCCAACATTATGTTGAAAAGCACAGGTGATAGGGGACAGCCCTGTCGTGTTCCTGAATGTAGAGCAAGGTTCCTGAATGGCCTTTATTATGTTAAGGTGTTTTCTTTCTATACCTATTTTATTAAGTGTTTTAACCATAAATGGTTCTTGTATCTTGTCAAATGCTTTTTCTGCATCAATTGATATAATCATATGATTTTTGTCCTTTATTTTGTTTGTGTGATGTATCACATTGATGGATTTGTGTATGTTAAACCATCCTTGTGCCCCTGGGATAAACCCCACTTGGTCGTGATGAATAATCTTTTTAATGTATTATTTCATTTGATTTGCTAGAATTTTGTTTAGGATTTTTGTATCTGTATTCATCAGAGATATTGGTGTGTAGCTTTCTTTCTTTGTGTTATCTTTACCAGGTTTTGGTATCAGGGTAATGTTGGCCTCATAAAATGAGTTAGGGAGTCCTGTCTCTTCTTCAATTTTTTTGGAAGAGTTTGAGTAGGACTGGTATTAGATCCTCTTTGAATGTTTGGTAGAATTCACTAGTGAAGCCATCTGGTCCTGGACTTTTGCTTTTGGGAAGATTTTGGATGACTGATTCAATTTCGTTACTGGTGATCAGTCTATTTAGATTTTCCAGTTCTTTATGGTTCAGCCTAGGAAAGGCTATATGTTTGTAAGAAGTTGTCCATTTCTTCTAGGTTATTGAATTTGGTGACATATAGGCCTTCGTAGTATTCTTGGATGATCCTTTGTATTTCTGTGGCATCTGTGATAATTTCCCCTCTTTCGTTTCTGATTTTGTTTACCAGTGTCTTTTCTCTTTTTATCTTAGTGAATCTAGTCAAGGGTTTGTCAATTTTGTTAATCTTTTAAAGAACCAAGTTAATCTTTTAAAGAAACCAAGATTGATTTTAAAGACAATCTTTCTGTTGTCTTTTTGTTCTCTGTTTCATTTAGTTCTGCTCTGATTTTTATTATTTCCTGTCTCTGCTGAACTTGGGTTTCATTTGTTCTTCTTTTTCTAGTTCTTTAAGGTGTAATGTGAGGTTATTTATTTGGGATTTTTCTCGTTTCTTGAGATAGACCTGTAATGATATAATTTCCCTCTTAAAACTGCTTTTGCTGTATCCCAAAATTTTGGTAGGATGTATTTTCATTCTCATTTTTTGTATGTATCTTTTGATCTCTCCTCTTATTTCTTCTTTGACCCGATCGTTCTTTAAATGTATGTTATTTAATCTCCGTGTATTTGTGGTTTTTCCTCCTTTCTTTTTGTTGTTGATATCCAATTTCAAAGCCTTTGAATTTGGCTTTGTAATCAGGGAATATGCTTGACATGATTTCAGTCTTCTTAAATTTGCTGATGCTAGTTTTATGTCCCAGTATATGGTCTATCCTTGAGAACGTTCTATGTACTCTTGAAAAAAATGTATAGTCTGATGTTTTAGGATGAAGTGCTCTACAAATGTTAATTATGTCCATTTCCTATAATGTGTCATTTAGTGCTGCTATTTCATTATTTATTTTCTGTTTGGATGATCTATCCATAGCTGTCAATGATGTATTTAGGTCCCCTAGTAAAATTGTGTTTAGGTCAATTTCTCCCTTTAGTTCTGTTAGTAGTTGCTTGGTATATTTCGTGCTCCCTGATTGGGGGCATAAATATTGATGACTATTATGTCTTCTTGTTGTATAGTCCCCTTTACCATTATGAAATGTCCATCGTTGTCTCTTGTTACATTTTTTACCCTGAGGTTGTTTCATCTGATTTCAGTATGGATACACCTGATTTTCTCTGGATATCATTTGCTTGGAGTGTCAATTTCAATCCTTTCACTTTGAGTCTATGTTTGTCCTTGTAGCTGAGATTTGTCTCTTGGATACAGCATATGGTTAGGTTTGATTTTTTGATCCAATCTGCTACTCTATGCCTTTTTATTGGTGAGTTCAGTCCATTTACCTTTAGGGTGATTATTGATATGTGAGGATTTCCTATCATTCTATCTTTAGTTTTCTGGTAAGACTGTCTCTCAATTGTTTCTTTGCCTTTTTTTTGTTGTCTATTATTTCTCTGTGTGGTATTCTATCATTATTCCCTCTGTTTCTTCTTTCATTATAGTATATATTTCAGTTCTGGAATTTTTTTGAGTGGTTTCTATTAAATTTATGTAAAAGAAAGTTTGATATTTAGAGTATTCCATTTTCTTCAGCATGCTTACTTTATCCATTACCATATTCCGGTTCAAGCCTTTACTCTCCCCCTTTTATGTTTTGATTGCCACAAATTGTCCCTGTTGATGATGGTCAAATAGCCTCCTTTAGTATTTCTTGTAGTGTAGGTCATGTATTAGAGTATTCCCTCAGCTTCTGTATGTCTGGAAAGGTCTTTATTCCTCCTTCATATCTAAAGGATGTCTTTTCTGGGTATATTATTCTTGGCTCATAATTTCTCTCTTTCAATAATTTGAATATTTGGTTCCACTTCCTGCTGGTTTATACAGTTTCTGCTGAAAAATCTGATGATATTCTAATGGGCTTTCCTTTGTAGGTTACGTCTTGTTTTCCCTGGCTGCCTTGAGGATTCTTTCTTTGTCGTTGGTATTTGACAGCTTAAATACAATGTGCCTTGGTGAAGGCCTGTTGGATTTGAGGTAATTAGGTGTTCTATTTGCTTCTTGGATTCGAGGATCCAGTTCTTTCCACAAGTGTGGGATGTTCCAACTTACTTTTATCTAATCCCAGAGATTTCCCCACTTTGCTTTTTTTCACCCCCCTTAATCTATCACCAATGGATTTCATATAACCTTCCTCCTTTGATTTTTCGTATAAAATAAGCTGCAAATCGTCATTTCACAGATGCTTTTCTCAATCCGTTGAGATTTTGCTTCCCGGTAATTGTCGTCAATTTGGCTCAAATTCTGATAAGCTTTCTCTTAGTCTGGACTTTTTTCCTTGACACTATTATATTATGAATGATTAAGAAACAAGAGTCATGGTTATTATAGTAGTAAGGCGTATTGCAAATTCAGAAATGTTTCAAAGAGGGAAAAGGATTGTGCTTGATAGGGTGACCTGGAGCTTGGGCAATGTGGCTGTAGCACTCAGCAGGTATGTAAGAGATCTGGGTTATGAAGCTGGCACTGCTGAATCTGGAAGTCATACCCTTATCTCGCAGCAATCATTTCAGTTGTTTCTTCCTGATCCCACCTGCTCTGACCAGTCTGGGTCCAGCATGCTCACCAAGGCTTGACGTCTGATTCACAATCCTGCTCCTGCCCCTCGCACATGTTTTGTCGTTTATTGTCTGTTTGTTTTTGCACCTCCTCCAGCCTTTGTGTGTAGTCTCTTCTCACTTCAAAGCACCTTGGAACCAAACCCCATGGTTTGTCAACATCTTGGCGTTGATTAAAATGTAATATACCAGCTAGGCCCCCCAAAACCTGTAAAAGAAAGCGAAGAATTCAATGGAAAGCTAGCGTTAGATATGAAAAATGATTAGTCACTCTCACACTTAACTCTCTGTAGGTCTTGAATATAGACCCAAGTAATTTAGCTGCATATAAGCAGATTGAGCTTGGACTATCAACACCTACATTTAACTCGTCTTGTCAGTTAAAAATGCTACCTGTGTATGGGGCACAGGAAGCATTTACATAAGTTTTCATTAGCCTGATCATGTCTCACGCAGTAGTTTAGGAATCTAGCTCAAATACAAACACGGTTTTCTTTAATGATTGCTAATAATCTAGTTATCAATTACTTTAGGGAATATACCTTAAATCTCTCAATGTTGTCCAGCTTTTGTTATTTCTTAGATGTAATAATTTTGAAAGCTTTGGAATTACCAATAGGAGATCTAAGATTGGGTCCAAGGAAAGGATTTTAACTCCACATCCTCCTCTTTTTGTGCTGCATAATTCTATAAAACTCTTTCTTCCTCCTTCCTCACAGAATGAAACACTGGAATGCTTTGCTCAGATAGCCAAATTTCCTCCCACCAACTGCAGAAAAATAGTATGAGGTAGTAGAAAGTTGGAAAGAAATCCAATAGATCCTTCCACTAACCTTCTTTGCTATCATGAGTATATGAAGGGGACTCTAAACCACAGGTTTACTTATCACCTATAAAATTGAACTATTAATTCTTGCCTGGAAGAGCTGTTGTCATTACCTAATGGCATGAAGCATATGAGATCTGGCATGTGATAGGTGATCAGTAACCACCACTAATGGGGATTCCATTTCTTTCTCGGGGCTTGAACAAAGAATTCTAGACACAGATGCTCCATATCTGAGTGAGGCCAGGATGGTGTCCCCTCACTGCACAGTAGTTTGGGAATATGTCTCCTCATAGGAAAGCAATCTTGAAAATTATTAAAGAAAGTATTTCATTTGCGTAGAACATTTGAATATAGTGGGATCCGGTCAACCACTGAGTTGGAAGTATTTAAATTAAAAGATGGTATTCCTCCTATTCAACCCACCACCCTATCTGTGCTCTTTTCAGTCAAATGTCTGGAGGGAGTTGCTCAGACTCATCTATAATGTCAATACCCTTGCTACATGACTTTTACAAGCTGGCTCCCTCTCTTGCTATGCCTCTGAAGCAGCACCACCTTGGGTCATGAGGGACCTCTTGATTTCCACCTTCCATCTTCCCTAACAGACAGGGTCCCTCTCTCTGACAGACTGACTCTTAGGGGACCTATAGTGATGTAAATTCAGACAAATGTCTTTGACAATTTTAGAATAATGGGGCCATAGAATTCATTATGCCATGGGAGTTGAGAAATGTTTTCTTATGCCACTATTTAATTAAAGGCCACCCCTGTGCCAGGCAATCCATTGTTTACATCAATTCTCCTTTGAGCTTGCAAGGCCAATCTTAACAGCCTTGCTGCTGCTGTGGAGAAAATATATCCAGGAGATGAGAAAAATGAACTTTGCCCTTTATTTGGAGAAGCTCCTTCCCACTTCCACTTTGGGAAGAAAACGAGGTGCAATGCATTTCTGACATTAACTGCCCAGAATGAGACAACATCTTACAGATTAAGGGCTCAGTCCTCCAAAGACTCCTCTTATCTCAGACACTAGCTCATGCTCCAGGGTTCCAAGACTACCCACACTTCTGACCAACTAAAAATTTGGAGGTTCCTACCAATCCTTCAGGTTTGATAATATGCTGAAACAACTTATAGAACTCAGTACTCTGCTTAGAATTATAGTTTTATTACAGCAAAAGGATACAAATGTCTACCAGCAAAAATAAGAGGTGCATAGTTCGAGGTCCAAGAAAACTTCTGAGTGCCCTGGATATGTCACCCTCTTGGCACATCAATGCATAGCACCAACCAGAGATCACCTGAGCTTTGGTGTGTGGAATATTTATTACATAGACATAACTGATTGAATCATTGACCACATGATTGAACTCAATCTCTAGCACCCCTCCTCTCCCAGGAGGACAGGCTGGTATTAGTGGCTCAAAACCCCAATCCTCTAATCATGTGGTTGATCTTTCTAGTGTGGCCAGTTTCCATCCTAAAACCATGAGTCACCTCATTAGCATAAATTCAGGTGTCAGGTGTCTGAAGGGCCTACCATGAAAAACAAACAGTCCTGTCACTCATGTAATTCCAAGGGCTTAGTTGTTACCTCCCAGGAACCAGGACAGAGGCTAGCCAAATTGTTTGTTATATAACATAATTTCTGATTTTATCCTGTTCAGTAACTGTCATTCATTAATATTCCAAATAGTCTATGATTATTCACCTTGGCATCCCAAGCCAAATCTAAAAAGACCTCAAACTAACTGAACACTAGATGGGCAGTGGTATGTTTTTAAAACACTTTCTCTTTCTTGATTCTGGGAAGCTGAAAACAACTCAAATGAGTGTTTGAGTAATACTTCATGTACAACTGAGAACAAAGAAACAAGGGAAGCAGTGATGCAGATATGTGCTACTGCCATACGGGGCATCTTGCCCTCAGGAGTGTCGCCACGCAGCAGCCTAACCGTTTGTTTCCTTGTATCGGCCCCCAAAGAAAGGACCGTCTGTAAGACGGATCCTTTCAGGGACTATGCTAAACCTTTGTGTTTGCACCTTATGCCTCCCTGTTTACTCCCAGAAAGATGACTGGTCAGCCAATGACAAGTAAGATTCCCCACGGGGGGAGGGGGACAACTCAAGCCAGGCGCAGTTGAGTGGGGACCCACAGGAGAACCCACAGGGTTCACAGAGGTGGGCACAGCCCCCCACCTTCCTCAGGCTAAGGAAAGCCTCAGCCTCTGTGACTTCATTCCTTCCCAAAACCTGCAAGGTAAGTGATTCAGTGATGTGCTCTCCATCTATTCATATGCATATAGGCTTTGTCCCTTGGGGAAGTTGAGACTTATGGTCCAGCTGCCTGCAGGCAAGGGTGATTGGCTTGAATCAGTTTCCTATTTTGATGTATGGGATTCAGAGATCTTGAGATTGACAAGCTTTATTTCCTTTACTTCTCCACCTAACTAATAAAAGCTGATGCTAGGCCCGATTCGGGGCATCCAGTCCTTAAGACTGGGGGTCCCTTGATCTGGTTAAACTCTATTCATGGTTAATGTCTTTTCTTAACCCTGTGCCACCCTCCTTGCTCCCCACAACTCTCGTCGCACGGGACGCGACAAGGAGCATCAGAATAGGTGGGAGAAGGTCCTGGATTTCAAGTTTTGAGTTCAATTCTTCTAAGTTATAAAAGATGCATGCTACAGGGCTCATATAAAGACTGAATGAACTCATGCATGCAGGGCCCCTGGAATATAACCTGTCATATAGCAGGATATCAGTAATGATAGCTGTTACGATTATTATTACAGTATATTGTGTTAAGGGTACCAGGACCGGAAAGAACCCAAGCAGCACTCAGAGAGTTAGGAGAGTCGGCTTTATTATACCAGCGGGCTCAGCAGGATCTTTCCTAAAAGACTGAGCCCCTAGCAAGGTTTTGAGCAGGTTTTTAAGGGTTGGTGACTTTCTGGAGTTGGGGAAGGTGTAGGTGTCCTCTGGTGATTGGCTCGGGGTGTGGCTTGGAGAGGGGTTATGCGGAAGTGGGCTGGGGCTTAGGCTGGGGACTCTCTTTGCTCGGGCCACCATTTTAGGTCAGTTCCACGTGGCAGGGAACTATTTTAGGTCAGTTTCTCCAACAAGTGGATAAAAATTCAAGTTCTGGAACTATTAGATTAATTCTGGCTTCTTTACCTCTATCTAAGCATGGGCAATTGTTTCAAACTTTCAAAGTTTTGTCCTCTGTGAAATGAGACCAATATAGAATTCTTAAAAAGGCTTTATGTGGTCTAATGCATTAAGCACAGTGCTTGGAAAAAGTGAACACTTTTAAAATGTTAGTTTTTTTTTCTATTATTGTTTTCAGTTTCTTTTCTACATTTTGAGTTTGGAGACTTGGTTTCCAAACCAAGTGCTTCATTTAAGCAGCCAAGTAGCTTAGGCTAGCTTCTTCCTACTATAAACCCCAGGTTCTGAATCTGTTAACAGACACCATTAGATTAGATGGTTTCCAAAAGTCCTTCTACTATTATTAAAGAAAAAAAATAATATTCTAAATGTTAAAAAGTTATTCATGATACTTTTTAAAGCATGATAAGGCAAACTTTATTATTCAAGGAAGGGCATCAAGATGGGTGTAAGGCCCACTGAACAGTCTTGCAGTGTGGGAGAGAGGTTGGACTTCACTCTGAATATAGTATAGGCATTTGGGAATGTATTGCCAATGATCAGGGTTGGGAGTTGGTGGATAAAAAATTACTGAGGAAACATCAGGGGCTAGGGGGGATTCTGGGTAAACTGACCAAACAGATTTCCAGCTGAAGACAGGTTACTATGACCAGACATCAGCTGGAAGTTGGTGGAGGATGAGAAACCTGGTTAGATATTGAAGATGATAAGATGTGGGAGTTGGGCGGATTCTAGCTAAAAAAAAAAAAAAAAAAAAAAAATTAGTAGGGCTTCTTACTAAAATTGGACAATGCGGAAGTTAATATGGAAGCCCAAAAACCAAGGCCTAGTTGACAAATTCAGGGGAGACTGAGTAGAGTTTGGTCTAAGAGAGAATCTTTGTCACTGCTCACTGGAGACCAGACCAGAAAGGTTCTGAGAGTGAGGTTCTCATGGCGTGGATGGATACCTGGCCCCAGAGACCTTGCCTGGTCCTGCCTCCTCTCATTGCCAAGCTGGGCCTGTCATTTCCTTAACCGTGTTCCATTTAAAATCTGAAGCATGGAAGACCTGCTTCTTCTGCCCATCTTTGTCCTCTTCCTGCAACCTCCTACCCAATGACAGAGAAAAAACAAAACAAAACAGTTGATTAGTCAATTCTTCGTTGCTGTCTCAGTTCTACTTTATAAAGAATTTTTTCGTCAACACCCCCCCTAAAAATGATGATACAGGGAACATAGGACATGAGCAGGGGTTATTAACAGATTGAAGGCAAGCACAGGGCCCCTGTCATAATGAAACAGTATCACCATACGACTGGGTCATTTTTTCATTAAAATCCCCATTTTTTCAGTTTCAGACCTTTTAGCTTGAGAACCTGCATGCTCAGCTCTCAAGGAGGTAATTAAGAAAAGGAAAGCATGTATTCATTTGATAAATAGAGGGGATGTGGTCAGACTGGATGTTCCCACTGGATCCGAACACCTCAGAAGACAAAAAGTGTCAGCTTTCTCTAATGGGGGTCCCTCAGCCAGCAGCTCCCATTATAGAAAGACTGCAGTGGGGCTTCCACTGCCCCTCCTACAGGCATGGTGCTGTCACAGTGATAACAACTCCTACTGCTTCCAAACCAAAATCCTTAGGCACTCGTTTAATTCCCACAGGAAGTCCACAGGTAGGCATTAATGTCCTTTCACAGGTAAATAAACTGGCACTCAGAAAAGTTGTTACTTGCTCAAAATATATTCTTTTTCCTGTTGAATTTTCTGTCTGTGGTCTCTCTCTCTCTCTCTCTCTCTCTCTCTCTCTCTCTCTCTCATACACACACACATACATACACACACACACAGACATACACCAAACACACCACACAAACACACATTTTCTCTCTCAGCAAGAAAAGAAAAATAATCTGCTCAGTTAGCAATGACTGACAAGGACTCAGAAGTAGGGGAAGTGGCAACACTGGGGACAGGTATTCGCTGTTACGGTCATAGAAAGTAACTCCTCTTACCAGGGAAAGCCCTGCTTCATGAATTAGATATAGAATTAGAACGTTTGGAAATGTCAGAGTGTCAGTGAGTTAGAATATGTTCCTTCAGATCTGATTCCATCCCACACAGGCACCCCCAGCCATGACCTTTGCTTGTATAGGGTTACAGAGTCTCGAATTCCAATGCCCACTCAGCCAGTTTGCATGTTCTCTGGCTCACCATTGCCCTTGCCTAGGATTTCAGCTGCTTTGCCCACTTCCTGTTGCTGTGCTGTGCAAACAGTGGAAGTAACCACAGCATGTGTCTAAACACACTAAAGGCTGAGGGATGGTGGCCATGTTTTAATAGCTGCCCTCCCATTCTGAAGGATCATGTAGAAAACATACATCTGTTGAGATCTGCAAGTCAGAATCTCTGAATTTGTGCATTCTGGGAAGCACAGCCCTAGTTCCTGGCCTCTGTTCTGTTATCCCTATGGAAATACAGAGTACAGGGCTTTTTAAAAACTGTGGTGACTTTAAACCATGTCTGAAAAATCATTGGGCAAACCTCCCTATAAGGAGTGGAGTCTAAATCCTTTCACCTTGAATGCAGGATGCCCTCAGTGTGGCACTTCAAAGGAACTGAATTTGGTGAGTCTTGTTGACTTCCAAGGCTGGTTTTCAAGAGGAGGTGCAGCTTCCTCCTGGCTCCCTCTGCCTTTTGATACTTGCCTTTAGAACCCAGCCACCATGCTGTGAGAAGCCCTGGCCACACAGAAAAGTCACATGTAGGTGTTCTGGCCAACGGCCCCCTGCTGAAGTGCCATGCAACATCATCTCAAGAAATGTAACTGAGGAAGGCGTCAAGATGACTCCAGCCCAGACAGCACCCAACTTCATCTACTCTAAATATCCTGAAAGAGAATCATCCACTGTGCCCAGCCAGTGCCCAGACTGTGAGAAATAAATTATAAATGTAATTTTTTCTAAGCCATTAAATTGGGGGTGCAGTGTTAGAAAAAGGAGTGTTTGGAGGTCAGATGGCCGATAGTGAATGTGCTGATATGTGCAGGATTTATACTGCAAGAATATTCTATGGATAAATGCAGTAATTCAGCTGCGGTTAAAGTACAGTTGGTTAAGGTTGTCGTTCTTGCTGCTACTGTTCTGAAAGTTGTGGAGATGGGGGTCGTCCAACCCATGGGTTCACTGGTGGGAGAATGGGTCAGAAGCCTGGCCTGGGCCCGAACCCCTTACTCTCTGGACTGACTCACAGTGGCAGTGCTTGCTTTAGGTCAGAAATCTGTCAGACAACACTGGGAGGGACAGGTGAGGACACACTGCCTGGTGATTCCAGTCACATGTCTGGAAAGGCCCATCAACAGTGAGACTGGTGACACAAATTGTAGGGAACAGCAGGCATTCCTTCACAGTCAGAAAGCACAGGGCTCTGACTCTAGCCCCTTCTAACTCTTTTCAGCTGGGTCTGATTGTCCTGGCATGGTGGTGGGACAGAGGACCCCATTTGATTACTTTGTGATGGTATCTTTCATGTTTCTGTTCACTGTCTCCTTACCCCTGTCTGGTGGATGCAGCTCTCACTGCCCAGGCTGCCTGAATGAATACCGTCTGTCAGGTTTCTGAGGTGCAGTAGAAGGTGAGGCTAATTTTCTGTAGCACTGTGACCCCAGGATCAGAAAATAACCCTGGCATTATGTTAAGTGAAAAAAGCCAGCCACAAAAGGACAAATACTGTATGATACCACATATATGAGGTATCTAAAGGAGTCACATTTATAGAAACAAAATAGAATGGTGGTTGCCAGGGGCTGGCAGAGGGGGAAATGGAGAGTTGTTTAATGGATATAGAGTTTGTTTGGCAAGATGGAAAACTTCTGGAGATCCATTGTACAATAATGTGGATATACTTAACACTACTGAGCTGTACTGAATGGTTAAGAGGTGAAATTTTATGTTATGTGTTTTTTACCATCAAAAATAAATAAAATAATTATCTTAAGTTAAAAAAAAAGAAAAGAACCCTGATTTCTATGATGTCACACTTCACACTGTTTCAGGGACTTTTATGGAAGCCACAAAAAAGTGCTCTTCTGTGTACTCTGTGCCTTTTGGAGATGTTAGTCTGAGAGTGAGCTTTGTTTTCATCCCTGTGTCTCTGAGCCTTAGGTATGAGTCTGCAGGGGCTGTGTCAGTAGGCAGTCTATATGCCAAGATGCCCTTCCGTCTGACCCTGACCTCTGCTTTCACACCAGACTCACACACTACGATGTTCCAGACCTGATGGGCCCTTCCACCACCACCCCGCGTGTTCCAGTGACATTGAGCTCATGACTTCAGGGTGAAATCCTTGCTACAGACAGTGACCTTGCCATGTGAACAAAGTCAAATTTGTTCTTTGAGGTTTGGCCTCTTTGAGGTTTGGCCTTACCTGAAGCCTGGTTAGAAAACTTTCCCCTCCTCCTATTGATTTTGATACCTCTGTCATAGTGTGTTAAGAATGCTACATTTCATTGATTCTGATATGCACATTTAAATCTCTGAAATAGAGAGGTATCTTGTATAATCAACAGCTTCTTAAATAACCTTTTCTTTCAGATAGATATACAAAATGTTTTTTTTAATTACTAGCATCTTAGATTTGATGCCATGGGATAACAAGGAATCAAATCACCTAAGGTCAGAGTAGTTTGGGTTGGAAACAGTGGTTCTCAACCTTGAACCTGCATCAGAATCACCTGCAAGGCAGCTAGAACACAGACGGCAGGCCTCACTCTACAGTTCCAGTACGTCTGAGGCCAGGGACTTACAATTTGCATCTCTAACAAGTTCCAAAGTGGCAATGGTGCAGCTGATCTGGGGACCACTCTGAGTACCATTAGCCTGAAGCATCTCTTCTCTCTGGGCACACACCTGAGCCTCGATCTCAAGCCTCTTACCCCAATGTTGCTGTTGAGAGAAACACAGGTCCCTCAGCCTCCCTCCATGCTTTCTGCTCCATTCCCCCTCTGCTTTCTTCTGGATGACTGGAGCTGGTTCCATTTTCTTTGATCTTCACTTGTTTCTTGCCTGGAGTGAGCAACCTCTTCAACTCTCCTTTACCCTTATGAATTTTCAGTGTCTCATTTTTTTTATTTACACCTTTTATGGAGTAATAGGTACAGAATTTTTAGTTATATTCGTAACTTCCAGAATGCCTCAGGACACTCCTGTATGCATTGTTCTCTTCAGTAGAATGGGAAACATTGAAAATACAATGATTACTACCACTGCACACACAACAGAATGCTGAAGATGTGGAGAAACAGAACTCTCATATAGTTACAGCAAAACTGTAAAACGGTATAGCCACTTGTATTTAAAAAGGTGCTATCATTTTTTCTCATAGAGTTACATATTACCTACTCAACCTAGAAGTTCCACACTTAGGAAGGTTGCCAGCTAAAATACAGAATGGTGAGTTTTTTGAATTTCAGAAGAAAATTTTTTTAAATTTAAGCTTGTCCCAAAAAGTATTGCATTAGCATACTCATACTAAAAAGTGTTCATGTTTTTTTTGAAATTCAAATCTGAGTGTTTTGTATTTTTATTTGTTATACCTGGAAACCCTAATTTTATCCAATAAAAATAAAAACATGCCAGCAGAAAAGTTTGTACAATAATTTTCATGTGAACTTTATGCAAAATAGCACAAAAATGGAAATAACACAGATGTCTATCAACACAAAAGTGGATACCAAACTATGGTCTATTCATACAATGAAATACTAGTTAGTAATACAACAGAACAAACTACTGATATGTGCAACAATATGAGTTTTTCTCAAAAACTTATGTGGAATGAAGGAAGTCTTACACAGAAGGCTACATACAGTATAATCTTTTATGCATGTTCTAGAGCAGGGAAAACATTCTTTGTTCTAAAAGAAATCAGAACAATGGTGGTCTCTGTGGGGAATGAGGGTGAAGATGGACTGTGACAGGCAGGAGAGCACTTTCCAGGGTGGGGTAATGTTTTATATCTTGATGAGGTCTTATGTTACAGGTGTATGTGCATTTGCTAAGACTTCTGGAATCATACACTTAAATTTTGGGCATTCCATTATATGTAAATTTTACCTATGAGAAATGAACCATAAACAAATATAGAGCCTTTGTTAATGATATACATGCTGAAACCTTTGAGATAACTTGTCAGACTATCTGCAACTAACTTTGAAAAGGATAAAAAAAAATAAGATGGCTTGATGGATGGATAAATGAATAGAAATTGATTAAAACAAAGCAAAATATTAATTATAGAATTTAGGTGATGGGCACACAATTGTTCACTATAAAGTTCTTTCAAACTTTTTCATATGAAAATTTTTGTAATAAAATGTTGGAAAATGGAGTGGGAGAGCACAACCTTGGCATGCTCTTATTCCCCCATCTTTGGCATAGTTTGTGGAAATAAATAGGCACTTGATTTTTAAAAAGGAATTCTGAGAAAGGAAGGCACTTTATGCAAAAAAATGTGGGGGGATTTGATTGTCATATCTCTAACTCCTATCTACATTATGTCAACTGATGGTCATTGGTGCCAATTGAATGCCAACAGGAATTCCAAATTTGGGGGGCGGTGAAGAAGGAAACTTTATTCGTTGCAAACAGCTCAATCATGACACAGCATGGCTGTGGAACAGTGTGGCTGTGGAATAGCAGGGCTGTGAGGTGGCCCTCAGGTGAGGAAGCCCTTGGGCAAGGTTCCTTTCAGGATAGACAGCTGTGCTCCACTCTGCCCTACTCTGTTTGGTCCAATCCATCTGCTCTGGTCTGGTCTCCTCCAGTCTGCTCTGGCCTGCTCCAGCCAGACCTCCTAGGTATTTGAGCTCTAGCTGGGTACCTGCCTTCTTCAGTGGAAAGGGAAAGTATGCTCTCAGAGCCAAAGGGGAGCTGACTTATAGAGAGAGAATTCCCACGCCTGGCCCCTGATTTGTCCATTCTTATGCAAACAAGCACTCAGAATTCTCAGTTTGATTGGCCAAAAAAGCAGTGTCCTGATTGGTCTGAGTGGAGACACTCTGATTTTTGGTGAAGATGCTGATAGGGATATAGCTGCAAAGCTCTGATTGCATGGGGAAAAGTCTTATTCCTATTGGTTGAAATAGGATTTCAGGAACTCTTTTATAAGGGTGGGCTCAGATGGCAGGAGCCCAGTGAAGGCCGCAGTTCTGTGCAGAAGGCAGGCAGCTTAGTGCAGGCTTCTCCCTGAAGCCCACTTTGCATGAGAGGCCCCTGTTTAGAAACAGCTACACGGCTCTATTTTTAAATTTGAGCCTAGTTAGCCAGCAGGAGCTCTTGGTAGGTAGCTTCTTTCTCAGGTTGACAGTTGCAAGTTGGTTTTAGGCTTGGAGAGGGAGGTGTGTATTCTCTTGGAGTATCTTTCTTCACCTTTAGGCAGTTGTCATCTTTATTCACACACAGGTATTCAATGGCAGCTGCTGCACACCCCAGATGGTGCCAACAACTTGCCGCCTACCCACACATGAGCTGGCAGAGTCTGGGTTCTCACTTCCAAATATCCTCAATGCACTGACTAAAAACCATGGAATCCATAGAACACATGAGCATTTTATGCCAGGTGCTGATGCAGAATAAGGAAAAGCAATATTTTTGAAATCAACAAGAGAGGGGAAAAATTTCACGAACTTCTAATTGTGCCTTAGTGTAAGCTTATTTTGTAAACCAGAAAGCCATGCTAATGTGACAGAACGTAAGTGGGGAAATCAACTGAAAATGCTTTGTAGAGATTTTTCATAAATAATTCTGGCTTGAGTTCCTCTAAACCAAATGTCTGTGCTCATTAAACGGACTTGTTGTGTGATAATTAATCTTAGGCTCTGGGCACACCGTTACTGGACCAGAACAAACGATCCTCAGTGTAATTGACTGTGGAAAGAGGAATGTGTTAGTTCAGCCCTTAATTCTGTCCAGTGTTGACCTGTCTCCAGACAGCCTGGTGTGGGGACAAAGGTCTCATATGGGGCCCTGCTGGAGGTCTTTCCCCTGTCTGCATCCCCTCCCTCACTGCTTCATTCACGTGGCTCAAGCAGGCCAACTGACTGCTGCGGCTATGTCACTGTCGGGGCTGGACCATCACAGTCTCATGCAGGGGTCTGTGCCCAGGGCTCATGGCTTTGTCCCTGAAGATTCCACCTGCACTTGGGGCAGCCTGGTCACTGGCAGGTGCTCTGGCTCTGAGTTGGACTTAGATTCCAAACATAGCTCTGTCACTGACTATTGTTATCTCTATTATGGGGCAAGAAACCCTACCTCATACTATTGAAGGGAGAGTCAAGGGAGGAGAGAATGCAAATTGCCCAACACATTTCTTGGTTGTAGTAGATAACAACACAGTAAAAATGACAACTCCTGTTACTATCGAGTTTTTAGTATGTGCCAGTCACTATTCCAACTTTATTACAGTTATTAACTCATTTAGTCTTCTTAACAACCCATGCATTCCTGTTGGAAAAAGCTCTTAATTGCTCTTTCCATGCCACAGGGTCTGCAATGAGTTATAAGTTAGCCCCTCTCTACCCCCACACTCTCCTGCTGCAAGAAGAGGATAAGTGAATTTCTGATTAGTAAATTTTGGAGGCAGAACTGAGTGCATGTGGCTCAGTTACTTTCTCCTTATCTCCTGTGGATCTGCCCACCTATGAGAGCCCTCATTTGGCTCAGCCCCTTCTCGCCATGTGTTCCCAGATGCAGGCCCTGACCCAGGTAAGGAGTCTGAAGCTTTACTCCTTGCCTGTGACAGTGGGTTGGGTCCAACCTCACCCTGGTCCAACCATCACTGCCAGATGGCACTCTGATGTCCTTCCACATGGCTTCCCTCTAATTTTCTGAGTCCTTTGCCTTGTGCAGGGAAAACAAGAGCAAGAAACTCTATACCAAAGGAGCAAACAGAATGGTGGCTTGGGCACTGTCACAGCAAGCACTTAGCCCTGAGCTGGCTTGGCCATATCCTCTATAGTGGGATAGGTGGGGGGCCAGTTGCCTTTGATAAGAGGGGATTAGAGCAGAACCTTTAGAGACACTGGAGAAAGGAGAGTTCTGCAGGGCAGACAAAACTTGGGCTGGGCCTTGCTGGGTGGTGAGTGTATTACAGCTTGATGATTCCAAGCCATTTATGACGGAGGCAATTCCCTCCATGTTGGTGCTAGGCCTGCCAGGTTGCTCACTGTCATGTGCAATTCAGTCAGATGATCTGAAACCCTCACACAGGTCTCCCAGCAAACCCGGAGGGAGGACACCTAGGAGGTATCCAGCCTGTCCATACTACCCTTCTGCTGCCTCCTGCCCCTCCTGCCCCTCCAAAGGGCTTAACCCAACAGAAGACTAAGACTCACTCTCCAGCTGCCTATGTCTAACACCTCCGCAAGGCATGGGCCTCGCTGACAAACTTACTAGGGGCTCCAGTCCTGGAGTCAGGATTCCAGAAGACTATGCTTCAGAGGTTTGGGAACAGCACTGCAGGCTTTAGTGTTTACATTCATTTTATTTATCTCCATTGTTTCCTCTTTTTATCATGAAATATTGCAAGCACATGAAATATCATAGAAAACGACATAATGAACCCTGTTTACCCAGCACCAACTTTTGATGTAGGAATATTTTTCCTGTGAGTCCCCAAACGATGTAGATGATGTTGGATCTGCCAGCAGTTTCTGGGTGTGGGCCAGGATCGTGTCTTGTGAGACTGAAGAATGGAAACACGGACCCAGGAGAGGCAAAGACTTTTAAAAAGAGGATAGTTTATTGAAAGAAAAGGGTCAGAGCTCCCAAGCGCGAGGGGGTTCCGAATGGGGGTGTCTGTGACTGAGGCAAAAGCTCTTACCTTTATACCTTCTCTTGCCTGCTTGGGGAAGGGGAGCTGTTTGAAGAAGGGAACTGGCGCCTTCTAATGAAATTCGGTTTGTTCTGCTTGCCCATCCTAAAGGAATTAGCAAAGTAACCCACTCTGATCTATCAGATCTCTTCCACTTGTCAGGCCAAAAAGAATTTTATGATTCACCTCAAGGCCTTTGTTACATTATGTCCTGGAGCAAAGGAGTGATTTCAAAACCTGGAGTTTCAGGATATGGCTGTCTTTGTTTATTCCACCAGGGGCCTTGCTATCTACCTAGGGACATGCTAACTCTCCTCTCACTTTGACAAGTTTTAGTATGTTGCCCATTAGCTTCAAAGTTTTAAGAAATGAAGTGATCTAAGGGCCCTGCATATCCCTCTGGGAGGGCATTCCTGTCCTTCATCCCAGCTCCTGGAGCCTCTATAAATACGGTATCTGTATCTAATATTTATAAATAACTTTCCTGCATACATTACTAACCTCAGAACAAAAGTACTAATTTGCAGTTTAAAATTTTTTTAATATATAATATGATACTCTAAGTATTAGTTTACATTTACTTTTTTCACTCAGAATATTTTTATATTGATAACATATTAGGGTGAAATATTTGAAATTGCCATTTTTATAGGCTTAAAACTGGTGAATATTGGTGTTTGCATATTGCTCAACCTAATAGCTCTAGTTAATAAATTTTAAATAACTTTATATTGTATAAATTTTAAGTTACTCCACATTATTTGACTATATCACAATTTATCTATGTCATTTAGGAGTAAATGTAATTATCCCCCATTCTGTTTCTATAACAATTATTATATATGTCAACTTGGGAACATTATAGTAGAATATTCCAGAACTCTGTTGTCCAATGAAGTACATGAGATGCATATGACTATTTATTTACTTAAATTTATTGGGGTAATATTGGTTAATAATATTATGTAAATTTCAGGTATATAACTATTTAATACAGCTCTATTATGTGCTCACCACCCAAAGCCTAGTCTCCTTCTGTCACCATATATTTGGCCCCCTTAACCCTCTTTGTTCTCCCTCCACCCCCCTTCCCCTTTGGTCACCACCATTCTGTTGTCTTTGTATCTATGAGTTTGTTTTTTGTTTTCTTTGTTCTTTTATTGCTTTTTGTTTTATATCCCACATGTGAATGAAATCATACAGTTCTTGCTCTTTTCCGAGCTATTTCACTTAGCATAATTTAAATAATAAAAATAAAAATAAATAAAAAATTCAGGACCTCTATCAGATTACTAGCCACAATTCAAATGCTCAGTAGTCACATGTGCCTACCATGTTAGACAGTGTTAGGTCAGCTACGGGCATGGTCAAAGCGGCCAGGAGCCAAGTCAGACCCCTCCTCGCATGACAGAGACTGAGGCCCCTGGCGTTTCCCAGAAAAGGCAGCAGACCGCTGGTGCGATAAGCAACTCCGGACACAGCCTCTCGCGCCCGATCTGTGCTGGGGGGGCCTGCTCATCTGCCACCTCACTCAGCCAACACCCAAATCGCATATATGCCTCCCTCCCTCTACCCTGGGTGCAACTTTGCCGGCCGCCGTCTGCGGACCTGTGAACCTCGCCCGGGGGCGCAGAATAAAGCACGCATTTTTCTCAACCCACCTGACTCTCATAGCTTCATTATCTTACATCTGGTGCTGAAACCCAGAAAGGAGCGGCTGGCTCACTGGCGCGCTGGGACCGCCCTCTTTTCCTCCCTTGCGGCTTAGGACCTATGACCTTCCACCCGGTTCTGGCCGTGTGAGAGGTAAGTCCCGCCCCGCGTCTGCCTCAGGCGATCGTCCGCGGATGTCTCCATCCGTAAATTCGCGGCCGCTTCGGAGATTGTCCTCCGTTCTGTCCTAGACCCAGGACAGCTGCGGAGACGTCCCAGGTGTTCCTCAGGTCCTCTGCCCGTCCATAGCCGAGAGCAACTACCAGGACACTGGTCTTTGGTCTTGACTATTGATCCCTGAGAACAGACATGGGAAACCAAAATTCTAAACCTGACCCTCAGACACCACTCGGTGTCTCCTCAATTTTAAAAGATTGGGCCTTAATCAGGATCTTCGCCCTCGGCGCCTGATCTTTTACTGTACTGTCGCTTGGCCCCAATAGGATTTGGAAAACAGGTCAAAGTGGCCTAAAACCGGGACTTTCGATTTCAATATTCTCACCGACCTCGACAAACCGGGAAGTGCTCTGAAGTCCCCTATGTTCAGGCTTTCTGGGACCTGCGCTCCCATCCCTCCCTCTATTCCACCTGCTCCACAATCCAAATCCTCATGGCCTCTGAAAAACCGAAACCCACTGTCTCTATCGCTCCTCCTCTCCCCTCTCCTCTCTCCGAGCCTCCCGAAAACCTGTCTTGCCCCCCTTCCCGTCCTCTGCCATACCCAGGGCCCCCAACACCTCCGCCCCCCACTCCTCCTGTGTTACCCTTACCTCCCTCTCCTACTCCACCCCCACCTCCCTCCCCGCTCGTGTCGCCTGTCAGTAGCCATACCCGTTCTCACGATCCTCCTCCTACTACCTCTCGGCCCCCACTTGTCTGCCCACTCCGTGAAGTTGCAGGGGCGGAAGGGGTGGTCCGAGTCCATGTCTCCTTCTTCCTCACCGACCTGTCACAAAACGAAAAGCGCCTGGGGTCCTTCTCCTCAAACCCCACTGCCTTCACCAAAGAATTCCGATATCTAACCCAGGCATAAGGCATAAGATCTCACCTGGCATGATATACACATCATCTGCTCCTCTACCCTAACCTCAGATGAGAGAGGAAGAGTCTTTCAGGCAGCCACCCATTATGTAGACCAGGTCTGTCTCACAGATGCTACCATGCCCATTGGGGCCCAGGCAGTCCCCTGCCAAGAGACGGGCTAGACCTATCAAATAGGAACCCCTGAAGGTCGAGATGGGCGTCATCGCAGGGATCAGATGCTCCAATGTCTCCTGGCTGGCCTGCAGGCAGTATCCCACAAAGCTGTCAATTTTGACAAGCTTAGGGAGATTACCCAGAGTCCAGATGAGAATCCTGCAGTCTTCCTTAATCGGCTGACTGAGGCCCTTATTCAGTATACCCGTCTGGACCCTGGGTCCCCTGCAGGTGCCACCGTACTGGCCACCCATTTCATTACGCAGTCAGCCCCTGACATCCGAAAGAAATTAAAAAAGGCAGAAGATGGCCCTCAAACCCTAGTCCGAGATTTAATGAATATGGCTTTTAAAATTTTTAATGCTCAGCAGGAGCAGGCAGAGTCAGCTCGAGAAGCACGCCTGCGACAGAAGGTAGATTTGCAAACCCAAGCCTTGCTAGCAGCCCTGTGGCTCATGGCAGCTGTGCGCAACCCCTCGGGACCTGCGCACAGTGGTGGTTTGCCAGGGGGACGAACACCACCAGGAGCCTGCTTCAAATGCGGAAAAGATGGTCACTGGGCGAGGCAATGCCCCCAGCCTCGGGCCCCCACGAGGCCCTGCCCGGCGTGCAGTCAGAGCGGTCACTGGAAAAGTGACTGCCCCTGGAAGACTCTCGGCACCTTAACGCAGAGGGACCATTCTTCCAGGAAACGACCCACCGCTGGCCCTGCTGGGATTGGCTGAAGACTGACGGTGCCCGGACTCCACGACCCCCATCACCCTCGCCGAGCCCAGGGTAATGCTCCAGATAGCGGGTAAGTCAATCTTCCTGGTTGACACAGGGGCTACCTACTCTGTCCTGCCCTGCTTTTCGGGCCCCCTTTCCGCTTCCACGATCTCGGTCATGGGTATTGACGGCAAGCCCACCTGCCCGCTAGCCACTGCACCCCGTCCTTGTCTCCTAGAAGGCAGGTCCTTAACCCACTCATTCCTAGTTCTCCTTTCATGCCCAGTCCCCCTCTTGGGTCGAGACCTCCTTACCAAGGTTGGGGCCACGCTGCAGTTTCCCCACGGCCCCTCGACTTCCCTACTCCTTACTCTCCTCCCCTCCCCTTCTCCCCACATAAATCCTGACGCCCCTCTCCCTCCATCTTTAGTCACCCCGCAGTCTGGGACACCTCTACTCCTATAGTAGCAAGACATCACGTCCCTGTAAAAGTTACTCTTAAAGACCCAACTTCCTTCCCCTCTCGTCCTCAGTTCCCCATCTCTCTTACACACCACCAAGGGCTCAAGCCCCTCATTACCCGGCTACTTAGTCAAGGACTCCTCATACCCATTAACTCCCCTGCAACACCCCAATCCTCCCAGTCAGCTAGTTCAAGACCTCCGACTAATCAATGAGGCCGTCATTCCTATCCACCCAGTGGTTCCAAACCCCTATACCCTCCTTTCGCGTGTCCCACCTGGTGCCACCCACTTCACGGTGTTAGATCTCAAGGACGCCTTCTTCACCATCCCTCTCGATCCAGACTCCTACCACCTTTTTGCCTTTACCTGGGAAGACCCTGACATGCAGACTTCCCAACAATTGGCCTGGACAATTTTGCCTCAAGGCTTTAGAGGCAGCCCTCACCTATTTGGCCAGGCCCTAGCAAAAGACATTGTGCAACGCCCCCTAGCCCCCAGCACCCTCCTCCAATACATAGATGATCTCCTCCTTTGCAGCCCTTCGCTGGACATACCCAAAAGGCAGACAGCAGCCCTCCTTAATTTCCTAGGGGACAAAGGGTACCGTGTTTCCCCTGCCAAGGCACAACTGTCCAAGCCCACTGTCACCTATCTAGGAATCTGTCTCACTCCCCATTCCCAAGGTCTAACAGTAGACCGGGCACAGGCATTAAGGGACCTACGGCCTCCCACCTGTGCCGAACAGATATTGTCCTTTTTAGGACTCATTGGATTTTTTCGGCATTGGATTCCAAATTTTGCCCTACTGGCAAAGCCTCTTTACCAAGCCGCTAAAGAGACGCCTGTTGGCCCTCTTTCATCCCCCTCTACTGTCTCTAAAGGGTTTTCCCGACTCAGGGACACCCTCCTAAATTCACCCCCCCTCTCTCTGCCCAACATCAACAAACCTTTTCATTTACATACTGATGCGAAACAAGGTATCGCTTCAGGGGTCCTTACCCAACCCTTAACCCCAGTAGCTTACCTGTCCTAACAATTCAATCCCACGGTCCGGGGGTGGCAGCCTTGCCTCCGCGCCCTGGCTGCAGCAGCTGTTCTTACCAAGGAGGCCCAAAAAATTTGCCTCCAACAACCATTGCAGATATTTTCCACCCATCGGCTACAGGACTTGCTCTCCCACCGCTCTCTCTCTCTCATTGCCTCCTCCCGGACACAAGAGTTCCATCTCCTATTTCTGGAAAACCCTGATATTACCCTCACCCAATCTCCCTCTCTTAATCCGGCTACCCTCCTTCCCACTACCCCTGCAACTACGCTTCCCTCGCACTCTTGCACTGAAATAGTTGAATCCTTCACTCAGCCCCGAGAAGGACTCTCAGACCAACCACTTTCAGCGCCAGACCTAACACTCTTTGTCGATGGGAGTTCTTTCCTTGATCCCCAAGGCCGCCAGAGAGCCTCCTATGCAGTAGTTACCCCCGAGCAGACTCTAGAAGCTGCCCGACTCCCAGAGGGGACCACCTCCCAAAAGGCTGAGCTCATCGCCCTCACCCGTGCCTTACACTTAGCATGGGGGGGGGAGGGTAAACTTCTACACAGACTCCAAATACTCCTTCCTTATCGCTCATTGCCATGCGGCCATTTGGAGAGAAAGATGCTTTCTTTCTACCAAGGGCTCCCCTATCATTAATGCTACCCTCATCACTCGCTTACTCAAAGCTCTACAGCTCCCATCCCAGGTAGCCACCATAGATTGCAGAAGCCTAACCCGAGATACTAAATCCCCAGCCCCAGTCCTCTTCTTGTCTATTCCCTCCCTCAAACCCCAATACACTGAAGCTAAAAAGAACGAGTTATTACAGCTTGGTAGTACCCCAGGCCCTGACGGATGGATTTTCCTAAATAACGAAATTGTTCTGCCTCAAAGTCAGGTCAGAACGATAGTACAACAGGTCCATCAGTCACTCCATATCGGAGCTCTCCCTCTTTACAGGTTTCTCACCCCGCTCTTTACCTCAGCAGCTTTGCAAGAAATGGTCAACGCCGTCTGCTTTTCGTGCCCTACCTGTGCTGCTGTCTCACCCCAAGGGGGACTATGCCCCACCTTCCCTACCCATCAAATGAGAGGCCATCTCCCTGGCCAAGACTGGCAAATAGACTTTACTCACATGCCTCCCCACAAAAAGACCAGATATCTGCTTACCTTGGTCGACACATTGACAGGGTGGGTCGAAGCTTTCCTAACCCGCTATGAGACCGCAGCGGTAGTAGCTGAGGTCCTTCTAACGCACATTCTTCCCCAGTTCGGATTCCCCAACTTGCTGCAATCAGACAATGGTCCTGCCTTTATCTCTAATATTGTCCAACAAGTTAGCTCTTCCCTAGGCATCGCCTAGAAACTCCATATTCTCTACCGCCCCCAATCTTCCGGTAACGTTGAGAGAGCTAACGGCCTCCTCGAAGATCACTTAACCAAATTGTCCTTAGAAATCCGGAAATCATGGCCTGAGCTCCTGTCCATCGCCCTGGCCAGGATTCGGGCCACCCCCAGAAGCCCCACCTTCCTAAGTCCCTTTGAACTGTTATATGGGAGACACTTTCTGCTGAATCACCATCTTCCTATAGATCCTCCACCATTGGCCGATTACCTCCCTTACCTGTCGCTGCTCAGGCAACTTCTCCGTGAACACGCTGACAGGTATTTACCTAAGCCAGGAACAACACAACACGGAGCCCAAGGACCGACTCTACAACCAGGCGACTCGGTCCTCCTCAAGAATCTACACCCCAAGACCTTAGAGCCTCAGTGGACAGGGCCCCGTACAGTCATCCTTACAACTCCCACTGCAGCCAATTTGCTCGGCGATCCCTCGAGGCACCACTTATCCAGACTAAAGAGGACCCCGGAGCTGTATGACCTCTACACCTGTAAGATGCTGGGCCCCACTAAGGTTCGCCTTAGTCGCCCTAACCCTAACCCTGCCCTCCTCCCAAAAGCCCCGTTCCCCCATTAACCCATATGTATGGCGGTTTTATATAACAGAATCATAGCAATAATAAGGCCTCCACCCACATTCTGGGAACCGGGGATTGCAAGCCTGAAGAATGCCAGCAACAGTTATCCATTATCATTCCCCCCAACACTTTCAAATCTATCATTCATTGGTCTTCTGACCCCGCTGTTTGCTCTCCCCATAACCAAATCCACGACGACTGCCACCAGTGGGAGGACACATATGGTGGATGCCCCTACACTTCTTGTTACATAAATACCGTCAACCGGAAGTCGGGGTTCTTTTTTGGTAACGGCAAAGGCCAATACACATTCAGGATTAAAGACCCCTGGCATCAAAGGTGGGCATCAGCAGTTAAAGGAAAGCTCTACCCATGGGCTCTCTCTTCAAAGCCCGTAGCAACACTCTATATTTACCGGGCGTACATCCGAGCTGTCCCTCCACAACTTCAACAATTAAGAGACATGTCCCAAACCATCCTCCAGCAGGAACAGGCTATAAAAACACAACTACAGCCTGCAGGACAGATCAAGAGCTCAGATCCGCCCACCCCGTTCACCTGGCTAAAAATAATACAAGAAGCCGCCTCACTCCTTAATATCTCTGGATTTCCTAACATAACTGATTGTTTTCTCTGTGCGTCTCTGCAACGCCCCCTTTTGGCGGCTGTACCTTTAACACAGTTCTCCCCTAGTAACAACTCAGGACAGTGCCCTTCCCCCATCGCCAAGATACCGTTATACCTTCCCCCACCTAACCTCACCTTACCCATATGCTACGGTGGTTCTAACCAGTCCTTATGCAATGCAATCCGACCACTCTCGTCCACTCTTCAGGCTCCCTCTGGCACATTCTTCTAGTGCAACAAGACACTCACCAAGTGTATAAATACCTCTTCCCCTACCCCCTGCATTCCGACAACCATAGCCCCCCAACTAATGCTCCACAGCCAGGCTGAATTCACAGAACTGCAGCCTCACTACCAGAAAACTTCCACTCCTGTTCAAAGAGGGCTGCTTTCCTACCCCTTATCCTAGGGGTCTCCCTCGCCTCCTCCTTTGTAGCTGCCGGTTTAGGCGCTGGTGCTCTCGGGCACAGCGTCCACTCTGCCCAGGACTTGGAGACACGCCTACAGGTTGCCATAGAGGCCTCCTCAACCTCCATCGGGTCGCTCCAGCGACAACTAACCTCTGTAGCCCAAGTTACCTTGCAGAACCGACGAGCTCTGGACCTGCTAACCGCTGAGAAAGGAGGAACCTGCCTCTGCCTCCGGGAAGAATGCTGTTACTACATCAATGAGTCCGGATTGGTCAAGGAAAACGTGCAGACCCTGAATAAGTTACAAGAGGAGCTCCAGCGCCGGAGAGGGTCCACCAGCCCTCCCTCAGATTGGTGGCAATCACCCCTGACTACATGGGTAGTGCCACTAATAGGCCCACTCGTCCTAATCAGTCTCCTGCTTCTAATGGCCCCCTGTTTTTTAAACTTTCTACAGAACCGCCTCCACGAGATGTCCAGAGTTACAGTGAACCAGCTGCCACTCCACCCACACTCCCGCTGCCCACGAGCCCTCCCGTCGCTGACCAGGCCTAGGACCCCTCTCTGCCCCATTGTCAGCAGGAAGCAGTAAGATTGACCTCGCCGCCCCTGTATAACCAAAAAGGCCGGAATGTTAGGTCAGCTACGGGCATGGTCAAAACGGCCAGGAGCCAAGTCAGACCTCTCTGCCAAGTCAGACCCCTCCCCAGGAGCCAAGTCATGCCCCTCTGCCAAGTCAGACCCCTCCCCGCATGACAGAGACTGAGGCCCCTGGCATTTCCCAGAAAAGGCAGCAGACCGCTGGTGCGATAAGCAACTCCGAACACAGCCGCTCGCGCCCGATCTGCACTGGGGGGCCTGCTCATCTGCCACCTCACTCAGCCAACCCCCACCCCAAAAACCGCATATATACCTCCCTCCCTCTACCCTGGGTGCGACTTCACCGGCCCCGTCTGCGGACCTGTGAACCTCGCCCGGGGGCGCAGAATAAAGCACTCACTTTTCTCAACCTGCCTGACTCTCAGAGCTTCACTATCTCCCTGCAAGTCTTACAGACAGTACAGAACATTTTCACGGCGCAAAAGGTTACCACTGAATAGTGCTTTTCAAAGAACCAACTTGTGTTTTTATTGGTACTCTAATTCCATTAATTTCTGGTCCTATAACTTTCATTTCTTTCCTTTCACTTCTACTATTACTCATTTAATCATTGTTATCAATTAAAACTTTTATCATTTCTTGAATTTGGATTTTTTAATTAATATCCCGTGTTTCTTCATTGCTAGTATAAACATTTAAGACACTTTCCTTCTAGATACTATTATGCTGCACTTCATGCATTTTAATTATTATTTATTATTTTCCTTCATAACAAATTTTAATATTAATTAGGTACCTACGTGAGCTGGCTGGCTTCCTCTGGATGCTGAGGATACAGCAGGGAAAAAAGACATCCCAATGCCTGCCCTCCCAGAGTCTCTGTGCTAGTGATAAAAGCAGACAATGACCCAAGGAGCTTCCTGCTCTTATCAAAGGTAATGGGGAACTCCGGGTAGGTTCAGAAGGACAGGGGTAGGCCTCACTGAGGGTGTGACCTTAGGGCACAGACCTGAAGGAGGTGGTATGGGGGAAGAGCAGCAGGTACAAAAGCTGGCCCAGGTGGGACTGTGCCTGCCACAGGTGAAGACCATCAAAGGAGACCAAAGAGAGAATGGGGAAATGTCTTTAGGGCCTTGTGGCCCATTGTAAGGCTTTTAATTTCTGCTTTAATCAAAATACAAACCCATTGGGAATTTTGAGCAAAGGGGTGATGTGATTTAAATTTCATTGAAAATAGACTATAAGAAGTTGTCACGTGGGGTGTCATGTGGGGGTCTCAGCTCCCGCTCCCCACACAAGAACACAGGATATAGTGAGGCCAAAAAGGAACACCCACAGAGCCATAGGTAGGGGAGTCATACCACCACACTCTCGCTGGCGGCTGGGCTGGAGACACAGGAAGCAGGAGCCACACTATCCGCAACCCGCCGTCCACTTCTTTCTGCCAACCAACCTCACTTGCTGGCTGCAATCCGCCGTGCTAACGTAATCCATGCTTGCTAGCTCAGCCACCATCTTCTTGCTAGCCCCCATTTTCCACTAGCGTAGCCATGGCAGTTATATTAGTGGCCAATGGCTCACTGGTTACAGCTGTATCCAGCCAACTAGCCACAGCTGCTGGCCATCCAATCATAGCTGATGGCCATTTACTGCCTGAGCCAGCACCTTTCCACGTGAGGGCGAGAGCCTGGAAACTGCACTCCTGGCTCTATCCCCACAGAAGTAAAAGTAAGAGCAGCAAAACTAGGATTAGCTAACAGAACTTCCTGGAGGTTAGATGTAGAATATGTGAGAAAGATGGTATTTAAAGACATGCAACAGATGAGATGTCCAAATGGAGAGTCAGAAGGGAAGCAGCTCAATGGCCAATTTTTGAGGTGCGCCCATGGTACAAGGTTGGAGAGAAAAGGAAGCAGCAAAGGACATGAGAAGGTGTGTCTGGAGAGAGAGGTGTTCTAAAGGACAAGCAAAGAATGCTTTCCAATGAAATAGGGATCTATAACAAGCTATCAACAGCAGTAAAAGGAGAATTAGGAATTGACCACTGGATTTAAAACTGTGAGGTGGCTGGCTTTGCAAGAATTTCATCCTAATATTTTCTAATTTCTATCATCTTATCTTTGATCAATGATTTATTGAATTGTGTTGTCTTTTATTCTTTTTTTTAATCTTAACACAAGGGATTTTTTTTTTAAATCTCTGTAAAAAATGTGTTTGCTACTTAATTTTATATTAGACAGAGGAAATATTCTATAAGATACTTTAAATAGCAGTTCTTTAGTGTTTGTGATGGAGGAATATTTTTCCTGTGAGTCCCCAAATGATGTAGATGATGTTGGATCTGCCAGCAGTTTCTGAGTGTGGGCCGGGATCGTGTCTCTTGAGAGCGAAGAATGGAAACACGGACCCAGGAGAGGCAAAGAGTTTTAAAAAGATGATAGTTTATTGAAAGCAAATAAAAGTCAGTGCTCCCAAGTGGGAGGGGGTCCCAAATGGGGGAGGCCCCGTGACTGAGGCAAAAGCTCTTATTTTTATACCTTCCCTTGCCTGTTGGGTGAAGGGTAGCTGTTTGAAGAAGGGAACTTGGACCTTCTAATGAAATTCGTCTACCAGGTTTGTTCTGCTTGCCCATTCTAAAGGAATTAGCAAAATAACCCACTCTTATCTATCAGATCTGTTCCATTTGTCAGGCCAAAAGGAATTTTATGATTAACCTCAAGGCCTTTGTTACATTATGTCCTGGAGCAAAGGAGTGATTTCAAAACCTAGAGTTTTTTAGGATAAGCTGTTTTTTGTTTATTCCACCAGGGACATGCTAACTATCCTGTATCATTTATGTAATTTTCCCTGGTATTCTACTTGAAAATGTTTTTCCATGTTATACTTTCTTTGTCTTTATGTTTTAGGTGTGTCTTATATAACTAGCACATAGTTAGATTTTGTTTTAATACAAGACATTGTCTTTAACTAGAAAGTTTAATCTATTTTGATAACTGAAAATTTCATAACCATTTTTATGACTATCTTATTCTGAACTATTTGCCCTGAAATTTCTATGATTCTTCTTTTTCCCCTCCTTTTTGACCTTCTATTAGACTAAGGTTTCTAAAGTTACTTTATAACTTTTACTGCTTTTACTTGGAAATCTCATTTTTGCTTTCTTGGTGGTCACACAAACTTTGAAAAGGTATACTTCATTTCAAAATATGTAAAGTTGATCTGTAATTTCCACCTTCAATTTAAAAAATGCAAGAAATTTGAAACCTGTTTCTTAAAACTCTCATTACTCACCCCTCCCATTTCATGTTCTTCTTACCTAATATTTTCCATTCCACCTTGTCTCAATAGTAAATTCTTATTAGAGATGTCATATCTGGACCACTTCTTTTTTGTCTACTTCCTTATTTGTCTCAGTTCTTGTTTCAAGAACTGAGATTTCATTAGTTCTTTCAGCCTTCTGGGGGTTAACTTAGTTTTTGTTTATGAGAGAAAAGTCTTTATTTCAGTAACCTCTAACTACTTATGATCACTTTGTAGATAATACTGAGACAGGTTAGTTAGCATGTCATTAGGTAGATAGGAAGGTCCCTGGTGGAATAAACAAAAAAGCAGCCATATCCTGAAACTCCAGGTCCTGGAATGTCTCCTTCACTCCAGGACAGGGACATGAGAATACGCCTTGAGGTTAATAATCTCAAATCCCTTTTAGCTGGACAAAGGAGCAGATCTGATAGATAGGAATGGGTTCTTTCTTTAATCCCTTCAGGATGGGCAAACAGGACAAACCTGATAGATGAATTCAATTAGAGGGCTCCAGTTCCCTTCCCCAAACAGGAAGGTATAAAAGTAAGAGCTTTTGCCTGTGTCACTGGACACCCTCATTCGGGACCCCCTCCCACTCGGGAGCTGCAACCTCTTCTCCTGCCTCTAATAAACTATCTTCCTTTACAACCCCTTGCTTCTCCCTTGTCCGTGTGTCCATTCTTCTGCTTCACAAGACACGATCCCGGCCCACACCCAGAAACTGCCGGCAGATCCAACATCATTTACATCATTTGAGGACTCACAGAAAAATATTCCTACTTCAATATCTTCTGGTTTCCATTACTGTAAAGAGAAATCTGTTAATCTAGTCATCATTTCTTTGTGGATACTCTGGCTGTTTTCTGTTGTGTCCTCCAGTTTCATTAGTTTTTCTTGGTTTGGATTTCCTTTTATTCATTCTGTTTGGTGTTCAGTGTAATTCTCACATGTGTGGAGAAGAAGAAGGTTCGGGGTGAGCTGCTGAAAGAGCAGCCACTGTGATCAGAAACAAAGTCCAGGCCTCTGCTTCAAACACCATAACCGTATTGCATTGTACTTCTTCCTGTTCTAATTCACAAACCTCCTTTCTCTTAAAAGTAAGATTGGAGTCAGTACTTTCTTTTTAGCCACAAAGAAGAAGCTGGCCTGCAAAGGTTGGAGGACAGAAAAAAAATCTATTTAAGACCTGAGATTGGAGCTGTGGCATCCATGAGCATGGGGCCTGGTCCAGCCTTGTTTGGCCCCAAACTAACTAGTTGTTTATTCATTCCTCTTAGATGGGGCATGCTCCACTCTGCTTTAGTCAGAAAGAGCTGAAGGATGAACCTCTGCTCACTCAGTCAGGAAGTTCCTTAACTAACCTCCTGCTTGCTTGAAAAGAAAGATAAGCTCATATTCCAAACTTGATCAAGACACGTATCTGCCTCCTGTTATTTCAAAACAAAAGTACTCTATGCCCCTGACTGGCAGGTATTGCCCATGTTTCTGAGCTTGACTCCATTTGGAAGCTTAGGCAATAATTAATCTGAAATACCCAATTTCCCTCATTAATCTACTCTATCTGCTGAGAAAAAAAAACACCTGGAGTGTATGTTACAAATGTAATCTTATTAACATGCATGCTTCAGCTATAAGTGATATGTGTGTGTGTGTGTGTGTGTGTGTGTGTGTGTGTATGAAATCTGAAAATCTAATATTTTTCAGAAATTATTAAAAAATCTCATTTTTTTCTCAGAAATTATTCGAGGAACATGAAGTTTGCCCAAATTAGTGGAACATCTGAATTTCACTTTTTTGTTTTTATGTTATGTTAAAGGTTTAAAAAAATTAACCAAATTACCAAAGGTACCAAGGTAACAATGTTTGAGCTCAGTTTTTACTCTCTCTTCCAATGTCCCTCTTCTTATTAATTAATTATAAATCTTCTGTGAAAAGCAGAAAAGTTTGAGATAAAAGCAAGGGCAAGACATTTCATTAGATTATAAAGTCTTCAGCTGCAAGAAACAAGGAGCTAACAGTCTTAAACTTTAGGAATATCAATTGTTTACTTAATAGTAACATGTATGATAAGCAATTTAAGGGTTTATTCAATGATTTTATCAAGTACTTAATCTCTTTCAGGTATGTTGGTTTTTTTATCCTCCTGTTTGTCACTTCACAATCTCAAGGTATTTGCTGCAGTTTTAGGCATTACATTTTCACCCCAGAATCCTTGGGACAAAGGATATTAATGGAGAGAAAATGTATCTTCTTATATCGGAAAATAAAAACATTCCCAAAGCCTCAGAGTAGAGTTCCTTTTATACCTCATTGGCCAGAGCTCAATCACATGGACAGCCCTAGGTGTAAGGGAGGCTAGGAGTAAAAATATCTAGCAAAGTTGCTTTTTTTCTTTTTTAAAATTAATTTTAGGTGTGCAAAACAGCATAATGATTAGACATTTACACCCCTCACAAAATGATAACCCCAGCAAATGATACTACCCCTCTGACACCATACATAGTTGTTACAACACCATTGACTATATTCCCTATGCTATACTTTTCATCTCATCATAATTTAATCAATAATAGTTGACAGTCAATATTATTTTATATTAGTTTCAGGTACACAGCGCAGTGGTTAGGCATTTATATAATCTATGAAGTGATTCCCCCCAATATGTCCAAAACCCAGCTAACACCCTATATAATCTTTACAATGTTCTTGACTATATTCCATTACTGTATTTCACATCTCCATGACTATTTTGTGACTACCAATTTGTACTTCCTAATCCCTTCACCTTTCTCACCCGTCCCCTAATCCCCCTCCCATCTAGCAACCATCAGTTTGTTCTCTGTATCTATGATTCTATTTCTGTTTTGTTCACGCATTTATTCTGTTCTTTAGATTCCACATACAACTGAGATCATATGGTATTTATGTTTCTCTGTCTGAGTTATTTCACTTAACATAATATCCTCTAGGCCCATCCATGTTGTTGCAACTGGTAAGATTTCATTCTTTTTTATGGCAGAGTAATACTCTGCCATAAAATGGAGTACTTAATACTCCATTTCCTTATCCACAATTCCTAATACACAATTGCCTTATCCAGTCATCTATTGATGGGCATTTTGTTTGTTTCCATATCTAGCAAAGTTCTTGAGTCCGGACATATTGCTGCTGCAAAAAATTGATGTTCTATAAACCACAAGAGGATGGCTTTAGAAGAAAACAAACAGATGTGCCACAACCACACAGCTTCCTCTGAAAACTGACCATTCATGAGTTGTCTCTCAGAGCCACACCTTGAGTATGTGATTGAGCACATCTAACAGCAGCCCAGGCTCCTTGCCATTTGAATGAGCTGGGCTTCTGCACCCCTTACTCTTAAAATGCTCCTTCACTGCACTCTTGCACTCTCTAGTCTACTAACTGGGTCTCAACCCTTAGGTGTTCCTCCTCACTCAATGGCATTCACAGACAGTAAAGAGACTGTGAGTAGATACATACGAGGTCTGACAATTAAGTTTGCAAACTTGTTGCAACAACATTGCTAACCTTTTTTGATATCAGAGGGATTATTCATTATGAATTTGTATCAACTAGATGAACAGTTAACCAAGTTTACTATTTGGAAGTGCTGAAAAGGCTGGTGAAAAAGTTAGATGACCTGAACTTTTCTCCAACAATTCATGGCTCTTGCATCACGACAATGCACCAGCTCACACAGCACTGTCTGTGAGGGAGTTTTTAGCCAGTAAACAAATAACTATATTGGAACACCCTCCCTACTTACCTGATCTGGCCCCCAATGACTTCTTTCTTCACCCAAAAATAAAGGAAATATTGAAAGGAAGACATTTTGATGACATTCAGGACATCAAGGGTAATACGACGACAGCTCTGATGGCCATTCCAGAAAAAGAATTCCAAAATTGCTTTGAAGGGTAGACTAAGCTCTGGCATCAGTGCATGGCTTTGAAGGTTACTGTAGTAATATTCAGCAATGAGGTATGTAGCACATTTTCTAGGATGAGTTTGCAAACTTAATTGTCTGACCTCGTGTATAAAAATATATATATTACCATGTTTCTCCAAAAAGAAGACCTAGCTGGACAATTAGCTCTAATGTGTCTTTTGGAGCAAAAACTTAATGTAAGACCCGGTCTTATATTTTATATTATATTATATTATATTATATTATATTATATTATATTATATTACATTACATTACATTATATAATATTATGTTATATTATATAAGACCTGGTCTTATATTATAATAAAATAAGACCAGGTCCTATATTAATGTTTGCTCCAAAAGACTCATTAGAGCTGATTGTCTAGCTAGGTCTTATTTTCGGGGAAACATGGTATATATATATATAATATATAATATATATAATATATATATTCACAGTCTCTTTACTATATATTATATATAGTCCCTTTACTATATATAATATATACAGTCTTTTTACTATATATAATGTATATGAAATACAATATACTCTCACCTTAATCCTAATAATGTGGCAAAGAAAATATTAGGTTGGTGCAAAAGTAATTGCGGTTTAAAAGGTTTAAAACAATTGCAAAAACTGCAATTACTTTTGCACCAACCTAATAGATAACAAAATGGAGACATTCACTAGAGGACTGAAATATACCAAAAATAATCTAATGGAATTTTTTTAAATTGAAGGATACCAAAATGCACTGGGTTGTACAAAGCTGAAGGTAGGATTGGTGAACTGAAACATAGGAAGGTAGAATAAACTTCACTTACCCCTCTGTTTGAAAATTACTGAGGGGAAAAAAAGAGGAACATATACTTAGAACAAAGAGAAACCTAATGAACACAGTGAACATATCTAACATACATCTAATTAGAGGGCCAGAAGGGAAACGCAGAAAGAATTGGTCAGAAAAAAATGCATGGGAGAAAGGACGAGAATTTTCCAAAACAAATGATACAACTATAAATTTAAGAAGTGCTATGAATTTCAGTGTAGTATTTTCCAATTGCTGCTGTAACAAATTACCAGAAAACCAGTGGTTTAAAAAAAAAAAAAATATTGTCTCACAATTCTGTAGGTTGGAAGTCCAGGTGAGTTTACCTAGTTCCTCTGCTCAGAGTCTCACAAGGCTGAAAGCAAGGTGTTGACCAGCTTGGGCTCTTAAGTTCATTAGGTTTTCGGCAGAATTTGGCCTTTACAAAGCTGAGTTGAGGTCTCCGTTTCCTGTGACTATCAGCTTGGATTCTATTTCAACTCTTTACGACCAATGACATTCCCCATATTAAATGTATGTATTTTAAATGTAATATTATTCAGTCATAAAAAAGAAGAAAATTTTGCCATTTGCAACAACATGGATGTAACTTGAGGTCCTTTCACTAAGTTAAATATGTCAGACAGAAAAAAGACAAATATCGTATTATCTCACTTAAAACAACAAAACTGAGCTCATGGTTTCAGAGAACAGATTTGTAGTTGCCAGTGGCAGGTGTGGGAATGGGAGAGTGGGGTGGGAGAAACGGGTGAGGGTGGTCAAAAGGTACAAACTTCTAGTTATAAAATAAGTAAATCATGAGGATGTGATGTACAGCATAGTGACTATAGTTAGTAATACTGTACTGTATATTTGAAAGTTGCTGATAGTAGATCTTAAAAATTCTTACTACAAGAAGAAAAATTGTATCTGTGTGAAGTGATGGATATTAACCAGACACTGTGGTGATCATTTTGCAATCACACACACATATATCAGATCAATGAATTGAGGCAAACTCCTTAATGTTTCTGAACCTCATTGTATTTCTCTGCTGTAATGTGGCATGTCTAAATCCGGACTGGTTGCCCTACTAAGTCTGTGAGCATACGAGCACACATAGGCCAACTCTGCCTCAAGAAATAGAGCAACCACTAGGCAAGTAAAACCCAATTAATGAGTAGCTCCTTAAGATACTGGTCAAATCCTAAGTTAACGTCTTGACTTAAAAATGAAGGGTTTAGTCGTACGTCCCTGCCCACTGTGCACACTGCCCACTGCGTGAATCGAGCGACGGTGGCACACCATGCTCGGTTCAGGCGGAGGCGGTGCGACAGCTCCACATTGCCACATTCAAGGGCACAGCCCAGGCCGAGAGCTAGCCCAGCCTCTGCGCATCAGCAGCTGAGCCACAGCACCTTCCCTTTCCTCCCAACCTTTTCTCCTTTTGCAGAACGAAACTCTATAGAACTTTGTTGTTTTGCCTTTTAGTCTGGGGGGAGAGAAACAGACGATGAGTGGCTGTCAAGAAAATGAATGTCAAAGGAAAAGTGATCTTTCAATGTTGGTTGTCTCAACTGTAACTGTTGTGTTTTGGGAATATATTTGCAGCCCAGAAGGCTCTTTCCTGTGGATGTATCGCTGAAAACCTCAGAACTTCGTGGTAACGGCAGTCAGAAGGACTGGTGGTTTCCAAGGTGGTTTAAGAATGGGAGCCACAATTACCAAGGGGAGAAGACGATGGACAAAGACAAGGAACAATGAATACAATGAAGAAGAGCTTCAGCTGTCGGACTGGTTTAATCCACAGAAACTCCCAGAGGTTGTGATGACCAGATGGAAGGCACCAGTTGTGTAGGAAGACACTTAAAACAGAGCCATCTTAGAAAATTACTATGGCAACAGGAAATTACCATGGGTGTGACGATTTTGGTATTGGAACATACACTGAGCATTACTTGGAGGAGTTGTTGACATCCGCTAATAGGGGCTTCATAGTTGGCCACAAAGTCATGTTTTACATCATGGTGGACGATGTCTCCAGGTTGACTTTGATAGAGCTGGGTCCTCTGGGTTCCTTCAGAGTGTTTGAGATCCAGCCTGAGAAGAGGGGGCAGGACATCAGCATGATGCCCATGAAAACCACTGGGGAGCACATCATGACCCACATCCAACACAAGGTCGACTTCCTCTTCCAGGACACCTTTGGGGTGGAGATGTTGGGCCAGTTGGTGGCTCAGCTATGGGCCTGGTGGTACAAGGCAGAGCATGACAAGTTCAGCTATGAGAGGTGGAAGGAGTCTGCAGCATACATTCCGTTCAGCCAGGGGGATTTTTATTACCACGTGGTCGTTTTTGGAGGAACACCCATTCAGGTCCTAACCATAACGGGGGAGCGCTTCAGGGGAATCCTCCAGGACAAGAAAAATGACATAGAAGCCAAGTGGCACGATGAAAGCCACCTAAACAAGTATTTCCTTCTCAACAAACCCACTAAAATCTTATCCCCAGAATATTGCTGGGATTATCGTATAGGCCTGCCTTCAAATATTAAGATTGTCAATATATCTCAGCAGACAAAAGAATATAATTTGGTTAGAAATAATATCTGACTTTAAATTGTTCCAGTGGGTTTCTGAATTTGAGAGAATATTATTCTGGCTACTTCCTTAGAAAAGTAACACTTAATTTTAATCTTAAGAAAATACTAACAAAACACCAGCTCAGCAAGTACATAGTATTCCTTTTTGTAATGTTGAGCCTTGTAATGTGGGAGAATGAAACTGTGGTAATCAGAGTGAATTCCCAAATTTTTAAAAATTTATTTAAATTTAAATCCCAAGTGGACAAACTAAAGATCTCATTAATAGTTATCCTTAAACATTAAACAAAATACCTGATTTACAATTGAATAAATTCTTTTCTCAGTATATTCTGATCTGGTTATGGATTGTGCATGTTCTCCCAAAGATGTTCACAATGGTCAATTATAGAATTTTAAATTCTTAGACTCCAAAAATTCCTTACGTCCTTCTAAAAACGTATCTACTATTACAAAGATAGAAAGAACATGGTTGAGATTTGCAAACTCTTAAAACAACAAATGTTCATATAGAAATTTGCAGTGACACACTAAAGTGATTAACTGCCAGTGGGAGACCCAGTGGAACAAAGACTTGATCATTTTCTACTTTGCCTTCTGCACTTAGGCCGGTGAGGGCCCATGACCTGGATAAACATGATAATCTCTAGATGTAAATTCTCTAGACTTCAGCCTTTTCTTGTTTTAGACGAGGCAGGCAGAGGCAGCAAATCCTTTCTGGCTCTCACATTTAGCTGTGTTCTTCAGCTTCACCTGTCACGTAAATCTGATGATTTTATTGTCTTATTTCTCCAGTGATCCAGAAACTGTGTGTGAGACACGGAGTACCATTTTGTTATTTATGTTAGTTATTTGCATTTCTTCAAGTGTGGGCTGTCTATACATATACTTTGCCTATTTTGTTCTTGAGATGTTTATATTTTTCTTTCTGATTTGTAAGACCTCTTGATATAATGATAATCCATACATGTAATAATGATAATCCATGCATGTGTGTTGAACATTTTCACAAATTGGTGCACTGTGCACATAAACACACATGTATACATGCACACACACATACACAAACATATACATTCCCACATGCATGTTTACTTTTCTGTTACTCAGTTAAGTATAAGATCCATGCTTACCCAGAACTACAAGTTGAAATGGGATCTGTCAAAGATCTGTGTTAGTCTCTATTTGAATTTCTTTTTATTGTTTTTATTTTTCAAATACAGTTGACATTCAATATTATTTTATATCAGTTTCAGGTGTACAGCAGAGTGGTTAGTACATTTACATAGTTTACAAAGTGATCCCCCCCAATTAGTCTAGTACCCACCTGGCACTATACAGTTATTACCATATTATTGACTATATTCCTTATGCTGTACTTTACATTTCTGTGACTATTTTGTAACTACCAATTTGTACTTTACCTTTTTCACCCAGCCTACCATGTCCTCCCATTTAGCAACCATCAGTTTGTTCTCTGTATGTATAAGTCTATTTCTGTTTTGTTTGTTCATTTATTTTGTATTTTGTTTGTTCTTTAGATTTCACATATAAGTGAGATCATATTATATTTGTTTTTCTCTGCCTGACTTATGTCACTTAGCATAATACCCTCTAGGACCGTCCATATTGTCGCAAATGGTAAGATTTCATTTTTTTATGGCCAAGTAATACATAATTGTATATGTGTACCACATCTTTATCCAGTTGTATATTGACAGTTGCTTCCATATCTTGGCTATTGTAAATAATGTTGCAATGAACATAGGGGTAGATGTATCTTTTTGAATCAGTGTTTTGAATTTCCTTGGATAAACACCCAGGAGTGGAATTGCTGCGTCATAAGGCAGTTCTATTTTTAATTTTTTGAGGAACCCCCAAACCGTTTTCCATAGTGGCTGTATCAATTTGCAATCCCACCAAGAGTGGGACTCTCTTTGCAAGGTGAATTTAAAGTGCACTAAAGCTATTCTAATATATTTTGATACTAAACCCACAGTAGCAATAGTTAACAAAGCTAGAAATTAGTGGGGAAAGGATCTAATTTTATCTAAGTGTTCAAGGTCTTTTGGGTTTTGTTTCAGTTAATTAAGCTATTGAAATGGGGAGGAAATCTAACACCACCAAAGTCCCCCGAGGAAAGCTTGGCTTATCTGTAGTGACTGAATCCTAGGATGCACCAAATAACTAACCTCTGGTGTATTCCATCTCCAAAATAAAATCGCGTAGCTCATTGCACACATCAAAACAATAAGATTACCTGGTATTGGTGTTGGGGTCACACGAGGATATAAAAACAGAATTTGACAAAGAGGCCTAAATTGTAGCCCTGCCCTTACCAATAACCACCTATGGGTATTTGGGAAAATCTTCCTCTTCCTTTTCCTCTTTGAACTTCATTTTTGGTTTGTTTGTTTGTTTGTTTACTGAAAATCCCTTCTAGCCTACAAACTCTAAGAATTCTGAGATGAGTTATCTGTAGTGGTGGTTTAATTCTTAGCAAACACATAAACACTGAAGCTTAATGGCATACTTCTAGTTAGTAATTCAGCTTCCTGGTTATTTATTGAATTTACTTACACACAAACTGTGCAGTGCAGCCTGAACAGCAACCTGGAATGCCACACACACACACACAGAGTCAGAGATGGCAGTCTTCCTGTGAAGAGAGCTAGTGTCAGAGCTGCCCACGGCCGACCGGACCTGCCCTGGCTGCCTTTTGTCAGCTCTTCCTTTATACTCAATACATTCTAAAGTTCTCTGTTTTTCAAGCCTGCAGTAATTTACCTTGTGCACAGAAAGACCATAAAATGTGAACTAATTAAATTAGAACTACTCAATTAATGGAAAGCTAAAAAAACACTGTAGTTTAGAGATTTCATGGCCACTGCATCAATAACACACTTCTTTTCCCACATGACCCGCATTCACTAGATGGCTTTCGTTTCACTAATAATTTATTCTGTTTGTAACCATTGTGGGCAGAACAGAATATTACAGGATCCATGCATTTTGCTCTTTATCTTTAAACTGCAGGTCTGATTATCCTGCTCTCTCAGTGTGAGTACTCACTACAATTTTCTTCAAATCTGGATGTAGTTTTATAGTAAGGAACAGTTACAAAAAGAATTGTTAGGGTAACAAAAGGCAGTCTTCAACAGACATTTTTAGGTTATTAAATTGAAGGATAGAGTGTAGAATTTCCTTGAAAATTCCCAGTAGGATATTTTGAGGGTTCTCTTTGAAACATTTTTTTCCCAAATCTAGGTCGTATGGATGAAGTACTAGAAGAAATATTAATTACAATAGGGTAGCATTGTGCCCGTCCAGAGATTGGCACTCCAGACACTCTGCAGACCTGAGCAGACTCACAGTCACAGGAGGTGGAAAGCACACTGAGAAGTAACACAGGAGAAAGGGCGGCTCAGCCCAGCCAGCAGAGCATGCACTCCAGAGCCTCAGCAGAGCTGTGGTTCATCCCAGCTCTGCCACATCCTTACCAGCTGCTCTGAGCTGCTTCATTTCTCTGTCCCTTGGTTTATCCATCTGTAAGAGGTGTGAATGATACATCCTCCCTAGGGGTTATTATGAGGATTAAACAAATTGGTGGGTGCATGCCTGGCAACTGTCTTGGAAGAAAATCACAACATTGGTAGTAGGATGTGATGGTCCATACTGGGGGCCCACAAAAATGAAGGAGACATGATATTGTCTCCTTTCATTTACTGAGTTAGTATGTATGAGAGGTATTCATATTTAAGTCATCTCTTTGAGTTCTTCTTTGCAGAGGACACTATGGAAAGTGGAACTTCGGTCTTTCCACAGCAGTCAGGTTGTGAATGATTGGTGAGAACATTAAGGAATTTCTTCAGACCTTACAAATACCCATGACCCAGCAATGCTTGGTGTGAGATCAGGAGGGATGTTGGCGTCGTGGTGTCCTGAAGGATAGAAAGGGCTAGGGTCCTGTGGAGCAAGAAAAGCTCAGGGGCATTGGCCTGAACCTTGAACCAGTCATGATGCTCCAGAGACAAGAAGACCTTGGTATTATAATCAATTCATTCCTTTTCCTTTCTGAACATGAAAAAAGGCAGCTGGGAACCAGGAGTGTGATGGTGTTCAAATCTGACTTGTACTCTGCCGCTGAAGAATCTAGATGGGGGTCTACCATGCATAAAGCAGCTTCAAAGCCTGTGTCACAGAGGAGTTTTTAAAAGGGGCTTTCCAAGTGTGTGTCTCAGCTACTCTCCCAGTGTCATCAAGGCTATGGTCTTGAGCAGAGTGACATGACCTCTTATCGGTCTTTGCTTCTACCTTTACATGCTATGGTTTGATGCCAGAGGACACAGCCAGCATCTATCAGAGAAGTCCTAACCAATATGGATGTGTGGTTGTTAGTCTTTCACTTAATGTGCTGAGAAAAATCCATCCCTTCTTCTTTTCCCATCTAAGCCTCTTCTCTCTTCCAAGCACTCTGTTGGGTGTAAGCGTGACAGAGATGTCTTCTGATCTAGAATAGGAGACAGCTAACAGAGATGTACAGAAAGGATGGACCAGAAGAGGAAAATAACAATGTCAGTGGCTAATCACCGCTTCCACTAGAAAGTAAGCTCCCTGATTGTAGTGTGTGTGCCTCTGGCACGCCTTCATCTTTAGCACCTAGCTGCCTGTCAGGCTCTGGTTGCAGTTCTTTCTCTCCTCCATCCCTCTGTTCCCTTCCTCTTCCCTTCCCTACCACTTACTCCTCTCTCTTTTGTTATCTTTTTCCCCCCTCCTGTTTTCTCTCATCCTTTATATCACTCTCTCTTTTCTGCCTTTCTTTCCTTTATGTCTCTTACATTTTTGGTAGAAAGCCACTTACACTCAATCTTTTTCACCCATACAGGGCATTTTAAAAGAAACCCTATTAAAGATATGTCTTCTTAAACTTAGAGGACAAATGGGGAGATCAAGACTTCTCCTCCCTACTCCTTTACTTTCTCTGTCTCTCTCTCTGTCTCTCTCTCTCTGTCGCTCTCTGTCTCTGTCTCTCTCTGTCTCTCTGTCTCTCTCTGTCTCCCTCTCTCTCTGTCTGTTTGTCTGTCTCCCTCTCTCTCTGTCTGTTTGTCTGTTTGTCTGTCTGTCTGTCTGTCTGTCTCTCTCTCCATATATTCCCTTCCCCTCCCGCCCTCTCCCTTTCTCTGTCTCTTTCATTAGAACAAGACTAGCTGTCTTGCTCTGTCAGCTCACTTCCTCTCATCTGCAACACCGTGTGCCTCTTTGCAATTAGGGTCAACTAGAGGTAAGCGTTCAGCAGTAAGAGTGAGAAACCCCATGATAGTCTAAGTAACATGATCCAGCCAGTGCTAGCTGACAGTCTACACTGGGTATTAGGCAGCAACCCATGATTAGCCCGCCACTGCTGTTCCTTGTGTCTCTATGTCTTGATAAACCTCTCTTGGTAGTTTCAGGAAGAGGGACAATAAAATCAAAGTCCTCTTACTAAAACAACATCCTAATGCTTCAAACCTTCACCCCATTTCTCTGACAGTATTGAGGGTGACAGGGAGCATCATAGATGCCTTGGAAGGGAGATCTCATTGTACTCTAGCAGTGGCTTTTCTTTGTATTTACTGAGAACAAAGCAAGTAAGAAAGGTGAGGCTTCCAGGGAAACCTTTGATTTATTCTTTGGTGCATTCTCTGACTATGAGAGGTGGGTGCGTGCTGATGAGGCAAGGTAGTCAGAGGCAATTGGCCCAAGAGTGAGATCTCAGTTATTGCACTACGGCCCTTCTTAACCAAGCAGGAGCGACGAGTTCACTATTTTCTGATTCTTGATTCCCTCATCTGCAAAATTAGAGATTAATTGACAATGTATAACTTTCTATTCTAACACTTTGTGGTACTCAGTAGCAAAGGCTTTCCTCAACTGGAAAATAGAAATACATGGACTATGGGATGAGAACATTACAAAAGATATCCGGAGAGCTTCAGGAAGTCAGTAAATAAAAGACAGAAAAAGTAACATTTGGAATGGTTTATATAAGAAGTTACCGGCAAAATTAACTGCGACAGGAGTAACTACACTCAGGAAGCAAGAAGTGAGCAAGGGGATGAGGAAGCACGTCCATGTCCAATATGGGCTCATTGTCTGGAAGTCTGTAAAATCTACAGGTAGATAAAATATTTCATAACCGGAAAAATCCCCAAGTATGAATAGTTATGTTTTATAAATTTAGGGAAAATACAGACTTAGTCTGATAAACTTCGAGAATGAAGAAGACTAAGAGGCTCTAAACTCTGAAACAGACTCTACCTGGAGTGTGGTTGATGTAGGGTCACAGCTGGCTAGCTGCAGGTGCCAGGAAGGTGTCTGGGCCTTTATAGAGTGAGGGTGATATCAGCACAGGGGCAGCACTGAGGGGTGTGTAGCAGGGCTACCAGGATCTTGGGCAGGATGGGTCACTGATGGAAGCAGTGGAAGCCTTTACACTCAGAGTTCAAAAAAAGCAGCCCCCCGAAAAGGGGAGCCATCAACTAGGGCAATGCTCCAACTTGTGGGTGGGGATTTTGCTCCAAGTCAAGCAGGCACTGGTTAGAGGGCAAGGTCCTCAAACATAGGCAGTGGAGCAAGGTAGAGGTGACAGGTAGGGACCCAGGTCCTGTGCTGGGTACAGAGGAAAGAGAAGGGAACCAGCATGTGTTTATGGGCAATGCATATTGTGCTCCAAATAACATGCAGGCTGCCCTGCAAACCCCCTCTCATGAAATCCTTGCACAAGCCAGAGGACAACTTATGTTTCACTTGAAGTAACTGGGCTCAGAGTTTATCAAGCAACTGAGACCATCACAAGGACTTGAAGTGAGATTCAGACTGTTTGGGACCCAAAGTCTGTGCCCTTGGACAACATGAGGTACAACAGCCATGCGTGAGCTCTAAGCAGCTTCCAAGATGTCACAAGATCAAGTCCACAGAATAAATCCCTTATTTCACATCACTCCTGGTGGTTTTGCTTCTCAGACTAAGCTCTGACGGGTGCCATTTGTTGCCGTGCACTCCTATAGACAATCAGGGGATCAGGAATAAAAAGTCATTCGTAGTTACTGCATGGGTTCATGGATATGTAATGCATATGAGGACCTAACTTAATGCCTAGAATACACTGGTCCTCAATAATGGTAGTTATCACTGTCATTAGGAAGCTGGTTTGAGACCTAGTAGGTTGGTGCAAAAGTAATTGTGGTTTTCGCAATTATTTTTAACCTTTTAAACCACAATTACTTTTGCACCAACCTAATAGTAGAGGCTTCCACATGGGTAGAAATACTTCCTAGTTTTTGGAACCTGAATGCAAGTTCAAAGACTCTGCACTTTCTCTGACTTTCCATGATGAGGAGTTTAATTATGAACAACGGGAAGGATGGTGCATCTGGATTGTTTACAGATAGCTCATCACCTAACCTGACAAATATAGCTGTAGCTCTCTAACTGAAAGCTCAAGCTGTTCTACAGAAACAGACTGAAGCCCCCACTGCTGGGCAGTGTTGGTGACAACAGCTGGAGCAAATGTGTCCTACTTGCCAATGAATGATAAATCACACCTGCCAATGAATGAAACATCTGGTCTCAGCAATCAGGCAATGGATTTTTAAAGAGCCGTCTCATTTATCAATTTAGATATTGATTACCTGTGAAATGTCATTGCATCAGAGGCTTAATGAAAGAGAGCTGAGCTACAACTCACAAGACACAGTGGGTTTGTAAGTTTTCTTCCAAAAATGATAATATTTATAGTTACTCCAAAGTATTAAGGGAATTATCATACATATAACCACGTGCCATTGAATTTCTGATTACCAGTAACAGATGTATAAAACAAGAAACAGACAAATACTGTTTGAAAAAACCAGAGCCAGTTGCCTACAATGTTCCCCAGAGCCCTGGGACACTGATAAAAACAAGATATTGCTTTGTAGATTAATGACAGGGAGGCAAACCCAGCCGTTATGAATTCACATGTGAAGTGTTCCTCAAATCCTAGACCAAGCTACTGTTTCTTCAAAGTCCCTTCCTATTCTTTTTGCTTTTGGAAACATGATTTTACTCAGATACTCAATACGTGGTGTGCTAGTAAATATTTAACAATTGCATCTCAGAGGGGGGGGAAAGCCCTGGTTTGCAATGTTCACCAATGTCTGCGTTGTAAATACTTCCAATATGCATGCTTTCAAGCTGGCAGTGTGACACCAGTGAACCCAGAGGTGGGAAGAAATTGTAGTCATCAGTAGTGGTGAGTCAGCCTGAGCTAACTCCAGCACACCAGCATACAACCTGGCACCCACCAGTACACGCTCTTACCTGTGCTGTCTCTAGTGACCTGGGAGCTGCTCTTACCTCCAAAGTAGAGGGTGGGTGGCTTGGGCTCCTACCTTTCATGAACTTTACATTTACACTACAACTTCTGCCAAGAAACCTCATTCTGAGTCTTACTTGTGTCAAGACTCATAAAACAACATAAAAAATACATGAATTGACTTAAGCAGGAAGGTTTGAACTATAAATATGGTGATGTACAAAATTTACCTAAGTATCCTATTATAAAATAACATAATGATGGTCTTTCCTAGGTCAGAAATATGTGTATTGGGTGACTGTTTTTCTGTATTAAGCACGGAGGATGCAGAAAGCATGTCTGCTCCAGGTTCTCTTTAACAACGGCCAGTCAACCTTTCTGTACCCTTGTCCTGATGATTTCCCTGTTAACCTAACCCAGCTCTCTCACGTCTGGTCTTTTTTGGAAATAGATAGCAAGCCAGGATTTAGAATTTATTTCACTTTATTTTCATTGTTGATGATGAATACCCTAAAATAGAACTCTAAAATCATCCCTACCGTGGAGTTGTCATTTTTCAGATAGCAATGAGGTACTAAGAAGTAACTAAAGAAGTAATGTAGCATAATAGTCAGAGCACAGACTATACAGTCATAATTGAGTATGAATACAGCACCCAGTGCTTACCAGTCCTTAGACAATTACTTAATTGCCTCAGTTTTCTCAACTGTACAATGGAAATTAATTTAGTAGTTGCATGTAGTAGATAATGTCTGTAGGCTAACCTGACAGACATCTCCAATTCCTGTTCTCTTATATTGCAATCCACCCCTCCCACTGTACTCTAGTATTTGAGAAAATGAAATGCATAATTTTCCAAACTTCCTTGCTGAAAAAGATAACCCTATAACACATTTTTGGCATTAACATGGAAATGAAAATTTCCTGGCATCTTCTAAAAAGGTTTTGCTTTGTCTGATAAAAGAGAGGTGTGGCTGGTAACAGCTTTTCTTTTCTTCTTAAAGCAAATATGATGCCCGAGGAAGCAACAACAGCTCTGTATGAACTGTGGGGTAACAAGCACTTGGAAAGGCCAGGAGAATAACAGAGCCATGAGCCGGGGCCAGGAAGGCTCTAGCTTCAGATTTCCTGGGATACAGGATGAACACATACCTAATTTATTTAAGCCACTCTGTCTCAAGAGTTTTGACTACGTGAGGCTGACAGCATTCCTGATAATAGACTACTTAACAGAAATGCTGTGGATATTACATTAAATAATGCTTCTTAAGTGCTTAGCATGTTGCCTGGCGAACAGAAAGCACTACAAAGTGGACATTATTATTATTTATTACTATTCAGTCAATCATTACTTATTATTCTGTTCGGGGTCAATACCTTTTACTGAATCCCTGATCGTATCTAGCCCTGGCCCAGTGCATCTAAGCTGCTAGATAAAGATTATCATTTGATGTCACAATCTATGCCTTGGAGGAGCTTTCAGGTTTACTAAGGACACACAACCATACACATGTACAACAATCTGAAGGCATTTAAGGGCAATGATTAACTAGCAAAAGAGTTACTACAGAATATCTGAAAAGGAGAGATCTGTGTGGGTTGGAGTGATGCTGGTTAACTCTATGAGTCAGGTTGGACTTAAGATGGTCCCTGAAGGGCAGTGATGGAGTGGGTTGTTGGCATTGACAGTGTACATTAATTAGGATTCCCTAGGGAAATGTCCATAGGACTCTAAAACTGTATGCCTTAGAAGATACTGTTGGTTCCTTCGAATTCCTTTCACCCTGCTCGGCACCCACCCCACTCCCTTGCATGTTGGCTGCTGAGGACTCACAGCTGCCCCTTTCTCCAGAGAACCACTGTTGGCTAACAGAAGCTGCCTGTGCAGAGGTTATGGCGCCTCCCCCATAGGCAGTTCACGGCTAATGACTGGCTCATGAGAGTCTGGCTTCTTGCCTAATTGCACTCTGTGGTTCAATTTCCACTCCGGACCTCCCACGGGATCAGGAGGAAGTTCCACTCCAGCTGAGACCACATCTTTGTTTAGCTCCTAGCCCTGCTCTATCCTTACCTCATCCTCTTCTTCCTGCGATCACTCTCTCAATAAATTAAGTGCGTGCGGGTTTCTGACTCAGGCTCTGCTTCTAGGAACACTCACCCAGCTCATGGTCGATATTTAAGAAATGTTGAGTGCGTCACTCACTCATTTGCTTATTTGTTCTTCCCTTCTTTCAAAACAATCCTGCCGAGCATCTGTGCACTGCACAGGCCTTTATGACGTGGAGCAAAGACACGGTCTGTGCCTCCAGCACACACCACCAGACACAGGCAACGGCTTATTGCGGAGAAGCAAGACCAGGCAGAAGGCAGGACCGGAAGTGCACAGACCCCGGAAGAATGCCAATCTGTTGCTAGCGATGTTAGCTTGAACAAGTCACTTAACCTCTCTGACCCTCTTTATATTCCTCTGAAATATAGGACTAAACCTACCATGTTTCCCCCCAAAATAAGACCGGGTCTTATATTAATTTTTGCTCCAAAAGACGCATTAGGGCTTATGTTCAGGGGATGTCATCCTGAAAAATCATGCTGGGGCTTATTTTCGGGAAAACACAGTATTTCCTGGGTGACTGATGAAATTAAATGAGATAATTGGTATAATTTTCCCAGCTTATAGTTGGAATCCAATATGTGCTACATATCAGTATCATTATTCGTGCTAAGATTATAAGTATTTACCTTCTGGCACAAGAAGAAGAAGGCTTTACATGTGGGAAAGGGAAAATAGAAAAGGCATGCTTCTATCTATTTCTGGTTCCTCTTTCTAAATTTTTTGAAACACAGTTTTAACAACATCTTGGGTGTTATGAAAATTCAACCTGAATCTCTCTCTTCCTATTCAGTTGTTATTTATATGCTAAATTTATCAATACAGGATAATTTTCTATTAAGAAGGAATGAAGGGGGATGAGCAGTAGGAAGATGAGGAAGAGAAGAGAAGGAGGGGGGAGTAAGAAACAGAGAAAAAAAGTAAGATAAAGAGAAAAATACAAAAGAAAAATATTGTTATCTAACTCTGAGTTTATGTCTGCCAATTTATCAAAACTTTCCTGGCAGGAATGACCTTTCACAGCAGCCTCTGGAATTACTCCTCTCCTGTGGAAATGAGGAATCAGCCAGCCCAGTAACAGCTACAGTACCTAATAAAACAAGAAGTCATCCTAGCAAGCTTATTTGCTGGAAAAGTACTGATTTGCAGCCACCCCATGTTATATGAAGTATTTTTCATTGCATTTCGGGTCCCAAATATCCTGGAAGGATCCTAACAAGCAGACCACTAGACTTGAATATCTAACACAGAGATTGGTGATCTAATAATTTTCAAACCTGAAATTTATCTAATGGGAGAATTGGTCACTGAGCCTTACAAAATACTGTTTTATTTTGTTGTTGTTTTTCTCATAACTGCCAAAACCAATAGTTTTTAATGTAAATGAAAAGGCCAGTTTCTTGGAATCACCTGAAAGTGTGCTTTAGTTTTTGCAAGCTATTGCATCACTTTCATTAGTTACCAAACACATTTGTGATCTGTCACAGAATCTGACAAAGCATCCAGTTAGGGAGTCTCAGAATGCTAATTTGTAGACCTAGAGATTTTCCAGTGTTTAATGCTCTTTCCTACCATCAGAAATTTAGGAATGTGGATGCAAATGTGATTGGGGTAGAGCAGGCTTTTGATTGCCCCAAAATGCTTAACAGGGGATCAACTTCTGTGCCCTGTGTCCTATGCTTACATCTGGCATTTTTGCCTTGGACTCAGAGGCCCTTTTGGAGAAACTGTGGAAGCTTCTGGTGTGGTGAAGCAGCAAGCCCCTTTGATCCAATGTGGGAAAGTCCTATCTGAAATGCCCAGAGAGCAACACTATGGTGGTTACTATTTACTGGGCACTCACTGCTCACCATGCTCTCTGCTGTAGCAGGCTGCATCTCTTCTTGTTTAATCTTGCCCACACCCCCTGAGATAGGTACCATTAGTATCTAGATGTTACAGACAAAGAAACATAGGCCAAGAGATGTAACCTGACTAGCCATGCTCACACAGCCAGCAAGTCATTCCACTGCTGAAATCTGCACTTGTAAGCTGCTGCTTTATCTCATCCTTGCAGGAAAGGCTTAGCACACCTTCACCAGGAAAGCAGATGGTGATAGCAGTGTCCCTTGTTTCCTACAGACATGGACCACCTGAACCCACCAGAGTGTTGTGAGTGCCTATAAGGGCTGTCACCACATGTCAGTCTTTTCCTGAAAGTCAAGGGGACATTAACCCCTCCGCATGGCCCTACGTCTCTGCATGGTACTCGTAATGCAAGTAGGGAACAAAGTCCCTGCACACAGGTTCAGATAGAATGAGTAACACAGCTTTATTTGGGAACCAACGTCCCTCCAGAGGCCAGTGCTCTGGTAAGCACAAAAGGTTATACAGAATAGAACAGAATTTAATAACGAACCAAGTCCCAGAGTCAATTGGGGTGGAGAAGGTTCCTGGTCTGGGAGAGACGACTGGGCCCATGACAGATCTGAGGCGAGCTGGTCTTGCAGCACTTCGAGAGGCCCGGAGTATCAGGGCTTGCACCTCGCAGAGGACTCTGCCGGATAGTGTCTCGCTCAGAGCCTCGCGGAGGGTCTTAGTCGAGTGCCCAGTCAGACTGCTCACAGCATTGCTCTGGAGTTCTGCTTTTATCCCCTTTTCCCTGGACTTGTTTATATCTTAGGTGATAACCAGAAGCGGTTTTCCAGGAGTTGTTTATCTCTTAGGTGATAGCCAGAAGTTGTGTGCCAGGAGTTTTTTACCTCATAGGTGATAACAAGAAGTTGTTTTGGTGAAGGTGTTTATCATTCAATTTTGTTATGCTCAGTTTCATGCAAAAACAAGTGCTTTACTTCACTCTTATCGGTCTCAAACATGTGTGACCATAGTCCTGTCCTTACTAGTAAACAACTTATTCTGCAAACCTCAATCCAACATATATAATACATTTTATATGCTCTATACACTGAGCAGCTGGATCTTGTCTGGTCAACCCATTCTTGGTCTACTCCAGGTGGGCAGGAACCTGTAGCCAAGGTCTGTCTCACAGACACCAGTGTCTGCTGACACTGTCCCCATGCTGCCTCACAGCAGTCCTTCCTTACACCTGGCATTTCCCCTCAAAAATAAGCTCAGAGTTTTCATGGATTCTCCATACCTTATTTACAAATACCTTTTGAGGACCTCTATAACTCACCTCTGTGTTCTGTGTTGAACATGTAAATGTGTATTTTATGTTCTGTTTTGGTTGTCTATCTAATCGCACAGAATTTTCTGCAGAGCTCATTGAGAAAGAAAGAATATTTATTTCAGTATTGTTGCAGATTCTCTCCCTGAAGCTGGGACATTGCATCATATGTTTGATGAAGGTGGATGCCTGAGACTCAGCTTTTTCTAAATTTCTGTCTAGCCACTGCAAAGGGAAACATAGGGGGAAATGCACGAGGAAAGGAAAGGAAAACATTAAAAATAGCCAGAAAATAAGAGGCTCCTGCAGAAACTCTATGGGGCCAGGACTACGTTCTTTCCTATTCCTGAAATATTTCACCCCACGAAACACTGGCAGAGGCACTGAAGTTTCTGTTTGCCATGAAATCCTCCCTCTCTGGTGGTCTCCCCCTCTCACTGCATGGTGACACCTCCGAGACTGCGCCCACAGAATCTGTTTGAGTGGTCTGAGGCAGGGTCACACGGGCAATTTTTAAGACTCCTGTAGTGTGAAGCAGTATCACTACATGTGCATTTTTGAATTTTTAATATTTTATTAATTAATTCTATAGGTTCATTATATTTCATCTGGGTTTGAAAAAGGTGTCATGTAAATCTAGCGATTCAAACAAAATATTTATTTTTAAAGATTTTATTGTGGAATATTGGGGAACAGTGTGTTTTTTCCAGGGCCCATCGGCTCCAAGTCATTGTCCTTCAATCCAGTTGTGAAAGGCGCAGCTCAGCTCCAAGTCCAGTCATGATTTTCAATCTTAATTGCAGGGGGCACAGCCCACATCCCATGTGGGAATCAACTGGCAACCCTGTTGTTCAGAGCTCACGCTCTAACCAACTAAGCCATCCGGCTGCCCCAAGATTCAAAATTTTTGAATGCATGATGCCAAACAATTGTTTGCAGTGATGGATTGAGCAACAACAAGGAACCAATACAGAGAGAAAAAATAAATTCAACACAATCAACTCGGTTCATTGTCTGAAATGCTGGGCACCATCATAGCCTAAGAAGAGTGCACTAGGGCCTAAAACTAGAGCTCCTATTTTAGCTCTGCCACATACTGCCAAGAGAGTGAGCCTCTTTGTTCTTCATTTTCCTCATGTATAGCCAATAGCACAATATTAACATAGTAGGAGTTCGTATAAAAATTAAATTTTTAAGTTGAGTGGTGTCTGGTATCCAGTGAGCACTAAGTACTAACAGTTATTCTCTTTGATATTGTGATTATCCTGTTGAAATTGGTTTATCTCAAATCACAAAATTAACCTGGAAAATATGCACTCTACTTGGTAAGATGGGAAACCTACATATAAAAATAAGTAAAAACTCAAGCAGTAAATACATCAAGAACCAAATGGTAGAGAAATCCTCCGCGGACATTCTGAGGAAGGAGAGAGCACTCTGTGATGGCCAAGGGCGAGTTCAAAGGGTGGGTGGAGCTTCTCCAGGGGCTCCTCCAGAAACCCCAGTGAGGCTGGGGATCAGATGGACAGCGGTGGTGAGATGCAGAGCTAGCCCCATAGGTGAAAAGGTGAGGAGTCCACAGCGTGGGTGGGCGGAGGCAGCGGCCATGCCTGTCCCATGGCTGCCAGGAGGCCACCCTGGAAGGTACCTGGGTTATACAGGAAAGAGCCCACCCTCCTATTACCCTCTGGTCTCTGCTCAGGAAGTGGATCTTCCCAAGTAAGGGTTTAGGTTGCATTGAGAGCGCTGAGGTCTATGAATCACCAGAGAATTCCCACAGATCAGGGCCTTCTAATGGCCCTGAATGCGGCAAGAAAACGTGTGTGAGTGGAAGAGGAGAGAACAACTTCCTCAGGAGATTTCCAAGAGAGGCTTGAATTCAGAGAAATTAAAAACCAGCAAGTTAGTGGGGGGAGCTGTGAGACCAGGCACCATCAAAACCATCTGAGTTTAGCAAGCGCATCAAGAAGCCAGAAAACTTATTAGACAAAGAAAATATTTGTAGAAAAATTATAAAAACTGAACTAAAAGCAAACCTCAAGTAACCACCACAAATAGAAATAAAATCCCAGATATTAGTGTATGAAAAAACAGGTGGAGCATGACAGGCAGGTGACCATATAATTATTGGTCCAAACTAGGAAATTTTTAAGAGAGGAAACATTTTTGAAAAGTAAAATTAGTAAGTATTTAATTTGTTTTAAATTAATTGTTTTATATTGTTAGAGCCACACAGGTCTATTTAAAAACTATTTTAATTTTTTTCAAAAATATGATGTATTATATTAAATTAACATTAAAGCAAAATTTGCAAATTTATTTTATTTCCTGGACATTTCAAAGTAATATATCTTAAATACTTATTCTTGGTGTCTATTCATGTAACTTAATCAATTTTTTAGTCATATCTATCTCTAATACCAAATCACTAGTATTTTTCTAAAGAATGTATTTTCTTCTATTGTGGGTCTCGTTGTTTTTGTAAATTTTATTGAAGTAGATAGAACATGTATACACAAATACAAAGATCATAAGTGTACAGGTTGGTGAATTGACACAGTAAATACACCTACATAATCAGCATTCAGCTAAAAAAAGAATTATTACCAATACTCCAAAGCTTCCCTGCATTGCTTTCTCCTCTTCCATCGAATTAAACTGCTCTCCTCACTGCTAACACCAAGAGACTATTTCTGCTCAATTTTGAACTTTATATCAATGTAAGTATACCTCTCTCTCTTAGCATTGTGTTAAAACACAACCAAGTAGTTGTGTTCTAGTTGTGGTTTGTTTTTCTCGTGGCTCTATAATGTATAAATATGTCACAATTTCCTTTTTTATCCATTTTACATTAGATGAATATTTGGGTTCTTTCTAGTTTTCATCTTTTATGAATAATGTTATAATTAGTAGTCTTACGTGTATTTGGGGTGCTTTTATCTTGGTTATATACCTAAGGAGTGGAATTCCTGGGTGTTGAAGTACGTGCATGTTCAACTTTCATAGAATGGTGTTTCAAAATGACTGTACCAGGATGTAAGGGTTCCAGATGTTCTGCTTGGGGTTAACATTTCGTATTGTCTCTACTTTTCATTTTAGCTACTCTGTTAGGTGTAGTGCTATATCATCAGATAGAGATTGCTGCATAAAAAAACACATCAAAGCTTCAAGGCTTAAAATAACAACTATTTCACTACTCAAGACTATATGAGTCAGCAGTTTGGCCCAGAGTTTTTGCTAGTCTTTCTAGGGGATACATGCTGCTGTTGTCAGCTAGATGCTAAATTGGTACTGGATAGCCCAGCATGATTGCACTCTCATTTGTGACATTTGGTGCTAATTGCTGGCTCTGCCTCTCTCTCTGTATGTTCTCTCATCCCCAAGGAGACTCTCCTGGACTTCTTTGCATGATGGCAGCAGCACTCCAAGGAGGCACTTCTTCCACATTCGAATTTCCAAAGCAAGTTACAAAGCCATCCCAGATTCAAGCTCTTCTGGGGTCTTGTATGTTAATATGTTGTACTTGTGGAAATAAACATTAACTTTCTATGGGAGGAAAGGCAAATTCTCATTTCAAAGTGCCATGCCTACAGAGACATAAGAAGTTAATGAGGCCATGTTTGCAAACAATCTGTTATTATTGTGTATCAATTTACATTCCCAGATGACTAATGGATTTAGAATTTTCTCTCCAGTTTATGGCCCTTGCATGTCTTCTTTTGTTAAGTGCTTGTTTTAAGTCTTTTGCCCATTGTAGGTACACATTTTGGACAAACATCTTTCATTGGATATGAGGTCAGACAACTAAGTTTGCAAACTCATCCTAGAACAAGTGCTATATACCTCATTGCTGAATATCACCTTCAAAGTACTCTCCTTAAGAAGCTATGCACTGATGCCAGTGCCTAGTCCACCCTTCAAAGCAATTTTGGAACTCTTTTTCTGAAATTGTCATCAGAGCTGTCGTATTCCCTTGATGTCCTGAATGTCATCAAAATATCTTCCTTTTAATATTGTCTTTATCTTTGGGTAAAGAAAGAAGTCACTGGTGGCCAGATCAGGTGAGTTGGGAGGGTGTTCCAATATAGTTATTTGTTTACTGGCTAAAATGTCCCTCACAGACAGTGCCATGTGAGCTGGTGCATTGTCGTCATGCAAGAGCCATGAATTGGTGAAAAGCTCAGGTTGTCTAATTTTCTCATGCAGCCTTTTCAGCACTTCCAAATAACAAACTTAGTTAACTGTCCAGTTAGTACAACTTCATAATGAATAATCCCTGTGACATCAAAAAAGGTTAGCAACATCATTGTAACAAGTTCACGAACTTAATTGCCAGACCTTGTATATCTATTGTGTATAATCTCTGTTCTATGCACTCACTGGCCTTTTAACTCTTAACAGTGTGCTCTAATATTGTAAATTATTTATTTTAATATACTCATATTTGTCAATTCTTTCTTTGAAAATAGCACTTTTCTTTCCTATTTAAGAAATATTTGCCTATCAGAAAGTTGTAAAGACATGTTTTGTTTTATTCTTAAAGTTTTATAGTTTTACTTTTTATATTTACATGAACAATACATCTGAAGTTGATTTTTGTGTGAACTGGGAAATAGGGGTCAAAATTTATTGTTTTTCCATAGGGTAGCCAATTAATTCAATACAATGTATTAAAAATAATTTTTACACAACTGCATTGGAGTGTTACCTTTGTCATATAGTAGGTAACTATATGTGTGCATCTGTTCTGAACCCTCTACTTTTCCCAATTTTTCTGTCTATTCTTGTACTACTATGAAAAAGTCTTAATTATTGTATTTTTAGAAGAAGTCTTGATATCTGATATTCCAAGTCCTCCAGAACAGTTCTTCAGTCTACAAAACATTCTCAGTTATCCTTGGTTCTTTGCATTTTCTTAAACATTTCAGAATCAGTGTGGCAATTTCCTGAAAAAAACCATCTGGGGTTTTGATTGATATTGTATTGAACAATTTGGGGTAAAATGACATCTTTTAATATCAAGTCCTCCAGTTCACAACCATGATACTATTCTTCTTTAATTTATTCTAATAATATTATATTCCCTTAATGTAGAGATGTTGAACACCTTTCATGACATTTATTCCTATTTTATTTTTTAATTGAAATTTTTATTGAGATCATTGTAGATTTACATGGAGTTGCAAGAATTAATACAGAGAGATCCTGTGTGCAATGCACGAAGTTCTCTTCAAAGGTAATATTTACAAAATTATAGTATACCGTCACAACCAAGGAACAATCCATTAATGTTATTAATACTTCCCTACTTTTACTTGTACTCTTTTGTATGGGTGTGTGTATTGAGATCTATACAATATATCAAAATTGTAGGTTAATGTTAAATCCACCAGCACAGTCAAGATATAAACAGTTCCATCACCACAAGGATGCCTTGTGTTGCCTTTATAATCAAATGCACCTTCTTCAAGCCCTGTCCCTAAGCCTTGGCAATAATTAATTTGTTTTTGTTTCCAAAATAATGTCATTTCAAAAAGTTATATAAATGGAATTACCCAATATATAGCATTGTCAAATTAGCTTTTTTTTTAACCCAGCAAAATAGCTTGGAAATTCATCCAACTGTTGCGTCTAATAGTCCATTTCTTTTTCTTGCTGAGCTATTTAATGGCACACAGGTAATGCAGTTTGCTAACCACCCACCTGTCTAAGATATCCTGACTGTTTGCAGTCATTGACTGTTACAAATAAAAGTGCTATGAACATTCATGTCCAACTTTTTTTGTGTGAAACTAAGTTTTCATTTCAGTTTATTTCAGTCCCAAGTGTGCAACTGCTAGTTTGCATAGTAATTTCATGTTTAATCTTAGAAGAAACTGACTAACTATTTTCTAGAGTGACTGGACCATATTATGTTCACAACAGCAAGATAGGAGGGATCCAGTTTCTCTCCATCTTCACCAGTATTTGGTGTTGCCACATTTTAAAAATTTTTAGGCACTCTGATATGTTTGTACTATCTCCTTGTGATTTTAATTCGCATTTCCTTGGTGGCTAATTGTTCTAAACATCATTTCATGGGCTTATTCGCCTTCTGTATAGTCTCTTTGGTCAAATTTCTTTTCATGTACTTTGCTCATTTTCTAATTTCTTTGCATGTTAATTTTTAGAGTTCATTATATATTCTAGATATGAGTCCTTTGTGGGATATGTAGTTTGCAAATATTTTCACCTACTCTGCATTTTGTCTGTCTTCTTTACATGGATTTTTGCAGAGCAAAAGTTTTTGAGGTTTTTTTATATTAATAATCTTCAATTTATCATTTTTTTCTTTTAATTGTTTTATAATTTTTTAATTAAGTTTATTGAGGTGACAGTGATTAGTAAAATTACATAGGTTTCAAGTGTACAATTCTATAATACATCATCTATATATCACATTGTGTGCTCACCACCTAGAGTCAGTTGTCCTTCCATACCATATATTTGACTCCCATTTCTAAAAAATTGTGGTATTTTATATAAACTATTTAATCAATTTACATTTAATATCAATGATGATTTGTTTTGTCTTTTATCTGTCATCTTACTATTTGTTTTTTATATTACCCTCCTCATTTATGTTTCCTTTTGTCTGTTTATCTTCTTCTAGATTAATTAGATATTTTATTTTTTCTTTCCTTTTGTAACTTACTACTTATGTATTCTTTCAGAATTCATCCTAGATATTCTAATATGAATTGTTGACTTAATGCTACCTAACAAATATAAGTCGTTTTTCCTTTTCTCTAGTAATTTTAAAATCTCATGACACTTTACTTGCATTTACCAGCCCCTGTTTTTTGGCTATTGCTCCCATGCATTTTATTTGTATGTGTATTATAAACTCTATGCTACATCCCTATCGGTATTTGTACAGCCAATACACCCTCAATATCAATATTTATCAATATTTCATTTTCTATATACTCCTATTGCCTCCACCCCCCACCCCGTAATTCTGTGTTTCCATTTGTGGTCATTATCCTTGTTCTTAAAAAACTCTTCATTTAGATTTGTTCCTTTTTTGGTACAGGACTGTTGTAAAAATATTATTTCAGTTTTTCATACCATTTAACTGATAGAAAGGTTTTTCTCATAATGGAGCCAATTCTAATTACCACTTTAATCTTAGCATGTGTGCAGGAAATATTGGAATTAAAACTTAGATTATTTTGAAAAATGAGTCAATTGACCTAAATGTAAAGCTGTGCTTTACTGAGTAGTGTGTAAATGTGCCTCCTTCAGATGTACTTCTTAATACATTATCTTTGAGTGCAGTCTTCTTAAAATAATCACTAACATTTGAAATAGGTATTTATGCACCATCTGCTGACTTTTGTCTTCTGGTTTTTAAGTGGTAGTTAATAACACTATGGCCCTAATGATTATGTCATCATGTAGTGCCTGTTTATTAACATTCTGGAAAAACAATTTCAGTACTGACATTGTCATCATACATTTATTTTACTATTTTGAGTTCATTACTCCTGAAAGGGTTTTTACTCCTGAAACTTTTTTTCAGAAATTTCTTTTTCAGAAACACTTTCAGAGTGTCACCAACCAATAATAAAGCAGATTTACAAGATTCAAAAAGTAGTAAGAACATTCAGATCACTGTCCACATTCTCAATAGCAAGGCTCTTCAGTGTCCATTTTTGTTTAATCATATTACAATGGTACCTCGGTTTTTAAACATCTCCGTTGATGAACATTTTGGTTTACCAACGCTGTAAATTTTATGGATCTATGGTATCATTAGTTAGTAAAATTCTGCTAAATTTGCAGTTTTAGGGGTTGATTTTAAAGGTCTGGAACGGATTAATCCATTTTGCATTACTTTCTATAGGGAAACAGCACCTTGGTTTTCAAACATTTCAGAACTTGTTCTTCCGGAACGGATTACATTCGAAAACTGAGGTACCACTGTATAGCAGCCTTCAACCTATTGTTGCGTTTGTTTCCCACATATACTCCTTAGTGGCAACCTGGAGGTTTCTCCAGGTTTGTGCATCTCCCAAGCTACTCAGTACTGTGACACAGCTGGCACATCAAATAGACGTGATGGAGCAGTAGCTCTGAATGCTCCTCTAACCACAATAGAGACAGCAAGAAACGGCAGTCTAGCCGCTAACTGTCTCTAGCCATTAGGTCCAAACACAACTCATTTTGTTAGCAAAATTTCTGTATGAGGTCTGACAATTAAGTTCCCGAACTTGTTGCAACAATGTTGCTAATCTTTTTTGATGTCAGAGGGCTTATTCATTATGAATTTGTACCAACCAGACAAACAGCTAACCAAGTTTACTATTTGGAAGTGCTGAAAAGACTGCGTGAAAAAACTAGCCGAAAACGACCTGAACTTTCCACCAACAAGTCATGACTCTTGCATAATGACAATGTACCAGCTCACACGGCACTGTCTGTGACAGAGTTTTTAGCCAGTAAACAAATAACTGTATTGGAAGACCCTCCCTACTCACCTGATCTGGCCCCCAATGACTTCTTTACCCAAAGATAAAGGAAATATTGAAAGGAAGACATTATGATGACATTCAGGACATCAAGGGTAACACGACGACAGCTCTGAGGGCCATTCCAGAAAAAGAGTTCCAAAATTGCTTTGAAGGGTGAACTAGGCGCTGGCATCAGTGCATCGCTTCCCAAGGGGAGTACTTCCCAAGAGGAGTGATATTCAACAATGAGGTATGTAGCACTTTTTCTAGGATGAGTTTGTGAACTTAATTGTCACCTCATGTGCTGACCGCAAAAAGGGAGGTGATAGTTATGGCCTGGAAAAGATGAGTGAAAGGGGGCATAGGTCATTGCTGGTGGTTTTAGCTTTAATCGCATAGTCAGTTGGAAAATTCTGCTGACTGCATATACTTTTCATAACATACAACTGGATGAAAGCATGGAAGATACAGGAATTACGAAGTTCAGGTTTTCCAAACCCAACCTGACTTATTTTAATTCAACTATTTGTAATAAGGGTTGTTAAAATGTAAAATCTGTTAAAATATAAATTTTAACAGATGACATGCCGAGATAAAGGTCATAAAGATTTATGGTCATCAGAGACTCACAGCAAGGATCAGCAGCATGAAGTAAACACATGGAGAAAAAGGGTCAGATAGGAGTAAAAAGATAAGGTGCTCAGGGATTACTGCTTTATTACTACTAATACCAAGTGGAAGGAACTCAAAGTTTCTGTTAATTACCCAAATATCTGACATTTAGTTTGCTACATATAACTATTTGAGTTCACTGTAAAATTGCCACTTTTTTAAAAGGCTAAGATATTCCTAGTAAACATTCTTAATCAAAGAACCCACCCACTTATCCATTTACTGTTATAAACACTTAGGTATCTCTAATATATTCCAGGGCCAAAATCAGATGAAGAGCATTGTCTATGGAGTGTTAAATTGTCAGGCTCTGCCATATATTACAATAGCAAACACAATGAAACAGGAAAATTAAATATGTGCTCACAGATCATTGTTTTCATTCCTGCAAAAACAGAATATTTGCAAAAAACAGGATGGGGTGTCAAGTTAGAAACTGAGTTGACCAAATGAGAGTCCTCATGTGACAAGGGAAAAGATAGGCAAATCATTGAAAGTTTGTGAGCAAGAAGTCAAAGTATGAGAGTAACTTTGGAAGATGATGAAATTGATAGAGATGTGAGGACAAGATAGAGGGAAAGCCTGAAGGCAGGACCACATTTTGGAAGCCATAACAATTGTCCAAGAGTGAGGCAGCAGGATTGAGGGATTGCTTTGTCTTAGATATTAGATTTACTTTGTATGCTTAGATTCTACCACTGACTAGAAGTTTTGTGATAGATTAAGAACCTGTAGGCTAAGGCTCACCTGATATAAACAAATTGGACCCCAGAAGTTCTCTGGAAGTATCTGAAACCTCCTATTGGCTCATCATTTCTTTCAGTGGGTTATCATTTATTTCATATGCCAATCATATTATGCTGTCAGCAGTGCTAAGTTTTTCTGTAGTAAACCATAGTGAAACTATAGAGGGTTTTTTGTTTTTTGTTTTGTATTCGATGGACTTTTTATGGGTGAGGTCTTTAACTTAGAAAGTTTCATTGACAATTGCTCAATCTAAAACAGGGAATGAAAATAATGCCCCACAGCAGAAAGCAGGAGAAAAAAGTATTGTTTGAACACTGATTTTTATGCTGCCTTCTCTCACATCTCATTTATTTCCTCAATTTTAGGAAACAAACATGATAATACCCATCAAGAGATAAAGAAATTAAGATTCTACATAATTATACAAGATGATAAAGCAAGCAGTTGGCAGAGCAAAGATTCTAAGACAAGTGTGATTAACTATGGAGTTAATATATCCTTTCTGTCACTGAGCTCTCGTGGACAAAAACAGGAGAAAAGGAGTAAAAGAGAATTTTGGTTTTCATTGTATATTTTACCTAAAATGTGTCATCATTATAATGCTAAATCAGAGAATATTCATAAGTCTTCTCATTTCATTTAGAGGTAACTTAGATTAACTAATTGATTAATTGCTACCGGAATATCTACAGCATGGCAATTTAGAACAAGAATAAAGAAATGCAGATGTCATGCAGACTGCCATGCGGGGTCTCTAGTCCCGCTCCCCGCATAAGAACGTAGGATATGGTGAGGCCTAAAAGGTACATCAGTGGAGCCATAGATAGGGGAGTCATACCACTATAGTTTTACTGGCGGCTGGGTTGGAGACACAGGAAGCAGGAGCCACACGATCCACAACCCACTGTCCACTTGTCTCTGCCAAACAACCTCACTTTCTAACTGCAATCCGCCTCTCTGCAATCCGCAATCCACACTCCATACCCTTGCTAGCTTAGCCATGGCAGTTATATCAGTGACTAATGACTAACCAGTAACAGCCGATGGCCTACTAGTCACAGCTGATGACCATCTACTACCCAAGCCAGCACCTTTCCATGTGAGGCTGAGAGCATGGAAAATGCTCTCTGGGGCTCTGTCCCCACAGCAGAGTTCTGGTGAAAATAGTGGAGTAGGTAAATGCTGTGATTATCCTCCTATGACCACATTAAAATTACAACTAGGCAACTCAATATCTGAGTTCACCTGCACTTCCCTATCAAGTCTGTACTTTTGTTTCAATAAATTTCTTGTGCTCTCCTGCATCTGTCTCACTCTTGAATTCTTTCCTGTGAAAAATAATTATAAATAAATAAATAAATAAATTACAACTAAATTATAGAACAATCTACCTGGGAAGCCATCTGAAGTCTCGCTGAACAGAAATCCCATAACTAAAGATACAAAGAAGTCACCTCGGGATGAGAAGGAGGGGCAGAGATGTGAAACCAGCTGGCCACACATCCATGTATGGCCATTGAGAATAAGAAAGGATATCTGAGTTGCAGAGGACACCCTAAAGAGTGAGGGGCTCCCAGCCAAACATTGGGCCCCCTAACCCAGAGCACGAGTGCTAGGAAAAGGTGCTCCCATGGCATCTGAAAAATCAGTGAGGATTCTGTTCATCCAGGTGAGATTGAAGGTGGCTGAAAACCCAGGTGTCTTCTTTAAGGACCTGCCCACAGACTCTGTTATGCCAGGCACTCACCCTGGGCTCCAGTGGAGGGACTGCAGCTTGGGAGGTGCCAGAGATGTACAGACAGAGACTGAGTTGTGTGACTTCAGTGCAAGCACTGGAGGGAAGGGTGCCATTGTCCCTGTGTGTAGCCCTCCTCCCATGTAGCTGGCAGAAAGATACCATCTTTGGTACCATCTACCAAAGATACCATCTTTGGGACCATCTCTGGTACCAGATACAGCTACCCTCACACACAGCCAAATCTGAATTTTCATTAGCCTGGTGAGCTCCTCTCACTCTACCCTGGTGACTCCCTGGGACTTTGACCCACCAAACTTGAACAATGCCAGAGGCTGTTTTGGCGGTCTGCAGGCAGTCGGTGTTGACGTGAGATACAGCCTTTCTTGGAAGCTTTTGTGGTTCCTCAGTTCCCAGAAAGGAACAGCTAACTTCAGTGTGCTTGGAGCCATTTGCAGAGTGGCCCCAGGTTCAGAACTGCCATCTAATCTGAATCTGCATTAACCTAGTGAACATGACTTGCCCCACCTTGTGACTCCCCAAGACCCCACCCCACCAAACTCCCACCACCCCAGACTTTCAGCAGCTGAGCCTCATAAACAGCTGGCAGATAGCAGCAGGCCACAGGGTGCCATGGGTCTTTTGTTGAGCTGCCCCTAGTTCTTTAGTGATGATGGCTGGCCTAGGTTCACAGTGTGGTCTCTCTCAAACACCTTCAGGACCAGCAGAGGTAGCAATCAACCACAGATAGATTTGTAGCTCACACAAGGTAGCCCTGAACCAGTCACAGGCAGTGATTCACCTTGGCCAACACAGGAGCCATTCCCAAGAAGCCCAGAACCAGCACATCCTGAGGGCAGATTCAAACAACAGCAGAACACTACCTAATTAGCCCTACAAGTGGCACATACAAAAAGTGGTCTCAGCAGGCATGAGACCCTGTTGGGGCAAATCCTGCTCAGTGGAGTCAGGACCAGGACAGCAGGTCATACATTGTGGTCGTGGCCAATCCTCACACCTAGTGAGCCTGAGAATCAATCCTATCCACTGATGTGCCAACAGTAATGAAGGCTCAACTACAACAGGAGAGCAAACACTACCCACACAAGGGACACTCCTGGAATACCTGGAACTGATGATCAGGGAGATTGCATCACTGAGCCCACAGGTCACATACTACATAAGCCCACTCTGCCAAGACTGGAAGATACAGCAGATCTACCTAATACATAGAAACAAACACAGAGGGGCAGCCCAAATGAGAAAACAAAGAAACGTGTCCCAAATAAAGGAGAAAACTCCAGAAAAAGAACTAAATGAATTAGAGGCAATCAACCTACCAGATACAGTGTTGAAAACACTGGTTATAAGGTTGCTCAAGGCCTTAGTGAGTTTAACAAAGATACAGCAAGCATAAAAAAGAACATAGAAACAAGTAAAAAGAACCAGTCATAAATTAGGAATAAAATAACTAAGATGAAGAGTACACTAAAAGGAATCAATAGCAGATTAGATCAAATCAAAATCTGATTCTGCTAAATCAAAAGCAGAAGATAAAATTAGCAATATGTAAGACAAGGGAGCAGAAAACATGCAATCAAACAACAAAAATTAAAAAAAAAAAAAAAACAACAATCCAAAATAATAACAATACTTTAAGGGACCTCTGATAAAACATTGCATCATAGAGGTACCAGAAGGAGAAGAGAAAGAAGAAAATATTGAGGAACTATGTGAAGAAATAATAACTGAAAACTACTCTAAGCTGGTGAAGAAAATAGACATATAAGTTCAGGAAGCAAAGGGTCCCAGGCAAGATGAACCAAAAGAGGCCCATACCAAGACGTATCATAATTACATTACCAAAGTTTAAAGACAAGGAGAAAAACCTTAAAAGCAGCAAGAGAAAAGCAGTTAGTTACCTATAGAGAACTCCCATAAGACTATCAGCTGAGTTCTTAACAGAAATTTTGCAGATCCGAAGGGAGTGGCAGGAAACATTCAAAGTGATGAAAAATAAGGACCTACTACCCAGCAAGGCTATCATTTAAAATTGAAGGAGAGATAGATCTTGTCAGACAAGAAAAAGCTAAAGGAATTCATTACCACTAAGCCAATATTAAAAGAAATGTTAAAAGGACTTCTTTAAGCAGAAGAAAGGAGGAAAACAAACAAATAAAGATCAAAAATATGAATAATAAAATGTCAATAACTATGTACCTATCAATAATCACTTTAAATGTAAATGGATTAAATGCCCCAATCAAAAGACATAGGGTAGCTGAATGAATAAGAAAACAAGAACCATGCATATGCTGTCTACAAGAGACCCACCTCAGTTTGAAATACACACACAGACTGAAAGTAAAGGGATGGAAAAAGATATTTCATGTAAATGGAAATGAGAAAACAGCTGGAGTACCAATACTTATACTGGAAAAACTAGACTTTAAAATAAAAACTATAATAAGATACAAAGAAGGACATTACATAATAATAAAGGGATCAATCCAACAAGAGGACATCACCCTAGTAAATATTTATGCACTTAACAATAAAGCAAATATTGACTGGCATAAAGGCAGAGATCGACAGTAACACAATCATAGTAGGGAACATTAACACTCCACTAACACCTATGGACAGATCTTCCAGACAGAAAATCAACACAGAAACAGCGACCTTAAATAATACACTAGTATAGATGGATTTAATTGAGATTTTAAGAGCATTTCGCCCAAAGCAGCAGAATACACATTCTTTTCCAGTGCAAGTAAAACATTTTCAAGATAGACTACATATTAGGCCACAAAACAAGTTTCAATAAACTTAAGACTGAAATATCAAGTATCTACTCTGACCAAAATGGTATGAAACTAGAAGTCAGTTATAAGAAAAAAACTGAAAAAAAAATACAAGCATATAGAGGCTAAATAACATGATATTAAATAATGAGATCAGGAGGCACATCATAAAAATGGCGGTGTGAGGTGAACCTCTGGAAATCTCCCCTGGAATTTACAACAAATCGAACAACTAGAACTCCACAAAGGACTCCCTGCACAGCAGACAGGCAAGATGAAGAGGCTCACTACTGAATTCACCTAAAGGTGGGCAAATTGCGCGAGGAAGGGAGGAGGGAAGGGAGAAGTGCGAAGATGGGGCCTCACGGGTGCAGGATGCAGACCTAGCTCAGTGCTCCAAGATCGCTGCATCCCAAAGCTACCACAGCTGCAGGAGAGCGAAGAATGCGGACAACTAGGGCTCCATTTATGGCCCACAGGGCTGAGGGGACAGCATATAACACGGCTGATTCCAACGCTCACAGCAGAGACCTCGGAGCAAAGACTGAGAGAAGAAGGCTGAAAACGGTGGTTTAAGCCCTCACTGCCAAGCAGAAAACGGAAGCCTTAGTCACAGACTAGCTGCCCTCTCCCTACCCTCCCAGAGCTTGCCCCGCCCCCACCTGCTCAGTGCTAGAAGTGGAACAGTAGCAGTGTCAGATCAAAAGAACAAAATATTTGCCGTTCTGAGAACTGTGGTCCGCAGACAGAGATTCACGGCGCAACTAATTCCGGCAAAGGGGAGGGAGCTGTGGAAGCAGGACTGGCTGTGGTGGTGGTCACCACCATTGCTCTGGGCCACCTTTCACAACCCATCCCGCCCCTGTCCCCACCTATCTGGGCGAATCCCTGCCCAGAACTGCTGAAACACATGGGCTCTGAATCTGGTGCAGGAAGAGCTTTGGAACTTCAAAAGCTCTCCACATCCCACACGGACGTGCCACCCTGTGACCCAGGTGGACTGTTAACAGAGGAGAAGCCCGCCTTCCAGGAAATCCCCCCATTGTGTGGGAAGCTGGAATAGTGCAGAGAAAATGTAACATTACAGTGTGACAGAGGAAAAAAAGGCTGCAGTCAGAGAGAAAATAAAACATTCTACCAACACGTACTGGAAAACAAAAGAAAGACCTCTTCCTATCAACTTGTTGCAGAACCCACTCCTGTAGATGTCTAGGAAGAAAAATAATAAATCATTAATTGCCATTAATAACCAAGGCAAAAAGATAGCTCAGAAAGAAAATGAAACTCTCCGGAAAATGAACTTAAAGATATGGAAATATGTGACTTAAATGACAGAGAATTCAAGATTGCAGTTCTCAAAAAACTCAATGAGATTCAAGAAAACACAGAAAGACAGTTTAATGAACTCAGAAACACAATCAAAGAACAACATGAACATTTTACCAAAGAGATTGAAACTTTAAAAAAGAACCAAAGAGAATTTATGCAGATTAAGAACTCAATAAGAGAAATGAAGAATGAAATAGCCAGCTTACATACTACAGTTGACCAGATGGAGGAAAGAATCAGTGACATCGAAGATAGAAACCTGGGAATGACACAGATGGAAGAAGAAAGAGACTTGAGACTGAAAAGAAATGAAAGAACTCCACAAGAACTTTCTGACTCCATCAGAAAGAGCAATATAAGAATAATGGGCATACCAGAAGGGGAAGAAAGGGAGAAGAGAACAGAGAGTATACTCAAACAAATAGTTGATGAGAACTTCCCAAACTTGTGGAAAGAACTGGATCCTTGAATCCAAGAAGCAAATAGAACACCTAATTACCTCAAATCCAACAGGCCTTAACCAAGGCATATTGTATTTAAGCTGTCAAATACCAACGACAAAGAAAGAATCCTCAAGGCATCCAGGGAAAACAAGACGTAACCTACAAAGGAAAGCCCATTAGAAAATCATCAGATTTTTCAGCAGAAACTGTATAAACCAGCAGGGAGTGGAACCAAATATTCAAATTATTGAAAGACAGAAATTATGAGCCAAGAATAATATACCCAGAAAAGACATCCTTTAGATATGAAGGAGGAATAAAGACCTTTCCAGACATACAGAAGCTGAGGGAATTTTCTAATACACGACCTGCACTACAAGAAATACTAAAGGAGGCTATTTGACCACCATCAACAGGGACAATTTGTGGCAAACAAAACATAAAAAGGGGGAGAGTAAAGGACTGAACCGGAACATGGGAGTGGAGAAAATAAGCATGCTGAAGAAAATGGAATACTCTAATTATCAAACTTTCTTTCACACAAACTTAATGGTAAACACTCAAGAAAAAAAAATTCAGAACTGAAATATATACTGTAACAAAAGAAGAAATAGAGGAAAAAATCATAGAATACCGCCACACAGGAATAATAGACAACAGCAAAAAGGGAAAGAAACAAGGGAGATGCAGTCTTACCAGAAAACTAAAGATAGAATGATAGGAAATCCTCACATATCAATAATCACCCTAAATGTAAATGGACTTAACTCACAAATAAAAAGACACAGAGTAGCAGACTGGATCAAAAAGACAAACCCAACCATATGCTGTTTCCAAGAGACATATCTCAGTTACAAGGACAAGCATAGACTCAAAGTGAAAGGGTGGAAATTGACACTCCAAGCAAATGGTACCCAGAGAAAATCAGGTGTAGACATAATGATATCAGATGAAACAGACTTCAGGGTTAAAAAGGTAACAAGAGACAAAGATGAACATTTCATAATGGTAAAAGGGACTATGCAACAAGAAGACATAACAGTCATCAATATTTATGCACCCAATCAGGGAGCACCAAAATATACCAAGCAACTACTAACAGAACTAAAGGGAGAAATTGACCAAACACAATTATACTGGGGGACCTAATTCCATCATTGACAGCTATGGATAGATCATCCAAACAGAAAATAAATAATGAGATAGCAGCCCTAAATGACACATTAGATGAAATGGACATAATTGACATTGATAGAGCACTTCGTCCTAAAACATCAGACTGTACATTTTTTTTCTAGTGTACATTGAACTTTCTCAAGGATAGACCATATATTGGAACATAATACTAGCCTCAGCAAATTTAAGAAGATTGAAATCATACCAAGCATATTCTCTGATCACAAGGCTTTGAAATTGGATGTCAATTACAAAAAGAAAGCAGGAAAAACCACAAAAACTTGAAGATACAACAACATAATCTTAAAGAACGACTGGGTCAAAGAAGAAATTAGAGGAGAGATCAAGATACATAGAAACAAATGACAATGAAAATAAATCCTACCAAAATTTTTGGGAAGCAGCAAAAGCAGTTTTAAGAGGGAAATTTATATCATTACAGGCCTATCTCAAGAAACAAGAAAAATCCCAATAACCTCACATTACATCATAAAGAACTAGAAAAAGAAGAACAAATGAAACCCAAGGTCAGCAGACGAAAGGAAATAATAAAAATCAGAGCAGAACTAAATGAAATAGAGAACAAAGACAATAGAAAAAATTAATGTGACAAAGAGCTGGTTCTTTGAAAAGATTAACAAAATTGACAAACCCTTGGCTAGGCTCACTAAGATAAAAAGAGAGAAGACGCTAATAAACAAAATCAGAAATGAAAAAGGGGAAGTTTTAACGGAAGCCACAGAAATACAAAGGATCATCCAAGAATACTATGAAGGACGATATGCCATGAAACTCAATAACCTAGAAGAAATGGACAAGTTCTTAGAAACATATAGCCTTGCTAGGCTGAACCATGAAGAACTGGAAAATCTAAACAGATTGATCACCAGTAACGACATTGAATCAGTCAACCAAAACCTTCCCAAAGGCAAAAGTTCAGAACCAGATTGCTTCACTAGTGAATTCTACCAAACTTTCAAAGAGGATCTAATACCAATCCTGCTCAAACTCTTCCAAATATTTGAAGAAGAGAATACTCCCTAACTCATTTTACGAGGCCAACATGACCCTGGTAAGGATAACACAAAAAAAGAAAACTACAAACCAATATCTCTGATAAATACAGATGCAAAAATCCTAAACAAAATTCTAGCAAATCGACTGAAACAATGCATTAAAAAGATTATTCATCACGATCAAGTGGGGTTCATCAGAGGGGCACAGGGATGGTTCAACATACACAAATCCATCAATGTGATACATCACATAAAAAAGGACATAATAAAGGACAAATAAAGGACAAAATAAAGGACAAAATAAAGAACAAAAATCACAGAATTATATCAATTGATGCAGAAAAAACATTTGACAAGATACAACATCCATTTATAATTAAAACACTTAATAAAATAGGTATAGAAGAAAAATACCTTAACATAATAAAGGCCATATATGACAAACCCTCAGCTAATCTCATAATTAATGGTGAAAAACTGAAGCCCTTTGCTCTACGTTCAGGAACACGATAGAGCTGTCCCCTATCACTTCTACTTTTCAACATAGTGTTGGAAGTCCTTGCCAGAGCAATCAGGCAAGAGAAAGAAATAAAAGGCATCCAAATTGGGAATGAAAAAGTTAAATTGTCATTCTGCAGATGACATGATGCTATGTATAGAAAACCGGAAAGACTCCACCAAAAAACTATGAGAAACAATCAACAAATACAGTAAAGTTGCCAGCTACAAAATCAACATACAAAGGTCCATTGCATTCCTACATAGTAACAATGAAATCTCAGAAAAAGAAATAAAAGCAATTACTTTTGCAATTGCAGGAAAAAGAATAAAATACCTAGGAATAAACTTAACCAAGAATGTGAAAGACCGATATGCCGAAAACTATAAGACATTTTTAAAAGAAATTGAAGAAGATACAACGAAATGGAAAGATATTCTGTGCTTATGGATTGGAAGAATCAACATAGTTAAAATGGCCATATTACCCACAGCAACATACAGATTTAATGCAATCCCCATCAAAATCCCAATGGCATTTTTTAAAGAAATAGAACAAAAAAATCATCAGATTTGTTTGGAACCACAAAAGACTCAGAGTAGCCAAAGCAATCTTAAGAAAAAGGAACAATGCTGGAGGTATCACACTCCCTGTCTTTAGCTTGCACTACAGGGCAACGATAATCAAAACAGCATGGTATTGGCATAAAAACAGACACATAGATCAAAGGAATATAATTGAGAACCGAGAAATAAAACCACATTAATATGGACAGATAATTTTTCACAAAGAAGAAAAAAACATACAATGGAGAAAAGACAGCCTCTTCAATAAATGGTGCTGGCAGAATTGGAAAGCCACATGCAAAAGAATGAAACTGGACTGCTATCTGTCACCATATACCAAAATTAATTCAAAATGGATCACAGACTTAAGCATAAGACCTGAAATAATAAGCTGCATAGAAGAAAACATAGGTTCTAAACTTATGGACCTTGGGTTCAAAGAGCATTTCATGAATTTGACTCCAAAGCCAAGGAAAGTAAAAGCTAAAATAAATGAATGGAACTATATCAAACTTAAAATCTTCTGCACAGCGAAAGAAACCATCGACAAAATAAAAAGGCAACCAACTGAATGGGAAAAGATTTTTGCAAACAGTATCTCTGATAAAGGGCTTATATCCAAAATATACAAGGAACTCATACAACTCTACAACAAAAAAACAAACAACCCAATTGAAAAATGGGCAGAGGACCTGAAGAGACATTTCTCTAAAGAGGACATACAAATGGCAAATAGACATATGAAAAAATGCTCAACATAACTAATCATCAGAGAAATGCAAATAAAAACCACAATGAGATATTATCTCACATCAGTCAGAATGGCTGTCATCAACAAGACAAATAGTAACAAGTGTTGGAGAGGCTGTGGAGAAAAAGGAACCCTCATACACTGTTGGTAGGAAGGCAGACTGGTGCAGCCGTTATGGAAGGCAGTGTGGAGGTTCCTCAAAAAATTAAAAATAGAATTACAGTATGACCGAGGAATCCCACTCCTAGGTATCTACCAAAAAAATCTGAAACCATTTATCCACAAAGACACGTGTGCTCCAATGTTCATGGCAGCTTTATTTATGGTGGCCAAGACATGGAAACAACCAAAATGTCCTTCGATAGATGAATGGATGAAGAAGTTGTGGTATGTATACACAATGGAATACTATTTGGCGGTAAGAAAAGATGAAATAGGATCATTTGTGACAACATGGATAGATTTTGAGAATATAATGCTAAGTGAAATAAGTCAGACAGAAAAAGCAGAGAACCATATGATTTCACTGATATGTGGTATATGAACCAAAAACAACAAAAGAACAAGACAAATAAATGAGAAACAAACACTCATAGACACAGACAATAGTTTGGTGGTTACCAGAGGGTAAGGGGGGAGGAGGGTAGTAGATGAGGGTAAAGGGGATCAAATATATCGTCATGGAAGGAGAACTGACTCTGGGTGGTGAACACATAATGGGATTTATAGATGATGTAATATAGAATTGTACACCTGAAATCTTTACTAACAATTGTCACCCCAATAAACTTAAATTTAAAAAAATTATTTAAAATAACATAAGTTCAATTTATGAGATTAAATCAAAATTAACAAAAACTAATAATGAAATTTCCTATGCAGCAGCAGAAACAAATAATAAATTTTTCCTAGGGGGGAAAAATCATCATTCACTAGCAAAAAGACAAGCTATGTGAAAATCCAAAATTCACAAACATATCAAGACAATTAAAGAAAAAGTGTACGAAAGGTGAAAGTTTTCTGAACAAACTGAAATACATCCTATACTTCTGACTGAGAAAGCACCATATTGTAAAGATATTGGTTCTTCCCTACTTTAATATATACATTTAAAAAGTCCCAGTTGGATTTTTAGCTCTAAATAGTGGAGTCCATACATTTATATCTTCTCCCTCTCAATATTTCATTTAAATGATAGCAAAGTGATAAGAAAATGCAAGAAGAAGGCACTGGCAGAAGAGAGACATTAATTAAGCTCAGGAAGACAGAGAGAAAGAAGATAGCAGATTGTTCACAGATCGAGTTGAGAAGATGAAGCGCAGAAGGTTAGGAAAGTTACAGGACCACTAAAAGGTGCCAGCCTGTCCTGATCAACCCTCAAGAGCCTTGGATTTCAAAGCAATAGATGTAATGGAAAGATTGATTGTTGGAAAAGTCAAGAGTTATGTAATTTCTATATATGGAATAATGGATTCCTATCACCACACCATCACCCACTCAAATACACAGGAGTCTCATTAGCCAGACCTGATATCTCCAGGCAGAAAGGTGGGACATTACAAAGAATTTGATCCATCAGAGGGGAAACCAGATTGCCTGTCTCTAGAAGACCAGAGAAAACCATGCAAGCTCTGACCCTGCCCTCTCCTTCACCCAATAAGGCTGGCTCATACCTAAATTGATCATTTCAAAGTAAAGGCTTCCAGTGGACAACCCCTATACATGTGCAGATGCTCCCAGCAAGGCTTATGATTGTGTCACTCTTAAATATGAAATTAAGCATAACAATCAAGGAAACCAGACATTTAAGGGAAGACGACCAATGTACTCAAAGAGCTAGAATTGTGGTTGCACATAGAAAATATTCACTGAACCTTTGCTGAATGAATGACTAACAGAGGAAAAAGTAACAAAAACTGACAGTGGAGGAAACAGGTAATTCAGGAAATAGAAAATATATTAACATATAAGAAAGTCTAGAGTCCTTGGTGAAGTTTAAAATTATATTTCCTCCATAAAACAGCAATATGTTACCTAAAGAAAAAAGATAGAAAGATGGAAGGAAGGAAGGAAAGAAGGAAGGAAGGAAGGAAGGAAGGAAGGAAGGAAGGAAGGAAGGAAGGAAGGAAGGAAGGAGGGAAAGAGGGAAGAAGCTCTTAAAATTTTTTTTTAAATGCAATATTCTATCCCCCACACCAAAAAAAACAGTTGAAAGATAAAATGAAGAAAAGTGAACAAAACATGAAACAAATAACATAGATATAAAATACATTTTTTAAAAAAGGTCCATTTTGAGGATGTACAGTAGGTTCTGAAGTTATGGAAGAGTATACCCTACTACATGCCCCAATCCACATTTTGTAGAATGCATGCGCACATGAACACACAGCCCACATGCATTCACACATATATGCATGCACACAAAACACAAACGCACACACACATGCACATATGTACATATACCCACATGCATGCATGTACACACATGCTGAAACACGCACACACACACACACATACACACACACACACACACACACACACACATCTGTATTGGTAATGTCCTCCCCCAAATGCCTGTATTTATCTGTGCCCACTGTTTGACATTAGATTCCTATCACTTGCATCATATCAAATCCAAACTAGAAAGGCTACCAAAGTAATTTAAAGGCATAGATGGGATAGAGGGTGTGTGCTGCAGCAGCATGTGCACCCTGATTCGGCAGTGGAAGCATTATAAGTGATCAACAGTTAGAACATATAGGTATGCCCACATGCTGCTCCTGCTTCATACGGTTCCTGATAGGGCACAAATACTCTGCCACTAGATTTAAAAATAAGCTGATTAACTATTTGACTAAATTTAAGTGGATCTTCTTATTGAACCTGAGATCTAGTATTCCTAATGCACTTCTACCTTTCCTCTAAGCCTCTTTATGTTTTGGCCAAGCCCAGGGTTCCAACTTGATCAAAGGGGCAGCTGCTCATGTTTCTGGATACCCATGTGAAAAAAAAAAAAGCTTTAATTTTGAGACTTTGGTAAGACTCAGCAATGAATTTGATATAGAAAATAAAGATAAGAGGGCAGGGGGGTGGTAGATGAGGGTAAAGGGGATCAAATATATGGTGATCAAAAGAGAACTGACTCTGGGTGGTGAACACACAATGTGATATATAGATGATGTATTACAAAATTGTACACCTGAAATCTATGTAACTTTGCTAAAATTGTCACCCCAATAAACTTTAATTAAAGAAAAGAAAAGAAGAGAAAAGAATAGTACATGTGACAGGAGTTAAAATTATAGTTACATAAGACATAGATAAATGTCTTCATGGTCTTGGAGTACACAAACATTTCTTGGAAAGTAACAAAAAGGATTAATCAAATAAGAAGAAAAAATAAAACAAAGTTCAACAAAATTAAAAATTTTACCTGACAAATACACCATTTAAAAAGTGAAAAGATGGCAGAGAAGGTAAATGCTGTACTTGGCTTGTCTCATGACCAAATGAAAATAACCACTAAACTACAGGACAACCATCATTGAGAATTACTTGAAGTCTAACTGAACCAAAGTCTTAGCTAGGGACATAGAGAAGAAGCCACTTCGAGACTGGAAGAAGGGGCAGAGATGTGGAACGGGCTGGTCCCACACCTGTGTGTGACAGTTAAAAATTGGGAGGGATATCTCAACTGCAGATATTCTCCCCAGAGGAGTGCAGGATCTCCAGCCCAGGGTTCCAGTGCAAGGAAGAGAAGTCCCCATAACTTCTACCTGTAAAAACCAGCGGAGATTGTGACTGAGTGAGGTGGAGGGCTTCTGGAGTTGTAGACGTTCTCCTTAAAGGGCCCACACACAGAGTTACTCACTGACAGACTCATTCATGCTGAGTTTTAGTGCTGGGCCAGCAGCTGAAAAGGCACCAAAAACATATGGGGAGGAACTGAATTGTCTGGCTTCAATGCAAGGGCTGGAGGGGCAGCTTTCTCCCAGACAGAAGTGCTGGCAGAAGCCATTGTTCCTTTTCTGAGCCCTCCCCCACACCCATTCTGCATGCACAGGTGGGCACCATATAAATCTCATCAACCAAGCTAACACCATTCGCCCAGCCCTGGTGATTCCCTGAGACCCCACCCTACCCAACTTCTGAGCCCACCCCAGCTGCTTCCAGTGGCTTTGCCAAACAAACAGCCTGACTTGGCTAATGCTGCAGACTTTCCTAAAGTCTCTCAAATGTTCATGCACCCCAAATAAGCAGCATCTGGTCTTGGCATGTCCCGTACCTCTTAATAAGCAGCCTGAAGCCTTGCACTAGTGGCAGCCAGCTTCAGTTCTCAGCTTAGCCCCTCCCAGGCACCTCTGAGTACAGCAACCATCTGCAGATCACTTTGTAGGCCATACCAAGTGATCCTGGGCACAGAGAGGCATCAGCTGACCTTGGTCTGCACCAGAGCCCCTCACAAGAGGCCCTAGAACCAACATATCTGGTGTTCAGCTTCAGACTAAACCAGGGCACCACCCAACCACCTCTACAAATGACATACTCAAAATGCAGACTTGGTAGGCACCAGAGACCTGCTAAAGTGAATCCTGCTCTGTAGGGTTAACCTCTGCACAATAGCTCCTCCACTATAGTTATGGTCAATCCTCACAACCAACCAGCCAGTGGATCAATTTATCTCAGTGATGTGCCAACAGCAATCGAGCCTCAACTACAAACAGGAGAGCACACACAACCCACACAAGGAACACACCTGGAGCATGTGGCTCAGGTGACCAAGGAGACTGTACTACTGGACCTCACAGAATGTAGACTCCATAGGCCACTCTACCAAGACTGGAAGACATAGGACCTTTATCTAACACATAGAAACAAACACAGGGAGGTAGCCAAAATTAGAAGAAAAACAAACATAATCCAAAGGAAAGATCAGAACAAAGCTCCAGAAAAAGAGCTAAGCAAAATTGAAAGAAGCAATCTACCAGATGCAGAATTCAAAACACTGCTTATAAGAATGCTCAATGATCTCAGTGAGAACTTCAACAAGGAGATAAGAAACATAAAAAGAACCAGTGAGAAATGAAGAATACAATAACTAAAATAGAGAATACATTAGAGGGAATCAACAGTAGATTAAATGAAGCAGAGGATCAAAAGAGCAGTTTAGATGATAAGGCAGTAGAAAACACCAATCAGAACAGCAAAAAGAAAAAAGAATCTGAAAAAAATAGTTTAAGGGGCTTTTGAGACAGCATCAAGCACACCAACTTTCTCACAATAAGGGTACCAGAAGGAGGAGAGAGAGAGAGCAAGGAATTGAAAACCTATTTGGAAAATAATAACAGAAAACCTTCCTAACATGGTAAAAAAAAAAAAAATAGACATACAAGTCCAGGAAGCCCAGAGTCCCACAAAAGATGAACCTATAGAGGCCAACACCAAGACACATCATAATTAAAATGTCAAAGGTTAAAGACAAAGACAGAATCTGAAAAGCAGCAAGAGAAACTCAGTCAGTTACTTACTTACAAGGGAGTTCCATAATACTGTGAGCTGATTTCTCAACAGAAACTTTGCAGGCCAGAAGGGATTTACATGATATTTTCAAAGTGATGGAAAGCAAGGACCTACAACCAAGATTATTCTAACCAGCAAAGCTATTATTTAACTTTGAAGGAGCGATAGAGAGCTTCCCAGACAAGAAAAAGCTAAAGGAGTTCATAACCATCAAACAAGTATTACAAGAAATGTTAGACTTCTTTAAGAAGAAGAAAAAAATCAATATATGAATAATAAAATGACAATAACTACATATCTATCAACAATTATTTTAAATATATATGGATTAAATGTTCCAATTAATAGATAGGGTAGCTGAATGGATAAGAAAACAAAACCCTTATGTATGCTGTCTACAAAAAGAGTAACTTCAGATTGAAATACATGCACAGATTAAAAGTAAATGGATTGAAAAAGATATTTCAAGAAAATGAAAAAAAAAAAAAAAAACCCAGCTGTGGTAACAGACAAAATAGTGTTTTATAAAAAGCTATACCAAGAAACAAAGAAGGACCCAGTTATCTCACTTCTGGGTATTTATCTGAAGAAACCCAAAACACTGCTTCAGGGACACATGCATCCATATGTTCATTGCAGCATTATTTACATTTTTAAAATCAATTTGGGAAGGTCGAGTTAGCAAGACCATAAGAGTGAGACTTATGGGTATAATTACTTTTTTTTCTATCCAACTGAATTCACTAATGGTATTAGTATAACTTGCATTGATCAAGCATCTGCTGTGTTCTAGGACATATGTTTTGTGCTTTGGACCTATATATAATATGTGATAGGAAAACACAGATTTTATAAAGCATGAAAATACCTCATTGTTCACTTAAATGTTCACCAATACTTAGAAGACTGACACTGAAAATATATTTAAATTTTCTGAGCATTAATTTCTCTTTATGTAAAATGTGGGTAATAATACTTACTTATAGGTTGTTGTTGAGAGAAATGAGATGGCCTTCTGGTCCAATTTTAATAATATAGGATTTCAAATCCAATGCAAATGGGTTGGACTTGGATGTGTGTTATCAATATTGTTTACCTAGGGCTAGGCAAAAATTGTGAAGATGACCCCTCGACTCCCAAGGCTTGACAGAGCGCCTTTCCTCAGCATAGATGTATCCCTGATCTTAAATGTCCTGGTCACACTTCTATTACTATGCCCTGCAGCTGGACCTGATATGTCTGATCAACATTTCTTTTCTATGTTGAGGACTGTGATGGATTTCTCTCTATGTTCCAGTATGTTGCATAGAGCCTGGTGTCGAGCATGAGCTCAAGACATTTTTATCAAACTGAAGTGATGTCACCAATATGAAATTCAAAGGCCATGATTACATCTATTGTAGGCAACTGGAAATGACCTCAGACATTGAAGACAAGAGAAAAGTAAACAGAGTTAGCCAGAAGAAGGAATGAGGGTAGCTTTGGGAGCCAATGTGAAGCCACTGGTGGCAGTTTGATTGATACACGTGTGCACGCCCTGCAGAGAATGCTGTCTCTCAACACTGCTTATAGATTTCCATTTCTAATCAGAATGAAATAAAAGGAACTGGATTTACCCTACAGCATGAAAAAGATAACAAACAAAAAAAACCTGACAAAATGTATGAAACAGTAGTCTTTAAGATATCGAACATCTAGCAATGAAACCTGGATCACATAGTAGAAGCATGTTTAACTTTTAAAGAAATTCCAAAACTGTTTGCCAAAATGGTTAGACTATTTTCTTTCTCTTTATTCCTTCCTCCCTTACTCCTTCTTTCCTTTCTACCTTCCTTCCTTCCATCCTTCCTTTTTGTTTGTTTCTTTTCCTGACATTTCCTCCAGCAATATATTAGAGTTCCATTTTCTCTACATCCCCACTATCATTTGATATAGTCAGACTTTCTAATGTAGCCATAATAATAGGTTTATAGTGACATATTGGGGGTTTAGTTTGCATTTTTAAATTTGCATTTCCCTGATAGATTTTACTTTTGGTGTCACTACTAAAAAAATATTTGCCTAATCCAAGGTCACAATTTTTTCTCCTTTGTTGTCTTCTAGAAGTTTCATAATCTAGATCTATGACCCACTTTGAGTTAAACGTTACATGTAATGTGAGGAATAGAACCTTGTACTATATTGTTTGCTTGCACTTCATAAAAATTTTGGTTAGAATTTTTTACTATGTTCATAAAAGATATCAAGTTGTAGTTATTTTTATTTCAAGGCAGAAGTTTTTTGTTTTTTATTTTTTTTAATGATAGAAAAGTGGTCTGCCTATTTTCTGCATCTTGAGGATAATAATTTCACTCTTAAATAAAACCATTTGTCAATTTAAGTAAAATGAAGTTTCTCATATTGTTGAAATTTCTATTTCAATTTGCTTTAATTTTCCAGAGTGAGTTTTGTTTGTGAGAGGGATGGAAAGCCAGCACTGGTTTACCATGGTTTAATACACATAGCATGTTTAAATTTGTAAATTAAAATTAATGCAAATGTGAGCTCTGAAATATGTTAGCACAATCAAGCTACATGTGCTGGTATAAGGTGATTGGTCTTTCCGATGACAGGTGTGGCAGGAAATCTGGATTACCTATCTCCAGCATCCCATGTACAAAATGAGTGCCAAGTAGTGAGTGGCAGGTATTGATGTAATTATGATATGCTTAGAGTAGCAAAGATGTTGCATTCTAGGTGGAGCAATGAGATAAACAGAAAGTGCAGAGTGATATGAGCAGCTTAACTAGAAGTCAAGCTTCTGTCTATAGTATTGAAAAGGGAAGCACAAAAACTCTGGGGAACATGAGTGGAGATTCCAATAAGCAGTAATGTCAATAAACCAAACTTAAAATTAGGAGATGATGAATACACCTTTTGATGGCTAATATAATGAAAGATAGACATTTGAGTTATATCATTCTTGCTCTGGATGCTGACTACGGAGATGTGTTATTGACAGTCTGTGCCCTGCAGAAGGTAACCATCTCAGATCACATTCCAGCGGGTGCTTAGTGTTGTGGAAAGAGCATGGTATGTGGAGTCAGTAACTTACTTTCCAGGGACACTAGCGAGCACCTTCACCACTCTGAGCATGTCTCCTCATATGAGAACTAGAAGTGAATTCTCTCGCTGGAGCAAGGCTTCAGAACAGTGGCATTGTCCTTACCCACTGAACTGAGTGGCCACACATGCACTCACCCCACCTTATTTCTGCATGGAGGCCCCTTAAACACCTGCTTGCTGCTTCATGACCCTGCGTGGGAGCAGCTCCAGGTGTGTGCACCCACCAGTCGGCCCCATTGTGGTGGAAGCCCAGGGGCCAGAGAGGCTCTGTCCTGCACACTCACCTGTGTCTCCTCACTGGTCCACAAGCCCATGCCTGACTCCAGAGCAGGCACCTATGGAAGGATGGAGCCCACTCCAACTCTCAACTGAGTGTTGCCAATTACTTTTATGAATAATTCAGAAGCCAAAATCTGATCTGGCAGGAAGGTATATATAACTTCATATAACTTTACCCCCAAAGTAAATAAATCAACCTGTCTTCCGTGGGAATAGCATGAAAAATGCCTTTGCTTTCATGGAAACCTTGTTATAGTAGTCTTAACTTTTCACCATCAAGAGATGTTTATAAGCTAAGGTCTCAGACAGAGATGGATTTTTTTTTTCTTACTTTAAAGCCTCACAAAAGATAGTGTATGTGAGAGTTCACTAGAAAAACATGATTTGTCATTATTTCTAAAGTTTTATTGTTTAATGACAGCTTAAAGCCACAAGTAATTGTTTTTTATGTTTCATTGACTGCCTTTGATTACTATGCTAATTATATTGTAAACAAACTCCAAGAGTCTCAGAAAGTAGTGTTCTAATGTTATTTTAAGGTAAAGGACCTGTTCAGAGGTAATCAGAGCATTCCATTATTCTGCGCATGAAAAAGCAAAACAAGCATTTCTGGGAAGGCCCTGTAAACTAATTTCATGTTCACATGTATTTTGGTGTGTGCTGTGCTTGCAGCACTGGGACCCGGGGCATTTCCATCTACAGAGATCCAAAAAAAAAGCTGTGTGTGTGTGTGTGTGTGTGTGTGTGTGTGTGTCGGGGGCAGGTGCCATGTTTGGGAGAGTCTTCTGAAGGCTATATGGGTCCCTTTCATCCCGTCCCCCTGGAAAGCTCGTGGCAGAGCCCACAAGGACACCCTGGGCTCCCACAGAACTTCTAAGATCCCAAAAATGAGGTACAACAGGCTTCTAACTGGTAAAAAGCCATGCATCTTTATTGTGATAGCACAGGGGGCCAACAAACCAGAGGATAAGAGAACAATACTTGGCCTGTCATTTCCACTCCCAGGTTTGGAGGGCAGGGTTTATATTCCATCACTGGCTCCCTGTTCTATGATTTTATGTGACTGATTTCTTTCCATATTTGCTTATTACTGCTTCTTTCCCTGACTCAATAGGGGGAACAAACCATGGGGTTAGGCTGTGCTCAGAGGTGTGCACTGGCCCCTGCATAGTTCCTGCTACCTAGTGCCATAGACACCAGGGTATATGTGTAGAAAAGAGCATCCATATCCATGGCCAGATGTTCATGATATACCAGGGTTCAGTTATTCCTTCTCGACATGATGACCAGATGTCACTGGACTTGAACCTCAGGTCAAACAAGGAGCTCTATAGAGCTCAGCCCTTTCTCTTTCCAGCAAACCCAAGCATTGGCAAAGTAGAGAGGGCCTGAGCCTTGAGATCTGTGGAAGAGACAGGAAAGATCCCAAGAACTGATAGTCCCCTTCCGTGGTGAGTAACTGTGGCTAAGACGGAGCTGCCTGGCTAAGCACTGTCCTTCCAGCTCTCTTTGCACTGAAGTGTGATCACTTTGCTGGTTCTTGCTGATGCAATGCCAGTGTAAGTGATGTGAGTGATTCTCAAGCTGAGGTTGTCCATTATTGGGTGACAATCTCCATCCCATCTTGCTTCAGGTGGATGATATCAAAGGAAGCAAAAAGTCACACGTGGTAAGGCTTCAATGGAAGGAGGCCTGGGTTGATGAATGACTGACCACTTGGGACAGGACTGTCTGTCTAGCAGCACGCATGTTGGGGGCTACTTTTCATGAGTAAGAACGAAACATTCTAAGATTTTCAGGCTGCTAGTTACAGCAGCTATGAATACAAACCTGGTGTATACATGGTCAGATTGATCTGAATTGGAATCTAGTTTCTGCCATGTTACCTTAGATTCTGGATAATCTGTTTACCACCTATGAACCTATATAACTGGGATTATATATATTTGTGAATGTAATGTACAAGTGAACAACAACAGTAACAAAGCCCGCAAACTTTTCATTGGATTTGGCTGTAAAGGGAGTCATTGACTCACCAAATCCAAAGAAGCATCACCAAAAAACACCATGAAAAGACCAGGGAGGGCTCTCTACTACGAGATGACAGGTCCCAAGTCTTCATTCAATATTAGGGTCAGCATTTCTACATCACAGTTTGGATTTTCATCTTTTCTATCTCTGGATACAATTCTAATTTTCATTCAGTTTAGATCGCCTTTCTTCACATGGCCAAGAATATAAAAACAGAGTTGCCAGCAGCACCTCTGTTTTATATCTTACAACATACACTTCAGGTGAGGTCTGATTGGCTCTTAAATTCCCAAGTCCAAAATGCCAGGACAGGGCTCTGTGGTCACATACCTATGTCTGGAGCAACGGGCTACAGCAAGTGGGGGCGGGGCACCATGTTATGAAATGTCAGCTTTTATGGAAGTCAGGTGCAGAGGGTGGAGGCTAAACCATCAGTGTCCACTATGCTATACCAACGCCACGGGGTTATCAGCAGAGCAAGAAAATGGACAGGCGACCTGAATACAAGCTCTCCTTCTGCTCTGAAATAATTTCTGTAGCCCCAGATTTTTACATGCCTAAGGTACCTCATCACAATCTGTCTGAAGTTGACTTTCCTTGTCTCCAACCAGCTGGCCTTCCTGGTGTCCTCTCACCCACCAAAACTGAAAATCAGAGGCAAGGTGTACCACCCCCATCCGTGGCCAATCCCCAGGTCTTCTTATTCTCCATATAATGATACCTCACAAAAATTCACAGATTTTCCCATACACTCAACACTGAGCCATCTCTGGCCTCACATCAGCTCTTCCCTCCTTGGAACGCTCACCTTGCACCCTCCTCATCCTATTCTCTTCTCCACAATCAGCTAGGCACAAGTCTCCGGGAAGCCCATGGTCACCTTCAGACTGGCCTGGGGATCTGTCCAGTTCATGCCCATCTTGTATTTTAATTACACCCACCTGTCCACTTTACCCACTGGACCATGCCTCCCTGTAGGTTGTGTGGACAGCCGTCCTCTCATTTCTGTATTTTACCATTGACATTGAGCATGTACCTGGCCTGTGGCAGGAGCCCTAAAATGTCTGTTCGGCTGAATTCAGTGCAATGGGAAGCACGCGTAATGCGTCTAAATCAACTGCTTTATGGTTTCTTCCCTAAATGCCTCTCCAAGCTCTCCTGGTCAAAAGAATGTTTGTGGCTCATTTAGTGTGACTTTCCCCACACAGCCTCCCACATTCTCTGCACCCATAAGAGGTGCACTTCCTGGAACCTGAGGCCCTTTGTAATTCTGAGGTTCTCGCTGGTCTCTCTGTGCTGCTCCTGGCCTCAGCATGTCCACAGTACAGCACCGAGACTTAGAGTAGCTGCAACCCAGATGTGATTTTCACTACGGAACTGAAAGTAACTTATATGTAGAAAAACAAATCTTATATTATGTTGCATAGTGTAACAATAAAAAGCCTGGCATTCGGCGAATTTTATCAAGAATCTTCCCCTTTTAAGGTGAGTGATTTTCAGAGAGTAACTGGCCTTCTCTGTTTGCAGCTGTTACATCTATCAAAGTTAAGAATAGGATCTAGGGAGGTGTGCTGAGTAAGTGTGGTAAATCTGCATGGGGGGAACACAGCAATGCACCATCACACCTGCCCCGGGGACAGTCATCTGAGACAACAAGTAGTATTAATTAATGTTCTATAAAAGATGAGCAAACACAATGTTAATAAATTTATAACATTGCATAACATGCGGTTATAAAGAGTAATAGCAATAGCTAACACATATACCAGGTCCACTCCAAACACTTCACATAACATTCCTAGAAGTAGGAAGACTAGTATCCCTGTCTTAGACATAAGAAATGGAGGCTTACAGAAGGTAAGTGACTTGCCCAGGGTTACCCAGCTTTGAGAGGCAGAAGTGGGATTTGGACCAAACCATGGAGCTCCTGATTGTGTGTGCCTAAGAGTGTGTTATGGACTAAATGTTTGTGTCCCCCCACCCCGGAATTCATATACTGAAGCCCTACCACCCAGTGTCTCTATATTTTGAGCTGGGGCCTTTAAGGAAGTAATTAAGGTCAAATAAGATCAGAAAGGTGGGGCCCTAATCTGTTAGGATTAGTGTCTTTATAAAAGGAGATACCAGAGTTCCCTCTCTCTCTCTCTCTCTCATTCCCTCCCCTCCTCCCTCCCTCCCTCTAGCCCCACTGTGTAAGGTCACAGAAGAAGACAGCAATCTACAAGCCAAAAAGAGACCCCTCACCAGAAACCAAAGTTTGTTGGCACTTTGATCTTGGACTTCCAGCCTTCAGAACTGTGAGAAATAAATACAGTATTTTGGTACAGCAACCTGAGCTGACTAATATTGTATGGCAGAGCACAATGTGCATTGCCTCTCATAAGTGAAAGTAACAATCATATCATTGATAATTAGCAATAATTTATCTCATTAAAAAACCATTGCATCTGAGGATATAGTACAAAGCTTCATGTCCAAAGGAGAGAAAGCATTATGAAAGGAGTGATGGATCAACAGAAACAACGTCAGTGGCTAGAGAGGGGCTGGAGTCAGGGCAGTGGGGAGACTGGACCCCTATTTCATTTTCACATGGCACACACAGTGCCCATTGCTCTGCAAGGAGCTGGGTCAGACATGAGGCGGGGGGCACATGGTCTCTTGCTTCCAACATCCACCATGGAGTTACAAGGAAACTGGAACTGGGGGAGTGTTCTGTAGCATGTCCTTCTGGGGAATAGTGGCATTGGCTGGCTTTAATGACACCAATTTGGTGACAGTCTGCCAGACTTCTGTGTGTCTATTCTCCCGTAAGATTCAAAGACTTGTGTGCATCTAGTCACTGGGACTTCACTGAACTTGTGGGGATTTTCCTTTTTACACTATTATTTTGTTCCTCTGCACCTGCTTTTAAAAACCATGGTGCCATCTTCGATCCTTTGATCTACAAGTTAAGCAAAACTTACTTTTCTGAAGTATTTTCTAGTCTGCTAGAAAAAAACCTTGTCTTTGCTTAATAAAAACTGTGTGTGTACAATGCTGAGAGTATAGTGAAAACATGCTATCCCCTCACACTCTCCTTGACCATGTTCTAGCCTTCACCTGGATATCCTGCCTTGCCTTAAGCAGGTAGATAGAGTTACACCAAGAGGCTTCAAAGAGAATCAGGCCCTTCTCCCACTTTAGTCTAGCCTTTTATTAGCTGTGTGACCTTAGGCAAGTCATTTAGCATTTCTAAATCTCAGCTTCTTCACTTCTAAAATAGAACTAGAATCACCTGCCCTGTGGGGTTGTTATGGGGTTTCTAAGTAAATAATTAGAAGTGTGTCACAGCCTTAGCCCCAAGTGGTGAACCCCATGCCCCACAGATACTGTTTAGGCACCAGCACACACACTTCTTGAAGGCACATGACCTCCGGGGCCCAGCACATACATCAGGTGTCATACCTGGAGGGCGTGCAGTGCTGCCCAGGCTGTCAGGGGTGTGTGTGCTTCTGAGCCGCCGTGCCGGGGCTGCGAAGGCTTCACCCAGGAGGGTGGCACTGTTTCCTCAGCATAAACGGAGACTCGGGTTATGTTTAATAGTGGCTCTGAGCCGGGGGAGTCGGGGGACTCCAAGGTGGGTGCAGGCCTTTGTGTGGAGAAGGAGGCCCTGCTTTGACTACCACATGGCCATGACCGATGCTAACATCTGTGTTCAACCACACGGATGGTGGAGTCTATTCCCGAGCGGTTTTGAAGCTAATTCGATTATGCTTCCTCCCCAGACACTCATCTGTTGATTTTGTCTTTGGTGTATCCACTTACCCACCCATTGCTGTTAACTCAGACCCCTCAAGGCACAGTGTGAGATGGGCAGGGTGGGATGTGTGAGGACGGGAGACTGCCAGTGGTGGGTCCATTCACACCTGCCACTCTCTTGGAGCACCTTCTCTGGGCTGTGGGTTTGTGGACAAACTGGATTTGAGAATATTCTCCCAGGCCACAATCAGTTATCATACCTCCATGGGCACAGACTTGGGCCAGCTCACATTATGCCCCAACCACTGTAACCACCAGTGTGAATAGGATGAGCACGGGCAGACTAAATTGGCCACACCCCCACAGGCAGAGCTCCTAGTGAAGACTGTGATGCCAGACTCTGGTTCTGGTCTCTGTTCTAATTTTCAGTTTGACAAAAGTTGTGAGGTGGCAGAGGCTGTAGAAGGGAGGTTTGGTTCTCAGTGCTGTTTCCATCTCAGAGAAATGAACTTTTTAAGTACTAGGATGTCTTAAACCTCCCAGCACTGGGTTTGTGCACACAGGAGGAAAGAAGGAAATGGATGCTCACCACTGATGCTTGGAGCCTCCCCACTTTCACAGACAGCCTGCTGGCTCCAGGTCTGAGCTGTCAGGTCTGGTCCAGAGCTCACTGAGGAGCATACCATGGAGTCCAAATGGGGGCCAGTTGCCAAGATGTATCGTACTCTGCCTGCCCCCGAGCTGTCTGCTTACAGAGGACACAGCCCACACACAGAAAGGGACAACCCTAAGTGCTGATTTTAGAAAGAGAGAAGAAGGTGTGGACCCCAGAACTCCAAGCTGCTGGGGGAGCTCAGAAAGGCTTCATTTATGGCTGGAGATGGTCTCATCTACGTACCTGACAGAGATTCTGAAAGTGTTTTATAAACTCTGCAGCTCTCATTAGAAGAAAGGGGTCTTTGACATGGCTCAAAGGGAGCTATTCCAAAAATATAATTATGGGGAATATATTTTCATTAATTTCTTTATTTGCACTCATCAGACCTCTGTACTGGGCTGGGTTCTGTATTCGAAATGAGGATAAATTGAAAGGTCAGATATGGTCTCTGTGTGGCCTGTAGTAAGGGAGATGGAAGTAAAAACAAACAATTGCAATGTGATTGAATTTCACAGATGCTTTTCATCACCAGTGACAAGTTTTATACCAGGCCCTTGGCTACAATCATGAGAAGGACCCGATGGCTGCCTTTTCAGTATAGCCTGGCTGTGTGCTGGGGATTATGGTGAAGGTGGGTCCTAAAGCTTTCAGAACTTGGGAAGGGAGCTGTCAACCCTGGGAGGAGGGCCGTGTGTTCAGCCTGTCAAGGGAGCTGACACCTCCACCAGATCTTAAAAATAGTGTGGGAATAAGATTGCCACGGGATCACGAAAGCTAATTTGGGGAATGTAATCAATAATGGTGTAAAGATTTTGCAGAGTATCTGATGGACGCTTGTCTCATTAGGGAAAGCACCTCAGGGAAGATGTAGATGCCTGATCACTGCAGTGTACACCTGAAGCTGAAGCTGGACAATAATGATTGTCAACTACAAGTTTATATGTGTGTGTGTGTGTGTGTGTGTGTGTGTGTGTGTGTGTGTGTGTGTGTAGTTACAAGAAGTGGAGTACAGCATTAGGAATAGAGACAGTGGAAATGTAATGGCTCTGTGCGATGTCAGAGGGATAGTGGATGGGGGGAGGGGGGTTGACACAGTGTGAGGGATATAAATGATAACTGTCTAACTATTACATTGTTTTGTGCTAATAAAACAAATAAAAATTGTTTCCTATAGCCTCTGCCACCGGAAACTAATAAAATAAAATAAAAAATAAAAATCTCGTGTTTTCTCAAGCACTAGTGTAGTCAAAATGTACCTCAAAAGACAATCTTGGGGAAATGTTGCTAAGAACTGAAAAGTTCCTAGGAGTATATGCCTCTGCACTTCAAATATTCTAAGTGTTGAACATCAAATCATGATCCAAAAATATCGCAATAGTTTGGAGTAAATGCTGAATCTAAGACAATAAAATCTGACAGAGATAAATGTAAGCTTTTTGTAAGCTTTTGTGCAAGTACATGATGGGGGAGGGACATAACGCAGCAAGAACATAGCTGAAAAAAACTTAATTAATTTAAAGGTAACCACGGGCTTTGTATAAATTTGGAGTATGATTTGGTCCCGGAAAAACATAATGTGTTCTTCAGTTGTGTTAATAAAATATTGTTTCTAAAATGAGGGGGGGAAAATAGACTGGGAAATTATAAAGTGCATAGATTCAGGGAAGGACACTTCTAGCAGAAGGACCAGCTTCAAAAGGCGCAGAGGCACAAGTAAGACATGCTGGGAGTCTTACCTGGCTCCCAGCAGCTCTGTGATAAGCTGGCTAAATTAGTTCTATTGCATCCCAGGAGTCATTGGCTCATGGACTCCTCTGACCTCTTCCTGTGCATGGGGCATCAGGAATGCTCTTTTTTTTTTTAAGAGATGTGGTAGGGAGGAGGTTAGAGCTGGACCTCCCACCACCTGCCCCACTCTCTCTCGTTTCTGTGGCACATACTGGTGAGCCCATCTGCAGCCTGCACTGGGTGAAGAGCCCTAGTGGGGACTTATCCTATTTGTCTTCCAATCCTACCTTTGCCAAAATGTCTGCTTCAGATTCTGAGCTTCATAAATGTTTCTTGACTATAAGTTGAAAACCAGATAACTTTCCATTCTCACTGAGGAACAGACCTTCTGGAAAGTCTTAAGTTACTTTCAGGAAGAAACATAAATTTTAGGAATGAAAATCCCCTATGCAAATCAAACTGGTATGGGAAAAGGCTGCCCGAAAATTAGGCTCAGAGGATTCAGAAAAGACCTGCTTCTACATCAGACCTGGCTTGTATTACCATGGGTCCTTATTTGATTGTCACTCATTGGTTGGAAAGTTAAACACTGGAGAAAATGAAACAAGATCTTCCAAATTTTCAAAGGCAGTTGAAGCTAATATTCAGAGACATCAAATAGCTGACATTTCATGGCTGTGGAATTAAATAGATGCAATGTGCAATCCTCTACAATGTTTAATAATCAAATGTAACTTTAGTCCCCAGAAAGATCCCACAATTTCTACATAGATTAAATTAAATGAAAGCATTCTGGATGTCTCATTAATTTTTATTTACCTCAGAGACATGATTTCTTCGGACATGTCTAAAGAAATACAGTCAATGCCATTTGTTTCTCAGCTTCTCTCCTGTGAATTCCAAGAGTAGGCTTTATTCTGAGTTCTTTCAGATTGCTCAGATAGGCTTTAAGATGGGGGTTTTAGACACACGAGACTGTTGTAACATGTAACTAAAATCAAAATAAACTAAATCAAATAAACTAAATCAAAGCCACGTTTCTACAGTCGTGTGGCAGTATCAAGACTCAAGGGGGGAGTGAGGGAAATGGTCCTTGACTTGTCATCCTGGTGGGGTCACATTTCTAATCCTTCACACTGTGGTAGGCAGGTCTTGGATTCAGTCCCAAGAAGTCTGGGTTCTGGTTGGAATTTCACTGGCCATCAATTACTTTGTTTTGTCAATATACAGCCATCATTCCAGGATCTATTTAAAGCATAATTTCCCGAGAAGCTATATTGTCTAAGGTACTAACACTAGATTTGGGGATCCAGCAGTTTTCAGTTTCCCCTCCTAATAATTGTGGTTGACTGAACATGTTAATGGCTCCTTGGTATCTGCATGTTTGTTCATGTAACCTCATAGTCCCCTGACTCTGTGATTATGGGCATGGCCATGTGACAAAAGGATCAGTGGCAAGATTGTCACAAGAAAAATTTTGACAAAGTGTTTCTGTATTTCACTTCTCTCTGGCTTCTGTCATTGGTGTTAAAAACAAACAAACAAACAAACAAAACATCTCACCCAGTTTAGTCTGAGAACGTGCCCAGGCTGGTCTGCCGAAGGTAGATGAGAGATGTGTACGCGTGAGAAGCTCATGGACAAAGCCCCATTTGTCCCAGCTGGAGCCATTCTACACCAGCTTGAAGATATGTGAGAGAGCCCAGCCAAAAGCAGTGTCTACCCAATATGCAACTGAGCACAGACATAACAGACCAAAAGAAACACCCAGCCAACTTGTAGCCTAGTGAGGCATATGAAAAATTTATTATTTTTTAAAATTTTATTGGAGTAACATTGGTCAATAACATTATATAAATTTCAGGTGTACAACTTTATAATATAACATCTGATTATTGTGTGCTCACCACCCAAAGCTTAGTCTCCTGTCACCATTTATTTGACCCCCTTTATACTCATATGTCCTCTCCCCATCTCTTTCCATTCTAGTAACCACCATTCTGTTGTCTGTATCTGTTGTTTGTTTGTTTTGTTTTGTTTGTTAATTTGTTACTTTTTGTTTTATATCCCACATATGAGTGAAATCATATGGTTCTTGTCCTTTTTCTTCTGACTTATTTCACTTAGGAAAACACTCTCAAGATCTATCCATGTTGTTGCAAATAGCAGTATTTCATCTTTCTGATGGCTGAGTACTATTCCATTGTGTATATATACCAACCTTCTTTATCTAGTCATCCATTGAAGAACACTTAGGTTATGTCCATGTCTTGGCTATTGCAAATAATGGTGCAATGAACATAGGAGTACATATATCTTTATGAATAAGTGCTCCAAATTTTTTGGGTAGATACCCAAAAGAGGGATGACTGAATCGAGTTTGGGTTCTATTACTGGTTCATTACACAATAATAGACAATGATACACTAACTGAGAATTTGAGCAAATCATGTGACATCTCTGAGCTCCTGAGTACGTACACACACACACACACACACACACACACACACACACACACACACAGGCTCATCTCTTTGCATTGTTGTGATTGCCAAGATAATATACCTGGCATTGAGTAGGTCTTCAACAAATAGAAGTCATGCCCATTGTCTTCTAGTTATGGACTTTTTTGATCCCTCTCTTGTTCACAATAGTCCTCCATTTTCTATTTGATAAAGTTCAAATTTACTAATTTATTGTTTAAAAGATTCTACACCATATCAATTTTTCTATTTTATTTCCTCCATTTCTAGAGATGTTAATTTTACTCAAATAATATTGATTATTAAAAGAAAGATGACATGACTGAATTTATATGCATTTGAGCATGAGTGGCACTATTTTCCAAGCGTGATACCGAGTGTTTTACATACATGATCTCATTTAATCCATTCTTTTGGATAGGTATGATCTAACAGTAGATCACGTTGGAGCCTGACTCTTCCCCTTGTGTTTTCATCCATTACAACAAAGACAAAATGCACAGAGCCTTCTCTTTCAAATAAAATCACAATGTCCTCTAGTATGACACTGTTTGAATCATAATAGGTCTATTTGAATTACAAAGATGTTAGTAACTATTCACAACTATTACTTTTTTTGCATTTTTAAAACTTTTTATTTTGAAATAAAAAATTTACAAGGAAGCGCAAAGGAATGTCCAGAGAGATCTTATTCAATCTCCATTCAGCCTCTCCAATATTAACATCTTGAAAAACTTGTACTATATCAAACCAGGAAATTGACATTGATATAATCCACAGAGTTTATTTCACCAGTTATACTCATTTGTGTGTGTGTGTGTGTGTGTGTGTGTGTAGCTCAATGTAATTTTTTTCACATGTGTAGCTTTGCGTAATCACCACTACAATCAATATGTCCAATCACCACAATACTCCCTCATGCTCCTGCTATAGCCACACCAACCCAGCCCCCTCTAGCCCTACCCCCTGACTTCCATTACTCTGTTGTTCATACCAGCAACTTTGTTGTTTCATGAATATCTTATATAAAGAATCCTTCAATGTATATTAATTTGAGATTGGCTTTTTTTTCACCCAATATAAGATGTCTGTGAGATTTATCCGTGTAGTTTTGTGCATCAGTGTTATGTTCCTTTTTATCATTGAGCAGTATTCCATGGTATGGATGCACCATGGTTTGTTCACCATTTAGGTGGTTTCCAGTTCAGGGCTATTTACAAATAAAATTTCTATGAATATTTGTTTACTGCCTCTAAATAACTTTTCACTTTTTTAGGATATTTGCCCAGGAGGGCAATTGCTGGGATGTATGGAAAGTCTATTTTTACTTTTGAAAGGAACTGTCAAAATATTTTCCAGAAAGCTTGTACTATTTTACATCTCCACCAACAATGTATGAGAGATCCAATTTCTGGTGGTATCTTCACTAGCATTTATTAGTATCAATTATAAATTTTCTTTAATTTTAGCCATTCATTGTGGTTTTAATTTGCATTTATCTAATGGCTAATGATGTTGAACATCTTTTCTTTTCTTTCTTTTTTCAAAATTAAAGTTTATTGAGGTGACAATAGGTAGTAAAGTTACATAGGTTTCAGGTGTACAATTCTGTAATATATCATCTCTGTATCACATTGTGTGTTCACCACCCAGAGTCAGTTCTCCTTCCATCCCCATATATTTGATCTCATTTATCCTCATCTACCACCCTGTTGAACATATTTTCATGTGATTATATGACATCTATATAATATAACTTCTTCAGTGAATTGTCTGTGCCTTTTTTGCCCATTTTCTTTTTAATTACTTGTGCTTTACTGCTGAGTTTTGAGTTTTTTATGTATTCTAGATGTGAGTCCTTTGTTACATACATAATTGGTACATATTTTCTTTCAGTCTGTAATTTGTATTCTCATCCTCTTTGCAGTCTTTCACAGAGCGAAAGCTTTTAATTTTGCTGAAGTTCAATGTATCAACTTGCCTTTGTATGTATAGAGCAATTAGTTTCAAACCTAATATTTTTTCCTATGCTTTATTCTAAAACTTTTATGGTCTTATATTTTACTTTTAAGAATGATAATCCATTTTGAGTTAATTATTAAGTGTATGGTTTAGGTCAATATTCAGGTTTAATGCCTATGAATATCCCATTGTTCCAGCAACATTTATTGAAAGGTTACTCCTCTTTAATCAGGTTGCCTTTCTCCTTTGTTAAAGATTAAAGGGGCATATTGGTATGGATCTATTTCTGGGTTTTTTATTGATCCATAACTATCCCCCTGCCAATACTACAATGTCTTAATTACTGTACACAGGCATGTACATAGCAAGTCTTACCATAGAAAAGTGTTTATCCCACTTAATACTCTTCAATTTTCTTCTTGCTATTCTAGAGTGTTTCCCTTTCCTATGAATTTTAGAACACAGTCATCTACATCTACAAAAGGCCTTGTTGAAATTTTGATAGGAATTTTGTTAAAACTACATATCAATTTAGGGAGAATTGACTTCTTTACCCTGTTAAGTCTTCCAATTCTGGAACACTATGTTTCATGAAGCAGTTAGATCTTCTTTGATTTTTTTCATTAGCATTTCGTAATTTTCATCATACAGATGATGTAAATATTTTATCATATTTATACCTCAGTATTTCATTTTTTGAAAAGGATTACATTTCATAAGGGTCCCCACTTGTTTATTATCAGTATATAGAAATACAATTGATTTGTGTGTTTGTATCTGATGACCTAACTGAACTCACTTATTTATTCTAGGAGTTTTCAAATTTTTTTTTTAAAATCTCTTGGTATCTTTTATGTAGACAGAGGTATCCCCAACTTCAAACTATACTTACAAAGCTATACTACAAAGCTATGGTATTGGCAGAAAGCAGCATGGTATTGGCAAGCAGAAAACAGGCACACAGACCAATGGAACAGAATTGAGGGCCCAGAAATAAACACACATGTACATGGGCAACTGCTTTTAGACAAAGATGCCAAGAACACACATTGGAGAAAGGAAAATATCATCAATAATTTGTGATGGGAAAAGTGGACAGCCATATGCAATAGAATAAAACTAAAACTAGACCGTACCACCACCATACAAAAAAGTATAGCTCAATATATTAAAACTTAAATGTAAGACTAGAAACAATAAAACACACACACATAGAAGAAAAAGTAGGCTTATGAAAATTGGTCTCAAAGTGAACTTGACTGCAAAGGCAAGGAAACAAAAGCAAAATCAATGAATGGGACTACATCAAATGTAAAACTTCTGCACAGCAAAAGAAATCATCAACGAAACAATAAGGCCAAAAACCAAATGGGAGAAGTTATTTGCAAATGAAAGTTTTGGTAAGGGGCTACCATTTATATATGTATGTGTATATATATATATATATATATATATATATATATATATATATATACACACACACACATATACATATACACACACACATATATATATACACATATATATGTATACACACACACACACACACACACACACACTCATATATATGTGACTCATATAACTCAACAAGAAAAAATATCTGATTTAAAAATGGGCAGATGACCTAAATAGACATTTTTCCAAGAAAGACATACAGATGGCCAAAACATATATGAAAATATGTTTAACATGACTAGTTATTAGGGGAATGCAAGTCAAAACCACAGTGAGATATTACCTCACACCTATTAGAATAACAAGTGTTGGAGCAGATGTGGAGAAAAGGAAACCCTCATACACTGTTGGTGGGAATGTAAATTGATACAGCCACTATGGAAAACATTATGAAGGTTCCTCAAAAAGTTACAAATAGAACTATAGTATGACCTAACCATCCCTCTTCTGGATATTTACCTTGAAAATTAGAAAACATTTGTAAAGATATATGTACCCCTATGTTCATTGCAGCATTATTTATGATAGCCAAAACACTGAAACTTTCTAAGTGTCCACTGATGATGATTGGATAAAGAAGATGTGGCATATATATACAATGGATTACTATTCATCCATAAAAAAGATGAAATATTGCCATTTGTGACAACATAGATGGATTTTGGAAGTATTATGTTAGATGAAATAAGTCAGATGGAAAAGAACAAGAACTATATGATTTCACATATGTAGGATATAAATAAAAGAAACATAGAAACTCATAGATATAGGCAACGGAATAGTGGTTATCAGAGAAAAAAGGAGTGGGGGGAGGATGAAATTGGTAAAGAAGTTCAAATATATGGTTAGGAAAGAAAACTAGTCTTTGGGTGGTGAGTGTGCGACAGAGTATTCAGATGTCGAATTATAATATTGTACACCTGAAATTTATATAATGTTATTAACCAATGTTACCCCAATATATTTAATTAAAAAACAAACAAATCAAAAAGAAATAATGAAATTATGTATAACCCCTACACGCACACACACACACACACACACACACACACACTATTTTCCTCCTCTCTGTTATTATGAAGTGATATCTTTACTCCCCATTGATATTTGTCGATGGCATCAGCATTTTTTTTTTATATTTTCCATACATTTACCCTCTTCACATTTTGTTATCTTTGATATTTTTATGTACTATATTCTATGGAAATGGATATGTATTTGGTACATGTATTATATACATATAATTCCATCACTTTTATCACTATAATTGAGCTTTAGCTCTAAAATTAAATATATGTAATACTCAACACCAGACTTTATGCCTATGCCTCTCCTATCACTTCTTGGTTATTTAAATCTCATTCTCTTGATTCCTTAGGAAGAACTAATTTATATACATGCTTATGGTAGTATCTAAAGCAACCACTAAAATCTGTACAAAGCATTATGCTCAAAATCATTATAAATATCAAAGATTCTCAAGGAATGAAAACATGACCAAAGAGTCATATTTAGTCAAACTTACCTACAACTATAAAGCTACAAATAAATAGTTATACATTTGCAAGAGTCCATGACACTCCTTTTTGAAGAACTAACAAATTATTTTTCAAAATAGATATACCATTTTATATTTCCAAAAGTAATGCATGGGTGTTCCAATTTTTCCACATCCTTGCCAAAACTTGCCATTGTCTGCCTTTTTTCTTTTTCTTTTTGCCATCCTAGCGCATATGAGTTGAATTTCATTATGGCTACATAAAATCCTTTATACAAATATACAGAGGGTGCCAAAACAATCTATACACATTTTGAGAAAGGAAAAATCTGTGTTAAAATTACGCTGATGGTAACCACTTTGAGCACCTCTTATAATTGCAGGAGTCACATGTAACTGCTGTGGCTATGCTAGCAGCAAATGGGGGCTAGCAAGAAGATGGTGGCTGAGCTAGCAAGAGTGGATTGCAGTTAGCATGACGGATTGCAGCTAGCAAGTGAGGTTGGTTGACAGGTTGCAGATCATGTGGATCCTGCTTCCTGTGTCCCCAACCCGACCACCAGCGAGACTATAGTGGTATGACTCCCCTATCTGTGGCTCCGTGGGTGTTCCTTTTTGGCCTCACCATATCCTGCGTTCTTACAGTGGGGAGTGGGAGCTGAGTCCCTGCAGGCCGCCCCGCACAACAAATGGCGCAGCAAGCAGGGTCTCCCGCATGACAGAGGGGTATGGAGTTTTATAGGAGGGGTTAAACGAGGCTGTGCCCCCCTTCAAAGACAAAAGGTTTCAGGGCATGGCCAAGCCCTCCAGCTCCACACCCTGGCTCCAGATCACTGTCCAGACTACCCAGGCCCGCTGATCACAGGCCCCTAGGAGATAAAGCAAGACAGGATCAAGGCAAGATGGCTTTTAAGATAAGGTTTCTGCTCCTGGCCTAAATATGGCTTAACAGATAGACATTTTTTCAGTATCTAGGCTAAGTAAGGTAGGTACTCTAAAGCATCCAATGTATTGAATTTCTAGGTTCCAGAATATTACTTATGTTACACAATAAGCCTGAATGCCAGAAAGCATGTCTCTGGTTGAAATATATTCCTAGATCAATGATTGAGGAGTTAAGACCAACTATCAATGAAGACTTCCAATTAAGACAGACTATTCCATAATTGTCAGATAACAGTTTGAACTTTTCTACTAAATTAATTTTTTTTAGTAAATAGGACTGATGGAGAAACTGACCTTAAAATGGTTCCCTGCTATGTGGAACCGACCTAAAATGGTGGCCCGAGTGGAGAGAGAGGTCCCCAGCCTAAGCCCCAGCCCACTTCTGCGTAACCCCCTCCAAGCCACACCTTTAGCCAATCACCAGACGACACCTACCCTTTCCCCGAATCAAGGAAGTCCCCAACCCATAAAAACCTGCTCAAAATCTTACTAGGGGCTCAGTCTTTTGGGAAGAGTCCCGCTGAGCCCGCCAGCATAATAAAGCTGACTCTCCTAACTCTCAGAGTGCCACTTGGGTTCTTTCCGGTCTTGGATTCTGCAACATTTGGTTCCCTGACCGGGAACCCAACCGCGCTGGCCCCTTGAGCCACTGGTTTGGGCAGAGGCGGGCAGCAGGGTGGCGGGAGAGCCAAGACGGGGCTAGGCGTGCCCTGCTGATTTCGGCAGGCCTGGGACCGGCAACCTCCCACCGTCTCCAGCCCGTGGCTCCCTGCCAGACCCCAGTAGGGAGAAAGGACGGACAGCCAACCAGGTCATCGGACACGGTAAGACCCCAGGGCAGGGACCCAGTTAGGCCTGCCTAAGGGCAGATGGGGAGCCTGATCACCTCCAGCTGAGTCCTACTTCGGACTCTAGTTAGGGCCATTCCGGGGGAGGGCGTCTTTCCTCCCTGAATGAGTGTGTGTGTGCTTGGTCCCAAACGGGATTCTGTGTGGATCCACGGCCTGTCGGCTACGGAACCCAAGTGAGCCCAAACCTGCGTTTCCGTGGTAGCGTCATAAGGCATAACAGTGATTCGCACTATCGGGGTGCGACCTGGTCCGGGGTTTACATGGGCACACCTTAGCCAAGATGCACCCTAAATTCCCGCAAGGGAAACAGCCAGGCAGGCGCCTGATTGAAACCCTTCCCTTGTCTGTGCGACACCGAACATCATGGGAGGGAAACAGGGGAAGCCCAAGGTTCTAGACTGCAGGTTACAGAATTTCAGGAAAGGTTTCGGAGGTGACTACAGGGTCAAAATGATCTCCGGACGTCTCCGCACTTTATGTGAGCTGGAATGGCCAGGTTTTGACATGGGATGGCCCCCAGAAGGCACTCTTGACCTCCCCACGATTTGCTGAGTCTACATAGTTGTCACCAGGACCCCAGGACATCCAGACCAATTCCCTTACATTGACTTGTGGTTGGAAAGCCCAAACCCTTCCTCCTTGGGTACGGTTCTGCTCCAATAGTAAAGGACAGTCCAGGGTCCTCGTCACATGGAACCCACGGGGCCGCACCCAGAAAGACATGGCTAAGGCCATTTACCAGGGGGACTCCAACGAAGAGCCACCACCACCTCCCTACGAACCACAGCCAAAGGCTGGCCCGGCCCCACGGCTTCCAGACACTTCGCTTCCAGCCTCAGTCTCCCTGTGGTCCCAACCAACCAGCCCAGAGGCCGACTTCATAGGATTAGTGGGAATCGAGTTGGACTGAAGAGGACCAGGCTCGTTCAAACTTGGCCCCGCGAGCCCACGGTTGACTTAGATGTAGGGGGCCAAACAGTGACTTTTATGGTAGATACTGGAGCAGAACACTCAGTAGTCACCATGCCAGTGGCACCGCTCGGCGACCGCAGAGTCACCATAATGGGAGCTACTGGGGATCAAGCTAAAAGCCAACCATTCTTCCAGGCTCGAACTTGTAAATTAGGAGGACACACTGTGTCGCACGAGTTCCTCTCTTACCATATTGCCCAATCCCACTCCTGGGACGCAACCTCCTTACCAAATTAGGGGCGCAAATCTCCTTCAAACCATCAGGCTGAGCCACCATATCACTGCAGCTCCCGTCAGAGGGACTTATTCTGTCTATCACCACCCTGAGGGAAGAAGAATGGAGGCTCTATGGGACCGGCAGTGTAGAACAGAACCCGGAAGCATACAGGGCCGATTTCCCAGAGGTTTGGGCTGAAGATAACCCACCTGGGCTAGCAAAACATAAGGCCCCAGTTTTGGTGGAACTGAGACCCGGAGCTCAACCCCAACGGCTATGCCAATACCCCATCTCCAGGGAAGCTTGGGCAGGAATTCAAGAACACCTCATCCATCTCAGAGCAGCAGGGATACTCGAAGAGTGCCAGTCACCATGGAATACGCCCCTCCTGCCAGTAAGGAAGCCCAATGGAGAGTACCGGCCAGTACAAGATTTAAGAGTGGTAAATCAAGCCACAGTCTCCCTACACCCCATAGTCCCAAATCCGTATACTCTCCTCAGTCAGCTGCCCCCGGAGGCCGGATGTTTCACCTGCCTGGACCTGAAAGATGCATTCTTCTGCATTCAGTTGTCGCCCCAGAGCCAACCACTGTTTGCCTTTGAATGGACTGAACCTGATATTGGCCGGCAGCTCCAGCTGACATGGACTCAGCTCCCACAGGGTTTCAAAAACTCCCCAACCCTCTTTGGGGAAGGGCTAGCCTCAGATTTAGCCATCTTCCCTCGAGAAGAATACCACTGCACTCTATTACAATATGTAGGTGATCTGCTCTTAGCCTGTGCCACCGAAACCGAGTGCCACACCATGACACGGGCACTCCTGTCCCACTTAGGTGAGTCAGGGTATAGAGCTCCTGAAATAAAGCCCAACTCTGCAGTAAGCAAGTATAATACTTGGGCTTTATCATCTCCAAAGGACAGCGAGCCCTCAGCACCGAGCAGAAGAAAGTCATCACTTCCCTCCCTCATCCCACCAACTGGAGAGCGCTCCATGAGTTCCTCAGGGCCGCCGGCTTCTGCCGGATCTGGATTCCTGGCTTTTTGGCAATAGCCCAGCCCTTATATAAAGCTCTAACTGGTCAAGAAAAGGCCCCCATGCTATGGACAGAAGATCAAGAACACGCCTTCCAGCAGCTCAAAAGCTCACCTGGACAGGCCCCAGCCCTCGGGTTACCTGATGCTGAGAGGCCATTCCACTTATTCGTCCGTGAAAAAGACAAAATAGCTGTAGGACTGCTGGTCCAAACAGTTGGACTGTGGCTCTGTCCCATCGCCTACCTCTCAAAGAAACTAGACCTGGTAGCAGCGGGTTGGCCGCCATGCCTGTGGGGCCCTAGCAGCCACTGTAATTCTCATCAGAGGCAGATAAGCTCACCTCAGGCCAGAGATTCATAGTTAAGGTACCCCACTCGGTCACCACCTTAATGAACAGTCAAGGACCCCGATGGCTGTCCAATGCACAGCTGATTCAATATCAGGGGCTACTCCTGGAAAACACTCGGATCTCATTAGAAACTGCACGCCCTGAACCCAGCCACTTTCTTGCCAACAGAGGAAGGAGATCCAGAACATGGCTTTATAGAAGTTATCAACAAGGTCTACGCCACCAGACTTGACCTCCGGGACGGCCCACATCCTAACCCGGACCTTACTCTGTATACTGACGGCAGCAGCTTCCTGAGGGATGAAAAACATCACGCGGGGTATGCGGTAAGTACCAGAGATGAGGTACTTGAAGCAGGGGCACTTCCATCAGGATGGTCGGCTCAACGGGCAGAACTGTGGGCACTAATAAGAGCCCTTACTCTATCCAAGGGCCAACATCTACACCGACTTTGCAACCATTTGTATCCATGGGGCCTTCCGACCGCGGAGGAAAAAACTATTAAGAATAAACAAGGAATCCTAAAGCTCCTACAAGCCATTTGGTTTCCCATGCAGGTTGCAGTTATCCATTGTCGGGGCCACCAGAAAAGCAATGAGCTCTCAGCAGTCGGGAACCAGCTCGCTGACACCACGGCCAAATCAGCAGTGATTGGAAGCCTTAGTGAGCTACTCTTGGTCACTGACACTAGTCCACCATGTCTGTCCCGCGGTACACAAAAGAAGAACTCAGATGGGCAAAGTCAGAAGGGACCACCAGATTGCCACAAAGGTGGTGGAAACTGCCCGATGGAAGACTCTTCATCCCAGCCTTGCTAGGTCCTCAAGTAACCGCTGAATATCACAAGTTAACCCACTAAGGAAAAACTGCTCTCGAGGACCTCCTAGCCAAAAACTCCTACATTAGCCGGCTGTCAGCTCTTTGCAAGTCCATCGGAGAATGCTCCCTTACTTGTGCAAAGAACAATACAAAGTCCAGCCCTAGCCCCATCCCCAGGATTCAGAGAAGCGGTACCACACCTTTGGAGGACCTTGAAGTCGACTTCACTGACATGACAAACTGCCGTGGTACTAAGTACTTGCTGGTCCTGGTCTGTACCTACTCGGACCAGGTGGGTCGAAGCCTTCCCCATTCGGACTGAGAAGAGCCGCGAAGTAGCCAAGGTCCTCCTCAGGGAGATTATTCCCCACTACAGGATTCCACTTTCTCTTCATAGTGACAATGGGCCAGCTTTCATAGCAGAACTCCTCCAAATGGTAACCAGTCATGGGCATCAACTGGAGACTCCATACAACATACCGACCACAGAGCTCAGGGAAAGTTGAATGCATAAACAGTACCCTCAAGGAGACATTAGCTAAACTCTACCAGGAGACCTCCCTAGGGTGGGCGCACTTCCTACCGCTAGCTGTCCTTCGGGCACGTTGCATCCTTGGCAAATCTGGATTCTCTCCCTTCGAAATTATGTTTGGGAGGACCCCTCCCCTGCTAACCAGCCTCCCTGGCGACATTCGCCAGCTGGGGTTCTCCAGCCTCAAAAACCAGATGCCTGCGCTAGGCAAGGTCCTCACAGATGTACGTGCTTACATTCTGGAAAGGGCCCCCATTTCTCTCGGGGCCCCGAGACACCCCTTTACCCCAGGAGACCAAGTCTGGGTCAAAGATTGGAAGCGCAAGCCCCTCCGACCCCGGTGGACAAACCCTCACACTGTCATACTTGTTACTCCCACCACTCTTAAAGTTTCAGGCATCACTCCATGGATCCATCACACTCGGGTTAAAAGAGCCCAGCCGGACGGAGAACGACGCCTGGATCGCCCTACCTGACCCGGCCCGTCCACTCTGTCTGACCCTCAAGAAACAGCCCGGATGAGCCTCGCCATCGTCTGCCCGGCCTCCGTCTTCGCTGTCATTGGACTCCTACTATTTCTAGCTTTTGCTGGTCCTCTTGGCTCCTACCCCTAGCCGGCCCACTCCTCACGATCCTCCTCCTTGCTACCATTGGGCCATGCATATTTAACGCTGTCGTATGTTTCATAGAGCTCTCCGTCACCTGTCGGGCCTGGATCCTTGCCCTGCGGGGTTATCGTCCTCTTAGCTAATACGATGATCTCTAAGTTGTTACCACTTACGATCATCAACAGCGGGAAAAGATGGAGAAACTGACCTAAAATGGTTCCCTGCCACGTGGAACTGACCTAAGATGGTGGCCCAAGCAAAGAGAGAAGTCCCCAGCCTAAGCCCCAGCCCACTTCTGCATAACCCCCCTCCAAGCCACACCCCGAGCCAATCACCAGAGGACACCTTCCCCAACTCAAGGAAGTCCCCAACCTGCTCAAAATCTTGTTAGGGCCTCAGTCTTTTGGGAAGGATCCCACTGAGCCCGCCGGGGTAATAAAGCTGACTCTCCTAACTCTCTGAGTACCTTTTGGGTTCTTTCCTGTCCTGGTATCCATAACAACACGAACAAAGCCAAAAAAAACAGTGGATTTATTAAAGTTTAAAAAAAAAAAAAACAGAATATGCTTTCAAAATAAAGGTAGAGGGAAGTCCAGGAGAAGGGGAACTTCCCGTAAGAACAAAGAAGTTTACGATTTTATTAGAATGAGGGTGCAAGAATTCAAGTTTTAGGGGTTGCGTTATAGGCATTCCCAAGGTGGGTCCTTGCTGTCCTTGATAACCATTCCTTCCCATTGGGAGGTAGGATTCCCTTGTTCTTACTTGGCCCACATCAGAACAGTCATAGCAAAATGGGGTGGAGATTTTTCCCCTGCAATGCTAATAGTGTTATAATCCATTACAATTAGCGGTATCTGCACCTTTTCTTAAGAATGTTCTCATCTCCTCCTTCCTTTGTTTTCCACTCTTGCTCCTTCCCTTCCTCCCTCTTTCCCCATGTCCCTGTTCTTTCTGCCTATGGTAACAGAACCAATGTCTCCCAGTTTTTGCTTAGGCATTCTATGTGTGCATTTAACACTCAGTTAAACAATTTACAATTTCATCTTAGCCTTCATGTCCCGCCTGTGTAGTCTCAAGATAAGCTAGAAACATGTGTTTACGGCATTCTTAGGTCTTTCCTCAGCATGAAAAGTAGCCCTACCCATGTATGTGACTTAATAGAGTCTCAGGAATATGTTAGAGCTTTCAAAGACCCTATGGACAGCTTATCCTTCAACTTTTTCTAGTATGTTTTCTGGTTATTCTATTGCTTTCCCAAACTCTTATTTCTCACCTCTTATAGCTCGCAAATGAAAACACTGACCTATAATTTCCTTTAACAAAAGTCACCCAGGGAGGGGGCTATTCACACCAGGTGATCTCTGATTCACTTTGTAAATCAGGTCTTTGTGGAAACCATTAGACAGGTCAAAAAATGACAATTCTTTAGAAATGAAGTCTTGAAACTTTTAATACCATTCTGCTTCCTCCAGTGTCTGTAAAGCTTCCACAGAAATGTGGGCTATTATTTTTCAAGAGTATCCCTGAGATAGAGAAAAAGAGATGGGATTAGGGCAAGTTAAAATACCACAAAGTTTGCTATTCTGACTGATAGTTCTTTTTCTTAAAGAAAAACTCCATCGGAAGCTGTAGGTAAGTTTCCAGAGTTATTTGTAAGTTGATTCTGACTTTTATGCCATTTAAAAATGTCTTTTATGGAGAAGTAAATTTTTGGAAGTATTTATTTCTCCATTCTCACTGGCATCATGTTTGTTTGGAAAACAGATTTTTTTTTTTTTTCAGTATTCAAAAAATCTGCTGTTTATCATGAGCTTGCCCCCACTGGAAGTTTACCTCACCTTTATTTTTCAGAGTATTTTCCTTCTGTTTTTGTATTTTAAAAGGAATTTTATTTGTGGATGAAAAAAGGGCCACCTACTAAACCCGACAAGCTCAGGGGAGGCCAGCATGGCAGGCCCTACAAACTCAGAGACCGAAATTAACCACACAGGTCGGTCTGAACATACAGATCCTTAACTAATGTGGGTCATGGTGGGTAGGTGCATCCTTGGCCTGTAGCTTCCTTGACAAAAGTCAATCTTTAAGTGAGCCTGTCTATTATCTCCGTGCACCTAAGATAACATACCTTTGAATGGTCAGAGTGATCCCCTTTTCCAAATCCATCAGGGCACAACGTCTGGCACCAGAGCACGAGACCACAGATCCCCTCATTGTTATCTTGTTGCCCACATACCATCTCTATGTGCTGTAAATGTTAATTATTAAGTACCCTGTACCCACCAATGTAAATGAAACATGTGTCTCTCCATTTTGCTTTTTATCCAATCCCAGAGATTTCCCTACTTTGCTTTCTCCCATCCCGTTAATCTGCCACCAGTGGATTTCATATAAACCTCTTTATGTTTCCTCTTGATTCTAGTGTGTAAAATAAGCTGCAAAAGTGCCATTCTCCAGAGCATTTTCTCAATCCTTTGAGATTTTGCTTCCCGGTAGTTGTCCTCAGTTTGGCTCAGATAAACTCATTAAAATTCTCTACAGGTTTGGATGTTTCTTAACGTCAATATATATCAGCACTTTGCAACTATTGTTACACTGTCTTTTGGATTCTTTTTTGTTTTTGTTGTTGTTGTTGAGAAGTTAACTGACAATCTAATTGTCCCTCTTTTGAGACGATATTCATCCCTAGTAGATTTTGCTTTTAGCAACGTAATTTTTAAAAATCCTGCTTATGATATATGAGATTTTGAATTTTTGACTTGACACTGTTTGCTAGTTATCAAAATGTTCTCAGCCATAATCTACAAATTTTGTGTCTTTCACCTTGTCATTCACCTCTCCTAGTGCAACTTTCATTACATTTGTACATCCACATCGTATCTCCAATGTCCTCACCCTCTCTTTTGTGCTTTCCATGTATTTCTGATTTATCCTTTATTCTGTATATTTTATTCTAACCTAACTGTTATTTAACATGTTCCTGCTTCTACTTAAAATACAGAAGCATGCAAAATAATGCCACCCTAATCTTAACAACTTGATAAACTTGGATAATCCATAAAATTATAAATTTTCTTAAACCCATAAGTGGGCTGAGAACACAAGGCAACCAAATGAACTGAATTCCAAGGATTGAAAATCTCCTCTAAGAATAGGCAAGACACATGAACTCTTTGGCAAAGCAAAGTAGGAAAATGTGGCCACCATAAAATGGTCAGAAAAAAAATCAGCTAAAAATCTTATCACGTTTAAAAATTTTAACTATGTATTAACATATCAGTTGAAATACTTAGGATCTCAGACATAAAGAAAGCTTCCAATCACTAACCCTCCACCAGGCTCACAGAAAAGGTTAAGAGTGGGACAAAAGGTCAAAGAAAGCACTGTGGTGGAGCATGCGCGGAGATGATAAATTATTGGCTGCTGCTGGGAGATAACCATGACACACTGACTGCTTCCCCAGACTCTCCACTTAGGCAAAGCGAAAGCATTAGGTTAGGGGGAAGAAACAGAAAAAATATCCTGCTCCAAGGGCCTAAGGAAATATACACTATTTCTGGTATAAGGGTATAAATGAAAGATTTGCTATCCTTGGGGGAAAACAAGGAAACTGCTGGAAACCAAGGACACCTTCAAGTCATATATATAATAGGAAACATCAAATAAAGAACAAAGATGAGAATTATATTATCATTCCAGATCTCTTTAAATAAATAGCTGGAATTTCAGAGCCACCAAATTGGTTTGACAATATTTTCTTTTATTATAAATGACTGGCTACGTCTCAGGGAATGAACATTCATCTGTCAGAAGTTTCCAAGTAACTTGCAAAGGATGCTATTTAATTCTGAAGGACATATAATTCAATTATGCCTCACCATTATTAAACAAACTAAGACACTGGTTCTAGAAAAGGAGGATAATTGAAACTGATTTTTCTCTTCCTCATAAAAGACTGTTAGGAATAATTTCATCAAGCCTATATCTCTCTTTAGATTGTCATAACAGGAAGCCCAAGGCAGTCTTCATTCAGACTTTCATTGAATTCTCTCCTTCACTTAATCTTACCCAATCTCTCAGCATAACGTAATTACCCAAACCCTTCTACTCTGCCCCATGGAATACGAACTTTCTTCAGCAAAATTCTGCATGTAGTAAATTTCTTCTCTATAAAGTGCCTTCATTTTCTTGTTCTGAACAAATGTGACTTTCCCCTGAAGGCACATATTCTTCTAGTGGTGTTTTTCTTTTCCTCCTACACATATACCATGCCCATTCAGCATAAAGGTGCAGTTGGTTATCCTTGCTCCACATGGCAAATTCTAGAACATCGTCTCTCACTCCTCTCTGCAATTCCTCAGATCCTTTGAAGTAAATAAATAGCACTAATGTACATCCCTGCTTCTTTTCCTTTCTTGCTACCTTCCTCCCTCACTATCCCTTATTGGGGCCACTCATTGACAATTTTACTACTGCCTTTTGCCTTTCTCTACCTAAAACTAGCCTTCTAACATGTCCCAAATTTGACTGCTTCTTATTACTACTCTCAGATACACCACCCTCACCTTTCTCCTGGTAAACAATATAGCCTCCTCCTTGGTATCTGTGAATTCACTCTTGTCCATGTACAGTCTATTCTGTCAAAAAGCTAGAACAAGGATTTTAACATTTAAACATGTCACATCAATGATTTATCATTAGTCTTATCACGAAACATGAAACACTGAGGATAGTTTGTAAGACGACAGTTACATTCAGTAATCTCCTTCCCGCTAACTTCTCCAACCTCATCAGTTACTAGGCATGCTGATTTTACCATTCCACAAACATACCAAGAACACTTCTGTCTCAGACTCTGCGTTTGCTGTATTCTCCCTCTGAACACTTTTCCTTCATAAAGCCATCTAGTTTGCTTCCCCTGAGTTTCATTATCTACTCAACTGTAACCTATTCAGAGGCCTCCACTGACCACACCATCTAAAATAGTATACCCTCCTTCTCACTTTTTCTCTCTTACTTTGCTTCATTGAACCTGAAATTCATTATATTTGTTTTTTAACATTTGCATACTTTCATTAATAATTGATGAGTATTTCATATATATATATACAACACACACATATATATATGTATATATATTTCATATATATATATATATATATATACACACACACACACATATATATATATGAACAGTTTTAGATTTCCAAAAATCACAAAGATAATTCAGAGTTTCCATATGCCCCACACTCAGTTTTCCCATATTATTGACATCTTACATTAATTAGTATGGAACATTTACTAAAATTAATGAATCAATATTGATTCATTTTTATTAACAAAAGTCCACACTTTACTCAGATTAATGTAGCTTTAACCTAGTGTCCTTTCTATGCACCAGGCTCCCACCCACTATAAAACATCACATTTAGTCATAATGTCTCCTTCAATTCCTATGCTATGTGAGAGTTTCAGGCTTTTCTTGGTTTTTATTACCTTGACAGTTTGGAGGAGTACTGATCAGATATTTTGTAAAATATTCCTCAATTTGCCTTTGTCTGATGATTTCTTTATGATTAGACTGGGGCTATGAGTTTTAAAGAGGAAGATCACAGAGGCAAAATGACATTTTCATCGTGTCACATCAAAGGGATTATTAACATGACTTCCCTCGGTAGTTGTGAATATTGACCACCTGGCTGCATTACAGTCTATGTTTATTTTTCAGTTTTTTTATACTGTTTTCTACCTCCTACTAACACCCTAGTAGAGTGTAAGGTCTCAGAGGGAATGTTTAAGTTTTATTCACAATTGCAGCCCTAACACATAGAATAATGCCTACCACAATAAACATTAGATGCTATTAGTTGAATAAATAATTGGGGAAAATAAAATCATAAGTTTCACAAAGTAGAAAATGTACATTAATCTCTAGTATCCTTTCATATTCCTCCAAGCTACATGACAGGTACCATGGTGCTTAGAAGGTCCCAGCCTTTAGCACAGATCCAGAGCCATTCCCACAATACGATACAGAAAAATCTTGGATCTCACTGTATGAAGTACTTCAGACTCAAACTCTGAGGTGGATTCTTAGGATGAAAGAAAGTGTTATGTAATTTAGGTCAGGGGGAAAAAAACACATGAGTACATTCAAGGTAATATCATGCCTTTTCTTCTTACTTGACATTTTTTTGTTGTTTATGAAAAGCTGTTTTTATTTATCAATGATGCAATATACAATAATATTTGAATTAGACAAATGAAGGATTTGTATCTTATTAAAAGTAGCCTTCTAAAATTTATCACATTTTAACCTACAGACACATCAAAAATGGCTACTTTACATAGAGTCATTCCTGTGCAAGGTAATTTCAGAGTTTTTGTCCCCCAACTTCCATTGACCTACCAGATTCTGTTGTATTAATATGAGATTTTGATTCTAAATTCTTATTAATTTACTTGTTTGCAAGTCTTTTGTAGTGATCATCTGTCCCCCTGACCATTTGAGTCTTATGAACAGTCACATATTTCTCCCAAGTGCCACCTGTACTTTTCCAATGAAAATTCAAGCAAATTCTATTTTCAGCCTACTAGGGAGCAGACATGTGATTGAAATACTGCCTATGTTCTGAATCCATGTGAAACTTCCTTGGATGGGAGTTACCTGGGAACAGAGGTAGGCATGGGGCATTCATGGTTCTGGAGCCGGTGACTGGTGAGGTGTCCTGGACCCGTTTATGATCATGGTGGGGCCACAGCTCCTGCGGCTGCGGGCTTTGCTGTGTGGTGCAGGATGCTGACCAGCCTCCAACCTTCCCAAGAATTCTATGAACTTATCTCTTAATAGATGCCCTACATTTTAATCTATGAATTTTGATGTCTGCAGCTAAGGCCTGGATCAACACTTAATTTCAGAATTCTTTAACATTTTCATTGAAGATGAAGGGAATCAGTTTTGCCACCCAGAAGCTACCTTTTTGGGATATTGATTTTAAACTGTTTATTTAGAAACAAAAGACAAAAAGAACTTTTGACCCTTCCCCTTTCCTGCTTAAGAGATTCAGATGGTAAGGCCTGCTCCAAGAAGAAAATCTCAGGATGTTGCCTTAGCCTAATTTGATTTAATAGGAGGGCTTCAGGCGGGGCCTGTTAGCTGGACACCCCCTGGGTCCCATTGTTTCTGATGCACTCAGCAAGAATTTTCCTGCCATGTGCGTTCAGCTCTTCCTCACCTCCTGTAAATCACCCATTCTCTTCTGAAATCTAATGCCCCTTCCACTCCCCTTTTCTTCTTTATCCAAATTTGTCATATATACCCAATGTTGCCTCATTGTCTTTGGAATTTTCATGCTTATGTGAATTCCCCATGTGCATGTATGAATTTTTTGTCTCCTGTTAATTGATCTGTTAATTTGATTATTGGCCCAGCTAGAAGAACTCAGAGGTGAGAGGAAAAGTAAATATATTTTTAGCCCCCACAGTTCTGGTGAGCCAGCCAGAATTCACTGCCTGGAACACTGCTAGCTTCTTGTCCTACCAGATTCTGGCAGCGAAGCGATCATGCAGCTAAGAGTAAGCAGTTTACTCTATCAGTCTCTCTGGTCTCTTCATCTGTGGGATTTGATGGAAGTGAGAAGAGGTGACACTCTTTTCTAAATTTAGATTGGAAGGAGAAAATATTTGTGAAACTAGATTCGTGGACAAATGTGACTCTGGTAAAAACTTGATTCAATTATTCTTGTATTGATCCTGTTCCTTCTAGAAATGGTTACTATCTCCACCAGCTGGACGATGCATATGCTTTTGCTGGACAGCTGAATAGGATGTGGATCCACGCTTAGGGAATCTTAAACTTAATTCTGTTGGGGGGCAGGGGGAAAGAGCATGATTCCCTATATTTTGGAATAGATGTTTAAAGACAGAGCTTCCCATTTTTCTTGGGCTAACTATGTGAATGAACTTTCGGAGGATCTGTGGGGATGCATCCTTTGAACTCTTTATGGAAGTTATTCATGTTCTTAGTTTGACCTTAAAAGGCTTATTGGTTTGAGTTGCTATTGAAATCCAACTGTCCCGCGCCAGACAATGGATGTCTTGATTGGAAAACCTTTTACAATGAAAAATTTTAGAGAGCTCTCATATTGGTATAATAACTAACCAATAAAACACCCTTAATAACACAGAAGGGCAGAAATTAGAACAAAAATCAAAGTCCACTCAGACCCCTTTTTATTTACCTTCAGATATTTGCAGATAGTGTAAAAAAAAAAATCAGGATATTAGAAATACAATTACCTTGCACTTAAGAAGAAACAACAATTGGATACAAAGAAATATAACTAATCTTAAGCCTTTCTGTTAAGACAGGGGAATTGTAATGGTGGCACTAAATCTTCTATTTTGAGATTTGGATCTCTGGTATAATTTGATTTAATAAGTATAATTTAGCTTGGGACTTCTTGAAAGCTTTCTTTGGCTCTGCTTGCTATACGTTTATTACCATGTTTACCCGAAAATAAGACTTAGCCAGACAATCAGCTCTAATGCGTCTTTTGGAGCAAAAATTAATATAAGACCCAGTATTATATTATATTGTGTTATATTATATTGTATTATATTATAGACCGGTTCTTATATTATAGTAAAATAAGACAAGGTATTATATTATTATATTATATTATATTATACCTGGTCTTACATTATATTAAAATAAGACTGGGTCTTATATTAACTTTTGCTCCAAAAGATGCATTAGAGCTGATTGTCCAGCTAGGTCTTATTTTGGGGGAAACACGGTATGCATACCAGTTTCAATGTTTCTATTTACTTCAGCGCATTGCAGGCCTTATAACTGGGAGAGGTTTAGCATCTGTATAGGATCCACTCTCCTGGCTTCAACTTAAATCAACACAACATAGGCAAAGGTTTCGATAATCAGTTTAACTGCATCTTCCCCAACCCCAACTACAGACTGAAACAATTTACATATGGGTTAGAAAATAAAGCTTGAGACCAAACAAAGACTGGATGCAGTAGTTTGCAATAATTTCCAGCAGACTCTGCCCAGCCCACCCGTCTCTTACTTTAATAAATCTTCCTTCTCTATTTCTACCTAACTCGTGAATTCTTTCATGGCTGGCCAGTGAGCAAATGAGACAGGTTAGTTAGTATGATTACTAGGTAGATAGGAAGGTCCCTGGTGGAATAAACAAAAAAGCAGCCATATCCTGAAACTCCAGGTCCTGGAATGTCTCCTTCACTCCAGGACAGGGACATGAGAATACGCCTTGAGGTTAATAATCTCAAATCCCTTTTAGCTGGACAAAGGAGCAAATCTGATAGATAGGAATGGGTTGTTTCTTTAATCCTTTCAGGATGGGCAAACAGGACAAACCTGACAGATGAATTCAATTAGAGGGCTCCAGCTCCCTTCCCCAAACAGGAAGGTATAAAAGTAAGAGCTTTTGCCTGAGTCACTGGACACCCTCATTCGGGACCCCCTCCCGCTCGGGAGCTGCAACCTCTTCTCCTGCCTCTAATAAACTATCTTCTTTTACAACTTTTTGCCTCTCCCTGGTCTGTGTGTCCATTCTTCTGCTTCACGAGACACGATCCCGGCCCACAGGTCCAACATCATTTGGGGGCTCATAGAAAAATATTCCTACTTCACTATTACCATAGTCCTGACAGCGATAAATAATAAGTTCATGTTAGCTATTGTCATAATTAACATCATTGTGTGGGGCCTGCACTCATCCATTCATTCATTCATCCAAAAACTATTTCTTGAGTACTCATGTGACAAGAACTGCTTTATTAAATGATACTACCTGCAATTAATGATGGTTATATTACAAGTATTGGTAAGAAATATGGAAGTGCTCATACCTTTACCCCAAAAGAACAGATGCATATACAAATATTGTATGTCTGAAACTAATAAAATGTCAATTATACCTAAAAAATAAAAACAAATAAAACATAATATTCAATGCAGCAATTCTACCAATAAGTGCATGCCTCTGGCACATGTAGTATGTACGTGTATACCCAATGTTTTACACTTGTGCCTTAGCACACCCTGTCCTGGGTGTAGTGCCCTGTAGAAGTGGGATGCACACACTGTTTGGCTGTGGAAATAGGACTGTGACAAATAGAGAGGTAAATACTATAGGACAAGCAGACACTAAAGTCAGAGAGGGTCTCCCAGAAGAAATGAGCTTTGAGTTGTGTCTTAAAATGCCACTTGGTAAATATACATTGCTTGAATGAGTCCATGAACATCCAGCACTCGTCTTCCTCCCTGATTTCTCTTAGGTACCCCCTTTTATCTCATCAGTCCATCCCATTCACCATCATGATTGGTCCTGAGTTGGACAGAAGTCCCAGTCAGGGCCAGGGAAATAGAGACTCCCCCTTTCTCCTAGACATGTACAAGGGAAGATGTCAACCTGGAGTTCTGAAGGTGACTTCAAGAGAGTGAGACTGGCACATAGGAGACAAAGGGAACACCACCTGACCCATCCTGGAGCCTGATCCAGACACAACAAAGGAGGCCTGGACCTCAGACTATTCAGTTATTCCAACAGCGGCAATCTGACATGGGAGAGCCCCCTCACTATAGAAATTTTAAGTCTCCTTTTCCCTAGTTTCTTAGCTCCTTAGTCCCTGGTTTTAATCACTCTTCTAATCAGTTTCTAAATCCTAAACTAAAGATTGCTCCTAGCCTAAATCACAGAATGTCTCTCACCCCTGCTTAATAACTACTTAAAAGCCTGTGAGCTATAATCATTGTAGCCCAACATTCCCCAGGCCATTATAGATCTAACTCTTGGACAAATAACCACTATCCCAGAGACCAAATGGGTTTTAACACTCCTCCAGGCCAGTCCATACCCAACCCCTGGGTAAAGTTAAGATACTTAGGCTTCGAGTCCTATTTTTGGAGCCAATGCTTTAATTTATTGATTAACATCTGTCTCTCCTAATCTAAGGGCCGTCTGGATACAAATTATGGCTCAGCGAGGCTTCCAGTGCACCCCAAACAAGGCAGATATGAGACCTCTCTTTTTATTTAAGATCAGATAGGGTGAGGGTTTTGTGACTCTCTATTAGGTAGGGACCCCCTTCTCAGCTTGAAGCAAATACTAAAGAAGAGACCCTCTACCTTCCACTCCCCACAGAGATTTATGGGGACCATGTCTCTCAGGGAAAATAAGGCAGGCAGTTAGAGACAGGTAATGGGGTCTCTGCATTCCTGCACGTCCAACACAATCTATGGGGAGCATCACCTGGAGACCTCCCAAATTCTTCCCTTATCTGCCCTAAGCATTAACCACTGGTAGGGGCCACCAAAACCTCCTTCGCACCCTAGCCTCATTACACCGTCATTGTAATGTCATACGTATGCCCAGAAGTTCATTAATACCATTATAATAGACCGAACTCTGGGAAGGGACATGCGCAGTCTAAGAGGATGAGGTAACAGCCACTCATCAATCACAGGTGTCAATCAAGTGGTCCCATGCCTGGAGAGCAACAGCCCATCCCAGAGAAAAAAGATAAAACCCTCAGGCTCCTGCAAGCTGCTGACTCTTGAGCATTGAGTCTTGAGCCTTGCTTTTGCTCGGGGCCTGCTCCAAACCCTTTGGAGTATATTTTTTCTCCGAATACTGCCACCTTGAGCCCTGAGCCTTGAGCAGCTTTTCTTTGTGCTCGGCCCGCTCCTAATTCTTAGGAGTGTACTATTTCTTCTAATAAATTTTCCACCACTTTACCTGTGTCTCATTTAATTCTTTGCTGGAGATGCCAAGAATGTGGTCACTGCGCCAAGGAGGGCCCAACCCCCAGGGATGCAGCAGCTAGGATTCCCAATTCTCCTCCCTGAGTCCTGAGGCCCAGGTTCAACACCCAGTGTGGGAAGCTAGCCGGACTCTGCTGAGTTCGACCCCTGGTGTGAGAGCCAAGCCAGAAATTCTCCCTAGAAGGGCACCCCTCTCCAGTAACAAATCCAATTTGAGTGGGATTTTCTGAAACAGAAACTTTGAAAGACAAAAACACAGAGTGTGTTCTAACAAACACTGCCTGTCACAGCTCAGGGAAAACTGGAGCAAGTCCTCAGCCAGGTGTATCTAAGGGAAGAATCTCTGTCTGAACCCCTCCCATTTTTCTCCCTCTTGCATCAGGTCCTGCTGGTCCCCACAGCTCTGCATTGAATTTTCATTTCCATTTTACATAGTTCTACTAAGATTTCAATTAAAAATATACACTGTCTCCTGTCATAAATTTGATCTAAGTTTAGAGGAATTATTGAATGTGTAGTGTTGCCAAGGTTTAACTTCTCAGACTCTTGTAGAAATGAGAATGACTTTTGTCCATCATCTGTCACTCCCAGAGAAGGGAAGCCCCACAATTGGGTGTTTGTGCTCTCAAGAGGGCTCAGGCCTGACTTGTGCCCATGTTTCCTTTCCTGAGTTTTCCAACTTCTGCAGGCAGTTTAGTCGTACATAGTGACAAGCAGGTATTCACCCTGGTCATTTTTTTTTTTTATTAAAGTTTATTGGGGTGACAATTGTTAGTAAAGTTACATAGATTTCAGGTGTACAATTCTGTATTACATCATCTATAAATTCCATTGTGTGTTCATCACCCAGTCAGTCTTTATACTTAAAACAAAACGAAGCGAAACAAAGCCTTTGTGCGTCTAGGCTGAGAAGCCCCCTCTAGTGGAAAGAAGGATAAGAAAACCCATCTATATTATTAAGTCATTAAACATCCCCCTTTTCCTGGCAACTTTGAGCTTCGTTTTTAATGTTCCTCACTTTCCCTCACATGTGCTCTGCTGTTTATACCCTTCCCTTCATTTGCAATGCCTTCTAGCTCAACCCTTGCCCACCATTTTCTAGGTTCTCATCTTTCAGGGACTGAATACAATCCCTTCTCCTCCAAGGAATCTTCTTTACCTGTATCCTGAGGGAGTGACCCCACCTCTGTATTTAATACCCCTTGTTTCCCCACTTGCCTTGTCTTTTGTGTGTGTGCCTTCCTCACTAATTTATGAAGTCTACTGAAAACATAAGTCCTGACTCAGTCTTCTGGGAAGATGTGTGTGGTTAACAAACATATGTTAATATAAATTCAATTGAACCAAGCTTGAAATAATCTGAAAACTAGCAGTAGGGAAATAATTTAGTAAATTCACGTCTCTAGACAGACGTGGCTCCAGGTTTATAATGGGCAGCCAGCATCTTTCAGATTGAGCCGTGCATGTTGATGGCCTGAGTAGCATTAATAATTCAAAGTGCTGCATTCAGAGAGGCTTGTGGGGTGCCAGAGCTGGCAGTAAAGGAAAAGCAATTCACGCTGAGAGGAATGGGAGGAGAAAATGCAGAACACAGCTCTAATCTTGACTACTATTAAAAAATATTTAGAACATGTCAGATTCACAAATGAACCAGGGAAGATTTCTTCGATAGCAACTAAGAAAAGGATAAAATTTATGTGGGGGATGGAAAGAGAATCAAAAATTACAAGTCTTAAGGCAGTGTTTGGAGGTGTTAACCCGCTGCCTTCTCAGACCACCGGTGCTCTGATTATAAACACTTATTCTATCACCCAACTCCTGTGTTTGTCTATTGGCTGAGCAGCGCAGGCAGCACGAACCCCGGACTCGTTTGGCCTCCAGTTTCAGTTTCTGGTAACTCATGGGACAGCGTTGGAGCTTCTCTGGTAAGTCTTTCGGCTTGCAGAGGGTCTTGGGGCCTGCCTGGGACTGGGCAGATTCCTTGGCAGAGGACCTACCTCTGGATGCAGCTGCCAAACGATTTTGCTCGCCGAGGCGGGGTTTGTGCCAAGGCCTGCCTGTTATGGACACCTTTTCTGCTCAGTTGGGATAGAATAAGTGTTTGCTCTGTTTTCCTGCCTCTAGTAACTGGTTCCAGAAACAGGGCAGCCCCAGTGTGCACAGCTGGAGGATTTTGCACTCACCATCTGGGGCTCCTCTTTGAGGGCCGTCTGGGGGTCATACTGACCCATTGGTGCCAATAGGTAAGATTGCAATGTCCAGCAAGGCATAATACCCCCACCAGTAAGGGGCTCTGGTTGCGAGCTTGCTTTGGTCTTGGAAGCGCACTTGTGGTTGGCACTATGAAAGTCACCACACTTGATTTCGGCCTTTGGGCATTGGGTGGTCTTAGGACCACATTTGGTTTTTGGTATTTGTCCACTGGCTGATTGTCTGACAGTCGACAGACCATGTATATGGAGTAAGACGATGTCGCATCCCAATTTGGTGCCTGGCCAGGTTCAGTTTTGGTTTTGGTATTCGGATCCGAAGTTAGGTTTTCTGGTTTTGTCTGTCCAATTCAGGGAATACTTGGATTTGTCTGTGTGTGTTTTTAAGTGTGTGTCAAGTGCAACTGTATTTGTTCCAGCTCAATAATGGCATATAAGGTTTCAATCCCAACCAGGAGTCCATTGGGCAAAATATTAGGCCATTGGCAAAACTACAGCTATAAACTGTTGACCAAAAAGAAATTAATGTTTTATGACAGTACTGCTTGGCCAATGTATACATTAGATTCTGGAGGCGCTGGTCGCTCAATAGTTCATTGAATTATTATACTATTTTGCATCTGGAATTGTTCTGTTAGAGGTCTGGGAAGTAGGATGAAATTTCTTATGTATAAGCCTTTATGATAGACTGAAAAGAAGGGAACTAAACTGATATTTCAGAGAAAAGGAGACTCCACCCATCTCCTACTCCACTTATAACCAGGTATGCCTGAGGCTGAGATAACTGAAGGGAGAAAAAAAAGAGACACTTTTAAAACCAAGCAGCTAATTCTCAAGCCATATCTCCCACCCCTTTTTCCAGCCTCTTTGAAATTGGAGGGGTAATTGTAAGATCTTAGGACCTCTCTGCAATTGCTAATAATTCTGTTTATATGTATATGATCTCTGTGCTTGTCTGTGTTTTATATATAATGTAATGTATTTGCCTCTGGAGGGTTTTACCAGATTATATTCGATTGGCTTAAAGAAAAAGGATTAAGTGTTTATATAAATTTAAATAATAAAAAACTAACTCAAGTACTTTTCAGGATCATGTGATCTAAGAAAATATTTGATAGTAAGGCTGTTTTAAATTTTGGTTAAATAGATATATTTTTAAGGTTATTAACATTAAATATGGTATCTTTTGTTTTACCTGGGTTTACAAAAATTATGTTATCTCTGTTATAAAATTGTCAAGAAAATAGGTTGGGTAATAATTATCTTCGAAATCTCATAGAGTTAAGAGCTAAAAAAAAAAAAGAAAAAAATTACAAGTCTTGATCAATAATTTGGAACATTTTAAAAAACATTTGGGACAGCAATTTTTAAGTGTCTTTGGGTATATTCATTCCTGAAGTCATTTCCCTAAGTTTTGTGCCATTTTGGTGTGCAGAGAGCCACACCTCTGTGAAATCCTACAGTCATGACGAAGGCAGGGCACCTTGGGAAAAGAGAGCAGTTCATATGCAAAAGTGAAGGAGATGGAGAGGAAATGGATTGCACTAGCTCTTCAAATCAACTATCTACTGTAGTCACTGCTCCTGGGTGCAGGCTGCTAAGCTGGGATCTGGGAAAATAAAATCAGGCCCAAGGCTCTGCCTTCCCCCAGGCCCCAGGAGCTCACTGTGGGAAGCAAAAGACAAGGCAGAAACCTGTGAAAAGGTAAATAGTGACCTAAGTGTCTACAGTACACTGGTGACCACGGGGAAGCGAGAAGATTATTTATCTGCAGAGTTCATGGAAAACATTTCACAAACTCACCACAATTATGCAATAAAGCTGGCTAGTGCCACAGGACAATGAAAAAAGCATAGTGAGTGTACTACAGGTGGTGGTCACTAGATGTGACAAGAGGATGTAACAAATGTTTTAGATCATGGCAATAGAAAAACTTTGTTGAGGACATAGAACCTGAGCTACAATAGACTGAAGAGCAAGCTAGGTTAAACACAGAACAAGAGGGAGGTCTGGAGGGGGTGCCAGGCTTGGGGAGAAAGAATACATAATGGCAAGGTGGAAACTGAGTCTGGAAGTGATCAGTACCAACCATTCTCTTTCCCTGCTAGAATTTCCACTTACCCATCTGCGTAAGGACAGAAAAGTGGCCACAGTCTAAACCTGACAAGGTCAGGAGACTGAAAATAAGCACATAAGATGGCGTGAACATAAAAAGAATTCATAACTGGGCCATGGCGGGAAGTCACGTCTTTAGCCTGAAGCTTCCTTCATAAAGTCAATCTTCACCTTAAGTGGGCCTGTCTGTCTTTTTACACCTAAAATGACATCCTTGGAATGTCAGTAATCCCTTTTTCCAGACCAGAGCAGGAAACTACAGAATCCTTCGGTATTATTCTTGTCCCTTGATTAACATCTCTATGTGAACTGTTAACTGTCCTGTACCCACCTATGTAAAAGAAGTACCTGTCTCTCCAATTTACTTTTATCCAATCCTAGAGATTCCCCCGCTTTGCTTTCTCCCACCCCCTTAATCTACCACAAATGGATTTCATGTAACCCTCTTCCTTTGACTCTATGTATAAAATAAGCTGCAAACTGCCATTTTGCAGAGCATTTTTTTAATTCATTGAGATTTTGCTCCCCAGCAATTGTTATCAGTTTGGCTCAAATACACTCTTATAAGCTTTTTCTTAGGCTGGATGTTTTTCATCAACGGTGTGATAAGACATTAATTACAGGCTTACTTTGGGAGATTTCAGTTCAGCATTCGAAGAAATAGGCAGTTGGAAAGTTAGGGTGATGGCAAAATAGCAGAAAGACTAATTCAAGAGATGTGAAGGGAAGAAGAGTAGTGCTACTTGACTGTAGGTATACAGAGAATCAAGCAGTCAGGTCTGTCGAGATATTGTATTTATTTGAGTGTAGACTAATTACACTCAGATATCTAGCATAGTGTCAAAGATTCTTGTTTTTGTATCAAAAATTGTTTGAAATAATTAGTAGACAAAAAATTCAAAATTGAAATACAAGTTTTGGCAAGATTATGGTAGTTTCTTCAATGTTCCACTCTAATCATTATGCTGTTTTGCACACCTGACACGAATATAATAAAAATAAATAAATAAATAGATGATATCTATGAGTTTTCCTATCTACAATAATTTCTGAAACATGCTGGTCGCAGGGATGAGACGAGGTATGATCACCATAATGATTCTGGGGTAAGCATGCCAGAAGTTCATTATTTCACTCATTTATGACTATTTTAACTTTTAAAAATATTCAAGTAGGGGTGACCGCTTAGCTCAGTTGGTTAGAGCATGGTGCTAATAGCACCATGGTTGCTGGTTCAATCCCTGTGTGGGCCACTGTGAGCTGGGCCCTCCTTAAAAGAGTCAACTATACCATTGTAGCATGGAAGCAATATGTAACCAATGACCATGGCTGTTTCCCAATACAATTTTTTTTAAAAAGATGTTTGAGTATAACTTGCAAATATTAAATATTAAGTTAAGAAAAACAAAGTTAAGGGATAGAAAAAGATCGGGAAAAATATTAACTAAAAGAAAGTCTTTTAAAAATCAATTTTAAAACAAAAGTCAATTGTAATTGAGAAAAAATGTCCTAAATATGATTTAAAAAACTATTTCACCAGAAAACAATAACAATTCAGAGCCTTTCAGTACCTAAGATAGTTTTAAAATACATAAAAGTAAAACTAACTTAATTACAAAGAGAAAGTGAGGAATCTAAATATAAAGGTGTGAGTATTTAAATGACCTCTCAGAATCGAAGAAATTAGATGCATTAAAATAAAATCAGTAAAAATACTGAACAATGTAATGAGTGACATAATAAACAGACAGAATATTGCAAACAATAATTATTTTGAATGCTACATTTTCAAAAATAGACCACATATAAAATATAAACAGATGTCAAAACATTTACTTAATATTTTTTCTAGTTATAATAAAGAAATTAAAAATCAATAGCAAAAAGCATCAAAAAATTACCTTTATATTTCTTTGGAAATACGAAAAAGATGCATCAAATCAATTTACTGCTCAAAGAAGAAATTCTAACGAAGATTAAAAATTAGTAACAAAAAATATATACATATATTTTCCTAAATATTAACAAGCCAAATCTAAGTACTGAGCACTGGTGTAGTTGTATATCTAATCAAGAGATTAGAAAAGAACAAAAGACAAAACTTACAATGTGGAACCATGGAACAAAATTGAGATGGGTGAAAATTAATGAAGTACAAACAATAACACAGGTTAAAACACCACAACTTTATACTATAAAAAAGACTAAGCATGGACTGACTATAAAAATAAATTTTAGGAGTGACGTCATAGGAATGGCGGCAGCAGGGCGCACTTTCTGAGTTCTCCTCCAGATCTTATTACAAACAGGACCTATAACGCATCAAAGAACTCTTTGCTCATCACACAGAACAGCTAAGAGACTCGTGGATTACTTGAAGCTAAGGATTACTTGAAGGTGCGCTAATTGGGTGAGCAGGGGAAGGAAGGAGGGGAGCGGAGTGAAAACGCCCGGCCGGCAGCGGCGGGAAATCCCAGCCCGCAGCGGAGTCTCAGCCGGAGGCAGCGATAACCGAAAACCGCGGTGGCACCCGCAGTTCCGGGCACGCACGGGATCCCAGGGCGGAACGGAGAGCACAGAGACCAGGAGGTGGGCTCTTTCCCTGAGTCCCACGGCTGATTTCTCCCGCCGGGAGGGTAGCTAGTGGGGCCTGAGGCGGACAAAGAACAGACTCCATACCTGGGCCCCTCCCCCGCCCCTCTCTTCCAATCCTACCCCGCCCTTCCAGAGACTTAAACTGGCCCCTGAACTGAGAAGTAGTGTCAGATTACAGAGGAGCCGTAATAGTGCTCAGGCTCTGGGAAGCCGGACAGGCAGCCCTGACCCAGGGAGACTGGGAAGTGTGTGATTTTGGCTGGGCTAGGAGAGAAGAGACTCCTCCACCCACAGCCACCACCTTTTCTGGCCTGCGGGAAGAGGGTGACGCACGGCTGGGCTGGGAGAGAAAAGACCGCCTCCATCCCCAGTCCCCACCCTTTCTGGCCTGCCTAGGGCGGGGCAAGTGCAACTGCAGAGACACACCCAGAGATCAGCAGTAAGGCAGGCGCAGCTCTGGGCTTTCAGCAGATCAGAAATCTCCCGCCCGCACCACCCCCATACACAAACACACTGAAGAAGTGCCCTAAGACTCAGGAGTACTGGACACGGGGCTGGTGGTGCTACTCTCAGTGTGCAAATGTGCAGGCAAGGGAAGAAACTGCACTGACTTTGTAAAAACTATCATCCAGACCCTTCAGGCCCACGCATTTAAGTCTGCAGTACCAAAGTCACTCTGGGCACCAGGTGACCGGCTCTGCCTGCACAATAAGCAGGGGGCTCTTTGGTACAGCAGAGGACAACCTGGACATTGCTTGGTGGGCTTAGGCCGAGACTGTCACTGCTTTTTGTTTTGCTTTGTTTTGTTTTGTTTTGTTTTGCTTTGTCTTTATATCTTTGATATCTTTGCCTGTGTTGAGTGGGGGTTATCGGATGTTTTTGCATGTGAATGTATTTCATTTTTTTCTTTGTTGTTGTTGTTGCTCTTGTGCTTGGTGATTTGCTTTGTTCTGAAACTGCCCTGCCAGGGCCCAGTTTGAGAGGCACGGGATTCAGCATATCCAGGGGCCAACTCCAGACCAAACCGGAGTGCTGCCGGGTTTGACCTGCAGGTCACACACCCAGAGGGGGTTCTCTGCAGGCACTGGAGCCCATAGAGGCCAAACCACATTTGGGTGGTCAACCCTCACGCAGCAGAGCGCCCTGCGGGGGGCAGAGCCAAGTCTCACAACGGGTCAGCCCAGGAGTTAACCCCACATACTCACAAGCAAAAAGCAATTAAAGATCCTCTTGAATGGGACAGTGTGCACAATACAAGACTCACCTTTGGAGCACACGCAGAGGAGAAGGACGACGTGGTGCGAGTCAAATATAAAGGACACATACTACATAAGATAACCTAGCAAGAACTAAGAACTCTAGGGGATCTACCTAATATATCAAAATAAACACAGTCAGCCAGAATGGGGAAACAAAGATACACGTCCCAAATAAAAGAACAGAAGAAACCTCCACAACTGGAACCAAATGAAGCAGACGTAACCAACCTTTCAGAGACAGAGTTCAGAACACTGGTGATAAGAATGTTTAAGGAGCTTAGAGAAGACATAAAGAAGGATGTAGAAATCATAACGAACAACCAGTTAGAACTAAAGAAAACAATTACCGAAATTAAGAACTCACTTGAAGGAATTACCAGCAGGTTAGATGAAGCAGAGGATTGAATCAACGACATAGAAGACAAGGTAGCAGAGGTCACCCAAACGGAACAACAGAAAGAAAAAAGAATAAAAAACAATGAGGATGGCTTAAGAGACCTCTAGGATAACATCAAGCGCAACAACGTGCGCATCATAGGAATACCAGAAGGTGAAGAGAGTAAGCAAGGGATTGAGAACATATTTGAAGTAATAATGTTCGAAAACTTCCCCAACCTGATGAAGGAAACCAACATACAAGCCCAGGAAGTCAGAGAGTTCCAACCAGGATTAACCCAAACAGGTCCACACCAAGACACATTATAGTTAAAATGGTAAAGCTTAAAGACAAAGAGAGAATCCTAAAAGCAACAAGAGAAAGACAGAGGGTTACATACAAGGGAACTCCCATAAGACTATCAAATGATTTTTCTACAGAAACATTGAAGGCCAGGAGGGAGTGGCAGGAGATACTCATAGTGATGGAAAACAAAGGCCTACAACCTAGATTGCTTTATCCAGCAAGGCTATCATTTAAAGTTGATGGAGAGATAAAGAGCTTTTCAGAAAAAAATAAGCTAAAGGAATTTATTACAACCAAGCCAGCATTGCAAGAAATACTAAAAGGACTTCTGTAAATAGAAGAAAGATCAAAACAACCTAATTACAAATTTAAAAATAGCAATAACTATGTACCTATCAATAATCACTTTAAATGTAAATGGATTAAATGCTCCAATCAAGAGACATAGGGTGGCTGACTGGATAAGAAAGCAAGACCCTTCTATATGCTTTATACAAGAGACTCACCTCAGAACAAAAGACACACACAAGCTGAAAGTGAAGGATTGGAGTAAGATATTTCATGCAAATGGAAACGAGAAAAAAGCTGGAGTTGCAATACTTATATCTGACAAAATAGACTTTAAAATGAAGAACATACTAAAAGATAAAGATGGGCGCTATATAATAATAAAGGGATCGATCCGACAAGAGGACATAACCCTAGTAAACATCTATGCACCCAACATAGGAGCACCTAAATATATAAAACAGGTACTGACTGACATAAAGACAGAGATCAACAGTAACACTATCATAGTAGGGGACTTCAACACACCTCTGACAACAAGGGACAGGTCTTCCAGACAGAAAATCAATATGGAAACAACAGCCTTAAGTGATACATTGGACCACTTGGATTTAATCGATATTTTCAGAACATTTCACCCCAATGATGCAAAATACACGTTTTTCTCAAGCGCACAAGGAACATTTTCCAAGATAGACCATATGTTAGGCCACAAAACAAGTCTTGATAAATTTAAGAAAATTGAAATCATACCAATTGTCTTCTCTGATCACAATGCTATGAAATTAGAAATGAACTACAGGAAAAAAACTGGAAGACACACCAATTCATGGAGGCTGAATAACTTATTACTAAAGAATGAATGAGTCAAGCAGGAGATCAAGGAAGAAATCAAAAGATATCTCGAGACAAACAAAAATGAAAACACCATGACCCAAAATCTATGGGATGCCGCGAAAGTGGTCCTCAGAGGGAAATTCATAGCTTTGCAGGCCTACCTAAAGAAACAAGAAACATCACTAATCAACAGTTTATCTTCACACTTAAGGGATTTGGAAAATGAACAGCGAAATAAGCCCAAATGGAGCACAAGGAAGGAGATAATAAAGATCAGAGCAGAAATAAATGAAATAGAAACCAGAAAAACAATACAAAAGATCAATGAATCCAAGAGTTGGTTCTTAGAGAAGATAAACAAAATCGACAAACCTTTAGCCAGACTCATTAAAAAAAAGAGAGAGAGGACCCAAATTAATAAAATCAGAAATGAAAGAGGAGAAGTGACAACGGACACTGCAGAAATATAAAAAGTTTTAAGAAGTTACTATGAGCAACTATATGCCAACAAATTTGACAATTTGGAAGAAATGGACAATATTCTAGAGGTATACAACCTTCCAAGGCTAACTCAAGAAGAAACAGAAAACCTGAATAGACTGATTACCACCACGGAAATTGAATCAGTAATCAACAATCTCCCAACAAACAAAAGCCCTGGACCAGATGGCTTTACAGGTGAATTTTACAAAACGTTCAAAAAAGAATTATCACCTATTCTCCTCAAGCTCTTCCAAAAAATCCAGAAGGAAGGAAGACACCCAAACACTTTTTACGAAGCCACTATCACCCTGATCCCAAAATCAGACAAAGACACCACAAAAAAAGAAAACTACAGGCTGATATCTCTAATGAACATAGATGCAAAAATCCTCAACAAAATATTAGCGAACAGAATTCAGCAATACATTAAAAAGATCATACACCATGATCAAGTGGGATTCATCCCTGGTATGCAAGGGTGGTTCTACATCCACAAATCAATTAATGTGATACACCACATTAACAAAATAAAAAATAAAAATCACATGATCATACCAATAGATGCAGAAAAAGCATTTGATAAAATCCAACAGCCATTTATGATAAAAACCCTTAAGAAAGTGGGAATAGAGGGATCATATCTCAACATAATAAAGGCCATATATGACAAACCCACAGCTAACATCATACTCAATGGGGAAAAGCTAAAACCATTCCCCCTAAGATCAGGAACAAGGCAAGGTTGCCCACTATCTCCGCTTCTATTCAACATAGTGCTGGAAGTTCTAGCCACAGCAACAGACAAGAAAAAGAAATAAAAGGCATCCAAATTGGTAAGGAGGAAGTAAAATTATGATTGTATGAAGATGATATGATACTATATATAGAGAACCCTATAGACTCCACCAAGAAGCTATTAGAGCTGATAGATGAATTTAGTAAAGTAGCAGGATACAAAATTAATATTTAGAAATCAGTTGCATTTGTATATACCAATAATAAAACATCAGAAGGAGAAATTAAAAAAACAATCCCATTTACAATCGCTCCAAAGACTATAAAATACCTGAGAATAAATTTAACCAAAGAAGTAAAAGATCTGTACTCAGAAAATTATAAGACACTGAAGAAAGGAATGAAGGAAGATATAAATAGATGGAAACACATATCATGTTCATGGATAGGAAGAATTAATATAGTTAAAATGTCCATACTGCCTAAGGCAATATACATATTCAACGCAATTCCTATCAAACTACCAACGTCGTTTTTCACAGAAATAGAACATATAATCCTAAAATTTATATGGGACCATAAAAGACCCCGAATAGCAAAGGCAATCTTGAGAAATAAGAACAAAGTGGGAGGTATAACAATACCTGACTTCAAATTATACTACAAGGCTACAGTAATCAAAACAGCATGGTACTGGCATAAAAACAGACACATAGATCAATGGAACAGAATAGAGAGTCCAGAATAAATCCACACCTATATGGCCATTTAATCTACGACAATGGAAGCAAGAATGTACGATGGAGTAAAGACAGTCTATTCAATAAATGGTGCTGGGAAACCTGGACAGACACATGCAAAAAAATGAAGCTGGACCACCTCCTTACACCATATACAAAAATAAATTCAAAATGGCTTAAAGACTTAAATGTAAGATCTGAAACCATAAAATACCTAGAAGAAAATATAGGAAGAAACTTCTCAGACATTACCCAGAGTAAGATTTTTACTGATATATCCCCTCGCTCAAGGGAAGTAAGGGAAAAAATAAACATGTGGGATTATATCAAACTAAAAAGTTTTTCACAGCAAAGGAAACCATCAATAAAACAAAAAGGGATCCTACTGAATGGGAAAAGTTATTTGCCAATGATATGTCTGATAAGGGATTAATATCACAAATCTATGAAAAACTCACTCAACTCAACTCCAAAAAAACAAACGACCCAATTAAAAAATGGGCAGAGGACTTGAAGAGACATTTTTCTTAAAGGACATACAGATGGCAAACAGACATATGAAGAAATGCTCAACCTCACTAACCATCAGAGAAATGCAAATAAAAACCACAATGAGATACCACCTCACCCCAGTCAAAATGGCTATCATCAATAAATCAACAAACAACAAGTGCTGGCGCGGATGTGGAGAAAAGGGAACGCTTGTGCACTGTTGGTGGGATTGCAGATTGGTGCAGCCACTATGGAAAACAGTATGGAGGTATCTCAAAAATCTGAAAATGGAACTACCCTATGATCCAGTAATTCCACTCCTAGGTATCTATCCGGAGAAATCCAAAACTCCAATTCAAAAATCTTTATGCACTCCTATGTTTATTGCAGCACTATACACAATAGCTAAGACATGGAAACAACCAAAATGCCCATCGGTAGATGACTGGATTAAGAAACGGTGGTACATTTATACAATGGAGTTTTACGCAGCCATAAAGAAGAAAGAAATCTTACCATTTGCAACAACATGGATGGACCTAGAGAACATTATGTTAAGTGAAATAAGTCAGACAGAGAAAGATAAGTACCATATGATCTCACTTATATGCGGAATCTAAAGAAAAGAATAAGTGAATGAACTAATCAGAAACAGTTTTGGAGACAAATAGGAAAAACTGAGGGTTGCTAGATGGGCGGGGGTGGGTGGGGGTGGGGGGGAGAGTGAGGGGATTGGAGGGCAGTTGGTGATGGCCTCCAATCAGGATGGCCACGGGGTTTGAAAATTAATCTGGGGAACGCAATTTAGTGGTTACCAGAGGGTAAGGGGGTTGGGGGGTGGGAGATGAGTGTAAGGGGGATCAAATATATGGTGATGGAAGGAGAACTGACTCTGGGTGGTGAACACACAATGTAATTTATAGATGATGTGATACAGAATTGCACACCTGAAATCTATATAATTTTACTAACAATTGTCACCCCAATAAATTTAAAAAATAAAAATAAATAAATAAATAAATAAATTTTTAAAATGCTAGGAATAAAATAGGGGCTATAACTATAAATAGAGAGAGATTTTTAAATTATAGGCTATACAAACTATTTTACATTACTTAATTTAAAAACTATAAATATGGACAATTTATCATTAAAAAAATGAACCTTATAAATAAAGCAAGAAATAAATGGAAATATCTGAATAAATTTCTCACCTTGAAAGAAATTGTATTACTTAGTCCCTAGTCTTATATCTACTTAACAAATATTAACAACATGCATCAGGTTCAGGTACTTTTAGAAGGAAATTCTACCAAATATTTCAGAAATACTTATGTAAAAAATGTTATCCCAGGATTTATATTTCCAATCAAGATGGAGTAACAGAGACTAAATTTACTTTTCAAGCTGAAACAACCACTAAACTGGACCAAATATATAAAACAATGTTTTCAAGACACTGCATCAAAGTGCAAGATTCTTGAGAGATGGGAGGCAAATGAACCCTATTAATTGCTCTAACTTACTATATTGAGTTCTCAGGTCATCGCACAGGAAGGAAGAACCCTAGGGGAACCCAACAGACTCCCTGAGTTGAGATGGAGCTGGGAATATGTGGAGACCAAGGTAGATAGATTTTGAAGAATATAGCACTGGAAAGGAGACAGCTGCATAAAGAGAGAATCCCAGAGATCTGAAGAGGGTCCCCAAAATATTTTCAGCAAAATACTGATCAGCACATATACATAGGAAACTATCTGATGATGGAAAAGAACAACCTTAAAGGATTAGAAGGAAGTAACACAGCCACAGAATCAAGAATAAAGTCTGTTTCCAACAACTAGACATCAAATATCCAGAATGCATGGATCACTGGATAGAATTCTTAAAAGAGTCTTATCTCAGTAATGAGCAATGATAAACCCTAGGCTGAACACTGCTTTGGACTCACCTCAAATATATTAAAAGAAAAACTTGAAACAATAAAACTGTTTCAAATTATGTAACTGTATCCCTGAACACAATTCAATAAAACTAATAGGAATACAAAAATATTCAGGAACTAAAAATTTAAATTCTCTATATTTAATATTTAATCAAAACCCCCAGATGAAGATAAACATCAATGAACTGAAATCAACCTAAAACTGGCATGTATATTAGTTTACAAGGACATAAAAACAGTTATAACTGTGCTGCACATGCTCAAAAGGACAAATTGAGACTTAGAAGATGTAATTAAAAACAAAATCAAACTTTCTGAGATGAAATTTACATCATTGGGGTGAAAATATACTGAATATTCCAGTTTCAGATCAGATATGAAAACAGTTTGGAAGTTATCACTCCCATTTTTACAACAGGAGAAAAAGTAGGACAAACTGAAAATCAGTAAATTTTCTTGGACCCATCAGAGAATCAAAGTCAAAGAGGAAACCAACCCCCCAAATTTGGAGAGACAGATGAATGCAGAATTCAGAGTTGAGATCAGCTTACTCTGCTGGAGTCCTAAACTTGTAGAAACACAAATATGATAATTTTGACAAATTTGTTTCTTTTTTTTAGTAAAAGTTTATTGGGGTGACAATTATTAGTAAAGTTACATAGATTTCAGGTGTGCAATTCTGTATCACATCATCTATATATCACATTATGTGTGCACCACCCAGAGTCAGTTTTCTTTCCATCGCCATGTATTTTGACAAATTTCTGCAGGCTGAGAGTGGACTAACATTAGAGTGTAATGTCCTAGGGAGGGGACCACACTTTCACAGGATTCACCTCTAAGAACTCCATCAGGTTATCAATGTGAAGAGTCAGGGAAACCACTTGTGTCGCTGGCAATGGGAAGAGAAGAGCAACCATTTTTATATATATTCAAGCAAAACCCTACTCTTTATGAGAAAGACTTAACAGTAATCTGATTCCTTGTAGGAAGAAGGATATTTATACAACCTGAGCCCCTTCTAGCCTTCCTGACTGTAGGGACAGAGTCCCAGAGAGCAGTTTCCAGGCTCTTGACCTCACGTGGAAAGGTGCTGGCTCAGGTAGTAGATGGCCATCAGCTGTGACTAGTTGGCCATCAGCTGTAACCAGTCAGTCATTAGCCACTAATATAACTGTCATGGCTACATTGGTTGGTTGGAAGGGTTGGTTGGCAGAGAAGCAGACTGAGGATTGCGGCTAGCAAGTGTGGTTAGCAAGCAGATTGTGGATTGCCGATCATGTTGATCCTATTTCCTGTGTCTCACCCGGCTGCAAGGGAGATGGGGGTTCAGGAAGACCTCTTGTTGGGGTACTGGTGGATGTTTGCTTTCGTGTCCCAACCAGCCGCCATCGAGAATACAGTGGTATGACTCCCCTATCTCCGCTATCTATGGCTCCGTTGGTGTTTCTTTTTGGCCTCACTATATCCTGCGTTCACCTGCCGGGAGCAGGAGCTGAGTCCCTCCATGATACTGACTAACCTAAAGAAGAAAGAAAAACAAACCAACAAAGAACGCTTATGTAGGTGTCAATCCAGGAACACAGGCCTACTAGAAGACTGAGATTTATGAGTAATCATAAGATTATAGAACCCTTTTACACTCCCATTTTTACTACTACATTAGTAAGGTTCCAGTATAATACCAGTGGCTTACAGATGAAATAGAGGCTCAAATTATATGTCAGAAAGAATTCTTAGGAAAACCTAAAGACAACAGGAAAGATAAAAACAAAGGCACTAGAGTAGTTTAAAGCCCCTGGCCCTACCACTACAACAAACATTGAGAACAGCTCAACTCCTACTCAGATTAACATAAAACCTCACACTAAAGACCTATTTACCTCAAATCCTATTATCCTACGTGGCATGTCTACCTCTCAACAAAAAATTACAATGAATTTAAATTTTCAACATTAAAAATAATAGTCTGAAGAAACAATTCAAGCAACGGAAATAGACTCAGATATGTCAGAGACTTTGGAATGATTAAACAGGGAATTAAAAAAAAACAATGATTAATATGCTAAGGACTGTAAAGGAAAAAGTAGATAACATGAAAGGATAGATTGGAAACGTAAGGAGAAAGACAGAATTGTAAGAAAAAATAATAAGAAAAAAATAATGCCATTGATGTGCTCATTGATAGGATGGACTGAGCAGAGGGAACCAAAAATTCAGTGAGTTTAAAGAGATGTTAATATGTCGATAGGAATGTCCCAAACTGAAGTTTAAAGAAAAAAATAATAGAGTATACAAGAACTGTGGGACAATGTCAAAAGATAAAATATACTCATATGTGGAATACCAGAGAAGAGAGGATGAGGCAGAAGAAATATTTGATATAAAAAGGGCCCAAAACTTTTCGAATCAATAGCAGGAACCAAACCACAGATCCAGAAGTTCAGAAAAGGACATTTACTTAGGTCATAAACTCAGATCTACATAAGAAAAGGAAAATCATCAGAGAGGAAATAACGAAAGGTAAAAAATAGAATATTTTATTTTTCTTATACTTAATTAATTTAGGAGATAACTATCTCTTCAAAGCAATAATAACAATGTATTATGTAATTATCCTGTACATTAGTGTCCTAGTGATGCTGTAACAAAGTGCCACAAACTTTGTGGCTTAAAAACAACTACATTTTATTCTTTCACAGTTCTGGAAGCTAGAAGTCCAAAATTAACATACCAGTAGGCTATGTTTCCTATAAACCTTGTAGAGAAATACTTCCATGTCTCTTCTTCACTTCAGGTGATTTGCCAGAATCTTTGGCATTATTTTGCTTGCAGCTCCATCACTCAAATCTCTGTTTCTATCATCACATGATAGTCTCCCCGTGTGTCTCTGTGTTCATAAGGCCATATTCTATGCGGACATCAGTCATATTGGATTCAGAGCACCATGACCCAGTATGGCCTCATCTTATCTTACTAAATCTGCAACAATTTTATTTACAAATAAGGCCACCTTGTGAGGTATTATGGGTTAGGACTTCAACATGTCTTTTGGGGGGGGTTCATAATTCAACCCATAACATTACATATAAATACATGAGTTGAATAATAGCAATGTTGTAAGGGACAGGATGGAAGAATGGAAAATACTCTGCTTTTAGATTACCTATACTACCCATGAAACAGCATGTTATAGAATGTGGACTTAGATTCCCTTTAAATAGATATATTACAAATTCTAAGGCAACCTCTATAATAATTTGTAAAAGAGATATAATGTATATGCTGAAAGAAGAGAGAAAATCATATAAAACACTTGACTAAAACCAGAGGGAAAAAAAAAAGAAGAAAAACAAAGAGAAAGTGGTTACAAACGTAGTAGATACTAGTCCAACTACATCAATAACTATTTTAAATATGAATAGCCTAAATATACAAATTGAAAGACAAAAATTGAAAGTCCGAGAAAATTTTAAAAACCAAATATATATTGCGCACAAAAGTTGAGTTTGAAAATAAAAACATAGATAAGTTAAAAGTAAAGGAGTGGAGAAATATATGCCACACTAACACTAATGAAAGAAAGATAAAGTAGAAAGATAAAGTTATTTAAGATACAGCAGAACAAAAAACATTATTAGTTGTAAAGTGAGGCATTACATAATAAAGGGGTCAATTATCCAGGAAGATCAACTAATTCTTACGATGTAAACACAGAAAAACAGAGTATCAGAATGCATGAGGCAAACTCTGATAAAACTGCAAGGAGAAAGGCAAATTCACTATTATTGCTGGGGATTTCAACAACCTTATTTCAGTAACTGACAGCACAAACAGGCAGAAAATCAGTGAGGATATAGTTGTCTTTAACAACGATATTAGTCAGCTTGATATAATCAGAATGTATCGACTATACCATTCAACAATAGCAGAACACACATTTCTCATGCACACATGGAACACGCACCACAGATCACATTCAGAGTTATAAACACAACTTAACTATAATAAAGAGTCTGAATAAAATATTTAATATTTGCTTCTTAACATCTTGTAAGACTCATCCCTCTTTCTTCCTCATCTTCACCACATCTGGGAAAACTGATCAGAAATCCCAAGTGACTCCCTCCTTTGTTGCCTGTGGGAGTTTTAAACTATGCAAAACCCTTAAAACCTTTACCCTTAAAACCCATAACCCTACCTGAGCAGACCCCAAATCAGATAACAATAACAAAAATCTATGTCAAGACATATATCATAATTAAAATTTTGAAAACTAAAGAAAAATGTGAAGAAATACAAGAGCAACCAGGATTAAATGATCTGTTATGAGGAAACACTAATTTGAATGGCAGGTGATTTCTTATCTGAAACCATGGAAGCCAAAATAAAGTGACATAACATTTTGCAAGTTCCTAGAGCAAATAATTGTCTACTCTGAATTCTATGCCCTCGAAAATATTTTTCAGAAATGAAAGAGGATGAAAATATATCTCAAATCAACAGACTAACCTTGCACCTTAAGATCTAGAAAATGAAAAGCAAACTAACTCAAAGGCAAGGAAAGGAAATAATAAAGATTAGAGTAGGAATACAAAAAAATAAAAATAGAAAACAATAGAGAGACTGAATACAACAAAAGATAAAAAAATTGATAAACCTTTATTTACAATAATAAAGAAAATGAAAAGAAGAATCAAATTACTAAAATAAAAAATAAAAGAGAAATCATTCCTACCAATCTTACAAAAATAAGAATTAGAAGGAAATACTATGAACAATTGTATGACAATTTAGATAACTGAGATGAAATAGACAACTTCTGAGAAAAACACATAATACCAAATATGGTTCAAGAAAACATAACAAAATCTGAGTAGATTTATAACAGATACATAAATTAAATTAGCAACGAAAAGTTTTTCCACAAGGGAAAGCCCAGGACAAGAAAAACTTCACTGGAGAATCCTAACAAACATTTAAAAAGGGATTAACACCAATCCTTCATAAATTCTTCCAAAAAGAGAAGGGAAATAAACAATTCCTAATGCATTTTATGATGATGGCATTAACTAGGCAAAGCTACCACTAGAAAATACAACTATATTTATAGGACCAATAGCCCTTATAAATATAGATGCAAAAATCCCTAACAGAATATTCTTAAAATGAATCCAGCAGCATATAAAAAAGTTGATACACCTTGACCAATTGGGATTTACCCCCAAAATATAAGGTTTGCTTAACATACAAAAAATCAATGTTATACACCACAGTAATAAAGGGGGGAAATGCTCATCTCAATAAACACAGAGAAAATATTTGAGAAAACCCAGAATCCTTTCATAATAAAAATACTTAAAAAAAAAAAAAGTACAAGGGAAGTTTCTCAATCTGAAAGGGGGCATCTATGAAGAAAACACAGCTAATATCTACTTAATGGTAAGGGACTGAAAAATTTCCCCTAAGTTTAAGAAAAAGTAAATGATGTCCACTCTGGTCACTTCTATTCAGCATTGTGTGGGAAATAGGCTAGCCAGGCATATTGGACAAGAAAATAAAATAAAAGTTATTCAGAATATAAGGAGGAAAAAAAAGCAAAGCCATTTGTATTTGCAATGACATGAATTTTTAGAGAAAATGCTTTAAAATCAGCCCAAAATATTAAAGCTAATGAGTGAATTCAACATGATTGCAGGACACAAGATCAATATACAAAGTTATTTGCATTTCCATTTACCAACAGTGAAAAATCCATAAATTGAATTAAGAAAAATATGTCCATATACAATAGCTAAAAAAAGAACAACACAATTAGGAACTAAGTAAACAAAAGAAATGCAAGATTTGTACACCAAAAACTGCAAGTCATTGTTAAAGTAAATTAAACAAGATCTTAAAAATGCAACCATTTCTTGTGTAATGCATTAGAAAACTTAATATGTTAAGATTACAATAGCCTCAAACTGATCTAGAGATTTGATACAACACTTATCAAAATTTCAACTACCATTTTTATAAAAAAATGGCAAGCTGATCCTAAAATACATGTAGAATTGTAAGGGAATACCCAAATAGATAGGGAATAGCAAGGAAATAGCCAAAACAATCTTGAGAAAGAAAAATAAAGTTGGAGGACTTATGCTTCCCAATTTCAAAACCTATTATAAAGCTACAGTAATATAGAAAATATTGTCCCGGCAAAAGGATGGAAATATAGATTAATATAAAGTTGCTAAGGATCCACAAATAAATCTATACATCTATGCTCAATTGATATCGACAAGCATGCCAAAACTATTCAAGGGGATAGAATACTCTTTTCATCAAATAGTGCTAGTATAACTGAATATCCACATGCTAAAAAATGAATTTAAACCCTAAACTCACACAATAAACAAAAATTAATGCAAAATGGACCAAAGACTTGTTGCGGAAAAGCGGCCAGGACCGAGAGACTCAACCTGCATGCAGAGATCAGGGAGAACACAGCTTTATTACGCCGGCGGGCTCAGCGGAATTATTCCTAAGACTGAGCACTTCCCGGGGTTGGGGGGCTTTGTTTTATAGAGTTAGGTCTCCGGGTTTGGGGGAGAGTCGCGCTATTGCTATTGCGACGCTAGGGATTGGTTAAATCTGGCCAGGATGTGGGGATGTCCGTCCCTAGCAGCTGCGTTTCTTCAACATTCGTTTTGATGGGGAGGTCTCTAACCTTAGTGCCTGCAGGAGACAGCTCTGATAAGGGGAAGGAGGGAGACAGCTCCGATAAGGGGATTGGGCGAGATAGCTCCGATAAGGGGATGGAGCTCTTAGCGGGGGTTTGCGGGGGGGAAAAAACCGTCTCAACAGACTTAGAGGTAAAAGCAAAAACTATAAAACCATTCATTTAAAACCACATATAAATCTTCATGATCTTGTCTTATGTAGCAGTTTCTTAGATATTACAATAAATACACAAGTAACCGAAGGAAAAAAAAAAAGAAAGAAAGAAAGAAATTTGACTTCATTAAAATTGAAAAATATTGGTCAGCATCATTGTCTCATGAGAAGGCCTCCAGATTCTCCCTTTTAAGAGTAGGAAAGCTATAATTCAACAAAAAATTCCCTGTTTAATACAAAAACTTGTGACAAATCCACACATTGAGACATCTGAAGGTGGGTTTATCTGAGCAAACGGCCGTGACAAGATGGGGTAAGGAAAGAGACAGAAGCTATGTGCAAGTCCAGTGTTCACTGAGGCCCCAACAGACATAAGAGCAGTGAAAATTTTGGGTGCAAATTGGGCAAAACAGAGGGGCAGAGAGAGCAATTGGGCCTGGGGGACTGGCATACATTTAGGCTGGGCCTACAGTGAGTGGCAAAGAAGTGGTGCAAAAAATCACAGTGCTCCACAGCCCACCAGCACTGAACAAAGGGTTCTGTAGATGCAGGAACCCACCAACTCCATCCCCTGTGACCAGTCCAGAAGTAAAATCCTCACTTGACAGATCGATCACAAAAGGGCTGAAAAACACTTTGCAGCCTAAGTGGTCATTGCAGCTAAACCCATGAGGAAAAGCAGAACTGCAGAGATACAAATCCACTTCTGTGCTCCTGCCCCTCCCTCACTCATTACAGCACAGCCTGGTAAACGGAGCTGGGTCAACTCAGTCAGAGCAGTTCTGCCAAGGCTTCTGGCTACAGGAAGGTAGCGTCAGGAACACAGACTCTAGGAGACCCATAGTCCACCATTTTCAATCTAAGGGAGTCATGCCCTGAGACCAAATTATAAAGGGGATTCCCACAGCTTTGAGGAATATGAGGCATTTTTCATGGCCAAGGTGACACCGCCTCAGAGAGATACCAGAAGTCTCAGCAGTGCAGATAACAGAAAATAAAAACTTGTGCTTTGGCACCATCTACTGGAAAACAAAGAAAGATCTCTACATATAAACTTGCTAAACACTGAAGGGTCAAATACTTTTTAAAAAGTTTTCATTCCCACAAATATCCAGAGAGAAAAATAATTCATTCACCATAATGAATAATTAAGGTAATAAGAGAATTCAGAAATAAAAAGAAAAATCTCCAGAAAATAAACTTAAAGACTTGGACGACTGTGATTTAAATGACAGAGAATTCATTTTGGGGGAATCCAAAGATGGCAGAGTAGATAAGTGTTATGCTTGCTCCTGTGACAACATTAAAATACAACTAAATTATAGAACAATCATCCTGGAGAACCTCTAAAGTCTAGCCGAATATAAGACTTATAACTAAGGATATAAAGAAGCCACATCCAGACCGATAGGAGGGGTGAAGATGCAAAACAGGCCAGCCCCACACAGCATGTGGTGGTTGAAAATCGGGAGAGATATTTCAATTTCAGAGGTCACTCCCAGAGTAGCAAGTGACCTCAGCCTCACACTGGGTTCCCCAGCCTGGAGTTCCAGTGCCAGGAAGAGGAGGCCCCACAATATTTGGCTGTGAAAAGCAGTGGGTCTTTCAACCGTCCTGGAGAAATAGAAGGCTGTGAGAAATGCAGACATCTCCTAAAGGTCCAACATACAGACGCACGGCCACTCATCCTGGGATCCAGTGAAGGGACAGTGATGCAGAAATCATCAGAGACATGCAGGGAGAGACTGAATTGTGCGGCTTCAAGGAGAGTACTGGAGAGAGTGGCCATTTTCCCTGTATAGAATCCTCCTCATGTGCACCTGCAGGTGGGCATCATCTTTCCTGCCCACATGGCCACATTCCTCTGTCACATGGCCAAATTTGAATCTGAATGGGCCTGATGAACTCCACTCACTCCACCATGATGACTCCCTGGGACCCCGCCCCACACATCTCATGCAATGATGGAGGCACTCTTGTGGCCAGGAGCCAGATCCGCCAGGAGCCAATGCCACCAGGTGCTGCTCTCTTTGGACAACTCTCAGGGGTCTGTGGGCACCAGGAGGGTAGTGGCCGGCCTCAGTGTGCTCTGAGACTTTTGCTGAGTATCTCTGGACTCAGCATTGCTACCAAAACAGAATCTACATTACCCTGGTAAAAAAACCTCTTGTCACACCCTGGTGTCTCCCTGAGACCTTACCTTACTCAACTCGGAAATCACATGAGGTTTTATCAGTGGCTGAGCCTTACAGGAGCTGGCAGGCAGTAGCATGGGATTTTTGCAGAGCTACCCCCACAATGGAAGCAGCCATCCCCGGTTTGCAGTGTGGTGGCACATCAGGGTTTAGCACAGGCAGTGATCAAACAAGGATTGCTTTGTAGCTCCTACCAGGTAGTCCCTGGCCAGTTACAGGCAGTGGCTGACTTGAGGCTACACCAAGCCACTCCCAAGAGGCTCCAGAACCAACATACCTGGAGCCTGGCTTCAGCCCACACAGAGCACCACCCAAATAGCCCCACAAGCAACACACCAAAAGAGCAGTCTTCACAGGCACCAGAGCCTGCTGGGGTGAAACGCACTCCATGGGGTAATGCCCCCACACAGCAGCCTGTAAGCTGCGGATGAGGCCAAACCCCACAGCCAGTAAGCCTGAGGGTCAATCCCAACCATTGACATGCCAATAGCAATCAAGGAGGAGCTACAACAGGATGACACACAGAACCCACACAAGGGACACTCCTGGAGAACCCAGGGCAGGGGAAAAGGGAGACTGCACCACTGGGCTCCACAGGGCACTTACTACATAAGGCTGTTCTACAAAGACAGGGAGACATAGCATCTCCACCTACTACATATAAACAAGCATAGGGAGACAGCCAAAATAGAAAAAAAAAAAACATATGTCCCAAATAAAGAACAGAAAAAAACTCCAGAAAAATAACTAAATGAAATGGAGGCAAGCAACCTATTAGATACAGAGTTCAAAACAATGGTTATAAGTATGGTCAAGGAACAAAGTGAGAACTTGAACAAAGAGCTAGCAAGCATAAAAAAAAAAGACATAGAAACCACAAAAAAGAACCAGTCATAAGTTAATACTACAATCACCAAAATAAATGATGCACTAGAAGGAATCATCAGCAGACTAAATGAAGCAGAGGATAAACAATTTGAAAGAAAAGGAAGGACAAAACACCCAATCAGAACAGCAAAAATAATTTTAAAATGAGGATAGTTTAAGAGAACTCTGGGAAAACATCAAGTGTAACAACATTTGCATCAGATAGCTACTAGAAGAATAGAAAGAATAAAATTTAAGAACGTATTTGAAGTAGTAATGACTGAAAACCTTCCTAACCTGGGAAAGGAAATAGACATACAAACCCAGGAAGTACAGATTCCCAAACAGGCCCACACCAAAACACATTATAATTAGAATGGCAAAGGTTAAAGACAAGAGGGAATCCTAAAAGGAGCAAGAGAAAGACAACTAGTTACTTACAAGGGAGCTCCCATGAGACTATCAGCTGATTTCTCAACAGAAACTTTGCAGGACAGAAGGAAGTGGCAGGAAATATTCACAGTGATGAAAACAACGGCTTACAACCAAAACTACTCTACCCAGCAAGGCTATCATAGAAAATTGAAAGCAAGATAAAAAGCTTCCCAGGCAAGAAAAAGCTAAAGGAATTCATTACCACCAAGCCAGTATTCCAAGAAATGTTAAAAGAACTTCTTTAAGAAAAAGAAAGGGGAAAACAAACAAATAAATGAACATAAAAATATGAATAATAATATGGCAATAACTATGTAACTATCAATAATCACTTAAATGTAAATGGATTAATGCTCCAATCAAAAGATGTAGTGTGGTTGAATGGATAAGAAAACAAGATCCATACATATGCTATCTACAAGAGATCCAACTGCAGATTGAAAGACACACACAGACTGAATGTAAAGGGATGGAAAATATATTTTATGCAAATGGAAATGAAAGAAATCTGGGGTAGCAATACTCATATCACACAAAATAGACTTTAAAACAGACTATAACAAGAGACAAAGAGGGACATTACATAATGTACAGGGATCAATCCAACAAGAAGATATAAACCTTGCAAAAATGTATGCACCCAACATAGAAGCACCTAAATGTATAAAGCAAATATTAACTGACGTAAAGGGAAAGATTGACAGTAATGTAATCATAGTAGGGGATGTTAACACCCCATTGACACAACTGGACGTATCTTCCAGACAGAAATTCAACAAAGAAACAGCGGTCTTAAATAACACACTAGACTAGATGGAGCTAACTGATATTTTTGGAACGTTTCACAGCAAAGCAGCAAAATATGCATTCTTTTCAAATGCACATGGGACATTTTCCAAGATAAACCACATTTTAGGCCACGAAGCAAGTCTCAATAAATTTAAGAAGATTAAGATCATATCAAGCATCTTCTCTGACCACAATGCTATGAAATTAGAAATCAATTACAAGAAAGACTGAAGAACACACAAACACATGGAAGCTAAATAACACATTATTAAATAATGAATGAGTCAAAAATGAGATCAAGGAAAAAATCAAGATACCTTGAGACAAATGAAAATGAAAACACAGCCCAAAATCTATGGGACAGAGTGAAAGCAGTCCTAAGAAGGAAATTCACAGAAATACAGGCCTACCCCAAGAAACAAGAAAAACCTCAAATAAACAACAAAATGTTACACTATAAAAAAATTGGAAAAAGAATAGCAAACCAAGCGCAAAATGAGTAGAAGCAAGGAAATAAAAAAGATTGCTGCAGAAAAATTAAAAGAGGTTAACAAAACGACAAAAAAAGGAGAAAGGACCCAACTAAATAAAATCAGAAATGAAAGAGGAAAAGTGACAACAGACACCAGAGACAAAAAAATTTTAAGAAAATACTAGGAGCAATTATATGCCAACAATTTGGACAATCTGGAAGAAATGGATAAATTCCTAGAAGCATATAATCTTACAAGGCTGAATCAAGAAGAAACAGAAAATCTGAACTGACCAATTACTATTAATGGAATTGAATCAGTAATCAATGAGCTCCCAACAAACAAAAGTCCTGGACCAGATGACTTCACAGATGAATTTTACCAAGCATTCAAAAAATAATTCATACATAGTCTTCTTAAACTATTCCAAAAAATTCAAGAGAAGGGAAGGCTCCCAAGCTCCTTCTACAAGGCCATCATTACCCTGATTCCAAAACCAGACAGACATTAGGAAAAAAAAAAGAACTATAAACTCATATTCCTAATGAACATAGACACAAAAATCCTCAACAAAATATTAGCAGATGAGATCGGGAGCATTCAGGGTGGTATGGGGGAGGGGGGTTGTCACTCTGTGAGGGATATAAATGATAAATGTCTAACTATTACATTGTTTTGTGCACCTGAAACTAATAAAAAAAATTTAAAAAATATTAGCAAACCAAATTCAGCAATATATTAAAAAGATCATACACCATGATCAAGTAGGATTTATTCCTGAAATACATGGTTAGTTCAATATCCGCAAACCAATTAAAGTGATACGCCACATAAACAAAGTGAAAGATAAAAATCATACTTGCATCATCATATTAATAGATGTAGAAAAAGTGTTTGACAAAATCTAGCATCCATTTACGATAAAAACTCTCATTACAGTGGCAATACCAAATATATGGTGATGGAAGGAGAACTGACTCCGGGTGGTGAACACACAATGGGATTTAGAGATGATGTAATACAGAATTGTACACCTGAAATCTATGTAATTTTACTAACAATTGTCACCCCAATAAATTAAAAAAAATGTTAAATATAAAAAAATAGTGGCAATACAGGTAACATATCGCAACATAATAAAAGCCATATACAACAAACCCACAGCTGATATCATAGTCAACAGAGAAAAGCTAAAAGGATCCTCTTTAAGATCAGGAAAAAGACAGGGATGTCCACTTTCACCATTATCATTCAACACAGTATTGGAAGTCCTAACCACAGCAAGCAGATAAGAAAAAGAAATAAAACGTATCCAAATAGGAAAGGAAGAAATAAAACTGTGATTGCTTGCAGATGACATGATACTGTATAGAGAGAAACCTAAAGATTCCAACAAAAAACTATTCGAACCAATAAATAAATTCAGTAAAATAGCAAGACACAAAATTTATATTCAGAAATCAGTTGCATTTTTATACATCAATAATGAATTGTCAGAAAGGGAAATTAAGAAAACAATCCCATTTACAATTGCATCAAAAAAATAAAATACCTAGGAATAAATTTAACAAAGGAGGTAAAAGATTTGTACTTGGAAAACTATATAAGACACTGAAGAAAGAAATTGGAGAATATACAAATAAATGGAAGAATATACCATGCTCATGGATAGGAAAAATTAACATCCTTAACGTGTCCATACTACCCCACCAATCAATAGATTTGATACAATGCCCATCAAAATACAGTGGCATTTTAATTCACTAGAACAAAATCCTACAATTTATATGGAAACATAAAGACCCCAAATAACCATGGCAATCTTGAGCAGAAAGAAAAAAATTAAAGGTATCATGCTACCTCATATCAAATTATACTACAAGGCTATAGGAATCAAAACAGAATAGTATTGACATAAAAAAAGACAAGACACATAGATCAATGGAATAGAGTAGACAGTCCAGAAATAAACCCATGACTATAAGGAGATTTAATCTACAACAAAGGAAGCAAGAATATACATTGAAGAAAAGACAGTCTATTCAGCCTATCCAGTAAATGATATTAGGAAAAATTTCACAAATACATGCAAAAAAGTAAAACTGGACAACTTTCTTACATCATGTAAAAGAATAAACTCAATATGGATTAAAGATTTTTTTTTCATTTTTTAAGACTTTTTTTTAATTAAAGTTTATTGGGGTGACAATTGTTAGTACAGCTACATAGATTTCAGGTGTACAATTCTGTATTACAACATCTATAAATCCCATTGTGCATTAACCGCCTAGAGTCAGTTCTCCTTCCATATATTTGATCCCTTTTACCCTCATCTACCACCCCCCAACCCCTTTACCCTCTGGTAACCACTAAATTATTTGTCTGTGTCTATGAGTCTTTGTTTCTCATTTGTTTGTCTTGTTCTTTTGTTGTTTTTGGTTTACATACCACACATCAGTGAAATCATATGGTTCTCTGCTTTTTCTGTCTGACTTATTTCGCTTAGCATTATAATCTCAAGATCCATCCATGTTATCACAAATGGTCCTATTTCATCTTTGCTTACCGCCAAACAGTATTCCATTGTGTATATATACCACAACTTCTTTATCCATTCATCTATTGAAGGACATTTTGGTTGTTTCCATGTCTTGGCCACCGTAAATAAAGTTGCAATGAACATTGGGGCACACTTGTCTTTATGTATAAATGTTTTCAGATTTTTTGGTAGATCCCCAGGAGAGGGATTGCTGGATCATATGGTAATTCTATTCGTAATTTTTTGAAGAACCTCCACACTGTCTTCCATAGCAGCTGCACCAGTCTGCATTCCCACCAACAGTGTATGAGGGTTCCTTTTTCTCCACAGCCTCTCCAACAATTGTTACTATTTGTCTTGTTGATGATAGCCATTCTAAGTGGGGTGAGGTGATATCTCATTGTGGTTTATATTTGCATTTCTCTGATGATTAGTGATGTTGAGCATTTTTAAATATGTCTACTTGCCATTTGATTGTCCTCTTTGGAGAAATGTCTCTTCCGGTCCTCTGCCCATTTTTCAATTGGGTTGTTTGTTTTTTTATTGTTGAGTTGCATGAGTGCCCTCTATATTTTGGATATTAGCCCCTTACCAGAGGCACTGTTTGCAAAAATCTTCTCCCATTCAGTTGGTTGCCTTTTTATTTTATCAATGGTTTCTTTTGCTGAGCAGAAGCTTTTGTGTTTGATATAGTCCCATTAATTTATTTTAGCTTTTATTTCCCTTGCCTTTGGAGTCAAATTCATAAAATGCTCGTTGAACCCAAGGTTTATAAATTTAGTACCTATGTTTTCTTCTATACAGTTTATTGTTTTACGTCTTATGCTTAAGTCTTTGATCCATTTTGAATTAATTTAGGTACATAGTGACAGATAGCAGTCCAGTTTCATTCTTTTCCACGTGGCCTTCCAATTCTGCCAGTACCATTTATTGAAGAGGCTGTCTTTTCTCCATTGTGTGTTTTTCGCTTGTTTGTCAAAAATTGTCCACATTTATGTGGTTTTATTTCTGAGTTCTCAATTCTATTCCATTGGACAATGTATCTGTTTTTCTGCCAATACCATGCTGTTTTGATTATCGTTGCCCTGTAGTACAAGCTAAAGTCTGGGAGTGTGATACCTTCAGCATTGTTCTTTTTTCTTAAGATTACTTTGGCTATTTGGGGTCTTTTGCAGTTCCAAACAAATCTGATGATTTTTTGTTCTGTTTCTTTAAAAATGCCATTGAGATTTTGATGGGGATTGCATTAAATCTGTACATTGCTTTGGGTAATATGGCCATTTTAACTATGCTGATTCTTCCAATCCCTGAGCAGAGAATGTCTTTCCATTTATTTGTGTCTTCTTCAATCTCTTTTTAAAATGTCTTATAATTTTCAGCATATACGTCTTTCACATCCTTGATTAAGCTTATGCCTAGGTATTTTATTCTTTTTGCTGCAATTGCAAAAGGAATTTTTTTTTTCTTTTTCTGAGATTTCATTGTTAGTATATAGGGATGCAATGGACTTTTGTACATTGATTTTGTAGCCAGCAACTTTACTGTATTTGTTTAGGAATTTCTATATATAGCATCATGTCATCTGCAAAGAGTGACTATTTAACTTCTTCATTCCCAATTTGGATGCCTTTCATGTCTTTCTCTTGTCTGATTGCTCTGGCAAGGACTTCCAACACTATCTTGAAAAGCAGAGGTAACAGGGGACAGCCCTGCCATGTTCCTGAACGTAGAGCAAAGGGCTTCAGTTTTTCACCATTAATTATGAGATTAGCTGAGGGCATGTCCTATATGGCCTTTATTATGTTAAGGTGTTTTCCTTCTATACCTATTTTAGTAAGTGTTTTAATCATAGATGGATGTTGTATGTTGTCAAATGCTTTTTCTGCATCGATAGACATAATCATATGATTTTTGTCCTTTATTTTGTTTATGTGATGTATCACATTGATGGATTTGCGGATGTTGAACTATCCTTGTGCCCCGGGGATGAATCCGTGATGGTCGTGATGAATAATGTTTTTAATGCATTGTTGTATTCGATTTGCTAGAATTTTGTTTAGGATTTTGCATCTGTATTCATCAGAGATATTGGTCTGTAGTTTTCTTTTTTTGTGTTGTCCGTACCAGGTTTTGGTATCAGGGTAATGTTGGCCTCATAAAATGAGTTAGGGAGTACTGTCTCTTCTTCAATTTTTTGTAAGAGTTTGAGCAGGACTGGTATTAGATCCTCTTTGAAAGTTTGGTAGAATTCACTCGTGAAGCCATCTGGTCCCAGACTTTTGCTTTTGGGAAGGTTTTGGAAGACTGATTTAATTTCGTTACTGGTGATCGGTTTGTTTAGATTTTCCACTTCTTCATGGTTCAGCCTAGGAAGGCTATATGTTTCTAAGAACTTGTCCATTTCTTCTAGTTTATTGAATTTGGTGGCATATAATCCTCCATAGTATTCTTGGATGATCTTTTGTATTTCTGTGGCATCCGTGATAACTTTCCCGTTTTCATTTCTGATTTTGTTTATTAGTGTCTCCTCTCTTTTTGTCTTAGTGAGTCTAGCCAAGGGTTTGTCAATTTTGTTAATCTTTTCAAAGAACCAACTCTTTGTCACATTAATTTTTTCTATTGTCTTTTTGTTCTCTATTTCATTTAGTTCTGCTCTGATTTTTGTTATTTCCTTTCTTCTACTGACCTTGGGTTTCATTTATTCTTCTTTTTCTATTTCTTTAAAAAGTAACGTGAGATTATTTATTTGGGATTTTTCTTGCTTCTGGAGATAGGCCTGTAATGATATGAATTTAACTCTTAAAATTGCTTTCGCTGCGTCCCCAAAATTTTGGTAGGATATATTTTCATTCTCATTTGTTTCTATATATCTTTTGATCTCTAATTTCTTCTTTGACCCGGTTGTTCTTTAAAAGTATGTTGTTTAATCTCCATGTATTTGTGGTTTTCCTGCTTTCTTTTTGCAGTTGATACCCAATTTCAAAGCCTTGTGATCAGAGAATATGCTTGGTATGATTTCAATCTTCTTAAATTTGCTGAAGTTAGTTTTATGTCCCAATATATGGTCTATCCTTGAGAATGTTCCATGTACACTAGAAAAAAATGTATAGTCTGATGTTTTAGGATGAAGTGCTCTATATATATCAATTATGTCCATTTCATCTAATGTGTCATTTAGGGCTACTATTTCATTATTTATTTTCTGTTTGGATGATCTATCCATAGCTGTCAATGATGTATTTAGGTCCCCCAGTATAATTGTGTTTTGGTCAATTTCTCCCTTTAGTTCTGTTAGTAGTTGCTTGGTATATTTCGGTGCTCCATGATTGGGGGCATAAATATTATGACTGTTATGTTTTCTTGTTGTATAGTCCCTTTTACCATTATGAAATGTCCATCTTTGTCTCTTGTTACCTTTTTCACCCTGAAGTCTGTTTCATCTGATATCATTATAGCTACACCTGATTTTCTCTGGATACCATTTCGTTGGAGTGTCAATTTCCACCCTTTCACTTTGAGCCTATGCTTGTCCTTGTAACTGAGATGTGTCTCTTGGAGACAGCATATGGTTGGGTTTAGTTTTTTGATCCAATCTGCTACTCTGTGCCTTTTTATTAGTGAGTTCGGTCCATTTACTTTTAGGGTGATTATTGATATGTGAGGATTTCCTATCATTCTGTCTTCAGTTTTCTGGTAAGACTGAGTTTCCATTGTTTCTTTGTGTTTTTGTTGTTGTCTATTATTTCTGTGTGGTGGTATTCTATGATGTTTCCCTCTGTTTCTTCTTTTATTACAGTATATATTTCAGTTTTCAGTGTTTATTGAGTGGTTATCCTAAGTTTATGTAAAAGAAGGTTTGATATTTAGAGTATTCCATTTTCTTCAGCATGCTTACTTTCTCCATTCCCATATTCCAGTTCAGACCTTTACTCTCCCACTTTTTATGTTTTGTTTGCCACAAATTGTCCCTCTTGATGGTGTTCGAATAGCCTCCTTTAGTATTTCTTGTAGCGCAGGTCATGTATTAGAAAATTCCCTCAGCTCTGTATTTCTGGAAAGGTCTTTATTCCTCCTTCATATCTAAAGGATATCTTTGCTAGGTATAATATTCTTGGTTCATAATTTCTCTTTCAATAGTTCAAATATTTGGTTCCATTCCTTCCTGGCTTGTAGAGTTTCTGCTGAGAAATCTGATGATAATCTAATGAACTTTCCTTTGTAGGTTACCGTCTTCTTTTCCCTGGCTGCCTTGAGGATTCTGTCTTTGTCGTTGATTTTTGACAGCTTCAATACAATGTGCCTTGGAGAAGTTCTGTTGGGGTTGAGGTAATTAGGTGTTGTATTTGCTTCTTGGATTTGAGGATCCAGTTCTTTCCACAAGTTTGGGAAGTTCTCATTGACTCTTTGTTTGAATACACTCTCTGTTCCCTTCTCTGTTTCTTCTCCATCTGGTATGCCCGTTATTCTTATATTGCTCTTTCTGATGGAATCAGAAAGTTCTTGTAGAGTTCTTTCATTTCTTTTGAGTCTCAAGTCTCTTTCTTCTTCCATCCGTGTCATTTCCAGGTTTTTATCTTTGATGTCACTGATTCTTTCCTCCATCTGGTCAACTCTACTACGTAAGCTGGCTATTTCGTTCTTCATTTCTTCTACTGAATTCTTAATCTCCAGAAATTCTATTTGGTTCTTTTTTTAAATTTCAATCTCTTTGGTAAAATATTTGTGTTGTTCTTTGATTGTGTTTCTGAGTTCATTACACTTCCTTTCTGTGTTTTCTTGCATCTCGTTGAGTTTTTCAGAACTGCAACCTAGAATTCTCTGTCATTTAGGTCACATATTTCCATATCTTTAAGTTCTTTTGCTGGAGACTTTTCACTTTATTTCTGAGCTGTCCTGTTGCCTTGGTTATTCATGGCAATTAATGATTTATTATTTATCTTCCTAGACATCTACAGGAGTGGGTTCTGCAACAGGTTGATAGGAAGAGGTCTTTCTCTTGTTTTCCAGTACGTGTTGGTAGAATGTTTTATTTTCTCTCTGACTGCAGCCTTTTTTCTCTCTCACACACTGTAGTGTTATGTTTTCTCTGCACTATTCCAGCTTCTCACATCAAGGGGGGATTCCCTGGAAGGTGGGCTTCTCCTCTGTTAACAATTTGCTGGGTCATAGGGTGCTGCATCCCTTTAGGTGAATTCAGTAGTGAGCCTCTTCGTCCTGCCAGTCTGCTGTGTAGGGAGTCCTTTGTGGAGTTATAGTTGTTCAATTTGTTGTAAATTTCAGGGAGATTTCCAAAGGCTCACCTAACACCACAATTTTGATCAATGAAAGATTTAAACATAAGACCAGAAACCGTAAAACTTCTTGAAGAAAACATAAGATGTAAACTCTCTTGACATTGTTCTGTAATATGTTTTCTGATCTATCTTCTCAGGCAACGGAAGAAAAGAAGAAATAAACAAATGGGACATCATCAAACTATAATGTTTTTGCACAGCAAAGGAAACCATCAACAAAATGAAAAGACTACCTAGAGAATGAGAGAAGACATTGGTGAATGATACATCTGATAAGTGTTTAATATCTAAAATTTATATAGAAATCATATAACTCAACACCCCCAAAAAACACAAACAATAAAATTTAAAAATAGGCAGAGGACCTGAATAGACATTTTTCCAAAAAAGGACATACATATAGCCAATAGTCATATGAGAAAATGTCACTAATCATCAGAGAAAAGCAAATCAAAACCACACTGAGATACCACCTCACACCTGTCAGAATGACTATCATCAATAAATCAACAAAGGACAAGTTTTAGTGCGGATGCAGAGAAAAGGAAACCCTTGTGCACTGTTGGTGAGATTTAAAATGGTGCAGCCACAATGGAAAATGGTATGGAGTTTCCTAAAAAAATTAAAAATAGACTATGATCCAGCAATTCCACTCATGGGTATTTATCTGAAGAAATCCAAAATAAATTTGAAGTGATATATGCATCCCTATGTTCACTGCAGCACTATTTAAGATAGCCAAGATATGGAAGCAACTTAAGTGCCCATCAATAGACAACTGAATAAAGATGTGGGGCCAGCCCTGTGGCTCAGGTGGTTAGAGCTCCGTGCTCCTAACTCCAAAGCCTGCCGGTTTGATTCCCACATGGGCCAGTGGGCTCTCAACCACAAGCATGCCGGTTCAACTCCTCGAATCCCGCAAGGGATGGTGGGCAGCGCCCCCTGCAACTAAGATTGAACACAGCACCTTGAGCTGAGCTGCCGTTGAGCTCCCGGATGGCTCAGTTGGTTGGAATGCGTCCTCTCAACCATGAGGTGCCCCCTGTAACTAGAAAACGGCAACTGGACCCGGAGCTGAGCTGCACCCTTCACAACTAAGACTGAAAGGACAACAACTTGACTTGGAAAAAAGGCCTAGAAGTACACACTGTTCCCCAAGAAAGTCCTGTTCCTCTTCCCCAATAAAATCTTTAAAAAAAAAAAAAAAGATGTGGTACATATACACAAAGTAATATTACTCAGCCACAAAAAAAAAGAAAAAGAAAAAAAAAGAAAAATGTTACCATTTGTGACTACATGGATGGATGTGGAGGGTATTACGCTAAGTGAAATAAATCAGACTGAGAAAGACATATATGATCTCACTTACATGTGGAATCTAAAGAACAAAATAGGAGACAACCAAGATGATGCAGTAGGTAAATGCTGTGTTTACCTTCTCTCACAGCCACATCAAAATTACAAGTAATCTACAAAGCAATCATTATTGAGAATTGCCTAAAATCAAGCTGAACTGAAGCCTTTCAACTAAGGACATACAGAAGAAGCCACCTCCAGACTGGTAGGAAGGTCAGAGACATGGAACGGGCTAGCCCCACACCCACATGTGACCATTAAAAATCAGGAGGGTCATTTCGGCTGTGGGGTGCCCCCGTCTTCTAAAGGAACGAGAGATCCCAGCCTCATTCCAACCCATGGCTCCAGTGCCGGGAGAAAAGTCCCCATAAGTTTTGGTTGTAAAAACCAGTGGAGATTGTGACTGAGTAAGACTGAGTGCGGCTGCATTCACAAGTACTCTTCTTAAAGGGACTGTTGATGGACTTACCCACCAGTGTAATCACTTGCTCTGAGCTCCAGCGCTGGAGCAGCAGCTAGAAAGGCGGCAGGAACATATGGTGGGGAACTGAGTTGTCTGGCTTGGGACAGAGGCTGGACAGGCGGCTTTCTCCTGGATGGAGGAGCTGGCAGAGGCCATTTTTTCTTTGTTGAGCCCTCCCTATTCTCAGCACGTGAACACAGGTGGCCGCCATTTCTGAGTCTCTGCTGTTTATTTGCCCCGCCCCAGTGATTTGCGACTTTGGCCCAACCAACATTTGGACACACACAGGCTGCTTTCAGTGGCTTTCTCATGCAGACCGCCTGCCTTGGCTCAAGCTGCACTTTCCTAGAGTCTCACAAAGGTTTGCAGAACCCAGCTAAGCAGCATCTGGCTTGAGCTTGTCCTGTACCTCTGGCTTTGTAGCTCTAAGCCAGCACTAGTGGCAGCCAGGCTTGGTTCATGGCTTGGCCTCTCAAAGGCACTTCCAAGCACAGCACAGGTGGCAGACATCTGCGGATTTCTTTCTGGCTCCTCTAGGTCCTGGGTGAGGCACGGGCTGTGGCTGAAGTAGACCTACAGTGGATCCCCTCCAAGGTGGTCCTGAGGTTGGCGCCCCCATTGGCCAGCTTCAGAACAAGCTGGAGCATCACCTAGTCATCTCCAAGTATGATACACCCAAGGGGCATATTGGGCAGGCACCAGAGTGCTGTGAGGCAGATCTTGCTCTGTAGGATCAGCCCCTGCACAACAACCCTTCCACTATAGTCAAGGCCAGTCCTTACAACCAGTGAGCGCAAGGTTCAGTCCCTCCCATGGATGTGCAATTATCAACCAAGGTCAACTACAAGAGGAGGGCACACACAACCTACACAAGGGACACACTTGGAGTGCGTGGCTCAGGTGACCAGTAAAACTGTGCCACTGAACCCCATAGCACACTTATTACATAAGGCCACTCTACTAAGACTGGAAGACATAGCAGCCCAACCTAATACATAGAAACAAACACAAGGAGGCAGCCAAAACGGGGAAACAAAGAAACATGTCCCAAATAAAAGAACAGAACAAAGCTCCATAAAAAGAATTAAGTGAAACGGAGATAAGCAATCTATCAGATGCAGTGTTCCAAACACTGGTTATAAGAATGCTCAATGATCTCATAAAAATGGAGATGAAAACCATGAAAAAGAACCAGACAGAAATAAAGGATACAATAACGGAAATGAAGAATATATTACAGGAAATCAACAGTAGAGTAGATGAAGCAGAGGATCCAACCAGCAATGTAGAAGATAAGGCAGCAGAATATAACCAACCAGAACAGCAAAAACAAAAAAGAATCCAGACAATTGAGGAGAGTTTAAGGGGCCTCTGGGACAATATCAAGCATACCAACATTTGCATAATAGAGGTACCAGAAGAAGAGAGAGAGCAAGGAATTGAAAACCTATTTGAAAAAATAATGACAGAAAACTTCCCTGATCTGGTGATGGAAATGGACATATGAGCCCAGGAAGCACAGAGAATCCCAAACAAGATAAACCCAAAGAGGCCAACAGCAAGATTCATCATAATGAAAATGACAAAGGATAAAGACAAAGAGAGAATCTTAAAAGCAGCAAGAGAAAAGCAGTTAGTTACCTACAAGGGAGCTCCCATAAGCCTATCAGCTGATTTCTCAACAGAAACTTTGCAGGCAAGAAGGGAGTGGCAGAAAATATACCAAGTGATGAAAAGCAACGACATACAACCAAGATTGCTCTACCCAGCAAGGCTGTCATTTAGAATTGAAGGATAGATAAGGAGCTTCCCAGACAAGAAAAAGCTGAAGGAGTTCATCACCACCAAAACAGTATTACAAGAACTCTTAGAGGGACTTCTTTAAGATGGGAGGGGGTTAAGAACTGGTTAAAGGGGAAGGGATTAAGAAGAACAAATTAGTTGTTATACAGTAGTCATGGGGATGTAGGGTATAGCATAAGGAATATAGTCAATAATATTGTAATAACTATGTATGGTTCCAGATAGGTACTAGATCTATCAGGGTGATAGATGGGAATGGGGTTGGGGTCAGGGTGAAAAAGGTGAAGGCGTATGTAAGTTGATAGTTAATACAGTATGGGGAATATAATCAACAATGTTATAAAGATCATGTAAGGTGCCAGATGGGCACTGGACTTATCAGGGAGATCACATCATAAGACTGTGTAGATGCCTGACAAATGCGCTATACACCTGAAGAACTGAAGTAGAATAATATTGAATGTCAACAATAACTAAATATATAGATATATATAGTCACAGGATATGGAGTACAACATAGGGAAGATAGTCGATGGTATTGTAACAGCTATATAAGATGTCAGAGGGGTAGTAGCTTGGGGGGAGTGGGTTATCACTTTATGAGGGGTTTAAATGTCTAACTATTACATTGCTTTGTACACCTGAAACTAACATAAAAAATTATATTTGAAAAAAACATTTTATACAAAAAAAAAGGACAAAATAAATGAACAAACAAAACAATAAGAGACTCACAGATGCAGAGAACAAACTGATGGTTGCCAGAGGAGAGGGGAGTTGGGGAGATGGATTATAAAGGCAAAGTATTAAGAATACAAATTGGTAGTTACAAAATAGTCAATGGTATGTAAAGTACAGCATGGAGAATGTGGTCAATAATGTTGTGATAAGTATGTATAGTGCCCCGTGGGTACTGTACTAATTACAGGGATCACTGCATAAATTATATAAATGCTAATAGCTATGCTGTATTCCTGAAACTAATATAAAATAGCACTGAATATGAAATGGAACTGCAGAAAAGAAAATACTGAAAAAAAGAAAAACTGTCAAAATGATCAAAAACAAGGAAAACATGACAAATTTTCACTGCCAAAAGGAGTCAAGAAGATATGACAACTAAATGTTGTGTCCTGATGAGACTCTGAACAGAGAAAACCATTAGGTAAATGCTGAGGAAATATGAATAAATTTTAAAAAGAAATATGAATAAACTATGTACTTCAATTAATAATATATCAATTTGGTTCATTAATTGTAGCAACTGTACCATACTAATATGAGACGTTAATAGTAAGAGAAGCTGAGTGCAGAGTATACATGAACTTTTGAAACTTTTCTGTAAATCTAAAACTATTCAGAAGTAAAATGTTTATTTAAATAAATACATCTCCATGCATATTGATTACATCCACAAAATATTCTAAAGGTGGAGCCAGGTAAAAACCAGCAACAAATATAAGAATTCAGGAATACATAGAATTTCCTAATATTTTCGCCTGTCCTTTGCCCCCTTTGCAGTAGTTCTGTCATCATCATTATCTGTAGGATGCTCACTGTTTGTTTTATGCCATACATAAGCAAATGGATTAGTAATCATTTATTTACCTGGTCTGGTGCCACTGAAATATATGACTTTCATTTTGAATACATCATCCCAGAGCATCTCAAGTGATTATGATTTTAAGTAAGTCTAATTAACTAATTACAGGGATACTAAGTCATCGGATACTAATGATACAGGTATGTTGGAGTTAGATTCCCTGTGGAGCTGCTGGCAACAATGAGTGATCACATAGCATCTGTGGGTGTCCTGAGTCTGGTCACTCCAAAGGGTCACTCCACTACTTATATAGAAGTAAAGGATGGATTTCATCCTGGTCTTACTGTTTAATTTTGCAAGTTGCTCCAAAGGTGGGAGTACAGATGCAGCTCATGGTAAAGCAGTTGGACACAGTGCTGATGTAAGGAACGGACAAAACTGCACAGGATTTTAATGAGTTTATTTGAGGCAAACTGATGACAATTACCAGGAAGCAAAATCTCAATGGATTGAGTAAAGGCTCTGGAGAATGGCAGTTTTGCAGCTTATTTTATACATTAGAATCAAAGGAGGAGACTTAAGGAGATTTACATAAAATCCATTGATGGTAAATGGTGGTGGGGGGGAGAAGCAAAGCAGGGAAATCTCTGGGATTGGATAAGAAATAAAATGGAGAGACTCATATTTCTTTTACATTGGTGGGTACAGGATGGTTAATAATTAACATTTACAGCACATAGAGATGGTATTGGGGAACAAGGTAACAATGAGGGGTTCTGTGGCCTCCTGCTCTGGTGGGAGGTTGTATCCTGAGGGGTCCAGAAAAAGGGATAACTGACATTCCAAGGGCCTGTTATCTTAGATGTAAAAAAGACAATAGACAGGCTTATTTAAGGTAAAGATTGACCTTTGTCAAGGAAGCTACAGGCCTAGAACCAGACTGCTGATCATAACCCACTTTTAGTCAGGAATTTTTATGTTCAGACCATCCTGTGTAGTTAATTTCAGTCTCTGAGTTTGTAGGGCCTGCCATGCAGGCCTCCCCTGAGCTTGTCAGGTTTTGTATGTGGTCCCTTTTTCATCCACAACAGGATACTCAGTGTTTCTCCTAAATTCCAAGGCCTTTCTAAATGTAGTAATTCTGAGACCCACAAGTAAAACCCTCAGAATAAATATAAGATTTATATTTATCAAATAATCAATTTAATCAAAGTTATGAAATTGTCTTGTATAACACACATTTTCCCTTCAACCACTTCTTGAACTTTAATAATGTAAAAGCAATAAGAGGGGATTTCTAAACAGAAATAAAATAATAATAATCCTGAAATTTATATGGAACCACAAAAGACCCCAAATTGCCACAGCAATCTTGAGAAAGAAGAACAAAGCTGAAGGCACCACACTTCCTGATTTCAGACTATATTACATAGCTATAATAATCAAAACAATGTGGTATTAATGATGTGGGGATATTTTCCTGTGACTCCCCAAATGATGTAGGTGATGTTGGATCTGCCAGCAGTTTCTAAGTGTGGGCTGGGATTGTGTCTCGTGAAGCCTAAGAATGGAAGGGAGAGGCAAAAAGTTTTAAAAAGAGGATAGTTTATTAGAGGCAGGAGAAGAGGTTGCAGCTCCCAAGCAGGAGAGGGTCCCGAATGGGGGTGTCCGTGACTGAGGCAAAAGCTCTTTCTTTTTTATACCTTCCCTTGCCTGCTTGGGGAAATGGGCTGGAGACTTCTAAATGGATTCATCTATCAGGTTTGTCCTGTTTGCTCATCCTGAAGGGATTAACGAACCAACCCACTCCTATCTATTAGATCTGCTCTTTTGTCCAGGCAGAAGGGATTTGAGATTATCTATTAACCTTAAGGCGTATTCTCATGTCTCTGTCCTGGAGTGAAGGAGACATTCTAGGACCTGGAGTTTCTGAATATGGCTGCTTTTTGTTTATTCCATCAGGGACCTCCCTATCTACCTAGTAATCATACTAACTAACCTGTCTCACTGGCATAAACTCAGACACATATAACAAAGAAACAAAATAAAGAGCCAAGAAATAAACCCATATACACATGGGAAATTAATTTACGACAAAGGAGCCAAGACTATACAATAAGGAAAGGACAGTGTTTTCAATAAATGGTGTTCGGAAACTGGACAGCCAAATACAAAATAATGAAGTTGCTATCTTACACCATACTTGAAAGTTAATTCAAATTTGGTTAAGGACTTGAACATAGGACCTGAAACCATAAAACTCCTAGAACAAAACATGGGTAGTAACTCTTTAACATCAGTCTTGGCAAATGATTTTTTTTTTTTAATCTGACACCAAAAGCACCAGCAACAAAAGCAAAAATAAACAAATGGGACTAAATCAAACTAAAGAGTTTCTGCACAGTGAAGGAAATAATTAACAAAATAAAAAAGCAATCTACAGATTGGGAGAAAATATTTGTAAACCATATATCTAATAAGGGTTTAATACCCAAAAAATACAAAGAAATCATAGCACTCAATAGCCAAAAGAAAAAAAATATCTAATTTTAAAATCTAAATAGACATTTTCCAAAGAAGGCATACAGATTGCCAACAGGTACGTGAAAAGATGTTCAATATAACTAATCATCAGGGAAATGCAGTTCAAAACCAAAATAAGATATTGCTTTCACCTGTTAAAATGGCTATTATAAAAAGACAAGAAATAACAAGTTTTGGTTGTTAGGTCAGCTACAGGCATGGTCAAAGCCACCAGGAGCCAAGTCATACCCCGCTGCCAAGTCAGACCCCTCCCGGCATGACAGAGACTGAGGCCCCTGGCGTTTCCCAGAAAAGGCAGCAGACCCCTGGTATGATAAACAACTCCGGACGCAGCCGCTGGCGCCCAATCTGCGCTGGGGGGGCCTGCTCATCTGCCACCTCACTCAGCCAACCCCCACCCCAAAAATCGCATATATGCCTCCCTCGCTTTGTCCTGGGTGCGACTTCGCCGGCCCCCTCTGCGGACCGGTGAACCTCACCCAGGAGCGCAGAATAAAGCACTCATTTTTCTCAACCCGCCTGACTAGCCTCATTATCTCGCCGCAAGCCTTACATTGATGACAATGTGGAAAAAAAGGGAAACTTGTGCACTGTTGGTAGAACTGTGAATTTGTTCAACAGTTACGGAAAACCATATGAAAGTTTCTGAAAAAAATTAAAAGTAGGACTGTCATACAATCCAGCAATTCAATTTCTGGTTATTTACCTGAAGGAAAGGAAAACACTAACCAAAAACGTATCCTCATCCCCATGTTATTACAACATTATGTATAATAGCCTGTGTCCATTAATGGGTGAATGGATAAAGAAAATGTGGCATACAGTTGGATAGCAAACGAAGTAAATGGACCTTGACGTCATTATGCTAAGTGATATAGTCAGACAGTGAAAGCAAATACCATGTGATTTCATTATATGTGGATCTTAAAAACAAAACAAACAAACAAAACTAAAACAAAAACAAACTCATAGATATAGAGAACAGAATGGTGGTTGCCAGAGGTAGAGGAGTGGGAGGATGGGCAAAATGAGTGAAGGTGATCAAAAAGTACAAACTTCCAGTTATAAAATAAATTAAGTCCTGGAGATATAATGTACAGCATGGGAACTATAGTTGTCAATACTATATTGCATATTTGAAAGTTGCTAATAGAGTAAATCTTAAAATTTCATCACAAGAAAAATATTGCATTTGTGTGTGGTAATGGATGTTAACTAGACTTATTGTGGTGATTATTTCACAGCATATACAAATATTGAATAATTATTTTGTACACCAGAAACTAATGTAGTGACATATGTCAATTCTCAGTAAAATAAAAATTGAATGAGCTAAAGACATACTATTATTTTATTTTATCTTTATTTATTTGTGTGTTTTTTATTAGTTTCATGTGTACTGATTAGTTTTTTATTATTATTAGTTTCAGCAATGTAATATTTAGACTATTGAGCACAGAATTCCTTATTAGATAAGGAAGCAATGTCGGCAGTCACATAATTAAAGGAGAGACTTTTTAAAAATGATTGTTTTTACACAATTATCAACTGTGAATCAATATGAACATTAAAAAAATAAGCATGTCTTATTAAGTAGTGTTGTTTGACTGAAAAGAGAATTTTTAAGAGATGAATTAATGATGCTTCTCCAAGTCCATGAAAGGTTTGAAAGGTTCCTATTTACCCTACAAATCTGGTCATCTTCCCATAAGTTTCTTGGTTTGCCTTCTTCCTCATTTCAGTAAATTGCTTACCCATTTCTTCATGTCACATACCAAGTAATCATTGTTAATTTTCCCTTTTTCTTATTCCTCTCCTATTCTCCATTGCCAAACATTGTATTTTCTATCTCCGAATCATATCATAAATTGTCTACTCCTCCCCGTGCTGACCAATACCACCCCTTGTTCAGGCCTCCATGGATGGCTTCAGGGCAGTACCTTCCTAAGTGCTCTCCTTGTTTCCAAACCTGCCCACCAACAGTCCATTATCCCTGCAGCAGAGAGAGGGACTTTTTAAAACTCTTATTACTAGGTCTATCACTTCCTGACTATCAAAAGAAAAAAAAACCTATTACACCCCACAAAGAACTGCATCTTGACATAGTAACTATTCAAGAAATATTTTTCAAGTAAAAAATAAATACAACAAAAAAGGATTTTTAAGGGAGACTCCCAAGAAAGGAAGTAGCTCCAGCAAATTAATAGTGAAGGAGGGGAGAGGAGACAGGAAGATGATCTGTAAGGTGACACACTCTAGGCAGGTCACAGGTCCACAAAAAGCAGTTTGTTGCTTGGTCTGTAATCAACCTCCAGAAAGGCCCATGAAACCCTTCAATCTTTGAAATGATGTGTCTGCTTACTCCCCTACCCTACTTCCCACACTCAAAACTTTTAGTTCCATCGCTCCAAAGCAGACACTGAGAAAGCCCGAGTCTCCTCAATAAATGTTTTAAAAAGGAAGAAAGGAAGGAAGAGAGGGAGGGAGGGAGGGACTAAGGAAGGGAGGAAAAGAGGAAGGAAGGAAGATAGAACTGACAGCTTCCATTTCCTTTTATCATGAGATGTTCACTCTTGGAACCCAGGCACCATGCTGCAAAGATGCTCAGGCCGCTCCAGGTTAAGGCCCATGCAGACAGGAACCGACAGCCAGCACCCACCTGCCGCCCGTAGAAGTGAGCTACCTTGAGAGTGGATCCTCCAGTCCCAGTTCAGCCACTTCAGGTGACACAACATTGACCAGAGATAAGCTGTCTCCAACAAGCTTTCCTGTTGCTTCCCACGTGACGAGAGTTGTGGGGAGTGAGGAGGGCGGCTCAGGGTTAAGAAAAGACAGTAGCCATGAATAGATTATAAGCAGGGCTAAGGGACCGCCAGTCTCAAGGACTGGACACCCCGAATCGGGCCTATGCATTAGCTTTTATTAGTTAGGTGGGGAAGTAAAGGAGATAAAGCTTGTCAATCTCAAGATCTGTGAATCCCACATATCATAATAGGAAACCAATTCAAGCCAATCACCCTTGCCTGCAGGCAGCAGAACCTTAAGTCTCAGGCTGTTTGTACTTCCCCAAGGGACAAAACCTATATGCATATGAATAGATGGACAACACATCACTGAATCACTTCCCTTGCAGGTTTTGGGAAGGAATGCAGCCACAGAGGCAGAGGCTCTCCTTAGCCTGGGGAAGGTGGGGGGCTGTGCCTACCTCTATGAACCCCGTGGGTTCTCCTGTTGGTTCCCACTCGACTGCACCTGGCTTGAGTTGTGCGCCCCCACCCCCCGAATCTTACTCGTCATTGGCTGACCAGCCATCTTTCTGGGGCCAAACAGGGAGACATAAGGTGCAAGCACAAAGGTGAAGCAAAGTCCCTGAAAGGATCCGTCTCACAGACTCTCCTTTCTTTAGGGGCAGGTACAAGAGACAGACGGGTAGGCTGCTGCGTGGCAACACTTTCCCTGAACTGTGGATTCATAAACACAATAAACAATTGCTTTTTAAAGCCACTGAGTTTTGCTTTTTCAGACTGAGTCGCCTTATTGCGCGGAGAGTTTTTTTGCTGCTGCTCCCACTGTTGCCGCTGCCACCCATGGGCTTGTTTTTAGAATAGGCTCTGTTGTTGACCTGTTGCCATTTCACCTCCTGGTTCTCCCTCTCCTGCTCAAGTTCTTTCATTCTCTGTCCTTTTTTCAAATTTTTCTGCCACCCAGGGGCTCATTTGCCCCAGCCCTTCCCGCCCCCTGGCTCCCAACCAGAGGATCCCGCCAAACAGCTGAGAAAGCTCAACTCCAGCAAGTTGAAGCTGTGTTATCTGGAAATGGAGAAAAATGAATGTTTGCTAAAATTAAAGAAAAATTTACAAGAAGTTATAGAACTAACCAAAGACCTTCTGTCAACTCAACTTTCTGAAACTCTTGCAAATTCCGACCGTTTTTTTTTTACTCAGCCCCCTCATTCGTGAAAAGTAGGAGACAAGTGTATGGCAGTCTGGAGTGAAGACGGACAGTGTCATGAGGCAGAGATTGAGGAGACTGGTGAAGGAGGCGGCACTGCTGCAGTCACCTCTGATGGCTGTGGCAGTGCTGCAGTGACCCCACCCCAGAACCTCAGCCTGTAGAAGAAAGAAGGCAGGCAAAGGAGTGCGGTGGCAACAAACCCACGTCAAAAAAGAAACGAGTGCCCAGCAGCGTGAATATAAAAAGAAGAAAAATTTGAAAAAAGCACGGAGAATGAAAGAACTTGAGCAGGAGAGAGAGAACCAGAAGGTGAAATGGCAACAGGCCAACAACAGAGCCTGTTCTAAAAACAAAGAAGGCCAGGTAAAGGAGGATATTGTTGCTTCACCTGAGAGTGAAACGGGCACAGTTGGAGTAGGAACTCATGGGATTGCTGATAAACCTCTGACACAGTATCGAGATACCTCTAAATACAATGTCGGGCATTTGATGCATCAATAACCAGCAAAACTGTTGTATTTCATCTCCTTTCATTACCTTTCCATCCTTATATTTTCCTAAAGGTAAACTATTTGTTAGATGAGTAAGGAAGACACCCTTGTTGTCATTGTTTGACTACAAGAGAATGAAACTTGAAATTGCATTTGATAACTGCTATTCATTTAACTTTCTTCATTACTACTAACACAGTTTCCTCAAAGCTTGCTGGATGAAGCAACTTTTCTAGGTAGATGCTGCTTCAATGAAGCACGTAGATGAATTCCTGATTGTCCTACTATCAGGCCCCCATTTAATGGACGGCATATACTTTTTGCAAACTCCTAACCTGGAACTTTCAGAACCTTTGAACTTGCCACATATTCTAGCAATTCACTGGAACATCAAAGCAAAATACCACTGCTACAGCGATCTTTTCTTTTTTCTTATCTTCAACTTAAACCTAGCTGTTGCCCAATTAAGCCTAAAAATAGGTTAATTTGTAAATGGCAAAGTTTGTTTTGAGGTTTTTCCTTCAATAACTTGTTTCCTGAGGCTATTAGGCCATTTCTAAAACTGATCCAGCTCTTTTATTCTTTTCATTTAGTTTTATGCAACAAACCATGGTTAGGATCAGCTACCTTTTCTAATTTTTTGTTATTGTGATTTTGGGATTTTTTTTTTTTTTTACATTTGCTTTTTTCCTGTGTTAATTTTTCACTTATGGTAGTAGTACCATTTTTTGGATGTGTAATGTGTATATGAGCAAACAACAAGCTGATGTATCTACACTGTATAGATACTACACAGTGTAGATACTATTTTTATAAAAAATAAAAACCAAGGCTAAATTAATGAACAAGAGTACTGAACGTTTCATCATTAAAAATTTACTGTATTTCTTGTGCATTAATCTGACCGTAATTTCCCTGTATATTTATGTTCATGTAGCTGAGTTTGTAATTTCTGTCAACTAGATGGAGATGCAAGCATTTGTTGGTATAAGTGAACATCACAGTTATCCTGAGTTGAGTTTAAGCCAAATATATGCATAGAAATTAATAGAAGATGGTGATTTTAAGGATATGTTCATTTAAGTTTTTGCATGTTTAACTTTTATTAAATAAAGTGTTTTTAAAATTGAAAAAAAAAGCCACTGAGTTTTCAGGTGTTTTGTTACAAAGCAAAAGTAACTGATATAGATTCTGTTATCCCAAAATAAAGTACTGAAATCAAAATAAATCTAAAATGTTACATTGATTTAGGGACGGGATGGGAGTGCAAGCTGGAAGGGAATTGAGGAGACCATTCGTATAAACCCAAGGGCCCTCAAAGATGCCAACAATGAGGGTTTACAGAAACATATAATAAGTATAATTGAAGCTGAAAGAAATGGAATCCTTGCTATGTGGTAGCAGAAATTTTGACAACATAGTTGTTTGTGAAAATGTAGAAAATAGGAAATATATTTAATAACTCCAATCATCTGACTATGAAGATTTCTATGCAGAAAATTAAAAGTTCTACCCAGTTTCTTATCCCTACTTATGATAAAATACCTAGGATACAGATGACCTAAAAATTAAACTGTTAAATTCATATGAATTAGAACTTGCTAAGTTTGAAAATAATAATTTTTTTCTTATTTTCAGCCTCTCCAGTGGACAATTTTCAAATTTCAAAGGGTCTCAGACCAAAGATTAATTTGAAGCTGGAACTAGATGATCTCTTTTTACAGATCTCGCAGGAGTCTAAAATGGTGTTTGATAAAATCTTTTGGACAAAGGAAAGATCACCTCAGGATTTTAAAGGTATTCCTTCCATATCTTCATTATACAAAAGGGCTTCTAATCCTCTTCTGGGAATCATCCCACAAGAACATTATAGGGAACTCCATTTTTGCCAAAAAAATCAATTTCTACGTAAAAGCATTAATTCATTTTAAAGTATAAAATGAATTTCATTTACAGCATGTTTAAGCCTGCATGTTTGAAGACATTATATAGATATATATTCTTATCTTTTAATCCACTTAGGAGCCATACCCTTGCAGCCTAAAGGTTACTATAGTTGAATCCCCGGTATTATGTGAGGATTTCTGTCCCTTCTAGGAGCAGCTTAGAACATGTACCCTACTTCCCATCTTTAGTTCCCACGATGATTCATTTTGGATAATCATGAACTTGATAGAGAAACTGGTATTCTGAGGTTAACACCAATTCTCTCTGTGCTGGCTATAAGCATCTTACTAAGGGAGTAACTACACAGTGGGCGGTCTGCCTGTGGACACAGAACTGGCTGACCATCCCCAAATTATATGGTCCTGTAGGATGCTTTTGCCTGAAGAGTTTGCCGCTGCCGCTTCTCTACTCCTTCCCACGTGTGATTAAAAGCACCCCCTGGTACCCTGGGTGGCACATTGGGCCTCTCTGCCAGACCTGACCCTACCCTTCTAGGGCCCTGTTCTATCAGGGGGTTCTACTGGACAGCACATTCAAGGACCAATTCTTCCAGGCTGTCATTGCAGTGGGCGCCAATGGAAAAATCTGCTTCTCATCCCACCTGGTCACACCTCTGCATGTCAACAAAAGCCTTCTGAACCCAGCTGCCTAGGCTTAACAGTGACCTCAGGTAAAACCTGGCACCTGTGCTGAGAAGTCCAGCATTTCTGTCCTCCCTTTCTGCTCTAGCTCAGTCAAAATATCCTTTCTAGGACATAGTAGTCTAGTTATTGCCATGGGATTGTTTGAACAAATAAGTGCAGTGCTGGGCTGCCAGGATGGAGGTACAATGGTTGTTTCATATCCCGTACAATCCACAAGCAGCTGCATAATCAATGCTACAACAGCCTTTTGAAGCAAGGACTCTGGGTGTCAAAACACCCTCCCACGATGCGCGACTGGGCCTCGCGTCTATGGGACGTCTTGAGGGTCCTGAATGAGAGACCACGGAAGGGAGGGCCCGTACCAATAGAAGCTCTACTACATTGAACAGCCTTTCCCATTCAGTTACAGGTTACCACAAGTGAGACTCTGTTAAAGCCAGGGTATGGCAGAAATGGAAACATTTTGCTGCCGGCACCCACATGCTTGAAATCAGGGGAATGGTAGCAATGGACTTGGCTCTGGCAGGTCAAAACCCCCCACTGTTGGTGGTTGGGCCTGATAGCCCCATGGGGGGCTGGTTTGATTCATGATTTGCAAGTGACACCAGGGGTGGTGGCCGAGTGGCCACCGCAAGTGACTGTAGTATACGGAAGTCCTGATGTCGGGACAATTTTGAAGGGAACCTATGTGCTCTCGCTATGGCCTATTATGAGGTCCCCTGTTCTGCTACATGTTGAAACTGCGCAAGGTACCCCAAGCACTGCCATAAAGGTCTGGTACCACAAACCGTGAAAGGTGCCAGTGGCAGCGACCTTCCGTTCCCAGGACAAAAAGCTAGCATGTATCCTCCCAGGTGGAAGGGATTTGCCATTGTTGGTTCCTAAGACGCTATTTCTTTCCGCCCGTAGGTATACAGCACAGGGCCCCTCACAGAAGACACTTGTCGTGTGTAGATTGTGAGGCGAGACCCTGTAGGGGTGGAGTGTGGGGACAGAGTCCCAGAGAGCAGTTTCCAGGCTTTTGGCCTCACATGGGGAGGTGCTGGCTCGGGTGGTGAGTGACCATCGGCTGTGATTGGTTGGCCATAAGCTGTAACCAGTTAGCCAATTGGCTACTCATGTAACTGCTGGGACAGCATTGATCGGTTGGTTGGTTGGCAGGCAGAAGAACTGGACGGCGGACTGCGGATCGTGTGGATCCTACTGAGTGTGTCTCACCCGGCCACCAGCGAGAATATAGTTGTGTAACTCCCCTATTCATGGCTCTGTGGGTGTTCCTTTTTGGCCTCACCATATTTTGCGTTCTTATGGGGGGAGCAGGACCAGAGACCCCGCATTACACCCTGCAGGACATATTCTCATTGCTCTAAACAGTATGTTAAATCTCCTTGAGTGTGTATATGTGTGTTTGGACATATTTCCACATTCCACATAGACTGTTATAACGATTGAACTGAGCTTTCTATGGGAAGTTCACACAAACTTGTCTAATAATTTTTTGTATAAAGCAATTTTATCAAATATCATACTAAGAATTATCCGTTGACATTACTATCTTAACAACTCCTCAAAGTGAAAGAAACCAGAGTATGAGAACATAGCACATGATGAAAAGAATAAAAAAATTACTACTAAAGATTACTCTGTAAAAATAAATGGACTTTTGATTTTTTTCAATATTGAAATTTAGTAGATCGTAAATGTTCTCACCACACAAACATAAAATGGTAACTATGTGAGGTCATGGATGTGTTCACTAACATTATAGTGGTAATAATTTCACAATATATATGTGTATCAAATTATCACATTGTACACGTTAAACTTACATAGTATTATATGCCATTATATCTCAATAAAACTGTAAACAAGAATTGACAGTTGAAAAAGAAAGTTAAATTTTAAATGTTCCATGGCAGCCATCAAATTAACATGAAATAAAAAGTACTTTTCCTTTATTTCCCTGAGCTTCTTAGGATGGTCAGTGATCATATCAGAATTTTAAGCCACTATGTTACTTTGACCCAAATCAGAAAATATTAGTTCTAAAATTATATCAGTTAAAAGTGGATGTAAAAATATATTTTCATATGACATAGTAAGCAAAGAGTATGTGGCTTTTTTGGATATTTTATTACAATTCCAATAGAAATAGAAATATATGAGAATAAAAAATCATGAAATAGTTGTGAAACATTTGCAAAATAGACACAGTATTTATATTTTGCTGAGAAATGGGAATATTTGATGGTACTTGAAAGCATTTACTTAAGTTAAAAATATTAAAGAAAAACAATAAACAGAGACACAGACCTTACACTTTCACAAATATTAACTCAAAATGGATCATAATCATCTTAGAAGTGAAATACAAAAGTATAAATCTTCTAGAAAATAACACAGAAGAAAACCTCTGTGACCTTGAGTTTGGCAATTAGTTTTTAGATAACATCAAAAGTGTAACACATGAATGAACAAACTGATCAGATTGACTTCATTAAAATTAAAAACTTTTGCTCTGTGGAAGAATGTCAGGAGAATGAAAAGGGAAGTCACAGACTGATAGAAAAGATTGATCAAAGACATATCTGATAAAGGAATTTTATCCAAAATATACAAATAACTCTTCAAACTCAGTAAAAAAATGAAAAACCCAATGAACAATGGGTGAAAGAGTTGAACAGACACCTCACAAATGAAGATATACTTATGGCAAATAAGCACATAAAAAGAAGCCCAGCATCAATGTCATTACGGAATTGTGAGACAATTATGAGACACCATTACATACCTATTAGAATGGCCGAAACCCAAAACATTGGCAACGCTTAATGCTGGAGAGGATATGGAGCAGAGGAACTGTCTTTCCATTGCTGGTGAGAATGCAAAATTGTACATTCACTTTTGGAACACAGTATGGCAGTTTCTAATAAAGTTAAACCTAGTCTCTACTATACAATCTAGCAATTGTACTCCTTGGTATTTATTCAATTGATTTGAAAACTTATGTTCACACAAACGCCTGCACAAAATGTTTATAGTAGCATTCATAGTTGCTAACATTTGGAAGTAACCAAGTGTCCTTCAAAAGATGAGTGAATAAACTGTATACATCCATACAATGCAATATTGTCCTGGATTTAAAAAATGAGCTATCAAGCCATAAAAAGGCATGAAAAAAACTTAAATGCATATTTTAAGTGAAGGAAGCCAGTCTAAAAAGGCTACTTACTATATCATTCTACTTATCTTTCTGGAAAAGGTAAAATTATTGTCAGTAAAAAGATGAGTGCCTACCTGGAGTTCAGGATAGGAAAGCAAGAGGGCAGAGGTTGAATAGACAGAGCATAGGAGATTTTTAGGGCAGTGAAACTACTCTGTATGATAATGGAATGCTGGACATTACACAAGATGACATTATGCATTAGGTAAAACCCATAGAACTGTACAGCACAAAGAGTGACTGCTAATGTAAACTAGTTTGGACATTAGTTAGTAATAATGTATCATTCTTTAATGGTGCAAAATATATCACACTAAAGTAAGATTATAACAGCAGAAACAGTGTGTGGGATGATGAGAGGGGTTATATGGGAACTCTTTCGACTTTCTGCTCAATTATTCCAAAACTTATATCTGCTCTAAGAAGTCTACTAAAAAGAAAAATTATGTTACTGTGTCCATATATCTCTAATTTGATGTGTGCACACATTAAGTTTCAAGGGAGGTTTACCTATAAAAATGCAAAATGGATTACAATAATAATTTCCTTATTTGGGATTGTATGTATTTTCATGTATTACTTGTGTCATTTGAACAGCTAGACTATATTGCCTCCCCACCACCACCCTGCTGGTCACAGATGTTAGTTACTCTTTTATGTCAATGCTGGCTCCATTTTGTAGTATATGTTCTATTTCACAGCTGGTGAAAGAGATAGTTGTGTGTACCTTTACTTCTCTTGGCAGCTTGATTTTAAAGGTACATGTCTGAAGGGGCATTACACTCCCTGACCTCCCCAAATCTTTCCCTGTGTGTTAAAAAGAAATTCAAACACTCCAGATAGAATAGAAATAGTAAAATAAGCATCATATACACATATTACATAGATTTCATGATACTTAACCAGTTACCATATTTGCTTCCCTAATTGTTTTGCTTAATTTAAAAAAGTAAATTACAAAAACATGATTTCATAATTATAAACATATTAGTATACATCTTTAAAAAATAACAATTTCCTACATCGTCCAAATATTATCGCACTTTCCAAAGGAATGGTTAATTTTCCTTAATATTTCTAGTGTCTAGTCCATATTTATGTTTCCCCAATTGTCTCTTGCTGCTGTACTTTTTCCAACCAGGATCCGATCGAGAACCACCTTTGCAAATGTGTTGTTAGGTACTCAAGTTAAAGTCCAAACCCAAACCTCTGGGGACCTACTTAAAGCCTCCAAAGGTCAGGTCCAATTGTCAAGTCCGCCACTCGCTAACGAAACGGAAACGCTTCAAATATTACTTCCTGGTCTCAAGGTTCCATGGGAAACGTAGTCTTCAAAGTGTTGGCTTACCGTTCAGTCCGCCGAGGATGGGTCTCACTCTGCGCATGTGCGCACTAGTCCCGCCTCCTCCCGACGGCCCTGTCCAGACAGAGACAGACAGAATCTCTTAGTGGTTTGGTGTTTGCGGGAGCAGAGGCCGTGGAACCGGGGTGAGAGCACAGGGCCCCTGCGGTCAGGTCGGCTGCTGTCTGGGGCAGCGCAGGGGCCAATCCCAGGGACCTTCAGGCGGGCTCTCCCCTTCTCCTGCCCCGTGTACGTGCGGGGTGGGCCCGGGCGGATCCGGCGGCGCAGGTGGGGCCGAGCCCTGGTCAGGAGAAGGTGCTCGGTGCGGTCGGTATGGGGGCTGCAGGCGGCGGGAGGGGCATGCACCTTTATGACGTTCACGGTAAACCTGAGGCTACTAATAGGGGTTCGCATAGTTATTATGAGAATTAGATAAGGTGTGATCTGCAAAACATTTTCTCAAATGCTTGTAATCACTGTGTAAGCTGCTATCAAAAGACACTTTGTTCTCTTCGTTTATTTCATTTAATCCTCACAAGCCTACTGTCGGTATAAACATGCCATTTCCCAAAATGAAAGGACTTTCCTGGAGTGAAGTGATGTACCCCGAGGGCACAGGCTGGTAGGTGAGAAAGGTAGGACTAAAATACAGATTTTCACTACCCATCTCTTGATCTTCCCAATGTCCTCCCTGCCCCAAACCCAGAGCTCCAACCTTTGGAGCACTTAGCACAGTAGCCTGTCCTCAAATCCCCATAGACATCATTGTGAAGTAAATGCGGACAGAATCTTACCACGTGGTAAACACATCCTGGGATGTGTGGGTTTTCTCCAGAGCCCCTGGGTGGGACTGTGAGGCTCTTGCGCCTTCCTGCACTGTCCAGGCTGTCTCCATCCTCAGAGGTCCAGTCTGACAAACTAATGCAGTGCTGGCCGGTAGCAAAGTAATGCAACTATAATATAAAATATAATTGAAAAATGTTCAAGCAGCAGTGAAAAAAAAAGGAGGTGAAGCTAATTTTACTGGTGCATTTAATTCAAATAATATTTTGACTCGTGGCACTAGCCACACTTCCGGTGGAGCACTTGTACACAGGTAATGGGTACAGTGCTGCGTAGTTCAGTTTTCCTGAATTCCAAAAGGGTCAGGATTAGAGTGATGAAGGTTTCAGATGAACTGAATTTATTGTGCAGGCTCAGGTCCCAGCCCCTCTGGAGCAAAGTAACTCTTTTAAGTCAGGAAAGAGGGAGGAGCCCCAGGAACAAGTGCTGCTTTGGGGAACAGCTCTTCTGACAGACTCCTCACCAGAGCTTTAGAGTAGAGCTCTTAACTCAAGGTGTAAAGACAATAAGAACTTGACGAACAATCCAGCCAAAGTTGTGTCTTGACATCAGTTTTAATGAAGGTAGGGGGACCTCTGGTGGACCTGAATTTGTTTAACCAATTCTGTTTTACTTATTTAATTTTAGAGTAGAAACAGAAGTGTCTAGAAGGAGCAGGTCCTGATTTGGTCCACCAGAAGCAGTTCTTGATCCCCGGGGGAAGCCTGAGTCAGACTCGGGGATGTCACCACACCCAGAAGCCATCACAGACTGTGTGATGGTGGATACTGTGGACCAACTTGCAGAAGGTGGTATGTGGGGTTGAGAGGGATGGGTGTCTGCCAGGCTACGCAGGAAAGGGCACCTGACTGGATGGCTGGTGAGGACTGATGTCCCAGGAAGGTGTAAGCAGGCAGAGCTGACGAAATCCTAAACAGCACCTTGTTTCCTTTGTTCTGCCCTCACTCTTTCCAGATGGACACACCATGTCCATCACCTCATGTGGTATCTAGAGTTATGCTGATGCTCCCTTTTTCCTGAACACAGAGTTAACAGGATGTGAGTAGAAGAAGGGTTTTCTGTGTTGGGCACATAGGGAAGCCCCAAAATACTGGGCCTGAAATGAATGATTTTTGTAGAGTCACCCCAGGCTGAACCCAACAATCAGCACAGGCCTGTTTATTCTCACAGGTAAGTTCCAGACATATCTTATCAACAGATGTTTTTTAGAAACCGCAACCAATTTAGAACAAAGAGTTACACAATATAATTCTTGCATAAAGTATCCCATCTTTATTTTGATTTCTGGGGAAACTCTTAACTCAAGGTGTAAAGACAATAAGAACTTGATGAACAATCCAGCCAGAGTTGTGTCTTGACATCAGTTTTAATGAAGGTAGGGGGACCTCTCGTGGACCTGAATTTGTTTAACCAATTCTGTTTTACTTACATATTTCATTTTCGTTTGTTTGTTTGTTTTAATTAGTCAGAAGGGGGCATCAATTTTGAATTCTTTGATAAAAACCAGTTGACCTCACTCGGTGAAAAAGCCCATGTACTCATATCAGAGATGCACGTGATCAGGTGGTGCTGCTTCTTCCTGCGCCTTCTCCAGAATGTCAGAGGGCCGTGCTCCCACAGGGAGGCTTTTGCTCCAGTTGGTGTTAGGAGATTTGTAGGCAGGTGAATATAGGAGTTGTAAGGAAGACCAGGTTTCTCATGACCCCATTTCACTTTCCTCCTTCCTAGTGGAACCTTCATTTTTTTTACCTTCTTCCAGGAGCAGCAGAAAATGAACATAGCTCAGGTGAGTCCTGTTGTTAATACCCTATTTATTTTACAATGGAAATTATAAAGCCTTAAGTGTCTCTATGTTAACATGGAAAAGTAGAAATAGAGATGGATGAGATGCATTCAGAGAATTTGTAGAAATAGAGATGAACAGCAGAGCAAAGGGGGCATGTGGATATATGCAGATGCTGTGATCCCACAAATTTACCAAATTGGAGCTCCAAATTTATTTCTGAGATTTCGTGTTTCATGTCTGTTCCAGTGTCAGAAAATACTTCTTTAAAGGCTGACATTGGTGAGAAGATAAAGGCAATTCTTTCATTGTAGAATGTAAAGACAATAAAAGATAAAAAATATCTTTGTAGATTTTAAGTAGGTGATTCAGTTAACAAATTTCTAGTAATAACCCTAAAATAATACAGAAATTTGTCTCTACTTGTTCTGCAATAAAAGTAGAAGACTTAGTGCTAAATAGTGTGTACTCAGTCAACACTATTTTTCAGAAACTCAAACACAGTGGTTGAATTAAGACATTTTTTAAATTAAAATTTCTTGCAGTAACAGTAGTCAAAATAACTACATAGGTTTCAAGTGTACAATTCTATAATATGTCATCTATATAGTGCATTATGTGTTCACTACTCACACACAGTCAGTTCTCCTTCCATCACCATATTTTTGACCTCCTTTCCCTCTTCTACCAACTCCCCTCCTCCCTTACATTCTAGTAACCACTGAACTGTTCTCTGTGTTTGTGAGTTTTTATATTTATTTGTCGTATTCCTTTGTTTCTTTCAGTTATATCCCACAAGAGTGAAATCATATGGTTCTCAACTTTTCTGTCTGACTTATTTCACTTAGCCTGATAATCTCAAGATCCATCCATGTTGTCACAAATGGCACTATTTCATCTTTTCTCATGGCAGAGCAGTGTTCCATTGTGTATATATACCACATCTTTTTTTATCTAGTCTCCTATCGAAGGACACTTCGGTTGTTTCCATGTCTTGGTCTCCGTAAATAAAGCTACAGTGAACATCGAGGGACATACTTGTATATCTTTAAGGATAATGTTCAGATTTTTTGGGTATATACACAGGAGAGGGATTGCTGGGTCATATGGTAATTGTATTCTTAATTTTTTGAGGAACCTCCACACTGCCTTCTATAGTGGCTGCACCAGTCTGCATTCCCACCAACAGTGTATGAGGGTTCCTTTTCCTCCAAAGCCTTCCAACACTTGTTCTTATTAGTCTTGTTGGTGATAGCCATTCTAACTGGTGTGAGGTGAATCTTACCATGATTTTGATTTGAATTTCCCTAATAGCTAGCTAAGTTTAGCATTTTTTCATATATCTGTTGACCGTTTGTATGTCTTGGCAGAAGTTTCTGTTCATGTCCTCTGCCCATTTTTTAATTGGATTTTTTTGTTGTTGTTGAGTTGTATGAGTTCCTTAAATGAGTATATTTTGGATATTAGCCCCTTACTGGAGGCATTGTTTGCAAATATCTCCTCCCATTCGGCTGGTTACCTCTTTGTTTGGTTGATGGTTTCTTTTGCTGTGCAGAAGCTTTTTAGTTTGATATAGTGCCATTCATTTATTTTAGCTTTTACTTCCCTTACCTTTGAGGTCAAATTCATAAAATCCTCTTTGAACCCAAGGTCCATAAGTTTAGTACCTATGCTTTCTTCTATGCAGTTTATTGTTTTATGTCTTATGTTTAAGTCTTTGGTCCATTTTGAGTGAATTTTGGTACATGGTGACAGATAGCAGTCTAGTTTCATTCTTTTGCATGTGGCTTTCCAATTCTTCCAGCACCATTTATTGAAGAGGGTGTCTTTTCTCCATTGTATGTTTTGGTTCCTTTGTCAAAAATTATCTGTCCAAATTTTGTGGGTTTATTTCTGGGTTTTCAATTCTATTCAATTGGTCTGTGTGTCAGTTCTTCTGCCAATACCATAGTGTTTTGATTATTGTTGTTCTGTGGTACAAGCTCAAGTCAGGGAGTGTGATATGTCTTCAGCATTATTCTTTTTGCTTAGGAGGGCTTTGGCTATTCAGGGTCTTTTGTGGTTCCATAGAAATCTGATGATTTTGTGTTCTATTTCTTTAAAAAATGCCATGGGTATTTTGATGGGTATTGCATTAAATCTCTATATTGCTTTGGGTAATATGGCCATTTTAACTATTCTTCCAATCCATGGAAGAACACGTAATGTCTTTCCATTTCTTTGTGTCTTCTTCAATTTCTTTAAAAAATGTCATAGTTTTCAGTGTATAGGTCTTTCACATCCTTTTTTAAGTTTATTCCTAGGTATGTTGTCACACAGCAGCATACCCGTCTGTCTCCTCATACCTACCCCTATAGAAAGGAGAGTCTGTGAGACTGATTCTTTCAGGGACTTTGCTTCACCTTTGTGCTTACACCTTATGTCTCCCTGTTTGGCCCCAAAGGATGGCTGGTTAGTCAATGACGGATAAGATTCCTCAAGGAAGGAACAACCTAAGCCAGGCACAGTCGCATAGGAGCCATCAGGAGAACTTACGGGGTTGATAGAGGTGGGCATAGACCCCTACCTTTCCCCGCCTAAGGAGAGCTTCTGCCTCTATGGCTATATTCCTTCCCACAACCTGCTTGGGAAGAGATTCAATGATGTGATAACATGAGTTCTCCATCTATTCGTGTCAGTAAGTTTCAGCATAAAGGTTTTGTCCCTTGGAGAGGTACATACAATTATTAAGACATCCTGTGACTTTCGGTTCCGGCCAAAGGTGATTAGTTTGAATCAGTTTCCTAGTATAATGTATGAAATTTACAGACCGTGGAGAAAACAGTGTTACTTCCTTGTGTGTACATCAATAAAAGTCACACGGTGGCCCGATTCAGGGCTCTCAGTCCTTTGAGGCCGTGAGACCCTTGGCCTCTAGTGTATAAATCTCTTGACTTCTGCTTCTTTCTTAACCCTTCACCGCCCCTTCTGGTTCTCTCACTGCCCGTGTTGCACTGAATGTGACATAGGTATTTTATTCTTTTTGTTGCAATTGCAAAAGAAATTTTGTTTCTATTTCTTTTTCTGAGATTTCATTGTTAGTGTATAGAAATGCAGTGGATTTTTGTACGTTAATTTTGTAGCTGGCAATTTTATTCATTCGTTGTTCCTAATAGCTTTTTGGTGGAATCTTTAGGGTTTTCTATATGAACAATCATGACATCTGCAAAAAGTAACAATTTAACTTCTTCATTCCCAATTCAGATGCATTTTATTTCTTTCTCTTACCTGATGACTCTTGATAGGACTTCCAATATTATGTTGAAAAGCAGTGGTGAAAGGAGACAATTCTGTCTTGTTATTGAACGTAGAGTGAAGAACTTCAGTTTTTCACCATTAATTACGATGTTAGCTGAGGGTTTGTCATATATTGCCTTTATTATGTTAAGGTATTTTCCTTCTATACCCATTTTATTAAGTGTTTTAATCATAAATGGATATTGTATCTTGTCAAATGGTTTTTCTGCGTCTACTGATTATAATCATATGATTTTTATCTTTTATTTATGTGGTCTATCACATTGATCAATTTTCATATATTGAACCATCCTAGTGCCCCTGGGATAAACCCCACTTGATCGTGATGTATAATCTTTTTAAGGCATCATTGTATTTGACTTACTAGAATTTTGTTTAGGATTTTTGTATCTGTATTCATCAAAGATACTGGTTTGTAATTTTGTGTGTGTGTGTTATCCTTACCAGGTTTAGATATCAAGGTTAGGGTTTCCGGGCAGGAATTCCCACCCATTCTCAGGAATTTTTTTCCCTTTCCCGTTCCCAAATCCTGAGATATAAACTGTTTTCTGTTCTCCACAATGAATCTTTTCCACAAAGTGATGGTTGATACTACCAGCCACCTGGGTTCAAGGAGCTGATTTTCCCGATTTCCCGACAAAGTTTTCTTGAGATTCAGGAACGGAAAAGCAAAAACAATTGCCGAGAACAGGTGGGAATTCCTGCTCGGAAACCCTAATCAGGGTAATGTTGGCCTCATAAAATGAGTTAGGGAGTATTATCTTTTTTAGTTTTTTGGAAGAGTTTAAGTAGGACAGGTATTAGACCTCTTTGAATGTTTGGTAAAATTCACTAATGAAGCCATCTGGTCCCAGACTTTTGGTTTTGGATGACTTATTCAAAATCCTTACTCTTTATCTGTGTATTTAGATTTTCCAGTTCTCCATGATTCAGGCTGAGAAGGCTGTATGTTTCTAACAACTTGTCCATTTCTTCTAGGTTATTGAATTTGGTAGTATATAGTCCTTCATTGTAGTCTTGGATGATCCTTTGTATTTCTGTGGCATCCGTGGTAACTTCTCTTTCATTTCTGGTTATGTTTCTTTGTGTCTTTTCTCTTTTTATCTTAGTGAGTCTAACCAGGGGTTTGTCAATTTTATTAATCTTTTCAAACAACCAACTCTTTGTTGCATTAATGTTTTCTATTGTCTTTTTGTTCCCTATTTTATTTAGTTCTGCTCTGATTTTTATTATTTCCTTCGTTCTGCTGACTTTGGGTTTCATTTGTTCTTCTTTTTCTAGTTCTTTAAAGTATAACATGAGGCTATTTATCTGGGATTTGTCTTCTTTCTCGAGTTAGGCATGTAATGATATACATTTCCTTCTTAAAACTGCTTTCCCTGCATCCTAAAAATTTTTGTAGGATATATTTTAATTCTCATTTGTTTCTATATATCTGTCGATCTCCTCTTGTTTCTTCTTTGACCCAGTTCTTTAAAAGTATGTTGTTTAATCTCCACATATTTATGGTTTTTCCTGCTTTTTGCAGTTGATTTCCAATTTCAAAGCCTTGTGATTAGAGAATATGCTTGGTATGATTTCAATCTCCTTAAATTTGCTGAGGCTAGTTTTATGTCCGAATATATGGTCTATCCTTGAGAATGTTCCATGTACATTGGAGAAGAATATATAGTATGTTATTGTAGGATAAAGTACTCTGTACATGTCAGTTATGTCCATTTTGTTTAATGTGTCATTTAGGGCTAATATTTCCTTATTTATTTTCTGTTTGGATGATCTATTCATAACTATCAATAATTTTTTTAGATCCCCTACTATAATTTTCTTTTGGTAAATTTCTCCCTTTAGTCCTGATACTAGTTGCTTTGTATCTCCCTGATTGGGGGCATATATATTGATGAGTATTATATCTTCTTGTTGTATTGTCCCCTTTTTCATTATGAAATGTCTGCCCATTGTTGTCTCTTGTTACCTTTTTTATCATGAAGTGTGTTTCATATGACATAAGTATGACTACACCTGATTTTCTCTGAATTCCATTTGCTTGGAGTATCAATTTCCACTCTTTCACTTTGAGTCTATATTTGTCCTTGTAGCTGAGATGTGTCTCTTGGAGGCAGCATAAGGTTGGGTTAAGTTTTTGATCCAATCTGCTACTCTGTGCCTTTCTATTGGTGAATTCAATCCATTTACATTTAGAGTGATTATTAATATATGAGTATTTCCTACCATTCTGTCTTTTGTTTTCTGGTGGGTCGGTGTCTCCATTGTTTCTTTGCCTTTCTATTGTTGTCTGTTATTTTAGTGTGGTGGTAAATTCTATGATTTTCCCTGTGTTTCTTCTTTTTGTATGTTATATATCTCAGGTCCAGATTTTTCTTTTTTTTTTTTTTTGATTGGTTACCATTAATTTTAAGTAACATAGTTGTTTTATATATATATATATATATATATATATATATATATATATATACACACACATACATACACACAGATATATACACACACACGTCTTTTTTCTTCAGCATACTTCTTATCTCCAATCCCCTTTGCAGATTCAGACCTTTACTCTTTCCCCTTACATGTTTTTGTTGTCACAAGTTATCCCTACTTATGTTGTGAGTTGATTTGTGAGTTGCAGTAGCAAGTTGACTTTTTCTTCTCTTTTTGCTTTTTTTAAATGATTTTTTCTTCTTTATGTTTATGTTATGTTTAAGTGTGTAGTGCCCTATTTTGTATAGGCATTGCCATTTCCTGCTTCTGTCTGTCAGTTCATAATACTGCTCATGGTTTTGTATTCCTTTGATTTTTGTTTCAGGTCAGATAGCTCCTTCAGTATTTTCTGTAATGCTAGTTCTGTGTTAGAAAACTCCCTCAGATTTTCTATGTCTGGAAAGGTCTTTATTCCTCCTTCATATCTAAAGGATATCTTTGCTAGATATATTATTCTTGGCTCATAATTTTTCTCTTTCAATAGTTTGAATATTTGATTCCACTCCCTCCTGCCTTGTAGAGTTTCTGCTGAAAAATGTGATGATAATCTAATGGGCTTTCCTTTGTAGGTAACTGTCCTTTCTTCCCTGGTTGCCTTGAGAATTCTTTCTTTGTCATTAAGTTTTATAGCTTCAATACAATGTGCCTTTGAGAAGGCCTGTTAGGATTGAGGTAATTAGGTATTCTATTTGCCTGTTGGATTTCAGGATCCAGTTCTTTCCACAGATTTGGAAAGTTCTTGTCAACTATTTTTTTAATGTACTCTGTTCCCTTCTCCCTCTCTTCTCCTTCTGGTACACCCATTATTCTTATGTTGCTCTTTCTGATGGAGTCAGAAAGTTCTTGTAGAGTTCTTTCATTTCTTTTAACTCTCAAGTTAAGATATTTTTTTGATGAATCAACTGAATATTTTTTAAATTAGTCTGTGTAAATATTTCGAGTACCTGTGGTAGTCAGGTTGCTCAATAGACAGTTTAAAACTCTATTCTCTTTCAAATATTTCAACACTTCCTATTCATTCTTCAAACCTGTGCATTATGCCTTGTTTTCTCTCCCCATTTGCCTGTGATCTTGTGATCAGAGTTGATTATAATCAAATCCATCGGGCCTTGTCTAATCCTTTTCCTTACTTGACTTTTCTGTATCACTTGCTTCTTCTTCTCTTTTCCTTCTGGAAAGTTTCTGTTAGTGTCTGTGACACCCTCCACTGTCACTGCCCTCGCCCTGCTGCCGTCTTCATGGAGTCATCTTCTCTCCCTTATCCTTTCACACGGCTCATCCCCAGTTACTGTCCTTGGCCCCTTAATCTTCTCTATTGCCCTGTAATAACTTCATTCTCTCTTTTTTTAAAAAAACAAACAAACAAACAAACAGCTTTATTAAGATTCTATTCATGTACCATGCCGTCCAACCATTTAAAGTGTAAAATACAATGATTTTTTTAAATGTATACCCACAAATATGTGCAAACATCACCACAGTCAATGTAAAGCATTTTCATCACCTTAAAAAGCAACTTTGTAAACTTAACTATACCGCCTCATCATCACATTTCCCCCTCCCAAGCAACCATAGATTTGCTGAACTACTTTCTATATTATTTCATGTAGGGAAGTTTTACCTTAGACACATTGTGTTTGTGTTTATTGTGCAAGGTTTTAATTTTTACATTTTTGCTGGGTATAGAATTCTTGCTTGAGAAGAATTCTTGCTCTGTTAAAGTTGACATCCCTTTCAGGACTTCGAGTATGTCATCTCACTGCCTCCTGTTCTCCATGATTTCTGACTAGTCTTCAGTTGTTACTGCTTTTGTACATGATGAGTCACTTTTTCTTGCTGCTTTTAAGATTTTAAATAAAATAACGTGGCAACTTTCGAAATCAGAATTACTCCTCTCCATAGGGGTCATTCTTGAAATTTCTTTGGTGACTTTTCTGAACTAATTGCATAGAGCCTGCATTTCTTGTGCTCTGTAGCAGTTGAAGTCTCTTCAGAAATTTTCTTCAATGCCTGGAATCAGTAAGTTTCCCAGTCTTTGCTCTGTGCATTTCAGGCATTCCTTCAACGGTCAGTCAGACACTTTTTAAATCTGCAGTAGCCTTCACTTTCTTCTTATGCCAAAGCTCATGGTCCCTAGAGGTGACAGCTTGAGGCCATCTCACGTGTTTCCTGTACATGGTCTCAGCCCTGGGTATGCACAGCTCTATGCATGTATGTAGCTTTGTAGATTCCCACAAATATATCAGAGCTTTTCAAAATCTTTATTAACATCCCATTCCCCAGCAGTTCCTTTTAAGCTTCTTGATCATGCCATTGATTGCTCCTGCTATTATCCAGCACCTCAGGTAGCCACTAAGTTAAATAAATGACTTTAAATATTTTGACAAATGCTTGTGAGGAGAAGGCTTTTTACACATACTATGTTATACACATCAGCTTAGCTCAGGTTACATATACCAACTTAGCTCAAATATTATAAAGACATCCTTGTAAGGGGGATCTTTCAGAGAACAATCAACAGGCGAAATGATGACAGTTTTCTGGGAGTGAGGCTTTGATGGAACTCAAACCCAGCTCTGCCCCTCCTGTAGTTGCCAGGCTGATGGCTGCAGACCATTGGTTCTCAAACTACCTCAGAGTTGAAGAGAGGGAGTGATTGGAACAGGATGAATTAAAAAGATACAGTATCATTGTTTTTATTGTGATTCGGCCTGTTTTTCTTGCATGTTTCCACAGGTTGCCTTTGTTAACTGTTATAAGTATTTTTCAGTTTTTTTTTCATTGTTTTTGTGGAGGAGAGAGTTTCTGGTATCCCTCGTTCATCATTTTCACCTCCGTCACTTATCAGCATAAGTTCTCTTAATCCACCTGTTTTTTTTTTTTTACTTTTTTTTTTTTTTAATTTATTGGGGTGACAATTGTTAGTAAAATTATTTAGTAAAAAAAAATTAGTTAGTAAAAAATGCAGGTGTACAATTCTGCATTACATCATCTATAAATCCCATTGTATGTTCACCACCCGGAGTCAGTTCTCCTTCCATCACCATATATTTGCCAACTGATTTTTATTATACCAGATATTAAAGAGATTGGCAAAAATTTTTAAAAGCAAACCTTTTTTCTTTCATTAATTTTTTGGTTTTGGAAAATATAGTTCAATTTTCCTTACTGTTTTAGATCAAAGTAAATTTAAACACATTTGAGATGTGTTTCTGTTTTTTTACTCACTTGTTTTAGTTCCTCACTTACTAACACTGAGCTGCACAGAGAGAAGATATTCACTCAGTAATTCTGAAGATGTAAATGAACATATAATTGGATACATAACACTGGAAAAAAACTTCTCTCCTCTTATCTCTTCATCTAGCTTTATTTTATTTTATTTCATTGTGATAAGAACACTTGACATGAGATCTGTTCTCTTACAAATTTTTACATGTCCAATTCAGTATTGTTAACTAGCGGCTCAAGGTTGTACAGCATTTCTCTAGAAGTTAATATTTTGCTCAAGTGAAACTTTATATTTATTGAATGGCAACTCCCCACTTCTCCCTTCTCCCAGCCCCTTTGAAGTCTGTTGTTGTGGAAACTTTCCCTTTCCCAGTTTCCAAGACTCTGACCTCTCATGGTTCTGTTATGACCTTTTAGAAAAGTTCTCTGGCTTTGTGACCTATACATTTTCTTCCCTCCTCTTTAATATCCACGGTCCCTGCAAGGCTGGTTTTGGTACTTTGCTTTCCTCATCCCAGTGTGCTCAAGGTGCTGTCTGATGGCCTCTGATACCTTCAGTTACCACCCAGATTGCTCCTAACTCCTTAATGCTTGTCTTCATCCTGGACCTCCTCTGTGTTCTACAACCATGTGTGTGCTAGTTTAATGGACGGTTTCAGCTTCATGTTCCACAGACATTCAGTAGCAACATGACCAGATCTGTCTCACTAAAATTTGTAACACAATTTTTTCATTTTGTGTCCCCGATATCAGTATTTGACTGCAGCATTGAAGAAGCTGCTCATCTTGCTTAACTGGGTAGCTGTATAAGAAAGTAGTTATAACATTGGGTGCTGCTTCTGCTCTATGATTCCATCCCTACCCTTATATCCACTGCTACTACTTCAGTGTACACAGTTCTCTTATACAGGTCTCTGGGATTCCAACTCCTTGGTAAGTTGTGCTTTGCTCTTCATAAGCTCTAGATTTATATATCTTTATACGTTCATTTAGACAGAAGTTCAGTCGTGTGTTTTATCTCCAGAGCTTCCATGTACCCCTTCCTTGGCTCCCATCATTTATGGTAGTGATGTCTATGGAGGGATAAAACATCCTAGAATTCTCTAGGATCGTCCCTTGGGATGTAGAAGAAAAATTGTAGGAAGTCTCTGTATAATGAAAATTTTTTTGTTTTAAAAACCTACAATTCATAAATATATATAAATTAAGTAAGTATGTTACATTAAAAAGCTTTCTAACTCACTGTTGGTGGGAATGCAGACTGGTGCAGCTGCTATAGAAGACAGTGTGGAGGTTCCTCAAAAAATTACGAATAGAATTATGGTATGACCCAGCAATCCCTCTCCTGGGTATCTACCCAAAAAATCTGAAAACATTTATACATAAAGACACGTGTGTTCCAGTGTTTATTGCAGCTTTATTTACAGTGGCCAAGACATAGAAACAACCAGAATGTCCTTCAATAGATGAATGGATAAAGAAATTGTGGTATATATACACAATGGAATACTGTTCGGTGATAAGAAAAGATGAAATAGGACCATTTGTGACAACATGAATGTATCTTGAGATTATAATGCTAAGCGAAATAAGTCAGACAGAAAAAGCAGAGAACCATATGATTTCACCGATATGTGGTGTATAAACCAAAAACAACAAAAGAACAAGACAAACAAATGAGAAACAAAAACTCAGACACAGACAATAGTTTAATGGTTATCAGAGGGTAAGCGGGGAGGGGGTGGTAGAAGAGGGTAAAGGGGATCAAATATATGGTGATGGAAGGAGAACTGACTCTGGGTAGTGAACACACAATGGGATTTATAGATGATGTAATACAGAATTGTACACCTGAAATCTATGTAACTTTACTAACAATTTTCACCCCAATAAGCTTTAATAAAAATAAAAAATTAAAAAAAAAAAGCTTTTTAACTAATTGAGTAACTCCAAAGTTCAAGACAAATTAAGTAAAAAACAGAAATGCTTTTATATGTATTTGTTTTGGAGCCTAAGTGTAAACAGGAAAATAGTAGTTCTCAAAGTTATTTGCTCTGTCACCTAATTCTGAACTTTTGAACAATGTGTGTTATCACAGGGATCCCTGTCATTCGAAGACGTGACTGTGGAGTTCACCCAGGAGGAGTGGCCGTACCTGGGCCCTGCTCAGAGGGCCCTCTACAGAGATGTGATGCTGGAGAACTACAGCCACCTGGTCTCCGTGGGTGAGCAGACCTTACCACCTGACTCCCTCTGGAATACAATTCCTTTTTTTAAAATTATCAAATCACATACACCTAGAGATTAGTGTCATTCAGGCTTTTGATTAAGAGGCCTAGGTAACTGAAACCTCTGGAGACACAGAAACAACGTCTGTGTTATTACTTTCCCATTGAAAGGAGCAAATGGATGCTTTCATTTTCCTGTTGGTGCTGCATCTTTCTCCATAATCAGAAACTAGAAAGCCCATGGATCGGGTCTACATATCCCCTCAATTATTGCGTTCACAGGGTATTGCATTACCAAACCCCAGGTGATCTTCAAGTTGGAGCAAGAGGAAGAGCCCTGGTCCTTAGGGGAAGAATTCCTAAACCAGAGGTACCCAGGTGAGTGAGCACGGACAGAAGGAATCTCCAGGGGTAGACCTTAAAGGGAAACGCTCTGACAGTGATTTTCTTTTTAAACAGCTTTATTGAGATGTAATTCGCATATCACACAATTCACCCATTTAAGGTGTACAGTTCACTGGCTTTTAATATATTCATATACATATATATATATATATATATATATATATATATATATATGTAAACATCACTACAGTCAGTTTTCTTCACCTCAGAGAGACAACCCATACCCTTTAGCTGTGTCCTGTCCCCTCCAGCCCTAGCAACCATTGATCTTTCTGTCTCTATAGATTTGGCAATTCTGGACATTACATATAAGTGGGATTACACACTATGTGTTCTTTTGTGATTGGTTTCTTTCGCTTTGCATCACAAAGTTCGTATTATAGGATTCATTAGTACTCCATCGTTTTAATTGCAAAATAATATTTCATTGTCTGGATATTACATCATTTGTATGTCCATTCATCAGTCATTGGACCTTTGGGATTCCACCTTTTGGCTATTATTGAGTAATGCTGATATAATCATTCATTTCAGGTTTTTCCATGGCATTGCTTTTGTTTCCCTTGAGGTCCCAGCTAGGAGTGGAATTACTTGTTTCTATGGTAACTGTGGAACTCTGTTTTCCTGAGCTGTACCATTTCACATTCCTAATGACAGGACACGAGGGTTCCAATTCCTCCACTCTTCACCAGCACTTATTATCTAACAATTTTGTTGTTGTTGTTGTTTTTAAATTTTCTATTGGGAATTTTGGGGAACAGCGTATTTCTCCAGGGTGCATCAGCTCCAAGTCGTTGTCCTTCAATCTAGTTGTGGAGGGCGCAGCTCAGCTCCAAGTCCAGTTCCGTTTTCAATCTTTAGTTGCAAGCGGCGCAGCCCACCATCCCATGTGGGAATTGAACCGGCAACCTTGTTGTTGAGAGCTCGCACTCTAACCAACTGAGCCATCCAGCTGCCCTCTGACGTTTTGATTATAGCCATGTGAGTGGATGTGAAGTGCTATATCACTGAGGTTTTGATTTGCTTTTCTGTATTAGTCAGAAAAGCTGGCATAACACAATGCTGTACCCTGGTTGGCATAAGTAACAGAAATTTATTTCTCTTGGTTCTGGAGGCTGAAAGTCCAATATCAAGGGACCAGACTGGTTGATCTCTGGGGAGGCCTCTTTTCCTGGCTCACCATGTCCTCAGATGGCCTTTCTTCTGCGCACGCATGGAGAGAGGAAGAGTTGTGATGTCTCTTCCTGTTTTTATAAGGACTCGGGTTGTATAGAATTAGGGCCCCACCTTTATTACCTCATTTAACCTTTATTACCTCCCCAAAGGTTTATCTCCAAATACAGTTCCATTGGGGGTTAGGGCTTCAAAATAAAAGTTTGCAGAAGACACAGTTTAGTCCATAACAATTTTCCTGATCACTGATGAAGTTACACATCTTTTCATGTGCTTATTGGCCTTTGTCTAAACTAATAAAACAATTCCAGGAATTTATAGTTTCAGTATAATTCCTCGAGCAAAAAGTAAAATCATCTTAAATAAGTGTTCTCATTGAAACTTTTTGTTGTGAAACCATTTAAACAGGGTAACAAAGATTGATGTAAGTTAGATGAAGCATATTTCACAGTCACTAAATATAAATGATTGGTTCATACTTATTAGCTAAAAAGGATATCGCCAAAGAAGTATCTTAGAAAGACTGTAATAAAAAAATGATAGCGTTATTAAGTCACTAAAAATAAAACAATTTAGGATTTAGTGTTCTGTTATCGTTCAGGTTTGAATTTTGGCAATGTATTCGTTAACTTAAAGAAGGCCGCTAGCACAGTAGCACAGGTTAACGTGAACCCACAAGCAGTTGAGAGACTGCACCAAACAATGTGATGTTAACATTCATAAAACACAAAGTAATGGATTTCTAAGAACTTAAAAGTTCACTTGAATTAGGAGATCTTAATAGACAGTAAGTCTTCCATTAGCGTCAATAGGTTCTTGAAAACTGACTTTATTTTCCTACCCGCTTATGCGAGTTTACCTTGGTAGGTGGCCAGAGCCTATCCCAGCAGCTCAGGGCTGAAGGTGGGGACCCATCGTGGACAGGACACCATTCCATCATAGGGTACATAACATATACCACACTCAGTCAGACTGGGGGCAGTGGAGACACGCCAGTTCATAAAAAATGCACATCTTGGGGTGTGAGACGAAACCAGTGTACCCGGAAAAACCCCACGCAGAGATGGGGAGAACATGCCAACTCAGCAGACAATGACCCTGTCTGGGAATTGATTATTTTGTTCTCATCCACGTTGTCACGAAACGATGTTTAATGAAGTTATTTCAGTACCTGCTGTGCCTCATCTGATGAAAGAAGAAGTGCTGTGGATGTTAAATAAGTATATTCATAGAGGATATGAATGATATTGATGTAGAATATTTCTGTGTGTATGTGTACGCTGGGATCGTGGTCTCACGGAACCGAAGAATAGAAGCACAGGCCAGAGAGGCAATGCAGAACAGGATAGTTTATTAAAGAAAAGAGTTACAGCTCCCAAATGGGAGGGGGTACCTGAAACTGGGATGCCCACAGCTAAAGCAAAGGCTTTTGTTTTTATACTTTTTTTTTCTGTATCTAAGGAGAAAAGCTGATGCCTACTGGTACATTTTTATCAAATTCTCAGCCTTGAGGAGGCTTTTTGAAACCAGTATTTTTTTGAACAGGACTTTTTGAAACAAACCAGCTGTCCTGTTCTAATGATGTATCTCACGGCTACGGCCTTGAAGATATGACTGTGCTTGTCCATTCTACCAGGGAATTCCTGACTGCCTGACGTCATACTAACTAACCTGTCTCAATCCCCCCTGTGAAGATGAAACCCTAACTGCCATTAGGAATAAGGGCGATGACTGCTCTGGCTACTTCAGGCAGAGGAGGGGCGTAGAGAGACCGGCAGCTAGGGCTTGTCCAGAGGTCTATCTAAGGGTCCCCTGTAGATGAATGAGTACAGGTGAGGATATTGTCTTGTGGGCCATCGTAGCCAGCCAGTGGGTAGTCTGCAAGCTGAGACTCATTGTAGGCAACAGCATGCAGTAATCCCGATAATAATGAATAAAAGAAAAATGAGGAAAGTTTCTGTAAATCCCACTAAACTAGGTAGCCAGGAAATAAGGAAGGAAAAATCCAAGCCAAAGAATCCTGTTTTTTGTTTAATATTGGAAACTATGTCATGAATTTGTTGAACTTTATTTTCAATTAACTGAATTATCAGAGAGATTGAAACAGCATAATCCTTTAAAATTTTCACATCCTTGGTTGTGTTTGAGGAGTAGGCAATCTATGGCAGCTCTGTTTTCAAGAACTGCTTCTCTGACCTGTCCTAACTCTTGTCCCATGGCATAGATAGCCTGTGAAGTAGCATTTAGGGCCTTTGCCATTGAGCAAGCTATGTGACTAATCTCAACATTTAAGGCAACGGTCATAGTGGGTACTACTAAAAGAGAGAAGGATGCATATTCAGCCAGGCTGAATAAATGTATATCACTGTTACAGCTGGAGTCCAAAGTAAGTTCTCTGCGAGGTCTAACCTGATGAGGCTTTTGGGGTAAAAAGACAGTTAATCTTCCGAGACAGCAGGGTCCCCTGCGACGTAAGAGTAGGCTATCTTCCCACAAATGAGAAACCATCCAGCCAGTAATTTGACATGTGCATTAGCATAACTCATAGAAGTGGTAGAGCTACAGTTCAAATTGTTACCGCCTGAAAGAGTAAAGCACTGGTCGTAGCAGCCGGTGAAATTAACACATTGATCAGCTGGAGTTACAGCTCTTACCTGGAAGGAAAACATGCTCATATCCTTTTGGGTACTGATGGGACTCCAATTATAGATATCAGAATAGGATATGGGCTTGTCAATAAACTGAAAGATACCCCACCAGACAGGAAGTGAAAGTTTGTTCTACATAGGTTCCTGCAGTGAGACAAAAGTCTGATACGTTCATCATATGTTTGGCTAAGTAAACCCATATGTTTTCATTTTTTTTGAAAGGGCATGGGACTATCTTGAACTCCCTTTTGGAAAACTATTAAAAAGAGCAAAACTTGATAATAATACATTTCAACTGAATGGCTCTGTTGAGTAGTTCGTATATTCTAAGCCTATGGGAGGTGCTAGTACGGTAGTCTTCAGGGAATTTCCAGAGGCCGATTAGAATGTAGCCTAGGGAAAAAATGCAGGCTACTCCTAATCCTAGACCCGCCCAGGATAGATAATGACATGAAGCGGGGGCCGGATCTAGAACAGCACAACTAACTAGAAAACTGAATCCCACAGTGTGTTCTTTTTAGTTAAATTTTATCATCTGAGTACTTATCTGTACGACATAGAAGTTTTAGGTCCTCTAGGGGTTGGCTGGAATATTTAGGACTTTTGTCTTTTTCTTTTCTTTTATGGGGGTGTGTTTGTCCAGGGCTTGACTCAAGAGTGGTGGATCCAAGAGTCAAATTCTGGGACTTTTATTGTTGTGAGGCTAGAGAGAATCACAGTATAGGGTCCCTTCCACACTGGATCTAGTGTTGAAGACAAAGAAGGGAGAGATTTAATAAGAACTTCATCCCCAGGGTTAAATAGGGGTTTTTGACCTGTTCGGGGTTGGGCTTTTGACAATTGTTGGATGGCCTGTTGAAATTGTGCTAGAGAGGTTATATGTTGGGTTAATTCTATAGTCTCACGATCGATTAGGAGGTCATTGGTTAAGAAAGGTCGTCCATATAACATTTCAAAAGGGCCTAGACCACATTTAATTGGGGTATTTCGAATGTGAAGAAAGCTGTAGGAAGTAAAGCTATCCAATTTTGACTAGTTTTTTGTGATAGCTTTTGGAGATGATTTTTGATGATGTCATTGGTCTTTTCTACCTTGCCTGAGGATTGTGGCCTTCAATCCACAACAATAAAGGTGATAGTATATCTGCAGGGCTTTGGAAACACCCTCGGTGACTGAAGACTTGAAAGAAGGCCCATTGTTACTTGGGAGAGACCTGGGAGGCCAAATCTAGGTATAATTTCCAAGATTAAGACCTTGACTACATCATCGCCTTTTCTGTCCTACAAAGAAAGGCTTCAACTCGGTGGGTGAAGGTCTACCCACACTAGGAGATATTTATACCCCTTGGCTTTGGGCATTTGGGTGAAGTTAACTGCCAATCTTCCGCTGGGCATTTGCCTTGTCTTTGCACCCCTATGGGTGTCTGAGGATGTGTTCAAGGGTTATTTTTATGGCAGACTTCACAAGATGTAAGAATATGTTGTATAGTCTTTTGAAGATCTTTTCCTATGAATAATCTTTGGGTCTTTGGAAAATTTTCCCAGGTGGAAGGTTTGGTGGAGGGTGTTAAGAATTTTTCCATTGATTGGCTGCTGGGGAGTATAAACGACCATCCTCCCCTTGTAACCAACCCATGGGTTGGGCAGTGTGGCCCCTTGTTTTGACCCAATCTTGTTCCTTTTGAGTATATTGGGGCTTAATTTGAGTTATGGATCCATCCCAAGCTAGAGGAGCTAGTATAGGATTAAGACCCATTTCGGCAGCATTTTTAGCTGTTTGGCCTGCTAATCTATTGCCTTCAGAAATCTCATCACTTCTTTTTTGGTGTCCCTTGCAGTGTATGATTGCTATTTCCCAAGGAGAATGTACTGCCTATAGTAGTCGGTTGATCTCCTGGTGATATTTGATGGATGACCCGGTGCCTGTTAGGCAGCATCTTTCTTTCCAAATGCTTCCATGGGCATTTAATACTAAAAAGGCATATTTTGAAACAGTATTGGCTCTCTTTCCTTTACTTAGCTCCAGTGCTCGGGTGAGAGCTATTAGCTCAGCAAATTGTGCGCTGGCCCTAGAGGGAAGGCTTGTATTTTCTAAGGTATCATGTAGAGTAACCACAGCATATCCAGCCTTTCGTATGGCATTTTCTATAAAAGAGCTCTCATCAGTGAAGGGCGTCCAGTCTGGGTTGTCTAGGGGTGTTTCTTGTAAATCTGCTCTAGCAGCATAGGTTTGCATTAAAACTTGTTGGCAGTTACGAGTTAATTCTTCTTCTGTCTCAGGGAAGAGTGTGGCTAGATTAAGGGTGGAGCCGGTCCATATTTGGATTACATGACCCTCTAATAAGAGAGCCTGATACTGCCAAAGGTGGCTATCTGTGAACTAGTGACTATTATCAGCATTTAACAGCCCTTGGATGTGGTGTGGGGCGAAAACAGTTAAGTCTTGTCTCATTGTGAGCTTGATGGCTTTGGGAACTAGGAGAGCAGCCGCCACTATGGCCCGGAAACAAGTGCTGCAAGATCTACTTCCTTAGTTAGATAGCCCACTGGTTGTTGTGAGGGTCCCCTGGGTTGCGTCAGGACTCCTAAAGCCATTCCTTTTCTCTCCGTTATCTATAGGTGAAAGGATTTTTCCTGTGGGAATGCTTAAGGTCAGCACCCTTAATAATGCCTGTTTTGAAAGGCTGAAAATCTGTTTTGCCTCTGGGCTCCAAAGTAACAGGTGGGTATTTGCAGCCTGAGTATCTCTAATTAACTGATAGAGAGGGTGGGCAATTTCTCCATATTTCGTATCCCAGGATCCATAGGCGGCAGAAGCCTGTGATGCCTAAGAAACCCCTTAGTTGTTTAAGGGTCTTAGGTAGTGGATAAATGGAGATGGGACGGATCTTCTCCCAGGGCCCTAGCCCCTTCGGAGATAATTAGTCCAGGTGTTTGACAGAAGTTTGACACATTTGGCCTTGGCCTTGGAAATCTTGTAGCCTTTGGAGGCTATAAAATGAGGCGGTGGTGCCTCAGCTGATGAGGTCCTCAGATGGAGCACACAATAGGAGATCATCAACATATTGTAAGAGTATATAACTGTCATAAGAAAATTCTGACAGCTCCTTAGAGAGAGCCTGTCCAAATATGTGGGGACTATCTCTAAACCCTTGGGGCAATACTGTCCAGGTAAGCTGTAAAGGCTGGCTTCCAGGGTCCTCAGAGTCAAAGAGATATTGTGAGTCAGGATGTACCGGTAAGCAGAAAAAGGCATCCTTTAAATCTAAAACTGTGAATCATCTGGCAGTCTCAGGTATTTGGGCTAAGAGAGTATAAGGATTTGGAACTACAGGGTGTATAGGAATAACTGCCTCGTTGATGGCCCAGAGGTCTTGGACTAGTCTCCACTTCCCATTTGGTTTGGGAATTCCTAAGATGGGCGTATTGCAAAGACTACTGCATTCTTTAAGAAGGCCTTGTCGTTTGAGATTGTTAATGATTGGTGTTAGTCCTTTCTTTGCCTCAGGTTTTAGAGGGTATTGTTCCTGGCAAGGAAATAGGGTGGGGTCCTTAAGATGGATGTGGACTGGGGTGGCCATTAAGGCGCGACTGCTTATCCCCTGTGTGGCCCAAACTTCAGGGTTGATGTCAGCTTCTACAACCGGGAGGCAGCTAGGAATATTTCCAAGGGCTAGGAGAACAACAGTTCCCATCTCAGTCATAATGTCTCTTCCTAATAGTTGGGTACGGCTTTCTGGCATGATTAAGAAAGAATGGGAGAACATTAGATCACCGCATATGCAGCCTAAGGGCTGGGAAAACTATTTAGTAATTGGCTTGCCCATTACTCTGAGAACAGTAACATGTTGATTGGAGAGGGTCCCTGGGTTGGAGAGGAGGACGGAGAAAGTGGCTCCTGTTGTAGAAGGAAATCAATAGATTTTCCTTCTATTTCTAGGATTACCCAAGGCTCGTGAGTCCCAATGATTAGATGGGATGAAGGAGCCATCGTTAGAAGCCCCAGATCCCCTCAGTCCCGTGTGGGAGTCTGACTGGCCGAGGCTGGCCTCGGGGGTGGGGACCTCTGGGGAGGTCTTTTACAGATGGTACAGGGCCGTGGAGGTCTCCGGGTCGGTTCCAGTTGCTGTGGACATTCCTTTCTCCAGTGTTCAGACTTCCTGCAGCAGTGGCAGCAGGATTTCCCCTGGGTCCCCTGTTGGGCTGTAGCCTGTAAGGCAGCCACCAATACTTCCACCTTTTTTCTTATTTTCTTCTTCATATTCTGGGCCTTTTCCTTGTCCTGATCGTAAACGCCGGTGTTGGCTACCTTGAGTACTTGGTCCAAGGTGCCTTCGGGATCAATAGCCAATTTTTGTAATTTTCTGCGGATATCTAGGGCAGCCAGAGTTATAAATTTGTCTTTTGGAAGAATTTCCTCTTCGAAGGAGTCTTGCCTTATAGGAGTGTATTTAATTAAGGCCTCTCTGAGCCTTTCTAAAAAGACTGAGGGATTTTCTTCCGAATTCTGGCTGATAATAGACAGCTTTGAATAATTGATTGTTTTGGTCCTTGTTCTCCTTAGTCCCTCTAAAATGCATGCCCGAAAATGCCTTTTCTGCCAATTTCCCATGGCTGTCTCAGCCATGGCTGATCCCAGTGTGGATTGTTAGCGGGTACTGCTGGCTTCCCTGTAGGGAAGGGCTCCCGAATGGGGTCCCCTTCTGCCTGTTGATCATGATATGCTAGGAACTGATCATCTCCAAACTTTTTGGCAGCGTGTTTCTCAGAACTAGTAAGAATTTGATTTAAGAGTAACATGGCATCTTTCCAAGGGAGGTCAAAGACCTGGATTAAGTTTTAGAAAACTTGTATATATTTATCAGGGTCATCTGAAAACTTCCCTAGATCTCCCTTTATTTGTCTGAGATCCTGTAGACAGAAAGGGACTTGAACCCTGACAGGCCCAAATTCTCCTGGCATCTGCTGTACTTCCGGGAAGGAGATTTGTTCCCAGCTAGGGGTGCTTTTGTATAGCAAGTCCTGTATAGGAGGGCAATGAGAGGGAGCTGGAGCAGGAGCCGGCTCAGGACGAAGGGCAATGTATAGAGTCTTGGGACAGTCCTCTGCCTGGGTGTCTACTGAGGGGACCTCCTCTGGAGAGGAGGGTCTGGTTGGAATTTCCTTTGAATGGGTCTCCTTTAGAGGAGGGGGACAAGAAATCACAGCCAAAAGAGCTGGATCAAACGTACACTTTTGGCAGAAGTCTGAGTTGTCCCTTAGAGCAAAAAAACCTGAACATATGGAACTTCTGATCATTTGTCTTCCTGTCTGCAAAACAGATCTAGCTGCACGATAGTATTGTATGTTAGTACTTCCCTCCGAAGGCCAAGTCTCCCCATCTTCTAATTTGTATTAAGGCCAAACCTTAGAACAAAAGAAGACCAGGTACCGCTTCTTCAGAGTCTGAGGGTGAAATTTGTCCCAATGTTTCAAGATGCAATTCAGGGGGTGAAGGTGCATTAGGGCTGATTGCCCATCTGGAAGGGAGGGAGAAAAGAAAGGCATCTCATTGCAGTTCATCTCACAACAATCTATCGAGAGTGTCCTCTAGAGCCTGGGTCAAGGAAACCACATGACTGGTTCCAAGGCATGTGAGGAGACGGCGTACCAGGGTTAGTCATGCTTAACGAGACTGCCCAAACCATGTCCACAGTGAGTGCCTGCCCAAATCTGGGACTATCCTTGCCTGAATGTCTGGTGCCGACTGCCTACAGACCAAATAAGGTAGTGGCCGACAATGCAGTGTTTCAAAGTAGAGGGGTGTATGGCCCATCTCTGGGCATCTCGAAAATTGATGGCACGATCAATGTAATGATGGCCTTCCAAATAGAAGTGGTTAAGGAGGGAGTATATGCTCAAGTCCATCTAGGACCTTCTGTAAAGAAGATATGTTGCTTGAATGAAAGGATGTAGAGGGAGGCCATGTTGTCCAATATGTGAGGGGGGACAGAAAGAGGTATCAGAAGCCCCAAAAGGCTTCGGACAGGGCAGCTTCCTTAAGGAAAAGCGACTCCGGAATACTCAGTTTTCCCCAAGGAGTTTGCTTGATGGTTCGCAAAAATCAAGGTGCAAAACGAACGTGGCGAGATATTCGGGACCCCAGGGTGGTGTCCTCGATGGACTTGGGCCGCTAAACAGTTATTGGACAATGGGCAACAGGTGAGAAAGTCACAAAAACAACAGATGTTGGGTGTGAATGTCAGGACACCTCCATTTGCACTTAAAAAACTTGGAGGAGTTACCAATAGGATGCTATGAATGCCAGATGCCAGTAAATTTTGTCCTGAGTAACAAGGGATGTCCTATAAAGACAGAGGTCCATGTTCGTACCTTAAGATGTCTTGAGGCTGGTGGAGAATGTTGAGGAGGTCTCACAGGGAAGAGACCCTGGAGCAGTGTTTCAAGAGCTGAGGAGAGATAGTGACAGAATGAAAAGAACAATATAGATGGGAGGAGTCATTCAACTGGCACCTTTATGGGCAGTTGGGCTAGGAAGAGACCTATGAGACCTTTGGGACCCACCTCAGAGTAGCTGTGGCCAGAGCCCCTCAGTTGTCTGCAAAGGCCGACAATCCTGGCCACGTGTCGGTATTCGGCCTCCTCGCAGAAAGGAAAAAAAAGGCAGCAGAGGAATAGGAGAATGTAGCAGAGAGGGGGTGGGAGAGCCTCCAAATGGCATCTTACCGGGCAGTCGGGCTGGGAGAAGACCTAGGGAGTCTTCGGGATGCACTGCAGAGTAACCATGGCAAGAGCTCTTCAATGACTGCCAAGGGTCATTCACCCCAACCTCGTGCTGTCTCCCCCCCCTTTACAAGAGAAGGCAAGAGAAAAGGCAGTTGGACTAAGGCCAGCATTCCTCCAGCTCAGCACCGGACGGGATTGACCAGAGCCCTTCTGCAAGCCTGTTCTCCAGGTCTTATATATTGGCAGCCGCGCTATCTCTTTTAAGTGGCTGACGGAGGCCTAATTTTGTTGAGAGAGAGAATCAGTAAATAGGAGCCTGAAGCCAGGCAAGTGGTAGCAGAAACACTGTGCTTACCTCTCCTTCGTATCCCGGAGGAGCTCCCAAATGTTGTAGGATATTTCTGTGTGTACTCTGGGATCGTATCCGAAGAGTGGAAGCACAGACCAGAGAGGCAATGCAGAAAAGGATAGTTTGTTAAAGCAAAGAGTTACAGCTCCCAAATGGGAGGGGGTACCTGAAACTGGGATGCCCACAGCTAAAGCAAAGGCTTTTGTTTTTGTACTTTTTTTTTCTGTATCTCAGGAGAAAAGCTGACGCCTACTGGTATATTTTTATCAAATTCTCAACCTTGAGGAGGCTTTTGAGAAGGCTTTTTGAAACAAACCAGGACTTTTTGAACTGAACCAGCTGTCCTGTGCTAATGATGTTTCTCAGGGCTACAGCCTTGAAGATATGACTGTGCTTGTCCATTCTACCAGGGAATTCCTGACTGCCTGACGTCATACTAACTAACCTGTCTCAATATTTGTATTAAAGTGAAACATATTTGTATATGTGTATGCTGAAATCAAAGAACAAGCTTTTAAAATTTCATGGAATAATAAGATTGTGAAAATATAGCTTTAGTCTAAAAAGAAAGCAATAAACCCAACAAATTAGAATCACTACAAATAATATTGTCTCAACAGTTTGATAAAATGTAGTAATTAATGATAAAATGAGTAAACAAAAAACTCTTTCTATATGGAAATCTAAAAAAATTATCTTTTAAACAATGTATGACAAAGGAAATCAATTCCAAAATTTCATGACATTTATAATATAGTATAAATAAATATGTGCATTAGAAACCATAGGATATAGCTAAATTAGTGAATAGAGATAAATTTGTAATATCGTATTTATATTAATAATGGAAGAACAGTAACAAAAGTATACTAATGAAAGCAGAAGAATTTAAAAGTGAAATTAATAATAAACTGGAAAACATAGAAATTGTAGAATGTTCTTAGAATAAAAAATAATAAAATGGGTGAATCTTCGGTAACCCTAACAAAGACAAAAGAAAAGAAACACTTTTTATATAAGAAATTCAAGTGGAGATAGATTTGTAAAGATTTAATGCAATGTCAAACTAAATCCCATTCATAAAATAGAGTGAACTTGCTCTACCACATATCAAGGATTTATGTAAAGCTCTGAGTAGTTATGTAATATGCAGCTGGAGGTGGGATATTTTAATGAATTAGTGAAACAGAAAAGAAAGCTCAAGATAAAACGTGCTTTATAGGCAATTGGTCTTTGACACATGGCACTATCTCCACAGAGCAGTGGGGAAAGAATTCTGAGGGAACCTTATGGATCAGAACCAAACAATTGGATTCAGGTGGCTTGATGACCTAGTTTTCAAAGCAAAACTAGAAATATTCTATATGATGACAAGGAAAACGTGTTCATGACTGTGCTTAGGGAAGGAATTAATAGGATATAAAAAGGCTTAACCTTTTTTATAAAAAGGGAAAGATGGAATAAATGTATTCCCTTCTACTTCACCCACTAAGTTCAGTTAAATATGTACTTGTACATATGTACATATAGTACATCTATACGTGTGTGTGTGTGTGTATGTGTATTAAGATTCTGAAAGATGGAAAGGAGTGAAGATGATTTAGGGACGTTGGCACCTGATGAAACACTGGGTGCCAATAGGAGGCTTCTGGGGGCCTGATCTCACCCCTGCCCGGTGTTTAAGTGGCATCTTCTCCAACTCCCGGGTGTCAGTAGAGGTTTATTGGGGAACCTGGACTTCTCTCCTGACTTGCAGTAGTGAAACTGCACCCAACTTCTTCTGTTGGTGTGGTTTCGGAGAAGGCTGGCTAAAACTGAACATCCACTTTCATAAAGTCCAATTCTTCAGTTGTCTCTAAGGACCATGGTTTTGTTGTCCTGTGTAGAAACATTGGAACTCAAAGGAACACAGATTATTCCTATGTTTTTTTCCTAGAATTTTTTAAATTTTACATTTTATACATTGTGATCTATTTTGTATTCATTTTTATAGAAAGTGTGAGGTATATGTTTGGTTTAAATTTTTGAAGAGGGAATCCAGTTATTTTAGCACTATATATTGAAAAGAATATCATTTTTTCATTAAACAGCATTTTCAAGATCTTAGAATACAGATGGGAATATTTGCATATTTCTGTATATGTATATATTTTATATAATTCTGTATGTGTAAGATTGTGCATTTCTGTGGCTTCGCTATTCTTTTTTATTCATCAACATATCCTTATGCCAATAGCACGTTAACTTCATTACACTAGCTTGTTAATTAATTCTTGAAATCAGGTACTGTGAATCCACCAACTTCCGTCTGTATCAATTTTAAATGAGCTTCTTGATATTTACAAAAAGGCATGCTGGCCTTTCAGCTGAGATTGCATGGAATCTATAGATCAAATTAAAGACAATTGACGTCTTAATAATATATGGCCTTCTAATCCATAAATAACATATACCTCTCCATTTATTCAGGATTTCTTTTATTTTTTTCATTATGATTTTTTTCGTCAGTAGTTTTCAGCATAGAGATACCAAGTGTGTGTGTGTGTGTGTGTGTGTGTGTGTGTGTGTGTGTGTGTGTTAGGTAAATTATGATGTTTATCTGATTTCAAATTCCCATTGATCATATTTGTATGTTATTGGCTTCTGTATATTGGCTTTGTATTTTGCCTTTGCTGAAAACAGTTACTAGTTAAGGAACTTTTTAAAAGATCTTTTTGTGATTTTTCTGTGTAGACTTACTCTGTATCTTTCATTTTTATTCTTGTCATATTGTATTCGTTTGAACTTCCATTACTCTCTTAAGTAGAAGTGCTGAGAGTAAACACCCTTGTCTTTTTTCCCAATCTTAGGGTTAAGATTCAGTCTCTCATTCTTAAGTATGATGTTAGCTATAGCCTTTTCGTAGATTCCTTTTATTTAGGTCAATGAATGGATTTTGAATTTATTGAAATATTTTTCTACCTTAATTTATAGGATTGTGTGGTTTGAATTCTTTAGACTATTTATATGATGGATTACATTGATTAACTTTTGAATATTGGAACACTTTGCATTCTTGGGATGAATCCCACTTGATCCAGATTTATTATTTTTATATATTGCTTTGTTCTTTTAACTACTGTTTTTCAGTATTTTTACATTTATGTCATGGGAGATATTGGCACGTACGTTTTTCTTTTCTGAATTTTCTTAGGTTTTGCTATTAGGATAATGCACACCTTATACAATCATTTAGGAAATAGTCCCATATCTTGTATGTTCTGAAAGAGATTACAACGTCTGACAGTTCAGTTCGTGAACTTGTTGCAACGATGTTGCTAAACTTTTTCGATGTCAGAGGGATTATCCATTATGAATTTGTACCAACTGAACAAACATTTAACCAAGTTTACTTTATGGAAGTGCTGCATTAAAAAGTTAGACGACCTGAACTTTTCGCCAACAATTCATGGCTCTTGCATCATGACAGTGCACCTGCTCACACGTCACTGTCTGTGAAGGAGTTTTTAGCCATCAGACAAATACCTGCACTGGATCACCCTCCCTACTCACCTGATTTGGCTCCCAATGACTTACTGAAAGATAAAGGAAGTATTAAAAGGAAGACATTTTGATGACATTCAGGACATCAAGGGTAATACAATGACAACTCTGATGACCATTCCAGAAAAAGAGTTCCAAAATTGCTTTGATGGGTCGACTAGGCGCTGGCATCAGTGCATAGCTTCCCAAGGGGAGTACTTCAAAGGTGACTGTAGTGATATTCAGCAATGAGGTGGTACTTTTTCTAGGATGAGTTTGCAAACTTAATTGTCAGACCTAATATGTAAAATTGATACTATTTCTTCTTTAAACGTTTGGTCGAATGCACTAGTTAGCTCATATAGTCCTAGAGCTGCTTTTTGACCTACATATTTTTGACTACATATTCAATTTCTTAAATAGATCTATTTAGGATATTTCTTTCTACATGAATGAGTTTGGTAGTTTTTATTTTTAGGAAATGTGTCCATTTCATATGAATTGTCATTTATGGGCATAGAGTTTTTCATAATATTCTTTATTATCTCTTTAATATCTGTTGTCCCTTCTTGTTTTTATTTCTGATATTGATCATGTGTTTTCTCATTTTTTCTGTGTTGATTTTTATCTTTTTTTTTAAGTCTTTACAAATATGTAACCTTTGGCTTGATTGATTTTTCTCTGTTTTCAATTTTATTTTCTAGTCCTTATCATTTTCTTCCTTTTGTTATCTTTAGCTTTACATTCTATTTGTAGTTTCTTAAAGTGGAAGCTTGGGAAACTAGTTGGAGGTCTTTTCTAATGTGAAAATTTTAAGATATAAACTTATCTCTGAGTACTATTTTAACTGAATGCTGCTAAATTCTATGTATTGAACAGTCTTGTTTTTATTTACTTCAAAATATTATCTTAATGTTCTATTAGATGTCCTCTTTGACCATGGTTTAATTGGAAGTGTATGAATTTAGAATTATTTTGTATTTTTCCATATAACGTGGCATTACTGATTTCTAGTATAATTTCTCTATGGGTTGAGATCACACTTTATATGATTTCTTTATAGTTGTAAAGATTTGTCTTATAGCACAGAATGTGGTCTGTCTTTTTTTTTTTAATTATCAAAAGTTTATTTTTTTGTATGTAAAAATATTTTTATTTTTATTTATTTTTTATTTTTTTATTTTTTTTATTATTTTTTTTTAATTTATTGGGGTGACAATTGTTAGTAAAATTACATAGATTTCAGGTGTGCAATTCTGTATCACATCATCCATAAATCACACTGTGTGTTCACCACCCAGAGTCAGCTCCCCTTCCATCACCATACATTTGATCCCCCTCACCCTCATCCCCCACCCCCCAACCCCCTTACCCTCTGGTAACCACCAAATTACGTTCCCCAGATTAATTTTCAAACCCGTGGCCATCCTGTGGTCACCGACTGCCCTCCAATCCCCTCACCCTCCCCCCCACCCCCCACCCCTCCCGCCCATCTAGCAACCCTCAGTTTTTCCTCTTTGTCTCCAAAACTGTTTCTGATTAGTTCATTCACTTATTCTTTTCTTTAGAATCCGCAAATAAGTGAGATCATATGGTACTTATCTTTCTCTGTCTGACTTATTTCGCTTAACATAATGTTCTCTAGGTCCATCCATGTTGTTGCAAATAGTAAGATTTCTTTCTTCTTTATGGCTGCGTAATACTCCATTGTATAAATGTACCACAGTTTCTTAATCCAGTCATCTACTGATGGGCATTTTGGTTGTTTCCATGTCTTAGCTATTGTGTATAGTGCTGCAATAAACATAGGAGTGCATAAAGATTTTTGAATTGAAGTTTTGGGTTTCTCCGGATAGATACCTAGAAGTGGAATTACTGGATCATAGGGTAGTTCCATTTTCAGATTTTTGAGATACCTCCATACTGTTTTCCATTTGTCTGTCTTGATGAATGCATCATGTGCATTTGAGAATAATCTGAATTCAGCTCCTTTTTAATGTATTGTTTCTGGGTTTTGAGGATATGGTTTTTACAAATGCTGCTTCATCTCTTCGTGCTGTAATACTGTAATAGTGTGATATCTTCCTGCCTCTTTTCTTTTTCTGTGTTTTGTTTTCCTGCTTTTATTCTCCAGTGTGGTATAAGATGGCCACAAGTGCCCTAAACAAACAGATTTGTTTCTCTTGCCCATGCAGATTTCATAGAGTAGATAGGAATATGTTTCCAGGTAAATATTTTGGCAGTGGCTGCTGTGACCATTTCCCAGAATGTCTTGTGAATGGAAATTTCTCAGGATTCTTCATGATCTTTCCTATGAATTCTTGGTTTGGCTCAAGGAAAATTTTCCTAGTGTGTACAAATCCTTTATATCTGTGGAAGAACTGCATAGAACAGTGTTTATTTTTTTTCCCTCTTTCTTTTTGGGATGCATGGGGGCTTGAGTGTGGTGGATATTGTCAAAAAGATTTTCTACTATGTTAGACCAGCTTTTTCTCAGATCTTTGGCTAGAAGAAACAGGCTTTTCTCAGAGCTCTTTGTCTCTCCCTATTGTTGGCTTTGGATTGCAGGCTTCTCCACCACTTGAGCACTCCATATAAGATATATGGGAAGCAGAAAGAAAATCTTGAAACTGTGATCCATGTCATTTCTTATGTCCAAGAGTCCACTTTCTTTCCATTTTGTAGCATCTTCATTTGTTTTTCAAATTTTTTCCCCCAGGGATTTGTATTTGAAAGAGGGAGGCCTGGGGTTGCTTCATCTTGGCCAGCACTGGACACATCAGTTTTTTTCTTTTTTTTAAGTGACATTATGAATAGGGTAGAGAGAGAGAGAGGGGCTGACTGTGTCTGTCTTTCTGAGTGCATGAGTTATTAATTTTGGAAACATGACCAGAGACTATAGACAATACATGACAAAAACATATGGCTATAAGCACCTCTCAATAAGAAATGCAAGATTCAAATGATGTTTTCCATTTTTGTCATTTTAGGATATTACAAAGTTGACATCCACATTACGAGGAACCAGGAAAAACAAGAGAAACTTTTGTGGCAAGTAATAGTCAGTGACAACAAAACATTGAGTAAAGAAGAGCAGAAAGTTATAGCAAAACCAGTTAATCTGGATATAACTCCAGAATTTCCACAAAAAATGTCCTGTAAGTGTGACTCATGTAGAATGAACTTGCCACTTGTTTCTGAATTAATTGTTAGTGATAGAAACTGTTCAAGAAAGAAGGCTGATTACATGAATGTATGTGGAAAGTTGCAGCTTGATATTAAACATGAGAAAACTCATACTGGAGAGCAGTCTTACAAATATAGTAAAAATATGAAAGCTCTCAGTCAAAAGAAAAATCATCAGATATTTGAAACTATGGAGAAGCCCTTTGAATGTAATGAACTTGGAAAAGTTTTACATAATGAGGCTATTGTCTCTGTTACAGCTCAGAGTGGTCTAACAGAAGAGGAATCCTATCAGGATGATGAATTTAGGAAAAACTGTGATAAAGCAACTGTGTTGAACCAAATGAGAACTGGCACAAGAGAGAAGTGCTTTGATATTAATGAATGTGGGAGATCGTGTCACAAAACCACCATTGTGGAATTCAATAAAGTTAGCAGCGTTACAACAAACTATGAATGTAATGAAAGTGAAAATAACTTCAACAGCAATTCACCCTGCACTCCACCTCAGCTAGCAATTACAAAACAGCAAGCTTTTGAAAGGAGTAAATGTGAAGAAAACTTGAGCCAAAACTTATCCCATCTAGTACATCAGAAGATACAAAGTGGAGATAAGTTCTGTGTTTTTCATAGAGGTGCAAATGACTTCTCCCAGGAATTACACCATACAATGCATCAGATAACTCAGACAAAAGAGAAAGTCTACAAGAGTGGTAAATATGGGGAATGCTTGTATCAAAACTCACTTCTCTGTGTACATCAGGAAAGTGACCCAGGAGAGAAGTCATTAGAAAGTAATGAATGCAGGAAATCCTTTTACGAGAAAGCATACCTCATTCAGCATCAGAGGACCTGCTCAGGAGAGAAAACGTGTGAATATGAGGAAAGCAGGAAATCCTTTTGTTCAAATTTACACACTATTCACTATCCTGATACTCATATGGGGGTCAATCTCTGTGAATGTAATGAATGTAGGAAAACTTTCTATCAGACATCAAATGCCAGTGAACATCTGACAATTCACAGAAGGAAGAAAATTTATGATAACAATGAATCTGGGAAATCATACAAGAAACCTGCCCTCTTAGTACACCAGACAACAGACACAGAAATGAAACCCTATCAAAGTAATAAATATGGGAAATCATTCTTCAAGATGGCACAGCTCAAAGAACATCAGAGAATTCACACAGGAAATAAACCCTATGACTGTAATGAATGTGGGAAACCTTTTCCTCACAATTCAACTCTCAGAGTACACCAGAGATTTCACACAGGTGTAAAATCCAATGTGTGTAATGAGTATGGGAAAACTTTCTCCAAAAAGTCAAACTTTACTGCACAGCAGAGAATTCACACAGGGCAGAAACCTTATATGTGTAATGACTGTGGGAGATCTTGCTCCTGTAATTCAACCCTTAGAATTCCTACAGGGGAGAAATCATATGAATGTCATGACTGTAAGAAGACTTTTGCGTATAATTCAGCCTTCAGAGCACATCAGAAAACTCACACTGGGGAGAAACTCTATCAATGTAATGAATGTGGGAAAACTTTTTCCCAAAAGTCACACCTCAGTGCACATCACAGAATTCATACAGGTGAAAAACCCTATGAATGTAGTGAATGTGGGAAAACCTTTTCTCAGAAATCAAACCTCAGTGGACATGAGAGAATTCACAAAGGGGAAAAACCTTATGAATGTAAGGAATGTGGGAAAACCTTTGTCTTTAAAGCAGCCCTCATAGTCCATCAAAGAATTCACACAGGAGAGAAACCCTATGAATGTAGTGAATGTGGGAAAACTTTCTCCCGGAAGTCATATGTCAGTGCACATCAGAGAATTCACACAGGGGAGAAACCCTATGAATGTAGTGACTGTGGGAGAACTTTTGCCTCCAATTCAGCCTTCAGGGTACACCAGAGAAGTCACACAGGGGAGAAACCCTATGAATGTAGTGACTGTGGGAAAACGTTTTACATGATATCACACCTTAGAGCACATACAAGGACTCACACAGGAGAGAGACCCTATGAATGTAGTATATGTGGGAAACCTTTTGCCCTTAAATCAAAACTCAGAATACATCAGAGAATTCACACAGGAGAGAAACCCTATGAATGTACTGAATGTGGGAAAGCTTTCTCCCGGAAGTCAAATGCCACTGCACATCAGAGAATTCACACAGGAGAGAAACCCTATGGATGTAATGAATGTGGGAAAACTTTTGTCCGTAAGACAGCACTTAGAGTACACCACAACAGAATGCACAGCGGAGAGAAAACCCCTATGAATGTAATGAATGTGGGAAAACCATTGTCTACAAAGCAGCCCTCATAGTCCATCAAAGAATTCACACAAGAGAGAAACCCTATAAAGGTAATGACTGTGGGAAAACTTTTGCAGACAGTTCATCCCTCCGGGCACATCAGATAATTCACACGGGAGAAACCCTGTGCATATAATGAATGCAGGAAATTTTTTGTCCCTAAGGCAGCCCTTAGAGCACATCACAACAGAATGCACAGAAGACAAAATCTTTGCGTGTAATGAATCTGGAATGTCCTTTAAGAACTCATACAACACAGTGGAGAATCTCATGACACATAGACTGGCAAATTGTTTCCTTTAAGTATTTGTTTTTGTGCTAGGCACATAGCTTGTCTGAATTTCCCAGTACAGTAGTGAAATACGATACTATTACATTTAAGCTAAGTGTGGCCTTAAAAAGTCTCCTTATATTGTTCATGTCTGTGTTATACTGGAATGGAGAAATTTCCATGGAAGACGTGTGTGCTGTGTTTTGAACATAGAATATAAGGTTAAAGAAGCTAGAGTCTGAATAATTGGTTGAATCAGAATTCCCTCCTAATTTTTTAATTCCCCTCTGGCTTTTTTTAAGCCAGAATTAAATTTGTACTCTGTTGAGCTTTTACAGATTTCGGTCTCTTGGTTAAATGTATATAGTTTAGGAAACTCACTGTTAGAATGGGATGAAATGCTGTAAATACAATAAATGTAAGAAGACCTATCAGAGTTCAACCTATCATTCTACATCAGAGATTTCACATGAGGAAGAAAACTTCTGTCAATGTCCTGAATAATCAGAAGACTTCATTAAAAATCATAGAAATCTTAGGGAACAACACAAATGTCTTTACCACCAACTGAACTTCATTAAACATGAAATAATTAAGATTAGACTAAAATCTTGTATTTTGATAACTAATTTTTGAACACATACTGAGTTTGCATCAGATAATTTTTTCTGAGGAAATGTATCACTTTCAAAATTGAAGATAAATTCTTGGCAGAAAAACAGACACACAGACAAATGGAATAGAATTGAAAACCCAGAGATAAACCCACATAAATATGGACAGATAAGTTTCGAAGCCAAAAACAATGGAGAAAAGACAGCCTCTTCAATAAATGGTGCTAGGAGAATTGGAAAGCCACGTGCAAAGGAATGAAACTGGACTGCTCTCTGTCACCATATACTAAAATTAACTCAAAAATGGGTCAAATATCTAAACTATAAGACCTGAAACAATAAACTGCATAGAAAAAACATAGGAACTAAACTTATGGACCTTGAGTTCAAAGATGATTGTATGAATTTGACTTCAAAGGCAAGGTAAGTAAAAGCTAAAATGAGTGGAATCATGTCAAACCAAAAAGCTTCTGCACAGCAAAAGAAACCATCAACAAAATAAAGAGGCAGCCAACCCAATGGGAGAAGATTTTTGCAAACAACGCCTCCAATAAGGGGCTAATATCCAAAATATATAAGGAACTCATACAACTCAGCAACAAAAAAACAACCCAATTGAAAAATGGGCAGAAGACCTGAATAGATGTTTCTCTAAAGAAGACATACGGATGGCCAATAGACCTATGGAAAAGAAATGCTCACCCTCACTAATCCTAAAAGAAGTGCAAGTAAAGATCACAATGAGATAGGACCTCATACCGGTTAGAATGGCTATCACAATAAGACAGATAATAAGTATTGGAGCAGCTGTGGAGAAAGGGAACCTTCATACACTGTTGGTGGGAATGCAGATTGGTGCAGCACTATGGAAAGCAGAGTGGAGTTTCCTCAAAAACTTAAGAATAGAATTACATATGACCCAGCAATCCCTCTCCTGGGTACATACCCAAAAAACCTGAAAACATTTATCCGTAAAGATATATGTACTCTGATGTTCATTGCAGCTTTATTTATGCAGTGGCCAAGACATTGAAACAAGTGTTCTTCAATAGATAATTGAATAAAGAAGATGTGGTATATATACACAATGGAATACTATTATACCATAAGAAAAAATGAAATAGTGCTATTTGCAACAACATGGAAGGAACTTAAGATTTTTAGGCTAAGCGAAATAAGTCAGAAAAAGCTGAGAACTATGATTTCTCTTGTGGTATATAAAACTAAAAAAAAACAACAACAAAAGAACAAGACAAACAAATGAAGAAACAAAAACTCAGACACAGACAATAGTTCAGTGGTTTCCAGAGGGTAAGAGGGGAGGGAGGTGGTAGGTGAGCGTAGAAGGGATCAAATATATGGTGATGGAAGAACTCTGGGTGGTGAATACACAACATTATATATAGATGACGTATTACAGAATTGTGTACTTGAAACCTACGTAACTTGACTAACAATTGTCACCCCAATTAACTAATAAAAAAAAAGTACATTCTTCACCTAGAACTGATGTACCAAAACTTGTGATTTATATGTGATACTAAGTTTTATAGCAAATACAGAAGAAAATATTCCCTATGCATGAACACTGTGGTATGTGAAGTTTTAAACATTGAAGAATAACGTGAACTCTGGAGAACACCAATAAATGTTTGTGAGTATTGTCTGAGCTATGGGACACATCTGTATGGGTATGTAACAGATTTCATTACTTCTTCTAGTAGGAGGCAGTAGCCAAACTTGCTCTGGTCAAGTTCACTTTCCTTTTTTGAGTGACAGTCTATGTGCTCTTCTGTTTCTTCCCTCAGCTTGATGCTGTTAGACTTTGGCCTGCCTGCTATGTCTGAATATTGGTCTGGCCCCGTTTTTCTAGGACCTCGTCTATCCATGAGAGAAGGACTCTTGTGTGAATATGTGTGTACGTGTGTGCATGCATGTGTGTATTGGATGGTGATTCTTACATGCTCTTTTGACCTTCATTTTATGCCATTTATCGTTTATTTTATGCTGAGTAATTAAAAAGCAAGTCTTCTTAGCCCTCTTGAATGCATGTAGCCTGAACATCCTGTCTAGGATCTTTCCTTACCCCATGGTGTTTGCTCACACTGCAGCATTGCAAACCAGTTAATTTCTACCCTTTTTGAATAGCAGGCTTTGTAATTGGAATAAAATCAGGGCTACTTTCATGTCAGAAGCACCATATTGGTATTGAAAAACATTCACATTTTGGGAAACTATATAGTCTTAACCAAGAAAATGTTTGGTCAGTCTGTCATCATTGCAGGAAACATGGTTTGGTCAGCAAAGAGAAATAAGTAACTGAAATACTAATTTTTAAAACCTGGACCACTAAAAACATCTCAACCCTGGACACGTTGCTTTCTGCAAGTATGATCTGATAAGAGTATGTGGAAAATACTCAGGTCAGTTGATTCTCTAGGTTTTCTATTCCCCATCTTGTGTTGATATGGCGTGAGGGAAATGATAGTATAAATTTAGCACAAATTGGAGAACAGGTATTTCTTTGACACTGACTTATCAGCACTTAATTTAGCAGCATCCCTGCCAAAGAAAAGATGTGTCCCATAGCTCAGACAATACTCACAAACATTTATTGGTGTAAGAGTAAGAGCCCACTGCTGGATGAAGGCTGTGTCATGGGACCTCCAGAGCTAGCACACCTTACACTTGATCAGCTCTCCTTCTGGCTAGACAGTTTCAGCAGCTAAGAGAGTGTGTTTGCCTCTCTTCAGTGTCTTGACATGTTGATCCACAAAAGTTTATTGCACAACCAAAAGGGAAATGAAAGTCAGAAGCCATCTCTGTCTACACGCTTGATTTTTCAGAAAACGTTGATTTACAGAAAACTAAAGGAAATTATCTAACCTTGAGTACTTTAAAAAATTTTTTTTAATTCACTTGAGGTTAGAATAGTTGTCGATTTGAAGAAAAGTTACAAAACTAATTCCTATATATTCCTCACACATTTCCCCTTGTTAATATTTTTCATTACTCTGGTACATTTGTCATAACTATCATTGATAGAGTATTAACTAAACACATTATTTTTCAGTTTTTCTCTATGGTGTTTTTGTATTCCAAGATGTCATCCAGGATACCACATTACACTTAATTGTCCTGTCACCTTAGCTTCCACTGGTCTGTGACAATTAATCGTGCCTTCCATGTTTTTTATTACCCTAACAGTTCATGAGTACTAGTCAAGTATTTTGTAGAATATCTCTTAGTTTGGGTTTTTGATATATTTTTTTTTTATGATTGCATTGGAATTAAGCGTTTTTTTGTAGAAAGACCACATAGTTAGAAAAACAAACCATTCTCATCCTATCAGTAGTACGTGCTGTCAACATGAATGATCACTGACACTGCTAAGCTTGGTCACCTTGCTGAGGAACTGTCCCTCAACTTGAAAGCATGTATAGCAAGCATCATGCTTGGCACTTGGTAAAGATTTCTTTCATGAATTATTAGTTTTTCAAGTTGTACATAAAATAAGATCAGAATCCTTCTTATATCATTCTGACTTTATTGTTGGAAACAACATAAACAGGTTAAAAACTAGAACACCCAGTATTTTAAAATTGCTTTAAGCAGATCCAGTTCACAGTCGAGATTTTTGGTTTTTAGTGTTTATTGGAATATGAATGAATGATTGCCCTTTTTGTTGTTTCCCAGGACTTAACTTCAGGATTTTATTTACACATCTAGTCATGAGACTGATGCCCAACTCTTCCATACCTCTTAATCCTTGAAGTTGGGATGCAGAGTAATGAAAAGACTGCAAGTTTGTCTGCATTTTATGAGCCAGTCAACGCAGAGGTTGTTCTATTAACCCAGATAAGAACAGGAGATACAAAGAATGAAAAGCCATGATAACTAAGAAATCTATAATGAGAGGAGAAATCAGTTGAGCCGGGCATGAGAGCAAGATGGGGTATCAAAAGCCAAATGCCTACATAGCAGTTTTAAAAAGTATTAAATTGTATGGTACTAATAGGAAGTTCTAAAAGGAATGAGTGTGTTATCAATAGATAGAAAGTTTAGACCTGTAGGCATATGGCATAACGAGATGGACATATAAAGGATTAGGAGCAGATGGTCACTCCCAGATCATAATAGTTAAACCAGGGAAGGGTTATAGAAACCAAGTGAAGCAAAAACACATGGGCATATGTTATTGCACACATACAATGCATATCATCACACATCAGTGTGGATGAAAATCAGTAGGAATTCTAAAAGCAACACCTCTGGGAGATAACTATATTGATTGAAGTACATGTGGAAAACATTTCTGATAAAAAACATACTCAAACAGGTATGCATCTCTAATAGAAGATAACCCAATAGCACAGGTAGAATGTTACCATGTCTCTACTGTGATAAACAGGAAGACTATTTTTACACTGCTCAGAAAATCAGAAGATTATTGGTGCCCGAGTGCACTGTGAATCCCAGAGAAATAGAAACCAACAAGCACACTGACAAAGTAAGCAGAGAAAAGGAACAAATGGGACCACTGAATAAACAAAAAAAGAACTAGATTTTACATGACTTGTGGATAGATAAGTCACGAGAGAGAAAAAGGTTACACACTGAGAAATGACCACAAGGGTTAAAACTACAGAACTGCCACATTTTAAACAATGTAGTGCACTAACAGTGACACCTAAATAGGGTGAAATTGCTAAAGAAGACTCATGGGACACAAAGTGGCAATACTTACAAATCTGCATCTTAAGAGGAAAGGGTGCCTCACAGCTTGGGATTTGGATCAAGGCCAGGCATGAACTCCAATTTTTCTCTATTGAGCAGACATAATTTCACTGTCAGGGAAGAATCAACATGCAAAGAACTCACCAGAAGCCAAACGTATTCACTGTTGAGGTTTCTTACACCATGAGGCATGTGCTTGCTATGTAAGCAGCCCCAACATCAGAGGACCCTAAATGTCTCAGTGAACACAGGTGTAGATTATCAGTTACACTGTTATCAATAAACACTGCTGATAAGCTGTTAAAACCTGCCCCCATATATCTTGAATCCATGGTTACAAGGCAACATTATTAGTGTATTTCATTCCTTGAGTAATGAATAGTCATCATGTACAGATACTTTAGCTCAGGCCCATTTCAGGTCAGCTGGTCTTAACCCTCACAGCACAGTTCACCCCCTGGTTTTTGGTTAAAGTCTTTTGCTTTGTTTGACAGCAGTCAGTCATTTGCCTTTCAACAGTATGTAATCAAATAGACAATCAAAATGTACACACAGATTTCAAAGAGTTGTAGTAACCAGTGAGGGGTTGTATAATTTAAGCCATTTTATAATGCTGGCACAAATTGTCTCATATTTTTAGTCCTCCCTGAGCTATAGGTATCAACACTTTATGTCATACACTTGTTGCATAATTAAGAATCCTAATCAGTCTATCATCAGTTAAGTTTAAATCTTCTTTAGGCCCATTGTACTCCGTAGACATAATATTCTGTGAAATGAGAACCAAGAGAGACAGCCATGTTGGTATCGTTCCACATAGTCATCATCTGAGCTCTGATCTGTTCATAGACCAGGAGGACATAGATCAACACTGGAAGGACACTTATTAGATAGGCCATGGTACAGCTGCTTCATTTCATTAAAGGTGGAGGAAGAGCTGGCAGTCTTTTGCCCCAAGGGGCATCTCAGCCTAAGCTAAGAGAGAATATTTTTCACTTGCTCTGAGCCTCTCTGAAGGCACCAAGGTGAGCTTAGGTGATTTGCTTTTGTAACACCCATTTGTTGACTCCCCTCCACTCAGCAGCAATCTCACGTGGCCCCCACTTACCATTAATTTTAAAATCAACCTTTTCCCTTGAAGTCAGTGATAATGATGGTAGCAAAATGAAATGTCCAGTGCTTCCTTTTGGGGCCATTTCCAGTCACATAGATTTGGGTTGGATAAGTACAGAGAAATAATGGCTATCCCATCCACTAGGCAACAAAACAATTACGTAACCCAGGTTGGTAAAATACAGAGAGATTAGTGATCCCATCAACCCGTTTGGCATTCATGGCATTCGTCAAAGTAATGGACATAGTCTCTGGTTTTGTTTCCAGATTTTTAGAACCTAACTTTAGCACCATAATAGGGCTTCAAGATCTGGTATTGAAAAAGAAAATTGCTGCCAAGTAGGGATGTAGTCTTTGTGAATTGCTTTTTCATCCCCTATACTATAGACCGAATTTGTCCCCCTCAACTTCATATTTTGAAGCCTGACTACCCATTGTGAATGTATTTGAAGTGTGGGACAGTTGACTATAATAATAAGCATTAATTAAACAAACACATAAGAGACATTATACATAATAATGGGACTATACCCTGTCCATGTGGAGCTTATAACCTACCTGGGAAAACAGTATCAGTGTAGGGCGGGCTGACACAATGAAAGAGATGCTTCTCTCAAATTTAATAAGATTTGTTATATTTCAGTACAACAATAGTGGAATTAAATGAGAAGCCAAAGACAGAAAGATCTCTAGAATACCCTCACATAGTTGAAAACCAAGTAAAACACATATACGGAACTCAATGGTTAAAATAGAGCCAAACAAAAAGTATTTTGAGTTGAATGAAAATGAAAAAATATTTCAGGATTAGTGGGATCTACCTCATTTGAGTACTTAGAGGGAAATTTAATGATTATATTAGAAAAGAAGAATTCAAATCAATGACCTCAGCTTCCACCTTGAGAAGCAGAAAAAGAAGAGCAAATAAAACTAAAAATATGCAGAATAAAGAAAATAAAAAATATCAGCATGGATATTAACAAAATAGAAAACAAGAAAAAAATGATATTTTTGAGAAATCCATATTATTTATAAACATCTATTCAGGCTGATCAGAAAAGGAAAGAGGACATAAAAACTAGCATATCAGGAATAAGTGAAGTACCATTCTACAGATATTAAAAAGATAATAAGATGCCTATGAACACATTATTCCAACAGATTTGAGAACTAAGATGAAATGGACAAATTCCTCAAAAGACTAATTTCACTAAATAAAAAATAGCCAGAATAGTCCTGTTTCTATTAAAGAACCGAATTTGTACTTTTAAAACCTTCCCACAAAGAAAATTATGTCTAGATGTTTTTACTGGTGAATACTACCAACTATTGAGGAAGAAATAATGCCAATTCTACGTAACTAAAGAGAAAGTTGGAACAGATGGGACTGCTTCTCAATTTATATCACGAGGCCAACATTACTCAGATTCTAAAACCAAAGACATTAAAACTGCAGATCAGTACCCCTCATGAGTATAAATGGGGAAATTCTTAATAATTTTAACAAATCAAGTGCACCAATATCTAAAAAGGTTAGGACATGCACAAGTGATGTTTATTCTAGTAATGCCAGTTGGTTTAATCTTTAAAAATCAGTCAATGTAATCAGTCAATGGAATAGATTAAAAAGAAAAAAACAATCTGAGTAAATACACAAAAACCATTTGGCAAAACCCCATATCTATTTCTAATAAAAACTGATAAGACAAGTAAAGAGTTAACAGGAGCGGGCTTGTGAGCTAGCAGGAACAAGCTTAAAATATAATTACTTGGTTCTGAAACCTCTGGCTAGCACTGCACCTGCAAGCTGACAAGCACCTTACATCCACCATAGGTGGGGACAGTACAGTTCCTAATTGCAATGGCAAACCCTGAAAACTAACACCCACCATATATGGGAACAGAACAGTTCCCAACTGCGACAGTAATCTCCTGAAAGCTGACATCCATCACAGATGGGAACAGGACAGTTCCCAGGAGAAGACAATTGTAACGACAGGCCCCCTGCAAGCAAACAAGCACCCTACATCCTGCATGGAAAAACATAAAAGCCCAACACTCCTGCTCATCAGTGCAGTTGTCCCTATCGGGCTCTATCCTGGTAAAACTCCCTTTGCCAGTATTTCTCTTTCAAACAGATATTCTCTCTCTCTCTCTCTCTCTCTCTCTCTCTCTCTCTCTCTCTCTCTCTCTCTCCCCCCCCCCCCGCCCCCATAAATTTCAATAAACCTTTTCTTGTTCTCCCAGTTTGTAGAGTCTCATGAATGCTTTCACGTTTTGGGAACAACCAGAGGATAATTCTACACCAGTACATTTTGGTGCAAAAACCTGCGACTCTACCTCCTCCTCTCCATGAGTTCAACCTCCTCCTCTCTGTGACTTCAACTCTACTTCCTTCTCTCCCCTGCCAGGCGTTTTCTCTGGTGGTGCTCAGAAACCTCTCATGGATTTTTTTGAGGGTTGGAAATTGATGTTTCCAAGCTGGGGTTAGTCTCTGGTGGAATCAAAAGTCTGAACTGTGTTGGTTGGGAATCCCATTGCCAAACTCGATATGAGGCTTCTATTTCTTGGGGGAAAGGTGAGTCACCTTAGCCGCACTTTTAGTGGGCACGGGATGGACAGGTACACACCTCTAGGGCGTCTGCCACTTTAAAGAAGTCTCCCTTGACCAGATGACCTGGTAGCAGTCAGGTACTCTAGGACTAGGTCGCACAAGGCATGGCGGGGTGGCTCAGTTAGTTAAGAGTGTGAGCTCTTAGCAACAAGGTTGCCAGTTCAATTCCCACATGGAATGGTGGGCTGTGACACCTGCAACTAAAGATTGAAAATGGCGACTGGACTTGGGGCTGAGCTGCACCCTCCACAACTAGATTGAAGGATAACTTGACTTGGAGCTGATGGGCCCTGGAAAAACACACTGTTCCCCAACATTCCCCAATACAGAAAAAAAAGTAATAAAAGTAAATGAATGCATAACTCAGTGGGTCAATTGGTGTAAAGAACTTGACAGAAGAATATAAAAACTGACAGTGGAGGAAGAAGCTTTTGTTTCTGTTTTTACAAAGAATAACTTCTGTGTTTTCAAATTATCGCCAGTAAATTAATAATGTTTATGTAGCTGTATTCAAAATGATGTTTCTAGAAAAGGTTAATGAAAGAAAAACCAAGAGAAAGATACGACTATTTAGTATTGCAGATGTTGGCTAAGTGGCAACGTGACCACTAAAAACATATTTCATTCCATTGTGAAGAAATGTATGTAACATACTTAAACACATATTTATGTCATATGTAATATAAATTTCTTTTCAAATGTAGTGTATTAGGGTGTCATTTACATATGTCATATGACAAATTCACGAACTTGTTTTAATGATGTTGCTATCTTTTTTCATATCAGAGGGATTATTCATTGTGAATTTCTACCAACTGGATGAAGAGTTAACCACGTTTACTATTTGGAAGTGCTGAAAAATGCTGCGTGAAAAAGTTAGACGACTTGGACTTTTCGCCACCAATTTATAATTTATGGCTCTTGCAACACGCCCAATGCACCAGCTTACACGGCACTGTCTGTGAGGGAGTTTTTAGGCAGTAAACAAATAACTGGATTGGAACACCCTCCCTACTCATTTGATCTGGCCCCCATTGACTTCTTTCTTTACCAGAAGATAAAGGAAATATTGAAAGGAAGACATTTTGATGAGATTCAGGACATCAAGGGAAATACAACAACAGCTCTAATGGCCATTCCAGATAAAGAGTTCCAAAATTGTTCTAAAGGCTGGACTGGGCACAGGCATCAGTGCATAGCTTCCTAAGGGGAGTACTTCAAAGATGACCATAGTGATATTCAGCAATGAGGTATGTAGCACTTTTTCTAAAATGAGTCACGAGTTTAATTATCGTACAGTTAAAGGCACTCGTGTTAAGTATACAGAATAGTTTGGTGAATATTGACACATGTACAGTTGTGTAGTCACACTACAACCAAGATATAAAATTTGTATTAGGAAGCTCCCTCAGGCCCTTTTGTGATTAATCCCCACCTCTGTATGAAAGCAAAGCAGTGATTTGCTTCCAGTGACTACATGTAAGATATTCCTGGTCTCAAGTTTTATGTAACTGAATCTTACAGTGTGTATGTACACAGGGCCCATTTGCTTTCACTCAGCGTGTTCTGGGATTGGGCCATGCTGTTGTGTGTATCAACTTCCATTCCCTTTCATTACTGAGCAGTGATATGAATGTACCAAAATGTATTTATTCATTCACCTATTAATGGACATTTGGGTTATTTCTAGTTTGGCCCATTTATGAATAAAGTTGTTGCTATGAATACTAATGTACAAATTTTGTGGGGACATAGGTTTGTATTTCTGTTGTGTAAATTCCTAGGAGTGAGATTTGGGGCTGTATGATAAATCAATGCCAACTGTTTTCAAAAGTAGTACATCATTTTACATTTTCATCAACAATGGATGAGAGTTCTACTTGTTCCACATCCTTAACATTTTTTAGTGTAATCAATTTCTTTAGTTTGAGTCATTCTCGTGGGTGTGAAGTTATTCTCATTAGGGTTTTAATTTTTCTTTGATGATGAATAATGCAGAGCATATTTCATGTGGTTACTGATTATTGATGTATGTTCTTTGGTGAAGTGTCTTGCTAAATCTTTTACCCAATTTAATAGAATTGTTTGTCTATTAATTTGTCAGAGTTCTTTATTTACCTGTAGTGTTTGAGGAAAACCTAGGAGGGAAAACAAGTTTTACCAGATTGCAGCAACCAAGGAGGGAGAATGATGAAGCAAGAGAGGCGTGGAGAGGGGAGGAAATCGGGCAGGACCTTGAGGCACAGGTAAGACTTTGGGTTAATAATGAGGTGGGATGCCCATGGATGATTTTGAGTAGGGAGTGGCAAACAAGGGTTACATTTAAGGCACCACTTTGTCAGCTCTGGGAATAGACCAGGGGAACTAGAGTGAACACTGGATATGCTACGGCATTATTGCAGCAGTCGGGGATGGGGGAGGGGGAGAGAGAGAGAGAGACAGAGAGAGAGAGAGAGACAGAGAGAGACAGAGAGAGGGAGAGGAGACTGGTTAGTTGCAGGTCTGAATGGTCTATCCCTACTTTTGTTCCTGATAGTCCAAACTACATAATTTCAAATGTGGGGGTGATTTCCTTGATCTTTTTAACAGAAGAGGATTCACTCAAGGCCTTTACTTGGAACACACTTTACTGAGAGTTGAGGGAGGGCTGACAATGGTGACTCGCTTAGCTTAACCCAGTGGTTACAGTTGTTAGTTGGTTGCAGTATTATGGTTGTTTGTGTGGCTGTTTGACTAGTGTGTGCTTTCTTCATCTTGGGCTATAATCTTCAAGAGAGTGGGAAAATGACTTCTCTTTTAACGCACCATCCCCAGTTGTAGCATAGTGCTTGAATTTTTTTAATGTGTTTTTTCTTTGAGAATGTGGGTGTGCGTGCGCGCCTGTGTGTGTATGAGTGTGTGTGTGTGTGTGTGTGTGTGTGAGAGAGAGAGAGAGAGAGAGGTAGAGAGGAGTGGGGCAGGAGAGAGGGGGAGAGGCAGACATGGGGGCGGGAGGACAGGTGCACACTCCAAAGAAACTGCGCAATGTTTTCTGAGAACGGAATGCCTACAGCCTGTGCACAATGTTCTTTTCTACTTTCTCAAGGTGTATTTATCACCATGAATTTTTTTCATCATATCCAAAATGATCTACATGTTTTCTCCTTAGAACCCTAAAGAGCAAGAATTGTTTCCTGGGAGCATTTAAATGTCTCACAACCACTCAAGTACTATATTTAGTAATGTTGCTTTCCTATTGTTTGCATATCTTGAAAATGTACCAGCATTACCAGCTTAGAGAGACGAGGCACTAAATAAAAGTGTGTTCTTTGAAGCGTTGGGACTATAAGCTGTGAGGGACAAAAAGCACATTTTCATAGTGTTTCTCCAGCATCCATCCCAATGGTGGTGTGGTGATGGGATGATAATGACCACGGGACATGTCACTGCTGACACAGGGACCCACCTTCTCCCTAAGCTATTTGACTTAGAATTTCCCTAAAGAAGTTTGTGTTTTTCACATTATACTGCAGTTTCAAGAAGGCACCAAATTATATTAAAGAAAAAATCCTTATAACTTTTTTTAAAAAGTTTCCATGAATAAAGATCAGATGGATCTTGATACTGAGGAGAAAAACCATCATATTGCCACCCAAAATTGGTAGTTCTTCTTTAATAACATTGATTAAAAATAGCATGTTGATTTAGTATTAATTGTGTATACAGTAGTACCTCGTTTTCGAACGTCTCCGTTGATGAACATTTCGGTTTACAAACGCCGTAAACCCGGAAGAAAATGCTTCGGTTTTCTAACACACCTTGGAAGTCGAACATGGTCCGCTGAATGCAAGATCCTGAGGCCTAGCTGTCAACTGTTTTCGAACATTTCAGAACTTGAATGGTCTTCCGGAACAGATTACGTTCGAAAACCGAGGTACCACTGTACTTAGTGTATATATTTTTGGAATTTGCCATCTTGCTTAATGAACTTCTGATCTCTCTCAACTGGGTTTTCCAAAGTTTTTGGAATTTCTCCAGAATGCAAAGTAAAACAAAACAGAGTACTGAAACTCAAACAGGTTTAGAGAATATTATGACACACATGTCCATCTTGCATATCATAAACACTCTGGCAATTTCCAGCCTAAAAACAAAAAAAGAATAAAACACTAACTTTTGCTTTGCTTACCCCAAAGTTTGCCACAGAATTTTTTCACCAAACTGTATTCTTTACCACCAGCTTTGCTCTACAAAATCATGCCATAGCCTCATAAATTATTGTGACCTATTGACTGGAAGAAGGCCATAAAATGGAAGATTCACAGCAAGGTAAAGAGAATAAATGAAAATATAAGAATGTTTACTTTTTGGACTATAGACAGTTTTAAGATTGTTAGTTTTAAATAAGCAAGTCAACCTTGCTTTCAAAAAATGATTCTGCTTTGAATCCATTTTTGGTGAGACATTTATTAACATGAGAACAATGTAGTAAAAATTTGCTACACTGGGGTTTAAGACATTAGGGTTTCAAGTCTCCCTCAGAGAGTAGGAGGTAATTTTAAATCCCATGATTCTACAAGATGAATCAAACTTCTGAGCAGCAATCTCTGTGCCTCACCAAACCTCAGGGTCCTTGCTTCTTATTGTGATATATTAGGTACCAGCTGCCACTACTTAGTTCTTAGGTCACTTGGACCTCTAGTCAAGTCTCTTCAACAGACTCAGTTCACTATAAAACTAACTTCGACCAGGAGGAAGGTCCAAGATGGCAGATTAGGTAAATGCTATGCCAGCTGCCTCCCAGGATCACATCAAAACTACAACTAAATTTCAGCAAAATCAATATCCAGAATCATCTGAAAACTAGGTGAAGAGAATCCCTATAATTAAGTATATAAAGAAGAGACCACATCGAGATTGGTAGGAGGGGCATAGATGAGTAATGGGCTGACCCCAAACCCACAAGTTGTGGATGAAAAATGGGAGGGACTCCTCAGTGGTGTACCCTGAAGTGGTAGGGGTCCAAGCCCCACACTGGACTCCCCAGATCAGAGGTCCTGTCTCAGGAAGAGGAGTCCTCAGAACATCCAGCACTGAAAATCAGCGAGGACTCTGTCTGTCCATACTGGTGAGACAGAGGTGGCTAGAAAGCCTCATGTTCTCTTAAAGGGCCTGGACACCGACTCACTCGCTTGCAAACACTCACCTGGGCTCTGCAGGAGGGGCAGCAATTCAAGAGTTGCCGGAGACATACGGGGTGAGAGCTGCAGGGACAGCAGCCATTGTCCCTGTGTGGAGCCTGCCTCATGTATAGAGAACAGGAGGATGCCCTCTTTTCTGTATTGAACCCTCCCCCAAAGAGCCAAATCTCAGACCACATTGATGTGGAAAAATCCAGGCTTGCACACCACCTTGGTGATGCCCTGGGTTGCTGCCCCACTCAGTGCTGCATCTACGGGGACATTCTGGGTGCCTGGACGGGCAGCTGCCCCACAATCTGAGAAACTCTTTTACAGCATCAGATGGCCCATGGCAGCCAAGTGACTTTCAGTGGTGGGCAATCATGCACAATTTTCACTGCATGTATTTGGGCAGCTCTGGGGATCTGTGGGCCGGAGGTGAGTGGAGGCTGTCCTTGGTATTCTCAGGGTATTTTATGAGTCATCACAGGCTCACAACTGGTGCCAAGAAATGAATCTGCATTAAGTTTGTAGAAAACCACCAGCCATGCCTCATTACTCCCTGGGACCCTGCCCTACCCAGCCAGTACTACATTTCTGAGGATCTTCTCATCACTGGGTCAAACAGCCCTGCCTGTGCACCTAAGGAGTCTCTTTCTTGTTTTTTTTTTTTTTTTTTAAGTGGTGAAAGAGTAGTTTATTAGAAGAGATAGTGCACTTTGAAGAAATAGAAGCAGACCCAAGCAGTAGAGAATGGCTCAAGGGCCCAAGGTGGAAATATTAGGACAAAAGTACAATCCAAAGGATTTGGAGCGGGCCACTGAGCAAAAGCAAGGCTCAAGAGACTTAAAGGGCCAAGGAGTCTATTTCAAGCAGGCTGAGCCTTATGGGAAGCCAGGTGGCAACAGGTCTAGGGGACCCCTGGACCTTTTCCTAAGCTGCCCCACCTCAATACTGGGGCAGCTGGCCTCTAGTCACAGCGAGGCCACCCCTACATACCTCAGGTCCAGCACAGGCAGCAACAAATCACATATAGCTTTGTAGCTCCTACCAGGTAGCCCTGGGCCAGTCACAGGCAAGGCTGAATTTGATCTGCATGGGAGCCCTTCCCTCAAAAACAACACTCTCAGAGACCAGCTTCAGACCACACCAGAACACTACCCCAATAGCCCCACAAGTGGCACACCCAAAGGGTGGCAACAATAGACACAAGAGCCCACTGGGGTGATTCCTCTTCTGAGGGATCAGCCCCTACACAGTATCTCATATACTGAGGGCATAGCCAAACCTCACAGCCAGTCAGCCTGGGAGTGAATCCCACCCACTGATGCATCAAAAGCAATCAAGGCTCAGCTACAACAGGAGAATACACACAAAACACATTCGAGACAATCTTGGACCACTCTCACAGAAAAATAGGGAGACTGCACCACTGGACCACACAGGACACATAGTACATAAGGGCACCTGGCAAAGACTGAGAGGCATAGCAGATCTACCTAATACATGGACATTAACATAGAGAGGCAACAAAAATGAGGAAACAAAGAAACATGTCCCAAATAAAAGAACAGGAGAAACCTCGAGGAAAACAACATACCAAAGAGAGAGTTTAAAACAATGGCTGTAAGAATGCTTAAGGACCTTAGTGAGAACTTCAAACAAGAGATAGTGAGCCTAAAGAAGGATACATAAACCATCAAAAGAACCAGTCATAAAGAAAGAATACAAAACTGAAATGAAGAATACACTAGAAGGAATCAACAGATTAGATGAAGCAGAGGGTTAATCCATAATTTAGAAGACAAGGTAGCAGAAAGCACCCAAGCAGAACAATAAAGAGAAAAGAATTTTTAAAAAGATAGTTGAAGGAACCTATGAAACACCGTCAAACACAACATTCACATTGTAGTGGCAGCAGAAGGAGAAGAGAGGGAGCACGTCACTGAGAACTTAAATTTGAAAAAATAGTGACTAAAAACCTCCCTAACCTGATGAAGGAAATAGACATACAAGCCGAGGAAGTATAGAGAATCCCAAGGAAAATAAACCCAAACAGCCTCACACCAAGACACATTATAATTAAAATAGCAAAGTTTTAAAACAAAGAAATTATCATAAGAGCAGCAAGAGAAAGACAACTAGTTACTTACAAGGTAGCTCCCATAAACCTATCAGCTGATTTTTCAACAGAAATTTTGCAGGCCAGAAAGGAGTGGCAAGAAATATTCAAAGTGTGACAGTGGTGTGGTGTAAGGAGTACTTCTTGAAATCTCCCATGGAATCTACAATAAATTGAACAACTATAATTGAACAAAGTACTCGCTGCATGGCAGAGGCATACCTAAGAGACCTGCAACTGAATCATATAAAGGTTGGCAAATTGGGCGAGTACGGGAAGAGGGAAGGTGGAAGAGCAAAGACGCGGTTGGACTGCAGGACACAGACCAGAGCTTGGAGTTCCCTACAGTCCAGAGCTACCACAGTCGCAGCAGACTACTAATGCTCCCCTTATGGCCCACAATCCTGCCTGAGGGATCAGCATATAACATGACTGAACCCAACCATCACAGCACAGACCTTGGAGCAAAGACTGAGAAAAAAAAGGGTGAGAACGGTGGTTTAATCCCTCACTTCCAAACAGAAGATGGAAGGCATAGGAACAGAGCCTGGCCGACCACTTCCCACCCTCCGAGTGCTAGAGACAGACTCCAGAAGAAACAGTATCAGTGTCAGATCAAAAGAACAGAACACTTACAGCTCTGAGAACTGCAGCCCCCACCGCCACAGACTCACAGCACGACTAATTCTGGTGAGAGGGAAAGATATGTCAGGGCAAGATAACTGTGCACTGGTAGTCGCCATTGCTCAGAGCCACTTCTTATAATCCAACATGCCCCCACCTCCACCTATCTGGGTGGATCCATGCAGAGGTAAACTGAGCTGCTGAGACACACAAGTGCTAACTCTGGATGCAGGAAGAACTTTGGGACTTCAGAAGCTCTCCATATTGCCCCATGGAGGTAGTGCCCTAAGACCCAGGCAACTTGCTCACGGAGGAGAAACCTACCTTGCAGGGAACTCCCCCATTGTGCCGGAAGCTGGAACACTGCAAAAGAAAATATAACTCTACAGTGTGAGAGAGAAAAAAGGCTGCAATGGGAGATAAAATAAAACATTCCACTAACACCTACTGGAATGCAAAAGACCCCTTCCTATCAACGTGTTGCAGAACCCACCCCTGCAGATGCTTAACAAAAAAAAGGAATAATAATTCATTAATTGCCATGAATAACCAAGGTAACAAGGCTGCTCAAAAAGAAAATGAAAAGTCTCCAGAAAATGAAATCAAAGACATGGAAATATGTGACTTAAATGACAGAGAATTCAAGATTGCAGTTCTGAAAAAACTCAAAGACATGCAAGAAAACACAGACAGGGAGTTTAATGAACTCAGAAATATATTCAAAGAACAAAATGAACATTTCCCAAAGAGAACTGACTCTGTGAGGTGAACACACAGTAAGTTGTACACCTGAAACCTATGTAACTTTATTAAAAATTGTCACCCCAATAAACTTATAAAAAGAAGAACCAAATAGAAATTCTGGAGATTAAGAACTCAATTAAAAAAAAAGAAGAAGAATGAAAGAGCCGTCTTAGGTAACAGAGCTGCCCAGATGCATGCAGAAAAGAATCAGTGACACTGCAGATAGAAATCTGGAAATGACACAGATGGGAGAAGAGAAAGACTTGAGAGTTAAAAGAAATAAAAGAACTCTACAACAACATTCTGACTCCATCAGAAAGAGCAGCATAAGAATAGTGGGCATACCAGAAGAAGAAGAAAGGGAGAAGGGAACAGAGAGTATATTCAAACAAGTAGTTTATGAAAGTTTGGGAAACTTGTGAAAAGAACTGGATCCTTGAATCCAAGTAAATACAACACCTAATTACCTCAATCTCAACAGGCCTTCTCCAAGGCACATTGTATTGAAGTTATCAAAAAATAACAGCAAAGAAAGAATCCTCAAGGAAGCCAGGGAAAAGAAGATGGTAACCTACAAAGGAAAGCCCATTAGATTATCATCCGATTTTTCAGCACAAACTCTACAAGCCAGAAGGGAGTGGAATCAAATATTCAAATTATTGAAGAGAGAAATTATGAGCCAAGAACAATATATCCAGCAAAGATATTTTTTAGATATGAAGAAGGAATAAAGACCTTCCCAGACATACAGAAGCTGAGGGAAATTTCTAACACACAGCCTGCGGTACAAGAAGAAATGAAGGAGGCGATTTGACCTGAAACAAAACAGCAAAAGAATACAAAACCATGAGTAGTATTATGAACAGAAAGACAGAAGCAGGAAATGGGAAATTCTACATCAAATAGGACACTGTACACTTACACATAACATACAGGGTAAAGAAGGAAAAAACATTTTTAAAAAAAGAGCAAAAAGACTACTTGCTACTGCAATACAGAAATCAACTCACAGCAGAAATAAGGATAATTAGTGATGACAAAAACAAAAAAGGGGAGAAAGTAAAGGTCTGAACTGGCAAAGGGGAATGGAGAAAGGAGGAATAAAGAAAAAATGGAATACTCTAAATACGAAACCTTCTTTTACATAAACTTAATTGTAACCACTCCAAAAAATTCAGAACTGAAATATATAACATAAAAAAAGAAGAAACAGAGGGACAAATCATAGAATACCACCACACTGAAATAACAGAGAGCATCAGAAAGGAAAGAAACAATGGACACTCCATCCTACCAGAAAACCTAAGATAGAATGATCCGAAATCTTCATATATCAATAATCACCCTAAATGTAAATGGAATGAAATCACCAATAAAAGTGCACAGAGTAACTGATTGGATCAAAAAACCAAAACCAACCACATGCTGCCTACAAGAGACACATCTCAGCTACAAGGACAAATATAGACTCAAAGTGAAAGAGTGGAAATTGATACTCCAAGCAAATGGTATTCAGAGAAAAGCAGGTGTATTCATACTGATATCAGATAAAAGAGAATTCAGGATAAAAAAAAGTATAACAAGAGACAAAGATGGACATTTTTTGATAAATGGTAAAGGGAACTATACAAGACGTAACAATCATCAATGTTATGCCCCCAATCAGGGAGCACCAAAATATACAAAGTAACTACTAACAGAACTAAAGTGAGAAATTGACCAAAACACAATTATAGTAGGGGACCTAAACACATAATTGACAGCTATGTATAGATCATTCAAACAGAAAATAAATGAAGAAATATCAGCCCTAAATGGCACATTAGATGAAGTGGACATAATTGACATTTACAGAGCACTTCATCCTAAAACATCAGACTATACATTTTTTTATAGTGTACAAGGAACTTTCTCAAGGATAGACCATATATTGGGACATAATACTAGCCTCAGCAAATTTAAGAAGATTGAAATCCTACCAAGCATATTCTCTGATCACAAGGCTTTGAAATTGGATATCAACTGCAAAAAGAAAGCAGGAACCACAAATATGTGAAGATTAAATAACATTCTTTTAAGGAAAAACTGGGTCAAAGAAGAAATAAGAGGAGAGATAAAAAGATATATAACAACAAATGAGAATAAAATACATCCCACCAAAATTATTAGGATGCAGCAAAAGTAGTAATAGGAGAGAAATTTATATCATTACAGGCCTATGTCAAGAAAGAAGAAAAATCCCAGGTAGACAACCTCACGTTAAACCTCAAAGAACTAGAAAAAAAAACCTAATGAAACGCAAAGTCAACAGAAGGAAGGAAATAATAAAAATCAGAGCAGAACTACATGAAATAGAGAGCAACAAGACAATAGAAAAAAATTCATGCAACAAAGAACTGGTTTTTGAAAAGATTAATAAAGTTGACAAACCCTTGCTTACCCTCAGTAAGATAAAAGAAGAAAAGACACAAACAAAATCATAAATGAAAGAGAAGTTATCACGGATGTCACAGAAACACAAAGGATCATCCAAGAATACTATGAAGGAGTATATGCCACCAAATTCAATAATCTAAAAGAAATGGACAAGTTCTTAGGTCCAGCCTTCCTAGGCTGAATCACGAAGAACTAGAAAATCTAAGTAGACCGATCAACAGTAAGGAAATTGAATCAGTCATCTAAAACCTTCCCAAAAGCAAAGGTCCAGGACCAGATGGTTTCACTAGTGAATCCTACCAAACATTCAAAGAGATCTAACACCTGTTGTCCTCAAACTCTTCCAAAAAATTGAAATAGAGACAATACTCCCTAACTCATTTTATGAGGTCAACATTACACAGTATCAAAGCTTGGTAAGGATCACACACACACAAAATAAAATTACAGACCTATATCGCTGATGAATACAGACGTAAAAATCCTAAACAAAATTCTAGCACACCGAATACAACAATGCATTAAAAAGATTATGCATCACGACCAAGTGGGGTTCATCCCAGGGGCAGAAGAATGGTTCAACATACACAAATCAATCAATGTGATACACCACATACACAAAATAAAGGACAAAAATTATATGGTTATGTGAATAGATGCTTGACAAGATAAACATTCATTTATGATTAAAACACTTAATAAAATAGGTATAGAAGGAAAATACCTTAACATAATAAAGGCCATATATGACAAACCCTCAGCTAATATCATAACTGAGTGAAAAATTGAACCCTTATGTGAAAAATTGAACCCTTTGCTTTATGTTCAGGAACAAGACAGGGTTGTCCCCTATCACCACTGTTATTCAACATAGTATTGGAAGTCTTAGCCAGAGCAATCAGGCAAGAGAAAAAAATAAAAGGCATCCGAATTGGGAATGAAGAAGTTAAATCATCACTTTTTGCAGATGACATGATGCTATATATAAAAAACCCTAAAGACTCCACCAAAAAGCTGCTAGAAACAATAACCAAATACAGTAAAGTTGCTGGCAACTTTCAACGTACAAAAATCAACGTACAAAATTCAACGTACAAAAATCCATTGCAGGCTCGCCTGACTGGCCTATGTATGGCGTGTGTCATGCTTGGGGGCTCTGTTGCCGCCATCATATTGATGGCCATGAATTTCAGTTCCTAGAGCTTCCAGCTGTGGTTCCCAGACAAGGGCAGCTTCCCACTGGACCATTTCAGTGAGTGTAAAACCTTTAAGGAGAAATTCATGAATTTTCTCTGTGAAAATAATTCTGAAAATGCTTGTGCAGAAACAAATCAAAATATTTAGAACGCAGAATGGAGAGGCAACTGATGGCACAAGAACCACTGGAAAAACTGGGATTTGGAAATTTGATAGATGGAAAATCAGAGACAAAAGCTAAATTTTGATGGGAAGAAGACTGCTGGGCTCTGTTGGGGATCATCTGGGACAGAACAGTGGCACTAACCTTGTCACCTTGACAGTTTACTTATGAGGTGGTGTGACTGAAAAAGGGGCACCCGGAGTGCCTCGAAGTGTCTCACGAGATCACAATAGACACAACTCCTTGGTGGGCAGGGCTCACGGCTGGGGGTATGGCTCATGCTCTGAAACCCCCAGATTAGTTTGAAAAATTATCCTTCCTTTTAGATTCTCATTTTCCCCTGAATGTTAAGTTTTATTTTTAAATCCATGTGTGTGACGGAGTCCCTGAGATCCCATGACAGATGGGAAATGCTGAGGAAGGTCTCATTAGTGAGTGGACAGCTTGGCTCTCCTGTGAACTGGTGGCTTTATATTATCATACTCTGAACATATTTTCAGGACCAGCATGCTAAATGTTCACGAATTTCAGACTGTAATGTAGACAGATGTCAGAAAACTATCCCTAGCAAAATGGTTTCCTTGCATTTTTTTTTCTTTTTTAGCAATATAGAAGACAAACTAGGAAGTGAGAAATGGTGTGGCTTTTGTCAGGTTTGACTTCTCAATCTTTATCTGAGGATACCTGAACACTACATATATTTCTAATGACAGAGTCATTTACTGATTTGTATCAGACTGTATTTTTAAAACTAGATGTTTAATTTCAATTACTCATTTGCTGTAACTCTGAAGAACAGAATGCCAGTATATTTGTAGTTAGACTTACGTAGTGCCTTCCAGTTTTTCCCCCAAGAACACCCACCAGCACTTGCTCCTGGGTACTTTGAGAACGTGTTAGAGTAATGGTACCACAGCAGCCCAGCTGATACCAGAATTCCCTGTGGGGCATTTGAACCAAAGAGGTATCCAAATCCTGAGCCAGGAGTTTTGGGGATTTTGGTATTTGAGCAGGGTTCAGAACCACAAACAGAACACTGAGTGCATGTGGGTCTGGACCTGCTTGCCTTTGGACCTGTCCCCCCTCCCTGGCACAGCCTTCCTTCCCTGAGTCCTAGTCAGCTGGCCTTCATCTCGATGTGGCCAGTGGAAGATGGTGATGGGATAATTTGGGGTATGTCTCTCTCGGACAGCAGCCCTGGCAGTGGCTGTATCTTCTCCAGGCTCCTGCAGGTGGGGACAGCCGACCTTGACCAGCCTGGGCTCCAGGAAATTACTGCCCTCCAATCCTCGGAAATTGGTGATAAGGCATCTCTCTCCCCTGTTCAGATATTTGCGTTAAAACCCTGTTTTCAGTCCTGCAGTGATGGACGTCTATTCTTGAGACCCCCCTGAATGATGTCCCTCCCAAACTGACTCCATTCCTCCAGTGCCCACTTGGCACCATTTGCCATGTTGATGGGTGGCACCAATTGCTCCTGTCTTCAGCTCATCACTGTTCATTGTTTGGTCTCTAACGGAATCTTTTGATGGTACGCTGCAGATTTTTTGCATATTGTCTAGTTTATGAAGTCTTGGTTTTTATCACCAAACCAAACAGAGCCATCAACTATTTTGTATTTTCCAACAGCACAAAATTACATACACAGTTATTTATTGCAGCATTGTTTGTAGTTACAAACCATGAAGTGCCCCAAGAACCCATCCATACGAGTGTTTGAGTAAACTGGCTCATCCAGACAGCACAGTGCATGCAGCCCCCCAAAACTGGGGATTATGTGGGCATCTCTCAGCTGACATGGAATGATTTCGAATCACAAACATACTGTTAAGTGAAAAAAGCGGAATCCAAAAGTGCATCTATAGCACGTTGAAAAGAAAGCTATGTGGGACTGCCAGTTGGCTCAGTTGGTTGAAGTGCAGTGCTCCTAACACCAAGGTTGCCGGTTCGATTTGCACATGGGCCAGTGAGCTGCACTCCCCACAATTAGAATGAAAACAACAACTTGACTTGGAACAGATGGGTCCTGGAAAAACATACTGTTCCCCAATATTCCCCAATAAAACAATTTTTTTTAAAAAAAGGGAAAGAAAGAGATGTAAGAAACTCCAGAAATATCCATGTATTTGTACAAAAAATAAACTGAAGGACAAACCAGAAACTGGTGAGAAGGATCATTGACATTCATGTCCAACATGCTTGAAAAATAAGACAGGGAGTGGGGACCCAAAATGGAACACCCACACCATGTTACAAATGTGAACTTTTACCACGATGACAGTGGAGGGGACACAACAGCTGAGTGACTTAGGAAGCAGGATTTTGACCAAACCGAGAGACAAAAAGACAAGATTGTGTGTTCTAGTTAGTTTGTTTTTAACATGGATGACAGTTCTGGAACTGTATCCGCAGACTGAAGAAGCTAGGGGTATGCTGTGGGTAAGAGCTGCATTTGACAAACTAGTTTGCTGACATAGGACAGCAGCTACATACAGAAATAGACATGTGTGTATGTGGTGCGACTTCATATAGATGTTTCCAGCTGAGCACTGGGGCCTGGAAGTAGGGTTTCCAGGCGGGAATTCCCACCCATTCTCAGGAATTTTTTTTGCTTTCCCATTCCCAAATCCCGAGATATAAACTGTTTTCTGTTCTCCGCGATGAATCTTTTCCACAAAGTGATGGCCAATACTACCAAACATCTGGGTTCAAGGAGCCGATTTTCCCGATTTCCCAACCAATGTTTCTCTGGATTTGGGAATGGAAAAGCGAAAAAAATTCCCAAGAACGGGTGGTAATTCCCACCCGGAAACCCTAGCGAGAAATACGAAAGTGTCTAAGAGATACATTGTGAGTAGTATGTTTATTTCCCATTGTGAGTATTACTGGGTTCAAGGAGCCAATTTTCCCAATTTGCCGACCAACTTTTCTCGGGATTCAGGAACGGGAAAGTGAAAAAAATTCCTGAGAACAGGTGGGAATTCCCGCCTGGAAACCCTACTTGGAAGCAGAGAAACCCAGTGGTAGGGTGCACACCCAGAGCTCAGATCCTGGGTTCCAACAATGTCTCCAGCAAAAGGACAGGGCTCCTTGAAATGGCTGACTCCAGGGCCAAGGCCAGGAAAGTCCAAGGTGAGCCTGGACCATCTCGTGTCTGAACCAAGCAATTGCTGGAAAACTTATGGGGCTTGTTGAAAACCAGGAGGCCTGTTGAAAACCAGGAGGCCACGTAGAGGCGCTCCCAATGGCCAAATCTGGGACACACTGCAACAACAGGAAGATAGTAATGGGTTATAGCCCTCAGAATAAATTACTACCCAGGAGTTCACGTTGATGCAAACTGCTGAATGACCGATTCAGCAGCAGGAGGAATAGCTCCTGAGGGGACGAGCTACCATTGGAAAACACTGCACTAACCAAGGTTGCAGACAGGAACATCAGTGGGGTTAGTGGGTGGCATGTGATATGGTCGGGGTGTTGGCCTTGCCCTGAGGACCTGCACTCAGTCGTTTAGTGATTACTAAGGGGACAAGAGACGTACAGTGTGGTCACCATAACCAGCCGGTCACACTGGGAGAGGGGCTTTTCCACAGCTGGTGCCCCCACCTGGTACCCCAACTAGGCACAGCATCACTTCTGAGGTTTTCTTGCCAAGAATGGGTAACCTCAATCTACTGAGGGACCATCTACAGATGAGGACCAGCGCTCTTCAGAAGTGTCACCGCCCTGAGAGGCACACTGAGGGGCTGTCCCAGATGTGAGGATGCGGGAAGGAACTGTGGGCAGTGGGCAGGACCCCAGCTCTACAGATCGGTCCTGGGCTCTTGGATGCTTGTTCTGTGATTAACTGAAATGTTATTTGGAGAAGCAGGCACACGAACTTGGTCCGATTTTTGCAACTTTTTGAAAGTCTGAAATGATTGATAAGTGTACACATTTTGTAGCAAACCCTTTGTAGTGGAACTTTCTATACGTGATTGAATAAGCTCTCATTTTCACATACATTCACTCAATTTCAAGTAGGGCAATGAAGGCGTAAATGATCTGGGAGGACAGAGGACAGGAGGAAGAGGAGCAGTCTGAACATAGTGGTGGTGGGGGGACCAGCTGACTTCCTCACAAAGGAGCAGCAGCTTCCTGAGCTGCCTCTGATGCTTAGGAGCCAGAAGTCCTGCCTGCCGCTGCCAAAGCGGCCACCAGATGTTTGTGGTAGTCCATCACTTGTTCTGTAAAGAATGTGTTTTCTTTCTCATGTACAGTCATCAGGATATGCCAACAGTATTATTAAAAGGCACCAAAAGACAATTTCCAGGATGTTTTCCAAAGGCTCTCCCGAGGCAAGAGAGGTCAGAAATCAGGCAGCCAGGCTTAGGCTGGGGCCCTCCTTAATCTGGCTGGCTCCAGCTACCTACCTCATCCACACAAGGCTGATCAGGGAGCTCGGGTGCAGAGCTCTGTCCCCCCACTGCCAGTGATGTCCCAGCATTCAGAAGCTAGCCAGATCTCCCACTCCTGAAGAGTTCTGTAAAAGCTTACTACCCTTGCTCTAAAACGTCACCATAAACGCAGTGGCTTAAACAACAGGAATGCATCACATTATTCTGCAGAGTAGAGTGTGAAATGCGACCTGAGACTCTGGGGAAAACGCTTCCTGCCTCTTCCAGCTTCGAGAGGCACCCACGTGCCTTTCATGTGTCCCTGTCCCTCCTCCTCCCTGGCCTCTGCCCGGTCCTCATCTTCTCTCTGACTCTGGTCTCCTGTAAGGACATCATGATGCCTTGTCCACCCAGATTGTCCAGGACCACCTCTGGCCTCCACATCCCTAATCACACCTGTAGGCCGACTAAGGCTGTGGGGACAAAGCCGTTACTGTGCCCAGCACACCGCCCCAGACCGAAGGCCACTGGCCGTGATTGGGGAGCATCTCTGAGCTGCTCAGTGCGTGTTTGTGCCCACTGACATCTGAGCCCTGCCCCCAGGACTCGTGCTCTGGGGCAGCTGTGGGGTTTGTCCTGATTTTCACAGCAACCCAGTCATGGACAGCACACCCTCAGGGCTGAATGTAAATCCATGTTCTCCTGAAACTTTGGGCACTTACTTGGCTGGCAAACAAAAGAGAGGGGGTGTCTATGCTGCCAATAAAAAGGCTCAGAAAGTCAGAACCAGCCACTATATGTATGAACGGCCCCATTCTTGTGAAGTGTCTGTCTACCTAGGCAGTTCCTAGTTTCTGTCGACGAGACATATCTGGAGTCTGTTCATGACACCTCTTCCCTGGACAGCTTAACACGTAACTTTCCCCACATATTTTATTACAAGCATGTCTTGTTTACATACAAACAATAAAATCATTAGCTTAAAAAAAACCCCAAAAGGCGGTCATCAAAATGTCGCCATGACGTGAGCCTCTGGAAATCTTCCCTGGAATTTACAACAAATCAAACAACTATAAGTCCACAAAGGACCCCTGCACAGCACACAGGCAAGATGAAGAGTCACTGCTGAATTCACCTAAAGGTGGGCAAATTATGCGAGCAGGGGAGGATGGAAGGGAGAAGTGTGGAAATGGAGCCGCACAGGCACAGGACGCAGACCTAGCTCAGTGCTCCAAGCTCGCTGCATCCCAGAACTACTGCAGCTGCGGGAGAGGGAAGAACTCCGACTGCTAGGGCTCCATTTATGGCCCACAGGGCTGAGGGGACAGCATATAACACAGCTGACCCCAACGATCACGGCACAGACCTCGGAGCAAAGACTGAGGGAAGAAGGCTGAAAATGGTGGTTTAAGCCCTCACTGACGAGTAGAGAATGGAAGCCTTAGGCACTGAGACTAGCCACCCCCTCCCTACCCTCCCAGAACTCACCCCGCCCCCACCTGCCCAGTACTAGAAGTGGAACAATAGGAGTGTCAGACTAAAAGAACAGAATATTTGCAGTTCTGAGAACTGTGGTGTGCAGACACGGGCTCGCAGCCCAACTAGTTCCAGCAAAGGGGAGGGAGCCAGGGAAGCAGGACCAGCTGTGGTGGTGGTTGCCACCATTGCTCTGGGCCACCTCTCACAACTCACCCCGCCCCTACCCCACCTATCTGGGCGGATCCCTACAGGAGTAAACAGAACTGCTGAAACACACGAGCTCTAAATCTGGTGCAGGAAGAGCTTTGGAACTTCAAAAGCTCTCCACATCCCCACAGGGACTCGGCGTCCTATGACCCAGGTGAACTGTTAACAGAGGAGAAGCCTACCTTCCAGGGAATCCCCCCATTGTGTGAGAAACTACAATAGTGCAGAGAAAACATAACACTACAGTGTGAGAGAGAAACATGGCTGCAGTCAGGGAGAAAATAAAACATTCTACCAACACTTACTGGAAAACAAAAGAAAGACCTCTTCCTATCAACCTGTTGCAGAACCCACTCCTGTAGATGTCTAGAAGAGAAATAATAAATCATTAATTGCCATGAATAACCAAGGCAACAAGACAGCTCAGAAAGAAAGTGAAAAGTCTCCAGAAAATGAAGTTAAAAATATGGAAATATGTTACTTAAATGACAGAGAATTCAAGATTGCAGTTCTGAAAAAACTCAATGAGATGCAAGAAAATTCAGAAAGGCAGTTTAAAGAACTCAGAAACACAATCAAGGAACAACATGAGCATTTTACGAAAGAGATTGGAATTTTACAAAAGAACCAAATAGATTTCTGGAGATTAAGAATGAAATAGAAGAAATTAAGAATGAAGTAGCCAGCTTGTTGTCACACAACAGCTTAGCCGATTGCTGCGCACTCCCCACCCCCTCGTGTCTTTGAGGAGAGAAAAATCCGTGAGACTGTGCCTCTTTGGGACTTTGCTTATCTCAATGTTTTACACCTCATGTCTCTCTGTCTGGTCGCCAAAAGAGGGTTTGCAGACAATGACGAGTAAGATTCCCCATGGGGGCACAACTCAAGCCAGGTGGAACCCCATGGAGACCCCCAATGAGCTTCCTTAGAAAGATTTGGGAAGGGGCCTTGTCTCCCCTTCCCTCTGCCTGAGAAAAGCTGCTGGTACTCTGGCTTTCCCCTCTCACTTAATTGTGAGAAGAGTCTTTAGAGCGATAAGATTAAGCTCTCTCTGCTCAGCTCTGTAAAACAATTTCAACATGTGATATTTTCCCTCAAGGGAGTCATATATCTCATATCAAGGACTTTCTACTTTGGTTGTTTGAAGATCAACATAATTTGTTTGGGTTATTTCTAAAACATGATAAAAGAGTCTCACAGACCGTGTCAAAAACAACAACATTCCCTTGTGTACTTACCAATAAAAACCACCAGTTGGCTTCATTCTAGGCTCCAGTCTTTCATGACTGGAGACCCCTGGCCTTCTGATATTTAAACTGCATTAAGTCTCTGTTTCTTTCTTTCTTAAAAACTTAACCCAAAGCTGCCCCTTCTCGCATCCACACTCCCCATGTTGCGCTGGATGCGACACCAGCTTAGGAAGTAGAGTTGACCAGATGGAGGAAAGAATCAGTGACATCGAAGATAGAAACCTGGAAATGACACGGATGGAAGAAAGAGACTTGAGACTTAAAAGAAATGAAAGAACTCTACAAGAACTTTCTGACTCCATCAGAAAGAGCAATATAAGAATAATGGGCATACCAGAAGGAGAAGAAAGAGAGAAGGGAACAGAGAGTATAGTCAAACAAATAGTTGACGAGAACTTTCCAAACTTGTGGAAAGAACTGGATCCTCGAATCCAAGAAGCAAACAGCACACCTAATTACCTCAACCCCAACAGGCCTTCTCCAAGGCACGTTGTATTGAAGCTGTCAAAAATCAACGACAAAGAAAGAATCCTCAAGGAAGCCAGGGAAAAGAAGACACTAACCTACAAAGGAAAGCCCATTAGATTATCATCAGATTTTTAGCAGAAACTCTACAAGCCAGGAGGGAGTGGAACCAAATATTCAAACGATTGAAAGAGAGAAATTATAAGCCAAGAATAATTTACCCCGAAAAGATATCCTTTAGATATGAAGGAGGAATAAAGACCTTTCCAGATATTCAGAAGCTGAGTGAATTTTCCAGTACACGACCTGCACTACAAGAAATACTAAAGGAAGCTATTGGAGGACCATCAACAGGGACAATGTGTGGCAAACAAAACATAAAAAGGGGGAGAGTAAAGACCTCAACTGGAATATGGGAATGGAGAAAGAAAGCGTGCTGAAGAAAAAGGAATACTCTAAATACCAAACTTTATTTTACATAAACTTAATGGTAAACACTCAAAAAAAAAAATCCAGAACTGAAATATATACTGTAAAAAAAGAAGAAAAAGACGGAAAAAATCATAGAATACCACCACACAGAAATAATAGACAACAACAAAAAGGCAAAGAAACAATGGAGATGCAGTCATACCAGAAAACTGAAAACAGAATGATAGGAAATCCTCACATATCAATAATCACCCAAAATGTAAACAGACTGAACTCACCAATAAAAAGGGACAGAGTAGCAAATTGGATCAAAAAACTAAACTCAACCATATGCTGTCCCCAAGAGACACATCTCAGCTACAAGGACAAGTACAGACTCAAAGCAAAATGGTAGAAATTGACACTCCAAGCAAATGGTATCCAGAGAAAATCAGGTGTAGCTATACACCTGATAAGATGAAATATAGACTTCAGGGTGAAAAAGATAACAAGAGACAAAGATGGACATTTCATAATGGTAAAGGGGACTATACAACAAGAAGACATAACAGTCATCAATATTTATGCCCCCAATCAGGGAGCACCGAAATATACCAAGGAACTACTAACAGAACTAAAGGGAGAAATTGACCAAAACACAATTATACTAGGGGACCTAAACACATCATTGCCAGCTATGGATAGATCATCCAAACAGAAAATAAATAATGAAATAGCAGCCCTAAATGACACATTAGATGAACTGGACATAATTGACGTTTATTGAGCACTTCATCCTAAAACATCAGATTATACATTTTTTTCTAGTGTACATGGAACATTCTCAAGGATAGACCACATATTGGGAGATAAAAGTAGCCTCAGAAAATTTAAGAAGATTGAAATCATACCAAGCATATTCTCTGATCACAAAGCTTTGAAATTGGATATCAACTGCAAAAAGAAAGCAGGAAAAAACACAAATACAAGGAGATTAAACAACATACTTTTAAAGAATGACCAGGTCAAAGAAGAAATTAGAGGAGAGATCAAAAGAGACATAGAAACAAATGAGAATCAAATTACATCATACCAAAATTTTTGGGAAGCAGCAAAAGCAGCTTTAAGAGGGAAATTTATATCATTACAGGCCTATCTCAAGAAACAAGAAAAATCCCAAATAAATAACCTCACGTTACACCTTAAAGAACTAGAAAAAAAAGAACAGATGAAACCGAAGGTCAGCAGAAGAAAGGAAACAATAAAAATCAGAGCAGAACTAAATGAAATAGAGAACGAAAAGACAATAGAAAAAATTCATCTGGTTCTTTGAAAAGATTAACAAAATTGACAAGCCCTTGGCCCAGCTCACTAAGATAAAAAGAGAGAAGACACTAATAAACAAAATCAGAAATGAAAAAGGGGAAGTTATCACTGATGCCACAGAAATACAAAGGATCATCCAAGAATACTATGAAGGACTATATGCCACCAAATTCAATAACCTAGAAGAAACAGACAAGTTCTTAGAAACATATAGCCTTCCTACGCTGAACCATGAAGAACTGGAAAATCTAAACAGACCGATCACCAGTAAAGAAATTTAATAAGTCATCCAAAACCTTCACAAAAGCAAAAGTCTGGGACCAGATTGCTTCACTAGTGAATTCTACCAAACCTTCAAAGAGGATCTAATACCAATCCTGCTTAAACTCTTCCAAAAAATTGAAGAAGAGAAAGTACTCCCTAACTCATTTTATGAGGCCAACATTACCCTGATACCAAACCTGGCAAGGACAACACAAAAAAAGAGAACTGCAGACCAATATCTCTGATGAATACAGATGCAAAAATCCTAAACAAAATTCTAGCAAAACGAATGCAACAATGCATTAAAAAGATTATTCATCACAACCAAGTGGGGTTCATCCCAGGGGCACCAAGGATGGTTCAACATCCAGAAATCCATAAATGTGATACATCACATAAAGAAAATAAAGGACAAAAATCATATGATTATATCAATTGATGCAGAAAAAAGCATTTGACAAGGTACAACATCCATTTATGATTAAAACACTTAACAAAATAGGTATAGAAGAAAACACCTTAACATAATAAAGGCCATATATGACAAACCCTCAGCTAATCTCATAATTAATGGTGAAATTCTGAAGCCCTTTGCTATACGTTCAGGAACACAACAGGGCTGTCACCTATCTCCTCTGCTTTTCAACACAGTGTTGGAAGACATCGCCAGAGCAATCAGGCAAGAGAAAGAAATAAAACGCATCCACATTGGGAATGAAGAAGTTAAATTGTCACTCTTTGCAGATGACATGATGCTACATATAGAAAACCCTAAGGACTCCACCAAAAAGCTATTAGAAACAATCAACGAATACAGTAATGTGGCCAGCTACAAAATCAACGTACAAAAGTCCATTGCATCCCTATATATTAACAATGAAATCTCAGAAAAAGAAATAAAAAAAAAATTCCTTTTGCAATTGCATCATAAACAATAAAATACCTAGGAATAAACTTAACCAAGTATGTGAAAGACCTATATGCTGAAAACTACAAGACATTTTTAAAAGAAATTGAAGAAGACACAAAGAAATGGAAAAACATTCCGTGCTCATGGATTGGAAAAATCAACACAGTCAATATGGCCATATTACCCAAAGCAATTTACAGATTTAATGCAAACCCCATAAAAATCCCAATGGCATTTTTTAAAGAAACAGAACAAAAAATCATCAGATTTGTTTGGAACCACGAAAGACCCTGAATAGCCAAAGCAATCCTAAGAAAAAAGAACAATGCTGGAGGTATCACACTCCCTGACTTTATCTTGTACTACAGGGGAACAATAATCAAAACAGCATGGTATTGTCAGAAAAACAGACACATAGACCAATGGAATAGAATTGAGAACTCAGAAATAAAACCACATAAATATGGACAGATAATTTTTGACAAAGAAGCAAAAAACACACAATGGAGAAAAGACAGCCTCTTCAATAAATGGTGCTGGCAGAATTGGAAGGCCACATGCAAAAGAATGAAACTGGACTGCTATCTGGCACCATGTACCAAAATCAATTCAATACGGATCAAAGGCTTAAGCATAAGCCCTGAAACAATAAACTGCATAGAAGAAAACATTGGTACTAAACTTATGGACCTTGGGCTCAAAGAGCATTTTATGAATTTGACTCCAAAGACAATGGAAGTAAAAGCTAAAATAAATGAATGGGACTATATCAAACTTAAAAGCTTCTGCACAGCAAAATAAACCATCAACAAAATAAAGAGGCAACCAACTAAATGGGAGAAGATTTTTGCAAACAGTGCCTCCAATAAGGGGCTAATATCCAAAATGCACAAGGAACTCATGAAACTCAACAACAAAAAAACAAACAACCCAATTGAAAAATGGGCAGAGGACCTGAAGAGACATTTCTCCAAAGAGGACATACAAATGGCAAACAGACATATGAAAAAATGCTCAACATCACTAATCATCAGAGACATGCAAATAAAAACCACAATGAGATATCACCTCACCCCAGTTGGAATGGCTATCATCAACAAGAGAAATAGTAACATGTGTTGGAGAGGCTGTGGAGAAAAAGGAACCCTCATACACTGTTGGTGGGAATGCAAACTGGTGCAGCCACTATGGAAGGCAGTGTGGAGGTTCCTCAAAAAATTAAAAATAGAATTACCGTATGACCCAGCAACCCCTCTCCTGGGTATCCACCCAAAAAATCTGAAAACATTTATCCATAAAGACACGTGTGCTCCAATGTTCATTGCAGCTTTGTTTACGGTGGCCAAGACATGGAAACAACCAAAATGTCCTTCGATAGATGAATGGATAAAGAAGTTGTGGTATATGTACACAATGGAATACTATTCGGTGGTAAGAAAAGATGAAATAGGACCATTTGTGACAACATGGATGGATCTTGAGAATATAATGCTAAGCGAAATAAGTCAGACAGAAAAAGCAGAGAACCATATGATTTCACTGATATGTGGCATATAAACCAAAAACAACAAAAGAACAAGACAAATGAGAAACAAAAACTCATAGACACAGACAAGATAGTTTAGTGGTTACCAGAGGTTAAGGGGGGGGGGCGGTGGTAGATGAGGGTAAAGGGGATCAAAAATATGGTGATGGAAGGAGAACTGAGTGGGTGGTGAACACACAATGGGATTTATAGATGATGTAATACAGAATTGTACACCTGAAATCTATGTAACTTTACTAACAACTGTCACCCCCAATAAAATTTAATTAAAAAAAAATAGAAGTGGAGAAAGTGGGCAACCTTGCCTTGTTCCTGATCTTAAGGGGAATGGCTTTCGCTTTACCCCATTGAATATGATGTTATCTGTGTGTTTATCATATATGGCCTTTGTTATGTTGAGATGTGGTCCCTCTATTCCCACTTTCTTAAGAGTTTTTATCATAATTGGCTGCTGGATTTTGTCAAATGCTTTTTCTGCATCTATTGATATGATCATATGATTTTTATTTTTCATTTTGTTAATGTGGTGTATCACATTAATTTATTTGCGGATGTTGAACCACCCTTGCATACCAGGAATGAATCCCACTTGATCACGGTGTATGATCTTTTTAATGTATTGCTGAATTCTGTTTGCCAATACTTTGTTGAGGAGTTTTGCATCTATGTTCATTAGGGATATCGAGCTGTAGTTTTCCTTTTTTGTAATGTCTTTTTCTGATTTTGGGATCTGGGAGATAGTGGTCTCGTAAAAAGTGTTTGGGATCATTCCCTCCTTCTGGATTTTTTGGAATCATTTGAGGAGAATAGGTGAAAATTCTTTTTTTGAACGTTTTGTAAAATTCACCTGTAAACCCATATTTTCCAGGGCTTTTGTTTGTTGGGAGCTTGTTGATTACTGATTCAATTTCCCTGGTGGTAATCAGTTTATTCAGGGTTTTCCATTTCTTCTTGAGTTAGCCTTGGAAGGTTGTATGCTTCGAGAAAATTGTTCATTTCTTCCAGGTTGTCTAATTTGTTGGCATCTATTGCTCATAGTAAATTCTTAAATTTTTTTGTATTTCTGTGGTGTCTGTCGTCAATTCTCCTCTTTCATTTCTGCTTTTATTAAGTTGGGTCCTCTCTCTCTCTCTCTCTCTCTCTCTCTCTCTCTCTCTTTCTTTTTTTTTTTTTTTTTTTTTTTGATGAGTTCAGCTAAAAGTTTGTTGGTTTCGTTTATCTTTAAACACCAGCTCTTGGATTCATTGATCTTTTGAATTTTTTTTTTTTGGTCTCTATTTCATTTATTTCTGCTCTGATCTTTATTATCTCCTCCCTTGTACTCCTTTTAGGCTTATTTTGATGTTTGTTTTTTTTTTCCAGATCCCTTAAGTCTGAAGATAAACTGTTGATTAGTGATTTTTCTTGTTTCTTTAGGTTAGCCTGCATTGCTATGAATTTTCCTCTTAGGACTGCTTTCTCTGCATTGCATATATTTTGGGTTGTCGTGTTTTCATTTCCGTGTGTCTCGAGATATCTTTTGCTTTCTTCCTTGATCTCATTGTTGAGCCATTCATTATTTAGTAACATGTTATTCAGTCTCCGTGTATTTGTGTGTCTTCCACGTTTTTCCCTGAGGTTCATTTCTAATTTCATAGCACTGTGGTCAGAGAAGACAATTGGTATGATTTCAATTGTCTTAAATTTATTAAGACTTGTTCTGTGGCCTAACAGGTGGCGTATCTTGGAAAATGTTCCATGTGCACTTGAGAAGAACATGTATCTTGCAGCTTTGGGGTGAAATGCTCTGAAAATATTGATTAAATCCAACTGGTCCAATGTGTCATTTAAGGCCGTTGTTTCCATATTGATTTTCTGTCTGGAAGACCTGTCCCTTGTTGTCAGAGGTGTGTTGAAGTCCTCTACTATGATGCTGTAAATGTTGATCTGTCTTTACGTCAGTCAATATCTGTTTTATATATTTAGGTGCTCCTATGTTGGGTGTACAGATGTTTACTAGGGTTATGTCCTCTTGTTGGATCAATCCCTTTAGTATTATGTAGTGCCCATCTTTGTCTTTTAATATATTCTTCTTTTTAAAGTCTATTTTATCAGATATAAGTATTACAACTCCAGCTTTTTTCTCATTTCCATTTGCATGAAATATGTTACTCCAACCCTTCACTTTCAGCCTGTGTGTGTCTTTTGATCCGTGGTGAGTCTCTTGTATACAGCATATGCAAGGGTCTTGCTTTCTTATCCACTCAGCCACCCTATGTCTTTTGATTGTAGCATTTAATCCATTTACATTTAAAGTGATTATTGATAGGTACATAGTTATTGCCATTTTTTTTTTAAAAGGGGAGCAAGGCTGGACAGGGAGACTTCTATTGTTAAAACTGCCCCTTCTGAAATTTTTTTTTTAAGATTCTTTTTTTTGGGGAAGGGGTACAGGACTTTATTGGGGAAGAGTGTGTACATCCAGGACATTTTTCCAAGTCAAGTTGTTGTCCTTTCAATTTTAGTTGTGGAGGGTGCCGTTCAGCTTCAAGTTGTTGTCCTTTCGGTTTTAGTTGTGGAGAGCGCAGCTCAGCTCCAGGTCCAGTTGCCATTGCTGGTTGCAGGGGGCACAGCCCACCATCCCTTGTGGGAGTCGAACCGGCAACCTTGTGGTTGAAAGGATGCGCTCCAACCAACTGAGCCATCCGGGAGCTCAGCGGCAGCTCAGCTCAAGGTGCCGTGTTCAATCTTAGTTGCAGGGGGCGCTGCCCACCATCCCTTGCAGGAGTCAAGGAATTGAACTGGCAACCTTGTGGTTGAGAGCCCACTGGCCCATGTGGGAATCGAACGGGCAGCCTTCGGAGTTAGGAGCATGGAGCTCTAACTGCCTGAGCCACCGGGCCGGCCCAGCTATTTTTTTTTTTATTTGTAGTTAGATTGTTTTCATCTTTCTTCTGTTTACAGGAGCCCTTTTAATATTTCCCACAATGCTGGGTTGTCAGTAATAAATTCCTTTTACTTATTCGTTTCTGGGAAGCTCTTTATCTCTCCTTCAATTTTAAATGATAGCCTTGCTGGATAAAACAATCTGAGTTGTAGGCCTTTGTTTTTCATCTCTTTGAGTACCTCCTGCCACTCCCTCCTGGCCTGCAAAGTTTCTGTAGAAAAGTCATTTGATAGTCTTACAGGAGTTCCTTTGTATATAACCCACTGTCTTCCTCTTGCTGCTTTTAGGATTCTCTCTTTGTCTTTAACCTTTGCCATTTTAACTATAATGTGTCTTGGTGTGGACCTGTTTCAGTTTATTCTGGTTGGAACTCTCTGCACTTTCCTGGGCTTGTATGTCACTTTCCTTCACCAGGTTAGGGAAGAGTTCGGTCATTATTACTTCAAATATGGTCTCGATCCCTTGCTCTCTCTCTTCACCTTCTGGTATTCCTATGATGTGCATGTTGTTGTGCTTGATGTTATCCCAGAGGTCTCTTAAACCATTTTCATTGTTTTTTTATTCTTTTTTCTTTTTGTTGTTCCATTTTGGTGATCTCTGCTAACCTGTCTTCTAAGGCGCTGATTCGATCCTCTGCCTCATCTAACCTGCTGGTAATTCCTTCAAGTGTGTTGTTTATTTCAGTTATTGTATTCTTTAGTTCTGACTGGTTACTGGTTGTTCATTATGCTTTCTGTATCCTTCTTTATGTCATCACTAAGATCCTTAAACATTCTCATCATCAGTGTTCTGAACTCTGTCTCTGATAGGTTGGTTACCTCTATTTCATTTTGTTCCAGTTTTGGAGGTTTCTTCTGTTCTTTTGTTTCCCCATTCTGGCTGACTCTTTGTGTTTGCTTCGATGTATTAGGCAGATCCCCTAGGGTTCTTGAGTTTTGCTGGGTTATCTTCTGTAGTATGTTTCCTTTATATTTCAGTTGCACTACTTCCCTATTCTCCTGTGTGTGTGCTCCAAAGGTGACCCTTGTGTTGTGTATATTGTCCTGTTAAAGTTGAACTTTAATTGCTTTTGGCTTGTCAGTAGGTGGGATTGAATCCTAGGTTGACTAGTTGTGAAACTTGGCTCTGCCCACAGTGGATGATCTGCTGCATGAGGGTTGACCATTCAAATGAGGCTTGGCCCCCATGGGCTCTTGTGCCTATAGAGAATTCCCTCTGGGTGTGTCACTTGTAGGACAAACCCAGTAATACTCCGGTTTGGTCTGGAGTTGGCCTTTGGGTGTGTTGAATCCTGTGCCTCTTGGGCTGGGCCCTGCAGTAGGGCAATTTCAGAACAAAGCAAATCACCAAGCACAACAACAACAACAACAACAACAAAGAAAACACCAAATACATTCACATGTAAAAACAACCAATAACCCACACTCAACACAGGCAAAAATATAAAAAATACAAAACAAAACAAAACAGAAAAAGCAGTGCCAGTCTTGGCTTAAGCCCACCAAGTAATCTCCAGGTTGTCCTCTGTTGTACCAAAGAGTCCTCTGCATCTTGTGCAGGCAGAGCCGGTCACCTGGTGCCCAGAGTGACCCTGGGAGTGCAGGTCTAGATGAGTGGGGCTATGGAGTCTGGATGGTAGTTTTCACCAAGTCAGTGCAGTTTCTGCTCTTGCCTGCATATATGCTCACTGAGAGTAACACAGCCAGCCCTGTGCCCAGGTCTCTTGAGTCTTAGGGCACTTCTTCCGTGTGTTTGTGTGTGTGTGTGTGGGGGGGGGGGGCGAGATTTTTGAGCTGCTTAAAGCTCGGAGCTGCCTCTGCCACTTACTGCTGATCCCTGGAGTGTCTCTGCAGTTGTGATTGCCTTGCCCTAGGCAGGCCAGAAAGGGTGGGGGCTGGAGGTAGAGGAGTCTTCTCTCTCCCAGCCCAGCAGTGTCACACTCTTCCCAGCCTCTTTCCTGGGTCAGAGCTGCAAATCGGGTCCTCCTAGATCCTGAGCGCTACTTCTCCTCTGTAATCTGACACTACTCCTCTGTTCAGAGGCCAGCTTGAGTCTCTGGAAGGGAGGGGGTGGGATTGGGAGAGTGGGGGAGAGTATGATGTTTATGTCCTTTGTACGACCTAGGGCCCGGCTGGAGGTCTCAGCTGAGGTTACTGCCTCAAACGCTGGATATGCTGCTCTCTCAGCAGGAGAGATCAGCTGTGGGATGCAGGAAAAGAGCCCACTTCCTGGCTCTTGTGGTCTCTGTTCTGTCCTGGGATCCCCTGTATCTCCACAGCCGTGGATGTGGGCCACAGTCTCCAATCCGCTCCCTTCCCTCTTCACCTAGTTTGCCCACCTTCACATAATCCTCGTGCGGGTCTCTTAGCTGTTCTGTGTGATGAGCAGAGAGTCCTCTGATGGGTTATAGATGTTCAATTTGTGGTAAGTTCCAGAGGAGAACTCAAGAAGACCACCTCACTGCTGCCATTCCTATGACGTCACCCTAAAATTACTTTCAATGTAAATGAATTAAATGTTCCAGTCAAAAGACAGGGTGGTGGCAGTGGCCCTCCTCCTGCCTGCTCCCGCCCATTATTTTGGGAGTGTACTCTTCATTTACTTCAATAAATCCACTGCTTGCTTCGCTTTGTTCGCATGACCCATTTGGAACTTCCTGGAATTCCTTCCTGCCATGATACAAAAACCCTTTCTTTTGTTTACTGGCATCATCCGTGGCAACCACGCAGGGATTATTCTTTGCTGATATCAAGACTGAACGTTTCAACGTAAGAACAAAGCTGCAAGCTGATTTTCCTTTCCACTTTCTTTCTGAGGCTGTTCCCTTCACCTGCTCCCTCCACCTTTGGTTTTTCACAACCACTCCAGGAAGTCCTTAGCTGCATTGCAGGCATAGGTCAGGCACTTAAAAGTCCCAAAGCTCCCGACAGTTGAAGTCTCCCATGACAGGGTGAATTGTTCACAGTTCATGGTAGATAGGCACTAGGCATCCCCGCCTACTGGAAGACAATATCTGTGAATTGAGGTACACAGTTCCACACTACACAATAAACACACACACACACACACACACACACACACACACACACACACACGGCAATTTCCAATATTAGGATTAGTACAGCCCCTCGGGAGCCAGTCCTCTCTCAACTTTATCTCTGCCTTCCTGTCTGTGAGCAGAACCCTTTCAGCTTCTTGCCTTGTCTCTGCCACAGAAAATGATACTTACTTTGCTACTCTTTTCCTGTACTGGTGGGCCTCTGAATCTGTCTCACTTTTCTGCAGGCTCTCTGCAAGGACCTGCTCTTCATGCTGCCTCTGTCTGGGACATAAGATGGGATACTGTTCAGACTGACTCAATAGTTGTTCCAGGATGTGTGCCTGAGAAGTCCCGGGAGCACACCAGTGGCGGAGTGCGAGACCCGGCTGTATGAGACTTACTGACCCAGAGGACTCCAGCGGTGGGACAAAGAGGAGAGGGTGGGAGTTACCTTGCGCTGCACCCGGCACTGGGGGTCGCCTTTTCCCTTCACCAGTCACTGTGCAGGTCAGTTTGATTCAAGGCCAATAAACACAGGGCCATGCTCCAGGGATGCGTGCCCCTGTGGTGGCCTGGCGGGATGCTGTGGTGTCACCTGCTGTCACATGGACATTGAAGCATGGGAGACATGCCTGGCGGGAAGGGGGGGTGTACCGTCCCAGAGAGGGAAAGTCAGCTGGCAGGGCCTGTAGGCTGCTCTCAGTATGCAGCCTAGGTGAAGGAGGGAGATGCTGACTGCCTGCCAGCTCATCTCCTGCTGGGCCACAAACCCCAAGGCAAGGGAATCCAGACTATGGGCTTGTTTAATCCACCATTTAATTAACTGCCATGAGGTCCACACCGGGACCGCCTGTAAGCGGAATGAGGTAAAGGATTTCCTCCACGAGAGGAGGAGGGAGCTCTCCTTTCCCCCGTAACCACATGGCCTGTTTGAAACTCATAGGCTCTGTTTTATCCAGGGGGGAATGGGACCTACAGAGGTCCTGGAACTCTCACAGCGTCAGGTCATAAAATCTATGGAGTTCCTCCGGAGTTCACTGAACCCTCGCCTCACCGCTGAGGCAGGAACCCCAGCTTCCGGGGCTATAACCAACAGGTAGGAACTAAACTCCAGGGCACTGGAGCCGCTCAGAGTCACATGGCAACCGGCAACTGTCCATAGCAATGATGACAAAGGCCAACAGCAAGGCTCCCGGCAGGCTCAAGGCATCGCCCCCCCCACACCTCCACATTGGCCAGTCGCTCAGGGAGTCATACTCCCTGCTGGGCTGCACAGGGAGAGCCCCTAATCCCTTCTTCTCCACTTTCACTGGATTGCTCCTGAGGACTCAAAATGGGTAATAATCTCAGTTCCTAGAGACTCCCCTCTCGGTTGTCTTCTTCAGAACTGGACCACCTTAAAACTAGAAAGTGTTAGAAAGGAAAAGCTTATTTTCTTTTGTAATACTGCCTGACACTAGTGTAAACTAAGAGATGGGAAAGCCTGGCCTATAAATGGAAGACTAAATCATAACAACATCTTACAGTTAGATCCCTTCTGTAGAGGACATAAAAGGTGGTCAGACGTCCCATGTGTCCTCCAGGCATTTATATGCTTAAGAGACAAGACCAAAGCCTGTGGTCCTGTGAGCTGGCTCACTGCCATATAGACCTCGGTCCTCCACCTGCTTACGTCCTCTGTCTCATCTTCACTCGCCTTCCTGCACCCAGACTGCGCAGGAAATTTGGGACCCTGATAGGACAACTGAGGCTGTCAAGGGACCCATCTGGGGAGTGCCCGGTATTTAGGGTCCAGGTGTCTGTCACCTCGTCCTTAGAGTGTCACTGGTCAGCATCCCCACTGCGAGTCACCAGTTTTACAGTCTGGACTTTCTGTTGTGTCCCCTCCCCACTTCCTACAATACACGCTGTACACGGAGCCCCCTGCAGACTTTGTAAAGAGGGTCAAGGGTCATTGTTGTCTTTGTTCAGGCGCTGAGAGGAGCTGCCTCTTCTCAGTTTCCCAGGACTCGGGACTTTCTGGTTCCCTGAGTCCCTGTCAGACTGTCGGCCCTTTTAGTGCCTTCTCCATCATTGCCTGGGAAGACACCAAAGGGACCTGATGTTTAGAGAAGCTTTTGTCCTTTATCATTAGCACTCCACGGGTCAATTTTGCTCAAATGTTGCTCTACGCAGATTTCATCTGACCATTTGGGAAGAGGCCCTTTGGGACCAGGGATGATTCAGTATCTTTTCAGTGCTAAAAATAGGGAAACCCACCTGTCTGCTGGTTTTGATTGGACACCAACTCTATGTTCAAAAATTAGGCAAAATTAACATAAGATTTTTTAACTCTCAGTAACTTTCAAGGTCTTACAGAGAACCAGAAATGTAAACACAGCCACTACTGTTTGAGGCTGAAGTCACTGAAAAAAATGGGGCGTGGGGGGGGGGACGAAGAAGAGGGTGGGAGGAATTTTTAAAAACAAAAGTGCCTAATATCGCAAGCCAGATCTCACCCTTTTTTTCCTGCTACCAATCATTAAAAGATATTCCATTTGCCCTTGATACTTTTCTTGAAAAGTATGGAGTATCTTAAATGGAATATCTTAAATCCTCCCTGCAATTATTGGCAGTTCTGTTTATGTGTATGGTCTCTGATATCTGTGTTCATTTGTGTTTTATATGTGACATAGAGCCTCTGACTCCAGATGGAATTGCTATTTGCTTACTTATTGGTTGTCAGGAAAAATTAAGTTACTGAGGGTTATGAAGTCCAATTTATACAAAAGAAAATGATCGATGTTTTCAGAAAAGGAAGGTATAGGTATGGAAGTACATTTCTAAAGGAATTGAAAGAATACAGTTTGTCCTAAGGTTGGTTATTTCTGAATGAGTAAGAAGAGACAAACTAAGAGAGACTAGGAAGATTGTAGAAGGTTTGTGAAGGAAAGTCTTGAGGGGAAATTTTACATATATTTAAACTAAACAAGATTAACTGCTGAGTATTGCGAGGATTCATTTGTGCTTCTCAATGTCAGATATAACTCAGTGTAAAGAACGATTTGACCATTTTTACCAAAAACCTAGATAAGTTTATGGTTAAATTCATCAAGCTTGACCTGATGTTTTCCCTCACCTGGTAAGGTGTTTCAGTAATTCTGACCCATTGTTATATATCTGATGAGAAGGCTCCGATCCAATGGCAGGCCGGGGAATAAACATTTCAACGTCTTTAACAACTGAGACAGGGAAAACAGGAAAAAAGGAACAGCAAGACCGGAGATGAGACCAGAGACAGGCCAGACTTGTGGCCTCAGTTACATACAGATCAAGGACCAAACCACCTCAGGGACACCCCAGCAGCCCCAGAGGAGCAACACCAGGTAAGGGAGCCTGCTTTGCATGTGCGAGCCCAGACCACTGGAGTAAGGAGCGTCCTAATCCTCCAACACAACCGTGCCCCCTGTGCAAAGGAATAGGACGCTGGAAGAGTGGTTGTCCCGTTCCGAAGAAAGTAGGGACCAACTCCTTCCCTGCAAATGACAGTAATAAACTGATGGGGCGTGAGGTTTCCAGCGCCTCTTAGGAAGACCATCATCATCACCGGGGAGGAAGGACGGGTCACCTAGACGTGGCAGGTAAGCCTGTTCATTTCCTGATTGATACAACAGCCTGTTACTCCGTCTTGACCGCCCAATATGGGCCTATTTCCTCTGAAACCTGCTTGATTATAGGAATAGCAGATGAGATGTAAGAAGACGCATCCCATAGAGCACTTCATAGGGCTCATGTGAGCAATGTGACAATAAAGTAAAGCCATGGGCAGCAACCAGAGCCAGGTCTCGGAGGCATCGTGACAAGGCTTTCCCAGAATTCTTTGAAAGTCTGGTTTTCTCATTCTACTTTTTCAGAAGATTGAAGACTCCAGGACAAGTAGAACAGACACCTCACCAAAGAAGATATACTTATGGCAAATAGGCGTACGAAAAGAAGGCCGGCACCGGATGACATTATAGAATTGCAAATTATGAGGTACTGGTACAAACATATCACAATGACCAAAACCCAAAACACTGGCAACACTTAATGCTGGAGAGGATATGGCGCAGAGGAACTGTCTTTCACTGTTGGTGAGAATGCAAAAGTATACATTCACTTTGGGAAGACAGTGTGGCAGTTTCTAATAAAGTTAAAACTAGTCTCTACTATACAATCGAGCGATTGCACTCCTTGGTTTGAAAATTGATTTGAAAACTTATATTCGCACAAAAGCCGGCACGAAACGTTTATGGTTTTATTCACAGTTGCAAACACTTGGAAGCAACCAAGTGACCTTCAATAGATGAGAATAGATGAGTGAATAAACAGACTGTGTACATCCATGCAATGGAATATTGTCCATCTATTAAAAAATGAGCCGTCAAGCCACTAAAAGTCATGAAGATATCTTAAATGCATATTTTAAGTGAAAGAAGCCCGACGGAAAAGGCTACTATATCATTCTAACTATATGACATTCTGGAAATGGTAAAATTATTGAGACAGTAAAAAGTTGAGAGGCTACCAGGAGTTCAGAATGGGAAAGCAAGAGGGCAGAGGTTGAGCAGACAGAATATAGGAGATTTTTAGGGCACTGAAACTACTCTGTCTGACAATGGAATGCTGGACATTACACTAGGTGACATTATACATCAGGTAAAACCCATACAACTGTACAACACACAGAGTGACTGCTAACGTATACCAGTTTGGACTTCAGCTAGTAATAATGTGTCATTCCTTAATTGTACAAAATACACCACGCTAAAGTAAGATGATAATAATAGAAGCTGTGTGTGGTGTGATGAGAGGGGTTATATAGGAACTCTTTGTATTTTCTGCTCAGTTATTCCGTAAACTTGAAATTGCTCTAAAAAAGTCTACTAGAAAGAAAAATTATGTTATTGTTTCCATATATCTTTGATTTGATGTGTGCACACATTATGTTTCAAGGCAGGTTTACCTATGGACATGCAAAATTGACACAATAATAATTTTCTTATTTAGGGTTGTACATGTTTTCATGTATTACTTACCATTTGAACAGCTAGTTTATTGCCTCCCCACCTACCACCTGCTGGTCACAGATGTTAGTTACTCTTTTATGTTAATGCTGGCTCCATTTTGTACTATCTGTTCTCTTTCACAGCTGTTAGCGAGATAGTTGTGTGCATGTACCTTTACTTCTCTTGGCAGCTTGATTTTAAAGGGACACGTCTGAAGGAGCTTTACACTCCGTAACCTCCCTCCATCCCTCCGTATCCCAAGTCTTTCCCTGTGTGTTAAAAAGAAATTCAAACATTCCAGATAATAGAAATAGTAAAATAAGCATCATATACACATATTACATAGATTTCAAGAGTCTTAACCTGTTGCCATATTTGCTTTCCCTAATTGGTATGCTTCTTTCGTAAAAAGAAAATTATAAACACATGACCTCATAATTGTAAACATATCAGAATACATCGTTAAAAAAATAACAATCTCCTACATCTTCCAAATATTATCGCACTTTCCCAGGGAATGGTTAATTTCCCTTAATATTTCTAATACCTAGTTCATATTCATGATTCCCCAATTGTTGTCTCTTGCAGCTGTTGTTTTTCCAACCAGGATCCGATCGAGAACGACGCTTTGCAATATGTTGTGAGATCCTCGAATTCAAGTCTAACCCCAAAGTTCTGGGGACCCAGTTAAAGACCCCAGGTGTCAGATACAGGTGTAACGTCTGCCAAATGGCTAATTAAACCCACACGCTTCAAGTAGTAATTCCTGCGGTCTCACGGTTTCATGGGAAACGTAGTCTTCAAAGTGTGGGCTTACCGCGGAGCCCTCTGGGAATGGGTCTCACTCTGCGCATGCGCACGCTAGTCCCGCCTCCTCCCGAGGGTCCTCTGCAGACTAGGAGGGACAGGATTTCTTTGTCGCTCGTGATTTTTCCGGGAGCAGAGGCTGCGCTGGGCCCCTGCGGTCAGGTCGGCTGCTGTCTGGGCCGCGAGGCGGGCAATCCCCGGGGACCTCCAGGCGGGCTCTCCACTTCCCCAGTCCCGCGGGCGTGCGTGCGTGCGTGCGAAGTCGGCCCCGCGGACGCGGCGGCGCAGGTGGGGCCGAGTCCCGATCAGGAGGAGGTGCTCGGTGCGGCGGGATGCAGGGGGTGCAGGCGGCGGGAGGGGCATGCACCTTTATGACGTTCACGGTAAACTTGAGGCTACTAATCGTAGTTTGCATAGTTACTCTGAGAATTAGATAAGGTGTGATCTGCAAAACATTTTGCCAAATTCTTATAATCACTGTGTCAGCTGCTATCAAAAGACACTTTGTTCCCTTCATTTATTTCATTTGACCATCACAATAAGCCTACTTGTGGGTATTACCCATGAGAAAACATCAAGCCTAAGAGAAAACTTACACAAGAGTTTATTTGAGCTAAACTGACGACAATTGTCCGGAAACAAAATCTCAGCAGATTGAGTAAATGCTCCGGAAAATGGCGGTTTTACAATTTATTTAACACAGTAGAATCGAAGCAGGAGGGTTACCTGAAATCGATTGGTCATGGATTAAAGGGATGGGAGAAAGCAAAGCTGGGAAATCTCTGTGATTGGATAAAAAGTAAATTGGAGAGACAGATACTTCTTTTACATTGGTGGGGACTGGATAGTTAATAGCAGTTTACAGCACATAGAGATGGTAATCAAGGGACAAGAGTAACAAAGAGATTCTGTAGTTTCCTGCTCTGGTGAGGCCTGTGGTGCCCTGAGGGTCCCATAAAAGGGATTATGGTGACATCCCAAGCGCCTGTTTGTCTTAAAAGCTGAAAAGAGGTAGGCAGGCTCTTTTAAGGTAAAAGATTGACCTTTATCAAGGAATCTACAGGCCAAGGACATGACTATGGACCAAGACCTCTTCCAGTTAGGAATTTTTATGTTCAGACCGTCCTGTGTGGTTAATTTCCATCTCTCAGTTGGTAGGGCCTGCCATGCAGACCTCCCCTGAGCTTTTCCAGTTTAGTATGTGGCCCGTTTTCCATCCACAGTATAGACATGCCATTTCGTGTGATAGAGTGAAATACCCCACAGGCTCTACCTGGTAGGTGTGAGAGGTAGGACGTAGATAATAGATTTTCCTTCCCATCTCTTGGTCTTCCCAATGCCCTCCCTGCCCCAAACCCAGAGCTCCAACCTTTGGAGCACTTAGCACAGTAGCCTGTCCTCAAATCCCCAGAGACATCATTGTGAAGTAAATGCGGACAGAATCTTACCACGTGGTAAACACATCCTGGGATGTGTGGGTTTTCTCCAGAGCCCCTGGGTGGGACTGTGAGGCTCTTGCGCCTTCCTGCACTGTCCAGGATGTCTCCATCCTCAGAGGTCCAGTCTGACAAACTAATGCAGTGCTGGCCTGTAGGAAGGTAATACAAATATAATCAAAATATAAATTAAAAATGTTTAGTAGCAGCAGTAAAAAGAAAAGGAGGTGAAGTTAATGTTACTGGTGCATTTAATTCAGTGCATTCAAAATCCTATTTTGACTCGCGGCACTAGCCACACTTCCGGTGGAGCAGCTGCATGCAGGTAATGGGTACAGTGCTGCATAGTCCAGTTTTCATGAATTCCAAAAGGGTCAGGTTTGGAGTGTTAGATGAAGGTTTCAAATGAAGTGAATTTGTTTCTCAGGCTCAGGTCCCAGCCCCTCTGGAGCAGAGTAACTCTTTTAACTCAGGGAAGAGGGAGGAGCCTCAGAAATAGCTGCCACTTGGGGGAACAGCTCTGCTGACAGACTCCTCACCGGAGCTTTAAGTAGAGGCAGAAGTGTCTAGAAGGAGCAGGTCCTGATTTGCTCCACCAGAAGCAGTTCTTGATACCGGAGGAAGCCTGCGTCAGACTCGGGGATGTCACCACACCCAGAAGTCATCACAGACTGTGTGATGGTGGATACTGTGGACCAACTTGCAGAAAGTGGCACGTGGGTTTGAGAGGGATTGGTGTCTGCCAGGCTGCGCAGGAAAGGGCACCTGACTGGAAGGCCGGTGAGGACTGATGTCCAGAGAAGGTGTAAGCAGGCAGAGCTGACGAAATCCTAAACAGCACCTTGTTTCCTTTGTTCTGCCCTTACACTCTCTGAGCTGCTCTCACACCGTGTCCATCACCTCATGTGGTATCTGGAGTTACGCTCATGCTCCCACTTTCCCGAACATGGAATTAACGCAATGAGAGTAGACGAAGGGTTTTCTGTATTGGACACTTAGGGAAGCCCCAAAATATTGGGCCCGAAATAAATGATTTTTGTAGTCACGCCAGACAGAACTAAGGAAAGCAGCACACGGCTGTTTACTCTCACAGGTAAGTTCTATAAACATCTTATCAACAGATGTTTTTTAGGAACTGCAACCAGTTTAGAACAAAAAGTTAAACAGTACAATTCTTGCATAAAGTATCCCATCTTTGTTTCAGTTTCTGTGGAAACTCTTAACTGAAGGTATAAAGACTATAAGAACTTGATGAACAATCCAGGCAGAGTCATGTTTTGACATTAGTTTTAATGAAGGAAGGTGGACCTCTGGTGGACCTGAATTTGTTTAATTAGTCCTCTGTTTTACTTACATGCTTCTATTTGTAGTTGTTGTTGTTGTTCTTTTGTATTGATTAGTCAGAATTGTGAATTCCTTGACAAAAAGCAGTTGACCTCCCTCGGTGAAAATGCAAGGTGAAGCCCACGTGCTCATATCACAGATGCATGTGACCAGGTGGTAGTGCCTCCATGTGCTTCTTCCTGTTCCTTCTCCAGAATGTCAGAGGGCCGTGCTCCCACAGGAGGCTTTTCCTCCAGGTAGTGTTAGGAGATTTGTAGGCAGGTGAATATAGGAGTTGTAAGGAAGACCAGGTTTCTCATGACCCCATTTCTCTTTCTTCCTCACCAGTGGAACCTTCAGTGTTTTACGTTCTTCCAGGAGCAGCAGAAAATGAACATCGCTCAGGTGAGTTCAGTTGTTAATACCCAGTTTATTTTACAGTGGAAATTATAAAGGCTTAAGTGTCTCTTATGTTAACACGCAAAAGCAGACGTAGAGATGGATCAGATGCATTCAGAATTTGTAGAAATAGAGATGAATAGCAGAGCGCAGGTGGCATGTGGATATATGCAGATTCTGTGATCTTACGAATTTACCAAACTGGAGCTTCATGTTTATTTCTGAGATAGTTGATGACCGTGCCAGTGTCAGAAAATACTTCTTGAAAGGCTGACATTGCTGAGAAGAGAAAAGCAAACTCTCTTGTAGAATGTTAAGACAATGGAAGATACAAAAAAAATCTTTGTTGATTTCAGGTAGGTGATTGATTTAGTTGACAACTTTCCAGGAATAACCCTAAAATAATATAGAAATTTACCTCTACTTGTTCTGCAATAAAAATAGAAAACTTAATGCTGAATGTATACTCAGTAAATACTGTTTTTCAGAAACTGAAACACGGGTTGAACGAACACATTTTTCTGATTTATCAACTGGATATCCTTGAAATTACCCTGCATAAATATTTCGATTACCTATGATATTCAAGTTGCTCAGCAGACGGTTTAAAATTCGGTTCTCTTTCACATATTTCAGCACTTCTCATTCATATTTCAAACCTCTGCATGATGCCTTGTTTTCTTTCCTGACTTGCCTGTGATCTTGTGATCAGAGACTTGATTATAATCAAATCCATTGGGGCTTGTCTAATCCTTTCCTTACTTGACTTTTTTGTATCACTTGCCTCTACTTCTCTTTTCCTTCTAGAAAGTTTGTCTGTTAGTGTCTGTGACACCCTCCACTGGCTCTGCCCTCGCCTTGCTGCCATCTTCATGGAGTCATCCTCTCTCCTTTGTCCTTTCACAAGGCTCACCCCCAGTTTCCATCCTTGGCCCTTCAGTCTGCTCTATTGTCCTGTAAGGATTTCATCCTCTGTTATTTTTTAAAAACAGCTTATTGAGATTCAATCCACGTACCATGCCAGTCACCCACTTAAAGTGTAAAATTCAATGATTTTTTAAAGTGTGCTCACAGATATGTGCAAACATCGCCACAGTCAATGTAGAACATTTTCATCACCTTAGAAAGCAACTCTAAACTTAACGACCGTCCCATCGTCCCATTTCCCCTCCAAGCCCCAAGCAATAACTAATCTACTTTCTGTCTGTATTTCTTGTGCTCTGTAGCAGTTGAAGTTTCTTCAGAAATTTCCTTCAATGCCTGGAATCAGTAAGTCTCCCAGTCTTTGCTCTGTGCGTGTCAGGACATTCCTTCAGCGGTGAGTCAGGCAGTTCACAAGTCTGCAGAAGCCTTCACTTCCTTCTTATGCCAAAGCTCATGGTCACCTAGAGGTGACAGCTTAGGACCATCTCACGTGTTTCCTGAACATGGTCTGAGCCCTGCCTGGGTGTATGCACAGTTCTATGCATGTGTGGAGCCTTCTAGATTCTCACAAATATATCAGATCTTTATTAACATCCCATTCCCCAGCATTTCTTTTTAAGCTTCTTGATCACGCCATTGTTTGCCCCTGCTGTTACCAGCACTTCAGGTAGCCCCTAAGTTAAACACGTGCCTTTCAATGATTTGACAAATGCTTCTGAGAGAAGTCTTTTCACACATACTATGTGATGCTCAAGTTACACACAACTAACTTGGCTCAAATAAAGACATCGTGTAAGTAGGATCTTCCAGGGAACCACCAACAGGCGAAATGATGCCAGTTTTCTGGGAATGAGGCTGTGATGGAACCTGAACGCAGTGCTGCCCCTCCTGTAGTTGCCAGGCTGCTGGCTGCAGACCGTTGGTTCTCAAACTACCGCAGAGTTCAAGAGGGAGAGTGATGGGAATAGGGTAAATTAAAGAGATACGGTATCACTGCTTCTACTGTGATTCAGCCATTTTTCAAACATACTTTCACAGATCGCCTTTGTTAACTTCTATAATTTTTTCATTGTTTTTGAAGAGGAGAGAATTTTCCAGGATCCCTATTTCAACATTTTCACCTCCGTCACATGTTAACTGCTTTTAATGCAGCTGATTTTTATTAAGCCATGTACAAAAGAGATTGGCAAAAAATAAAAAAAAGAATAATGGTCCTTTTCTCACTAATTTTTACTTTTGGAAAATATGGTTAAATCTTCTTACTTTTTTAGATCAAAATAAATTGAATGAGATGTGTTCCTGTTGTATTACTCATTTGTTTTAGTTCCCTGCTACTAGCACCGAGCTGCACAGAGAGAAGGTATTCTCTCAATGACACTGGAGACGTAAATGAACACATACTTGAATACATACCACTGGGGGAAAAAACTTGTTTCTCTCTTCTTATCTCTTAATCTACCTTTATTTTATTTCCCTGTGATAAGAACAGTTGACATGAGATCTGTTCGCTTTCAAATTTTACATGTCCAATTCAGTATTGTTAACTAGCGCCACAAGGTTATACAGCACTTCTCTAGAAATTAATATTTTTCTCAAGTGAAACTTTATACCCGTTGAACGGCAACTCCCCACTTCTCCCTTCTCCCAGCCCCTTTGAAGTGTGTTGTTGTGGAAACTTTCCCTTTCTCGGTTTCCAAGACTCTGACCTCTCATGGTTCTGTTATGACCTTTTAGAAAAGTTCTCTGGCTTTGTGACGTATACATTTTCTTCCCGCCTCTTTAATATCCACGGTCCCTGCAAGGCTGGTTTTGGTACTTTGCCCTCCTCATCCCAGTGTGCTCAAGGTGCTGTCTGATGGCCTCTGATACCTTCAGTTACCACCCAGATTGCTCCTAACTCCTTAATGCTTGTCTTCATCCTAGACCTCCTCTGTGTTCTACAACCGTGTTTGTGCTAGTTTAAGGGACAGTTCCAGCTTCATGTTCCACAGACATTCGGGAGCAACGAGACCAGATCTGTCTCATGGAAAATTCTACCACAGTTTTTTTTGTTTGTGTACCCGATATCAGTATTTGACCCCAACATTGAAGAAGCTGCTCATGTTGCTTGACTGGGTAGCTGTATAAGAAAGTAGTTACCACATTGGGTGCTGCTTCTGCTCTGTGATTCCATCCCTACCCTTATATCCACTGCCATTACTTCAGTGTACACAGTTCTCTTATACAGGTCTCTGGGATTCCAACTCCTTGGTAAGTTGTGCTTTGCTTTTCATAAGCTTTAGACTTATATACTGTTGTATATTCATTTAGACAAATCCAGTCGTGTGTGTTCTCTCCACAGCTTCCATGTATTTGTCTCCCATTGTTGGTGGTAGTGGTGTCCATGGAGGATTGAATGTCCTAGAATTTTCTAGGACAGTCCCTTGGGATGTAGAAGAAGAGTTGCAGGAAGTCTCTGCATAATGAAATTTTTTGTCTTAAAAACCGACAATTCATAAATATATATAAATTAAGTATGTTACATTAAAATGCTTTTTAATTAATTGAGTAACTCTAAAGTTCAAGACAAATTAGATAAAAAATCAACATTCTTTATACGTATTTGTTTTGGAGCCTTAAGCGTAAACAGGAAAATACTAGTTTTCAAAGGTATGTGCTCTGTCACCTAATTCTGACCTTTTAAACAAAGTATGTTATCACAGGGATCCGTGTCATTCGAAGACGTGACTGTGGAGTTCACCCAGGAGGAGTGGCCGTACCTGGGCCCTGCTCAGAGGGCCCTCTATAGAGATGTGATGCTGGAGAACTACAGCCACCTGGTCTCCGTGGGTGAGCAGACCTTACCACCTGACTCCCTCTGCAATATAATTCCTTTTTTTTTAACTTATCAAAGCACATGAATCTTTTATAGAGATTAGTGTTATTCAACCTTTTGATTACGTGGCCTAGGTAACTGAAACCTTTAGAGAAACAAGCAATGTTTGTGTCATTACTTTCCTATTGAAAGCAGCAAATGGTGCTTTCATTTTGCTGTTGCTGCTGCATCTTTCTCCACAGTCAGAAACTAGAAAGCCCATGGATCGGGTCTACATATCCCCTCAATTGTTGCGTTCACAGGGTATTGCATTACCAAACCCCAGGTGATCTTCAAGTTGGAGCAAAGGGAAGAGCCCTGGTCCTTAGAGGAAGAATTCCTAAACCAGAGGTACCCAGGTGAGTGAGCACGGACAATGGGCAACTCCAGGGTAGTTAGACCTTAGAGGGAAACACTTCTGACAGTTGTTTTTCTTTTTAAACAGCTTTATTGAGATGTAAGTCACATATCACACAACTCACCCATTTAAGGTGTACAGTTCACTGGCTTTTAAGATATATATATATATATATATATATATATATATATATATATATATATATATATATATATATATGTAAACATCACTACAGTCAATTTTCTTCACCTCAGAGAGAAACCCCATACCCTTTAGGTGTCACCTCCCTATATCCTGTCCCCTCCAGCCCTAGCAACCATTGATCTTTTTGTGTCTATAGGTGTGGCTATTCTGGACATTTCATACAAATGGAATTACACATTATGGGTTCTTTTGTGATTGGACTCTTTCAGTTTCCATCACAAGGTTCATATTGTTGGGTGTATTAGTACTTCATTCTTTAATTGCAAAATAATATTTAATTATGTGGATATACCACATTTGTTTGTTTATTCATCAGTCATTGGATACTTGGGATTCCACCTTTTGGTTATTATTGAGTAAAGCTGATATGATGATTCACTTACATATTTTTTGCGTGGCCATAAGCTTTTGTTTCCCTTGAGTTCCTAGCTAGGACTGGAATTGCTGGGTTCTGTGTTAACTGTGGAATGCCATACGGTTTTCCTCACCTGTACCATTTTACATTTCTATGCCAGTGTTTGAGGGTTCCGATTCCTGCACATCTTCAGCAGCACTTATTATCTTACATTTTGATTTTAGCCATAGTAGTGGATGTAAGAGGCTATATCATTGAGGTGTTGATTTGCATTTCTGTATTAGTCAGCTTGGCTGGCATAACACAATACTGTAGCCTGGGTGGCTTAAATAACAGAAATTTATTTCTCACAGCTCTGGAGGCTGAAAGTCTAAGATCAGGGGACCAGCATGGTTGATCTCTGGTGAGGTCTCTCCTCCTGGCTCACCATGTCCTCAGATGGCCTTTCCCCTGTGCATGCATGGACAGAGAAAGAGCTCTGATATCTCTTACTATTTTTATAAGGACTCTGTTTCTGTAGAATTGGGAACCCATTTGTATTACCTCATTTAGCCTTCATTACCTCCCTAAATGTCTCATCTCCAAATACAGTTCCATTGGGAGTTAGGGTTTCAAAATAAGAGTTTGGTGGAGACGCACTTTAGTCCATAACAATTTTCCTGATCACTAATGATTTTACACATCTTTTCTCGTACTTATCGGCCTTTGTCTAAGCTACTAAAACAATTCCAGGAATTTCAAAAGTTAATGTTTTCATTGTAATTCCTCAAACAAAAAGTAAAATCATCTTAAATAAGTGTTCTCACTGAAACTTCGTTGTGCAGCCATTTAAACAGGGTAAGAAAGATAAGTTAGATCAAGCATATTTCACAGTCACTAAGCAGAAATGATTGAGTTCATGCTTATTGGCTAAAAAGGATATCCCCAAACAAGTATCTTAGAAAGATTATAATAAAAGAGTGGTAGAGTTATTAAGTCACTAAATATAAAACAACTTAGGGTTTAGTGTTCTGTTATCGCTCAGGTTTGAATTTCGGCAATATACTCATTAACTTAAAGAGGGCCCTTTAGTGCAGTAGCACAGGTTAACGGGAGCCTGTAAACATTTGAAAGACTGCACCGAACTATGTGATATCAATGATCATAAAACACAATGTAATGCATTTCTAAGAACTTAGAATTCACTTAACTAGGAGATTCTGATAGATAGTAAGTCTTCCGTTAAGGATGTCGATACATTCTTGAAAACTGAATTTAAGCAAAATGACCTATAGTGAAACACCTGTATCATAGGCTAATGGATATAAACAATGGTTAAGTTCCTAGATTAAACACATCAGCAAACTTCTACATAAAAATCCAAAACACTTCTAACATTAAACATTCATGTAAGTGAGAGCTATACATAGATTTAAGAAAGATTAGTGATTATTTTCCAACCCGCTAATGCCAGTTCAGCATGGCAGGTGGCCAGATCCTATCCCGGCAGCTCGGGGCTGAAGGTTGGAACCCACCGTGGACAGGACGCCATTCCATCGTAGGGAGCATCACACACACCACACTTAGTCAGACTGAGGGCAGTGTAGACAAGCCACTTCACATAACATACACATCTTGGGATGTGAGAGGAAGCCAGAGTACCCAGAGAAACCCCATCCAGACATGGGGAGAAGGGGCCCATTCAGCGCCGACACTGGCCCTGGCTGGGAATCAGTTTTGTTGTCATCAACGTTGTCACGAAATGATGTTTAATGAACGGAAGTTATTTGAGGACCTGCTGTACCTCATCTGATGAAATAAGAAATACTGTGGGTATTAAACATGTATGTCTATAGAGGATATGAATGATATTTGTATTAAAGTGAAATGTATTTGTGTGTATGCTGAAATCAAAAAACAAGCTGTTCAAATTCCCATGGAATAATAAGATTGTATGAATATAGTTTTAGTCTAAAAAGAAAACAGTAACCAACCCCAGCAAATTAGAATCACCACAAATATTCTCTCAACTTAGTTTGATAAATCAATCTAGTAATTAATGATACAATGAAGAAACAAAAACTTTCAATATGGAAATGTAAAAAATGATCTCTTAAACAATGTATAGCAAAGGAAATCAATTCCAAAATTGCATGGCATTTTATAAAATAAAAATGTGTATTAGAAACCTTAAGATATAGCTAAATAAGTGAATAGAGATAAATTTGTAGTGTCATATTTATATAAATTAAGTGAGAACAATGGCAAAAGTATACTAAATAAAAGCAGAAGAATATAAAAGTGAAATTAATAATGAACCGGAAAACATAGAAATTGTAGAGTGTTCTGAGAATAAAGTACAATAAAATGGGTGAAACTTAGGTAACCCTAACAAAGACAAAAGAAGCACTTTTTATATAAAAAATTCAAGTGGATATGTATTTGTAAAGATTTAACGCAATGTCAAACTAGATCCCATCATAAAATAGAGTGAACTTACTCTGCCAGATATCAAGGATTTATGTAAAGCTCTGAGTAGTTAAGTAGTGTGCAGCTAGTGGTGGGATAGTTTAATACATTAGCGAAACAGAAAAGAAAGCAGAAGAAAAAACATGTGTTTCTTCTGAAGACAGTAGGTCTTCGACACATGGCACTAGCCCCACAGAGCAGTGGGGAAAGATTTTTGAGGTAACCTTATGGATGAGAACCAAAATATTGGATTCAGGTGGCTTAATGACCGGATTTTCAAAGCAAAACTAGAAATATTCTATATGATGATAACGAAAACGTGTTCATAACTGTGCTTAGGGAGGGAATTAATAGTATATAAAAAAGGCTTAACCAGGGGAAAGATGGAGTAAGTATATTCCTTCCTACTTAACCCACTAAATTCAGTTAATCATGTCGTTGTACTCATAGTACATCTATACATGTTTGTGTGTATATATTATGTTGTTGCAAAAGTAATTGCAGTTTTTGCAGTTACTTTTGTACCACCCTAATATATATGGGAAGATTCTGAAAGATGGAAAGAAGAGTGAAGATGAGCGAGGGACGTTGGCACCTGAAGAAACACTGGGTGCCAGCAGGAGGCGTCTGGGGGCCTGATCTCTCACCCCTGCCCAGTGTTAACGTGGCATCTTCGCCAACTCCCGGGTGTCAACAGAGGTTTGGTGGGGAACCTGGACTTGTCTCCCGACTTGGCAGTAGTGAGGCTGCACCCCACTTCTTCTGTTGGTGTGGTTTCGGAGGAGGCTGGCTAAAACTGAACATCAACTTTGATAAAGTCCAATTCTTTAATTTTCTCTAAGGACCATGGTTTTGTTGTCCCGTCCAGAAACATCAGAACTCAAAGGAACACAGACTATTCCTACATTTTGCCCAGAAATTTTTAAATTTCACATTTTATCCTTTGTGATCTATTTGGTATTCAGTTTTATAGAAAGTGTGAGGTATATGTCAAGTTTAAATTTTTGAGGAGGGAATCCAGTTATTGTACCCTCATGTGTTGAAAAGATTATCATTTTTTCATTGAGCAGCATTTGCAAGATCTTAGAAAACAGATGGGAATATTTGTATATTTCTGCCTATGTATGTATTTTACATAATTCTGTGTGTCTTAGATTGTACATTTCTATGGAATCTCTATTCTTTTTTATTCATCTACATATCCTTATGCCAAGAGCCCATTACCTACATTACAGTAGCTTATTAATTCTTGAAAAGGTAATGTGAGTCCACCAACTTTCTTCTGTATCAATCTTAAAATGAGCTTCTTGATATTTACAAAAAAGTATGCTGGCCTTTCAGCTGGGATTGCATTGAATCTATACATCAAATTAAAGAGAATTGACATCTTAATAATATATGGCCTTCCAATCCATAAATAACATATACCTCTCCATTTATTTAGGATTTCCTTGATTTCTTTATGATTTATTTTCATAAGTAGTTTTCAGCATAGAGATACTGTGTGTGTGTGTGTGTGTGTGTGTGTGTGTGTGTGTGTATTCATACGCGCACATGTATGTTATGGTAAATTATGATGTTTATTCGATTTCAGATTGCAGTTGATGATATTTGTATAGTGTTGGCTTTGTATTTTGCCTTTGCTGAAAACACTTATCAGTTCAAGGAGGTTTTTTTAAAGATCTTTTTGTGATTTTTCTTTGTAGACTTACTCTGTATCTTTCATTTTTGTTCTTGTCATGTTGCATTGGTAGAACTTCCATTTCCTTCTTAACTAGAAGTGCTGAGAGTAAACATCCTTGTCTTAGGGTTGAGGCGGTCAGTGTCACTCTTAAGTATGATGTTAGCAATAGGCTTTTTGTAGATTCCTTTTATTAGGTCAATGAATGGGTTTTGAATTTAGCGCTATATTTTGTTATCTTAATGTATATAATTGTATGGTTTTAATTCTTTCAGTTTTTCATATGATGGATTAACTTTTGAATATTGCAACAGTTTGCATTCTTGGGCTGAATCCCACTTGACTCTGGTTTATTTTTTTTTTATATATTGTTGTGTTCTTTGGGCTACTGTTTTTCAGTATTTTTACGTTTATATCATGAAGGATATTGTATTGGTCGGTAGGGTTTTTTTTTTCTTTTTTCTTTTTTTCTTGAATTGTGTTTATTTGGTTTTGCTATGAGGGTAATATAGGGCTTATAAAATGATTTAGGAAACATTCCCACATCTTGAATGTTCTCAAAGAAATTAGGTAAAAGTGGCATTATTTCTTCTTTAAATATTTGGTAGAATTCACTAGTTGACACCATGTAGTCCTGGAGCTGCTTTTTGAACTACATAATTTTGACCACATATTCAATTTCTTTAATAGATCTCTTTGGGTTGTTTCTTTCTGCCTGAGATATTTTGGTAGGTTTTTGTTTTTAGGAAATGTGTCCATTTCATGTGAATTGTCAAATTTATGAGCATAAGAGTTTCTCTTAATATTCTTTATTATCTCTTTAATGTCAGTTGTGTCAACAGTTATATCCCTTCTTGCTTTTATTTCTGATATTGATCATATGTTTTCTCATTTTTTTCTGCGTTGCTTTTTATCATTTAAAAAAAAATCTATTCAAAGGAGTAAGCTTTGGTTTGTTTAATTTTTCTCTGTTTTCAATTTCATTCTCTAATCCTTATTATTTCCTTCCTTTTACTTTAGATTTCCTTCTCTGTATATTTTCTTAAAGTAGAAGCTTAGGGAGCTAGTCGGAGGTCTTTTATTTCTAATGGGAAACATCTGAGGTATAAATTTATTTTGGAGTACTATTTCAGCTGCATGCTGCAAATTTCTCCGTTTTGAACAGTTTTCATTTACTTCAAAAATTAAAATTCATTGGGGTGACAATGGTTAGTAAAATTACATAGGTTTCAAGTGTACAATCCTGTAATACATACATATATATATATATATCACAATGTGTGTTCACCACCCAGAGTCAGTTCTCCTTCCAACACCATATATTTGACCCACTTTACCCTCTTGTATCTCCCCCATCTTCTTACCACTAAACTATTCTGTGTATCTGAGTTTTTGTTTCTTTATTTGTTTGTCGTGTTCCCTTGTTGCCTTCAGATTTATAGCCCACATACATGTGAAGTCATATGATTCCTGACTTTTTCTGTCTGACTTATTTCGCATAGCATAATAATCTCTACTTCCCTTGCTTTTGAGGTCAAATTCATAAAATCCTCTTTGAACCCAAGGTCCATAAGTTTAGTACCTATGCTTTTTACTATGCAGTTTGTTGTTTCAGGTCTGATGTTTAGGTCTTTGATCCATTTTGAGGTAGTTTTGGTACACGGTGACAGATAGCAGTCCAGTTTCATTCTTTTGCATGTGGCTTCCCAATTTTCCCAACACCATTTATTGAAGAGGGAGGCTTTCTTTTCTCCATTGTAAGTTTTTGGCTCCTTTGTCAAAAGTTATCTGTCCATGTTTATGTGGGCTTATTTCTGGGTTTTCAGTTCTATTCCATTGGTCTGTGTGTCCATTTTTCTGCAATATCATGCTGTTTTGATTATTGTTGCGCTGTAGTACAAGGTGAAGTCAGGGAGTATGATACCTTCAGCATTATTTTTTCTTCGGATTGTTTTGGCTGTTCAGGGTCTTTTGTGGTTCCATACAAATCTGATGATTTTTTGTTCTATTTGTTTAAAAAACACCATTGGGATTTTGATGGGGATTCCATTAAATCTACATATTGCTTTGGGGAATAAGGCCAGTTTAACTACGTTGATTCTCACAATCCGTGAGCACGTAATGTCTTTCCATTTCTTTCCATCTTCAGTTTCTTTAAAAATGTCTTATAATTTTCAGTGTGTAGATCCTTCACGTCATTTGTTAAGTTTATTCTGTGGTGTATTATTCTTATTCTGTGGTGTATTATTCTTATTCTGTGGTGTATTATTCTTTTTTGTTGCAATTGCAAAGGGAATTGTTTTTGTTTTTTTTTAGATTTCTTTTTCTGAGATTTCACTCTTAATATATAGGAATGCAATGGATTTTTGTATGTTGATTTTGTAGCCAGCAAGATTATTGTATTCATTTGTTGTTCTAATAGATTTTCCAGGAGTTTTTATGGTTTTTCACATAAAGCATCATGTCATCTGTAAAAATTGACAATTAAACTTCTTCATTCCCAATTTGGATGCCTTTTATTTCTTTCTCTTGCCTGATTGCTCTGGCTGGGATTTCCAATATTATGTTGAATAACAGTGGTGATATATGACAACCCTGTCTTGTTCCTGAATGTAGAGTGAAGGGCCTCAGTTGTATACCATAAATTATGATATCAGCTGAGGGTTTGTCATATATGGCTTGTATTATGTTAAGGTATTTTTCCTCTATACCAATTTTATTGTTTCAAATATAAATTGATGTTGTCTCTTGTCAAATGCTTTTTCTGCATCTATTGATTTAATCATATGATTTTTATCTTTTATTTTGTTTTTGTGGTGTATCACATTGATCAGTTTCTGTATGTTGAACCATCCTTGTGCCACAGGGATGAACCCCACTCCGTCATGATGTATAATCTTTTTAATGCATTGTTGTATTCGATTTACTAGAGTTTTGTTTAGCATTTTTGTATCTGTATTCGTCAGAGATATCGATTGATCTGTAATTTACGTTTCTAGTTTTATCCTTACTGGGTTTTGGTATCGGGATAATGTTTGCCTCAAAATGAATTAGGAAGTATTGCCTCTTCTTCGTTTTTGGGGAAGAGTTTGAGGACAGGTGTAGATCTCTTTGAATGTTTGGTGGAATTCACTAGTGAAGCCATCTGGTCCTGGACTTTTACTTTTGGGAAGGTTTTAGATAACTGATTCAATTTCCTTACTGTTGATCGGTCTACGTAGATTTTACAGTTCTTCCTGATTCAGTCTAAGGAGGCTATATGTTTCTAAGCAATTGCCCATTTCTTCTATTAATATTGAATTTGACGACATATAGTCCTTCATAGTATTCTTGAATGATCCTTTGTATTTGTTACATTCGTGGTAACTTCTTCTCTTTCATTTCTGATTTTCTTTGTGTCATTTCTCTTTTTATCTTAGCGAGTATAGCCAAGGGTTTGTCAATTTTATCTTTTCAAAGAATCATTTTTGCTGAATTTTATTCATCTTTTCAAAAAAATCATTAAATTTTTTTTGTCTTTTTGTTCTCTATTTCATTTAGTTCTGCTCTGGTTTTTAATATTTCCTTCTGCTGACTTTGGGTTTCATTTGTTCTTCTTTTTCTAGTTCTTTCAGGTGTAATATGAAGTTGTGTATCTGGGATTTTTCTTCTTTCTTGAGGTAGGCCTGTAGTGATATGAATTTCCCTCTTATTGCTGCTTTTGCTGCATCCCCAACTTGTTTTGGGGGTGGAGGGGAAAGAAACTTGATTACTTTAATAACCTCAATTAAAAAAGCAACCCACACATATATTTTTTAAAGGGGGCTTTTTGAATTGGATGGCCTGAAAGGTGAAGAGGTTTAATAGGATACTTGAAAGCTAATTACAGCCAGATTTAAGAAGCCTGGTGTTTGTTCAGATGACAATTTGAAAGAAAATGCTTCAGATTAATGGAGCCAGCAGCTCTTCCATAAACTTGCAGCAATTAGAGCTCATTTCCTTAAGTTGTAAATTGCCACTTATTGCTCAATAAGTCAGCATTTGAGCTACTAAAGGATTATTTTTAACTACTTCAATATGCCTATTGAGTAATGGGAAATATACAGCTGAATTTAATTTATGCCATTTTAACAAACTCACCCAGCCCGTCAAAATGTTTTGAAGTAACGACATGCATTACTCAAGCGTTTGCAACCCTTTGCTGGAGTTTTGTTCTTAAAAACGCAGCCTCTCTGGGCATTTTTTGCCTTCTATTACAAAAATTCTAACGGGAAGATGGGGGTGCAAACCTGAGCGGCCCACACCTCTGCCTTTCAGACTCTTGGCCTCCCACCTTCTGGCAGCACCTGGCGAGATCTGGATAAAGCCAGAGTACCGCTGACCCTCTGCCGGGACCCTCAGATGCACTATCTCCGTAGGACCCAGCACACAGAGGCCGCTTCCTCACAGACACAGAGGGAGTTTAAGCAGTAAAATCCCACGTTCGCAGGGTGTTCCCTGCCCAGCGTTGGAGCAAAGTCAGTGGTCCCTGGTGCAGTTCCCCCTGAGGTGCTCAAACAGGCTTCAGTTGATTTTCAAACATAAAAACTCGAGACACCCATGGGGCCTGCCTCCAGAATGAGGTGAGAGCTTGTCAGTTTTCCCCATCTACTCCACGAATGTTGTGACTGGAGTATCCTGAGATAGGCTTCTTTGGGAAGTTTTAAGTAAAATAACCCTTCTGGCCGCCCTGAGGTCCCCCAGGGGCTTCCGGAAGCCACGTCTCTATCTGTTTTGCTGTGGGCCCACCACAGTGTGGATCTCCCTGCAGCCACAGGCGTGCCTTAGGGTGGGCAAGCCTCCCCGGGCGGCAGCACACAAGGAATCGTGCCTCTCTTGGTCCCAACCAACAACCTTACGGACATCCCGACTTGCTCTCCCCAGAGGCTGTGATCACCTGGGCAGATAGAACAAAAGCTCGACTCACATGTACCCAAGTTCGCCTTAAGCTGGAGTCTTCATCTCCCAAATTATACTCTCCATGCCTTAGGTTAAGTGAGTTTGTGCGGAGGAGAGGCATGTTTATTGACTAACGCTACTACTACGTAACAACAAAAAAAGCCAGGTCTGAACATGAGGCCATTATCAGTAATTTCTGAACCTCGTTTAGGAACCCAACCTGGTTGCATTTCAAGGGAAGTGCAATTCAGCTGGTCTGGTACAGCATCAGCTGGTCTCCTTCTCAAGGGGAATTACCAGGTCCAGCACATCCTTTTCTTCTAGTGTATACAGAAACATCTGATAGCTTTTCCAAAGCATGGCACTGCTAGGACTGCTTATCTAATACCAACTCCACAGGGTCAGAGGCTGTTCTTGTCTCCTGATGTCCCCCTCACCTGCCCCAATACTACACTAATAAAATCTGACACCGAAAGAATAAGAATGCTACAGGTAAGTCTTATTCCAAAGAGGCTGCTGTGTCCGTAACCATTCTTTGATGGACTCTTCTTAAGACTCTTTCCCCAACTTCACTAAGGTGTGTCCCTCCAGGAAAAGCTGCATCCCAATAAATTTGATGGGATGTATATTCATTCTCATTTGTTACTATGTATCTTTTGATCTCTCCTCTTATTTCTTCTTTGACCCAGTCATTCTCTAAAAGCTTGTTGTTTAATCTTCATATGTTTGGGGTTTCTCCTGCTGTCTTTTGGCAGTTGATGTCCAATTTCAAAACCTTGTGATCAGAGAATATTCTCAGTATGATTTCAGTGTTCTTAAATGTGCTGAGGCTGGTTTTATGTCCCAATATATGGTCTATCCTTGAAAATGTTCTGTGTACACTAGATGTTCTAGGTACACTAGACAGTCTGATGTTCTAGGATGAAATGCTCTATACATGTCAATTATGCCCATTTCATCTATTGTGTCGTTTAGGGCTGATATTTCTTTATTTTCTGTTTTGATGATTTATCCATAGCGGTCAAGGATGTATTTAGGTCCCCTAGTATAATTGTGTTTTGGTCAATTTCTCCCTTTAGTTCTGTTAATAGTTGCCTTGTATGTTTTAGTGCTCCCTCATTGGGGGCATAAATGTTGATGACTGTTAGGTGTTCTTGTTTTATTGTCCCCTTTATCATTATGAAATGTCCATCGTTGTGTCTTGTTACCTTTTTTATCCTGAAGTCTGTTTCATCTGATATCAGTATGGGTACACATGCTTTTGTCTGGTGACCATTTGCTTGGACTGTATTTGTCCTTGTAGCTGAGATGCGTCTCTTGGAGGCAACATATGAATAGGTTTTGTTTTTTGATCCATTCTGCTACTCTGCTTATTTATTGGTGAGTTCATTCCATTTACGTTTAGGGTGATTATTGATATATGAGGATTTCCTATCATTCTGTCTTTGGTTTTCCGGTAAGACTGTGTCTCCATTGTTTCTTTGCCTTTTCGTTACTGTTTTTGTATTTCAGTGTGGTGATATTCTATGCTTTTTCCCTCTGTTTTCTTATTTCTATGTTATATATTTCAGTTCTAGATTTTTATTTTTTATTTTTTTGAGTGTTTACCATTAAATTTATGTAATAGCAAGTTTCATATTTACAGTAGTCTTTTTTCTGCAGCATGTGTCTTCTCTCCATTCCCCTTTGTAGGTTCAGACCTTTACACTCTCCCCTTTTATGTTTTTGTTGTCGCAAGTTATCCCTACTTACACTGTGAGTTGATTTCTGAGTTGCAGCAGCAAGTTGTCTTTTATTCTTATTGCCTTTTTTAATGTATGTTTCTTTTTTATCATTTATGTTTAAGTGTATAGTGCCCTGTTTTGTGCAGTGGTTACCATTTCCTACTTCTGTCTGTCCATAATACAACTCATTGTTTTGTATTCTTTTTTTGTTTGTTTGTTTCAGGACAAATAGTTTCCTTCAGTATTTCCTGTAATGTAGGTCATGTATTGGAAATTTCCGCAGCTTCTGTATGTCACAAAATGTCTTTGTTCCTCCTTTATATCTAAAGGATGTCTTTGCTGGATATATTATTCTTGGGTCATAATTTCTTTCAATAGTTTGAATATTTGATTCCACTCCCTCCTGGCCTGTAGAGTTTCTGCTGAGAAAGTTTCTGCTTTCTTTCGTAGGTTATGTCCTCTTTTCCCTGGCTGTCTTGAGAATTCTTTCTTTGCCATCAATTTTTGACAACTTCCACACAATGAACTTTGGAGAAGGCCTGTTTGGGTTGAGGTAATTAGGTGTTCTATTTGTTTATTGCATTCAAGGATCCAGATCTTTCCACAAGTTTGGGAAGTTCTTCTCAACTGTTTGTTTGAATATACTCTCTGTTCCCTTCTCCCTTTCTTCTCCTTCTGGTATCCCCATTATTCTTATGCTGCTCTTTCTGATGGAGTCAGAACGTTCTTGTAGAGGTCTTTCATTATTTTTAAATTCAAGTCTCTATTTTCTTCCATCTGTGTCATTTACAAATTTCTATCTTCAGTTTCACTAATTTTTTTCCTCCATCTGGTGAACTGTATTACCTAAGCTGGCTATTTCATTCTTCGTTTCTTTTCTTCAGTTCTTCATCTCCAGAATTTCTGTTTGGTTCTTTTATAAATTTTCAGTCTTTTGTGATAAAGTTCATTTTGTTCTTTGATTGTGTTTCTGAGTTCGTTAGCCTGTCTGTGTTCTCCTGCATCTCGTATTTTCAGAACTGCAATCTTGAATTCACTGTAATTTAAGTCACATATTTCCATTTGTTTGAGTTCACTTTCTGGAGACTTCATTTTCTTTCTGAGCTGCCTCGATACCTTGGTTGTTCATGGCAATTAATGAATTATTATTCCACTTCCTGGGCATCTGCAGTTGATATAAGGAGGTCTTTCTTTTGCTTCCCGGTAGGTGTTGGTAGAATGTTTTATTTTCTCTCTGATTGCAGCCTCTTACTTTCTCTCACGCTGTGGCATTATATTTTCTCTTGCACTGTTCTAGCTTCTCACATGATGGGGGGTTCCCTGGAAGGTGGGCTTTTCTGTGAGTGGGTTGCCTGGATCTCAGGGCACTGCCTCCATGGCGGAATGTGAAAGGTATTAGCGTGCTGAGCTTCTGGAGTCCCAATGCTCCCCCTGCAGCCCGATGCAAAGCCTGTGTGTCTCTGTGGCTCTGGTTGCCCCTCCTGTAATTCTCCTAGAAAGGTGGAGGTGGGGTGGGCTGTGAGAGGTGGCTGGTTCCTTTGTGGCTCTGAACAATGGTGACTACCAGCCCACAATTCTCTTGCCCCTACAGTTCCTTCCCTTTCACCAGGATTAGTTGTGCTGTGAGCCTGTACCTGGGCTGCTGCAGTTCTCGGGATTGTAGATATTCTGTTCTTTAATCTGAGACTTCTACTGTTTTTTCTGGAGCTTGCTTCTAATACTGGGATGGTGTGGGTGTGGCAAGCTCTGGGAGGGTTGGCGGGAGGCAGCCAGGCTCTGGGTCTTTGTTTTCTGTTTTCTGCCTCGTAGTGAGGGCTTAAACCACCTTTCTCACCCTTATGTATGAGTATTCAGTCTTTGCTCTGAGGTCTCTGCCGCAAGTGCTGGGTTCAGCTGTGTTACATGCTGCTCCCTCAATCAGGACTGTGGGCCATAGTGGGTGCACTTGCTGGCCAAATTCTTTTCTCTCTCGAGACCCGCATTAAGCTCCGGTCTGCATTGTGTGACCTGTGGCCCACATCCTAGCACTTCCTCCTTCCCTTCTCCTCTGCTTGCACATTTGCCCTCCTTCAGGTGATTTGATTTGTGGATCTCTCAGATGTGCCTGTGTGCTGCACAGGGAATCTTTTGTTGAATTATTGCTGTTCAATTTGTTGTATCTTCCAGGGGAGATTTCAAGAAGCACTCCTCACGCCGCCATTTCTTTGAGGTAATGCCCCTCAAAATATCTTAAGGTTCTTCTCTGAGACGTCCCCTTTGACTCATGGTTTAAGTGGAATTGTATAAATATAGAATTATCTTGCATTTTTCCATATAACTTGGTGTTGCTCATTTTTAGTATACTTTCTCTATGGCTTGAGGTTACACTGTATGATTTTTCTTGTTTATAATTGTAAAAATGTTTCTTAACAGCCCAGAATGTGGTCTGTCCTGATGAACAATGTATGTACATTTTAATATAATTTGAATTCAGCTCATTTTTAATATATTGTGTCTTTGGCTTTTGAGGGTATGGTTTTCACAAGTGCTGCTTCATCTCTTCTAATTGTAGTATGGGACCTAATGTGTCTTCCTGCCTGTTTTCTTTTTTCTGGGCTTCTTTGTTTCCTTCTTTTGTTCTCCTATGAGTTATCCACGAGTGCCGTAAATGAACAGATTTGTTCTTCCCATGCAGATTTCATAGAGTACTTAGGAATGTGTTTCCAGGTGGAATTTTGTCAGTAGCTGCTCTGACCAACTGCCAGAATATCCTATGAATGGAAATTTCTCAGGATTCTTCATAATCTTTCCTATGAGGTCTTGGTTTGGCCCAAGGAAAATTTTGCAAGTGTGTAGAAATTCTTTATATCTGTAGTAGAACCACAGGGAAGAGTTTCTTTTTTGGGGGTGGTTGTGGGGGAAGGGGTCTGAGTGTGATGAATATTGTGAAAAAATATTTCTGTTCTGTTAGATCACCTTTTTGTGATATCTTTGGCTAGAAGATACAGTATTTTCATGAAGCTCTTTTGTGTCTGCCTCTTCTTGGCTTGGATTACAGGCTTCTCCAGCACTTGAGTACCCCATATAAGATATATGGGAAGTAGAAAGAAAATCTTGGAATTCTCTTCTATGTCATTTCTTAAGTCCAAGAGTCCTCCATCTTTCCATTTTGTAGCATCTTTATTTTTTTGTTAGTTTTTTCCAGGGATTTCCAATTGAAAGGGGAAGGACCTGGGTAGAACGGGGCTGCTCCATCTTGGCCAGGAGTGGAACTAACACCTACGTTTGTGTGTTTGTTTGTTTTAAGCAATATGGATGAAGGGAGAGAGAGAGAGATACTGTACCTGTTTTTCTCTCTGTGTGCATGAATTCTTAATTTTGGAAGCATGACCAGAAACCATGCAATACATGATAAAACATGGCTATAAGCTCCTTTAGGTAAGAAATGTAAGATTCATACGATGTTTTCCATTTTTGTCATTTTAGGACATTACAAAGTTGATGTCTACCTTGCAGGGAACCAGGAAGAACAAGAAAAACCTCTGTGGCAAGTAATATTCAACAAAACATTGCGTAAAGAAGGTCAGAAAGATATAGAAAAACCAATTAATCTGGATACAACTCTAGAATTTTCAGGAAAAATGCCCTGCAAATGTGACTCACGTAGAATGAATTTGCCACAGGTTTCCGAATTAATTGTTAATGGTAGAAACTGTTCAAGAAAGAAGACTGATTACATGAATGTATGTGAAAAGTTGCAGCTTGATATTAAACAGGAGACAACTCACACTGGAGAGCAATCTCACAAATATAATAAAAATGTGAATGTAGTCAATCATAAGGAATATTGTCAGAAATTTCAAAGTCTGGAGCAGCCTTTTGAATGTAATGAACTTGGAAAAGTTTTACATGGTGAGACTGTTGTCTGTGTTACAGCGCAGAGTTGTCTAACAGAAGAGGAGTCCTGTCGGGATGATGAATTTAGGAAAAACGGTGATAAATCAGCTATATTTAACCAAATGAAGGCTGACACAAGAGACGAATGCTTTGATATTAATGAATGTGAGAGATCCTGTGACGAAAATACCATTGTGGAATTCAATAAAGATTGCAGGGCTATGATAAACTATGAAGGTAATGAAACTGGAAGTAACCTCAACAAGAATTCACTCTGCACTCAACCTCAGCAAACTGTCATAAGACAGGGTGATTTTGAATGGAATAAATGTGAAGAAAATATGAGCCAGAGCTCAATCCATCTAGTACATCAGAAGATACAAACTGGAGAGAAGTTCTGTGTTTTTAATGGACATACAGATACCTTCTGCCAGGAATTTGACTTTACAATACGTCAGAGAACTCAAACAGCAGAGAAATTCTACCATTGTGGTAAATATGAGGAATACTCATGTGAAAACTCACTTCTCAGTGTACATCAGGAGAGTGACACAGGAGAGAAGTCATTTGAAAATAATGAATGCAACAAATCATTTTATAAGAAAGCACACATCATTCAGCATCAAAGGACCCGCTCAGGGGAGAAAATGCATGAATATCAGGAAAGGAGGAAATCCTTTTGTTCAAATTCAAACACTATTCATTCTCCTACTACTCATATGGCAGTCAATCTCTGTGAATGTAATGAATGTAGGAAAACTCCCTGTCAGGCATCAAACCTCAGTGAACATCTCATAGTTCACACAAGGAAAAAACCTTATGATAACAATGCATTTGGGAAATCTTTCAAGAAACCTGTCCTTTTAGTACACCAGAGAACACTCACTGAGGTGAAACGCTATCAAAGTAGAAAATGTGGGAAGTCATTCGTCAAGATGAAACAGCTGAAAGAACATCAGAGAATTCACACCAGAGAGGAACCTAATGAATGTACTGAATGTGGGAAAACTTTTGCCCAAAATTCAGTCCTTAGAAAACATCAGAGGATTCACACAGGGGAGAAACCCTATGAATGTAATGAATGTGGGAAAACTTTCTCCCGAAGGGCAAACCTGTATGTACATCAGAGAATTCACACAGGGGAGAAACCCTATGAATGTAAAGAATGTGATAAAACTTTTGCCCAAAATTCAGCACTTAGATTACATCAGAGAATGCACACAGGGGAGAAACCCTATGAATGTAATGAATGTGGAAAAACTTTCTCCCGAAGGGCAAACCTGTATCTACATCAGAGAATTCACACAGGTGAGAAACCCTATGCATGTAATGAATGTGGGAAAACTTTTACCCAAAGGACAAACCTGTGTGAACATCAGAGAATTCACAGAGGGGAGAAACGTTATGAATGTAGTGAATGTGGGAAGAGTTTCTCCCAAAGGACATACCTGTGTGAACATCGGAGAATTCACACGGGTGAGAAACCCTATGAATGTAATGAATGTGGGAAAAATTTCTCCCGAAAGACAATTCTGTGTGCACATCAGAAAATTCACACAGGCGTGAAACCCTATGAATGTAAAGAATGTGGAAAAACTTTCTCCCGAAGGACAAACCTGTGTGAACACCAGAGAATTCACACAGGGGAGAAACCCTATGAATGTAAAGAATGTGGAAAAACTTTCTCCCGAAGGACAAACCTGTATGTACATCAGAGAATTCACACAGGGCAGAAACCCTATGCATGTAATGAATGTGGGAAAACTTTTACCCAAAGGACAAACCTGTGTGAACATCAGAGATTTCACAGAGAGGAGAAACGTTATGAATGTAGTGAATGTGGGAAGAGTTTCTCCCAAAGGACATACCTGTGTGAACATCGGAGAATTCACACGGGTGAGAAACCCTATGAATGTAATGAATGTGGGAAAAATTTCTCCCGAAAGACAGTCCTGTGTGCACATCAGAGAATTCACACAGGCGTGAAACCCTATGAATGTAAAGAATGTGGAAAAACTTTCTCCCGAAGGACACAGCTGTGTGAACACCAGAGAATTCACACAGGGGAGAAACCCTATGAATGTAAAGAATGTGGAAAAACTTTCTCCCGAAGGACAAACCTGTATGTACATCAGAGAATTCACACAGGGGAGAAACCCTATGAATGTAAAGAATGTGGAAAAACTTTCTCCCGAAGGGCACAGCTGTGTGTACATCACAGAATTCACACAGGGCAGAAACCCTATGAATGTAATGAATGTGGGAAAACTTTTGCCTATAGTTCAAGCCTTAGATTGCATCAGAGAATTCACACAGGGGAGAAACCTTACAAATGTCGTGAATGTGGGAAAAGTTGGGCTAACTCTTCAACCCTCAGGATACACCAGAGAATTCACACAAAGGAGAAACCCTATGAATGTAATGAATGTGGGAAATCTTTCTCCGAAAGGAGAGACCTGTGTGTACATCAGAGAAGTCACACAGGTGAGAAACCCTATGAATGTAATGAATGTGGGAAAACTTTCTCCCAAAGGACACAGCTGTGTGAACATCAAAGAATTCACACAGGTGAGAAACCCTATGAATGTAAAGAATGTCGGAAAACTTTCTCCCGAAGGACACAGCTATGTGTACATCAGAGGATTCACACAGGGCACAAACCCTATGAATGTAATGAATGTGGGAAAACTTTTTCCCATCGTACAAGCCTTAGAATACATCAGAGAATTCACACAGGGGAGAAACCCTATGAATGTAATGAATGTGGGAAAACTTTTGCCCGAGATTCAGGCCTCAGTCAACATCAGAGAATACACAGACGGCAGAAACCTTAAGGATGTAATGAATGTAGGAAAACTTTTGCTGATAATTCATCCCTCAACGTACACCGGAGAATTCACACATGGGAGAAACCATATGATTGAATGAATGTGGGAAAACTTTTGTCGCTAAGACAGCTCTTAGAGTACATCACAACAGAATGCACGGCAGAGAATGTCGAATGTCCCAAAGGAAATCATGACACTGTGAAGAAGCTCATAACACATAGACTAGCAAAGTTTTTTTCCTTTAGCTATTTCTTTTTGTGCTAGGTACATAGCTTGTGTAAATTTCCCAGTCCCGGTGGGTCTGTTCATGGAATATGATGCTATTTATTTAAGACTGTCCTTAAAATATCACTTTATGTTTCTGCTGTCTGTGTTATCCTGGAATGGAGAAATTTTCATGGCAAACTTGGGTCCTGTGTATTGAGCATAGCACCAAGGTTAAGGAAGCTAGAACCTGAATAATGGGGTGAAAGAGAATTGCCCACTAACAGATCTTCACCAGTTTTTTGTTTGTTTGTTTAAGCAAGAATTAAGTTTGTACTGTGTGAAGCTGTTCCAGATTAGTGTCTGTTGGTCAAATGCATATAGTTTAGGCAACTCTGTTAGAGTGGAATGAAATGCTATAAATATAATAAAATCTCAGAAGACCTTTCAGAATTCAACCTATCATTGTACATCAGAGACTACACATGAAGAAGAGGACTTCTGTCAAATGTCCTGAATAATCAGATGGCTTCATTAAAAATCAGATATCTAAGGGAAAAACATAAAAGCTTTTACCATCAATTGAATTTCATTAAACATGAAATAAGATCTTATACTGTGATAATTTGTGAACGTGTACTGAAATTGCATCAGATTTTTTCCTGAGTAAATGCGTCAGTTTCAAACTTGATAAATTCTTCACCGAGAACTGATGTACTGAAACTTGTGATTTATGTGTAATATTAAATTTATAGACAATATAGAAGAGAATATTCACCTGTACACAAACACTGTGGAATGTGAAGTTTTAAAGATGGAAGAATAACGTCAACTCTGTGGAGAACACCAATAAATGTTTGTGACTGAGCTATGTGGTACATCTCTGTGAGTATGTAACGGAGCTTTCGTTACTGCTTGTAGTACGAGGCAGTAGCTGAAACTGCTCTGGACCTATTCTCTTTCCTTTTCTGAGTGAGAGTCCATATGCTGCTTCTGTTGGCTTCTGTCAGCTTGATGCTGTTTGATTTTGGACAGCCTGCTATTTCTGAATATTGTTCTGGCCCCGAATTTCTGGGTCCTTGTCGATTTATGAGATTTGTCAAGGATTCTTTGTGTGTGTGTGTGTGTGTGTGCATGCGTTCATTTTTGTAGTGGATGGTGATTCTTACATGCTCTTTTGGTCTTCGTATTATGCCATTTATGGTTCATTGTGCTGAGTAATTAAAAAGCAAGTTTTCTTAGCCCTCTTGTTTGCATGTAGCCTGATCATCCTGTCTAGGATCTTTTCCCAACCCCGTGGTGCTTGCTCACACTGCAGCATTGCAAACCTTTTAATTTCTACCCTTCTTGAATAGCAGCGTTTAGAATTGGAACAAAATCAGGGCTACTTTTGTGTCAGAAGTACTCCACTGGTATTGGAAAATGCTCACATTTTGGGCAAACTCTTTCCTTACCCAAGGAAATATTTGGTTAATCTGTCATCCTTTCAGGCTATAGATTTGGTCAGCACAAAGAAAGAAGTGATTGAAATTGTCATTTTTAAAACTTGGACCACTATAAACTTCTCTGAACCCTAAGCATGTTGCTTTCTGCAAGTATGAGCTGATAGATAGAGCGTGTCGAAAATACTCAAATCAGTTGATTCCTTGAGTAAGTTTTCTATTCCCCATCTTGTGTTGACATTGTGTGAGGGAAAATGATGGTATAATTTTAGTGCTAAGTGGATGACAATTATTTCTTTCATACTGACTTATCAGGAATTAACTTAGTGACTTCCCTGCCAAAGAAAAGAGCCGGGAGTAAGAGCCCAAAGCCGCATGAAGGCTGTATCCTGAGATCTCCAGGGCTGGTGCAGCAGGGACTGGGCCTTCCGGCTGGAGAGTTCCAGCAGCTAAGAGAATATTTTTGCCTCTCTTCAGTTTCTTGACACCTTCATACTCATGAGCTTCTTGCACACCCAAAAGGGAAGTGAAAGTCAAAAGGTATCTGTACATGCTTGAGTTTTTAGAAAATTCTTAATTTATAGGAAACTAAAGGAAATGATCTAAACTGGAGTACATTTTTTTTAAGTTTTGTTTTTGTTTGGAATAGATGCAGATTTAAAGAAGTTACAACAGTAATTGCAATTAATTCATCACACAGTTCCCCTTGTTAATGTTTTTTATTGCACTAGTACATTTGTCTTAACTAACATTGATACATTATTAACTAAACACATTTTTTGGGGGGTTTCTAGTTTTTCTCTAGTGTTTTAGTATTCCAAGATTTCATCCAGTATTCCATATTACACTTAATTGTAGTATCTCCTTAACTTCCACTGGTCTGTGACATTTGCTCATGTCTTCCATGTTATTTAATGCCTTGACAGTTCATGAGTACTTGTCAAGTATTTTGTAGAATATCTCTCATTTTGGTGTTTGATTTTTTTTTTTAAATGATTGCATTGGAATTACAGTTTCTATGGTAGGAAGACCACATAGGTAAAAACAAACAAAAAACATTTCTCATCCTATCAGTAATACATGCTGTCAACGTGAATGATCACTGACAATGCTAAACGTGGTCACCTGGTTTCAAGTTAGTGACCCTCAACTTGAAAGCATGTATAGCAAGCACCATGCTTGGAACTTGGTAAAGATTTCTTTTACAAATCATTGTTGAATCCAATTAAACACAAAATAAGATCAGAATCCTTTTTATCTGATTCTGATTTTAATGTTGGAAACAATATAAATAGGTTAAAAACTAGAACACCCAGTATTTAAAAATCACTTAAACTTTTTTTTAATCCTACTTTTTAAATTGAGATACAGTTTTAATGCATGAAGGCAAGCACTACAAAAGCAGAGTGAGAACACATCTTTTCTCCAGCTTGAGAGGGTCTGATCTTTTACCTGATGTTCACTGTGAAGAGCGTAAAGATTTGTCAGAAACATTAAAACAAAAACGTCACTTTAAGTGCATCCAGTTCACAGTCCACATTTTTTTTTGATACTTCTGTCATTCATGGTTTTTTTGTTTTGTTTGTTGTTTTTCCCCCTTCTTCCTCCTCCCCCCACCCCCAACTCCAGTTCAAGCCATTGTTTCTGTCTAGTTGTGTAGGACACAGCTCCTTGGCCCATGATGGTATTGTGAGCCTTTCGTTCCCCTCGGCTGAGGCAGTCGGTCTCCGGTCATGGGTCGGCCGCTTACAGCAGCTCACGGCAGCTCTCGCCGGCTGCTGGCTGCTCACGATGGCGGCCAGCCACTCATGGCAACATAAGGCTGCCCCCGGCCACTCACAGTGGCAGCTGGCCACTCACACTGGCCACCGACTACTCTTGGTAGCACACAGTAGCACATAGCAGTACAGAGCACCACACAGCAGCCTGCGGGAGCTCACGCCGGTGACCTCCGGCTGCTCACGGAAGCCCAAATCCAGGGAGAGCCATTGTTCACAATCTTAGCTGTAGACAGCACAGCTCACTGACCCATGTGGGAATCGAACTGGCGACCTCTGTTAGGAGCACTGCGCTCCAACCACCTGAGCTACTGCGCTGGCCCTGTTTTGTTTTTTTAATGCAAGTTTATTGGGTTAGTAAAGTTTCATAGGTTTCAAGTGTACCTTTCTGTAATACATCATCTATAGATCACATTGTGTGTTCACCACCCCAAGTCAGATCTCTTTGTATCACCATGTATTTGATTCTGTTTATCCTCATCTGCCACCCCCTCCCCCTTCATCCTCTGGAAATCACTAAACTGTTGTCTGAGTCTGTGAGTTGTTATTTATTTGTCTGTCTTGTTCCTTGGTTGCTTTCAGTTTCATATCTCAAATACCAGTGAAATCATATGTTCTTGATTTTTTCTGTCTGACTTATATCGCTTAGCATAATAATCTCAAGATCTATGCATGTTGTCGCAAATGGCACTATGTCATCTTATGGCAGAATAGTATTACGTTGTGTACATATACCACTTCTTTCTCCAGTCATCTATCGAAGGACACTGGTTGTTTCCATGTGTGTTGGCTTCTGTAAATAAAGATGCAGTGAACGTCAGAGCACATATATCTTTATGGATAAATGTTGTCAGATTTTTTGAGTATATACCCAGGAGAGGGATTGCTGGGTCATATGGTAATTCTATTCATAATTTTTTGAGGAACCTCCACACTGCCTTTCATAGCAGCTGCACCAGTCTGCATTCCCACCAACAGTGTATGAGGGTTCCTTTTTCTCCACAGCCTCTCCAACACTTGTTGTTATTTGTCTTGTTAATGATAGCCATTCTGACTGGGGTGAGGTGATATCTCATTGTGGTTTTTATTTGCATTTCTCTGATGATTAGTGATATTGAGCATCTTTTCATGTCTGTTGGCCATCTGTTTGTCCTCTGGGGAAATGTCTATTCAGGTTCTCTGCCCATTTTTTAAATTGGATTGTTTTGTCTTTTTTTTTTTATAGGTCTTTTTATTGAGTTGTATGAGTTCCTTATATTTTTGGATATAGCCCCTTATTGGAGGCATTGTTTGCAAATATCTTCTCCCATTTGGTTGGTTACCTATTAGTTTTGTCAGTGGTTTCTTTTGCTGTGCAGAAGCTTTTTAGTTTGATATAGTCCCATTCATTTATTTTAGTTTTTACTTCCCTTGCCTTTGAGTACAAATTCATAAAATCCTCTTTGAACCCAAGGTCTATAAGATTAGTACCTATGTTTTTTTACTACGCAGTTTATTGTTTCAGGCCTTATATTTAGGTCTTTGATCCACTTTGAGTTAATTTTGGTACATAGTGACACATAGCAGTCTAGTTTCATTCTTTTGCATGTGGCTTTCCAGTTCTTCCAGCACCATTTTTGAAGAGGCTGTCTTTTCTCCATTGTATGTTTTTGTCTTCTTTGTCAAAAATTATCTGTCCATGTTTACGTGGGTTTATTTTTGGGTTTTCAATTCTATTCCATTGATCTGTGTGTCTGTTTTTCTGCCAATGCCATGCTGTTTGGATTAGTTGCTCTGTAGTACAAGTTGAAGGCAGGGAGTATTATACTTCTAGCATTACTCTTTTTTCTTAGGATTGTTTTGGCTCTTCGGGGTCTTTTGTGGTTCCATACAAATCTGATGACTTTCTGTTCTATTTGTTTAAAAAAATGTCATTGGGATTTTGATGGGGATTGCATTAAATCTGTGTATTGCTTTGGGTAATATGGCCATTTTAACTATGTTGATTCTTTCAATCCTTGAACGTGTAATGTCTTTCCATTTCTTTGAGTCTTCTTCAATTTCTTTCAAAAATGTCTTATAGTTTTTAATTCATAGGTCTTTCACATCCTTGGTTAAGTTTATTCCTAGCTATTTTATTCTTTTTGATGCAATTGCAAAAGGAATTGGTTTTTTTTTATTTCTTTTTCTGAGATTTCACTGTAGTATATAGGAATGCGATGGATTTTTCTTTAAACTAGTGATTTTATTGTTTATGTAAAAATATGACATGCTTGTTATAAAATATGTAAGGAAAGTTATGTGTTGTAAGTTATACCATCTGGGGAACAGGTGTCATGAACAGACTCCATACATATTGCCTGTCTACAGAAACTAGGAACCATCTAGGTAGACAGACACTTTAGCAGAACTGGGCTGTTCACACATATACTGGCTTTTTCTGACTTTCTGAGCCTCTTTATTAGAAGTGTAGACCCACCCCCTCTGTCATTTGCCAGTCAAGTAAGTGCCAGAAATTTCAGAACATATATTTACACTCAGCCCTGGGTGTGCCATCCATGACTGGGTTGCTGGCTGTGAGAATCAGGACAAACCACATGCTGCCCCAGAGCACGAGTCCCGGAGGCAGGGCTCAGCTGTCATGTGGGCACGAACACGCATTGAGCAGCTCAGGGTTGCTCCCCGTCATGGCCAGCGGCCTTCTGTCTGGGGCGGTGCGCTGGGCACTGTTACGGCCTTGTCCTCGCAGCCTGAGTCGGCCTGCAGGTGTGATTAAGGATGTGGGGATAAGAGGTGGTCCTGGACAATCCAGGGGGGCAAGGGCATCACAGTGTCCTTACAGGAGAACAGAGTCAGAGAGATGAGGACGGTACAGACGCCAGTGAGGAGGAGGGACAGGGACACATGCAAGGCACGCGGTGCCTCTCGAAGCTGGAAAAGACAGGAAACGTTCTCCCCAGAGCTTCTGGGCACATTTCAGACTCCACACTCCAGACTGTAATGTGATGAAGTTGTATTTAAACCACCGAGTTTATGGTGACTGGTTAGAGCAGGGGCAGGAAGCTCATACAGAACTCTTCAGGAGGGGGAGATCTGGCTTGCTCCTGAAGGCTGGGACATCGCTGGCAGTGGGGGGATGCAGCCCTGCACCCGAGCTCCTCGGTAAGACTTGTGTGAATGAGGCTGCGGCTGGAGCAAGCCAGACTAAGGAGGGCCCCAGCCTGAGCCTGGCTGCCTGACCTCTGATGTCTCCTGCCTCGGTAGAGCACTTGGAAAACATTCCTGGAAATTGTCTCTGGGCACCTTTTAATAAGTGTTGGCATATCCTGATGAGTGTACATGAGAAAGAAAACGCGTTTTTTTATTGACCAAGTGTTGGACTACCAAAAACATCTGGTGGCCGCTTTGACAACAGCAGGTAGGACGCCTGGCTCCAAATGTCATAGGCAGCTCAGGAAGCTGCTGCTCCTTTGTGAGGAAGTCAGCTGGTCCCCCCACCACCACTATGTTCAGACTGCTCCACTTCCTCCTGTCCTCTGTCCTCCCAGACCATTTACGCCTTCATTGCCCTACTTGAAATTGGCTGGATGTATGTGAAAATGAGAGCTTATTCAATCACGTATAGAAAGTTCCACTACAAAGGGTTTGCTACAAAATGTGTACACTTTTCAATCATTTCAGACTTAAAAACTTGCAAAAATCGGACCAAGTTCGTGTGCCGACTTCTCCAAATAATATCTCAGGTAATCACAGAACAAGCATCCAAGAGCCCAGGACCGATCTGTAGAGCTGGGGTCCTGCCCACTGCCCACAGCTCCTTCCCGCAGCCTCACATCGGGGACAGCCCCTCAGTGTGCCTCTCAGGGCGGTGACACTTCTGAAGAGCGCTGGTCCTCATCTGTAGAAGGTCCCTCCGTAGATTGAGGTTACCCATTCTTGGCAAGAAAACCTCAGAAGTGATGCTGTGCCTAGTTGGGGCACCAGGTGGGGGCACCAGCTGTGGAAAAGCCCCTCTCCCAGTGTGACCAGCTGGTTATGGTGACCACACTGTACGTCTCTTGTCCCCTTAGTAATCACTAAACGACTGAGTGCAGGTCCTCAGGGCAAGGCCAACACCCCGACCGTATCACACACTGCCCACTAACCCCACTGAAGTGTCTTTCTGCAACCCTTGTTATTACGGTATTTACCAGTGGTGGCTCGTCCTCTCAGGAGCTATTCCCTTCCCCTCCTCCCCCCCACCCCCCGTCAACTTGAGTCATTCAGCGATTTGCATCAGTGCAGATTCTTGGGTAGTAATTTATTCTGAGTACAATAACTCATTACCATCTTCATACTATCATTGCTCAGTGTCCCAGATTTGGCCATTGGGAGCACCTCTACGTGGCCTACTTGTTTTCAACAAGCACCATCTGCTTTTTAGCAATTCCTTGGTTCAGACACGAGATGGTCCAGGCTCACCTTGGACTTTCTTGGCCTTGGCCCTGGAGTCAGCCATTTCAAGGAGCCCTGTCCTTTTGCTGGAGACATTGTTGGAACCCAGGATCTGGGCGCTGGGTGTTCACCCTGCCACTGGGTCTCTCTGCTTCCAGGCCCCAGTGCTGAGCTGGAAACATCTGTATGAAGTCGCATGTGCACGCCTGTCTATTTCTGTGTGTAGCTGCTGTCCTATGTCAGCAAACCAGTTCATCACACCCAGCTCTTACCCACAGTATACATCTAGTTTTTCAGTCTGAGGATACAGTACCAGAGCTGTCATCCATGTGAGAAAGAAACTTACTAGGGCACAAAATCTTGTCTTTTTGTTCTAGGTTTAGTGAAAATCCAGCTTCCAAAGTCACTCAGCTGTTGTCTCCCCTCCACCCTCATGTGGTCAAAGGTCACATTTGTAACATGGTGTGGCTTATTTTTCAAAAATGTTGGAAATGAATGTCAGTGATCCTTCTCACCAGTTTCTGGTTTGTCTTTGAGTTTATTTTTTGTAAAACTACATAGGTGTTCTAAAGTTTCTTCTACATTTTTTTAAAAAAAATCAGAATACTCATTATGCATTTTTTTTTAATTGGGGAATATTGGGGAACTGTGTTTTTCCAGGACCCATCAGCTCCAAGTCAAGTCGTTGTTTTCAATCGAGTTGTTTTCAATCATCAAAGTCACTCCATGTCAGCTGACAGATGCCCCCACTGTCCCCATTCCTTTCTGTGCTGCACACGACATGCGGTGTGTATGAGCACTCATATGGATGGGCATTTGGGGCACATCATGGTTTATCACTACAAAAAATGCTGCAATAAATATCTGCATATGTAATTTTGTGCTGTTAGAAAATACAAAATAGTTGATGGCTCAGTTTGGTTTGGTGATGAAAACCAAGACTTCATAAACTAGACAATATGCAAAAAATCTGAAGCGTACCATCAAAGGCTTTTGATAGAGACTAAAGAATGAACAGTGACCAGCTGCAGATAGTAATGGTTGGTCCCACCCCACCAACAAGGCAGATGGGGCTGAGTGGGCACTGTGGGAAGGGAGTCATCATGGGTGGGACTTGATTCAGGGAAGGTCTCACCAAGAGACGTCCATCACTGCAGGACTGAAAGCAGGGTGTTAATGCACAGAACTGGACACGGGAGAGACATGCCTTAACATCCATGACTGAGGAGTGGAGGGCAGTAATTTCCTGGAGCCCAGGCTGGTCAAGGTCGGCTGTCCCCACATGCAGGAGCCTGGAGAAGATGCAGCCACCGCCAGGGCTGCTGTCCGAGAAGGTCAAGCCCCAGATTATCCCATCACCGCCTTCCACTGGCCACACTGGGAGAAAAGCCAGCTGACCAGGAGTCAGGGAAGGAAGGCTGTGCCAGGGACGGGGGACAGGTCCAAGGGCAGGCAGGCCCAGACCCACATGCACTCAGCATTCTGCTTCTTATTCTGAACCCTGGTCACATACCAAATTCCCCCAGAAATCCTGGGTGAGGATTCAGACACCTCTTTCCTTTAAATGCCCCACAGGCAATTCTGGTACCAGCTGGGCTGCTGTGGTACTGCTACTCTAACGTGCTCGGAGGACCCAAGAGAGAGTGCTGGTGGGCGCCTAAGTGTGGGTGTTCTTGGGGGAAAAACTGCAAGGCACTCTGTAACTCCAACTACGAATGTACTGGCATTCTGTTCTTCAGAATTACAGCAAATGAGTAATTGAAATTAAACATGTAGTTTATAAATACAATCTGATACAAGTCAGAAAGTGACCCTGTGATTAGAAATATATGTGGTGTTTTGGCATCACCAGAAAAAGATCGATAAGTCAAACATGTCAAAAGCCACACCATTTCTCACTTCCTAGTTTGTCTTTTATTTTGTTTAAAAAAAAAAAAAAAAAAAAAAAAAAAAAAAAAAAAGGAAAGGAAACCATTTTGCTAGGGAATAGTTTTCTGACTACTGTCTACATAACAGGCTGAAATGTATGTACATTTAGCACGCTGCTACTGAAAATATGTTCAGAGTATGATAATATAGAGCCACCAGTTCACAGGAGAGCTGAGCTGTCCACTCACTAATGAGACCTTCCTCAGCATCCTTCCCTCCTGTCTGTTATGGGATCCCAGGGCCTCCATCACACACATGGGTTTAAAGATAAAAACTTATGACTCTTGGGAGGAAATCAGAATCTAAAAAGAAGGATAATTTTTTAAATTAATCTGGGGGTTTCAGAGCATGAGCCACACCCCCAGCCTTGAGCCCTGCCCACCAAGGAGTTGTCTATTCTGGTTTCACGAGATACTTTGAAGGCACTCTGGGTGCCCCTTTGTCAGTCACACCACCTCATAAGGAAACCATCAGGATGACAAGGTTAGTGCCACTGCTCTGTCCCAGACGATCCCCAACATAACCCAGCAGGTTTCTTCCCATCAAAATTTAGTTTTTGTCTCTGATTATCCATCTATCAAATCTCCGAATCCGTTTTTCCAGTGGTTCTTGTGCCATCAGTTGCCTCTCCATTCTGGATTATAAAATTTCTTTTGTTTCTGCACAAAGCATTTTCGGAATTATTTTCATGGAGAAAATTCATGAATTTCTCCTTAATGCTTTTACATTCACCGAAGTGGTCCAAGTGGGAAGCTGCCTTTGTCTGGGGGCCACAGCTGGAATCTCTTGAAGCCGAAGTTCATGGCCGTCCACATGATGGCAGCGCCAGAGGCCCTGAGCACGACACATGCCACACATAGGCCAGCCAGGTGAGCCTGCAATGGATTATTGTACGTTGATTTTGTAGCCAACAACGTAACTGTATTCATTTATTGTTTCTAATAGCTTTCTGGTGGAGTCTTTAGTGTTTTCTACATAGAGCATCATGTCATCTGTAAAAAATGACAGTTTAACTTCATTCCCAATTTGAGTGCCTTTTATTTCTCTCTTGCCTGATTGCTCTGGTGAGGACTTCCAGTACTATGTTGAAAAGCAGAGGTGATAGGGGACAGCCCTGTCGTGTTCCTAAACGTAAAAACAAGGGCTTCAGTTTTTCACCGTTAATGATGAGATTAGCTGAGGGCTTTTCATATATGGCCTTTATTATGTTAAGGTGTTTTCCTTCTATACCCATTTTATTAAGTGTTTTAATCATAGATTGATGTTGTATCTTGTCAAACACTTCTTCTGCATTTATTGATGTAATCATATAATTTTTGTCCTTTATTTTGTTTATATGGTGTATCACATTGATCGATTTACACATGTTGAACCATTCTTGTACCCCTGGGATGAACCCCACTTGGTCATGATGTATAATCTTTTTAATGCACTATTGCATTCAATTTGCTAGAACTTCATTTAGCTTTTTTGCATCTGTATTCATCGGAGATATTGGTCTGTAATTTTCATTTTTTGCATTATCCTTACCAGGTTTTGGTATCAGGGTAATGTTGGCCTCATAAAATGAGTTAGGGAACATTGTGTCTTGTTCAAATTTTTGGAAGAGTTTGAGTAGGACAAGTATTAGATCCTCTTTGAATGTTTGGTAGAAGTCACTAGTGAAGCCATCTGGTCCTGGACTTTTGCATTTGGAAAGGTTTTGAATGACTGATTCAATTTCCTTATTGTTGACAGGTCTACTTAGATTTTCCAGTTCTTCATGATTCAGCCTAGGAAGGCTATATGTTTCTAAGAACTTGTGCATTTCTTCTAGGTTATTGAATTTGGTGGCATATAGTCCTTCGTAGTATTATTGGATGACCTCTGTATTTCTGTGGCATCCGTAGAAACTTTCCCTCTTTCATTTCTGATTTTGTTTATTGTGTCTTTTCTCCTTTAATCTTAGTGAGTCTGGCCAAGGATTTGCCAATTTTATTAATCTTTTCAAAGAACGAGCTCCTTGTTGTATTACTTTTTTCTGTTTTATTTTTGTTCTCTATTTCATTTAGTTCTGCTCTGATTTTTATTATTAGGATAGTGCAAAGGCAATTGCAGTTTTTGCAATTATTTTTAACCTTCTAGACCACAATTATGTTTGCACCAACCTATATGTCCTTCCTTCTGCTGACGTTGGGATTCATTTGTTTTTCTCTTTCTAGTTCTTTAAGGTGTAACGTGAGGTTGTTTATCTAGGATTTTTCTTCTTTCTTGAGATAGGCATATAATGATATAAATGTCCCTTTTCTGACTGCTTTTGCTGCATCCCAATAATTTTGGTAAGATATACTTTCATTCTCATTTGTTTCTATGTATTTTTTGATCTGTCCTCTTACTTCTTCTTTGACTTAGTCATTCCTTAAAAGTATGTTGTTTAATCTCCACATATCTGTGGTTTTTCCTGATTTCTTTTTGCAGTTGGTGTCCAATTTCAAAGCCTTGTGATCAGAGAATATGCTTGGTATGATTTCAATCTTCTTAATTTTTTTTAATTAAAGTTTATTGGGGTGACAATTGTTAGTAAAGTTACATAGATTTCGGGTGTATAATTCTGTATTACATCATCTATAAATCCCATTGTGTGTTCACCACCCAGAGTCAGTTGTCCTTCCATCGTCATATATTTGATCTCTTTTACCCTCATCTACCATGTTTCCCCCAAAAATAACACCTAGCCAGACCATCAGCTCTAATGTGTCTTTTGGAGCAAAAATTAATATAAGAACTGGACTTATTTTAATATAAGACCATGTCTTATATAATATAATGTAAGACCCAGTCTTATATAATATAAGGTCTTATATTATAATATAAGACCAGGTCTTGTATAATATAATTTAATATTATATATATTAATATTATATAATTTAAAATTATATATATTATATAATATAATTATATAATCTAAGACTGAGTATCATATCATATAATATAATATAATATAATATAATATAATATAATATAATATCGGGTCTTATATTAATTTTTGCTCCAAAAAACATATTAGAGCTGATGTTCCAGCTAGGTCTTATTTTCAGGACAACACAGTACCAACCCCTGCCCCATGACCCTCTGGTACCACTAAACTATTGCCTGTGTCTATGAGTTTTTGTTTCTTCACTTGTTTGTCTTGTGCCTTTGTTTTCAGTTTTGTATACCACATATCACTGAAATCATATGGTTCTCGACTTTTTCTGTCTGATTTATTTTACTTAGCATAATATATCAAACTAAAAAGCTTCTGCAAAGAAGAAAAAAATCACCGGGGAAAAAAAAGATGCAACCAGCCGAATGGGAGAAGATTTTTGCAAACAATGCCTCTGATAAGGGGCTAATATGTTAAATATATAAGGAACTCATACAACTCAACAACAAAAAACCAAACAATCCAATTAAAAAATGGGCAGAGGACCTGTGTAGACATTTTTTTAAAGAGGACATACAAATGGCCAATAGACATATGAAAATATGCTCCAGATCACTAATCATCAGCAAAATCCTTCAGTATTTTTTGTAATGCAGGTCGTGTGTCAGAAAATTGCCTCAGCTTATATATGTCTGGAAAGGTCTTCGTTCCCCTTTCATATCTAAAGGATATCTTTGCTGGATATATTATTCTTGGGTCGTAATTTCTCTCTTTCAATCGTTTGAATATTTTATTCCACTCCCTCATGGCTTATAGAGTTTCTGCTGAAAAATCTGGTGATAATCTAATGGGCTTTCCTTAATGAACTTAGAAGGGTCTTCAGAGTAGGGTCTTTGAGTTGTCTTCAGTGGCCTTCCTCCTCGTGGGCCCAAATCTGCGTGAGGCTGTGAGGGCAGGGTGCTGGCAAGGGCAACAGCCATTGATTGAACTCTTTTTGCTTTATCCCTCTGTACCCTAGACTCCCTTTGCACCTTCTCCCTCTTGTTATAGACCTTAAAGTCTGTATCTAGGAGCACTGAAAACAGACTCTGGGAACCTGGTTCTACATTTTGAAGCTTCCTTCTGATATCTCGAGCTTATTGCCCAATAAAATGCATGGCGAGGATAATGATGCCCTGGAGGCTAGATATATCTATGTCAGTATATTTTCAGAGGCGTCAGCCAAGCAGGATCGAAAGAGGTCTGGCTTTTCATCCAGGCCTTGAGTAATTTCCCA